>NC_141687.1:1994542100-1997504600 GCF_964263255.1 Lissotriton vulgaris
GGGGTCCCTGATCTTGCAAGGGTGATACCACCCCTGGCTCCTGATTGTACAGTTTCTGATAAAATTTCTGAAATACATCCATTATTGCTTTTGGGTCTGTATATTCTACGCCGTTATACTTGATCTTACCAATTTTATTACGATTTGTTTCTTGCCTAATGCGCAGCGCTATTGCTCTTCCAGCTTGTTCGCCTGTCTCATACCTCCTCGCTCTATGTGTTTGATATTCACAGATCTCCTTCTGCGTGATTATTTTTAAGATCTCGCCCTTAATCCGAGCCATGTTTCTAACAGTTTCCCTACTATCCTTGCCTGAGACTATTTCCTCTATATGACATCTCTCAACCTCTGCTAAGTCTGATATGAGTTTTTCCGCTTTACTTTTATCCTCTTTCCTTAATTTGGCTGCACAGCTAATCGTCTCACCCCTTAATGCAGCCTTAAAGGATTCCCAAACTCCATTTCTGGAAGCACTATATCTATTAAACTCAAAAAATTCCTTCGCCCACTTTTTAATATGATTTACGAACCTTTCATCATTTAATAGTTTCCTTTCAAAGGTCCATCTTGTTGTTTTCCTTTGCATATTAGGAACCTTATACGTCAATATCAAGGGGTTGTGGTCAGAGACTATTCTTGGTAATTTGACTATTTTAACCTTGCCAATTTCCCCCATTGTCACAAAAAAATAATCCAATTTAGAATATTTCTGTGCCGGGTGGGAAAAATATGTATACCATAGATCCCCAGGCACTTTTTCTCCCCATACCTCCACCAAGCTGTGAGACTGAATTAAGGAGCCGAGAGCTCTATTTACTTTACGTTTACGACCTGTATATCTACTTCCCTGTTGCCAGTCCGCTGAAATATTCATATCCCCACACACTATCATCGGGGTGGTCCAATTAGCCAACTCTTCTTCCAGTTTATCATAAACCATTGGGTCATCTTCATTTGGGCCATATATCACACACAATGTAAATCCCAAGTTCAATTCCACTAGGACCCACCTACCAGACCCATCAGTTTTACTACGTTTCACTCCACCCATATTACTTTTTGCTAAAATAGCCACACCTCTAATCATAGATGATTGCGATGAACATCCAATCATGGTATACCCATGCATCTCCAGCAACTTCCTTTTAGCCCAGGGTATATGGGTTTACTGAATGCACAATATGTCTATATTATTTGATTTGACCAAGTGACTCAATCTTTGCCGTTTCTTCCAGTCGTTTAGACCACCTACATTAATAGTGCAAATCCTAATGTCTGACATTATTGACACGTTTACATTTCCTACATTTGTCTGTTATCCATGACTCTAATACCAGCCCAAGTCATATTCATTTCCATCTCATAGTTTTTCTTTTTTTTAATCCACCCTTTTCCCCCCTCAACCCCCTCCCCCTCCCCCTGCTCCCTCTCCCTCCCCTTGCCCAGCTCACAGCCGGAGCTCCCCTTCACCCACCCCCCTTTTTCAGAGGCGCTCAGACCGATGGTCTGTGCACGTGATGGTTCGCAGCCCTGATTGAGGAGATTTAATCCTATATCCCATCTTTAGTTCCTATGACCCCCCACCATATATAATACACTCCAACCCACACTCTGTGTTCCTGCTTTATACTTTGCCTAAACTTAACAGGGCTTCACTTTTGTCTAGATACTGTCGATATGATAATCCCAATTATTATTACCAGACACTAATATCAATCATTGCTTAACAGTTCTAGGCATTTTCTAGACCCCCTGCGACATCAAGAATTATTTGGCCTTAACCTCGGAGGAAAAATATAATGTTCTTCCGTCTTTGATTATTTTCAGCTGGGCAGGGTTTATCAGGTATGCCTGCATACCCTTATCCTGAAACGGTTTGATCATCTGCCGTAATCTCCAGCGTCTCTCCACCGTGATATGACAAAAGTCAGGGCGAACAAAGAAAGAGTAAACATCAAACGTCTTTTTTTTGTCAGGTCTCGCCCTCTCAGAAATTGCTTGCCTCAGATTAAAGTTGCCCAGAAAAATTAAAATTGCTCTGGGCTTGTCTCCCTCTTTCGCATTCTTGTGGATTTTGACAGGGATACGGTGTGCCCTCTGAACCTCCCTAGAGAAATCCCAATCTTTCAAATCGGTAAAGGCATGTTCAAATAATTTGACAACAAATGCTTTCATGTCTGTATCCTCTGACCCTTCAGGGATTCCCAGAATGCGTAGATTATTCTGACGCGATCTGTTCTCCAACGCCTCCAATTTCCACTGTATATCAGTTAGCTGCTCTGTCTGCAGATCTACCTTGCTAGACGCCGCTGCCGACTCGGCTTCTGTTGAAACAACTCGCTCTTCCAAGTTAGTAACCCGCTCTCCCAGGTTCACACACACCTTAGTCAGCTTCCTTACCACCCCTTGCATTTTTCTGACTGCCGCCTGAGACTTACGGCTCTCCTGTCGAGCTTCTTCCCTGTGTGCAATTATCTCCTGGTGTATGACCTCCAGGAGGGACATTTGTGCCGATTCCCGTCCAGGGCTATCTGGGATTGGTTTGGTCATCGGTTGTTCTCTTTTCTGACAGTGTATTTTCGCTCCCACCGTGGCTTTAACTGCGGTTATCGGGGGGCTAAATACGTCCTGTTCCAAATCACTGTCGGTATCTGAACCACTGACTTCTTGATCCAGACTATCTTCCTCTTCCTCCGACCATTCACCGCCCTCTGATACTGAGAAGAATGCCTCACTTGGGGCTTCCTTTTTGTCACTAATGTCTCCCCTGGTATCATCCTCCAAAATCTCTTCTAATACTCGGGGTATCGCCAATACGTTGACCTCGGAATCCCCTGCTGGACCCCCTGCAGGATCCATCCCCCCTTTCTCGCGCCCCTCTGTGCTTCCGGCAGTATTGGGCTGAGCAGTGGAGCTGTAGCATTTTGGGATACCTCCCCTGTGATATTGGGGCTCCCAGCATCATCAACATCATCAGTCTTTGCCATAGCCTGAATAGCCTCAAGATTAGGGCCTTTAGAGTCTTTATTTTTGCTCAACCTTTGAAATATATCAGATATCGGGGTGGTGCCCTGAGAGTCTAGGTTTACTTTACTGCCCCCTTGCTGCTGTACCATTTTTTTTGCTGGGGAGACTTGCTTCTTCCTCTTATTGCCCTCTAGTTCTGCCATAGAGTCCGCGAACTCTGCTGCAGCCTTCCTCCTTGCGGCGGCTTTGGCACTTGCACTAATCTTGTGAGCCATGATTTCCCTCCTCCTTTCCTCAAGCCCAAACTGCTCCTTACCGCATGTAATGCTGTCCCAGTTATTATCCTCCAAATTCAGGTCCGTAGGGGTCTCCAGGGCGTTCGGTATCCTCCCCTCAGCACTTTGATGCGAGTTCACTTGCCGATTCGGTTGGGTCTCTAATTGCCGAGATTCCGCTGACCGGAGCTGTCTGCTCCGCTGCCGGCTCCGTTTTGTCAGTGAGCTCCGCACCGTTTGTTTGGTGAGAGCTATCTCTGCTAACTCCGCAGTCTCCGCCAGCCGCCCAACAGCAGACCCGCCTCTCAGCCTCCTCGCCACCTGCAGCAATTCCAAAAGCAGCCGTTTAAGCGGCCGTCGGCAAGTCAGTCTCATACGGCAGATTTTCCATTAGCGCGTTCCGAGTTTTCAATCCTTTTTGCACCTCGCGTCTCCCGCGTCTCGCGTCTCCCGCTAAACTGGGTATTCAGTTTCTACAAGCTCCGTGGCTCCGTGGTACAGGTTTGCGGAGTCATACTACTTCATTCCTGCATCTCCTCAATCGAGCTGCTTTCCGGCCGTCCTACGCGGCCGCCATCTTGCCCCGTCTGGACTTGAGATTTTACAAGTAAGTTGGTGTTGTTTGTTTGGGACATTGCAGTTGAGGCAACTACAGTTTTAAAACTTTTTTCACAACTTAAAAAAAATATATATTGTGGGTAGCCACAGTATCCAGTAGTCCCAGGGTTAGTCATGGCTGCATGATACAACTGTTTCTGTGATTTTTTTAAACTTAATTCTCATTTATATCATGGAATTTTAGCTCACTGTTATATGTTGATTTTTTATTTTATTTTGGGGTGTCTGTAAAGCCTCAGTAGGCCCAGGTGTAGTGAGTGGTGCATGGACCTAGTCTTTCTGTGGGGAGCCTTGAATTTAAACATCATTGAGGGCATGGATGGCATTGGATTGTGGTGATTTGTGTGTGTTTTTTTACTTTTTGGGGTGGTGTTGGGGCCTGGCCATGTGGGTGGGGGCCATTTTGAGGCCTGGTCCAGGCAGGGCCTGGCCATGCTGCAGGGGGTCAAGGGTCTATTTTGAAGCCAGGCAGTGTGCTCAGGCCTGCACCTAGTTTGCCTTGCTTTCAACCATTATGTCCAGGTGTAGTGAGTGGTGCATGGACCTAGTCTTTCTGTGGGCTGGCTTGAATTGAAACATCATTGAGGGCATGGATGGCATTGGATTGTGGTGATTTTTGTGTGTTTTTCGACTTTTTGGGGTGTTGTTGGAGCCTGACCATGTGGGTGGGGGCCATTTTAAGGCCTGGTACAGGCAGGGCCTGGCCATGTGGTGGGGGTCAAGGGGCCATTTTGAAGCCAGGCAGTGTGCTCAGGCCGGCACCCAGTTTGCCTTGCTTTCAACCATTATGCCCAGGTGTAGTGAGTGGTGCATGGGTTTAGTATTTCTGTGGGGTGTCTTGAATTAAAACATCATTGAGGGCATGGATTGCATTGGATTGTGGTGATTTTTTGTGTTTTTCGACTTTTTGGGGTGCTGTTGGGGCCTGGCAATGTGGGTGGGGGCCATTTTGATGCCTGGTACAGGCAGGGCCTGGCCATGTGGTTGGGGTCAAGGGGCCATTTTGAAGCCAGGCAGTGTACTCAGGCTGCACCCAGTTTGCCTTGCTTTCAACCATTATGCCCAGGGGTACTCAGTGGTGCATGGACCTAGTCTTTCTGTGGGGTGTCTTGAATTTAAACATCATTGAGGGCATGGATGGCATTGGATTGTGGTGATTTCTGCGTGTTTTTTTACTTTTTGGGTGCTGTTGGGGCCTGACCATGTGGGTGGGGGCCATTTTGAGGCCTGGTACAGGCAGGGCCTGGCCATGTGGTGGGGGTTAAGGGGCCACTTTAAAGCCAGGCAGTGTGCTCAAAATGAGGGTCCCTGTGAACTGATAAACCATTATTCAAATTTATTAAGGAAATCGTGGTAAAACAATCAACACACTGTAAATTAATCACAATGAGTAAATAATACAATTTATAAATGACAGTGTCCCAAAGGAAAGGGAGTGGAATAGCGTGATGCTGTGAAAAGAAGGAAGATAGTGAGAAGATAATAGTCGTGACAAATGAATATATCCAATTTCATTAGGAATTTAAACACAATGAAACGGATTCAGATCCCTGAGCCCAAGTGAGGGATCCTTACATATCCCATTGGTCTTAAATTGTCTATATTGACACTGGTATGGGAATATCCAAAGTAATGCGGGCGGTGTCAACTGAGGAAGAAGGAAGGTAGCCGTCGACGTTTTGATCCCACGCTACAACTGTAGGCGTACTTGTGGCCTTACATCGGGGTCTTCATCAGGACAAGGTGTATACAAGGTGCACTACAATTTCTGTAGAAATGTAAATAATGTAATGTGAATATGGGGAAAAGCGAAAATGAATATCAAATTATCGTAGTGAGCGGTAAATTAAATAATTCAGAATTTACCATGGTTCTTATGGTTGTTTACATGTGGTAATCAGTAATAGAATTAATTGCATTCGTCAGATCTAAAACGATGAACAATCATCTGCTATTGCACTGTAACTTTATTAAGTAAATACATCTCTCTCTCAATAGATGATACATAATTTATCAGCGTTAAAAAACACAAACACAAACTCCCGCGTAGAACAGGAGTAACCAAGGTTCTATCATTAACAAGACCACTGGTCTTGAATGTCATATTGAGTACTTTAAATATGACGTACACTGCCACTTCACCCTCCTGTGTGAGAGGTGCGCGGTAACCCGTCTCCTAATGTTTACCAATTGCAATTACGAATAGCCAATTCTTTGACGAATGTTTGCTCCTTAAAGAATATGATCCATCATATTGTTAATGTTCGAAATTGCCATCGCCTGTTTTAATTCATATGCTACCACACTATTGTGTTATGAAGTTTCGCTGTGACAGTTCGAATACATCACACTAGTGCATTCAAACAATCAGAACCGGAGCTTTAGATACATTTTGTTGTCATTAGTAACAACCTGGAAATACCTCGCGGCTAGTCCGCTGTTGCCCCGAGTAACGACCCGGATGTGTCAGACTTTTAGTCCTTCGTTTATATTGGCAGTATGCTCACTCGTTTTTGAACGTAGACACCGAGAGGCTGCCTTCCCGCTTGGGTGAACCGACGCCAGTATTAGGTGAGACACAGTCCAAATTATCTCGCTAGTTTAATTAAAGCCCCGTTGTTTCATAAAACTGAGAGTTACGTTTACCACTTACAGATACGGCTGATGGGAGCGATCGAACAGGACGCATCCCGAGTCCCGTTTAGTTACGTGTATATAAAGCGGGTTTTAATAATAAAAACGGCTTGGTGTTGTCTTCGAGCTAATTAGATCCGAACTACACAGCCCTTGCTTTCTACCTTCGCAGGTCGGGTTTCCTTCCTTTTTTTGAGGGATAAAACGCAGAGAATATTGGACGCCTCTGGTGTTCCACCTGCAGGTATGTCACATGAATTTTTGATGAATGCAATAATAGAGTCCCACTAGATCGGGTTTCGTGAGGAATGCCATATGAGAATTATGATGATATGCGAACATGATGATTAGAGATAAGGAAAGCATATTAACTTCTCGTTTTCCAACCAGTAGGGTTCCATCCATTTCCTGGTCCATGTGTCAATACAGAATTTAAAGGTTTACTACCTATATTATCCTGGTTTAAGTGGCAACCATGAACATCCTAAAGGTTTACTCCCTAAAATTTAGTGCAGTGTACTCTACCTATACTCAATATGACATTCAAGACCAGTGGTCTTGTTAATGATAGAACCTTGGTTACTCCTGGTCTACGGGGGAGTTTGTGTTTGTGTTTTTTAACGCTGATAAGTTATGTATCATCTATTGAGAGAGAGATGTGTTTACTTAATTAAGTTACAGTGCAATAGCAGATGATTGTTCATCGTTTTAGATCCGACGATTGCAATTAATTCTATTACTGATTACCACATGTAAACAACCATAAGAACCATGGTAAATTCTGAAATATTTAATTTACCGCTCACTACGGTAATTTGATATTCATAATCGCTTTTCCCCATATTCACATTACATTATTTACATTTCTACAGAAATTGTAGTGCACCCTGTATACACCTTGTCCTGATGAAGACCCCGATGTAAGGCCACAAGTACGCCTACAGTTGTAGCGTGGGGTCGAAACGTCGACGGCTACCTTCCTTCTTCCTCAGTTGACACCGCCCGCATTACTTTGGATATTCCCATACCAGTGTCAATATAGACAATTTAAGACCAATGGGATATGTAAGGATCCCTCACTTGGGCTCAGGGATCTGAAGCCGTTTAATTGTGTTTAAATTCCTAATGAAATTGGATATATTCATTTGTCACGACTATTATCTTCTCACTATCTTCCTTCTTTTCACAGCATCACGCTATTCCATTCCCTTTCCTTTGGGGCACTGTCATTTATAAATTGTATTATTTACTCATTGTGATTAATTTACAGTGTGTTGATTGTTTTACCACTATTTCCTTAATAAATTTGAATAATGGTTTATCAGTTCACATGGACCCTCATTTTGTACACTACATAGCACCCAGGTCCCATGTGGATTTTTTGGGTAAAACCCCCCTTTCTTATCTAGGCAGTGTGCTCAGGCCTGCACCCAGTTTGCCTTGCTTTGAACCATTATGCCCAGGGGTACTCAGTGGTGCATGGACCTAGTCTTTCTGTGGGGTGTCTTTAATTTAAACATCATTGAGGGCATAGATGCCATTGGATTGTGGTGATTGTTGTGTGTTTTTTTACTTTTTGGGTGCTGTTGGGGCCTGACCATTTGGGTGGGGGCCGTTTTGAGGCCTGGTACAGGCAGGGCCTGGCCGTCTGGTGGGGGTCAAGAGGCCATTTTGAAGCCAGGCAGTGTGCTCAGGCCTGCACCCAGTTTGCCTTGCTTTCAACCATTATGCCCAGGGGTACTCAGTGGTTCATGGACCTAGTCTTTCTGTGGGGTGTCTTGAATTTAAACATCATTGAGGGCATGGATGACATTGGATTGTGGTGATTTTTGTGTGTTTCTTTAATTTTTGGGGTGTTGTTGTGGCCTGGCCATGTGAGTCGGGCCATTTTAAGGCCTGGTACAGGCAAAGCCTGGCCATGTGGTGGGGGTCAAGGTGCCATTTTGAAGCCAGGCTGTGTGCTCAGGCCTGCACCCATTTTGCCTTGCTTTTAACCATTATGCCCAGGTGTAGTGAGTGGTGCATGGGCCTAGTCTTTCTGTGGAGTGTCTTGAATTTAAGCATCATTGTGGGCATGGATGGCATTGGATTGTGGTGATTGTTGTGTGTTTTTCGACTTTTTGGGGTGTTGTTGGGGCTTGGCCTTGTGGGTGGGGGCCATTTTGAGGCCTGGTACAATCAGGGCCTGGCCATGTGGTGGGGGTCAAGGGGCCATTTTGAAGCTAGGCAGTGTGCTCAGGCCTGCACCCAGTTTGCCTTGCTTTCAACCATTATGCCCAGGGGTACTCAGTGGTGCATGGACCTAGTCTTTCTGTGGGGTGTCTTGAATTTAAACATCATTGAGGGCATAAATGGAATTGCATTGTGGTGATTTATGTGTGTTTTTCGACTTTTTGGGGTGTTTAACTGATGTTCCTCTGGCTTCCATTGCTTTTAGGTGCACAATAGAACCACAAGTGCCAGGAAGAAGTCCTGCAGCCGTGTATGCAGCACAACATCACCTGATGTCACGTGTGGCCACAGACAAGACAACTCTGCAACTCGTGCAACTGCGGCCTGCTGTTCTGACATCTGAAGAAGAAGGCCCCAAAGAAAGGTGGCCGTAGCACCTCAGCGAAAAAAGTTGCCAATGCCACTGCCAGTAAGAAGGAGCAGAAGAAGCAAGTGGCACCACCTACCAAAGAGACTGGTGTGCCCACCGACACCTTTTTTGGGAGAAAAAAACTACGCCTGCAGCAGCAGCGGTGTCCGCTGGGGACCAAGCTGAAAGCAGCACCTCCGCTTCGTTGGGCCCAGTGCCACCACGCCAAGTTAGGTCCAAGACCATGAGTGCTGCTGCGGCGGCCACTTTGGTTGTTCAATCACCATCGACCAGTGATCTTGGCTCATCACAAGAAAGTACCATCCAATCAACGCCGGGTGTAACTCAGCTGACTAGTGTTCAACAACCACAGCCGCAACGAGAACCACAGGTGCAACTGGTACAAGCGCAAGTACATGGGCAAGGAGAGGCGCTAGGAGAGGCGCAAGTAGAGCCGCAAGGAGAGGCACATGGACAGGTGCATGGAGAGGTACAACTAGAGGTTCATGGAGCGGCACAACTGCCTACAACGCTTGTTCCTCCAGAAGTAGGGGCACATCAGGAAATTGATATTCAAGAGGAGGTATCATCCAAGGAAGCTACACCTCCTGATGATGATCCATTTTCTTCCAGATCCCCAGCAAGAAAAAGGTGAAGGAGGTCTACTACTACTACAAGTTCTTCTTAAAGCCCTCTTCATTCTGATGACCTTGATCTTGATTGGAACCCACAAATGCAGTCTGAGAGTGAGGCACTCCATGAGCCAACAAAGGTAGCTAAGCCTAAAAGGAAGGTTCCCGCCAGGCTTCCGCTTATGGGTGATGACGATGAACAAGAAGTGGTGTCTTCTGCTGCTGATGAACAGTCTGACGATGACCCAGTCATCACAGTCGTCACTTCAGCCCCAGCGGGCATGCAGCAGACAGACATTTTGTAAATGTAAATGTAAATGTAAATGTAGTTGAGCTTATATAGCGCACAGCTACCCGCAGTGGGTGTCCCGGCGCTTGCTTAGGGAACCCGTCCTGATATTCCCCTGTGTGATAGCCCCAGCAGGTATCCACAAGGTGAAAGTCAGGCATCCCGCCGCGAGGGGCCGTTGTGGAGATTAGGCAAGCTATTGCCCAGAGTCGCAGAGTGTGAACCCGTGAGTCGAGAAGGCACCGGAGCGAGAATTATCGAGTCCGTGGAATTTTTTTTAGCCCAAGACCTGCCGAGGCGGGGAATTGAACCCTGGTCCAGGACCGATCTCAGCTTCCGGGTCTGCCGCCTCTAACCCCTGAGCCACACTTCTCACATTTTCACCCTATCCTGAATGGCTGCTAAGCGGGATGTGGGTGGCGTGGCACTGGTACCACCACCAACGCAGTTAACTACAATACCAACACAACCTACAGCTTCCATATTTTTTAGTCAGAAGGGTCGGCAGGGACCTCCATCCAGCTCGACCTCAAGTAGTGGTGCTGTAAGTGAACAACAGAAACGAATTCAGCCATGCCCATTGTCTACTTCATCCGGCATTGAAACTCAAAGTAGCACCTCCACCACCAGCAGAAATTTCCAGTCCCCAATTTGGGACTTCTGTACTGTTAGCCAAAGTGCGGAAAACATGGTTGTTTGTTCGATTTGTAAAACATTAGTTAGTCGGGGTAAGCTTGGTACCAACTATGGTACCGGAGGCCAGAGAGGTCATCTAAAAAAACACCCCATTATCCAGTGGGAGTCGCACCTAAGGAAGGTCGAGGAAGCCAAAAGAAAAACAAATCCAAATGTATCCCTTGATATTGCATCTGATGATGACGAGAGGCTGATCGCGCAGGGGGGGAGGGAAGAAGCGGCAGACATTTTTTCTGGTACAACCAGTACCCCTGGCAGCAGCACTGCAGTGGTATCGCCCACACCCTCTACCACTGCAACATGTATGAGGCACACTAAGAGTCTGGGAGAGACACCAATGCAAAAAACTACATCACTGGGCCTAACTGGTTTGAAGAAGTCATCATCATCATCACGTAAAATGATCCTGCCCACCATTTGCGGAATGTTGTGGTCGGAGGCGCCATTTGAACGCAACCACCTAACGGAACGTCTGTATAACGCAAAGCTGGCTAAAATGCTAGTGCTGGACCTTCTCCCTTTTTCTTTTGTGGAAGGGGTGGGGTTTCTATAATTTGTGGCAACAGTCTGCCCTAAATGAAAAGTTCCTAGCCGGTCCTATTTTGCCAGAGTTGCGGTTCCAGCACTACATCAAGATGTGCTGGAGGTGATTGGGTCATCTTTGCAGAAGAGTGCTGTTCACAATATCCACTTGACAACAGACATGTGGACCAGTTGTCAAGCCCTTGATTACATGTGTATCACTGCACACTGGGTCGCTTTTGCAGGGGTTAGAGACAAATCAAGTGCAGGTGTTGACCCAGACACACTTTTTCAAGCTACTCGGAAACATGCAACATTAGCCATTTTTGCCATGGAGAAAACTCATACTGCGCCTAACCTTTTGGAGGAGTTTGATAGGAAGGTCTCTGAATGGCTGCATCCAAGAAATCGCATAGTTGGTTATGTTTCCACGGATAATGGCAGTAATATAGTTAAGGCCATCCAGCAAGGTGACTATTTCAGAGTGCCATGTTTGGCGCACAGTATTAACATCGTGGTGCAAGATTTCTTGAAAAATGAAAACACAGTCAGCAAGTTACTGACCACCTGCCGAAGAATCTGCACACATTTCAGCCATTCTTTTAAGGCCTGGAAGCAGCTGAGGGGCATTCAACATGAACGTAGACTGCCAGTAAAAGGACTCATCCAGGAGGTGGCAACACGTTGGAACTCAACCCTTTACATGCTTGAGCGTCTGTCTGAGCAATGCATGGTAATCAATGAGTATGTCTTTTGACGGGGTTCTACTATGAAAGACATGAGGCTAGAGTTGGAGGAATGGAAGCTAGTTAAAAGCCTGACAGACATTCTTCGTCCTTTTGAGGTCTTCATGCTTGAAGTCAGCAGGGAGGACTGTCCTTTGGGCAAAGCTATCCCATTGTTGGTCATGCTAGAGCACCAACTGAAGGCAGTGTCTTCAACGTTCAGAGATGCTGCTGAAAAGCAAGATGCATATCAGTTGTCAGAGAGGTTATTAAGCTGCCTAGTTGACAATGAAAGGCTTAAAAACATACATACAGAACAACATTACATTTGTGCAACTATTCTGGATCCTCAGTACAAAAAGGCAGTGGCCAGCAAAGCATTCATTCCTTTTGATGAAGCAGATGTTTCAAAGTACAAACATTGGCTAGCTGTGTCAGCCACTCGGTTCGAAAAAGATTGGCAGAAAATTCAAGGAGCCGGCAGAAGTCCAACTGAATCAGCAGGCCATCTGACGTCAAGTTCCACTTCTGAATCTGTGGGCAAAGGGAGTCACTTTCCCTCACAGCCGTTATCGACACTAGCAACAACCGTATCATCATCCTCACCTGCACCAGGCCCAGCCATAATATTGTCGGAAGCGGATTGGCTAATTCATCAAGGGTTTGCTCGTTCCAGTGCTGCAAAGGCCACAGATGGTACACAAAGTGGAGCAACCGTGGAGAACCTTGAGTCGATGGTGCAGGCCTATCTGGATGACCCAACAGAAGTCTTTGTTAATAAGAACCCATTGCTGTATTTGTACAGGAAAATGCCTCTATGGCGACTGATCACCAACCTGGCTCTAAATTATTTGTCTTGCCCACTCGCAAGTGTGTCTTCTGAACGTGTTTTCAGTGCTGCTGGTGCCATTGTAACTTCAAAAAGGACCCACCTCTTGCCCAAAAATGTGGAGAGGTTAACACTCATCAAGATGAATCAGCACTTCATACCACCAGATTACAAAGTACATGAATGCACGCAGGAAGAAGAGGACACCGACTTAGGTGACGGAAGTTCTTCTCTGTTAGCTGACCTACTCCTGTCTCAATTCATGGAGTTTGAGGACGAGCTCTACTTCCCTGACACCGAGGCCTGAAAATGACTTCCTTTTTTTTGTCCTTATTCACTTTTATTCCTGTGTATCTTTCTTTGTTTTGCAACTTTTACCACAACAAAACTCTAATCACCTTATCACAACAAGTCCATCAGCAGCACTGTCTTCAACTTGTATTCCTTATTGATTTGAAGGTGCCGCAGCCTGCATTCCTGAGGTTCACAATTTCACAACTCAATCATGCTCCGCTATACTCCTCCTCAAGACTCCCCCTATCCATTTCCCTCAAGGCAGATGGATGGATTACGACGAGTCCCCTCAAGTGGGACTGAAATTACTGACTGACTACATGCTTTCTGATTGCTGACAGAGTTACTTCTGATATTGACAGGAGAGGCTGCCCTGTGGGCCCTCACTTTCCGAAGAAGATGCGGACAAAAAGTAGAACAGGTAATGAATAATTGAGAAGATGGCATGCAGTGGACAGCAATGGCTGTCTGTCTCTGATGAAACCAATTGCTGTTTGTTTTTTGTGCATGAAATGATGAATCATATGTCTTGTCTTAGTTATTATTTAATCTTTTACACAGCAATTGTAACTCATGTCAACTACTCTGTTTTTTTTTACCTTGTTTAATTCAAATTGTACTTCAAATTCAGGGGCCACTATGTTGCATTTCACAATATGCAAAATGTCCTTGGAGCAGACCATGATGATTGATTAAATAATATATCTTTTTTCTTTACAGTCACTCACTGGGATGGATGGATCATGAGCGTCAGTTTAGGGAAGAACTATGGCCAATTCGTGAGTGGCAAACAGGTAAACCAGGCTACAACGGCTACTACAGCAGAACTACATGTCTGTCTATTCGTGGCATGTAGGGGTCGAGGGCAAGGCAGTGTACTGTTGTTGTTATGCCAGGCAGAGTCCACTCCAGATAGCAGTTCATGTAAAATTGGGGCTATGTAGCTTGCTGCATACAATTAGATATGCTTTGTCAAAGAGCCTAGGTATGCTACATCAGGTTGCTTCACTCAGTGGTGCCTGCCTTGACCGTCTGCATGGCACTGCCTCAAGCTTGGGTCAAACATCCGTTATGTTTGCAAATTTTGCAGTTTTTTAGTATTTTGCAAATCTTGCAAAATTACTAAAAAAATCGCAAATTCTTGAGCGGAACAGTTTTGCTTGCGGCAGGGCCATGCAGACGGTCAAGGTAGGCACCACTGAGTGAAGAATCCTCCTGATGTAGCATACCTAGGCTCTTTGACACAGACAGACAAAGCATATCTAGGGTTTAGGGTTCAGTGCGATTTACTAGGGTTTTTGGGTTTGAGTTGGAAGGGTTCCCGCTAAGTGTAGGGCTCAGGGCCCGATGCAGGCTCGTTCATAATGATGTTGGCAAGGTTTTAGGGGGGTTTGGTGTTCTTTGGTCCAGAATTGGCAGAATATTGGCCTTTTTTGATGTTTTGCGGGCGCGTGTGTTTGGGTGAAAACTAAGTGAAAACTAGTTGTAGACCTTCTTCTTCTTCTTCTTCTTCTTCTTCTTCTTCTTCAAAGAGCGCAGTGGTTCGATTTTGTTCTGCCTTGCTGAGATTCTTGGGAATCGCTGGAACAAGTGTCCAGGTAAGTTTCAAGAGGATCAAAGTAGTGGAAGTGCTGAAAACAGCAATTTTTGGTGAACAGCGCAATTTGCCATGTTTTGAATATGCCAGTATTGCATGTTTTTGGGGGGCTGTTTGGAAGTGTTCTTGATTTGTGGGGGTGAGTCTGGGGGTCTGGGAGCACTGCAGGGATAGTCTAATTTTGATTGCATTTGTTTTTCAGAAAATCCATGGTGGAAAAGGGAAGTTAGGGCCTAGCTGCAGAGCGCATTTGGACTGAATTGAAGGTAGACCCATTTTTGCTTTTTACCTGTTTGGGGGGGTTCTTCTTTTTTGCAAGTGGCTGCAGGGATCTGGGGGCATAGCTGGGAAGGTCTAATATCGGAATCAAGTGGTTTGGACAAAATCCATGGTGAAAAAGTTTTTAACTTTTCAGACTTTTCGCTCACTTTCGTGTTTCGGGGGACTGTTTGGGGGGTTCCTAGTGTTTGGGGCGGCTTGGTAGGTCTTGGAGCAATGCTGGGCATGCCTAATGTTGGTTGCAAGTGGTTTGAAGAAAATCCATGGTTGGAAAGGGGAGTTAGGGCCTAGCTGCAGAGCGCACATGGAGTGATCAGGGAACTAGGCCTACATTTTTCTAAGTGTCCGTTTTTGCATTTTTGCTTTTTGCCTGTTTGGGGGTGTTATGCTTTTTTTGCGGGTGGCTGCAGGGGTCTGGGGGCATAGCTGGGAAAGGTCTAATATCGGAATCAAGTGGATTGTTCTAAAACCATGGTGAAAAAGTTTTTCACTTTTCAGACTTTTCACTCACTTTTGTGTTTTCGGGGGGCTGTTTGGGGAGATTCCTGGTGTTGGGGGGTGGGGGGTCTTGGAGCAATGCTGGGCATGCCTTATATTGGTTGCAAGTGGTTTGAAGAAAATCCATGTTTGGAAAGGGGAGTTAGGGCCTAGCTGCAGAGCGCGCATGGAGTAATCAGGGAACTAGGCCTACATTTTTCTAAGTGTCCGTTTTTGCATTATTGCTTTTTGCCTGTTTGGGGGTGTTCTGCTTTTTTGCGGGTGGCTGCAGGGGTCTGGGGGCATAGCTGGGAATGTCTAATATCGGAATCAAGTATTGTGAGCAAAATCCATGGTGAATACGTTTTTCACTTTTCAGACTTTTCGCTCACTTTTGTGTTTTCGGGGGACTGTTTGGGGGGGTTCCTGGTGTTTGGGGGGTGGTTGGGGGGTCTTGTAGCAATGCTGGGCATGCCTAATTTTGGTTACAAGTCGTTTGGAGAAAATCCATGGTGGAAAAGGGGAGTTAGGGCCTAGCTGCAGAGCGTGCATGGAGTGATCTGGGAACTAGGCCTACATATTTCTGAGTCCGTTTTTGCATTTTTGCTTTTTGCCTGTTTGGGGGTGTTTTGCTTTTTTGCAGGTGGCTGCAGGGGTCTGGGGGCATAGCTGGTAAGGTCTAATATCGGAATCAAGTGGTTTGGACAAAATCCATGGTGAAAACGTTTTTCCATTTTTGCTCACTTGCCTGTTTAGGGGGGGCTGTTTGGGGGCTTCTAGGTTATTGGGGGTGAGTTTTGGGGGCTTGGAGCACTGCTGGCACAGTCTAATTTTGATTGCATTTGTTTTTCAGAAAATCCATGGTGGAAAATAGGAGTTAGGGCCTGGCTGCAGAGCCAATTTGGACTGAATTGAAGGTAGGCCCATTTTTGCTTTTTGCCTGTTTGGGGGTGTTCTGCTTTTTTGACGGTGGGTTCAGGGGTCTGGTGGCATAGCTGGTAAGGTCTAATATCGGAATCAAGTGGTTTGGACAAAATCCATGGTGAAAACGTTTTTCCATTTTTGCTCACTTGCCTGTTTTTGGGGGGCTGTTTGGGGGCTTCTAGGTTATTGGGGGTGAGTTTTGGGGTCTTGGAGCACTGCTGGCGCAGTCTAATTTTGATTGCATTTGTTTTTCAGAAAATCCATGGTGGAAAATAGGAGTTAGGGCCTGGCTGCAGAGCCAATTTGGACTGAATTGAAGGTAGGCCCATTTTTGCTTTTTGCCTGTTTGGGGGTGTTCTGCTTTTTTGCCGGTGGGTTCAGGGGTCTGGTGGCATAGCTCGGAAGGTCTAATATCGGAATCAAGTGGTTTGGACAAAATCCATGGTGAAAAAGTTTTTCACTTTTCAGACTTTTCGCTTACTTTCGTGTTTTCGGGGGGCTGTTTGGGAGGTTCCTGGTGTTTAGAGGGGGTTGGAGGGTCTTGGAGCAATGCTGGGCATGCCTAATTTTGGTTGCAAGTGATTTGGAGAAAATCCATGGTGGAAAAGGGGGGATTTGTCCTAGTTGCAGAAAGCGTTTGGCACTATTTGTAACTTAGGGCTCGTTAGGGTTAGTAGTATTGCATGTGTTTGGGGGTGTTCTAGATTTTTGCGACTGGGTTCTGGGCTCTTGGAGCACTCGTGGGTATGTCTAATTCTAGTTGCAAGTTGTTTGAAGAAAATCCATGGTGGGAAAGGGAGGTTTTGGGCATACTTTCTGAGTGTGTTTTGGCACGATTTGAAATTAGGCCTCTGTGAGGTAGGCAGGTAGCAGTATTCTGCACGTTTTTGGGAGGGTAATGTGGGGTGTTCTAGATTTGGGGAGTGATACTGTCACCTCTGAAACTGAAAGTGTTATTTTTGCACTACACAGCGTACCTTATATTGTTTTTAATCCGTGGTGTTTTTTATCACTTACTGTTGTGTTTTTCCATTAACAATTACAGGCAGGCTTTTACCCTGTGCCATCGAACAATGTACTCATGCTTACCATTAGCAATCCGCAATTCCGCATCAGGCAGGCAGTGGACAGTGTGTCTGGTCACCAAGATTGATCGATGGAGCATCCGATGGAATGAAGAAGCACCGCGAATAAGAGGAATGGCTGGATGCATCAACTTCACACAAATTTAACAGGACAACTACAACATACAGTTACAGTATCCTCTTAAATTCTCCTTATCTTTTAAATGATATTGTTGTGAACTTGAACTTACTTCTACGAGTGTTTGATCTCTGCTTCAAATTCATCCCTCCAGCTATTTGATACATCTTTGCTATTTTTAAAACTAATTTAATGTTCTAATAATAAGTCTTTATTCTCTCTGAGGGCAGAGATGCAAGTGAAATTGCGTAATTACTGCAGCCCTGTACTGTCAACTTGTTTCTTCGTAGTTACTAGAGAGTTGCAGTAAGTAGTAGTACTACTTTTCAGTAACCTAACCATCCATTTAGCAAACAACTTCATGCATGCAGTAGTGCACTTCCTTTATGTCCCTAAGATTTATCAATATCTTCAAATCCTAAGATTTGTTTCTCTTCATTTGTTATTTGTCCATGCTGTGTTTTTTTCCTGTCTACCAAACTTTCCAAAAAAACCCCATTCCCATCCAATTTGCAAACCCTAACCCTCTTCCCCCGGGCTGTGTGGTATTTCATTGAGGTGTGACTGACAACAACAATAAATTCCACACACTTGCTGGGGAGGATAAGGTCAAAGCTACCGAAATCATTCCAATTAGAAGTTCATGGGCGCCATCATGGATTGATGATAATCAAGAACATCCTCCTCCTACACGACGTGAAGAATCAAATGCTTAATGCTTACGTTACGTTGATGTGTCCTTTGCCTTAATTTCTTATAGCAGTCAAATTCCACTCAACTACTACTTATATTTACATTAATTTAGCACGCCTTAGGCTACAATTTATGGTACTGTTCTCTACCATACTATCTATTGTACTGTTTCTAATGCTACGCTCAGGCCACTCAATGTTTCATTTCCTTTTTTTTCATATGCTGCTACTGCCAGTGTGTACCACTACTGCTACCAGCACAACAATGATATTGCATCCGTCGAGGATTCAAGTCAACAACCAACCTTAATCAACATTTGCAATGCAGGCAGCCCTGTGGCTACACCTATTCTTAAACACGAATCACAGTAAGATAAGCCTTTTGGAGAGGTAGAATAATGGGCTAGGACTGGGAGGAGAGCAGAGACTGACAGTACTACTAGTAAAGTACAGAAGTAGGGCTACTGAATTCACTAACTCGGTTACTTGCATTTTGGTACATTTCAGGACTAGATGTTTCATTCATGCTGGTAAGTTTGAAGAAACCAAACATCCAGTAACCACCGCCAACCCCCACACAAAATAATATGAACGCGTATACTGTGTTTTGGTATGAAAAATATAATTATTAAGAAATATATATTATTGATGTTGTTGTCACAAAAATAAAATAAATTACCCCAACTCACCCCGCTCACTAACCAAACCAATGTCCAAAAATCCAAAAGTCCCCTTTGCCAAAAACCCAATTCCCACCCCCCAACAGTCTTAAAAAAAGGGGCAAGGGACAGTCACTTCCTCTGGTGGCGTAGTGTGGACAGCTGGTGCTGCACGTCCCGCAGCTTTTTGCGGAGGTCCCGGAGCTGGCGCTGATGTTTTTCGCCCAACCGCTCAAGGTATTCCACTCTTTTACGGAGCTGGCGCTGACGTACCATCCAGGATCTGGGGGGGCAGATGATTTTGATGCTGCTGTGCGGCGATGGCGGGAGGCTGGCGGGCCATGGCTCCGTTTGGCTGGAGGCTTCTGGCTGGTGGACCTGGGGGCACTGGAGGAGGATGTAGTGGTTGCTGTCTCCTCCTGCTCCCAAACCCACAGACCCCGATACTCGGCACAAGTAGCCTCCAGCTTAGGGCCCTGGCCCGGACAGCCATCTCCTTGTGGGTGAGCTTTTTTGGAGTAGCATCTATGAAGAAAGAAAGAAAAATACTGTGCCAATAGTCTTTAACATAAAGTTAAAATAATTCAACGCAAAGTTGACTCTCAGTAACACCAGCGAGTAGCAAACACATTATAACATTTTGGCATGTATCTTTCCGCCATCTTTGTAAGCCTGTGACATTACTGGGAGTTTCAGGAATTCCACTAGCAGCACTATGGGTGGACTCACTACTACATACATAGTCAGAGAGTACTAAAAAAAGACCTTTTTTACTTTTTTCTCTTGTTTTGCAAAAGAAATGACCAGTATGTGAACTTGTGGTAGCCGGCATAATGGCAGCTCACTCAGGTTGCACCCAAGAAATACAGACACAAGCCATGATGAAGCAGTACATGCAGGTGGGGATAGGAAGGTCTTACTTTTCTATAGGGTTGGCACTGCAACTGGCCATACTTCATCCACTCAGCGTCTGCTCTACTACATCATACACCTCTGCTATCGATGAGGAAAAAGAAGATAATATCCAGGCTTCCAAAGTACGTCTATGATTCTTCTTAATGTCTCAAATGTACCAAAATTTCTTTTTGTCAACAACCAACTAAAACCCTTTTCATTATATTTTGGAATCCACCGTCTTCTTATCTTGACTTGCATTCAAAAAAACATTCTTTACAGTCATAAATATTAAGACTCGCTCGTCCATCGTTTCACCCTTCTTTCACTTTTCGTTCTTCACATCCCTAAACTACATCTGATATGACTTGGTTTCACAATAAAAATGTGCTAGCTGAGTTGATGTGAAATAGAAGGGGCCATTGCTTACCCGAGAAGTACCGCCGCTAATGCTATTACAAGTCAAGGTTGACTGTCTTCTCCGTGATAGCCTAAAAAGTAGTTCTAAATTAGTAACTGTTAGTAACTGTTCTTAACAGTACAGTGTACTTATACTAGTGTACTGTGTACTACTGTACAGTACATCATACACTCCTTTGTGATCCTACTCAAAAAAATTCAGTAAGTATAATAACTTACACCGTCTGCTGCAGCTGAGTCTTCCCCCCCAGCTCCTCCTGTTGGCGCCGCCGCATCCAGCCTAGAGTGGACCCCTCCGCACTGCTGGCCCCCGGCACTGGTGGTCATCTGTGCCGCATCAGATGTTGTGACGTCTAGGAAAAACATGTCATATTTTCAGATGCCATACACAACCCCCTATTTTGTCTCGTAATGGAAGAAAATGTTACATAACACATTTTTTATTACTGGGATTGAAAAAAAGTAACGGTTTTGGGAAGGGTGTTAACCTTTTATATGCTTATTCCATTAAATGCTACACTTCTTTTTTTTTTTTTTTTTTTTTTTTATTGACATTTTACAACAGTTTTGCCCCCCCACCCCGCGCCGTAACAAATTTTTCATTTCTCATTACTTATTTACAGATGATACATATTGCAGTAATAACATTTCTTACAAAATACGATATAAAATAACAGAATCAGCAAATAAATCCTAATTTAAGACTACCAACTAAAACTTTAAGTATTTAAAGTAGGAGGGAAAGAAGAAAAAAACTTGACATTCACTTCTTCAGGGCCTACTACCTTGTGTCACCCCCTTATACATTTAACATCCTGTCTTTCCAATCGGATATCGGCTTCCACAGCTGTAGCCCCAGTGCCCTCCCTTTTTTCCCCTTTCTAGCATAAATAGCCCTCTCAAGGTTGTGCATATACAATAGCTTAGCCAGCCACTGCTGGAAGGAGGGAACCAATTTATCTTTCCATACAGACGCTATGCAAAGACGTAGTACGGCCATTGCCACAAATATGAAACCACCTGCACTATGTTGTTCTATATTGGGTGCCTCGAGGCCTAACATTATTACATCAGGTGTCAATTTCACTTTGAAAGCCAATGATTTATCACAGAACATTTCAATACTGTTTATGAGTGATGAGAGGATTGGGCACCCTGCGAACATGTGGATTATGTCTGCCTCTGAACTATCGCATCGCGGGCACCTCACCCCCTGTATTCCTCCCCACTGAGCGATCCTAGCTGGGGTATAGTAAAGTCTAAACAAAGTTTTGTAATGTTGTGCTTTTAGTGATGCCAGACATAGTACCTCATGCCCCAAGGTTAGTGATTTTGTAAATATCCCTTCAGAAATTCCTAGTGCCTCCATCCATTTGGTCTCATACTTCCCTAAGTCGTCCCCTCTATGATCTATTAATGCTGCATACAGCCGTTTAATTGTACATGGCCGCTCTGCTTCCATCATCTGTAGTATTGAGTTCTCCTTAAATCCCGCCTGACCGCCACGTTTATTACCTAAAAAACTTCTTATCTGTAAGTACTTGAAAAAAGACCTATTACTAACCCTGAATTCCTGTTGGAGCTCTGCAAATTGCCGTACCCCTAATTCCCCCATCAAGTCTCCCATGTTTCTAATTCCTTGTCTAACCCATTCTTTAAAGATTACATCCGAGAAAATATCCGAGGGTAGTGTTGTGTCCCCTACTAGTCTCGTATATCCATGGAGTCTACCCAGACCAAAACTCTTCTTAAATGCCTTCCAGATCTTATTGGCGGCTTCCAGTGTCTTAAACCTAGTTCGCTTGAAGTAGCTTGGCTCCGTATATCTCAGAAAAGCCTAAAGACCCTGTATGTAATTCCTCCTCTCCTTCGATCCCTCCCAATAAACAGGTCATTTGTTGCAGAGCCGCTGCCCAATAATACATCCTGAGGTCTGGTAGAGACCATCCTCCCTTATCATAAGGTAGTGACATATATTTCAGTGCCCTCCTTGTCTTCCCTTGTGCCCATACGAAGCGATTTACCATATTCTCTAAGTTCTTAAACCATATCAAATTAAAAAACAGCGGAATTGTTCTAAACAAGTATAGCACTTTGGGGAGCAGGTTCATTTTCACATAGTTAACCCTCCCAACAATTGTCATATGCAGATTGTGTATCCTATCAAGGTCTTTTTTCGTTTTTATGAGAATAGGAGTGATATTGATTTCCACCAATTTTCCTAAATCTGCTGTGATAATAATACCCAAGTATTTACCTTCATTAACCACCTGTGTATCTGTACAATCTGTGTGTGCGTTTTTAATAATTTGTGTCTTATTTTTGTTCAATGCATAACCCGCTATTCGCCCAAACAGCTCTGCCTCTGATTCTATTTCCCTTATCGCATCCATTGGGTTGGGTGTTATAACCGCTATGTCGTCTGCATATGCAAGAACCTTTATATCTCCCCTCTTAGAAAGTAGTGGTTCAATTCTTGCATTTTGTTCTAATTTGTATATTAGAGGGTCTATATACATTGCAAACAATAAAGGTGAACAGGGGCACCCCTGTCTTGTGCCCCTGGTAATATTAAAGGGTTTCGTGCGACCTGTATTTATCCTGACACTTGCTGTTGGATTTGAGTAGAGTGATTGTATTACTTTGATAAATGTTTCGCCCACTCCCCCTCTTCTCAAAACAACCCATAAATACTCCCATGCTACCCTATCGAATGCTTTCTCAGCGTCGAGTAACAAAGTGGCCATTGGTTTCCCATCCCCTTCCTGAATATCAAACAGTGTTATCATTTTCCTAACATGTGTTGTGGTATCTCTGTGAGGTATGAACCCGTGTTGGTTGTCACTCACCAGTTGAGTAATTACCCTGGCGAGTCTAGCTGCCTGTATCTTTGAGAATATTTTGGTATCTGCATTGATTAATGTGATGGGTCGATATGATCCAGGTTCTGTCGGATCCTTACCTTTTTTTAGTAGAATTACAATGTCTGCTCCCGCCCAGCTGCCCGGGATTGCCTGCCCTTGCTGAATTCCTTTGAAAGTTCTCGCTAATTCTTTGAATATTGAGGGTAAGAATATTTTATAAAATTCTCCTGGAATCAGATCGGGTCCAGCTGCTTTCCCATTTGGTAAGCCCAGTATTGCATCGTTTATCTCCTCATCACTTATGTCATTATCCAGATATTCTCTATCCTCTTCACTAAGTACTTTACCCGGGATGTTCTCTAGATACTGCTCTATTTCACTCCTATCCCGGACTAACTCCTCCTTATATAATATGCCCTAAATACCTCAGCGATTCCCTTATCATCAGTGATTATCTGACCTGTTTCGTCTTTAATTTCCTTGATTTCACTTTTAGCTACTCTTTGTCTTGTTCGTGCAGCTAGCGTGCGTCCTATTCTTTCACTGAATTCATAGCTCCTCTCTCTCTGCGTGTCATACAATCTAGCGGCCTTAATCGCCACTTCTTCCAGAGCTGCTGCCCTAGCTGCTGTTACTTCTAGAAGTCGTTCAGTGAGTCCCCGCTGTTCTATGGTAGCTAACTCAAGACATGCTTCTGCCAGAATCAAAGCGTTATTCAACCGATCCCTTTCTATTTTTTCCCTCCTCTGTTTAGCAATGGAATAGCTAAGCGTCTCCCCTCTAATACAGGCCTTAAATGTATCCCAAGCATTCCCAACGTTGGTGCTCCCTCTATTAATATCCCAGAATTGTTTAATCCATGCGTGCATATATGTGACATAATCATCGTCTTTCAACAAACCCCTTTCGAACGTCCATGATCCCACCACCTTCTTAAAACCTACGCCATCAATTGTTAATTTTAGAGGGTTGTGATCTGACAATATGCGTGGTAATCTCTCAATTGTTGCATTGTTTAACAGTTCCCGGGTTATAAAAAAATAATCTAACCTAACGCATTTGTGGTGAGGTGCTGAATAAAATGTATATCCAGGATCTGACTGTTTCTTGACACCCCATACATCATACACTCCATTATTTCTTACTAGACTCTGTATTGCCCTGCAGACTCTTTTCTTTCTTCCCTTATATTGCCCTGTTGTATCTATATCTAGCCCCTTGGCCCCGTCAATATTAAAGTCTCCTGCCAGGATCACCCGTGGCGCCCAAGAAGGCAACTCAGTATCCAAAAAGTGAAACAGCTCTGGGTCATCCTCGGTTGATCCATAAACAGAGCCTATGGTAACCCACTCCTCCCCTATAAAACACTCAATCAGGGCACATCTCCCCCACTCATCCTCGAACCTCTTTCTTGTTTTAATGTCTGTATGTTTAGTTAGTACAGCCACTCCTCTAATTCTCGCCCCTTGTTTTGAATGTGCTAGTACCCTAAATCCCAGTTGTTCCAGTAAGAATACCCTATTCCCTTCTACGTGTGTCTC
Source organism: Lissotriton vulgaris (assembly GCF_964263255.1). Taxonomy (NCBI): domain Eukaryota; kingdom Metazoa; phylum Chordata; class Amphibia; order Caudata; family Salamandridae; genus Lissotriton; species Lissotriton vulgaris. Next base: position 1,994,566,713 of record NC_141687.1, read on the forward strand.
TTGTAAGCATATAAAATCAGCCCCGGTGTTCTTTAACAACAGTGCCAGACGCTGTCTTTTTAATCTGTCATTCAGCCCGCACACGTTCATAGTAATAATTTTAATACTCCCGCTCATAGAGGGTTATGTAAGCTTTCCTTACGACCTCGTAATCCCATTGTATTTTCTTTACAAATGTTATAGTCGATATGCTCTTTTGTTTGTTTCGGCTCTTCCCACTTTTTTTGTTTTTTTGTTATGTGTTTACTTCTTCTACTCCTTCTACCTGTGCTACACCAACTTGCAGTGCTACTTGAGCTTGCTGTGCTAATTGTATCATCTGAGTTACATACTTTTTCTTTTTCTTTTTTCATCGCTATCTCCCCCTTATTGGCGCTCCCCTTCCTCCTCCCCTCCCCCCTCCCCTGCCCACAGGCAACTAGGTCAATCCTGACCTATGTATGACTGGTTCCCGATCCCCTTGAGTGGAGCCGCCCCTCCCCTCTCTTCCTATAGTAATAAATGTGATTGTAAAAAGAAAAGGAGAAAGAAAAGAAAAGAAGAAAAAAAAAAAAAAGAAAAAGGAAAGAGAGAAGGAGGAACAGAGCGAACCCCCTCTGCGCTCCACCTATTCACCTGTAAGAATTCATTGCTTAGTCCAAAACAATGTCCCACATACAACCGATTCTTGCTGAGTCTTGCTGAGTCTATACAAGAAAAAAAAATACAGAATAATCTAACCCTTCACCTCTTGGATTCTAAACCTATTCAGTACGATACAATTCTACTCAGGCCTAGTACAAGCCATGTAAATCCATATCATCTAGGGTCGTCAGCCCTGTCCCCCCCCTTCTCTCCTCCCCCTTCCCCCTCCCTTCCCCCCCTTCCCCCTCTTCGCTTTTGGATATTGTTTATCTTCTTCTTTTCTCCTTTAACTCAGACAGGAAACTCTGTGCTTTAATCTCTCAGAAAAACATTCTCGTGTGGCCCTCTGTTATTACTTTCAGCCTTGCGGGGTACAGGAGGTATGCCTCGCACCCAGCTTTCTGGAATGGATCTATCAATTGTCGCAACCTCCACCTCCTCTCCACTGTGGCATGACAAAAATCCGGGCGAGCGAAGAATGTGTTCCCTTTGAAGGCCCGGCGATCTTGTGGTCTTGCACTATCCATAATGGCTTGTCTTGCCAGGAAGTTCCCTATGTATACCAACATAGCTCTTGGTCTCTCACTCTGATTGGCACCATAGGACTTCTTAATTGTCAGTGGAAATCTGTGCGCCCGTTGTACCTCAATGTCCCAATTCCAAGTGATGAGCTCTGGAAATGCTTCTTTTAACAGTGTGACTACGTAGGCCCTGGGATTCTGCTCCTCTACCCCCTCCGGAATCCCTAGAAATCTTATATTGTTCCTCCTCTGTCTATTTTCCGCATCCTCAGCCTTCCATTGTAAATCCTCATTAAATTTCTCCTGTGCCGTCTTAAACTCTTTCCACTGTGAGACTTCATCCTCCAATTGGCCAGTTCTCTCTTCCACTTCTGTCATTCAGCCTGCCATCTCCGCATATAACTTATTTACTTTACACAATGACCCCTCGATCTTCTTGCTTGTCCGTTTTGCTCTTTTAGCTTCAGCCCTCACCTCTTCCTGCATTTGCCTAAGAGTGGCGTAAAGCATCTCCATAGTGGGGCCCTGTCCTTGACCATGGGATTGAGAACCCGAACCCGAGGGTCTATTATGCCTAGACTTAGCTCCCCCTTCCTCCTGGTACATCCTTGAGGTAGCTGAGTAGTCCCATAACAGATTGTTCGGTCTCTCAGTAAGTCTGGTACTGCATCTTCTTTGCGTTTTCCTAATATTCTGTTGCTTCCTTCTTACAACTGTCTGCTTCTCGACACTATCATCAGTGGAAGACTGAGTATACCCTGTATGACCTGTATGACCTGCCTCTGACTCAGTGTCCGTCTCAGTTCCCTGATCTGAGGAAGATACCTCCGACTCTTCTATGCTTCCATCTAAATCAGTTATTTCAGAGCTGAGTACGTCGTCCTTCTTTTTATGTACTTCCGTTGTCTTGCCTATTTCAACAGTTTCCTCATTCAGAGAGAAGAAGATGTCGTCTCCTGGGGTCCCTGGTAGCAAACTCGGTAATGTGTCTGCTGCCCCTTCTGTCAATACTGGAGCCTTACCCCTCCCTTCAAGCCTCCTCTGCTCATGTACCTTATCTGCTTCGTCTTCTTGAGGAGTGACGCTGTTGGGGGTGATGGGGGTGTCTTCTGAATCAGCTGCAGCTGTAGTTTCTGTAATTTGATTGAGCCCTGAGGTAGTGGCGGAATTGACTGACAGTGGTGCACCATTAATATGAATGTTAATAGAAACGTTTTCTCCTGGAGTGCCAGATCCTGCTCCACTGTTATTCTGGTTATTATGCTCAGTCATGTTACCCTCAGACTCCTTAGCCCCATTTAAATAACCTGTATTCTTGCTGTGATTTGGAACTGTGTTCACGAATGATTTTACTGGGACTCCCCCCTCCAGACCTGCATTTTCCCCTTCCACTCTTATCTTCACAGAATCAGGCAGTTCCTTACCGAATTCGGTTTCCATCTGGATCCCAGGGCCACTTAACAGTGCCTCCGTGTCTGGCTCTGTAACGCCCTCTGCCCTGTAATCATCAACGCTGGACCCGACTTCCCTCGGCACTTGCGCTGACCCGACTTGTTCTGACTCTGGCACCTCCTTCTCTGTCTCTCCAGGAGCCGTGTCTCGTGGTGATGGCAATGGCGTCTTGTTAACCACTGCATCAGCTGGGGTTGGGGTCCTGTTTCTGTCTGTGGATGCCTCTCTGCCAAAGGATTCGACCAAGGTAGGCTGCCTCAGAGCACCTCTTCCTGCTCTGGGTGTTGATTCCTTTGACGCCGTCACTTTCTCAGCTGCCTCCGCTCTGTGTGCCCTTTTCTCCGCACGACCTGCACTGGCAGCTGCTGCAATAGCCCGGCGCTCCGCTCTCTGCTCAGCTTTCAACTCAGCCTCGCGCTCCTTTTCTTTCTTCCTCAGCTCTCTTTTCTTGGCAGCTGAGTCCATCTCGGCATCTGTATCCAGGTTCTTACTTCTGGTGGTTTGCTTTCTCGTCGTAACCTGCGAGGGCATACTCTGCTTGCTCCTGCGCTCTGGAAGTACTGGAACTGGAAGTGGCGCTTCCCTGATGTCTTCAGTTACTACCTCGTTCCTGAGATAGCTGGCAATAAACCTTAGTAGCCGCTCTGCCAAAACGACTCGATTATATATCGATTTTCCCAGCTGTAAGAAGGTTACAGCAGAGTCTCCTTTACTCCCAGTCTTACTCAACATCTGTGTGCTTGAAAAACTCTCGCCTGCATCTGCGTTTCTCTTCTGTTCACTCCGAGAGAGGGGAGAGGAAAAGCAGCCTCTCACTCAGTGGATCGGTCCGCGGCCATCTTGCCGCTAAATGCTACACTTCTTATGACAACTGATGAATGCTTGCTTAACGTGCACCATTTTTCTAATTACAGAAAGAAGATTCCATTGCCTTTCTGCCAACAGGACGATTCAGCAACTACTAGTAAGTCATCACCAGCAGTACTTTAGGAACTTTAATGAAGGTGAGTGCTCCCGCACAGTTATTCTAATAATTTCATGTGTCTGTTAACTATTATTAAGTTTAAGTAATACTAATTTCATTCATGAGAATGTTGTTTAAACTTTAACGTCATCTTCATCCATCACCATTGCTTTCTCCGAATACTACGCTATTAAAGAAAAAGAAATCATGTTTTCATTTCTTAATTGAAAATAAAACTTTAAAACTAACAAACATTGTGAGGTTTTTGTTTACGAGTGAGTGAGCGGAAGGGTTTGAACTACTGCACTTGGCAGTCATGTTTCAGTGACTCAGATAGGCCGGGACTCGGCGGTAGTCTTCTTCTGTTCTTCTGGGTCGTAAAATCATTGGTCAGACACACTAGATAGTCGGTTAGGGAATTGGGGGTTCAACTTCTGTTCAGACTGAGGTATGTCAAAAGTCGAACTGCACTTATCATCAACAATGTCCTATTTCTTATGTCCATACTTCTTTATGTGCAGAATAATCCCTGAAACACTAGCGGTATGGGATGTGCTCCTCTCAAATCAAAAAGGCAACTGCTACCTTTTACTTGGTGTAAACAATGACATTTTGTTGTTGGAAATTGTCAAAGCACTTACATTAAGAAGACTGGAATAGACAGCAAGGGCAACTCAGAGGACTGCACTCAGTGCCTAGAGCTATTGCTGGATCAGAGTTTTGTTTAACACCATTTGCCGACTGGGCAAGCTTAGCTACCTACACAGACCGACTCATAATCGTAAATAGTAGTAGTACAGAGAGTGATGGTAGAGGCAGGATAAGAATGTAGAAAGTAGTCTAGATTAGAAGAAGATCAAAGACTGTCTTGTAAAACATAGAATTAGGAAACAGTTTGTAATGAATAGGAGATGTAAAAGTTAGGGAAGTATAAGTATTAATATAACAATATAACAACTTACTGGGGCCAGCAGAAGAGCCTGCAAGGGACCGATCCTGTCCACCTTCTTAAACCGGAGTCTCAGTCGCCTTGCCCCTGGGAGGTGCTGATGATCATGAAATAAAGAAGCGCAACATGGATGATTGTTTTTTTGAAATATTTGATTTCTTTGAACACAATCTAAAATTATCTCGGGGAAACAATTTAACAACAATTGCATCTGATCTGGTCAACTAGGAGGATAGTAGTACAGTATTGCAGGATTCGCAGACCGTCTAATAGGAAAGTTATGTAATTCACTAACTACACCAACAACAAAAAGTTTCTACTACGACTGCCATCACTCAGCAGCACGAGACATCGCGTGACAGACACAGTCCGTCATCATGATTGCAGACCACTAACAAATGTCCCATAACAAGTAATAAATAATATACTCAACGTATCAATCCACCACTATCTCTTCAAAGTGGCAGCAGCAGGAGTACAAAGAAGGACTAGACTTGAGTCTACTGTCTCTAGCATTACGCAGTAATGCTCTCAAATGAGCAAAAAGTTGCAAACAAGTAAGCATAGTAGCAACTCCAATAACCAGGCGAGCACCTGCAATGACAGAAGCTATTTAAACATTAATTTACCTGCAATGTAATCGAATCAGCAGCATTCGTACTCTTCAGGAAAAAAATAGATTAGCAATAAACAGAGCAGAAAAAAACAAAGTAGTTATTAAATAGCCACTCACCAAGGCCAGGGATCTCAAATCGTAGCAGGTGGAGCATGTCCTGCTCCCGGTCGAGGATGTCAGACCACCGGTGCGTCGCTTGCTGGTAGGTGCGCTGGACCCCAGACTCCCTATGCATGGCCCGGCACACCTTCTCCCATAGCTGGCGACGCTTCCGGAGGCCATAACCGGAAGCAATCCTCCCACCTGCTGCCACGGTCTTAGGGAGGTGTCGCTGAACATAAAACATCAAGGCAGATACCTCCCCCGCAGAGAAGATCTCCCTGGCCTGGACTTGCTCCACCCTCAAACACCCACAAGGGAGCTGGCTACGGGGTGCTGGGCCCTTCACCTTGCCCTTGTCCTCTCCCTTTGCTATGGTCCTGGGCACAAGAAGTAAAGTATAGGTGTGAAAATGAAATAAAATAAGAGAGAGAGCTAAACAAATAAAGTAGGTAATAAAGTAACGAAAAGTTGAAAAAAACACAAAATATAGATGTAGGAAAATAGAGAGATAGATAATAAGCAAAAAAGTGCAAAAAAAACTTCAAACAAACAAAGGATGGCAAAGATTGAAGCTGGATAGAAAAAGCATGCCCAAAATCATAGCAATGAATGAAAAACAAGATGGCAGCGCCCATAGAGGACCACGTGGGTAAGTTTGCGTGATATTTCCTCTGCAAGCACGCAAAAACTTCTGCGAACCCGTAAGCGCGCCACACGCACAACGCAAGCATGCAGAAAGCCCCCAGAACCGGAAATACGCAATGATAACAAGATGGCCGCGCCCATGTAAGACCACATGGGTAAGTTCACGGTCGATGCGCTGCAAGCGGCCCGGGAATACGCAAAAAACCCTGCAAACATGCAAAAAAAAGAAATACGCAAATTTGCACAAATTAGCGAACTTTGCGGATCGCGAATTCGATTTTGCATGAATTCGCGGACCCCGAATTCGCAAATTTCACCCATACTTAATGTCTGGGTGTGTTATTGAATGGATTTATGTTTGGCTGGCTGTATCAGTGTCTGCATTACAGTATACCTGGGTGTGTTAGTGAGTGCATTGAAAAGGCCCCAGGGGTGTCAGCGTCTGCATCAGTGTGCGCCTAGGTATGTTAGTAAATGCATTACTGTTCATCTGGGTGTGTCAGTGTCTGCATTGCTGTATGTCGGGGCTTGCCAGTGTTTGCATTGATATGCCCCCAGGTCTTGTCATTAAATGTGTAAGTGTATGCCTGTGCATGTTATTGGGTGCATTAATGTTTGGCAGGCTGTGTCAGTGTCTGCATTGCTGTATGGTTTGGCGGGTCAGTATCTGTATTGCTATGTCCCTGGGTGTGTCACTGTATGCATCAGTGTATGCCTGGGTGTGTTATTTGATGCATTAATATGTGCCTGCCTGTCTTCGTGTCTGCATTGCTGTATGCCTGGAAGTGTCAGTATCTGCAATGCTAAGTTCCTGAGTGTGTCAGCGTATACATCAGTCTATGCCTCGGTGTGCTACTGGTTTCATGAGTGCTTGGCTTCATGTGTAAGTAGCTGTATCAGTGTGTAGTTGGGTGTGTTTGTGACTGTGTCTTTAAGTCTAGGTGTGTCAGTGACCTATCAGTGTGAGGCTTTGCCTTTTAGTACCTCTGTCTGTGTGTAGCTGGTTGTGTGAGTTTCTGTACTGATGTTCGCCTAGGTGTGGTAGATGTAGCAATCTGTCCTTGGGTGTGCATTCTCAAAATGTAAAGCTATGGAAAACACTGCAAGAACTAATTAGAAAAGTAAACTACCCCAATAGATGGTGCGATTAATCTGCATAAAAAGAAAAATATAGAAATATTTGTTAGTTTTACAATTAATAGAATTACAAAAGTAACTTACAGTTTCAACAATGCATAAAGACGTAATTCTAAACAAATATCTACGTCATTTATCATACTATACAATTTCCCATTTTACTGTTCTCAGCTACTTTACTCATACACTGCAAATGATGTACTTTTTAATGCTCCGTCCATCAATTCCTTTGGTTTTTCTTTGTTCGCCATAAGTTGGCAGGGTATGCTCAGACGTAAGTCCCTTGCTCACTTTGCCACTGGATTCAAGCAAGCCGGGCTGAAGAAGGCTGAAATGCCAGAAACCGGTCCTCGGTAGCTTGTTTCCGGTCCAGGGAAGGCATGGCTTGGCAGTTCGGGCTGGACTGTTTCCATGAGGCACAGGGTCAGACTGATTTGCATATGGCCATGTCTGAACTGGAGTGGCAGAGTGGGCTAAAGAACGGTGATGGGATTAAACCCAGATCAGTTGACTGGGGGTGAGTGCTTGTATTGTCAACACTCCGTCCATCATTTCCTTTGTTTTTTTTTTTGTACTTTTTAAGAAGACATCTCAGAACAGTGGGGAAAAAAACAATCTTAAAGGTTGTACAAAAAAGAACAAAATCCGCACACTACCTTACTGCAATTACGGAACACTGTGGATTACAAATAATAAAGAAAAACATAACACAACTTATTTAACTATCATTATTCAACTTTTTACAAATATAGTTTTCTACAGAATTGTTTCAAACAGATGCATTGATATCTCTACAACACCACAAAAGAAAGTGATGTTTGGAACTACTTTACTATACCTTCAGGGGAAAAGAAGGTAACAACTAAATATGTGCAGTATAATATTTACTGCATACAGTTACCCAGCAGCACTGCCAAGAAATATTCACATGGGACAATTTCCAAATATAAGCACTTAAAACCAACCATGAAAGGGCGTACAACTGAATCACGCAAACGAAACTAAGTGCAGCAGAATATGCCATCACTAGAGCACAATTGGGAGAATTTTCATCAACTGCGACCATCAGAATACCAGCAGCCTGTGAATATTTGAGAGAGATGATTACTCATTGTGTGAAATGCCACGTTTGCCACTGTAAAAATGTCTTATGTGGCTCCATACTGTATCTGTGTGAATGACTGTATTGGGTTGTGAGTACATGTATGAGTACCTGTATGGGTGTGCTTGTGACCCTTACATTAACTTAATAATATATATATATATAAAGTTGCCCTTTGGATGATTGAATTTTGGCGGCTTGGCCCAAGTCGCGAGGATGTCCCGCCGCTAGTGTGCGGACCTACGCTGTTGGGAACAACCAGCTCAATCGGACCAAACGGTCCAAAATATTGACTCAAATACTCTGTTTAATCACGTGATCCACTGCCAGGCTCGGGGGACTGCGATGGGATCCTGCTTCGCCCCAGCTATGCCTAGGCTGGTGGGAGGAGCAGGTGTCCAGTAACATCTTGGCCTTTACCCAGAACGTAGTCCTCTTGGCCAGGTACATAGACAACTTGTTTTGTCTGTGGAAAGGTAGCAGACAATTTGTCACTGATTTGAATCAAAATGACTGCAATCTTCAATTCACAAGTACTATAGACAAACAGTCTATTGAATTTTTAGATGCGTTGGTGTCAGTTAAAAATGGGCGACTCAATAGCAGGCTGTTTCGCAAGCCAACGGTAGGCAACAGCCTGCTACATGCGTTGAGCTGTCATCCAAAAAACCTGATTTTCAGTATACCATTTGGTGAATTATTGCGCGCTAAAAGAAATTGTGGAACCACTGCAGACTTTGACAGAGATGTAAATGTAAATGTATAGGCATTTATATAGCGCACTACTTACCCGGAGGGTCCCAAGGCGCTTCGACCGCTGCGAAACCCTTCCTGGCTTCCCTGAGAGATGGTCCCTTAATGGGTATCTCCAGGGTGAGACCAGGCATCCCCGGCGGTCTGGTGGGGCCGTTAGTGAAGATGAGGCAAGCTAATGCCCAGAGTTGCCGAGTGTGATCGCTGATCAGAGTGGGCACCGAGGCGAGAGAATTATCGAGTCCGCTGACCCTGGTCCAGAAACCTGCCGCGCTGGGAATCGAACCCTGGTCCCGGGCCGTCCTCTGCTCTCGGGTCTGCCGCCTCTAACCAGTGAGCCACATACTTCACTGTGATGTGTGTGTGATGAAGGAAAGATTTAAGGAAAGGGGCTATTCGGCAAAAGTGGTCAAACAGGCCTGTATCAAGGTCAAAAATGTAAACAGGAATGATCTTCTTATCCCTAAACCACCTATTAATAGTGACGAAGGACCAATCAGATTTATCACCACCTATTCTAATCAGACTTGGCAGCTGAGAAAAAGTCTAAAAAAATACTGGCAGGTGTTAAACCTAGACTGTGTACTGAATCGATGCAGTTGGAAGTCAACCCAAAATCACCTTCAGAAAGTGCCCGGCATTAAAGGAAATGCTTTGTAGCAATATGGTGAAAGACAAGAAGGATGGTAAAGCGATTAAAGGTCTTTTTACCTGTCGATCTTGCAAAGCTAGCAAGGACAGTGTTAATAGGAAAGAACTTATCCTATCCAACAATCATAGAGCTTTTAGTATCCAGAAACATTTAACGTGCAAATCTGAATATTGTGTATATGCACTACAATGTCCATGCCCATTAGTATACATTGAAAGTACCAAACACCCAATAAAAAAAAGTGTGCTAGAGCACATGAGGGCGATCTCGAATGAGGATAAAAACTATCCCATTGCCAAACATTTTAAGGACTTTCAACAGAAAAACCTCAGTACACTACAACTTTGCGCTTTAGACAGGATTCCACTGTCTGAACATGGTGGAGACAGACTCAGACAACTACGCCAACTCGTAATAAAATACGATAGTGTGCAACCATTGGGGTTAAACAAAGATGAAGAGTTATCTGTTCATTTAGGTTAAAAGTCATCACCCATCTTAACACATAATGCTGAACACTGTAAAATTGTCAAAATGAAGCTTTGTATGTTGTTTTTTTAAATTGTTTGTACACTTTAGTGACTATATATTTTTATGTTTGTAGGAGACATATATGTCGGTACACAGTGAGTATGTGAAACCATTGGCTGCTGAATGATATGGATCAACATAAGCAATTGCATCTCCTTTATCATAATTTGGAGTATTAAGACATTATGAAAGTGTAAACTTTGACCATGAGCCCTCTTGGGCAGAATTGCACTTTGAAACCGATTATATATATTTGTTCTGTTAATAAAATTTAAACACCTATAAAATGATGTGCCCCTAAGCCCACTAGGGCAGAATTGTACAGTTCAGTGAATAATAATATATCACACATGCATGGGATTTGATTTTCAAATTAACAATTATTGTTTAATTTTCATGCTATTAATGTTTTCAACCGAAGCCCCATCTTTAGTTGATATCACTTTATCAATGTCACTCAAGAAACATTGAGAAATGTAGATGCATCCTTTACTATACAAGACATTCAAAGATGCCCGCCATTTAATGGTGTAACATGCATATGTGAGAGAACAAGTAGTCCTACTTTTATGTTTATGATTTGTTCACTTTATAAACTTCGAATGAAAAAACTATTGTTACCCGTGACCAAGGTGCGGCTGCACCGAAACGCGTCGGGTGTTTTTTGGCATCCTTGTGTGTTAAATAAATCTTCACGCTAACAAATTTGGGCTCGAGCTGACTTCTTTTGGATTGAAAAGTTGCTGTTTGGAGTATATATATACATATATATATATATATATATCCAAAGATAATTCCCAACATGATAAAAGAAGGAATGTCCGGGCCATCTTCTGCAGTTTAACGAGCTTTAATGGTTAGCTCCACTCGACGCGTTTAGAGGAAGTGTTCCTCTTGGTCACCAGCGTGAGTGAGAGTTACTTAGTGCTTTAAATACGGTCGCATGACATAAGTGCAATAGTAAACAGACTCGTGGGAACAGCGAGCTGCAATGCATACTTAAATGAAATTACATCCAATGAAAATAAAATCGTACTTAGGCATGCACATTTCACAACCATATTCCAGCGGGAAATTGGTGAATGAGTAAATCAATAAATTAAGGCGCTTGGCTCAGCGAATAGCGCGGACCATGCATTGATCTGGTGTTAATTCATAGTTACAGACAAGTATCTCCTTTATAGTAGGACACCTCAACCTCATCTTCTCTAGAACAACTATGTTGTCCCTCCCATCACCACAATTTTTACTCCAAAGACACCCATACAATCCTCCTAAATGATCCTCTGTACCACTACAGCTACTACTTATGACATAAATAACCTGTTTATATCAAACCTCTTCTGAATATATGAATTATTTCTTTGGCGCAGGACACACTAGTGGTGCGCACACTTTGTTCGCTAGACTCTAAGAGCTATTTGGTCTTCAAGTGCACCTGACACTACAGTCAGCAAGACCCTTTTTTCCTCCAAGGCTCACTTATCCTCACCTTTTTTTCTCCTCTGCATTCACCTGGGCCAGCTGGGACTGAGTTTGAGAAGAGACAGTACTTCTTGCACCGAAGTCTCTCTCTGGGGGATCCCCTCTCTCCTATGGGTGACTTAACCCACTCATTTCTCCGCTCTTCTCCAGCCTTCTGAAACCCACTACCCTTTAGGGTCCTGATTCTGAGCTCAACTATAATCAGCGTTCTGCGTTTTCAAGAGTGCAGAAGTAGTCCTCTTCAAACTCTTCTTCTGGTGCAGACTGCATTCTGGGAATGGTCTCCCAGGCTCTAAGGGCAAACTAGTATTCAAATGTGGACGTATAGGTGAGTAAATGGGTGTGTGAATGCTTTTATGATTATCTGGCTGATTGTTGCAGTCACTATCTGACTATGTGAGAGGTGGCTACATAAGTGCTTTTGTGGGAGTGCAACTGGATATATAAGTGCCTGCCTGCAATTTAGAACATGAGCAAAGTACATACTTTAAGCAAAAACACCCAAATCTAATTTCAAACATTCATTCATACTGGCTTCATATAATCTCTATTCTTTCTGTTTTACCAATGTATCTTTCTCCTTTCTTGCTCACTTTATTTGTAGTTAATATTCTCATGTAAGATCCCTGCATTGCCCTTCTTCTAAGTGTCTACAAGGTACACAATATATTTCAGTATACATATACTTTCTCTAAATTTATTTTGATATACTACAACCTAATTAACATACTTCTAAAAGCTCTGTGCTGCTGTCCCATTATTATTGCTATGTCTGGTAACAGGTGTTTTGATTTCAAATCTTCAGTCATTAGACAATCAGGTAAAATGGCTACCCCTCACCATGTGCTCTTACTTATGCTGCTCAAGTTAACAAATCACAGACGTCCAGAGACGTTATAGTTAGGCTAACATTTCACTCGTACAAAACCAGATTAATTCAGCCGGTATAGTTAGTAAGCTAACTATAACTTGCGTCCTGCAATGCACTGCTTATGGCCTCACATATTACATCACCCCTGACATGTTCAGTAACATCACTGATGACGTACCAGATGACATTTCAAATGACATCACTGATCGCACGAGAATACATTTTTGGGACTGTGGGGGAGCCTGAAGGGCCCCACAGTCATGGCTGGATCCTAGCCTACTGCGGGAGTCAGCACTGCTTTTAACACACAGGGAGCTGCTGACATGAACCCCCCTGGGTGTAAAAAGCTAAGTGTGGTCCGCTTTGAGCAAGCGAGAGCAAAATGCTTATGCTTGCTCTAAGCAGATCACTGTTTGCTATGGCATGTCGGGAGCGGTGCTTCCACCATGCCATAGCAAACTGCAGATCTCTTCCTTGGATAAGATCTTAGCCCCGACTGCAGGCTCAGTGGAATGCTGCAACCGGATTGCAGAGTTTTTTGCCGAGAAGGTGGAGAAAATCTACTCCACCTTCCTGGTCTCTGCAAGGGAGGGGTGTGCGAGGACTGTTGTTTCTACTGACTGGAAGGGAGAAGAGATTCTGGATACTTTTAGCATCCCTAATCCTGAGATCCTAATGAGGATAGCCAGTAACATCAAGTCGGGTTCTCCCAGTGACCCTGCTAGGCCTAGGGTGCTGAAAGGTAGTATGGAACTTCTTGAACCCATGTGTTAGAGCGCTCTTTTAGCTCAGGCATGGTACCTAAAAGATGGAAGGAAGCGGTGGTCCTCCCATTGAGGAAGAAGCTGAATGTCAACATGTACCAGTTAGACAACTTAGGCCCCATCTCGCTACTCCCCTATTTTGCATAAATTGCAGAGAAGGTGGTGAACATCCAGCTAACATCTCATATTGGTAAACATGATCTCCTCCATCCCACTCAGTCTGGTTTTCGCGCACTGTATTCGACGGAATCTGCTCTGCTCCTCTCCACTGAGATCATTCGGAAGTACGTTGATGAGGGTCAGACGGCGGCCTTAATTTTACTAGATGTGAGTGCCGCCTTTGACACTGTTGCTCACTGTACGTTGCTCCAGTGTCTGAGGAAGGGAGGGGTAGGTGGGAAGGCATTGGCATGGATGGAATCCTTTCTGCAGGATCGCAGCTTTCGGGTGGCACAAGGACCGTATCCGTCAAAGTGATTCATGCTTAATCAGGGGTGCCGACCCTGTTTCATTTTTATGCTGCACCAGTGGCAGACATTACCGGAAGGTACGGGGTCAAAGCGGTGTTTTATGCTGATGACATGCAGCTGGTGGTGGCCTTAACACAATCGGATGAAAAGGCGGCCTCCAACTTTAACTCCTGCATTCAAGAACTGGTGGTATGGATGGGTGAGAACTGCCTTAAACTGAACGGGAGTAAGTCAGAGGTTTTGATTGTTGGTAAGGCACCCTCTGTGTGGACATCGGCATGGTGGCCTCAGACCCTGGGTCTCGCCCCGGCTCATAGTGAGCAAATTAAGAACTTAGGGGTGTGGTTGGACCCCAAGCTCTCGTTTGAACTTCAGACGAGGCGAGTGGCAGGAATTGTTTTGGTATCTTACGTAGCTTGCGAAAGACCTTGAACATCCTGCCTACTGGAGCTAGGAAGACCATGGTCCATGCCTTAGTACTTCAAGGCTGGACTACGGGAATGTGCTCTACCTGGGGGCCAATGTTAGCTGTTTACAAAGGCTTCAGCATATACAGAACACAGTAGCCTGCCTGGTTCTGACGCTGCCCAGCAGAGCATCTTTAAGGAAGGCGTTAGTCGCTCTCCATTGGCTACTGATTAAGGAGCGAATCCAGTTCAAAGCTGTCTGTGTGTGCCATTGAATCCTACAAAGCAAGGGGCCTGCATATCTATATAATCTTCTGAGTCCGTATGTCCCCTTCCGCCAACTAAGATGTAGTGGGATGGGACAGGTTACTGTCCCTAGAGTCAGGAAGGTAAGGATGGGCGGGTGCTCCTTCAGGTTTGTGGCAGCTCAGCAATTGAATAGACTCCTGTGGGGGCTTCGGATGGAGACATCGGAGGTGACCTTCCGTAAAAAGCTTTTTCCAAATGAGTAGCTTCTGATGTTGCTCCCCGACGGGGAGGTGACCTGAGAATGACGTTTTTCTTAGCTTATGTGCCGCAGCACGGACACAAAATAGTAGAGTGTAGCCAAGCGCTTTATAAATGTCATTATCATCATCATCAATGTCCTGGGGGTGGGCACCCCAGGACATTGCTGGAGCCGGCCTTGTGGGGTGGCAGTCCCCAGGGCCATGTATGGCTCAAAGAGGAGGGTTGCGCGGCCCACCTCCTTCCTTGAGTGGGGGCCAGCCCCAGGGAGGTGGCAGTTCCAGGGGCTGAGAATAGCCCAGGAGGGGGGCCACGTATTTACCGGGGCTGGTTGGGGTCTGTGAATATTTAAAAACCCTGGGGAGTTGGTGGTCCCAAGCCCAGGGGGGGTCCTTGAGGCCCACATTACATTAGTGGCAGTCTTCGGGGCAGCGCGGGACACTTTTTTTATTAATTAGCCCCAGGGAGGTGGGGATCCCCGGGGTGCAGAGAGTGTTGCATAGGCAGTCCCAACATTACTACATAAACCGCACCAGGACTTGGCCCACCTGGGGACCTTTATTTAACAAAATGTTTTCAGCAAAACTGTCATCAGGAGTCGCAGATCCAACGTGTCTCCTGCCTCACTTTTTTTTTAATGCAATTTTGGCCCAGGAGGTTCAGGGTGTTTCCACTCTGCCCCCTTTTCTTCCTTTTTTACCTTTTCTTTTTGTGACTTGGTTCAACAAGATGGCTGCCAACACTTCCTGGTTTGATGTGTTGACAGCCAATCAAATCTCAGGCACGATATAGAGAGGGATCACAGATCGATCGCAGCCTCAGTTGTATATCTGAGAAATCTTTAAATTTCTCAGCAACTACTGATTGGAATTACACCATCTAACCAAAAGAGTGCTTTCTGGACCTAGAGCTACCTTTCTGCCAAGTTTGGTGTAATTCCGTTCAGCAGTAGTTCCCCCAACTACAACACTGTTCCCCCAAACCTGCAACCTGGCTAGGTAAGTCCTCAATTACCCAATCCCCCCACCTGCAGAGTGCCTGTCACCCCAACAATAAAATTTAATAACTATCAAAGGGGGTGTCTCAGCTCCACCTTGATGACCTGTAAAGAAAAAGGGTGCATAGCAATTACCCGTTTTACGGTTCCATAATGGAATCCCAAATTACATTTTAAACCCACAGTAAATGTTGAAATATCCAGAGAGTCTCTGTATACATTCCTGCATAGTTTAGACTGCCTGTACACTGCTGGTCCAGTCTCTATCCCTGTTTCGGTGATGACCACCAGTCCAGCATAGTCTTACTTTCAGGACAGTCATAAACAATGCAGTACGATACTCTTAACCTATTGACTCTGTCTTAGGGGTCACCTCTTCATTTTGCCTCTCCTGTGGCTCCTCCACCGCCTTATATTGGTCTGGTCCTCTGCAGCCTTACCGTGGTCCCTTGCCTCTGGTCCTACCAGCTATACGCCATCCCTCCAGCCATTCCCAGGCTTCCTCCGGGGAAGTGAAGTTCCATGTTTTGCCCTCCACTATCACTCAAAGCTTTAATGGGAAGAGCATCATGTATTTGAGGTTGCGCTCTCCGAGTTCTATCTTTACTGCTTCAAGGCTGGGCTGCTGGTGTTGGACCTGCAGTGTAAAGTCAGGAAAAAAGTGAATCAGGGTGTTTTTATAGTGGAGATCCCTTGCTCTTGCTGCTTGAAGAATCACATCTCTGTCATGATATTTAAAGATCTTCGCAATTATCCTGCACGGGAGAGAACCTGGTTTAGGTGGGAGCCCTTTGGACTGAGAAACACTGGGATAGTCACCTTGGCAGTAGAGTGTTCAATATAAAATCCTCTAAGAAGAGATCCACACTGGAGCTTTCCGCCCCCTCGGTACCCCTACCACCCTGATATTGTTCCTCCGCGCTCTTTCTTCTTAGACTTAAAGCTTTGCCATCATAGATGTGGCTTACTGTTTTAAGGGCTGAACTTGTGTCTCTAGATGCTTCATTGTGGACTGGAGTTGGGCTATTTGGACCTCCTCCGTTGATACTTTATCACTGAGTTTTTGAAGGTCGGCTCTAATCAACTTAACCTCTATTGTCACAGTGCCTTTTTTTAGGCTTTAAGCTGCCTTTCATATCTTTGATCGCCACCATTATTTCCCCACGAGAGGGTTCCTCGTGTGTTCCCTTCCTTTGCCATAGAAGCTTTTGAGACCACATAGTTGTCCATTTTATTCACCTGGGGAGACACATATCCCTTAGGCTTCACCATTGCAATGGGGCCCAGTTTTTCCATCCTAGAGGGAGGATGTCTTTCCCAGGACACTCCTCTTCTCTGTCTGGTGGAATTAGGCCCCAGGCCTCACTCAACACCGGCCAGGTGCCTCACATACTCTAGAATTCACCACCCCAACTCAGGTCCAGCTTCCGCAGTACCATTAGTCTTGACGCTACCTCATGGCCCCAGGGGGCTGTCCTCCCCCTGCTGCACTCTAGGCCTCTGTCTGTGTTAGGCCCTTATTTAACCAGGCGACTGCTTCACCTTCTGATGGGGCCCTCAGCACCAAATGTGTCAAGAGGTTTTTAGTGCAGTAGCAGCACGGTACTCACCACCACAATTTAGACCCGGGCTCAACCAAGTTACTGTTCTCACTTGTTTGTTAAGGCCCCGGATCCGTTCAACCTCACCGTCCTTTGAGTCTTTGTCTGTGGCAGGCCCTTCTCCATTCGGGCTGGTGCATCCCCGCCTCCTGTTGCCCACAGCACCACCAGAGACCCAGGGTGCATTACTTGCACCGGCCCTCTGCAAGCCTCACAGCCGGAGAGGTCCCACTCAGTCTGGTTTGAGTCGCTTAGGGCCCATGTCAGCTTTCTTCACTTCAGTGCAGCCGCCCCAGCCGGCTGGAGGGACTTCCCTCCTGCTGCGAGCAGTGTCTCAGAGTTCAGATTGAGGTTAGCCCGGCTCTCCCACTTTCAGCTCATCCATGCTGCCAGGGTCCTCGGGGAGTGTCTGTCGGATAGACCACTGCTTACTATCAGGCCCAGACACTCCACAATTCTGCGCTCACACTGAAGCACAGGCCCTGCTTCTTTGCGGCCACCTATCTCGACCTCCGCTGCCAAAGGTGAATCCTGAGAGGGGGGGGGGGGCGCCTACTCGACGATGCTCCGGGTGAAGAATCCCCACTGATTGAGGTACTTGGGCTCAAAGGGATTTCTAATGCAGTTGGGATCTAAGGTTGATCTAGCTTATGGAGCAGAGCTCAGCTAGAATGCAGTCATCTTTGGCAGAGTCTTAGCCACACCCTCACCCCTGGGAACGTTTACCACACTGGTTATGAAGGTGCCAGAAATCAATCCCACACACAGGCATAAATGTGGCATCCCAAGGCAACATGGACCTGTGGAACAACAGACGAGTACTGGACCGGTCTGATAGAAGCCCTGAAGGCTAGATCTGCTCCTCCTTGTACCCATGACTAGAAATTACTAGAAATGGACTCTAGAAGTGGACTTCGATGGTCAGTTGGCTGGCCTCTTCAGTGGTAACAGATCTACCAAATCCAAGTCAGTTGATTCACAGCGAGAAGGCATCCAGCTTCATGAAACCCAACATTGGATGTAGGTGCAGGCTTGCTCTGCTGAAGGATTCCGCGCTCCACAAAAAAGACTACTTCCGAAAGTAAAAATCTTGTTCTTGCGTAAAAACCGAAATTGTCTGACCAGCGGGCGGGCTCCAGTGGGCATGAAACTTGTATTTCTCTTACTCTGAGCTTCTCTTGCCAAAACTAGCAGTTTCAGCTGTACTTCGCCCATCACCTATTTGACTTTGTGAGGCCCTCCTCATATACAGCCTGCTGCTTCCCCCTGAAGGATTTTGACTCCCAGAAAAAGACTATATCCCAAGGTAAAACCTTTGACCGGGCCTAACCTGGTTGCTGTACCTAACCCTAGCTCCATCATGGTCAGCCACTGTGAGAAATTGGGTGCCGCTCGCAGTCGTGGAACTGTTGTTAATTTCTTACGGGTGCATTGAAGTACTTTCCTGGTCAACCCTTATCAGACTTGAAGGGCAATTGTAATCCCTTGGATCACCGGAGCTGACGCCTCTGGGGAGTGCGGGACTGCGAGAGCCAGAGGGCTTTGCGCGTCACCAACTAGGCGCACCTGGTGCCTCTTCCCGCCCTTCCTCCACACCCTCCTGCCTGCTTAAACACGACTCGCATCCCCCGCTCTGCGGGGGCCGCTCACAGTCGTGGAACTGTTGTTAATTTCTTACGGGTGCATTGAAGTACTTTCCTGGTCAACCCTTATCAGACTTGAAGGGCAATTGTAATCCCTTGGATCACCGGAGCTGACGCCTCTGGGGAGTGCGGGACTGCGAGAGCCAGAGAGCTTTGCGCGTCACCAACTAGGCGCACCTGGTGTCTCTTCCCGCCCTTCCTCCACACCCTCCTGCCTGCTTAAACACGACTCGCGGCCCCCGCTCTGCGGGGGCCGCTCACAGTCGTGGAACTGTTGTTAATTTCTTACGGATGCGTTGAAGGACTTTCCTGGTCAACCCTTATCGGACTTGGAGGGCAATTGTAATCCCTTGGATCACCGGAGCTGACGCCGCTGGGGAGTGCGGGACTGCGAGAGCCAGAGGGCTTTGCGCGTCACCAAATAGGCGCACCGGGCGTCTCTTCCCGCCCTTCCTCCACACCCTCCTGCCTGCTTAAACACGACTCGTGGCCCCTGCTCCGCGGGTGCCGCTCGCAGTCGTGGAACTGTTGTTAATTTCTTATGGGTGGATTGAAGTTCTTTCCTGGTCAACCCTTATCGGACTTGGAGGGCAATTGTAATCCCTTGGATCACCGGAGCTGACACCGCTGGGGAGTGCGAGACTGCGAGAGCCAGAGGGCTTTGCGCGTCACCAACTAGGCGCACCTGGTGTCTCTTCCCGCCCTTCCTCCACACCCTCCTGCCTGCTTAAACACGACTCGTGGCCCCTGCTCCGCGGGTGCCGCTCGCAGTCGTGGAACTGTTGTTAATTTCTTACGGGTGGATTGAAGTTCTTTCCTGGCCAACCCTTATCGGACTTGGAGGGCAATTGTAATCCCTTGGATCACCGGAGCTGACACCGCTGGGGAGTGCGGGACTGTGAGAGCCAGAGGGCTTTGCGCGTCACCAACTAGGCGCACCTGGTGTCTCTTCCCGCCCTTCCTCCACACCCTCCTGCCTGCTTAAACACGACTCGCGCGGGGGCCGCTCGCAGTAGTGGAACTGTTGTTAATTTCTTACAGGTGCATTGAAGTACTTTCCTGGTCAACCCTTATCGGACTTGGAGGGCAATTGTAATCCCTTGGATCACTGGAGCTGATGCCGCTGGGGAGTGCGGGACTGCGAGAGCCAGAGGGCTTTGCACGTCACCAACTAGGGGCACCTGGTGTTTCTTCCCGTCCTTCCTCTACACCCTTATTTTAGGAACGCCCATACCGCTCGCGCGGGCGTGCGCCGGGCTAAGCCCGGGCAAAGGGCGGGCCGTCTGAGGCCGTCCGAGGTCAGCTGAGGTTGGGTTGGGTCACCCCCCTTTTTTCTTCGTTTGTTTGATTTGCATTGTTTAAGTTGTTCGTGTGTATCCAGGGCGACACTGCTGTTTACATCTGGTCCCCTTTATTTTATTGGCTGTTGTTAATTTCTGTTGGGAATCATGCCCTTACGCTCGGGGAAAGAAAGAGTTGTGCAAGTACAGATGGGCAGTGGGGTGGTAACTGGTCCCCTTGATGCTTTCATAACTAGGGCAACTGGTATCTTGAAAAAAGGAGATAGCCCTCGTTGAGAAACGCTTATCGTTAGATCTTATTACGGGGAAGCGCTCCTCTATTGGCCGACTTGCAACAGTAGCTAGCCCCCAGCCACCCTCCACGATTCCCACCCAGTCTTTAGACACTGTGTTGGTAGATGTTCATCCAGATATGGAGAGATCGTTCTTGAACTCTATTGAGAGTGGATCTCAATCCAGTGTTTCAATAGAAAGCCGTAGTGGGGAAAGTATATTAAATATTAGCTCTGCCCAACCTGATCCCACCATTAGTGAACCACAACGGAATTTGCCCTGTAAGAGGAAGAAAAGTAAGAGCCCTCAGTTGGGGGGTACGTCTAAAATACCTAAAACAAATAGTAATCCCCAGCCTATCCCTACCCCTGTAACTACTGTCAGCTCCCAACCTACCCTGGTTGCTACTAGTCCTTTGTCCCCCTTACAATCACCACTGAAAAATCTAGCTAATAGTTCAGAGAGTTTTAATTATCACGACGGTCTCTTAAGTGAAATGGAATTATTAGTAAAATCCCTTATGTTACCATTACTTGAACGTACTAGACTTATGAACTCAAAGATGGATCTACTGTAAAATCTTGTTAAAGAGAATACCGGTATATTAAAAAAGATAGTAAATGCTTATCCCACACCATCTATCTTAGTCAGTACACCCAATCCCCCGGGTGCCCTTGTTACATCTAAACGGCCACCACAGGCTCCCGCTAAACAATCTATCACTCGACCCACAACAATTAATCCGGCTAGTGATACGTCTAGGGGTGGGAGCAAGAAAGTTGATAGAAGGCAAAATGTAAAGACTTCCACTGCTGCCCAATCCCCGAACCTTGCTAGGGGTGTTTCTAATTCAACTGCTACGACTAAACCAACCCCTAGAGTTTTGGGGAGCCAAGATAATAATTCTCACGTATTGGCCCAGAAAGCCCACAAAGAGGGTATTCCCTGTATTAACTTACCCCCTGAGGATTCTCCTTTTACGATCTTCTTAACAGGTGTCTCAACCCTTAAAGATGAAAAACCTGAATCATATGGGGACCTCAGAAATAAAGTTGTTTTCTGGCTAGATAAAAACAGACCCCTCCCACCATCCTTTGCACCAGAGATCCTGAGTGTCAGACCAGTAGAGTGGATAGGACCCTGCCCGAACAACCTGGAAGGTGATTGTATTATTATCAATTTTCAGCGATCCTCGTGTGGTGGATTTTATACGTAGGGAAGCCAGATTTGGGAGGATGGGGAATGTGCAGACGTTGGGCTCAGTTATTTCTATCCTAAAAGAAATAATGTCCCTTTTGTTAATCACCTAAAGCGTAGAAGACCTTATGGGAGATTTCCAATTGATAGGAATACATTCACCCCATCCATTCCACACCTGTCTAATCATTTTGAAGCACTCTCTGTCCTGGAGGGTATTGATTGACTCCATTCTATAACCAGTGGAGAGAGTCATCTTGGTAATTCTATAAAAGGGGTAGCTGATTTACCTAGTATAACCCGTTCAGCTAGACAGGAGGGGGGGGCACTTGAAGATGGATGTGGATGGAAGTGTTCTAATGTGGAATTCCCTGGATGATCTTGCACCCATTGATGGGGGGGGATCCAAATAGAGAGTCGATGGTCTTAGACCATGTTGCCCGCTGCCCTCAGGACTCGGTACTGAAAATAGCTTAATGGAATATCGCTGGGCTTAAAGGGCGAATAACCTCGGAAGATTGGGTAGCTTTTGTCGACTCATTTGATGTTTTATTATTCCAAGAGAGGTGGGCTCCAGAACCAATTTTTCAAGCAGGGTTTCTAAATTTTTATAAACTGGCTATCAAGGGTATTAAGGGTAGGGCATCTGGGGGCTTAGTCATTTGGGTTAAACAGTCCATCAATTGTAGACTGGTGGAAATCCCAGTGAACAACCCCGATATTCTGGGGATTAAGTTATGTAGGGAAAACCACCAAAACATTATTCTTATCAATATTTATGCGCGAGGCCTCCCTGGTGGGAGAGGCCCGGCAATTATAGACGATTTGGACTCCTACTTTGAATTGATTGGGAGAGATAATCTAATACTCTTAGCAGGGGATCTAAACTGTACCTTCGAACCCCAGAGGTATGAGGATGAGGATTTTTGTTGTGAAGAAGATGCCTTGTGGAACATTCCGAACCCGACATTGAATTATACCAACAGGTGTTCAGAGGCTGCTTTGCACTGGCTAGGGCTGTGCTTAGAGTGGGGCTTGAGGGCGACCAATGGTCGTACGGTGTCTGATAAAGCTGGTCATCCTACGTTTGATAATGGGATAAGTAAAAGTAGAATTGACTATATTCTGGTAAAAATGGAGTATTGATCCCTAGTGGAAGACATGATAGTTGTGGATCGTCCAGAGAGTGACCATAACCCGCTGTCTCTAAGTTTGAAGCTCACTGGCGACTTAGGTAGATCTCCTGCAGGTTTGTGTGTTACCGCAGAAGCTGTTTCAACTAATTATAGAAGGCGGGTTAGATGGTGTAGGGTCCTGGCTGATCCCGCAATGTTAGATGGTATATCAAAGGTAGCTTCATCCACTTTGAATGCCATACATAATCTATCTTCCGATATGGAAGCAGTCCACCAGATTAATGATCTACATGATCAGTGTTCTATTAAATTGAAAGCTCTTCTTACCCTTCCTCTAAAGTTTGGGGTAAAGAAGATCCCTATCTCCAGAAAGATATGGTATAATAAAGTATGCAGGGAGGCATTTAGGGGTCTCAAAAAAGCTATTAAATCAAGGGTAACTACTGAGATCAAATCGGCGTGCCAAAGGTACAAAAAGGTCCAGTGGGAGGCAAGGAGAGAGTGGGACGACTGTTATTGGTCTGACCTATATGAAGCTAGTCTCTCCTCCAACCAGACCAAGTTCTGGGAAGTTGTAAAATGGGGCAGAAACTCTGACTCACAGATTCCTGACAACCATGTTTCGGCGGAAAATACCCCAACTGATGCACCTATATTGGGTGGGACTGAATTCCCTTTGCTCATCTTTGCAGATGATACATTAATCCTCTCTAAGACTCGTAGTGGTCTACAAAAGGCGATTAATAGATTTGAGAATTTCTGCAAACTAAATGAACTACAAATTAATGTGAGCAAAACCAAATTCATGGTTTTAACCAAAAATCGCCCTATTAAGAGTCATGTAAGCATGAATGGAGTCGCCCTTGAACAAGTGGATGTCATGACCTATCTTGGAGTGACTTTAGATTACCGGTTACGCTGGAACCCACAGGTAGATTCTCTGCACTTAAGATCTGTTCGCCTAATGGGTTGTCTAATCCAAGAACAAAGATTGTCTTTGACTAAAAGGGTCCTACCAGCATTAAAGATTTATGAAGCAAAAATTAATTCTGCAATTTTGTACGGGCCGATCTTTGGGGTTATAAGGACCTAACACCCTTAGTTAGAGCTCAAAATAAATTTTTGCGTAAACTGGTAGGCTTACCCCAATCCACACCTTAAACCACTTTTGCTAGATATGGGTTGTAAACCGATAAACGAAATGGCACGGTATCGGCTCGTAGCATTGTGGAGACAGATCTGGACGTCGCCGGATCTTACAGACAGATTCATCAATGTCCAAATCTGCGAATTTTAAATTGCGAGTAAATGCGAATCGCAATTTAGAAATCGCAGAACGGTATTCATGATGTTTTGCGATGTAAAAATGCGATTCGCAAGCGATCGCAATTGCCGATTGCAAGAAGTCCGAAATCGGTAAATAATTGCAGAATCGGCCGAAACCCCTGTTGAAATTACAATTTCGCAATTACCGACATCGCAAATTGCGATCTCGCTAACTGCGAGATCGCAAAAACGGGAAGTCGCATCCTGAGCACAGTGATGCCATCAAAACCAGGAAGTAAGCAGGTCCCACCCTCATTCAGCAGTGAGAGTCTGAAGCACAGGCAGCAGTACCAGAGCTCCCCTCCAGCATTCCAACAGGACCACAGCAGGAGATACCACAGTGGCAGCCATGGCAGAGGATGCAGCAGGAGCTTCCACCAGTGGGAGGAAACGCAAAATTAAGTTTTTCGGAGCAGGAGCTCGAACACATAATTGAAGGAGTCTCCTGGGATCACAACCGCCTATTTGGCAGAGACTCCCGATGGGTGCCAGAGGCGGACAAAAGACACATATGGCTGCGCATCGGGGCCAAAGTTAATGCCGTGGGGGTGACCCAGCGCTCGGTGAACGAGCTGAAAAAGCGCTGGTATGACTTGAGAGGGCGGGCAAAAGAAAAGATTGCAGAGAGGCTGGGGGAGCAGTTGGCGACAGATGGAGGGGAGCCCACCGTCGCACCGAACACCCCAATGGAGGACCAGGTGGAGGAGACCATCGACCCACAGGCCTGCGTGGGTATGACCCAGCTTGACTCCTCCCGATCCACCCAAGACACACCAGGTAAGTGCCATGCGACTGCAACCCCCTGTCCCCTAACATTGTCCACGACTCCAGTGCATCCCATTACAAACCCCAAGCATGCAACCAATGTAGTGCTCCATAGCGCAATTGCATTGTCGGACATGTAGTCTGCCCACAATTACCAACCTGTACCATAGAGCCCCACATGTCCAGTAACAGTCAATCCTGCATGCAGACAGGGAATGGTAGACTGCATGCATGTAGCAAGCCTAACTGTGTACGTAACATGCCACTAATCAACGTCCACTTCACATCACAGGTGGCGCTGATGTCCCCAGCACTGACAGTGAGGCTCTGGTGATTGAGGAGAACATGGAGGACACGGAGGGGGATACACACCATACTCCACAGCCCGGACCATCAGGGCAAGCTGCAACAACACCGGTCATCCCACCACCCGACCCTGTGGCCTGTGCCACCCCCGTGACAACAGGCGCTGCAGTCGTACCACGCAGCACACAGCCAGCAGTGCGGCCTGCAACACCAGCAGCAGGTCGCCAACAAACCCACCGCCCTGCGGCTGTGAGGAGCCAGACGAGCGGTCTGGTCAGGGAGCCGCGCACCAATACATCCCGCGCCGCTGGCATGGGCAGAAGTGTTAGAGCAGGTGGGCTCTCCATTGAGCGCAGGATGCTGATTGTTCACCAGACCCATCCACCTCCAACTGGATAAGACGGCACGTAACGTCACACAAATGACTGCAGCTGTGGAGGCCAACACACAGGCAATGGCCCGTCAGCGGAATGCCAATCACCGCCGACACCGTCAACTGTTGACCTGCCTGTCGGCGTACATGAGGGCAAACCACATCATTGGTAACGCCACCTCACAGCTATCGCGACGATCCCTGGCCATGCAGGTACAAATGGTGCAGTGCTGCCAGGACGTAGCTACAGCCCTGGAAAACATATCAGTGGCCATGCAGGGCATGTAGGCTAGTGGCCATGGCCGGGGGGGGGGGGCAGATGACAACAGTGAGGCAACATCAAGCCACAGCAGCCAGTCCATACCACCGGTCATGGAATTTGGAATTTGGAATTTGGAGTGGTATTTATAAAGCGCAAGCGGTCGCTCCGGAAGGAGCATCATGGCGCTATGATGGCACCCCGCCGCAGCCGCAGGCCCTTTGCTGCTGCACGGCAAAATCAGGAGGAGGACGTAGAGAGGAGGTCTGGGGCAACTACCCGCAGACGCCACTGAACTGTGGTGCATTCCAAAGAGGCCACATGCTGCCACAACAAGCATGCTATTCAGACTCAACAGGACATATGACGCAATATGTCAATCTTTGAACACTTTTCAGAATGCCATGTTTATTGTGTATTAACAGTAACTAAAATTCTGAAAAACGTAAACTGCTCATGTCATTATTAATGTTGTCATGCATGAGTTGAGTAATGGGTGTGGTGAGTGGGTCCACTAGAAATAGTTCATGCAGATTTCGTTGCAGCACCTGTGTCCTTCTGCTGTATTCTCCCCGCGTGCATGACGCACATGTGCAGGTGGCCGATTGTCCCCTTCCGACTCACTGCCTGAGATGTCTACAGGTATCCTGCGCTTGGTAGCAATGTTGTGTAGGATAGCACACACGGCCACGATGCGGCAGCAGATCTCTGGATCGTATTTGATGGCCCCACCAGTCTTGTGCAGAATGCGGAATCTGCTCTTCAAAAGGCCAAATGTCCGTCCAATGCAATTTCTTGTGCGAATGTGTGCTGCATTGTAACACCGTTGCTGTGGTGTTGCCGGGTTGAGGTATGGGGTGAGTAGGTACTCACGGAGAGAGTAGCCGCTGTCACCTGCATGATGGGAGCAGAGGGTGAGTGCCTGTGCAGCGCAGCGCCATTAGCATATTGTACTGTTGTGTGGCATGTGTACTTACCCAGTAGGTGCCCTTCACCAAAGTCTCCCCTGGCCAGTCGTGTGTGGAGGCCACTGTGCCGGAATATGAAGGAGTCATGTGTGCTCCCCGGGTACTGTGCTACTATGTCCGTGATGATTGTCTTTGCATTGCATACCATCTGTATATTGAGGGAGTGGTAGGACTTGCAGTTCCGATACATGTATTCTGTTTGTGCAGGTGGGCAGATGTGGATGTGGGGACAGTCAATGCATCCTATGATGTGTGGAAATTGGGCTACGTTGTAAAATTGCAGCTTGGTTTCGTTCAAGTCCTGTTGGCTGGTGGGAAATTAAATGTAGTGGTGTAGGCGGGTCAGCATGGCCTCCAGGAAACTCCTTAGGCAGCGGGACATGGTGGGCTGGGATATACCCCCTGCAACAGCGACTTTTCCCTGGAAGCTTCCGAAGGCCAGTAGGTGCAGGCTGCACAATACCTGCACATGTGTGGGGACGGCGTGGGTCCTCCTTGTTGGGTGCTGCAGGAGGGGGTCTAGGTCCCGGATCAGCTTGATTATCATTGCCCCACTTAAGCGGTACTTTGCGTAGATCTGCTCCCTGGTTTGGCCCAGTAGGGTGACCCACAGACGGAATATCTGATCCTGGATGCGTCGTCTGTTCCGTGCTGCTCGCTGTAGCCTTCGCCGCCTGACCACCATGTAGAGTCCTGGCATTGTGAGAGTCCTGAGGCTCCAGCTGCATGTCCTTAGGTGTGTTTGTTGAAGCCAGCAGCTGTGGGTACTTAGCAATACTTTTTTTCAGATGTTTTTTTTTTCTTTCATGGTTACCACCTGGTTTGGGTTCTCCTTAATTTGCGCGTCGCTATTAGCGATTTAGGGGTTTTCCGCAATTTGCGATTTTTCATGAATTGCGATAGCGTTTTTTTTGCGATTTCGCACTTTTATTCGAAGAAAACCTGCTTTCTCGCTATTACCGATTCGCAGATTGTGTTCTGCCTGGTTTCTGCGAATTTCATAGCAATTTTGCCTAAATGTTTAGCGAATTCGCAATTTTGTTTGTTGAATACCTTTTCTACAAATTGCGATCGCAATTGCTTTTTCGCAGCTATTGCGATCGCAATTTGGCTTCATGAATCTAGCTGTAAGTCTCTTCGCTAACGAACTAGCGGATGTGAGATCAATAATGGGCTCAGGTAATTTCCCATGGCTCTGGGAAGTGAAACTTATTTTGGAAAGTATGGGACTTAGCCCATTGTGGGCTAACCCGGGGTCTTCCGTGTTTCCATCCAAAAGAGAATTTAAAATGCTTTACTGGGCTTCGGTCAGAACCCAATCTGTTGCACTGTCAGATACCCCCACTCTAACGGGTTGTTTCCTGGCTCACAAACTGGATCCCCTACTTGAAAACTTTTGGGATGTTATTACCAAGAGTCTGGACAAAAAATTATACCACCAGTTTAGAGTGGGGTGCTTACCTGTCAGGTCTATTACCAAGAAATGGGATGGTCATACAACTGAGCACTGTCCCTGGTGTAATGACCAAAAGGAGAGTGTGGGTCATCTTTTCTTTGCCTGCCCAGCCTATTTAGCTGCTAGGAATAAATGGATTAGGCCTATTTGCCGCCAGTTGAATTGTGGAGGGAGTGTAGAGGAGCTGTGGGTTTTAAGAACAAATACCTCTGAGATAGTGGTTATAGGAGTAGCAAAGTTCTTAGGGTGGGCTTGGATAACCAGAGCCAGACACCTTCATGTTCAATGATTTTAACTTTTACATTTCATACTAAGTCTTTTTACTGTTTAATTCTTGTCTTAATGAACCTAGGATGAAATATGTTGCTGTTAAATTTTTATACAAATTAGTTGGTTTTTTAATCTTTTTGTAAACTGTTTTTATGATGTAAAAATCGAAATAAAGATGTATGAATCTGAATCTGGGTTGTCGTATGAGGAGGGTAAACCCTGCTCAAGCTACATTTACAATCCTTTTCAGGATGAACCACTAAAGTCACAAAATTATCCTGTACTTAAATCTCTGGTAACTTGGCACAAAAGCAGTCAGGCTTAACTTCAAGACAATGTGTAAAGTATTTTTTTTTGTGTGGAGTTTTATATAGCAGGAACTAGACCCGAAGGTATCTGTGCTTCACATGAGCACCAATTATTTTACAGATGAACACACTAGCTGTTAGGCCACATTCTATCCCCAATATATGCAGCACAGAAACAGAAATAAAGTGAAAGCAGAGCACATGAAACATCCCACATCAATTTAGAAAAACAGACCAAGTTTGGATAAATGAATTGACTCCAAAACTACAAAAATCCAATCAGTAGAACCAGAGTTATGATTTTTTTTAATTTAAAGTGAAAAATAGTGCCTAAAAGATCAAAGCAGTGCCTAAAAGATCAAAGCGTCAACCATGGATATCTAGTCACATGAGAATGGGCAAAGTTGAAAGTTATGGCTTACCACAATAAAGCACGGCTCGGTCTCCTTCATTTCAGAGTTAGAAAAAATTTCAAGAAAAAAATGTCTGAGTATGTAAAGTACAGCGGGGCAAGGCAACTGACAGTGCCCGAGGAGGAGGAGGCATCGTCTTCAAGGAGCCGCTGGCCAAAGTCGCGGTAAAGAATCCTTTGTTCCGACTTAGTCTCTTTTTTGAAAGTCGAAAATCTCCAGTGGGAGGAAGATGCTGTATTGGACAAGGGCTCCACGAGGCCTGATACACCTTCTGTGAGGAGCCGAACAAAAAGGATTTGCTGCTGTGAAGTAATATATAGTGGGTGCTGCAATGAAGTCAGACCGACCAACGTTTTCCCAACAGTCCCAAGTTTTAGATTTGGGCTTGTTGGGTACCTTTAGCAGCACTTCAAAGGTTCAGGGGGGTGGCATCACTTGAAGGAGGGTCACTCAGGCAGGGTCCAGGTATCGTTACAGGATAGTTCAAGATGTTTGAAGCATTTTCTAACCCTTGGAGTCAGTCTGGAAGTCCTGAGTTCAGGGTGATGTGCAGGGCTCAAGCAAGTAGAGCAAACCTCTATGGTGCAAGGCAGGCTTCAGGTAGTAGAGCAGCCCTTCTTGGTGCAGCAAAGCAGTCTTGAAGTACACAGCAGGCCACAGCAGCAGGCAGCCCTCTGAGAGTCCTTCTGCAGGTCCAGAATGTGAACTGAAGAGGGGTTCTGAGGGTCCCTTTTATACACCTGGTACCTTCTTTGAAGTAGAAGAAGTTTCTATAAGTCCCCCTTTCCTTTAGCAGCACTTCAAAGGTTCAGGGGGGTGGCATCACTTGAAGGAGGGTCACTCAGGCAGGGTCCAGGTATCGTTACAGGATAGTTCAAGATGTTTGGAGCCTTTTCTAACCCTTGGAGTCAGTCTGGAAGTCCTGAGTTCAGGGTGATGTGCAGGGCTCAAGCAAGTAGGGCAAACCTCTATGGTGCAAGGCAGGCTTCAGGTAGTAGAGCAGCCTTTCTTGGCGCAGCAAAGCAGTCTTGAAATACACAGCAGGCCACAGCAGCAGGCAGCCCTCTGAGAGTCCTTCTGCAGGTCCAGAATGTGAACTGAAGAGGGGTTCTGAGGGTCCCTTTTATACACCTGGTACCTTCTTTGAAGTAGAAAAAGTTTCTATAAGTCCCCCTTTCCATTTGAAATTTCCTGCCTCCCTGCTCTGGTTTCAGGCACAACAGATTAGTGTGAAGTTATTTGTGTGAATGCAGGGCAAACCCTATTGATTTCCTAGTACAGCTGTGCCCAGCTCTCCTCCCTCCACATCCACCTGAGATGGCCCATCCAGACACCCAAATCCCTTTACCGCGTGGCTGGGGAATATACAAAGGCCAACTGCCATTCACACCTAGTCGCGTGATCCAGGAACAGACTGCGGGTACAAATAGCTAGGGCAGGAAAATGGCAATTTTCTAAAAGTGGAATTTTCCAACTTGTGACTTGAAATCCAACTTTATCATTTAGAAGGATTTTAAATTACAATTTCTCAGACATGACTTTCTCAGACATGACTTTCCTACCTGCTCCCAAACAAAAGTTAGCACTAATTTAATGTAATAATGTAACTCAAGGTAGGTCTAAGGTAGGTCTCACAGTAGCGAAAAACACATTTCAGTGTTTTTTTTACTTCCAGGACATGTAAAACCTAAATGTACATGTCCAACTTTTTAATTACAATGCACCCTGCTCTATGCACTGGTTATGGCCTATTTTAAGGGTAACATATTTTAAGAAGAAAGTTTTAGGCTTAGGGTTGGGGTTATTTTGGCATGTCAAATTGGCAATTTGAAAGTGCTAGACATGCTTTACTGGCTACTTAAGTGGGTGGCACAATAGGTGCTGCAGTCCCACTAGTAGAGTTTAATTTACAGGACATGGGTGTATGGTATACTACATTACCAGGGA
This sequence comes from Lissotriton vulgaris, assembly GCF_964263255.1. Lineage (NCBI taxonomy): Eukaryota > Metazoa > Chordata > Amphibia > Caudata > Salamandridae > Lissotriton > Lissotriton vulgaris. The sequence continues at coordinate 1,994,597,804 of NC_141687.1, forward strand.
CTTTTAAGATATCAAATATGCCAAGCAGGTGTATGGCAAATCTATCATTTTTGGGAGTGAGCTCAAGCACTTTGGCACTGGCTAGCAATGGTAAAGTGCACAGAGACCTAAGGCCAACACAAACAATTTCAGTAAAACAGGAGAAATGAGGGCAAAAGGTTTGGGGGGACCCTGCAGAGAGGGTTAAGTCCAGCAGCCATGAATTATGCTCAGGGCCCTGTCTACCCCGATCATTGGCTATCATTGGTGCTTGTGATTTTTACTTACAAATTCAAGAATTCCTATCACTGGATCCCTTTATAGGATTTTTGTCATTTTTATGCCATTTTGTCCATTAAACTGTACTACATTTTAAAGATTTTGAGCAGATAAATACAAATATTGACCTTTTAACTGTTTGGTATTTTTGAATGCTTTACACAATTTTCCCAAGTTAAGCCTGCCTTCTCAGTGCCATTGCTAGGGTTGAATTACTGAACCTTTTAAATGGATCTAAGAAGAGAGTGACTTTATATATATATATATATATATATTCACAGAACTAACCATAGGTTTCACACCAGTTATAGTTAGCTGCAAATTTTACTGCCATAAAACCATTGAAATTCCACGTTATAGTTAGTTGGACTCACTATAACTTGCGCGTGTAATGCACTGCTGATGACGTCACATATTACATCACTCATGACATGGTCAGTGACATCACTCATGACATCACTGATGACACCATCCAGTGAATGTGTATCTTTCTGAAAAATAAATATTTTTTATATATGTATATGTAAAGGTCGATGGAAGAATAAATGTTTAAATAAATGTTTTAAAATTAAGTGTATCTTAGTGAATACATATATTAGCGAGTAATGTTAAAATATTTAAATATATGTATCAGTGTTTCACTTTGTGTATAAATGGCTACATGGGTTGGTGAGTAGCTACATGTGTGTGTATATGGGTTATTAGATGTTTTTTTAGTATCAGTATGAGTGTCTGTATGGTTTGGTGGGGGTATTACTTTGCAGATAGATGCATCAATGACTGACTCACTGTTTGTATGTGTTTTGAAGACAGCATATGTGCAGGACTATATGGGTGGATGAGTGTGTATATGTGTGTGTTAGTGAGTGAATGACTGTCTCACTAGTGTCTTTATCAGGAACGACATATGTTTTAATCTAGTATATGTGAGTATTGATGTTTATAAGTGAGTATATGTGAGATTGTAAGACTTCCTGTTTAAATAAGTATGTGTTTCTATAAGTGATTGTTAAAGAGATTAAGTATGTGTAAGTTTCCTTAGAAGTAAGGTGGTAGTGTGTGTATAGTTGTAAATGCAAATAAATGGATGTTCAATAGTTTATTTGCATGTGTGAGTATGTGTGTGAGTAACATTTGGATGACTGTCGGTGTGTAACAGGATGTATTGGTGTATCACTACATATGATGAGTGAGTATATGTATGAGTGACTATATAGAACTGTTGGTGAATGAGTGGATGTGTATATAGATGGTGGTATTACTGAATTGGTTGTTGTAACTGGTATGGATATCTCCATTTTTTTGAAAATGTTAATTTCTATTTTTGAATATGTGTTTCAAGGGTTACATTACACTGAAAGGAGGTCTGTCACTCTGTCACAAAGATGGTGTCATCAGTGATGTCATGAGTGATGTCACTGACCATGTCATGAGTAAGCATGAGCGAATTTTGCGGATCTCGCGTTCGCGAATTTTGCGGATTTGCGGATTCGCAATCCGCAAAATCCGCGAATTCCCGCGAATTTGCGGATTTTTTTTTTTTGTGTTCGCCCGTGTTTCTGCCAGTTCGCGAGGGTTTTGTACACTTTCGCAAATTGCGAACTTACCTGTCGGGTCGCAAGTTTCGCGAACTTGTTGTTTCTACGTGTCCAGCCTGTTTGGGACACTCTTCTTCATCACTGCCACTCTCTGTCACCACTGCCACTCTCTGACTACTCATGCCACCCTCTGGCCCACCCATGCCACCCTCTGTTTCATCACCACACCCTCTGGTTGTCCAGTGTACATTATTTTCGGCAAAGCAAAGCACACCTTCCCTGCCTCAAGTGACCTGAATTAATTTGGGGCTGATTAATGTGTCACAGAATATTTTTTTAGCTGGCACCTGCTTCCTTAGTGCGCCCTGATTAGTGATCTTTTGCACTTGCTAAGTGCTTTCATTGTTGCAAAATTAGTTACAACACCTGCCCTGCCCCAACTGACAATAATGAATTAGGGGCTGATTAATGGATTTTAACTTCCAGCCTGGCTCCTGCTTGTCTCCCTTAGCTGTAATTCAGGACCTTTGTGGCATATGTGTAACTATTCTGAGGTTCAGAGCAGGGTCACATAATAGTTTCAACTGGCAACTGAACTCTGGAGGGGCCCCTCAGGAAGCACTACAGGAAATGGCTACTAATGATGAGCCTGAACTTTTGAACCTGGTAAGTAGTTACTTTCAGTTTTGCTAAGATCGTATTTCTGCAATTTTGCACTTATTCGCGGGGCGCGAACTCACGCGAACTCACGCGAACAGTGCGAGCAGTGCGAGCAAAATCCGCTGCTCGCGGATTTGCGGATTTTGCGGGAGATTCGCAAATCTCGCGGATTGCGGATTTCACGAAAATCCGCAAAATCCGCGAGCGAAACGGATTTTCCGCCCATGCCTAGTCATGAGTGATGTGTAATATGTGACGTCATCAGCAGTGCATTACACGCGCAAGTTATAGTGAGTCCAACTAACTATAACGTGGAATTTCAATGGTTTTATGTCAGTAAAATTTTCAGCTAACTATAACTGGTGTGAAACCTATGTTTTTTCTGTGAATTTAATAGGTTTTTTATATGCTAATTCCCAACTATAACTGGTGTGAAACCTATGGTTTTTTCAGTGAATTTCATAGGTTTTTTAAATGCTAATTCCTAACTATATATAAGGCCCCAAACCTATGTTTTTTTCCTTGAAGTTCAAAATTTGGTTAATAGCAAATGTCTATAGCTATGAAATGTAATATTTTTGAAAATGAATGAATCCTATATTTTATTTGTATTTTAAACAATTTTTTAAATTTTTTTTATTTTTGACCCTGGAGCGCTCCCGAGGCGCGCCCTGGTGAGCGCCCCGGAGAGCGTAGTTGTTTGAAGCGCCCTGGTGCGCGAACCGGGAAGCATCCCGTTAGCGCCAATGTCTCAAAAGAAAACATGATCGTGACGTATCACGTAGCCGCGTCCGCGTGATACGCACGGCGTAAGCGCACCTGGAAGCACTCGAGCGAATACGATAGCGCAACGTAAACTTCCGACGAGACCCGTGGGCGCGTCGCGTAAGCGCGTCGGTCATGTGACCTGAAAATAACACTTTTAATTGGTGCAGAACAGTTTTACTTTCATAATGATGAAATCCCTGGTCTTGTGACCTGAAAATAACACTTCTCATTGGTTCAGGCCTTTTTTTTCCAAATGATGAAAGACCCCACCTTTTTTCCTTATTCTGACTTTGTCCTTTGACTGAGGAAGACCTGATTGTACCTCTCTGTACCTTTTTCATCTATATAATGGCTTCAGTAGCAGCAGCAGCTGGTGCATCTGCACCACCACCACCACCACCATCAAGAGGACCACCACAACAGTACATTGGTGGTCAAGAAGAGGAGGAGGAGGAAGAGGAAGAGGAGGATGGGAGAGGATGGGAGAAGATGGCTGCCTGAACAAAATACCCCATACAAGCCCAAGTCACACATTGTATGGGAGTTTTTTTCACTCCCAGAGGGAAAGAAAAAAGTGAATGCGGACAAGGTAACTTGCCTAATCTGTAAGGAACAACTCTCAAGGGGCAACCCAAACAAAAAGTATTCCTTTGGTAACAATACCATTATTCAACATATGATCCGTAAGCACCCTAACAACTATTCTCGTGCAGAACTCAGGGAACTGGCCAGTAACCCCCCCCCCCCCCCCCCCCAGTCATCAAGGACCACCTACCAAAGAAACTAACCCACTTCATCAGGACCAGAAACATCAGAGATGATGCCTTGTATTCAGCAACGGTTTGCTGATTTTAAAATCACTTGTACTGCATGTGGCAAGCTTATCGCCTATGGTGAAAAGAGCGTAAAGCTCATCGTCCTTGAAGGTAACAATAACAAGTGCCCCAAAAAGAAGTAATTTTTTTCTTTTTTTGTTTTTTGCTCCAGTTGAGTCCAGTTTCAATTCCCTTTTTTTTGTTTCTCCCCCTAAAAAAATACAAAAAAAATATAAAACTGTTTTGAAAAGCCAAAAAAGTACAAAATGTTCAAAAAACATTTAAAAAAATATAAAACAACAAAAAGAAGAAAAAAAAACTGTTCTTTTCAGAACTACCTCCAATTTATTTAAAAAAGGCTTCATTTTTAAAAAACTCTGTCATTCTTTTTTCCTCATGGTACGCTCCCCGGTCCGCTCCCCGGTGCGCGTACCGGGCGCCCCCCCCCCCCCCCCCCCCGCGCAAAACGAAAAAAAAATCTTTTTTTTTTGCCCCGTGGGGCCCTTTTATAGCCCCCACATCAAACCTAGGAGGTCAGGGGGGTCTACCCTGCCCCCTTATGGTCATTTACCCCTTTGTTTTGGCCACCTCTTGTGTCTCGATCCTACAGAGACACAAGACGGTGGCCGCTCCGGACTGTTTCGAATGTTTACAGACACCCGAAAGCCAATCAGCTTTCCGTGCGCAAGTCGCGGGTCGCGCCCGGGGTGCTCCCCGGTGCGCGTACCGGGGAGCTGCCATAGATATATATATTTTTTTGAACCTAAATTACTCAAAATCCACTAGAGCACATATCTTGAGACATAGCAAAGGCACATCGGGCTACCAGTCCCTACAATTTTGCCAAGTTTGGTGCAAATCCATTCAGCCGTTCGAGCTAAAGTGAGTTCGACCGCCCTATGGAAATTAACATGGGGAAAACACGTTTTGGGACCCCCCTTTTATCTCAGCCCCCTCTTGACGAATCCCCCCGAAACTTTCAAGGAAGGACCGGAGCTCCGCGAGGCAAATTTGAGGAAGTTTTCAAGCAGATTCGTCAACCGGCGCCAAAGTTATTCCAAATAGAATTTTGAGATTTTGCATTGAAAAAAATCCTAACTATACCTACCTACTGGCGATCGCCAGTAGGTAATATATATATATATATATATATATATATATATATATATATATATATATATATTACCTACTGGCGATCGCCAGTAGGTAGGTATAGTTAGGACCTGTTTTCCATAGGCAATCCGCACATTCTATTTGGAATAACTTTTGTGCCGGTTGATGAATCGTCGCAAAATTTTCAAAACTGGTGGCCCGCTCCAATCCGCTCCTATCCTTAAAGTCTCGAGGTGATTCGTCAAGCAGGGACCGAGACAAAATGAGGGTCCCAAAATGTGTTTTCCCCATGCAATTTTCCATAGGAACCTTTAATCGCAGTTACAGCCCGAACTGCTGAACGGAATTACACCAAATTTGGCAGAAAGGTAGACCTTGGTTCAGAGTCATGCCTTTTTGTTAAATTGTGTAAATCAGTTTAGTGTTTTTTTTAGATATTAAAGCGAAAAAAACATATATCTGGGCGGGGCCTAACCACACATCTCATCGTGAGAACTGATTGGCTGTCAGCACTTCATCCAAGAAGTGTTGGCAGCCATCTTGGGACCAATATACATGATAGCACCTCATTAAAAAGCATTGCAGTTAATAGAAGGTTTTAAGACTTTAGTTACATTATAAATCATTAGTTGATGGTACCTTACTCATTTTAGGAATTTTGGTGTGTTCTAAGGTGATTTTACCATGTGAAAAAGCCTTCTGCTGGGATATCATGAATCACGTTTGAGAGAAAAACTATGTTCTCATGCTTTTCACACAGAGGTTTGGAAGGTGATCTATAAGCTAAACTGAGAGCATTTTTTCTGTAAATTCACATTATCTTTCTCAGTCATGTGAGAATGAAGTCTGACATTCTCAGCAAAACATGAACATCCAACAAGAGCAGAGACTGTCAGTTGATTCCTTTGTGTTCTAATGCAGCTTCCCAGAGTTTTCTAAAGAACAAATAGAGCGCTAACAGTCCTACTTATGAAACACATATGGTACACCTGAAGCCATTTTGATTGGAATAAAGTGGTAACTGTTAAAACATTTAATTAAAAAAAGAACAAAAATGAGTGGGTTCTTTTTGCCATAGAAAGTATGATTAGTGCTGCAGAAAGAAAATTCAGGGCACATTTTGAGTGACTTCTAAAAATACTCTTCTATTTCAATAAAAAATTCTGACATGCAGACTGAAACATGCACTTTCAATACCAGCAGCATACTTCCCTGGTGAGCAGTAGCTTTACTATAGTGATCTAATAAGCAACTAGAGTGCTAACATTCTGAATTTATGGTAAATGTGTGACACATCTGAATGCCTTCTTGATGGAATCAATACTGAGGAGACTGTAGTAACTGAGGAAATTAAGAAACTTCCTAACGAATAAGTCTCCCAAGATGGCCACCAGAGACAAAAGAGTCCAAATGAAGCAAAAATATCACCCAGATGTAGCTCAAGTATAGCCCAATGACAGATGCCCCAGAGTGTTCTAAGGAACAACTAGAGCGCCAGCAGTCCTACTTATGACAAAAGTAGGCCACACCTGAAGCCATCTTGATTGGAATAAAGTGGTAACACTTAAAACATTTAATTTGCAAAGGAACAACATGAGGGGGTTCATTTGGCAATAGAAATTATTATCAGTGCTGCAGAAAGAAAAATTAGGGCACACTTTGACTTCTCAAATCCTTTTCTATTTTATTAAAAAATTCTGACATGCAGACTGAAACATGCACTTTGAATACCAGCAGCAGACTTTCCTGGGGAGCAGTAGCTTTACTACAGTGATCTAATGAGCAACTAGAGTGCTGACATTCAGAATTTATGGCAAATGTGTGACACATCTGAATGCCTTCTTGATGGAACCAAAGTAAACAAGCATTGAACATGCAATAGGTCTCGCCCTCGTTTGAGTTAAAGCAATTCTGTTTGCAATTAGGTGACTTCTTAGCTTTGCTTTTATTAGTGTTTTTCAAACTTTTATGTACATAGCATGCATATGTGTGCCTATATGTATGTATATGTATGCATGCATTTATATTTGCATTTATATAGATATGCAGATAATATATATGTATGTATATACATATACACACATACACATATATAAATGCATATGTATATATATATATATATATATATATATATATATATATATATATATATATATATGTGCATATGTGTGTGTGTAAAGAGGTATAGGGAGGTAGAGAAGTAGAGAGGTAGAGGTAGAGAGGTATAGGTAGAGAGTAGTAGAGAGAGAGGTAGAGAGTAGAGGATGAGTAATAGAGAGTAGAGAGTGAGTAGTAGAGAGTAGTAGAAAGAGTAGCAGAGAGTAAGTAGTAGAGAGTAGTAGAGTGAGTAGTAGAGTGAGTAGTAGAGAGTGAGTAGGAGAGAGTGAGTAGGAGAGAGTGAGTAGGAGAGAGTGAGTAGTAGAGAATAATAGAGAGTGGGTAGTAGAGAGTGGGTAGTAGAGAGTGAGTAATAGAGAGTGAGTAGTAGAGAGTGAGTAGTAGAGAGTGAGTAGTAGAGTGAGTAGTAGAGAGTGAGTATTTGAGAGTGCGTAGTAGAGAGTGAGTAGCAGAGAGTGAGTAGCAGAGAGTGAATAGCAGAGAGTGAATAGCAGAGAGTGAATAGCAGAGAGTGAGTAGTAGAGTGAGTAGTAGAGAGTGAGTAGTATAATGAGAAGTAGAGAGTAGTAGAGAGAGAGAGTAGTAGAGTAGTAGAGAGGAAGTAGTAGAGAGTAGTAGAGAGAGTAGTAGAGAGAGTAGTAGAGAGAGAGTAGTAGATAGCAGAGAGTGAGTAATAGATAGTAGTTGAGTGAGTAGTAGAGTGAGTAGGAGAGGGAGTAGTAGAGCGTGATTAGTATAGAGTAGTAGAGAGTGAGTAGTAGAGAGTAGTAGATAGTGAGTAGTAGAGAGTGAGTAGTAGAGAGTGAGTAGTAGAAAGTGAGTAGTAGAGAGTGAGTAGTAGAGAGTGAGTAGTAGAGAGTGAGTAGTAGAGTGTGTAGTAGAGTGTGCAGTAGAGTGTGTAGTAGAGAGTGAGTAGTAGAGTGTGTAGCAGAGAGTAGTAGAGAGTGAGTAGTAGAGTACTAGAGAGTGAGTAGTAGAGTAGTAGAGAGCGAATAGTAGAGAGTGAGTAGTGGAGAGTGAGTAGTGGAGAGTAGTAGAGTGAGTAGTGGAGAGTGAGTAGTAAAGAGTGAGCAGTAAAGAGTGAGTAGTAAAGAGAGAGTAGTAGAGAGCAAGTAGTAGAGAGTGAGTAGAAGAGAGTAGTAGAGAGTGAGTAGCAGAGACAGAGTAGTAGAGAGTGAGTGGTAGAGTGAGTAGTAGAGAGTGAGTAGCAGAGAGTAAGTAGTTTAATTTAAAAGGAACACAATGAGGGGGTTCATTTTGCCATAGAAATTATGATTAGAGAGTGGTTAGTAGAGAGTAGTAGAGAGTGAGTAGTAGAGTGAGTAGTAGAGTGAGTAGTAGAGTGAGTAGTAGAGTGAGTAGTGGAGAAGAGTAGAGAGCGAGTAGTAGAGAGCAAAGAGTAGAGAGTGTGTAGTAGAGAGTGTGTAGTAGGGAGTGTGTAGTAGAGAGTGAGTAGTAGAGAGTAGTAGGGAGTGAGTAGTAGAGAATGAGTAATAGAGTGAGTAGTAGAGAGCGAGTAGTAGAGAGCAAGTAGTGGAGAATGAGTAGTGGAGAATGAGTAGTGGAGAGTGAGTAGTGGAGAGTGAGTAGTGGAGAGTAGTAGAGACCAATTAGTAGAGAACAAGTAGTAGAGAGCGAGTAGTAGAGAGCGAGTAGTAGAGAGTGAGTAGTAGAGAGTGAGTAGTAGTTGAGCAGTAGAGTGAGTAGTAGAAAGAGTAGTAGAGAGTAGTAGAGAATGAGTAGTAGAGAGTGAGTAGTAGAGTAGTAGACAGTGAGTAGTAGAGAGTGAGAGGTAGAGAGAGTAGAAGAGAGTAGAGAGTGAGTAGTATAATGAGAAGTAGAGAGTAGTAGAGAGAGAGTAGTAGAGAGTAGTAGAGAGAGTAGTAGAGAGAGAGTAGTAGATAGTAGAGAGTGAGTAATAGATCGTAGTAGAGAGTGAGTAGTAGAGTAGTAGAGTGAGTAGGAGAGAGTAGTAAAGAGTGATTAGTAGAGAGTAGTAGAGAGTGAGTAGTAGAGTGAGTAGTAGAGAGTAGTAGAGAGTGAGTAGTAGAGAGTGAGTAGTAGAGAGTAGTAGAGAGTGAGTAGTAGAGTGAGTAGTAGAGTGAGTAGTAGAGTGAGTAGTAGAGAGTGAGTAGTAGAGAGCGATTAGTAGAGTGTGTAGTAGAGTGTGTAGTAGAGAGTGAGTAGTAGAGTGTGTAGCAGAGAGTAGTAGAGAGTGAGTAGTAGAGTACTAGAGAGTGAGTAGTAGAGAGTGAGTAGTAGAGTAGTAGAGTAGTAGTGAGCGAATAGTGGAGAGAGTAGTGGAGAGTAGTAGAGTGAGTAGTGGAGAGTGAGTAGTAAAGAGTGAGTAGTAAAGAGTGAGTAGTAAAGAGTGAGCAGTAAAGAGTGAGTAGTAGAGAGTGAGTAGTAGAGAGAGAGTAGTAGAGAGCAAGTAGTAGAGAGTGAGTAGAAGAGAGTATTTTATCTCAGCCCCCTCTTGACGAATCCCCCCGAAACTTTCAAGGAAGGACCGGAGCTCCGCGAGGCAAATTTGAGGAAGTTTTCAAGCAGATTCGTCAACCGGCGCCAAAGTTATTCCAAATAGAATTTTGAGATTTTGCATTGAAAAAAATCCTAACTATACCTACCTACTGGCGATCGCCAGTAGGTAATATATATATATATATATATATATATATATATATATATATTACCTACTGGCGATCGCCAGTAGGTAGGTATAGTTAGGACCTGTTTTCCATAGGCAATCCGCACATTCTATTTGGAATAACTTTTGTGCCGGTTGATGAATCGTCGCAAAATTTTCAAAACTGGTGGCCCGCTCCAATCCGCTCCTATCCTTAAAGTCTCGAGGTGATTCGTCAAGCAGGGACCGAGACAAAATGAGGGTCCCAAAATGTGTTTTCCCCATGCAATTTTCCATAGGAACCTTTAATCGCAGTTACAGCCCGAACTGCTGAACGGAATTACACCAAATTTGGCAGAAAGGTAGACCTTGGTTCAGAGTCATGCCTTTTTGTTAAATTGTGTAAATCAGTTTAGTGTTTTTTTTAGATATTAAAGCGAAAAAAACATATATCTGGGCGGGGCCTAACCACACATCTCATCGTGAGAACTGATTGGCTGTCAGCACTTCATCCAAGAAGTGTTGGCAGCCATCTTGGGACCAATATACATGATAGCACCTCATTAAAAAGCATTGCAGTTAATAGAAGGTTTTAAGACTTTAGTTACATTATAAATCATTAGTTGATGGTACCTTACTCATTTTAGGAATTTTGGTGTGTTCTAAGGTGATTTTACCATGTGAAAAAGCCTTCTGCTGGGATATCATGAATCACGTTTGAGAGAAAAACTATGTTCTCATGCTTTTCACACAGAGGTTTGGAAGGTGATCTATAAGCTAAACTGAGAGCATTTTTTCTGTAAATTCACATTATCTTTCTCAGTCATGTGAGAATGAAGTCTGACATTCTCAGCAAAACATGAACATCCAACAAGAGCAGAGACTGTCAGTTGATTCCTTTGTGTTCTAATGCAGCTTCCCAGAGTTTTCTAAAGAACAAATAGAGCGCTAACAGTCCTACTTATGAAACACATATGGTACACCTGAAGCCATTTTGATTGGAATAAAGTGGTAACTGTTAAAACATTTAATTAAAAAAAGAACAAAAATGAGTGGGTTCTTTTTGCCATAGAAAGTATGATTAGTGCTGCAGAAAGAAAATTCAGGGCACATTTTGAGTGACTTCTAAAAATACTCTTCTATTTCAATAAAAAATTCTGACATGCAGACTGAAACATGCACTTTCAATACCAGCAGCATACTTCCCTGGTGAGCAGTAGCTTTACTATAGTGATCTAATAAGCAACTAGAGTGCTAACATTCTGAATTTATGGTAAATGTGTGACACATCTGAATGCCTTCTTGATGGAATCAATACTGAGGAGACTGTAGTAACTGAGGAAATTAAGAAACTTCCTAACGAATAAGTCTCCCAAGATGGCCACCAGAGACAAAAGAGTCCAAATGAAGCACAAATATCACCCAGATGTAGCTCAAGTATAGCCCAATGACAGATGCCCCAGAGTGTTCTAAAGAACAACTAGAGCGCCAGCAGTCCTACTTATGACAAAAGTAGGCCACACCTGAAGCCATCTTGATTGGAATAAAGTGGTAACACTTAAAACATTTAATTTGCAAAGGAACAACATGAGGGGGTTCATTTGGCAATAGAAATTATTATCAGTGCTGCAGAAAGAAAAATTAGGGCACACTTTGACTTCTCAAATCCTTTTCTATTTTATTAAAAAATTCTGACATGCAGACTGAAACATGCACTTTGAATACCAGCAGCAGACTTTCCTGGGGAGCAGTAGCTTTACTACAGTGATCTAATGAGCAACTAGAGTGCTGACATTCAGAATTTATGGCAAATGTGTGACACATCTGAATGCCTTCTTGATGGAACCAAAGTAAACAAGCATTGAACATGCAATAGGTCTCGCCCTCGTTTCAGTTAAAGCAATTCTGTTTGCAATTAGGTGACTTCTTAGCTTTGCTTTTATTAGTGTTTTTCAAACTTTTATGTACATAGCATGCATATGTGTGCCTATATGTATGTATATGTATGCATGCATTTATATTTGCATTTATATAGATATGCAGATAATATATATGTATGTATATACATATACACACATACACATATATAAATGCATGTGTATATATATATATATATATATATATATATATATATATATGTGCATATGTGTGTGTGTAAAGAGGTATAGGGAGGTAGAGAAGTAGAGAGGTAGAGGTAGAGAGGTACGGTAGAGAGTAGTAGAGAGAGAGGTAGAGAGTAGAGGATGAGTAATAGAGAGTAGAGAGTGAGTAGTAGAGAGTAGTAGAAAGAGTAGCAGAGAGTAAGTAGTAGAGAGTAGTAGAGTGAGTAGTAGAGTGAGTAGTAGAGAGTGAGTAGGAGAGAGTGAGTAGGAGAGAGTGAGTAGGAGAGAGTGAGTAGTAGAGAATAATAGAGAGTGGGTAGTAGAGAGTGGGTAGTAGAGAGTGAGTAGTAGAGAGTGAGTAGTAGAGAGTGAGTAGTAGAGTGAGTAGTAGAGAGTGAGTATTTGAGAGTGCGTAGTAGAGAGTGAGTAGCAGAGAGTGAGTAGCAGAGAGTGAATAGCAGAGAGTGAATAGCAGAGAGTGAATAGCAGAGAGTGAGTAGTAGAGTGAGTAGTAGAGAGTGAGTAGTATAATGAGAAGTAGAGAGTAGTAGAGAGAGAGAGTAGTAGAGTAGTAGAGAGAGAGTAGTAGAGAGTAGTAGAGAGAGTAGTAGAGAGAGTAGTAGAGAGAGAGTAGTAGATAGCAGAGAGTGAGTAATAGATAGTAGTTGAGTGAGTAGTAGAGTGAGTAGGAGAGGGAGTAGTAGAGCGTGATTAGTATAGAGTAGTAGAGAGTGAGTAGTAGAGAGTAGTAGATAGTGAGTAGTGGAGTAGTAGAGAGTGAGTAGTAGAGAGTGAGTAGTAGAAAGTGAGTAGTAGAGAGTGAGTAGTAGAGAGTGAGTAGTAGAGAGTGAGTAGTAGAGTGTGTAGTAGAGTGTGCAGTAGAGTGTGTAGTAGAGAGTGAGTAGTAGAGTGTGTAGCAGAGAGTAGTAGAGAGTGAGTAGTAGAGTACTAGAGAGTGAGTAGTAGAGTAGTAGAGAGCGAATAGTAGAGAGTGAGTAGTGGAGAGTGAGTAGTGGAGAGTAGTAGAGTGAGTAGTGGAGAGTGAGTAGTAAATAGTGAGCAGTAAAGAGTGAGTAGTAAAGAGAGAGTAGTAGAGAGCAAGTAGTAGAGAGTGAGTAGAAGAGAGTAGTAGAGAGTGAGTAGCAGAGACAGAGTAGTAGAGAGTGAGTGGTAGAGTGAGTAGTAGAGAGTGAGTAGCAGAGAGTAAGTAGTTTAATTTAAAAGGAACACAATGAGGGGGTTCATTTTGCCATAGAAATTATGATTAGAGAGTGGTTAGTAGAGAGTAGTAGAGAGTGAGTAGTAGAGTGAGTAGTAGAGTGAGTAGTAGAGTGAGTAGTAGAGTGAGTAGTGGAGAAGAGTAGAGAGCGAGTAGTAGAGAGCAAAGAGTAGAGAGTGTGTAGTAGAGAGTGTGTAGTAGGGAGTGTGTAGTAGAGAGTGAGTAGTAGAGAGTAGTAGGGAGTGAGTAGTAGAGAATGAGTAATAGAGTGAGTAGTAGAGAGCGAGTAGTAGAGAGCAAGTAGTGGAGAATGAGTAGTGGAGAATGAGTAGTGGAGAGTGAGTAGTGGAGAGTGAGTAGTGGAGAGTGAGTAGTGGAGAGTAGTAGAGACCAATTAGTAGAGAACAAGTAGTAGAGAGCGAGTAGTAGAGAGCGAGTAGTAGAGAGTGAGTAGTAGAGAGTGAGTAGTAGTTGAGCAGTAGAGTGAGTAGTAGAAAGAGTAGTAGAAAGAGTAGTAGAGAGTAGTAGAGAATGAGTAGTAGAGAGTGAGTAGTAGAGTAGTAGACAGTGAGTAGTAGAGAGTGAGAGGTAGAGAGAGTAGAAGAGAGTAGAGAGTGAGTAGTATAATGAGAAGTAGAGAGTAGTATAGAGAGAGTAGTAGAGAGTAGTAGAGAGAGTAGTAGAGAGAGAGTAGTAGATAGTAGAGAGTGAGTAATAGATCGTAGTAGAGAGTGAGTAGTAGAGTAGTAGAGTGAGTAGGAGAGAGTAGTAAAGAGTGATTAGTAGAGAGTAGTAGAGAGTGAGTAGTAGAGTGAGTAGTAGAGAGTAGTAGAGAGTGAGTAGTAGAGAGTGAGTAGTAGAGAGTAGTAGAGAGTGAGTAGTAGAGTGAGTAGTAGAGTGAGTAGTAGAGAGTGAGTAGTAGAGAGTGAGTAGTAGAGAGCGATTAGTAGAGTGTGTAGTAGAGTGTGTAGTAGAGAGTGAGTAGTAGAGTGTGTAGCAGAGAGTAGTAGAGAGTGAGTAGTAGAGTACTAGAGAGTGAGTAGTAGAGAGTGAGTAGTAGAGTAGTAGAGTAGTAGTGAGCGAATAGTGGAGAGAGTAGTGGAGAGTAGTAGAGTGAGTAGTGGAGAGTGAGTAGTAAAGAGTGAGTAGTAAAGAGTGAGCAGTAAAGAGTGAGTAGTAGAGAGTGAGTAGTAGAGAGAGAGTAGTAAAGAGCAAGTAGTAGAGAGTGAGTAGAAGAGAGTAGTAGTGGGAGAGTAGTAGTGGGTGAGTAGTAGCGAGTGAGTAGTAGAGAGTGAGTACCAGAGAGTAAGTACTTTAATTTAAAAGGAACACAATGAGGGGGTCTTGCTATAGAAATTATGATTAGAGAGTGGTTAGTAGAGAGTAGTAGAGAGTGAGTAGTAGAGTGAGTAGTAGAGTGAGTAGTGGAGGAGAGTAGAGAGCGAGTAGTAGAGAGCAAAGAGTAGAGAGTGTGTAGTAGAGAGTGTGTAGTAGAGAGTGTGTAGTAGGGAGTGTGTAGTAGAGAGTGTGTAGTAGAGAGTGAGTAGTAAAGAGTAGTAGAGGGTGAGTAGTAGAGAATGAGTAATATAGTGAGTAGTAGAGAGCGAGTAGTAGAGAGCAAGTACTGGAGAATGAGCAGTGGAGAATGAGTAGTGGAGAGTGAGTAGTGGAGAGTGAGTAGTGGAGAGTAGTAGAGAACAAGTAGTAGAGAGCGAGTAGTAGAGAGTGAGTAGTAGAAAGTAGTAGAGAGTGAGTAGTAGAGAGCAGTAGAGTGAGTAGTTAAAAAGAGTAGTAGAAAGAGTAGCAGAGAGTAGCAGAGAATGAGTACTAGAGAGTGAGTGGTAAAGAGTAGAAGCGAGTAGTAGAGTGAGTAGTAGAGTGAGTAGTAGAGAGTGAGTAGTAGAGTAGTAGACAGTGAGTAGTAGAGAGTGAGAAGTAGTGAGAAGTAGAGAGAGTAGGAGAGAGTATTAGAGAGTGACTAGTAGAGTAGTAGACAGTGAGTAGTAGAGTGAGAAGTAGAGAGAGTAGTAGAGTAGTAGAGAGTGAGTAGTAGAGAGTGAGCAGTAGAGAGTTAGTGAAGAGTAGTAGAGAGCGAGTAGTAGAGAGCGAGTAGCAGAGAGCAAGTAGTGGAGAGTAGGAGAGAGCAAGTAGGAGAGAGCAAGTAGTGGAGAGAACAAGCAGTGGAGAGAGAAAATAGTGGAGAGAGCAAGTAGTAGAGAGTGAGTAGTAGAGAGTGAGTAGTAGAGAGTGAATAGTAGAGAGTGAATAGTAGAGAGAGAGTAGTAGAGTTAGTAGTAGAGTTAGTAGAGAGAGAAGTAGAGAGAGAGAGTAGTAGAGAGTGAGTATCAGAGAGTGAGTAGAGTGCGTAGTAGAGAGTGAGTAGTAGAGAGTGAGTAGAAGTAGGGAGTTAGTAGTAGAGAGTGAGTAGTAGAAAGTAGTATCAAGTGAGTAGTAGAGAGTGAGTAGTTTAATTTAAAAGGAACACAATGAGGGGATTCATTTTGCCATAGCAATTATGATCAGTGCACATTTTGAGTGACTTCTCAAATCTTCTTCTATTTCATTAAAAAATTCTGAAATGCAGACTGAAACATGCTCTTTCAATACCAGCAGCAGACTTCTACAGTAATCTAATAAGCAACTAGAGTGCTAACACTCTGAATTGATGGCAAATATGTGACGCATTTGAATGCCTTCTTGATGGAACCAAACTAAACACGCTTTGAAAATGCAATAGGTCTCGCCCTTTTTTAAGTTAAAGAAATTCTGTTTGTAATTAGGTGGTTTTTAGCTTTGCTTGTATTAGTGTTTTTCAAACTTTCATGTACATAACATGCATATATGTATATGTATTTTTATGCCTGCATTTATATTTGTATTATATAGATATGCATTTTATATATATATGTTTATATATGTATGCATGTATGTATATATATATAAATATATATATATATATATATATATATATATATATATATAGATATATATATACACAAACATACATATATATAAATGCATATGCACATGTATATGCCTATATATATGTGCATATGTGTGCATGTAGAGCAAGGTAGAGGTGTAGAGGTAGAGGTGTAGAGGTAGAGGTGTAGAGGTAGAGGTGTAGAGGTAGAGAGTAGTAGAAAGAAAGGTATAGAGAGGTAGAGAGTAGAGAGTGAGTAATAGTTAGTAGAGAGTGGGTAGTAGAGAGTGGGTAGTAGAGAGTAGTAGAGAGAGTAGCAGAAAGTGAGTAGTAGGGATTAGTAGAGTGAATAGTAGAGAGTGAGTAGTAGAGAGTGAGTAGTAGAGAGTAGAAGAGAATGAATAGTAGAGTGAGTAGTAGAGTAGCACAGAGTGAGTATTAGAGAGTGAGTAGTAGAGAGTGAGTAGTAGAGAGTGAGTAGCAGAGACAGAGTAGTAGAGAGTGAGTGGTAGAGTGAGTAGTAGAGAGTAGTAGAGAGTGAGTAGTAGAGAGTAGTAGAGAGTGAGTAGTAGAGAGTGTGTTATAGAGAGTGAGTAGTATAGAATGAGTAGTAGAGAGTAGTAGAGAGAGAGTAGTAGAGAGTGAGTAGTAGAGTAGTAGAGAGTGGGTAGTAGAGTATAGTGGAGTAGTAGAGAGTGAGTAGTAGATAGTGAGTAGCAGAGAGAGTAATAGAGAGTACTAGAGTAGTAGAGAGTAGTCGAGTAGTAGAGAGTGGGTAGTAGAGTATAGTGGAGTAGTAGAGAGTGAGTAGTAGAGAGTGATTAGTAGAGAGTAGTAGAGAGTGATTAGTAGAGAGTAGTAGAGAGCGAGTAGAAGAGAGTGAGTAGTATAGAGTGAATAGTAGTGAGTGAGTAATAGAGAGAGTAGTAGAGAGTGAGTAGTAGAGAGTAGTTGAATGAGTAGTAGAGAGTGAGTAGTAGAAAGAGAGTAGTAGACAGTAGTAGTGAGTAGTAGAGTAGTAGAGAGTGAGTGGTAGAGAGAAGTAGAGTGAGTAGAGGAGAGTGAGTAGTGGAGAGTGAGTAGTATTAGAGAGTAATAGAGAGTGAGTAGTAGAGAGTAGTAGCGAGTGAGTAGTAGAGAATGAGTAGTAGAGAAAGTAGTAGAGAGAGAGTAGTACAGAGTAGTAGAGTGTGAGTAGTAGAGTGTGAGTAGTAGAGTGTGAGTAGTAGAGAGTGAGTAGTAGAGTAGTAGAGAGTGAGTAGTAGAGAGTGAGTAGTAGAGAGTAGTAGAGAGTGAGTAGTAGAGAGTAGTCAGTCAGTATCAGTCAGTGTCAGTCAGTCAGTGTCAGTCAGTCAGTGTCAGTCTGTCAGTGTCAGTCAGACAGTATCAGTCAGTCAGTGTCCGTCAGTCAGTGTCCGTCAGTCAGTCAATGTTAGTCAGTCAATGTCAGTCAGTCAGTGTCAGTCAATCAGTGTCAGTCAATCAGTGTCAGTCAATCAGTGTCAGTCAATCAGTGTCAATCAATCAGTGTCATTCAATCAGTGTCATTCAATCAGTGTCAGTCAGTCAGTGTCAATCAGTCAGTGTTAATCAGCCAGTGTCAATCAGTCATCAGTCAGTCAGTGTCAGCTAGAGCAGCTCTGCTGACCTGGTTCTCTATCTCTAAAGCAGCTCTGCTGACCTGGTTCTTTGGCTCTAAAGCAGCTCTGCTGACCTGGTTCTCTCCTCTAAATCAGCTCTGCTGACCTAGTTTCTTTGGCTCTACAACAGCTCTGCTGACCTAGTTCTTAGGCTAAAGAGCAGTTCTGCTGGTCTGGTTCTCTGGCTCTACAACAGCTCAGCCGACCAGGTTCTCTGGCTCTAAAGCAGCTCTGCTGACCCGGTTCTATGGCTTTAAAGCAGTTCTGCTGGCATGGTTCCCTGGCTCTAGAGCAGCTCTGCTTACCTAGTTCTCTCCCTCTAGAGCAGCTCTGCTGACCTGGTTCTCTGGCTCTAGAGCAGCTCTGCTGACCTGGTTCTCTGGCTCTAGAGCAGCTCTGCTGACCTGGTTTCTCTGGCTCTACAGCAGGTCTGCTGACCTGGTTCTCTGGCTCTAGAGCAGCTCTACTGGCCTGGTTCATAAGCTCTAGAGCAGCTCTGTTGACCTGGTTCTCTGGCTCTAAAGCAGCTCTGCTGACCTGGTTCTCTGGCTCTACAGCAGCTCTACTGACCTGTTTCTCTGTCTCTGAAGCAGCTCTGCTGACGTGGTTCTATGACTCTAAAGCAGCTCTGTTGACCTGGTTCTCTGGCTCTAAAGCAGCTCTGCTGACCTGGTTCTCTGGCTCTAAAGCAGCTCTGCTAGCCTGGTTCTCTCCCTCTGAAACAGCTCGGCTGACCTTGTTCTTAGGCTCCAGAGCAGCTCGGCTGACCTGGTTTTCTGGCTCTACAACAGATCTGCTGACCTGGTTCTCTGGATCTATAGCAGCTCTGCTGACATGGTTCTCTAGCTCTAAAGCAGCTCTGCTGACCTGGTTCTTTGTCTCTAAAGCAGCTCTGCTGACCTGGATTCTATGGCTCTACAGCGACTCTGCTGACCTGGTTCTCTGGCTCTACAGCAGCTCTGCTGACCTGGCTCTCTGGCTCTAGAGCAGCTCTGCTGACCTGGTTCTTAGGCTCTAAAGCAGCTCTGATGACCTGGTTCTCTGGCTCTAAAGCAGCTCTGCTGACCTGGTTTTATGGCTCTAAAGAAGATTCTCTGGCTCTAGACCAGGGGTACTCATAGTACGACCTTTCAGACATCGTACCCGAGTTGTTTTTTTTTTTGTAAAGGCTGTCTGCAACCAGAGCTGATTCAGAGACTCTGCTGCCTGTGGGAGCCGGGCGATTTCCGCCGTAGTCAGAGTGGGGCTGCAGGGGCGCTGAGAGGTGAAAATAGCCTCATTAACTTGCTAATGGTCTTTTAAAGACCCGTGAAATGCTTGGGTGCGGCTATGTGCTCGCCCCTAGGGGCCGCGCAGGTTTTAGACACGCACCACTAAGACTTACACTGGCAATTACCGACGGGGGGATGCCCTCAGGAGTGGTTGTTACTGGCTGTGGCACATTATGGGGGGCCCGGGATTATTATCCGAATGTGGCCGTAGTGCCTCGGGTCACTGGTGGAAGAGGAAGTGAGATAAGGTCACTTAGAAGCGGCGGCGGACTCAATCCGAGTCCATACGATGCTAACTGTCTGCGCAATAAAATCCCCAGCGTTGCCGGACCGGCGGGAGGCCAGATTGACCAGTGACGGATTAATTAGTCACTCGCCGACAGGATAGTCATGGCCACCGCGGATCACAGGCATCGTCGACATCGAGGTGATCACGGGCGGCGGCGCAAAACGCGCCTGCGGGGGACGAGTCGGTCTGAATTGGAATTACACTGCAGATCATCGTGCAGTGTGCTGTTTGATTTGCTGGTCCCTGTGCGGCTCCCGTTGCGGCCGCCGCACGGACCGGGACGCACAGACAGCATTCTGAACTCAACTCAAGTTCAGTAAGTACTTTGGCCAACGTGGTGTGCGCCAGGCAAAGCGGTGTCTAACTTTGGTGAACACAGTTTATTATGGTAACTTGTGTCCGCGAGTTTTGGTGCAGCCATTAATGGAGTAAAAGCCCTGGGCTGCAGAGCTTCTCACACCGGCCAAACAGTACGTAGCGGCGCAAGCAGAAAGTTTATTATACTATTGACCTGTTCCTAGGCGGGAGAAGCCTGAGTGAACATAGCAGCATTGTGCTGCCCAGGGGTGCTGCGTGAGGGCCGACAGAGCCCTGGACTCGAGCCTTCCACTGAGGGCTCAGCACGCCGTGTCAGGGGGGTGAGAGATCATAGACTCTCTTGTGTTGTGATGGGGCGGCCCTCCTTCCCTTGCTGCCCTTTCCCCAGCACAGACTGAATCCTCACACCGCTGCGTTACTGTGCCACTGACGCCCTGTTGTTAAGGGGGCCTGATTTGCCGGTTGGAATCCCTGGGTGCAGTGCACAGAATATGTGATAATGTGGGGCCTTCCACTTCGGTAGTAGTGACCGGCACCGCCAGCGACCTAGGCCAGCAGTGTTTACTATCAGCCACAAAGGCATTTAGCTGCACTTCCTGCTGGCGTCTCTCCGAGCATCAGAACTCCTCCATAGGCTCTCTTCTTCCCATTGCGGGTCACCGTCCTGTTGAATGAAGCAGATTCAATGTGTTGTCTGAGGGGTGTGCATCTGCTGAAGAGCGATAGTTCAAGTGGATCGATCCTGCTTCAACTTTCATACTCTGCCAAATACGAGTTTCTCAACGGGTCCTCTGGTTAGATCCGACTTTAATCAGTTGCAATATTGTGCGTGCTGCAGTCATTATTTCACTGCAAACTTTGAGGCAGAACCCTGCATCCTAATTTTACATGGCCTATAGTTCACTAGTAATGGTAGCTACATAACACCTCAACCCCAACCGCAATGTTTGGCTGTGCTGTCGGTTTCCACAGAAACTATGTCTCCTCTTGTCTTAGCAATTGTACAGTATCGTGATAAGGACAGTTACACGCTACACATATGAAACTGGCTGCACAGGACATGCACAGCCCTGCCCAGTGCTACTTGTTAGACTCAGAGTACCTTTTGGAATATAACATTACAGAGCTCTGGCTGCCAGCTATAACCTATGTGGGACTGTGTGCCCCTCAATCCAAGGCTTGCCCAGTGCCAGAGCTTGTCTGCGAGTCAGCTGACGGTGTTTGGCTCTTAATTAGGCAGCTGAGAAGAGATGTAAATGTTGGGGCCTCACATCCATCTGTTGTGGGCCTGGTCCCACTTGTGACAGAAAGGGCCTAGAGCCCCCACTGATGCTCGGCATCCTGATCTGATTCATTGATTGATGCTGGCAGAAGGTAGGATCCCGGTGACCCAGTGTGGGCAAAAGCTGGAAAAGGCCTCTGTGTATTAATAGCTCGCCTAACTTGCTATGGATGTTATTAATAAATGAAATGAATGCTTCATTCTGAGCTGCCTGCAGCCTGTAGTGTACTGAGGGTGAGAACTGTGCACTCTCGCAGTATGGCTCTGCTCTGTTTACAGATGCCTGCTGTTAGTGCAATTACTTTTTAGAGTTTCTTGTTGCTCAAATGGGTGTCATATTTCTGATATTTATATGTTTCTCTTGTCTTCATTGCTTGACTTTGCTTGCCAGAAAGTGTCACTCATATTTATTGAAATGTCACTCAAAATTACATTGAAATTCTAAAAATGTCACACATAGCATTCTGAAACCTTGGCAGCTATGCTCTCAGCGCCCCTGCAGCCCCACTCTGACTACGGCGGAAATCGCCTGGCCCCCACAGGCAGCAGAGTCTCTGAGTCGAGCTCTGGTTGCAGACAGCCTTTAAAAAAAAAAAGGAGGGAGACGGAGGGAGGGAAAGCGAGGGAGGGAGGGAGAGCGAGGGAGGGAGAGCGAGGGAAGGAGAGTGAGGGAGGGAAGGAGAGTGAGGGAGGGAAGGAGAGCGAGGGAGGGAAGGAGAGCGAGGGAGGGAAGGAGAGCGAGGGAGGGAAGGAGAGCGAGGGAGGGAAGGAGAGCGAGGGAGGGAAGAAGAGCGAGGAAGGGAAAGGAAGGCAGACAGAGGGAGGGAGACAGATGGAGGGAAAGCGAGAGGGAGGGAAAGAGAGGGAGAGGGAAAGTGAGGGAGGCTAAGTGAGGGAGGGAAAGGGAGGGAGAGCGAGGGAGAGGGAGGGAAAGGGAGGGAGAGCGAGGGAGAGGGAGGGAGAGCGAGGGAGAGGGAGGGAGAACGAGGGAGAGCGAGGGAGGGATGGAAAGGGAGGCAGATGGAGGGAGACAGAGAGAGGGAGGGAGACAGAGAGGGAGGGAGGGAGACAGAGAGGGAGGGAGGGAGACAGAGGGAGGGAGGGAGACAGAGAGAGGGAGGGAGACAGAGTGAGGGAGGGAGACGGAGGGAGACAGAGCGAGGGAGACAGAGGGAGGGAGGGAGACAGAGAGAGGGAGACAGAGGGAGGGAGACAGAGAGAGGGAGACAGAGGGAGAGGGAGGGAGGGAGACAGAGGGAGGGAGGGAGTGAGAGAGTCAGAGTGAGTCAGACAGAGGAAGAGAGGGAGTGAGAGTCAGAGTGAGTGAGACAGAGGGAGAGATGGAGACAGAGGGAGAGAGAGGGAGTGAGAGAGTCGGAGGGAGACAGAGACGGAGAGAGGGAGAGGGAGGGAGAGAGGGAGGGAGAGACAGAGGGAGAGAGAGGGAGAGAGAGAGAGGGGAAGAGAGGGGAAGAGAGGGAGAGGGGGAGAGAGATGTGTGTCTATGCCGGGTCTGGTGGCTCAGTGGACGAAGGCGTCCGCTGCAGAGACCTATGATCAACCTCATGGTTACAGTTTTTTTTGTTGCTCTAGCCCCGCCCCTTCCCCACTGACCCCGCCCACACCGGTGCGGCCCTCGGACACAAACCACACTGTAAATTTGGCCCCCGAGAGAAAGTTTGTGAGTACCCATGCTCTAGACCATATCTGCTGACTGGTTCTCTGGCTCTAAAGCAGCTCTGCAGACCTGGTTCTCATCCTCTAGAGCAGGTCTGCCGACCTGGTTGTCTGGTTCTAAAGCAGCTCTGCAGACCTGGTTCTCGTCCTCTAGAGCAGCTCTGCTGACCTGGTTCTCTGGCTCTAAAGCAACTCTGCTGACTTGGTTTCCTACCTTTAAAGCAGCTCTGCTGACCTGGTTTCTCTGGCTTTAGAGCAGCTCTGCTGAACTGGTTCTCTGCTTCTAGAGCAGCTGTGCTGACCTGGTTCTCTGGCTCTAAAGCAGCTCTGCTGACCTGGTTCTCTGGCTCTAGAGCAGCTGTGCTGACCTGGTTCTCTGGCTCTAAAGCAACTGTGTTGTCCTCGAGAGCAGGTCTGCTGACCTGGTTCTCTGGTTCTAAAGCAGCTCTGCTGACCTGGTTCTCTGGCTCTAGAGCAGCTCTGCTAGCCTGGTTCTCTGGATTTCAAGCAGCTCTGCTGACCTGGTTCTCTCCCTCTAAAGCAGCTCTGCTGACCTTGTTTCTCTGGCTCTACAGCAGCTCTGCTGAACTGGTTCTTGGCCTCTAGAGCAGCTCTGCTGACCTGGGTCTCTGGCTCTAGAGCAGCTCTGCTGATCTGGGTCTCTGGCTCTAGAGCAACTCTGCTGACCTGCTTCTAAGGCTCTAGAGCAGCTCTGCTGACCTGGTTCTCTGCCTTTACAACGGCTCTGCTGACCTGGTTTCTCTGGCTCTACAGCAGCTCTGCTGACGTGGTTCTCTGCGCTGACGATGCACGCACACGACTTCGCGAAAATATATTTAAAAATAATATAAGTTTATTATAAGTACAAATATATTATTTTTTCTGAATATCTTAGATAATCTCTTGCCCAAATATGTTTATAAAGACACATATATATCATTTTAGAACATACATTTTTTTTTTTGCGAGAGTCGTGCACCCAGCGCGCCCCAGCATGTATATGACATCACGCGGGACCCTACATGTCACAGTATACTTGCTGTGCTCCAAAATATCACAACCTGTAGGAAGGGTTACATTTATGACCCACAGACACCCTATCGGGAATCCTTCGTATATGTATATGTATGTATAGAGAGTAGTAGAGAGTGAGTAGTAGAGAGTAGTAGAGAGTGAGTAGTAGAGAGTGAGTTATAGAGAGTGAGTAGTATAGAATGAGTAGTAGAGAGTAGTAGAAAGAGTAGTAGAGAGAGAGTAGTAGAGAGTAGTAGAGAGTGAGTAGTAGAGTAGTAGAGAGTGGGTAGTAGAGTATAGTGGAGTAGTAGAGAGTGAGTAGTAGATAGTGAGTAGCAGAGAGAGTAATAGAGAGTACTAGAGTAGTAGAGAGTAGTCGAGTAGTAGAGAGTGGGTAGTAGAGTATAGTGGAGTAGTAGAGAGTGAGTAGTAGAGAGTAGTAGAGAGTGATTAGTAGAGAGTAGTAGAGAGCGAGTAGAAGAGAGTGAGTAGTATAGAGTGAATAGTAGTGAGTGAGTAATAGAGAGAGTAGTAGAGAGTGAGTAGTAGAGAGTAGTTGAATGAGTAGTAGAGAGTGAGTAGTAGAAAGAGAGTAGTAGACAGTAGTAGTGAGTAGTAGAGTAGTAGAGAGTGAGTGGTAGAGAGATGTAGAGTGAGTAGTATTAGAGAGTAATAGAGAGTGAGTAGTAGAGAGTAGTAGCGAGTGAGTAGTAGAGAATGAGTAGTAGAGAAAGTAGTAGAGAGAGAGTAGTACAGAGTAGTAGAGTGTGAGTAGTAGAGTGTGAGTAGTAGAGTGTGAGTAGTAGAGAGTGAGTAGTAGAGTAGTAGAGAGTGAGTAGTAGAGAGTGAGTAGTAGAGAGTAGTAGAGAGTGAGTAGTAGAGAGTAGTCAGTCAGTATCAGTCAGTGTCAGTCAGTCAGTGTCAGTCAGTCAGTGTCAGTCTGTCAGTGTCAGTCAGTCAGTGTCCGTCAGTCAGTGTCCGTCAGTCAGTGTCCGTCAGTCAGTCAATGTTAGTCAGTCAATGTCAGTCAGTCAGTGTCAGTCAATCAGTGTCAGTCAATCAGTGTCAGTCAATCAGTGTCAGTCAATCAGTGTCAATCAATCAGTGTCATTCAATCAGTGTCAGTCAGTCAGTGTCAATCAGTCAGTGTTAATCAGCCAGTGTCAATCAGTCATCAGTCAGTCAGTGTCAGCTAGAGCAGCTCTGCTGACCTGGTTTCTCTGGCTCTACAGCAGGTCTGCTGACCTGGTTCTCTGGCTCTAGAGCAGCTCTGCTGACCAGGTTCTCTCCTCTAAATCAGCTCTGCTGACCTAGTTTCTCTGGCTCTACAACAGCTCTGCTGACCCGGTTCTATGGCTCTGAAGCAGTTCTGCTGACCTGGTTCTCTAGCTCTAGAGCAGCTCTGCTGACCTAGTTCTTAGGCTAAAGAGCAGTTCTGCTGGTCTGGTTCTCTGGCTCTACAACAGCTCAGCCGACCAGGTTCTCTGGCTCTAAAGCAGCTCTGCTGACCCGGTTCTATGGTTTTAAAGCAGTTCTGCTGGCATGGTTCCCTGGCTCTAGAGCAGCTCTGCTTACCTAGTTCTCTCCCTCTAGAGCAGCTCTGCTGACCTGGTTCTCTGGCTCTGGAGCAGCTCTGCTGACCTGGTTCTCTGGCTCTAGAGCAGCTCTGCTGACCTGGTTTCTCTGGCTCTACAGCAGGTCTGCTGACCTGGTTCTCTGGCTCTAGAGCAGCTCTACTGGCCTGGTTCATAAGCTCTAGAGCAGCTCTGTTGACCTGGGTCTCTGGCTCTAAAGCAGCTCTGCTGACCTGGTTCTCTGGCTCTACAGCAGCTCTACTGACCTGTTTCTCTGGCTCTGAAGCAGCTCTGCTGACTTGGTTCTATGGCTCTAAAGCAGCTCTGTTGACCTGGTTCTCTGGCTCTAAAGCAGCTCTGCTGACCTGGTTCTCTGGCTCTAAAGCAGCTCTGCTGGCCTGGTTCTCTCCCTCTGAAACAGCTCGGCTGACCTTGTTCTTAGGCTCCAGAGCAGCTCGGCTGACCTGGTTCTCTGGCTCTACAACAGATCTGCTGACCTGGTTCTCTGGATCTATAGCAGCTCTGCTGACATGGTTCTCTAGCTCTAAAGCAGCTCTGCTGACCTGGTTCTTTGTCTCTAAAGCAGCTCTGCTGACCTGGATTCTATGGCTCTACAGCGGCTCTGCTGACCTGGTTCTCTGGCTCTACAGCAGCTCTGCTGACCTGGTTCTCTGGCTCTAGAGCAGCTCTGCTGACCTGGTTCTTAGGCTCTAAAGCAGCTCTGCTGACCTGGTTCTCTGGCTCTAAAGCAGCTCTGCTGACCTGGTTTCTCTGGCTCTACAGCAGGTCTGCTGACCTGGTTCTCTGGCTCTAAAGAAGATTCTCTGGCTCTAGACCATATCTGCTGACCTGGTTCTCTGGCTCTAAAGCAGCTCTGCAGACCTGGTTCTCATCCTCTAGAGCAGGTCTGCTGACCTGGTTCTCTGGTTCTAAAGCAGCTCTGCAGACCTGGTTCTCGTCCTCTAGAGCAGCTCTGCTGACCTGGTTCTCTGGCTCTAAAGCAACTCTGCTGACTTGGTTTCCTACCTTTAAAGCAGCTCTGCTGACCTGGTTTCTCTGGCTCTAGAGCAGCTCTGCTGAACTGGTTCTCTGCTTCTAGAGCAGCTGTGCTGACCTGGTTCTCTGGCACTAAAGCAGCTCTGCTGACCTGGTTCTCTGGCTCTAGAGCAGCTGTGCTGACCTGGTTCTCTGGCTCTAAAGCAACTGTGTTGTCCTCTAGAGCAGGTCTGCTGACCTGGTTCTCTGGTTCTAAAGCAGCTCTGCTGACCTGGTTCTCTGGCTCTAGAGCAGCTCTGCTAGCCTGGTTCTCTGGATTTCAAGCAGCTCTGCTGACCTGGTTCTCTCCCTCTAAAGCAGCTCTGCTGACCTTGTTTCTCTGGCTCTACAGCAGCTCTGCTGAACTGGTTCTTGGCCTCTAGAGCAGCTCTGCTGACCTGGGTCTCTGGCTCTAGAGCAGCTCTGCTGATCTGGGTCTCTGGCTCTAGAGCAACTCTGCTGACCTGCTTCTAAGGCTCTAGAGCAGCTCTGCTGACCTGGTTCTCTGCCTTTACAACGGCTCTGCTGACCTGGTTTCTCTGGCTCTACAGCAGCTCTGCTGACGTGGTTCTCTGCGCTGACGATGCACGCACACGACTTCGCGAAAATATATTTAAAAATAATATACGTTTATTATAAGTACAAATATATTATTTTTTCTGAATATCCTAGATAATCTCTAGCCCAAATATGTATATTAAAGACACATATATATCATTTTAGAACATACATTTTTTTTTTTGCGAGAGTCGTGCACCCAGCGTGCCCCAGCACGTATATGATATCACGCAGGACCCTACATGTCACAGTATACTTGCTGTGCTCCAAAATATCACAACCTGTAGGAAGGGTTACATTTATGACCCACAGACACCCTATCGGGAATCCTTCGTATATGTATATGTATGTATAGAGAGTAGTAGAGAGTGAGTAGTAGAGAGTAGTAGAGAGTGAGTAGTAGAGAGTGAGTTATAGAGAGTGAGTAGTATAGAATGAGTAGTAGAGAGTAGTAGAAAGAGTAGTAGAGAGAGAGTAGTAGAGAGTAGTAGAGAGTGAGTAGTAGAGTAGTAGAGAGTGGGTAGTAGAGTATAGTGGAGTAGTAGAGAGTGAGTAGTAGATAGTGAGTAGCAGAGAGAGTAATAGAGAGTACTAGAGTAGTAGAGAGTAGTCGAGTAGTAGAGAGTGGGTAGTAGAGTATAGTGGAGTAGTAGAGAGTGAATAGTAGAGAGTGATTAGTAGAGAGTAGTAGAGAGTGATTAGTAGAGAGTAGTAGAGAGCGAGTAGAAGAGAGTGAGTAGTATAGAGTGAATAGTAGTGAGTGAGTAATAGAGAGAGTAGTAGAGAGTGAGTAGTAGAGAGTAGTTGAATGAGTAGTAGAGAGTGAGTAGTAGAAAGAGAGTAGTAGACAGTAGTAGTGAGTAGTAGAGTAGTAGAGAGTGAGTGGTAGAGAGACGTAGAGTGAGTAGAGGAGAGTGAGTAGTGGAGAGTGAGTAGTATTAGAGAGTAATAGAGAGTGAGTAGTAGAGAGTAGTAGCGAGTGAGTAGTAGAGAATGAGTAGTAGAGAAAGTAGTAGAGAGAGAGTAGTACAGAGTAGTAGAGTGTGAGTAGTAGAGTGTGAGTAGTAGAGTGTGAGTAGTAGAGAGTGAGTAGTAGAGTAGTAGAGAGTGAGTAGTAGAGAGTGAGTAGTAGAGAGTAGTAGAGAGTGAGTAGTAGAGAGTAGTCAGTCAGTATCCGTCAGTGTCAGTCAGTCAGTGTCAGTCAGTCAGTGTCAGTCTGTCAGTGTCAGTCAGACAGTATCAGTCAGTCAGTGTCCGTCAGTCAGTGTCCGTCAGTCAGTCAATGTTAGTCAGTCAATGTCAGTCAGTCAGTGTCAGTCAATCAGTGTCAGTCAATCAGTGTCAGTCAATCAGTGTCAATCAATCAGTGTCATTCAATCAGTGTCAGTCAGTCAGTGTCAATCAGTCAGTGTTAATCAGCCAGTGTCAATCAGTCATCAGTCAGTCAGTGTCAGCTAGAGCAGCTCTGCTGACCTGGTTCTCTATCTCTAAAGCAGCTCTGCTGACCTGGTTCTTTGGCTCTAAAGCAGCTCTGCTGACCAGGTTCTCTCCTCTAAATCAGCTCTGCTGACCTAGTTTCTCTGGCTCTACAACAGCTCTGCTGACCCGGTTCTATGGCTCTGAAGCAGTTCTGCTGACCTGGTTCTCTAGCTCTAGAGCAGCTCTGCTGACCTAGTTCTTAGGCTAAAGAGCAGTTCTGCTGGTCTGGTTCTCTGGCTCTACAACAGCTCAGCCGACCAGGTTCTCTGGCTCTAAAGCAGCTCTGCTGACCCGGTTCTATGGCTTTAAAGCAGTTCTGCTGGCATGGTTCCCTGGCTCTAGAGCAGCTCTGCTTACCTAGTTCTCTCCCTCTAGAGCAGCTCTGCTGACCTGGTTCTCTGGCTCTAGAGCAGCTCTGCTGACCTGGTTCTCTGGCTCTAGAGCAGCTCTGCTGACCTGGTTTCTCTGGCTCTACAGCAGGTCTGCTGACCTGGTTCTCTGGCTCTAGAGCAGTTCTACTGGCCTGGTTCATAAGCTCTAGAGCAGCTCTGTTGACCTGGTTCTCTGGCTCTAAAGCAGCTCTGCTGACCTGGTTCTCTGGCTCTACAGCAGCTCTACTGACCTGTTTCTCTGGCTCTGAAGCAGCTCTGCTGACTTGGTTCTATGGCTCTAAAGCAGCTCTGTTGACCTGGTTCTCTGGCTCTAAAGCAGCTCTGCTGACCTGGTTCTCTGGCTCTAAAGCAGCTCTGCTGGCCTGGTTCTCTCCCTCTGAAACAGCTAGGCTGACCTTGTTCTTAGGCTCCAGAGCAGCTCGGCTGACCTGGTTCTCTGGCTCTACAACAGATCTGCTGACCTGGTTCTCTGGATCTATAGCAGCTCTGCTGACATGGTTCTCTAGCTCTAAAGCAGCTCTGCTGACCTGGTTCTTTGTCTCTAAAGCAGCTCTGCTGACCTGGATTCTATGGCTCTACAGCGACTCTGCTGACCTGGTTCTCTGGCTCTACAGCAGCTCTGCTGACCTGGTTCTCTGGCTCTAGAGCAGCTCTGCTGACCTGGTTCTTAGGCTCTAAAGCAGCTCTGCTGACCTGGTTCTCTGGCTCTAAAGCAGCTCTGCTGACCTGGTTTTATGGCTCTAAAGAAGATTCTCTGGCTCTAGACCATATCTGCTGACCTGGTTCTCTGGCTCTAAAGCAGCTCTGCAGACCTGGTTCTCATCCTCTAGAGCAGGTCTGCTGACCTGGTTGTCTGGTTCTAAAGCAGCTCTGCAGACCTGGTTCTCGTCCTCTAGAGCAGCTCTGCTGACCTGGTTCTCTGGCTCTAAAGCAACTCTGCTGACTTGGTTTCCTACCTTTAAAGCAGCTCTGCTGACCTGGTTTCTCTGGCTCTAGAGCAGCTCTGCTGAACTGGTTCTCTGCTTCTAGAGCAGCTGTGCTGACCTGGTTCTCTGGCTCTAAAGCAGCTCTGCTGACCTGGTTCTCTGGCTCTAGAGCAGCTGTGCTGACCTGGTTCTCTGGCTCTAAAGCAACTGTGTTGTCCTCTAGAGCAGGTCTGCTGACCTGGTTCTCTGGTTCTAACGCAGCTCTGCTGACCTGGTTCTCTGGCTCTAGAGCAGCTCTGCTAGCCTGATTCTCTGGATTTCAAGCAGCTCTGCTGGCCTGGTTCTCTCCCTCTAAAGCAGCTCTGCTGACCTTGTTTCTCTGGCTCTACAGCAGCTCTGCTGAACTGGTTCTTGGCCTCTAGAGCAGCTCTGCTGACCTGGGTCTCTGGCTCTAGAGCAGCTCTGCTGATCTGGGTCTCTGGCTCTAGAGCAACTCTGCTGACCTGCTTCTAAGGCTCTAGAGCAGCTCTGCTGACCTGGTTCTCTGCCTTTACAACGGCTCTGCTGACCTGGTTTCTCTGGCTCTACAGCAGCTCTGCTGACGTGGTTCTCTGCGCTGACGATGCACGCACACGACTTCGCGAAAATATATTTAAAAATAATATAA
This sequence comes from Lissotriton vulgaris, assembly GCF_964263255.1. Taxonomy (NCBI): domain Eukaryota; kingdom Metazoa; phylum Chordata; class Amphibia; order Caudata; family Salamandridae; genus Lissotriton; species Lissotriton vulgaris. The sequence goes on from NC_141687.1 coordinate 1,994,628,066, forward strand.
GTTTATTATAAGTACAAATATATTATTTTTTCTGAATATCCTAGATAATCTCTTGCCCAAATATGTATATTAAAGACACATATATATCATTTTAGAACATACATTTTTTTTTCGCGAGAGTCGTGCACCCAGCGCGCCCCAGCACGTATATGACATCACGCGGGACCCTACATGTCACAGTATACTTGCTGTGCTCCAAAATATCACAACCTGTAGGAAGGGTTACATTTATGACCCACGGACACCCTATCGGGAATCCTTCGTATATGTATATGTATGTATAGAGAGTAGTAGAGAGTGAGTAGTAGAGAGTAGTAGAGAGTGAGTAGTAGAGAGTAAGTTATAGAGAGTGAGTAGTATAGAATGAGTAGTAGAAAGAATAGTAGAGAGAGAGTAGTAGAGAGTAGTAGAGAGTGAGTAGTAGAGTAGTAGAGAGTGGGTAGTAGAGTATAGTGGAGTAGTAGAGAGTGAGTAGTAGATAGTGAGTAGCAGAGAGAGTAATAGAGAGTACTAGAGTAGTAGAGAGTAGTCGAGTAGTAGAGAGTGGGTAGTAGAGTATAGTGGAGTAGTAGAGAGTGAGTAGTAGAGAGTGATTAGTAGAGAGTAGTAGAGAGTGATTAGTAGAGAGTAGTAGAGAGCGAGTAGAAGAGAGTGAGTAGTATAGAGTGAATAGTAGTGAGTGAGTAATAGAGAGAGTAGTAGAGAGTGAGTAGTAGAGAGTAGTTGAATGAGTAGTAGAGAGTGAGTAGTAGAAAGAGAGTAGTAGACAGTAGTAGTGAGTAGTAGAGTAGTAGAGAGTGAGTGGTAGAGAGACGTAGAGTGAGTAGAGGAGAGTGAGTAGTGGAGAGTGAGTAGTATTAGAGAGTAATAGAGAGTGAGTAGTAGAGAGTAGTAGCGAGTGAGTAGTAGAGAATGAGTAGTAGAGAAAGTAGTAGAGAGAGAGTAGTACAGAGTAGTAGAGTGTGAGTAGTAGAGTGTGAGTAGTAGAGTGTGAGTAGTAGAGAGTGAGTAGTAGAGTAGTAGAGAGTGAGTAGTAGAGAGTAGTAGAGAGTGAGTAGTAGAGAGTAGTCAGTCAGTATCAGTCAGTGTCAGTCAGTCAGTGTCAGTCAGTCAGTCAGTGTCAGTCTGTCAGTGTCAGTCAGACAGTATCAGTCAGTCAGTGTCCGTCAGTCAGTGTCCGTCAGTCAGTCAATGTTAGTCAGTCAATGTCAGTCAGTCAGTGTCAGTCAATCAGTGTCAGTCAATCAGTGTCAGTCAATCAGTGTCAGTCAATCAGTGTCAATCAATCAGTGTCATTCAATCAGTGTCAGTCAGTCAGTGTCAATCAGTCAGTGTTAATCAGCCAGTGTCAATCAGTCATCAGTCAGTCAGTGTCAGCTAGAGCAGCTCTGCTGACCTGGTTCTCTATCTCTAAAGCAGCTCTGCTGACCTGGTTCTTTGGCTCTAAAGCAGCTCTGCTGACCTGGTTCTCTCCTCTAAATCAGCTCTGCTGACCTAGTTTCTCTGGCTCTACAACAGCTCTGCTGACCCGGTTCTATGGCTCTGAAGCAGTTCTGCTGACCTGGTTCTCTAGCTCTAGAGCAGCTCTGCTGACCTAGTTCTTAGGCTAAAGAGCAGTTCTGCTGGTCTGGTTCTCTGGCTCTACAACAGCTCAGCCGACCAGGTTCTCTGGCTCTAAAGCAGCTCTGCTGACCCGGTTCTATGGCTTTAAAGCAGTTCTGCTGGCATGGTTCCCTGGCTCTAGAGCAGCTCTGCTTACCTAGTTCTCTCCCTCTAGAGCAGCTCTGCTGACCTGGTTCTCTGGCTCTAGAGCAGCTCTGCTGACCTGGTTCTCTGGCTCTAGAGCAGCTCTGCTGACCTGGTTTCTCTGGCTCTACAGCAGGTCTGCTGACCTGGTTCTCTGGCTCTAGAGCAGCTCTACTGGCCTGGTTCATAAGCTCTAGAGCAGCTCTGTTGACCTGGTTCTCTGGCTCTAAAGCAGCTCTGCTGACCTGGTTCTCTGGCTCTACAGCAGCTCTACTGACCTGTTTCTCTGGCTCTGAAGCAGCTCTGCTGACTTGGTTCTATGGCTCTAAAGCAGCTCTGTTGACCTGGTTCTCTGGCTCTAAAGCAGCTCTGCTGACCTGGTTTTCTGGCTCTAAAGCAGCTCTGCTGGCCTGGTTCTCTCCCTCTGAAACAGCTCGGCTGACCTTGTTCTTAGGCTCCAGAGCAGCTCGGCTGACCTGGTTCTCTGGCTCTACAACAGATCTGCTGACCTGGTTCTCTGGATCTATAGCAGCTCTGCTGACATGGTTCTCTAGCTCTAAAGCAGCTCTGCTGACCTGGTTCTTTGTCTCTAAAGCAGCTCTGCTGACCTGGATTCTATGGCTCTACAGCGGCTCTGCTGACCTGGTTCTCTGGCTCTACAGCAGCTCTGCTGACCTGGTTCTCTGGCTCTAGAGCAGCTCTGCTGACCTGGTTCTTAGGCTCTAAAGCAGCTCTGCTGACCTGGTTCTCTGGCTCTAAAGCAGCTCTGTTGACCTGGTTTTATGGCTCTAAAGAAGATTCTCTGGCTCTAGACCATATCTGCTGACCTGGTTCTCTGGCTCTAAAGCAGCTCTGCAGACCTGGTTCTCATCCTCTAGAGCAGGTCTGCTGACCTGGTTCTCTCGTTCTAAAGCAGCTCTGCAGACCTGGTTCTCGTCCTCTAGAGCAGCTCTGCTGACCTGGTTCTCTGGCTCTAAAGCAACTCTGCTGACTTGGTTTCCTACCTTTAAAGCAGCTCTGCTGACCTGGTTTCTCTGGCTCTAGAGCAGCTCTGCTGAACTGGTTATCTGCTTCTAGAGCAGCTGTGCTGACCTGGTTCTCTGGCTCTAAAGCAGCTCTGCTGACCTGGTTCTCTGGCTCTAGAGCAGCTGTGCTGACCTGGTTCTCTGGCTCTAAAGCAACTGTGTTGTCCTCTAGAGCAGGTCTGCTGACCTGGTTCTCTGGTTCTAAAGCAGCTCTGCTGACCTGGTTCTCTGGCTCTAGAGCAGCTCTGCTAGCCTGGTTCTCTGGATTTCAAGCAGCTCTGCTGACCTGGTTCTCTCCCTCTAAAGCAGCTCTGCTGACCTTGTTTCTCTGGCTCTACAGCAGCTCTGCTGAACTGGTTCTTGGCCTCTAGAGCAGCTCTGCTGACCTGGGTCTCTGGCTCTAGAGCAGCTCTGCTGATCTGGGTCTCTGGCTCTAGAGCAACTCTGCTGACCTGCTTCTAAGGCTCTAGAGCAGCTCTGCTGACCTGGTTCTCTGCCTTTACAACGGCTCTGCTGACCTGGTTTCTCTGGCTCTACAGCAGCTCTGCTGACGTGGTTCTCTGCGCTGACGATGCACGCACACGACTTCGCGAAAATATATTTAAAAATAATATAAGTTTATTATAAGTACAAATATATTATTTTTTCTGAATATCCTAGATAATCTCTTGCCCAAATATGTATATTAAAGACACATATATATCATTTTAGAACATACATTTTTTTTTTTTGCGAGAGTCGTGCACCCAGCGCGCCCCAGCACGTATATGACATCACGCGGGACCCTACATGTCACAGTATACTTGCTGTGCTCCAAAATATCACAACCTGTAGGAAGGGTTACATTTATGACCCACAGACACCCTATCGGGAATCCTTCGTATATGTATATGTATGTATAGAGAGTAGTAGAGAGTGAGTAGTAGAGAGTAGTAGAGAGTGAGTAGTAGAGAGTGAGTTATAGAGAGTGAGTAGTATAGAATGAGTAGTAGAGAGTAGTAGAAAGAGTAGTAGAGAGAGAGTAGTAGAGAGTAGTAGAGAGTGAGTAGTAGAGTAGTATAGAGTGGGTAGTAGAGTATAGTGGAGTAGTAGAGAGTGAGTAGTAGATAGTGAGTAGCAGAGAGAGTAATAGAGAGTACTAGAGTAGTAGAGAGTAGTCGAGTAGTAGAGAGTGGGTAGTAGAGTATAGTGGAGTAGTAGAGAGTGAGTAGTAGAGAGTGATTAGTAGAGAGTAGTAGAGAGTGATTAGTAGAGAGTAGTAGAGAGCGAGTAGAAGAGAGTGAGTAGTATAGAGTGAATAGTAGTGAGTGAGTAATAGAGAGAGTAGTAGAGAGTGAGTAGTAGAGAGTAGTTGAATGAGTAATAAAGAGTGAGTAGTAGAAAGAGAGTAGTAGACAGTAGTAGTGAGTAGTAGAGTAGTAGAGAGTGAGTGGTAGAGAGAAGTAGAGTGAGTAGAGGAGAGTGAGTAGTGGAGAGTGAGTAGTATTAGAGAGTAATAGAGAGTGAGTAGTAGAGAGTAGTAGCGAGTGAGTAGTAGAGAATGAGTAGTAGAGAAAGTAGTAGAGAGAGAGTAGTACAGAGTAGTAGAGTGTGAGTAGTAGAGTGTGAGTAGTAGAGTGTGAGTAGTAGAGAGTGAGTAGTAGAGTAGTAGAGAGTGAGTAGTAGAGAGTGAGTAGTAGAGAGTAGTAGAGAGTGAGTAGTAGAGAGTAGTCAGTCAGTATCAGTCAGTGTCAGTCAGTCAGTGTCAGTCAGTCAGTGTCAGTCAGACAGTATCAGTCAGTCAGTGTCCGTCAGTCAGTGTCCGTCAGTCAGTCAATGTTAGTCAGTCAATGTCAGTCAGTCAGTGTCAGTCAATCAGTGTCAGTCAATCAGTGTCAGTCAATCAGTGTCAGTCAATCAGTGTCAATCAATCAGTGTCATTCAATCAGTGTCAGTCAGTCAGTGTCAGGCAGTCAGTGTCAATCAGTCAGTGTTAATCAGCCAGTGTCAATCAGTCATCAGTCAGTCAGTGTCAGCTAGAGCAGCTCTGCTGACCTGGTTCTCTATCTCTAAAGCAGCTCTGCTGACCTGGTTCTTTGGCTCTAAAGCAGCTCTGCTGACCTGGTTCTCTCCTCTAAATCAGCTCTGCTGACCTAGTTTCTCTGGCTCTACAACAGCTCTGCTGACCCGGTTCTATGGCTCTGAAGCAGTTCTGCTGACCTGGTTCTCTAGCTCTAGAGCAGCTCTGCTGACCTAGTTCTTAGGCTAAAGAGCAGTTCTGCTGGTCTGGTTCTCTGGCTCTACAACAGCTCAGCCGACCAGGTTCTCTGGCTCTAAAGCAGCTCTGCTGACCCGGTTCTATGGCTTTAAAGCAGTTCTGCTGGCATGGTTCCCTGGCTCTAGAGCAGCTCTGCTTACCTAGTTCTCTCCCTCTAGAGCAGCTCTGCTGACCTGGTTCTCTGGCTCTAGAGCAGCTCTGCTGACCTGGTTCTCTGGCTCTAGAGCAGCTCTGCTGACCTGGTTTCTCTGGCTCTACAGCAGGTCTGCTGACCTGGTTCTCTGGCTCTAGAGCAGCTCTACTGGCCTGGTTCATAAGCTCTAGAGCAGCTCTGTTGACCTGGTTCTCTGGCTCTAAAGCAGCTCTGCTGACCTGGTTCTCTGGCTCTACAGCAGCTCTACTGACCTGTTTCTCTGGCTCTGAAGCAGCTCTGCTGACTTGGTTCTATGGCTCTAAAGCAGCTCTGTTGACCTGGTTCTCTGGCTCTAAAGCAGCTCTGCTGATCTGGTTCTCTGGCTCTAAAGCAGCTCTGCTGGCCTGGTTCTCTCCCTCTGAAACAGCTCGGCTGACCTTGTTCTTAGGCTCCAGAGCAGCTCGGCTGACCTGGTTCTCTGGCTCTACAACAGATCTGCTGACCTGGTTCTCTGGATCTATAGCAGCTCTGCTGACATGGTTCTCTAGCTCTAAAGCAGCTCTGCTGACCTGGTTCTTTGTCTCTAAAGCAGCTCTGCTGACCTGGATTTTATGGCTCTACAGCGGCTCTGCTGACCTGGTTCTCTGGCTCTACAGCAGCTCTGCTGACCTGGTTCTCTGGCTCTAGAGCAGCTCTGCTGACCTGGTTCTTAGGCTCTAAAGCAGCTCTGCTGGCCTGGTTCTCTGGCTCTAAAGCAGCTCTGCTGACCTGGTTGTATGGCTCTAAAGAAGATTCTCTGGCTCTAGACCATATCTGCTGACCTGGTTCTCTGGCTCTAAAGCAGCTCTGCAGACCTGGTTCTCGTCCTCTAGAGCAGGTCTGCTGACCTGGTTCTCTGGTTCTAAAGCAGCTCTGCAGACCTGGTTCTCGTCCTCTAGAGCAGCTCTGCTGACCTGGTTCTCTGGCTCTAAAGCAACTCTGCTGACTTGGTTTCCTACCTTTAAAGCAGCTCTGCTGACCTGGTTTCTCTGGCTCTAGAGCAGCTCTGCTGAACTGGTTCTCTGCTTCTAGAGCAGCTGTGCTGACCTGGTTCTCTGGCTCTAAAGCAGCTCTGCTGACCTGGTTCTCTGGCTCTAGAGCAGCTGTGCTGACCTGGTTCTCTGGCTCTAAAGCAACTGTGTTGTCCTCTAGAGCAGGTCTGCTGACCTGGTTCTCTGGTTCTAAAGCAGCTCTGCTGACCTGGTTCTCTGGCTCTAGAGCAGCTCTGCTAGCCTGGTTCTCTGGATTTCAAGCAGCTCTGCTGACCTGGTTCTCTCCCTCTAAAGCAGTTCTGCTGACCTTGTTTCTCTGGCTCTACAGCAGCTCTGCTGAACTGGTTCTTGGCCTCTAGAGCAGCTCTGCTGACCTGGGTCTCTGGCTCTAGAGCAGCTCTGCTGATCTGGGTCTCTGGCTCTAGAGCAACTCTGCTGACCTGCTTCTGAGGCTCTAGAGCAGCTCTGCTGACCTGGTTCTCTGCCTTTACAACGGCCTTGCTGACCTGGTTTCTCTGGCTCTACAGCAGCTCTGCTGATGTGGTTCTCTGCGCTGACGATGCACGCACACGACTTCGCGAAAATATATTTAAAAATAATATACGTTTATTATAAGTACAAATATATTATTTTTTCTGAATATCCTAGATAATCTCTTGCCCAAATATGTATATTAAAGACACATATATATCATTTTAGAACATACATTTTTTTTTTTTGCGAGAGTCGTGCACCCAGCACGCCCCAGCACGTATATGACATCACGCGGGACCCTACATGTCACAGTATACTTGCTGTGCTCCAAAATATCACAACCTGTAGGAAGGGTTACATTTATGACCCACAGACACCCTATCGGGAATCCTTTGTATATGTATATGTATGTATATATATATATATATATATATATATATATATATATATATATATATCGACAGTCACTCCAGGAAACCACCTCCGAACCAGCAGGGTCGGCGAAGCAGGAGACAGACCACAGCATTCAGGTGAATACATTTATTTTTCCAGATTTTTTCCGCTAGCAACCAAACATGACGCGTTTCGGGCTATACAGCCCTTGTTCACATGCAAGGCATAAGTGCAATAACAGTGCTTTTAAAGTGTTTAAAGTGCTCCGCCCACCACCCTGTTTCCCAGTGGGTCACGTGACCCCTATCACAATGGAAAACAGACTATCTCACAAAGATAAATGTATATATGTATGTTATACTTTCGCTATGAACATTAAAAATTCCTGCATAAATGCACATTGTGTAAAAAGGTCTAAAAACAGTGTTAGTTTCCTTTTAAAATTAATATACACAATAAAATTTATATTCTACGGACCATTGTCCTACAGAGGATATTATAACTGGATAAATCCAGATAATCATATGTTCATAGCTGAAGCTAAGACCAATAACACAAATTGTAGTGAGATAGTAGCCATTAATGAGGCGGCCAATATATACATAGTTATTACAAAGGAATAAACCTTTGACCATGAAGTCATTGGGATGGCTGAGCCGATAAAACTAACAACCACAAACATGCTAGGACAAACCATGCCTAGTGTGCAAAGGAGGCTAAAGATAAAGTGCATACTGTATGTTCATCAAGATTATAGATATCAAGTTCATGGAAATTCGTACTAAAAGCACTAAGATCTAAAAAAACATTATTATTACCCATGATAAAATCAGGAACTGTATTATGTTTTTTTAAAAGTGCATTTCTAAAACCATGAATTTCATCAAAATCATATCTAAAAGAACATATCAGACTGTATTATAAACATTAAATAGTGCTAAAAATGTGATAAAAGTGAAGAGAAGAAATATAAACCCTAGATGTAAAAATGGGTATGGCACAATATAGGAAAAATCATCATACAAAACACATAAATATGCAAATAATTCATCGTATTATACATATAAAGTGCTGTAAAAAATGAGTGTCATTTTAGACCATGAAAGACAAGAGGGAACCTGACTGTCTATTAACAGTGGCCAAATCAAAGAGAGAGTTATAATCAAGTATCTGCCCTATGTAGTATATTATAATGTATTGAGCAACAGGGAACCTGACTACTCATGAACACTGGGCAGATTATCCGACATAGCTAGAATACCAACACAATACCAAACGGCAGATATCACAGGGAGGAACAGGTATACTATGCAATTAAATTGAGTTCGACCTGTTCTACAGAAAGTTGTAAAAATCCTCAGTATTATGGAGGCCATTAGGCCACTTACTGTCGAACTCAAGTATAAAGCGCGTTTCGAGCTGTCGTAATAACAGCTCTCTGTTGCCTCCTCTGCGTAAGGGCAATACTGATCCTATTACAAAGTATCGCAAACAATTGAGATCTTTGTTAGCCTCAAAATGGCGTGCTACAGGATACGCTGTATCTGTATGCAGTATTGCCCTTAAATGCTGTAGAATCCTGACGTGCACCTGGGCTGTAGTACTACCGATGTAATGTAGTCCACAGGTGCACGTCAGAACATGGACTGCAAATTCCGTTTTGCAATCATAACTGCCTTTTATAGGGATATCACTGGAGCAAAATGGGGTGCGATAGTGTGTTTTATTCTCCCCAAATTTACACGCTCTACAGTGCGAGCATTTTCGAAATCCTGGTTTGGCCTTTAACCAACTGTCCTTCTGTTTTAATTCAGGACTGGAGATATCTAGAGCGCTACCCATGTTCCTTGCTCTACGAAAAGTCACTACTGGTTTACCAGGTAAAGTAGGACTCAGAATATTGTCAGTGAGGATGACAGGCCAGTTTTTTTTGGATTATTCTTTTAATGGCCGGTTGATCACTGCTGTAAGCAGTGATGAACCTGGGACATGTGTGGGTAGTGATGTCAGACCTCACGGAAATGTCAGCATTGTCAGAATCAGAAGTCAAGAATAAACTCTCTCTACTTCTCAACCTTGCTTTAGCCAAAGCTTGGTTGAAAATGTGATTGGAATAGCCACGTTCCAAAAATCTACCTCTGAGATCGGTGATACACTTTTCAAATTCAGATGTGGTGCTACAGATTCGTTTTACTCTCAAGATTTCACCAAGAGGGATGCTGTAAATAGTATGCTTCGGATGGAGGCTAGAAGCGTGTAACAGGGTGTTCCCTGATGTAGGTTTGCGATGTAATGTGGAAATGAGTTTGTTTTGTTCCACATAAACCTGAACATCAAGGAATTCTATTTGGCAGGCACTAATATGTGAAGTAAAATGGAGGTTTAACACATTGTCATTGATCTCATTAATGAACAACTGAGCTTCCTCTTCACTTCCTTGCCATAAAATAAAGATATCATCAATATATCTCAAATATTTGATGATCTTCTCTCTCACCCAAATTGCGTGTGTTGTGCCCAGGACCTGTTCCTCCCACCAGCCCACGTGCAAGCACGCGTAGCTGGGGGAGAAACAGGAACCCATTGCCACGCCCCGTAATTGTCTCCATATATCTTTCCCAAAGGCGAAAAAATTATTATTAAGACACCAGTGCATAAGTTCTAAAATGACTTTGTTTTGCGCATAAAAGTCCGCAGACCGAGTGTCTAAAAAATGTTTAGTAGCCCTTAGTCCCTCTACATGACCAATACTCGTGTAGAGGGATTCCACATCCAAAGTGATGAGCAACATGTCCTCCTGCCATTCCAAGTCTTTAATTTTCATCAAGAAATCGCCTGTGTCACGCACATAACTTGGTAATTTCTTGACTAGGTCTTGCAAAAAGTAATCAACATAGCGGCTAACATTTTCTCCTGCACTGTTGATCGCCGAGATAATAGGTCTTCCAGGGATAGGCGAGACATTCTTATGTATTTTCGGGATTAGATAAAAGACAGGGAGGACAGGGAACTCTTTGTGCATGAATTTATACTCCTCACCTGAAATCAATCCCTCTCGCCGAAATCTATTGAGCAATTTTTCCAACACAGTCTTAGCGTTTGAATATTCTTTCTTGTTTGTTTTACTATAACAAGTAGTGGTATTTAATTGTCGCAACGCTTCAGTCACATAGTCATTTTTATCCCAGATTACCAAATTGCCGCCCTTATCCGCTGTTTTTACAACAATATTTGGATTACTGGATAGTTTTTTCATAAGCGCTATGTACTTGGCTTGTTGTTGGTGATATTTGCATTTGTTTCTTTTGCAAGACTTTGTATATAACAATTTAATGTCATTGGTAATACATTCGTGGAACGTGTCGATACCATCTTTAGCCATTAAAGGTACAAATTTTGATTTGTTTTTAAAAGGCGTCATGCCTGCACCTTTCTGGTTGATGTTAATCATGGCCAATCTAGTTTGGGTGTTGCTCTCAGATTCAGAGGTAAATGGTTGGGAATCAGTGGCTTGGCAGAGGTCATTAAGATCTAAATATGTAGGTACATCAGCAGCTCTTACCTCCAAACCCCATCCGGGGTGTTAACGTCAGTTGAGGCCGGAATTGCAGTACTTGATTTCAAGGTTTGTGTGGCAAAATGTTTGCGCAATTTCATTTTACGTATGAAGCGATATACATCAATACGTGTCGCTGCATAGCCAAACGGCTGGGCCGGGCAGAAGTTGAGTCCTAGAGATAAAAGTTGTTCTTCCGCTTTCTCCAGAACCACCTTGGAGAGATTAATAACTGCATTGCTACTCCTCACTTCTTTCGTTGCCATGGCCCCTTGGTTTTCTTTTTGTTGTTGTTGTCCTTTGTTTTCTTGCTTGTTTCCTTCGTTGTCGTCTTTTTTGGTTTTTTGTTTTATAACTTGCCCTGGACTGTCCAGGCGAGGGCGCAGTGTTCTCAGTCTTTCTGCCACTAAAAAATCAAGTTCCTCACCCAAATCTAGAATAGGTGCTTGTTGCTGTTCCCTAATTAAATCCTCGCTGGAAACACTTGATGAAATATTGCTGCCAGTATCATCAATGAGCAGCACCTCGTCCCGTTCAGGATGGTTACATGCAGCAGTGGGAGCAGGTTGTTGTTTGGCATTGCCACTGTATTGCTGGCGTTTTGCGGCGCTGTACTTCCGAGCAAAAGTAAAAATTTGTCCATGCACATAGTCTGCTTGATCCCGAGCAAACTTGCTGACCTTTCTAGCTTTGATTTTGTCTTCGTGTTTTTTAAGCCGGTCATTCATGGTTGTTTCCAAACTTTTTACAACTTCCGCGGACTCCTTACATTTACTGATCTCCTCATTGATTTTATCAATATTCAACAGTATTTGATCCCTGTCGATGGCAGCATATTTTATTAAAATATGCACTAAGTTCATTGAAGCTGCCAAATTACTTTGCCCCCACTCCTTGAGCATCCTTGGATTTGGGCGATCAAAACTCGGAGCCAGCATAATGCGGAGTCCTCTCGGAACACGACCTGCATCTGCATATTTGGTCAGTGAATAGTGTTCCCACCACTTGGTTATTTCCAGGCGTTTTTCTTTTTCCAGGTTTTTATATAGCGTCTTGATGTTACCTTCGACGCTTTTCTCCGCCCCCCACTGAGACCTTACTTGTAGTTTCACTCGTGGTGGTTATATTTTCAAATAATTGTGCCGCTTCTACTTCTCTGGCACGGAAAGCCTCCGCTGACATCTTGGTTGGCTTTGCGGAATTGAGTAATAATCTGGACAGCACTAAAACACGCCGCTTGCAGAGATCCCTACAGACGCGGCTTGCAGTTCACGTTCGAGAAGTGCAGTTGAATTACTGAAGCACCTCTCCACCTATCAGATGCCGTGTGGTTGGAGTCAGTCTTGGTGCACCAATCCGGGAAGCAGAGTCAGCCGACCCTGCCCAGGACTGTACCGCACCGGAACACCGACCGCTTTACACCGTACCGCAGATAGGGAGCACCCGTATCAAATTCCGATCCCGGAAAGATTTGCCACTGGTTCTGAGAGTCGGGTGCCGCACTCGGAGAGGGGGTCTGTGAACAGAAGCAAAACCAGACTTCTGTATTAAATCGACAGTCACTCCAGGAAACCACCTCCGAACCAGCAGGGTCGGCGAAGCAGGAGACAGACCACAGCATTCAGGTGAATACATTTATTTTTCCAGATTTTTTCCGCTAGCAAACAAACATGACGCGTTTCGGGCTATACAGCCCTTGTTCACATGCAAGGCATAGGTGCAATACCAATGCTTTTAAAGTGTTTAAAGTGCTCCGCCCACCACCCTGTTTCCCAGTGGGTCACGTGACCCCTATCACAATGGAAAACAGACTATCTCACAAAGATAAATGTATATATGTATGTTATACTTTCGCTATGAACATTAAAAATTCCTGCATAAATGCACATTGTGTAAAAAGGTCTAAAAACAGTGTTAGTTTCCTTTTAAAATTAATATACACAAGAAAATTTATATTCTACGGACCATTGTCCTACAGAGGATATTATATATATATATATATATATATATATATATGTATGCACGTAAATTCGCCACACAAACTGAGGCAGCCGCCCCAGCCCAATCTTCAATGACGAAAGAACAGACCCGTTTTTAAGTGCTCAATCAAGGTGCTTTATTTTCTCCAGCAAGCCAGCCGCCATTACGCGTTTCGCTTTCCACAAAGCTTGATCACATGGCAAGTTGCTAAGAGCTAAAGCCGGTATTTAAAATGCAAGTGCGCGGGCAAATTCCATGTTAATGCAAACAACATAGAAAAAATACTTTGTCCACATGTTATACATTTTAGGTATTTGTTAATTACACAAACGAACACATTATAAAATACATAAATAAGTATTTAATTATTTTAAAAAATCGTTTATACATTTCTGTTTAAAAACAGGTAAGACAATGAATAAGGGTAATGAAATCGTTCACCTTCCCAAATCATATTATTTTTCCATCACTTTTTCGGATGCATACTTAACATTAGAAAAAATTGAGCCCAAGTGGGCTGAGACCTAGTGTTAAATCAAAAGGAATTTGCTTTTGTTGTTACCGGCATATAAAGAGGTGCAAAATATGACAAAAAAAGTGCTAGTGCAAGTGCAAAAAATAAAAAGAATTGTTTTTCAGAATGTTGAGCTGATGATAATACCCCAGAGACACCTCTGGGGTAGCCCTCTTAAAAATAGCTCAGTTAATCAAATAAGTGAGGAAATGCAGACTCCCAAATCATAGGAGAAATTCATACTCTGTTCTGCCTTATTAAAACCAGACTGTGCAAAAACTGTTATAGAAGACTCTTGTTACTTATGTACACAAATACCTTCATTAAAAAAGGGGTTGCTCAATATTGTTTCTAGTCTTATCTATTGATTTCCCTAGGGTATTGACTCACATTATAACCCAAAGGTGTCCCCCAGTTAATTGTTGTATAGACGGGCCCAGAGATGAAAAAGGGAAGGACAACTCACAAACATGTGTAGAGGTCCCCCGTTGCATTCAGCCCATGAGGTTGTTTACTGTCTAATTCTAAGATGTATCTGGTTTCGAGAAGGCGAAGCCTCGCGTCTCGATCCCCGCCTCTCTTCATGGGTCAAATTGAATCAATGGCAAAGTAAGACAGATGCACTGGATTGGAACTATGCTCAGTTTTGAAATGCCTTGCCACCGGGTAAGCTTGATCTTTATTGTTGATGGCTCTAATGTGCTGGAGTACACGTTTGTGGACCGGCAGGCGGGTGCTACCCACATACCTAAGCCCACATGTGCACTCCAGCACATAGACTGCATAGTCCGTTTTACAATTAAGACGTTTCGTAATTTCACGTGGTGTTTGTGAGAATGGGACAACGTATTTAGTCTTGTTGACCCCGTGTTTACACGCCTTGCAGTGTGTACATTTTTTGAAGCCTCTGCCCAAAGCCTTCCATGTATTCGAGATTTGCGGTTCTAAGGTATTCTTGACCAGAGATTTGGCCATTGACAGAGATTTCCTAAAAGTGAGGAGGGGTTTGTCCAACACCTTATTGCCAATAATGGGCTCTCCCAATATGAGATTCCAATTACGGTAAAATATTTTTCTAATGGCTGAGTGTTGCCTACTGTAAGCCACAATCATGCGTGGTTTAATCACATCCCCAGCCGGGGCTGTGCGGGCATCCTTGTTCTTAGGGATTAATGCTGTATCTCGGGATATAAGCTGCGTTCTTTTTTGGGCAGCTTCAATAATAGTATTAGAATATCCTCTTGCAAGGAATCTGCACCTGCTAGCTTCCTGTGCAATCCCACATTCTTCATCACTGTTGCAGATCCGCCTGACACGCAGCATCTCCCCATAGGGGATGCTGCGAATCAGGTGGCGTGGATGGTGACTTGCTGCATGCAGGATGGTATTGCCCGCCATGGGCTTTCTGAACAATTTAGTTTGAATACAATTGTCCTTGACATAGATTTCCATGTCCAGAAAACTGACAGACACTGCATGTATGTTTGACGTAAATCGTAGATTGAGGTTGTTGTTGTTTAACCTGTTGACAAAATGAATGGCTGCCTCCTTCGTCCCTCTCCAAATAAAAAACAAATCATCTATATATCTGAGGTAGGTGACCACATGCTGTTCCATGACTGCCCGGAGTTCCCCCGCCAGGACCTGTTCCTCCCACAGCCCCATGTGCAAACATGCGTAACTGGGGGAGAAACAGGCCCCCATGGCGACTCCTCTCACTTGTTGATAAATGTGATTATTAAACAAGAAGAAATTCTGCTCTAAACACATTTTGGTCATGGATAATAGCATCTTGTTATGCACCCCATAATATATGGGACGTTTATTCAGGAAATGTTCAATAGCCTTGAGACCATCTCGATGCCCAATTGAGGTATATAAAGATGATACATCTAAACTTTCTAAAGTCATAAGTAAAAAGTCTGGACCCCACTCCAACTGGTCAATTTTACGTCTGTGGAATCTTGCACATAAGAACTCAACGCTTTGACCCAGTCTTGCAGAAAATAGTCAATGTATTTGGAGACATTCTCCAATGAACTGTCTATGGCAGATATTATAGGGCGACCCGGTGGTTTGTTACAGTTCTTGTCAATTTTCGGGATCAAATATAAAGACGGTACCACCGGGTGCTCTTTTTTCAAGAATCAAAATTCGTCCTCGGTGATAACCCCCCCACATCTCCAGGCCTGGAGCTTAGCATATTGATCACCCCATGCTGATTTCAAAGTAGGCCAATTACTTTTCCTGTAACATGAAATGTCGTTCAGTTGTGCTTCTGCCTCCTCCAGATATAAGTCCCGGGGCCAGAGCACAACATTTCCACCCTTGTCCGCCTGGCGCACCAAAATGCTGTTATCTGAGTCCAGTTTCTTAATCAACTGTGCATAGGTCCAATTTTGCTTGGTGATTTTTTGTCGCTTGCTATTGGTGGATATATATAGTTGCTTTAACTCCTTGACCACCAAATCATGATAAACGTCTATAATATCATGGAGCATTATGGGTTGGAACGTGGACTTCGGTTTAAAAGGTGTTAAACCGAAAAAGGTACTCCCGATTTCTAATTTCTAATTTAAAACATTTATAGAGCGCAGCGTGCACCGTACGGTTTCTTGGCGCTAATGGAGAGTTAGGCAACTGAGTCAGAGAAATAGAACCTGTCCTGTAGGAGAAGGGAGGTTACACGGGGAAGGCCTGTCTAAAAAGAAACGTTTTAAGGTCTTTCCGAAAAGAGAGGTAATGGGTGGCGGAGCGAAGGTGATCGGGGAGGGTATTCCAGAAGGAGGGCGCCAAGGTGGAGAACGTAGTTCCACCCCACTTTTTCCGTTTGAATCGCGGGATTTGAAGGAGAGATTTAGAGGAGGAACGAAGCTCTCTCATGGGAATGTAATCTTTTATTAGTGAAGAAATAAAGGCGGGGGCAGTGCCTTGGCGGGCCTGGAAGACCATGCAGCCGATCTTAAACAGGGAGCGTTCCTTAACAGGAAGCCAGTGAAGCTCCCTGAGGAGGGGTGTGGAGTGATGGTATCGAGGGAGACCATAGACCAACCGGGCTGCCTGGTTCTGGACCACCTGAAGCCTTCTCAGGCTGTATGCAGGGATGCCGTTGTAGAGGGCATTGGCATAGTCCAGCCGCGATATTACCAGTGCAGCCATGATCACCTTGAGTGCCTGGGGGGAAAAGAAGCGGGATACAGTGCGGATGGTTCGGAGGGTGAGAAAGCAGGAGGAGACTACCGAGCTGATTTGTGAATGGAGGGTGAGCTGGTTATTCATTTTAACACCCAGTGTTTTGACCGTGGTTGAAGGAGTGGGGGAAGAGCCAAGAGTGGGGGGCCAGAAAAGAGAGTTCCAGGGACTGGAGGAACCACCGGAGAGAACCAGCTCGGTTTTATCCGGGTTCAGTTTAAGATGATTGTGGTTCATCCAGTCCCTGATGAATGTCATGGTGAATTGAAAATTAGAGACGGAGAGGGGGGAAGAGGATAGGTCAAAGATGAGCTGGAGGTCATCTGCATAATTGTATACAGTGACCTCCAGCTGCTGAAGGGCGAAGATAAGAGGAAAGATATACAGATTGAAAAGCAAGGGGGAAAGAGAGGAGCCCTGGGGAACACCACAGGTGACAGGGAGTGGGGTGGTTGTGAAGTCTCCTAAGCGAACCGCCTGGGTGTGGTCCCTCAGGAAGGAGGAAAGCCAAATCAGGGCTGAACCCTCGATTCCAGCCGCCTTGACACGGGACAGTAAGATGGTATGGTCTACCGTGTCAAAGGCGGCGGAGAGATCGAGGAGTACCAGCGCCGTGTGTTTGTTATTATCCATACCCTTCCTGAGGTTATCCAAGACCGATACCACGACTGATTCGGTCGAGTGTCTAGGGCGGAAGCCGGCCTGGCGAGAAGCTAGTCCCCCATTGGCCTCTACGTGGGCGCTGAGAACTGCGGTGACATGGCGTTCTAGCACCTTGCCCAAATAGGGCAGCAGAGAAATGGGGCGATAATTGGCTGGGTTGGATGGATCCGCGCCAGGTTTTTTTAAGATAGGCACTATGGTGGCTGATTTGAGCGCGGGGGTCACTACTCCCCGCGCAAGGGAGCTGTTCAGGAAAGTAACGGGGGGTTCAGGGCAAGAAGAGTAGATTTGTTGCAGTATACGTGCCGGACAGATGTCTGTCGGAGAGCCCGACTTTACCTTGGGGAGTATCTCCAAGAATGTTGCCTCAGTGAGGGGGGGAATGGAAGTAATACGAGTTTGAACAGTGGGAGGGGAGGGGTCCACAAAGGCGGACGAGGGGGGGGGATGTTGGCCTTGATGGTGACGATTTTGTCCAGGAAGTAGGTGTTTAGTTGATCGCATAATGGCTGTGATGGAGGGATTTGGGGTGAGGCTCTGTCGGAGTAGGCCAGGTCCTTCACTATGCCAAAGATTTCCCTGGATTTATTTTCAGCTGATATGATTTTTGTTGAAAAGTAGGAGGTTTTGGCTGAGAGGATTGCAGTTTTGTATTCGGCAAGTGATGTGAGGTAAAGGGTTTTTAGTGATGGGCAGTAATTTTTCCTCCACTGCCTCTCTGCCTGACGGACGGTAAGTTTTAGCTTTTTTAGGTGGTCATTAAACCATCTGTTGGAGTCCTTAGGTCGCTGGATGGAAATGCGGCGTAGGGGGGCCACTGAGTCACAACCTCCAGCCAGCCAGGTATTAATAGCATTGGCTTGGGAATTGGATGAGAGACCAGAAAGGGACGGAGTGGAGTTCCGGAGCAGGGAGGACAGGGAAGGAAGATCAACTCTGTTCCAATTCCGTGCCCAGGTATTTTTGGCATGAGGGGCTTTGGATACAGGGTTGAGAGAGATGGAAAAAGAGATAAGGGCATGGTCAGACCAAGGACAGGGAGATACAGTCACCGATGAGATTGGGAGGTTAAGGGACCAGACCTGGTCAAGTACATGACCGTGAGAATGAGTGGGGACACTAATGTGCGGGACAAAGTTCAGAGAAAGGAGGGATTCCGTGAACTCTTTCGAAGTGGTGCACTCAGAGGGGTCCGAGGGCCAATAATTAAAATCCCCCAGCACCAGGACCGAGGCGTAGTTGACAGCCAAGTTGGCCAGTAGATCTTGAAATGCCGGTAAGAACAGAGACGAAGGCTGGGGTGGGCGATACATTAGAAGGCAAGTGATAGGAGGGGAAAAGAAGAGGGAGCGGGCTACAAGGAACTCAGTGGGGGGGATGGGGGAAGAGGGAAGGGTTTGGAAATTCAAATCAGATCGAGCGATTAACGCCACACCACCGCCAGCCCTACCCGCCGGGCGATCGACACGTAAGGCTACGTAGGAGGGGGGGAGGGTAGCCAAGAGGACAGGGAGGGAAGAATCACAGAACCAGGTCTCAGTCAAGAGCAGTAGGTCAGGTTTCTTAGTATCGAGTAAGACAAATAGCTCGTGATGGTGCTTGATCGCTGATCTGGTATTGAGTAAGAGGACGGATAAAGACGGAGTAGGGAGAGAGGAGTCAGATGGGGAATGGCGACAAGGCTGGGAGGCCGACCGGGAAGGCGGCAGTGTTGAAGTGGGAGGGTGGGCAAGCCCTAATGAGGCGATGTGCCTATGGACGGTTTCTGGGAGTGGCCAGTGGCCTTGGAGGGTGGTAAGCTCCTCAGAGGAGTATGATGTACATTTGGCATGGGGTCGTGCCCCTGGCCCCGTCCGGCCGCGGACAGGCGCAGACGGGCTTGCCATAGGCGCGCCTTCGGCGCGCAAACGGCGCGCCCGCCCGCTGCGCGTTCTGAAGTTACACATGTTTTATAGGGGCCGTAGGGCGGGAAGTAGGCATGGCCTCAAGGTGGGCGTGGCCAGTGGCGAAGGCAGCCGGTGCTAGGGGTCACGTGAGCGCTAGGTCCGCTCTACCGTGCCCTGAAAGTGCGCGGTGCTTGACAAGTAGTAAACAAGTTTTAAAAGCAGGTAAGTTTTAAAAATAGTGCAGACAAATCAAATATGCATCCTCTCCCGGCTTTCCGCCTCAGGACACTTAACTCAGCCGAGCGCTAGCGTGTCAGCGCTTTTAAAGGGCGGGAAGTGGGCGTGGCCTCCAGGTGGGCGTGGCCAGCGGCGAAGGCAGCCGGTGCTAGGGGTCACGTGAGCGCTAGGTCCGCTCTACCGTGCCCTGAAAGTGCGCGGTGCTTGACAAGTAGTAAACAAGTTTTAAAAGCAGGTAAGTTTTAAAAATAGTGCAGACAAATCAAATATGCATCCTCTCCCGGCTTTCCGCCTCAGGAGACTTAACTCAGCCGAGCGCTAGCGTGTCAGCGCTTTTAAAGGGCGGGAAGTGGGCGTGGCCTCAAGGTGGGCGTGGCCAGCGGCGAAGGCAGCCGGTGCTAGGGGTCACGTGAGCGCTAGGTCCGCTCTACCGTGCCCTGAAAGTGCGCGGTGCTTGACAAGTAGTAAACAAGTTCTAAAAGCAGGTAAGTTTTAAAAATAGTGCAGACAAATCAAATATGCATCCTCTCCCGGCTTTCCGCCTCAGGAGACTTAACTCAGCCGAACGCTAGCGTGTCAGCGCTTTTAAAGGGTGGGAAGTGGGCGTGGCCTCAAGGTGGGCGTGGCCAGCGGCGAAGGCAGCCGGTGCTAGGGGTCTCGTGAGCGCTAGGTCCGCTCTACCGTGCCCTGAAAGTGCGCGGTGCTTGACAAGTAGTAAACAAGTTTTAAAAGCAGGTAAGTTTTAAAAATAGTGCAGACAAATCAAATATGCATCCTCTCCCGGCTTTCCGCCTCAGGACACTTAACTCAGCCGAGCGCTAGCGTGTCAGCGCTTTTAAAGGGCGGGAAGTGGGCGTGGCCTCAAGGTGGGCGTGGCCAGCGGCGAAGGCAGCCGGTGCTAGGGGTCACATGAGCGCTAGGTCCGCTCTACCGTGCCCTGAAAGTGCGCGGTGCTTGACAAGTAGTAAACAAGTTTTAAAAGCAGGTAAGTTTTAAAAATAGTGCAGACAAATCAAATATGCATCCTCTCCTGGCTTTCCGCCTCAGGAGACTTAACTCAGCCGAGCGCTAGCGTGTCAGCACTTTTAAAGGGCGGGAAGTGGGCGTGGCCTCAAGGTGGGCGTGGCCAGCGGCGAAGGCAGCCGGTGCTACGGGTCACGTGAGCGCTAGGTCCGCTCTACCGTGCCCTGAAAGTGCGCGGTGCTTGACAAGTAGTAAACAAGTTTTAAAAGCAGGTAAGTTTTAAAAATAGTGCAGACAAATCAAATATGCATCCTCTCCCGGCTTTCCGCCTCAGGAGACTTAACTCACTTAACTAATTTGCATGTTAGATACAGATTCTTGACTGCCATCAATTTCTTTTTGAAGGGACCAGATTTCATCCATTGCTTCCTGGTCCCCCACTGTCAGTAAAGTAGGACTTCTGACCTCAACAGTTCGTTTTTTTTCGGACTGCAGACTAAGAAATTTGTTGAGTTTCAATTTATGGACAAACCTGTAAGTGTCCATACGTGCGTCAGCATAATTAAAATCACATGGAGGGCAAAAAGACAAACCCAATGACAACACAGCTTCTTCTTGCTGAGATAACGCTATTTTTGTTAAGTTGATTACTGAGTTGGGGTTGTTGTTTGCATCGTGTTGCGCTTTTGGAAACGGTTCCATCTTCCTCTTGGGGTCCCTTGGCTTTGCCTCTGGCGGCTCCGGCACTTTTTGCGGCATTGATTCCGCTTGTAGTTGCGCCTGGTGTTTGCTTGGCCGGAAATGTTCGTGAGCGCAATGTGTCCCTTCGATCTAAGCAGAGGCAATCTACCTCCTCTGCCATGGAAAGTTTGGTAAACCCCAAAGTTGGATCCGTTAATCTTTCACCTTCCACTTCACTCTCGGCGTTGGAACTGAGGTCGGATCCCGAAATTGACATTTCACACACCCCAGCATTTTTATTTTACGAGCTCTTAACTCTTGCTTTGACACCATCATAACGCCGAGCAAAGGTGAAAATGTGGCCGTTCAGGTCATCAAGACGATCTTTTTCAAACTTAAATGTCTTTCTTTTTTTCATTACCTCCTCCTCCTGGTTTAATCGAACCAACATCTCCTCACGCAACTTTTTAATCTGTTCATTCATGCCCAACGCAGCGATTTCTTCCTCCAGTTTATCTATTTCCCCCTGCAATTTGATGCGGTCACTAGATGCATATTTGACTAGGATTTTCATAAGTTTCGCTGATGATTCCAAGTTGGATTCTGCCCGCTCGTTGAGCATAGCAGGGTCAGGATTTTCGTAACTGGGAGCCAATGGTATTCTGAGCCCTCTCGGTACCCTGTTGACCTGTAAGTACCGTGTGAGGGACCGATGCTCCCACCACTTCGATTGTTCAGAACGCATAAGCTTCTCCAGCTTCTTGAAGAGATCTCGAGTGGTGGGGCTCCCTGTTGTAGTTTGCACAGTCTGTAATGTAAGGCCAGACCCCCCAGACGGGGAATCTAAAAACATTGTTTCAGCCGCCTCCTCACGTTCGCGCAACTTGTTTGCGGACATTATGGCACTTTAAGCTGGGAGCATAAATTGCTTGACCTTGATATAGCGTTTGGTCGGTTGAAAATCTTATCCGTCCAGAAACACTTGCACACTTCTTACCGGACACTCCGTAGTTCGTCTGCCTTCGCTCGGTCACAATTTCTGTGCGCCAGCGGGCGCAGCTTTTTCCAGGTGTCGGCACAACAGCAGACTAACTGTCGACGGTGTTCGGGGGCAATTGCAGCGTACTCCTTGCAAGAGTTCGTAGATCCTCTTCCGGGGAACCAGAAAAGGAGGTGCTTCCTGCCGCGTAGCCCAAAGGTCAAGAAGGGGTTCTGTTCGTACCGTGGAAGCTTTTCCAGTACAACAAATGCACGTAAATTCGCCACACAAACTGAGGCAGCTGCCCCAGCCCAATCTTCAATGACGAAAGAACAGACCCGTTTTTAAGAGCTCATTCAAGGTGCTTTATTTTCTCCAGCAAGCCAGCCGCCATTACGGTTTTCGCTTTCCACAAAGCTTGATCACATGGCAAGTTGCTAAGAGCTAATGCCGGTATTTAAAATGCAAGTGCGTGGGCAAATTCATTGTTAATGCAAACAACATAGAAAAAATACTTTGTCCACATGTTATACATTTTAGGTATTTGTTAATTACACAAACGAACACATTATAAAATACATAAATAAGTAATTAAATATTTTAAAAAATCGTTTATACATTTCTGTTTAAATACAGGTAAGACAATGAATAACGGTAATGAAATCGTTCACCTTCCCAAATCATATTATTTTTCCGTCTTACAAGTTGCCTCACTTTTTCGGATGCATACTTAATATTAGAAAAAATTATATATATGTATATGTCTAAACAAGAAAATCACCTGTAACACTGAATTTGTTATTTATGTTGTTACATGCCCTTGTGGGAAATGGTATATAGGGTCAACTACATTCCCAGCCAAAAAGAGAATTCTGGAGCATTGGCGGGCCATTACCAACAAAGATTTCACTTACAGCACAGCCAAACACTTCCACAGCC
Source organism: Lissotriton vulgaris (assembly GCF_964263255.1). Classification (NCBI taxonomy): domain Eukaryota; kingdom Metazoa; phylum Chordata; class Amphibia; order Caudata; family Salamandridae; genus Lissotriton; species Lissotriton vulgaris. Next base: position 1,994,650,715 of record NC_141687.1, read on the forward strand.
ATCATGATGGGGACTGGACTAAGGCCAAATTTTTCGTCCTTGACTCTATACCAAAACACGTGAGAGGTGGTGATAGAGTACTAGCACTACACAGAGCAGAATCAAGATTTATTCTCCAGGCAGGTAGTATTGTTCCAATAGGGATGAACGTTGATGAAGAGATGTATGTTCATCTGTAAAATTTCTCCTTCTGTGAACTTCTTCTGTCGACCTTTAGGGACTCTGATTCTTTTGACCATACGGTTTTTTAAACACTTATTTTAAGTTTTGTTTTGTGGATATATGTTTTGTTTAGCAAATCATTGTGTGTAGGGCAGGAGAATCGGAACTATGAATCAGGAATCAAGTAATTGACTGCATGAATAATTATGTATGAATATTGTTATGACTGACATATCTTTGTCTTTGTCTTATCTTTAATATACAGGCCAAGGATACACCACTGAAACCAAAACACCTCACGGATATGTGATATCGATATGAGCACGACTTCGTTCACCAACTGATAGTAATAATTCAATAAGAGCACGGTATTGCATGAACAAATAGAGGATACACTGTACACCCTTGTTAATCAGTATAATAGATATTGGGTTTAGACTGTTAGAAAATAGTCATTGCCACTACAATATAGGAAACCCCTTGACTTAATCATCACTCTAAGTAACGGCAACCTTACTCCTTTATTACTCTCACCATGGGTACTATATCCGGTATTGTCTGAACTCCAGTCACCCTATACTCAACCTATGCAATATTATCTACCATAGTTGGTTTTACAACCCTTATTAGGCCATTTCTCACTCACAGTCCCTTCCCTTCCAATCGGATAAAAATGATTATGATTCCCCCACCTCACCCCTCTCCAACTTATATAACTCGAGTTATAAAATGAATTGGGTACTACACCCGCAATTTTGTGCAAGATGAACTCACTCTGCACAATGTTTTGCATATAAACACAGATGTATAAAAATGTGCTTTATGTAAATTACCCATTTACATGTTTTTACATGATGCAATGTAACTTTTCTAAAGCACGTCAGTGAACTCAATGTGACGGAAACATTGAGTCTTTCTTTCATTTTCTTTAAACCTATGTTACTTAATGCAACAACTTGTTTGTTATGGTCATGTGACCAAGAGCCTGTGCGCTCGAAACGCGTCTGTTTTGTGCCCATTAAAAATACCTTAAACCCTACCCGGCTGGAGTGGCTCGTGATTCCTTCGCATCGCATGGCTTGTGCAGGAGATCGGACTGAGTATATGTATATATATATGTATCCAAACTCACTGCTCATGCGATCCTCAGCCTGGCAACGCTGATGCCGGGGATGGTAGCAGTCACCATACTATGTGTCTTCCACTGTTTCCGTTCACCTTTGTGATTGGTTCCCAGGAAAAAACGGCACTCCAGGTAAGTTCAGCACAAGAAAAACTTTATTGTGCACTTAACAACTAAAGACGACGCGTTTCGGCGTGTAGCCTTTATCAAGTAGCCCACATTTTGAAATTACATGTATTTAAGTCCTTCATTTTTTCTTTTTTCCATAGACATAAAAGAAATTCTACGGTATACTACTCGCGTTATCATTTCTTCTTTTTTCATGTATACAATTTGCATCATTGCATATTTGGTTTATACATATTATCAATAAGGACTTACTCATATTTACAAACAACTACGTTTGCTGACCTTCACGTGTGCAATGCAATCACTATTGAATTCAATCATTTCCGCCTGCGCTTTGGTAGTGGTGTATGGGAAATGTAGTCCTCATACTATCGCCACACATGCAAGCCATAATACATATTTGTGTCTGTATAGCAGAATTCCGCATAAGTACATGTTCACATATATGATCGGGAGCCCACATTATTCTCACAGTGACTGATAAGACATTTAAGGCGTTCTTAATGCATGATATCATATAAATGTAAACATTAATGGCATGTAGCGTAATTCCACATATTTATTCTTAACCACATATAATGGCAGAAAACGAAAACATTTAAAGGATGCTCCCGTTACCAGCAGACTAGTGGGTCATTAGTGTGTGATTTGGTCAACTAAATTTGAGGGGGGCAGGCCTAGTCTTTATGTGCATATCGTGATGGATGAGGGAATGGTGCAAGGGAAGTGAAGTGAGTGTCTCAGTACTGTACTGAATTCTATTTTATGTGAACTTATTTAAAATGCAATACGAGGTATGCACAACGATTCATGAGACATCTGATGGGGCAAGCCTGCTCCCAACATGACATCACAATTGTGGATGTCTGTCATGCCCTCTCTTGGGTTGTGATGTCTCAGATTATTTGTAAGTCATGCCTACACTCATTAAAACATGTAGGTGATTGTAAAAAACTGGCAATTGCCTAACTGTCTTGCTCATCATATCATAAGGCTACCAGACTGTGTTGTACGCTGTTCATGTACCTATATGTGTGGATAGTTCCTGTACTTATGCGGAATTCTGCTATACAGACACAAATATGTAATATGGCTGGTATGTGTGGCGAAATTATGAGGACTACATTACACATACACCACTACCAAAGTGCAGGCGGAAATTATTGAATTCAATAGTGATTGCATTGCACACGTGAAGGTATTTCTTTTATGTCTATGGAAAAAAGAAAAAATTAAGGCCTTAAATACATGTAATTTCCAAATGGGGGCTACTTGATAAAGGCTACACGCCGAAACGCGTCGTCTTTAGTTGTTAAGTGTACAATAAAGTTTTTCTTGTGCTGGACTTACCTGGAGTGCCGTTTTTTCCTGGGAACCAATCATGAAGGTGAACAGAAACAGTGGAAGATGTATATACATGTATACATATATAATATATATATATATATACATATATATATCAGCAAACAGTAAGTTATTCAAACTCACCAACGACCACTCCAATCGCGCTGTAATTCAAATCTTTTTTAATGGAGACAGCATAGCATGACGCGTTTCGCCTATTCAAGGCTTAATCATATGCAAATTAACTCTCGGATGGGTTCGTTGGCTTTTTAAATCGAACGTAACTTTAAACATTGAAAAGGGACTAATACCCGACAGTTTCAAACTTAAAGTGGCAGCAAGGTTACTTAATTCATGATGTTGCATCCAGTGTCAGTAAGTACTTGGCAGTCAATTTCGGAAAAGTTCCGAGGAAATAGAGTATTTCCTTAATACCTGTGTTCCGACACTGTATTGCCTCTCTTCAGCTGTGTTGGTCGGACCACAGCTCCCAGAATACACCCTCATTGCTTCTCTTTGCCGGTTTTATCTTTCAATGTAGGTCTTGGCAAACGCATTCTTTCTGGATTTAGCTGGCAGCCAGTTCATACAGCGCCTTTAGTAGGAAAAAGTTCCATGTGTGGCTAATGTTCCACGGCAGCCGCTTTCTCCAAATTAAATCCTGCTACCATCCAGGTTATACTCCAATTGTTTTCGTCATCCCAAAAACATTTTCCACAGTTCGAAGGGCTCAGAGAAATCTCCTCCGCCAGCTCTAGCTGTTTGGCCGTATTCGTTACTCCAATTGAGGCGGGCCCTTCACGAGGGCCACTTCCATTCTTTCACAGCAAAGTCACTGCTTCACAGCCGGTGGGCACTTCTAAATTGGATTCTCTCCATCACACAGGGATCTGACAATGAAGCGCCTCTCCCAAGCGAGCCGGGGTCGTTTCCCAAGGTGTGTCAGGCACCTTACTCACATCAGCAAACAGTAAGTTATTCAAACTCACCAACGACCACTCCAATCGCGCTGTAATTCAAATCTTTTTTAATACATATATATATATATATATATATATATATATATATATATATATATATATATATAGATATATATAGATTACCTACTGGCGGTCGCCAGCAGGTATATATAGTTAGGATTTTTTCTCTATGGGACTTTTGAAAATTCTATGTCTAATAACTTTGGCGTTTGTGGACGGAATTGGCTGAAATTTTCAGGAAAATGGCACATTTTGTTTCTGAGCAGCCCCTGAAAATTTGGGGGGGTTTCGTCAAGGGGGGGCCGAGAAAAAAGGGGGGTCCCAAAACGAGTTTTTCCCATTCATTTTTCCATAGGGCGGTTGGCCTCACTTTTAGCTCAAACGGCTGAATGGATTTGCACGAAACTTGGCAAAATTGTAGGGACTGTTAGCCCGATGTGCCTTTGCTAGGTCTCAATATATGTGCTCCAGTGGATTTTGAGAAATTAACGTTTTAAAAAACAGATATATCTGTGACAGCGTCCCGGGTAGCGCTCCGGTTCGCGTACTTTTCGCATAACGGAACTTTGCGAAGCGAAGCTGATTGGCTCTCCGGTGTCTGTCAACATTGTAAACAGTCCGGATCGGCCGCCATCTTGTCTCTCGGTAGGTTTGAGAGACAAGATGTGGTGAAAAACGAAGGGGGAAATGAAGGAAAGGGGGCAAGGTAAACCCTTCCTGACCCCCTAGGATTGATGAGGGAGATATTAAAGTCCCCCGCGGGCCAAAAAAAATAAAATAATAATTTGTAATTTTTCGCGGTAGGGGCGCTTCCCGGTACGCGAACCGGGCAGCTAACATCTTGTCTATTTAGAACGTCCGGTTCGTGTACCGGGTAGCGTCCCGGTATGCGCAACAAGGGGAAAACCAAGAGAAACAGTAGAAAAAAAATTAAGGGAATAGATTTCCAGCAAACTTGGCAAAATTGTAGGGACTGTATGTTTGATGTGCCTTTGCAAGGCCTCAAGATATGTGCACGTGTGGATTTTGTCTAATTAAGGTTAAAAAAATATATATATCTGTAAGCGTGGTCCGGCGCGCTTACGTTACGGGTTTTGTTTGCGCTGCAGAGCCGATACGTCACGGTTATGCGACGCGTCATGCGGCGTCTCACGTGGCTACGTGATACGTCACGTAATAAAGAATATATTTTACAGCTATAGATATTAGCTTTTAAAAAACCAATGAAATTCACTGAAAAAACCATAGGTTATAGACCATATATAGTTAGGAATTTGCATTTACAAAACCTTGAAAATTCACTGAAAAAACCATAGGTTAGAGACCATATATAGTTAGCTGGACATTTTATTGACATAAAACCAATGAAATTCCATATATAGTTAGTTGCACTAACTATATATCGCGCACCCGCAATCCACTGCTGATGATGTCACATATTACATCATTCATGACATGGTCAGTGACATCACCTCCCTTGTCCGCTCCCCAGTGCGCGTACCGGGCGCTCCCCCCGCGCAAATCAAAAAAAAAACATAGCAAAGGCACATTGGGCTACCAGTCCCTACAATTTTGCCAAGTTTGGTGGTAATCCATTCAGCCGTTCAGGCTAAAAGTGAGTTCGACCGCCCTATGGAAATTACCATGGGGAAACCCCCCTTTTATCACGTCCCCAGCTTGACGAATCCCCCCAAAACTTTCAAGGAAGGACCGGAGCTCCGCGAGGCAAATTTGAAGAAATTGTCAGGCAGATTCGTCAACGGCAAAGTTATTCCAAATAGAATTTTGAGATTTTGCATTGAAAAAAAAATCCTAACTATAACTACCTACTGGCGACTGCCAGTAGGTAATATATATATATATATATATAGTTACCTTTACGACCCACTCATAAAGGTAACCCTTGATATATATATATATATATATATATATATATATATATATATATAAAGGATTACATTTATGACCCACAGACACCCTATCGGGAATCCTTCGCATATATATATACTAGCAGCCCGCCCCTGCGTTGCCCGGGGCAGAAGGGGGCTGGGGGCAGCATTTCAGGCTTGTGTGCACTCCCGCCCCGGCCCCCGGCCCGCCACGACATTGTCTGTGTCTTGGACAATGTCGTGGCGGGTGGGGGCCGGGGCGGGAGTGCACGCACGCCTGAAATGCTGCCCCCAGACCCTGAGCCTTAGCGCAGTTGTTCCGGGCCAACCTCCCGCACCGGCTCCCTCCAGTCCCAAGTCCCAGAGCCTTACCTGAGCCGCCGCTCCTCCCCGAGCTCCTCACTTCGCCGCCGCTCCTCCTCGTCATCACGTACGTTGCGGCCAGCGCTACATCGTGGCCGTCAGCGTCGCGGCCGGCGCTTCTTTCAGGGCACTACTTTTTTTTTAAGTTATATTTTTAACTTGAATTTTTTTTTTCTATAGCCTATGTCCATCTGCACACCCTGAGGATTACAACAATGTATTGGGTGCGTTCTCTCTTTATAATAATAAATGTAACCCTTCCTATTGGTTGCGATCTTTTGGAGCACAGCAAGTATACTGTGACATGTAGAACTATCCTCGGCAAAAGGCAAATTAGATCCCTTCTAGTGCTTTCTTTGCCCAGAAGCATGACTGCTAAAGATTTCTATCCAGTCTGACATTTTTCAGAGCACTCTTTCACTGCATAAAACTTATTTGACTCTTAGAATAAACCTTTACTATAATACCGTAGCCCCAACGCCTTATTGAACAGTTATTTAAACTTATTGAACTATTTTCATCAAAGCGGCAAGCACGGAGTATTTCAAAGGGAATAACGACATCAATCAGTGCCTACGGATACCAGGACTCCTTGCGACCTGTTAAATGGAAACGCCCACCAGAGGGAAGTATATCAAAGAAATCAGCAAGCACCTGGTATCAAACAGCGAAACACAGCGATGTTCAAAGATCTTGCCCCAGAAGAACGCCGAGGAAATGTGCCGAAATGCATCGGGATGAAAAATGAACAATGTCCGCTTTGAATAAATACTCAAAAGAAACGTGTCTTAGTGCGACTCAACTCTCTCCTAGCAAGAAAGGTATTTCAAATATTACTTACGGCGTTGTCCTGCCGCGGAGTCCCGCACCTCAAAGAAGAGCGCCAATCCTGCCCGAAATAGGAAGTTTTGGGTGAAGAGCAGAAAAGCTTCAGGGCAGCGGCAGCCACCAGAAACCAATTTCTGGTGTGAGTGTCTAACGTGCATCAAAGCGGCATGTGGGGAAAGCACGGAGTATTTCAAAGGGAATAACGACATCAATCAGTGCCTACGGATACCAGGATTCCTTGCGACCTGTTAAATGGAAACGCCCACCAGAGGGAAGTATATCAAAGGAATCAGCAAGCACCTGGTATCAAACGGCGAAACACAGCGATGTTCAAAGATCTTGCCCCAGAAGAAGGCCGAGGAAATGTGCCGAAATGCATCGGGATGAAAAATGAACAATGTCCGCTTTGAATAAATACTCAAAAGAAACGTGTCTTAGTGCGACTCAACTCTCTCCTAGCAAGGAAAGGTATTTCAAATATATATATATATATCTATATATATTTATATATATATAGATATATATATATTTATATATACATATGAAGGATATATGTATGAAGGATTCAAAATAGGGTGTCTGTGGGTCATAAATGTAACCCTTCCTATTGGTTGCGATCTTTTGGAGCACAGCAAGTATACTGTGACATGTAGAACTATCCTCGGCAAAAGGCAAATTAGATCCCTTCTAGTGCTTTCTTTGCCCAGAAGCATGACTGCTAAAGATTTCTATCCAGTCTGACATTTTTCAGAGCACTCTTTCACTGCATAAAACTTATTTGACTCTTAGAATAAACCTTTACTATAATACCGTAGCCCCAACGCCTTATTGAACAGTTATTTAAACTTATTGAACTATTTTCATTTTTGCTCCTTTAGAATGTAGGTTATTTACAGTTTATAATTACTCACTCTTTTTAGAATTTATGTCGCCTAGACATTTTCTTTCTTGAATAACTGTTCTGCATTATATTTGTTGCTTCCGACCTCATGCGGGCTAATTCTGATTTTAGACAGAATACAGAATACTGAAATGTGAACCAAGAGCACACAGAAAACCTTTGGCTTACCTCTGTATAAGTCTGCTAACCTTTACAAGGAGTGGCCTAGAGGGGTGGGCTTTGAGACTCATGACGAGCTGAGCTCGTCACGGCCGTTGGAACGTTCGCACGGGGGGATAATATCCCCGCTGTGCTGAACGTTCGAAAACGGGTGTGGCTGTGACGAGGGAGCTCGTCATGAGTGCAGCTGCACTGTGCCTCATGACGAGCCGAGCTCGTCACAAGCACAGTGGTGCCGCGCGTGGCCCACCTCCCCCCTGCACAGCGGGGGAAAATGTTGATTCTCCAATTAACATGAAGAGAGAATCTTGATTTCATGAAAGACATACAGAGGCTAACATTATGCAAATACTTTTATTTGCTGCCCAACATGCAGCCCTTTAAAGAATATTATTACATCACAATAAAATAGAACTTTAACACATGACAACTAGGATGAACAGGCTCCTATCTTCCTCTTTTGTTCGCTGCTCTGACACAGATAAGTACAACTTCTCTAGCATACTATTTTGACTTGATTATAGATGCTTTAATGTATTTTACATGAAGAATTATATAGTGCCTACTACTACTGATTAACTAGTTTATTTATTTCTTCAATTGTCTAAGGAATCTGTATTAATATCGTTTTAAACATTTTCCTTCTTGCTATATTTCCCAGTCCAATTTATGGCCGGGATTACCCTTCTCCACCTCTACTTTCCTTTTCTTAATCGATCGGTTTAAATGTTTAGTAAACTCTAGTAACTATTTCTATTGTTTCTGGTAAGTATCGGGTTTTAATATGTTTGTTTTAATTCTAACACCCTGATGTTTTAATACGTCTTCTTCTTTGTTTAAAAAAAAAAAAAAAAAGGGGGAAGTAGAGAATTTGAGCAAAGAAACAGAAACGCCGATATATATATTCTTTTGACCTCCCGCGTCTCTTGGCAACATAGAGACGCGAGGAAAACTCTATCCCTACGCATGCCACTTGTTTTCTTCAAAGCCTCACGCGTCCCCTAGCAACTAGCTGGGAGACGCAGAGACTCGATGACGAGAACACTCCTCCGCTCCGCTCCGGCCTCACGCGTCCCCTAGCAACATTGCCGGGGACGCGAGTGACGCCTTAATACAAGCAGCCTTGCGCCTCTGTGTGCGAATGAAACTCGTTAGTGACTCTCCCAATCACCATAGTTACCCTGTCAACAGTGTAACGGAGACGGAGAGACGAACCTCACGAAGGCAATTTGATTTATTTAGAAAACATACGCTGATACTAACATCGATAGAAGGTCAAAACTAAGCAAAGATCGCCACCTACTGGCCTCCAACAAATCGGCAAAATACCTTCTTTGAGATAAGTGAATTCTCCGTTTTAAAGCCCTGAGAGGTTTATTTACTCTACCTAAAATATTCACCTCTAGTGCTAATATTATGGATAATAGCATCAATGCTACGAATGCTCCTTTATCTGACAATATTAAAGACCTCTTTAGAGAGGAATTTAGATCTTCCATCAAGGAAGCTGTTGACGCTGCCCTTGCCAAAAGGAAGAGAGCCTCGCCCACGGAGGAGAATTACTTCTCACTCTCGGATGGGGAATCTCCTTCGACTTCTGCAGGGCAGAAAAAAGGAAAAAAAAACCCTAAAGAAAAATTATTGTATTGAAACCAACAATACACACGAGACTGGTGGCCCTTGCGCCACAAAATTGATTGGTGCCCCCTGCGGCACAATAGACAGACCTCGATTACTTGAGGCAAGGAGAAGAGGTGTCCCTAGCGGCACAATAGAAGACGGTACCCTCTACGGGACAAATGATTTTGATGATTATTTTGAAGCAGACTATGGTGATTCTGACGAATTTATTTTTGACCCTCAAGATTCATTTGAGGATATTGACGACGATCTACAAACTCCTTCTACTTCCACCTCAGTCAAAGACCCATTTGGTGGGGAAATGTTTAATCCCACTACAATCCGTCACCCCCGTAGCACTGAATGGTGGCCTATGGATCATGTTGGCAAATACCTATCACAGTGGGTTAGAAAACCCCTTGATATCAATACTCGGAATCTATTGAGGAACGAATGCCCTCGTCCCTCTTCCGAGGACAAGATTTGTAATACTCCTAACCTTGATCCTGACCTAATCACCTTTCTGTTTAAATCAGGAAGGGATCCCAGAAAAGGAATTGAAAGGTGTCTCAAACAAGCACAAGATAAGCTTCTTGATGTAATGGGTCCACTCTCTAAAATTCTGGATATCACTGAGGAAGCTAAAGCTAATGACTCACCTGTAGACCTTGAAGTACTTCGAGGATGGTCACAACGTGCTATTTGCCTTATTGGCAATGCTAACGCAAACCTAATCTCCGAACGTAGAAAGGCTGTTCTCCTTAGAATGAACCCGAAACTGGCTGACCTTTCGGCTAGTGAAGATATGTCCAACACCAAAGGCCTCCTATTCGGAGATAACTTTGTTAAGACACTTGGGAAGTATGTCTCCACTTTCAATGCCTTTAGTAGGGCACAGTCAAATATGCGTAGAGTCTTCGGCTCTCGATCACTTTTTGGAAGGGCTGACAGAAGGGGACAATCTGCCAGCCGCTCCTCATTTCGGTCCCAATTTTATCAGTCTTTAAACCCGCAGCGAAGGGGTTAAAGACTTATTACGCCTCCTACATGTCATGGGTAGGATGCAATATCTTCAGCAGGTGTTGTTGAGGTTCAGAGCCTCGGCAAAAGATCTGGAAACCTACTTTATTTTGAAGTTTCCAGCTCACTGATTTATCATTGTGTGATATTGACTTTTCACTGGGTGGCTGTGTGATAAGTGCCGATTTCACGTGACAAAGGGTGGTACAGTGTGAGTTGGAAGGCCTGCTCAGTAATTAGCGGAGTTTGGGCTCTGTGGAAGCATGGGCAAGTTCTTTTAGTCCTTGCCTTCTACTCGTTACCGCAAAAAAGCAGTGTATTAAGTGGGCAAACTGAAGGACGTTTTTTGTGGTTCAGTAATCAGAATTAAAGGTCGGTGCTATGAGCTGGATTGCCTCTAGGAGCACAGAGTTAACGAAAAGAGAAATAGTTTACTGTTCTCAGTGGAAAGCTTGAGGGCACTTAAGTCCTCAGACTCAACTCAGGCAGACATCCACAGAGCTATATATTGGTGCCACGGCCCACATGCAAACATAATACAACTTTTCATTTTTTTCACAGCTGACTTAGTTGCGTTATTTTAAGGATAGCCTATTATTGAGCCCATACAAGTTTTTTTTAAAGTTCAAATAAAGAGTTCTTCCATCGTGTGTTAGATATTGATCCTTACTACCCTCACAAATAAATCCAAACGAGTACATCAATTTAAGCCCCTGTCATTGTGAAATAATAAAGATGGAGACAACCAGGGCCAAATAATGTTACAACACAAGGCCCAGCATTATCATTTATTATATCCCTGCACTGTAGCATTCGCACTGTGCACAGGCATTTCAATTTTGCCAAATACAATGTTTTGGCACACTGGAAGGCGCATACAATGGATTCTAATGAAGCTCTACGTTCAAGCGGTGGGGTTGCATCTTTTTAATTTAACACAGTCAGATACACAGAGAAACAATGACGCAGTCCTGGTCACTTATTTTTTTTAACAAGAACCCGTTTTTTTTTTGCATTGATTGCATAACAGTATAAATACATTAAAATATTAACAACTAGTTGTTGGTATTCAGTGCACGCGTTTTCACAGAATAGGTACTTCTTTAAAAAGTTATACGTTATAAATGCAAGGACATTTGACAGAATGAAAACAGTTAATCAAGAATAAGTAGAAGTGCAATACTTCAATGTAGCCTACAGTCCACAGTTTACAGTTATTCTTTGATAATACCTAATGACATGATGACAAAACACAAATAATGTATGTGCAAAATTCAGAAAAGTAGATGGGATAGGGAACACATAGTCCAATTTAACTGGCCAAGATTAAGTGAAATTGCATCTCTCCCTTCATTAAAAATATAAAACAAGCAATGAAATCTGTTCTTTTTCGTCACGGTCCTGCTGATGGGATATTATTCACCGTTTATAAACTGTCTCTATCATGCCACACCCACGGAAGCTTCGGTGAAGTGATGCACACTGTTCAGTTGATGTAGTGTCAGCATTCTAGCATTTTCACAGCTTTTTTAAGATTACAATAAAATTGAGCCATTGTATAAGGAAAGAAGGAATCCACTACAGACTGAGGAAGGTACCCACTGAGATCCGTCTGGAAGAAGCTCAAGAGTTGGGTTTTTCCTGGTTCTCTGTGAAAGTAAAGTAGAATTATAAAGCACAGAATGCAGTGTTTATGAAGACCCATGGAAAAATTGCTATGCCAATCTTTATGCTACCCAGATCACAGCTCTAGTCAATATAGATAAATACCTATATTTTCCTAAAATTAAATAAATTCCTTGATTTCTTAGAAACAGTCATTTGGGTTACTCGATAGTAATGAGACTGGTTCGTCTACAAACTGATGTATGTGAATTAACGGAAAAACGAAAACTGAAAAACCACATTGGAGGAAAACAAATCATGGAAAACCTATTTTGAGGAAAGAGAATTTTACGGAAATAAACATAAATCTAAAATCAAAGGAAACATTATAAAGGAAAAATTGTTTTAAGGTAAAATCCAAAATTACAATATATGTGGGTGGAGTTCAGGAGTAGCAAGGAGTTTTGGGTTCAGAGATGGGCGATGTTTAGGGGTGATGAGGGGCTTTCAAGGGTCAGTGATGAGTGGAATTCAGGTGTAGTATGGGGCTTTTACAACTCAAGTGTGGGCGGAGTTTAAGAGTAGCAAAGGTTTTTAGGGATCAGGAATGGGTGGTGTGGGGTTTTTTAGGGATCAGGAATGGATGGAGTTTAGGGGTGGCGAGGGGTTTTCAGGGATCAGGAATGGAAGTTTAGCGGTGGTGAGGGGTTTTTCTGGTTCAGGGATGGTTGATTGTTCGTGTGTTGTGGAGTTTAGGGGTTCACGAATGGGCATAGTTTAGGGCTGGTGAGGTTTTTCAAGGGTTTCTAGGGTTAAAAAATGGATGAAGTTTTAGGATGGTAAGGGGTTTCAGGGGGTCATGAATGGGTGGGCAGAAAGTTTTAGAGTTTTGGAATAGGTGGTGTTTAGAGTGGTGAGGGGTTTGATGGTTCAGGGATAGGTGTTTAGATGTAGAAAGAGCTTTCTAGGGTGCAGGGATAGGTTAAATTTAGGACCAGAGATATTTTTAAGGCTTCAGGGATGGGTTAGGTTTCAACATACAAAGGGGTTTTAAGTGTTCAGAAGTAGATGGAGTTTAGACATATTGAGGGGTTTTAAGGTTCAGGGATGGGCGGCGTTAAGAGGTAGAAAGGGCTTTCGGAATTCATGGATAGGTGGAGTTTAGGCATAGTGAGGGTTTTTAGGATGGTTAGAGATTGTGAGGGGATCAGGGATGGATGGTTTTTAGGGGTTCTGGGGGGTAACACATTAAAAGCCTCCAAGGTATTTCTTTGCCAACGTAAAACATATAAATCTGAAGTAATGTCCCATGGAATAAAGCACTGGAATATATACCTCGGACACAAATGTTTCTGAAAGTAACACCTCCAATCATTGCATTTACACCTGAATAAATAAGCATGCAAAAGTCAGTTTAATTCTATGAATTGGTTTATATGGAATGGCAAATGCCATTCATCCAGCAGATTCCCCTCAAACAGTTTAGGTGAAATGGTTTCGCAGTGAAGGTATACCAGGAGAATGTTTTTCTATGAAATCACATACAACCCCTCTAAACACCACCTTCTATTGGAACATGCAGTTGGTAATCAATGTGGTAAAGGGTTTTACTGCATGTGTCCAGCATATCCTATCTTATTTTGCCAATAGTGTTGCAAAGCAGAACAAGGAGATAAATAATATTTTGATATGGGATTCTTTAAGGGAGTTACCAGCCATATGTTATCACAACCTCCTAGTAGATCATCTTTATGCTAAAAATGCAAGAATGTGTAGTGGCACACAGAAGTAATGTTTGTTAAGTCAATTAGCTACTGAGGCATCGATGAAGTGGGAGATTAACAAGATACTTATCTTTAATGGGCTCATTTTAAAGTGCAAAACATCCTCACATTCCAAAGGTATCCTGAGGCTTCACTAGGAGTCAATTTTACAAGACGAGGCACCATATACAACATGTGCCCTGATTCTGTAGCTCTGTGAGTTAACGAAAAAGCTCTGGGTATCGCAGCTCAGAAGCACAGAGCAATAAGTAGTACTGTGTTTTTTATCTGTGCTATATGTTGTTCATGCAAACACTCATTGAGTTACTGAGTTAGTGCATATGTTGTATGTATGCAGCCCAACGTCTTCACAAACAGGTGCATTGCTACATTCTGCAACTGTGGGAGGGCACTTATTAGGCATGCCAGATATCCACAATTCATTCTCTTCTAATGATAAGACAGTAACAAAATGTTGTATTTTGTCCAACACTAACATTAAAAAAATGTAATTTATCTTGGACAAACATATCCATTATTATAGACAACCTACACTACAAGCTACTTACTCGCTTGTAAACTTTAGGTGGTCCATTTTTTATGCATATGCTCCAAGAAGTTTTTATATTTTTGGACCTGGATTGCTGGTGTTTCTGACCTCTGGGCAGGGAGGAACTGCAGCGTCACAGTTAGGATTTTGCCACTCATGCAAATGACCAAAAACTTGGTAAACTGCCTGACAATCTGCAATGTCACTCTATAGGCAAAATAGCACAGTGGAAATGCCAAGTAATCCCATGCTTCGTGTTTGATTGGTAAAGTCGACATTTAGTCAGTCAGTTGTCACTGTACCATTAAAGCAAGCTCCAACTGCATACGGTTCAAATTTCAATAATGCAAGCACGTTCCATAATAGGGCAACTGGACACAAAGCCATGTTACCAGAGAGATTGTGGATGGATTATTGCAAGACAAGAACAAGATGGTTGCTATTGGATTATGTCGTGGACTCTGGACTGCTTCTGCTTTCACCTAAATAGAAGACTCCGAAGACTGTTCTCATGGACGGAGAAAATGGTCTCCTGATGAGGCAGACGGCAAAGAGAATTCAGGACAGTTTTGCAAGAAGAACCAGTAGAACCAGTTGGGACTGGATTTTTGGTACTGTCAGGAAATGCGAAAAAAAAATGTTTTCCACTTCATATCATTTCCATTCATTCTTTTAACATATGGAGGGATTTGGACCTCTAGCACTAAAGTTGTAGCACTATTTTGCAAGGTCTAATAGTTGAGCCTTATAAACGTAGAAATTGTTTAATCTCCAGAGCACTGGGACAAACTGATGAGGCCCCCGACAAATGTATGCCCTCAGTGAGAAAAATTGCAATTTTTTTCCATTTGAATCTTTTGCTCCAAGACTCAGTGTATATGTGTGAGGTCTGGCCTACTAAAAGATTATGACCTCCATACCCAACTGAACTAAGAATGTATAATGTATCATGCAGGACTGCATATTCACTGCAACATGTGTGGACAAACGGGAATGACCTATTTGCAGTACATAAAGCTGTTGTAGCTATTTCCTGTGGGGCTTTCCCAACATGGGACTTGGTAATGTCCATGTGAACTGTAGGTGACCCGTGGCTCTCTATAATGAGTTATATTGAGCAGTACTAGATGCTGTTAGGAGCAGAATCAGAGAGGGAAAGTGGACCCCAATAATAAATTAGATAAAGAAAGTGGCCCTTGTGTGTGTGCAAATTGGAGCACTTTTGAAATTGTTAAGAAAGGCAATGTATGGAATACTACATGGATTTGAGCCTCAGGAAAATGTTTGTTTTAATATCAGGGAAATTAACAATAAAACAAAATCGGCCTAGTAGATCATAAAGCCACAAAACGGGCCACAAACTGGGCTATCAGATCAGCCCCTAGGGTATTGCCTGATTTCCCTACAGGCCAGTAAGGCCCTGGTTGGGAGTGTCTTAGTGTGCAGTAGGATTACTGTTGCAGAGCCCTAGATAGATGCTGGGCATACAAGCGCTGCAGGGTTGCATACTTCTGCCTAAACGCAGTTGGTTACCATTGTGATTAAGTCACTGTTTTCACTTCTCTTTACTGCAGCTTTCTTGTATATTGCTGCTTGCTGTGCAAAAGCGTGGCACAATTTGCCTTATGGGTTTTTTCGAGTTTATAACATATGCATGATCACAGCAAACATCATCATGGTTCATTGTTAACTTTGTGTCTAGAATATGTTTTAGCACTGCTGTGGGTCACCATTGAGGACTTTTTTTCCAAAATGTACATGGTTTACCAGATTTTACTATAGTGTCCCTTTATACTAATAATCCACCCATACTGAAAACTTTGCAAGTTTGTTTGTGGTTGCATGCCCTTCTGGCTGGCATGGACAATAAGGTTCCTCCAGTTTACTTTGTGTAGTATGCGAGGTCAAGGTGACACTGGTTCTCATGTTTGGTGATGAGAACTAAGATGCTGTTTACTTTCATTTTATTCTGTTGGCAGAGGAGCTGTGCGTGTTGTATAAGAAGAAAACCTATTTCGATGAGCCTCGGTTTATTAGTTATGTTCGCTTGTGGAGGTGTTTGCAAATTCATGTAAATTTATGTTTTTTTAAACTTTTGTGCCTGTTTCATTACTTGATGTTAAGAAAATCTTTTGTTCCATATTTGGATCAGTAAATAGTTGTACGGGCCTCTGGCTGATGTTCCATCATTAAAGTAATTTGCGTGCATTAACATTTTTTTTTTTTTAAATTCTTTATTGTCAGGAATTTAGAAGAAATAGCAGTATGACATTTGTAATTGCCGTAACAGAACAGTAGCTAGTTCCCCGGGTGGGGATAGTATGCAACATAGAGTATAGTAACAGTTACCGTGTTCATGCAGGGCCTGATAGTCAAAAGTTAAGAAACAGATATATGCCGCACCATGCCCAGCGTCTTCCCTTCCTCTAAATTCCTCCCCGCCCACACAGTTCCATGGCAGAAGGCTGATTTGTCTCTTACAGCGCATGAGCGGGCACTCATAAGAATAAAGAAAATTACTCATAAAACCAAACAACTGTCATCACTACATCAGAGTCTGCGTATGTTCTGCTATGCCATCTCACAGGTTAACAAATCAGCAATTCGTTTAGAGTGTCAGTGCGTGCATCACTCCCCCTGGTCCCTCCCTCGTTCACAGTATCCCTCTACAGCCACTAGTCTTCCTCCTCCTCCGAATCCGAGTCCTCACCCTCTGGCAAAGCTTCACATGGGTCACCTCTATAAGCGTTCCACTTCAGCCATACCCGGTTCCATTTACGAGGGCAGGCTCTCAACACATACACTGCCCTTTCCTTAATCATGAGAAGGTCCATATTTCTTACCCATCCCGTCACCGTAGGTACTTCCGGAGCACCCCACCTCTGTGCAATGTCTCGTTTGGCCACCGTCATTGCGAGGGTGACCCACAATTGTTCGTACCTGTTCAAGTCCGTAGGTTCCCAAATGTTCAGCAGGCACCTGCGAGGTTCCGGAAGGACAGACACATTCATGGCTTGAGAGACTGTGCGCATAATTTGGCGCCATAGTTCCCTTATGCGTGGACATTCCCAAAACGTGTGTAGGAGAGTCCCCTCCTCCCCGCATCCCCTAAGGCAGTATGGGTGCTGCGCCCTTTGTATTCTGTGTAGCAGTGTGCGAGTGTAGTAGGTGCAGTGTAGCACCTTGAGCTGTATCAGGCGGAACCTAGCTGATATGCCCACCTCCCTCGGGGAGGCCAATGCCTCATTCCACTCCGTTTCATCCATATCATCTAGCTCAGCTACCCATTTCTCCCTAAGCTTGAGTGTGGGATCAGGCGTGTTATTAATTAATTTCTTATACGTGAGCGAGGTCGCTTTTTGTTCCATGTATTCGGTGAGCAGTCTATCCTCAAGGGGTGAGGACTCTGGGAGTGCCGTGTCTGGTGGGATTGCGCGCAATAGGGCATGTCGAATCTGTACATAGCGGAATGTTTCAGTGGGCCCTAGGCCGTATTGTTGCTGGAGGTGCTGGAAGGGAACAACCGTGCCCTTGTCCCAGAGGTCTCCAACTACTGAGATTCCTATGTCATCCCATCTCGCAAAGCCTTTACAGGCCCTAAGTGTGCCCAGTGCCTTGGTGTCCCAAAGGGGCGTCAGCTTAGTGATTTTCCCTTTCCATCCTAGGCGGGTCTGCGCCATGTGCCAGAGTGTCGCAGTGTGGAATGTTGGGCCCAGCAGGGTCTTTACCTTCTGGCGATTGTACAGTACTGACAGCATGTCAGCCGTCCCCAGTTGCGACCAGTCTGCTTTGTATGCGGGATCGCTTCTGGAAACGTGAATCCAGTGATTAATTATTTTAAGCTGTGCCGCCCAGTAATATAATTGGAGATCAGGTAGTGCAACACCCCCCTCGTACCAACTCTTCACTAGTTTCGCCTGTGCTATACGTGCCGGCCCGTTATTCCACAGCAGGCTGGAGACCAGCGCTGCCACTCGCCGGAAGTATTGCGGGCTAACCACATATGGGGAGTTCTCTAGTACATACAGAAACCTCGGGAGAGCCATCATTTTGTAGAGAGCCGCGCGCCCTAGGAGGGTCAGCGGCAGCGTAGCCCAATACTGGACATCTGCACGCAACCTCTGCAGAGGCGGTTGCAAATTTTCGACATAGAACTGTTTAGCATCTCTCGTCACATAAATACCTAGGTACTTGAAGGAAGAGGTGGTCACTGTAAGAGGGCAGGTCGCCGGCAACACCGGGGCCTGGCCGGCAAGCACATAGAGCACCGTCTTGGCCCAATTCAGGGTATACCCGGATGCTTTACCATGTTCATCGCAGATCTCCAGCAGGGCGGGCACCCCTGCAGTCGGGTCAGTCATGTATACCAACATGTCGTCGGCGTAGAGGGAGACCCTGTCCTCCCACCCGTCGCCCCACGTGATCCCTCTAAACAACGGCGTCGCTCGTAGCAGGATTGCCAGTGGTTCTAGCACTATCGCAAACAACAGGGGCGATAGTGGGCATCCCTGCCTCGTTCCCCTTCCTAGTGGAAAGGTTGAGGATATATGCCCGTTCGCTACTACCTGCGCCATCGGCCGGGTGTATAGTAATCGCACCCACGCCATATATAGGGGCCCGAAGCCCATGCGGGTTAGTACAGCAAAGAGGTATTCCCACTCAACCAAATCAAATGCCATTTTAGCATCTAAGGAAAGTATCACTGTCTGTTCCTGAAGGAGATGCGCCCTTGCCAACACCCCGTGCACCCTTCGCAGATTAAGTGCCGTGCTCCTATGTGGCATAAAGCCCGATTGGTCAGGGTGTATCAGCGTAGTGAGATGTTTGGTGAGGCGGCTGGCCAGAAGTTTCGCCAGGACCTTCGCTTCTGTATTGAGCAGTGAGATGGGTCGGTATGAGGTACAATCGGTTGGTGGTTTAGACGGTTTTGGGATGGCCACAATGGTGGCTGTGCGTTGATCTAGTGGGAGCAGCGTCTTCTGTAGGCTGTCGTTAAACATGTCAAGGAGGGGCTTGGCCAGGACTGAGTCCATCGCCTTGTACCACTCCACAGGAATCTCGTTCGGGCCTAAGGCTTTGCCGGATTGTAGCGCCTGTATTGCCAATTGGACCTCTCCTACAGTCAGGTCTGCGTCTAGTTCCTGCTGTGCTTCTGGTGAGAGCACCGGGACATGGATGTTGCGAAGTGAATCTAAGGCCTCCCGTTCAGTGACCAGCCGTGTCGGTGTGTAGATGTTCTGGAAGTGGCAGGCTAGAGTCTGGACTATGTGCTCTGGGTGAGTTCGCATCACGCCGCTCGTATCATAGAGTCCGTGAATCCCTTTGTTGCTGCCACCCCGCTTGTCTAGCCACGCTAGCATCTTCCCTGCCTTATCGCCCACGTCATAGATTCTGTGCGCTGTACTCGCGAGGTGTCCCTTTGTGATCACTGTAAGGTGCGCCTGATGTTGCTGCTGGCGAAGCTGTAGTGCATGGAGTGTCTCCGGAGTGGGGTCTGTCATATGTGCAGTGTTCGCCGTGTGTAAGGCAGCTTCCAAATTGGCCAGTGTAGCCCTGGATTCCCTCTTATGCCCAGTAATGGCAGATATGGACGCCCCTCTGAGGACCGTCTTATATGCCTCCCACAGAATTGAAGGTGAGGCGACCGACCCAGTGTTCTCCTTGAAATAGTGTGTGGTGGTTGACTTGAGCTTCTTTTTGATACCAGGGACTTGCAGATAAGTGGGATAGATCGGGTATATCCTACCCCGCCTACACTCCTTAGTGGAAATGTGAAGGGAGACCGGGGAGTGATCAGAAATTCCCCGCGGCATAATGTCAACACTATCCACAGAGCTCATTCCAACCCCCAGAATGAAAAAGTAGTCAATTCGGGAGAGGGTGTTGTGTGGTGCGGAGAAATGTGTGTAATGCTGCGCTGTCGGGTTCAGGTGACGCCAGACATCTGTGAGGCCCATAGCAGATAAAAAGCCCGGGAGTGCTGCGGCTCCTCTCTGGCGAGCTCGCTGGGGAAAAGTATCTAGTAGAGGGTCCGCGATGGCATTGAAATCCCCCCCCATGATCACATCTCCCTCGGGGAGATCAATAAGGAATCGGCTGAGCGCCGGGAGGGCCGTAGCGTGCAGTGCAGGGGGGATGTAGACTGATACCACATTCAAGGCCCTTCCCTCCCATTGGCCTGAGAGTGCTGCAAACCTGCCCTGGTCATCCGTCTTGCGGCTAGTGACCAGGAAGGGGGAGCTGTTCCTGAGGAGGATCCCAGTGCCCCTGGAACCCGAGGTGAATTCGGAATGTACCGCCATGGTGTATCCACGCCTGTTCAGGGCTTTACAGGTGGTTCCCGCTAAATGTGATTCTTGCAGCAGTACCAGGTCTGACCGAGCACGCTTAACTGTTTGCAGCACCAAACCCCTTTTTATTTTGTCTCCCAACCCTCTGACATTCCAAGTAAGGAGCTTCAGTGGGGGCACTACAGTCGTCGCCTGGGTACCCATCGCTGGTGTAGCTTGATTATGCTGTGCCATGTGTATGATTGAACCGAGGTCTCCATTGTCAGGAGGAGAAGGGTGCCAGAGTGCGGAGGCGGTGCACGCCACCCATAGTGTGTGGTGTATTCATGCCCTGTGAGATCGCAATAGTGATGACCGTGTAACTTAACTTGAACTCGAACTTCAGAACTCCCAACCCACCACCCCCTCCCTGCTCCCCTGCACCACGGACGAATTCCCGCCCGCATCCCCAACTTGGCAGAGTGCTTGATTCCCCCCCCTATCTAGTCTTACTTGCTTGTGGGGTTGGTGAGTCCCCTACAGGCACCGGCCAGAACCCGCCCTACTCGGTTCCATCGGCCCAAGGTCCCAAGTGTAGTGATCAATGCTTGATGCTTCCAGCGTAGTCATTCATCCCCTGTTAGGCTGTCCCGAATCAAAGGGATCTCTTTCAAGATCGGAGTCCAGTCCCCCGGCTGCGCCCTGTTCAGTGGCCGGGCTGGGCGTGCGGCGTTCCGGTGTTCTCTCCTTACGGTGATCTTGGCGGTCTTTGCACGGGCGTTGAGGCTTGCCCGCCGGTCTCCAGCCGTCCAGCCATTCTCGCGCTACTTCAGGATTGTCGAAGAACCACGTCCTCCCCTCGGCCACAATCCGCAGTTTAGCGGGGAACAGCATTGAGTAGGGTAGTTCCCTGTCTCTCAGAGTCTTTTTGACTGCATTGAAGGATTTTCGACGCCTGGCCACCTCGGCCGTGTAGTCCGGGAAGAACGCCAGCGTGGAGTTCAGGATCTTCACCGGCGGCGCCACCCTGGCCGCTTGCAAAATGGCGTCCCTGTCTCTATAGTTGAAGAGTCTGGCCAGCACCGGTCGCGGTGTGGCCCCTGGTTGGGGTGTACCCCCGGGGACTTGATGAGCCCTTTCAACGGAGAAGAAGGCTGATAGCCCTTTAGGCTGCAGTTTTGTCTTGATAAGGTCCTCTATATACAGGTCCATGGCCCCTTTCCCCTCCGATTCCGGAAGGCCTAGAATACGGACGTTGTTTCTTCTTGAGCGTCCTTCCTGGTCGTCCAGCTTTTCTTGAAGTTGTTTGGTGGTTTTTTCTAGTCGTTCCATTGCCACCTGCAGGTCCGAGGTGTCCTCAATAAGTGATTTCGTGACCACCTCTACTTGGGCCACCCTCTCCGATATTTTCTTGAAATCTGCTCGCAGCAGGGTCACTTCCGTGGAGATTGTGCCGACCGTCGCTTGGACGTCTGTGAGGGTTCTCATGATGGCCTCCAGTGTGACTTTTCCAGTCCCGTTGGTGTCAGAGGAAGCTCCGGCTGAGTGCCGACCAGGCCCTTGCGAATGACTGGTGTGGGCGTAAGCAAACTTGTCCAGCTTTGATTGCGTCGCAGACATGCTCCTCGTGTTCTTGCCCGCCATGATGGCTTGCTAGCGTTACCAGTGTCTATGCAGGCCTTCCCCCCGCTGTGTGTCGTTGATGCAGCCGGTTAAAGGTGCAGGGTTTAGACTCGTCTCAGCCCGTGGTGCGGCCGGTCTGTGGCTGCCTTTGGAAGCAGTGGAGAGATTCCCGCTGTGTTAATGGCGGCGCGCATAGGTCTCTGACTCCGTATTCTTTCACTCCTCCACGTGGAGCGCGCCGCTGCGCGTTAAGGTCGCAATGTGCCTCCGGGGGCCGGTGCCACTACGGTGTGGGCAGCCCCTCTGACTAATGGCAGTCCGGGGTGATATTTAGTGATGTGGGGGGACCGCGCCGGTCCAGGCGCCGTCCGCCTACTCGCGCCGCTTTCGTTGGGGCGTTTCCTCGATGGTGTGCGGGGCCCCCACTGACCTTGCTTCTACTGGAGTCTTGGGCGAAGGGCGCCCTCAGGTGCAACGTTGTGTGAGCGCCGAGGCGGAGCTCATTGCCAATCAAGGAGGACCGGTCGCCGGCTAGTTCCGTCCCCTCCCGGCCGGGTGAGGTGCGCTTCCGGTCGGCTCGCCTCCGAACCCAGGGCCGGTGCTGTTGAGTCGCTGCAGGCCTCGCCTCCCCATCGACGGATGGGGCACTTCCCGGCGTCGGATTTTCGCTGGGAGCGGTTCGTTCTGTGCCGCTCGGTTCCCGGGGCCGATTTCACCCCTTCAGGCAGGTCGATACACGGATGGGTATTCGGATTAGTGTGCGGGCCGGAGTGCCTAGCGGAGCTCCCGGGTTAAGCTGCCGCCATGCTCGGCAGTTGGCCACGCCCCCGTGCATTAACATTTTTTACATGTTTTATGTGATGCTGTGGACAGTTGAATTCGTTGCAGCACCTGTTTACTAAAGACCTTTTGTAAATTAACTATAAGACTAATAGGCCAGTAATGTCAGGGGATACTAGGATTCCCTTTCTTAAAGACTGGCATGATCTCAGCACCCTTTCATGATATAGGAACAACCTCTTCCGCCACAACAGCACTAGAAATGGCATTGATATAAGGGGCCGAATTAGTAGATTGAAAGAGATCCGCAGGTCTCTTGCCAAGACCTGGAGCCTCTCCTTATCGGACAAAGGTCACTGTAAGAGCAGTTTCCTCAGTGGAATAGACTAGTGGGGCCAAGTGAGAGTTGGAAAAATGGCTATCATCCCGAAGGTTAGCAATCCTCTTTGATTGTGCGTACTTGAGTACAGCTATCCAAAGTGGGCAAACCATTCACAGGGTAAATAGCAAATGAAGAAATTGGTGGCTGGGTTACAGTTGCGCTGGGTAACAATGATAATAGTAAGGATAAGAACAAGTAAAGAAGCTCCAAGGATAAGGTTTAGACCACCAAACTAAACACAACAGGCATGAACCAGTCAATGCCCTAATACACAACACAACATTTATCCTGAGCTAACACAAAAATCCACTTTGCAACCAACGAACAAATCACAAGTCGCTGTTTGTTTTCTTCTTTTCTTTCTTTTATTTCATGCGTTGATTGTTCATAAACCTCCTAGCCGACACGTGTTTCGTCTGATTTGGTGTTAATCCACAGACTTCTTCAAGGCTAGAACAATGTAATTTTATAGTTTTAAAATCTTTACATATGTTAGTTTATTTCAAAACCCCTATTTTTCAAGAACTCTGATTCCAAAGAGTCCCATTTATAGAGTGTTGCAGGTTATCAGCGTCAAGGAGCTGGTGCAATATCACCAAAAGACAAAACAAGGTGCTCTGAAAAGAATTTTGGTGAATAGTAACCGCCAACACTACAAAGTATATAATAGTGGTAATAAAGAGGAATCCCACCACCATGAGCTTTATCCTGTGTGCAGTTCACATCAACACACTGGTGAGAATCCCGTATTTATAAATCTGGTGAGAAATATGTAAATATAAACTGGTTGCTATGGCTAGAGAGAGATAGCCCCACATCAGAATATCGTGCTCAACCAAAATTGCGAACCAGTCATGGGTACCTTGATTGATCAAGTTCGACCTCTAGTCTCTTGTTCAACACCCCTGCCACAGCGTCATTGGGGTTCAGTTATCCTCTTAGCTATCGATATAAAAACCGCAATTTAGAACTTAAATACCGTCTATCTGTATGCACGTTTAAAAGCCAACCTTAATCTAATTATATTTGATACTCACTCTATTTTTCACGTTGTTTTGGCCCGTAGGTATCAATCAAGGTACCCATGACTGGTTCACAATTTTGGTTGAGCACGATATTCTGATGTGGGGCTATCTCTCTCTAGCCATAGCAACCAGTTTATATTTACATATTTCTCACCAGATTTATAAATACGGGATTCTCACCAGTGTGTTGATGTGAACTGCACACAGGATAAAGCTCATGGTGGTGGGATTCCTCTTTATTACCACTATTATATACTTTGTAGTGTTGGCGGTTACTATTCACCAAAATTCTTTTCAGAGCACCTTGTTTTGTCTTTTGGTGATATTGCACCAGCTCCTTGACGCTGATAACCTGCAACACTCTATAAATGGGACTCTTTGGAATCAGAGTTCTTGAAAAATAGGGGTTTTGAAATAAACTAACATATGTAAAGATTTTAAAACTATAAAATTACATTGTTCTAGCCTTGAAGAAGTCTGTGGATTAACACCAAATCAGACGAAACACGTGTCGGCTAGGAGGTTTATGAACAATCAACGCATGAAATAAAAGAAAGAAAAGAAGAAAACAAACAGCGACTTGTGATTTGTTCGTTGGTTGCAAAGTGGATTTTTGTGTTAGCTTAGGATAAATGTTGTGTCATTCACAGGGTAAAACTGAAGATTCAGCTGGTTTCCCCAATTCCAACCCCACCTAGGCTGACTACATGCCAGAATTTCGTCTGGTCATTGTAAACTGAAGCTTCCACACGTTCAGTCCAAATTGCACTTTCCCATCCTGCTTTAGCTTGCTTTAGGGTAAACCGATATAAAGCCCTACTTTCTAAGTGCGTCTGGGCGGTGATCTCTGCTCACTGAGTTTTCCGCACTCCACGTTACGCAGAGTTCGCAGAGTTCCAGTTTTGTTTCCTCGCCTGCGCTCATTAACATCAAGTTGGTGAGCGCAAGCGAGGAAAATCCACCTCCCGGCGAGATTTTTCCTCATTCGCGCTAGTCAAAGTCAAGTTGGCGAGCACGAGCCAGGAAAATCAACCGCCAGGTGAGATTTCTCGATTATACTACAAATGATACTGTTGGGTACATTTCTTTTACAATTACAACATTAATTATCATAATTAATGTTGTAATTGTAAAAGAAATTGAGTTCACCCAATAGAACCATATATTATCGTTTGACGCCCAGGTTCCGAGGGACACTGGGTTACCTCATTATATTTTATGTAGGTGAGATTTCTCAACGGGCGGTTAGATTTTTCAATGCTGATGGCCGCATATGCTTGTGACTGCTCGAGTTGAGAAACTGTCAGTTTATATTGAGAAAGCTGCCGCTCAGGTAGAAAATCTATTAAGTGGCAGAAAGGAAGCAGCGCCCGCTTGCGCTGTGCTTGGTGCCGTTCGCGATAAGTTCACAGTGCGGACAAACACCCTGAACCAAACACACTGAAAATTATCGCAAACAGCATTTTTTCTAACCCACTCAGCCATTTGCAAAGCTGCGCCCAGCCCGGTGCAGTTTTTTTGTACTTCGTGGAGTTAGCGAAAGTCCGTCCAGGCCTAATTCTAAGTGCTTATGAAAGCTTGGTCAGCGCAACTCTACATGCCTTGTTAAACCACCCCTTTGAAGGAGTCAGTTTAAGTCGACTCGAGGCTCCCTTTGTGAAAAAGTCTCTATGGTTTAGGAAAACTGGATTGTGCTCCATCAGAATCTGTGCATTGCTCCCCCTGTTGGCAAAAATAGTCTCCATGTGAGAGGCTATATTAGAATATAATTCAGAGACAGCATTGGGGAGGAAAAACACAAGCTCCCACTTAACATTTCTACACTTGTTCATGAGTTCTATCTGGTCCTGCTGTCTCAGACTTGGGAAGGAAAACCAATTGGGTTAACTGCTTCATTTTAAGTCCTAAAGGATTACAGTCACTCTGATATCACTACAACACCATCAGACCATCCATTTAGCTCAAACGTTTCACATCCAAAAGGATGTAGTCAATGGAGCGAGAGTACGACCCTCTTCTAAAGGTGGAAGCAGGGGTTTCGTCAGAGGATGAGTGGCTATTGCAGGCTCAGAGGCCATGCGTCAAGGTGAGTTCCACCACTTGAAGAGCCGCCCTAGAGAGATTTATCCTCACTGGTGAGATACGGTAAGGTCAGGGATCCCCCATATTAAGTCTTCACAGATAGACAGTTCTTGGGTGATACCATTCGGTTCCAAGGAGATATTAAAATCTCCAGCCACAAAAACATAGTGAGACTCTAAGTTTGCTGCCAATATTTTATCAAACAGATGAAGGGTTGTGGATTCTTGCTCATACCCACAATTTCTGTAATATATATGTTAATCAACCGGAGCAATTTGGACTTTGGGCAAGAAAAAATTAGCCCTTGAATATCTGGAGAACCTGACTGGACTTTAATAACAGGGCAGGATAAAGAGATACACACCCATATGAGCAACCCACTTGAGGGATACCCAGAAGTTTTGATAGCAGGAGCTCTATAACTTTTAAAAACACTCCGATGTACTTGCTTATTCGCCCATGTTTCCTTAAATAAACAAATTTCATTGCTATAAATAAACTGTCCCCAATTGGGTTCACCTAACTTGCCCCAAATGTTCCAGCTTAAAATAGCTGGCTGAGAGGGTAAGAGGCTGGGTGGTAAATCATTATTATCTACATCATCTATCAGTGGATGTTTAACTAATCTAGTAGGAGACACTTCAACCATGTGAGCTAATGAACAAAAACTGTTAGGTAAAAGGCTAGTCTCACAATCGGGTGCTAGCAGAGATATTTTACTTTGATGTTTTCTTTTAGGTGCACAGTCTACGAAGGTAGACCCATTCTCGTAGTACGCCATGGATAAAAAGCTTGCAGTATGTACTTCTGAGTGCAGTCAATCAACCTGGGAGAGTGAGGAGGAGCCTCCCACTGTGGCAAAAAGATTCAGGTGGGAGTCAATTCTGTCGGCACAGGGGCCCAAAGTTGTGGAGGTAATTGTGGCACAGGCACCTGCCTGTGTCTCAAGTGGCGATAAAAGAAACCCAGTGGGAGGAGTGAAATATTGGATGCTAACAC
Organism: Lissotriton vulgaris; assembly: GCF_964263255.1. Classification (NCBI taxonomy): domain Eukaryota; kingdom Metazoa; phylum Chordata; class Amphibia; order Caudata; family Salamandridae; genus Lissotriton; species Lissotriton vulgaris. Next base: position 1,994,678,311 of record NC_141687.1, read on the forward strand.
ACCAAAATGCAACTAACCAGGGTATGTTTGGCAGCACGATTACATAAGATCATGCATCAGGGGGCAGGTTCATCAATATTGGCTTTGACTCAGTGGCCGGGCCCACCAATATGCTTGTCAATGTTCCCCCAGACCCACCTCTCTCCTCCTCTTCTCTTTCTTTCACCCAATGGTCGTTTTCCCACTCTCGCCTGCTCACACAAAGCCACACTAGACCGGTTGACTAGCATGCTTGTTTAATGATGGCTTCCTGCCGACTCAGAAGGAGTAATTTCTGCTACAGTGGGACAGGAACTATGGATAGTATCTACAGAGTGGAAGACAACAAGCGGCACCACCACCAGCTGTTGCACCACACAAAGGGTGTTCATCTTGCAAAGCTATAGTTTGATCGCACCCAAACGTTTGTAAATTGACTCCAGCTTGCCCAAAGAGGCCTCTATAAATCTGTTGCATGGCCCTTTATTGGCTCAGTTGGTTTGTCTTTTTCTACTACTTCTGTGCCCCTTCCAGAGAAAAGACCGGAAGCATGCGGCCTCTTTGATTAAGTACCTGTTTCAGTTCTCTTCCTTTTTCCGACTGGGCCCCTAGTTGCATTGCATGTAGTTGAGATTGAAGTTGTGGTTCCTCCGGCTCCACAAAAGGGGCACTCACAGGTGTATTTGTAGCACACGCCCCAAAACTCAGACAGCCAGCTATGGCTCTTGTGTCAACGGTACACAGACAGGGGACAAAAAAGGGGAGGAGGCGATAAGCAGCATTCAGCTAACTCAGTTTCTTTGTTGCTGACTCCAACAGCCCTCTGAAGGATCCCATCAAGAGTGGTGCCAGGGACAACTTTCCTGGGGCTTCTGCATCCCCATTTTAAGCAGATAGCTAACAACAGAGTTTTATATAAAGAAAGAAAAATAGCAGTAACTGATGTTTCCCAAGTGAAAGAGAGGCAGTCCAGCCCAGCCTCCTCCGGATGATGACGGGTGAATACTGGCCCGGCGTTGGCCGAGTACGTCCCACAATCATGGGTTCTGCACCCGCTATTAAGCGCTCCAACAAAGCTTCACTCCTTTTCCTGGGTTCAAAGAGGCTGGTGTGTTGAGTACCCCGTTCACAGTGACAGCGTCCTGCAATGATATACTTTAATGCTCAAGACTAAACAATTGATGAAAACACTTTCACTGGTGGGAATTGTGGTTGTCTAGTAATGTCAGTAATAAAACAATATAATAAAAACAATCCCTTGCAAACAATTACAGGGATATTGTGGTTAAGATTCAAAGCCTCCAACTAAATTTGAAATGTAACTATTAGCTACATTACTACAATACTATAATGTCGTATAAATTAATTGATCACGGAGATACACAAAGCATCTGAGTTCACATCACAAATTCTATCATTAATGACATCACTTTAAGGCTCACATATGAATTTACTGCTGTCTTTATCCATAACTTCAGAGAAGTCACAAATAATTGCATTTTTCTAATTTGTTTATTGATAGAGAAATAAAATATGTTTACAACCTTATTGGTGATATCTTGATGATACAAGTAGTGCAGACTCCCAACTACATTTCATGTCAGTGACGTTCTCTCTGAATAGGAAGTTCATCAACAGCAGTCATTCTGGTCTATCTAGATCTTATGGTTAGACATCTAAATACTACAGCCTTTTCAACTGCATTTAAGGAGCATAATTAAAAGTACTGCTAGGAAATTTTACTATAAGAAACTTTTATATGTGCACTTTGGTACTAGGAAACGTAGATGTTGACAGGGACAGTGCAGCAATATTAATGAAATATTGGTATCACCAGAGCAGTCTTTATCACTCATTATGAAGAAGTGAAAGTTTCCTACAGTTACACCAACAAGTACTGCAAATCTTGACAGACATTAAAGGCAGTTGTGTAGCTGCAATATCAGTTTTCACAGGTAGATGCTCATGTAGACTAAATTTCTCTTACACAAATATAAGAGAGATTGAGTGTACTTGTTAATGTAACTGCAGGAAACTTTCACCTCTTTATAATGTAATATCTGTCTCTACTTCCATGACACCATTTGATATGCCATTAGTGAAATATTCATCACTGCACTAGGGATTCGTTATTCCTAATTTAACTAGCTACACCCAGGAAATATCAGTGTGTTTTAGATTCTGGATATTAACCATAATGTTCCATCACTATGAAACTTTAGATAAGTGTATGCTTACATTTCTTACAAAGAAAAAGATCCATGCTAATTTAAATAAAACAGGGGTTAAATAAATCAGTGTCATCTTAAATTTTGGAGACCCAGGGCAGGAACTGTTTTGAGGAGCACCTGTATGGAACAACTTTCAATATTATTAACCATGTATTACTTATTAAATTCCTGTATGGTCAAACAGTATTGAACTTCACGGTTTGTGAGCCAGAAATACACCAAAGTGAGCTGGAAATGTCACGATATCAGAGACCACCTTAGTAGGTCGGGGGGCCTGGCAATTGCCCACTTTGCCCATGCCTTTAAATATCTCTGCATAAATACGAAATGTAATATTTTCTTACCTTGGAATAGGAACACAAAAGCAACCACATGGATGATTAAATCCTCTCACAAAGCCTGGTTGAGGGGGACAGTCTGAATGTTGTATATTAGTAGCTGTGAAACATTACACAAAATAATTTCAACCTCGTGGCAAATTATCACTGTACACCAATACAAAACACTTATGTATATGGAGATTAAATAGTTTACCATTCGATGTTAAAGTTCCATTTTCATACTGTTTAACCAAAACCACGTCCACAAAATCTCTTGGAGAAATAATCTTCATGGCAGCTGATGGTGTTACAGTTCTGCAAACTGATACATTCTGCAAAAAATATGTTTATAGTTGTTTTGTATACATGTGGCACAGAGGAATACTACTGTGTTACAGTGACATTAAGTTACCATAATTAAAAACTGAAAGTTGCAAACATCAGCAAAATATGAGTCATACACCTAAACAGACGCCACCAAGAGCTCATGCTGTACCAGTGTATATTAATAAATCCAATATGTTTTCAAGTGCCTTGAAGTGGCCACAAAGTGGCAAGTCAGCCACTATGTGAAGTAAATAAATAGATAGATATATCAATTGTTACATAAATAATCATCTGGTCTACCCTAAAGTGCATTCACATGACCCTCTAAACAAATCATGTATTGAAGTATTCAGTTGCGCAATTATTTTCGACATTATACTTGTCCTTAAAAATATAATTTATAAAACTACTTATATAAAATGCAATGGTCTTAAATATAGGGATTTCATAAGTTGACCATTCCCATTTTTTGCAAATGTTTGTCTCATTCATGCTTTACTGCGGTTAAATAAACCTCCAAATAAATGGGATTCACAAACTAAAATGTTAGCCTTTAAAATGATCAAACATATCCTGATTAACAGAACCGAGATGGACAATGTCACGGACAGAGTCAATAGACATCCAATTCTCTAGGTAAATGGATAGGATTGGTGGGTGGGTTTAGCGACTTAAGGCCTGATTTAAATCTCTGCGGAGGAGTTACTCCGTCACAAAGGTGATGGATATACCATCCGCCAAAATATAAATTCCATTGTATCAAAGAACAAGAAATCGGTCACTGTTGTGAGGGAGTAACCAGTCCGCCCACATCTAAATCAGGCACTTAGGCTAGCCAATAATAGTCTAATTGTTTAAGAACTTATAACAGGGCCAAATCGTTGTGACATTGCAACATGTAAACTAAAATAAACTTAATCAAAGAAGCACCCCTTCAAGCTTTGACAATGTTCACTGTCTGAATTCCTATATGAATATTCTTCTAGATGTAAAACAGTCAAAAGAGCTTTTGGTCTTCTATTATATAATTTACAACTAGTAAAACCAACCTCACAGCTTGTTCCACATAAGAGTCTAACACTACAGTGTCTCCTACTAGCTCCTATTACTGGTTATCAAATATACTGCGGGTACCAATCACATTTCTATGTGGAAAAATTATTTTACAACTGCAAAAAAGAAATAAATTGATCTCAATAATCTCTATAGGCCCCAACTAGTGAAGAATTGACTGCTGTCAAGGTTTGCGTGACCAGTTTTAAATATTCAGAACAGAAGATAATTTAACTACTTGGAAAGTAGAGGGACTCATACCTACTTCTTTTTCACCATACCTACACGTCTTTTGGCTCCATCCCTCCTACGCTGATACTTGTGTATGTGTGGTATTTCTTTAGCACTTATCTAACACAATAGCAATGGAGTGATGAACAGCTGGTATGAACCCTAGGATAGACTGCAAGTCAGTTACAAATAGCATTCATTGAAGAGAATTGGAGTTTAAAAAAAACCCTTAGAGACTGTTGATTTGGTGTTAATTTGGGTATGTATTCTGTAAATGCTTTGGAGGCAGTGGGACACAGCACCATTTGTAATCAGAAACTGTCTAGTTAAGAGAAAGTAGGTGCGTAAATGACAATCTTAAAATGATAGACCTAAGATGGGGCATAGTTAACTTAAGTAAAATATGTATCAGAGTCTGTTTGGTTCTGACATCATACAATTGGATCTGTGAAAAATGTACTGCATAGTAGAACTGTTTTTAATTATTTATATTATTGGATTCTGGCTGGTCATCATCTAATGGCACAGGAAGTGACACACCTGCATTTCACAACATTCACCACCACACTAAGTGACATCACTAGTTTTCTGCCAAAAGACTCTTTAAAACAGGAAGCCAAGCAAGAAGACTTCATTTCCTATCATTCATCTGCACAGGAATTGAAATATTTGATTTTCCCATCACCCATCGGCACAGGAAGTGACATAATTGCCCCTAAACCGTCTTTTGTCTTTAAAAGAATAAAGCAAGCAAAAGTACTTAATTTCCCATCATCCATTGGTATAGGAAATTACAGATCTGCATTTCCCATCATCCATCTGCACAGGAACGAACACCACTGGCTTTCTCCGAACACCATCTTCAAATGAAAATGCCAAGCAAGACGACTTCATTTCCTACCATCATCTGCAGAGGAACTGACACCCCTTCCTGTCTTCTGCATACTTCAATCAACACTACAGAGCATCCTCAGCAAAGGGCAGGCGTTGCCAAATGGGCCAGGTAGAGCCTTATGGCAGAACCTCTGTTCCAGTGAAACTTGCAAAGTATGATAAAATCATGTTCATCACTCACTACTCGATGATATCAATCCCCACATTCACACTCAGGTGTAAATGAAAGCAACATCCAGATTTCGCACAACCCACTATGTACAGATCCCACTATCAGGCACCCTCAAACTACAGAAACACATTCCAACTCATGCTCATTAATGCTTGCTCTGCTGCACTCCACACACTACACATCGCAGACTTCATCACCTATTACAAGGTTGATGCCCTCTTCATCACAGAAATATGGTTCACCCCCACATCGTAGTATATCCTAGACACCCTTCTCCTTCTTCCCACAGGCTACAGCATCTATTTTATGGACCGTGCACATGAGAAGAGAGAAGGCCAGGCTATCAACCACAAGCCCTCCTGGTCCTGCACCATGGCCAAGCAATGCTCAACTTCATGGAGCTGCTGACATGACATTTCACACTCTCTGCAACTTACACCACCACCGTCCATCTCATTTATAGGTCTCCCGGGCAGAACAAGGTCTTAACTGATGAATTCTCATACCCTCTCACCATTTTGACCATCCAACATACCCATACCATCCTCTCAGGTTACTTCATCCTCCCAGTCAGCACATTCTAAAAAAAATAAAAAATAAAAAACACACAGAAGAGATACCTTCTTCAGCATTCACACAACCAACACTCCGAAGGTCACATCCTTGAGCCTTGATCTCAACATCACCAACAATCCAATGCAAACCACCCAAACCCCTGGACTGCACTAACCACTTGGCCATTCCTATCTCCCTTTACAGTGTCCTACCAATAAACAAAGGTCAACACAACAGAGAAGAACAATCCCTCAAGGAAATCTCCATTGACAACTTAATGATTGAATTCATCGCTCACCCTATGAACGCCATGTCCAACGCCAACATCGTTCTAAACAGCTTCAACATTTCGTTTTAAAGCGTTGTGAAAATCCACACCGCAATTAGAATATGCAAGTGCAAACTAATGGCTTCAGCACCCTGGTACACTAAAAACCTTGCCTACAAAAAACGACCCATCCGCAGACAAGAAAGAAAGAAAATGGTGAAAATAAATGAACTCCAGAGAACCTCTTGATACTAAAGTCCCTCCGGATAACAAGCAGACAGCTCACCATATTAACTAAAGCAAATACTACACCAACACCATTAATAAAGCAACCAACAGAATCAGAACACTGTTCGTGACAATCAAGCACCGCATCAAAGCCCTGCCAGGCCTACCTATTCCTCACTTCACACAAAAGTGGAATGCCAACAACCTTTTCCTCTGTGAATAAATACAGAAGATCTGACAGCCCCTCCATAACATCACATCAAACCTGCTTCAATTCTTGTATCAATCTTTTACGGCAGGATCCTGCGGTGGTTAGCTTTCAAAGCCCCATCTCTCTCAGATCTTGCTATCTTACTCAACTCCCTCAAAACCAGTTCTTATGAAGATGATTTATTACTATTGTACTTCATCTTAGCTCTCTCTGGGTATGCTCTCTTCCCCTTACTTGACATTGTCAATGCCCAATTACTCCTAAAGAAACCTGCACTAAACCGAGATGACCATGCCAACTATAGGCTCATTACATACAATTCATTGGCAAAATTATTGAAAAACAATCTATGTGCGACTCCAAGATCACGTCAATGCTGACCATCTCCTTTACAGCTACCAATCTGCCTTCATATTATGCTGCAGCAACTATACTGCTACCTTAGGCATTGTAGACAATGTCCTCTTCACCACAGTTGAAGATAGCTCATGCCCCCTGTTATTACTGAATTACTCAGCTGCTTTCGACACATTCGACCTTCCCACTCTCATAAGCACCATGGTGTCTCAAATGGGATTTACTAGCAATATCCTTTATTAGTTCTATCTCCTCCTTTCCAACTGAAACAGGTTTGTTCACATGGTCACTTTCAGGTCCCAAAAGATGATCAGCTCCATACTGTCTGCTGTCAACTTCAACATTTACATGGAGCTGGTTGGCGCTTTGCTCACAGATAAAAACATGAAAATGTACCAATATGCTGATGATAGACAACAACTCTACTTGAAAATCTCCTCTGCTTCAGATATCCACTGCCTCAAACACTGCTTGCACATCATCCAGACCTGTATGTGCAGCGCCTACCTAAGGCATAAAACAACCAAGAGAAACATCCTGTCATTTCCAAAGAACAGCAAACAAGATTCAGCACATTCCTGGCTCAATGACATGAAACTTTAGGAACACATTGGCAAAAACCACAAAGACAGCCTGGTACAAGCTCTAAAGAAAGTCAAACTATTTCTTCCAGAAAGTGACTTCAGACTGCTGTTCAAGCCATAATACTCTTGCATCTGGACAGTGGTAGAGTCCTTCACCATGGCCTCCTGGACTCCAAACTGGCACCTCCTAGGGGCATCCTGCAACACAGCACATCTAACCCAGGACCTGAAGAAATATGATCACTTCACCCTCATCCTGATAGAACTCCTTTGGCTCCCCGTGTCAGCCCGTACCAACTTCAAAACCAGCCGAATAATTTAGAAACCACAAGACACAAGACCTTTTTCATCTATTCAACCAGAATCTGGAACAACATTCCCATTTACATCAGAATCGCCCTGCGGATGCTTTAATCTAGGAAAGAGTTGAAAACTCACCTCTTTACCGAACACTGCAACACAATGCATTAGTCGTACACAACCCATCTTTTTCTCCTATTCTTTTTTAATTTATGCTCGTCTTTGACCATGTACAGCACCCCACACCCTTTTGGCTAGGTAGGCGCTATAGAGATACCATGTACATACATACATGCAAAGACAGTAAGAGTCAAAGGAATATGACAGACTTTGTGACATAAATGTCTTAGAAAGGCCCCAACTGAATTATGAACCCCTAAGAGTTAGCACGTTTAAACCAATTCCAGAAGATGATCACAGAGGGAAGTACTACAATGCAACTTCAGGTACAAGCAATTGCAGAATGCATTAGGTCCCAAAAACCAAGTGCTACACACTATGTACCTCTACACTGAAAATGTTAGACCAATATTGAATTTTCTATTGATTGGTAAATAAATAATATGCTCTCTCTTAAACGTGCTTGGTTTACAATAAGGGTATTTTTAATGTTCTTACATCAGCAACTGCTTCAATAACTTCGAAATTCTGGACGTTTTTATCCCATTTGGTTCTTAATCCACCAGGTTCTGGATTTAAACACTGCCAGACGTGATCAGGGCTTGCTTGTACAATTCCTTCTCCTTTATATCTGTGGATGAAAGAATTTGTGTAACAATTTTATTTCAAAATACAAAGGCAGGTGTGGAAAGCTAGGAGTGCCTAGTACTCTTGTGGCTTGAGCACCTTCCAACCTACTGCTGATGAACAAATTGTCTCACACCATTTAAATGACAAGCCTTAAACAATCAACGCACATGTATCACTTTGAAAAGTATCAACCATTTATTGTGTCATCAATAGTATACTATGAGCATTATATCTGCACATAATGACACAACAGTTGCAGTATCCATGGCAAGATATATAAAACTGACCCCCCCCCCTAATTGGTGCTAATTTCTGGCTGTGATCTCTACTGGAGTTATTACCTTTTTACAGCAGAAGAAGTATGTCTAGTTCTCATAATAAATGTCTGGCATGTGATGCAAACATTGACAAAGGCAATAGTTCTCAGCTGTCAATATTGGCTTTGCCATTGCTTTGTTTTTTTAAATCATAGAAAGAGCCACGAATACATGCATATGTGTGGCAGCCATTTTGGCATGGGTTTGTTAAAATATTTTAAAATGCTTTACAAGAAGACTCCTCAGATGCGTACAGCATTAATGGCACCCATACGTGAATGCATTTTGCTATGTTGTAACAAATACGAAGATGACCACCGTGCATACACGCCCATATTTAGATGCCTGCCCCACTTGATTTCACATGCATAGGTGGCCATTCTGAAAAGTGAGTGACAAAATATAAGCAAGAGGGCTGTGGACTAGAAGACACTGAGTTAGAAGTGAGCTAGGTCTGCTGGCTTAGTGGGCTAATGCTCGACCTCATGATCGGAAGTTCAAACCCGGTGGGTCCACTCAGCATTTCATCTTCCGAGGTCGATAAAATGAGTTCCATTGATTTGAGTAACAATAAACATCTGTTATTCAGCGCCAAGTTACCCTTGGATGAATGTGCACTTTACAAATACATGTTATGCTATGTAAGTAGGGAAGGGAGGTAAAAGCGAGGAGGGCAAGCAGAGAGAGAGAAAAAGTATTTCCTCTCATGCACTGCAACGCAAAGTCTGACAGCAATGGAAGAAATCATTCTCCTGTCCAAACACGGAGACCAAAATGCCTCCAAGTGTGACTCACACAAAAATAGGGAGGAAAGCCAAAGAATAAGGGTCAGGGAAATAAGTGAGGTAACCAAGCCTTTGAATCATTAGCAAGGGCCGACCCACAGCCCACACTAATGTAATATATTGCAAACTATAGGTCTCAGATAGACAGCTAACACTGCCTGTAGCCGAGTCCTTAAAAATAACTATGGTTTTGGGCGAGAAAATGCAAATCGAATATGTTAGACTTAACAAAACTCTTTTATGGATCCAAAAGTCACAATAGTATTGGCAAACTGTAAGTGATGTAAGTAAAATTTGTGTAATTGGAAGTGCTTGAGATCTTGTTGAAATTGTTGATTGATTTAAATGAATACTGAAAACTGCCCGATATGGACCTGGTTAAAGAGCTAATGTGGATATTACATTTTTGAAGGCTACATCACTAACAGCACATTCAAGAACTATGCTTGTAATATGCATATATATATATACATATATATATATATATATATATATATATATATATATATATATATATATATATATTACCTACTGGCTATCGCCAGTAGGTATATATAGTTAGAATTTTTTCTCTATGGGACTTTTGAAAATTCTATGTCTAATAACTTTGGCGTTTGTGGACGGAATCGGCTGAAATTTTCAGGAAAATGGCACATTTTGTTTCTGAGCAGCCCCTGAAAATTTGGTGGGGTTTCGTCAAGGGGGGGCTGAGAAAAAAGGGGGGTCCCAAAACGCGTTTTTTGCATTGAGTTTTCCATAGGGCGGTTGGACTCACTTTTAGCTCGAACGGCTGAATGGATTTGCACGAAACTTGGCAAAATTGTAGGGACTGTTAGCCCGATGTGCCTTTGCTAGGTCTCAATATATGTGCTCCAGTAGTTTTTGAGAAATTAACGTTCAAACCAAGATATATATCTGTAACAGCGCTCTGGGCAGCGATCCGGTCCGCTTACTTTTCGCTTATCGGAACTTTGCGCGCAGAAAGCTGATTGGCTCTCCGGTGTCTGTCAACATTCTAAACAGTCCGGAGCGGACGCCATCTTGTCTCTCGGTAGGATCGAGAGAGAAGAAGAGGTGGAAAACGAAAGGGGAATTTAATGAAAGGGGGCAAGGTATCCCCCTCTTGACCCCCTAGGAATGTTGTTGGGGTTATTAAAGGGTCCCGTGGGGAAAATAAAAAAAAAATGATTTTTCACGGTAGAAGCGCGGCCGCGAACTGGTAGCGAAACGGGAATTCGCCATTTTGTGCTTCGTTAATTAAATTACTAGTTATAAGTGGGTGCGGGAGACGTATCCTAATCCCCTATGTTTCCTGAGGGTGGCTGAGGAGGCTGATATATGTTGATACATCTCTTCCAGCGGCTGTGCGTGAGCTTTTTTTTTTTTTTTGCTGCGTGACAGTCCGGAGCGGCCGCCATCTTGTCTCTCGGTAGGATCGAGAGAGAAGAAAAGGTGAAAAACTAAGGGGGAATTTAATGAAAGGGGGCAAGGTATCCCCCTCTTGACCCCCTAGGAATGTTGTTGGGGTTATTAAAGGGTCCCGTGGGGAAAATAAAAAAAAAATGATTTTTCACGGTAGAAGCGCTTCACGGGCCGCGAACTGGGCCGCAAACTGGTAGCGAAACGGGAATTCGCCATTTTGTGCTTCGTTAATTAAAGTACTAGGTATAAGGGGGTGCGGGAGACGTATCCTAATCCCCTATGTTTCCTGAGGGTGGCTGAGGAGGCTGATATATGTTGATACATCTCTTCCAGCGGCTGCGCCATCTTGCCTTTTTTCGAATGCCACAATTTTGTCGTGAACGGCAGCCATTTTAGATGCCAGGCTGGTCCCAGGCTATCACCTAACCCTGCGGATGTAGTTTATGGCCCCAGCTGTAGAGAATTCAGACATGCCAATCCTCCTGATTCAGGCGTGTGAGTACTGATTTCAGTGCTAGTCTCCCGCCTCCCGATTTCTGCAAGCAAAAACCCGGGGGCATATTACGAACAACTAGCGATAATTTTTGTCTCTAACTTGTTTAGAGACAAAAATTATCGCCGCACATCGGCGATTTTTATCGCAGATAAACCTTGCTATTATCGCTGAAAAGTCAGCGATATTCATGTATTATCGACCTAATGCTCTTAGCCATGTTATCCACCTCCCATTGGATAACATGGCTAAGAACTGCTCAGGGCAGGTGTTAGATTTTGGAGATATTCGCGCTTAGCGCGAATATCTCCAAAAGTTGGTAATAGAAGGTAGCGATGTTAGGGACTGTTTCCAGTCGCTAACATCTTGGCACGCCACTTTGCATGTCATTAGTGATAAGTATCACTGACATGCAAAGCGGGGCCCAAGATGGTCGCTATCTCCTTTTAGCTGTCACTAACTGGTGTTAGCGACAGCTTGGTAATAGGGAAATAATTTTATCTCCGCTTTCATGGCTTTTAAAGCCAAAAATGCAGAGATAAACCCCCTTGATAATATGCCCCACGATTCCTTGGGGTTTCAGCTGACAGGGCTTGGTATTGTGTTACATGGTAATTTTTCCATGAAACGTCAGAGGGTCGATGCAGGGGTTCTAGAAGAGGTGATAAACCATTTAAGCCTCATGAACAAGCGCATGGTCTTTTAAAGATTTGTGAAGTACTCGGGGCGGCGGTGTGTGTGTGCCCTCTTTCAGGAGCGGGCGGGGGGGCACTGCCAGCAACTTGCCAGGTCAGGTAGTGTTCAACACGTGCATCACCCTTTCTCTGCCTGCTATTGCGCTCCATGCTTCGGAAAGGTAAGAAAAAGAACGTGCATTTGAGTTTGAAATGTCCGATCCTGCAGCAGCACACTTCCAAAGCCCACACATGACAATAACCCGATTCAAGGCCCCATTCACCCGTTTTTAAAAAAATAGATAACACTCCAACAAAGTAAGGTTATAAAACTTTATTGACTACTAACTTTAACGAACGGAACAAAAACTAAAAACATTTAAACATTTCTCAACACAAAAAGCAACAATGGTTAGAAGCTGTCTTTTGTGCGAATAGTCCCAAGGCAGCACAACGTGCAGAGTTCTGGACGGCACCCAGGTGATGTCGCCTGGGTGCCGCACTGGTTTAGGGATCCTACAATGCTGCTCCGAAAATTGGCGTGGGGCGTCCCGGGTGGGGCGGGGGGAGGCCTCGTCAGTAGCGGTCTGTTGTGCGAATAGTCCCAAGGCAGCACAACGTGCAGAGTTCTGGACGGCACCCAGGTGATGTCGCCTGGGTGCCGCACTGGTTTAGGGATCCTACAATGCAGCACAGAAAAACAGCGTGGGGCGTCCCGGGTGGTGCGGGGGGAGGCCTCGTCAGTAGCGGTCTGTGTCCAGTGTCACATGGCTGACACAACATGTACGACAGGCACCCAGGTGATGTCCAGTAAACTGCCGCACTGGTTTTGGTATCCTACAATGCTGCTCCGAAAATTGGCGTGCGGCGGCCCGGGGGGGGGGGCGTGGGGGAGCCGGCGTGAACGGGCCTCCCCAGGTGGCGGCCATCTAGCTGAGTTGCGCTCGCTCTTGCGGCCACAGCGTCTCGCTCACCATGTTGTTGAGTTGCTCCCACTCTTGCAGTGCAGCGATAGGCGGCTGCCACATGGCTCTTAAAATGGCGGACAGCTCCTCGGTTTTAGGCCTGGTCCACTGAAATGGCCCTGGGACACTTTGGAACTCGGACGCTTGCCTGCTAGGGCTTGGGCTCCATTCTCGAAAAGCGTCCCCTCAGCCGTGAAGATTGTATAAAAGTCTTGGGGGCCCCCGACTCCCGCAGGCTTCCGGTGGGGAGCGGCTGCCATGATTGCTCGCGGAATGACCACGACGGAGCCACGAGATGGTGGTGCTCTCATGCTGACGCCAGCTTCAGTCTGAATGATCCAGAAACAAGGTGGGGCTTTCATCGTTTGGGAAAAAAAAATGTTCTAAACCAATGAAAAGTGTTATTTTTAGGTCATATGACCAAGCCTTCCATCTTTAGGAAACCAAAAGTAAAATGAACCAATGAAAAGTTTTATAAACAAGTCACATGACCTGTTATGCGGCATAGGGCTACAAAAAGCGTAGAAAATCCGTTGGCACGTGAGGCGGCGTCAGTAGCGGACCGATGTGCGAATAGGCCGAAGGCAGCACAACGGGCCGAGATCCGGATGGTACCGAGGTGGTGTCCAGCAAATTGCCGCACTGGTGTGGCCATCCTACAATGCTGCGCCGAAAGACGGCGTGTCCAGCTGAATTGCGGTCACTGTTGCGGTACAGTGACTCGAACGCGCCGAGATCCGGATGGCACCGAGGTGGTGTCCAGCAAATTGCCGCACTGGTGTGGCCATCCTACAATGCTGCGCCGAAAGACGGCGTGTCCAGCTGAATTGCGGTCACTGTTGCGGTACAGTGACTCGAACGCGCCGAGATCCGGATGGCGCCGAGGTGGTGTCCAGCAAATTGCCGTACTGGTGTGGCCATCCTACAATGCTGCGCCGAAAGACGGCGTGTTCAGCTGAGTTCCGGTCACTCTTCCGGCACAGTGACTCGAACGCGCCGAGATCCGGATGGCACCGAGGTGGTGTCCAGCAAGTGGCTGCACTGGTGTGGCCATCCTACAATGCTGCGCCGAAAGTCGGCGTGGGGTGCCCCGTTGGCTTATGAGGTGATGTCAGTAGTGGACTGATGTGTGAATAGGTCGGAACCAGTACAAGGCGCCAAGATCCGAATGGCAAGTCCTGGATGTTGAGTGCCTCAGTTGAGATTTCTGAGCAGTGCTTGTAGGACTGTCTGAAGCTTATTTGCACCTGCTGCAGCTTCACTATTGCCCTGGTGTGGCCAAAGGTGGCACATGACATAGGCGTCCGGCTCCCGAGGTCCGGCGGAACTTTTTTCCTTTTCCTTTCTGCTTCTTTTCCTACAATGCGTTTCATCTGAAGACACGACCAGGTCCCTGAATGTGTGCAGGGGGACGCTATTGATTGAATGAAAATGGCGGCTTGACACAAAGCTGACTCAAGCGTTACTGTTGGTGCTATACAGACAAAAATTGGTTTTCAGTTTGTACATTCTTCAGGTTTTTTTTTTCCATCCAAGTCTGATTGAGAGTTTGTAGAAAAATGGCTTCAGATTTTCCACATACTACTCTTCAACATTCTTCCTAAATGTAACAATGTGAAACTCACTAGGAGAACGGCTGTTTCTGTTTCTTTTCAAAATGCTGCCACCAATATTTTCTGAATGGAAGACACCATCTTGTAGCATAAAGGGCCGAAAGGGGTTCTGGTCTGGCCGATGGTTGGTGGAGACATTTTGACTATATCTTGGACCTGCCCGGCCTCGCCCAAAATGGCGCCGGTATAAATGGGACTCGTAACTCCTTGCCCGCAAATGTATATCTAGAAAATGTTATTGTAAGTGGCCCTGTCGTATTTTAATTACAAAATGTACGTCCACCGATTCCGCAACTGTTAGACACCTTTGTTCTTTCAACCTAATGGCCCGCTCGTTACGTTCTTCTACAGTGTAAATGTCTCCTCATCATATACGATTTCAGTTTGCTCCGTGGCCGGCCCACGTGGTTATAGGCCCGTATTTGTATACTGACATTTTCACAATAAAGGTTTTTAAAACAAAACACGGTAGTAGTATTTACATTTGTAAAGTTTTTACTTTTAGTGACTGTTTTCGAATCAGTAAAAGGCAAGTGAAATAAAGCAGTCCAATTACATGACGGATAAAAGGTATAATATGTAGGAACGCAGTAAAGATAAATGGTCAAGGGCAGTTGTGTTTTTCATGTCTGCAACATAAAGTGATCGATAAGAATCTGATAATCAGGCGTATCGGCGACTAAGACAGCAGGCCGAATCTCTTTTACTCAACGGCTCCGTCATGGAAGGAAGAAACGCCCTTTTTCTCGAAAAAGGAATATATTTTAGTTGCAAGACAGTTGTAAATTTTCCGGGAAAGTACATTAGCCTGGAATATTATAACATATGTTTGAAAAAAAAATATTGTTCGAAAATAATAAAAAGCGTAATTTTTAGGTCATATGACCAAGCTTTTCATCATTAAATTAACAAAAGTAAAATGAACCAATGAAAAGTTTTATTAACAAGTCACATGACCTGTTATGCTTACGTTACGCGCTGCGCGCCGCGCCTCGGATCACTTCCGGGTGTGCTAACGCGGCGTGTCATAAAACGCATTACGCGACAACGTAGGTCAAGAATATAGTCTAAATGTCTCCACCAACCAGCGTTCAGAACACAACCCCTTTCAGCAGTCCAAAAAGTTCTGTTAAATGACAACAGAGGGGACAGGCAACAAGAACCATCAGTCAAAGAGGGGAGGGCAAGTTCTTCTCTTCCGGTTCATGTTGGGGCGCTACCGGAACTGATCGAATTGGTAGTCTATAGTGTTTCTGGATGTTTCAGACTAAAGCTGGCGTCAGCATGAGACCACTACCATCTCGTAGCTCCGTCGTGGCCATTCCACGAGCAATCATGGCAGCCGCTCCCCACCAGAAGCCTGCGGGAGTCGGAGGCCCCCAAGACTTTTGTAGAATCTTCACGGCTGAGGGGACGCTTTTCGAGAATGGGACCCAAGCCCTAGCAGACAAGCGTCCGAGTTCCAAGGTGTCCCAGGGCCATTTTAGTGGACCAGGCCCAAAACCGAAGAGCCGGCCGCCATTTTGAGAGTCCTGTGGCAGCCGCCTATCGCTGCAACGCAAGAGCGGGCGCATCTCAACTACATGGTGAGCGAGACGCTGTAGTCGCAAGAGCGGGCGGTAAACAGCTGAATGGCGGAAGAGGCACAGTGTAGCAAAAGCGGGCGGAATGGCAACTAAAACGATAAAGGGGCGCCCCACTACAGCTTGTCTTCAGGTCAAACGGATTGTGGGACAAGGTCCAGAATTGAAGAGTCATCAAAAGGCAAAAAGTTCCGCCGGACCCCGGGAGCCGGCCGCCTATGTCGGGGGCGATCTCAGGCTACACCAGTGCTATAAGACTTGGGGAGGGTGTCGGAGCCAAGCGTCTTCTCCGAGTCCATGGCCATCACACCGCCCCTCAGGGGCCTCCGTCAAGCTGTTTAGGAAGGTAACATATCACATTGTTTTCTAATGCAGTCAGGTCCACAAACGACACTCACTTACTTTGAGAATAGTGAAGCTGCAGTAGGTGGAAATAAGCTTCAGACAGTGTTACAAGCACTGCTCAGAACTCTTAACTATGGCACCCAACATCCAGAACTTATGCTATTTGAGAATGGTAGTGACATCGAAGCATCTCAGGGACCAAAACCATTAACGTACTTTCACATATGAAAATCTTACTTGGGGAGGGGGCAGGAGCGAAGCGCCCCCTCCCAGTCAGCGCCACCACACCGTATGTTGAAAATCTGAAGCCATCATTCTACAAAGTCAACCAAACTTGGATTGAAAAATCTAGAAAAATGTACAAACTGAAAACCAGTTTTGGTCTGCATAGCATCAGTAGCAACGCTTGAGTCAGCTTTGTGTCAAGCCGCCATTTTGATTCAACAAAGCACAGGCATTGAAAAAGGCTGAAATTCAGAACTCTAAACTATGGCACCCAACATCCATGAGCTTGCCATCCGGATCTTGGAGCCTTGTGCTGTTTTCGTTCTATTCACACATCGGTCCACTACTGACATCATCTTATAAACCAACGTTATGTAAATAGTTTTTTAATAAAATGTTTTACCCTGTTTCTTTGCTGGTGTGTTGTCTACATTTTTAATATTTGCATAGGGTTTGTCGTTATTTTGTGCGGGATGGGTGATGGAGCCGAGCTGTCTTGCAGCCCTCATAATAGGGTTGTTCCTAATATTTCTATTTTAGCGAGGTCAAAAAGAGATCCAATTAGTGGCCTACTGATTTTGCTCGATTACTTTTATTTTTTTACACGATTTTTCACTATCTGCAAAGACTAAACAGAGTATTGCGCCTTTGTGCTTGTTTGTAAATAGAGAATGATCCAAAGAGAACCAATTCTAAAACAGTAAATGCTTGGACAACAATCAATCAAATGGAGAGACAAGGAGGCACGACGGATTACAACGGGGGTAAAGGCCTGCGTTAACTACCCTTCAGTATCTGCAAAGAGAGAGTACTACTAAGGCAAAAGAGGGGAGGGGGGGGGTGCAGCGTTCAAAGCACATCAGCGTGCATAAATACGAAAATGTTTTTATCTATCACGTACTTGACATTTTAAAGCTTTTCATATTTGCTATTAAAAAACCAATGAAATTCACAGAAAAAACCATAGGTTATAGTGGATATATAGTTAGGAATTTGCATTTACAAAACCTTGAAAATTCAATGAAAAAACCATAGGTTATAGGCCATATATAGTTAGGAATTCGCATTTACAAAACCTTATTTTACTCGCATAAAACCATTGAAATTCCATATATAGTTAGAAGCGCTAACTATATATCGCGCACCCGCAATCCACTGCTGATGATGTCACATATTACATCATTCATGACATGGTCAGTGACATCACTGATGACATCACTGATGACATCTCAAATGACATCACTGATGACAACTCAAATGACATCACTGATGACATCTCAAATGACATCACTGATGACATCACTGATGACAACTCAAATGACATCACTGATGACATCTCATTTGTCATCACTGATCACATCACTCATGTGATAATACAATGAACCTCTTCAGACTCTAATATAACCTTACATACACTCAGTATAAACAGACACTCACAGACTGTCACTCATCCATGGAGTTACTCACACACCTAGTCAGTCATGCAAAGAATCAATCACACCTCCATTTCCTCAACTATAAAGTTATACACATCTTACTTATTCAAACATATAATAACACATATTTATTCTCTTATATAATCCCTGATACAAGCTCACAGTGATCGATACAGCCACTCACACATTCACTGGCTCTTATGTTCAGTTATTTATATATCTCAACTCTCACATGTATTGTGTTTTACATACGTACTTACTTGCACATGTAGCAATGAGAAATCCATTCACTCACCAACACACCCATGCACAGTCAACCGCCCATATAGCTGTTTCCACATGCACTCTTGAACTCATACTCCTAGTGAATCAACTGCTTACACATCTATGCAAAGAGTCACGCACCTCCCAGCCACCCACACACACACTCAGCCTCCCATTCAAATACTTGGGCAACCAATCAATAACCCATATGGCCACTCTTATAGCTACTGATCAACACATGCAGCAGCTTACACAACAACAAACATACTGATGCACAAATTAAGACAGTTTAGTCACTAACCCATGCACTCAGTGAGACACATTTAATCACTCACTCATACAGTCAGTCATGCACCTACTAAATTCTTCATCCAGACACTTATACATCCACTCATTCTTCAATATGTGAAACATATTTAAACTTTACAGACACATACAATCACTGGATGTTGTGATCAGTGATGTCATCAGTGATGTCATTTGAGATGTCATCAGTGATGTCATCAGTGATGTCACTGACCATGTCATGAATGATGTAATATGTGACATCATCAGCAGTGGATTGCGGGTGCGCGATATATAGTTAGCGCTTCTAACTATATATGGAATTTCAATGGTTTTATGCGAGTAAAATAAGGTTTTGTAAATGCGAATTCCTAACTATATATGGCCTATAACCTATGGTTTTTTCATTGAATATATATATATATATATTCAACAATAGTAGCTGTCAATATGCCCACGCATGGGTCTCATGCTTACTGTGACATACAAATCAATCTGAACCTCTCTGGTCAGGGAGTGCTTATTGTAGGAGAGTAGGGTCTGCTTTCTATGGTCACCCCCACTTTTTACTGTGATTTTCTGGTTTTTCGACTTTAGTGTGAAGTGTGGGCCTGCTAATCAGACCCACAGCCCAGCTGTTCTCTCTCTAAATTGATACCATGTACTTTAAGGACATACCAGATTGGGTATTGGGTCACCTTTGTGAGCCCCTGTATAGTGTAACATAGGTACCCAGGGCATAGGTGCATCCAAGGCCTACCAGGGGCTGCAGCATGTATTATGCCACCCCTGGCTGGCCATCAAAACTGACACCACAGGCTGATCACTCAGCTTGGGTAGGGTGGTGTAATCACCCCTTACTTAGATATAGTATACCTATATCTACCTTTATCTATAGACACATATGCACCTATAAGTCACTCCTATGGTAGGTCTCGACAATCATGTCCTTAAAGCTGTTCTATGATATACCCATACCATATACTCTTAAGTGCATTATAATCCTCGCGGTTACTGCTAACTTTGGTTTGGCTTTATCAAAACATGTAGTGTAAGATGTCAAGCACTTTGGAATACTACCCCCCTCGCCAATTCTGGGGGAGGGGGTAGCATTCCACCCTTCTAGAGGGAAAAGACATGTATGTTACTGCTTTACCCTTTTAAAGTTAAACAGAGCCTCAGCATCACAAAATGGATGCTGCTGCCACAGACACGAGTTTGACCTCCTGCTGCTGGACGAAACTTAAGCAAGGGAGGCCTGGACAATAGGTTTCCTGTCGAGGGAGGTGCTAGCACCTCCCCAGACAGCCTGTAGTGTATTGGGGCAGGGTGGATTGAATCTAAAGATGCTTTTCTAGACACTGCCTGGGGCACACAAGGTGCTCCATGCATAGCCCGGTTCAAACCAGTTGCTGGGGCACTCCAGCCCGCTCTGGTGCGAAACTGGACAAAGGGAAAGGGGTGTAACCACCCCATCCCAGCTCCACCTATAGGAGGGACCTAGCAGGTAATCCAGCCTATTTTCTTAGTATAAAGATAGGTGCTGTGTCCCCAGGACTTTAGATTATCCTGGAACGAAACTCTGAAACGAAACTCTTGGACCTTCGACATTCTATACTGACTAAAAGACTGAAGACATCTCCCTTGCGGTCAAGAAGTGACCACCTTGTGCAAACAGGCAGCACCAGTAACTTGCCGGTCTGCTTTGTCAACACCCCCGACGGATCCCAAAGACTCAGCGACTCAGGAACTGGACTATCAGACTTCTCTGACTCCGACCCACATCCACAGCAAAGCTGAGATCCGTGGCGGACACGAGAGATGTTTGACCGGACACCCTGGACATCCTGCATTTTGCTAACTGGGTTACTAGTGAGGCACCCTCATAGTTGTGCATTGGAGTACGGGAAGCCCCAGACCCGAGTGCTATTTGCACCGAAGCTCAGCCCTCCACACTCCACGAGTGCCGCGTGGAACCCGCTCTTGCATTTCAGCTCAACGCGTCTTTCCGGTTGCTAGCCCACTGGATAGTGAGCCCTCCGAAGATGAATCTTTGAAACTAAACTGCTTTCCTGGTTGCTCCAGGCTTGCTCCAGCTTCCCTGCAAAGGAGAAGCTCCCTGGACCTTGCTCGTCTGACCTGAAGCCAATCTTCACTTCCTGCGTGGATTGCGTTTGCCAAGGCTTGTTTGGTCCAATCCGGATACCAACACCGCAGTCAACTAGAACCTTTGTGGGACAGCTCGGATCCATCTCCTGGTTGTCGTCGACACCTCCTGGTCCTCGTGGCTGCAGAGACAAGCTTCACCTCTTCACCTGAGATCATCACGACATCGCTGGTTCCTTCCTGGTCACTGGCTAGTGACCCAGACTCTGTCCCCTCTGCTTTCAGGTTCTTCAGTTCTTCAATCCACCCTTGGATCCACCCGGACACTCTTCCTTTGGCCGCCTGCAGCACTTCTTTTGTAGATCTCCATTGAAAGCATCGACAAAACCAGACACGAAAAGACACCTATGCACCCAGCTTCCCTGGGTGAGGTAACTCGAGTACTCCGGTGCTCCCGTGGGTATTGACTCTCCAAGTGTCCTAGTTTAAATTGGTTTTGTTGTAGTCCATCCGGAAGTGCTCTAAAACAGTAACTTTGTAACTTCTTCGTTCTACATTATAAGTCAATGTTAACTTGCGGCTGTGTTTAGACACTGCACGCGTCTCCCGTGGGTCTCCTACTTACTAACCTTTGGTTGTTCAGTGTAGCCCCAGCGATTCCCTAGGCGCTAGGCCTATTCACTGTTCCTGAAGTGGTTCTTAGACTACTTACTTAGTATATGGTTTGTGAGGCCCCTAGGGCAGAACTGTATTTGTGCACCTTATATTATGCTAATTGAGTAACTTGTGATGTACTTCGATCTCTGACCTCATAAAGAGTGCAGAGGGGTTGTGTTAGAAATAAATACATATATATTTGATATATACCTGGTGTGGTGTCCTTTCATTTGGTATTCAAGGGATTATAATTGGTAAAACAGCTCGCTTTACATGCTCTCTGAAGTTTTAGCCTAAGACTGCTGGTCCATGCTACCACTAGGATAGCTTGTCTATAAGGTTGACTTTACAACCATCATCAATAAGGGTCGTATTAGACTGGTGCAAGTTGCCCACTAGAATAGTGGACATCATATGCCAGGCTAACTTCTCACACTTATGTTCCCCTTTAAAGGGGACTTGGACCAACATTTCAGGACAAACTATTTTTACTGTTGTACAATGAAGGATGATTTCTATAATGTTAGCCCCCGTTTGGAGTAGCACAGAGAGGAAAATCACAATAGGCTGTAATGCAGTCTGAGTGATTAGAAGTAGTTGAGTTTAATTCAAGCATTGCACCCATTGCTGCATCTAAATCTATAATATGAAAGTGGTATTAGACCAAGTTATTGATAGTGGTGCAAAAGTATTATTATTATTATAATCACTATTTAAATGAAAACCCCCCTAAACGCAAACATTGGTTTCAAACACCAACCTCAACTTCCCTAAACAATGGTGAGAATAAAATGTATCCGATATCACTCACATCATTTTTAGCCTCTCTAAGCTATAATGAAAAGATATATGAAGATGGTTGGATGACCTTCTCTGATGAGTAATCTGATGTGGAATGCTACTTCGTGAATGGCTGCGCAATGTTTACGATATACATTTAGACCATGATTAGAAGTTTTGGAAGAATTATGTGTAGAGATTCTGGTTGTCCAGAATGTTTGTTTCTGACTGCTATTTTTGTACCTATTTCTGCCTTTGAGAACAAAAAGCCCACGAAATTGAGAATAACTATGTGGATCTGGTTTGCCCAACCACAATTCCTCCTGGAATTTCCAATTCCATGTGCCTTATTGCAAACATTCACCACCTGCTCTATGCAGGTAGTAAATGTGTGTGAGGGGGTTGAGGTGGATGAAAGGGGGTTGGGGTGGGGAAATCTCACGCTACACCCAGATGAGTCATCCTGATGAGTCTGCGTCCCTTCATGCTCCCACCCTCCCCTCCTCGATTCTCACCACCCCTCGTATAGCAAATAGCGATACCCCTTCATGTCCTCCCAGCTTTTCCACTACAAATCCTGCGCCACTCTCCCCAAACACCCGGACTCCTAATGAGTCTGCGGCTCCTCCCGCTTCCATACCCCTCACATAGAATCTGACCACCCCTCCTATAGCAAATATTGATACCCCTTCACATCCCTCCTCTACCCCCCCCCCCCCTTTCAATTGACCACTACTGGGAAAAATTGCTCTACAATGAACCAGTTCAGGTCTCACCCCAGGACCACATACAAGTAATAACCCCTCCTCTCTTAATCCCACTCCACTCCATGAACATGATACCTCAGACATATGACCCAAGACTCCATGAGATACTACTTTCTTTACAAGTCAAAAATTACATCCAAACTCTTCACGACCTGATCCTGCAACAACCCAAGCCACACGCGAAACTCACTCATAAGTCACAATCCACTCCCAGAATCAGAAACCCCCTAGATGGAGAACAATACCCTACCCCAATGCATCATCCAGCCCGATCAGAAGGAAAGATACTCTATCATCGTCGGATGTAACTTCCCTAATCCATTCTTACCAGTTCCCAACTCCACCGCCTAATATTGTGCACATAGATAACACGCAGAAATAGTCCTTAATCCAACCCATCCCTTCCAAATCTTCTAGAGTTTCAAGACACATTTGCAGAGGTATTGTTGAAAACAACCTCAAGAGACCACCCCTCCTGACGACCCCAACTCGACGTCTACCAAGGCCCAGCTAAAATGTATCCTACTAAATTGCAGATCAGCCACACGGCATGCTGCTGATATAGCCAACCTCATACTAACTAATGAACCTGACCTTTTAATACTAATGGAAACATGGTTAAACAAAGCATCCACACCCATCCTAGACATACTAGTTCCCACAAAGTATCACATCACTAGACTAGACATAACTGACAGGCCAGGCATGCATACATCTGACAACCTTGCGGTAAACCACTCCAACTCCCTGGTTCTCTCTTCTTGTGAATACCTATGTTTAGAGATCACTAACAATAATAAGCCAATTTGCTCACTACTTTCATTCTACCATCTACCAGGACCGACCTTACCTAATGGATATCATAGCCACAAATGTCGGACAACAGAACATTCAGATATTCCTTGGAGACTTTAACCTCCACTGGAATGACCTGAACTACCCTGAGGTCAATAGCTTTAAAGCTTTTCTATCCGACCTTAACTTGACCCAAATCTGTAACAGCCCTACCCATGAAAAAGTCTCACTCCTCAATCTAGTCATTTCCAAAGCTGACGTTACCCAGTTGGAATCAATCCTCCCTTGTGACTGGTCTGACCATTACATCATCACTTTTCATTTCACTGAAGCTGTCAAACTATTATCTGTCCAGCCCACAAGAACGAAAATTTGGAAGAGGAACCTAAAAAACCTCAATCCTGTCTCACTCGCAACCACTAGTCCTATCTTCTTGCCCCCACCGGATTGATTAAACGTACATGATCTCACTAATCAGTACTTCTACTCTATGAACTTGGTCTTAGACATGCTAGCTCCCCTACAATTGAAAAGAGTCTCCACAAAAGACTCACAACCTTGGTATGATGGTAGGTTAAATGAAGATAGAAGATCACTTAGAGCAATTGAATGACAAAAGAGAAAGACTCCATCCTCTGACCACCTCAAATTACTAAGAAGGACAAGAAACTCCCATTACAGAAAGATTAGACGATATAAGGCGGACTTTTTCGGTAAAATCAAATCTCAATCGAAGGGTCTCGCATTCCCCCCAAGTAAACCCAGATTTACTCCCCAACTGCGAAGAATTTGCCTCGTTCACAACAAAGACCGAAAACAAAGGCAGACCTACTGAATGATCTATTATCCCATACTGACCCACATTTGATCTCCTCACCGATCCCGCTTGTGACCCCGTTTAGCTGTTCTGCAAAGCAGGACCTCATAAACAGTGCCTCCTGGGCCTTCTTCAACTTCTACAGCAAAGAAAATATTCTAAGAACGCTCATGGTCCTGAATCCATCCAATCACTTTCCAGAACTGCTCCCATCTAACTACCTAGAAGTCTTCATTCCAAGTTTAGTGCCTCTATGGACCAGGATTATAAACACCTCTCTATCTGAAGGAGCCATTACCAAACATACTCACGGCTGGTCAGGTATCCCCTATTTTAAAGAAACCCACGGCGGAGCCGTCAGACCTGAATAACTATTGTCCAATATCCAACACCCCTACCATGGTCAAACTACTAGATAAATGTGTACACTCTCAGCTTAGCAACCATATAGATCACTTCAAACTGCTCGACCAATTCCAATCTGGTTTTCGAACAGGTCACAGTACAGAATCAGCCATGACCCACATAATAGATGACACATTAAAAATATTAGACCAAAACGAAGCCTGTTTACTAATCTTGCTTGACTTATCCTTAGCCTTTGACACAGTCAAACACGACACTTTACTAGACCTCTTGAAACACAGAATGGCACTATTGGGAATGGTTTAAACTGGTTCACTCCCTTCCTTCAAAATAGAACTCAAAGATTCAAGATCAATCAATCTCTATCCAACTCTACATTTGGGCCACTCACTTGAGGACATCACGTCCCTCAACTCAACGCTACAAAAAACGCATCCCTGGCTGGCCAAAAACCACTTAAAACTCAGCACCGAATTCCTCCTAATTGCTCCCCCCAACCAATCTACCATCATACGCAAGTGGATGAAGCATCTAACAGCACTCGATGGTTAACCTCTCATTATTGACTCTGCAAATTCGCGAGGAATTACTCTGGACAGTAAGCTAAATATGCAGAATCACATCAGCGCTGCAACTAAACGAGCACATTTCCAGATGAACACCCTGAGATGAAGGAAACCCTTCATAACTGCAAATGACTTCAAACAGGCAGTTCAAGCTCTAGTAACCCCCAGAGTGGATTATGGGAGTGTCGCACTCCGCGGCCTTCCCAGATTGACAACAGCCCCTCTAAGAGCCTCAATCAATGCAGCCGCCAGACTTATCACAGGCTCTAAAAAGAACTGTCACATCTCAACTAGGGGTGGGCGGAATTTGCGAAAATCTCAGCGAACACGCGGAATTTCATTTGCTCGCTGAGATTTCAGGGGCGGGGCTTTGTGAGTTCACATGCCTCTTGATAAGGTCAGAGACTGATCAGAGCAGCAGATGAGGGGAAAGCAGCCGCCTGGTCACAGGAACTACTCAGGATTGCGCTCGAGAAACTCATGGTCGCATCATGGATTACAGCTAATTTTCGGCGGCAGATAGGGAGAGAAAGCACACCTGCCATCCTCGACCTTGCTCACAAATTTTTTGGGCTGAAATACGTTACTGAATTTGAGCTTCAACTTGTGCACCTGCTTTACTTATGTCTGTAAGTGCTTCCTGTTGAGGTTTAATTTTTGTGACAGGAGCACTCTGCCAGAATGAATCCTGCCCTGCATATTTATCCACGAAGATGCCACTGTTTTGTGCAATACCTCTACTCCACTGGAGTACTTTCTACTAGCTAATCAGTAAGTGCTACCTTGTTGGGTACATGTAAAGTGCTTTTCCTACACTACAGCAGCGTAAAGGGCCAGTAGAGTTATTTCCAGTGACCATGTGTGTCTGTAACTTTGCCACCGCACCAAAAGGCGCCGAGGTCCCTTGAGTAAGCGGTCCATCATAGTGGGGAAAGGGCGGTAAGATGTTGCATACCGTTAGTGTGTGTGGGATGGGCCAGACGGGTGGGGCTTCTATGCGAGTTCGCCTACCTATTATTTATAAAGGGTCAGAGCAGTAGATGAGTAGAAATTAGGCTCCTGGTCACGGGATCTACACGGGGATTGCGCTCGAGAAACTCTTGGATGCAAATACCTCCATCAAGGATTACAGCTAATTTTTGATGGCAGATATGGGGAGAAAGCACACCTGCCCAGCCTCGACTGTGCTCACAAATTTTTGGGGCTAATTAATAGGTTACTTAATTTGAGCTTGGGGACTTGCTTTATTTATGTCTGTAAGTGCTTCCTGTAGAGGTTTAATTTTTGTCACAGGAGCACCGTGTTACCCCGAATTCCGTTCTGCCACGGATTGAGGAAGTTTCGACATTTTCGGGTTCCGCACGGACCGCAATAATGCCGAAATTTCGCAAGTTCTGCGAGCGGAACGGAATTTGCCGCCCACCCATAAAATTCTACCCGGACCTTCATGCCCTCAATTGGCCAGAATCCATCTGAAAATCACCTGTATGATGCATTGCATCACAATACCCCGAAAGAACGAGCGGAGAAATTGGAACTATCGGGTGGTAACAGAACCACTAGGAACTCCTTCAATCTTCTACTGAAACCTCAACAATTTATTAAGAAAAAGAAAACTTACAACCATACCTCCTCAGGTCTTGTTTGCGCTATATAAAACCTTCAAAATAAATGAATAAATAGGGTGGGAAGGAGAGGAAACAAGTGGATGCTGTCAGGCAAGCCTTAAAATGTAGTCAGGTAGGGACAAAGGAATGGGATCAGGCTGCACTGCAGCCCATTCCCAAGGCATTTATTAATGGATTTTTAGGCTGGAAAATGCTGGTTAGTTCAGTGTTACCGCACTCTTTAAATCTAGGTGCTGTAACACCATCCAACTCATGATTGAGGGGAGTGAAATTTCACAGGGAGATTTTGTTCAGCTCAACTAGTAATCAAGGAATAAATGGTATATGGTCAACATTCACCCACCATGTTCTCACCCCTGCTGTGGATCCTCACCTGGTAGTATTCTATAAATATTATAAAACTGGTTTACTGCCAACCACCCACTGACAATTTTCTTTCTTCCTCACTACAGTATTAAAAAACTGCGATCCAGCCACCCTCCCTGCTACTCTCAGCAGTATCCCTTCCCTTCTTTCAAAACATAAAAAGACTTTCTATCCTGCCACCCTCCCCCACCACCCCGGATAAAACCCTCTTCTTCATCCCATCTCAGAATTTAAATACAGAAATACCTGACATACTACCACACTCAACCACCACCCTCAGGACCACCCTCCACTATCAGGTCCCAGCTTTTAAAAAAACTCAACACCTGGTATGTTGCCACCTACCCAACAAGTCTCAGGGATTTTCCTCCCCCTTTCCACCTGAACCTACACCTTCAATATGAGAGAAGAGAACCGGTGCCATGCTGATAGCAGGTCTGTGAGAGCTGTTGCCACAGTGGACCATAGTTACCAGTCAACATGCATCACTGCACAAAACCTCGGCTAACAGAAGAAGCAGCAGTTGGCTGTGAAAGAGTGGAGCCTGTATTCTCCCGACCCCTTCAGGTGCACGGAGAATCCAGAATGGCAAAATAAAGTGTACAAGGCAGCATACCATGAAGTACCATTCCACCACCTTTACCCGATTGTTAAAAACACAGAGCAAACAACTGATCAGCGCCTGTCAGAGCTCTGGCTTCAAGCTTGGTATTTCACTACTTTGACATCATAGCCTTGGGGGGGAAATAAACATTTTTTCAACTGTTCTTACATCAGAACAACGATTAACTAAGTTTCAAATCAGGTGGTAGGTGGCAGCTCCTTGGGTGTATGAATGCATTTTAATAAGTACTACACAACTCTGGCTGTTGGAGTTAGGCAAACTTAAATACAGGCATACTGTTCTATTGCTGGCAAAGTAACGTAAACTTGAGACCTTAAGCGATTATTTGCCACTTTAAGACTAACAACTGATAACTATGCTCATTTAAAAAAAAAAATCCCTTGGAAGTTGAAAAAGGTGCTGGGGACACACCAGAGTGCTTCCTATCACAATATTCTACTTTATTTTCCTAGACGCATAGAGTGATATATCGTCCTGGAAGACAAAGGGTAAAAACAAAGGAACTTGTTTGTGAAAACTGCCTCTGCACACCCAAAGAGCGAGATTTTTACGCAGTTCATTTTTTAAGGTCTCGCCTAGACAGCACTTGCTCTGTCTCTTCAAGACATGCTGTATTCAGGATTTGTAAACAAAGCTCTGCCTACTTCCCACCCATCTTTTTAATTGGCTCCTGTCCCTGTCCTTCGTAAATGGTGGCTTTTCATTGGTCATTAGGCTTTGTAGTCCCTCCTTAGTACCGCCAGTCTCTTTAAATAACCTCCCATGAGGACCCCCCCATTACAGGTGTTATTACGCCCTAGGTTTAGATTACAACCCCAAGGCACTATATACTCAAAGGCCTTCAGACAGGGCACTCACTCGGTCCTAAACAAGGTTGGCAATGGTTACTTTACTCGCTTACACATCTCACATTTAAATTAGACCTTCTATAAATGTCCCTTCATCAGCTCCACATAGAGTGCAACCTACATTTCAAAGCTACTAATGTGTATATTGAATGTACTGTGGTACTGTCTTGCATGCAATGCATTATTGGTAGGGTGGATTTAGCATTTCTTCAACGTTTATAATGCTCACTATGGACATGGAGGAGCAGCTTGCGGTACTGCACCTTCACATCCCACATCTACATTAGACCTTCTATAAATTTCCGTTCAGCAGCTCCACATAGAGTACAACTTAATCAGAATTAATATAATAATTGTTTTATTACATTTCAAAGCTAAAAATTGTATATATGGATTTAGCTATTTACATGTACTTGTGGTACTGTCTTGCATGCAATGCATTATAGGAGTACCATACGTGACCAAATGTTTAATGCTCACTAGGGACCTCTACTTAACAAAGTGTAAAAGAACAGTTCAAAAGCAACAGGGATATACCCAAATAACCCTTCCAACCTGGGTATTAGATATAGTAGGAGTAACGGTATGAAGGAATAAATAATACACTAAGTTTTGGTGAAGGTATTTTTAATTTACCTTCCCTGTGTTTTATAGTTCACAATGAATCTATCATACATGCATTGTCTCCTCATAGCCAATAACACCTTATCAATGAATTACAAAGCTTCACATATAATCACATACTGTACAAGGACATAAATTCTACAAAAAACACAAAGTAACCCTAAATATTAATGCAATTTTAGATAGTGGCTTCCATTCACATCTGGACAGACCACTAGGAGGTAGTCGTAAACACACACTTCTAAGTCATAACCACTACTTCTATAATTTACAGTGTGACACTCTATAATTTAGAAGTGCACTATATCTCCATTGACTCCTCCACAAATGTGTCGTTGACGTGACCACGTTTCAGCTTATCTTCCTCTTAGGCCTCCTCAGGATAGGGTTAAAACATAACTGTATAAAACATAACATAAGCCAAAACATTACTTACAACAAGCCTAATGTGTCAAGCAGGCTGGCTAAACATCAAGGCTTACCATTAGCCCCGGGGATGTGAGTAGTGAGGAATTAGAACTTCAAAAAGTTTTGTTCCGACTGTGGTACAAGACCCTGTTGACACAAAAACAGAGGTTCTAAAATTCCTACGTAAAATCAGGTTAAAAATCTTCTTCTCCGAGTATAGAGAAAGCAGTGCAATGAATATCAGTGGATTGAAGAAGCAGTCGTCTTTCTGCCCACAGAATGCAGCTATGCCGGATGAAGTTTTGTTTTTTGTTTTTTGAGGAAAGGACCCTGAAATAGATCAGTTGGATTCCAAACATATTAAGTTTAAATCCAACTTCTCTAAACAAGAGCAAATAGCACTGAAAGAATTATCATGCAACCCCCTTACTGTTATAAAATCAGCAGATAAAGGAGGGGGGATAGTGCTATGGGACAGTGAGAAGTATGACACTGAGATCATGCGCCAGCTTAACAACATAGATCACTACTGCGCTTTGACAGACAACCCCACAGCTAGACTTAGAGCACAGATTTTGCATCTAACTACTGAAGCCATAGATTTAGGCTTTCTGTGTAAAAAAGTATATGAATATCTTAACTTTACTGACCAGTGGACGCCCAATATATACGTACTTCCGAAAGTTCATAAGAGTTTATCTCAACCACCGGGCAGGCCAATAATAGAAGCCTGCGGCTCGCTTTTGGAGCCTATAGCTAAATATATTGATGTCTTTCTCAAGCCCTTGGTAACCCGTACAAAGGCTTATATCAGAGATACGATGGATTTTATATCCAAGATGGAGCTTTCGATGTTTGATAGCACTCAACAGCTGTTGGTGACATTGGACATCGAGAGTCTCTATACAAATATACCACAAGATGAGGCACTCATGCTAATGTCGTTGGTGCTTGATCAAAGACCGAGATCCCACCAAGTCCCTACTGATTTTTTGTTATCATTGGCCTGCATTTGTTTAAAAAACTATTTCTTTTCATTTAAAGGTGATCTGTTCCTGCAGGTAAAAGGCGTAGGGATGGGCTGCTGTTTTGCGCCTGAGATAGCAAATCTAGTAATGGACTATTTTGAACTGAGAGACATTTTCCATGATGCAAACCTATTTGGGAATCACATCCTCGAGTGGGTTCGCTTCATTGACGATGTGTTCATGATTTGGCAGGGCACGCAACAGGAGCTTGACCAATTCCAACCTTGGCTCAATGCTAGGTCTGTAGATTTGAATTTCACAAAAACATCAAGTAATGTAAGGATTAATTTCCTTGATGAGTGGATCATGAATAGGGATGAGAGGCTTGAGGTTGATTTATACGTCAAGCCAACCGACCGTAACACATTGTTGGAGTATACATCAGGGCACCCATTGGGCAGTTTCTGCGGGTACGCCGTAATTGTACGGCAAAAGAAGATTACTTTAGAAATGCCAAGATATTACAACATGAATTGGTAACAAGAGGGTATCCCAGAAAATTGGTCAGAGGAGCTCTTAAGAGAGCTTGGTATACACCCAGGGAAAATGTGCTCACCCCGAAGTCCAAACAAGAAGCAGATGAATTGGTATATGTAGTTACTTTTAACCCTAAAGCTAATAAGGTTAAACAAATCATCCTTAGAAATCTTAGGTTTATTGAGCATTTGAATATCCCAAAACCTTTGTTTTATTAAATTAGAGGAAAGAATCTGAGAAATTACTTGGTTAAAGCAACACACGAACAATCTACACCAAATGACCTGAGAAGGATGCTGTACCACCAGTGGTGGGACACTACAGGTGCAATGGTTGCTCAGTTTGTCCGCAAACTAGAGACTCCAAAGTTGTAGAAATAAATAATAAAGAACACAAGCAGTTGTTTTTTTCCAACTGCAATACAAAAAACGTAGTGTACTGTGTGACATGTCCATGCGGAAAAACATATATTGGACAAACAACACAACCTATCATGATGTGGACTTTACTACATAATTCACGCATACGGTTTAACACCATGGGGGCTCCTATGGTACAACACTATATGGAAATGGGACATGATGAAAATGATATTCTTTGGTCCGTGTTACTGGAAGTGAAAGCACCAAATAAGACGGTCATGCAGAATAACCTTAATCGGTTGGAAGCACGCATGATGGAAAGATATCATACAGCCACACAAGGGCTAAA
The DNA here is from genome assembly GCF_964263255.1 of Lissotriton vulgaris. NCBI lineage: Eukaryota > Metazoa > Chordata > Amphibia > Caudata > Salamandridae > Lissotriton > Lissotriton vulgaris. Next base: position 1,994,710,747 of record NC_141687.1, read on the forward strand.
CGACCGTGATGAGATTTGGTCTTTAATATAAGTAGATACATTGTACAACAATTTTGGGAATGGAACTGTGTTATAAACTGAGATGTGTTCCAGTTAGTTTGAGTTGCTTGTGGCAACGTGGGCTGCTAAAACTGCTGTGTAATGTAATATATTGCTGACTAATGTAAAGTGTACATATTTGTTTAACTGTAGTGTACATATATTGTTCGTTATGTGAGAATATTTGTATATATTATTTTTATTTTTATATACATATGTATATTATTTGTGATTATGTACTGTTTAAGCAGGCTGGTGAACACATTCCATTGTTTAGTTGTTGCATGCATATGTTGCACGTGCTGTTTGTCCCCTCAGACTCTTAACCCCTTCAGTGCTGATGACAAAGCCAGCTCGTCATGGGCGTTACCTGCACTAAGGCAGCGCATGACGAGCTGGCTTTGTCACAAAAACGCGCGATTTTCGAATCTTCAGCGCGCAGCGGGAAAACCCGCTAGCGCGCATGCGGTTAAATATTGGCCCGCTATTTCGGGTTATTGGCTCAGGATTAGTAATTCTTTTTTCAGTGTCTCTGAAAATTGCTGAGAGCCCGACTGCCCCTTTTGTATTTTAATTCAGATTGTGCATTTTTGGTATGTGCGAGTAATCACGGGTATTCAAGACAAGGGGAGATAGGAATTTGCGGTCCTCTTGTTATTGGTTATAGGAATAATGTGATGAAGTCCACACGCATCCTTTCCAATTTTGCCCCTGTCTGTGGGACTTTGACCTCTGACAGTAAGCCTCTAAGATGGCTAACAGTCTCCCTTGTAGTTGAAGAGGAGACTCCTGTCCCCTTTCTATAGCCATGCACACGGTTCACGCTACGGCTCACACCGCTATGTATAGACCATTGCGACTGCCGGGTGTTTGAAAGCGGAGTCAGACAGATGTTCTGCAGTTAGCTTTTAAGGTGAGCGCCTTGACCCAACTGCTGCTTGATTATATTTTGTATCACGTGCGGTAATGTAGTATGCGCATGAGGTCATTGCAGTTATATTTCATAAATTCTTGCTGTGTTTGTTGTTTTTAGTAACACGTGCACCAGGAGAAACCCCAGGCATCTGTAGAAGCAAATTAGAGGGAAGGAACACCTCTGAAGAGGAGGCATTTACCATGGATTAATACTTACAAGGGAGACAGCAGGTTGCGGGTAAGGAAGAGTACACGTGCATGCCCATGTGTGAAATGGGGGCTTTTCATTTTCCCCCCTGTTGTATTCTGGAAGCTATTTAAATCGCTGATTTATTTTTGGCATTTTAGATATTTCATTGCTGCGTATAGGACTATACCCTTGGCCATAGAGGTTGATGAACTCAGCTGTCCGCATATGGATAATAAATGTAAGTTGAGACTTGTGTTGCTCCTAATTTGGTGAGCGTCCGTTTCACTAGTTTTCGCTTGCACATTCAGGCGCTTCACTGTAGGACTTTGGTTTTCTTTGATGGTTTTCTTTTGTTGCACTGTGGTGTTTGACACTTTTTGAAGTTCTAATTTCTCACTACTCACATCCCCGGGGCTAATGGTAAACCTTGATGTTTAGCCAGCCTGCGTGACACATTAGGCTTGTTGAAAGTAATGTTTTGGCTTATGTTATGTTTTATACAGTTATGTTTTAACCCTGTCCTGCGGAGGCCTAAGAGGAACATAGGCTGAAATGTGGTCACGTCGACAACACATTTGTGGAGGAGTCAATGGAGATATAGTGCACTTCTAAATTATAGAGTGTCACACTGTAAATAATAGAAGTAGTGGTTCTGACCTAGAAGTGTGTGTTTACGACTACCTCCTAGTGGTCTGTCCAGATGTGAATGGAAGCCACTATCTAAAATTGCATTAATATTTAGGGTTACTTTGTGTTTTTTGTAGAATTTATGTCCTTTGTACAGCATGATTATATATGAATCTTTGTAATTCATTGATAATGTGTTATTGGCTATGAGGAGACTATGCATGTATGATAGATTCATTGTGAACTATAAAACACAGGGAAGGTAAATTAAAAGTACCTTCACCAAAACTTAGTGTATTATTTATTCCTTCATACCGTCTGTTGTTACTCCCACTAGTGACCTCTAGGCACAGCTTGTGGTACTGCTTCGACACATTTATATTAGACCTTCTATACATTTCCCTTTATCAGCTCCACATAGAGTACAACCTATTCCTGAATTCATATATTAATTATTTTGTCATATTTCAAAGCTACTAATTTTATATATTGAATGTACTGTGGTACTGTATTGCATGAAATGCATTATGTGTAGGGTGGATATATCATATCTTCAAAGTTTAAGATGCTCACTAGGGACACCTACGCGCAGCTTGCGGTACTGCACGTTCACATCCCAGATTTATATTAGACCTTCTATAAATTTTCGTTCATCAGCTCAACATGGAGTACAACTCAATCAAAATTACTATAATAATTGTTTTGTTACATTTCAAAGCAATTATTTGTATATATGAATATAGCTATTTGAATGCACTTGTGTTACTGACTTGCGTGCAATGCATTAGGGGAGTACCATACATGACCAAAAGTTGGATGCTGTTAGAACTGTATTTCTTGAGCGCACGGCTACCCAGATCGGGTGTCCCGGCTCAATAGGGACCTCTAGACGCAGCGTGAGGTACTGCACCTACACATCTCACATTTATATTAGACCTTCTAAAAATGTCTCTTCATCAGCTGCACATAGAGTACAACCTAATCGGAATTGATATAATAATTGTTTTGTCACATTTCAAAGCTATCAATGTATATATGGACGTAGCTATTTGAATGTACTCGTGATACCGTCTTGCAGGCAATGCATTAGGGGAGTACCATATGTGACCACAAGTTTGATGCTCACTTGGGATCTCTAGAAGCAGCTTGCGGTACTGCACCTACACATCTATATTAGACCCTCTATAAATTTCCCTTCAACAGCTCCACATAGAGTACAACCTAATCCGGAATTAATATAATAATTCTTTTGTCACATTTCACAGCTACTAATTGTATTTATTGAATGTACTGTGGTACTGTCTAGGCGCAGCTTGCGGTACTGCACCTTCACATCTCACATTTATATTAGACCGTCTATAAATTACCCTTCATCAGCTCCACATAGAGTACAATTTTATCAGTATTACTATAATAATTGTTTTGTCGCATTTCAAAGCTATTAATTATATATATGCACATAGCTATTTGAGTGTACTCGTAGTACTGTCTTGCATGCAATGGGACATGGGAAGTGTGGATTTACCATATCTTCAAAGTTTATGATGCTCACTAGGCACCTCTAGGAACAGCGTGTGGTACTGCACCTACACATGCAATGCTGGTGCCTTGCTCACTAGGGAGCTCTAGGAGCAGGTTGCAGTACTGCACCTAGACATACAATGCTGGTTCCTGGCTCACTAAGCAATAATTTGCTATGTACTAGGTCTCGCATTACTGAAAGTATGATCTATTGGCGTTGCATTATTATTTGAAACTCCAATATTTCAAACTATCAGTAATCTAAGACCTATTGCATTGCAAATGCTTGTTCTTAGATCTGTATCAGTGACAGTGGTCAGAATCAAGATGTGGCAATAATGTTTGGGTGTATAGAGGTATTCACAATCTTTTATACATGCGCCATATGTCCTAAATCGAAAGATAAATGTAAGGGTGAACAAATCCCTGAGAAGACAAACATGAGTGTCAGTGACCTTACTGGTCAGACCTCACAATCTGTGTATCTTGCACTAAATCTGCATATGTGAATCAAGTATGTGTGTTATTATCATAAATTTGACCACTCTGTATTGGAAAAGGGAAATAGCATTTACAACGAAGGCTAAAGCACGTACTGCCTTTACAACGTCATCTTTACAAGGAGGCGTCTTTACCACTGCATTCCTTTGCCATGATTCTTTACAACGACTTGCCATAGGGGAAGCGGCTTTGGACTATGAAGTCTAACGCTTTCCCTACTGTTGCCTATTCTGGAGTTCGAATAGCAATTGATCCCTCTCCAAAGTCCAGCGCTTACCCCAAAGCAAGTTGTTGCTTGTTGTAAAGACTTGCGAGATAAAAGAATGCAGTGGTAAAAACGGGTCCTTGTAAAGAACACGTTTTAAAGCCATGCATTGTAATGGTTACAATATATAACCATTTGAAAATAGTATACTTACATATTTCCTGGAAACTCACTCGAAGGCCTCCAACAAACTGAAACGTCATCCTAGAAAGAAAGCAAATTGATGAAAAGATACATTTTTACATGCAATTAATTTTTCTTGGTATTGTCATTTGTTTCCTTATAGTAGAAGGTAAGGTTACAGCCACTTCAGGTACACTTTACAATAACAAAGAATTAAACAATTCGGGCAATCAAAGTTGGTTAGTCATTAAATGCGAGATTTTGGGTCTGGCATTAGCCAAGAACTTTTGATATTACTAAAATTATATTGTAATATACTTACTTAAATTGGCTCTCAGCCACCTCTTTACCCACTGGCCTGTAGTTTACAGCATTCAAATTTTGCCTACAGTGACTACAGCACAGAACCTGGGGCAAAGGGTCAGCATGCTACAGCCACTAAAGCATACAGCACGGGGCAAAGGGTCAGTCTACTTTAGCCACTAGCTAACATAACTTTTAGTACAGCATTTTGCTCTTTCACAAGGACCACATCCACACACAAGGTAGTTCCCTTCAGTGCCAGTGTTTTTGTTTTTATTTTATTATTGCTTTAATGTTGCCTTTCTTTCTTTTTCTTTCATTTTTTTTAATCTTTTTCTTTTTTTGCCCTCTTTCTCAAAGGCAACCAATGCTGGACCAATTGGCTGATGAAAGTCTGTGTTAGCCGAGATCTTTTGATTGTACTAAAATTATGTATATAAAATAGTTACTTGTAGGGCTTTTGTAAGACCTTTTGGCATGGAATCCCCTGGCTTTTTGCTTCTGACCTCCTGGTTCTGATGGAGTGCTGACTCCTCTGTTTGCTGGCTTTAGGACTCTGGGTACTTGACCACTGCTGACCAGTGCTTAAGTGCAAGTGTTTGCATCTAAATCCTGATGGTAATTGGTTCCTCTATGGTTAGCATATTTGATTTACTAGTAAGTCCAAGTACTGTGCACCATGTGTGCCTAGAGCCTCTAAATTGAATGCTACTAGTGGGCCTGCATCACTGATTGTGCCAACTATGTGAGTAGCTTCACAAACCTGTCTCAGGCCTGCCACTGCAGTGCCTCTGGGGGCAGTTGTAAAATGTCATGTCGACTTGGCAAGTACATCCACTTGCCAGGCCCACGCCTTTCCTGTTATTACATGTACGGAACCCCTAGGTTATGCCCTCAACCCATGGGCCGGGAGCAGAGTACTTAAGAGGTAGGACAAGTACTTGTGAGTTTTACATGTACTGGTAGTAAAAAAAACTGCGAAATTCGGTGTTCACTACAGCAAGGTCTAGCTCTCCCATAGGTTAGCAATGGAGCTGCCTAGAAACATCATACCAGCTTATCTTCCAATTGGGAGTAGATGGAAAATTGGACTATGGTGTCTCTGGCCTCACAATTTAAAAACACACCTTTTACTGAAGGTGGTTTTTAGATTGCAGATCTGAAAATGCCACTTTTGGAGAGTCTGCATTTTCTTACTTATGCCTCTGCCTGTCCCTACAATATACGTCTGGGTTGGATGACAGTTGGGCTTTATGAATTCACTCTAGACAGTCATACAAAAAGGGAGCTGAGGTGTGCCCTGCATGTCCTGAAGACACATCAGCATGTTGATGAGCCTTCCTGAGCTAGAGTGGTTGGAGGAGCGGAGACTCGCACCCGAAACGGGCTGTGCCTATTCCCACACAAATAAGTCTCCGCCCCCTGTATTGTGTTTGGAACCAGGGCCACGAAGGTTAGGGTCTTGGGCACTTCAAAGACTTTCTTTAAAGTCTCCCTACTTCAAACACTAAAATGGATATACGTACTGTACTTCCAACACCATATACTCAGAACACTTCTGGCCTGAGGACATTCTGTCAGGAAGAAGAGGCGCTGGGCTGCCAGGAGGGACTGCCACTTTACTGTTTGCTTTGCTTTGCTGTGTTGGCCTGCTACATGCTGCTTCTGTCCTGGCAGTGAAAGGACTGGGCTTTGCTCTCAACAGCTGCTTTATAAGGTTTCTCCATGGGCTTGAGCTGAGCTTGCTTCCTATTAGATGTCTCAGGACCATCATAGACTTCACCTGTAGTACTTGAGCTCTTCTTCTGAGAGCCCTGCTTGCCAAGTGGTGCCAAATCCAGTTCCTGCGCTCTTGTAAGTGAGATTTGTGCCACATGAAGAAATTGATGCCGAGAAACTTCGGAACCAGTGCCTTTCTGCAATTCTGACACTGTGCTGCTGCCTTCACCAATACCGGGGTCCCCGTTTTAAGCCACAACGGTGACTTACAAAGGAGGCTCGGATGAAGACACAGCACTCTGAAGAGTCATCACTAAGGGATTTCTGAGCACTGCGACACCGACGTCCATGACGCACCGCTCTGCCTCCACACCACAGCTACAGTAACTCTTCAACTACTTTGAGCAAGGCATAATTCAAAAGCGCCAAAGTGCCAATGACTCTGCACAGCAGTAAGGAACTGACGCACCACCTACATTCACTACACCACACCTCCCCTGTGTCTTGCACAATAGTTGTTTTTTGACATATCCAAGGTACTTTGCTGCAGTTTGTCCGATTCCTGTATTGGGCCTGCATTACCGCGCGGTCGTACTTAAATTGTGGATTTGTCCTGGTCAAGCGCAGCCCGATAGCTCCAGTTGGAGCTATTGTTTTCTAAGAACTACAACTTTATTTAATATTGAATGCTTCATAACATGATTTTTGTATGTTGGATTTTGGTCTTGGTTTACTCAGATAAATATTGACTACGTTTCTGTTGGTGTGGAGTTCTTTTGTGGTGTTTTCACTGTGTTACTGTGTATTTCGTGTACAGATACTTTACATATTGCCTCTGGAGACAAGCCATCACTGCTCTGGCCAAGCTACCGAGGAGGTAAGCACGGATTATTCTTAGTGTGCAACTTACTCATCCTGGCTGGAGCGAGGGTCCCTACTTGGACAGGGTGCAAACCCCCGGTTCTATCTGTTTTTCAGCCAGACTTTATCTATTAGTCTGCAGTTTTGTAATTCACAATTTTTCTTCCACCCACTCCAGCAAGCATCAAAGGGCAATGTGTCAACCCACTTCAGCCAATGGCTGATTTCACTATGAAATATGGCTTTCTGCCTTTTAACAAGGAGCACAACCAGACACAAAGTAGTTCTCTTCAATGTTTTTTTCTTTTGCTTGATGAGGTCCGGGAACCATAAAGTTTTGCAACATCCATGACAAACCAAAATAAGAATTGATGAAAGATCGGTGGCTAACGCCAGACTGTTAGGACATGGGGTGTATTATATGGTCTGGTTCTGCAAACTCCCTCTGTATTACACTTACCAACCCCTTTAGGACCAGTAGGTTTCAGTTGTCAAACCTTCAGCTCAACTTTATGTAGCTGTGGCTCTGAGCAGCAAGCCGTACACAGAGAAACAAGTGTAAAGCATTTAAAAAGCACCAGAAAAATTGAAGAAATTGACAACACACCAAGGAAATTCAACACATATTTATAAAAATAGGCTGTATTTTGAGACACCACAATAAACAAGCATTTACAATGCAACGGTTTCGCCTTTGGAAAATGACAACATTTTTATTTATGTGTTGGCTTTGACAACAAATAAATGGCATTGTCATTTACAAAGCCAATAGCCTAATCTCTCGCTCTGCACTCCCACTGCACTGCACCTGATTAACTAACATGAGCTTGCTCATGTTAGTTAATGTTGGAAAAATCTTTTCACTAAACAAAGCCAAACTGATTGGCTTTGTCAATAGGTCTTTGAAAGTGAAAGGTACTCGAGTTGGTGACACAATATAGTCTCAATTTAACATCAAAATTAACTCGATCATTTACAGTGCGTGGGTGATTAAAAAGATTTCATGATTTAAACCATCACATGTATATTTCTTGCGTCTAGTGCGAGTATTTCCATAAACCCAATGCCCAGCAATCGCTGCCTAAATTAATTTGTGAGTCGATTAGAACATCTGCAGTCACCCAGCAGTTAAAGTGCATATGGTGCAGTGCAAACTTATAATTTATTGAGGCGTAGGAAGGGCCCATTTCGAAACTGAGCAAAGCATCTAGAATGGACGCTTTTAGTGCAGATGGTGACGTCAGTAAAATGCAGCTAGTTATACATATAATCCATCCGTAGGTCAAAATCGCTTCTTGGGCCACTACTTTTAAATTATTTACAGTTGTTTAAGTGCATATGGTGTTGTGCACACTTAGAACGTATTAAGCAATAAAATACCCCATTATCTAAGACATGTCGGTGCCTATGAAACAGACGCTTTTGATACAGATAGCAGCATCACCCCTACTGGTGCCCACTTAAACCTAATTGCTGCCATAGGCAACACGGATCAAGTGCAAGTAGAATTTAAGATCAAAATCATTTATGTCCGAGGGAGAATTATCGTGTACCGCACAATTTTAATAGAAAAAGCGTGAATTTGATATAATTCGTGAGGTTTTAAGTTAATTCGTTTTCTATAGATTGTCTAGATTTACTAGACAGGCGCGTTAACCAACTAAGCCACAGCGCCACCTGTGCAAGCCAGCATTTCCACTCTAGCCTCTTTCTGTTTAGAACTGTCCGGTGCTGCGCTTTCAGTTCTTGAAAGTTTTCATATTTTTCACCTGTTCCCAACAAGAAGATGGAGAGGAAAACCTGATACAGGACTGTGCTGTACAGAGATCACTACATACCATATGCTCTATCTGCAAAGCCCCGGTGAATGCACAAAGATACAAAAGTGTTTTGGGTGTTTTATTCGATACCTTGCCTTCGTCTCCTAAAATGAAAATGAAATTGACAGGAATTTTTTGGCAGTTTTACATAGCGTGAACTCGTCCCGAAGGCATCAGAGCGCTTAACTTGAGTACCAGTTGCGTTGCAGGCGTCACTTTCTCACCAAAGAACACGTTTCAGTTTTCCCGGTACAGCCGAGGAACCCGCCAGTCTCGGAAATAAAGGTGGGATTTAGAAGTGCAGAATGAGAGCCCCATTAAAACACTAACGAGGCTGGTGGTAACGATTGAAGCATCCACGGTGCACCAATTACAATCATTGTTAAACACCAGGCACCACATCACACGGTTATTTACCAGCATAAACAACAGTCCTCACTTTAACGTGCCACTTAAAAACGTCCTGCACTGTGCATAGCTTTTTTTTATGTAGATACATATAAAAAACAAGCACCTACGGGCACACGGACAGCGGGAGGGGGAGGGGGGAGGGGGGGCGCGGGAAGACGAACACATATTTACGTCTTTTTTAGATTTTTCTAGTAAAAAATTAGCATTAATAAATGACAGCAGCAGACATTCGTTTAGCTTACAATAAAATGCCACGCATACAACATGGAAGCGCCACACAAAGGTACACTGTAAAACTGGAAATAACAAATATTTAAACACAAAAATTGGCAGTGCCTCATACTAGCCTCGCTCCGGTTACCCCATGCCCCCAACAGACCTCCCCCGAACTACAGTTTAAGTTGTAGAAATGTACAGCATTGAACGAGTAAGCCTGGGCTGCGCCACCAACCCACCCTGACACGACCCCAAGCTTCACCTCCCAACCTTCCCTGTTCACTCCACGCGCATTTCCCATGTTTCAACAGTCATAGCCCTTCCCTCACCGTTCTCCAAGTGTTGCAGGAATTCTTGCGCCGCCCTCTTCTCGTGCTTCTGCAACGCCGGCCTATAGAGACTCCCGCTCCGGGCGCGAGCGCCCTGCCCTGGGCAGCCTGGCCTCTGTAACAACAAACTTGCAGGGTGCCAGGCAAAATCTCGACTGCTGACAGGGGAAGCCTCTCAGCATAAGTAAACAAAAGGAGTCTGAGCTGTACCGGAGTGACATCACGCCGTCACCACCACCTTCAGCTGCAGGCACTGGACTCCTTATCAGCATGCACAGATAAAAGAACAGGTTTCCCCAGTTGTCGAAAAAGTATTCAAAATGGGAGGTGTGCAGTTGCAAGTCACATCTGCTTCATGGCAACGTAATATGCGTATATTTTTCTAGCTTACAGGCATTTTAAATATATTTTGGTCTTATTTGTTCCTATGGGATCGAGGAGTTTGTTAATAAAGCAAATAAGGGGATATTTCCTTGTAAAGAACACAATTTATTTTTAACATTGCTTCGCCTAGTGATTTCTAGTTGTCCCATCTCCCCTGTATGCGCGAACACTTACTTTTAAAGCAAACTATGAATGAACAGCTTTGGTATCGCACCTGAGTAAACAAGTCAGGTCCCGGGCCGGCCAGCCAATCACAGCGCGGCCCGGGAAATGACGTCACGGGGGTGTCCCGGGCCGGCAGCCAATCCCAGCGCGGCCCGGGATAAAGGGGCGGGGCTTAAAAAAAGAACGAGAAACGCCCCCGAATCGCGTTTTTGCAAGAAAGCGCGATTGACAGCCTCTGTCTCCCAATGGCTAGTCTCCATTTATGGAGCTAGCCAATTGGAAACAGAGGCGGTCTGAACATCCCTACTGAAAACAAAAGTTTTCGAACTGGGAGGGGCACTTCGTGCCCCTCGCCAGGTCGAAACCTAAAAAGGTCCATTGAAGGTTTCTGGAAATATAGAATTTACAAGGTATAGTATTTCAAAGCATTTCACTCCACCGCAGACAACTGGAAAATTCAATTAATTTGACACAAACTTGTTCACAAAAAATGGGACTAGGGCTATTGAGGTCACTTAGAATCACTTTAGGTGACCAACTCCAGTAAGGAGCCAGCAAAGGGGACAGTTACCTCAAAGACAAAAGCAATCCTCAGTCAGTTCCAAGCACTTTTATCTGTTGCAGTGGTTTCCTATGGAAGTGATCCTAATGCAAGGGATGAAGGATGGTGAAGCTACTCAAGGGTGCTGTGGATGTGATGTGGTCAATGGGGGTCTTCCTGCAACTACTTATTGGCCCCCAAAGGAATGAGGCGTTCCTGGTGACAGGGTTGACGTACCTCCACAGCCGACATGTGTTTCGTCAATGAACGACTTTCTCAAGGCTGTTGCTAAAACAAATGCATCTGATTGTTTGATTTTAAAAACAATACAAGAGGGAATTCTTGCTGCATCCTGCCAACGTTCAACACTAGTTTAATACCTAACTACACCAGTGTAACGCAGGAAAAAAAGAATCACGAAAAGTGACAAAAAAGAGAGAACTAAGAACCAGAAAACCCAGTGTAAACAGAAGAGTAGAAAAGTCGTTCATCGACAAAACACGTGGATGTACTGCAACTACGTGTCAACTTTTCTGAAAAATAAGCTACATTTGTTCATGTTCTTGCCATATAGACTGATTTTATTCACGATGTACTTGGGTAATTAAAATACATTACTGACTTCTGATGGTCAGTTGGTACTTTTTGTGGTGCTGTGCTGTTTTCATATTAGATTTGACATGCATGGAGGAAGCTTTCTCTCTGCACTGTGACAATGTGGATGGCCCAGTGTTGACATTGAGCACACCATATTATATATTGGTATACGCCTGTGCAAAACTACAACAACTGTTGACTGTTCTTTTAGTAACCACTGCCATCATTCATACATTGTAGTGTAGTTCCGATAGTACCCTTTCATGCAGGACCTATGCTGTTTACGGATAACATATACTGTGGGTGTGGTGGCAAACCGACTCTATACACCCCCACCGAATATGTCAGCCCTCTATTTTTGCTCTAGCTCGTTCACTGTGCCCCTAGAATCTGCTGTTATCAGAGAGATTAGTTTTTCGCAACCTCAGAACATAAGAACCTCAGACGCGTGGAAACAATATACTATTTTCACTCAGTCACTCATGCTTGCTTGTTTTGCTCTTGGAGAGATATACAGAAGAAACAGTTGAGCGTCTTTACAAAAAGAATTTATTGTACTGTTGTTCATGTAAAATATGCATGTTGCTACAACTGTAACACAGTAGCAGAGATATAGAACCATCAGTACAGTGAATAAAAAGAAATAGTATTGGTCTACCATTTTGCAATAGTCATGAACACATACAAGAATATAAATTGCATTTATAAAATAAAGTGCGTACTCCTAAGATGCCTGTCTTGATGTACCTGAGTGTACCTGTTTGCAATTTGGATTCCAGCAATAGCTAGCAGGATCAGAGGTAGACCCCTGAAAATGCTTCCAAATAAGGAGTGTATAAAGTTAGAAATAACTCAGAGGATGGTCTTGAAGGTGTTAAAGAAGCCTGACCCTATGGTTTTAAATAGGTGTACAACACCGCTCGTATCTGACATATTTACGATACGACCCACCATTTCTGTGAAATGTCGGGGAAGTTTGTATGGATTAGCGCCTGTATCTCTGTCGAGGTCCTCGCAACTTAAAGTTTAAAGGTTTCTCGTGCAGTTGTCAATTGCACGGTTTGCTGTAAAAGCATGGCTTTCATTCTGCTTAAAGCATCAAACTGTATAAAAGAAACATTCTGTGAAGGCCATACTGCCGCCTCCCTGACTTTATTTGTCGGACCAAACAATACTTGCATACAGCAAGTAACTCTGGTGTTCACTGTGACCAGACAGGCAATGCCCAGGAGCATCCCACAACAACCTTGATCAATGTGTCGGTCAATGTATTGGCCTTGAAGTCTCGGTTCCCTCCTGCCTACTGATAGCAAGAGGTGCTGTATTTATGCAGTCTATGTGGGTAGTTCCCCATTGTTCAGAATGGGGATGACTTTGGGATTAAACCTTGTGCGTCAATGGGAGAGGTGAAGTGTACCTCCTGGAGAGTGTACTCATAAATTATTCATATGCGCTAAGGATGACGTCTTAGCAATATCGATTGAGAAAAACCTACCCTCTATATGGAACATAGGTGAAAGGTTTAGTCCATAAAAGTCTACAGTCCTTATAAGGTGTTATGTCCATATAAGGCAGTCTGTCCTTATTTGGAGTTATGTCCTTATAAGGCTCGTTCGCATGAAATGATGGGGAGATGATGTAGGGAAAGTGTACAATGTTTCCTGTAGCTATATCAGGGTACTGATATGACATATAACAATATATCACTATCCTCTTTGTTGCTGGACTGCTCCTTATTTGTCTGTCTGTTCTTTTCCTCAAGTGCCCCCCCCCTCCCTTTGGTCTCTTACTCTCCTACCATCTTATACTATCACTGATTTACTGGATGTTAATGATTGTTGGTCCCCAGCTGGTTTGTATGTCTGTTACTGTGACTGTTTTTACCATTCCCCCTACCATCCATGCCCTATTTCACATGTGTCTTGGCTATGCTATGCACTAATAACCCATGTTATTGTGCATTCACTGTTATTCTCCTATGTTATACTTTGCTCCTGTAACTGATGTAATTTAGTAACTTGTAACTCGCTGATCCTCATGTAAAGCGCTCTGATAGCTCCGGGTCTAGCCAGTGCTATATAAAACTCTGCAAATAAATAAATAAATACATTTTACCTTCTTACTGTCTGAAATAGAAGCTGAAATCCTCCAGCAGGGCATGGATTAAGGCTATAAACAGCAAGGTCCTTTTAAGGCTGGATAGCCATTGAACAAGGTCCTGTTCAAGCTGGTGGGAAAATCACAAGTGAAAAAAATCAAATTTCACATCTGCTGAAGTCTCTCATTGGTTAAATACTTTTTGTACCTTTGTCATTCAAGATTTGCCCTTGTCTCTTTTTGGGAGCTTAAATCATGCAGCCAGACAAGCATGGACAATGCGCCTGACAAAGTCCTCTTGAAACAGGACACCTTTTAGTCCCACTAAAGCTTCGGTGGTCACTGAAGTCTAAAAATGTTCTAAATCCCAAATTTTCAGATTTGCAGGAGAAGCTCTTCTTGGTATCATCTAAGACTCACATGACCTTAGGGACAGCTCAAAGAGGCCAGGACGAACTCAGTAGAGGAAACAAGCAGGATGCAGTCCAGGTTCAGTTGCTACTGGTCAGATAGGCATTTCAGGAAAAATGCCTCTTGCAGCCCATGTATCCCTGTAGCCACATAGGAGTACAGCCAACTCACCCTTGGAGTTCACTTCTTAATGTTGGGTAAAAGTGGAAGGAGGTCCAGCCCCTCACGTATCCACACAGGTCATAGTAGGTTCAGTCCTCTTCTGTTCTTCCAGTGGTGCAGAAGGTGTCTGATCAGATGGGAGTGAGGGGCCATTTTTGGAGGACTCACTAGCCAGACGATGGGGTGGGGGTGACTCCTGGACTGGCCACTCCTTCGTCAATGGGAACAAGGCTGCAAAGGGCAAACCTTCTCCATTTTTAAGCACATCATGTTTGCCTTCCTGCATCGTTCTGAGTAAAATGCAATGTGACACGACCCTTTTCACCTTGGAGGTGTGGGTGTCCACACTAGGGATGTGTCTAGGGAATGGAGCAGTCCGCTCTGCCTGAACCACACAAACCTGGTTCAGGGACCAGCTCCTTCTCTCACTGGGTTAGTGCTAAGCTGGTTACAGATGTTCCAGGGAACAAAGGCTTCCCTTCCCCAGATCTCTGTTTATACGGAACTATGCAGAGATATGCCTTACCTTAATACCCTTCAAGTTAATTAAGTTGCTGAACCCTCCCCAGCTGCCCTTGCGGAGCTGAGAGGAGGCACATACCTCACACCCAGATCCTCCTGCTAAAGACCTGTGTCAATATTTCTGTTCTGGGAGCAGTTTTTACACCTCATTAAGGGGAAGCACGGACAGGGGCCAGATACTGCAAGGGTAATGCTAATTAGCCCACTGGAGGTTTACCTTTACATGACACTGGTGTATTTACCCACACCATATACTATAGCCTTACTGGAAAGTTAAATATGACAATTGGGAATTAGCCAATGCTACCATATTTTATGGGTCAGGGCATCTACACTGAGGACTGTATAGTGGTGCCCCAAAGTGCAGAGTTCAAACCTTGCAATACCAGTTAGAAACAGGGATGGTCTCAAACACTGTCACTGACCGGAATCCTTGTTCTATTAAACACCTGGGCCATATTTCACTAAGTGCACCAGGCAGGTGATGAGATGCCACCAAAGAAGGCTTGAAGCTTTACTGTTTAACAGGAATTGCAAATGGCAAAAGGAGCTAAGGGGTAGGAGTGGATCCTTTGTCATCTATTCAATTTTAGGGATGACTTGTGTGCACACTGCCTCCTCCCAGAGGGGAACAGGTTATTGCAATGGTGGGCTTTAGATGTTGAAATATTATAAAGTAGTGACTTATTGAGGCATGTCGGTGTTGCATGCTGGTGGGGAGAGCAAACCTTTATTTGGGATAAGTTATCTGCAAAACACAATGGGTACTAAGGAGCATGCAAAATATGGATCTGACAGCTGAACAAGCCCTAAGTTGTTATGTGTAAAACTGAATAACAAGAAGTGTCAAAAGACCCAAAAGTGCACTACGGTGGTGAGACAGGCTTGTGTGCCTACTTTCTGTGCCCCTGGGGCATTCAGAATTACCGAGGGGACTGTGAATGCTTGTGAAGCCACATAAGTAACACAGGTAATACCAGAGATACATGTGCACCAGTATCATCTCAAGGGGTGGTTCCCGGTTCCCTCATTTCAATGGGGGGCCTTTAGTGTGCAGTGCCCATAATAGGGCCCCGGAAGTCTGTGTCAGAAACAATAGCTCCAGTCTTTCAGACCATTTTAACTTTTCATCTTTTTCTGGAAAAATCCCTCTGGATTTCAAAAAGCCATTTATTTCTCAACTCTTAATAAAACCGTTCACTTGAGCCTTCTCTTTTTCTAAACTGCATGCCTCACTTTTTACCCCTCAGGATAAGCTTATCGAGAAGGTATTTACAGCATAAATCTTTTACTTTCTTGGCCATGTCCAGTGCTTTAAACCTCTTCCAGGGAGGCTTTCTGTATGACGAAGTGGCTAGATCTGTTCTTATGCATGGGTTGGATGACCCCAGAAGAGTATTTGTTGTTGGAGGTGTCACAGCCCTTATGCTATTTTTGTTTAAATATCTTTATTGCAGCTTTAAATTTTGTAACATTCTGAGGTCATCCGGATTAACACACATGCGTGTACAAACCAATGTTATGAAAGGGTACATATAGCTGAGGTGCATTGCAAAAATATGATTACAAATCGTGCATGGACAAATATGTCTCTACTTGTGTGCTGTGCGAATAATCAGTTGCATGCTACCCTCTTCCTGCATTACATCATTCCGTTCTCGTATTTACAGATAAAGACGTCTGCATAACATGCAAGCGCGTCTTATACTCTTTCAGTTATTGCAGGGAATGTACACAAACGACTCATATGGGGGCTGTAAATGCATGTCCATCTCAGTATAGGTTAGGAAATCTGCAAGATGTGCCAATAAAGCATACAAAATCTGATTCCTCAAACTGAATATTTGCTAAACAAACTGCCATCAGAAAACAAACCTCCATATGAGACTGGGTATGTGTACATGTGTCTCGTACTTTATGTTACGTTGGCTCACCAGGGGGCACTGCGGCTCATGTAGGGTATGAGGGGCTGGATAGGCTAAATAAACGGTCGGGGAGCAGGGGGAGAATTCCCAGCAGCAGGCACAGATCACAAACATATTTCGCTGTAGGTCGCGGCTAGAACAATGGGTATCATGCGGTCAGTGATTCTTGGCCTCCCGTGTCGGAGTCAGGTGCCGACGGTGGTGGTTGTTGGGTGTGGGGGGGTTAGTGTCATCCTCATTGACGTTTCTATGCGTGATTGTTGTGCGTATGGTATCCCAGTATTGTGCTATCGGTACTTGCGAAACCCAGCTGTCTCCTCCCTGTGTAGTACTGTGCTTTCCGCCTGCGCTCATACCGTAAGCGATCTTTCCCAACTGACTATACTAAAATCAAAGCCATCAAAGCTCATATCCCTCTATGTCCGAGCCCTGCATGTCCAACAGTACCTAAGAATTCCTGTACTTTAGAACAGTTTCCAGTAATAAGTCAAGAAATATTTTTGGACTTGTTCATAAAGTAAAATCCGGCTCACCTAGGGATTTCTTCAGCCCTTGGATCCTAAGGGAAGCCTTTGCTGCTCTCCCTGGTCCAGCTATATCCCTTCTGAACGAGTCACTGTCCCAGGGTTATGTACTTGACAGCTTTAAGGAGGCTACTGTCATCCCCCTCCTGAAGAAGGCAGGGGAGGACCTTAAAACTCTTACCAACTACTACTAAGTCCATGTGGCCAGAAGTCTATCTGCCTTTCTGGAGTGGTCTGAATATCTGGACCCCCATCAAGCAGGGTCCCGTCCGGTCCATTCCACAGAATCAGTTATACTGACAGTATTGGACACCATTGGGGAGGAGGCTATTAAGGGCTCTGCGCAGGGCCTTGTGCTGCTGGACCTCTCTGCAGCATTTGACACGGTCAACCATAATATACTGGTCGACCGTGTCAAGGAAGCAGGAATCCAAGGCTCAGCCCTGGGATGGATCCGCTCCTTTCTAGGAAACCGATCTCAGGCGGTCCGCCAAGGCAAGTTCACAACCCCCAAGATGAGTACTACGTGTTGTGTTCCACAGGGCTCCTCACTTTCCCCTCACTTGTTCAACTTATACCTTCTTCCTTTGACCTATGCCCTGAAAGAAAGGAAAGTTCACACTTTTAATTACGCAGATGATTTCCAACTTGTTTTTTCCATCAGTAGTTTGCCTACATCCATCCATGAATTTCAGACTACGTTGCTGTTCATCTGCGACTGGATGAACAGCAACCATCTGAAGTTAAATGCAGATAAGACGGAAGTAATTTTAACAGGAGGTCCATTAAATCCTTGGAGTCCCTGTTTCTAGCCGAAAGAGCTGGGACAGCTCCCCACCCCTTCAATCTCTGCCTAAACACTGGAGGTCATAATTAATAATGACCTCACAATGAAGACTCAAATAGGGTCTGTAATCTCAAAGTGTTTTTTCCAGTTGATAAAAAGAAGGAAAATTAGTAGGTTCATTACACAGGAAGCTAAAATACAGGCTGTCATTACTATGGTGATATCCCATATAGATTACGCCAATTCTCTATACTTTGGCATTCCTGCTTATCTCGCCCACCATCTCCAACTGGTACAGAATTAGGCAGCAAGACTGATTCTTCAGGAAAATAGGCGTCAACATATCATTCCCCTCCCGAGGAAGCTGCATTGGCTCCTCATAACTCAGAAAAGCGCCTTTAAGGTGGGATGCATTATCTTTAAGTCCCTGAATGGTAGAAGCCCCACATTTGTTGACAGTCTTATTGAAAGATACACTCCATACCGCAATCTGCCCATATGCATTTCCGGACTCTCCCTTCTTTCAAACTGAAGCGTTCCGGTGGAACAAGGTTTGCCATACTAGGCCCCAGAAATTGGAATTCCCAGCCTCTCCACAGACCTCATGAATTTTCGAAGGCTCCTAAAGACATGGTTATTTAGATAGGCATACGAGTAACATCCCAGGACTAAGAACCCTTTAGAGTAGCACCATGAAACCAATCTGGTGTACGTGCGCTTTATAAATAAAGTATAACATAACATAACATAACATAACATAACATAACATTCCGGGGGGGGCCACCTTTTCGTGGTTAAGCGCTTCGTTACCATCAGTCCCAGATCACGAAACTGGGATGTGACAATTTTTCTTTGATCTGGCATAAAGCCCTAGTATGCAAACTTCCCATGTAGGCAGGGGTGTGTCGGTGCAGTTATCAAGTGTTGTAGTGACTACGCGCCAGTAGAGTTGTAGGGAGGTGCAGGACCAGACCATGTGCAGTAGGTTAGCATTGAGTTGCTGACAGTGGGGACACGCGGGGATGGCGATGTGGAAGTACTTGTTTATGTTAACGGGCGGGAGGTAGGCTCTTTGTATAATGTATGTTTGTATTAGCTTAAATTTAGAGCTTCTCGGTATAGATGAGGAGCTGGCTAGGATAGCACTCCATTCTTTTTCCGACCATGGTCGCCCTCTGCCCTCTTCCCAGCATGTGCGAAGACTAAGCATGGGTTTCAGTGTGTGTGCCAGTAAAGTGGATACCAGCCAGTAGACTATGTGGGAACCTGCACCCATTACATGTAAGTACTGCAGCAGCAGGTGTGTCGTCGGTTCAGTCGCCATGATCCCCCAGGCGGCCAATAGGGCTCTTGTGGGAGAGGTGTGAAAAAGAAATTGCCCCGCTGGCAAATCATAGTTTTCCGTCAACGTCTCGAAGGAGAGCAACGTACCATCCGTGTACAGGTCGCCCAGTGCACTAGTTCTGGGTGGAGTTGGGATGGGCGTGGAGCCTTGGCAATGGGGAGGAATAAATTGTATATCTGGGTTTATGTCCAGGTCTGCATCAAGGTCACTGTGTCCTCCAGGCTCCGGTCGTTCAACCACTTCATCACCCATTGCAGCTGGGCCGCTAGGTGGTATAACTCCATGTTGGGGATTGCCAACCATCCCTGGCTGGTAGGGGCGTATAGCTTCCATAACGCTACCCGGGGCCTGCCTTTATACCAAATTGAGTCACAGAGCAGACACTCTAACTCACGGAAGGTCTTGGTCAGGACATAGATCAGAATATTCGAAAAGTAGTATATCAGTTTAGGGAGGATAATCCTCTTTATCAAAGTAATGCAGGTCATAACGTTCAGTGGGAGTGACTTCCAAAATTGCACTTGGGCCCTAGCAGCCAAGATGGCCCTAGTTAGGTTGCCTTCCAGTATATCAGCAGGTGATCGGTATATGAAGACAACTAAATAGCAGAATGTGGTGGGGTACCACGTGAGAGCGGAGCCATTGAGGAGCACCTCTGTCCCAGCCATGTCCTCGCTAAAGGAATAAAGCCACGACTTAGCCCAGTTTACCCAGAGACCCGACATCATTCCAAATGTCTTGAGCGTTTCCCCTATGGACGTGGGGATGTCGTGGAGGTTACGCACGTACAGTAGCAGATCGTTGGCATATAAAGAGACGGCATGCGTCCCATCTCCTAGCTGAATGCTTCTCGGTATAGATGAAGAGCTGGCTAGGATAGTACTCCATTCTTTTTCCGACCATGGTCGCCCTCTATCCTCTTCCCAGCATGTGCGAAGACTAAGCATGGGTTTCAGTGTGTGTGCCAGTAAAGCGGATACCAGCCAGTAGACTATGTGGGAACCTGCACCCATTACTTGTAAGTACTGCAGCAGCAGTTGTGTTGTCGGTTCAGTCGTCATGTCCCCCCAGGCAGCCAATAGGGCTCTTGTGAAAGAGGTCTGAAAAAGAAATTGACCCGCTGGCAAATCATAGTTTTCCGTCAGCGCCTCGAAGAAGAGCAACGTACCATCCGTGTATAGGTCGCCCAGTGTTTCTATGACAGAACTAGGCCAGTATGCAAGGGTCTCCTCGGTGGTGCCCACCCTTCCCCTGGATGTCCCCGCGAGCGGTAGTATCAGGGCGTACGGGATGACCGCCGGGTGAGATAGAGGCTATTTTTGTAGCATTAATGCGCTAGTTCTGGGTAGATTTGGGGTGGGCGTGGAGGCTTGGCAATATGGTGGAATACATTTTATATCTGGGTTTAAGTCCAGTGCTGCATCAAGGTCACTGTGTCCTCCAGGCTCAGGTCGTTTAACCACTTCATCACCCATTGCAGCTGGGCCACTAAGTGTTATAACTCCATGTTGGGGAATTTTACCCCTCCCTGGCTGGTGGGGGCGTATAGCTTCCATAACGCTACCCGGGGCCTGCCTTTATTCCAAATTAAGTCACAGAGCAGTCGGTCTAACTCACGGAAGGTCTTGGTCAGGACATAGATCGGAAGATTCAAAAAGTAGTATAGCAGTTTAGGGAGGATAATCCTCTTTATCAAAGTAATGCAGCTCATGACGTTCAGCGGAAGTGACTTCCAAAATTGCACTTGGGCCCTAGCAGCCGAAATGTCCCTAGTTAGGTTGCCTTCCATTATATCAGCAGGTGATTGGTATATGAAGACAACTAAATAGCAGAATGTGGTGGGGTACCACGTGAGAGCGGAGCTATTGAGGAGCACCTCTGTGTCAGCCATGTCCTCGCTAAAGGAATAAACCCACAACTTAGCCCAGTTTACCCAGAGACCCGACATCATCCCAAATGTCCTGAGCGTATCCCCTATGGACGTGGGGATGTCGTGGAGGTCACGCACGTACAGTAGCAGATCGTTGGCATATAAAGAGACGGCATGCGTCCCATCTCCTAGCTGAATGTCCCATGCTTCACCGTCACTACGGAGCAACATCGCCAGGGGTTCCACAGCTAGGGAGAAGAGTAGCGGGGACAGGGGGTATCACTGGCGCGTCGCACGCCTCACTCGAATAGGGTCCGAGATGAGCCTACCTGTCCTGTCCCGGACAGTGGGGGGTTGATATAGCAGTTGGACCATGCTCATGTAATGGTCCCCTAGGTCATACTTGTGTAGTACCGTCGCTAGATAGGGCCATTCCAAGGAATCGAAGTCCTTCTCCAAGTCCAGTACAAGGCAGCCAGAGCTTGGCCACCTGTTTAGCGCATATTTCCTTACCCGTAAGAACCTGTGTATATTAAGTGAGGTGCATCTGGAGGGAACAAATCCGTTCTGATCAGGGTGCACCGGTGCCTGTACTAACGGTGATAAGCGCTTAGCAAGAATCAACGCAAAGATCTTATAGTCAGTGTTCAGGAGGGCTAGCGGACGATAAGAGCCTAGGGACTCAGGGTTCCTACCGGGTTTGAGAAGAGAGATTAATAGCGCGTTGTTTTGCGTGCTAGTGTGTATTGATTCATCAATTGCCGTCTCATACCCTTTTAGTAGCTGTAGCGCTAGTATATGGGCGTATGCCTTATAAAATTCTGTTGGCAGACCATCGGGTCCCGGAGATTTCCCATTTGACAAGGAGAATATAACATCCCGGACCTCCTCCAGAAGGATTGGGTCATTCAGTTCCGCCTTCTGATCCGGCGTAGGACTCGGCAAAGTAATCCCCTCGCGATAAAGTTGCAGCTCTACAGGGGTGACCTGCGCTTGGGTTGTGTATAAGTCCTGATAATGCGCCTCAAATTCACAGTGTATTTCCCACTGTGTTCATGCTGTAATCCCATGTGATGTGCGTTTGGAGGCCACAGAGGTCGATGACTCATCCTGGCAAATCAGCCACGTGAGCAGTTTCCCCGCTTTGTCCCCCATGTGATGCTTCCGTGCTGAATGCGCTGCATAATTGAGGCAGCGTAGCAGTTCCAGTAACCGAGAATGTTCCTCCCTGTGGAGTGCGAGTAGTCCTGGGGAGCCCTCAGTCGCCACCTGTTCACTGGATGCCAACTTTCGCTCTGAAATAGTGGGATCCTTTTCTAGCTGCACTCTGATGCCCGCCTGTGTTCCCAGACAGTGCCCCCTCACAACCACTTTGAGGGCATCCCACCCCAGCAGTGTTGATGAGGTTGTGCCCGCGTTTTCTTCAAAATAATGTGCTATTGTAGTAGCCAGGAAGTTGCGAAAAGGCGCATCAAGTAGAGTGTCCGGTTGGAGGTGCCAGATAGGGATTGGCGGCACTCCCGTCTCCCACTCCAGCTCAAGCACATGCAGGTTATGATCAGAGTGCGTCCGACCCATGATAGCGACCTAGAAATGCACGGCAAGAGATCATTGCACACCATAAAACGATCCAAGCGCACATGAAGGTCATGTGCACCTGAATAATAGGAATACACTCTGTCTTGTGGATTTATACGTCTCCACGCATTGGTTAAATGCCACTGTGTCGCCCAGGTGTTTAACACTTTCATAGCAGAGTGCGTAGCTGTGCCAGGCAAGGGGGGGAAGGAGCGGTCCAGCGAGAAGCATAGCACCGTGGGGACATTGTGCCATGCAGCCAGTTTGCGAGAGAGCTTCTCCAGAAACGCGGCTTGATCGGTGGTAGGCGCATATAATTATGCAATAATCACCGGCCATCCGTCTAGAGCGCCCTTGACCATGACGTATCTGCCCTCCGTGTCTATTATGGAATCCACCACCCGGAAGGGAGTACCCGGCCTCATCCATAGTAAACCCCACACGCATATGCTGAATAGCCTGTGGCGAAAAATTGTCCCCTCCACCTCCTGTGTAATCGTGTCACTTCTGGTGCAGTCAGGTGCGTCTCTTGGAGGAGACCTATTTGTATTTGATGACGTTTCACATATGAAAAGATGAGGTACTGGCACGATGGGCTGAGTATACCTCTCACGTTCCAAGTCCCTTCCTTAATTGATGCCATAATATAAGTATATCAGTAGCGTACAAGGCCTTGCCAGGCCAATGGGTGGGTGGAGGCGATGTATTATGCATGGAGGTGGTGCCAGGGCCGGTGCCCACTCCGAGCCAACATTATTACTGCTGTATCTCAGTGTATAGATGATGGCATAACAAGTCAGAACCCTTATGATATTAGAGATTTCTGCCACTTTTGACACAGCACAATATTCAATTAGCCCTAAAAGGCCTTGCATCATAATATGAGTTCCTCTTTTCTCATGAAATGAGTTCAAGCTGTTTCTATTACTCGTCACATGTTTGTATTTTGTACACCACATATGTACTACTCCTCAGGGTTCTTCTCTTTCTCTTGGTTAGTTTAATTCCTGTGCCACTCGCCTGGTTTCTCTTTTTTGATTTTTTAGGTTTGAAATGTTCTTCTATCAATATTCATGATGACCAGCCAACAAAGGCTACTACCCTATGGTCCAGTTTTCAATCTTAGTTTCCTATTTTACAGAGACCTTTCTCTTGAGTACCTACGTTGGAACAGAGACAGCCACTATATTTTTCACCCATTATACTGATCTGGGAGTACACTCTAATTTCCACACAAAGTGGTACTTAACAGGCCACTTGTAATGAAGGCCTATGTATTCCACATTCTTTATTCACTTCCAGCAGACCTTCAAAAAAGTTAGGCAACTCATTTGTCACGGTTTTATTATGGTAAGGAAATGACTTGTACCTCGTTTTCTCTAGATATTTTATGTCAGTTGAGTTAATATAGAACAGCTCAGTTCTTTAAGGATTGTCTCAGAGCCAGTCCACTGCAGAATGCCTTAGAACCTGGTCTTGGCTGGACAAGTGGGTATTATTCAAATCCAAGTGCATGTCACTGAACCTCTCTTTGACACCTTATTGGACCTCATCTCATCACTCCTATTCTTAGGCATGTACATCTGTCTACTTTCCTTTCCTCAGCTATGCAGGGCTAAAATTGGTGCATGTGTTATTTCATGCTCGAAATTATGGACCTCAGTTCCCTTAAATATGTGCTTTTGTAATTTTTATGAACACCTGTATGCCTAATATATGCATTTAGTACCATCCACAGATGGTGAGATGCTAAACAGTTACTGACAATCATATTTGATCCCAGTGCCATGAACACTAATGCCAGACTTTCAAATATAAGTGGGAGTAACAGATGCCCAGGAGATACAACAGCATAGACAAGGGTGAAATACACCAACCCTATGCAGTCAGGGCCTGGCAAGGCAAAAAGTGGCTTGATGCTAATCAAAGAGTGCTGGGTACAGTGCCTTGATATTAATTATTCAGTACTGCAAGTGATGGAGCGAGGTGGTGAAAACAAACTTTTGTGCACCCCTCTCGAAATCAATGTTCGATAACGTTAATATTCACTAATGGTGTGATGTGTTTGAATAATCAACCTTTGAGTAATTTGCATACACTGAAAATATATGGGGAAATTAACTTTGCTTGCATGGAGAAAAATAATTAATTAATACGTATTGTCAATGTGATGTGGACTAATGCACAGCGTAATTATAAACAAACGCAATTTAAATGTGCTTATTGTACACGTTTTTGTGCCAGAAAGTCATTGGATATGTTAGTATAAAACGCATTTATGAGGCTTATTTGCTAGGTAACAACTAATAGGGAAACATTAGTATGGTGGGAGGTAAACTGAAGGGTTTCACTACCATAATTAACATGAATTTGTGTTTGTTTCTATGATAGTTCCAAAATGTGGCCTATGAGGCCTAGTCTGAAAATGGCCGCTTTGAATCATTGCGAGCGAGTATTGGTTAGCACATGTGCATCCCCAGTCTACAAGCGCGAGTGAGCTGACTGTGCTTGGATGGGAGGTTCAAGGACGCCTTACCCCGGAACCTAGGATGGGTGCCAAGCATCAACGATGTAATGCTCAGAGCCTGAGAACTTTTGCTTATGTTTCAAGTAAAGGAAGCGCCTAGGCCACGAACTGTCTTAAACAAAGAACCTTTATTTTTGCTGAATCACCGCGAACAACATGCTGTAATGATGACGAAGCGCTCATCTACCCCAAATGTGTCCAATCAGAACTCGAATTGGTGATGTTAGTTACTTTTTAGATAGATTAAGTTAGAAATTAGTGTATAAAAACCCCTGATTTTGCTTAAAAGTCGTCGCTTTTCGATTTCCTCTCGAAGTGCTGCCGGATTGGAGACCGATTCCTGGATGTAAGAACTTATAACTTTATTCAACTTTTCTTTGCAGGTCTGTTAGGATAAGATGAGGGTGTTAGCTAGGGATGTTAGGAGAGAGTGAATTTGGAACTATCTGTTCTTTGCTAAACTTTCTACTGAACTTTTTAAATAAATGTCCATTTCAGAGCTTTAAAATAAAATTATCATTTTGAAATAAAGTTAAAAGATTTGTATGAAATAAAGATTTTAAATAAATGCCTAAATGTCGGATATACTAAAAGTTTGCTTTGAATAAAAATTAGATAAATGAAGAATTAAAAGCTGGTCTTTGATTCTTCCTATGCCTAATTTTCGTTTTAGCAGATCCATTGCCATTATGGTGGTGTGTCTGAATAAAATGGTGTTTAAAATAAAACCATGGTAAATTGCTTTACATTGCAAGTATAAATAAATAAAAAATAGTTAAATAGATTTAGACACTCCGCCAATGTTATAGTAGGACTCCTGGGTTGTTGGCCAAATCTTTGAAACCGAATTAAATGAACAGAGTAAGTATGCAGTGTAATGGGCCCCACTGTTGAATGTATGTGTGTTTTTGAGGTTTGGAGAAAGGGACATGCTGATTTAACTTTATTTTAGGAGTCCCGCTGTAGCACAAGCACAGGTATTTTGTAGAAATGTAGCCAAGTATATATTTTGATGCAAGAACATTCACTATTGAGGGCACGTTTATACAGTAAAAATATGCAGAAAATTAATTTGCACACAATTTCACATGTATATGTTAATATAATATTGTCATTGAAACTAACTTGCTAAGTATGATCGGTTAAAGCCAGGAAAACACGGACCTACGCTAACTAGGCTTCAGTTAGGCCTCAAAACCATATAGTTCAAAATGGATGCTACATTATGCTCATGCTTGGTTTATAAATCTGCTACATGTAGTCAAGCAAGGTGTGGGTTTGTTTATTTTTTAATGAAACTGTTCTTGAAAAAAGCCCACGAGCATGGGCTCTCTACTGTAACGTTTCCAATGATCTTTATACAGCATGCATTATTACATGTATTCACAATGGTTCACTGTTGTTTATGTAGCCAGTATGTTCCGACACCTCCAGATGACATAAGGTCAGAAAGGCTGAATTAATATTCATGTAGTAGGATAGTGCCTAGTTGTTAGGACTGTGTGATGATTTTAATATCTGTAAATGTTTGTTCACAAAAAAGTAATTCTGCAGTTTCCATATTGTTCTATGGGGAAACTTCCTATATAAACCATCAAATTAGGGGGTGAGACAAAATATTTTGAGTTCTACTAGAGATGCTGCCCGATATATATTACAGATCCTACTACAGATTTTTATTTAACCCAGCATTTTCTGCATTCTATTATTCTATACTGTATTTTCTACGTTTTTGTAATACACCTTTATGGTTATCTACATTCCGATCTAGAAGTCACATCTTGAGTTAGTCACTTTGTTTGAATGTATTTGTCAGTTTGCTTTCTGTACCTTGTCTCTGGGACACATTGCACCATGAAATTGAGGTTAACACAATCCCTGATCCACCCAGCTGGTGATTGTGCTTTGAGGTGTAAGATTTTAGGGGTACAGCATGCTCACATTATTTTAAAAAACAGAGTCCCAGACTCGTGGATAGAGGTGGCTGCCACAGAACTAGCTCTACCCCATGAGGATTTTGTGATGTTTCTTGGTGCTTCCATGACCCATTCAAGGCCCTTGTGGAGCCCTTGAGACGTTTCAGAAATTCCTATGGCCTTTGTCCACATAGAGTTACAAACGTGGGGAATGGTAAGGCAGACACCACTGAAAACATGAGGACCTTTCGGCCTGTGGCATTAACTGGATGGACGAGGAGGGCATGGATTAGATCACAATTATATACCTTGGAGGTTCTGATAGTTACCTCAGCCACTAAAGTGTGTCACAACTATCTGGAGCTCTGGAACCATCTCTTTCTTCCTGAACCTGGGAAGATTACTCCAGACTTGTAAAGTGTAAAATGCTGAATGCCCATAAATGTGCTTCAATATCATCTCATGTTCACATTGTTACCTAAAAGACTTCATCAAGCATTCACCTAGCGCCCAAGACCCTCAATTGTTTGCTTTCGATCTACTCAACAATCTACTGTGCTTTTTGAGAACTACTATGGTTATTGTTTCATAGTCAAGTGGAATGTGTGTGATAATGGGGAAAGGAAAGGGATAGCAAGGAGGGGGAAGTAATACCGGAGTGAGGGAACTGATTATGGGGTGGGTGAAGTGATAACGGGGTAGGAGAGGGGATAGTGTGCTGAGGTAAGTTATAGCAGGGGGTTAGTGGAAGAAGGGTAGGTGTAGAAACTCTGGAAGAAAAAATTATGGCAGACCTATGAGCATGAATGTTCACCGTTCACCCACTGAGAAACCCAAAGACTAATATAAAGATGCCAAAACACAAATGTTTTTCATGAATAGAGGTAAAGGAGGCAATGATTATTGAAAAAATTAAGAATAACGGTGGCCTTTAGAATATTTGGTAACCAAATAAAAGAACAAAAATGCATAGAGGAAGAACGAAGGACCAGGGTGCCAACAAGTGGACCCCTGACGCACTTTGGAAAGGGAGTAAACCAAATGGGGACACAGGAGATTTAGTCAAAACTGCAAGCATAGCGAAAAAAATAAAATTGCACATTCAGATAGTAAACTATGCAATAACAACAAATAACTTGGTATGTAAAATGAACTGATTTTAAATATTTTGTCTGTGCTATTAGTATTGGGCAAACTGTTTTTGTAGTTATAAGCAGATTGTGTTCTGATCTTGAGATGTTATGCTTTTAATGTATTTTTTATGGTATTTTCCAAAATAAAGTTGATTGAGTAACTGACTGACAGCCACTGGCATACATGAGCCAAGATGTGCTAGCATTTTTCTTTGCTGTGTAAGCCCCTCTAGAATGAAAATAAGAGCATATATTCTAAACACCCAACCCACACCAAAATGAAACTATTTGAGGAAGTTCTGCCAAGTATCAATGTTTTAAGGCAAAGTCATTAAGGCCAGGAGCAGATGATTGGATGTATACCTCTGAGCCTTGGTGTAGTGCATGATGGCCCACCCTTTATACATCACAAATACAAAACTGATACATGACATTAAGGGGCACTTATCACATGTTTCTTGTGTGGTTTAAGGAATTAATGTAAGTGTTGCATTTGGCATCATTATTAAAGAGTTCATTCACTGTAGGATTAGAGAAGTTACTCACATTGTGTGTTTTACCATAACTGATTAAGATATTATTTGAAGTCTTGAGGAATTCATAAATCATACTCCTTTAGCAGATAATGTACTCACTATAAAGATGAAATTCGACTTTCTTAATGTGTACCTTAATATATTAAACAACACTTACTGTTTACCGAATAGAAACCATCCTCACATATATAGAATAGGATTTTACTTAAAACGATACAAAGTTTATGTAATGTGTGCATTAATACTTCATATATTTGATTTAATTGTAGTTCTTAGCTATACTTGTACATGACCATTTTGAAGCCTTCCTGAATGTAACATGTAATGTGAATCTAAAGCACTAGAAACGTATATTCATTTGTGCTTAAATGTGCACTCACACACTTTAAATGTGCACTACTGAGTTAATGCTTTAACTTTTCCTGACAATTCAGATTTGTATTTTACCATGATGCATAAATGAGGTTTTCTATTTTCTGATAATGTGACCTTTCTTGCATGTATTCACATGAATAGATATATTATTGTACTAGAGATAGAGGAGAGAACCTGAGAAGAACACGTTGACGAAAGAATAGGGGGAACCAGAGCATCAACTGAAAGGCCTATT
The DNA here is from genome assembly GCF_964263255.1 of Lissotriton vulgaris. Classification (NCBI taxonomy): domain Eukaryota; kingdom Metazoa; phylum Chordata; class Amphibia; order Caudata; family Salamandridae; genus Lissotriton; species Lissotriton vulgaris. Next base: position 1,994,740,217 of record NC_141687.1, read on the forward strand.
GAGCAAATGTTGTGAACTGACTTGTGTGTAAGGAGATGTCGTTCCCATGTCCAGTGTGAGACTTTCCCCCGATGTTGCAGTGTGCAACATGAGAAATAGACAAGAATAATGACCCCTGATGATGCTTATAAAGAGGGTGCTACTTAGAAAACGTTATGTGTTATAATATAGTGTTCACACCATTGGAGTTCAAAACTCTTCAGAACGCTTTTAGATTCAGATGCTTTCCTAACCGCTTTGGACCCTGTTGGAGTCTTTCCTAAGTGACCCTTCGGCTAACACTTATTTCCCTGACCCATAGAAGAATCTTGATTGAGCTTCTCAAATGCTGACAACTTTCCAACTTATTTTCCCTTGCCTTGATTTTAATTTCTTTTATAGAAATTATTGATTTAGAGACTTTAGATTTTTGTAACCATCCTTAGCGGGAAACTATTGTAGGTGGTCTAGATTCATCAGCAGAACTTGCAACTCTTCTCTGAGCACCAAATATTACTTTAAATCAGGCTAGGACTATCTGAGACTATTCTACATTTCTATAACATGGTTTTAAGAGTCGTGTATCTGAACTTTATTTTGAATTTGTAATAGAACTTTCTAACCTAAACTACAAAGTCCTAGTCCTTATTGTGTAGCCAATTGGTTTGCACTGTTGAATTGAATTTGAGCGAGGTTATTGCTTACTCCAATCACCTATCAGTCGGAGGAGCAATAATAAGGAAGTGGGCTTTAATGAAACAAGCTCCGGATCTCATTAAAGCCATCACGATATGCCGAGACTACCGATATTCAGATAATACAACAAATGCTCTAGCATTGGCATTCGACACAGACGCCCTATATGTAGACATGTTGTATTGGACACAAATATTCAAAGGGGGGCAAGTAAAGATGTTCTCATTTCAAACTAGAATGGGGCCAATGATAAAACAGTCCAATACCCAAGACTGGTGCACAGGGGTGGATTGGCAATGCGGGCATTCGGGCATCGGCCGAAGGGCCGGTGTCTCTGTGCCCTCTGTGGGCCGTTTTTTTTTCTCCCCTTTCCCAGCCGCACAGTGAAGCTGCTTTCATTTCCCGGTCTCTGTCTCCGTGCTCTCTGTGGACTAATGTAATGTAATGTAAGAGACATTTCTACCGCGCACTTTCACTCCAAGGAGTATCTTGGCGCTCACACAACTCAGGTGGAAGAGTTGGATGGAAAAAGTGTGTTGCATTGTACACCACAGTTACACCAGAGTTCTACATGTAGCATCGGGCAGGGAGAAGATCCAGGTTTTTAATGCTTTCCTAAAAGGGGCTTCTAGGGAGAATGTACGTAGAGACAGGGGAAGTTTGTTCCATGCCTTTGTACCGAATACAAAAAGGGATTTGCCTCCTTTTGTAGCCAGCTTGAAACGGGGAGGGGTAAGTAAGTTCTGGCTGGCGGACGCCAGGCAGCGTGTCGGATGATATCTTTTGAACCCATGGAGTAGATATTTTGGGACACGCTGGTGGAATGCCCTAAAGGTAATTAAAAGAATTTTAAACAGAATTCTTTTGCTTATCGGCAGCCAGTGGAGAATATTAAGTGCTGCTGAAGCTGACGACCTCCGTGGCCAACGTAGCACGAGGCGGGCTGCCGCATTTTGGACTATTTGTAACCTATGGAGAACGCTTTTGTTAGCTCCAGCATATACTCCGTTACAATAGTCTAGCCTAGAATTGATTAAGGCCACAGCAACTGTTTTCCTTGCTGGTAAGGGGAGCAGATCGAAAAACTTCCTCAGAGCTTTGATGATTTGAAAGCACATACCTGCCACTGCTATAGCCTGGGGCTTAAAAGATAGCTGGTTATCAAATTTAATGCCTAGGTTACGGGCAGATGCAATTGTGTTGGGGGGAGCTTCTGCCTCCGTAGGCCAGCACATTTTTGGTGAGAACAAGTTATGGCTATCAACAGGAAGGATTTCAGTTTTGCCGGTGTTACATTTTAAATGGTTGTTGGTCATCCATCTAAATGTGGCTGTCAAACACTCCTTAAGATTTTCCTCTGCGCCTGGTCGTTCCCTGTCCAAAACCAGTATGAGCTGAGTGTCGTCAGCATATCAGATGGAACTAATCTGGAATGACGCGATCAGATTAACAAGGGGTACCATATACAAGTTGAAAAGAACAGGGCTCAAACTTGAGCCCTGCGGGACCCCTGAGCTGACGACTTTGGCTTCAGACTGGTATTGGCCTAACACTGTCACTTGGCGTCTATTGCTGAGGAAATTCCTGAGCCATGCCAGGACCTGACCTCCTACTCCTGCGGCAGCCAACCGGTCCACTAAGATGTTATGTGAGACCGTATCAAAGGCTGCCGACAGGTCAAGTAGGATAAGGACGGCCTTTTTTCCTTGGTCCATTGCTGCCCGTAAGGTTTCTGCGGTGAAAAGCAGGGCCGTCTCAGTGGAATGTTCTGACCGAAATCCTGATTGATGAGGATGGAGAATGTTATTCTTCTCCAAAAAATTGGTCAGTTGGTTATTGACAAATTTTTCTGTAAGTTTAAACAGGACAGGCAGCAAGGAGATAGGTTGCAGGTTAGACAGGGTGGTGGGGTCGGCCAGTGCTTTTTTTTGGAGTGGTTTGACAGCTGCCAGCTTCCAGTCATTGGGGATGTTTGCCGTGGCTAAAGAGGAATTAATAATCCTGTTGATTATAGGATTGGCCAGCTCAACCAGAGTGTGCAACACCGGGGGGGGGGGACAAGGGTCAAATGGGGAACCCGATTTACAAGCCAAGATAGCTTTGGAGGTATCCTCAAGGGACACTGGGGCAAACTCCTCAAAGCAGGGGGAAATCATCACTTCGTTACATTGCTCAGTTTCCGCAGTTGTTGTTTCTCTTGATGGAAAAGTATTTACAATGGTAAGAATCTTATTTTCGAAATAGTTGGATATCGCATTACAGAGATCCTGAGAAGGTGGAATCTCCTGCGATAAAGCTGAAGGATTCATAAAATCCTTAACAATCTTAAAGATTGCTTTTTGTTCCTGACCTGCTGTGGACAAGGCTTGTAAATAATAGATTTTTTTTGCTGATTTTATTTCTGCATGATATTTTCGTTTTGCTACTATGTAGATATTACGTGCGGTGGTGTCATAATTTCGGCGCCATCTTCGTTCTAATACTCTGACCTTACCTAGTTCAAGTTTCAGAGTCATTGAGAACCAGGGGGCACTCTTTTTAATTCTGCTAGTTTTGGAATTGTTATTTCTGAGCGGGCTTAGCAAAGATCCTGCTCTGACAATCCAATCGCAGAAACTCTGATTATCTACTAAGGTGGAGTCAGTTAGAACCGGTAAATTGTCTTTAAGTTTGTTCATTACATCAGGTCTTTTGGTTAAAGATTTCCAATCAGGGGTAGATTTAATTTGGACTTTATTTATCCGAGTTGTAGAGCTAGTGATGGATTTCGAATTCCATCCAATATTAAAAGGAATAAAGTAATGATCCGTCCATGTCTGAGGACTGGGGGATTTAACTCTCAGATTAGGAGAGTTGGAGCATATGCAGTCCAATAGGTGTCCTGCCTGATGGGTGGGCTCATGATTCAGAAGTGGGAGTCCAAGTACTTCCATAATTTCCATAAAACAGCCTACTCCAGGGTCGTTAGGGGATTCTAAATGTAGGTTTAAATCGCCCAATAGTGTAAAGTGGGAGAATCTGAGTGCTAATTCACTCAGAGCATCACCTACTGTTTCTAAGAACTTCGAGGATGGACCCGGAGGGCGGTAAATGAGGGCCCCAGAGAAGACAAAGGTGTCATGAATCTCCAATGAGAATGCCAGGGCTTCAGCTTCTTTTATCTCCGGCAGTTCTTGGGATGAGCACTTAATGGTGTTCCGGTGGATGATTGCCAGACCCCCTCCCTGTTGTTCAGATCTGTCCAAACGTTGGATAAGAAAATTATGTGGGAGGGCTATGGCTAAATCCGGATTGCACCAAGGCTTAAGCCATGTCTCTGTGACCAAAAGCCAGTCCAGATGGAAATCGACAATAAGATCATGGATATTCTGGGCATTTTTAGATAGGGATCGTGCATTGATTAATCCGCCTCGGACAGTACTGGAATACAGAGGGCTTTCCATAGGGGGCTCAGGAATAAATGTCCTGCGACAGTGGGTGCAGGATACAGGGCCATGCCAGCTATGGGGGAGTAGAACATCATTACATTGGGCTTGAGGGCCAGTATGTGATAGCAGGAATTTTCTAGACATGTCAGAACGAGAATGGGAGGAAGCCGCAGAGGTCGCTCAGAGTCTCCCGCCTTTCCCGCCTCCTTAGCGCTGACGGGCGCAGACGGGCAGACTCTGGCTTGACTCAGGCGCGAGTCAGGCGCGCCCGCTGCGCGGAAGGGGTGAGGATTAAATAAAGGCTCACCTGCTCTGCTGAACTGAGCACTGGAGCGCTCAGTCGAATGTCATGCAGGAAGTCCCAGTCCCACCAAGATGGCGGAAAACGCCACGAAAGCCGGAGAGTACTAGCGTTAAATCCGCTCTAAAAGCGGTGGGGGCACATTTTAAATGCAAGGGTGTGGGCGCAATGATACTATTTTAAAAACAGGGACGAATAAATGAAATTCAACCTAAATAGTAAAATCGGTAATTTTTTAAAAATAAAAGCGCTGCACGCTCTGTTACATGCTGCCAGTAAAGCGCAGTGCAAATACAAGCTTACCTTTCCCAGACTAGAAAAGGGGAGGGGAAAAAAACGGCCCACAGAGGGCACGGAGACAGAGAGAGAGAAATGAATGCAACTTCACTGTGCGGCCGCAGTCACCCCTTGCCCTGCAAAGCAATCACGCTGAGGGTGGCTGGGGAGGGGGTGATTGTTTGAAAAAAATCGGCCTCCCTGGGGGCCAGGTGTTGCGCAGGCCTTTGAGCCATTTTCACCTCGGCCCCCCTGAGGCCCACGCTGCACATAAACAGTGTTAGTTTTAACACCTTGCCCACAGCCCCTCACATTCAGGGCATAGTGGGCGAGGAAGAATGGGTCTCGCTGTGGGGGCCAGTTGATCTTTGCAACTTGCACCATCTTCACCTCAGCCTCCCCCTGGCTACCATCAATGACCCAGCAGCTATGTTTTGTGCCTCCCTGCCAGGACATTGTCCTGAGGCCTGGAGGGCTGGGGAGGGCTGATTAATTTACTAATTGCAGGGGCCTTACTGCTATTCATGTGCTCCTGAGCTGAAGGTCTGGTGAGGGCTGACTAGGTTAGTAATAGCAGTGGCTTCCTGCTTATTAGGGGCTACTTCCCTGTAGGGCTCTGTGGTGTTGCGCTCTAGTCTCCGCCGCTCGTCGTGATGACGTTGCCGCGCCGGAGCAAGAGCGGAACACCTGCGCATGCGCGCCAGTGAGAGGGAAAGAGCGCGAAGGGTGAAGAACGGCAGAGGCGACCGGAGCTGCATAGTTAGATGCTTGGCGCTCTGTAATATAGCAATCTTGCTGTGTTGTAATAAACCTGAGTTCCTGCATATACCTGGCAACGTGTGCTCTGTGGGGGGACCTAATAACATCATTACAGTGGCGACGAGGATGGGACCACCCCACTGGCACCCCTTCAGTCACACAGAAGAAGCAGAATCCGGGGGCAAAAAATCCTACAGCGAGTCAGAGGCTGTTGACAAGGGCACCTCAAGGTGAGCGCGCCCAGAGCAGCGACGCTATTCGCAACAGAGCGTGGCAGAAGCGCAATCCCACAGCAACCTGCAACCACGTGGCACCGGGCAGCATCAGTTCAGGTCAGAACCAGCACAGCGCGCAGAGAGGCACGTAGCTGAGACCCTGGCAGAAGGAAGGGACAGTGACGAGGGGGAAGGTAGAGCACACCTCCCCAGCGCCGCAAGAGGTGGAACCAGCAGTACACCGGGCAGTCCCAAAAGCCAAGGCGACGACGCTGACAGAGAAGGGAACCCCAGTGCACCTGGCAGCCCAGGAACGGTGACGGAGGTCCCAGGACAGCGCCCAGAATGAGCAACCAGGCAACAGCTCTAACGGCACCCATCCCCTTCCTACCCAGGCCAGGTGAACCCCTAATGAAATGGGAAGACTGGAGGGAGTATTTCAAGAACTATGTGGAGGCCTTGGAAGATGAAAACGGTGAGCCATTCCCCAGCGCTAGGAAGAAGAGGCTGTTACTGCATAACCTGGGCGCCGGAGGGTGTACGTGTATTCGCCAACATTGTGCCTAAAGAGAGACCAGACACGGAGGATGACGTCTTTAAGAATGCTCTGGAAGACCTTGACAACCACTATCGACCGGCGGTATGTGTATCCATCGACCGGTACAACTTCCAGCAAAGAAAGCAGGAAGAGGGAGAGTCGATAGATGACTATGTGGCAGCATTGAGACGATTAGCCATCACGTGCAAATATGGGCAGCTACAGGACGAATACATCAAAGACCAAATAGACATGCACACCACGAACAAGTCGGTCCAAGACAAGTTGTGGGCACAAGGAGAAGCGTCGCTCAAAGACGTAATTGCCATGGTGAAGAAAGCAGAACTTTCGAAACGCTGTGCTGACGCAGCCAAGAAGGAAAACACGCAGAGGCAGATGGTCAACAAAATTGATGAAGCTCCCTCGACCAATAAACAAAAGGGATCAACGGGAGAAAGGAGGCAGGATCCCAGGTGGACAGGGAAGCAAACTCTTCCAGGTAGACAGCCCACGGACAGCACATTTTCTTGTTACAGGTGCGGGAGTACTGCCCACTCTGCGCAAGACAAACGGTGCCCTGCATTTCGCGCCAGATGCTCCTTCTGTGGCCTGGTCGGCCATTTTGAGAAAGTATGCCGCAAGACAGAGAAGAAAGGCATGGTGAAGTGCATAGGGCAGTCCATGTCGGAGGACCTAATGGAAGAAGACCTGGAAGACGATGACATGGTCTTATGTGTTGAAAACCAGGTATTGGAAGTGACAGGCAAGCGCTCGGAAAAGCCGTGCACGGACATGCTTATAGGAGGAGTGAAGGTGCACATTGCCATCGACTTGGGTTCTCCTTACTCCATAGTACAGCGATCGGTATGGGAGGAAGACTTTGTACCCACCCTGGGCCCGAAGTTACACCCGCCAGACATCCGTCCCATTTCATACACCAGCAACGCAATCCCCATAGTGGGCTTCCGCGCCTTGAAGTTCGAATTCAGAGATAGAACGTCGATCTGCAAGCTCTATGTGGCAGAGCGGGGACCATCTGTGCTAGGCTGGAGGGACCAAGGTGACCTGGGAATTAAATTGGATCCAGGGGGCAAGGAGCAGATCCTCTTAACCGAAGACAGCAGCTGGCCTGAGCAAGACAAACTAAAGCAGAAATTTCCCAAAGTGTTCGGTGGCACAGTTGGTAAACTGGACAAGTTCGTGCACAAGATACTCCTCAAGGAGGACGCCCGCCCGGTGTCCCACAAGGTTAGGAACATCCCCATTGCCGTCAAAGACGCAGTCCAGCAGGAGCTCCAGAGATTAGAAGTCGAGGGGATCATTGAACCGATTGACAGCTCGGAATGGTTGGCCCCCTTGGTCGTGGCCAGGAAACCCAATGGCAAGGTACGTTTATGTGTGGACCTCCGCGAGCTCAACAAATGCTTAATAGTGGAGAAATTCCCCCTTCCAAGGATCAAGAAATGTTGGCAAGAACCAAAGGAGTGTCATGGTTCTCTACGATCGACCTCACATCAGCGTACCATCAGATTGACTGGCACCCATCGAGCAGAAAACTAACCTCGTTCATCATCACACCCTTTGGGTGTTATCAGTTCCGTCGGATGCCATTTGGTCGGGCCTCAGCAGCTGCGGTGTTCCAGAAGTTAATGCACCGTCTGTTCAAAGATCTGCTAGGCGTCCAGTATTTCCAGGATGACATCCTGATCATGGGATCAAGCCAAGAGGACCACGACAATAAACTGACAAAGGTGCTGACAGTACTACAAGAAAAAGGCCTCACCGCCGAGTAGAGTAAATGCAGGCTGGGCATGTCGTCCGTCACATACCTTGGTCATGAAATAAGGAGTCAAGGACTATCCCCTAAAAGACAGAATGCGAAAGCTATTTGCGACGCCAGAGCCCCCGTCAACAAGGAGGAAGTGAGGTCATTCCTCGGTATGGCAGAGTATTATAGTAAATTTGTAAGACACTTCGCCACCAAGACTCACAGACTCCGTCAACTCATCAGGGACAAGTCGCAGTTTAAATGGGACGAAGAAGCACAGAGCGAATTTGAAGGCCTGAAGATCGACATAAGTGGTGCTGTACCCCTACATGGATATGACCCCTCAGGCAACACCATATTGACTACGGATGCTAGCGAGAAAGGATTGGGAGCAGTGCTGGCACAGGAAAGGAAGGACGGCTCCATAGAAACCATCAGTTTCGCATCCAGGGCGTTATCCCCCACCGAGCAGAAATATAGCGTCATCGAGAAAGAGATGCTGGCAGTCACATGGGCCACGGGAAAATTCAGAAACCCGCTTCAAACTACAGACTGACCATAAACCATTGGTTAAGGTGTTGACATCCTGCGGCCACGACACAGCCACCCCACGCATCGCCAAGATGACACTCAAGTTGCTGGATTACACATATGATGTGAAATATCTGCCGGGTACTCAGAATAAAGTGGCGGACTATTTGAGTAGAGCTTCAGCCATGGAGGACGCACCCTTGGCCCCACCAGACACTGACGAGATGGTGGCAGACATGGCCGATGCTGAGAGAACGATCAGCAGGCAAGAATGGGCCCTTGCGTATGAGAAAGACAGCGAAATGGAGGAGGTCAAACAATACCTCGTCTCAGGATGGCCAGAAAAACGGCACCTCAAAGCGGATCTGAGGAAGTACTATGAGATACGAAAGGAATTGTCGATGAGCGACTCAGGCATTTTCATGTACCGGGGCGATAAAGTGATACCTCCAGTGACTTTGATCCCGCTGCTGCTTAACCAACTTCATGAAGGGCACCTGGGCATCGTGAAAACAAAGGTCAGAGTAAAACAAATGTACTGGTGGCCCGGAATGGACAGTCAAATAGAGCGGCAAGTCAGAGATTGTGTCCAATGCCAGGGAGCGGATACAATTCTGAGACCACTGAGACCGGCACTAGGGGAATTTGAGAGGCCACAGAACCCATGGGAAGACATTGCAGTGGACATACTGGGTCCTGTACTTGACAACAGAGGCATAGTCAAATATTTGTGTGTGGTCGTAGATAAATACTCCAAATGGCCAGAGATAGATGTACAGGAATCCATGGACACGGACGCAGTGTTGAGATTCCTCACCTCGCTGTTCTTGAGGGAAGGGATACCGAGAACGATATTAAGTGACAATGGGCCACAGTACACCTCTGATAAGTGGAACAAGTACATGGAGAGGAATGGGATAAAGTCTAAACACACGGCAGTGTACCATCCCGCATGTAATGGCCAAGTAGAACGGTTCAACCGTGTACTGATGGGGTCCATACAGGCTGCAATAATGCAAGGTAAAGATTGGGAATTGGAAGTCCACAACATGCTGTGGGCATACAGGATCACACCGACTGTACTAGGATACAGCCCCTTCCAAATCCTGAGGGGAAGGTTCCCGTTTACCAAAGACAATGTGGTATGGAGAGAAAAAACGGTGACTAGTAAATGGTCACCGGCAGTGGTACAACACAACCTGGAAAAAGCCCAAAAAGTGTACGCCGCTCACTACAACATGAGGCACAACACCAAAAACACCATCCTGGAAAAAGGGGAATGGGTTAGAGTTAAGTTCCCAACTCTCCAAAAGAAAGGCGAAAGCAAGTACAGCAAACCCTTACAGGTTCAAGACGTGTATGGTAGAGCAGCCTTGCTCAGCGATGGGAGAGTGTGGTCCCAAGACCGCATGGCAAAGGTCAACAGGATCATCCAGTGGCCGGCGGACAAGGAAGAAGAAACCGTGGAGCAGAGGCAAACCAAGAGAGTAGAAGAGACGGAGACGAGTCAGGAGAGGCAGAGGGAAAGCACTGCCCAAGAGGACAATGAAGAGAACGAGGAATCACGTATGGATGAAGGAGCGGAGACAAACATGGCCCCGGCTGGGGAGAAAGAAAAAAGCACCCAGAAGGACATAAGTCTCCCCGGTGAAAGTAACAGGGACGAACCCGTGCTGGGAGGGCAGTCACCCTGCCCCCACGTTTCAAAGACTATGAAATGAGTGACTATTGAATTGTAATTCCAGTGTTGTTTGTGTTAGTGGTAAAAGGAGGAGATATGTGGTGTTGCGCTCTAGTCTCCAGCGCTCGTCGTGGTGACGTTGCCGCGCCGGAGCAAGAGCGGAACACCTGCGCATGCGCGCCAGTGAGAGGGAAAGCGCGCGAAGGGTGAAGAACGGCAGAGGCGACCGGAGCTGCATAGTTTGACGCTCGGCGCTCTGTAATATAGCGATCTTGCTGTGTTGTAATAAACCTGAGTTCCTGTATATACCTGGCAACGTGTGCTCTGTGGGGGGACCTAATAACATCATTACAGGCTCGAATTATTTAGTGACAGAAAGGTGCCTTGCTGTTTTTTTAGTTGCTTAGCATGGCACCATTGTCACCTTGGTCCTGTGTCCTGTGCAAGAACAGTATCCTCTCACTTTCATTCCTTGTCTGTGCCAAACAACTTAAGGATTTTGGGGGCCCTGGCCCAAACATATTTTTGGGCCCCTGTTCGGAACAGATTTGAATTTATAATCCAATTTCTGCTCTTTGGTGCCCTCTTTCAGCTGGCCACTGGACAGTGCACTACCATACTTGTCCAAATTCTTAATGTATTTACATCTAATATTCAAGGACATTGACGTGTGTAACCAAATGGTGTTTCATGAAAGGGCACGCCCCTTGAATGTGGGCCACGCCCCTTAATTGTGGGCCACGCCCCTTGAATGTGGGCCACTTTTTTCGTCAGTGCCCGGGCCAAATTGTAATCCCAATCCGACCCTGGCTGGTGCAGAGGGCCTGACGGCGTTTACTGCCAGGCAGATGACCTGTATTACTCGTAACGTGCACTGGCTAGTATGGCAGCAAGAATTTGGTCTTCTGCACAGACATGCAGACACTTCATGGCCTGTTACTTTCATTACTGTCATTGCAGCACTATAAGTAAGGTGATGTGTATGTTTCTTCCTCCTGATGTGAGACTCTGAGCTCTTTAATTCTAGACCTTATCCTCTAATTCCCCGGGAAGCGCGGCGCAGAGGCGGAGCCTGCTGTACTCACCGTTTTCTTGCACAGCCTCCAGCCGCTCTGGTCCTGGCTGTAGATCAGCAACTTGTCCGCTGCGGCGCTCGCGACTGCGACGTAGTCCATTATCGTGACTTCTGCTGTGAGATGCAGATGAATGGAAGCAAGGAGAACTTGACAGGTGAGGGAGGAGTTGAGAAATGGTAGTCCCGCCTCCTAAGGTCACCTCATTGCGACTCCTCCCCTCGAGTGTCCAGCAGCGGAAGTGTGCAGGAGACGTGGTGCGCTCTAGCTTTAGTGAGAGGTAGGGACGTTCTTTCGTAGCTCTTCCTACCCACGCAGGGTGGCAGTACCAAACCTATAAGCTCCTTCCGTGCTTATTGCTTCCCATCACGCCCCGTCCATCGAGTGATGACCTTATAGTAAGTCATCGCGCATGCGCATCACTCTTTTGCCAGCTGCCCAAATTGACGAGCTTGCAGAAACAAGCGTTAAAGTCTATTTTTTTTAGCACGCAGAAACCAAGAAACGTTTCAATTTAACAAATCAGGTTATATCGCTGCATTGAGAGGCATATATTAAAAGTCACATTTTTCACACAAGAACTTATAAGTAACTATTCATGTTCCTCCAACCGGAAGCCATAATAACAATGCCATTATGGAATTAACAACCACGATATTTGCAATGGGCACCCTATATGCAGGTTAATGGTTTTTTCTTGAATTCTTGGAGCATTAGGTTAGATCGTGGGTGACATGCAGAGGCCACGCTAAAGATCGGCTTATTTTGGGCTCGAGGTTCTAAGTGGACCTAGAGCTGAGCCAGAACCAGGCATCTGGTTAAAGCCTGGCTCGAACTTTCAGTGTCGTATATGTCGACTAGGGTTTAAGGCTGGCTTTGTACATTCCTAAACAGAGATGTACTGGGAGAAGAATTTAATTGTTAAATGTCAGTTGTAAATTCGTTTTGTTTTTACATGGTGTTTTATTGTTCCCTGGAGTGCTTGGTAGTTATGCATCTTTCTGAAATGTAGTGATGTTGTTGCCAGGTAGGCTGTATATTGTAATACTGCATAATAAATCGAATGTTGAAAAGTAACGCTAACAAATAGTATTACAGTGGCTGTTTTGCTACAGATTTTTATTTTAATTTTATGCAGTACAAGTGGAATGAAAAAGCTGCGAAGTCTCCAAAAGTGGCATGGCCAAATAAGTTTACCTGGGGATCTTTTTCAACAGGCGTGGCCTAAGTAATTAAGAATGTGGCTTCAAACATGCAAAACTAAATTCCCATGCTTTACATATGCAGCACCCTGACCAGCATCTGAGTTTTCTGATATTATATCCGGGCTAGGGATGCTACATCTTCCAGAGAAAAATACCAGCCATTAGTTCACGTTTTAAGTTCGAGGGGAGGAAAGAGCATCCAGAAACCACATGAGTCTCAATTATGTTAAAAAGGCCTCTTTAATGAGACAGGTGCATTAATCAGGTAGATATTTCCTTCGCTCTTGCTATACAGACTAAAACCTTGGCCTCAATAAACATGTCCATAACCTTGCTGTCCCCTTCTCCATCCCTAAACAAGCCCTTAAACATTCCTCTGTACAATAACTTACTTTCCTCGCCTAAAAGTTGTATCCATCAGTAACACACGCTTACAAAGCCCTACATGATGCAGGATCTGCATACCTCAACCAATGCCTCACATTCCACACACCCACCTGATACCTCCACACTGCCCAACTGGCCCTGGCTACTGTCCTATGTATCCGCAAGACCACAGCCGGAGGAAGAGCCTTCTCCTACATTGCAGCAAAGAGCTGGAAGACAGTACCTCTCCACCTCAGGCAATCACCATCACTGCCTCACTTCAGGAACAACCTCAAGAACTGGCTCGTCAACTGAACCACAGCACCCCGTCGGACCAGTAGGTACCCTGAACCCCCCCAACACTTTGAGACCCTTACAGGTGAGTAGTTGCACTGTACAAGATATCCTATTGATGGATTGAACATTCCAACGTATAGTCCAACATTGTTATTTTACTCTTAACTTTCCAGTTTCATCCTGCCTGCTTACCACTCATCGTTATGATCAACATAGCCAAAACTTCATTCAAATACTGAAAATTCCTCTTCATACCCCCTATCCAGTATCTGCTGCCACCGCCCATTAGTGGCAAACTTCCTTTAAGCCAACCTACTGATCACAACTGTCCCACCAAAAAGGCCCGTAGGACAACACTCATTGTCAGGAAGGACCTGGTGAACTCTGCAATCTAATGGAAGGGAAAGGCTCCTTAAACAGAGACTTGCGTACTACCCTGTCAGACCGAAAGGAGGGGTCAGTCCTAACTGTCCTTTCCTTAGATGTCCTAACCCTGCCTCCTCCAGGCCAACTGCCAATCATCGCCCGTTGTGGTCACTGGACCATACCACCCATCCGAGGTGCCCGGGAGGACACTGCTCCTGTTTCACCCACAACCCCCAACATGATACTTAAACAGAACTTTAACCAACATCTTCTGTTTTAATTTGTTACACGATCTGTCTATCTGTTTATATTCATTATTATTGAGGTATCATTAAGGTAGCTCTGGAACCCGTTTTCGTGTGCTTCCTTATAATTACTGTTTTGTGTATACACTGATAATGGGGAACATACTGGTTTTAAGCGATTTTCCTGATTTTTGTACCAGCTGGGAAATCGAAATACTGGTCATGGCAATAAAAAACAGTCTTGTGGCAACCCTGGTCCGAAGTATCACATAACACTCCTGGGCCTCCCTTCACACCACTTTACTCTGCAATTTTTCTATCTTGTAGACACTCAAACTCATCAGGGCTGAGTTTTCACTCTCCCTATGCGTGTACTTCCTTCATCTCCTCCACTTGAGCATCCCCTCCCAAACAAGCACACAACCCACACATGTGAGAACTGCATTTTCTTTTCCTTTGGTGTTGTCCAAATTTTGACAGCTGTTAACTTCGTTCACATACTTTTACTCCACTGGCAAATAATAACCATCACTCTGTGCTCTCTGCAGTGAAGCCAAGGATTGGATGGATGCATAGTCTGCTTACTTTCATATTACACCAGTGGGCAGTGTGAGAAACTCACACTGTCTTCAACCTCAACTTCAGAGCTCTCAATCGTGCACTATCATAAACGCACACAACCTGAAGTCACTCAGGCAGTCCACCCAATGCACAGTTTGCAATATACGAGCCGCGTTCAGATACCTGGTAAACTCCTGAGGCACAGCCGGGAGATTTTAACTGTTGGGCTATTTTAAATCTGTTGTAATACTGCGTTTTTATTCTCTGCTTGTCACCTAAAACGCCGCTAGCTCAGGCACTCACTCTGACTTGACCCCCCCCGCGCAGCCGAGGTCAGCGCTGACGCGGGAGAGGGAATCCCGGTGCAGGAACAGTTTCCCGCCCGCCGAGGAACCACGCCCCCATCGACCTAAGCCACGCCCCCTCCCAGTACTTAAACGCGCTGAATACGAGCCGCGTTCAGATACCTGGTAAACTCCTGAGGCACAGCCGGGAGATTTTAACTGTTGGGCTATTTTAAATCTGTTGTAATACTGTGTTTTTATTCTCTGCTTGTCACCTAAAACGCCGCTAGCTCAGGCACTCACTCTGACTTGACCCCCCCGCGCAGCCGAGGTCAGTGCTGACGCAGGAGAGGGAATCCCGGTGCAGGCACAGTTTCCCGCCCGCCAAGGAACCACACCCCCATCGACCTAAGCCACGCCCCCTCCCAGTACTTAAACGCGCTGAATACGAGCCGCGTTCAGATACCTGGTAAACTCCTGAGGCACAGCCGGGAGATTTTATCTGTTGGGCTATTTTAAATCTGTTGTAATACTGTGTTTTTATTCTCTGCTTGTCACCTAAAACGCCGCTAGCTCAGGCACTCACTCTGACTTGACCCCCCCGCGCAGCCGAGGTCAGTGCTGACGCGGGAGAGGGAATCCCGGTGCTGGACACGCCCTCGCTCCTGAGGCCACTCCCCCTTTTCTTTCCATAAAACCATGTGTTTTCACCGGACGTGCAGCGGACGGGCGCAGCGGGCGCGCCGTCTGCGCGCCGAAGGCGGGCCTAAGGCAAGCCCGTCTGGGCCCGTCCGGGCCCAGACGGCCCTAGGCCCAAGCACTATGCCCGATTCTCCAAGGCGTCGTGTAACATATACCCAAGACAGGCTCCGAGCACTGAACTCGACTAAACACCCCAATTGAAAATACATCTTCACAGGAGACAACCCATTTACTGGCTGTATCCTCTGCAACCCGCCTTGTGCTGAGGCACACCCACATGCCCTCCAACTTGGCCTTCTCAATTGCAGTTCTCTCGTCAAACACGCTCACGAGATAAACATCCTTATCCAAAACTCCGCCATGGATATGCTGTTTCTTACAGAAACATGGCTGACGCCCAATAACGACTTTGACATCGTTAATGCCGTACCCCCTGGCTACCAAATATGCTTCCTGAACAGACCTCTCGGCAGAGGAGGCGTCCTAGCCATCTTATACAAGGACCACCTCACCTGCAGAATTGATAATGGTAACATCAAAGACTGTGAAAGCTGCTATTTCACTCTGCAGATCTCGTCTGCAATCTCTCCCTCCGGGCTGTTAGTATATCGGCCACCAGGCCCACTCGGAGAGTTCCCCAGCAAGCTTATTGACTACGTTACCCTGAGAGCAACCACAGCCTCTAACTTCCTTCTCCTAGGGGATCTCAATCTCCATTTTTTGGATCCCACCGACAACTCCGCAGTCGATTTGCTGACGGACCTCTCTTCGGTTGGCCTGTATCTTATGAACTCACAAGCCACCCACGACAAAGGCCAGCTTTTGGATCCTATCTTCACGAATATTCGAGATTTTAAAACCCGGTTGCCTCTTCCGCTTCCATGGACAGATCACTTCTTGATCCCCATAGATTGGCATCTTGAGACTATTCCGCTCCAGCCGCCCAAAGCTAGGACCCTCATTAGACGCTGGCACAAACTTGTACCGGAAGATTGGGCATCTAAGCTAAGGGAATCCACCCCCCTCCCCTCCCTGGATCCTAAAACTGCGGATATTGAATTCAATGACTGGCTTACCCAGTCACTAGACAGCCTCTTACCCCGAACCAGCACCATTAAACATGCCAAGAGGATCAATCCTGCCCCATGGTACACTCCTGAACTGAATGTTCTACGGAAGGAATGTAAGAGGTCGGAACGTATATGGAGGAAGGACAAGTCTGCAGACAAAAAAGACTTATTCCGGACATCCATAAGAACATACAAACTAGCACTCCGTAACACCAAAAGCTCATTCTATGAGGAAAAAACAAAAAATTCCTCCTGCTCTGCTAGGGAAACCTTCCTCATTTTGAAAGAACTCCTCCATGTCCCCGACCCCCCAGTGAAATATCTGGACTCCAACGCTACGGAGGACAAATGTAATAAATTAGCAACCTTTTTTGATGAGAAAATTAAAAACATTCTTGCCTCTCTACCCCCAACCGAAGTCGATTCCATTGAAGGTGATAGGGGTAATTCTCCCCCTCTGATGAATCCGTCCTGGGAACCACCTGCTCCGCACCTTGATTCCTTCGGTCCAGTAACCATAGAAGAGGTAGCTGCGATACTTGCCTCAATCAAGAGTGGCTCCCCCAGTGACCCGGTCCCTATGCGCTTTCTCAAGAAAGTCACCCACACCATTGTTCCTCCGCTTACCGCTCTTATCAACGCCTCTCTACTCCAAGGAGAAGTCCCCCCCAGCTGGAAAGCGGCTGTCGTTAAAGGGCTTCTTAAAAAACCCTCCTTGGACCCTAAGGACCTAGTAAACTATAGGCCAATCTCCCTCCTCCCAGGGAACAGTAAAGTTACGGAGAAATTAGTGAACAAAAAGCTGTCACTATTTTTAGAATCCAACAACTTGCTCAGGAGCTCCCAGACGGGCTTCCGCCCAGGACAGGGCACGGACACCGCCCTCCTGGCGGCAGTGGAGAAGGCCAGAGACATTCTAGACACAGGAGGATCAGTGGCAGTGATCCTCCTAGATCTCAGTGCGGCCTTCGACACTGTCAATCACCAGGTTTTAATTCAGCGCCTGGGAAATATCGGAGTGAAGGGCAAGGCTCTGAAATGGCTCATCATTTCTAAGCCACCGTTCCTTCCAAGTCTGGGAGAATGACAGCCGCTCCTCTGCTATTCCCCTCCGGTGTGGAGTGCCCCAGGGCTCGTCACTGAGCCCCACGTTATTTAACGTGTACATGTCCCCACTGAAGGAGGTGGTCACCCCGTTTGGAGTGACGATCATCAGCTACGCTGATGATACCCAGCTGATGGTAACTCTCTCACACCCCAATCAAGAACCCTCCAACCTCCACAGATGTCTCTCCAAAATACATGGATGGATGAACAACTCAGCACTCAAACTTAATGGGTCTAAGACTGAAATTCTGCTCCTTGGACAAAAAGGGCCCTCCCTGCCTCCCAACATCTGGCCCACCTGTCTGGGTGAACCCCCGGTCCCCAAGACGGAGGTCAAGAGCCTGGGAATATGGCTGGAAAAAGACCTAACCTTCAGAACCCAGGCAAAAAAACGGCAGGTATCTGTTTTGGACTCCTTAGTTCATGTAGGAAAGTGCTCCCCTTGTTACCCCCCAACTCCCGGAAGCTGTTGATCCAAGGCCTTATCATGTCCAGGTTGGACTACAGTAATGCTATTTACCTAGGAGCCCCCAAAGCCACTTTCAACACCCTACACAAAATCCAGAATGCCGCTGCCCGGCTGCTCACTGACACCCCGGCCAGAACATCAGCAAAGCCGGCCTTGAAGAAACTTCACTGGCTGCCAGTCAGAGAAAGAGTGGTATTTAAGGCTCTCTGCCTGGCACATAAACTCCTCTATAATAAAGGCCCTCCCATCCTTAAAAGCTGTATCACTCCCTATAAACCTACCAGAGCACTCCGGTCAGACCACGAGAACCTCATCGTAGTACACAGAGTGAAAAAAGCCCGTGCTGGTGGACGACGCTTTTCTGTGAATACGGCGAAGCACTGGAATTCTCTACCTCGGAAATTGAGAACAGAACCTAACCTCCTCCACTTCAGGAAATCTCTGAAAACCCTTCTTTTCCCCTGATCTCTTTGAACAACCTTGACTTCCGCTTCTTCTTGATTTACTAGGTCTAGCGCTGGATGCTCACGGGTTACTACGCGCTCTACAAAAACCTTAAATAAAATATAAAAGAGCCCTTTGGTGCATGAAAAAAGTCAAATGCTAAACACCGTATTGAAAAAAGTGAATACTCTTTTGGAATGCCAGATGAATGTAAAGATGTGAAATGTAAATAGGCACTGCCTTATTGATATTGATTACCTGAAGTATTTTGATAGACATTGTTGAGTAATCAATAATCATTGTTTTCCTATAATGTCAAGGATGAGAACTTTTATCCCAATAAGGACCCGTCCCACTTGAAGACTTGAATGTATGTGCTCAACACTGCAAGCTCCCAACCAGTGCCATTTTAAGGATTTTTTAGGTCTCCAGGCAAGATATATGTTGTAGTCCTCTATTCTGAACAACTTTCAAAGTATAATGCATGTCCATCTAGTTAAAAAAAGAGGTGACTTAGGGGCTTATTTATATTTTGGCGGATGGATAGTACTCTGTAAGGGTGACGGAGTAATTGCTCTGTCTCCCTGATTGAGTACCAGCATGCCAAATTTAGAAATGTCAGTCAGCTGAAACGGACATTCCCACCATTCATAGGAACCATCATCAAGGCGGTTCCTGTGAATTAATCAGAATTTTGTCATACAGCTCTGTCAAACATGACAAAGCCATGCAGTAGAGTTCCAAAACAGGGGCCCCCTTGAAAGCGTCCCTGAGAAATTGGCCATTTTGCCCAGGCCATAAAACGATTCTGCTCTCAACCAATTTAATAGGTGCAACTGCCACAGTGGATTAATCTGGCATGCATCACTCACATGCATTCGAAACATTTTCAAACTGGTTAATTCAAGTTTGTTTGACTTGAGCATAGTTACTTGGAGGGGGGTCTTTATGCTACTTCAGATAACCTAACAGGTCAAAATAGGCACAAGTTACACTCTTTTATAAAGGACTCACTCTTTTATTTATTTCTTTTTTTCACAACTGAAGATCAATAGTGTGCTCGCTTGTGTACCCAGTGGATAACACACATTCAGGTTCCTAAATATGTAGAATACATAAGACAGATCACAGTTTGTTGGTATTTCTAGTAGGCTGTAGCTTTCTTACTTCAAATTCAAACACCATGCATGTTAAAGTTTATACATCATTTGTTTGCAGAATTCTTTGAAAACATTGCTGTACTTCATCAGATTTACATTTACACCCCCTCAGGGCAGGCTCAGACAGCCAACAAAACTCAATGTTGCAGCATTTACAGTTATTTAAACAGCACGTCATTATGCACCATATCAGAATCACTTATTTATGACAAGTGAATGCAACCAGGGAATTCCAAGGCACCTTCCCTACTCTGGACACCCGTGACTGTCCGAGCCACACCCCAATGAACTGTCCATCCATGGGCAGCCTTCAGAAATCTGAGATTTGACCATCTTTGTCTCCTTCAGATCCTAAAAAAGATGTACCACCCCAGCTATGGCGACAAAGTTTTTTCTGTAGCTGCAATAAAAGGTTGGAACTTATTGCCAGTTTCCCTTTGCAAGTAATATTCTCTTACCCAGGCTAGAAAGGTTCTAAAAACCTTTCTCTTCGAACTGCAACTGTTGGGCCTGGCCCTTCCTGCAGGATCATCCCCAAACTTTTTGCCTTCCTTTTCCTACTTTTTGCTGAATTTGTTTTTGCTGGCATTGCGACTCTGCACACTTTACCTCTACTAACCAGTGCTAAAGTGCTTGTGCAAAACTTTGGCATATCCCCAATAAGCATATTTAATTTACTTATAAGTCCCATGTAAAGTAGTACTACATGTACCCAGGGCCTATCTGTTAAATGCAACTAGCGGGCCTGCAGCACTAGTTGTGCCACCCACCTAAGTAGCCCTTTAAACATGTCTTAGGTCTGCCATTTATAGAACCTGTCTTTTCAGTTGTAAACTGGTGTTTCGACCTGGCATAATAAACCTTTTGCCAATCTCAAACCTTCCCTGTCACCCCTAGGGAAGGCCCTACACAGCCCAGAGGGTACAGGTCATTGTCCTTGTGCTTTTAAGTTTTACGTGTCCTGGTCGCAAAACACTCTAACATTCTTTTTTCTTTACTGCAAGGCCTATTCCTTCCATAAGATAACATTGAAGTTGCATTATCACATTTTATAAGTGTCATTTCTAAATGGGAAGAGATCTCCAGGTCAACTTTGGTGTCTTTGGAATTGGGGTGAAAAGTCCTATTTAGTGGTGGAGTCGGTGTTTTGATCACAGTTTTAAAAATGTCACTTTTAGAAAGTTGCAATTTACTGCCCTTAGCCCTTTTGCGCCTATAGCCTGGCTTGGGTCACATAACTGGGTGAAACTGACAGACTTTGTGAATTCATCCCAGTCGGTCACACAATAGAGGGATTAGGTGTTCCTGAGTGCGCCATCTGCTAGCAGGATCGAGCAGGATGGGGGGACTGAGGTCAGCGTAACCCCACTTAGACCTGAATAGCCTGTGCTCTGCCTCCACCCAAAGGGGCTAACGACCCAGCATTGTCAGATCAGCCAGCTTTGAGCCAGGGCAGGGGAGACAGTAAATTCCATGCATTCCAAAGCCAGTGTCTAGAAGCTTCTCCCGGCTTCCAGAACCAGAGCACCACTATATAAAAGAAGGATCTCAGACACCAACTCTTCAGTACACCTCTGGACCTGTGGATACTCTGCCAGAAAGAAGAACTGCTGTGCTGCGGAATGAGTGCCACTCTGCTGAGTTGCACTCTGGACTCCTGCTCTGCTGTGTTGACCTGCTGCCCTCTTGCCTGGGTGAGAAGGACTGGAGATGCATCTCTTGAACCCAGAATGACTCCAAGGACTAGTTGGCTGGCCTCCTGATCTTAAGCCTTAGGGACATAACAGACTTCCAACAACCTTGCCACTGCGCTCTGACTCTGCCATCTGTGAGTCTACTTGTTATTGTTATTGTTATTGTGGTTTTATATCGCGCCTAATCACCTGCAGGTCTCTGAGCGCTTGGAAAGATGGTAACAGACAATAACTTGGCAAGGTGGAAGCTGAGGCCGTAGCTAGATTTTACTGTGCTCATGCTTTTAATGAACAGTAGTGTTTTTAGTCTCTTTCTGAATCGTAATAGATACTTAGCTATGTAGTGCCACCCCAGTCTTGGACCCTTGGAAGTTGGCTTAAGGTGCATACCAGCCACTGTGGACCCAGCGGTACCAACACATCTCCTCTGCTGAGCGGCGCAACTCCAATGAGAATCGGCGCAGATCCACTACTGTTTGGATTGCACCCTCGCAAAGACTCGCATCACCGGTGCAGCCAACATCACCTTCCGAACTGCTGCTGCATGACGCATATTCAATGCAGGCCCTCGCATCCCTCATTGATGGCAGCCTCGATTATGAAGCCGGACTCCGCATCGCAGTCTGTCACCTCTTTGGAACCGACGCATCGTTGTGACTCAGCGCCGCATCTTTAATGCTGGACTTTGCATCACAAGCCCTGACTTTACGGGATCTTCGACGACGACGCACACCCTCGCACCACAGCCTCGCCTCATCTCGGAACTGTTGCATTGCTTAGACTGCGTAACACATCTTCGACACGGATCCACCCAACGCTCCGTAAACCAGGATTTAAGGTACTCTGTCCTTAACTTGTAATTTTGACCCAGTCTGGTGCGATCAGATATCCACAGTTGATGATTTAGCCTTTTGGTGGTCTTTTTTCCTTAAAACTCAAAAATTCAATATCTCCAGTTCCAATAATTGTCTTCTTATCGTTTTGGCCTTGTTTTAATTATTGAAAATCCATCTATGTTGCCAATACTATTGTGGGCTCCTTTTGTGATGTGTTGACACTGTGTTACTGTTTGAAGTATTGCACAAATATTTTATACATTGCCTCTAAGTTCAGCCTGACTGCTCTGTGCCAAGCTACAGGGGGTTGAGCACGTATTAATTTGGGGTTTGTTTGTGCCTTAGCCTTACAAGGGTAATGGCTGCTGCTTGACAAGGGCTCACACCTCAGTAAACCAATAACACAGTTTCTTACATTAACCTATGCTGTCCATATGCTCTCTGGCTTAGCGGCATGAATCCACTTCCGGTGAACGTTTGCACTTTAAAAATATCCTGACCGACTGAATTCAGCACAAGCCATAGTAAGAGGAATAAGATATACCAAAACCAGTAATTGTTTTTTAGGGTCCTCCTGTTTAACTAATTTATGTTATGTTCAATGTTTTTTGGTTCTAATCATTTTACCAACAGGATCTGCTCCATGGAAACTCCTTGGCTGACAGTGGGTTACCGGTGAACACATCACTGGATCATAGCCACATTTGATAGGGCTCCAAATTTCCTATACTTCTGTGCTTAAATTCCAAAAACAACATATCTTCAGTGCAGTTTCATATTACATTACTAATTAAGATAGTATATTATTTACATATTAAGTTAGCACATTCCACAATTCGCACTACATTATTACATTTAATTTGCAGTAAAAAAGTAAAATGTTGATAACATGAAATTATCTATTATGAGCTCTAGGTTTATAGCTATTAAAAAGTCTGATTTCAGGGTCCAAATTGCATACATTTCTTTTTAACTGCTCTCCAGATCAAGTTATTTGTAAACAATGGGAACAATCTGCCTTAAAACATAATGAGTCATCAGACTTCTCAGTCAAATTTGCAATATCGACTTTGACAGAGGCACATATAATTTTTTATTAATGCCCAAGTTATTCATAGTATGTATAACCTCTCTTGGAAATCTATAATAGTTATTCCTGAAACTCAGTTAGTCAAAAAATCTACAGAGTATCTGAAGCCATTGAGGCTGATTAATCTTTGTGCTATTCCTTCTTTCCTCTCCACATCCTCCAATAATAAACTTCCTTGGTTGTCTCAACTTACACACACACATTCTATTTTGTTGGGGTGCTACATTTGTTCCTACAGTATAGTAAACTATAGTGACATAAGGCTGGTGGAGCAGAATGCACCCACTGTCCTGAGATGGACCAATGAATTGAATGATGTTTCTCCTGGAGTGCGACCCCACATTATGAACATTTATGCACGTGGTTTCCTTGGTTTAAGAATGCACTCTTTGAAAGCCCATGCAGCTGTTTCACCTAAAGTGTGATTGTTTTCGACATGGAGCCATAAGCAATTCCCAAATTACTAAAGATCAAAATGACAGCAAGGGGTATTCTTGCCCAATTCTTAAGGCCTGCAAATAATGGAACATGAGATATGTACATGTTTGTGTTCTGCAGTCCTGAAGTTGCTTTCTGAAAGGAGCAGTTCGAATATCTTTTGAAGAGAGAACTGGTTCCAGGCCAGAAGAGGTTTTTTGTGAATCGAGGAATAAGTGGGGTTGGCAGGAGGTTGATGCAGTGCTTGAATGTTTGAACAGTGTTCTGCCACTGTTGGTGGCTTCATTGGTGGCATAGTTCTTTGCTTTGGCTGATGTGATGAGTTGTCTGGGTGCTGCGTGAAGTGCCTTCTTCATCCTTCTCCATACTAACTCCATAATCACTTCTTTACTGTGGCTCTACTTTGGGGCTCTAGCCTCCTTTGTCTCTTTCTTTCGCTCTATCATAATTGCTACCGTTTGCCACCTTTTGACTGCTTGCCTCCTATCTCACTCCCCCCCCCAAACCTACTAAATGGTGGCCGCACCATGGACCAGCCATTAAGAAGTAGCTGCTTAGGCCTGACCACCCACCTTATGTGGGCCTGGTTCTCCAAGCAGGCCTGACCCTTTCAGACCTGCTCCTACCCTCTAAACTGAGACCTCACCTGGTCGCACTCTTGCTTCTGGCTCCATCTCCACACTCACTCCTTCACTCTTGCTCTGCTTTGGTACTCTTTCACCTCTTTTATCTCTTTTCTCTTGCTTTCTTTTGCCACCTTTTGACTGCGTAGCCCTTCATTCGCTACCACTCTCGCACTCTTACCCTCAAATCCCCCTTCACCTTTGGCCTCTCTTTCTTCAGCATTCTCACACAATATCTTTTGCATCTTTTGCTTCTTGGCCTCGCTTTCTTTAAGCACTCTTTACCCCATTTTCCTCTTTTTACCTCATTGTGCATGTTTTTCCTCTTTTTGCCCCACATCGACTTTTCACATCAATCAGCTCTTTTAATCTTTACCCCCACTTTCATCCACTCTCTTTAGCATCCTCCATTCCACCCCGTTGTGCACCCTTTCATCCGCTTCTGCGGTCTTGCTGCCTATCCTTCTCACCTCACAAATGTTGATTTCTGTGCTTCCAGTTGCTTATTCCTGCCCCTTCCAGATCCACCTTCCATCCCTCGGTTCTCCACACCTCTTGGACTTACTTTATGACAGCTGCAAAATGCATGCTCCTGGTACTCAAAATGGCAAGCCTGTCTGCACCCGTACCATCCCCTCTCTCACCAAATGCTAGGACCCCTGGTCCTCCATCCCCCACCACAGACCTAAATGCTGTTCAGTCACAGTCCTCCTCAATTTGAACACAGGATGACATTCAGTGTGGTGCACCTGAGCCTCCCATATGTGGACGAAAGGTACTTTCACTTGCACTGTCTTCTGTATGTTGCACTGCCCAAACCCTCCCCCCCTCCTCACTCCACCCACATGACCCACACAGCACCTCCACTCACATCACCTCCATGCATGGCATCCACCCCACCCTGACACGCCTCCTTCTCTAAACCCCCTCTCTCGTTCTCATCAGACATGCCATTGAAGTCTGGGATCTCCTGTATGACATCTCCCCATACCTCCTCCTCCTCCTGACAGAGACCTGGCTTAACATCCACTGCCCCATCACATTTGCAAACTCTTGCGACAAGTTGAATACCTGTCATTCAAGCTCAGCATCTCTAGCAACTCCACCCTGTGTGGGTGACTACTTTACACGCAATCCCATCCTAGATGCAACTTAGGAAACACCATGACGGACCTCATCCCCCACTAGTCATCAACTCCAGCACTTTCATCTTCCACAACAACCTCAACTTTTACCTGCAGGAACACAACAACCAGAACACCAACCACCTTCTAGAAGACCTGAATGCACCCAGTCTCACCCAATGAGTGAAGGACCCACCAACATCCTCGGACATCTCCTCGACCCTGTTGTACCAACTTTCTCAGTTCACAGTGCACAAGCCAACTCTGGTCCCTCGTTTCAACTTCACCTACTCCACCAGCATGGATCTGCACCCACCGAAACCACGACGCAACTGTAACAAAATCACAGAGGAAACCTGCACCATGGAGCTCCAAACCCACTGCTAGCCACACCTAGACAAAATCTCCTGATCTATCGCCAACCTGTATACCTGAATCATCTCCTAGTCAGGCACCCTGACCCTGCTCAAAACCATCACAACTGCACGGACCAGACCGCGAGAAAGTTGGTATGCAGATGATCTGTGGAGAAGTGTGGCTCAGGGGTTAGAGGCGGCAGACCTGGAGCTTGAGTTCGGCCCTGGACCAGGGTTCAATTCCCCGCCTCGGCGGGTCTTGGGCTCAATAATTCCACAGACTCGATAAATTCTCGCTCCGGTGCCTTCTCGACTCACGGGTTCACACTCTGCGACTCTGGGCAATAGCTTGCTTAATCTCCACATCGGCCCCTGGCGGTGGGATGCCTGGCTTTCACCTTGTGGATACCCTGCCAGGGTTATCTCACAGGGGAATACCAGGACGGGTTCCCTAAGCAAGCGCGGAGATGCCCCAGGGTAAGTCATGCGCTATATAAGCTTCATACATTTACATTTACATTTACATTTACATGATCTACAATTCACTTAACTTCACTGCAAACAGCTGGAAAGTGAATGGCATTGAACTATATAAGTATAAAGCTCAATCTGCCGCCCTATATGGGCAGAATTGTGGGGACATGTAGCCAGAGACTCCTTTTCACTACAGGGCAATAGCTTCTTTAGACAACTTTTAGCTGTCCCAGGTTGTACTCCTTTAAATCCTCTATTTTGGGATCTAAATGTACGACGTTCCGATGACCATGCCTCCCTACGCCCGCTACTCTTCTGGGTTCTTCTTTGGTCCACTGATGAACTAGTGGACTATAGAGCAGCACTAAAGGAAATCTTACAGATAAAAAATATTGTTAGAGTAAGCTGGCTACTGCACATCGAAAAATGGTTTTTAAAACTAGGTTTATATAGCTTTTGGTCAGATCCCGATTCTTTAACTCACAGTTCAAAAAAGTTATTGGAGGCACGATACTGGGAATACATTTATAGTTACCCAGTTCAAAACTCCAAAATCGGGAAACTGACTCTTAAATTCTTTGATGTCAAAAGCGAATGTAAATTTGAATGTTTTATGGATGAAATCTTACCCTCAATGGCAAAATCATTGTATTTAAATTACCGCTACGGCATTCTACAATTAAAATCTAGAACTTCTAAGTGGGTATGTAAGTCAGAGCCTATGAATAAAAGTGATTCTGATCATTGTGAACTCTGTGATATTGGCATTAAGGAAGATGAGGCCCATGTCATATTTATATGCTCTGCGTACCTGCAAGCAAGGAGAAAGTGGATCAAACCCATCTGCCTCCTTTTAGGCTTTCGGAAAATTAAAGAGGGGGAAAGAGTATTTAAAGGGGATACTTCACAGACCATAGTATTCAGTCTGAGTCGGTTCCTTCTTGCAGTAGCGATAGTGAGGAAGAAAAAAGGTTTAAAAATGTAGTAATATTTTTAGTTCTGCTCCAACTGATAGTATAATGAAATAAAATGCATTGGTATTACAGCAGTCCTCACTTACTCTAGCTCAAATTATTCCCTGTAACATGCTCCTTGATTCTTTTCCAACAACTTTTAATATATTTATTGTACCAATCCATTTTTGTAAATATGAACTACCTGATTGTCTTCGAATTTTAAATCCATTGTAAACCTGATCCCTTTGGCTAATCCTTTTTATACACCTAAATAGCTCAAATTATTATGTATGTCTCAAATAGCTTATGTTCGGATTATTAGCACTTGATGTATTTGTTGTATTTGTTGATGTTTTTTAAATGTATTGTATTCTTTTATGGTTATTTTAACAGAAATAAAGATTTAATGATGAATGGCATAACACCTGCAATGACTTGAGCACCTACATCACATCTACGATAGTACCACAAGCGACTCAGACCCACCAAATGCTGCACCCTGACCAAAGTGACCGTAAAGAGCTCCAAAAACTCTAATCTTCTCCATTGTGAAGCAGTTCACCTCCCCGTTGTCCGCTCCATGACCACACCCCCTCACAGGAACTCAGCACCAAGCTCTCTCACTACTTCAGCAACAAAACTAGCACTATAAACAACAACTTTTCATTCCAACTGGACCTCTCTAACCTTATAAACCTCTAACCAGATGAGAACACCACACCGGAAATTGCTTTGACCTGCTGGTCCATCATCACCCTTCTGCAAATTTACAGCACTTTATGGTCCATCCACTCGGGAGTGCATCGGCTTCTTGCTCAGTCCCTCTCTTCAATTTCTATGTGACCCTGCCTACCCACATTGAGAATGCCCATACTCCAACATTATATTTAACACCTCTGCTCAGCAAACCTCCTGCTCGCTCACGTACCCCTGAACCCAGAGGGCCAGAGCTGGTGGCTGCACACTCTAGAGGGTGGGACTTCCCAACCTGTGATGGTAGATTGTGTGTCAGCAGCGGCAGAGCCTACTTAACACCACTGCAAACATAGCTCTGTGATTGGCAGCATTTCATGGTTGCGTTGACTCTTGTTCAGGTTTGCATTCTCACACTTTTATTTTGTTTGTTTGTCATTGGGTTTCTACATCTGGGTAGGATTTGGGGAGCAACACTGGTATGTTGATCGATATCTGGTGTCAACACAGCTCCCTCCGTTAGAGAGCAGGGTAAGATGACTATATATGTCCTACACAATAGCTTTCTCTACCTTTACCTGAGTCTAATCCTCTGATACTGTCCATTTCCACTCAGAGCACACACCATTGTTCACCTCCTGTTGCAGATAATTCAACAGTCCGGAAACTGACACCAATCTGGTTGGCATTTACCTTTGACATCCTGCGACTGTAAGCAGTCCTTTGTCTCTCTTTTCTTTCCCCTGCTTTCTTTGTTGAGGAGGGTGAGTTCTCAACACCACTTTAGAGACTCAATGAAGGCATTGGGTTACTCTTTGTGTCAATATTTTTAACTTAACGCTTGACTCTTCCTATCTGTGCGAGTGATGCCAATGTTTTCTGTGCACAACCACCTATGCGTGCCACCAAACACTGTTCGGCATAAATCTTCACACCCATGAGAGTAACCCTAAAAATTGTTGTAGGGCACCACCACTCCCATCTTTTTATTTTTACCAAATGATCTTTTTTATATTTATTTTTGGTTCCTCTTCAAGTTTTTGCTCTGCATGACATCTCGCCCATGTGGGAGTGCTGCTGATGGATATTAGAATATTATAGTCAATCCCTACCACCCATGTTGTCTCCAAAACATTTTTGATTAACATCTCATACCTATGTGAGCACTGTCAGTGTGTTCTGTACACAAACCCTCCCACCTGTGTGAGTATTGCCAACAATTATTGCTTTGCACATCACCCCGTATTTTTGTCACCAGAAAGTGTTGCTGTGCCTGAACCGTCTCCCCAGTGCAACTTTCTATAAAATATGTTGCTATGGGCAACATCCAATGTATGTGTCTTCAAAAAGTGCTGTGCAAACCCTTTCCCGCCTGTGCGACATTCTTTACATTGTGCACCGTATCATTCATCAGTGAAGGTATCTCCAACTATTGTTATAAATGTTGTACTAGAGTGGCATCCCACTTACGTCGAAAAGCACTGACCTTCTACAATAGATCCAATCAGAGCAATGCACACAATAAGATATGTTGCTCAGTATATACCATCATACTGGGATAAAAGTGAAACCATCATCATTCTGACTCAACATTCTGCTGGGCATTGACGTTTGCAGCTAGAAGTGAATAGCGAAAGAAAAGATGAGACACTTTAATAATTAATTATTACTGTGTTGCATCTAAATTTCACAGTGGAAAAGGTACACCTTAAAATTATCTCTATGTATCCAAGTCTCTGTGTTCTGATGTGAAGCTAAAGTTACCAAAACTGAAGCACAACAGGAATTAAGCAACTACATAATGTTTTATAAACGTCCACCTGTATTAAAAAAAGTAAGAACCTACTGCTTTGTGAATTTGAGCTCATTGATGATAAACAAAGGTCCAACCTGGCATGTTAGTGCAACTTAATAATCATCAATAATATGGAGTTACTGAAACTGCAATATATTACACATATCATGAATATCCAATAGCTTGGTATGAGAATTCATCCCGTTTCCTCACAAGACGTAACCCAGAGTTCCTACGGAACATGTTAAATTATGTTAAAATATTTGTAAAGCGCATGGCTGCCCCAGCAACGGGCGTCCCAGCGCAAGTCTCAGAAAGGACGGCAGAAGAACTAGGCAGAGGAGTAAGCAGAGAATAGCCAGGTCTTCATGGCCCTTCAGAAAGACCAATGATTCTGAATGCTTCTGATGGGCAGAAGAAGTGTGTTCCAGAGGGCAGGATATTTAGCACGAAAAGAGCAGCAACCTGCTCTCGCTCCCCTGACGCGAGGAACACATGCAAATTAAGATTAGCTGAGCGTAAAACCCCGCAGGGGGACGTACGGGTGAGGCAGATTGGAGAGAATGGAAGGCCCCTGGAGGTTAGGATTTTACAGGAAACCAATGCAGCCTGTGAATAAAGCTGGAAGCCGAGCAGAACTTAGGAAGGACAAATAATAGCCATGCTGCAGCATTTTGGGCCCTTTGAAGTTTTCTGGTCACTGTCTTATTGGATCCTAGATACAAAGTACTGCAGTAGTCCAGCTTTGAAAGTATAGTAGACTGAATGATAACCTGGCGTGGATGAGAATCGGAAAATCCAAGATTGGATTTTAGGCCACGTAGGAGTCCAAAACAGACACCTACTGCCTATTTCGCCTAAGCTTCAAAGGTCAAAGCGCTATCAATCCAGACACCTACATTTTTTGCCACCGCCTTTGGCTGGATGGCCCTAAAGAAAGAGCATTGGATACCAGTGTAAGTACCCGGGCTTGTGCAACCAGAGTCAGCGGTTGGATATAAATGTTGAATAGATATAAATCTTTGTGTTCGTGAAAGGCAGTGTTAAAAATAAAAGTTCAAAGGTTTTTTCCCCAACACGACATGATTCTTGAATACTTCTCTTGATTTCAAAGTGTCCTACACCAATCTCTCTTCCTAGTAAAAGTTCTCCAAACAAAGTCTCAAATCCAAATAGCAAGGTCATGGCTGCAGCAACATTGTATCAACAATGCTGTAAAACATTAAGAAACGTTTATCAAATGATTCAATATTGCTGCTGAATCTTCAAACAACGAGAGAGTTCAAGGATTCCTAAGCAATGTTGATTCATTGACGGGTGCTGTCGCACAGTGCATTCTTCACAGATCATGAAGCTTCTTGCCAAGTAGCGTCGACACACTGTGACCACTGCTAGGTATTTTTTTCTCTAAATTAATTTGCCATGATCAGGTTTTGAGTAGTACGCCTATTCTAGCAACTCTTGACCATGTATTCCAAAATTGTATGAATGTCCCCAGAAAAGTTGATTTTCAGTGAAAAATTAACCTTACCCCACTAGTTGCAGCATGTAACATGAGATCATCAACACAAAATACTGTAAGCTCAGAATGTCAGGAGAAACCTGAGCAGGCCACAAAAACAGCACAGTAATCTAAAATAGTGCCCGAAACATATTACCACACAGAAATATTGTTTTACATATTGCGTTGTAAAATATTGTCCCACGGGGGCAATCTTTTTGTAAACAATATTTAGAAAAGTATATTTTTGTCAAATGATAGTATGGATATCATATTCTGGCACCATGCCAGCCACCCACACTACTGCTTCTAGACTGGTAATCAAATTCAAAACAGCAGTGTAGGACTTGACCTTTTCGGCTAAAGTTCCCTAAACCATTTGCTTTTCCCGTAAACCGTTTTCCTGGCATAGATTTGCCAATTTAGATGCTTTGGGTACTTTGCCACTTCTGATCAGTGTCAGTGTCAAAGTACAAGTGTTCCTTATGTAAAGTGTAATGGTAATTGGTTGGCCATGATTGGTATGTTTGCCTTACTAGTAAAGTCCCTAGTGATGTGCACAGTGTGTGCCAGGGCTAGTATTGCAAAGAAGCGCGAAGGAGGGAACTCAGGCCTGCAACGTAGGGCCTGCGCGTATGTCCAGACAGTGAAAAACACTCCATTTCGTTTTTCACTGCTGAAAGGCCATCGTGCCGATAGGACCGAATGGGGGAGGCTGCG
Source organism: Lissotriton vulgaris (assembly GCF_964263255.1). Classification (NCBI taxonomy): domain Eukaryota; kingdom Metazoa; phylum Chordata; class Amphibia; order Caudata; family Salamandridae; genus Lissotriton; species Lissotriton vulgaris. The sequence continues at coordinate 1,994,772,038 of NC_141687.1, forward strand.
AGTTTTGCTTGTTAGCCTAGTTTCCTATAAGTTTAAAATGGAGAGGTGAAGTTTAGTATGTATGAACACAGATTGTCATAACACATCTTTCTGTGAAAGTGGTTTTGTCACTGTGTGTTCAGAAACCACTCTTTTAGAAAGTGGCTGAGTTTTGTGCTTTAAGCATTTCTGTGTGTCTCTGCTGAAATGTTGCTAGACTGTCTGGATCTGAAAGGTGAGAGGAGCTGGGAGAGGCCTTGACTCAGGGACTGGTTGAGATGGCACCAGGCTGCCCTGCATCTGGAGAGTGGGGGAAGGAGTAACCCGGGAGGTGATAAGGCCTGGGCTGGTGCTATAAACCAGCTCACCCATCTGCTGCGGAGTGATTAAAGATCCAGACCCCCAGTATCAAAGGGAGAAAGGTGACACTGGGAGGGAGACACCCAGAACTGATTTAGTAAGAGGTCAGGGACGCCTGAGCACAACAAACTTCAAAGATATTAAGGGGTATAACTAAAGGTGGTGAAACCCCTGAACGTTGGAATGAAACAGAAGTGGATTGAGACTGAAAAGGCTTGGACCCATTTCATGGTCAAGAGGAACCTCTGCTAAAGAAGGAGCAACTGAGGAGACTGCTGTGGAAAGACCAATTCTTGCTTTGTGATCTGTGGCTGGTCTGCAGTTTGCTGTTCTAACCAAGGAAGAGGCTGTTGGGACTGTGCTTGGAGGCGCTGGGTCCCGCTGCTTAAATAAGACTGTGCTTTGTGCTGTGTCTTGAACCCCAAGGGCCCGAGGTGAGCTGGCTCCCTGTTTGGAAAGATAGGAAAATAAAAGTTTCTGTAAAAGTCCCAAGTAACGCGGTGTGCACGTGCTTTTGCATCTTGAGACCCTCAGAAGTTGTGCCTTGTGATCGTGGACATGCAGAAGTAAGCTGAGTGTCGGACGCGCAGAATGCGTATCATGGTGCAAGCCAAGGCGTTGGTGAGGAGTGCCTGGTTGTTGTGTGCACAGGAAGATGAGTTGAGACTCGGATGCGCAGGGTGTGTGTCGTGGTGCAAGCCAGGGCGTTGGTGAGGAGCGCCTGGTCGTTGTGTGCACCGAACGAAGAAGTGAGTCTCGGATGTACAGGGAGCGTGTTGTGGTGCGAGCCAGGGCGTTGGTGAAGAGCGCCTGGTCATCGTGTGCACAGGGAGACAAGGTGAGACTTGGACGCGCAGGGTGCCTGTCGTGGTGCAAGCCAGGGCGTTGGTTTGTGTGCACCTGACTAAGAAGTGAGTCTCGGACATGCAGGGAGCACGTCGTGGTGCAAGCCAGGGCGTTGGTGTAGTGCGCCTGGTCTGCGTGTGCACAGGGAGACAGGGTGAGACTCGGACACGCAGGTTGCATGTCATGGTGCAAGCCGGGGAGTTGGGGAGGACCACTTGATAGTTGTGTGCCTTAACAAAGAAGTGAGTCTTGGAGGCACAGAGTGCGTGTCGTGGTGCAAGCAAGGGCTTTGGTGATGAGCGCCTGGTCATCGTGAACACTGGGAGAAGAGGTGAACTCAGATGCGCAGAGTGCATTTTGTAGTGCAGCCAAGGCGTTGGTGTAGAGCGTATGCTCGTTGTGTGCACCGGGAGAAGAGGTGAGACTCAGATGCTCTGGGTCCGTGTCGAGGTGCAAGCCGACGCGTAGGTGAAGAGCGCCTGGTCATCGTGTGCACCAGAGAAGAGGCAAATCTCGGACGCGCGGAGTGTGTGTAGAGGTGCAACCAGAGGCGCTGGTGAGGAGTGCCTGGGTAGGGTGTGCACCAAGTTTGAAGTAAGTCTCCACAGTACTGAGGGCAGGTCTCAGTGTCCACTGAGACTGCCGGAAGGAGGGCCTGGTCATTGGGCCCTGGGAGTGAAAGAGCAGCGTCCCGGACCGGCAGCCCTGGAGGAGCTGAGCCGCCAGCCTGAGCTCGCGGTGCCCATTGACCGAGTTTGGGCTAAGGCCCAAGTCACTGTAGTAGGAGAGGAGAGTGGGTTCGCGCCCTCCCCAGCTAAGGTGGATCACCACCTGGGGTGGGATGCGGGCCAGGAGGGAAACTCTCTCGGCCTCTCGCTTCTGTCAGCTGCGCGAGCCGGTTGCCTCGGCTCGGATCTAGACCTGTGCTGGTCCAAGGAGGGCAGAACTGGGGCCGGAGTAAGAAGCAGTACTTTTGTGTCATCATTGATCCATATTGGGGGCACAGTTAATGGAGCACCTAAACAGTTGTATTACACTTTGCATTATTGCTGCTAAAGAACTTTTGAACTGTCGTATGACGCCTGACCTTATTTGTCCCTTGCAGATTACATGATTGTAACGTGGCGCATAGCATTATTTCTTCATCGCACAGTACCTGATTATTACGTGGTTTTTTGCATTATTTCTTCATTGCGCAGTACATGATTGTAGCGTGACGCGTTGCTTTGTTTCTTCCTTGCACAGGGCATGCTGGTAGTGATACGCATTGCATTATTCCTTCCATTGCAAAGTACATGACTGTGGCGCTACGTATGGCATTGTTTCTCTTGCCTGGTACAGGAGTATATCGTTACGCATTGCAGTATTTCTTTTCTTTTGCAACATGTGTGATTCTAGCAATACTACCTGCCTAACCTTTTGGAAATTGATATAGAAGTGAGCTTAACTGTTGGTTAGAAGTGGTGGTTGGGATTAGAACCTACCAATCCACCGGAAGGAATACTACCCAATATTGTATGTTGGTTTTGTGTGGTCATATTGTATATCTTCTTATATAAAGATTATACTAGTTTTCTACAAAACTCGTGTGGATTCTATTTGTGGTGACATCATTGTGTTGCTGTGTGTGGGGTTGCACCTACTGTACACTTGTGCCTTGGAGATAAGCCTGGCTGCTTGTGCCAAGCTACTAAGGGGGTGAGTCGGGCTATCTCAGAATGTGTCCTTACTTAGCCGAACGTTGAAATGAGGGGTCCGGATTTCGCACCTGGCAACAGCGGTGTGGGAGAGGGACTTCGCCTCCAACATTTGGTGGCAGCGGTGAGGGATAAGGACCCCCACTTCCAACAAGCAGCCAAAGAAAAATACTGTAAAAACACAACTACATATCCCATTAGGCTTAGAACCACGCCTCCTCAATAACCCACCTAAAGTGTACAAGCATATCCTATAAAATAGAGAGGCACCATCTTTCGTGGCACATTTTGTTTTGCTGCTCCTCAGTCAAGATAAGTGCCTCTCTATTTTGTAGTCCATTTATTTGATTTTTACTTTAAGTGCTGTGTTGATGAGACCGCGCTTGCAGCGATGTTGATATGGTTGCATTGCGAAACTGTTCTTCACAGGTTTTGCCATGGTGGAGTGCGCCCTTTGAGTCTAGCGCAAACTCTGCTCGGACCGCTTCATTCCTCCTTCTACTGGGTGTGTGTTGTGCCTTGTGATTTCAGTCCACTTGTTTGTCCACTTCAGGTTTTGGCCATTTTTTCCCTTTTCCTCTTCAGCGCTTAAACGCAGCCTGATTGGGCGGAAGCCCTTCCCGGAAGCGAGGTTGCGGTTGTAGTATGGGCTACAGACACCTATTTCTGGGAAAGATTGACAGAGCACCTTTCTCTCCTGCTCGGCAACTTCCAGATCTATATGCTGGAGCCGCCTCTCTCTGGGCTGCAACAATAGGGAACTTCTGCAGCCATTTGAATGTTTGGGGCATGTTTTGTTCATGAAACTGAACATGGCTAAAAAAAGGGATTTTCCTTGTTCTAAGACCAAACAACTTTTTGGAACATTCCAGCTGTTGCTTGTTGTCCTGCTGCCAGCTATTGCTCCCATTGATGTCTTGATCAACTGAGCTTGTAATAATTTAGGTGTCAGGGTGTTTAACCCCTTCCCTCCAGTTTTTCTGATTTAAAGGCCCTTGCCTCCCTCCAGGGATTTTGTTTGGGAGGGTCTCCTTCTTGTGACCATGTCTGATTTTGAGACATGTGATCAGGGCCTTCTGAATTATGGCCCTAATGAAGATGAGGATTAATATTATGACGAGGGCCTGGAAAAAGTTATTGATAAATCAGTCCAGAAATCCCTCGATAAAACTCTCAGCTCGGCTCTCCAGCTCATTGCCAAAAGACTTGATGAGCATTTGGCCCACCCTTCTGTTCCTTCTCCTTCTCAGTCCCAGGGTTCCTCCTTCGCCCCTTTTGCCCCGTTCATTGATCCCCTCATGGCTTCATTCGGATTCCGTGTCTAAATTGTCCCAAGGGGTTTTGACTGATCACACTTATAGTGCAGGGAAAAGCCCGGACAGCCCGGACATCCTACCCTTTTGAATTCTTCTGTTACTGATACAAATACTGATACAAATACCAACTTCACTTCTCCTTCTCAAAATTCCCAGACCACTAAATGCTCTAAAAAACACAAACATTCCCATACCCCTTTCCTCCCTCCACTCCTTTCACGTTTGAGCCATCTGCAATTGTCCAACAAAGATCTTCTGATAAGGTCCCTGCTCCTGCGGTTGTCAACAATATGCAGCAACACCTCTGCAAAGGCTTTGAGAAAGAAGTCAGGTCCTGCCTCAAGTCAGAATGCCCCAGGCCCGACCTTCCACACAACAGTGCTCCGACCCCTGACATAGATCTGTCAATGCTAACTTTCCTCAAGAAGTTCAACAAAGACCCTAAGAAGGGTATCGACAGAGCCCTTAGGGCTTGTCAGGACAAGCTGCTTGATGTCTCAGGCACCTTGGCAAAGATTCCTGAGTTGGCCCTCCACGCACAAGAGATGGGTGCATCGGTCTATCCTGAGGTTCTTGCTGGGTGGACCCAGCATGTGATCTGCCTCATGGGTAACTCCAACTGCGTCCTCACATCTGAGCATCGCAAATCGGTACTGTTGAGCATTGACCCTCAGTTAGTCGAGTTGGCATCTGCTGAACCATGAATATGAGGAAGGTGGTTCATGCACTCCAAAAGTAATCCGACATTTCAAATGTTCCTTTGTGAACCAAATCAAAGTAATGGGTGCCAGTGGGGCATTGCTCACTGATCCGAGAGCGTTAGTAAAAATGTATAGAAGGCGCAACCCCTTGGGTGGCGTCCCCCAACTGCACAACGTGGTGTCCAATAAATGGAGTAATCCAAAATTACTCAAAAGTGAAAAACATTAGCCAATTCTAAAAAATGCATTTATTGAATCCTCATAAATGACTGTTCAAGAGCAATAAAGTTTCTTTAATTCACGACTTGACAGTGAGAAAAGCTTTAATGTGGCGAATGAGTGGTCCCAATGTATTTCGGGTTATGGGAGCCCTTCATCAGGGAAATTGATGCCTAGAATGATGAAGTAAGAAAACACGGATCACGAGAAGGTAGCCAAATGATTTGAAGTGTAAAAACGGTGAGCCATGTGTTCAGTGGCAGATTAAATGAAAGAGGTCCCCTAGTCATGAAAAGAGGTTCAAACAGGTGGAGGCTCATTGCAAAGTAAGTGTAGCCACCGTGAGAATGGAACCATGTCAATCTTGGGTTAAACATGACAAAAATCAGAGAGTTGTTGTGTGACTCAGAGCGCAATTAGTATTGATATAGCACTTTAAGTGGTTTGGATCTGTAACCATGCTCCAGACTTTACAAAAAGTGAATTTTAAATGGATTGATTGGAATCCCAGTGCATAGCTCCGTTCAAAAAATGCTTGTCATGAGAGGTGGTTTGAAAGTGCCATGTTAACAGAATCCAAGAAACTTGAGAAATGGTATGGGGTGATTTTTACTGTCATAGAAGCGTTGAGATAATTATGACCGCAAGATTGAAGAAAGTGATGTGTTCAACCGTGGCTGGAAGCCCAACATAATGTGAGGAAAATTGAAAGACGGGCACGCTTGAGAAAGCAAATGGTAAATTTAAATGAATGGATTAAAACACCAGTCTATAATACCATTAGAAACATGCTTATTGCAAAAGGATTTTTAAAAAGTGCCATGTTAGTTAAATCCAAGAAACCTGAGTAATAGTGTGGGGTGATTCTTACCTTTGAATATCGGCAATATCAGAACTTAACCAAGAAGGAACGACAGGCCATGGCATCCTTGACCGCTGATGGTACTATAACGATCAAACCCGCTGAAAAGGGGGGAGCTATCATTGTAATGGATACCTCCTCGTATCGGACGGAATGTCGGAGGCAAGTAGAAGACACACGGTTCTATAGACCATTGAGAGAAGATCCCACTAAGAGATTAGAACATGAGATCATGATACTTGTAGAAGAAGCACGTTCTAATAATTGGATAACTACCCATGAAGCTACTAATTATTTAATTAAAACTTATCCCATTGTTCCATACTTTTATGCACTTCCCAATGTGCCTAAGAGTCAGAGACCTCCTCCTGTTCGTCTGAACATTTCGGGATTAGGTTCTCTACTCGAACCCCTTTCCACCTTTGTGGATTATTTTTTGCGGCCCCTTGTAGTAGAAATGCCTACCTACTTGAAGGACACTAAAGATGTTCTCAAGTTAGTGGATGACCTTAGTTTTGACATGGAAAGTGATTACCTAGTCTCTTTTGACGTGGAATCACTGTATAAGTGCATTCTACAGGATGAATCCCTTTCTGCCATCGACACTCTCTTCCTGAATAGACCTCCAGACTCAATCACCACAGTATCCTTTATCATCGATTGTGCCAGTTTGGCCATGAAAGAGAACTTTTTTAAGTTTGAAGAACAGCTGTTCCTCCAAGTGTCCGGGACTTCGATGGGAATGTGTTTTTGCTCCTAGTCTGGCCAACCTCTATATTCACATTTTTTTACAAGAGCACATTTTCAGTATTAATAATCCATACAGAGGCCCTATACGTGTATGGAAAAGATATATCGATGATGTGCTTATGGTTTGGAGAGGCACATCCACTGATTTGAAGACCTGGCTGAACAACTGTAACGAATATTTGAACTTCACCTGTGAGTATAGTAAGACTAACTTGCCTTTTCTGGACGTTATGATCTCTCCTTTGGAAGGGGGCTTGAGCACTGAATTGTACAGAAAACCGATGGCTAAGAACTCTCTCTTATCGTACGGGAGTTTTCATCCTCAAGCCCTACGTGATAATTTGCCATATGGGCAGTTTTTACGTATAAAGAGGAACTGTTCATCTACTATGAAGTGTCAAGAACATGCCCAGAATTTATCGGACCAGGTACGAGTTAGACATTACCCTAAGAGACTTTTGAAGAGATCCTTAAAACGTGCAGCTAATAACAACAGGGAAGCTCTTCTTGAACCTAGCACGCCTAAAGAAACTACTAACAGATTGACATGTGTCCATACTTTCTGTAGTTTTTCTAATAAAATCAAGAGAAGCTTACTGTCTAATTGGAAAATCCTCAACATTGGCGATATTCCACTACCACGCCCACTATTTGCTTTTAGACGGAGCACTAATATCAAAGATCGTTTGGTACACACACATCCTCGCATCAACAGCAGGAATCCACAAGGCACTCTGTGGGGCTTACCTCCTGTACAGGGCCATTTTCCCTGTGGGTCCTGTGCGGCATGTCCGCACACGTCTCATACAATGGAAATTGACATTGGATCATCTAGGCCATGGATTTTGACCTGCCGCACAAATTGCAATAGTTACAACCTGCAATAGTTACAACCTGGTGTACCTGATCATTTGCTCTCTTCGATACATGGGCATGACCACACGTAGAGTGAAAACTCATATTCTTGAACATAAGAGTACAATTAGGTGCAGAAAGTCCTCAACTAAATCGACTAATCATTTCCTTTCAGCCCAGCACATTCCACAAGATCTCAAGTGTACGGTTTTGGAAAGACCGTTTATCCAACCCTACATCACTGTCCTTACAACTTGTTTGTTCAGACGAGAACAATGGTGGGTCCATAAACTGCAGACCGATAGTGTAGGACTGCATGATGAGATTCCATGGGTCTCACTATAATAGTGTTGCCCTGAGACTCTTCATTACACTTGAATAACAGTCCTTTTCAGCTATGACTAGGCGCACCTAATGGTCTTTGCACACATTTCTTTAATTTGACACTCTTACCCCTGAAGATACTTTGCGGTTTTGCATTTTTGGCTATTGAAGTTAGTTGGTGCTGCACCTTCCATTTAGGTAGTTTGTTGATCTGGAGACACTCTATTCTCTGCTTTTTGTCAATACCAGGTGCACACCCATGCAATAGCTCTAGCACTTCTGTTGGCACATTACACAAGATAATGTGTGCGTACTGAGGTACATATTTGTTACCAAAAGCAGATGCTTTATCTTAAAATCAGCACATTAGAGCTTTTGATGTAAGTAGTCCCCATGATCTTATTAGCACTAGAGTACTGCTTAGTTCTTATTATATATTTTTTTGTCAACATAATTGTGTGTGATGCTCATGCCTGGCCTCATATCTAGAGGTTGCTTGGTTGTGACAACATTGAAGCTGTCTTTGTTTTGTTTATGCAGGCGCTATGAGAAAGTTCATCACAGTCGCCTTGGGCGCGTGTTTTTTCTACACGCATGCTTGCAGCCTCAGGCGCGTGTCTTATTTACACGCATGCGTTCCTATACAGCGCCAAACTGGCTGAAATTTATCCCCACTTTTGTGCCACATAGTAACATTGATCGGTGCTGTGTTCATAGAATTGTGTTTGCACCTTTCGTTACATATTTGTGCAGTGATTTAGTTGTGTGAGTTTGCAAAGGCTTATGATAGAATTTGCACTCTTTCTGAGTGCTCACGCGCAGGTAAGCAGTATCTCTAGTTGACACATACGCAGACGTCTGTTTATGTGTAATTCGTTCTCACCTGAAGCCAATTAATCGTGCCCATTGTGCCATAAAAGAAGGCTGGCTCCGGTTCACCCTCCCCTCCGGTCACAGGCTCAATCCATGCCGGCGTACCGACGGAGAGGTGAGTGTTCCCTGATGCTCTTCCTGCCTTGTTCACTTGCTTTTTCATACCTGTGTTTTTTGAGACTTCATTCCCTTTCTCAGTCAGTTATAGGCTCGCTATGGTGCTTTCTGACCTGACGTTGCCTATTTGAGCTTTGGGCGTTGGCTTGTTGGTTTGCTGCTATTCTTTCAGCAAATGGTTGTGTATTTCTAAATCTGCCTTCTGAGTTTGGTTTACTATAAGGGCCATATGAACATTTTTTTATACACTCTAGGCCCCTCACCCACGAGGTTGTAATTCTTTCTGAGTCCTAATGGTTGGTTTTACAATGGAGCCATCCAGGCTCCCTTTTGAGTCATGTGACAGGTCTCATTCGACAACTTTGGTTTTTATGTTTAATGGCATGTGCCCCCTGTGTCTCCCTTGTTTTAAATTTTCTCCCTAACACATGCCTGTCTGGGATATTCATAACCCTTGGCTACTGACAGGACATGATATGTTAATGACAAGATACATCGTTTTTTGCAGAGAGGTGCTCCTTTCCTAAGCTGTCGCCAGGTAGGGGTGTGGTTGCTTACCCAGCAGTGGCGGGTAAGGCACTTTTTGTTTCAATTTACAAAACTAGTTTTCAACTTGTACAATCTGTTTATGATTACCGGTATGAATCAATTCTGTTTTGATTCTTCTTTTTGATTATAGGTAACTCTTCCCTATGGAACAGACCGATTAAGAACAGTTTCTGTCCTTGTATTCTTTTTTGTTGTATCACTCACACTGATCTAGCAGCAACATCATAGGTCCTGATGAAAACCTCGCCTACATATAGGTTTATGGCTGAAACATGTTGACCATTACTTTCTATCTCACCGTTGTAGTTTAAATCCATTCAGCTGGTGCACTGTTTTTTAAGGGGCGTATCTAAATAAAGTAGCATTTTTACGCTCTCTAGCTAGTTTTATCCACACTATCCTCACACTTTTTGTTTCTTTGCGCTGCACCCTAATTCACTCATTCACACAGCTGTCTCTTCATATGTGGATTTAGAATATCCAACCAGCTTTTCAAAACCTCCCTGAGCTCCTCCCTCTCAGAGAGGGGGTTGTAGCCCCCAGTGGAACTAAGTTTTTCCTCTTTGAGGAGAATCCCATATGATGAAGCATGTCAACTCTGGTGAGTGAGGGATTTCGTCCTGAAAAGGGAAGTGCCCACAGCTAGTTCTGTGGCGTAAAGTCATTGGTTCTGTAATGTTCATGTTTTTGTTCATAAACTATCTAGTAGTGGTTCGCCACACTCTGATTTTTGTAAGAGACCCAAGGATTACGTACTGTTTAGTGATTAAGTGTTGGGTATTAAATCCTGTGTGGTCTTAAAAATTTCCCTAGGACTTTCTGGCTTTGCACCGTTTTTTCTTTGGTAGAATTCTTTCAAGTCCCAATTACTTCTTCAACCTCTGAAAGTGAAATCCATCAAACTGGAATTGGGGTCTATTTTGCCCAAATAGATAGTATCTTTGAGATCCCTGGCTGGAATTGTGGGACTGTTAGCATCTTCGATTCAGGCAGTGTTCACGGGGCTTTTGAATTCTTGAGCAATCCAGTCCTTGAGAATCCATAACCTCCAACAGGGTTTCCGTTATGGCCATCTGGTCCTTTTATCCCCCAAAACTCAGGAGGAACTTTGGTGATTGCTCCTGCAAATGGATGCCTGAAATGACCAGGTCATTTTCGGGACGGCATCTGACATTGTCATAGAGTCCAATGCCAGTCGCTGGGGCTGGGGTGCTCGGTGCAGAGATTTGTCTACCAGAGGTTGTTGGTCTTCCGAAGAGATGCATCTTCACATAAATTGTCTAGAGCTTCTGGCAGGCTCCTTTGCCATATCCCTCTCTCCTGTAAAGAACAATTGCTGCCTTCTGCCCGGGAAGGAGAGTGTGTCTGCCATTTGGTATATCAATCTATAGGAGGGAACCAGGTCTCACCTAGTAGGGAACATAGGTAGAAATGTGTGGTACTTTCCCAAACGATAACAGTTCTTGCAGAATTCCTTCCTGGCAAAGACAGGGAAGTTCAGGTTCCTTATGGGTTACAGTCACTGTTGACTCCATCCCTGTGTCTTCCAGAGGATTCTGAGTTCGATGGGTCTGTCAGGTGGACCTTTTTGCTTCTCGCTTGAATGCTCAACTGAAAGATTTTTACAGTTGGAGATGGAGGCTTTTCTGCAGAATCGGGGCAGACAGGTGAATTATAGGTTCCCGCCCTTTGCCATTATTCCGAGGGTTGCGGGTCAGGGCAAGCGGCAGTTAGCATCCTTACTCCTGATTACTCTGGTTTGGAAAACTCAACTCAAGCTCCTGCTGGAGCACTTTCCATTCTTTTTCCTGTTTTCCTGCATCTTTTCTTGGCTTCCATGGGCTACCCCATCCTCTCATCCTTCAGGGCCAGTTAACCATTATGGCTTGGAAAGTACTGGGGACATGGCCAGGTTGAGGGTATTACAGCGGCGGCTGCCACTTTTATATCCACAAGTATGGGCCCCTTCCACCCACAAACGATATTCTTCTGAATGGTAGAGATGGGTGGGTTGCTGCCTTCAACGGGAGGTGGATCCCACGGTGAAAGATGTTTTGAATTTCCTTTCTGAATGTGCTGAATCTGGTTTATGTTACAGGTCAGTAAATCATTTCAGATCCGACTTGTCTGCTTTTCACAGTCTCATTGATGACAAACCGATAGGTATGCATCCATCTATATGCAAGTTGTTGATGGGTATTAGGGCGGCAAACCCTCCAAGACCACAATATTATCAGTTGCGGGATGTGACTAAGGTTTTGTCCTTGATTCCTGGACTGATTTATCTTTTGAAACAACTTACTGCAAATTTGACAATGCTTTTATGTTCGATTTCGTGTTGAAGAGTTTCTGATGCCAGAGATCCGGACCTTGCAGGCAGGTTGTTTTCTCCTGAGGGTGTTTCATTTCTTATTTCTAAACAAACAAAGTCTGTATCCAGGTACACTGATTACCTGATTTTTCCTCACAATATTAAGTTATGTGTGGTGAGCTGTTTAAAGGTTTATGAGGAACACACTTTATCCCAAAGCCTCTTGGCTCTTTGTTGGCGATCCAAAAACTCTGCAGACGGTTTAGGTTGTGACCATGGCCTGTTGTGTCATTGCAGAAGCTGCCATTGATGTCTCCATATATGGTGCTCATTCTGCTCGGGGTGTCATGCTTTCTAAAGCTTTTGTGTTGAGATACAGGTTGGAAGATATTGTACGTGCTGCTGACTGATCATCCGATTCTATGTTTAATCTTTCTTATTAAAAAGCCTATTGTGCATGTTTCTTCTGTTGTCGTTTCTTAGTATTGGACCAGCATAATCAAAGCCTCTGGTCCTGACATAGAATAGAAGATTTTCAAGCATTTGCATTAAGAATGTTAGTTTCTATTAAGGTCACAGAGATGATGATCATCCCAACTGTTCGGACAGGTATGCTATGTTGTGTCATTGATTTAACACCATGGCTGCTTATGGTTTTCCCCTCCTGTGCTGGGTCCCGAGTTATTCAATTGTTCATGACAAGCTCAGCTCGCATGAGCACAGCTCAACCGTGCCTCATGACGAGCTGAACTCGTCATGAGCATCGAAGGGGTTAACATACCAGTTATGTAAAGACTGTTATTATTTTCCCACCCTTGTGATTTAGTGAGGGTTAAAAATTGGTTTCACGGCTGAATGGATTTGCACCAAACTTGGCAAAATTGTAGGGACTGGTAGCCCGATGTGCCTTTGCTATGTCTCAAGATATGTGCTCCAGTGGTTTTTACGAAAATTAACTTTGAAAAAATATATATTGGGCTACATTGGGCTATATATATGTTAGAGCCCAAATGTAGCCCAATGTAGCCCAAAGATGGCCACCAGAGACAAAAAAAACAAATGTAGCCCAAATATCAGCTAGATGTAGCCCAACTATAGCCCAATGACAGAATGTCCCAGAGTGTTATAAAGAACAACTAGAGCGCTAACAGTCTTACTTATGACAAAAGTATGGCACACCTGAAGTCATCTTGATTGGAATAAAGTGGTAACACTTAATACATTTAATTTGAAAAGGAACAAAATGAGGGGTTTCATTTTGCCATAGAAATTTTATATATATATATTCACTGAAAAAAACATAGGTTTCACACCAGTTATAGTTAGGAATTAGCATTTAAAAAACCTATGGAATTCACTGAAAAAACCATAGGTTTCACGCCAGTTATAGTTAGGAATTAGCATTTAAAAAACCTATTAAATTCACTGAAAAAACCATAGGTTTCACACCAGTTATAGTTAGGGATTAGCATTTAAAAAACCTATTACATTCACTGAAAAAACCATAGGTTTCACACCAGTTTTAGTTAGCTGGAAATGTTACTGACATAAAACCATTGAAATTCCACGTTATAGTTAGTTGGACTCACTATAACTTGCGCGCCTACAATGCACTGCTGATGACGTCACATATTACATCACTCATGACATGGTCAGTGACATCACTCATGACATCACTGATGACACCATCCTTGTGACAGAGTGACAGACCTCCTTTCACTGTAAAGTAACCCTTGAAACACATATTCAAAAATAGTAACTAACATTTTCCCAATGTAGCCCAATGTAGCCCAAAGATGGCCACCAGAGACAAAAAAAAACAAATGTAGCCCAAATATCAGCCAGATGTAGCCCAACTATAGCCCAATGACAGAATAAAGAACAACTAGAGCGCTAACAGTCTTACTTATGACAAAAGTATGGCACACCTGAAGTCATCTTGATTGGAATAAAGTGTTAACACTTAAGAAATTTAATTTGCAAAGGAACAAAATGAGGGGGTTCATTTTGCCATAGAAATTATGATTAGTGCTGAAGAAAGAAAAATTAGGGCACATTTTGATTGACCAAAATGGCAAGGAAAAAATCATAGCATTTGCCTCAAGGACCTTAAAGGATTCTGAGGTAAATTACTCTACCATTGAAAAAGAGGCTCTATCATGTTTCTGGGCCACCAATCATTTCAAGTACTTTTTACCTTTCAAAATTAAAACAGATCATAAACCTCTTATCTCTTTATTTGCTTCTAAAAGCATAGAGAAAACCACCCCTAGAATAGGCAAATGGTTGATCTCTCTTCAAACCTTCAATTACACCATTGAATACATTCCAGGGGAGAAAAACCTCATAGCGGATTGCCTTTCCCGCCTACCCATAGAGGCATCTATTTCTTTAGATGAGAAAAGAGAGGATTTTGATTTCTTACAAGTTTCCATTGCCTCAATCTTAGAAAAAGAATGGAATTTCTCCTATAAGAATGACAACATCTTTAAAGATGTGAGTGAAAAAATCATCAATGGTTGGCCTGACAAGTGCAAACATCTTCCCTCAGATCTTCATCCATACTGGAATGTTAGAGATGAACTGTCTATAGTGGATTCTTACGTATTCAAAAATGACAAGGTTGTACCCCCAGAAAATCTCAGGAAACAAATTTGTGAATTAGCGCACTTAGGGAGGAGCCTCACTAAAAGTAAATTACGTGCTGGATACTGGTTTACCGACATGGATTCATGTGTTGAAGAGTTAGTCAAGGGTTGCCACACGTGTGGCATAAGCAACAAAACTAAGATTACCAGGAGAACACCTTTAGAACCGATTCCTATTCCCATCAAGGCATGGGAAAAGTTAGGCATGGATATCATAGGTCCCCTACAAGTTCCAGGTTTGCAAGAAAAGTATATTCTGGTTCTAGTGGACTATTTTTCTAAGTGGATTATCACAAAGTTTGTAAATAAAGTCTGCACCAAAACTATCAAATGTTTCTTATCAGACACCTTTTCAAATTAAGGTATTCCACACACACTCATTACGGACAACGGGGTTCAATTAGTCTTGGAAGAGATGAAAGATTTCTTGAGCAGTTTAGCCATCAAACATATTTCCACACCTTTGTATTGTCCCCGTGCTATTGGTTTAGTGGAGCGATGCAACATGATGATAAAAGATACAGTGCAACTTGCTATAGCATCACACAAACCTATTATTCAATCCGTCAAGGACATGATTTGGTCTAATGCCATTACACCTAATAGTGTAACAGATTACTCCCCTTTCAGCCTATTGAGAGGATGCAAACCTGGTTCTAAGCTCACACCAAATTGGTTGTTCCAAGATAGTACTTTTAGATGGGACAAACAGGCTGCACAAGAGAAAATTCTAAGTAACCAAGAAAAGTATAAAGGTGAATATGATCAAAGATGGGGAACCAAACCTAGAGTATGGGAAGCTGGTCAACAAGTTTTTGTAAAGAAACCTGTGCCAACGGCCAGTAGGTACAATAAGTATTATGGAGCAGAAAAGATAAAAGAAGGAAGTAAAAATGTGGTCACTATGTCTGATGGTAGAAAATGGAGCATGGACAGGTTGGTCAAAGTTCCTGATCTATCTGACAATTCAATCTCCCAAAATAAGGGTGAAGTTGCTCATGAGCATCAGGGTAAAAGAATCATAAGAACACCTTTATGGCAAAAAGACTATGTGAAGAAATGATTCCATCTTTTGTGATCTTTCTATATTTCTGGCAGAAAAGGAGATGTGTTATAACTTCCCTCATTTTATGTTTCCCCGCATATTCCTCCTCCCTCCTTGCTCTTCCTCCCTTTCATTGCCTCCCCTCCTCTCCTTACCCACTTGGTTCATTCCCCTGGAAGGTGAATTAGAATGTTCACCCTTGAGGTACTGCGTTACCACTGAGTGATCAGAGGAGCATGAAACTGATTGTTGAATAAATCTCTTTCAACCTACCCGAAGTGGACTTCATTTCTTAACAATTGTTCACTTATTTGTTGAACTGCGTTTTTCACAAAGAAAGAGGCAGGAAAGATGGTACTTTTCTATTTTGTAGGAAATGCTTGTACAGTTTTTGTCGGTTGTTGACGAGGTATGCTTCAAAGCCTCGTGGGATATGTAGTTGTGACACCAATGCTTGAAATTTTCTACTCTTGGTTGTGTCTTGTCATAGTGAGTTGGGATATGATGCTCGTTCAATTTGAGGAATTTTACTTTTTCTACCTGAGGCACAGAGAGACCTATCCTTTTCATATACAGAAGCATTAAAACATGTTCCAGTTGTATGCTAAGTAGTGATAGTTTAGGCTTACAATGGCCACACAGATATGTGAATATGTCAAAACAGATTACCTGGAGGCCCTGTGCTAGAGCAGTTTATCATCCTTTCCACTCTGGCATCTGCCATGAACACATGCATCCATCATTTATGAACCAACAAGATTATTGCTGAGCTTCACTAACAAACAACACAGGTGCAGGAATGGCAGGAACATTCCACTCTTCTAAAACACAAAATTACGTACCAGACAAATGGCAGCAGCAGTGCAAGATTTATAAACACAGAAAGTGTTAAACATACACAGAACTGTAACAACACAGCCAGCAGCAGTGCATGATTGTGCACACATACGCATACACACACAAATGCACACATATTTTGGACATCAAATCCAATGACTGGTACAGCATGTGAAATACCAGTTTATGCTTTTCTCACATAAACAAATAGAAGCAGCAAAAGCAGCAATATTGTAAACATCCCTCACAATATGTTTACGTATGTGTGTGAGATGGTATTTGTGTGTTGTTGGTTCGTGAGAAGGTGCATGAGAATTAGTTTGGGGTGGTAATGTTTGTATGTGCTGTAGTACAACTCTGTTTGATGGTGTGTTGGTATGATGGAGGGTGTACTGCTACAAGATCATGGATGCAACGGTGTGATAGGAGTATGCTTGGCCCATTGGTAAATTGACACATGTTGGGTTTGCAGTGTGATGGTTTGTGTGATAATCTGTGTGTGTTGTTGTAATGGTGTATGTTGCGGTGAAGTTATTGTAAAGGTATAGTAAGATAATCAGTATGATTCTACATTGTTATAATGTGGAGTGATTATGGTGTATATTGCTGTGGCTGTGATATGTACTGGTGTGTGAAGTGATGTATATTCATATGTTATTTATATAATAGTGTATGTTAGTGGTATGTGTAATATTGTGCACTTTTGGCTATGTTTCTGTGTGAAATTAAGTATATGTTGATCTATTGTTACACTGTCTGTTTTTAAGATACATATACCTCTGAACAACCTAAAATAAAACCTGTTTTCTGAAAAGAAAACCATTTGAAGCAAAACAACTAAGCTCTCTCCTACTACTCATCTTTAAACATTGCACCTTGAAGTAAACAACTACAATCAATGAAATTGTGCAATTTTCCTATATCTGGTCAACTTATGTTGATTCCTATAATGACTAACTACTGGTTGTATGGCATGTTCCTATTGTCACTTGCTCATGCTTGGATCTGCTAGGGATAAATTCAGGTGTCTGCCAGAACTCATGCAATTACCAAAAAGATCTGTAAAATCACTATTGAGGGAAGGATTCTCAATAAAAAAAGTAGTTCCATTGAAGTACCTGTACATTGAAGTGTCCATGTACTGCTATATATTCCTCTGACTTCCCTAAAAGAAATCACCTGTGCTTATTATATACATTTCTGCTGGTCTCATTGGAAGTGTGTTTCATGCTGCGTGGCCCAACAGCATGAATTGGTTGAGATTTCCTGCATTAAAGATGGCTGCTGCATTTAAAAGGTATGGGCTGCAGATGTCATTGAGTTTCTTAGATCACACATTGTGAGAATGTGCCTGTTTTTGCCTGGTCACTCCCATTTTCTGTGAACTGATACTTCTGGGTTTTGAACTCTACTCATTGTGGCACTGCTGTCTAGCCTCCAGTGCATGTGCTCTTGTCCCGAAAACCTGATAACATTGACTAACCCTAAATTTGTATATTTAATTTTCCAGTAAGGCAATAGTATATGGTATAAGAAAATACCGCACGGCATAGAAAGTTAAACCGGTTTACTGCAACTCCGTTGTGCCATTCACTAGGCTGGAAGGGAAAACATGACTGCAGGTCAAAATGTGCAGCCGTACTCCTGCAGACTTTAAGCGTGCGGGTTGACATGTCGAATTAAACCTTTTGACCAGAGAGAAGCCTGCATTTAAACATTAGTAAGGCACACCTAAATAGGCCATTTAGCCCAAAAAGTAGGGTGCCTGGTACCAAAAAGTGGAACATGTAAGAATTTTATGTTTGAAGCCTCCAGAAGCTATTTTGAACTATGTTTAATGTATTATTCTTTAGTTTGGCATACACTACGGATAAGGTTCAAATATTGTTTGTATTTAAAATCCCAATCATTAGTGAAGTTGCATTTTTGATTAGTTTATAGGAAAGGTAAATGTTAAAAGTTAAACTTTCCCTGCCTGAAGATTCTGCAGCCTTATTAGCGTTGCCTGCTTGCAACTGGCCTCTCAGTACTGCTTTGATGAGGTGTGACATACTTCTCTCAGAACAGAGACAATGGCTTGCACCTGGCAAGATGGCTTGGGGAAGGAATGTGACCCAGCTTAACTCAAGCAGGTCAGTTTAGGACTGTCCAGAAACTTCATTAACTTAAAAGGAACCAAGGGAAGGACAGTACTTTTATAGTTCTGTGATAAGAGAAGCCTGGAAAAAGGTGTCTTTCGATCCCAACAAAACACTTTAGCATTCAGAATCTAG
The DNA here is from genome assembly GCF_964263255.1 of Lissotriton vulgaris. NCBI lineage: Eukaryota > Metazoa > Chordata > Amphibia > Caudata > Salamandridae > Lissotriton > Lissotriton vulgaris. Next base: position 1,994,790,600 of record NC_141687.1, read on the forward strand.
TCTCAGTAGGAATTGGAACTGGCTCCAGAACCAGTTTGGAGAGTTGAGTGGGAGCGGACTGCTGATGAGCTCAGACACACTTCTAAGTGAGTTGCAAGATTCCCACAGGACAGAAAGGGTATGCCTTGTTTGATTTTACTGGCAATAGTGCCCTGTGGGATAGTTTGTAGTGTGGAAAACAGGAAGTGCTATAATATTGTGAAGGCTTACCTTTTTTCCTTCAAATCTTTTTTTATTTTCTGTCAGGAACACATCCCATTGAAGGCTTACCTTTGGGAACTTTTTACTCATTGGTCAGGGAGTGACCTCCACCCACTGACTAGTGAATTGGATAAAAGTAGCACCCCATCCCCTGCCCCCCAGAACACTTTCTGGGATTTTGTGAGGAGACCTGAGCAGGGCCTGTTCCTGCTTGTACCTAGGAAGAAGAAGTGGAGTCAAAGTTTTCCTGTATGGCTACAGATGCATAAGAAGTTGAAAGAGCCCTATTCCTGAAGTGAAATTATGTTTGGAATTGGACTGAACTTTGTTAGCGGCATCTGCTGAAGTGTGTCATGGTGCCTAAGTGCTTTCCATGAGGAAATTGTTTGACGCCTAATACGTTCGGAGCTTCAGCAGGACCTCACAATAAAAGTATTTGATTTTGGAAGCACTTAGTCAGATACAGCTTCAGGCTTGGCCGGCTGGAAGATTTTGAGCACCAAAAAAAGCAGAAGTAAGAAGGTAGAAATCTTGACCAGGGAAAGGCTTGTAAAGTAACCACCATATGTAAGGACGTTGGCATCCCCAAAATGTTAATTTTTCTACTCAGAGCTTTTCCAGTCAAAACCAACAGCTGTAACAGGACCTCATCCTGCAGCTATCTGCATTCAAGAGGACTTGTTTGGATACAGCCTTCAATCCTTGATCCACTGAAGGATCTTGACTTCTATAAAATGACCTGGAGTCTGATTTAGAGTTTGGTGGATGGGTACCACATCACAAATGTGACGGATATCCTTTCTGCCTTATTACAAGTGTGTTAAGGCATAACAGAGTTATAATTAGGTGGCCAGGATATGTGTCAAATTTGTAACAGATTACCCTTATTACAAACTCTAAATCAGGCTCTAAGTCAGAAGGTAAAAACTTTGACTGATATGTTCAAAGGAAGTGGATGCTTGAGCCAGTAAAGTGAGGGGGAAGTGCGAGGTGCGTTTGAGAAAGGGAACATATGTGGTCGACAGAAGTATAGGAACAGATGATCACACAAGGGATGGGAACGAAGAGAATGCTTAGACAGAGACAGATGCGAAGAAAAACAGTAATAAAGTAAAAACATCACAAGAAAAATCACACCTTAGAAAAATAGAGTACAATTTAATAAAATATTTGACCACAAAACAACAAAAGTCCAATTAGTAGGAGATATGCAATTTTAAAGATTTAAAATACCTAAAGCACCTAGAGCACAGAGCAACACTTGCAGTAATTCTGTCATGTGAGACCGAGTAACAGCCACAAGTTCGAGCCATCCGTGATGGAGTGTGGGCCAGATACAGGTACCAGGTTAGTCCAGCTGAAAGAGTTACCTTCAAAGTCCACCGTGAAGAATCCGTTCACAGTAGAAGGGCCTGCGAGGAGTAGGGAGAGCATTGCTGATGTAGTATGAAGAGCAGGCTTGGCGTCTCAGACCATTGGCTCTGTAGTGCAGAGATCCTGTCGAGCTTCACGGACGGTTGATGCAAGAGCTTTGTGTTTGTGGTCACAGTGAGCTTTCAATGCTGTAGCGTGAAGTGCAAATCTCGCATTGACGGGTGTCGTTAGTGGTTGCTGTGGCATGTAGAGTCATGTTCACCAGAGCTTTGCATCGGTGGATGGCGCAGTCAGCAAGATCTTGACGCCAACCGGCCCATTGGCGTTTTCTTAACGAGAGAGCTGAAATGATGCCCAACAATGGTTCACGACCTCTCTTATGGCAAAGTCGGATTTTTGGTTACAATTTTCAAAATGCTGCTTTTTAAAAGTTGCAAAAACCACGGTTGATGGACAGAATGCAGAACAATGTCATACATTCACCCCAGTACAGAGATCTGGTCCTAAATCCATCGTTTTTTTACACTCCACACCACCCCAGTTCAGACATGGCCATATGCAAATCAGCCTTGACCCTGTGCCTCATGGGAACAGTCCAGCCCGAACTGCCAAACCATGTCTTTCCTGGACCGGAATCAAGCATCCTAGGACCGGTTTCTGGCTATCAGCCGTCTTCAGCCAGGATAGCTTGACTCCAGTGGTGTGGAGAGCATGGGACTCACGTCTGAGCATACCCATCCCACTCGGGGTAAAAAATGCAAAAACCACAGTTGATGGACAGAATGCAGAACAATGTCATACATTCACCCCAGTACAGAGATATGGGCCTAAATCCATAGTTTTTTTGCACTCCACACCACCCCAGTTCAGACATGGCCATATGCAAATCAGCCTTGACCCTGTGCCTTATGGGAACAGTCCAGCCCGAACCACCAAGCCATGTCTTTCCTGGACCGGAATCAAGCATCCTAGGACCAGTTTCTGGCTATCAGCCGTCTTCAGCCAGGATAGCTTGACTCCAGTGGTGTGGAGAGCATTTGACTCACATCTGAGCATACCCATCCCACTCGGGGTAACAAATGCAAAAACCACAGTTGATGGACAGAATGCAGAACAATGTCATACATTCACCCCAGTACAGAGATATGGGCCTAAATCCATCGTTTTTTTGCACTCCACACCACCCCCAGTTCAGACATGGCCATATGCAAATCAGCCTTGACCCTGTGCCTCATGGGAACAGTCCAGTCCGAACTGCCAAGCCATGTCTTTCCTGGACTGGAATCAAGCATTTGAGGACCGGTTTCTGGCTATCAGCCGTCTTCAGCCAGGATAGCTTGACTCCAGTGGTGTAGAGAGCATGGGACTCGCGCCTGAGCATACCGATCCCACTCGGGGTAACAAATGCAAAAACCACAGTTGATGGACAGAATGCAGAACAATGTCATACATTCACCCCAGTACAGAGATCTGGGCCTAAATCCATCTTTTTTGCACTCCACACCACCCCAGTTCAGACATGGCCATATGCAAATCAGCCTTGACCCTGTGCCTCATGGGAACAGTCCAGCCCAAACTGCCAAGCCATGTCTTTCCTGGACCGAATCAAGCAAATTCTATTCCGCTGGAGTCTCACCAGTGGGCTATGATCAGACAATTCCCTGCCGAGTTATTCTGATGCAGTGATAAAGCGGCAAAAGGATACAGAACAGACTACACAGTCCATCCGTGCATAGACCCTATACATTGGGGAGTAGAAGGAGTAGTGCCTGAATCCCTGATTGTGGTAACAGCAGACATCCGATAGCTTCCATTGCCGCAGGCAGGCAGGCCTGCAAGCTTTCTGCATTAGTAATCGTGGGAATAGAGGGTAACGGTTGATGGGAATGGTCTAGCTCCGGGTCCAAGACTGCATTGAACATCCCTCCGTTTAGCCATGGCTGGTGGGCCTACCTAGCCAGAGTGGGAGAGAGGTGTTGCAAAAACCTGGGTTGGTCAGTGTTGGGGGCATATATGCAGCCTTTTAGAATGTGGTTACCATCCGTCCTCCATGTGGACAAATGTGTCCTCTGAAGCGATCTCCTGGTGAAGAATCTCAAGAGATGTCCTCACGCACACCAAGATGAGAGGACCCCTCACATATCCTGAGAAATAAGTGTTGAAAACTTGTCCCCTCTACCTCGTCTGTAGTTTGGCCTCATCCACTCTAGTAATGTGATACTCCTGCAGCAATGCAATGAGTGTTCCCTTCTGTTCAAGGAAAGCATGCATGCAATAGCATTTGGCTGGGATATTCATAGCACGGATGTACCAGGATAGGACATTATATTTCTGAGGTGTCATGGCCCCCTTAGGAAGTCTGCCCCCTTCCCATCCCAAGGGAGTGCCAACAAAATAAGGGAGGCACATGAACAGAAAAGGGTATGAGGAGATTCCGCTGGGAAAGGGATTGTGAGATGGTACACTTGAATAAACATCTAACCTGCAGTAACTGAAGAGTGCAAAACATAACAGGAATTCTGGAGGCAGCAAGGCTAAGGCTTGCTGTCCAAATGAAAGTATCAGACCATCCTAAGAGAAAAGCAGGTCGTGGGCGCAAATACACAGGGCTGCCCGCAGTACAAGTCCAGGTGGGAGTGAACAAGGTAACGAGGGGTGGCCCTAGCCCTGTGCAGCTATGTGCCCGGAACCTAGTTCAGGATGAGTTGACGAGGAGAGTCCTGCAAGAGAAAGTATAACGTTAAGGGTGAAAGTCCATCTGGTTAGATTTCATCAGCTGTTTTAGGGTCACCTATGGGGTGAACCACTATCAGAGGCTGGCAAGAAAACTACCAGTGTTATAGAGGGCACAGGATGTGGCCAAACAATCAGCTGGGGGGTCCCGGCAGGTCACTGCTGCCTCCTGTGCTTGCTCAGGGGAGGGCACGGCCCAGACCAATGACCGCACCAGCCGGCTGCGCCCTGGGTGACGACGGTAACCAGGTTGCCTCCCAGAACCATCTCTCGGGTCCGCCGGTACATCTGAGTTTGGTGCCAAGGCTTAAACTCATTGCCAAGCCTCCGACGGATCCTGGAAGAAAAAGGATTTATTGTCACGTATAATCTTAAGCCTGGAAGCGAAAAGCAATGCATATTTGAAGCCCAAATCTGAGAGCTTGCACTTGATCTCCGGTAAGGAGACCCACTGGTGCTGAACTGTCAATGTGAAAGCCGGAAAAAGAAGGATTCAATGGTTATCTCTTAGGAGTGGACAAGCGGGCTTCTCAGAGAACAGCGTCTCTACCTTTGAAATGCCGCATTTTAGCAACGATGGGCTGTGCAGGGAGCAGGTGTGCCCTCTTGCTGGAGAAGAATGGGGTGAGATCTTCCACAGGAATCAGTTACTTAAACCACTGCTTCAGGTAAGCTACCATATTGGGCCCCTCCCTTTTCGTAGGCAGTCCGATTATCCAGACATTGCAGCACCAAGCCTGACCCTCCACATCTTCTGCCCTCATCTCCAGGACCTGTACCTGTTCCTTGAGGTCCCATACCTGACTCTGAAGATCCAATGCCTGCGGCTGAAGATCCGACAAGAAGCGCTCGTAAGGGAGTTTTTACCAACTTTCTGTGATCCTGCCAGAGGAGGCTTATATCTTCGGTGACCGTGTCCACTATTGTCTCTAAACTGGATTGCAATGTCTCAATCACAGTCAAGATGACACCCAGCTTATCTAGACAGGAGGATGCTCAAGGCATGACCCATGACCTGCACCTAGCTTGGGGATCAGGTTGGAGACCTCATCGATAGCAGCGATGTATTTACTGATTTTGTGCACCCCATTGCGTAGGTTCTGGCTTCCCTGATGCACCCCAGACTAGTGCATGAACTCTCTCCCTCCTTGGGGTGCACAATATGGAGACCCACGCCCAGGCGGCAAAGGTATCACACTGAGAGGTCAACTTACCACCCCACCCAAGTGCTCCAGTGGGGCAAGGCAGCATGAGCAGCCCCTGTGGGCCCTAGAGATGTTTGAGGGAAAAGAGTGGAGCATTGTGCCAGATGGCGATCTGGGCAAAGCTTTGTCCGTTCCAGGGGACAAGGAAGCCGGGGATCCAATCTGCCCCAAAGAAGATAAATAGAATGGTCCCTCTCCACAGGGCCCCCAATCTCACACAGCCCCTGGGGGGCTGCTTCATCAGTCCTGTGCAGGGGCATGCGGGCACAGGGCACCACAGCCACCAGAACGCAGCCCCACGACAGACCCGAAATGTTCTGCTGGCAACCCCAGCCTTGGTGGAGCAATCAGGGCAAAGTTCAGGGGCAGTAGTCCAGGCACCCCCAACACTGCTACTACCAGGGCACAAGGCCTGCTCCTGTCCATATGCTGCACAATCCAGCCCCCGTTACGTCAGCGAGCAGTGCTCTCCAGATAAGCCTACAACAATATGGGGACACCGCACCTACTGTCACACTCTCGCTTCCCAGGCACCCGAGAGCCGCTGACATCAGGCTTGGCAAATACAATCCTTTTCCCTGGTGAGACCAACAGGCTTTGGGGGAGCTCGCGAGGTACACAGGGGAATACCTAGAGCAGGAGACCCCCCTCCAAAATGCACCCCACCGTCACCGCAGACTCCCCTCCTTGAGTGTGGGGTTGAGGGCCACCAGTAAAATGAATGATGGCAGCAGAAAAAGCGTCTGGGGCTGGGATCTCCTCACTCAAGTGGGCGCCACACTTCCCATCAGATCCATGCCCCCTCTTGATGTGTTTATTTTTCTTGTGTTGTGTTTTCACTTCATTACTGTTTGAAGCGACGCATAAATACTTTACTCATTACCTCTAAGTTAAGCCTGACTGCTCTGTGCTAAGCTACCAGAGGGTTGAGCATATGTTTAATGAGATACAGTAAAATACGATATGTGATGTGCATCATTGACAGTTCATTTCAATGTGGCTCATCCTAATTGTAGAAGCACCTAATGACATAATCGAGTTGAATGCAAAGTTGTGTCATGTGGTTTGGTTTCACCTTTGCACTGTGTTATGTTAGCATGAGCGTGTTAGAAGTTTAAACGCCATTTTCCTTTTCTGTAGCCTCTGCACACAACACATTTTGTTAAAGCTTTTCGCCTAGTTGAATATTTTTGCCTTACAAGAGCATAACATGTTTGCTTATAATATCAGCCTTGCTTGGTAAGCTATGTCTGTACAGTGTGTGCCGAGGCCTTCAAGGTTATTTCAACACAGCGCTTGTTGTTCAGTTTAATCAGCGCACTTGCTAGACATAATACATATGCAGCTGTGGCCACCTTTGGGTTTTAGGCGTGATTAATAATGCACTGCACAGAGAATGAGTTACACACTTGATGAATATTCGCATGCAGAGAGTTGGTGCAGGAGATGATGTGATCCATTTCTGCTGAACTCAAAGGTATGGGCCCTCCCTTCTAAACCCAAAGAGACCTTCTGTAGATATCATATAATATACTAGCAAGGGAGGGTAAACTGACGTTCTATTTAGACCTTTTTCCTTTAGTATTTTAACATGCTTTCTCCCTTTGTATTGTATGGAATAATAACTATGCTGCTAACCTCGTTCCTTATAATATGTTTGCTGGTATTAGCTAAGATACTGCGCTTGAAAGCACTGCATTAGAAATAAACATTTCAAACTTGCACGTGCCATCATTTACTCCTCGTTCTGGATTGATATGTTAGTATAACAAAATAGTGTTCATGTGTTCCACGTTACCTGAGGTGTTCTAACTCCATGTTCTGGGTTGTCTAAACATTGGTGGTTTGTAAGAACCAATGAGACACTGATTGCTAGTCTGGTAGGGGATTTTGGATACTAAGGTGAGTTTTGGCACACCCTAATTCACTGAGGTTCTAAGTCTCTATGCACAGTTCTGTGTAGGAGCAGAATCCCTGCTACAGTTGAGGAGGACATTGTGCATTTGAATTTGATAGGTATGGTGTTGTTTCTCATAACAATCTTCTGTATCCAGCAACTGCTGTTCATAGATAAAGCTCTACTTAAAAAAAAAATAATAAAAAACGAAGTCAAGCAGTGTGATGGTTCTGCTTCACAGGCATTTCTAGTGCAAATGTTTCCTGCTAATCTTTATACCATCTCTTTTCTGAAAATATTTGGACTTTTTTTTCTTGTCTGCAAAATAGTGCATTTGCGGGTTAGGGCTTAGCAGATAAATTATATACTTTGTTTAGTCGCATAAGAATTGACGGTATGCCCCTTCAGCAGTATGTAAGCATTGATAGAAATCAAACAGCATTATCATTTTTTTATTTTAACTCTTATTCATACACAATTCACAATATTATAGATGGTTTTAAGGTAGTTTGCATGTGATTTATTCATGTAGCACACAGAGGCTTAAGGAGTTGGCCTTTTTTTGTTGTAACAAAATAAAGTTGTGTATGTTCAATGAAGAACATGTAATCCACTGATATCTTGTTTACAATCTCATACTACTAAGGGTAGCAGTGAAGGAATGATATAAACGTTTGTTCCTACTTTTTTTTCAACCCCTCCTAGCTAGTAAACTATTGCACAAGCTTGTCATGGTCTTTATTGTCTTCAGTGATATTCCTTACTGTTGGTCAGATAGCAGCAAATTACGTTGTAAATATATCTGTCTTATGATGGGTTAGTATCCTAGACATTTGAGCAAACAAGTTCATTGGGATCATTGGTGTGTAGATCTATATTTGCCTTTGCTTTCTTTTTGTTCAATTTTGCATTTGATTTGAGGTATCTATCTTTCTTGTGTATGACCTGGATGTACTGATCAGTGCTGCTGTTTTGCTGATCACTACTTGAAGCAATGGAAGAGTCTGAATCAGTCAAAGTAGGGTCCTGCTTTTGTTTGCATTTAGCCTTCATATGGCGTTGCACATAGCGTTCATCAACTCCAACGTTCTTCATGCTGGGCTTTCTGCGAACATGGGGTCTGTCTAGTTCAAAGCCAAAGCTTTCATCCCAAGATTTGTACTGCAGTTTAGATAGGTCTTTATCAGTTAAGATCTGACTGTCTGCTCGATCTCCAATATAGAACTGAGGAGGTGGGCGAAGGTCTGACAAAGAGCGTGGTCGGTGGGATCTATTTATAAGATCTCTCCTCAGTTCCTCCTCCTCTTCTTCACTGAAGTGAGGTGAATAGTCTTTGTGGGGTGTCCGAACAACATATCTTCTGACATTTCGTGGGTATAACTCCACAATATCTCCTGACTCCTCCATTTTGAAGTGCCTAGGTAACCGTGAAGTGGATCTCAGCAGTTTCTTGCGCTTTTCATGCTCATTAACAATAAAATATCTTGTGTGAGGCCGGCGGCCCACAAACCCTTGTGCACCTGTTCCAGGTCCATCTGCATTAACTTGTCGAATGCCTTTTCTAAAGAGAGGTTCTGAATGAACATCCTCTACTCGCTTCTTCACAGATGCTTGTGTAAAAGCCTTGTTTCGACAGATGTCACTGGCACTTCCCATGGCGATACCTGGATGCCTGCAAGTAAAGACAAAAACATAAAACTGTTAGCAATTTGAATCGGAATTTTAGTCTAAACTTCAGTTTATGGCAAAGTATGTCTAAACTTACATGATATTTAAATTAAGTCTGGAAAAAAATTGACAATGTTTTCTATAGATGGAACCCATTTTTGTCACTGTGAGGATTATTTTGAATATAGCGAATGAGACACATTAACCAAATATTGGCTTATGTACACCCCTTTCAGAGTTTATAGAAGGTTATACATTATGAATAGGGAATAGGACTCTAGTCATTGGAATAACTGAAAAACAGAAAGGCCCTGATCACGAGTCCGGAGGTCTGAGGACCGCCAGACTCGCAGTGAGTTGCAGGGGGGGTCCAGCCACCGCCACACCAGTAATCCGACCCCCCTATTAGAACTTTGGCAGTCTGACCACCATGGCACCACTGCAACCACCAGGGAACTGCATTTCCGGGTGGTCCAGCGGTAGCCTGAGGTCTGCAATATGCTTGTTGGTGCCCTGAGGCACCGCAAAGCATATTACGGCTTTCCTCACCACCAGATGTCATAAGGAGTTAACTGCTGGTGGTGAGGAAAGAAGGGGGACCTACAGGGATCCCTGTGCATGGTGTTACACGCAGGGGCGGCACATGTGGCGCCCCCTTGTAGACATGATGCATTCCTTCCCGTGCAGGATCGTTTACTGGCGGTCCAGCGGCAGTGCTGTTTAAGGCTCACAATGAGAGTTTAAACAGTACTGCAGCTGGACTGCCACGCTGCCTGCCCGACAACCCACAAAATTACTTGTAATATTGCGGGCGGGTGGGGTGAGTTTTGGCAGTCCCAGAGCAGATTGGTGGCATGCAGGACTGACGAAATTTGTAATCAGGCCCTAGGTTTTAACAGAGTGTTATATTCAAAAGTGGTTAGATCTTGAAACTACTAGGTTTACCATCAGAAGTACTCACAGAGTGTCTATATACATCTGCTGCTGAATTGTTTTAATGACAATGAAAACTCTTGAGTGAGATAAGCCATGCTGTTTATCTCAAGTCTACAGCTGGATGCAGAGAATCATGTCAGGATGCTCTAAGTGCTAATAGCCAGTTCTATGCGTCAGGCCAGCAGTCCTGTTTTTATATCCAATTCTTATATTTGTATCAATTGCTCTAACAGCTGTAATTCTGGAATTAGGGTCTTAGTTCTATTGATGCACATATTTTATCTGCAAGTGGATGAAGAAGTACTGAGAAAGTGGAATGGAGTCCCTCAGGCATGCAGACAGTGCTTCCTCCTCTTCATCAGTGCCATGTCGCTTCATTTCCTGAGATGACCCAGGTGTAAATAAATAGGGAACCTTCACAGAAGCTTCATCCGCCCTTCTTTCTAGATTACCTCGTTAAGGGATACGGCTAGGTAGGGCAAATTATTCGCTGTAATGTGAAACAGTAGAAATTCCTATGTTTCAAAATTATAATAGGGTGGTAATCAACTGGTTCTTTGCTTCATTTCAGCCTTATCGAAATCACTTTCACCTGCTTATCTTAGGCATTCAACAGTAACATAGCTGACAATAAAGCCAGGTTTTTTGATTGTAGACCCATGATAAAGGCCTGAAAATGGAAGTTAATTTTAATTTGTTGTATGGAAGTTATTTAGATTGGTTGAAACTCTAGGGTTCCTAGCTAACTGGGTGGCAGACTGTCGACCATTCAGACTGGCCCTTACATTTACTTGAATGGTAGTGGCTTTTGGGAAGACAACTCAGTTTAGCTGAAACACCCCACTGGTTTAATGGAATAGCATTTTAGTGCAGAATCAATACTGGGATAGTTATAGAGAGCATTGTAATGTCCTTTGGCAAGAACTGCGCAGTGAAACTGTGGCATTTAGAATTGGCAGAATGTGGAGGAGACATAAAAGGCAGCTGCTCCCTGAACAGTTGTTGGCCCTCTGTCGATCTCTAGAGTAGACTGTAGATTCCAGACAGTTTATACCAGGGAGCAACGGCAATGTTAGTAATGCTGGATTTGTCAGCGGCTTTCGACACGGTCGACCACAAGATCTTGCTCGACCGTGTCGGAAAGTAAGCCATTCTCCTTACTGCAAGGGATCTTATTGCATCCTTTTTGGCTGACAGATCCCAGGCAGTCACCTTGGGCCCATATCAATCAGTTGAGATGTTGCTCCCGTGTGGGGTTCCACAAGGCTCATCCCTAAGTCCGACACTATTTAACATATACTTGTCGGACCTTGCTAATGTCATCAAAGCATACGGGATGAGCATAACCTCCTACGCCGATGACACTCAACTGGTTCTAGCCATCAAAAACAATGGACCAGAGGTGGCAGAGCGCTCCCAACGTGGAATGCTAGCAATTGGAGAATGGATGGCAACGAACTGCCTTAAGCTGAACTCCAGAAAAACGGAGGTGCTTATTTTTGGACCTCTTTCTCCTGACTGGTCAGTAACCTGGTGGCCTGCAGCTCTGGGTGACCCCCCCAGGCCTGCCTCTAAGGTTAGGAATCTGGGTATAATCTTTGATGGTGACCTCAATTTTCTAGCTCATGCAAATAAGGTAGCGGCAACAGCCCACCACAAGCTAAGGCTGATCAGAAAAATTCTCCCATTTTTACCGGATTCTGCCGCCAAAACCCTGGTCACCACCCTAGTGCTATCGTCCCTAGACTACTGCAATGGATTGTTTTTAAATGCTCAGGTAAGGGTTATCACCAAGCTTCAGACTATCCAGAATGTAGCTGCACGTCTGCTCTCGGGGACACCCAAGTTCACTTCCATAGCAAACACCATCAGGAAATATCACTGGCTGACCATCTGTAACCGAATTAAATTCAAATCTTTGTGCATCGTATATAAAACATTGAGCGATTCAGGACCTCGTTATTTAAGGACCAGTTCAGATCTTATAAACGAGCCAGACAGCTCCGATCGGCCAATCTAAACTTATTAGCCACCCCACGATCAAAAACAGTCTCTTGGGGGGACCGTCGCTTTTCGGTTGCTGCATCTAAGCTATGGAATTCTTTACCCCAGCACATTAGGATGTGCCCTTCCTTGTTACAGTTTCGTAAGGGACTGAAGACGTGGCTGTTTGATCAATAACCGGTTAGCACTTGGTGAGCCCTCGAGAGGATCTAGGGAACAATCTAGTGCCAAGACGCCTATGGGTAATCATGCGCTTAATAAATGGCAAAAATAAATAAATAAATAAAATGTAGGTTCCTGTCACATCCTGTCAGGGTCTACAGATCCATTATAAGCAGAAATGTCGATTCTTAAAGGTTTACTGTATAAATAATCACAATTTTATTAAAAACAAGGAAGCTAGCATTATGCTTGTATTTATGTCCTTTTGAGCAGCAACAATTAAAAGTTCCAACAACAGAACGCAAAAAACAATCACAATGAAAACAGAACTCTGAAAGTTTATTTAAATCTCCCTGTCTGCCTTGTTCTTTTTGTTTGCTGCTTCTGAGCAGAAAAGTATTACTCAGAGCTTTATGTTAATGTTTTGATAGATAATTATTATTGCGTTAAAAGAATATTTATTAAGGATTATATAGATTGTTTAGTATTTTTAAAGTTTATAAACCCAATTTATGGATTCGAGAGGGGTTAATTTGATATAAAGAATTATTGTAACGTGTTGGGTGTCATGACCAGCATCTATATTTTATGAGATTTGTTATGCAAGATAAGACGATTTAGTGTAAATTGTATTTCAGTCTCTGTAAATCTTAAAACTAATCGTTTGTTAAAACACTTTAATAACAAAGAAAGCCTAACTTTGGGGGTTATTGTGCAGGTCTCGGCTCGCGGAGATGTTTCACCTACATTGCAGCTGAGCAGTACACAAAAGACTAAAACGGGCTAACGCGATACGCCTTCATATTGCTTGTGCTGACACATTGCACTCGAGCAGTTGAAATCAGCTGTTTAATCTCTTGGATATGCGCAGTGCTGGCAGTGCTTTTCTTGAAGTGAGTGCAATTTAAGAGAACGAAGGGAGGATATTTATTCATTAAAATCAAAAGTGAGGAAAACGTTTTAAATTAACAATTTAAACAGCAAATAGAGTGAATAAAGGGAAGGCATTAGGCATAATGTCATAAAAAGAGTCTGTGCAGACTTCGCAGGAGGATTTAATCCAAAAGATTGTCTCTCAGGAACTGCAGCAAGCAGCTATAAAGAGACAGTTAAGGAAGTATTGAAGACCAAGTGAGCAGTAGAGGTCAGGATGAGGAGGAGTACTTCTCTATCTCAGAAGGAGAGGGAGAAAACCACATTGGTCCAGATGACAATGTGTGAGAAAGAGAAAGATCTTGGCAAGAGGAGTCCCTAACGGTTCAAAGAGTTCAACTGGTATTATAATGGATGTGTTGCCATTGAGAGGCTCCAACTTCAACTTCAGAATTAGAACGTTTAGGTAATGTTTACAAAGGCCATCAGGAAGAAACACAGAGTTTTATTTTCTGAACGAAGGGCAAACGTCTTCTATTCCAATCTCTGCAGAATGTCTGGAAGCATTGAATGCTAAGAGAAGTCATCGGCTGTTTGGCCTATAAGACACAATGAGCCAAGATGCCTCCTCATTGTATGGGAGCCCACAGACCTGATAGTGGCAGAGAGATTGTGGGTCACCCTGGGTGCCACCGTAGCCATAAGAGATATTGCTCAATTGTGGGGTGGGCTATCTCCCCCTTCTGTGACATCATGAAAGCGTAACCTTGACTGGTGTATGTTTAGAGAGAAAACCGTTTATGTGGCAAGAGGGTGCCCCCAGAAGTGGTCCTGAGTGTGGGCCAAGTGGAACACATATAGGGGAGTTATCTGTGTGGTTCCTACTGCCCCCCAAGATGACGAAACCCTGTCTCCCTGATTTTAATAACCATTTCCGCAGATCGTTTCCCTCAACTGCACTGTATCCTAAATGAATTGCCATGTACAAATATTATGTATTTACTGCCATATATGATTTTCCGAATGTTGATTTCCTTGTTAATAAATTAATAAAAAGATATTTAAAAAAAAAGAAACAATGAACCAGAATACAAACCTCAGCTCATTGTCCAAGATAGAAACAGTGGATTGGGAGTAAAGACTTCTGCCATCTGGTCCATGGAGATTTAATCGATCAGAAGAAAGCTGTTTTCAGTGTATCAAGGCTGGCTGTTGCATAGGTAAACACTGAATTATATTATTACATCTTATAATGCTATTTACATTTAAGAGACAGCTAGAAATATAACTCAAAGACTCTTTTTAATAGTGATTTCAAATTCAATTTAACGGTAAATTGAAGTTGTTATAACTATAAAGAAAAGGTACTTTCAGTAATTTACCTTTTTTATTCCTAAAATGTCTGGAGGCTTATTTGCATGATCACTGTCACCTGAATGCCCCTTTGATGAAGTGTAAAAACTGCTCCTAGAGCAGGATAAAGGGCTTGGGTGTGTGGAAATGTCTTTGTTCCTATGGCAGCATGACCATCTTGGCTGTGCGTAGGATTCTGATTAACTTCAAAGAGGTGTTTCCTGTCACAGGCAAAAATCTGCTGGCACCTGGCTTTCTTTGTTCCCCCAGTCAGACATATACCAATCCCAGTAAGCGAGATGAACTGAACCCAGGACTGGTATGAAGTGACTGAAGAGGAGAGGTTGCTCATTCTCCTGCCACACCTTTGGGGTGGACAGACAGGCTCTGCACAAGGGAGAACGTTTTTCCCCATCTTAGATTTAGGCAGAGAGGAGCACAGTGGGATTGTTTGCATTAGGACGCAGAGGTACTGCTGTAACGGCAGGTAGGTTTGCCCCTGGGAATATTTGCCCCATTAGCTATGGCCAAAAAGTGGACTCCAAGGGTTAGTTGGCTAACCTTCTGTAAAGCTACAGGGACACATCGAGCTGCAAGAAGGTCCTTTTTCAAAAGAGCCCATTTGACCAATTCCATCTGGACCTGCCCTGGACCCTTCTGGTGGCTTCTGCTGGAGTGAATCTTGATGCTCAAGTGCTGTTCCTGAGCTCCTGGGACCCTTGGCCATGTCAAAGTGTACTCCTCTTAACATCCTTAAAAAGCTGCGACATTTAAACTTTTTTGGCTCCAAATACCTCAAGAGGACTGGGACAATCCTGCCAAGTCAATTTAATGAAGGTGCATTGCCATTGGGCCAAAGATTCAGGTTGATCCTAATCTTTTCCACAGCAGCCTATCAGTTTGAGTGGGACGTCACACATGGGTATTGGGCCTCATGGAGCCCTGTTCGGCTAGAGCTTGGAGCGTTGCCCCGTTGGAGAAATCTGAGCTCCAAAAAAGTGATTACGTCTGAATGTAGAAATCTTTATTTATTTATTAATTTACTGAACAAAGACACTAAAGTTATATGGCCAGTGAGGAGAACTTCCTTTGGCGCAAATTTTGAATTTCTCCTACACTAAGCTTTCTCTCCAAAAGTCAGCAGTCCACTGGAACTTCACCCACAGCTATCTGCTGCCTTGCCCTGCTGATGATCTTTTCCATTTCGGAAACTAACTCCAAAGGTAATCATTTGACAAGGTTGAACCTGGTTTCTGTATCCAACCTGTGCTCCATCGTGGTTGGCCTGAAATCGTGCCTAGGTACCAGTCAAGCTCAACCAGATGACCGTGTTTGGGGCTTAATGCTTTTTGGTACTATTTCATTTAAAACTGTGGTTTCAGATCCCCTTATTGGAATTATTTCATATTGGTGTCATGTTGTTAATTGAACTAGTCTCTATGTTTATAAACGCGAGCAGAATTTTTAACATGTTATTTTTTTTACGTTTTTGACATGGCACCCAATCGTTGGTAGTCTTATTGCATGATGTTTGAGTAGTACATCATTCAGTCCTTAACACCTCCACTATTGTTTCCGGTTAACAGTGGTGTCGGACAAACCTACCTGTATGCGTATAAGTCCTTTCAAGCTTTAATCTTTCTAAAACGGTTTCATTGAGGTATTACCCAGTTGTGCTACAAAGTTTCCTTTGTGCCTTTTTTCTTGCTGTGTCACTATGGCTGCTGTGGACATTGCGCAACATAGCCGCATTGCGGTGCGCAATCATTTGCCCTGAAGATGGTATGGCTGTGATCATGGTAGTGAATGCAGAGGTGGCTTACCCGTATGAGATTTTCTACTCATGGGTGACCTTCCCAGCGATGAATGCAAATACTCGTGTGTTCGACACGTACACTCCCACGGCTGTGCCAGCAGAATATGCACCATATAGGGCACAGGAGATACCTATTGATACTTGGCAGCATTGAGTTTGGTTTAATGGCGCCCCACCCCATTTTTTAGCAGCTCCGAGGTTAGATCCTTTGTCCATTCCAGGCGCAACTTGGCCTGTTTTGGCTGGATTTAGGCCTCATCCTCTGCATGGAGCATGTAACGTAGCTGAGTTAAGACAACTACATGTAGTCGCAATTAGCGTAATTAGGTTGTCAGTGCAATACATTACCCGCAATCTCCCAGGCGGGGCCCCGGGTGGTGCGGCTCTTCCTGCAGAACAGGGCAGAATGAAGCTCAGTCCTGTTATGGTCAACGCTGTGATGGGCAAGCGTCCCCAGGATCAGGATGAATTTCCTTTCTGGCTTGCCGAAAAGTTTGACCAATTGGAAGCATTATTTCCTAACACGTCTCCTGGTGAAAAACACAGGATTCTGAAAATCAGCTTACCGAAGGATTTGACCCCCGAAATCGGTGACTGTGAGACCTGGGGAAAAACGTTTGCAGCAGTCTACGTGAGGTGTTACGGCACTCCGTCTATGACTGTCCTGCCAATGGTCCTTAAACATGTTCAGGATGAACACGGACCGGAGGCTGCGGTTGAATTGGGTATGCGTCTCTGTGGCACCTTTGATGTGGTTTCCGATCTCATACTTGCTAATGTGAAGGGGGATGCGGTGAACTTTCAGGTTGCCAATGCTTTGCAGGCGATTCCGGATGCCGAAAAAGCCCGACAGTTGGCGAGGATTATTGTGGCGGCTTATAAAACCGTGGGCCGCAATAGTAGGGGTCTCAAGCCTTTTTCTACTAAAGAGAAAAAACAACCCCAAGGGCAGAAGTCGGAAGCCGACGACCAGCCCAAGTCCAAAAAACAAAATTGGCCTAAAACAGAAACAGGGAAAACAACAACAACAACAGAAACAGAAGTCTCGTCCTGCGTCTCCATTGCCTGCGCCCACAGATTGTGTTTGTGACTTGCGCGATCGCGCAATGATAAAATCACCTGATCGTTTTCAGGTTTCTGATCAACGCTCTCCTCGTTCTTTTCAGGAGTCATCGGCCTTTTTGTCCGGTGGTGGAGGAGGCGGCAGGGGTCGGGGTGGCCAGCCAGGACGTGACCAGCCCCACCCGAAAGACTGCAAAGGCAAGCAGGACGATTCTACACCGAAGAGACCCCAGTTTCAGAAAAAGAAAGTCGCTGCTTTAACAGCACACAGATATGCCACAGATAGTGAGAACCCAGCTTCGGAATCAGACATGGGCTCTGACCTTGCTGGACAGCGCGGCGGAGATTACCATAGTGCGATGGACCCTGCGTCCACTACTGAAGGTGACAGCGACTGACCGTTATGTTGTTGTGGAGACATCGGACACTAGAGTAGCTCCCCCTGACAGACTCTATGAAATAGTCTCATTCATTGAGGGTGACATTCAACGTACCATAGAAGGGGTATTTTGGGAGAATCTTACGACTATCTATGACATTTTGTTAGCGGAGGCTGACTGGCCCCCACCTTTTGTGCTCGCAGCTCCGAGAGGGGAGGAGGTAATCCTCCCTAGTTTCGCGCACACAGTCTTGAAGGAGTATGCGCTGAATTTTTCAGAAGAGTGGGCGAAGGCCCTTGCGCCGGCTCTGTACCGTATTCACTGTGGATGGGATACATTTCCACCTCACCACAAGATTCCTTTGCGGTCTACGCCTCAGCCTCAACCTAAATATCCCTTGAAGCGCGAAGCAAAGGCTTCCGTTGCGGAAATCCTTCAACAATTACAATACCAGGGTGTTATTGAAACTTGTGTGTCACCAATGAATAACCCTCTTTTTACTGTGACCAAGCCTGACGGTTCATATCGTTTGATATTGGATTACCGGCATTTAAACTCACATTGCCGTACCTGTGCAGTACAGAATACTCACAGTTCTGCTTTAGTGGATAGTCTCATGGGTAAGCGGTTTAAAACCACGCTTGACATTTCCAACGGTTTTTATGCCCACCATTTGGACGGTCTTAGTTCCCAATGGACCTCCTTTACTTGCGGCGGTGTCAAAAAACATTTCAAACGTTTACCGATGGGCTACAAGAATAGTCCTGGAGTGTCCGCATAGTCTCTCTCTTAGAGAGGGTTGACCCAGATGCTTGTTCATATGTGGATGACATTTATCTCACGGATGATGAGCTATGGGAGCATCTGTGTCGAGTTGACCGTTTAATTTGTAGCTTTGCGAACTTCGGTTACCAATTCAACTTTGCAAAATCGCACATTGCAGAGTACACAGTGTTGTTCCTGGGCTACGAGCTCAACATTGAAGGTCTAGGATTGGCTCCTCACTTCTTGGAGAAATGCCCACAATTGCGCTCTCCAACAACTCTGAAAAAATTACAGTCTTTGCTGGGATTTTTACATTTCGGGAGGACATACATTCCTGAATATGCCCAGGGTATCAAGCCCTTGTATGCTTTGATACAACCAAATTTTACAAAATCAAACTGGCTGCCTGAGCACTCTGCTATCCTGCAATCTTTTCAGGCTGATCTGCTCGCTTCTAAATACTTATTGACTCGTGATAATCACACCAACCTGGTGATAAGAATCATCCCAGGGACGGTGGGTTTCACATACCTTACTTTTAACGAAGGAGATACAGTACCTATTGCTTACAAGTCCCACTTGTACACTTCGGCTGAAATGCGATTTTCCACTGTGGAGAAAGTTTTGACAGCTGTGCAGAAGGCGATTCTGAAGGAACGCGCTCTGTCACAGGGAAAACGCATGTTGGTTGTTACCCCGTGTGCTGCTTTGGAAGCAGTTACGAAAGCCAGTGTACCAAGCTTTGCACCCTCTGTGGATACAATGGGCTGCATCATGGACATCTCCGGATGTCACGCTCATTTTTAATGCCTCCTTACGGTCACAGGTGTTTTTGCAATATGAGTTTGTTCATCCTGCTCCTTTGGCTATGCGGCCTTTGGAGGATTTCCATTGCATCATATACACTGATGGTTCGGCGCAGGTTGCGCATGGTTCTAAACACGCCTACGTTTCAGCTTTCGCCATTGTGGTAGGTGCCATGGTGAACAATGAGTTCAAGTCCAGGGTCGTGCATACGCAGACTCTAGGCGACTGCACTGCACATTTGGCAGAGCTTCGTGCTCTGATGCTTGCATTGGAGTACGCTGATCCTAGTGTGACAACACTTATCGTAAGTGATTCTTACTACTGTGTCCAGTCTTACAATGAGAACTTGTTCTTTTGGATTCAGAATGATTTTCGTGATTCCAAGGGTAGCACTATAAAACATAAAATGATCTGGGTCCGAGTGGCTGAGCTTAAAGAGCAGTTGCCACTCGTGTTTTTAATTCATACTCTCGGTCCCCAGCGCGTTGGAGTCCACGCTGTCGGCAACTCACTTGCTGATGAAGCAGCGAAATCAGCGGTATCGACATATTTAGTTGCAGCAGTCACACGGTCCAAAAGTAAGATTGATGATGATATCTTGGCAGCTTTTGAGAAGGAAGATAATTATCCTGCGGGGTTCCCTTCGAAGTACACATACCACTTAAGTCCTGATAAGGTTCATTATGTGAAAGTACCTGAAGTTGGGGAAAGGTTGATTCCCAACTCAGATCACAGAAATTCACTGATCACAGAGGCCCATGAAGGGGTTGCATCTGCGCATGCTTGCGTTTCAGCTACAGTGTCTCAGTTGCAACAACGTTTGTGGTGGTGGGGACTGTACAAACAGATGCGTGACTATGTCCTTCAATGTGACATTTGCCAGCAGATTAAGCCTTCAACTGCTACGCAGTTGTTCATTTCTAATAAACCATTTGGTTGTGTTTATTTGGATCACTGCGGTCCTTTTTCTTCTGATACTGCGTATAAGTACATCTTAGTCGCAGTTGATTCATGCACACGCTTTGTTTGGGTCTGGCCTCATCGCAGCGCTGATTCATGGACTGTCATCAGGGATTTGCGTGTCTTTGTAGGGATTTTTGCCTGTGGTACCTTCCATTCGGATCAGGGTCCTGCTTTCGCCTCTAAGGCGTATAAGGATGCCATGGCTTCGATGGGGGTCAAGTTTTCGTCTCCATACCGGCCTGAGGGTAATAGTGTTGTGGAACGAATGAACCGTGACTTAAAGCAATCACTGACAGCTCGAGTTATAGGCACTGGCAGAAATTGTCTGGCCCATCTCAATGGCGTGCAGCGTGCTCTTAATAATCTCCCTAGAAGGTCTCTGGGTGGGCGGACCCCATCCGAAATGCTCTTTGGTATCAAGATGCATGTCCCGGACCTTGACCGTCTAGACATGGTCGGTTCGGCTGCCTCCTTTGACTTAGATGAACATTGCAATGTTTTACAGACTCTACAAGAGACAAGAGACAGTCTTGCAAAGGAACATTTGCCCTCCCCCTCGGATGATGCGTTGCAGATCCCGGTAGTTGGCTGGCTACCCCAAGTTGGAGAACTGGTTCGGGAGAAGATCGATAACAAAAAGGAATTTGGTCCCTCATACCGTGCTCCGGTTCCCGTGCTTGGAGTGAATGGCACAAGAACAGTCAGTTTACCACCACTTCCAGGTCGTAAAGAGAACAAGTATATCTCCATTGACAATGTCACAATACACAGATTGGCTGATATTTCTTAGCATGACACCGGCAGTCTCATGTCCTTCTATACTGAGATATTCTGTTTTGGCCACTGCTTCGGATTGTGCACCGGAGGTAGCCCTTGAGATGCCTGCAGTTTCAAGTCCTTTATTGAGTGCTTTGCTTGGTACTCGCCTTGATGATACAGATTACACCTATCCAACTGACTTATCGATGCCTGAACTCGTTTAGCCACAGAATCCAGATTTTCATTTGACACTATTTCACATACTTCAGGGAAGCCCACAAGGCTGAGAGCCTACGTGACTTTGTTTAAAAAACATTTTTTAATACCCCCTTGGACTTACATGTGGCTGGGGCTTTTTGTTCTCTATCTTTTTATGTCAATTGGTTTTGTGTTTTATTTTTTCCGATTCATAAATGGACATTATGTCGAGGAGAGAACATGCATTAGACATCTGAATGGAACATTGGCTCCTCATCACATTCAACCCACAGATTGAAAAGAGACTTGGCCTTCGTTAACATCACAGCGTGGCCTGTCCTGGATGGAATAGTCTGGGATAGAGTTACATTTCAAATCCATGGCCCGACTGAAGTTATTAATGTTCCTAATGTGCTTAGAGTTAACATGGGGGATGTCGTTCAACAAAACATACGTTCTGATGATTGGGATGTTCAGGCCGTAGAGACTTTTTTTTCTGATTTGAAATATTATGCTGCCTGATGCTGAGGATTTATATTTAGAATCTGCTAAATATGGTGATTTGCTTTGCTTCCAACATTTTGGCAATCACTTCTTACATAAAACGAATTCTAGGAGAAGTACTGTGAATTATAACCAGTGGGAACATTGCCCGGCTCCTTTAAGAGGCAGCTCGAATACATTTTTGAAAAAGTACACTTATTTTACAGACTTTAATCAGTCCAATCCTGCTTCCTTTTATTTTAAAATGACAGATAAATCCATGTCCAAAGTTAGACTTACTGATACTAAGTTATTGTATTTGAAGTCCTTTCTAGACCAGCTAGCTGTTGGTGGCTACGAGTTGTGGAAGGAAACAATTGACCTTAAATCAGTTTGGGGTTCTAAAAGTTGGCAGGTACAAGGCACTGAGGCTTTGCAGCGTGCATGTCTCATCCCAAATCATTTGTTGTTTTTGAATTCTACTATCTCACAGACAACATGCTTTGGATTGGCTACTTCTAAAAAATTAAATGCTCCTTCCTTCCCTAATTTGGAAGAATATTCAGGTTGGGAAAATTCAACTAAATTTTCAATTAGAGAGTTGCAGACCCTTTTGCTAAATTCATCCTTTAACATATCCAGTTTGGATCCCAAGAGTTGGTTGATGTGGCACAGAAGTGCAGATTCGTGCCAGCATCGTTTTTTGGGCCTAGCTGAGGGTTTTACACAGGTCAGAGTAGATCCCCGTTTTGAGAGTGACCATTCTGTTACCACTTATTCTGTAGGCAAATTGTGTCAGAATTGGCTCAAACACTCTACATTGGCATCAGTAAAATTACATTTATCTAGACTGACTGACGAGGTTGACTTGAATGACTTAATAAAGGGCCCGGCTAAAGGTAGATCTAAAAGATGGATCTATGCCGTTTATAATGAACTCTGGAAAACATCACAGATTGAAGCGGCTACCGCCTTAGGGCTTTTGATCAGGCTAATTTGGAAAAAGTGCTTGCAGTTGTGAATAACAGCATTAACACCCTTTGCTCGCAAATTTACACATTGGATAATATTGTGTCATCTGTTGTTGAAATTGTAACGGACGAAGTGTCAGTTTTGTACCATGGTCAAAATCAATTGCGTTCCATTTTGCAGTTTGCATGGACCCTGCAGACACTAAAGAACGGAAAAGTGCCTTGGAATTACATTAATGTTACATCTCTGTTTGCTCCTTTTAATTTAACTGAAAAACAATGTTTGCTTTCAATGAGAGATGCTTCTTTTTCCATGTTACACATTGAACGCTTAGAGCCTTTACACTTTTCAGTGGCAGAGGCCACAGCTGCAACGTGGCTTATCCACGGGTTAATAACTTTACCTTTTGCCCTTTTCTAGTTTACAAATTGCATGAAATATTTTGCCATTGGCAGGTATGAGCCGCTTGATAGCTCCTATTTACATGAAGCCTGGTCTCTCCCTTTCACTTACAGATGCCTTAGGAACGGGAAAGAGGTCTATCTTAAAGGAGAAGAGTGTACAGAAACACCAGATCACTCATTGATGTGTAGACACATCCAATTGCATGATTCTTGTAACCAAGAACACCCTAATTTAGCGTGTGTTTTGAAAAGTACACCTGTGCCAGCTATTATCCCAACTTTTACTTTATTAGCAAACAGGAGTTATTTACTTTTAAATAATGAAGATTGTTGTGGGTTATTGAAAGGCATAGCTTATGTTGTGACAGTCAGTGAGCGTGTGGTTTGCTGTAAAAATGTGCTGTATTCACCCCCGCATGGGAACCTGGAATGTTTCCATGTGGCCGAGAATTCCAACCTTGAAGTCAGAGTTCAATAAGATGAGCAGAATAATCAATCAATCAATCAAGAAATTTATAGAGCGCACTACTTACCCGGAGGGTCTCAAGGCGCTGGGGGGGGGGGGTGTGCTGCTACTGCTCGAAGAGCCAGGTCTTCAGCTTCTTCCTGAAGGAGAGGTGGTCCTGGGTCAGGCGCAGGTCGGGAGGGAGGGAGTTCCAGGTCTTGGCGGCCAGGTAGGAGAAGGACCTTCCTCCTGTTGTCGTTCTTCGGATGCGGGGGACGGCGGCGAGGGCGTGACTGGCTGATCGGAGATGGCGTTTGGGAGCGTAGAAGTGGACGCGGTTGTTGAGGTAGCTCGGGCCTTGTTCGTGTAGGGCTTTGTGTGCGTGGGTGAGGAGACGGAAGGTGATTCTTTTGTTGACGGGGAGCCAATGCAGGTCTCTCAGATGTCCGGAGATGTGGCTGTGTCGTGGGATGTCGAGGATGAGTCTGGCTGAGGCGTTCCGGATCCGCTGGAGTCTCTTCTGGAGCTTGGCGGTGGTTCCGGCGTAGAGGGCGTTGCCGTAGTCCAGTCGGCTGGTGACGAGGGCCTGGGTGACCGTCTTCCTGGTCTCGGTGGGGATCCACCGGAAGATCTTCCGTAGCATGCGCAGGATGTTGAAGCATGACGAGGAGACGGCGTTGACTTGTCTGGTCATGGTGAGGGAGGAGTCCAAGACGAAGCCTAGGTTGCGTGCATGGTCTGTCGGTTTGGGTGCGTTGGGCGGGGGGACACCAGGAGTCGTCCCAGGCGGAGGGTGAGGATCCCAGGATGAGGACTTCCGTCTTGTCTGAGTTCAGTTTCAGGCGGCTGGTCGTCATCCACTCGGCTACGACTTTCATCCCTTCGTGGAGGTTGGCTCTGGTGGCGGCGGGGTCGTTGGTCAGCTGGGTGTCGTCAGCGTAGGAGATGATGTTGAGGTTGTGTTGGCGTGCGATGGCCGCGAGGGGGCTCATGTAGACGTTGAAGAGGGTGGGGCTCAGTGACGATCCTTGAGGGACGCCGCAGATGACTTTGGTGGCCTCTGACTAGTACGGTGGTAGGCGGACTCTCTGTGTTCTTCCGTCGAGGAAGGAGATGATCCATTCCAGAGCCTTCTCCTGGATTCCGACGTTGCTGAGGCGTTGCACTAGGGTGCGGTGGCAGACAGTGTTGAATGCTGCGGAGAGGTCTAGGAGGATGAGGGCCACTGTTTCTCCGTTGTCCATCAGGGCTCGGATGTCGTCGGTGGCAGCGATGAGGGCGGTCTCGGTGCTGTGGTTGGCTCGGAATCCAGACTGTGAGGGGTCGAGGGATCCGTTCATCTCGAGGAAGGCGGCCAGCTGTTTGTTGACGGTCTTCTCGATGACTTTGGCTGGGAACGGGAGGAGCGAGATGGGGCGGTAATTCTTGAGTTTGGTTATATGAGGGGGCGCCGGTGGGGACTATCAGCCCAAGACCGGCGGGAATGGCGGCAAGCGGGGGGTTTTGTGGGGGCTTCAATAGAGGCAACTGTAACAGGCCCCAGGGAACATGTAGGTTCAGGCATGCGTGTGCGGGCTGTGGGAACTCCTCACACCCGGAGAGTAGCTGTAGATCTAAAAACAGCGGGACGGGAGGAAAAGGGGGGTCTAAGCAAGAGTGAGGTAAGACTTTGTAACCGATTGCCTACACCTGTTGATATCATAGCTCTGACTCCTTGGTTGAACAAATACCCTGATCATGTATCCGCCGGGGTGTTGAGGAAGGGATTCCTATATGGCTTCAACATCCCGGCGGGGGATTTTCGGGGGGACTCCTTCTGTAAAAACCAGTTATCTGTCCAACACAACCCAAGCGTTGCGGCAAAGAAGATTGCAAAAGAAGTCAGCTTGGGGCGGGTGGCGGGGCCTTTCCATCGCCCGCCGGTGGCGGATTTCGTGTGTTCCCCGTTAGGGGTTGTCCCGAAGAAAGACCCTGGGGAGTTTAGACTCATTCACAACTTGTCTGCCCCAAGGGGTTCTTCGGTGAACAAAGCCATTGACCCAGACGTTTGTTCAGTGCGGTACGCATCGTTCGATGATGCCGTGGCCATGTTAAATCACCTGGGCCCCGGGGCGCTGATGGCGAAATCAGATATCGAATCGGCGTTCCGGTTGCTCCCGGTACACCCACAGGATCAGCGCTTGCTGGGTTTTGCATTTCAGGGGAGTTATTACATGGATAAATGCATGCCGATGGGTTGCTCCATTTCTTGTGCTGATTTTGAAATGTTCAGCTGTTTTTTACAGTGGATATTCACCGAGGCCACGGGCCATAAGCATGTGACGCATTATCTAGATGACTTCTTGTTTTTGGGTGCAGCCGGCGATACGAGTTGTGCGCAGGCGCTACGGGACTTCTGCATCCTCATGCGGGAGTTCGGAGTCCCACTGGCACCCGGTAAGACGGTCGGACCATCTACTTCACTGGAGTTTCTGGGAATTGAGCTTGATTCGGTGGAAGGATGTTTCCGTTTACCGATGGAAAAGGTGGCCAGATTTAGGGCTTCCCTGATACAATGCCTGGGCAAGGAGAAAGTGACCCTGCACCAGTTACAGCAAACAGTGGGTCAGCTTAACTTTGCCTTGAGGGTGATGCCAATGGCCCGCCCCTTCTCACGCTCTATTGCGCAAGCTATGGTTGGTCTCAAGGAGGAACACCACCGTACGAGACTGTCGGCAGAGGTTCGCCAGGATATGCGCATCTGGTTGGCATTTCTGGCGGACTTCAACGGTCGAGTTGTGTGGAACAAGCCGCCAGCATCTTCGGATTAACTAGGTTTGTGGACCGACTCAGCTGGGAGCGTGGGATTTGGCGCCATCTTTGGTAACCAATGGTCGGCGCAAATATGGCCGACGTGGTGGCACTCCAGCGGTATGACATGTAACATTGGGTTCTTGGAACTGTTCCCCATTTGGGTTGCGCTGTTGGCATGGCCAGACCATTTCAGGGACCGCTCAGTGGTATTTTGGTCTGACAATATGACTGTAGTTGAGTGCATTAACCAGCAGGCAGCTCACTGCAAGTGGATCTTGAGATTGTTGAAGGAAATCGTTCTACTGTGCATGAGATTGAATGTACAGTTCAGGGCAAAACATGTGCCAGGTGTACTGAATCATGCTGCTGACGCACTCTCTCGTTCACGTATGCAGGCTTTCAGGGGATATCTTCCCACAGCGGACCTAGTGGCGGCACCGTTCCCCGAAGCACTATGGCTAATCGGTGCCCCAGATTACAAGACCTCGTGGCAGCCAGTCTAGCCCCCAGGACAAGGAAGGCTTACGAAGGAGCGTTTCGTTCCTACTGCACATTTTTGGGTCCAACAGGGAGACAGAGCTGGGGTCAGGAGGAAATTTCCTGGGGTTCCTGGTAGCACTGCACAGAGAAGGCCGATCAGCGGCAACGGCCAATAGGCATAGGGCGGCCATTTCATTCATGGCACAGGTGCATGGCATAAAAGACCCGACGGGTTCCTTTTTGATTAAGAAGGCCCTCCGCGGCTGGCAATGCCTCGAGGGTCGCAAGCAAGATGCGAGGCACCCGATTGGCTTAGACCGGTTGTCTCTACTTGTAGCAAAACTGGATGAGACGTGCTCCTCCCCTTTCGAAGCAGTTCTTTCCGGGCAGCTTTCGCATTGGGATTCCATGGGGCTATGCGGGTGAGCGAACTTGTCGCAAGGAACAAGAGAGATATGGAGGGGGGCTTATGCAGGGATCGCGTCCAAATAAGGGGTGATTCGATGGTGATCGATAGCCAGGTCCAAGACTGACCAGGGAGCTATGGGAACTAGTGTTATCGTGCAGCGCGCGCGAGGGTCCCCCACGTGCCCGATAAAGTGTATAGAGGAATACTTGGCACTAAGGACGGCTACATGGGGGGGAGTTTGCTTAGGCACAAGGATGTCACCCCACTGACGAGATTTCAGTTTCAGAGGGTGCTAGCACTGTCAATCGCTGCCGCGGGCATGGACCCGTGCGATTTTGGGACCCACTCCTTTAGGGTAGGGGCTGCTACTGAGGCTACAGCCAGGGGTCAGAGTGCGGAGGAAGTAAAACAGTTGGAACGTTGGTCCTCGAATTGCTTCAAAAGGTATGTGCGATTGCACATGTTGTAAAGATCGATTGACATGCACTCAATCTTCTTGTCTTTTGTTTGAATTACAGTTTCGCGAGCCTGTCACGCGGGGCGGAATTTGAAGCCGACCCAGCACCAGGAGACCAGCGGTCAAGGATCACCGACTGGAGAGAGAGTGGTATGGGTCGTGGGCCACTCATATGTGAGGCGCGCCGGGGACGTATTCAAGGCAGGTGACGCGACTCACGCAGCTGGGGAATACGGGTACAGAGTGACCTTCCATGGGAAGGGCGGGCTCTCTTTTGACCAATTCGAATCGTTTTTTGAGGGTCTTTTAGGGCGGCAAAGGTTACCGCCATCTGTAGTCATAGTACACCTGGGGGGCAATGACTTGGTGACACTGGGTAGACGAGTGTTATTGGAACACATTCTGTTGGCTGTTATCTGGTTGGCTAAAAAAAGTCCCGGGGTGCGCGATTGCCTGGTCCCACATGATCCCCAGGAAGGTATGGCGGGGGGGCCTTTCGGTGTCAGCGCTGAACCATTCAGTGAAAAGGGTTAACAATAAAATTGGTAAATTGTTTCGCTCTGCGCAGTTGCATAGCATTCCACACGGGTGTATTCGGGGTGATCACATGTATCTGAATGATGGTGTTCACCTGTCCAGGGAGGGGAATGACTTACTCATAGGAGACTTCATAGCATGGCTAAGGGGTTTGAGGAAGCATGACCTTTAGGAGGAGTAGGGGGGGCCGGATAGTCGGTCAACTATCCGGCCTGTGGCGGTAAGGTCATGATCGGTGAGCAGTAATTTCAAGGTCCCTAGAGGGGGGCGCCACCCAGAATGGATGGGAGTGCCCGGGGGTAGGCGGCCATTGGCCCCTTCCACGGGGAGGCGGAACCCACTAAGGATGGGTCGCCTAGGGGGAGACGGCCATAGGCCCCTCCCAGGGGGTAGGCTGCTAGATGCCCCTCCTAGGAATTTCCCGGGGGCCGGATATCCGCGACGGCGGATCGAGAGTGTGGGGATGGGGGGGAGTCTACGCTGTCCTTCCTACAGATACCTCACACGGGAACTCGGACGACCTTTAAGATGGCGTCGAGTGGAAAGGGGGCCCCCACCACGACAAGGGAAGTTACAGTTGGCAATGAGGGTAGAGTCCTCTGCGCATGCGCCACTCACACTGCGAGGGCGAGATTTTGGTAGTAGGGATCTGACACCGGTTAAGACCTTGCCGTTGGCCCTTAATGCTAGGATGTACAATTTTAATTTAGAATGTATGCATTTTCAGGATGCTAGACTCGGCTAGGAAACCTTTGTATTAGAGATCTGTTAAGGTTAGCCAAAGAACATGTCTTCATCGAAATGTAATAAATGTAAAATTGTACATAATTCATGAAACTTTTATTTAATGTTTTAAATTTTGTTTCATATTTTAATAAATACGGCCGGGGGGGTAACTCCCCCCCGCCTTCCAAAAGTTCAAACCTGTGTCCGACTTCTCCCATCCTTTTGGGGATTGGTGTTGGGAGGGGGTGGCGGGCATCCCGGCCATATTGAAATAGCGATTTTGCTATTTGGGATCACAAATTATGTTCAATTTAAACTTGATGGCAGTTTGCGAAGTCTTTGAAAAATGCACTAAAGTGCATTTTTCAAAGTTCCAAAGTTTCCAAAGTTCCATGTTACACACACACATGCCCTTGGGACATGTGTGTGCATAATATGTGGTCACATGGCAATTTCAGGGGTGCCACAGGGTGTCCTTTTGGCACCCTTGCAATTGCATATGTACCTAATAGGTACTCGCAAATTGCACATGCCTTCCCATTCATTCCCATTGGCCACTAGGCCCATTGGAATGAATGGGAATGCATTCCTTTCTTTAAAGCGAGTCGCAATTTGCAACGCGCTTTTAAGAAATATTTAGTAATCACAATGTTTTTTCCGATACCTACATGCATAGGGATTTGCGATTCCTAAATAGCGATTTCTTAAAAAGTGCTATTTAGGAATCGCAAATCCTTACTTTAATGCATGTGGCCCTAAGTGATGAATCAGGAGGGAAGTAAAATCTCAGAGTAAGCCTAAATCACTAGTCGAACCGAACAATAATGGACCTAATTCTAAAGCCTCCTTATTCCACTGAAACACACATAGGGGTCTATTAGGATGGCGTGCGGATCGCCACTGCCTGTAGGACGGTGGCGATCCGACCGCCATTTCCGTCCGCCCGCCTACATTTTCCCCGCCATATTACGATGGCAGTGGGGACCCAGGCAGACGGAGAGACTGTACACCAGTTTTCCGGCAGTGGGCAATCTGTCCAATCTCCTACCAGGTGGAAGAGACCTGCAATATGGTGGCAGTGCCTGGAAGGCACCGCGATCCATATTATGATGTTGGCGGTCCCATGCCTTTCCATGGCGGAGACTCCGCCATGGAAAGACATGTGGAGAATGCCTTTGGGGGCCAGTTGTGGGTTCCCAGGAGGATGAGGTAGTGGGTGGCTGCACTTAGGGTGTACCCATGTGGTGCCTGTCACGTTGTGCATGCAAATGTCAAACCTGCCCTTTTAACATTGTGGCGGGTGCTGAATACAGCACCACCCGCCACAATGTTAAATCTACAGGATGCAACCACCATGGTGGCAGTCGCATCCTAATTGGCAGTGCCGGACCGCCACACCAATTGCAGCTGGTCCCAGCACCGCTAGGGTGGCGGGCAGACTGGAGTCCGCCCGCCATCCTAATAGATCCCATAGAAGGCACCCATCCCAACTGAGGCAGTTTAGTGAGGAAGACACACATATCAACACATACAAAACAAGTCTATTAAGCTATATGATAAGAAATTGATCATATTATTTTCTGACCTAAATTTTTTTATCACTTATAAACAATAATGCGATGTTGAAAAACGATGTCAACCAACTGAATCTCCACAGACCTTAATCCACACCAATATTCTATTCACTTTCTCCAGTCTGAAAATGACTTACTTTGAGCTGACTACAAAGCTATGCAAACTCAGCTATCCCTTAAATTCTCCCAACTTATAAAAAAGCATGGGCAACAGAAGGCAATCTCATAGAAATGCCTTTAGGATGTCCATGATCAAAAATTGTGCAATCCTCTCTAAAATGCCTACATCATAGTTGCAGATCTGCAGAAATACCTGCTTGGAAATCGTGAGCACTATGTTTGCTGAACACTATCTTCACTATAGGACCTGAATCTAGATATGTAATTCTTGGCTACTTGAAAGCTCAAAACAAACCATTAATCTCCTGTTCCCTCAAGAATGCTTCATCAAGCACCAAAGTAGGGAGAGAGAGCATGCTGAGGAGCAACAATATCCACAGAAAGTATATCCAAATCAATTGTATTCAACCTAAGAACTGAACACCATTCCAATGTCTTGGAGTATAACTCAGAAGAGAGAACACAAATCCAAAAAGGATGTGCATTATCTACCATTCACAAGTGACAACAACACAAACAATGATAGATGTCATTGCTGTACTAGTCATTAGCAGTACACCATAATGTCACTTGCCTTTCTTGTACCTGCTTAAAAATCCAAACATCAACATTGGATTATATCACAAGAGATTGCTTGAGGACAATGCAAAGCATTTGTAGATTCTCAGACTTGTACATTAGGTTGTTGGATCGTTTTTCTCAGATTTATATCCTGCCTTGGTTTCATTGAAACTTAAGAGATAAAGACAGTAGAGCTGCAAACCTACAGTTCTATTTACGTCATTCATGTTAGTTTTACTGTCAAATCTAACGTGCCTGCAATCTCCCCAATATCTGCTTTACTTGTGAATTTATGTTTTCCTTGCACCTAACTAGTACAGACTCCGACAGTGGGACCCATTACTACACCATTATTGCATAGTGATGGACATACTTAGTACATAGGACATTAATGTCCACATTATGGTGGTGGGCCCTGGGGAGCTTATCCACTTTTGGGCCATATATCTGGGGGCTCATAACGATAGCGCGAGGCCTGACACCGTCAGCCCATCGTGGTTCCCTCGCCAAGCATAAGGGCCAATCAGACCGCCACATTACTATGGCGGTCGGATTGGTGGTGGTCGAAAAATCCAACTGCCAGTCAGACCGCCCACATAGCCCAGAATGGCGGTGGTGTCCGTTAGGCACCGCCGGTCAGATTAGGATGTCAATCCATGCCAGCCTTTCCATAAAGGCTGGTGGGGATAGACATTGGGGGCCTGTAGCAGGCCCCTCTGCCCCCTTCCCAGTTGGACCTTTCCTTTGGGTTTTGGGGAGCACCTATGGTGCCACCCTACATATCCCTGTACCAAGTGACAGGCAACAATCCTTTTTAACATTGTGGCGAGTGCTGCAGCCAGCAGCACCCACTACAATTTTAAAGGTGGGTTATGCGTCTACCTTGGTGGCGGTCGCATCTTAATTCCTATATGTAGTAAATGAACTTATAATCTTGTGTTATATTGATCATATATCAAAGAATCAACATACAATACAAAGTATATGAATCAATATAACACAAGATTATAAGTTCATTTACTACATATATGTAGTAAATGAACTTATAATCTTGTGTTATATTGATTCATATACTTTTTATTGTATGTTGATTCTTTGATATATGATGATGAATTATTTACATATATGAATTTTGTGTTTTCTTTTTTAATACATATGTTGATAAATATTAGAATCTGATTTCACTGGTAGCTCTCTTTCCTTGTATATCTTTGTTCACTATTGTATTTTAATTATGATTGCCTAGGTTGTTTTCTATCAATCATTTACAGAGGGGCAGACAGTTATTGGGTTAACAGTCCCCAAGCCATCGGTAACACTGCCAGATTACAATACCAGCGGTCGGAGCGCAGAGGTCAAGGGGAAAGACCCCCACCGCCGATAGGATCCAAGATCCCGTCGGGGCGGCGGTCGGAATCCTATCCCTACAATGGAGGCGGTGCCTTAGCAGGCACCGCCGTAGGGATTAGGATGTCTCTTTCCAACTGCCTTTTTTTCTTTGTGGTGTGACTTCCATGAAAGGACAGACTTAAGCGGAATTTAGGAGCCCCAAGCATGGCCTCCGTCCCCGTGACCCACTGCTAAGTGGCCTGGGTGGCACATGTAGTGAACCCCGCACACCCATGCACTGTGTGCCAGGCAGCACATTGTGCCTGGCACACACTGCATTGATGTGCACAAAGTGTTTTTTTCTGCAGCGGCTTGTGCTGAGCCCCTTATCCTGGTCCGCAGCACATGCTGCAGTACTAAAAAGCACTTTCTGACCGCTATGCTGGCAGTCTCATCATAATTGGGTGGGACTCCAGACTCATTGTGTGACAGTCTCCTGCCCAATACAATGGCGGACAGCGGTCTGACCGACCGCCATCGTAATGAGGCACTTTGCTATTTGCTGTTGATCATAGATCTCTCAAATAAAACAGGCACAGTTTTACCTTCCTCTTACAGATTGATCTTCAATATCACAGAGGGGTATAAGAATCAGCCTCCAAGGAACATATTTCTGTTAAAAAACCCCTTTAGGTATATAGAGGTTCAAAAAGACTAAAATCGAAGCTACTGTGTTATGATTTTGTAAATTATGTTGCTATTATTTTGGCAGTACTTTTAAAGTGTTGTTTGTGAGTTTACTTTAATTTGTTTATATTTGGTGGGTTGCTGTGTTTGTAGGGGAGTGGGGTGGAACATTTGTGTCATATATATTTTCAAAATTTTTATAAATTGTTTTTAATTTTGTAAACTTTAATTGGTTAATTAGATTATCAATTATGTAAATTAATAAAAAAACATTAAATACATATTTATGGATATTGTTAATTCCTTTTTTTGGGACAGTTAAGTTAATAATCATGTAAATTATCTATTTGAATGCATTGATTTACTATATTTTCATGTAATATTTTTGTTAAAGATTTAGGACCTTATTACAAGTTTGGTGGTCCCGAACTCGAGGCGATAGTCCGACCACTACCACACTGCGGGCTCTCCTGCATCTTATGACTGGGGCAGTCGGATTGCCACAGGACCACTGCGACCACCAGGATCCAGGATCCTGCGGCAGTCTCTCAGCGGTTAGAGGCTGAAATATGCTGTTGGTGCGGTACCAGCACTGCTAAGCATATTTGGGTTACTTCTTCCATGCTCTTTTCATGTTTGTGTGCCCACCATTAAAAGGGCAGCAGAGAGGCAACAAAGGGGCCTTAAGAGGGCCCCCTGCTGCCTCTGAGCCTGGGGATGCATGAAGGGGTGCTGCACGACTGCCTGCCAGACCAGGATTAAGGTTCTAATCTGATAAGCAGCAAGCACCATGGCTTTAGCAGCCCTATTGTGGATGGCACATTGCACTGTCCACTATAGAATCGCCAGAGTCGTAAAAGGGCTCTAGGAATTTTTCTTTTTTATTCGTTGTGATTTTTCAAATTAATATTATATTTTTTAGTGTGTTTCATAAGCACATTTTTTAAATTGCTTGTTTAACAAACTTTTATGAGCTTTGGCGGTTTTGGAATTTCTTTTTTTAAATGATTAATGTATTTTTAATTGAATTCTTTATATATTTGTTTTTTATGTTTTGATTTTGTTTTAAACTTTATATTAATTATTATGTAATACTTCCAGCACTGCCCCTACTGTTGTTTAGGTTGGGGTAGAAATAGTAAATTTGACCACTCAAAGGTCCATTCTTTTTCTACTGTTTCTTAGGTTGGAGTGGGAATAGTAAATCGGAGCACTCAATAGTCCATGCATGCCCTACTGTGGCTTAGTTTGTGGTGGGAATAATAAAACTGGCCCCTCTATAATCCAACGCTTTCCATACTGTTGCTTAGGTTGGAGTGGGAATAGTAAATTTGACCACTCCAAAGTCTAACCCTTTCCATACTGTTGTTTAGGTAAGAGTTGGCCTACTAATCTGTTGCCCCACAAGGCCCAATTCTTGTCCTACAGTTGCTTAGGTTGGAGAGGAAATAGGAAACCTGGCCATTCCAAAGTCTACAATTCCCTACTGGTGCTCAGTTTGGTGTGAAAATATCAAATCTGGCCACCCAACGTCCAGCACTTTACTCACTGTTACTTAGGTTAGATTAGGAATAGTAAATCTGACCCCCTCCAAAGTTCAACACTTGCCCTACTGTTTCTCAGGTTGGAGTGGGAATAGTAAATTTCATTCTTACAAAGTACATCACTTTCCCTACTGTTGCATAGGTTAGATTGGCAATAATACATGTATTCATCCAGATTTAAACACTATTTAGATTTTTTATGCTGAAGTTGCACTGTTAATTTTGTTTTATTTATGTTTTAATGATAATGTTTCTTTTAACGGAGTTTAATTGTTTGATAAATATTCCACATGTGTTATGTTTAACAGTTTGAAAATATCTAGGTAATTATGTTTTTTTTTTAAAGTTACATCTATTTTACTTCATTTCTGTTCACTTTTTTATATTAGTAGGGTCGAATTTTGATTATGCTTTAATATTGAGGGGGGGGGGCGAAAGATTTTTTCATTTTGAAGAGAAACCAGAGTAAGTATTATGCTTTAATATTAAGTTTTTAGTTTTTTATATATTATTTTTTTATTTCTATTGAACTTTATATTTTATTTAATTTGTAACTTTTTTAGATATTCTTTTTCACGTTATTTTAATTATGTATTTGTATTGTGTAATGTTCATTTTCAGACATGTAATCTCCTCCCCATCTCAGCCAGAAAAACCATAGTACACATTCTCATTACATTGCAACTTAACTATGGAAATGTACTCTACTAGGGAGCAACAAGAAAAAGTCTCCAGCGGCTACAAAGAGGTCAGAATACGGCAGCTTGTCTACTTCTTAATCTACCTAAGAGAGCCTCCTCGGAGAAAGGCCTTGATCCCCTCCACTGGCTTCCTGTTGACCAAAGAATCCTCTTTAAAGCCTTGTGCTTCTGTCACCGGAGTCTACAGGGAAAAGGACCGAACTACCTGCATGGTCTCTTGACCCCCTACAATTCTACTCCTCATCTGAGATCAACAGGAGCCTACCTGATCAAAGCCCCAAAAATCCAAAGGGCGTGGATGGGTGAGCGCTCATTTGGCTATTTGGCAGCCAAAAATTAGAATACACTACCGCCTCCACTTCACTCAGAATCATCTGAAAAGGTCTTCCGGAGAGGCTTGAATACCTGGCTCTACCAGATGTGAGCACCGACTACCTTGCCCAGCCTCGCATACAACTGTTTCTAGCACGGGGCACACCAGTCGGTGTAACCAGGCGCTTTATAAATGATTTATTATTTTTTTATTATTATAACACATATGTATGTGTCTATATTTATATATAATGTTTTCTAATGTTTCTAATTATTGTAAGTGTTTTTAACATTCATCTTTAAAAAAAATTCAATTTATCAATATAGTGTTTATTATAAATGTGTTTACATTTGTTAAGTGTTATATTGTTGTGAAGAAATCTATCACATTTATTTTTAAATTTTTGTATATATTACAAGTATTTGTATATGTAATATTATTTTAAAGTTACATAATTTGATACATTATTATACGTTATTTAAACTTTAGGTACTATTTAGGACTAATATATTTTTTAACAACAATATTATATCATATAAGTCACAGATCAGCTGTTGCTAAACTAATGTCCATTAATTCATGGCAATGAGTATACTTTTAACAAAAGTTAAGACTATTCTAGTTGGAGCTATTTTGTAAAAATGTTTTATGCATGTTTTTTGCATTGTTCTCCAAATATATGAATGGGTTGTTGGCATATTTTGACCTCTGGCCACTGGGAGTTTCCTACATCCTCCATATGCCCCACCCCTAAACCTGTAGTGAACTGTCTAACAAAGGACAGGATAAATGTAGTAGTTGATTGGTTTTTCTTTTTAATTAGTGTAGCAGTGTAATCAAATTATAAGTATCCAACTCAGGTTCAAGTGGAAAATGTGTGACTTTTTGTCTTGCACAACTGCAACATGGAACTCAAAGTGGGCTAGAATATCACAATGAAACCTAGATATTTACACAATACCAAGTGTAGGAGTGATTTAGGCAAAATAAGGATGTAAAATATAGATTTAATATATATAATAAAAATGTAATTAAATATCTTTATTGAATATTTAATAGAATTATATTAATGAAGAATTAACACTGCTACCAGTGGCAGAAGTAAGATTGTTATTATGGTAGGAATTTTTTTTTGTTTAACTTTCTTATATTGATTTTCAACACAGAAAAAATAGCGAACAAGCCAGTGCGCGCTTTGGTCTTCGGGCTGTAACCCTGCAGTCGTATGGCTATGTTCGGTCAGTTAAAGAAAACATAAAGGCGCTTGTCCTTACCCGGTTTAGGGATCACAGTTATCTGCGCCTCTAGCATGGAGGACGGGAGGGAGGGAGGGAGGGAGGCTAAACCCGATCGAATTAAAAACCCGTACTAGAAGTGGGGCCAGCACTGTGCAGAAATGTTTATAAAAAACTGAGAACCTGTCTAGACCTGGTGATATATTAAGCTACAAACAGGAGATTGTAGGGATGACCTCTTCTAGGTGGCTGGGAGCCTCAAGCTTCTCCGCCTAGTGCGGTAATAATTTGGCTGTGGCGACTCCCTGAAGATAGTGAGCTGGCCCATCCTCGGGGAGGACTTGTGCCGCGTAGAGGGTCTTATAAAATTGTCAGAATGTGTCCACGATCTCGGTATCTGTATCCCAATCTCTGCCCTGTTGGTCCCGGATCTCAGTGACTCGGGACGCTTGTTGCTGCGCACGGTGCCGATTAGCAAGGAAACGTCTGTCCCTATCTCCCCCCACATAAAACGTGTGTTTCAGGTGGAGAGCTGCGTACTCAGCCCGGTCCATATCCAAACCCGCCAGCTGCGCTCTGGCTGCCTTAAGGAGTTTCCAAACCCTAGGGGCCCCTGTCCTCCGATGAATGAGTTCCAGTTCGGCCACCTCTCCCATTAAGCACTCCCATTTCTCCCTCCTGTCCTTGTTATCAGCCGCTGCTATGCCAAGAAACTCCCCCCTAACTACCGCTCTCAGTGCTTCCCATAGGGTCATCGCAGATATGGCAGGGGAGACGTTACGCTCTTAGTAATCACTCATGCACCTTTAAATTTGCCGTATTACTGAGGGGCGGTGCAACACGGTCAAGCGTTGGCGCCAGAACCTGCAAGTAGGTCGTCAATGATGCAGGGACAGGGATATCCGCACAGCTGAGTGTTCAGATAAGGGGCAGGGAAGAATCTCTACATCCTGTGTCTTGCGTCAGGAAATCAGAGGTGAGTACATAGTCAATTCTGGCGTATGTCTTGGGAGGGTGTGAGTAAAAGATATATTCCCTGGCTCTTGGATGATGCGAACTCCATATGTCTGTGAGTTCAGCCTCTGCAAGAAGTCATTTCCCATCCCCTGAAAGGGCCCTGGACTGCCCCCACCGCTACCCGACCATTCCACTGCATCATCAAAGGCCAAATTAAAGTCACCCCCTAGAAATATATTATTGTCTTGTAGACTAGTGAGCTCGTGTATAACTTAACTTTTTTACTTTTACTTTTATTTCATTTGTATAGCGCATAAATCACCCGAAGGTCTCAAAGCGCTTGCAGAAGAAACTCCTATCAGAAACAAGGCAGAGGCAGGTCTAAAAGAGCCGTGTTTTTAGCTGTCTGCAGAATCTCAGGTAGTCGGGTTCCGTCCTAATCTGGAGGGGCAGGGAGTTCCATTCTTCAGGAGCTGTTTTACTGAAGGCTCTGTCACGTTTCTGGAAGTACGTACTCTGGGGACACTTAGGAGGAACTTGGTGGATGATCTAAGTGTTCTCACCGGGTGGTAGACCTTAAGTTTTTGTTCTAGGTATGCTGGGCCATGCCCATTGATGGATTTGTGGACCAGGCAGCATAATTTGAAATTAATACGTTTTTGTATTGGGAGCCAGTGCAAGGTTTTTAAGCAGGGTAATGAGGGGGTGCGGGAAGGAAGGTCAAGCACCAGTCTGGCAGCGGTGTTTTGTAAGACCTGCAGGCGGGCCAGCAAGGAGGTATTTGTTGAAGCCAGGAGTGCGATCCCGTAGTGAATTCTACTAACAATGAGTCCCTGTACTAAAGGCATACGAGCTGAGAGGGGGAGCCACTTAAAGATTTTTCTAAGACTACGCATGAGGCCATAGATGGTGCCTACTACTTTGCTAATATGTTCAGACATGGACAGTTTATTGTCGATTATTACCCCTAGATTCCTCACTGAGGATTTGGGCGTGGGGCATGGGCCAAGGGAGGCTGGCCACCAGTCATCGGACCAGATTTTATCTGCCTTTCCAAACAGCAGAACCTCCGTCTTTCCTGCGTTCATCATTAAAAAGTTTCTGGTCATCCAATCATGAATGTCTACCATGCAGTTTTTAAAACTCAATTTGGTTACGTCCGGGTTCTGATTGATAGTGATCAGTATTTGAGTATCATCCGCGTAGGACACGAATGACCTTAGCAAGAGGGGACACATACAGGTTAAAGAGCGTAGGGCTCAATATGGACCCCTGTGGGACGCCCTTATCGTTATAATAGTAGTTGGAGGAGTGGGCACCAACTTGGACCTTGGACCGTCTGTTGGTCAGATAGCTTTTTATCCAGCATAGTACGGAGCCTTCGACACCAACCTCGGCAAAACGTTCTAAAAGAATGAGATGCGAGATGGTGTCGAAGGCCGCAGATAGGTCGAGCAAGACCAGTATGGCTGACTGGTTGGAGTCTAGTGTCAATCTTATGTTGTCCACACCCTCAAGAAGGGCAGTCTCGATGCTGTGGAACGCCCTAAAACCTGATTGTGAAGGGTCCAGGAGCTTGTTTATCTCCAGATGCGATTTGAGGTGTTTATTTATTAAGGATTCCATAATCTTACCAAACAGGGGAAGGAGTGAGATGGGCCGATAATTAGGGAGTGATTTAGGATCTGCAGAAGGTTTTTTTAAGATTGGTCTGATTACTGCTTCCTTCCAATGTAGTGGCACAGAAGAGTAAAGTAGGGACTGATTTAGCGTTTTCGTTAATGCCGGGATCAGAGCAGGAGCAACTTTTGATAAAATTTGTGGAGAGGCAGGGTCTCCAGGGGCCCCCGACTTCATTTGTAGTAAGATTGCCTCAACCTGTGCTTCAGTGAATGATGGAAATTCCCTAAGTGTGGGAATAGAATTGTTGGGGTCACTGCAATTGCTGGTGGACGAGACTACTGCCTGACAGGTAGGGGGTGACTGAGGAAAGCGTTTATGAATTTCATTAATTTTGTCGTGGAAATATACTGCCACAGACTCTACCAATTCTTTAGATTCATCGAGTGGCTGCTGGCTGGCAGGGGGGTTGGTGAAATCTTTCACTATTCACTATGTTGTATAGCTCTCTCTTTGAGTTAGATGCCAGAGATATCCTATTACCAAGATATGCCTTCTTCGCCTCAGCGGTTCCTTTCATATTTTGTCTGTGGGCGGTTTTTTATTGAACCCTGTCATTCGAATCTTTAGTTTGGTGCCATTTCCTTTCAGCTACTCTGCCTGCGTGTTTAATTCGTTCCAGATCTGGCGTAAACCAAGGTGAGTTTTGGTTAGGAGGTTTTGATACTCGGGCTGGGGCACTGTGATCTACTGCCGAAACTATTGCAGATTCCAGCTCTCTGGCAGCTGTGTTAGGGTCAGTCTTGTCGGTAATGACTGGAGGTGAAAAATGCGCAGAAAAAGATTCTGGGGTGATTTTGTTCGACGGTCTACTCAGTTTTAGTTGGGTGGTTGTCCGGGGTTCGAACTGAGGGCACACAAAGTCAAATTTAATTACATAATGGTCAGTCCACAGGACTGTATCAATCTGTATAATTTTAACTTTGGGGGAATTTGTGCATATAAGGTCTAATGCATGTCCTGCTAAATGAGTTGGGCCTGTCGGGAGTATGCTTATCTGTAGGGCATCGAGGTTGGTAGTGAGATCAACAGTATGGGGGTCATGAGTTTGGTCCAAATGATAATTTATGTCTCCTAATAGAAGAAAATTCTCTGTAGGTAAAGCAAAACGTGCAATAGCTTCGACGAGCTTCTCCACAAAGTGAGTTTTGGCGCTTGGGGGTCTATAAATGAGGGCCACTTTCCATGACTCTTGATTTCCTATAGTCAAGGAGACAATACACATTTCACCCCAGCGTTCTAAATAGGAGTCATTGATGTGAAGCTTAATATTGGATTTATAGATTATTGCCGTTCCTCCTCGCTGCTTGCCCAGGCGGTCAAGCCTGTGTATTTTATAGGGGGGAGGTAAGGCAACTGAGATATCTGGTGAGGAGGACTCCTGTAACCAGGTTTCTTTGATGAATAATACGTCAGGACTGTCTGAGTCCAAGAGTGCCCATATTTCCAAGGCATGTTTAGGCATCGATCTAGCATTGCAGTACATGCAAGATAGGTGAGGCCGTGGAGTGGGGCGTTTCATTGCTGCCTTGGTTCTCCTTTCTCTAGCATTGTTACTAGCAATGAAGGCAGCAGTGGAAGTCAGCCTGCCTGTATTTAAGGAGTGGAGCTCCTCCTTTGTGTAACGGATAATGCCCATTGTGGGTAACCAGTCCAGGGGAGTGGAGGGCTGGGAAAGAGAGTAACAAAAAATGGGGAGGAGAAGGTGCAGGGTACCTGGCGTCTGGAGTCGGCCGGGAGCAGACGGGCGCAGACGGGCTTGCCATTGGCGCACCGCTGCGCGCGTCCGTTCGGCACACTTCCAGATAAAGGGAAAGTGGGCGGGACCGCAACAGTGGTCGGATGACCCTAGAGCGCTGACCCTGCTGACTCCAGGAAGTGAGTCGCTCGTAGGGGTGGTGTTAGCCCCTCCGCTGAAACGGCACAAGCCGCGACGGAACAGGGACACCAAGGAACAGGTAAAGACAATACAGTTTTAAAAATGTGCAAAATAGCAAGTTAAAAACACGAGCAGGATTGCGAGTGCCTGTAGCGTTCTTACAAGAGGTTTCAACAGCGCGCGTCCGCTCGGCGCACTTCCAGGTAAAGGGAAAGTGGGCGGGACCGCAACAGTGGTCGGATGACCCTAGAGCGCTGACCCTGCTGACTCCAGGAAGTGAGTCGCTCCTAGGGGTGGTGTTAGCCCCTCCGCTCAAACGGTACAAGCCGCGACGGAACAGGGACACCAAGGAACAGGTAAAGACAATACAGTTTTAAAAATGTGAAAAATAGCAAGTTAAAATCACGAGCAGGATTGCCAGGGTTCTGTAGCGTTCTTACAAGAGGTTTCAACTGCGCGCGTCCGCTCGGCGCACTTCCAGATAAAGGGAAAGTGGGCGGGACCGCAACAGTGGTTGGATGACCCTAGATCGCTGACCCTGCTGACTCCAGGAAGTGAGTCGCTCGTAGGGGTGGTGTTAGCCCCTCCGCTCAAACGGCACAAGCCGCGACTGAACTGGGACACCAAGGAACAGGTAAAGACAATACAGTTTTATAAATGTGCAAAATAGCAAGTTGACAACACGAGCAGGATTGCCAGTGCCTGTAGGGTTCTTACAAGAGGTTTCAACTGCGTACCTGATAAAGCGCTCTTGTCCACCAATGGGGACATACTCTGTAGCAATCGTGCACACACAGGCGCCCAAAGTAAAAGAGTGCCAGGAGCCTACCCTTATCTCAGCCTGTTTGATACCTATTCATCCCTGGAATTTATCAGAGACCAGTCTGTGGGTATCTGTGGAGAGGTGGTGTGTTTCTTGAAGCAGGTAGATATGGGCATCCAACTGCTCAAGATAAGACAAGACAGCCTGCCGTTTCGTAGGGTTGTTCAGGCTCTTGACGTTAAGGGACAGGACACGGATATTAGAAAGCATAAAGAAAGGTCCCGGAGTGCGCTATAAATGTGAGCTCCCCAGCCCTCGCAGCCGGAAGAGAGTCATCATTAAGAGGTAACAACCACCCAGCGGACTTATGAGGAGGAGGAGGAAACCCAAAAACCCATAACAAACAACTAACAACAAAGGACATTTACTTCAAAGTTCACAAAAGTCCTGGGAAGTCGCCCTGTGGTGAGGCGTGAGATGGATAGCAGGGGCTCCTCGCCGCCCCCACCCCGCTCAGGGCCCAATCAAGTACCTCAAAGTGGATCCCAGAATGAGTGCATAAGTGCATATGACATCGCCTTAACCAGCAGAGTTCAGTCAGCTGTGTTTGAGTCTTCTGACAGGGATTGTAGAACAGCCGTATGTTCTTTAGCGATGGTCTCCGGGCCAGGTGGAGGCCCAACGGAGAGTTCCCAACTCGCTGCTACCGTGTGGGGTCCGCTCAATGCCCCGCAAGGGCACCCCGTTCCGAGGTAGGGTAGTTGTCCTCTGGGAGGCGGAGAAGCGAT
Organism: Lissotriton vulgaris; assembly: GCF_964263255.1. Taxonomy (NCBI): domain Eukaryota; kingdom Metazoa; phylum Chordata; class Amphibia; order Caudata; family Salamandridae; genus Lissotriton; species Lissotriton vulgaris. The sequence continues at coordinate 1,994,833,593 of NC_141687.1, forward strand.
GTACCCTCCTGAAGGGAGCAAACCTGGCGAAGCTTGCCCTCCCATTTAAAAATGAGTCTGAATGGATGGCCCCAGGAGTAGGAGACATCCTTTGAGCACAGGAATGTTGTAACTGGTTGGAATTCCCTTCTTTTCTGTAACGTGGATGTCGCTAGGTCTTGGAAGAGAAGAGGCCTGCAGGAGCAGAACTCGATGGGATGGTTGGACCGAGCTTCTCGTAGGATACGCTCCTTAAGTTTGAAGTCATGCATGCATGTCAAAATGTCCAAAGGGGGGCAATCGCTGGTCGCTTAAGTCCCACCCAGTGTGTCCGGTCCAGTTCAATCTGTAGATCTGGAGGGGCCCCTAAGAGGTGACAGAAAAGGGCACTTAATGGTGGCCATCGTAGTGTAGGAGTTACCCCCGCCATCAGTGAAGAAGTGTGGGAGCGTAAGATAGGGACACACACCCCAGGCGGCGTTGGATCCCCCTTCTGGATTCCTCTCCTGGTCCTAGCCACAAGGCACACTCTAACGATCATAGAACCGGTGTCTCAGTGCCCGAGTAAGCTTGACGGGGCCCCCAGTCAGTTAACACAGCCAGGTGTGCCACCACGTAGAAGGCCAGCTCCAGCCCCCCGCGGCAATCCAAGGGAGACCTCTGTAGTGTTTGAGTGTTTCAGGTCCCTGCAGCAGAGATTGCGTCGATGAATGTGGTGACCTGCTGGTGAGTGCCCGCCCAACCACGCTTCCTTCCTCGGGGCGCAAGGTTCTCAGTCGACAGGACCTCACATACGCCCCCTGCACTGCGCAGCAAAGAACAGATCGCCCACCAGTACAGAGCACTTGTCAGGAGGGCAGGTGCAGGTGCAGGTCCATCACTGGTGCTAGTCACCTCCACTTCACTCTGCGGGGTTGGAGGGAAGGGGCGCAGTCCAAGGAGGCACCCCATAGTTCGTCGTCGCTACAGGAGTGACTCACCTGCATACTCCAAGTTTCATCTGCGATCAGGACTCGGATCTCTGCAATCTTCCCCTCAGCTCCAGCACCAACACTCGAGGGGTGAGGTGAGTCACCAGCTTGGTCTGTCTCGGGATATCACCGCTCACACCCTCTTCCCTGCCCGGCCGCGCCTGTCTGGGCATGGACCGATCTCTGGGATTAAGCACCGGTTCAGCGCCAGTATCAGGGCAGTGGCGTTTCAGCGGGTACCAGACCCAAACAAAGTCCGAGGCAATGTCTGTAAATCCGCTATTTGCAGCTATGCAGGTTGGTCCCAGATCGGCGGTCAGAGCTCCGAGCAAGCACGTCCTACTTGGCCGCCATCTTGACCACGCCCCGCTGGTAGGACATTTTTAATCTGCTCTCATCCAAAAATTCGAGAGACCTTTTTCCTTTTTCAAATATAATAAAGTAGACGTTTTTCCCTGTCATTTTAAATCTGCTGACTCTGCTTGAGGTTGTTTGTTTGTCAGCCTGCTGATTCACAAAACAAAGTAGAACTGTCTGGATAATGCATAGGTTGCCATTCAGATTTAGCCACAAGTGGGGACTAGGAACATGTATGACCTTGTCTGTGTACCTTGGGTGCATGTCCTCAAAATTGATCAATGCGAAGGCGTTGTTTTTGTGTTCATTGAAATATCCTGGTAAGCCATGGATAGTAAGCATCGGCGAATTTTGCGAATCTCGCGTTCGCGAAGTTTGTGGATTTGCGAACTGGCAATCCGCAAAATCCGCGAATTCCCGCGAATTTGCGGATTTTTTTTTTTTTGTGTTCGCGCGTGTTTCTGCCAGTTCGCAAGGGTTTTTACAATTTCGCAATTTGCGAACTTACCTGTCGGGTCGCAAGTTTTGCGAACTTGTTGTTTATACGTGTCCAGCCTGTTTGGGACACTCTTCTTCATCACTGCCACTCTCTGTCACCACTGCCACTCTCTGACTACTCATGCCACCCTCTGGCCCACCCATGCCACCCTCTGTTTCATCACCACACCCTCTGGTTGTCCAGTGTACATTATTTTCGGCAAAGCAAAGCACACCTTCCCTGCCTCAAGTGACCTGAATTAATTTGGGGCTGATTAATGTGTCACAGAATATTTTTTTAGCTGGCACCTGCTTCCTTAGTGCTTCCTGATTAGTGATCTTTTGCACTTGCTAAGTGCTTTCATTGTTGCAAAATTAGTTACAACACCTGCCCTGCCCCAACTGACAATAATGAATTAGGGGCTGATTAATGGATTTTAACTTCCAGCCTGGCTCCTGCTTGTCTCCCTTAGCTGTAATTCAGGACCTTTGTGGCATATGTGTAACTATTCTGAGGTTCAGAGCAGGGTCACATAATAGTTGCAACTGGCAACTGAACTCTGGAGGGGCCCCTCAGGAAGCACTACAGGAAATGGCTACTAATGATGAGCCTGAACTTTTGAACCTGGTAAGTAGTTTCAGTTTTGCTAAGATCGTATTTCTGCAATTTAGCACTTACTCGCGGGGTGCGAAGTTGTACTGGCAAGCCGCGAACTCACGCGAACAGTGCGAGCAAGCCATAAAATACGCTGCTCGCGGATTTGCGGATTTTGCAGGAGATTCGCGGATCTCGCGGATTGCGAATTTACCGAAAATCCGCAAAATCCGCGAGCGAAACGGATTTTCCGCCCACGCTTAATGGATAGTGTAGGGAGCGCTATGGTGCAGAGTTGTTTACATTGTTATTAAGTGCATTGTTTATCATGGTCACTGGCCTAACATGTTTTCACTGTGCTCCTCCTTTCAGCCAACGATACGCATAAAACCCACTGACATTAATATACAAACATTCTTACCTGTTTGGAACATGGTCGGGTCTCTGTTTTTGGATTCCAGGAATAGAGGGACTTGGTATGACATTCACCGGTCGGGTAGTTTCAGCACACGGTGCAGATTGAGTGATGGTCTGTATCCTACTGCTTCTGCTTCCCGGAGATTCAAAATTCACAACACTGCCATTCTTTCTAGGTGTTGAGGACCTAATGGAAGACTCCTGACTGGTTATGTCACTTCCCTGCTCATGTCGTTTTTCGTGCCCATCAATATTCTTAAATCTGGCTAGAAAACGAATTCAGAATGGTTACAACTACACCACACATACTTTGTAAGTACATTCATGTAAAGTAGTTTAACATGCACTATATTGCTTTTTGAGTTTTAAAAAGACTGAAGACCTGTCAGTTCTTGCAATAAAAATGTTCATCATATTGCGGTATTTAGTAATTGCATTGCTTGAAAGAAACCTGTATAAGAAGGCAGTTTGCCAATGAAGGTGAGAGATGGACCATTGCCTGCATCAGACCTTCTGTATTAATGTATCCAATGTGTGTGTGTGTTTGTGTTTGTCTATAGGTGTGTTAGCCACATGTAACTATTGACATGAAATACACTGTAAATCAGCAACTCGTTAGGAAAAGGACCCTAGGATTGTATTCTGACTTAGAGGGGAAAGACTGTCAAAAAATAGTCATGAAAGAGTATAGCTACAATAAAATCTGAGTATTGTGCTATAATCTGACCCTGGTCAAGTCAGCTGTTTAAAACAAGAAGAACAAATAAAGGATGTTCTCATGAGGTGCACTGATTTTCCTTGCCCGGGTCCTCCATGCAAGGCATGGCAGACAGAGGCAGGAAACATGTAGAATGGCACCACCGTTTGGGGAGAAAATCTCCTGTACACCTGGGCCCTTTGTTTTACTCCTGCTTCAAGAGTTTACTTTCTGTAAACAAAAACGTGTGCTGAGCAGACTTTTTATTTCAGGCATCTGCTCAGTAAATCTGCAGTTTTGTAAACAAATACTCCATGGCATTGACCCCCTTCACAGCACAGAATTCCTTGCCTTGCAGGATGAGTCCTCTAAATGTTATGTTATGTTATGTTAATATTATTTTTATAGCGCACAGCTGCCCCAGCCAAGGGGCGTCCTGGCGCTTAGACAGGTACTATAACATAACACACAAAATGAAAAAGAAAAGGGGGGCCAATGGACCCTAACTTGGATGATAGAGGCCACTGCATGTGTCCTCTGATGTACCATCCACCAGCTCTAAATGAGCGCCTACGAGACCTGATGGTCTTTCCACTAATATAGTAATACTACATCCAACTGTTGGCTCTTAAATCTGACCCCACTTTCTGTTTCATACCTAAAAGGCATTTCTTGCCAAGTAATCAGAATTTGGCATTTTAGCACCAATTTTTACAAAAGAGCTTTTTATCTTTTTTGTGCCCGTTAAACTGTTTATCGAAGATCAATTTAGTGGAATCACAAAATTGGACTGGCAATAATACCTTCTTCCCTGAAGAAGTGTGGTCTTGATCCCATCTGGAGATAATGTAGGAGTGCACCATACTCGTGCATAGTCAGCACTCAAATATATTCGATTGTAACTTATGTGGTAAAGGGGGTAGAGCAGTTCATATTAAAAGGTGTTTTCCTTGAAATATATTTATTTAGAATGTGATTAATAACGTTATGTGACACTTTATGTATTAATATAACCAGTAGGTAATAACCTGAAATGTCGCAATTTGAAATATGTAATTATGACGTGTACAACTAATGTTTAACATTTATACGTGTCATTTGAATTAATCATGTGCAAATGCATTTACACTGAGACATTTATAATTCATTGCATTTATTTGTGCCCTGAACAGTTGCATTTATTTTAGAAGGGTGCACATATTCTGTAACCCTGTGCACTTGGTAACTTTACAAATTAGGATTTTAGAAGAAATGTATTCAGTTGCTGCTCACTTTATGATTTGAAATTCACGTTTAAATTTCAAGCATGGAATGTAAGCTGCTGGGCTGTTTCTATTGCAGGGTTGGCCAAGCCTCATTATTTAGAATAACAGAGTTTTTGTTAACAGATAGCAAAGCATGTGAAAGATGGCTAAGGGAATTGCAGTAACACGCAAGGAGAGGAGTTCAACGTGGGAAAGATATGGCCAAGGATGAGAAGAGATAAGATGTTATCTGAATGAGAAGGGGTACTGGAGTATCCAGTTGTACCAGAGCTATTGAAATTTCCAAAGGAAGAACCACATGAGTCAACAACAGACGATATTATGTTTGTGTTTTAGTTAGGTAGAGAGTCTATCTTGGGTTGTCTTAGGGAGCAGATGTACGCTGCTGGTTGCGTGAAAAGGGGGGGCCTTTGGCCCCCCTGCAAGCATGGCGGTGCGGCGATCCCCTCTCCCCTTTGCCTCCCGGTGGTGTGGGGGCGTGACCTCCTGGCGTCCAATTATTACGCGGGGGTGTGCGCCACACCACCGGGTCGGCCGGCGCCCAATACCTGATCCGGAAGGCGTGGTGCAGTCTACCGGGTCAGAGGGGCGGGCGGCGGGGGGAGGGGGCGGTCTGCCCTCTCCCCGCGTCCCCGGGAATAAAGGAGGGGGAGCGCTCAGTTGGCCCTTCTTGTGGCCTGACGCTCCCCCACACTGGTCGTGCCCCGCGCTCGGGGCCTCCTAACTTTCTGTTCTTATCTTTCAGGTCGAAGATTGCTGCTGGAGTGTGTGGTAGCGCGACTTTAGAAGCAGACAGACGGAGCGTGGATCGTACGTGTCGGAGCGGTGAACAGTTGATGTGTGGAGTACGGGACGTAGAACACGCAGGACGTCGACGGTAAGAGGAGAGCGGGGGCTCGCATTTCACTGCTTCGTGTGGCCGCCGGGTGGGTCTACTTTAGAGTTTGGCCACCCCTAACAATCGGAATAGCCGGTGTGTTGCAGTCACAGTTGCGTGGTGCTTATAGCCCCCTGTGTTTCCTCCATCTGGTAAAGGTACAGGGTGGTGCACAGGTTTGCAAATCCGAGCAGTAATCGAGTCGGTCAGTAGACAAAATGCCGGGAGCTAAGGGTGCTAAGGGGACAAAAATGGAGATGATGTTGCAGGCCATGATGCGTAAGATGAATGCCATGGATAAGAGATTGGATAAGGTTGATAGCCTAGAGGCTCGCGTGATGGAGAGGATTGATGATATTGCAGGCCCACGAGGTAGGCCCAAACGCCAGATTGCTGCTCCTTTGCCAGATGGGGATTCCGACTCCTCGCCTAAAAGGAGCAAGACCAAGAGATCGAGGCGCTGCGCACCCGCTCCTGAACCGGTGGCTGTTCCCACTACCCCCGAGCCTGTAGTCCCGGCTCCCATGGCACCGGCTCCTGCCTTGCCATAAGGGGCCCCTCCTGTCGGGCCGGCCCTGCCTGCCCCTGTTTGTCCACTTCCGTTGCCTCCCGTGCCGGCACCCATTGGGCCTCTCCCGCCGGTGGTGCTGGCAGCAGTGCTGGATTTTGAAGCTCCGATCCCACCCGAGCTAACTGCGCAGATAGCGGCTATACTTCCTTGGCTGCAGAAGGGGGGTATGATGCCCTCAACGCTAGACCATACCTCTGAGGCGGCCAAGATGGTGGATAAGATTAGGGTGGCAACAGTTGTGAGTGGGGCTGCAGGCTCTGTTTCTCCTTCTTCTGCAGGTATGAATGCCGCTCAACCGAATGGAAGTAGCGCAGGAACGGCCCCAGTTTCCTGTAATGGTAAGGAGGTGGCTCTGCCTCTCTTAGGGGACGGCATGATCCCGTCTAGGAGCGAAGATTTAGCGCAACATGTTTCTCGGGCGGTAAAAGAAATGATTTGGGCGCGAAAGTATATTTATATTTTCTCTCTGTTATTGGACAATAGGGAAATGGAGAATGCCAAAATCCTTAAGGAATGAATGCACCCCAGTGAATGGAGAGTACAGTGTGCGAAGTTTAGGGTGGAGGAAACTCTGGTTAATTGGATCAGGGCCTTCTCCATCTTTACGGCTATCACTGTTGAACGCCCTCCTAATGTACTGGTGGCAATGGCTTGCTATCAGAGCAGGCTTGTAGGGTGAAGCGAGCAGTACCCTGGGGAGGCATAGAAGGAATATGATGTAAATTTCAGGAAGTCTAAGGAATTTGACTTGTCATTGACATGGGACAATGTTGACTCGCTGTCGTGGCATAAGCAGTTCTCAGGGAACACGGCCCCTGCTCAGCCTACTATTGTAGCCAGTGTGTTCCCCGCTAAACCCCCACCAGCCCTTTCGTGCAGCAAAGGGGAGTGAGTTCCCGGGGAAGAATAGGGTGGGCGGTGGGGAAAGGAAGGGTGTGTGTTGGGACTTTAATAAGCGCTTGTGTACGAGGCCGGCCGGCACATGTAGATTCAGACATGCCTGCGCAATCTGCGGTCACACTTCCCATCCTGAGACAACCTGCAGATCGAGAAGTGGTAATCAGAGTCAGAGAGGGGGGAAGAAACCAGAATAGCATAGCAAGCACAGTTGGCCCCTCCCCCATTAATGTCCTGGCAATGATCCCATGGTTGAACAGATACCCAGACCACTCTGCGGCTGCCCTACTACAGGAGGGTTTCTCCCAAGGTTTCCGGATCCCGGCGGGGGGATACACAGGCAGCGCTCATTGTAGGAATCATTTATCAGTCCAGCGTAATCCTGCAGTAGTGATTGCTAAGATTCAAAAGGAGCTATCCATGGGCAGGATAGCTGGGCCATTCCTGGAGGTGCCAGTGCCCGACTTTGTGTGTTCACCATTGGGTGTAGTCCCCAAGAAGGAGAAGGGTGAGTTTAGACTGATTCACAACTTATCGGCACCAAGAGGGCGTCCTTGAATGATGCGATAGATGAGGCTATTTGTAGTGTGAAGTACGCTTCGTTTGACCAAGCAGTGGAGCTATTGCGGGGGTTGGGGCGGGGCACTCTCATGGCTAAATCGGACATTGAATCTGCCATTCGTCTGTTGCCGGTGCACCCTTTGGACCACCACCTCCTTGGTTTCGCCTTTGACGGCAAATTTTACATGGACAAATGCATGCCTATGGGTTGTTCGATTTCATGTGCATACTTTGAGACTTTTAGCTCCTTTTTAGAGTGGGTCATAAGACAGTCCACGGGCCACGAACAGGTCATGCATTATTTGGACGACTTCCTTTTCCTGGGAGCGGCGGGGACTCGGGAGTGTGCCTGGGCATTGCAGGAATTTTGCGTGCTCATGCGGGCTTTCGGGGTTCCGCTAGCGCCTGGGAAGTCTGTTGGCTCGTCCACCTGTTTGGAATTTTTGGGTATCGAAATTGATTAATTGGAAGGGTGCTTCAGGTTACCCAAAGACAAAGTGTTTAAGTTCAAGGCGGCCCTGCGCCAGTGCCTACTCAAGGACAAGGTTACCTTGCAGCAGCTACAGGAAACGGTGGGTCAATTGAATTTTGCATTGCGAGTCATCCCATGGCACGCCCCTTCTCTCGGTCGATTGCCCAAGCCATGAAGGGTTTGAGAGAGAAACATCACCGCACTAGGTTGTCATCCGAGGTTCGCCAGGATATGCAGATATGGACGGCATTCCTGGAGGACTTCAATGGCAGGATAGTGTGGCCTGGCCCCCCCACGACATCAGCAGAATTGGGTCTATGGACGGAGGCTGCTGGTAGCGTGGGCTTTGGCGCCATCCTGGGGACCAAGTGGGTCGCCCAGAGAAGGCCTGAAGAATGGGGGACGTAGGGGTTGACCACCAACATCGGATTCCTGGAACTATTACCGATATGGGTAGCACTGATGGTCTGGCCGGAGCACCTTAGCAATCAGTCGGTGGTGTTCTGGTCGGATAACATGAGCGTGGTAGAATGCATTAAACAACAAGCGGCAAGGTGTCTATTCATCCAGCGCTTGGTAAAGGAGATTGTGCTACAATGTTTGAAATGGAATGTGATTTTCAGAGCCAAACATGTGCCAGGCGTTCTCAATAATGCAGCTGACGCCCTTTCTCGCTTTAAAATGCAGGTTTTCAGGGAGCAGCTTCCAGCAGCAGACCCATCGCCAGCACCCTTTCCGGTTGCTCTCTGGCGGATTGGTGCCCCAGACTACCGTACCTCGTGGCATCTAGCTTAGCTCCCAGGACCAAGACGGCATACGAAGGGGCGTTCTTGTCTTACCGTACTTTCTTACGGCACAATTGGGAGGCTAGCTGGGCACAGGAGGACAGTTTTGTAGCATACTTAGAATTGATGCACAAGGAAGGGCGCTCGGTGGCAGCTGCAAACAGGCACAGGGCGGCAGTTTCCTTCTTCGCACAAGCCGAGGGCATGAGGGACCCTACGAACACGTTTGTAGTGCGCAAGGCATTGAGGGGCTGGCGTCGCATACAGGGACACTCGACAGATTCGAGAAAGCCGATTGGGCTGGAAAGGCTCACAGTCCTGTTGTTAGCACTCCAGGGCGTCTGTAGCTCAACATGGGAGGTGCTGCTTTTCAAAGCGGCGTTCACACTAGCGTTCTATGGAGCTCTAAGGATAGGCGAGCTAGTAGCAGCGTCGAAGGGTGACAAACGGGGCGGCCTTCAAGTGGCCTGTGTGGTGATCCAGGATGATACAATGTGGGTGACGATTCAAAGATCGAAAACCGACCAGGAGGGACGGGGGGATACCATAGTGCTTCACCGGGCTCGGACCAACCCTTGTTGTCCAGTCTCGCATGTAGAGGCTTTTAGAAGGCAGCGAGAGGGTACGCTGGGGGGGGCACTATTGTGTCACACGGATGGTACACCATTGACGAGGTATCAGTTTAGGAGAGTCCTGGAGCTGGCGGTCGCAAAAGCAGGCCTGGATCCCACGGAATTTGGCCCCCATTCTTTCAGAATTGGGGCAGCAACTGAGGCAGTTGTAAGGGGACTCCCAGTCGAAAAGGTTAAAGGATTGGGAGATGGTCGTCTGAGTGTTACAAACGTTATGTACGTATTGACATGTTGTGACATGACCAGATGACTCATTGGTTTTGAAGTTTCTCGAACCTGTCACGCGGGGGAGGAACTCGCCAAATGTCGGCAAGAAACATCAGCTTCGCAACACAAGCAACAAGAAGATCAACGGACATTGGTGACTTGGATTGTGGGCCACTCTTATGTTCGGCGCACGAAAAATGTGTTTCTTTCAGGTGATAAGTGTAGGGAAAATTAAGTTATTCATGCTAGTTAAAGAGAATCATATGATGCAATTTAACCTTCATTTCTGCTTTTTGATTGCATGCTTCATTTTCTTAGTTAGTCACTCACTTTGTACTATATAGGGTACATCTCTTCAGGAGATTTGGATCTGGATCTTTTTGTATTTTCTATGATTTTTTTTAGAATAATATATTTAGACTTGTTTATAAACTTATAATTAAACCTGCTAAACTGTGATCAGAGAGTTGAGTGGATTAATTTGTAGCCAAATTAGTTGCACTGTATTGAAATGATAAACAGTGGTTTGATTCCTTTCACAGCTCACTCTACTAGATAGACATATCCACTCTGAAGGGACATTTTGTTAATGGGCCTGGATTTTAACATCCCCATCATTACTATGTAATTCTCATCCAATATTGTGTAGAATAATGCTATCTATCCGAACCGAAGACAGAGTGTGGGGAATGGATAGAACATGACGTTATTTGTCCTGTCAATGTGTGAACACTAACAAACTAGTTTATATGAATATTCACAAATTCCTATCCGACTATTTGTACCCATGGATATGGTACTCCTGATTCACCATGGAAATCATAAATATGCACTCAAAGAAGTATTGTTCCTGACGGCTGCAGATTTATATTTTTCTCTTATTCACAAGGCACAACTTTCCAGATATATTACTGGGTCAAGTCATTTTGTCAAAGACTGCCATTTTTCCAAATAGATGCTTTTTCCTTCTTTTGGTCTCCAAAATGGGGAAAACATTTCTCACATGAATAAATCTCTTCTCCAATGGCCTGCCAAGGTTGATGGGGCTCCTACTCTTGACGGAGATTTACTTCACTCCCTTGCTGGAGTAACACTCAAACAGTATCCAGAGTCAGAAGAGGTTAGATAGGCTTTGGTGAATGCTCGCAAGCTCATGAGTTAACAAATTTACAAGGAATCTTATTCCTCCTACTCCTCATCACGTATGTGGAATTTATTACTGGTTTATTCAAATCACTTGTTGCAACGAATTAACACTATTTACACCTGCATGTATACTTTTATGGATATTAACCAGGTGTTAATAGAGGTATTCATGGCCATAAATGATGGTTTACAGCTTTGAATCATCCCATGTTTCTTTTTTTCCATTTTGTGAATACATTTAGTACACTAAAAAATACAAGTGTTTACTTACCTACTGCCATCTGGAGCACTTTTTTCTTATCCTCATTCCTCTCCTGTAACACATTAACATAATATGTTTTTCAAATAATTTCATGCAGAATACCAATACCAAAGAAGAAGTTGGTAAAACACCCTTTCATGAGTCAGCTTCTGTTAGTTCTTTTGAGTCCTGATTCACAAACTGCATTTTGGAGCATGTAAATTAGTACTCTTTACATTACAAATGCAATTCACAAGACCACAGAAGAAAATCTAAACCTTTTTCTCCCCACCACAGTTGCGAAGATCTCTGCATCCATAGGCATGCGTTTTTGTAGGAAATGTGAGTGGACCGGCAGAGTGGTGTGACAATAGGGAATACATACTACAACATTTGTGAGGTTGAGGGAGCATTAAGAATGAGTTTAGCAAGGGACATGCTAACTGAAAACACATCCACAAAAGAGTAAAGCATTGTAATTCACAAAAATACACTTCTATATAAACAACAGCCAAACAGAGACAAAATAAGATTACATTTGCCCCATCCCAGCCTAGAAGTAAGTGAAACACCACACATGTTCAATCTCTGGTTTTGCAACACACTCCCATAGAGCACAGTGAAGGCAAGAATTTAACAATTTAATTGACAAATATTTAAAATGTAACTGATAAAAAAATATTAACTAAGTTTAAAATTAATTAAATAACTTTTTTTAGTGAGGGCGATTTTATTTTTAAATTGTTTAAAAAGTAATATTATGAAACAATATATTAAATTTACTTTAAATTTAATACACATTTCTTTAGAGGTGTTAATGCATTTTAACTTTTATTTTCTTAGTTCTGTCACTGAAAGATTTCCAGTATGAATGCATCTCAACCGTGACAAACCACAGAAATTCACCATAACTCTCACTCCCCCTCTTGTGCTGGACATCATAATGGACAATAATGAGGACATCAATTATGACATCTCCCATGATATCACTGTTTGTCCATGTTGTGTTCTTAGGGTGTGTGTGTTTTTTACATTATATATTTGTTCAACTTTTGCTTTGATTTTTATCTATTGTGAAGTTTTTTTACTTTTTTTTCGTTCTACCAGATCCTAGTTATCAACTGACAACACACGCCACAAACTCGCCGCATCCTATTTCATGGTAGACCTCAATATACTCTTCTCAGATTTTCATGTTTTTTATGATGTGCTTAATTTCCAACCCCCGTGGCTGTGTGCACTAGGGGTTTGATTTTGGGATAGAACTGTGACCAGGTCATGTGCCCCAAGGGACAGGCTGCATGTGGTGGCCTTTGGCGAGACTTCGCATCCATACTGCTGAATGCCGCCAATTCCAGTTTTACATGGCCTTTGGCCATGCATAGCAAGACTGAGCACATAATCTGTTATTTGGCCAGTTAATGTGCTCAACCTGCATTGAGCGACCAACATCTGCTGTATAAGGCCTTCAGCCATGCACAGCAGTTGTTAGGCATAAGGCCGTGCCTGTGACTAAGCCTTTTAGTAAACTCACAGCTGGTGAAAAACTGTGGCCCAGGTCTAACCCAACCTCCTCAGTGCATAGTATTTGGCAAGCATAGTGGCACAAACATTGTTGTATGCAACCTTGGGCTCGAGTGCCAGCCCATGAAACTTGACCTGAAACCGCCTTACATTTTTCTCATCCATGGTTTCCTTATATCTCCATTGCAGGCCTTTCCTTTGCTGCAAACATTGACCCCAACCCCAGTGTTGTGGATCCACAGTCCCCGAAAAGGTACTGAAGATCCTGCAACTCTTTCCTTTTTTAAATTGACCCTGGAAGGGACCACTTTAGTGCCCCTTTATTTTGACCTGAGGATCAGGGTGTGCCCACCCTGTCCCATTATATGGCCTTATTTAACATTTCTGCATGGGGACTTTTTCCACGTCCTGAAATGTTTCTCTTGTGACAGTCAGTCAAAGCTCTGAAAACTGTATTTCCTGATCTGATACCGTGGTTCTGAAAGGGACAATCAGGCACATGCATCAACCAAAAAATGCTTCGCAAAAATTGCGAATCGCAAAAAAAGTCTGTTTGTAAGTGCAATTCAGCCCTTCCCAATGCAGGAACCAAATTAAACACAAATTCGCAAAAATAAGGAATTGCACATATTGCGAGAACAAATTATGCGAATCCTTATCTGTGAGTCCCTTAACAGTGTTAGCAAATAGCGAGTCGCTAATAAAGAGTCGCAAACCTATGCATGTGAACTCGCAAATAGCGTTTCTCAGGAAAATCGCTATTTTGCAAGTGCAGATTAAGGGAAATCACAATCAGGTGGTAAAGTGGAGAAAAAGAAATCACACAGGTGCAACATCTCAGAAACCTATTTAAACTGACCTAGAAGACCCCTGAAGCTTTTCACAATGGCAGCACTCAACGTGATGGCGAGGAGGATGAGGAGCCATGCAGCAGTCCAGCGCAGAAGGATAATACAGGAGCGGATTTTTGCACATCACATTGCTGGGACAAACAGAAAATGAAATCTACGACAAGTGCAGGCAGAACGGTGCAATGATCCTACACCTAATAGCAGAATTGGAACCCCTAATGCAGCGCTAGACCCGTAGGACCCATGCATACCCGCCCCTGTCCAGGTCCTATGTTGTGTATACACAAAAAGAGGGGGGACGGGAAGCTTAAATAAGAAAACAAAAAGGAAATAGTCGAGGTCCAGTGCCCTTGCTCCCAAGACTAATGATTAAACACACAAAGGGGGCATCAGTTCCTCTAGGAGAGTGAACCATAATCTAGTTCGCTCAATAGTATAAATGAAAGGAGAGAATGTTCTGAGTAATGTAGTTGTTTGCTCTGTAAGAAAACCATAAGGAGGGGAGAGAGCTGTAGGGTGGGTTGATTCTTCTCGGTGACCTAGTGCCCTCAGAAGACCGCACGAGCGCCCTGAGTCATCATTGGGCATTGCTCCTCGTGTGAGTGGCGCTGCAGTCCCTCACGGGCCCCACAAGGGGGCTCTTTAGCGGAGTTCTTTTGGTGGAGATGCTGCAGTTGTGCATGCGGATCTGAGGGCCTAGTGAAAAAAATATATATTCAGTGAGTGCAAATTTAAAATGACCAGACAGTACCCGTCAATTAATTTATTCAAGGGTCTGGATAGCCAATTAAAAGAGGTGAACCCTAGAGCGTCCCTATATAAACCAAATAATAGGGGGGCGTCTGTGATACTAGAAGTTTGTCTCAGGGTAAGAGTGTGGGTGTCGAGATAAAAAATAAAGAAATATATATATATATATATATATAAATATAATTATTGGGTCAACATCGAATGGTCCCTAATGGATCTAATTGCGCTTATTCAGGACCAAACCATATTTCTCAAACCAAACAGTTGGGTTTGAAGACGCAGGTTCCAGGCCTAATGCCTATCAGCCTGCAGTACCTTTGTCATCAAGGTGTCAAGCGTCTTGGCGCTATCCGGTACGTTCAAAGTATGCACCTAAGCCCAACCCCAGCAGGCCTAGGTATGGGCCCCCTTGGCAGCCACTTGCCCAAATAGCGCGAGAGTGCTGAGGACAGGAACTTGAATTCCTCCTTGCCACCTCGGGAATGCCGGCAAAACCTGAGGACAGGATATTGGATTCCTCCTCGCTGTCTCAGGACAAAACAGTATAATTACTCCGTCCTCCATTTCCTGGGGATCCTAGTGGCGCTCACCACGACAGGATACCTTTACCAATCCCATCTGGACATTTCGCATTAATACGTTTTTCATCAGGGCTCAAATGTAAAGTATCGGAAACCCCCCCAAAAAAGGAATAAAGGAGCCTGCGTCACCACCCCGAGGCGCGAGGATTTGCACATATTGCGAGAACAAATTATGCGAATCCTTATCTGTGAGTCCCTTAACAGTGTTAGCAAATAGCGAGTCGCTAATAAAGAGTCGCAAACCTATGCATGTGAACTCGCAAATAGCGTTTCTCAGGAAAATCGCTATTTTGCAAGTGCAGATTAAGGGAAATCACAATCAGGTGGTAAAGTGGAGAAAAAGAAATCACACAGGTGCAACATCTCAGAAACCTATTTAAACTGACCTAAAAGGCCCCTGAAGCTTTTCACAATGGGAGCAGTCAACGTGATGGCGAGGAGGATGAGGAGCCATGCAGCAGTCCAGCGCAGAAGGATAATACAGGAACGGATTTTTGCACATCACATTGCTGGGACAAACAGAAAATGAAATCTACGACAAGTGCAGACAGAACGGTGCAATGATCCTACACCTAATAGCAGAATTGGAACCCCTAATGCAGCGCCAGACCCGTAGGACCCATGCATACCCGCTCCTGTCCAGGCCCTATGTTGCCTGCACCTAATTGCCTCAGGCTGTGTCCAGTGGGTAGTAGCTGTAGCTGAAGGGGTATCACAAAGCTCCCTTTCACGGTTCTTCAAAACCTTCCTGGATGCCATGAAGACAAGGATCCACGCCCACCTCACCTTCCCCACAACCCAACAGAATTTGAACAAGACAAAACTGGACTTCTACCAGGTAGCACAGTGCCCTCGTGTGATCGGTTGCATAGATTGTATGCATGTTCCCATTTGTTCCCCAGCATTCATTCATTCATTTTCAGGAACAGGAAATCCTCTCATTCAATCAATGTGCAAGTAGTGTGCAATACAAACCATATCATAACAGACATTGTGGCGCAATACCCTGGAAGCGCACATGACTCCTATATATTTCGATTCAGTGGCATCCACACCCGTCTGCTCAGGGGTGAATTTGGCGAAGGATATTGTAAACACATATACTTATTCTCAACACAAATAGACTAAATGTCAATGTATAACTGTTGCTAACCCTTTGCTTACCACCCAGTAGGTGACAGCGCATATGCCATGCGGAACTACATATTGACGCCATACTTCAACCCAGCCACACCCACACATGAGCAGAGGTACAATGCTGCACATATCAGCACACGGACTGTAATCAAATGCATGATTTGACTACCGATTACATCCTGCATAAAACTGGTGGAGCGTTGCAGTACCGGCCAGTGACCTACTCCCGGATAGTGGCTGCATGTGCCATGTTGCACAATATTGCCACCAGAAGAGTCATACCCATTGAAGTATCGGACATTGAGTCTGAGGGGGACAACCAGCCTCTTGCACAACTACGACAAGCGCATGGGGCATGCTCAGTAGAAGGGCAAAAGAGACGTGCAGACATCACACAACATTATTTCTGAGGTATGTAATGATGAGACAAGACACTTACATTTCAAACAGAAAAATATTTACTAATATGAGCCCATGTAGTATTGTGTAGCCAGAGAATGGTGCTAAAAAGTACAGTGATTGCCTTCCAAAAACAGCAAATTAAACTATTCCAGGACCTGGAACTCAATCACTATCATGGTTTTGTCCACGGTTACGTCACAACGGGCAAAAAAAGAAGGACATGTCAGCATAGCGCTTCCTGCCACGCACCACCAAACGCCTTTCAACTGTATCTGCTACATCCCCCTGGTGTGCACCGGAAGGTGTTGTGCTGCAGGTACAGCGCCTCCTGGCAGTGGTCACTCGCACCGACAGGCTGGATGCCTCCTCACTCCCCTCCCCCCTTTACATTTCTGCCACCAACAGTAGCAGCCTGGACCTGTTCCATAGCAGTGGTTACTTGGCCAAGAGCCCTGGCCACATTCCCACAACAATGACCCATTTCAATTTGCATGGCCACGGACCGAAGTGAAAGCAGTGCAGTGGTGTTGCAAAGGTTATTGTTTGACCTGGTATAGCCAGCCATGCGCATCATGTACTGCTGATGCCTCCTCCTCTGTGTGTCGTGGCCCACAATCATCACCCTGCTCAGCTCCTGCATGCTTTCATTAGTCTGAATATTTCCCTCCACCACCGTAGTAGTTCGTTCCCGCACACTATCTGTCATGACCATGATGTTCCTTGTCAATTTTGTTAGTTGAAGCTGGATTCATCCCCATATGTCTTGCTTGCAGGCACTGCACCCTCAACATCTGGGAATCCCCGCCACCCCACAAATTTGGAGCCTGGTCCTCCTGAGCAGCAATGCGGGCCCTTGAGCTGCGCCTCCGTCTTTGTCGGACCTGTGCCCGAGGTGTAGGTGTTGTGTTCACATGAGGCTGGCTAGTCACAGGCGTGGGTTCAGCAGCTGGCTCAGATTCCGTGGGCTGCAGTATTGGAACTTGGGCCCTGCGTTTTGTGGGTGTGGGGTGTGTGCTTGCTGGGGAGACAGGTGTCTCCACGTCAGTCTCTGCAGGAGTCTCCGAGATGTGTAGACATTCATTGTCTTCAGAGTCTCCTTCTGCTGCATCTGCGATGTGAAACCGTGCAATGTTAATTTGTGTTAAGGCTACTGTTGTGTGACATTAAGCATATTTGGCTGCGATTAAATCACTGACTGCCATCACTGACTGCCATCCAGTGTTGGCGTGTTTTACTTGCCATTGTTGTGTTCGACTACCCACTTGCCTGACATGCCTGCAACTCCCATAATGCATTTGGAGTATGAGGGAAAACGTGGACTGTAGTTTGACCTGTACACTGGGGTTGGACTGAGGGGATGTGCACAATTGAACAGTACTTTGAAGTGAATAGTTGCATGCAGCTTACCTTGTGAGGTACTGGCCGCTCAGGATGTGTCCAGCTGGGTCACTCCCACCACTGCTTCTGGCTGGATTGTGGACTCTACCAGATCCCCCAGGGCTGTATTGTCGGGAACTGTACATGCCCCCCAGTACTCCTGGCCTCCTTCAGCTATTCGCTCCTTGGCACGGCAACGCAGGTCGTACCATCTCTTCTTGAGGTCATCTATACTGCGGTATGTGACCCCCACAGCATTGACCTTGCTCTTGATACGAAGCCATATCCTGCGTATTTCAGCCTCTGGCACCTTCAGTGAGAGTTTCCCAAAGAGCTTGTCATGGCTCTTGGCCACCTCCTCTATGAAGTTTTCCAGTTCACTCTTGCTGAATTTCAATTTGCGCTTCCTGGGCGTGGCACTCTCCATTGATATTGGTTGATCCATTCTGGTGCACTGAAAGTTACTGCACACCAAGTTGGAATTGTGAATCTGCTCAGCTCCAGCACTTTGCTTCCACCTCTCATTTTCTCTGGGCACTGAATGAAGGATAGGCTGGATGATTTCCTGGTTGTGATGTCATCAGCATGCTTCCAATGCAAAGCGCTCTTTACGATTGCGTTAATTGCGATTTCGCAAAAGATATTTTTTGGGATTTACGCGTCTCTATTGTCAAATTGCTATTGGCGATTGTGATTTTTACCGATTCAGTAAATATTCGCAATGGGGTTCATGCATTGCAAACAGCACTTTCTAAATATCAATTCATTAAAAATCGCTATTTAGGAATCACTAAATCTGATTTTCATGCATGTACCCGTATGTGTGTAAAGGTTCCCTCATCCGTTCATATTCCTTTGTTTTTCTAATTTCTGGAGTTGTAGAGGATCTACAAATCACAAATGGCAGATGTATACAAAAGTATTAACCCTTTAAAGCCTGCTTAACAACTTATTACAATGCTTATATCTCTTAAACTATTGAACACTTTTACTTCAAACCAACAAAAGCACATTTTCTGAGTAAAGTTTTACTTTAATGCCAAGTTTGAGGTAAGCCTATTCAGTAGTTTGGACCGGAGGTTCTAGCATCCTTTCCTAAGGGAGCTAAAATGGGAAAACACAATTTTATTCCCTCGCCTTTTTATGTCGAGCTATTTATAGCTCTGAACTACTGCAGGGGAAACAACACTCTTGAACAAGTGGATTCTTCTCAATGCATGTTGTTTACTGAAGCGTGACACTTCGCCAGGCGCGCGCTTGGCCTCACATCCCATTCCCATATGCTTGTTCCCTCCCACTCGCTCGCTCCCCCTCTGCCTCCCCCAACGCCTCGCACCAGACTTCATTGGAATGGCCGACTGGCGCGTGCAGGCAGCGTGAGCTGACTCTGCCTCGTTTCTTGTTTTCATCGTCTCGTCAGGTGGGCGTGTATTCCCTGTTGTCTTCTGGTACTCTTTTGTAACCTACATTTTGTAGCCTGCACACGCTACTTTCCTCTTGTCTACATGACGTTAACGTTTGTTCTTGTTCTTGAGTGTCTGCCATATATTCAGTATTATACCTCTAATTGTACTTTTTGTTTTTCCCTCGTAACCTGCACACATATCACTCTTCCTCCTTTGCACCGTTTGCTGTATTCCGCTCGCTCACACTGTCACCCTTGTCTGTGCGGCACCCCCCGCCCCCATCGCCCTCGGCCATCCCACATTCTCTACTGCAATCACCTTTCCCGACAGCACCCGACCCCCCGCATTGTCCCCCCAGACGCCCATGGCAGTAAACCCGCCATCACAATTGGCCCCAGAAGGATGAAAGGCCCAAGCTTGACGCCCCTCCAACTCACGCACCAGTCCCCTCCCTCAACCTCTGCTCCTGCGCGCAGTCGCCTCCGAACCGCGTTGGCCGCTCCATGCTTAAATCCCCCCCTGCATACCCCCTCCTCACTGCCCCTAGTTAAGTTCTGCTAGGCACCCTGGCAGCCCTGATCGAATCCCTGTTGTCTTGAGAATTGCCCCCTTATTTAACCTCCACAGGAGGTGGGAGGATGGTACCAACTAAGCATGGGCGGAAAATCCGTTCCGCTCGCGGATTTTCAGTAAATTCGCTATCCGCAAGATTCGCGAATTTCCCGCAAAATCCGCGTACGAAAATCCGCGAACGGGGATTGGGTCAAAAGTTCAAGCTGACTTTTGTAACTCTTTTAGAATGGTGCCAGCAAGCTGCCAGAGCCATTCTAAAATAGTTACAAAAGTCAGCTTCAACAGGAAGCTCTAATAGATAAAGTAAAGCAAGTGCTGCTCAAATTCAGTTACACAATCATTAATCACCCCCAAACTTGGGGTGATTGATGATTGTGTAACTTAATTTGACCTTCAACTGGAGCACCTGCTTTACTTTATCTATTAGTGCTTCCTGTTGAAGCTATTTCTAGCTATTTTAGAATGGCGCTGGCAGCTTGCCGGCGCCATTCTAAGTGGGGCTGAGGGCAGAAGGGCACAAAAGTGGGACAGAGGGCAGAAGTGGACAAAAAATGAGTGGGGCAGAGGGCAGAAGGGCACAGAAACAAGTGGTACAGAGGGCAGATGGGCATAAAAACAAGAGTGTGGCAGTGATTAAGCAGGCAAAAAAAAAACCCAGCGAAATTGCAAAGTGCCTCACGAACACCCGCGAACATGCAAAGCGCCTCGCGAACACCCGCAAACACGCACAAATAAAAAAATCCCCAAATTTGCGCGAATTCGACAATTTTGCGGATTGCCAATTCGCAAATCCGCAAATTTGCGAATTGCCAATTCCCAAAATTCGCCCATGCTTAGTCCCAACTCCCTGGCTGCCCTTCTCCATGCTCACTCCTCCTCTCGCCCCGCAACCCACACACGGAAACCGACCCCTTGTATTTTTATTCGCTCACAATTGTCACCTTTGCCCCATGCAACCCGACCTTTCCTTTTGTAATTTGTTCACTTCCACAAGTGCCACCATCGCCTACGTAACGTTAAAGTTTGTTCTTGAGTGTCTGCCGTATATTGCAGTATTATACCTCTAATTGTACTTTTTGTTTTTCTCTCGTAACCTGCACAGATGTCACTCTTCCTCCTGTATTGCACCGTTTGCTACCTCATGTATTCTACTCGCTCACACTGTCACCCTTGTCTGTGCGGCACCCCCCCCCCATCGCCCTCGGCCATCCCCACATCCTCTACTGCAATCACCTTTCCTGACAGCGCCCAACCCCCCGCATTGTCCCCCCAGCGCCCGCGGCAGTAAACCTCCATCCCAATTGGCCCCTCCCCCGCCCCCCACGCCTCGCACCAGACTTCATTGGAATGCGCTCCCAAGCTGCTCACCCGCCGCTTGCCATATACTATCCCTGCCCGCCTCCTTCGCCCCCCCTCCTCTGCATGTCCCTACCTCCTTCTCTCTCGTTCTCTCAAGCCTCCTCTCTCTCTCCCTCCTCTCTCGCCACACTCCCTCAGTATTTCCATTACAAGGGTGGCCCCCCCCGGTGTGTGTCCCTCTCCATGACTCCTTGTTTATTTTACTTCACGCACCCAGACACGTATTCTTTAGTCTTATTTTCATTCTTTCCTTTCCAGCGCACTCTTCCCATCTTTGTCTGTTTCCTTCGCCCCTCAATCAACTCTCTCGAGCTCGGATGCGGACACTCCCCCGTCACCCTCATCCTCCTCTACCCGTCTTCACATTACTTTTAAATTCCACGTGCCCTCTCTCTAGCTCACTCTCATCTCTTCTATGGCGCAACTACCTCCTTCCTATCTTTGTCATAATCGGGTTGCCCCATTGAGCCAAGGTTCAGGATAGCGTTTTAAAATGAAGAAAACAAGATAATGTATATTTTCCTTGCTTGGTTATATTCTTGGCTCACAACTCGTGACCAAGTCGTGTTGGCCCCTGAACGGCGGGGTTGGCTAAACAAGAGAGGCTCGCGTTACACACTGAAGAGTGAAGAAAGACTTGGCACACACATCCCCTCTGGTGAATCCAAAGCCAGGTGTAACTTGCTTAGCCAGTCGCAGTGCCTTGAAGAGGTAAACTCTATAAAACTCTATTAAAAAAAAAAAAAGTTCCATCTAAAATAAAAGACGAAGTGTAAGCTACCGTATCCAAAAGCTAAGCAGACTATATTTGAGCTAACACGGAGTACAACCAGCGCTCCTAAAGCCAGTTATCTTGACTAACCAGCATTCCTAAACCATGTCATCTTGAATTTCCCTACTGTTCCCTGATAGCAGGAAGTGACGTATCTCCTACAATTTGTCTCCATATTCTATGGTTGCAAGTCATATTTATCGACAGAAACTACAGTAGCGTTTCACTGGCACCATATGTAACTGAAATGTTCGAGTCATTCATTCCATAGGGATGTTCTGCAGCATGTGTGCACATCAGAGAGTGTGCTTGCTCATAAAATCGGTGCATTCGCCATTCAGCACAGCACGAGCCGCCCACTCTACATGCTGTCAAACTGTGCTTGGGCTCCTTTAACGCACAGGGCGCACAGACAGCCCATGCACTCTCACACACACTGCATGCATTCATAGCATGCAGTGCGTGCACTCAAACCCCAAATAATGCACAATCAACTATCAAAAGTGCATGCCTGCACACTATTAAAAAAACATATGCATGCACACAAAACAGTACATCAGGGGAAGATTGGTGCCTTGACACGTTTTCAGGATAGCCAGGGACTATGTATGTAATGTGCATTTAGATTCATTGCCTGCAAATGTGTGGCATGGATCAGGTCCACCTGATCTTAGATTGAACACACCTGCAGTACATGTATGTATAGACGCCGACATCCCATGTGGGCGTGCGCACACGGATGCAGTACACTGCACAACACATAGTACAAACACACACAGTGTAGTGTGTATGGAACTGTACAGTTATACACCTGCACCATACATTGAGTCACAGACACCACAGAGAGCATGCAAGTGTATAACATACGGCTGATGCACCCACACCACATACAGTGTGCACACATGCAGAGAAAGAACACAGACCACAAGCATCTAAGACAACATAGCATATGTTGCCATATGACGCCACAGAATATGCCACACAAAACTTGCATATTATACACAACACAAACTCCTTTCAGTGATTTATGCTCCGCACACACAATGCAAATCTATCTACCTATCTACCTATCTATCTATCTATCTATCTATCTATCTATCTATCTATCTATCTATCTATCTATCTATCTATCTATCTATTGCCCTCCCTCTATCTATCTATCGCCCTCACTCTATCTATCTATCGCACTCACTCAATCGCATCACCACAGCATCACTCAGCACCACCACAGCATCACTCAGGGGCACCACAACATCACTATGCGCCATCACAGCACCACTGAACGCCACAGCATCACTTGTCGCCACCACAACATCACTCAGCGCCACCACAGCATCAATCTGTGCAACCATTCAACAACAACTGGTTCAAATATGTGCTCTCAATGTTTCAAGCTTTATTACAAATGTCACAAAAACTTGTTAATATTTCACTTCTGTTCTTGGATTTTCGTCACAATAAAATACACTGAACATAATCTTCACAAAAGTTATTTACAAAAGTTTAAGCTATTGCCATTATAAATTACAATAACTTTTATTTAAGTATTAATTATTTAGAAAACACTAAAAGTTATTGTTATTTGTAATATCAATACATCTAAGTCACGTAAATAGAACACATATTGCATTAAAAATGCTATAGGTGTCACATTTGCAAAAGTTATAACTATTGGCATTGTAAATGACAAAGCTATTCATTTCACTATATCAAAACCAACACATAAATAAAATATTTGTCATTTACTATACCAAAGGTTCAAAAAAGGTTCAAAATAAGCTTTATTCGATATTCAAGAAGAAATATCATGTAAGCGTACATAACAATAAAATTAAGAAAATATCAGTGATTAAAAACATAGAATTTCGGTTTAAAATCATCAGTTAGTCAGCTAAAAGGTAAAATGCACAGGTAAAAAAGCGTTAAAAACGACATCAATATCACACAGACCATTCTAAAGATTTCCTGAACTTAAGCAATAGTTTTAAAAACTGTTCCATTATAGATATCACATCCCTATCTTCAAGTTCTTGTAGTCGCTCAAAGGCGTTTTTACAGGACCTCACAGCCCATCTCTTAAGTAGGGGTTTCAATAGAGCTTTCCTCGGAGTCACGTAATATCTACAAAATAGGATGGTATGGATATTAGATTGTGATGAAGTATCGTCACATGGGCAAGGGCAAAGAATCCGAGACCAGTCATTACATATAGGGAATGTTACGAGACGAAAGAAGGAACCCAGTCTGAATCTGGTGAGCAACATTCTAGAGTAACAAGAGAAATCCGTAGAAAGATATAATTGTAGCCCCTTATATGATGTCACCCTTTGGTATGCCTGGATATTTTTATATTGTTTTTGCTTATTCCATCTGTTTGTTTCCAGGTAGTCCATTAGGGTCTTTCTTAGGATTTTCCTTGAGATATTTTCCAGTGACAAAGGGTCTGTGAACATCTCTGGACGCCCAATTTCCTCAAAGAAATTTTTGACATAGGCCAACCATTTAGATTGGTTCAGGTGTTTGGCCCCCTCCTGCTTTAAAATGTCTAATATCACTTCTCTGTTCAAAGCAGTCTCGGGGGTGGTCCAGATTTTGTGCCACAGAAGAAGGGGCTCGACTTTGATTATATCTGATAGGTCTAACTCAATGTGCATCATATGCACAGAAGTTGTTTTTGTTGTGGCCAGAAGGTACCTTAAAAAGTAATTTTCCACTTCCACTTTTTGTATCGATGAAATGTTTTTATCAATACCCCAAAGACCGGCCCCATAGGTTGCTGTTGAGGCGCATTTTGCTTTGTATATAGTAATAAGCTGTTTTACCGGCCTCCCCCCTATTTTTCCTGCAAAGTCTCGAACCCCGCCAATGGCTCTAACAAACGCGAGTTTCCTCTTCTCAACTGCCGATTGCCGTGATACTTTTCTGTGCAGACAAATACCCAAGTATGTAAAAGCCTCCACTGTCTCCAGTCTTCGATCCTCAATGAATACGGGGCATGGGATTTTTTTATACTTTTTGTTACATAGCATTGTATAGGTTTTTCCTATGTTCACTTTCAGGCCCCTATCATTCATAAAGGCAGTAAATGCCATAACCGCTTTTTGTAGCCCCACTCTTGTCTGAGAGAGAATTGCCGCATCATCTGCGTATAGCAGGATTGGGATAGATTGACCTCCTACTTTTGGGAAGTCACATTCGATGTTTTTCAGATGATCGCCAATGGCATTTATATAGAGCGAGAAAAGCAGGGGAGCTAAAATGCACCCCTGCCTAACCCCTCTTTTGATGTTAAATCGTGGCGAGCACTCTCCCTTTGGGCCAAATCTGACTCTGGCTCCAGCATCTCTATACAAGGCCTTGATGAAAAGGAGGATTGATGGATCTATCCCCAGTTGTTCTAGAGTATCCCATAATTGATCATGAAGGACGCAATCAAATGCTGAGGTTAAATCTATGTACGTTATGTACAGGCTTCGCTTCTTGATGTCGACATATTTGGACATGATCAGATGTAAATTGAGGGTTTGTTCTATTGTTCCTCTGCCTGACTGGAAACCATATTGTAAGTTTGAGAGTATGTTCTCAATTTCCGTCCATTTGGTTAAGCGCTTCAAGATGATGCGCCCAACGATCTTCATTAGGGTATCGAGCAGGGATATGGGCCTATAGCTCGATGGCAAGTGCCTATCTCCTTTTTTATAAATAGGTATTACTATTGCCTCTGCCCATGATGGAAAAAGATCAAAAGCATTTACAGAGTTTAAGACAGAAGTCAGTAGGGGGGCCCAAAACTCTATTTCTGCCTTATAGACATCTGCTGGGATGGCATCCGGGCCTGGTGCCTTCCCAGAAGGACTCTCCCTGATAGCCAGCTCAACCTCCTCATGCGAGAAAACAATGTTGCAATGACTCTCCCAGAGTGGTCTTATGGTTGATGGAGAAATTAGTTCTGATGTAGAGTTTTTTGAGGATGTGGGATTGTTATATAGCTTTTGAAAGTAGGCCGCCCACGTCTCGCCATTAATTGCCATGTCCAAACACCTCTCGGGCATTTTTACCCATGGGAGAGGGGTATTGATGAATTTCCAAAAGGCTGAGATGTCCCGGTTTTCAGACGTTGTCACCAAGTTCTGCCATGCTTCCGCCTTCAGTCCCTTTTTTCTATTTTTAATGGCTAGACGGTATTGGATTCTAGCCTGGCGTATTTCTATGAGTGGTTTTGGTGTGGCATGCAACAAATTCTTTAATGACTTTAAAGCCCTGGAACCGTTTTTGTCAAACCACCCTTTTGGGGCAATGGGTCCTGTCTTAAACTGTCGCGTCAATAGTTCTTTTAAAGTGGCCTGTATTTTGATGAAGGCTTCGCGGATGACATGGGGATTTTCAGTGATAGACAGACAGATATATACCTCCTCCCTCCTCTTGTTCACAAAATTTTTCAAAAGGTTAATTGGGTTAATTTTGTCCCATTTGATAGAGTATCCATTAGTAGCCCCCATTTTGATAGGTTGTTCATAATTAACCTTAGGACTATTTTGTCTGGTAGTTGGAGAAGGTAACTTGACAGTTAGGGACAAAGGATAATGATCACTATAAAGATGGTCGAGAGTGTCCCAGCAGAGTATTAACGGGGCATGATTTTTTGAAAAAAGTATGAAATCTATAATAGAGTTCGTTCCTCTACCATGAAAGGTTGGTTTGAAAAATCTTGGGGTGTGAAGTAGCTCATTTACAAAGTATAAATTGAGAGAGGTCAAAAGATTATTTAGCAGGTCCCCTGATTTTGAGTGTTGGAAGTGACTATGGGCCAGTTGTAGGTAAATGAGATTTACCGATTTTTAATTACCGAATTTTACCGATTCGGTAATTAAAAATCGGTAAATCTGAGGGGTGGATATGTAGGAACATCCAGATGTTCCTTTTACCGAATCGGTAAAAATCGGTATTTACCGATTCGGTAAATACCGACCTGTAATGCCCCATTCATTCCTATGGGCTTTGAAGCCCATAGGAATGAATGGGGCATTACCGGTCGGTATTTACCGAATCGGTAAATACCTATTCTGACAAGGGTGCAGGGGGTGTCACTTTGACACCCTCTAGCACCCCCAAAAAAGGTTCGGGGGCCATGTGGCAGGCATACCTGCCCTAAGGGAAGGTCTGCCTGTCATATGGCACAGGTGTGCATGCACACATGTGTATTTGTATTTGTATTTGTGAGTATTTATTAAGCGCAGCCTATCGCTCCGGAAGGAGCATCTTGGCGCTGAGAAATTGTGTGTGGATGGGATTGGATGATGGAAGCTCTAGATAGCGGCCATAACATAAGCATCAGATTGCTGATAGACCCAGGTCTTCAGTTGTTTCCTGAAAAGACTCTCAGTCTCAACCAGTCTGAGATTTAAAGGCAAGTTGTTCCAGGCCCTTGCTGCTAGGACTGTGAAAGTTTTTCCGCCCCTTGTTTTATATTTATACCTCGGAATCTTGGTAAGGTTACCACCGGAGGATCTCAAACTTCGTACGGGGTCATAGTGAACAAAGCGGTTGACAAGGTATTTCGGACCGATGTTTTTTAGTGCTTTGAAAACTGTTAGTAGAAGTTTGAAGAGGATCCTCTTGTGCAGGGGCAACCAGTGAAGACGATTTAATGCTGCTGAGGCTGAGGATTTCCTGGGAAGTTTTAACACTAATCTTGCAGCTGCGTGCTGTACACTTTGCAACTTCTTCAGTGTGGACTTTTTCACTCCAGCCATCAACCCATTGCAGTAGTCGAGTCGGGAGAGTATTAATGCGACCACGACCGATTTCCTGGATGCAATGGGGAGGAAGTCAAAGAATTTTTTTAAAGATTTGATAAGTCCGAAACAGCAACCTGCCGTGATCCTGACGTGATCATCAAAGGAAAGGGCTGTATCAAATTGCACGCCAAGATTACGTGCAGAGGTCACTGCACTAGGCGGGGCCTCTGAGTCTTTGGGCCACCAATCCTTAGGACAGAAGGGCAGATCTTTACCTAATGGTATAATTTCAGTTTTCCCACTGTTGCACTTCAAGTGGTTTTTGTTCAACCACTGAAATACATCCGTGAGACAATTCTGGAAGCGCAGCTCTGTGTCCGTGCAGTTTTTGTCGATAGAGACGACAAGTTGTGTGTCGTCAGCGTAAGACGTGACAAGCTCATGGGACTCTATCACAGCTAGGAGGGGTGCCATGTAGATGTTAAACAATAATGGACTTAATATGGACCCCTGCGGTACTCCCGATGTAATGGTTTTTACGCTGGATAGATGGGGGCCCAGTGACACAGATTGGGACCTATTGGTCAGGAAAGATGTTACCCATGCCAAAGCTGTGTCTGTCACGCCAATCTCACGCATCCTGTCAATCAGGATGGCATGAGAAATTGTATCGAACGCTGCTGTGAGATCAAGCAGGATGAGGACGGCTTTCCTCCCCTCATCCTGCAAGAACTTGATGGAGTCGGAGAGTTCTATAAGGGCTGTTTCAGTGGAGTGGCTGGGGCGAAAGCCAGATTGCTGTGGATGCAGAATGTTATGGTCCTCCACAAAGGCTTTCAGCTCCCAGTACACTATCTGCTCCGTGATCTTTCCTAGGGCAGGCAGGAGTGAAATAGGGCGCATGTTGGTCAGGTCTGTGGGGGTTTATTTTGTTTTTTCATCAAGGGTTTCACGATGGCCTTCTTCCATTCGTTGGGCACTACCCCTGAGTCTAAAGAAGCATTTATGATAGCGTTGATGTTCGGATTGACTGCCTCAATTAAGTGATGCAGTATACGAGGGGGACAGGAGTCAGTGGGTGCTCCTGATTTGCAGGCCATGATCGCTTTACGTGTCTGCTATAGGGAGACTGGTTGAAACCTGCAGAGAGAATGATGGTTATCGGCTACCTGCTTCTGGGGTTGTAGAATGGGAATGGTCAGGGGGGGCGGGAAATCCTTTTGAATGTTGGCAATTTTTTCGCCGAAGAAATTTGCAATATTGTTGCACAGGGTTTCAGAGGGAGGGATTTCAGGCTGTAGGGCTTTGGGATGGGTGAAGGATTTTACGATTGAGAAAAATGTTTTTTGTTTCTGGTGGGCATCGTTGATGGCTTTGGTATAATACTCTTTTTTAGCGGATTTTATACTAGAGAGGTATAGTTTCCTCTGTTGAACATAGAGGACTCTGGATGCCTCATCATATGTTTTCCTCCACTTCCTTTCTTTTATCCTGCAAAGTAGGTGGCTCTCAGTTAAGGCCTGGGTATACCAAGGGGCGTTCAGCTTCCTTCTGGAACACTTCACACGGTCACCTTTAAGATTGGAATTGTCGGAGATAATTTGATTTATCCAGAGATGAAAGTTACATGAGTCGACCGACACGTCACCCACCAACTTAGGTGCCTGTGCCAGTGGTTGGGAGTTCAGCTTGATACGGTCGGTCACCTTTTTCCAATTTATCGGGAAGGAGGTTTGAGAACGCTTTATAGTTGATGGAGCTTGGACTCTTTGTTCAATTGCGAAGGGGATGAGACTATGGTCAGTCCATATTTGCGGGATGGGAGGGGATATGGACATAGTACCTAGGTTGGAGCAGATACCGTCCAACGTGTGACCGGCTAGATGGGTGGGTGCGGTCACTAATTGGGCCAGTCCAAAGATGTTGAGGGTATGTTGAAAGCAGGTGGCGTGTGGGTCATCACGTGACTCCAGTTGCAAATTCATGTCTCCCATTATAGTGAAATGAGGGTAGCGTAGCATAAGTGACCCCAGTATTTCACCTAGGGAATCCAAAAAGGAGGTGGCATTGCCTGGAGGGCGATAAATTAAGCCTCCCGTGAAAGAGGTGGAGGGATTTAGCCCAATAGCGAAACCAATACTCTTGCTTCCTTTAAGATGGCCTAGATCGAATGTGTGGCACGAGAAATACTTTTTTACGATGAATGCGACCCCACCTCCTCGCCCGATTGGTCTGTCCTGTCTGAAGATGGTAAAATCAGGGGGAAGGGCAGAAGCCAAGTCGGGATTAGAGGAGTCGTTGAGCCATGTTTCAGTTATGAAAAGGGCGTCGAGGTCATGGCACATAATTAAGTCGTGTATATCTTGGCTGTGACAGCACAGTGAGCGAGCATTGATGAGACCTCCCTTGAAGTTGTTGCCACTATGCTTAGGGGGAGTGGTGCTTTTGGGTATCTCTATGGATGTAGAGAGGGATGTCCATTTGCAAAGTGAACATGAGAAGGGGCCCCACAGTTGGTCGGTGGGGAAACAGCCATGCGTGCATGCATGCACACCAGAATCGTTATTTTACCATCAAATAGTATTTGATGGTAAAATACCGATTTTTTAATGCTTGTGGGAATCAGAAGAGTCCCACCTACATATCAATTTTACCGAATCGGAAAAAATACCGATTCGGTATTTTACAGAATCGGTAAATTTACCGATCGGTAAATTTACCGATTCTGTAAAATACAGGGCCCTACATCTCAAATTGCATTTACCGGTCGGTAACGGCCGAATTCGGCCGTTACCGACCGGTAAATGCCTACCTACATCTGGCCCTATAAGTAGCATCATCGGACTCAAATTCATGTGTCTCAAAAATATCACAGAGATCTTTAAGGGCGTTTGGGCAGATGTGACAATTAAAATCGCCCATAAAAGCTATTGCACACTCTCCCCCAAAGGTTTCTTTGATTGTTAACAGGGCTTGCTGTAGGTCGTCCACGGCTTTCTCCAACTGTTCTAAGGTCATATTATTATAAAAGTTGACAATTAGCAATAGGAGGGATGGGGCAATGTCCATAACAATTATTTGAAATGAGTCTCTGAGTAGCGTTTTTCTAATCCTGTGGCCAACAGCAATGCTAATATACGTACAGAGACCCCCTTTGTGTCTACCCTGATTACTCACAGACGCCGGTGAGTGAAACGTCTGGAAACCCAGTAGGTGAATAGGGGAGATCACCCAAGTTTCCTGGAAACACAGGATAGAATAAAGATTAATCACATCTATCCACTCTGATTGTGTAACTTTCGAAGAAAGTCCAGCCAGATTCCATGAAAGGATTTGCAATTTGGATGTTTTATTCCTATTTTCCATGTGGGTAGAGGGTGTATTAACAATGGATTTTGGACCCAAGCGGGGCGTTGTTTTAGTTATGCCCCATTTATTAGTTTTTTCTCTTTTTCCCGCCCCGTTCTCTAAAGGGTTTTTAATAGTCCCATTCTCCGAATAGCCCTGAATGGGAGAATTATTAACGGTTGTACTCACAGATTTCTCGCTACCCCAGTTATCTTCTTTTCTTTGAGAGAGTCATTCTACGTCATCAAGTCCGTAGAGTGGCTCATAATAATTGTGACCAGCAAAGTTCCAAGATGGGGTTATGAATCGAGGAGGTTGAGCATATCCCACAGGGTTATGTCGTGAAGTCGGAAATCGTTGATAGTCATTATAAGGAGGAAATATATAATCCCTTACTGCGTACCTTGAGGGATATTTATCTTGGGTTGGTCTTCTGGACTGTTCAAATGAGAACTTGTCAAAATAAGATTTGGATTGGTATGGCTTTGGGGGCATTAGAGGTTCAGGGTAAAAGTAAGCCAGTGGTTTGGGTGTTATTGGGCCCCTGTTAAAACCTGAGAACCAGTCCGTAATATGTGTGGTGACTCTAGGGTCCTTGAAAGTAACAATTATTACGTCGCCCTCTATATCTTTAGGGCAAATTCCGACCCAATTTGTTCTTCTTACCATTATTATATCACCGTTTATGTGGGGAGGTAAAGGTCTATTTTCTCTAAGCCAAAAAATCACCTTGTTTTTAAGGCTATTGTGATTTTCATGACCTCCTGTAGCTGATAATGGTAGAACCCCCGTTAGTACAATAACGTTCTGTGATGCAGTGGGGGGTAGATCAACATTCCTTTCACATGACCGTTTTTCAGAAGAGGGGACAGTCTTAGTCATGTCTAGTTTGGTTTGTGTGTTGCCCATTCTTGCAGAAGCTATAAGAGAGTTTATTTGTGCCGATTGCGCCTGGGTATTGAGAGACACTTTTGGTGGGGCAACTGGATTTTGATTTCGTGCCCTCATCTTGATTGAATCTGTTTGTTGGGTTGATTGTTGATTTGAAGGTCTCAGGTCCTTCCTAGTTTTTTGGGCCGTGGTCATTTTTTCTATGTTGGGCGTTTTCTCTCCATCTGTAGAACTTGGGGGATCTGCTAAGACCTTAGTGGTTTTTACTGTATTATGGATTTTCTCTCCATTTTTAGAACTAGAAGCATCAGCTGGGGCCCTTTTGCCTGCTTGGATTTGGGTCGAAGATCCTATAAGGGTGTCCACCTGGCTACCTATTCTCTTCACTCTCTCGACTATTGGAATTAATAGCGCCTTCATAAGGTGCTCCATTGCGTCCACAAAGTCTTTAATTGAAGGAGGGACACAAGAGGTCAGTGTATCCCGAGGTAAGATGGATGTCCCTTCTACTATTTGTAGCAGTTCCTTAGTAAGTAGGTCCTTAGAGGATTTTTGGGCTTGGAGATTAACTTTTACTGGACCTCTTTTTCGGCGCTTTTTTGGAGGTGATCAAATGATGGCCTGTTTCCTTTTGGATTGATTTGTGGGATTCGAAATTTTTTCTAAGATTGGTATAAGGGGTGATGGTTGAAACATTGTTAACTTTTTGTTCCCCAATGATGATGGAACTTCTATTAAATCAGGAACAACGAACTCTGCGATCTTTGGCAGGTTTGGGGTGACAAGATCGATAAGATCAATAGATGCAGTATTAGTATTGATAGCTAGTTTCAATGGGGATGAACCAGGTAAGACATATTTCGGGGGGAAATAGGATTGAAAGAGTAAAGGACCATTATCCGTATTTAAGGGGTCATCATCTATATTTTCCAGGGTCGAGTTCAGTGGAAAAGCCTCAGGCGTAAGTGTGTGGCATGGGTCTAGAATGGTCTTTTTGAGGTGCTCTATGGATTGTCGCCGTGCGATACGACGCTCGGCCAGGGCCAGGTCTCTATCTATTTCAGCAGTGGCTTTGAAAAAGAATTTATCCAAAGGACCCAAGATAGGGCTACCTTCTGCATTTGATTGGGCATCTATACCGGATTTCGACATGATCGTAGGTCAAAGGGTGTAATAAACTGCTACTCACGTAATGGGGGTGGCCCAGCCCAGCCTAGTCAGGCCTTGGAGGGCCGTAGAGGGCCCGCCCTTTGCCCGGGCTTAGCCCCGGGCGTCCCGCTC
The DNA here is from genome assembly GCF_964263255.1 of Lissotriton vulgaris. Lineage (NCBI taxonomy): Eukaryota > Metazoa > Chordata > Amphibia > Caudata > Salamandridae > Lissotriton > Lissotriton vulgaris. The sequence goes on from NC_141687.1 coordinate 1,994,866,730, forward strand.
GCGCCCCGCGATGCAGAGGGCTCGCAGATTTATGTGCCCCTCCCGGCGCGTGTTACGCGTCAGGGAACGCGCCGCCGCTGAGGCTGCCGGGATATGAAGTCCCGGAGCGGCGGCGCGACTGGTGGCGGTGTCGGCGGTGGTTTTCTGCTTCCGCGTTCTCCTCAGTCTGCCTGCAACCTCTCGTGCAAGTGGCGCTGCCTCAGGTAATGGTTTCCTTCCTTGTCCAGTCCCCCCGCTCCACCGAGGGCTCGCAGATTTATGTGCCCCTCCCGGCGCGTGTTACGCATCAGGGAACGCGCCGCCACTGAGGCTGCCGGGATATGAAGTCCCGGAGCGGCGGTGCGACTGGTGGCGGTGTCGGCAGTGGTTTTCTGCTTCCGCGTTCTCCTCTGTCTGCCTGCAACCTCTCGTGCAAGTGGCGCTGCCTCAGGTAATGGTTTCCTTCCTTGTCCGGTCATTTACTATACCAATAGCTCAAACTTTCCTAATACGAGACCTATTGCATTGCAAACGCTTGTTTTCCTGGGCATGGATCTGCACGAAACTTTCAGGTTGTACATTAGATTACGATGGTAAGCGATTGCCAAGCTAAGTACAAGTCTGTCCATGGAGTTACCAAGTGTTAACCCTTTAAAACCTGTGTAACACATTTTTAAAATGCTTATATCTCTTAAACAGCTGAACATTTTTACAGCAAACCAACAAAAGCACATTTTATGAGTAAAGTTCAACCTTAATGCAACGTTTGAGTTAAATCGATTCAGTGGTTTGGGCTCGAGGTTTCAGCATAATTTCCTAAGGGAGCTAAAATGGGAAAACACAATTTTGTTCCCTCCTCGTTTTTTCTGTGCATGGATCTACACAAACGTTTCAATGGTAAGCGATTGCCAAGTTAAGTACAGGTCTGTTCATGGAGTCAGAACTGATAGGCAAATCAAAAAATGCCTTTTCAATTGAAACGGTGGCTGAAAAATAACTACACAGTGGCAACACAATGAAATTGAGATTCCGAAGTTGTGGGGTACATCAATTAAACATTATTCCGTGAGTTTTTTTTGTTCATTGGAAGAAGGGACGTTTATTTGAGTAGAGAATGGACACCACACTGCTTTATGATTAAGCATTATTCAACAGTCCCATGCCATTCACTCTGAAATATCAGAATTATTGATCTTAAGGCTGATATAAGCAAAGACGGCAGGGCTCATGCCAGTTTAAGGCTATTATGAGCATGGCAGCTATATGTGTACAGTGATGATGAAAAATGTATAAATCAGCCCACTTTTTCTTGGAATTCATGAGAAGAGACTTTTATGCATGCAGCTACTTTCACATGGTGGCTTTTACAAGCATTTCACACTAGATTTCGTAAAAGGACAGTCAACTGGGTTAGAAAAATCTGCATTCCATTGCTCCCCACAAGCCCTGTTTTTATCTTGTCACAAATAGTGTAAGAAAGAACCAACAACCGCTGTGTGCTAACTTAAGTCACTCATTTGGGATGCCTCTGATTGTGTTCTGTCATACGCGGCTTTGAGATTGTCAGTTATAAAGCAGAACTGCTAATGTCCCACCGGGAGCAGCATTCTGCTGCTCAGCCCCACTCATACACTCGTACAAACCATGCACTCATGAACATTCTATTACATCCAATCTGCACTGGCTGCAGCAGAGAACTTAGAGATATCAGGATACAACAATAATTACCTTCTCTTCATTTTATAAAATCTAATTAGTATATGGCTTACCCTGATCCAAAAGAGAGTCAGAAGGATCAGGGCTCTGAACCATATCCAATATCTCATTTAAAAATCCAGGATAGGGTGGTGCTCTTTACCGTAATAACGTTAATAAGCCCTAAAAATTGTGACATTTAAAAATCAGCAAGAAAATGTAAATCACAGAATACTGAAATGAAGGTGTCATCAATGCAACCGTAATTCAATAATACCCAAAACATTGCTTTACCAAACGGAAATAGAATGTTGAGGTTTGAGGCTACAACATATTGTGAAAAACAATAACCAGTCCTCACTTTTTTCTTATATTAGGTCATAATGGGCAGAGCTATGCTAAAATACCATGGACTGGGTTGTCTACAGGATAGCACAATGCACCTGATAAATTACATTTTGCATACTTACATTTTGAATTTGATTTCTCAGTTGGTTATTAGTAAATTTCAATGATCTTGCAATACTCTGTAGGTAATAAATTAACATGCTGCAAAAGAGAAGTAAAGAATAAAACCACAATCTTAAAATCCCTTATCGGCTTGAAACAAAATTGTTAGGAGATCTCTGTATATGTTTAAGTCATTCATTATATACAACTTAACACGAATAAAGCCCATTTTCCAAAAGGGTGTCATTCATCTGCACCTTCTGCCTGGCTACCAGAAATTATTGGGGGGTCCATTCACTTACTCTGTAGATTTGAAATCAGGATTTAAATGAGCAATTCCTAGTTCACCTCCTTATCGCTCCTTAATTTGAGCTGTGGCACATTTTCACCTTAGGTTTGGTTATTGTAAGTTACATGAAACACGCAAATAAATATTTGGACAGACCAGATATACCACAGGTTTTCAATTTTTCAACCTTCTTCTCTAATGCTCACACCCATTAGCACCATTCTTTGCAGTGTAGAAGTAGGGCGGGTCCACGCCATTCCTCCTATTCCAAAATAAGGTCATGTCTCCGAGCAGTTTTAAAGTTTCCTGTATGGGCATGTATTGATACAATTCATGTTGTATCATCGCTGCCCCTTTAATGGCAAGTTTCATGTCGGCTGAATTGTAACTAAGGGGCAGATGTAACATTGCAAGCCTTTTGCGAGTCCTTAATCGCGATTTTTAGTGAATCACTATTAAGGAATCGCAAACTGCTATGTATGTAGGAATCGCAATAATAATTGTGATTCTAACATATTCCTTAATTGCGATTCGCAAATTGCGTTTCGCAATTAAGGAATCCCTTCCCATTCATTTCTATAGGCAAAGAGGCCCATAGGAACGAATGGGAACTGCATGTGCAATTTGCGAGTACCAATTGCGCACGCAATTTCAAGGGTGGAAGAGTTCCAAAAGGACACCCTGTTGCATCTCTGCAATGTGCAAGTGTGCTCATGTGGCGCACAGACATGCCCAAAGGAAGTTGGTGGTAATTTGTGATTCCTTACAGCAATATCGCAATTTGCAATGGCTACTTGACTAGCATTTAGGGAATTCGCAAAATAGGGAATTGCAATGTTTGTAATTCCTTATTTTGCAAGTAGGTTTTTCTTTCATACATTGCACACAGCTAAATTGAGAATGTCAGCGTTTTTCAAGCGCAATTTAGCTTGATTCATCTGGCCCATAGACTCTGGAAAGAAACTCTTCAGTTCTGAGTGTTCCTTCATCTATGCTTTTTCAGATCTGCACAGGAGAAATGGCGTAGATGTAACCCACCTTAAACACATTCACAAGGTGTGCTGTAACATCTGCCAGGCCCAGTTACTGATACAGCTCAGAGCGAGACTCAAAACTCATCAGTTGGAACCATTCTTCTGGCCTCTCCTTATTTCATGTACCTAACCTAGTGCACCTTTTTTGTTCATGATGCATGTTTCCTGGCTCTCATATACTCTTGCATTGCTTAATGTTTTCCACTGGGATATGATCTTTGTATACACCATTCACCATAATATTTGTTACTGTCGTCGCAGTGTTCCAACCTACAGTCACAGTGCATCCATCTTTGCCTCAGTGCTAAGGTGCAATGTATTTTTTTAACAACACACCAATCCAAGGGTCAGAGCTGTCCACGTGCAAAAACCACAGTTGATGGACAAAATGCAGAACAATGTCATACATTCACCCCAGTACAGAGATCTGGGCCTAAATCCATCTTTATTTTGCACTCCACACCACCCCAGTTCAGACATGGCCATATGCAAATCAGTCTGACCCTGTGCCTCATGGGAACAGTCCAGCCCGAACTGCCAAGCCATGCCTTCCCTGGACCGGAAACAAGCTTCCGAGGCCCGGTCTCTGGCATACCAGCCGTCTTCAGCCCGGCTTGCTTCAATCCAGTGGTGTGGAGAGCATGGGACTCACGTCTGAGCATACCCAATCCACTCGGGGTGACAAATGCAAAAACCACAGTTGATAATCCATTAAAACATGACAGGATTGCTTGTTGCCAATGCGTTTCATGCCACCAGGGACTTCTTCAGGGCTTTGTTATGATGTTCTAACAGAAAGATGCGCTCAATCTTCCAATATTCTCAAAGTTGGTCACACAGATATATTTTATGAACATGAGCATATGAAGAAAGTGTTGGTATGACAGAAACGGATGCCTTTCTGGTCAATGACTGAATTGTACTTCACAATGTCACAGTATCTTGACTACCATAGTGTGGTTCATTAGTGAAGTTCTCAACGTGTGCGGCCCTCCAAGTGTGGCGTTATTATCCGGATGATAACGGCACACTTGGAGGGCCGCACACGTTGGGAACTTCACTAAAGTCACCGAGTATTTGGATGGTCTCTCGGGGCTACTTTTGTTTTAATTGGAGTATCCTGCTGGACGCACAGAACCTGATGTCTATTCCCGGCACCTATTCTTGTCCTACGGAGAAAAGTCGGGTTGAATTCTAACTTGCACCAGAAATTCAGAAGATGTCTTCAGTCATATTCAGGGCCGCTGGAATTATGCAATTGTGTAGCTGTTTTTGCCTGATTAAAGATTTGCCGCATTTGCCACATAGTCCGTCATCTGCTGCATAACCTGCAGATTTTAACAAAGAGACTTTTTTATTTTAGCTCAAACGGTTCAAAAGTTGCTAAAAACTCTGTGAAACATGTAGCAGTGCAGTGTCCCAGGCCCTTTGCAAAGCTTGACTGGTCACCTTTCTGTTCCTTATTTGTAAATGGGGGTGTTAAACAAGTTCTTTTGAGGTACAACCAACGCCCAGGGAACAATTATAAAAATGATAAAATAGTAAAGAAATACTCAATCCTGCCACTTAATTTGTCCCTCCACTGCTGCATAATTCCAGTGGCCCTGGTAATATTAATATAATTTTACTTGTCCCAGCTTTGAGAAAGCCTGACAGGTCTTCCGGGCCTCTAAGCACAGGGAAAAAAAACATAAACAAATCTCCGAGCGTTATCTGAATGCATTGAATGCATATGTCAAAAGGTATAAAGGTGCTTCCGAAACCAATGTATAGTCAGGTTTAAAACCAGACACTAGATGAGAGGGCCGTCTTTCAGTTTGTCCCTTTTGACTTATAATCCTTTTTCGAAAGGCACTAAACTTAAATCTGAAAAATCAAGTCGATCTTTTTAGTCAGAATGCGTCAGCTCCTTGTTCATGTCCTTTCAAAGTGTTCCTATGAGAAGTGTCACCTGGGTGCTCGCTTCTCAAACAATCTCCATATCTAACTACTCAAAACCAGTGACCTATGCATTGGACCCTGCTGAAGCTCACACCATGCCTCTTCTCTAAATGTGTAAAGAAACATAAGTTAAAAGAAGCCCAATAAGATAGCGCGGTCATTCAAACTTGGAGCATTTGGTGGAATCATTGCTGGAGCGGGGCGGGAGGAACCTGCTGATGAAGCATGCCACCAAGGGGCCTGTTGGTGCGTGAGGGTTATTGTAAGAAAATTAAGTCTTTTCCCTCAAGGAAATATCTGGAAGGACTCCAACCTCTAATCCCTAGTGGACTCTCTTTGATTAACTCATCCCGTACAGGAGGCCAGTTTCACTACGTACCTCTTTCTCCCTTTTTTGATTATCATTAGTGCTTCTCCTAGCCAAGAGACAAATAGCACACCATTGGAAATTGTCCATTACAAATCTTGTACTGGGTTGGCATGAAGAGGACTTGCGCTGGCTGTCCACAGAGAGTTATGCAATACATAGGGAGAAATATTGTGGGTTACGTACGTGCCCTATAGCTATGAAGTGGGATACACTGTTGGAAAAATGTAAGCCCAAGAGGAGGTTGATGTCTGATCTTAGTTATGGGAAGGGACATGCATTTCTTTGCCCTGCCTCTTGCTGTACTCTTATTATCCATTTTAGATGTTGTATGTTGCCTCATGTGACAACTCACACCATAGTTATTTTTGCTTTTCTCTTATTCTGATTCTTTATAATATATGACACTGTGATTTTCTGTAATATATGCGGACCACTACTGAGTTTCTACTGCTTATATTTTCTTATATATTAGAATACTGTGCTACTCTGGTACCTATATCGCAATATCTGTCATTGTTCATGCCATTAATAATGGTCCAAATGTACAACCGTTTTTAGCAGTCGCAAATGGGATATCGGCCAACTTACAACTGCTAAAAAGTGATGAATCATGCACCAAACCTATTTTGAAAGTCGGTATTCTGTTACTGACTCGCAAAGTTGGTTTTGTGAGACGCTATCAGCAAGGGGCATGCCAACCAAGGGGGTCCCTTCCTAATATTGAGTTGCAGGGGAATATAAGATGGTTTTGTGACTGCAAATACAGTTGCAAAACAGTCGCATTTACCACCAATGTCAAATTGTTGATAAGCCAGTCGCAAACCCCTTTCCCTTAGTAATTGGTAGCAAAAATGTTTTTTAAGAGCAAGTAGTGGTCCTGCTCTTAAAAAATGAAACAAAATGTTTAATTTTGATTTTGAAAATGCACTCTATTGTCCTGCAAGGCTGACAACATCCAGGCCGTCTGGGGCAACGCATTACCCAGTACCCTCCCCACTCCCCACCCTGCCGCCGTTCCCTAGCCCCTTTAGCTTGTCCTCATCAGCACATTGTCACCCTGTTGGAGGCAGGATAAGTCATTACCTCCACAAGTGGCAAAGAATCACGAGACAGATGAGTGCTTCAAATGTGTTCGGATGGATAGACCCTACCTTTCATGCCCACCCATTCACATATGTCACTTAAACCACAGCAACTCCTGGAAGAACACTTGTCCATTCTACAGTGGGACAAGTTAGCCATTACATCAGAAATAAGGACTGGATGGTTTAGACCTTATCTATCTGAACTTCTTCCTCAAAAAGAACAAGTTCACTCTGGCCCATGTTCGTCTGCCCTGGATCCAGGCGACTGAATGGTAGTGTTGAATTGCAGGTTGCCTATTTCCATATCCCCGTCCTGCAGTCTGACAGATTACCTACTGTTCCAAGTGGACCTTGAGCATTTTCAGTTCTCAGTGCCCCAATTGCCCTTTGGTTCTTCATGAAAGTAATGGTATTTGTCGCCGCACATATTCAAAGAGTGGAAATGCCAGTCTTCTCATACCTTGACTACTGGCTGCTATAGACAGGCTTGTCTGAGTGAGTCATTCCATCTAGTAAACAGTAAACCTCCTCATATCTTTGTTTTTTTATCAACATGCAGAAGTAACACTTAACTCCTTTGCAGAGGGTTCCCTTCATCTGAGCCATTCTGGATACAGTTCTGTTTCAAGCTTATACTCCACCTCGACCAGTGTGGGACATTTGTGCAATGATCCCAATGTTTCATCCTTTGGTCTGTGTCTCGGTGAGAGTGGCTATGACATGTCTTGGTCTCTTGGTGCTCCGCATCCTGCTAATGGACCACCCCAGCTGGGATCTGCAGGCTCAGTGGGCTCAGCACCAATGGATCTCGCCAGATTCCACTCAAGTGATTGACCAGTGGGGATTACTAGACCACCATTGGACCAGAGGTAGACCCTTTCCCTACCCCACACAGAGCTGATGTTCATGGCAGATGCATCTTTGCTGGGTTGAAGAGAAGTGGAGATCAGAGAACTCTGGTCCCGTCAGAGACCTGGCTCCACATCAATTTACTGGAATTGTGAGCGACTTGCTTGGCACTAGAAGCCTTCCTCCAGTCCAGTCCATCAAGTTGGACTGGATGCAGTTCTGCACAGGCAAAACTACCACCATGTGCTACTGCAACAAGCAGGGTAGGGTGTAGTTGTGGGTATTTCTTTGATCGTACACCAACTGGCAGGATCTTTAAACCTCAGGGTGGACAAACTCATTCGGCACTGCCTAGTGAATTACGAATGGTGATTACATCCATAGGTGGAACATGACATCTTCCAGCAATATTAAGAACCCCAGCTCCAACTTTTTGCCATCATGAGAATGCGCTGTGTCCAAGGTTATGCTCCCCAGACTTCCTAAGGCAGTTTTCCCTTGGAGATACTTTCTGACTGAGATGGAGCTCAGGACTATTAAATGCTTTTCCACCTCTACCTCTCCTATCCAAAGATCTTAAGAACATCGGGAAGGGCCAGGGGACTGTGGTACCCATAACTTCTGGCCATGAGCATCTGTCCTCTGATCTGAAATGGCTGCAAATTCAGGAAGAACTTCTGTCTCAACAGATCAGATTGCTGCATTTGGGTCTGCGCAGCCTACACCTCTATGCGTAGAGGTTGAGTGGTGTAGTTTACTGCTTTTGATCTTTCTTGTGAGTTTCTAGTAATGTTGGCCTCTAGGCATTCATCCACCAAAACCATCTAGGCTGGACACTGGTAAAATTGTCACTAGGTGTACTTCTCTGCATATCCAAGCTTTGTAATACCTTTTATCCATTGTTTTGTTGTTTGTCCTTTCTCTAGCACATCAAGGACTTGCTCGAATATTGTTAAAGGTTATTTATTGGTCATGTCATGGTGGAACAAGTAAGTCCCAGCTCTCTAGCGCTGCAGACTACAAAAGGAGGCAGCGCAATAGCTCGCGAGACTTCGTGTACACCTGAGGCGGAAGCCGGTGTTAGACTACCTGTGTCCTAATTTTAATTTGGAACGCTCATTTACATGTAAGTTTGATTTGTGCCGTATTTTAATCAAGATCTAGTAATCCCCTTACATTAGGAAACAACTCACACTGACCCCTGATTGAAGAGTGGTTCATGGCGGCCATAATGGTGTAACAAGTAAGTCGCAGCGCTCTAGCGCTGCAGACTACAAAAGGAGGCAACGCGATAGCTCGCGAGACTTCGTGTACACCTGAGGCGGAAGCCGGGTGTTAGGCTACCTGTGTCCTCATTTTAATTTGGAACGTTCATTTACATTTAAATTTGATTTGCGCCGTATTTTAATCAAGATCTAGTAATCCCCTTACATTGGGAAAGAACTCACACTGACCCCTGATTGAAGAGTGGTTCGCGGCAACCATATTGGTGGAACAAGTAAGTCCCAGTGCTCTAGCGCTGCAGACAACAAAAGGAGGCAACGCGATAGCTCGCAAGACTTTGTGTACACCTGAGGCGGAAGCCGGGTGTTAGGCTACCTGTGTCCTAATTTTAATTTGGAACGCTCATTTACATTTAAATTTGATTTGCGCCGTATTTTAATCAAGATCTAGTAATCCCCTCACATTGGGAAACAACTCACACTGACCCCTGATTGAAGAGTGGTTCGTGGCGGCCATATTGGTGGAACAAGTAAGTCCCAGCGCTCTAGCGCTGCAGACTACAAAAGGAGGCAACACGATAGCTCGCGAGACTTCGTGTACACCTGAGGCGGAAGCCGGGTGTTAGGCTACCTGTGTCCTAATTTTAATTTGGAACGCTCATTTACATTTAAATTTGATTTACGCCATATTTTAATCAAGATCTAGTAATCCCCTCACATTGGGAAACAACTCACACTGACCCTTGATTGAAGAGTGGTTTGTGGCGACCATATTGGTGGAACAAGTAAGTCCCAGCGCTCTAGCGCTGCAGACTACAAAAGGAGGCAACACGATAGCTCGCGAGACTTCGTGTACACTTGAGGCGGAAGCCGGGTGTTAGGCTACCTGTGTCCTAATTTTAATTTGGAACGCTCATTTACATTTAAATGTGATTTGCGCCATATTTTAATCAAGATCTAGTAATCTCCTCACATTGGGAAACAACTCACACTGACCCCTGATTGAAGAGTGGTTCGTGGCGGCCATATTGGTGGAACAAGTAAGTCCCAGCGCTCTAGCGCTGCAGACTACAAAAGGAGATGGCCACCTCTCCGCGCAGCGGCAGCGCGCAGCGGTGCTGAAATCGCGTCGAAGTCAAGCCAAAGTCCTGTCCATCTGCGCCCGTCCGCGCTGAGGCCGGGCCTAGGGCCAGAAATCCTGGTCAGGGATCTACATATGTTCCACCAACCAAAGATCTTATCCTATCCCTGAATATCCATTCTAAGCTGTGTCCTCAAGCTCTTACTGTGGATAAGTGGGCAGGTCCGATAGGCTGTCAACAATGTAAACAAAATGTAGAACCGATTAAAACACGTCGGAGCAAAGAGACAGAGAGAACTCTTACGGGAGGACTTATAAATGCCCGCTCTATGTGTAAAAACGCCTATCATAAATATGATCTTATTGCGGAAAAAGATCTAGACTTCCTATTAGTAACAGAAACATGGCTTAGAGACTGGTCCAATCCGGATATTGCCCAGGCTTTGCCCCAGGGCTTTTTAATACAGAGGTTGGACAGACCCCGCCAGCGTGGAGGAGGACTGGCAATTATCCATTGTGATATTTTTAAATGTACCACTATGGAACTACCAGATATAAAAGGAGCAGAATGTCTTGGATTTACTCTCCAAGCCCACGATTCCTTCACTTTCGCAGGGGCACTGATATATCGACCCCCCGGACAAGCAACCCAGTTTCTAGAACGTGTGGGGGAGGTACTAGCCAATCTAACTCTTAGATTTGCCAATTTTACTTTGCTGGGAGACCTAAACCTCCACTTGGATAATGTCAGTGACCCAAACGTTTTGTGGTTTAAAGAAATCTTAAACATTCTAGGACTTACGATACAAACAGTAGAGCCAACGCATACTGCTCGGTATATCCTGGATTGTATATGCTCCAACGTGAACACAATCAAGGTTGATCCACCGCAAACCCAAACATGGTCAGACCATAAGTTCATTGGTTTCAGCCTCAAAGTTGATAATCAGAAGGAAAAAAAAATTAATCTCGGGTAATAAGAACTCAATTCCTTGCTGGGGGAAAATCATAGAACACCCAGATTTGAATAGCTGGGTGAAGGCGGATAAACCATCTCTGTCAGGGAACGTGACTACTGATAATGAGAGCTATAAGGGATGGATGAAAACTATTGGGGAAAGAATGAAAACCCGGGGCACAAAATCCAAAATTAAACAAGGAAAAAAATCCGCCCCCTGGTATACAAACTCACTAAAAGGATCTCTGAGAGAAGTGAGAGTATTAGAGCGCAAATGGCGCCGCCACTATAAAAGTGATGATCGGGAAACTTATAAAAAAAAACAGGAGGAATTATCATGTTTCAATCAAACACGCCAAAGCAATTTACTACACAAATCTGAATGAATCTTCTAACAATAAGCAAAAAGAAATATTTCAAATTGTTAATAGTTTTAGGAACCCCAAAATACTTTCCCAGGAAATTCCGCCATCCCAGACCTTCTTCGATGAAATAGCAATGTTCTTTGAACCGAAAATCACTAACCTTACAAAAAAATTCCCACAGATCGACCAAGAAGAATCAGATACAGCATATAAAGCTCAAAAGGAAAAATCCGGTATTATAAGGTGGGAAAGCTTTGCTGTGATCAGCCCGGATGAATCTTCCCAAGCTATTTCCAGACTAAACTCAGGCTCACCTTTTGACCCCTGTCCTCCAGCACTATTAAAAGCTATAAAAGAGGAAGTTGATCCAGTGATTAATTCCATTCTGAATTCATCATTACAGACAGGAGACATTCCAACATGCTGGAAGGTTGCAGCTCTTAGACCCCTTCAGAAAAAAGCTATCCAAGATCCCACAGTACTATCTAACCTACAGCCCATCTCGCTCCTCCCAGCCGTATGTAAACTTGCAGAGACCTGTGTTAATAAACAGCTCACGGCATATTTGGAGGGAAATAATATTCTTCATCCAAATCAAGCTGGCTTTAGCGCCCATCATTCAACAGAATCTGCCCTGCTGTTTTCTACGGAAACAATTAGAGCTGCATTGGATCAGGGCAAAAGAGCAGTCCTGATCCTGCTAGATCAGAGGTCTTCAAACTTTTTGATGCCGAGAACCCCTTGTAAAACCTTTTTAGGCGTAAGGACCCCCTTCCGACAAAAGTTTCTAGAAACTGGTACTCCTCATCATCAACTTTTGACAACCATAAATGCGCCTGTTAGACCTCATCACATCCCTCCATCATTCATCCACCCACACTTTCACACATCCAGCCATCCACCCTTTCATCCTTCCATCCATACATCCATCATCCATCCACCCTTTCATCCATCCACTCATCCATCATTCATCCACCCATTTGTTTACACATTCATCCATCCATCATTCATCCATCCACCCTTTCATCCACCCATCCTTCATCCGTCCACCCTTTCCTTCTTCCATCCATACATCTATCCTTCACCAATCTATCCTTCATCCATCCACCCTTTCATCCTTCCATCCATACATCCATCATTCATCCATCCACCCTTTCATTCATTCATCCATTTATCATTCATCCACCCACCTTTTCACACATCCATCCATACATCCATCATCCATCCATTCACCCATCCTTTACGCATCCACCCTTCCTTCCATCAACCCATCATTCATCCACCCACCTTTTCACACATCCATCCATCATTCATCCATGCAACCTTTTATCCATTCATACATCCATCAACCCTTTCATCCTCCCATCCATACCTCCATCCTTCATCCATCCTCCCATCCATACATCCATCCTTCATCCATCCACCCTTTCATCCTCCCATCCATACATCCATCCTTCATCCATCCACCCTTTCATCCATACATCCATCCACCCAACCTTTCATCCATCCACCCATCATTCGTCCCCCACCTTTTCACACATCCATCCATCATTCATCCATGCAACCTTTTGTCCATCCATACATCCATCCACCCTTTCATCCTCCCATCCATCCTTCATCCATCCACCCTTTCATCCTTCCATCCATACATCCATCATTCATCCATCCACCCTTCCATCCATCCATTCATCCATCCATTCACCCATCATTCATCCACCCACCTTTTCACACATCCATCCATCATTCATCCATGCAACCTTTTATCCATTCATACATCCATCCACCCTTTCATCCTCCCATCCATACATCCATCCTTCATCCATCCTCCCATCCATACATCCATCATTCATCCATCCACCCTTTCATCCTCCCATCCATACATCCATCGTTCATCCATCCATCCTTTCATCCATATATCCATCCACCCACCCTTTCATTCATCCACCCATCATTCGCCCCCCACCTTTTCACACATCCATCCATCATTCATCCATGCAACCTTTTATCCATCCATCCATCTACCCTTTCATCCTCCCATCCATACATCCATCCTTCATCCATCCACCCTTTCATCCTTCCATCCATACATCCATCATTCATCCATCCACCCTTTCATCCATCCATTCATCCATCCATTCACCCATCATTCATCCACCCACCTTTTCACACATCCATCCATCATTCATCCATGCAACCTTTTATCCATTCATACATCCATCCACCCTTTCATCCTCCCATCCATACATCCATCCTTCATCCATCCTCCCATCCATACATCCATCCACCCTTTCATCCTCCCAGCCATACATCCATCCTTTATCCATCCACCCTTTCATCCATACATCCACCCACCCACCCTTTCATCCATCCACCCATCATTCGTCCCCCCACCTTTTCACACATCCATCCATCATTCATCCATGCAACCTTTTATCCATCCACCCTTTCATCCTCCCATCCATACATCCATCCTTCATCCATCCACCCTTTCATCCTTTCATCCATACATCCATCATTCATCCATCCACCCTTTCATCCTTCCATTCATCCATCCATTCACCCATCATTCATCCACCCATCTTTTTACACATCCATCCATCATTCATCCATCCACCCTTTCATCCATCCATCCTTCATCCGTCCACCCTTTCATTCTTCCATCCATACATCTATCCTTCACCAATCTATCCTTCATCCATCCACCCTTTCATCCTCCCATTCATACATCCATCATTCATCCATCCACCTTTTCATTCATCCATCCACTCATCATTCATCCACCCACCTTTTCACACATCCATCCATCCATCATCCATCCATTCACCCATCCTTTACCCATCGACCCTTCCTTCCATCCACCCATCATTCATCCACCCACCTTTTCACACATCCATCCATCATTCATCCATGCAACCTTTTATCCATCCGTACATCCATCCACCCTTTCATCCTCCCAGCCATACATCCATCCTTCATCCATCTACCCTTTCATCCTTCCATCCATACATCCATCATTCATCCATCCACCCTTTCATCCATCCATTCATCCATCCATTCACCCATCATTCATCAACCCATAATTTTACACATCCATCCATCCATCATTCATCCATCTACCCTTTCACCCATCCATCCTTCATCCATCCACCCTTTCATTCTTCCATCCATACATCTATCCTTCACCAATCTATCCTTCACCAATCTATCCTTCATCCATCCACCCTTTCATCCTTCCATCCATACATCCATCATTCATCCATCCACCCCTTCATCCATCCATTCACCCTTCATTCATCCACCCATCTTTTTACACATCCATCCATCCATCATTCATCCATCCACCCTTTCATCCATCCATCCTTCATCCGTCCACCCTTTCATTCTTCCATCCATACATCTATCCTTCACCAATCTATCCTTCACCAATCCATCATTCATCCATCCACCCTTTCATCCATCCATTCACCCTTCATTCATCCACCCATCTTTTACACATCCATCCATCCATCATTCATCCGTCCACCCTTTCGTTCTTCCACCCATACATCTATCCTTTACCAATCCATCATTCATCCATCCACCCTTTCATCCTTCCATCCATACATCCATAATTCATCCATCCACCCTTTCATTCATCCATCCACTCATCATTCATCCACCCACCTTTTCACACATCCATCCATCCTTCAGCCTTTCATCCATCCATCCACTCATCATTCATCCACCCACCTTTTCTGTGCCTCTCTCATGGGGGGGATCAGTATCTCTCTGCGTCGTCTTCCTTCTTCTTTCCCGCTCATGGGAGGGCATCTCTGTGCCTCCCTGCTGGGGGCGTGGGACGTGTCACGGGACACACAGCTCCAGGTGCGCAACATCCATTGAACTCAAAGGACTACATTACAGCCACTCCCCCAGCCCCCCCCACGCCCTCAGCTCCCCCCAGCTCGTGTAGGTGAGCCCGGCTGTAACAGCTTCAGGGACACACACACACAGTCACACCCAAGTACTTGACAGGTCTTTAAAAGACCTTTTACTTGTTAATGAGGCGTTGATGTTTTTGTTATGTTATGTTATGTTATTTTTGTCTTGTATAGCGCACGGCTACTCGAAGAGTGTCCCGGCGCTTTATTGCAAACCTGCATCACAACATAACAGACAGAAAAAACAGAAGCGTGGGAGAAGCCCTAACTGACAGTCAAGACTGCTATCTACAAAGTAGAAAGCCAGGTTTTAAGGCCCTTCCTGAAAGCCAGTAGATTTGCAGTACTACGCAGTGTTACTGGCAAAGTGTTCCAGAGCTGCGGAGCCAGCAGTCTAAAAGAACGACCTCTTATGCGTGCCTTTTTAATACGAGGGACCACGGCAAGAAACAAAGACCCCGACCTCAGGGATCTAGCGGGATGGTAAAAAGCTAGCCTTTTTTGTAGATATTTTGCTCCTGAGGCATGTAGCGCTTTGTGGGCCAAGGTTAGGGCCTTGAAGATTATGCGCTTCCGGATGGGGAGCCAATGGAGTGACTGCAGGAGGTCCCAGGTTCTAGCCCGGCCAGGTAATCCAAAAATGGCCCGTGCTGCTGAGTTCTGGACCACCTGCAGTCGTCGGAGCAGATACTCCGGCAGACCGAGATAAAGGATATTGGAATAATCCATTCTCGAACCGATTATAGCCTGAACCGTTATCTTCCTGTGATCCTCCGATAGTATAGGAAGAAACTTACGGAGCATCCGGAGCAGACCGAAACAGGTGCCAGTGGGACCAAGAATCAGGGAACGCAGTGTCAAGCCATTATCGATCTTAATACCCAGGTTCTTGGCTAACTGGGAGGAGCCTGCAGGAGGAAACATATTCACAGGCCACCATTCCTGCCAGTCTGGGTCCGATCTGCACCCGAAGAAAAGTACCTCCGATTTATCCGAGTTGCACTTGAGGATGTTAAGCTGGAACCAATTAAAAACAGCCCCAAGGCAACCCCGGATACTCTCTCCATCAAAATCCGCTCCTTTCCCGCTAGTAAGGAGGAGCTGGGTATCATCGCATAGGAAACGATCTGGGCCCCAAAAGACTCCGCCAGTGCCGCCAAAGGGGTCATAAAGATGTTAAAAAGCATCGGGCTCAGCACAGAGCCCTGAGGGACTCCGACACCCAAAGGCGGCATTTTGGCGGAGCTGGGGGAGGCCCAGTCCGTTTGTTGACGACCAGCCAGGAAAGATCGAAACCAGCTGAGCACCGTCCCCCTCAGACCGATCTCATAAAGTCTGGCGAGGAGACCCTCGTGGGGGACGGTGTCAAAGGCCGCCGACAGATCGAGCATCACAAGCATCGCTTTGCCTCCTGAGTCCAGCACCTCCTTAATTGCCTCCGAAACCTCCAAAAGCGGTTTCGGTGCTTAAGTTGGTGCAGAAGCCGGATTGAGTGGAGTGCAATAAATCATGGGATTCCAGATAATCGGAGTGCACCTTGTGCGCATGCTTCTCGAGGATCTTGGCAAAGGCAGGCAGAAGCGAGATAGGCCTATAATTAGCCAATACCTCCGAGTCCAGACCGGGCTTTTTAAGCAGAGGGATAATCATCGCCTGCTTCCAAGCCTGAGGGACTGCACCCTCACTGAGAGAGCGATTTAGAAGAGGATTCACGATGGGATTAATGACTTCAGCCATTTTAGCCAAAAATTTGGCAGGACATGCGTCAAGAGGTGATCCTGATTTAAGACAGGCCATCAGGTTAAAGGACGAGGAAGCAGAAAGTGGTGGAAAGTCTGCCAGAATCGGGTCTGCGCTAGCTGTTAAAACAGAGGCACCCTCTGAAAAGTAAGAGACTTCGGGGCTCTTCACAGGAAAAGAGTCCTGAATCAACTTGATCTTGGAGGTGAAAAAGTTGGCAAGGGCACTCACCCATGCCTCCGTAGGGGTGCCTGGGTCGTAGAGGCACGAGGGGCCATGAATTCCCTCACAATGGCAAATACCTCCTTACATGAATTGGAGGCAGTCTCAATTTTCTTAGAAAAATAGCCTCTTTTCTCAGAGAGAATATCGCAATGGTATGCTTTGACAGAGGCTCTGTAGGCAAGTTTTGCCACCGGATCTAATTGCGAACAACACGCTCTCTCTACCACCTTGCACTGCCGTCGTGAGGCCACCAGTGCTTCGGTAAACCAGGGGGCGGACGCCCGTTTTGCAATATTGCGAGGAGGCCTCACCGGGGCAAGATCATCTAGCCTCTCCGTGAGCCACAATTGCAACAGCTCTGAGTCCCTTTCTAGGTCCCCTGTCAAAAGGCAAGGGTGAGTCAGACATGCCTGTGCCAGCAGTTCTGGAGTCACCCGATGGAGCGCCCTCGATCCTTGGCAAAACTGCCGGGGAGAAGCACTAGATGACTTCCTTGCCTCCGACACATAGTACTTGACCAACCTGTGATCTGACCAAAGCACCTGTAAAGGTACTGACATCTCTATAGAGGTCGTCGAAAAGACCAGATCCAGGATATGGCCCTTTTCATGCATCGGTCCACAGTGATAAGGTGCAAGGCCGAGAGGAGCTGTCACATCCATCATTTTAATCGTGTCTGCATCCGTTTCATCATCCATATGGATATTGAAATCGCCGGCCAATATGCAGTGCTCAGATCTGAGTACCAAAGTCGACATTATCGACTGGAGCTCTTCAAAAAAGGTGCCTGTCGGCCCCGGGGGCCTATAGACAAGAAGTCCTTTAAAAGATTGGTGCGGCGTTAATACTATGGAGAAAGCGAGGAATGCACAACCCGTAATGGCCTCCATAGAAACAGTGGTACAGGTGGCTCGTTTGTTCACCACAAGTGCCCCCCCCCCCCCCCCCTCGCCCTTTCAACCTATCTTGCCTAAGGATATTGTAGTCAGGGGGGATAGCTGCAGCAATATCAGGATTAGAAAACTCCCCAGCCACGTCTCAGTCAGCATCAGGCACAGAGGCTTTTCTGTTGCCAAAAGATCATAAATATTGAGAGCATGCCGACTGAGAGATCTGGTATTTAGAAGCAGACACAAATGCTTGACATTATCTACCTCCCTGTCTAACACAGGAGCCAGATTTGTCTGTGGCAACCATCCACAGTCAGGGCACCGACTCTTACCCTTGTAGCGGGCCGGAAATACCTTGCGGCAAGAGCCCCCCAACTTTTGTAAAGACCGGAGCTCCTGCGCCGAGTATTGGAGCATGATAGAAAAATAGAATAGGAAGGCCACCAGAGACCAGACCAGTCCGTCGCCCTAGTCGCCTCCGGGACGCTGACGGGCGCAGACGGGCTGGACTCTGGCGTGACTCCGGCGTCACTACGGCGAAACGCTGCACGCAAACGCTGCACGTAGAATGACTACTTTATATGCAGGTCAGCGTGTCCTTGCGACAGCTGGTCTGCTACCCCCAAATGGCCAGGCGTGCAAAAGATTCACCCAAGATGGCGGCCAAACCTAAGGGGAAGCAGGGACCCGCAAAGCGCGATGATATGACAATTATAGTGCAGGCGAGGGAACAAAGCACCAGCTAAAAACAGGGTAAATAGAAAACAAAGCAAACACAGATAGAAAAACGGGGCTTTAAAAAACGCTATCGCGTTAGAGAATAGCTCACCCTGCAGCGCGCTATGGCATTATGATGTCAGGTCAGGCGTCCGAGGTAGAAATAAACAGAGCAGCCCGCCTGGAATGCCCCCTTATATGCAGGTCAGCGTGTCCTTGCGACAGCTGGTCTGCTACCCCCAAATGGCCAGGCGTGCAAAAGACTCACCCAAGATGGCGGCCAAACCTAAGGTGAAGCAGGGACCCGCAAAGCGCAGTGATATGACAATTATAGTGCAGGCGAGGGAACAAAGCACCAGCTAAAAACAGGGTAAATAGAAAACAAAGCAAACACAGATAGAAAAACGGGGCTTTAAAAAACACTATCACGTTAGAGAATAGCTCGCCCTGCAGCGCGCTATGGCGTTATGATGTCAGGTCAGGGGTCCGAGGTAGAAATAAACAGCTCGGTGTGAGTTAGGCCTCCGCCGTGAGCACCCTCGATCAGCCCAATGCCAGGAACTGCACTCTGCAGAATCTGCGACCCCCTTCCAAGGACTCCACGACCCCCCTGGGGGTCGCGCTTCACAGATTGAAGACCTCTGTGCTAGATCTATCTGCAGCATTCGACACGGTGTCCCATGCTATTTTGATACACCGCCTAATGAGTGCAGGCATAGGGGGCACCGGGTTGAAATGGTTTAACAACTTCCTAACACAAAGAAAGCAGATTACCATGCTAGGGCAGTACTGTTCTGAAGAAAAGAGAGTCCAGTCAGGGGTACCTCAGGGCTCTAGTTTGAGCCCCATCTTATTTAATCTTTACATGGTCCCCCTGATCGAGCTCATTATTTCTTCTTTTAACATCCGCTCAATAGCATATGCCGATGACACCCAATTAGTCCTAATCTTAGATGAGGACCCGGCGATTGCTGAGTGCTCTTTGAGGGATTGTCTGAAGGCAACTTTTGACTGGATGAATAATAATCACTTGAGATGCAACACCGCAAAAACAGAAATTTTACCTTTTGGTAAAACAATCTTTTTTCTCCCCAGACCTGTTGGCCGACAGAGGCAGAGGCCCCGCTTAGTACCATCACAGCTGCGCGTAACCTGGGAATCAAATTTGATGAGACATTATACTTTAAACAACAGATAAGAGAAGTAGCGGGATCATGCTTCAATATAATAAAGGGCCTCAGGAAATTTTTTGACCTCCTCCCCTTATCGGCCAGACGCACTGTAGCAGTGGCACTAATCACATCCAGGTTAGATTACTGCAACAGTCTGTATGCAGGGGCAAATAATTTATGAAATATAACAACCTAGGCAATTCAATACTTGATGCTCATGGGACAGTGACAAAGGAGAAAAAATTACTAAATAAATCCAAACAAATCAGTGAATTGAAGAAAGATAAAAACCATTTAAAAAGTTGATTCTCAAATATTATTAACCAACTTCACAGATTAATCAAACCAACATTGCATGAAATCACAACACAATTAAAAAAATCACAATTAAAATTGGATAAAAGGTGTAAAAAGAAAAGGATAGAAGTGGCATAAGGATTTTCTCGACGCGCGTTTCGGCGACCAGCGCCTTCTTCTGGAGTAGCGACAGGTTATTGCCTTTGCAGTTTTTCAAAGGTAGCGGTTGTATTTGTTGAATATTGAAATAAGGCGGATTAAAAGTTTGGATATTTTTAGCCTGAATATTTCAGGTGTGCTTCAGTCTGGTGAAAATAATGATGATGATGCTTAGCGTTCGGGAACCCTTTTCAATGGAGGACACTTTCTTCACGATAGAATCTTCTAGTGATGCGAGAAATCGATAAACTCCTGGTCGCAAAGAATTTGGTAAGATGAAATGCTCTGTTTTATAATTATTCAAAGCATCGTAGTGAAGGCAATCCTCCGAATATGAGGTTCACGATTCGACTTTACACGATTGTTAGGATACAGCCGAGCAGACCAGGAGTGGCACAACCGCGAGCTGGCTCGTAGCGGTGATTTTAGAACGCACAGTCAAGTATTGAATTGCCTAGGTTGTTATATTTCATAAATTGTTTTTCCCTGACCTAGGAATTACTATATTCATATATTCAGGGGGTCCTTGTTACCTATAAATAAGCAGGGGCAAATAAAGCATCCCTGCATAGGCTGCAAATGGTCCAATATGCTGCAGCAAGACTAGTTCTTAAATGGCCCAGAAAAACCTCAGCCTCTACAGCACTGGATGTGCTTCACTGGCTCCCCATCCAAAAAAGTATCCTGTTCAAGGTCCTAATAATTACTTTTAGGGCCTTTCATAAACAAGGCCCACTATATTTGCAAAAAAAGTTCAATCGTTACCACCCCACTCGAGAACTTAGATCATCAACAGCCAATTTGATGGTCGTTCCAAAGTTCAGACTTGCTACTAGAGGAGGAAAAACGCTAGCAGTCAGAGGGGCTAAAGCCTGGAATAAATTGCCTCATCAAATCCGTTCAATCACTTGTGAAAGGAAATTTAGAAAATCTCTTAAAACATGGATCTACAGCCTCGCAGATACTACCTGTAAAACACTGGTCTAGGATCTTAACGGCAACGCAGGAATTTCAACTTTACCATCTCTGAGTACACAAGTCAAAGCGCCAAGATGCTCCTCGGAGTGATAGTGTGCTATAAAAATCCCCCCTCACATCACATCACATCACATGTCAGCCTTTCTACGGTTATCTTATCAATCATCGTTATTCATATCACCTGGTAAACACATTTTTTGAAGCGGCTATCCCACGTTTCTACGTAAACCCTTTGTGATGCCACAGTCAGATCTTAATTTTGTCCTCACATTTTTGATGTTCACCCCATGTATGCAGATGCATAGCTGCTCTCTGCATCTTCTAACCCTGAATACAGTTTTCCTCATAGTGAGAACATCAAGATATCAACATAGTAAGTTACAAGCCCTGTTTCTCCAACACCCATATACAACCTTCTTATTAGACAAACAGGTGCTCAGGACCAGGGTTGTATTCCTAATAAAAGCTGAGAAGCTGTTTCACATTACAGTCTATTAGCCCACCCACGCCGGCGTGTTTGCTCCATTTATCCATCCATGTAAGACGTGAGGCTATAACATTAGGATCCCAAAAGAGCCCTAAGCTTCTATGTGGATTATACCAGTGAGCATCTGGTGAATGGTCAGGTCTTTGTGAGGTCTGAAGGAGTAAAGAGGTATAAAGTAGTGCAGAAAAGAGCAATCTCCAGATGGATAGTCCCCTGTATAAAGATATGCTGTGAACTGGCTAAGAAGCAGCCTCCAAAGGCCTCAAGGGATTATTCCATCAGGGCCAAGGCTGCCCCCACAACATTGCAGCGTGGACTGCCTGTCTTTTACATCTGTCAGGCTGCTCCATGGGCATCAGTGCGCAGGTTCATGTAGACCAAAACCAGAAAGACGCCAGCCGACTGGACTACGGAAACGCCCTATACGCAGGGACCACTGCCAAACTTCAGAAACGACTACAACGCATACAAAACGCCTCCGCTCTACTAATCCTCGACATCCCTCGCCACAGATCCGCCCACCTGAGAAACCTGCACTGGCTCCCCGTCAACAAGAGGATCACATTCAGGCTCCTCACCCATGCACACAAAGCACTCCACGGCATGGGCTCCGAATACCTCAACAACTGCCTCTCGTTCTACACTCCCATCCGCCAGCTCCGATCCGCCAACCTCGCCCTCGCCACCGTCCCACGGATTCGCAGAACCACCGCCGGAGGAAGATCATTCTCCTACCTGGCAGCCAAAACATGGAACTCCCTCCCCGCACACCTACGAATAACCTAGGACCACCTCACCTTCAGGAAACACCTCAAGACCTGGCTTTTCGAGCAGTAGCAACACCCCCCCTCCAGCGCCTTGAGACCCTCATGGGTGAGTAGCGCGCTCTATAAATGTTATTGATTGATTGATTGAAGGACTTCTGCCTTGATAGCCAGGTTCAGTGGGAGGGCCATTTTGCCCATTCGGTCCAGCGGAACTGTTGGAACTGGCCCTTTTTACAGGGTCATCACCAAACTTTTTTGCCTTCCGCCTGTATTTTTTCTGACCTGTTTTTGTTGGTTATTTGACTCTGGGCACTTTACCACTGCTGCTCAGTGCTAAAGTGCATGTGCTCTCTCTCGAAAACTTGGTAAGATTGGTCTACACCTGTTTTGCATATTTAATTTACCTTCAAGTCCCTTGTACAGTAGTACCCCGTATACCTGGGGCCTGTAAATTAAATGCTACTAGTGGGCCTGCAGTGCAGCTTGCATCACACACCGAAGCGTCATTTCAAACCAGTCTCAGGGGTCTGCAGGGCCTGCATGTTAGTTTACTGTTAAAGTGGTTGCCACATCTGAAACTCCCCTTTTACAACATATAAGTCACTCCTAAGGTAGACCCTAGCTAGCCCTATGGGCAGGGTGCTGTGCAGGTGAAAGGTAGGGCATGCACCTTTACTGTGTGGCATGTCCTGGTAGTGACATATAGCCTATTTGGTTCCTCACTGCTGTGAGGATGCTCCTCTCATAGGTTTGCATTGGGAATTCCCTGATATGTGCTTTTAGTGGTAATTTCTAATATGAAAGGGGTAGTGTGGTCATGTTTGGTATGCTTGGCATAGTAGTAATAAATCATTATTAATGAAAGCGGATGTGTTATTACTATTTTAGAAATGCCACTTTTAGAAGTGAGATTTCTGTGCTCTTATGATTCTTTGTGCCCTGCCTGGTTGTGTATTCACCCTCTGGGGTAGACTGACAGGTGAAGTGGATGTACATTCACTCTAGACAGTCACAAGGGGTAGAGGTACCATATGAATACCGCTGTCGATTATTATATATTTACCAGTGATGCAGCAAGGACTCGTGAAAAAGAGAATGTAAAATCACAGTAGATTGGCCTAGTGAAAAATATCCGAGAGATTAAAAAACAGGAGCACCCTAGGATGACGTGTTGAAGAAATATAACCAAGTAATTACATTTTTGAAAGGGAAAATACCTCCAAAAGGGACAGATTGGGTAAAAATTGATCGAACTACACAAGAGCCGAATGAATCTGTTCATGCCTATTATGAATGATTATTGCAGGTATTCAATCAGTATATTGGTTTTGAAAACAATGGAGAAAAGGATATGGGACATTTTGTATATCTATTTGTTTATTGATTAAAACCCGAGATTAGTCAAATGATCCAACAACATAAACTTTGTTTGCAAAGTAAGACCATAGATGAGATATTAAAGTATGCTAAATATTGTTGAGACGATATTGAGGATAGGCATAAGAAACTAAAAGAAAAGATGATGTGGGCACCAGTGAAGTTGGCAGAACAAAAGGGAATAGAATAAGATGGTCAAACAGATGGACAGACAAAAGAACAGAATCAAAGTGATAATGTGGCAAGTGGGGGTAAACAGAAAGGACAAATGAACAGAGAGGATGCGAAGAAAAGTTTCCTTGTCTTGGATGCGGAAAGCTTGGACATTGGCAAAACAAGTGTAAATAATATTGGCCCAAATCAAAATTTAAATCCACAGACGCAGAATGAGGGATTTGTGAATCAACCGCAGCAGGTAGTTAATCAGAAGTGTCAGTTGCTACCTGCCCCAATGCCAACATTTGTGAATCAGGCATAGTACAGTGCGGATGCCCGATTTCCAGGAAGTGGTAAGACAAATTATGTGATTTCACAATATTTTTTGCAGAATAATGGAGGAGAAAATATTTTGATACAATGACGGTGCCTGAGGGGGGAGAAAGAGGAATGCGTACTTGGCGCATCCTTGCCAGTAGATCAGTCAGGTCCATTTATTGATGGGAAAGTGGAAGGTAATGACATCACTTTCTTAATTGGATACTGGTGCTACCCGTCCTCCTGTGTGAACAGCAGACATCCCAAACCTACCCTTCTCGGGAGACTTTGTCCAAGTGGTTGGAGTTACCAACCAGCAGATCAGAACCCCAATTACATAGCCTATGGAGGTACAAATCGGAAATGTCAAAGATATGCATACATTTGTAGTAAGGGATTCAATTCCAGTGAATTTATTAGGCAGAGACCATTTTGTGTAAAATGAATTGCACAATTTATTGCACACCGGATGTTTTTGCTTTCCAAACTCCTGACGAAGATGTGGTTTATAAAATAATGTTAGCTAAGCAAGGTACCAAAATGGACAAAATATATTCATTAATGACAGAGAAAGACTTACCAGAAGAGCTAAAAATGACTGTAAATCCAGAAGTATGGGATTTTATTTTACTGGAAAAGAAATAGGTCTAATGGCAAATGGAGACCCAGTAAAAGTGACTGTGAAAGAAGGTGCAGTTTGTCCAAACACCCGACAATACAATATGAGCCCAGAAGTTAAAGCGGGAGTAGCTTCTGAAATTGGTCCAATGATTAAACAAGGCATTCTAAAGGAAATAATGAGCAGTCCATGTAAGTCACCTATAATTGGTCTCAAAATGCCTAGTGAAAAGTACAGGATAGTGTAAGATTTAAGGAAAATCAATACAAATGTAGTAACATGTTGTCCTATAGTACCAAATCCAACAGTGGTTTTGTATCAGATACCCTGGAATGCTGGATGGTTTACTGTAATTGATTTGTGCCAAGCCTATTTCTCAATTCCTTTACACCCTATCAGCCAGTATTTTTTTCCTTTAAATTTGAGGATTGTATTTTGGCATGGAGTCGAGTTCCTCAAGGGTATATGAAGAGTTTATTTATTTTTAATCAGATTTTGAAAAAGTGTCTTGAAAAGTTAGTTATGCCACGAATTGCAGTCTTAGTTCAATATATTGATGACCTACTTATGGCATCAAAGTGCAGAGATGATTGTGTCACTGATTCAATTGCACTATTAAATCATTTTGCTGAAGGAGGACACAAGGTATCTCCAGAAAAATTGAAAATTTGCAAAACAGGAGTGAAAGAGAAGTGAGGAAAGTGACCCCAGAAAGAATCAGAATAATAAGGCAAATGCAATTACCTCAAACTCAGAGAGATATCAGAATGTTTCTTGAGGTGGTAGGATACTGCAGACAGTAGGATTTTCCCTTTTAGCAAAGCCCCTAATTCAAATGACACGAAAAAGGGTAAAAGAACCAATAGTTTGGGATGATGAAAGTGTAGAAGCCTTTGTGAGATTACGAAACTGTTTATTTGAGGCCCCAGCCCTAGGAATGCCTAACTATACAAAAGAATTTGCACTGTTCTGTTGTGAGAGATAGGGTTGTGCATGCTCAGTCTTAACCCAGAGACATGAATTAAGCGTCCAGTAGCCTATTTTTCAGCTACTCTGAATCCTGTGGCTTCAACATTGCCTGGCTGCTTAAAAACAGTTGCTGCTACTTGTATGAGCATAGAACAAAGTGAGTCAATTGTGATGGGACATCCAGTGAAGGTATATGTCCCACATTCAGTTGAGATCCTATTAACAAGAAATCAAACTCAGCATCTCACCCCTAGTCGGATGACTAAGTACGAAAGAATAATTCTGGGAGCAGAAAATGTGACTGTAACAGCAAATTCTTAAGATAATAACTTTAGCCTGATTCTGTGACAATCACGCAGTTAGACACCAACGGGCCTCATCTGAGACGCAGCTACAACACTGCACATGGAGAACAAGTATATAGCCGTTGGTGCCACCATGAAAAACAGCTTTCCTGGGAAAGCCCGGGCTGATACACACAGAGGTAGGGGGGTAGAGGACAGCAGGGAGTGAGAGCCAGGTGAGGTGACGGAGGGCAGCAGGGAGTGAGAGCGTGGTGAGGTGGGAGGGCAGCAGGGAGTGAGAGCCCGGGTGAGGTGGAAGGGCAGCAGGGAGTGAGAGCCCGGGTGAGGTGGGTGGGCAGCAGGGATTGAGAGCCCAGTAAGGTGGGAAGGCAGCAGAGAGTGAGAGCACGGTGAGCGGGAGGGCAGCATGGAGTGAGAGCACGGTGAGGTGGGAGGTCAGCAAAGAGTGAGAGCCCGGTGAGGTGGGAGGGCAGCAGAGAGTGAGTGCACGGTGAGGTGGGAGGGCAGCATGGAGTGAGAGCACAGTGAGGTGGGAGGGCAGCATGGAGTGAGAGCACGGTGAGGTGGGAGGTCAGCAAAGAGTGAGAGCCCGGTGAGGTGGGAGGGCAGCAGAGAGTGAGTGCACGGTGAGGTGGGAGGGCAGCATGGAGTGAGAGCACAGTGAGGTGGGAGGGCAACAGAGAGTGAGAGCCCGGTGAGGTGAGACAGATAGAGATAGAGACAGATAAAGACATATAGAGACAGAGACAGATAGAGACAGGGGCAGACAGAGCAAGATAGGGTCAGAGACAGGGACAGACAGAGACAGACAGAAGTAGAGACAGGCCGCGATATATACAGACAAAGAGAGAGAGCCAGAGATAAAGACATAGAGAGAGCCAGAGATAAAGACAGAGATAGTGGCAGGGACAGATTGAGACAGAGACAGATAGAGGCAGAGACAGACAGAGATAGAGACAAAGAGAGATAGAGGTAGAGATGAAGACAGACAGAGACAGGGACAGACAGAGACAGATAGAGGCAGAGACAGTCCGAGAAAGGCAGAGACAGAGAGACGGAGAGGGAGACAGACGGAGGAAGACAAAGACAGGAACAGACAGAGACAGATAGTGGCAGGGACAGGAACAGACAGATTGTTATTGTTATTGTTGTTATTGTTATAGTGGATTTGTATAGCGCCTGGGTCACCTGCAGGTCTCAGGGCGCTTCGACCACAGAACATAACATCCGGGATATTGAAAAGGGGGAGTACTTAGGCTGAGCTGAGTGCTGTTCTGAACAGATTTGTCTTCAAGGCTTTCCTGAAACGGAGTAGATTTCCCTCCTTTCGGAGTGTCTCAGGCAGGGCGTTCCAGAGGTTCGGTAGTAAAACCGAAAAGGATCTCCCTCCCATTGTGGACATTTTAAAACGAGGACATACAAGGAGATTGGCATCAGCGGACCTGAGATTTCTTTCCGGCCTATATATCTCGATCCGCTCCTTGATATAGGTCGGGGCCTTCCCATAGATGGCTTTGTGGGCTATACAAAGGCTTTTAAAAACGGACCTCTGTCCAATTGGCAGCCAATGTAGACTTTTTAGTAGTGGAGAGGCATGCGTTCTCCGCGGAAGGTTAAAAATAAGTCTTGCGGCGTCATTTAGGACTACCTGAAGTCTGTTTGTCAGCATTTTTGGCAGGCCTAAGTAGAGCGCATTGCCATAGTCAAGTCTAGATACTATGGTGGCTGAGACCACAGTGCGTAGCATCGACTGGGAGAGGAGAGGGACTAATTTGCGCAACTGTCTT
The DNA here is from genome assembly GCF_964263255.1 of Lissotriton vulgaris. Lineage (NCBI taxonomy): Eukaryota > Metazoa > Chordata > Amphibia > Caudata > Salamandridae > Lissotriton > Lissotriton vulgaris. The sequence goes on from NC_141687.1 coordinate 1,994,894,932, forward strand.
AGAAGACCTGTACAGGTGCCAACCACGGTAGAGATAGAGGCAGATAGAGGCAGAGTGACAGAGAGACGGAGTGGGAGACGGAGAGGGAGATGGAGGGAGCAAAAGGGAGGGAAAGGGAGACAGAGGGAGGGGGAGGGAGAGAGAAGGAGACAGGGAGGGAGGGGGAGGGAGAGAGAGAGAGGGAGACGGATGGAGTCAGTGGGAGACAGAGGGTGACAGAGGGAGGGTGACAGAGGGAGGGTGACAGAGAGAGGGTGACAGAGGGAGGGTGATAGAGGAAGGGAGGGAGCGAGATGGAGGGAGATATAGGGATGGAGATAGAGGGAGGGAGGGGGATAGAGGGAGAGAGGGAGACAGAGAGAGGGAGGGAGATTGAGAGGGAGACAGAGAGAAGGAGACAGAGACAGTGGGTGACAGACAGAGGAAGACTGAGGGTGACAGGCAGAGGGTGACAGACAGAGGGTGACAGACAGACAGAGGGAGGGAAGGAGACAGACAGAGGGAGAGAGAGAGGGAGACAGAGGGAGGGAGAAAGAGGGAGGGAGGGAGACAGAGGGAGAGAGACAGACAGAGGGAGGGAGATAGAGGGAGACAGATGGAGGGAGAGAGGGAAGGAAGGAAAGAGGGAGGGAGACAGAGGGAGGCACAGTGAGACAGAGAGAGAGGGAAGGAAGGAGGGAGCAAGAGAGATAGAGGGAGGGAGACAGAGAGGGGGGAGAGATAGAGAGAGAAAGAGAGAAAGAGAGAGGAGAGAGAGAGAGAGAAAGAGAGATGTGTGTGTATGCCGGGTCTGTTGGTTCAGTGGATGATGGCGTCCGCTGCAGGGGCCTGTGTTCAACTTCATGGTCACAGTTTTTTTCTCTAGCCCCTCCGCCACTGATCCCGCCTCCACCTGTGCGGCCCTCCGCCACAAACCATACTGTAAATTCGGCCCCCGAGAGAAAGCTTGTGAGTACCCATGGTTTAGATGTTACCGAGATGTGCACCAAGCCACGTCCTGATATACAGGAAGAACCATTTAAAGATCCGAGACATGAGTTATTCGTTGATGGCTCTTGTTTAAGACTTGAGGAAGGCAGACTGAGTGCAGCCTATGCTATATGCAAATTGACTGGGGTTGTTGTAGCTTCCTGTTTACCTGGAGTAAAATCTGCACAAGTAGCCGAATTGATAGCTTTAATTAAAGCATGCAAAATTGGGAAAAATTGGAGAGGGACCATTTTTACTGATAGCCAATATGGTTAGGGGGTTGTGCACGATTTTGGCCAATTGTGGTCACAAAGGGGATACATGACTTCTTCAAAATCCCTTATTAGAAACAGAAAATGTGTGAAAGAACTATTGGAAGCAATACAATTTCAAAAAGAACTGCAGTGGTCTAGTGTGCTGCTCACCAGTGAGGGAATGACAAAGTGACAGCTGGTAATCGTTACGCTGTATTGTGCCAGATACAATATGTCAATAAACAGAAAAATGGAAACAAGGAGAGTCAGCTGCCAACTTATGTCATTTTCAGTTTTTGAAACATGGGAAGAGGTGAGACAGTTGCAGGAGGAAGTGGAAGAAAGTAAAAAGGAAAATTGGATAAAGCAGAGTTGTGAACGAAGGGAAGCAGATGATGTGTGGGTATACCATGATGGCAGACCAGTTATGCCAGACTGTTTGCTCTCACAAATGGCGAGAATATACCATGGAGACACACATGTAGGCAGGGATGCTATGATATGACAATTCAGACAGAATTGGTACAATCCAAAATTTAGGGCAGTCATAGAAAGTCTTTGCCAGAGATGTTAAACTAGTCAACAAATAAACCCAGGAAGAAAGACAGTGGTCAGTTGGGGAAGAATTTGGAAAGCAGAAGGTCCCTTTGTGAGGCTACAGCTAGATTTCATAGAATTTCTACCATGCAAGGGATTGAGGTACGTCCTTGTGATTGTTTGTTTGTTTTCACAGTGGGTGGAAGTATACCCCACAAGAAGAAATGACAGTATCACTGCTGCCAGAATATTGTTGCGGGAACTCATTCCAAGGTTTGGTTTTCCAGTAACTTTAGAATCAGATAGAGGAACTCACTTAAACAATGAGATAATTTGAATAATCTGTGAAGCATTCAAGATCGAACAGAAGCTGCACTGTGCATACCGCCCAGAGGGTTCTGGAGTGGTAGAACAATTGAATGGCACAATAAAGTCAAGATTGGAAAAGGTGTGTGCATCCACTTCAATGAGTTGGCCAGAAGCGTTGCCTCTTGTGCTGATGGGACTCAGAAGTATTCCTGACAGAAATACAGGACTGAGTCCCCATGAGATTATCATGGGAAGGACATTTATACCAGGACATAGATTACTGAATATAACTGATGCTCTGGTATTGGATTATTGCAAAGGATTGGCTGACCTAGTGTGTTCTATCTCTCACCAGGTTGAAGAAGACGCAGTGACTAGGCAGCCGGATCAAGCACATGATTTGAGTCCTGGAGATTGGGTGGTAGTAAAAAATCACACCAGAGAGTCGTCCCTAGCATCAGGGTGGGATCAGCCACGGCAAGTCATATTGGTCGCTACCACAGCAGTGAAGTGTGCAGACCTGCCAAACTGGGTACATGCCAGTCATACAAAAAGCGTGCCAGCCCCTGATGAGTAAACACCACAACTGACACAAACAATTGAAGTTGCTGAAGGTTGTACAGTCGAAGATCCTGGAGCAAGGGACTCTAGAGAGTTAGACAGCGAACAACTGAGAACAAGTCAGGAGGACTGGATACCAACAGTTGACATACCTGAGCTCTTCATCAAAACATGTAGTAGAGCAAAATTAGAAGAATAGAAAAATAGTGAGGATCAGACAGGTATAGAAGAACATGCTCAGCAAGAATTGAACAAAACAACTGGAGATTCTGAGCAGGAACAGACAGGGGTAGAAGAAAATACTCAGGCAAACAGACCAATTGATAGACCTGAGCAGGGACAGATAGATATAGAAGAACATGTTCAGGCAATAGAACACAAAATTGTAGTAAGACCTGGACAGGGCCAGTTAGGAAAAGAAGAACAATTTCGGGAAGAAGAAGAAGGAAAAGAGCTATCTGAAAGAGTACCCGAACAGGAACAGGTAGAGACAGAAAAACGAGTTCAGGCAGAAAAAGCCACACAGACAAGTCCTGAACAAGGTAAGGTAGAGAGGAACTCAGAAAACGAAGAAAATCAATTTGTGCCACACATAATGAAAATAAAAGGGCTCTTGAAAGAGACCAAAAAGGTGAAAGTGCAGTGCAAGTTAAAAGAGTCAGAAAATGTGACAATTGGCCAGGTGGGGTCAAACGGTTAAAATATTGTTTAAAAACAATAAATGAAGATCCAGAACAAGTAAATGAAGTTACAAGTCAAACTCAGGCTGAACAGTCAATTACTAAAAACATCTGTAGATGTTCAAGATTGAAGGCATTAAACAATAAGTTCAAAGGACCTAAAATGGACCTATGTGATCCTTGAAAAGTTTGAGAATCTAGATATAAATGAAGAATCTGATGAAGAAATAAATGTAGAACAGATTGACGAAGGGGAAGTGAGGCCTCCTTGAAATACTCGAAAGATTCTAATTCCAAACTAAAATAATGAAGAGAAATCTTCTTGAATGAAAACGGCTGAGTCCAGAGTTACAGAAAGACCAAAACGAAATTGCATATAAAGATGTTGTAGGGTTTGTATATGTAGTTTTTTATTAGTGAAACTAGTTTGTATATTTTTAACGATAGCAGTTCCTTATTTTATGATTACAGATAAAAAGAATGACACTAACATTAATGAAAAGACAGCTAACAAAAGGAGATAGAGTAGAACTAGAAGCATCAGATGAGATAGATATACATCACACAGTAACTGACAATGATACTTCATTAAATGTATTTACAAAGTTATCATTTCAGTATGTAGAAACAATGGAGATTAGTGATTGTTATGTGTGTATGAAATGACCTACTTCAGTAGCTGAGGGAGTGATGTATCATCATTTGCCTTTAACATATTAGAGCAGACCTCCACGTACAAATACTTGGGAGTTGTAGTCGATGCTAGGTGGTCGCTGAAAGATCATCAGTCTTACAGAAAGGCACAGGCTATCAAACTACGCTTCACCCTAAATTTGTTAAAAAGAAAAATGAATTATTCATCCAATTTGCACTTGTTGAAGATATCTACAAAATTTCTCCCATCTCTCACATATGGATCTGAGTTGTACAAGGGAAAAGATGCTAACTTTTTGAACACACAACAATCAGAGTTGTTCAAATACATCTTTCATATTCTGAGGTTCGTATCTCAATCTCAGATCCGCTTGGAAAACTAAGCCAGCACCAAATCAGACAAGCAGCCATATTTAAAACATGCTGGAAATTAAGAGCTGCTGAAGAGGATACCCTTATGGGCCATTGTTCGACTGAGATAAACAACCAGAAAAAGACAAAAAACTCATGGAAAATGGTATGGGAGAACGCCGTCTCGAGCCTTAATATGGAAAAGGCATGGAACACAAATCAATCACTTGTGGCGTTCAAAAAAGAGACTAACGCAGCAGCAAAGCAAATATCTTGGAAAGCAGACAAAGCTGCCACAGCAAACAAAAAACATGGATGGACTGTGTTGGCCACGTATGGGAAGCCGGAGCCACAACCATATTTAGTCAACCATATATCCCCAGCTGCCCAAAAATACTTTTAAAATTACGGCTGGGAACCACCATATTAAAAAAATCACACACCTGCATGGAAGCAAACATGGCCGACACTCGTTTGTAGACAATGTGGAGAAATGGAAGAATCCTTGATGCACATATTGTGTATTTGCCCATCTTTAACAAATTTGAGACTTTATTATCTACTATATGTTTTTCGACGTTTTCAAATTAGATCATGCCGCCCAGCCGTCATGCTGGCCCTGAACAGCTACTAACTGCAGACAGCTTGTGGGGCCGCTAGATTTTGCCAAAAGGCACTTCAGCTAATTATGAACACTGAGGTAAAGGACTGCAAAGGTCCGAATCCGACTGTGCGAAGTGCAAGTTCAACTGCAAAATCATTAGGTACACAGACATTTTAGAAAGTTTTTCTATTTTAATGTATTTCTAGTTTGTATACTTTAATTTTAAAGTACAAGTTGCTTCTTTTTATATGAACAATATTGTAAAGGTTTTAATTAATTATATACAATAAAAATTTACTTACTTACTTACTGCCTTTAACATATGGTATTTCATGTAGAATATTGTCAAGTTTATTTTATAGAACAGGAAAATTACAATATTATTATTCTAATATAGATGTAGTCCTTACAGAAATTCCTATTTGAAAGAATACGAATCCAGTACGTAGTTTATGGGTGAATTTTTCCTAACAATAAAATCATTAGATATAGAAAAGGAACATAAAGACAATCTTTACGTGCAGAAGAGAAAGTGTTTTTGAATTTAGTTGAGGAAAGGAGGCAAGATTTCCAAAAAAAAGCTGCTGAACAGAAACATTATATTCCATCATGGGCAGAGAAAGAAGGACTGTATACAGCTGGCAAGGAACATGCTGTGATGGCTCTAGATTGTGTAAAGAAAGGGAAAATATGCCTCCATAGATTATAATAACGTATTTATTGTTTCTAGTGAATGTGAACATAACTTCCTAATTTGGGGAGGTTGGGGACTAAAAGGGGGAACTGAGCCAGTATTTCCTGGAGTTTACAACGTGTGTGGGAATAAAGCTTATTATAAGCTGCCTGCCAGGTGGTATGGGAGTTGGTATTTCTGAACAGTTTTTCTGAAAATTTACCATGTCAAAAGAATCACTGGAAGCAATGAAAATGCTAATAAACTAATACACAGAAAGAGAGCTAGTGTTTCAGAAATAATAGGTGACATATTCAGTTGTGACAGGGAGAGCCACCATGAGGGTATGTGGGGGGACGTGTTTCCGATTATCACCACCAATAGTGCCTCGTCGCCTCTCTCCCCGGAGTAGCCAATACAGCCCCCTGTGTACCACAAGGAGAACATGACAGAGCCCTGTTACTTTAATTGGGCTGAGTTTGCCGGAGTCCCCACCCCGTTCTCGGACGTCACGTATGACGTTGTTGTATTTCTATCTAGCACCCTAATTCAATACTCCCGATTCATGCCCTTACGTGGTTAAAATTAATAATATCCTTATAGAGGCATAAGAATCATATCCATATTCAGTAATAGCCCATGCAGTCAAAAGCACAGCACGGCTACTCCCATCGACTCCTAGAAAGCACAACGCATTCTTTAAACAAACCAAGCCTCCAGCAGCCCGGGAACTCCCCTCCTGCTTTTGTTTTGATTTGAACAAGAACTCCTGGATTCCAGAAAGAACTGTTAGTTCTTATTGACGTCTTATGTCCAACCTTACGTCAAACTCGGCACCTTTCAGGTATAAATATACCAACAGTTGCCTTAAGCAAACACACAGTGGTTTGGAGCAGAGCGGCTATCTACTTGCCCAGCTGATGCGAGAGCCCACGGAAGCCGCCCCTCCCGTTTTGACGCACTGAGAGAGACGCTGTCTTTTTCTCCAGCCGAGAAAATCCAGCTCCGGTGTTTCCAGCCTCCCTTGCGGGTAGCTGGGAGATCGAGTCCTGAAGAAAGAGATACCAGACCCCCCACATTCTATTACCAAGGTACAGAGCTGACTAAACCCTTAAGACAATTCTTGATTCAGATTCTTGGCAAAACAATCTTAACCAACTTAACTTAAACTGCTACTTACTTACCACTTCCCCAGTATTAGGCTTAGGTCAGGTACACCGGGGTAGGCATAGTTAGAAGCACCAGTTGAGTACGTTAGCCAATGTTTTATGTATGTATATATTTTATCCATTTTAAAGTATCATATGGCTAAGAAACCATATCAATGCTTTTACAGTATTATTTCATAATACTACTTTTACTGTACACACTTTACTTTATGATAAGTATTGCAATTGTGGCAATTCATTTCTCTTGCATGAGAAAGAAGACTGCTCAATAAAAACCACCTTTTATTGAAAACGCCCGTCTCTCTATTTCTCTGCACTCTGGTGAAACTAAGTATGCACGATTGACTGAGTGAAATAGCTGCCTATTGTTTTCACACGACTCTAGAGATACACTCTTTTCTGAGGGAGAAAAGTTGTCATGCTTGTATGGTTGTCAGAAGTTAATCCCTTCTTGTCTAAATCCGGAGAGTTAACTCTTTCCTGAACATTCGAGAAAGTTTCTAGTGACATCTGAGCTAGCTGGCAAAACTAATTAAGTCTAATATTGTCAGTAGAGACCTAGTCGACCTCAGTCCTACGTCTACACTACTGTTTATATTATTCCAATGCGCTGAGCCTATTGGGAATATACAACGTGGACACACCTCCCGGAACTGAAAAGGAGGAGCTCTTGCCAGTGGAAGGCGCTCGCGGATTTGAAGAGGAGAAAAGAGCGTCGCAAGGAGGAGCAGAGCATGAGGAGAGGTTGCCAAACGAGGAGAGAACAGGAAGACCCGAGGAGACATCAGGCCGGGATCTGGAAGAGCCAGGAGGCCAATGACCCCACGCTCCGCCCAGCCATACTACAGGAGAAGTGTGGCTCTCACAGGTGCGTGCTAGGTTGTAAACGACTGCCTCACCGTATCACCTATGCACCCCGTACCTGAGCACCCTCGACACTCATCCTTAGCGTGGCAGAGCACCAAGTGACTCCTCACCCACTTTCCCGATTATTAATACGAGAATACATCACACTAAAGCAGGCTCCTTTTTGTTCTTTATTTTCTTTTATCTGCTGCTGGGCCATATCGCATTCGAGCGTGAGAACCCTCGAGAGGCGAGTAAAAGGGAGTGAATCCCCAGAGAGCGAGAAAGAGACCTCCCCCCATACTATCCCGCTAGCCCCCGCAAGAAGAAATTGTTAAAACAAATAAAACCATACTTGACCAAAACACCTGTGTCCTCTGGTACCTCCTCACACCCGCACATCAGTGCATTGATATCCACTGTGGGAGTTGTACTAAATTCAAATAGAATCTGTCAATTGTCAACAGTAGTTGATCGTCTTTTGACCGATACTGCTAGAGGCTTTTTGATGATTAATACAGAAATGGTTGCAATTAGGTCTATGGTTGTGCAAAATCGACTTGCGCTTGATATACTCTTAGCTAAAGAGGGCGGAGTCTGTAAAATTTTTAAAGCGCAACATTGTTGCACTTATATACCAGACAAAAGCACAGAAATGAAGCGATACGTAAAGAACATTTAAAAAATGAATTGAAACCACTGGAAGTTGATAATGAATGGGAAAGACTAACAAAAAGTATTACTTCAGTAGGGAATTGGTTTTCCAGAATAGGGAAAAGTTTCCTAGGACAAGTATTTTTTCCTATAGTAGGTAGAACAATAATAGTGTTATCAATAGTAATATGGTGAAGTATTGTACTAATAAACTGAGAAGAAGGAGATATAAGATAAATGGAAAAGGAAATACAAGAAATTATGAAGCGATTCAGTTGGAAGAAATGAAAGGCAAGTTATATGAGCAAATGAAAGGATTCAAGAACAAAGATGAAAATAAGAATGGAAAAGGGAAAGAAAGAGAAAAATGCTAAAGCTGGCATCTAATGAGGGATGGGTAATTTGTGATGGCTTTAAAATGCCATCAGAGAGGGGATTGATGAAGCAAGGACTAATGAAAAAGAGACTTGCTTGAAAGCAATCTTCTCATGTAATCTCTAACCCTGTATTAAACCTGTATTGTGGAAATAATATGCACTACGCAACATTTATGAGAAAAGATTAAGCTTGCCTATTTGTTTTATTAATAAGTAACTCAAGCGTAATTCTAAAATGGCTGCTAAACCCAAATCTTTAGTGTGCATGCGTCTACTGCATCTACGTAGTATGACTACCTTTTGTTTGGAGGGAACTATTTGCACTTGTGCGGTAGATAACAAAATGGCCACTTGAAACTTACATGCTTGCCACCTGCTTGCTAAAAAACTAAACCCAGCTATTTTACTGATGCTAATGCGGGGAGAGTAATAATAAGTAAATGGGGTTAGAGTAGAGATAGGTGGTATACAGTGAAACAATTTATTTTTAAATTTAACATTTGTCTTTTTGACTCTTTCAATAGTGCTTATTAGGGGCCCAGAATCATAAGCCAAAGTCTATTCCCTCTCGTTCTACCACACATGTGTAGTGCAACCAAGCTGGAAGACGCAATGTCAACTTGAACATCGTTCAAGGTTGCTGATGGATACTTTCCTGAGAACCGCAATGACAGTTCACTGAAATGGATAGGAACTTGCTGCCTTTATATAATTTGTGACAATTACATTGTAAATGCAGGTGGGAGATGAATTTTGAATAAAGAATTAAGGGGATGGCTTTAATAACAAAGGGCTAACTGAAAAGAGTAATATGTAAGCATGGTGTGATGATCCCCTCCCATTGCCTGTCCAATCAGAGTTAGTGTATACATAAATGTGAAACATTAATGGGTGGTACCAGCATACAGAAAGGTATAATTGAGGTAGAAATAGTTAGTTAATTGCCATTGTGGGGCATTGAGAAGCACAGAGCATTGAGACCGGGATGCTTTGGAGTGACGAGTGATGTTGAAGTAGAATTGAATTGCTGAACCAATTATCTTAGGCAAATTAATTTATAAGAAGATCGCGGAAGAATCTCGAGGAGGAAGAGAGTGTCAGAGAGGGGTGCAATGCAAGCGTCGGTGATAGAGAGGATGTCTATCCTGTCCGCATTCCTGTCCTAATTCATGTCCTCAAGTCTTTGTTCGACAGATTCCGCCTGGGAAAGCCCGACCAATTCCTATGCCTGGGAGTTGGTTTTCACACCATTCTAGGTAACTATAAATATATCTGTGTATGCGCTTATGTGCTTTTCTCTCTTCCTCTCCCTTTCATGCAGTGTCATTGCAAAGTATGAATGAGTTTATTTTTTATTTTATTTTTTAAACATCTTTATTTAAATTCTTATACACACCAGTCGCCCCCCCCCTCCTCCGCCCAGTGGTCAGACATGAATGCTTGTAAATACAATTATAAATACAAATACATTTATATACATTATCTCATAACAAATACATTGCACTAAAAGGCCGCTGTTCACCAACTACAACATTATTGGTACCAGTTTCTGTTTAGAATCATAGTACAGTTATTCAATTACTGGCTTGCAACATACACCATTCTACTAAGGGGGACCACATTTCTAGTCCTCTTTTGCGTTGCCTTCTACCCTTTCTTTTATAGATGGTGATTTCCATATTAGAAATGGCAAGGAACCTTGCTAGCCATTGGTAATAAGAGGGAGCAACAGAGTCTAGCCATGCGGAGGCAATACATAATCTAAAAACAGCCATAGCTATAAATATAAGTTCATGCCCCACTTAAGCATTATTAGGATTAGCTGCCCCTAGTAGAATAACATCACTGGATAAAGCTATCGGGCTTTGTAATACATTTGATAGAAACTTCTCAATATCTTGCTTAATGGATTTCAGCTCTTCACTGGTAGAAAAGATGTGCACTGAATCAGTGCTGTACAAGTTACACCTGGGACAGCGTGTGCTTTTTCCACTTCCCCACTTAGCTATTTTATCAGGGGTATAATATAAAAAGAAGCAAGTTTTAAAAAATTGTGCCCGTAGCTTGGTTGATAGAAGAGTCGTTTGTGACATTGACAAAGCATGATTGAATTCTTCATCAGATACTCCCACTTTCTCTTGCCATTTCTATCAAATCGTCCAGAAATTGTGCATTAATAAGTGAGTAAATCCCCTCGATAGTGCATTTTTTATCGTGAATTAGAGTCTCCACAAACTTGTTTTTATTAAATCCCCCGCGCCCCCTATCTTTGAGTTGCAAGAAGTCCCTGATCTGCAGGTATTTGATGAAGTCTTGCCAATCCAGCTGGAACTTATTTTTCAGTTCTTCAAAAGAAGAAAACGCCTACGGTGAAAATAAACATCCTAATTGTACTACCCCGGTCTCAAACCACTTATGCATGTAGCTATCATTAAAGATTTCTGGGAGGAGTGGGTTATTTTCTAAGGCGGTATAGAAGGACCAATTCTCTATACCCATCATTTTCCTTACGATCTTCCACACCTTCAATCCACTGAGTAATGTTTTGAATTTTCCTTTCTTGTGATAGCTGTCGTGTAAGTATCGCCAAAAGTATCCCCTGCTTTCTCGTCCTAGCAGTAGTTGAAATATAGATGGGGTGAGTGAGTCTCTATTCTCCCCCTCTCCTTGGATGTTCTGCAGCAGTTCACTACTATATATTAACACCGTTGCCCAGTAATATGCCCTTAAATTAGGGAGGGCTAGTCCTCCTCTATCTTTGTGTAATATGAGAAATGTATAAGCCCGCCGGGGCTGTGAGTATGCCCATATAAAATTTGAAAACATCCGTTCTAATTTTTTAAACCACAAAGTTGAGATTTCCAGACAAATTGCCCTGAAAAGATATAAAATTTTAGGGAAGAAGATCATTTTGATCACATTCACTGTTCCAATGATAGAAAGGTCCAAGTTGTCTACGCGCTGAAGGTCTTCCTTTATAGCGGGTAACATTGGTTAGGTCCATGTCAAAAGTGATATTAACACCCAAGTAAGTAGCTTGCTGCACCACCCGTGCAACTCGCATTTTACTGTTGCCATTTAACACAATCTGTGTTTTACTTTTATTCAGTGCATATCCAGACACCAAGCCAAATTGATTCGCCTCTCCTTCAATAGCAGTAATGGCCGTATTTGGTTCGGCTGTCACAATTGTGATGTCATCTGCATATGCAAGTGTTTTGGTAGCATAATCCTGTGAGATTATGGGCTTGATTACTAAATTCTCTTCTAATTTGCTGATCAATGGGTCTATATATATTGGAAAAAGCAATGGAGAGCAAGGGCAGCCCTGTCTCGATCCTCTTGAAATCGTCAGTTCAGCCGCCATTTACCAGGACTGCCGCCCTTGGGTTCACCCATAATTTTTGAACTGCCTTAATGTATCCTTCCCTTATGCCCAGTCTAGCCATGGCCGCCCACAAGAAGGGCCAGGAGACCCTATTGAAATCTTTTTTCCTCATTAAGCAGAACCAGCGCCATAGGGTCTCCCGTAGCCTCCATACCATCAAACAGGGTAATCACCCGTTGAATGTGATTGACAGTGGATCTGCCTGGAATAAAATCATGTTGGCTTTGTGCTACCACTTTGTGGAGGATAGGCGCTAATTTATTTGCCATGATTTTGGAGTTTATTTTGGTGTCCGAATTGATGAGAGTGATGGGACAAAATGAACCAAGTTGATCTGTGGGTTTGCCTTTTTTTCGGAAAGATGACTATTTTTGCCCGGGACCATGATTTTGGTGGTGATCCCCCTTTAAAGAGGTGAGGAATAAGGTTTATTAAGATATCTTTAATTTGATGTAAAAAGACAGCATAGAACTCTGAGGGGATGCAATCCAATCCGGTTGCTTTCCCCTTTGGCAATTCTCTGATGGTGGTTAAAAGATCATCTAGAGTTGGGGTTTCTTCTAGAAGATCTGCATCCTCATCCTGGAATTTATTATAGCTAACGCTTTCTAAGTATTTCTCACAGCTTACCTGGTTCACCCTACCGTTATCTGTATGTAAAACTTGATAAAACCGCCTAAAAGCCTGTCTTATATGCTCTGAGTCGGATGCAGGATTTCCTTGCGAGTCAATATTTTCCCGAATCAGATTTGATGTTGTCTGTTGCCTTGTCCAAACTGCCAGTTGGTGCCCAATTCTTTCGTTCATTTCATATACCTTATCCTTCTGAGATAGCGCTTTCTTAACTGCTTTATCAGTAAAGACATTCATAATTATAGCTTTATCAATAGCCACCTGGTGCTGCATTTTCTCAATCACTTCCTTCCCTCCATGTATGGTCCCCATTGTCACCCTCACTAGCCCCTGCTCTGCCTGTTTTAGATTTTCCTGCATCTTCTGCATAGCTTCTTTAGCTAGTTTATTAGCTTTTAAGGAATATTGCAGTGTTTCCCACGGATTCCGGCTTTCAACGTATCCCATACCATTTCAAGAGAGGTACTACCTATGTTGTCATCTAAGAACTTCAGAATCCACTCCCTCATGTGCCGACTATAATTGTCGTCTAAAAGCAAAGTTTTCTGAAATGCCCAAGCTGTTGGGATGTTTCTATCAGAATCTATTTCCATAGTGAATATTAGTGGATTATGATCCAAAAGGATTGGGGTAGAAGTTGGTACTTGACAGCATATGGTTTGCATTGACAAGATTTTTTTCTAAGGGAACTGGATGTAAAGTCACGTTTGCTGAACACATATTAAAACTACATTTTCCAAAATTCCTTCGTTGGATCTTGTTAGCTTTAGTGCAACAGCACTTATTTATTCTTGTATGGTATCCTTCCACGATGTTTGGTTGAAACATTGGATAACGGGTTTCCAGGAAACTGTGGTCGTTTTTTTATAGAGAGAATAAACAGAAATGGTATGTTCATTCTTTTTATTTCTTAGCTATATGTATTTAACTGTTTGGTTGTATATTGCAGTGGTGATAGACAGTAATGGTATATTTTTTACCGTAGGAGAACTTGGTTCATCGCTGATGTGTAAAGTAGTTTACTTACTGACACTCGAGTCGTCTATCATAGAACTTAGCAGGTATGCACATTTAATAGTAGGTTAACACAAGCCACACTTTCATTATTAAAATAGTGATGATATGCTATTTTGTGGCAGATTATCTTGTCTGGTCATTGCCGCTAGAGTATTATTGATCTTGTTTGGGTTTCAAGGGATAACGTTGGTGTGTGCTTTTTGTAAAGGTGTATGAGTAGTGATTAGCTAGGTTGCAAGTATTATTTTCTGCAAAGTTTACGCAGTATACATTTATTAAGGGTTATAGTCCACTTTTTAATTGTAGTCATACAGTGTTTTGGCAACAGTAATATGTTTGTGAATGATTAGCACACATGAACTTAGAGCTATTTATATTTTGTTTGCATTTTACTATAGGATCACATCGCTGCATGCATTGGCATTTTGAAACCAGAGTATCATAGAGGATTGTTTATTGCTGCATCGAGTTCAGGTACATAGGGCGTATAATTTTTTACTACTACAGGTAGCACGGGAACTGTTCTTCTTAACCAGTGAATACCAGTACTCCGATTCACACCTATGGTAACACTTCTTGGTTTCGTTATTCCCGACTTGCTTCTTTCGTGTTTTATACACGATTTCTGTTTTCCTTCTATGACGTATTTCGCATGTGAGATTCTTATTCACAATTAGCAACGGCATCCCCCGCAGTGTCTTGTTTATAATAAGTGTCATTCTCTTACCTACATAAATACAAATTTGATCTCATTCATGTTTTCAGGAAATCGCCCCTGACTAAGGGAAATTTTATTCCTGAAATGCATTGGGCTTTGGACTCTATGAATCGTACAAATATATCTCCATGAAGGTTCTTTTACAAATGTGATTTTCGTGATAAAATGCTGTTTTATGTTTCATAATGTAATAGCATACAAATGAATTAATCTAGATAGATAGATATTCAATATTTACGATTGTATGTACACAATACATACTGTATATTCAGAAAAAATGAAGAATTTGTTGTGTGATGACTGAATTGTGATGATTTTTTTTGCAGTAAAAAGGTAATACTGAGTAAAGATTTATCATCTTTGTTATTTTTAGTGGAAAATAGTGTATTTCCGGGGAACAGTGTACATTGCTTGCAGACTGCTGCCTGCATATTTTTTCTGTGACTGCAGTGTTATCACGTCTTTTTCCAGCTGCTCTGTCCTTTCCTCCACCGTAGTCATTCTTTCGGCAATATCAGATCAAGTTCTTCCAACGTTTCTAACCGCCCCTTGCAGTTTTTTTGCGGCCAGACGAGATCTGCGACTATCCGCTTTTACTTCTTCCTGAAACCCCTTGATGGTTTGGTCACAGAGCTAATTTTGCCTCGGACATATTGAGAATCCTTGAACCTTACTTCGGAAAGCCCTCCTTCACCATTCTAGGTGACCTTAATTTCCATCTCGATGAGGTTCATTCTAAGGATACTATATCATTGGTTGAATCTCTCGGAGCTTGTGATCTCATCCAGCTTGATACCAACGCTACTCATATAGCAGGTCACATCCTTGACGGGGTTTTCTCTAATGATCAAAGACTCTCCAGCGGCACACCTTTACCATTGGTGTGGACAGATCATCTTGCGGTTCCTTTGCAGTTAGCCTTCTCTATTTCTTATTCGACTAAGAAAGGGACTACCCCTTTCGTGGCTAGAAGAAATTTCAGAAACCTTACTACTGAGGCTTTTGCTCCTTTTGTTCCTACACCAGAGGCTCTCTCCTTAAAAGACGCGGATGAGGCAGCACAAGATCTGCATGATTCCATCACTAATGCAGTAGAAAAACTTGCCCCTGCATCCCTGCGATATGTAGCCCGGCAGAAACCATCAGCGCCATGGTTCTCGGACCATCTTAGAGTATTAAGACAGGGTTGCAGAAGCAGCGAGAGGAGATGGAGAAAATCCTGGGATCCCAAGGATAAGGAGGCTCACAAGTCTGCTCTACGGGAGTATAAGCAGAAGGTGATAATGGTGAAGCAGGAATACTTCTCCAACCTTACCAGTTCACTCACTTCCTCTAGGGAGCTTTTTAAAATTGCTGACTCACTATGCTCCCTCCAACTTCCTGATCCCGTAGTCAGCTCTCAACGTCTTTGTGACGACATTGCAGACTTTTTTCATACAAAAATTCTTGATATTCATACTTCCTTGGAAGTTCAACGTCTCTCCTTGGCTGAGAATCTCCCTCCAGGCATAAGTTCTTCTGAGACACTGGATATAGTCCCTTCCAGCCTCCTTTCTGTTTTTCCTTCTATGTCTCTGGAGGGATTGAATCTTCTTCAAGATAAGACGAAATCCTCCTCTCCACTAGATCCATTGCCCCTCAAAAAGCTAAAAGAGTGTAGGGACAGTCTCCTTTCTCCCCTACTTGAGGTGATGAACAAGGCAATTGCTCAAGGTACTTTTCCATCAATTTGGAAGAAGGCCATTGTGAAGCCGCTCCTTAAGAAGCCTTCACTCGATCCCGGCCTCCTGAAAAATTTTAGACCTATCTCTCTGCTCCCTGCACCTGCTAAAATTTTAGAGGCACACCTGAATCGCCATCTATCCTCTTTCCTTGAAGCCTCGGAGTATCTTGACATTACCCAGCATGGATTTCGAAAACAGCATAGTACAGAATCTGCCCTCACCTCTGTAGTCGACAACATCCGACGCAAGGTTGATGCTGGACAAACTACGGTTCTTGTGCTATTGGACCTCACGGCCGCATTTGACACTCTGTCCCCTGCCATTTTAACATCTCGGCTTAGGGAGGCAGGTGTCACTGGCCCGGCCCTGAATCTCCTCAACTCCTTTCTCCTTGATAGGGAACAGAGAGTGATGCTCGGCAACCACCTCTCCCCAGCAAAGTCTTTGCAATGTGGGGTGCCACAGGGGTCGGCATTAAGTCCGACCCTGTTCAACATCTACGTGGCCCCCCTTGCTAGGCTAGTAAGATCGCAGGGGATGGAGGTGGTATCATACGCCGATGACACCCAGATCATGGTCTCACTCACTCAGTCCTCTGTCATAACATCTGCCTTTAGCTTCAGGTCCTGTATGCAACACGTTGCAGATTGGATGGTTACCAACTCCCTGAAGCTAAATGGCGACAAGACTGAGGTCTTGATCTTTGGGAAGGACCAAGATATCTGGTCGAGTGAGTGGTGGCCCACCTCTCTTGGCACTTGCCCCACTCCCTCTCAATCTGCCAGAAACCTGGGTGTAATGTTCGATACTTCACTCTCGATGTCCTTACAGGTGAATCGGACTGTCTCGACCTGCTGGGGCGTGATCAGGACGCTCAATAGAATTCGCAGCTATCTGTCTCTTCAAGCACGCAAGCAGATTGCAGTCGCCCTTGTTGGTTCCAGGTTGGACTATTGCAACTCTCTCTACATGGAATCCAACAAGGGCCTCATACATCGACTGCAAATCGTGCAGAACGCTGCTGCACGCTTTGTCCTGGATCTTCCCAGGTCCTCTTCTGCTACTGCTGCGAGGAGAGACCTCCATTGGCTGCCTATTCAGCACAGAATTTATTTCAAAATTCTGTGTCTGACCTATAGAGCACTCGAGGATGGATCTAAAGGCGCTATCAGCTCCCTGCTTACCCGCTACCACCCCACAAGGTGTTTGCGCTCTTCGGGACTATTCCAACTTGTTGTCCCTCGTTTTAAGCTCACCAGATGGGGAGCCAGGGCTTTTTCAGTCGTTGCTCCACAACTCTGGAACACCCTGCCGATGGAGATGAAGACCTTACCCTCTCTAGCGCTGTTTAAAAAGGCCCTAAAAACGTGGTGCTTTTCTAGAGCCTACACAGATTGAGCTGCAGGGGCTTTGTTATGAGCTGGATTTGAATTAGGCGCCTTGACGCCCATTGGGCTATGTTTGCGCATGATAAGACCCCTTTTATTTTATTATTAAGATATCTGTCAGTGCTGGTTCTTTTATTGAAGGGGTTCCCTCTTTGATATTTCCAGAATTGGTCCGATCATAACCAGGGCCTGGCGCGATGTCTTTAACTAGAGTAAGGGGGGTATTGTTATAATCCCACTTCAGGTCTACCGCCCCCTCTTTTTCCGATACATCACTCTCCTTTGGGGGTCGGTCTCTACGGTTTTTCTTTCTAAGCCGCTTCTTGGTGCTTGGTTGGTCTCTCTGCGCATCTAAATTAGGGCTGCTATACCACTTTGACCCTTCCTCTCCACTTGGAAGTGAAATGCTGATATCCGATATGTCTGATTCTTCCGTTAAAGAGAAGAATTTGTCCTGATTGGGTGTCCTGAGAATGTCATCGTATTGTTCGCCCTCAGATACTAGAGTAGTTTGCTATGTGCATTTTCCAATGACTAGCGAGGAATCAGTCTCTGTGCCTACAGTGGAGGCTTTTCTCTGAGCGCCATTTATGTGTTCTAATATATTTTTTGCCACAGTTAATTTTGCTGAAACAGGTGCAGGTGCATTGTCGATCTTTGAGGTGGGTAGCGGGTGGGTGGAGGGAATGGTGGCTCCTGCTGAGTTAGCTATCCCCTGATTTCTATCTCCTAAGTGGAGTCCTTGCCTTCCCCCCCTTTTGTTGCCGGGAAACTGTTAGTTATTAGGGGCCGCAAGGAGCCTAATTCTTTTATATCTTTCACTCCTTGGGTAACGCTTTTTTCCCAGTAATTGCTTTAGCCGCATTTAAAATGACTTTTTCATGAGTGCTTTTATTCATAGGATCCGTGTGGTCACCACCATTGTCTCTGCCCTTACTGTTTAAGGCCTCCATCTTCTACTGGCGGGTAACCAATATGTTACTAGGTAATTGAGAGGCCCCGGTCAAAGCTTCCCCCCCTACCAGCTTTCGTTCCCCTGCCCAATATCCTCACTTGCTTGCTGACTCGGGAAGAATTCCTGAAACACTGTCTCCAGACTGTGCTACCTTCCGCGCTTCCTCCAAGCCGCCGCTGTAACCTCTGATGCGTGGAGATAACCTTTTCCACGAACATATGGACGTGCTGAAGCTGCTGCACCCTTGCTCCTCTGCCAGTCAGCTATATCTTCCGTGGTTCGCACAGGTCAGATAGCATCCATGATTGCAGATCAGCCAAGACATCCTCCCGGCGCAGCTCCAGCTCCAGGTTATAGATCGAGACCTGCCAGTTTGCAGCCGGGTATTTCATAGGCATTTTCTCGCCGTAATTGCCGATATTTCTTTCCGTGAACCATGCAGGGGGAGATGCACCACTGGTTAAATCATTTCATTTCCGTCTTCGCCCACCGTCACCAGCGGATCAGGACCTCGGGAATCACAAGGTAAGGGGAGACTTAGCAGAGTGACCCTGCGGTGTTGTCAGCCAGTCGCCATCTTCTCCGACACCTAAATGAGTACAGAGAATATTGGACGGCTTTCAGGAATTCTGCACTACCCGAGGTTTGGAGATCAACTCTTTAAAAACAAAATTTATGATCTTCAACCCCCCGAGAACTACCCGGCCAAATCCTAGCTTAGGAGCTACACTTTTAGAAAGGGTAACTACTTTTGACTATCTCGGGGTTACAATTAATGAAAATCTTACATGGGGCCCCCAGGAGATTAAGTCACCGCTAAAATTGGCCGAACTCTCGGGTGGAATCCTTAAACTATCTAATAATTCCATAATTAAACCCCTGCGACCCCCTTTGGAGGTCGATAAGGCGCAAGCAAGGGGAGCCATCATGTACGGCGGCGAACTCTGGGGCTATTCCGTCAGGTCCAAAATCATTAGGGCAGAAAACAAATTTTTAAGAAGGATACTAGAACTACCGTTAAGAACCCCACTTTTTCCCCTAAGGTGTGACTTGGGAATCAGACCGATCAATGAAGAGCTCGCACTAAAACCCCTCCGATTTTGGCGCAGGCTCTGGGTCACCCCAGAGTTGTTACAATATAGAGAAGAACTTAAGGAGATTCTGTCCTTTACAGGCTTGGGGAATATTCCCTGGCTTGTTTACATAAGAAATGAACTAACAAGGTTAGATATATCTGATCTATGGTCTGACCCAGACCGGGGCTGCAAAAAACCTTCGCGCACCCAACTAACGAACATATTTCGTGCCTATAGGCTTAATGCTGCACAACGCAATCCCCTAATTGGCTCTACAACAGTCTCTTTCCTGCTGGTCAAAGACTTTTATCTATTTGAGACATTTTTAGATTAAACTATATGTTCAGTGGAGGCACGGTGTTCTGCCACTGCGAGCTGTCACCAGGAGGTGGTCACCCTCTGCCCCGAAAAATTGTCCAGCGTGTAAATATGACTCTGAAACCGAACTGCACGTGCTGTTCTTTTGCCCAGGTTATTACAAGGCTAGGAAGCATAGGCTTGTTCCTTTATGCAAAAACCTATGTTTCCACCAATGCATGCTGACATTTAGAATATTAAAAAGTGACACAACTGGTCCCATTGTATTTGCAGTTTCAAAATTTCTGATTGCCATGTGGCACAAGCGTAGGTCACTAATCGTATAAACGTAAGCATGCTCTTCCAGCCCATGGCTGCACATTGTCCTTTTTTACATGTTCTTAAATTGTTACATGAAACTTATTTATTGTTTTGACAATTGTAACCCGTTTAACATCTATGAAATCTGACCAATTGTCTTTGTGGCAAAATTTTGCTGAAATAGTTTTTTTTATAATGACTTTATACTGTAATCTATTTTGTACTGTTTTTATACATCATTGTTCTCTTTTATGGCATACCGCCGAAATAAAGATCACTGAATGAAAAAATTAGTTTATTTTAATAGATTATTTGAATCTTCCGTCCTGTGAGAAACGGAGTTTGTTCTGTACTATGTTAGTGGTTCACATTATATTAAACATCCCGACTCTGTGATCATTTCCAATGTGTAAGTATATTTGAAATCTTATGTCATGTCACCATCACTAATATACTTGTTTACAAACGAAATTACAATTTGGAATCGGCCCCAACATATTTTTAAAGGTTCAATAAATTGAGCCTAAGTCATAGCAATCCAAAAATATATGTTTATTATCTATATGCCCAAAATTAGTAAGTGCCATTACCAACAGGTCGTGGACACGGGATGAACAGTCCAATATACACACTGATATCAGGGCAGAATATGGTTTTGGGCTAGCTTCAGGTTAGGGTTAGGGTTATGGCTAGGGTTATAATATGGAAGTTTCACTGATGCCCTAAGTTACTTTGAAAACATTTACATATATAGACTTCGGACTGTTTGAGGTCCCAGGGGTAAAATATAACTATTTGCCTTGGAACATGTGTAACTTACGTTCTTCTGGGGATTTCTGCATGTTTAGGTCTAGGTTAGTATAAGGTATGCCCACACTGGGCCCAGGAAACGTTTGTCAAAACAGTATCTGGGACTTTATAGCGGTCCGCGGACATCTTCAGACTCACCTAGTGCTTAGAATTTGAAGGATGTCTATCGACTGTCATGCATTTGCTCGAAGTGAGTTGCCATAGAATACATTCTGACCTTCTTTCACGTGACAAGCATACGCTGTAAAATCCAGTTTTTAAACTGTTTTTATATTCATGTTATGTGCCAATGTATGTATATACATACGTACATTTATTTACAGGTTTGTAAGTTAGGATACTAGTAGTGACTCAGTACTTGCTTTCCAGTCTTGACTTTCTTGTTTAGTGGAGGTCAGTTACTTGCATCTGTCAGTGCTGAAGGCATCATGTGTATTGCATTTCACATGGGTTTTTTTTACATTCAAAGTACGAACTTATAACATCTTGATAAAGGGACAATATTTTCTTTTCCTTTCAATGTCTCTTGGGCTAGTGATGCAATTAATTAAATCTGGTCTGTAGCTCAATGTCGGGTACTTACAAGAGCAGGAGTAAAGCAGGTAGGATGACAATGGGACTGCTGATGTAACTAACCACGATGTTAAACCAGCCAGGGAAGTCAGACTTGATTGTTTCTGAGATGATGTCGTAAATTTTCTCTTGTCCACTGCAGGGTTAGAAAAAAGGAAAATGGATTAAGCTTCATGCAGAGTTATCGATCCAAATCCATGCTCACTCGACCCATTCTATATTTAATACAGAAATATGACACCTTCGAATGAACAGGAAATAGCTTAGGGAGTTAGTCCTGTACGTAGGGAATAATAAAATATTTTCGGGGCGAAGAATTTACTTGATAAGTTTGGGATGAGGGTCTTGTTTTCTAGCACCTACTTAGCATTATATGTGAAATAGGGATACAGCATTCTTGAATGAATCTCAAGAGTTTGCCTGTTTGCTACAATTTGTATTTTACTAAAATGTGCACATATGCTGCCTGCCATTTGCATGATATTGATTGACAGTCAGGATGGTGGAAGAAGACGCCCTTCAGTAGCTAGGTAGGATACTAGTCCTTTAAAGTTGGACAAGATAAATGTTTTCAGGCTTTTTTGAAGGTGTTGACGATTGGCTGATATCTAATAAATAAATGCTAATAGTTCAAGACATTGACTTGGAATAGAAGGTCTTTCCCTCCTAGCTACGAATGTAAGAAACAAAAGGAAGTAATAATGAGGCACAATATGTGGCGCATGGGGATTCAGGGTTCTTTGTTCATTTGTAGGAGATGATCATGTTGTACTGGGAGATGGTGGATTGGGTAAACCAGACATTTATGTGTGAGACATAGGATTTCAATTTAAATGATGGATCTTGCTTTAAGACAGCGGAGGACCATTAAAACTGACAACGTTAGGTCGCACACTTTTTTCTGGCTGGTGATTAGCCTATGTGAACTCATTAGGTGCACTTTGAATGCTGTCCATGAAGTATGCTGGAATATTGGCCCAAAGGATGCTAGTCTTGTCCAAAGTAGCATTGATCAGGGTGAATAAGAGGAAATGGACTTTTCTTGAAATTGATAAGTGACAGGTATCATGTTCTCATCTGGTCTAACCCATGCTCCCCGAGAGATGATCAATCTCATCTATTCATGCCCCTTCTCTGAGAGGCCTCTTCTGAACTTCATTAAGTTTCTGTTCTTAATCTCTTCACCTTGATGCAAAATATTTTTGATTCACAACATATTTTGTCGCACTCAACACACTACGTTGATGATAATATTTCGGGAGAGAAAGTACTAACCAGTTTCCCTGACTTACATCCTAACCACCAATGCTCACCGCTATTTGGACTATATTGTGTCAAGGAACTTCACAACCCAAGGGCTGGTGTGCGTTCCAAGAGGGTGTTCGTCCTTTCTGTTTGATTCACTAATGTTACCCACTATCTTTAGAGGTTTGACTCACACCATTTTTTCACATGTGTTGCCAATATCCGATGGAGCCAATGGGGATACAGGACCAATTTTATGAGAAGACTGGTCTTTGTTAGACGTGGCCTCCTCTCCCTTGGTTTATCACAACAGCAATGTTAACATGTTGTCATTCAAATGCCTTAGTTAGTTACTCTGGCTTGCGTTCAAGCTTCTCCACCAAGTCATAAGTAGTAGTACTATCTCAGTGATGCTGCTCTCTGAAAGCATAGGGATGTGCACACATGAGTCCTAAAATCCACAGGGAACGGTATCACTATTTTACTCTGCACATGTAGGATAGAAAACTCTCTCTAGCGAAAAACTATTTTTCCGTCTTCCACAAAACACAAGTATTACAGCTGATGCCTTCCATGCCTCCACCTCAACAATGAGAGTGTAAGTTTGCAAAGTACTGTGCATATGCAGCTGTCACATGGTTGGCAGTATTCTTGACCACAACACCGTCTTATTCTAAGGCACTGGAACAAGAACGGGGGAGCGGCCAAAGGGGTTCGTCTCCAAGAATACATAAGCGGTATCTTGTAATCCTGTAAGTTATGTTTAAAATGATTGTTTCCATTCTGCTTAGGAGTTTGATGTTCACAAAAGCCAAGATATTTGCTATTCACAGCCAAAGCAGATTGAGGTCTGATGCTCATATTGGTGTTCACATTATAGTTTTCTAGTCTTTGCGCTTTCTCTTCAGTTATTTGCCCATTACTTCTTAGTCCACTGAATGGAGATACAAAACTGAAGAATATGTAAAAAACTGGTCCCTGTTTGTTTTAGCGACGTTGTTTAATACATTAATAAAATTGAACCTTGTCGGTTGTAATTGACACAATTCACCCGGCCCTGTGGGCCTTTAGGGCCTACGTTAGGGGTGGCTTATATGTATTCAAAAGGAAGGTTTAGGCCCAGCTAAATATGTATTTTGCCAGATCGAACTGGCAGTTTAAAACTGCACTACAGACTACATAGGCAGGCCTGAGAAATGTTTTAAAATACTACTATACTATAGTAGGTTGCACAATGAGTGGTGCAGGTCCATTAGTAACATTTAATTTACAGGCCATGGTTACCATGAAGTACCATATACAAGAGATCTATAGGTAAATAAATGTGCCAATCAGGTGTAGGCTACTTACACCATGTTTTAGGGAAAGTGCATAGGTACTTTAGCACTGGGTAGCAGAGTGGTAAAGTGCACAGAGTCCTAAATCCTACAAAACAAAATCTGCAAAGCAGGAGGGATTAAGACAAAATGTTTGGGGTTGACTCTGCAGAGAGGGTCTGATTCAACACCTTTCTATGTCTCATTTTCTCTTTTCCTCCCTTTATTTATATTCTCTACTTCTACAGTCTATTTCCTTTCACGTGACTCTGTTCTCCCCTTCCTTAGACATGCTTTGGCCTTCACTTTCTCTATTTCTCTGTGCTTTGACATGTATTTTCCTCTTTTCACCGTATTCTTTGGAAATCGCCATCTTTTGTGTGGTTAGCCCCCCAGATGTTTGCCTTCTTTAGCTGAACCCATTTTTGTTGGCATTAGGACTCTGTGCACTTTGCCCCTGTTAATTAGCAGTCAAGCGCTTGTACTGTACCTTTTACATATGGTAATATTGGCATTCACCTAATTGGTACAATTATTTTACTTGTAAGTCTCTAGTATATGACAATATGAGTGCCTAGGGCCTGTGAATTAAATGCTACAAGTGGCTGCAGTGCTCATTGTGCCACTTAATAAAGTAACCTGGCAAAATCTACAGGCCTGCACTTGCAGTCTGTGTGTGCAGTTTTAATCTGCCTTATCGATCTTGAAACATAAACTTTATGCCAGGCCTAAACGTTCCCTTTTAAGACTTTTAAGTCACCCCTACGGTAGGCCTAACAGTGCATAGAGCAGAGTGCTTGATATTTAAAGAGAAACACATGGGTATTTAATGCTTTAGATGCCCTGGCAGTGAAAAACATCTAAAGTCGTTTTTCACAGCAGCACGGCTAGCTCGCCCATGGATTAACACTGGTTTACCTTATTACTAAAATAAGTGTTACACTCTGTTTGGGAACAGCTAGACAAATATTTCTTCCACTCATTTTAGTTGTGTATTAAAACTCTCTTTATTGGTAAAGCTGGATTTTAAATTACTATTTTGGCCATTTTTACTTTTAGAAAGTTGGTGTTTTCCTGCCTGAATCAAACGTGTCTTTCTCCCAATGTCCAGGGTCACCTGACTGTCAATGGTCCTTCTGTAGTATGATGTTTATTCTTTCCAGACATTAGATAAAAGGGCTTGGGCGTGAAGAAGTGAGCATATTACTGACAGGATGGCTGGGGAGAGCTGGAACCCTGCCCTCATTACACTTCAAAGGGAAACCTGGGCCTGGGCATATGCTCAGCCCGTCCTGACTTCAGAAGTAGCATATTCTGTCACTGGCAGGTGCAGATCACACCTGGATCTGCCTGCCCTTTATTTCACTATAAAAACTAGAGGCAAAGCCGGAGGAAAGGGAAGAACTGACCAGAACCTGTTTTATGGGTAATCAAAGGGGTGTCTCCCACCCACAGGCACTGATTGCAAAAGTGTCATCCCCGGAAATAAAATTCCTGAAGCCTTGTGCATAGCTCTTCAGATTATGAGCAGCAAGGAGGGGTAACCTAGATTGGCATCTCTGGTGCAGCCGTACATACCTATTAGGGCCCTCTGCTCTGCTGACACGAATTTGGTGCTTATACCTCGTACTACAAGAGTCATGATGGGAGGTCACTCTTTCTGAGATATGGCTTAGGTTTTATGGAATAACCTGCATATACATCTACGGAATATTCAGAACCATCTTTATTTATTAAAGCCGCTGAAGATCTGGCTGTTTGCAGCATAGGTCTTTTCTGTGTTGGCTCTGGGTTGTATGACCTAGGCAGTAGGTTAGTGATGGGAAGCCCCGTCTTGGGGCAGCTATGTGCTTTATAAGTCTTTATAACATAACATAACCTGGGAAGATTCAGACAAAGGACTGCCCTGCTATCTGAAGAAGGAAGCTGAATCTTCTTGCCTTGAACCGAGGACCCCAGACGTGACTCTAAGGGTCAGTTGATTGCAGGGACCCACAATCAAAGACCTTTCCTGCTTTCAAGCTGACCAGACCAACCTGAACCTGACCTGGATCATTTGCTGTACTCTGACCCCCCAAGTGCTGTCTTCAAGGTCCTAGGCCCTTTGTTGGTTGGAGTCAGAGTGTACTTCACACTACCTAACTGAAGGTTCTACCTAGAAATGTGGTATAATGGTCCACTCAAGCATGCAGGTATTGACTGAAGACTTCACAGGCTCTGATGCAAAGAAATGCAAGGCATTGCAAGGCACTGCAGTGCCACTGCTCTCACTGAAGGCTTCACCGGCCCAATTCAAAGTAACATAAAGTCCAGCAGAGCTGCACAGCTCCTTACCAAAGGCTTTATCAGCTTGTTTCACTATGGAAACCTAGGGGAGAGAAAAAAACTGACCAGGACCAGTTTTGGTGGCAGATGAAAAGCCCTGCAGAGCTGCACCACTCCTCACTGAATGCTGTACCAGATCTGAGTCCGGGTGACGCTGATCTCTGCAAGCAATGCAGTGCTGACCCTGCATCAAAGCCAGCAGGTAAAACATCTAGATGAATTAACTTCGCCCAGTATCCAACCCACGCTTTCTCTCAGTCAGTCTAAACTTTGTCCGGTCCAGCGTGACCAGATATCTGCACTTAGCACTTCTCACCTTTTGGCACTAATTTTATGTAAACCTTTCAAAACTCATAACTCCAGTTCTACAGATTTGGCTTTGTCATTTCGGTGATGTTTTATTTATTAAAACATCCTCTATAATTCTGAATTAGTTTGGGATTCTTCCTGTTTTGTGTTTTCACTTTATTACTGTTTGAGTGCTGCATAAATACTTACACATTTCCTGTAAGTAAAGGCTGACTGCTTTTGGGTCAAGCTAACAGAGGGTTATGCACAGGTTTATTTAGTAACTTTTGGGGTTCACTCTTACAAGCAACTGATTATTATTTGAAGTGGATACTCACCCACTTTACCCAATAAACCAATTTCTTACACTTTCCTTGTACATTTTCATTATCTTCTTGCGTCGGATGACCCCCGGGGGCCCGACGTCACGGTGGGAGTGTGCGTCGGACGGCCAGGGGCCATCCAAATCGCGCACGCGTGGAAATCGCCCACACTGTGTGGGAATTCCACGCACGTCCTAGGGGTTAATCTATTTTGTCATAACATGTTTTTGGTGATGTAGTGAGTCAAAATAAAATATATCCTGAAGTTACATTGTTTTTTCCAGATGCAAAATGGGGCAAATTTGCATGAATACAATATTTTTTCACATTTTATGTGAAGTTTGTGTAAGACACAATAACTACGATCACTTACCTAAATGGACCGCAGTTTATGGACGGTTTATATCTTGCAATTGAAAAGACTGTTGGCAGCATGCACAGAAACAGCATAAAGAGCAGCATTGCTAAGTAGAAGTTATTAGACCTGCAGAATTGTAAAGGAGATTTATTAGATGAACAGGAAGCTCGAGATGACGCCAAGTAAACACAGTCTAATAATGAGGAATCACAGCAAAGCACATTTCCAGCTATCAGAAGGGCTTTGTGTTTTCTGCACTGTGTGCCATGCAATATGTACCCTTACTGGCTCTAAATGGCTCCTCATTTACTTTCACATGCTATGCAACATTTACACAGAGACCGAAGAAGCAGAGCAATTGTTAGCTCTGTCTGCCAGAGAGGTGAAGCAGATGCAAAGCCTCATTAAAATGCAAACAACCCAAACAAATTATCTTATGTAGCATTGTCCATTGATAATAAGGTTTACAATACTGATGAATTTAACACATTTCACATTTTTCATATTTGTGGGCAAAATAAAGTGGAGTTGCACCAAACGTGTTACTCTCAATGCTCCTCAAAGCTCAAATATGTAACATGGGTCGCAAGCGATTAATAACACTGGGCAATAAATGACTCATGGTCTTGTCTTGATTTTTGCAACTTATTTTTTACATTAGTCATCTGAGAATAACAAATGATGCATTTTGGAAGTGCAATTTTACAGGCAAATTTTCTAGTTTAATGATATTTCGTTTCTAAAGATGAAATCCCATTTCTAATTAGATTCTTATGACCTTGTTACGGGTCAGCCACTGAGAGGAGGCGGCAGTCCCTTACTAGTCAAAGTGGGGGGCGCGGTAAGTGAGGCTGCTGATCCCACCTCAATCTGTGACAGGTGTCACTGATGGTCAGTCAGCCATGCGCACTTCGGGGCTTAAAACTGAAGTGCCCAAATCCGAGCCTATATGCCCCCTTATCGTGAAGGGGAAGGCCTTCATGCTGTTTGCCAAACTGAGTAGTTCACGCTGCAGGGCTGTGAAATCTTCAGCTTGGCAACGTTCAGCTCAGGCAGTCAGGCACCTGCACATTTATTGCGTGTACCATGCCTGGCTGCCTGACCAGAACATGAAGACCTTTGCTCAGCCTGACAGACACTCTTTATGTTTGCAAAAAGGTGAAGAGTGTAGGGCCCTCTGCCCTAAAAGTCAACCATCCTGATTTTACGGTTCTGTAGTCAGTTCGGGGTGCCCGATTTCAGTTGGAAATCTGGCCAATCAATCAAGCTGTTAGAGAGCTCTAAACATTTCATTTGCAGATATTGAAATAAAAAAGTAACGCAAGGCCAATACAGATGATTTCTAGGTTATGTAATGTTTAATTTTAACTTTCTTGTTCATAGCAAATAAAATAACAAGCTTCTCCATACAACATAACCCATGCACGCGATTGACTTTTGTTAATAATATTCACATATGTTGCTGCTACTTTTGTGCTCAGAGGATTAATTGTAATCAATGTACATGAAAATCAGTGCATTAGTGTTTTGTTTTTAACTTTTTTCTTGGTCAGTATTTTTGTTTACTCACCTTGAAGCTCGGAACACCTGTTGGTGAGGAACATTGCATGTTAGCACCGCCCAGCTTCTCAAATACATGAGACCTATTAATTTAAAAACATTGCATGCTGGGAGGCATGGTGAAAAGAAGGCACCCATCCTAAAACAAAAATAATAGTAGTAATTTTGTAGAAGTTATAGGTAGAACAGACATGTAAAGTACAGCAGTAGATCTTACTTATAAATCACACTGTGCTAAAACTAGCTCAATTTAGACTCAGCATAATAAAGATAACGTATTGGTTTTTCAACAACCCCTCTACAATTGAGTGTGATGCAGGAAGTGCCCTGTGTAGATTTTTAGGTCTGGCATAAACTCCTCTCATACACATATAGAAGGGTTTTGGGTGAGCCCTCTTCTTCCATCCACCAGTAAATACGGTTGGGGCAAGTGATCAGCCCACTTCAGTCTTTGACTTTCTTTCTTTAACTCTGAGCGATAACAATTGTTCCCAGGACATGTACACCAGCCTTAGAAGAAGTGTACTTATGGTCTTTCAGTGCTAGAGCAGGTGGTACAAAATTTTACTTAGCCAATGCTTTTTACTTTCCATTCTTCTTCCTTTTTTAGTTATCCTTGCATGTTTAAACTGTATGTTCAGTAATTCAAAGCCGAAAGTAAATTTTGATTGCACCAATTAGAATCATATATTTCTTTGAAATGTATTAATACTAAAAAGGATTTCAATACCTATTCTAAGAGCATAAACCTGCTTTAAAGTACGCAAATGATCGATTATATTAAAAATCTATGCAAACGTTATATTTTCCTTTTAGTATTTTTTCATGTTTGAGTATATAGCTGGCAATACAAAAATATTATAAAAGAAGTAACCTATCATCAGCTTGCTAAGGTCAGACGTATTGGCTCCACCAATGCATCTCCCACATGATAACCATATACAGATTTTTATCATGGTCTAATGATAGATTTCATAGCTACCTATCAGGTTAGAAATGAGCGATTAGTTAAATGTTTACATACCAGATCATTCCTTGATTGTAGACCAAATGTAGTACATTCTCTGCAATTTTGAACTCTCCGTATTCAGGCTGCAAATAATAGATGACGTAAGAAATAATACAAGGTGCCAGTTCTAAAGCATACCTTGTAACAGAAATGATGTTTTTTGCATAAAAATAAATAAATCACTTTTGAAATAAAAAAATAAAAAAAGAGGTGACAGTTCTGTGCAGAACACCGTTATGGCGACTGCAAGGCAATGTATTGTGCCATTCATGATATCCCAATGATTTTATAGCCATTATTCATTGCCATTTCAACTGTTTTATTCTTTTGATTTTGAAATATTCTTCGTTTCCATTTTTTTACTTACAATCTCTTTTTGTATAGTTTGATGCCCTTCTTCAGATAAACTTTTCCTTGTGTAATGTTCTAAGCTCTTCTGATAGCGGAGCAAACACGAAAGAGCTATTGGACTACTGGATTGAAACTTTATATCTAAGTCAGGTGAAGTCGGCCGTTTTCATCTTCCCACATATTAAATCTTTAAAGTACCAGAAATCTTCATTACTCTTAGGAGTCCTCCCCGTTATAGCAAGTTCCCTCCCTACCACCCTTCCTACACAATTATCTGCTTGGTACTTACAGGAAGGAGTGAGGGCTCTTTAGCATGATGCTACACGTTTTGTGCAGACATAGAGAGAGTATTAGGTGGTGTCTGTCAGAGGCAGGTGAAGCCTCAGTTTGTGAGTACTATAACGGGGAGGACTGCGTGGGAGTAATGAAGTGCCTTTATGTTCAGGAGTGTGCGTGCATGTGTGCATAATGAATGGTAAGTGTCCCATCTGGGTGATGACCGCACAGCAGGCTCAGTCAGAACGTGTGATAATTATAAGCCAGCAACAATGACCACTCAAACACAGGTGTACTTGTGAGCCATGAGGTTGGGCCTCTGGACTTTTTATTAACTCCCCCAAAACACGTAATGACCTCTACTGCTAGGGTCAAACATCACAGGGTTTCAGAGGAACCCAACCCAGCATTCCACCTACACTCAATAATGAAAATAGAATCAGAAATAGAAAAACATATCAAAACGAACTCACACTTAAAAAAACATGTGTGAAACAACACTGACAAAATACTGACAGCGTCACATTGGTATCCTCAGCTCCCTGAGGTACGCATGCAGAGTTCAGGATAAAGTCTTTCAAACGGGTAGATGTCGCTAGTCTAGGTCTCAGGTTACAGCTGAAACTCTCCTTTCCGATGGACCTCACAGCTGTCCTCAGCTAGCTCTTTATGCTGTGTACAGACCTCCCTGGTTGGGACGTCATGCGAGCGGGCTCTGAGACTGCCCGCTTGAGATGTGGTTGAAATAGGAGACAGAGCTGTATCAAAGAAGGTAGGGAAACGCTTTCCCCATGGCCTTCATCAGCATCTTCATTAATTGCAACACTCTTGACAGGATGAATATCCTGTTGATCATTCACTCTGTGGTTTGGTTGTTTGAGGATCCTAAAAAAGGATACGTTCCTGGTAACAGCCTCTTCTTCTTTCCGTGCGGTTATCATTGTCCCACTCACAGCCCTGACCTTCCAAGGATCGATCTCGAATGGCAAACGGAACTCGCTTTCTGGATGCCGATTCCGGACAAGCACTTTCCAACTTGGATATGCTTGTTATTCTGCACTTTCTGTTGGCGTAAAGCTTCCACTGCTTTGTCTCTGACTGATAATGAGGAATAGTGTCGGCAACCATCCTATTCATGCACAGATTGCTGGGTCTTACTCGGGTTGTGGCATGTGGAGAGAGCCAGTATTCCAGAAGAAAAGAATAGAAGGCACATTCCATGTTTTAGTTGTTGGCTAGGGCATTTCTCAAAGTTTGCATCAAGCGTTCAGCCTCGCCATTTTCTTATGGCCATCAGGGAGTTATCCTCCTGTGAGGAATGCTTCTGGATGACGTAGTTACCAAACTCTTGTCTAGAAAATGGGGGACCATTGTCTGTCCTGAGTTCATTCAATATCCCCTGGGTGCCCATAACCTTCTCTATTCTGGATATTGGCTGGCTGGCGGTCATAGAATCAAGGATCTCGACTTAAGAATACTTTGGAATGTCAACGATAATGACTAGCATGTGGTGGCCATCCAGCAAACTCACTAAGCTAACACTGGCACAATGCCAAGGGAATGTGGGAATGGTTCCTATGATTAAAGGCGTAGGTGGCTGTGTGGGACCAGCAGCGTTATACAATGGACATTGTAGTACAGTCCGTTCCACCCGATCATCAAGCCCCCAGGACCAGACTTTGCATCAGAGCCTGGATTTTGTTTTGACTACCCCATGGTGGACAGCGTGAGCCATATCTACCATCTGCTAATGTAGTCATGCAAGTATCACCAGACAGGGACCCCTCAACAGGCACCCTTTGGGGGATACAGCGAGGTCATGAAGGACATTGTGCAGTGATAGAAGTGTTAGCCGTGCCGCCTCAGTGCGGTGAGACAGTTTCCTAAATTACAGCAGATATTCCTAGCTGGAGACATTCATCCATGTAGGTAGCCCCTACGAACTCCCTGCATGGTCCTTGACCTCCTGACAACTAGTTTCACATATTCCACCATGTTATCCGCATCCAACTCTTCATGGCAGTGGTGGGTTTCACATGCCATTGATAAATATTTTGATGGATCCCTGGCCTGTACATGACAGAGAAACAGTACTCCTGCACTTGGATAATCCACTTTTCAATCTTCAATGGTGGCTTCGAGGATGACCCAGTGAACAAAGGTATCAGTCGCTTGTGGTTTGTGTGAACTTCCGAAAGTGTGGCCATAGAGATCTATTTGAAAGTGTGGCCACCTCCAATGAATTGCTATTGCTTCTTCCTGTATGTGAGAGTATTGCTGTTCCGTCTCTGTCAGAGCATGACTGGCATATACACTTTCTTGTTTTTGGGACAGGAGTGCACGGAGGCCGGTGTGGCTGGTATCCGCGGAGAGCTCAGAGTCATGGCGGGGATCAAAATATGCCAGAGTGGTGTCTTCAGAAAGTACTTGTTTTGTTGCTTGAAAAGCTTACTCTTGGAGGGGACAGACAGAGTTTGTCTTTCTCAGTTCTCAAAGTGGAGCAATGACGGTGATCAAATTCTGGATGAAGCTGCCACAGTACGTGACCATCCCCTAAAACTACTCACACCTGCAACGCTCGTAGGAGCCAAGGGAAGACCGAATGTTCTGCACCTTAGTTGGGTCTGGCATGAATTAATTCTCAGAAAAATGATAGCTAAAAACAATATATCTTTCTCAAAGAAAGCACACTTTTTCCTGTGTTGGTTGAGCTCACAGTTCAGTAGTCTTCGAAACGTCATTCATAGTATGTAGTGATGCTCTTCCAGGGTGGGCGGATGCACTAGGGTGTCATCTCTGACACTGATGCTCCATCTAACCCTGCCAACTCCACTCTGATAGTGTCTTTAAACACATCAGCCGCACTGGACACTCCAAAGCTGAGGCTTTTGTACCTCCTCAATCCCTCATTGGTAGAGAATGTTGTGATAGCTCTCGACTTTGGCATCAGCCTCAGCTGATGGTGTCCAGCTCAAAGATCCATTTCAGGAAAACCATTTCAGGAAACCTGGGCTTCATCCTGTACTACTCCCTCTTGATGACCAGACAAGTCAACGCTGTATCATCATCGTGCTTCAACACCCTGCGCATGCTCCATAAGATCTTCCGCTGGATCCCCACTGAAACCAGGAAGACAGTCACCCAGGCACTCGTCACCAGCCGACTGGACTACGGGAACACCCTCTACGCGGGAACCACGGCCAAACTACAAAAAAGACTCCAGCGCATCATCCTGGACATCCCTCGCCACCGCCACATCTCATCCCATCTGAGAGACCTGCACTGGCTCCCCATCAACAAGAGGATCACGTTAAGACTCCTCACCCACGCACACAAGGCTCTCCACGACATGAGTCCGAAGTACCTCAACAGCCGCCTAAACCTTCTACACACCCACCCACCAGCTACGATCGGCCAGCCTCGCCCTTGCCGCCGTACCACGTGTTCGCAGAGCCACTGCTGGAGGAAGATCCTTCTCCCACCTGGCTGCCAAGACATGTAACTCCCTCCCCACCCACCTACGGCTGACCCAGGACCATCTCTCCTTCAGGAAGCAACTCAAGACCTGGCTTTTCGAGCAGTAACGGACCCCTCCCCCCAGCGCCTTGAGACCCTACCGGGTGAGTAGCGCGCTTTATAAATTTTTGTTGTTGATTGATTGATTGTGGCTCACTTACTTCTGTCACAATGTCATCAAAGGTGGGTGTTAGATTTGTTTCCCGGTGGATGGTCATGTAGGGTAGTCGCATATCCACTCATATGCGGACCTCACAGAGTTGGACCTTCTGGCCTTTAAATAATGTCTGCTTGCTTCAGCTTCCAGAGTTCATCTTCCACTTTTGGGCAGAGCTGTAATGCCACTCAGTGATGTCTCAGCACCACTGGTTGAACTGAATCGTCAATATGGAGGTGTACTAATCGGTCCTTCAGCCAGCCAGTGCCATTGAATATATGTGAAAATTTAACAAGCAGATTGTTCACACCTTCTAGATTGACACTGAATGCAAATGAGATTTACTTGATATGTTCTGCAGTTCTGTAGATTGGTGGCATTTCAGATCCTCCTTTGATGACCTACACTTTAACTCCTGTAGTGTGTGTCTCATAGGAGATTTTGGTTGTGAACACACCTGCCAGCGGGAGTGGTGTTGATGAACCAAAAGCAAATATTTGTGTAGTGGTGGGGTGCAAAACTGGCTGCAACGGTGGGGTTTGTAAAATGGATTGTGCCATAATGTTAATGGATACACCCGTGTTAATTAGGGCTGGTACTTGATGTCCTGCAAAGATTATACATTTTGGGATTCGTATACTGTGATGTTCTCCAGGTTGCATGATTCAGAAAAGGGGGTGGTGATGAACAGAGTGTCTGAATTAAGCAGACCACTCTTACCCAGTCCAAAGATCAGGGCTTGATCCATCACCGTTTTTTAGCTCACTGCACCATCCCAGCTCAGAACTTGGCTATATGCAAATTAGTCTGACCCTGGCCCAGTGCATCATGGGAACAGGGCAGACCAAACTACCAAGCCAATTCTTATACTGGGAAGGAAACAAGTTACCGGGGACCGGTTTCTGGCATTTCAGCCGTCTTCGGCCCGGCTTGCTTGAATCCTGATGGTGCAATGAGCTAGGGCCTCACATCTGAGTATACCCTTCCACGCTTATGGTGGACAAAAATGATTCAGAAAAGGGGGTGGTGATGAACAGAGTGTCTGAATTAAGCAGACCACTCTTACCCAGTCCAAAGATCAGGGCTTGATCCATCACCGTTTTTTAGCTCACTGCACCATCCCAGCTCAGAACTTGGGTATATGCAAATTAGTCTGACCCTGGCCCAGTGCATCATGGGAACAGGGCAGACCAAACTACCAAGCCAATTCTTATACTGGGAAGGAAACAAGTTACCGGGGACCGGTTTCTGGCATTTCAGCCGTCTTCGGCCCGGCTTGCTTGAATCCTGATGGTGCAATGAGCTAGGGCCTCAAATCTGAGTATACCCTTCCACGCTTATGGTGGACAAAAATGATTCAGAAAAGGGGGTGGTGATGAACAGAGTGTCTGAATTAAGCAGACCACTCTTACCCAGTCCAAAGATCAGGGCTTGATCCATCACCGTTTTTTAGCTCACTGCACCATCCCAGCTCAGAACTTGGCTATATGCAAATTAGTCTGACCCTGGCCCAGTGCATCATGGGAACAGGGCAGACCAAACTACCAAGCCAATTCTTATACTGGGAAGGAAACAAGTTACCGGGGACCGGTTTCTGGCATTTCAGCCGTCTTCGGCCCGGCTTGCTTGAATCCTGATGGTGCAATGAGCTAGGGCCTCACATCTGAGTATACCCTTCCACGCTTATGGTGGACAAAAATGATTCAGAAAAGGGGGTGGTGATGAACAGAGTGTCTGAATTAAGCAAACCACTCTTACCCAGTCCAAAGATCAGGGCTTGATCCATCACCGTTTTTTAGCTCACTGCACCATCCCAGCTCAGAACTTGGCTATATGCAAATTAGTCTGACCCTGGCCCAGTGCATCATGGGAACAGGGCAGACCAAACTACCAAGCCAATTCTTATACTGGGAAGGAAACAAGTAACCGGGGACCGGTTTCTGGCATTTCAGCCGTCTTCGGCCCGGCTTGCTTGAATCCTGATGGTGCAATGAGCTAGGGCCTCACATCTGAGTATACCCTTCCACGCTTATGGTGGACAAAAATGATTCAGAGAAGGGGGTGGTGATGAACAGAGTGTCTGAATTAAGCAGACCACTCTTACCCAGTCCAAAGATCAGGGCTTGATCCATCACCGTTTTTTAGCTCACTGCACCATCCCAGCTCAGAACTTGGCTATATGCAAATTAGTCTGACCCTGGCGCAGTGCATCATGGGAACAGGGCAGACCAAACTACCAAGCCAATTCTTATACTGGGAAGGAAACAAGTTACCGGGGACCGGTTTCTGGCATTTCAGCCGTCTTCGGCCCGGCTTGCTTGAATCCTGATGGTGCAATGAGCTAGGGCCTCACATCTGAGTATACCCTTCCACGCTTATGGTGGACAAAAATGATTCAGAAAAGGGGGTGGTGATGAACAGAGTATCTGAATTAAGCAGACCACTCTTACCCAGTCCAAAGATCAGGGCTTGACCCATCACCGTTTTTTAGCTCACTGCACCATCCCAGCTCAGAACTTGGCTATATGCAAATTAGTCTGACCCTGGCCCAGTGCATCATGGGAACAGGGCAGACCAAACTACCAAGCCAATTCTTATACTGGGAAGGAAACAAGTTACCGGGGACCGGTTTCTGGCATTTCAGCCGTCTTCGGCCCGGCTTGCTTGAATCCTGATGGTGCAATGAGCTAGGGCCTCATATCTGAGTATACCCCTCCACGCTTATGGTGGACAAAAATGATTCAGAAAAGGGGGTGGTGATGAACTTAGTGTCTGAATTAAGCAGACCACTCTTACCCAGTCCAAAGATCAGGGCTTGATCCATCACCGTTTTTTAGCTCACTGCACCATCCCAGCTCAGAACTTGGCTATATGCAAATTAGTCTGACCCTGGCCCAGTGCATCATGGAAACAGGGCAGACCAAACTACCAAGCCAATTCTTATACTGGGAAGGAAACAAGTTACCGGGGACCGGTTTCTGGCATTTCAGCCGTCTTCGGCCCAGCTTGCTTGAATCCTGATGGTGCAATGAGCTAGGGCCTCACATCTGAGTATACCCTTCCACGCTTATGGTGGACAAAAATGATTCAGAAAAGGGGGTGGTGATGAACAGAGTGTCTGAATTAAGCAGACCACTCTTACCCAGTCCAAAGATCAGGGCTTGATCCATCACCGTTTTTTAGCTCACTGCACCATCCCAGCTCAGAACTTGGCTATATGCAAATTAGTCTGACCCTGGCCCAGTGCATCATGGGAACAGGGCAGACCAAACTACCAAGCCAATTCTTATACTGGGAAGGAAACAAGTTACCGGGGACCGGTTTCTGGCATTTCAGCCGTCTTCGGCCCGGCTTGCTTGAATCCTGATGGTGCAATGAGTTAGGGCCTCACATCTGAGTATACCCTTCCACGCTTATGGTGGACAAAAATGATTCAGAAAAGGGGGTGGTGATGAACAGAGTGTCTGAATTAAGCAGACCACTCTTACCCAGTCCAAAGATCAGGGCTTGATCCATCACCGTTTTTTAGCTCACTGCACCATCCCAGCTCAGAACTTGGCTATATGCAAATTAGTCTGACCCTGGCCCAGTGCATCATGGGAACAGGGCAGACCAAACTACCAAGCCAATTCTTATACTGGGAAGGAAACAAGTTACCGGGGACCGGTTTCTGGCATTTCAGCCGTCTTCGGCCCGGCTTGCTTGAATCCTGATGGTGCAATGAGCTAGGGCCTCACATCTGAGTATACCCCTCCACGCTTATGGTGGACAAAAATGATTCAGAAAAGGGGGTGGTGATGAACTTAGTGTCTGAATTAAGCAGACCACTCTTACCCAGTCCAAAGATCAGGGCTTGATCCATCACCGTTTTTTAGCTCACTGCACCATCCCAGCTCAGAACTTGGCTATATGCAAATTAGTCTGACCCTGGCCCAGTGCATCATGGAAACAGGGCAGACCAAACTACCAAGCCAATTCTTATACTGGGAAGGAAACAAGTTACCGGGGACCGGTTTCTGGCATTTCAGCCGTCTTCGGCCCGGCTTGCTTGAATCCTGATGGTGCAATGAACTAGGGCCTCACATCTGAGTATACCCTTCCACGCTTATGGTGGACAAGAATGATTCAGAAAAGGGGGTGGTGATGAACAGAGTGTCTGAGATGTACCACACCTTCCACATCATCATTGTCCAGGTCTTCATCATCGTTTGGGATCTCTGTGCTCTCCTTGGCATTTACCAACTTGTGTTTGTATACTTTCTGAGAAGCAGAGGACCGGCACACTTTTGAGAAATGGTTTAGTTTGTTGGATGCTGAAAATGTCTTCCTGTGTGTTGATTTAGAAAAGGGGGTGGTGATGAACAGAGTGTCTGAGTTAAACAGACCACTCTTACCCAGTCCAAAGATCAGGGCTTGATCCATCACCGTTATTTATCTCACTGCCCCATCCCAGCTCAGAACCTGGCTATATGCAAATCAGTCTGTCCCTGGCCCAGTGCATCATGGGAACAGGGCAGACTAAACTACCAAGCCAATTCTTCACCAGAAAGGAGACAAGCTACCGGGGACCGGTTTCTGGCATTTCAGCCTTCTTCGGCCCGGCTTGCTTGAATCCTGATGGAGCAGTGAGAAAGGGACTCATGTCTGAGTATACCCTGCCACACCTATAGTGGCCAAAAACGATTTAGAAAAGGGGGTGGTGATGAACAGAGTGTCTGAGTTAAACAGACCACTCTTACCCAGTCCAAAGATCAGGGCTTGATCCATCACCGTTATTTATCTCACTGCCCCATCCCAGCTCAGAACCTGGCTATATGCAAATCAGTCTGACCCTGGCCCAGTGCATCATGGGAACAGGGCAGACCAAACTACCAAGCCAATTCTTATACTGGGAAGGAAACAAGTTACCGGGGACTGGTTTCTGGCATTTCAGCCGTCTTCGGCCCGGCTTGCTTGAATACTGATGGTGCAATGAGCTAGGGCCTCACATCTGAGTATACCCTTCCACGCTTATGGTGGACAAAAATGATTCAGAAAAGGGGGTGGTGATGAACAGAGTGTCTGAATTAAGCAGACCACTCTTACCCAGTCCAAAGATCAGGGCTTGATCCATCACCGTTTTTTAGCTCACTGCACCATCCCAGCTCAGAACTTGGCTATATGCAAATTAGTCTGACCCTGGCCCAGTGCATCATGGGAACAGGGCAGACCAAACTACCAAGCCAATTCTTATACTGGGAAGGAAACAAGTTACCGGGGACCGGTTTCTGGCATTTCAGCCGTCTTCGGCCCGGCTTGCTTGAATCCTGATGGTGCAATGAGCTAGGGCCTCACATCTGAGTATACCCCTCCACGCTTATGGTGGACAAAAATGATTCAGAAAAGGGGGTGGTGATGAACTTAGTGTCTGAATTAAGCAGACCACTCTTACCCAGTCCAAAGATCAGGGCTTGATCCATCACCGTTTTTTAGCTCACTGCACCATCCCAGCTCAGAACTTGGCTATATGAAAATTAGTCTGACCCTGGCCCAGTGCATCATGGAAACAGGGCAGACCAAACTACCAAGCCAATTCTTATACTGGGAAGGAAACAAGTTACCGGGGACCGGTTTCTGGCATTTCAGCCGTCTTCGGCCCGGCTTGCTTGAATCCTGATGGTGCAATGAGCTAGGGCCTCACATCTGAGTATACCCTTCCACGCTTATGGTGGACAAGAATGATTCAGAAAAGGGGGTGGTGATGAACAGAGTGTCTGAGATGTACCACACCTTCCACATCATCATTGTCCAGGTCTTCATCATCGTTTGGGATCTCTGTGCTCTCCTTGGCATTTACCAACTTGTGTTTGTATACTTTCTGAGAAGCAGAGGACCGGCACACTTTTGAGAAATGGTTGAGTTTGTTGGATGCTGAAAATGTCTTCCTGTGTGTTGATTTAGAAAAGGGGGTGGTGATGAACAGAGTGTCTGAGTTAAACAGACCACTCTTACCCAGTCCAAAGATCAGGGCTTGATCCATCACCGTTATTTATCTCACTGCCCCATCCCAGCTCAGAACCTGGCTATATGCAAATCAGTCTGTCCCTGGCCCAGTGCATCATGGGAACAGGGCAGACTAAACTACCAAGCCAATTCTTCACCAGAAAGGAGACAAGCTACCGGGGACCGGTTTCTGGCATTTCAGCCTTCTTCGGCCCGGCTTGCTTGAATCCTGATGGAGCAGTGAGAAAGGGACTCATGTCTGAGTATACCCTGCCACACCTATAGTGGCCAAAAACGATTTAGAAAAGGGGGTGGTGATGAACAGAGTGTCTGAGTTAAACAGACCACTCTTACCCAGTCCAAAGATCAGGGCTTGATCCATCACCGTTATTTATCTCACTGCCCCATCCCAGCTCAGAACCTGGCTATATGCAAATCAGTCTGTCCCTGGCCCAGTGCATCATGGGAACAGGGCAGACTAAACTACCAAGCCAATTCTTCACCAGAAAGGAGACAAGCTACCGGGGACCGGTTTCTGGCATTTCAGCCTTCTTCGGCCCGGCTTGCTTGAATCCTGATGGAGCAGTGAGAAAGGGACTCATGTCTGAGTATACCCTGCCACACCTATAGTGGCCAAAAACGATTTAGAAAAGGGGGTGGTGATGAACAGAGTGTCTGAGTTAAACAGACCACTCTTACCCAGTCCAAAGATCAGGGCTTGATCCATCACCGTTATTTATCTCACTGCCCCATCCCAGCTCAGAACCAGGCTATATGCAAATCAGTCTGACCCTGGCCCAGTGCATCATGGGAACAGGGCAGACCAAACTACCAAGCCAATTCTTATACTGGGAAGGAAACAAGTTACCGGGGACCGGTTTCTGGCATTTCAGCCGTCTTCGGCCCGGCTTGCTTGAATACTGATGGTGCAATGAGCTAGGGCCTCACATCTGAGTATACCCTTCCACGCTTATGGTGGACAAAAATGATTCAGAAAAGGGGGTGGTGATGAACAGAGTGTCTGAATTAAGCAGACCACTCTTACCCAGTCCAAAGATCAGGGCTTGATCCATCACCGTTTTTTAGCTCACTGCACCATCCCAGCTCAGAACTTGGCTATATGCAAATTAGTCTGACCCTGGCCCAGTGCATCATGGGAACAGGGCAGACCAAACTACCAAGCCAATTCTTATACTGGGAAGGAAACAAGTTACCGGGGACCGGTTTCTGGCATTTCAGCCGTCTTCGGCCCGGCTTGCTTGAATCCTGATGGTGCAATGAGCTAGGGCCTCACATCTGAGTATACCCTTCCATGCTTATGGTGGACAAGAATGATTCAGAAAAGGGGGTGGTGATGAACAGAGTGTCTGAGATGTACCACACCTTCCACATCATCATTGTCCAGGTCTTCATCATCGTTTGGGATCTCTGTGCTCTCCTTGGCATTTACCAACTTGTGTTTGTATACTTTCTGAGAAGCAGAGGACCGGCACACTTTTGAGAAATGGTTGAGTTTGTTGGATGCTGAAAATGTCTTCCTGTGTGTTGAGCAGGGTCTTTGATGGAGATAGGGCCCTCCACACCAGTGGCACACTTTGCGATTCATAGCTGATTTAGGGCAAGTTTTCTACTTTTCAGCACCTCGTGTTGTGACCACATTGACAGGTTAGGGTTTCACTTATCACTGCAGAGCGGATTCCATATGTGTGGCACATACCTTGGAAAGTACTTTTGAGCGTCCCATCTGGAGTATGTTGGCCATGGATATTCCTGGGACCTGAAGCATATTTCCCCTCAATTTCGCAGAAAGAGAGCACTGAATTAATTGGGCTCTGATGTTTTCATCAGCGTCTGGGAGCATGCATGTACTGGTTAGACCTTTTAGCCAAGCGTACAATGTGTCTTCAGATTCTTCTGGTTGTTGTCTAGCTTGATGCAACAAGAACCACTCATATTCAGGTTTTTCGAGCAGCTCAAAGTGGGCTGATAAATCCTATTTTAGAGTAGCGTATGTGAGTGGCGGCTACTCTAGGTGCAAGAGCATG
The DNA here is from genome assembly GCF_964263255.1 of Lissotriton vulgaris. Lineage (NCBI taxonomy): Eukaryota > Metazoa > Chordata > Amphibia > Caudata > Salamandridae > Lissotriton > Lissotriton vulgaris. The sequence goes on from NC_141687.1 coordinate 1,994,937,221, forward strand.
GGGTGTCATCTGTCAATGGCTAGTGCCACCGCTGCAAAGTAAGTTTCTAGGCATTCGACTCAGTCTTTCCATTTCACATCCTGCGCAGATGGAGGGCCACTCAACAAGAACAGTTCAAAGGCAGGTAATGAGGCCATTACGGTCTGGTGTTGGGGTAGGAGTGGAGCTGTTGAGGCACATACAGTGTCAGTGTAGAGTGTACCAGCAGGGTGCAGCAGGATACAAAAAGACATCATGTGCTGTCTACCTGCAGGCCAAATGAAAGTTCTGTGCTCCAACACAGGCAGTGCGGGTCAAACAGTGGGGCAGAGCATACTGTGTGGGTGACTTGAGTGTAGGGTGTACCGCAGGGTTGATACCTTGTTTTGTTGTTAGATTGTTCATTGAGGCAGAGAGCGGCAAACTGTACAGGAAGTTGAAATGGAGACACACTAACCTGTGCAGGGCTCTGGGCTGAAAGGCATGGCTACACCCCCTTGATCGATGCCGGCCTGTAATGACAGCCTTGTTGTGCCTCATACGTGCATAGGTGAAGGATAGCAGCACTTGGGCACCCTGTGGGCTGGACCAGGCCCAAACAGCAAGCAGGGAGGGCCATGGACTCACACTCAGGGGCGTAGATAGGGGCAAGTGTGGCTCTCCGGGCAGCCATGGACAGTAAATTGCTGGTCTGGCCCGCTCAGTGGCAGGCAGCTGGAGGTGTGGACGTGTACAGGAGGGCATGGGGTGGTTCACTGGGATGTTGCCAAAGGCACCTCTTTTCTCGTGCCATGCCCAGGTGCAGCAGGATTAAGGGAGGCCAGGGCTCACCGGTTTGTCGTTAAATGTATTGTGTCTTCCAGGCCACACCCAGCCACAGCCGCACGCAGGAAGACCATGGGCGATAAGGCTGGAAGTGCTTAAGTGGCCAGGCAGGCTGAGCCCCGAGCACCATTCAGCCAGGGGCACAGTGGAGATGCTCCTTGACGTGCGCAGTGAGTAGAGTTGAGGCTGCTCTGCTCGACAGTAAAGCATCTGGGATGTGAGCAGCACTGCTATGGGAACAGACCATGTGGGCAGCAGTCGGAAAGGAGTACTCCACTCCTCTTTGCCAATTGCCCGTCTGGGTGCGAACTTATATTGTGTGATAATTATATTAGCCAGCAAGTATGACCTCTCAAACACAGATGTGCTTATAAATAACAAGGTCGGGCCTTAGGCCTTTTTTTTTAACTCCCCCAATTTGTCCCAGCATCTACCACTAGACTATATATCATGGGGTTTTAGAGGGGAACACCACTAGTTACATTTGTGTAGTTGGGAGACCCATCTGCCAACACAACAGTAAGCAGGAAGAATGGTTTGCCATCTGTAACAATTAAGTGTTAGGCATATTAAGGGGCTTATTACGGCTTCGGCGGTGCGACCGCAGGACCACTAAAGCCTCATACGCCGCAACACCACAATACTGGTGATCTTTAGACTGCCGCATTACGAGTGGGCCACCGGGCTGGCGGTTTGAGGTTGTTGGTCCCACTGTGGCAGCAATGCTCTGCCATTAAGTGAAGTCACAGTAAATGTTGCTGTTGTGCAGCGCTGTCTGCATGCTTGTGCAACTTGTGTCCTGCACCACGTCGTGCATGGCACAAATTGCACGAACTGAGGTGCAATTGCAAAAGGGGAGCACAGCGTGTGCCCCCATGCACCAGCCACTGAGCTAAAATGTCAGGGGCCCTTTTTGGGGCCCCCTCCTTGCTTTTTGGCCATCTTTTTCATGGTGATTTCACCACCATGAAAAGGCTTTTGGAAAGGCAATTGTAATATGGATGTCAGTTCTAGGCTCCCCACTCTACACCCCACCAGCATCCAGGATCCTGGTGGTGTTGGCAATGTTGTGGTGAGCTGGTGGTTGTCCTACCGCCAAACTCATATTCAGGCAGTTGAACTCTCTAGGTTATGGGGGTATGACCACCACCACCAGTTCCGTTGTCTTGAGACCGCCGAATTTGTAATAAGCCCCTTAGTGGAATATATCCTTCCTTGATATACCTATGAGGTCTTCCTCAAAGTCTGAAGCATACGCTTGCACATTGCACTCAATCAACATCTGGTGATATGCATTTTGCTCGTTTTACCAACCAACATTACTTTCTGATTTCCTTTCCTATAGAATTTGTTCAGGTTTCTATCGGTATCGCACAGAACCTGCCTACTTGCAGTCAGTTAAATTGAGATTACATTCAGGAGATCTAGCTGTGGTAATAGATTGTATACACACTTGTGGATACTGCATTTTGATTTTAACGATATTTTAAAATAAAAACACTACTTACAAATTTGCTCTCCAAATCCCAACACCAGCAGTCGCTTAAGTAACGGACGAAAAGACCTCGGAAAAAATCAATCAACAAAATGCTTGCCACAGTAAAAATCATGTCAATAATGGACAGCTTCAGCATTTCCTGAAAAAGAAAGCACAACTCAGAACGGTCTTGTTGGGTTATATAGAAAATATATCAGTAGTTGTTAATAAAAGATTATATTTCAATATTCTTCAACATTTGCTCTTCTTATGCCCTCACTACGAGGGACCTGGTTAATCGCTATATATCACAGTTAGGGATTTGGCAGGTAACCCCGCAGTCCCACAGTTTTTCTCTGATAATTTTCGGCAGGTCAAACCTGATGAAATTCATTAGGTAAAAGCTTTCCGATAATTATCGGGAAATGCAGATTTTGGTGTGCTAAACACCAAACTCTGCATGTGATATCTCTCATTGGGGACAAAGTCCTAGTTTTTAGTTATATTTTGGGCCCAATATATTCCAACCCAGCAGAGTTGGATTTTGTCAAATCCAGTAAATATCATTCCAGACACTTGGCCGCTTAAAATCAAGGCAATAGTCTCTGGTGTAGGGCTGCATTTCTGCATTGGTTTTAGTGGATACTTTCGAAGGTATTCATAAAAAAAAGTTCTAAAATCCAGCGTCACCTAAATGGAACATCTATAAATTAGTGTTACACTTACCTGATTATTTTTCTAATCAAATATATCTTTCTGCTTATGTCTATGAGCAACTCACTGTAATCGGGCTGGAAAACAGGAGGAAAACATATTTTTCCTATAATGCCATATTTAACATTCAGGTGGCCCTGGTTCTGCAGTGCTTTACATAATGTAGTCAACACTTTGTCTAGTATGTCTCCACTACTCAACAGGTCCATGTATCCATTTGGCAACTGGGGTATTATATCTGGTGTTGTAGGATATACTTTATGTAGTACTGTAGACATAAGGTAGGGTTTTTGAAAGATTTAAATTGTATACATCTGCATCTGGTGATGCTAAACACTTCCCTTTTATATTTCATCACCTTAGACCATTGGTTATCTTATAGATGAATATCAGTGTCTATTACTCTTTTGTCCCTGACTGAAAATTCACCTATTTGCTTCTCCCCTTCACAATACCCTGTATAGGACCGATATTGGTCTCCCTTCTTGTGTCAGCAGCAGCAGTTCAACTACCATGCCTGTTTATGAAGGTCAAGCTGGGAATCGCTCCTTAACATCAGAGGTCATTATAGATAGTCATGCATATAGCAGGAACTGCCCTCTTATGGCTTCTGTTTATTCTCTAGCATTATCAAACGTGTGGGGTTCCTTGCAGTCATATATAAGTCCCATGCGTTTCCATCCTTGGTCAATCATATGACTGCTTTAACCCCCTTGTACAGTCCCTTAAAAGTATATAGGCCCCATTCGGGTGCCGCTTAAGCAAGGCATTTCTTAATAATTCTCTTTGACATCCAATCCCATATCCATGAATTACAAAAATAAATGTTTTCCCCACCATCATGAATACCATGGCTCACCTCAAATTCACACCCTGCGGAAGGGCCAACCCCCCAGCGGTCCCACAATCTCTGCAAAGGCTATCCCATACCTCTACACCAATAGCCCCTGACCCTACATCTGCTCCGAAGTGCCCCCCTTCCAGCTTCCTTTACTCACAATAACAACTCCCCCTCTTTGCTCGTTTTGAACGAGCTGCGTCAGCTCAGTCATCATTCAAGTCTTCCTGCTCTCCCCCTCACTGCTAGACAGCTCTAACTCCCCTAGCTCCACTGTTCACAGCACTGCCCCTATCCGCCCCTGGATCCCTTCCCCCTGCTCAACCCACAATCCTGACCTGCTCCAACTGGCCTATAGAGGCCTCCATCCATCAGTCCCCTCTTCCCCTATCCTACCCATCCCTACGAGCATGCTACACCATTTCCCAGAATCCCTTCCCGCTGGGCACATACATCCACCACCTGCCCCCTATCCCCTGCCTCCACTAGCTCTATACCTCTACAGGGTCCCCTGAACCCAGCCTCCCAATCCCATTCCCTTAGTCCAGTGGAAGGCAGACTGAACGAGATAGCACTCTGCCTACAACAACTTAAGGCAGAGGTTCATAGTCTACTACATATCATCAAGGAACTATCAGCCAACACCAGACGAAGTTGTTCCACTATGAACAATCACCATATACGCTTGCCCCTTCTAACTGGTGTACCTGGATCTCCTTACCCCCTCTATTCTGCGGTCACCATCCTACGTCACCCACACACCCCATAGTTGGGCCTCCACATAACACCCTAACGACCCTTCTCGCCCTTCCAGATGTTGAGACTCCTTTTCAGATATGGATATTCATTCTCTCCTACTCTCATATGATCCGGCACATTCCTACGCCATAACAAACCTCCAACAAATTGAATCCATCCCCATGGATCCCTTCAGGGAACCCACGCCAAACACCAGAGCATTAAATGATAACAACCTCAAGAGAGTCACCACCACACTACCTGCACCAACAGACACCAACATAAGTCTCAAATGCGTGCTCCTAAATTGTAGATCGGCAGTTAAACATGCTGCGGACATTGCCGACCTCATCCTTGCCCAAGACCTTGACCTTGTAATGCTTACTGAAACCTAGCTAAATGACTCAGCGGCTCCCATGCTGGACATTTTAGTGCTTCCCAACTACAATATAATTAGGTTAGACAGTGCAAGTGGACAAAGTGGCAGCATTGCATGTTTGCACTGTTGCAATCTAACAGTGAAAGTACTTCAATCCGACCTCCTGTTGTCTTGTGAATACCTACGCATTGAAGTGACTGGTAGCAACAATCAGTCTTGCAAACTTCACACGTTCTACCACCCCCCTCACGACAACCTTCCCTTCAGAGAACAGATCATGGACATTGTCTCAGCCAAGGCAGATTTCCATGGCCCTAAGGTCTTCTTGGGAGATGTTAACCTCCACTGGAATGATGGGAATGATGTGGTGGTCAATAGCCTTTAATCCTTCCTACTAGACCTCAACCTAAACCAGATCTGTGACAACCATACTCATATCAAAGGAGCTACCTTAGATCTTGTCATTAGTAAGCCCAACTCCATCCTTCTATACTCAATCCTAGGGTGTGACTGGTCAGATCACTATTGCATCACCTTCCTCATCCTGAAGTCAATGAGAGCAAGCAGAGCCCAACCTAAAAACCCTAAACAGTTGAAAAGATGTCTACGGAACATCAACTCTCAAGATCTGACTGCTCTCTGCGAAAACATCCTGCCCCCTCCTGTGGGCATATCGGACGTCTACGACCTTACGGCCCACTACAACCACTCAATGCTCAATGTTCTAGACTCAGTTGCACCTCTACAGATTAAAAGAATGTCTTCTAAAATCTCCAAACTGTGGTTCAATGATAGCCGTAATTCCAAAAGAAGAAATTTAAGACTTGCAGAAAGGTTGTGACGATTCTATCCCTCCCTTGAACATCTCTACCATCTGAGATCCCTAAGAAGCGTATACAATACATGCATCAGATGCTCAAAAAGCCACCTTTTTTAGAAATCAGCTAGAGCAAGCATAAAACCATCCCAAAAAATTATTTGAGCTCATCAAGTCCCAAGCTAACAGTCATCCTAATCTCTCGTCACTGGGTCAAGGGTCACTGCCGAACTTCGAAGAATTTGCTGATTTCTTCACTGATAAGACCACTAAGATTGAAACTGAATTACGCTCTGCCCTTGATCACTTGTCAACCAGTCCACTGAACACCCTCCTTCCCCCATGGTTTGATACCACAGTCCCTGCGCAGCCCCACCTTCCCAAAAACAACGCATCCTGGAGTCTTTTCCAAACTGTGGATGAATGCAGTATTCGCGAAATACTGTAGAATCTGAAACCCTCTAATGACTACAATGACCCCCTGCCATTGAACCTTTTCCCCAAAGTCAGAACCTCCTTACTACCTCTTTGGACTACGATTGTCAACGCATCACTACGGCAAAATGCTATTCGGGATTGCCTTAAATTGGGTCAAGTTACCCCGATTCTAAAGATACCATCTGCTGATCCCACTGAGCTTCACAACTTTCGCCCAATCTCTAACATCCCGACCTGGGCAAAGCTCCTGGAGAAATGTGTGCTCGCCTAACTCTGTAATCACATCAACCATTTCCAACTCCTGGACCAATGCCAATCTGGTTTCGGCCCGGGCCATAGTACAGAGTCTGCGCTAACGCACATTGTCGATGATGCGCTTAGAATGTTGGACCATAATGAGTCGTGCCTACTGATCCTTCAGGAGATTTCGTCAGCATTAGATACTGTTAAACATGGTAACCTAATTTACCTTCTAGAACACAGGATGGGGTTGTCTGGGCCTATTCTAAACTGGTTCTCTTCATTCGCCCATAACAGATCCCAAAGCTTCTAGGTGAATCAATCTCTGTCCCATCCTACGCTCGTTACTCTGGGGGTTCCCCATAGCTCGGCGCTTTCTCCCTTGCTCTTTAACCTTTGCATGGAGCCATTGACAGAAATTCAGAAAGCATCCAGCATTCACTTCCACATGTATGCGATGATACCCAACTATATCTGAAGACAGCCTCCCCCGATGACATTCAGTCCCTCAACTCAGTCCTCATTGAAACACAAAGCTGGCTGACACCTAACCACCTGAAGCTAAATGCTCTCAAAATGGAATTCCTCCTAATCTCACCCCGCAAGCAATCTCCGGTCATGGAACAATGGTACTAATCAGTTTACTGCTCTCAACTGTAGACCACACCTCTTTGATTTGGGAACCTTTCTGGGTATTGTGTTGGACAAAAGGTTGAACATGCAGAAGCACATCAGTACTCTCACCAAAGGAGCGAACTTCCATCTCAGCATCCTAAGGAAAATCCAGCCCTATCTCCCTGCTCCTGACCTAAAGGTTGCAGTGCAAGCATTAGTGATTTCAAAGCTGGAATTTGAAGGGCGTGGCTTAGGCGCCAGCGGAGATGGCGGCTCTACCGGAGGACTCCGTGGCAACGTAGTGGCTCGGAGCATCTCCAGGTCTCCTTACTGCCTGCAGAACCGGCTGGATCACTCCCTCATGTGACGGAATGTGCGCTGCCTCAATGGAGACATTTGTTGATATGGAGGGTGCAAAAAAATGCAAGTTGTGAGCATTTTTTCATTCTTGCAGTTCCGCGTTTCACTGCGGCCGCCATTTTGAGCAGGTACGCTTTTTACAAGGTGCTTTACTTCCTTGTTTTATCTATTTTTCAACTTTTCTCTGCCTGCAATGTGCTTCAGCATGCCTTTCCTGGACTCTCATCCTGCTTTCTATGCTTGACATGTAAGGAATTAACGTTTGGGCGATTTTTTTCTACTTTAGTCAGCCCTCATATTTTTTATGGCCGCCATTTTGTGAGTTTGTGATGCTGCTCATTTGACGTTCTCACAAGGCATTTTCTCGTGTGAGCTGTTTTTGGTACGTCATATTTTATATCAATTGAGACTCATATACCTCTGTAATTTCGCCATTATCACCATAAGTTGAGGTTTGGTGCCATTCTCCTCTTCTGCACCCAGTAGTATTTTGCGATTTATGCTTCATTGCTGGTACCCTTCTGTTATTCAACTAAGTACAAATTGGCTACTTGTGACAGTAATTTTTCACTGACAATGGCGCGCTAGAACCGTTCCTCGCCTCAACCATTTCCACAATCTTTGGTTGACACTAATCTCTTTAGTGTTTTACAAGACACCCCTGAGGACGGCATGAATGACTCTCTTCATTTGAAAAGCTCTCCAGCACCCTCCTCTCGTTCTAATTCAAAGATCATTGCTAAGGGGTCTTCTTCTTCAGCTGCGAATACTGTCAAGAGAGTGGAAACAAATCCTCCATCGCCCACCAATACACCTTCCTCCATTTCCATGGAACTCATACTGGAAGAGATACGTTCATTGAAGCCTTTTATGGAGGAAATACGTTCGCTCAAGCCATATATGGCCGACACCGATGCTCGCCTCCAACATATAGAAGATAATTGGTCTCACACTGAACAAAAATTAGACCTTCTAGAAAACTCTATCTCCTCAATCCAAACTATTACAGCAGCAGTTCCTAACATGCAGGCAGAAATCCAACACCTTAAAAGCCAGGTTGAAAATTTAGAAAATCGAAATCGGCGCAACAACCTTCGCATTTTTGGAACTTGCAGAAGGACTTGAAGGATCTAGCCCTATATCCTTCTTCCAATCTTTGTTGCCTCAATTTTTGGGTCTTCCAGAATCACCTCCACTTAACATTCAAAGAGCACATCGTTTGGGTCCTTCTTCTCGTATCTCTACTTCTTCCTCTCCTGCTACAAAACCTAGAGGTGTCATTTTGTATTTTTTGGAGTACACGGACCTACTTAAAGCTCTTCCCTCTGCTAATTGGAAGGGTAAGATTTCTTGGAATGGCTCCAGCCTCTTCTTTGCACAAGACTATGCTAAACCTACAGCGGACCGTCGCAAAAAGTTCCTGGACATTGGGCCTGCTCTTCGTTCTTTAAATGCTCGTTATGGTCTATTCCATCCGTGTTTTTTCAAGGTTACCTACAATAATAAAACGACGACTTATGAAGATCCAGACCAGCTTCAGGAATTCCTTGACTCCTGCTCCTTGGTCTCTATGGATATTCCTCATCAATGAGACTCTCTACCGAACCTGTTAATGTGATCTTTTCATTTAGTCGCAATATGCCTTTCCTTCAGCAGTTGTCTACCCTTTTGTGTTTCCTTCTGTGCCCGATTTCTGTTTCTCCATTTGTATTTTATTAGGTATTGTGATTTAATTTTATATTTTACTCGGTTTTTGTGTCCTCGTAATATTTTTGATGATGTCTTCTCTTACTCCCCTTTAGATGCGGTTTTCTGGTTCCTCTCATGGTTTTCCTCCTGTTTTTACCTGGAGATCGTTTTGCCCTACGTGCGTCTCTGTGCTCCTTCCGGGCTGGCCTTGTCGTCTCCTCTTTATGGCTCCATCATCCCCTACATCCTTGTTTTTTCGTGGTATGTCTACTTCCTAGTTTTGTTCCAGTTGTATATCATATTTTCTGTACGTTTGTGCTTATACCTCTTCTCCATTACCTGTTTTTTTTCTTTTTCCTATGTTTTCTTCCTCTTTCTTTTCTGTTCTGCTTTCATTTTCTCTCTTTTTCATACCCGTTTACTCTTTCATATATTCTTATCACCTTTTATTCCATTTTTTGCATCTCTCTCTCAATTGTCTTCCGTGTGTTCTTTCCTACTCTTTCCTACTCGTATTGTATTGCTTCTACTGGTTCTGGTTGCATTTTATATTGGTTATTTATTCTATTGTTGTTTATTTTTTACAAATATTAGATGTCTATTAATGTAATTTCTTGGAATGTTAAATGTTTGGGGTCTCCTAATAAGACGCAACGTATTCTTTCCCATTTAGCTCAGTTAAAATGGGATATAGTGTTATTGCGAGAAATCCATATTAAGGGTACAGAAATTTCTAAGTTATGCCGTAATTGGGTGGGACATGTTTCTGCTTCACCTGGTTCAGGAAAACGTAATGGGGTTGCAATTCTTTGTCATAAACGTCTATGCATTCAACTTCTCAATCAAAATGTAGATACAGAGGGTAGATGGGTGGTTGTGTCGTTGTTGGTCAACAAAATTCCTCTAACCATTTTTAATTTTTATGCTCCCACTGTACAGGATACATTGTTTTGGCCTCAAATCCTCTCTTCCTCAATGCAATACACAGATGATTATTTTATTCTTGGTGGGCACTGAAACATGATTATCGACCCATTTTTAGACAGGGAATTCAACTCTCATTTCTCTCCATCTTATGCCCATAGCCAATTCATCTCCACCATATCTCAAAGCTCTCTTATTGACTCATGGAGACTATGTCAGCCTACTTTATAAGAATACACTTATTTTTCACATGCCCACTCCTCTCAATCAAGAATGGATTACCTTTTCATTTCCAAAGCTTTGACACAGCACATCACTCATTCAGATATTGGTTCTATATTGATCTCAGAACATGCACCTGTATCTTTGGCTCTTGACTTACTTCCAACTGTTAAAGGTACACGTAGATGGAGGTTTAAGAACTCCCTCCTTTTCGACAAATCGTTTACACCGGCTTTCCTTGACTTTGCTTCCCATTTCTTTACAGAAAATGAATCTCCACTCTCATCACCGAGATAGATTTGGGACACCTTTAAAGCTGCCTCTAGAGATGTTATTATTTCTTATGTTGCCAAAAAAACCGCGCCTCACAAATCAATCTTTATCCTCTCTGGTATCTCATAATAAACAGTTAGAACATTCATATTATTCCACCAAATCCCCCTCTGTCCTTACTCAACTTATTGATGCAAAAATCTCTTTTAATAAATTGTCTACTGAATCTGCTAATCTGTTGTTGCTTAAATCTAGTGCTAAATTTTATTCGACTCAAAATAAAGCTGGAAATATGCTTGCTAATTATCTCAAGGTCAAAAGAGAAAGGACAAAAATTGAATCTATTGTTTCTTCCTCCAATACCACTCTGCATAAGGATGAAGATATTTTGGTTGAATTTACCAAATGTTATCAAGATTTATACACTCCGGAAAATCCTCCTTTTTCCTCTGATATTGATCATTATTTATCCTCTATTTCCCCCCTCTAGTGTCTGATGTTGATTTTTCACTTTTAGACAAAGATATTCTACCCAAAGACATTCTAGAGGCCATTCGGGTTCTCAAAAGAGGTAAAGCCCCTGGCCCAGATGGGTTTTCCATAGAATTTTATTCTCACTTCTCTGCTTTTCTTGTTCCTAAACTTCACCAATTATTTAAATTTTTTATAGCCTCTCAGAAATCTGATGGCTCCTTTCAGGAAGCTCTAATTTGCCTTCTTCCCAAAGATAATAAGGACCACACATTATGTAAAAATTATAGACCTATTTCATTAATTAATTTAGATTATAACATTTTTTCCAAGATCTTAGCACTACGTTTGGATAAAATTATCCCCCAACTTATTGGCAAAGAACAATGCGGCTTCATCAAAGGGCGTCATCTATCAGATAATACTCACCTTTTCTTTAATGTTCTTAGTAAGTCTCACACCTATAATCATTCCTTAGCCGCTATCGCTTTGGATGCCGAAAAAGCTTTTGATCGGGTTAATTGGTCATATATGTTCTCCACTCTCTCTTGGTTTGGTTTTGCATCCAAATTCATTTCATATATCTCTCTACTATATTCTTTTATTTTTGCTAACGGTTTGGTGTCTTCTTCTTTTTCTCTTTTTAGGGGTGTTCGCCAAGGATGTCCTCTTTCTCCTCTTCTCTTTATTTTAGCGTTAGAACCATTTTTGTCTAGGATCAGACTGAATAATGGCATTACGGGTTTTCCTTATGGAGGGAAACATCTAAAGCTGTCTGCTTACACGGATGACATTCTTTTATTTATTTCTCACCCTCAGATCTCTATTCCAGCCTTTTCATCTGAAGTTTCTTCGTTTGCAGCGGTCTCAGGTTACAAACTTAATGTAGATAAATGCGAAATTCTTCCTCTTAATAAATATTGCTTTCATGCTGATTTTTTGGTTTCTTCTTTTCATTGGAGTCCCTCTAAAATAAAATATTTAGGTCTCTGGTTTACTCCTTCCTTTAAAGACACAGTGGCCTTAAATATAAAAAATTTACAAACATCTTTATCAGAAGCCACGACTAGATGGCATCCTTTATTTCTGTCTTGGTGGGGTAGGTTAGATTCCATTAAAATGATGTTGATCCCAATAGTTTTATTCTTTCTTTCTAATCTTCCTGTCAACCTTCCAAATTCTTGTTTTAAGAACATTTATTCTATTCTTTCTCGATTCTTATGGCAGAATAAAAAGGTTAGAATGTCCTTTTCCAAGCTCAAAAGTCCTAAACATTTAGGTGGAGTTAACTTTCCGGACTTTTCCTCTTATCATACTTCATTTTTTCTTTCTCACCCCGTTCCTTTTTTGACGGATGCTTCTTCAGATGTTTTCTCCTCTCCGTTATGAGTTCAGGTTGAATGATCCTTCTTTCACCCATTTGCCTTTAAGGAATTTGTATCTTTATCACATATTCCACAAAGAATGTCTCTTCCAATCCTTAGAAATACAAGAAAGCTTTTTCTTCCTTTGTTCATGAATGGTTTTGATGATAGATCGCAATTTTTACATTCTACCATTTGGTACAACCCTCTTATTAAAATCAAAGGCAAGACCCTTTTCTGGAAGGATTGGCATTCTCTTGGTCTTTCTTGGATCCATCAACTTTTTCAAGATGGTCTTTATATTCCTTTCTCATCTCTCCAGTCTCGTTTTTCCTCCTTTCTTCCTCAATATAATTTATTGCGTGCTGCTGTTCTCACTAGTTATAACTCCTTTCCTAATTCATCTTTTACCGCCATGTCGTCTCCTCTTACTATTCCTTTTCTTTCATCTTCATCTTCTGCCTCCCAAAAATATAAAAAATTACAAGATATACCTACTAGTAGAAATAAATCAAAAGTAGAACAAGATTGGGAAATTGATTTGGAAAAGTCCTTTCCTATAACAGTATGGCATAATGTATGGAATAAAATACGGAAATCTTCTAGAGTAGCTAATACTACTCAAACTCTATTTTTTATCTACAACAGATTGTTAATTACTCCTTCTAAACTACACACTATAGATCCTGCTATTCCCTATACATGTTGGTCCTACCCAAATACACATGCAGATCTCAAACATATGCTTTTTACGTGTCCTTTCATTCACGTTTTTTGGTCTAAAGTATGGCTACAAATTAACACTATTTTTTCCATCAACTTTCCCTTTTCACTCATTCACATTTTTCTAGGTAGTCTATCTGACATATGGTCTCCCTGTGCTTTTAACTCCTCCATTATTGATCTCCTCTTAGCTGTGGCGGTACAGCAGATTACTAAATCTTGGAAGGATGCCTCAACCATTTCCTTTCAGGCTTGGTGGTATGGTGTTTGCTTCAATCACAGACTGGATAGAGCTTATGTATATCCCATTACACTCGCCATTAAATGTGATTTACTGTGGTTACCGATTACTACCTTTTTGGATAAATCTGCTCAATCTCGTCCAACTCCTACCCCTCCCATTGAGGAGGTACCCAAACCTCCATGATATGTTTTCATGATATGTTTTTCTTAATATTTCATTGCTTGCTGTTAATAACCACTTCTTTTTATTATATAAGATTTTTATTGGATGCTTTGCATTGATGTATGTCATTTATATTTTTCTTTTCTTCTCATTTTCCTCCTCTTTCTATTTCTTTTTCTTCCTTTTCTTTTCTTTTTCTTATCTTTCTGCCTTATATTGCAGTGCAGTATTTCTAGCTTGATTGCATTTTACTCAATATTGACGGTGTATTGTACTTTTCTCTTATTGCAATCTTTATCTTCAATAAAATTTCTTTAAAACTCAAAAAAAGCTGGACTTTGGTAGCACAACGCTTTGTGGCTTGCCCAGGGTGATGACGGCTCCTCGTAGGCTTGCCCTCAATTCTGCTGCTATGCTCATAAGTGGTACAAAAATATTCAACCATATTTCTACCGACTTAACGGCCTTGAATTGGCTTCCATATGAAGCTCGGATACAGCTAAAAATCGCATGCATGGCACACAAAGCCATCCACTTCAATTCAGAAACTGGAGCTCTCATGTGGTTCGAGAGCCTCCAGAGGTGCCAGCACTCTATTGCTCAAACCACAAACATTCAAGAAAAAGAAGACCTACAATCGAGCCTTCTCAGGGATGGCTCAGAGGATCTGGAACTCCCTTCCCCCCGAAATCCGGGTGAACCCTTCCACTGTCCTCTTCCAAAAAAAAGTCAAAGGGCTCCTGATGAAGAAATTTCTGCCTCAGTCGGGCGACTCCATTTGACATGAGGATTCTGCCGTGGATTTGTAGTCCAGCTGCCTGGTTCATAAGAATTTTGGACTCCATTAGACTATGTTTCTGTTTGCTTGTACCCTTTCTGTATGTATACACTGTAAAGCGCTCTGATACCCTCCGTGGCCATGTTCGCACTATATAAAACTTGTAAAATAAATAAATAGGTGGGATGTCCATTTTGTATCCAGCATTCTGTCCTGCAAAGGGTATTCACGTTTATGTTCCTCAAGACACCCCTTAAAGGGTCTACTGTCTCTACCTGGGATTTCTGCCATCCACCCTGGGAGTTAATACTGCCGGACTGCTAAATAATAATGTTTCATGTCTGGTATGTCCAATCCTACTTGTTCGTATGGTGGTTTCAAGGTGTTTGACTTCACCCTAAGGCAGGCTATCCCCCATATTAGTAGGCTATACGGGTCCTGGAATACCTTACATGGTGGCAAGCAGCACATGTTCTGGAGGACATACAGGCACCTCAGGAGTACAAACACATGTATGGTGTAACCGTCCTCAGGACATTGAGGGGCAACTTAGATCAAAGTCTATCAAGCCATACCCCCACATTCATGCTTTCACAAGACCCAAATTGGAGAATATCAGTGGAAAGATCCGATCCATTGTGTATGTAGTCCCAGTATCAAACCATATTCTTCAAATATACTCGGGAGTTGAGGAATCTCATCTGTGCTCCTCATTTCGTCTGTGTATTGAGACACCAAATGTTACAGTATACACTGGTCATTATTTGTATTCCCCGGCGTGCCCTCCAAGCATGCAACTATATATGCCAATGGCTTTGCTTTCAGAGTTAACTGTAATTTGGATAAAAGGCTGTCTTGTTGAGTGCCTTGTTCCAAGATCCACTTATTGGATGCTATCTTCCAACTTTGAACTCATTCTTGGCATCTAGTATACAACAGTCTGATCCAGCTGATGATGCTTTTGGCTGAAATTATACTTTTCTAGGACTAGCAACATGGATTCCTATCTATTTATACTACTGCGTACCACCCTTTTATGTTTTCTAAGTGGGAACTCACATACGCTGCTTGTTTCAAATTATGCATAGTGTTGCAACCTGGGACAAAACATGAGTGGTCTGACTGGTCTAAATACCTCAGCTCCGTAAGGACTCCCAATATCTTTTTCGCTATGGCAGTCATGAGGATCTTGGTGTCCACCAAGAACATCAAGAGCAGTCTGTGTAAGATGTAAAGTTTTTAGCGCCCTTCCGCAGATACTGTTTCCCATTTTCTGTCCTGGAGCCACCTCCTTCCTTAGCTTCTTTTAAAATCTCCAGCAGCTTATTTAACAGTGCCACAGAGTAGGCCAGATATAACTCCCCAGTTAAACCAACCAAGCCACTGGATCAGGCAGAGCCTTTGTGATGTGCAAGTGTGGTAGGTGACAGTCCCTTGCCCTCATCAACTTAGTTTAGCCCAGCCTGTGCACACCTATCTCTCATTTGTCTCACTGTCTAGGAACAATACACTAAGACCAACTGCCAGCTACACCTAGTCATGTCACTGAGGATCAGGCTGCAGGCACCAAGTGCTAGGACAAGAAAATGACAACTTTCTAAAAGTGGCATTTTCAGAACTGTGTGATTAAAATCCAACTTTACCATTAAAGAGGTCTTTTAATTACAATTCTATAGACACCAAACTCGATTTTCCTGTCTGCTCCCAAATGAAAGCTACAGCTTACTGAATGTAATATGGAACCCATTGTTATCCTATGGGAGAGGTAGGCCTTGCAATAGTGATTAATGAATTCAAGAGTTTTCACTATCAGATTTTGGGAAACTAGTCTGGCTGATGAGGGCTGTTAGCCCAAAACTGGTCCCACAATGCTTGTTTCCGGTCCAGGGAAGACATGGCTTGGCAGTTTGGACTGGACTGTTCCCTTGAGGGACAGGGTCAAGACTGATTTGCATATAGCTGTATCTGAACTGAAGTGTCGAAGTGAGCTAAAGAACGATGATGGATTCAACCCAGATTTGTGACTGGGGGTGAGTGTTGGAAAAGTTTCTGCGCTCCGTCCATCATCTCTTTGTATTTGCTTTGTGAAACTTTTAGCAAATATTTTAGCCAAATAGGACAAACCCCATGTCATCATCCAATCCTTTAGACTCTGTATTTTTCTTCTTCCTTCTTCTGCTAAGCAGGAGCAGCAGCACCTCTAGCTGGGACAACATAACCAGCAACTGCTTGCACAGCTACTATTCCGCCAGCAGTAAAACTGTAAAACTTAAACGTACATGTCCTACTTTTTTAATACACAGCACCCTGCTCTCTGGGCTGTCAGGGCCTCCCCTAGGGGTGACTTTTATGTATGGTAAAATATTTATTTTCCCAGGTCGAAATGTCAATTTAAAAACTGCATACAAACGCTTCAATGGCAGGACAGAGGCATGTTTGAGGGCTTGTTTAGTGGGTGGCAAAACAAGTACTGCAGGCCCAATAGTAGCACTTAATTTACAGACCCTGTGAACAGGTATTACCACTTTACTAGTGACTTACAAGAACATTAAATGTGCCAGTTGGATAGAAGCCAATTCTACAATGTTTAAATGAGAGAGCACAAACACTTTTGTACTGGTTAGCAGCTGTAAATAGTGCAGAATTCTAAAACCAGCAAACAGCAAAACAGGAAGTTTAAATGGCAAAAAGTTGTGGGAAAACCACGCCCAGGATGTCAGGTCCAACTGTAGTGTAGTTCCTATATTCCTGATAGGCTCTGCGCATTGGAATAATATATACTGTAGTTTGGACGTAGGACTGAAGTCGACTAGGTCTCTACCGAATATATTAAACTTAATAGTGAGTGCCAGCTAGCTCAGAGGTCACTAGAAACTTTCTCGAATTCACAAGAAGGGATTAGTTTCTGACAACCGCATAAATATGACAACTTTGTTTCCCAAGAATAAGAAATCAAATCTCTAGAGTCGCGGAAACAATAGATAGCTATTTTACTCAGTCAATCGTGCATGCTTCGTTTCACCAGAGGTGGTGAGAAAATAGAGAGACGGGCGTTTTCAATAAAAAGTATTTATTGAACAGTCTTCTTTCCCAAGCATAAGAAATGTACTGCTACAATAGTAATACTGGTTATAAAGTACAAGGCATATAATACAAACAGTATTACAAAGTAGTACTGAAAAAGCATGATAAGGTTTCTAAGCCATAAAGTGCATAAAATGTATAAAAGACATACAGTAATAAATAATGACTAAATAGGTACTCAACTGGTGCTTCTAAAATACGCCTACCCTGGTGTACCTAACCTAAGTCTAGCACTAGGGAAGAAGTAAGTGAGGAGTAGTCTAAGTTTAGTAGTTCTCTGCAAGGAATCAATTCCAAGAATTCTCTAACAGGTCTAATCAGCTCCGTACCTTGGTTTTAGAATGAAGGAGGTCTTGTATCTCTCTCTCAGTACTCAATTACCCAGATACCCGCAAGGGTAAGCCGGAAACACTGGAGCTGGATTTCTCAGCAAGAGAAAAGACAGCGTCTCTCTCAGTACGTTACCTGGAGGGCCGGCTTCCTTCGGCACTTGCTGCTGCAGGGCGTCGGGCAAGTAGTTAGTCGATCTGCTCCAAACCGCCGTGTGTTTGACCGGGCAAACCTGAGCATATTTATACCTTGAAGGTGCCGAGTTTGATGCATGTTTAGACTTAATATCGTCACTCAAAGGCTAAATTCTTGGAAAACGCCAGGAGTTCTTGGAGAACTTAATATTCAAGCAGGGGGAACTTCCTAGCTGCTGAAGGCGGGTTTTTCCAAGAAATCGTTGTTAATTCTTGGAACCTAGTGGAAGTAGTCATGCCATATTTGGGCTGTGTGGCTTAGACCAAATAGGGTAGTGTTTTCTATGCCTATATAAGGATATGATAAAGTATACCTATTTAAGGGCATGAATCCGGAAAAACACTAGGGGCCTAGATTCGATTACAACACCCACTCCACAATCTTAAGTTCAATTAAGCTAACCTAATAAGCACTGAACATATCTAAAGCTAGTGTTTGCAATTCCACCCCAAAATACAAAAATGCACTTGAAATGGTTTGTACATGATAAGAATATTTTAGCATTTCTACAGTATGCATTTTAAGGAAGTGATGACATTCTAAGCATATAGCATTGTATTTAAATATGCAATCGGAATGTATCATGAATTTTTCATTTATGAAAATGGCTCTTAAATACAGAAAGAAAGGTCGAGACCATTTCATATCATTACATATCATGTCACTGGTTATATGTGGACAAGGCTCAAATATATTTTTTAGGCTGTATTTCAAAAAGAATAGTTCTACTTTAAGCAGATTAGTCTGTGCCAAAAAAAGTTCAATCGTTTTTGGAGAGAAAAAAATAATTCAAAAGGTTGTGAAAAAACCCACAAAAAAAGTCCCAATGTTACATTTCTTTGTTTTGAAAGATTGAAGGCCGAATTTCAGAGTTCAGGGAACGCTGTGTGCATGAATCAAAAGTTATTCTCGTTGTCAGGAGAAAACATTAGATCATCAAGGCTGGCAAAGAAATCGTCTACCACAGTGGTGAAAGTGGAACCACTTGATCAAGCAGATCAAATGTGCACAGATGAGAAGCATTGCCGTAAGCGCCAGGTGCCGCATTAGCAGTGTTCAAATCAGATAGTACCTGTGTGCCTGTTGATCCTCGTATCTCACCCTCAGTTAGACTTACTGGTGAGACCTCAATGAATGCCGTCATCAGGATTGGTAGCCGTTTGGGACAACACGATGCATGAGCCATTACAGGACTTAGCAAGGCGTCGACATCCGACGACAGGACTGATGGAAGTGTAAGACAGATGTCCAACACGCATTCCTCTCCGCAAAGCAGACATCGTAGAACAGGTAAGATGCAATCTTGTTCAGATCTCTTAAATGAGCCAAGCCAAGAATCTGTGAAATCCTTTCACAATACCTCATGGCAAGGAGGGTCCCTTCCATGTTGGTCTGAGTATCGTTGGTTGCTGGACTTGCCATATCGGAGCAGAAGTAATAAAAGTAGAATTCCTGCTACGAGTCCAAAGATGAGAGGTAGGCCGCCGAACACAGAGTGCAAGAAATTTGGAAAAATGCTGAGGACTGCTTCAAATGGTGTTAACAGTCCCAAAAAAATTGTCTTAAATACATGTGCGATGCCACTGGTATTAGACATGTTTAAGATTTGACTTAACATTTCGCCGAAATGTACTGGGCAGTTCGTTGATAATAATGCATGTATCTCTGCAGATGTCCTCGCAACTTGCAGATTATACGTTTCTTTAGACGAGGTCAGTGGAACAGACTTTTGCAAAAGAATGGCTTTTATTCTGCTTAAAGTATCAATTCGTATAGAAGAGATATTCAGGGAAGGCCATAATGTTGTCCCACTGTCTGTCTTTTGAGTTGGATACAATACTTGCATACAACAGTGACACACTAACACGATAAAGTTTTCCTGGCATCATGCCACAGCAGCTGTGATCATTCAACATACCGTAACTGCCATTGGATAGCTGCCTAAAAATGGGCTCTATCACAGTCGAGGGAGTACCGTGCAGGTGGCAAGAGAGGTTATTTGCAGAACCGTCGCAGGCTCCATGTAAATTAATACCTTTGCACAAAAGTGTACCACTGAGTGAGTTTTTACAATTTTTTCCACCAAGGAATACCTCTTTTCCCTTGTTCCAACATTTGTGTGTGCAAGGTAAAGTCCATGTCAACTTAATGTATTCTTTACCCAACCTTTCATACAGGCCTGCTGGCATATGCTGTAGACAATACTGAAATTGGAAAATCGTTACTGGTATCATGATGGTGCCATGAATTATCCATTCAATTACAGGCTTCTCAGAAACTGTCAATGGTAATCTTTCCAGTTTTCAATGCTCAGTACCGTATAGTCTGCTCCTCTTTGTGCCAAAGAGATTTGTTTATCTGTAAGGTTAAATACAGCAAACAATGATGTTGTGTTGATTAGACGCCATGGCACGTAGCCTGAACAAAGGTTTTGCAGCGTCCAGCTTAACTGCATTATAGAACATAATTGAGACAGGCCATGTTGTAACATTAGCAAGTCTTGTTCCATTATGTCAATTGCAGAGGATACAATGCTGTCTAAAGAATATATTCTGGAGGACAGAGTCGTTAACCCATTGTCCACTACAGAGAGAGTTTTCTCCAAATTAATACAATCAATATCTCGTATTTTTTCTGCAGTTTCTATTTGTGTTATTTTCCAAGCTTCATTGTACGCAGCATATATACCGGCGTATATAAAACGTTGTTGCCGTGGTTTGCGAGGCCCTATTAAGAAATCTCACAAATCATTGCTTTCTGTAAGTAAAGATAAGTGTTCTTTGTTTTCCGGAAGTGTGGATGTTTTTAGCCACTCAAGGCATAGCTTTCCTACACTGACAGCCAGATGCATCAACCTAAAAAGCGGTCGCAAACGGGCAGATTCTCAGAATCTGACCCTTTGCGACCGGTATTTTTGCATTTGGGATGCATCATCCCAAATGCAAAAATCGCAATTTAAGGAATCTCTAAATTGAGATTCCTTAAATTGCGATTGCATTTAAGGAATCCCAAATTGAGATCCCTTAAATACAATGCATCAAAGTAAAAAAATTAGCGATTTCATTAATAGGAGTAGTAAATTACTATGAAGTTACACTTCATGGTAATTTGCAAAAACTTTGCAAAATGCACTTTTAGGGCATGTGTGCGCACAAAATATGTGCACAGATCAATTTCAGGGGTGCAACAGGGTGTCCTTTTGACACCCTGGCACCCTTGAAATTGCATTCTCAATTTGCGATTCTCTAATTGAGAATGTCTTCCCATTCATTCCTATGGGCCTCAAGGCCCATAGGAATGAATGGAGAGGTATTCCTTAATTGTGAATCGTAATTTGCGAGTCGCAATTAAGGAATGTGTAGGAATCGCTATTTTATTAGCGATTCCTACATGCATTGGCTTTTGCGATTCCTAAATAGCGATTCCTTAATAATCGCTACTTAGGAATCGCAATTCCATCTGTTGATGCATCTGGCTGTATATGTTGTTACTATCCCTGGATGTTGTCTCTGGGAGTATCTTGGATCTGGCCTGTTCAGTTTTAACCCCTGCGTTTTGTTCAGGAATTTATCACGACAGTTATTGGTGTCTGTGGGCCAGATTAACCATTTTTTCCAATCAGGATTAGGTCTGTTTTGTGTTATAATAAATGGTAAGTCTACCTCCTTTTCTTTAGTGTCATTACTTTCAGAAGTGGGTTTAGATAAAGACGGTTTATTCAAATCATTTATCTTAGCCAGGCCAAGACAAGAAGTCTGTTGAACAGTATTGTTTAACAACATTATTTGTTCTGGTATAATGCAGGCTCTGAACAAGGACTCTAAACCTTGTACCTGCCATACTTCGTGCCCCGGACAGTTTTTGTCTCAATGTTGTCTTTCCAAAAGTCAAAACCTAGTGTAGACAGCTGAGCATAAAAGTTTGCAGAATACATTTGTTTAGTGTTGGTCAACATTATTTTCATTCCTGTCTTATTTACATTTTTAAAATAAAACGTTTCCGGATTTATAACATTAAACCCTGAGAAATATGAAAACTTTTCATGAAATGTTTTTGAGCTACCTTTTGGTGGCGTGGGGCAATGTTCCCATTGATTATATGTAAAGACATTCCTAGGATTTGCAGATTTGTGCAAATAGTGGTGACCATAGGGATTGAAACAATACATTTGTTCATAGTCTGATGACCCTTCTAAATAGTCATGTTCAGTAGATTTAGCAGACATTTCTACATCTGACATCATATTCTTAATAGTCTCAAAGTCCCAATCATCAGAGAATGTGCTGGTTGATACAAAGTCACTTAAAGAAACCTTGAACTGGTGTGGAATCTTCAGCAGTTCCACCGGGTCATAGATGTCACAGTCAGTTCTATCCCATGCTATACCACCAGGTATAGGAACAGCTGTGATGTTCACTGATGACATATCTCTTTTTTCACGACAGGATGATTTGTGAGGTTTTAGGACCAAGTTGATTTTCTGACTTGCTGTGTCCATTGTACTGTATTTTCCATCTATCATTTGTCCCAAGCCTAAAACCAATATCAGCCAGAGTAGGAGAAAAAATACACCCAAACCAATCCAAAATTCAATCCATGGTGAAACCAGATATATTTTCTCAAGTTGATGAAAGAGTTCTGTTGTTTTTTCTTTGAGAGTTTTCTTATCTGGTCTTTCTTCTGGTTCACTGGGATCCTCAGAGAATGTATCAAAGTTGATAAAGTAGCCAGAGGCAGTTCTGTCAATTGTTGGAATTGCATCCGGATTGTTATTAATCTTTGTAGTTGCTTCTTCCTTTGTCATATTGGTATAGTCAGAGGCTACATCATTGTAGACAGGTTTTTCCTGACAAACTGTTATTTGGGTCTCAAGAGGTACGAGTTCCATGACTTTGTTGCATAGTCCTTCTTTTCTTACTGCAGTTTTATCAAAGGTGATGAGTCTTTCAGTCTGCACCTCTTGGATAGTAGCAAGATTTGGTCTTCTGCTACATCTTGGGAGACCACTTGGCCTACTACTTATTATTGGCCACATGTTGTGGTTTGACCAGGTCGATGGACACGACTCGGTTCTCCTTTTTACCAGCAAGGGGCGGTAGTACTATTGATCTTGTTCCTTGGATTGCTAAGACAGGTGCTGCTTTTCTGTAAGAAGGCCCAAATTCCTTCTTCACCAGTATCTTTACCCTGACTAGATCCCCAATCTTTGGAATCTAGACAGGTCTTGCTGGGACAGGTGGTTTTTCTTCAGTGGCTGTTGGCTTTTGTATCGTGTTACTCAGACTTCTTCTTGTTTCATTTAAGTCCTGTAAAACAGCCAAACGATCTTTGACATCAAAGGGTTTTAGTTCCACCACTGAAGTTTGACAATCCAGGTCTTCGATTATCATTCTAGTACCAAACAGTAATTCATGAGGAGTGATTCCCCCCAGAGAATTTCTTGGCAGATTGTTAAGACTACGTTGGACACTTATTAAATGTTTGACCCACCCATCACCCGAACCTAACACCTTAGCTGTTATGGATTGCTTTATGTCACAGTTTTTCTTTCCACTACCGCATTACCCTCAGGATGGAAGGGTCCAGAATACCGCAATGCGATGCCCAAGCTGACCATAGCCTCCTTGTAAGCTCGAGAGCTAAACGCAGGACCATGGTCAGAAAATAGCATGCCGATTGTGTATGTGCCGATAAAGACTTGCAAATCCTTTATAACAGTTCTGGCGTCAGCCGAGCGCTGGGGCCATAACCAAATAAATCTTGTGTAGGAATCCACTGTGACCATGATATTTTTATAGTTGCCATCCCTTCTGAAGGGACCACAGTGGTCCAGGTAAACACACACTAGTGGTTTATCTGAAATCAGAAAGGGCGTCTGTGCAGGACTTTTCACTGTAGAAACTTTTATTTTCTGGCAGATTTCACATTCTAGAACATAGTTTCTAGTTTGTTTCCTCATGCGCGACCACCAGTATCTCTGTTTTAATAATGACACTGTGGCAGAAACTCCCGCATGTGTAGATGCGAGCCCTTCATGTGCTGCTACAATTAGTCCTAACCTATGTTCCATGTTTGGGATTGCCCTATTCCCCACTCCAGGGATTCGAGCAAAAGGAACATTATTTGCATCAGTTATATATGAGTACTTTACTGGAAAGCCTTTCCGGAGTGTCTTACCACTGTCTTTGACTGAAGCAGTGACAGCTTGCATTATTTCGCTGTCTATTTTTGTTTTTGACTGAGTGATCGCAGCTACGGAAGCCGTTTGCACAGCTGCCTTTGCAGCTTCATCAGCCAATGAATTCCCTGCAACGTGAACGCCATCACGCTGATGACTCAGTGTATGAATCAAGTGAGTCTTTTGTAGTTCTTTCTGTAAAAGAACTACTTGTTCCCAAAGCATTTTATGCTTAATTATACCACCCTTAGAATTTTTGAACCCGTTTTTAACCCAGTTCTGCAAATTTTCGTTGTAAGTTTCAACGCAGAAATACGAATCGCACACTATGAGTGTGGGGAATTCGCGATCAGTATTTTCAAGCGCCATCTTGAAAGCCTGTAGTTCAGCTCGCTGAGCTGTACAGTCTCCGAGTGATTGAGTTTTTGTGACCATAGGTCTGAATTTGCCTTAGCGCCAGCGACCTTTAACAATCACACACGCAGCACTATAGACTTGTTTACCCCCAATTGCGGGCTGTGCTGATCCGTCTGTATATATTATACATCCGGAAAGTTCAAGAGGCAGAATTTCGGTTGGCAGAGGAGATTCCTGTTCGTATAGGAGAAATTCTTGTGTTTTCAAGCTGGGGTCAAAAACATATTCAATGTCTGTTGCAGCAAGAGAGTTAACCCATTGTATCCATTTCAGATGTAAAGCTTTAGCATTTGGGATGCTTGCTTTATTCACTGCCTCTAGGGCAGGTACAGGTGTAATGATCATTAGGCTCTCTCTTTTGCTACTGCAGTTTGAACCGCTGTCAGAATTTTCTCAGTAGAAGTGAATTTCATTTCTGCTTGTGTGTACAAGTGTGATTTGTATGCTATTAGTACCTTTTCTCCCTCATTAAAGGTCAGGTACGTGAATCCGCATCTTCCTGGGATGACTCGGATTACAAGGTTGCGAACGTTTTCAGGTGTCTGTAACTGTTTTTTAGCTCACATGTCTGTTTGGACTGAACACAAAATTTCTGTGTGTGCTTGAGTCCAATTAGTTGGTTTGAAATCAGGTTTGATTAGTTCGTAGAGAGGTTTAACCCTTTCTGCCTAATTTAGAACGTAAGTTCTTCCAAAATTCAGGAAACCTAGAATGGACTGTAAGTTTTTCAGCGTTCTTGGAGTTTGGAGCAGCGCACATTTTTCTAGAAAGTTTGCTGCCAGGCTTTTGCCTTCACTCGAAAAAATAGGACATTGAGGTGGGCAATTCATGATTTCTTAAAATTGAATTTATACCTTTCAGAGGCGAACCCAAGTATTATAGTGTTCACTCTTTCCAAGTGCCTGTCCAAGTCGTCATGTGTAAGATAGATGTCATCTACATAAGATAATGCCTCATCATTGTACGTTTGTAGTAACTCAGTTACCTTACCCTGGCTGAAAATAACCCTGGACTATTCTTGAATCCTTGGGGGAGACGGCAAAATTGAGTCTGCGTCCCCATTATTGAGAAAGCTGTCAGATGCCTGCTTTCATGTGCAATGTTTTGACAGAAAACCCCATTTGAAATATCTAATTGTTTTTATATTTCTTGCGCACAATGTTATTCATCAGTGCTGCACTGTGTGCTTTTGTACTGCAAAAGGTTTGCAACAAGAGTTTAAGTGTCTGTAATCTAATACTAGACTATAGGAATTGTCTGGTTTGGAGACAGGAAACAAAGGATTGTTCATTGACGAAGTGCATGTTCAATCACCCCTTGGTATTCAAGTTGATTTAAAATCTCCCTGACTTTTTTTTTAGCTTCTTGCTTAACTGGGTACTGCCTTTGTGCAGCAGGTTGATTTTTAACTGGATTTTATGGTGAGGAGAATCCTCCTCCCATCCCACATGATTTTTATATAATGCTGGAGCCTGAGCTACTGCCCATTTTCTGGCATAAGTATATTTTTTATGAATTGGAATATGATTTGAGAAGGCTGGCCTAATTACCTGTTCACCATGTGGGCACTCCCTGACAAATTCAGGTTTTACTGGTTTCCCACCCAAACTATCTCTTCCTAATTCTTCATAAGATTTTTCAATAACTCTAGCAAGCTCATATGGTTGATCTGTTATATCTGTTTCTTTTAACTTTTGGCGGATTGCCACGGATGCTGCTTCACCTTTAATGTTAGCTAATAATATAGCTGAGACCTGTTTGAAATCTTTCAGTAATTTCATACCTAGATTTAAGGCCGGTTCTGGACCGTATTCATTTTGAATCTGCCTCAGAACGTCTGGTATCACCGCCATGGACGGTACACCATGTGTTTTTGTGTAGATTGAAGCAAAAACTGTACCCCAAGTGTCACAGTCCTCCACATGTGGTGCTATCCCCATTGGTAAACAGATTGTCAGAATTCTGTGTTTCTCATGATGTGTATACTGCCTCTATCTGAGTAATTTTCGGAGCTAACCAGAACGGAATTTGTTCTCTCTTTGCGGGTAATTTACCTATGACTGATTGTATAGTCCGTGGTGTAATTTTGTTTGTGTTCCCCTGATGAGGGGTGTGCTGTGGAATCCTTATAGCAGGTTGGACTGTTAAGGTCCGCATGACATATTGAACCAATTGTCTGTGTTTTTTAATTAACTGTTTCAGCTGAGCTAACAGTTCTGGACCTGTCATTCCGTTAATGTCATGATGTGGTGTACAGCTGGCTAGTACCGGCCATGTAGCTCCTGGTCTACCTAGTGGACCAAGCCTGGTAATGTGATTTTGATGTTGTAGGGCGCCATTAAACCAGAGCTGATGCTCTTAGTAAGTTAGTGGAATTTTGACGTCCTTGAAAGGAACGTATTCCGCGGGAGGTTCCTCTGCTTTGTAGTAGTGGAACTCCTGTGTTACTGGATTTGCTAGTGGAAAAGTAATCCATGAATAGAATACCTCTGTCTGCCGATATTCATGTGCCTCTATTACAAATATAATTTTACCACCTCTCGATGATACCCCATTTTCTATAAGTTTTATAGTTATGGTTTTCCTTATATTTGCTGGGATGATAACAGCATCATCGTCGTTTTCATTAAACCCTGTAACGTCTGAACCCGATTGGTCCGCATTTACTGCAGCTCCACCGGTTGCGTTGTTGTCGCCGTTAGTCGACATTGTTTAATGAAAGTTTGCAGAACAAGTTTCAAGGAAACAAAGATTAGGTACACAATATTTTGGAACACTGTATCCTTCACCGTTGAAAAAACCAAAAACGACTACATAGGACTTTCTTCCTACTCAGTTTTGGCGGATATTATCCTTTTACCCACTCCATACGTTTATTGGAGTATTTTACGGGAAACAGAGGTCTGTGTGAAAAGCACGACTGAGTTACTCTAGTATCTAGTGGTAAATTATCACCTTACCAAACGTTGGGCGCCATGTAGTGTAGTTCCTATATTCCCAATAGGCTCTGCGCATTGGAATAATATATACTGTAGTTTAGACGTAGGACTGAAGTCGACTAGGTCTCTACCGAATATATTAAACTTAATAGTGAGTGCCAGCTAGCTCAGAGGTCACTAAAAACTTTCTCTAATTCACAAGACAACTGTATAAACATG
This sequence comes from Lissotriton vulgaris, assembly GCF_964263255.1. Lineage (NCBI taxonomy): Eukaryota > Metazoa > Chordata > Amphibia > Caudata > Salamandridae > Lissotriton > Lissotriton vulgaris. The sequence continues at coordinate 1,994,964,853 of NC_141687.1, forward strand.
ACAACTTTGTTTCCCAAGAATAAGAAATCAAATCTCTAGAGTCGCGGAAACAATAGATAGCTATTTTACTCAGTCAATCGTGCATGCTTCGTTTCACCAGAGGTGCTGAGAATAATTTGAACAGTATTTTAAAGTAGTACTGTAAAAGCATGATATGGTTTCTAAGCCATAAATTGCATAAAATGTATAAAATACATACAGTAATAAATAATGACTAAAAAGTACTCAACTGGTGCTTCTAAAATACGACTACCCCGGTGTACCTAACCTAAGTCTAGTACTAGGGAAGAAGTAAGTGAGGAGTAGTCTTAGTTTAGTAGTTCTCTGCCAGGAAACTATTCCAAGAATTCTCTAACAGGTCTAATCAGCTCCGTATCTTGGCTTTAGAATGAAGGAGCTCTTGTATCTCTCTGTCAGAACTCGATTTCCCAGGTACCCGCAAGGGTAAGCCGGAAACACTGGAGCTGGATTTCTCGGCAAGAGAAAAGACATTGTCTCTCTCAGTGGGTCACCTGGAGGGTTGGCATCCTTCGGCACTTGCTGCTGCAGGGCGTCGGGCAAGTAGTTAGTCGATCTGCTCCAAACCACCGTGTGTTTGACTGGGCAAACTTGAGCATATTTATACTTTGAAGGTGCCGAGTTTGACGCATGTTTGGACTTAATATCGTCACTCAAAGGCTAAATTCTTGGAAAATGCCAGGAGTTTTTGGAGAACTTAATATTCAAGCAGGGGGAAGTTCCTAGCTGCTGAAGGCAGGTTTTTCCAAGAAATCGTTGTTAATTCTCGGAACCTAGTGGAAGTAGTCATGCCGTATTTGGGCTGTGTGGCTGAGACGAAATGGGGTAGTGTTTTCTATGCCTATATGAGGATATGATAAAGTATACCTATATAAGGGCATGAATCGGGAAAATTACACTAGGGGCCTAGATTCGATTACAACACAACATCTACCTTCCAAGTCAGTGAGCATGAATTCCACCCTTTTAAGGTCACACATCAGTTGTTGGCTTACCCTGTATATCCATCATATGCAGGCTCCTCTCAACACTACATTCTTGGCATCCCACTCTTTTGCTCTGCTTGTGCCTCAGTTATCTGTGAAATAGTTTTCCAGCACTGTTTCCAAGCTCTAATGAAAGATAGAATTTTGTAAATATTCTGCTCACAGACACAGACTCCACACTGGAAAACCGAATCTATATCTACTTCAAGGTACTGCATTCAGTGTAAGGATTGGCCTGACAGTACTGCCCAGATAGTATATATCAGAGCATTGGTCCAGGATGCTCTAGCCACCCATATATAGTCCAGCTTACTGTATGTGTCATGTTGGGTTAGTAGACTGAGTATCATTGTGTCTATAGGGTGCGTTTTCTACCACATATCCACATATCAGTCAGGTTTATTTATCCTAACATCTCTTGCAACTACTTTGACTATTTTCTGTCTGTAGAAATGCTATTGCCATGCCTTGGCTATTAAGTATTTTAGTACTTTATAACATGTTTTAATAGTCATTCAATCTTCTAATATGCTAGGTCATCGCTCGCACCATTCCCAACTTATTTTGTCCCGTGTGTAGTTGTCCCTACCAAGTCCCGCTGCTGTTTTGACCCTGTTGTTTCATTGTCTGTCTATACTCCTTTCACTTATTTCACACATATTTAACACTGCTACTAAACTCTGCCCCCACATCCCCAGGAAACAGGAACATTGTGAACTTTTACTGCAACACAAATTGTTAATTACTGTTCCAACTAACTGGCTGAAATTATATTACGTCAAGCACAATATAAAAACATTGCTCTCACGCACCCTCTGAGTTCCATCTAAATAAAAAACTGCTTGTGGGGTACCAATACTTTATGCAGTAATGTGTTTTCTGGCCCTGAGATGGGGTGGTGTTCGTATGTGGCTCGTATGGGGCTTCTGGCATTGGCATTCTAGCCCACCTACTTTTGAGTATTTCAGCTCACCAGCTGGATGTTGCCCAGTCCTGGTGTGCTTATTAGTCACTTTTCTTTGCTTACTGTGCCATGCTCATTGATCAAGATTCTTCCTGTTGGGCAGTTCCTCTGTGTCCCCTGTGTCTCCATCTCCAGTTGCATTCTCTTTTATGATTGATGCCTTCTTTTGATGCTGTGTAGGCCTCGCTAATCTTTTCATTCAGTTACAGGCCAACTCTGGGGATTGGAAGAAGTATGTCTTGCCATCAAGAAGAGCTTATTAGGGTATAATAAAATGCGCCGCTTCCATCCCTTTTCCCGGCTTTCGTTTAACACCTTCAAAGGTCTTTTGTTGGAGTTGAACCAGCTGTGCATAATATTAAGAGAGTTTATATTCTAAGCCCCTTATCTTGGGCTCTATTTTCTGTTATTTCTGCCTGCGGTATTGTGACTCTGTTTCTATAGTTCGAAAATTGAGATCATCCCTTGAGGAGGGACACCATGATTAGGGAGAGGCAGCAGATACCAATGGGCTGTTTGATAGATAATAGCTCAGATAGTCACTTAGATCTTAGGGTCTCGAGACCCATTCTTCCAAGAACAGTCCAATGGGACCTCCTCCCTCTTCAGAAACCCTAGGAATGCAAATTGTTTTGGCAAGATCTGCCTTTGGCATCTTAAACCTGTACTTTGGTAATAACATCTTTTTTTCATTTTCCAAATTTGATAAGAATGCAAGTGCTCTATCATGTGGCACTTGGCTTCTTATGTGCTTGGCACTATTTCTATTTCTTCTATGTCCTTAGCAAGATTTCTAATGTCTTTATTAACATGTACATAGTCTGTGAACTTTTACTCTCATGTGAGTTTGGGGCCAAACAACCACCCTGTCTGTCACAATTTTGATCTCACTAATTCCACTGAAATATACTACTCTATGCTGTAGTACGCATATTCTTTGCTTTCTGCACTGTGTACAATACACAAAGTGTATTTTTGATCTCACAGTTTACTCTCGTATCTTTTTTTTTCCTGTTTTACATCTCCCTGACTGTATCTCCTTTTTGTTGCTTAGAATGCTATAGTTTGTCTATGTATTACTATCAGTCGTATATATTTATACAATACAAATATGGCACAGTTTTTGACTGTGTAGGTTTCTCGCTACCCTTTGGTGTGAGACACCGATACTACAGCATCACACGTTCCACTTCCGAACTGATGTAAGGTTAGCTAGCAGTATTAGCTTTTTTGTTAGAAATCAATCAATCAGCGTACTTGTAAAGCATGCTACTTACCCGTAAGTGTCCCAAGGGACGGTGACGCAGGCCCTCGTCAGCAGCAGAATGGACTACGGCAACGCACTCTACAGAGGAATCCCAGCCAAACACCTACGACGACTACAAAGCATCCAAAACGCCTCCGCCCGACTGATCGTCAACGTTCCCCGCCGCAGCCACATCACCCCCCACCTGAGACACCTACACTGGCTCCCCATCGAGGATCACCTTCAAGTTCCTCACCCAGGCACACAAAGCACTCCACAACGCTGGACCAGCCTACCTGAACAGCAGACTCAGCTTCCACACCCCCACCCGCCAGCTCCGCTCCGCCAGCCTCGCCCTTGCAGCTGTCCCCCGCATCCAACAAACGACCTCCAGCTGCAGATCCTTCTTCTACCTCGCCACCAAGACCTGGAACACCCTCCCTACCCACATATGGCACACCCAAGACCTTCTCGCCTTCAGAAGGCTGCTAAAGACCTGGCTCTCCGAGCAGTAGCAGCATCTCCGATGATGAGGACCTCCATCTTGTCCGAGTTCAGCTTCAGAAGGCTGCTCCTCATCCAGTCGGTGACGGCCTTCATTCCCTCGTGGAGGTTGGTTTTGGCGGTGTGTGGGTCCATGGTGAGGGATAGGATGAACTGGGTGTCGTCGGTGTAGGAGATGAAGTTGAAGTTGTGATGGCGGGCCACTTGTGCGAGGGGAGCCATGTAGACGTTGAACAGCGTTGGGCTGAACCCTAGGGGACGCCACAGATGATGTTGTGGCTTCGGATTGGAAGGGTGGGAGGTGGACGCTCTGGGTTCTTTCGGAGAGCAAGGATGTGGTCCAGTCAAGAGCCTTCTCTTGGATTCCGGCTACTAGGATGCGTGTCTTTAGAGTGCAATGGCAGACCGTGTCGAAGGCGGCTGACAGGTCCAGGAGGATGAGGGCTTATGTTTCGCTGTTGTCTAGTTGGCACCTGATGTCTGTGGCGGCGATGAGGGCAGTCTCGGTGCTGTGATTTCGTCTGAATCCAGACTGGGATGGGTCCAAGATGTTGTCTTCCGAGTGGTGGGCCATTTGCATGTTGACGATTTTTTCGATGACCTTTGACGGGAACGGGAGCAGAGAGATGGGCTGGAAGTTCTTGAGGTCCTTGGGTCCGCTTTGGGCTTCTTGAGGAGGGCGTTGATTTCAGCGTGCTTCCAGATTTCCGGGAATGTCGCTGTTTCGAAGGAGATGTTGATGACCTTCCGTAGTTGAGGTGCGATGGCAGCGTCTGTTTTGTTGAATACGTGGTGTGGGCATGGGTCAGACGGAGATCCTGAGTGGATGGAGTTCATGACCTTGCGTGTCTCATCGTCCTTGACGTTGGACCAGGAGGTCAGGTGGTTGGCGCTGGTGGTGTTCACAGGGGGGGTGGTGTCTGGCGCAGTCGGGGCGGTTGTGGTGTTGAAGCCGTCGTGGATGTCAGCGATCTTGCAGTGGAAGAAGATGGCTAGTGAGGGCGGGATGTTGTTGGCGTTGGCGCTGGGGTTGGAGAGTTCCTTTACGATGCTGAAGAGCTCTTTGCTGTTGTGTGCGTTGATATCCAAGCGGTCTCTGAAGGAGGATCTTTTGGCTAATCTGATGAGGTGGTGGTGTCTGCGGGTTGCGTCCGTGTGGGCTGCGTGGTTGTCCGGTTTGCATTCGTGAAGCCATGTCTTCTCCAGTTTCCGGCATGCGCATTTGGAGGCCTGGAGCTCTTTGGTGAACCAGGTGGCTCTCTTGTTGGCGTGACTGTTGGAGGGTTCCTTGGGCGGGGCGAGGGTGTTGGCGCAGTCGTCCATCCACTGTCTGAGGTTGCGGGCTGCGGCGTCTGAGTTGGTGTGGTCAGTGGGTGGGTTCTTGGCGAGGGAGGTGGCCAGCTGGTCTTCGGTGACTTTGCTCCAGCAGCGGCGAGGCAGCTGTTGAGTGCGGTGGTGTGTGGTTGGTTTCTTAAAGGTGAAATGGATGCCGCGGTGGTCAGTCCAGTGGAGTTCGGTGGTGTGGTCGAAGGGGACGTGGGAGCCTGTTGAGAAGATGGGGTCAAGCGCGTGGCCGGCGGCGTGGGTGGGTGCTGTGACGAGTTGTCTGAGGTCGAGGTTGGCGAGGTTGTCGATCAGGGTGGCAGAGTTTACATCGTTGTTGTTCTCGAGGTGGAAGTTCAGGTCCCCAAGGAGGATGTAGTCCGTGGAAGTGAGTGCTTGGGTGCTGGCGAGGTCGGCGATGGAGTTGCCGACCTCGCCAGCACCCAACTGAGCTCGCCAGCTGAACTGAGCTCGGGGTCCGGGAGGTCTGTACATGAGTGTTCCTCTGAGGGTGGTGTTGGGGTCGGTGTGGATCCGGAAGTGTAGGTGTTCGGCGGTGTTGAGGGTGTCGTCCGCATGGATGGCGATCTTGAGGGTGGACTTGTGGACGATGGCTATTCCTCCTCCGATTCCTTTGGCGCGGTCCCTGCGGCTGATCTTGTAGCCGTCCGGGATGGCTTGGTTATGTCGGGCACCGAGGAGATGTTCCACCAGGTCTCGGTCAGGAAGGCCACGTCTGAGGCGGAGGTGTCGAGCAGATCCCAGAGCTCGACGGCGTGTTTGCGTGCGAAGCGGGTGTTGAGGAGTATGCAGGGGAGGTGGTTGGGTCCAGTCTTTGGAGGTTTGGTGGTTCTGTCGCAGGTGAAGCTGCAGGTGTGGCAGGAGAAGGGTCCGTGGGGCCATTTCGGGGCGGCTTGGAAGCAGGTGTGGTTTCGGCCGGTGTTGAGTGCACGGAGGGTGCTGGTGTCGTAGTGGATTCTGGTGTTGTGGCATTCGCGGGGTCCAGGGGTTCTGGCGCTGGGCGCGGTCCAGGCGCAGATGGGCTTGCCTTAGGTGCGCCTTTGGCGCGCCAGCGGCACGCCTGCTGCACGCGGCCGCTGCGTGGCCGCTTCTTGGCCTGCATATGAGGGGGCTTGGGAGGGAGGAGCAGCTGGGAGCCGTGAGCAGTGAGTCCAATGGATGTATTGGGGGGTGGAGCCGCAGGGAATCAGCGGCGGGAAGGGCCTGAACGGGAGCGTTGGGGGCTGGGGGAACCTGGGGCAAGGGCTGGGGGAGGCGAGAAAACAAGCTCAGGAACACAGAGGCAGCAAGCAGGTGACGAGCAGTGGCGTGGGGGTGACCTGCCTGTAAGCAGGGTCAAAGGTTGCAAATAGTTGTTGTTAAATACATAATTGTACATCCGCCAGGCTCCATTGACAGTGTGTATTGTAATTGTTTATTTTTAGGCTTATCAAGGCCTCAGCGGTCCTCCACTAATCTCCTGGGTGAGATGAGCCCTGGAATTAGTTGGCAACTCGCCATCTGCCTTTTTGTGCTTTTCCACCTCTCATTACAGAGTGGAGTCTAACATTCTTCATGCAATATTCGCTGGCGTGCAGGTACTCTGTCCATTTGCATGTGACTTTTATTGTCAGTATCCAAACACCTGGGAGATAACCTTGTGCTAACACATTTTATAGATTTGAATACCTTTCTTATGTTGAGTTTGGTGTGGATCATAGCTTGTCTCTAAATAAATGTGCCCCGCATTTGATTTCTATGCCTGGATCTCTATGTTTGGGATGCACGTTTGATGCCTGCATTATGTGATGATTTAACCTCTGTCTTTTTGAATATGATGTGGACACCAAGGTTTCTTTTAAATAATTTCACCTTAGCAAATATTTCTCTGTACTAATACATTCCTTTTGCTGTTATACCTCAGATCAGCACTTAGTTTTGCCTTGTGTTATCTGCGCAAAAAATCCTTCTTGGGTTTAGTTGTCAGTTGACAAATATGGTCTGTACTCAACTCTAGTGTTGTATTACTTTGAGTATTGAATGTTTAATGTCTTTCCTTTCTACATATTTGTTCCAGAACATACCTCTTTTTGCTTGCAAGGACATTTATGTTAGGTCAGACTTTGCTTAACACAGTTACCCTGACCTACAACAGCCAACATTTTCAGCACCATCTTGCTGCTTGGAAAGAACGTTATAGATACTGGCTGTTTGACTAACAGCATGCACATTACTGTTCTACTGGTGACACGAATTGTTGACCTCTATTTCTCTTTCACCTGGCACTATCGGCATGAAAAATTGGCGTCACACTTTTACACATTCCCATGTTGAGAATAATAATTGGGTTCTACCCTTATTATTGGCATGCAAGGACAATAGCTCTGTGATGGGGATATTAATCAACACCAGTTCTTTGGGTGCCTATGTCTGTCTAACACACACTTCCATGAGTTCTTTTCTAATCTATGAACAAATAAGGTTGCCTTGGACACATATTTTAATATGTTTTGGAATTTCTTTAATCCGTATAATATTTACTGCTCTTTAACTATGTGCTTATAAATATGTATATATTGTTTGCAGCCTTGAAAAAGTATTTAGTACAAAACACATGTCAGCTGCACTTTTGCTTGATTTGTGTAACAAGACTGGATAATAAACACCACGCATGAGAGAAGAAAAGACACTCAGGATTGTATTAGTATTTTTTTGCTACGAGTCATTATTACTGTATGGACTACTGACGAGTGCTTCGGTACACTTTTGTGTAATTAGGTATATCCCTAGAGTTTTCTCGAGGGATTATACCCTCCAAGTGGCTGGGGGGTTCAGTACCTAGATAGCACCACAACTAATATTTGTTGCTTATAAATATTTCCGGAAACTTTCTCATTAGTTGTGCATTTGTATTTGGCAGAGCCACCTTTGTTCTTTAGCCTTGACTTTCAGTGTTTGGTAGTCTCTTGCAGTTTGATGATAGTGATTTGCATTTCGGCCATTGCAGTATATTGTTGTATGTTTTCATTTGTATGGACCTGGTTGACATTTCATATACCATAGTTCCTCTATGATAGTTTCAATCCAGATTGCATGGTCCAACTAACTTAAACTGCAGCCCCTTCTATCTGTGTAATAAATGCAGATCCTGGGACGACCCGTCAGATTCCAGGCTACTCTTCCAACTCATTTTCTAAGCTGTCTGAATGCAGTTTTCTGTTCCATATTTGGACCATCTTGCAGGGCTCACACTGTGCACCTCATAGGTTGCCCCATGTCTGTCGTCTGGTGATCCCCAGCCTTTTCACATTGCATTCAAGGACCTCAAGGACACAAAACAGATGTTAAACATTAAGGCTGATTTGAGCTTTGACCCAGCAAAGGATCTGTTAGTAAGTATGGACAAGAAGGCTCTCTACACGAGCATTCCAAACTAGGAGATTTGACTCCCTATTATCAGCACTTCCTTGGGATGTTATGACACCAAAATAATATATGCTTGATTGTGCACACCTGTCTTTTAGGAGTTTGGAGTATTTCTATAGAGGAGCATGTTTGCTTCAAGCTTAGCATGCCTTTAGAAACACGATTTTGAATCAGCTGTCATGTTTGATACCAGCATCCCCTTTCTTGACAAGTTCAAGTGCTGGAGGCGATACATCGATGATCTTTGTCAGATTAGAGGGCAGCAAAACAGAAGCCCTGGCATTTGCAGAATGGACTAACTGCATGAAGCCATTCCTAAGGTTCACCTTTAGAATCAATGAAAAGAAATTGAACTTTCTGTTCCCGTACATTTTCGCACCAGAAAGAAGCTTGAAACTGGAGGTCTATCAAATATCAACTAATATGAATAACATACTTAGATTCAATTCCATCCCATGGGCCTCAGGAATAATTTTCCACGGAGCCACTTTTTAGGTCTCTGTCTGCGTAAGATCCCCCTTCCTAATTCTGTGCTAGACACCCGTAACTTTACCCCCCTGCTTGTCTCCCCAGTTCGGTGCTGTATCACCCTTCGCAAACCCGTGCTTTTTCTCGCTTGCTCTCAATCTAGACTTTCCCTTAGCTCTGCTACGGGATCTCAATTCTCTTTACCCTCGGTGCCCCCCTACATTTGTTTTCCTTTAGCTGCCCTTACTCGTATTTGCACTGGATTTACTCAATCTTACCCTTTTAACCTTTGCTGTGTTTCTCCCCCTTCTTTTTACCTCGGATGCTTTATATATCGTTCTCCCCTGTTTAACTCGGTTCTGAGAGATCTCTGCTTATTTATCCTCTTGTTGGCTCCACTTTCCTACTTTACCCCACCCGATGCATGGTCTCAGTTCTTAGTCTGGTTCCGGAGGATCTCCTCTACCATAGCCTGGTGCTGGATCGGTCCTCATTAGCCCGGTGCTGTAATTGCCACGCTCCCGGGAGCCTAAGTTCTTCTTCAGTGCATACCCATCCACCCCACTAAAGCCACCCAGCTGCCCCCTCGTCTCGGTCTGCAGCTCCCTCCCCCTCACGGCTCCATGCATTGATATAGCCTCTCCTGGCCCTGCTGGCAGGAGCCCTATGGACTCTTGCCTGGCTGTACCTGGCACAGAGGGATGGGCTGCGAGAACTGCATCAAGAGCTTCTGTCCTTGCGGAACAGGCTCCCCCGGGAGCTGGAGGGACTGAAGGAGCAGATGCTGCGAGAGCAAGAGGACAAGGTATGATTTAGAAATAATTCTGTTTTATCCGTCCCGTCAATACATAGGATTATTTGCATGTTTGCCTCGCTATTCCCATCCTTCTTTACCATAGTCCTTCCAGGCTCTTCTGCACATGTTCTCCACCTGTCCACAAAAGTTCCTCCTCATGCCTTCATTTCCGTATAAAGCCATACTCAAGTTGCTTCTTATTCATGCTCGTCCTCCCTCTTCTCTGCGTGTATGTACTGTGAACTGGTTCTGTTTTTTTTTCTGTCTGCAACATTAAACTGGGTTGAACTTGTAGGCCAGTGTTTTCAATTGTGACATCCAAATAACAAGTCCGAACATGCACACTGCTGTTGGCTAAGTAATTAGCACTGTCAGAAAGCCACTATCATGGTAAGGGTTCAGTTGATAGCCAGGACTGTTTGTATTCCAGCATTAGCATATAGCGATATATGAGATACTAATTATATATGGGCCATGGCTATTGTGTGCTCTATAAAGAAATATCTTCAGCTCTTTAATGAATTGGAGGAGCAATGGAGAATGCTGGAGGTGTGAAGGGCTTCTGTTCAGATTTTGTGCCAGGGACTAATTTGAGAAGAACCTCTTACTGCAGGAATGTGCTACATAAAGTGGTAGTCAATGGTTATGCTGTTGAAGAGCCCAATCAGTAGGGGTTAAATCCATGGAATAATTTGAAATCGTGCAGCACAAGTTTTCATTTACATTAGTTTAAGAAGGTCTGTGTAGTGATGCTTATTTTCTTTAGAGCTGTGGGCTTGTGCTGTAGAATGTGATATTAGAATGTTAGCATGTCATGTAGTATGATTCTTAGAGTGTTTGCCAGACCTGTATTCTACTTCGAGCCGGCAGCACCTTTAATACTTACTGCTTCACCTTATCTGCAATAAACCATTAAATCAACTCACAGCTGTGTTGGAGTTACTACAGATTTAGCGACGAGGGAAACTCTATATACTATTTGAAAGTCCACGTTTACAACTTTACTGGACTCAACTCAACTCGACTTCTTTTGGACCGAACAATTTCAATTTATGCTTGGAAATCAAACTATCAACTTTAACTCCCAACGGAACTTTCTTTTCTCATTGAAAGTCATTTGCGGTGAGAACTTATTTTTTTAAATTTTTCTAACTTTGTTCGTGTCCTGTGCTATCTGTACCCTTTGCATTCTTCAAATCTTGCCGTTTGCCCATCTGCTCCGGTGCTACCGCATCATCGCTGATTTTAAAAGACGCGACATCTGTCATTCAAATTCTTCTTTGTTTGTCCGCGTCGCGTCAGCTTTGGGATTTCGAAGTGCATCCTGGGTACGACCCGACGTAAGGTCACGTCGGCGGCCATTTTGGATAACGCTGTTTGTCCAATTTCACCGTGTTTACATCGCGAATCGATGTGGAGATTTGGGACAGTCTCTTGTGGCATTTAACAAGACGATTATTTTTTTTCTATTATTTACTTATTTGTTTATTCTAAATTCGTTATAATAAAGGTGCTGCCTGCAATTATTTCAAGAACCTCAAACTACTTCTCTATTATTAACACTGACATAGTGTAAAGTACTTTTATTTTTCCTTCATTATGCCTGACACTAAGGATAGCACAGCAAGTGGAGAAAGACCTGTACATGGGTTGAATTTAAATGCACCCAGAGAATTTTTGGTTATTCCTGGTGATCCTCCTGTGGCATGGCTAGATTGGAAGGAATATTTCCTGAATTACGTGGCCAATCTTGAGGCTGTTAGTGGTTCATTTTCACCGGAAAGGAAGAAAAGAATTTTATTATTAGGTCTTGGTCCTGAAGGATTAAGAATCTATATTCAACTGGACAAACTAGATAGATGTGCTGGAGATGTGGATGTTTTTAATGCAGAACTTTTGGATATGGATGATTATTTTTCTCCTTGTGTCTGTATTGCTGTCACCAGACCTTCTTTCTTCCAGCGCAAGCAAGAAAAAAGTGAATCAGTTGAAGACTATGTTTCCGCATTGAGGAAATTAGCTGTGAAATGCAAATTCGCCCAACTTCATGACGATCTCATTCGTGATCAAATCGTAATGTACACTAAAACTAAAACCATACAAAACAAGTTGTGGGTTGAAGGTGATGGAACTTTAAAAGAGATCATTGCCATGGTTAAAAAGGCAGAACTTTCTGAACGTTGTGCTAAGGCGTCTCTTTCTAATGACAAAAAAGAAGTTGAAGTAGTCAATTAAATTTCTGAGGGTAAAAGTTTTGTTAAAAATAACAAAGACTTCAGGTCAGGAAATATGAAAAAAGAAACCTTTGATTCAAGGAAAACTTCTGAACTTGTATGTTACAGATGTGGGAGTCATTCTCCTGTGGCTCATTATTCTAAGTGCCCAGCTAAAAATACAAAATGTTTAGTTTGTGGTGCTATGGGGCATTTTGCGAAGGTTTGTAGAAAAAGATTTATAAGAACTACAAAAGCAAAATTGGCTGTATTCAAGAAACAGAACATGATGTTAGTTCGTCATCTGGTGATGAGGTTTTACAAGTACAGAACATAGTTAAAAAAAAAGTTATTTTGAATATTTCCGATATTGATTCAAGCAAACCTTTCTGTCAAGTCTCTTTAGGGGGAATTCTTACGCAGCTTGCTGCAGATTCTGGATCACCCTATACCATTGTTAATAAGCATGTATGGGAAGAACAATTTATTAGCCAGATTGGAAATTGGTTAGAACGCTCTGATATTTCACCGGAGAGCTACACTGGCAACACAATTGATATTTTAGGTTTTATAGTTTTAATTTTTAGATTCAAAGGAAGACATGCTACTTGCAAATTATATGTCTCTAAGGATGGACCATCTGTTCTTGGTTGGAGGGATCAGAGGAGTCTAGATATAATTCTTGATCCTAACAGTAAAGAACAGGTTTTGGTTTCTTGTACCAGTGAAGACACTAAGAAATGGGTAATAGATGAATTTCCATCTGTATTTTCAGGAAGCATTGGTAAACTGAAAAGTTTTACACACCAAATCAGGTTAAAAGACAGTGCAGTCCCTAAAATTCATAAAGCTAGGAATATTCCTATTATCATTAGAGATGAAGTCAAATCAGAATTGGATAAATTGCTCAACTCCAATATTATTGAAACGGTAGAAGCTGCAGAATGGGTTTCTCCGTTGGTCGTCGCACGCAAGGCCAACGGAAAGGCCTGTCTGTGTGTGGATTTGAGATATTTGAACAGCCAAATTTTGGTTGATCAATATCCACTTCCACGTATAGATGAAATGCTGTCACTCACCAAAGATGCCAAAGTGTTTTCCACTTTAGACCTATCTGCAGCCTATCATCAGGTGGTTCTTGACCCTGATAGTAGACATTTAACTTCATTTTGCACTCCGTTTGGCTGTTTTAGGTTTAAACGAATGCCTTTCGGCTTAGCATCAGCCGCAGCAGTTTTTCAAAGGTTAATGTCTAATTTATTTGGACGTATCAAAGGAGTGATTTTCTTCCAAGACGATATTTTGATCATGGGGAAGGATAAAGCTCACCATGACAGTCTCCTCAGAAAAGTGTTAAAAATTCTAGCAGATAATGGGTTAGTAGGTGAACTTAGCAAGTGTAAATTCTCAGTTACGTACCTGGGACATGAAATCTGTGATGGTGGTATTAAACCAAAAGCAAAATTAGTGGAGGCTATTGTTAATTCTCCAGAACCTAAGTTTAAGGATGAGCTCAGATCATTTTTAGGGTTAGCTGAGTTTTACTCAACCAATTTTCACAGAAAACATTTGATATGCGTTTGTTGATAAGGAACAAGTCACCTTTTCTGTGGAATGATAATTGTAAGAATGCATTTAAAGAAATTAAGTCTGCAATAATCAATGCACCTATGTTACAAGGATTTGATCCCTCTGCAAAAACTTATCTTACCACCGATGCTAGCGGGATTGGTTTGGGTTGTGTGCTGTCACAAGTTTCTGAGCAAGGCAATGAAGTTGTCATAGCGTTCGCTTCTCGTTCTTTATCGCCTTGTGAAGAAAAATATTCTGTTATCGAGCGTGAAACATTGGCTGTTGTGTGGTCAATGGAACATTTTCGCAAATTTATATGGGGTAAACAATTCATTTTACGCTCTGGTCACAAACCCTTAACCAAACTTCTTACCACTGAAGGTTTGAGCAGAGCTTCAGCCAGGATTGCAAGGCTGTCAATGAGGCTTCAGGATTATATGTATACCATAGAATATGTGCCTGGAGCGAAGAATGTTGTGGCTGATTTTTTAAGTAGGCTGCCTTTACCCATGAAGGAAATTGATCAAAATTCGTGGAATGATTTTTGTGTTGCAGGAGTGTTTTCTAGTTCTCAAGGTTTATCAAAAGAAGAGTGGGAATGTGAATCTATTAAAGATATAATTCTTGAAGCAATTAAGACCAAAATTAACCAAGGTTGGGTTGCTCAGTCTAAGGCCGATGTCCAGTATAAACCATTTTGGGAAGTCAAAGATAAGCTTAGTGTTGATGGTGTTTTTTTGTGCCGTGGTGAGAAACTTGTTCCACCTTTAGGAGTGCGTCAAAATATTATATCTCTAGGACATGAGGGACATCCTGGTATATCCAGAACTAAAAAGAATGTAAAAGCTTTGTATTGGTGGCCTGGGATTGATTTGGAGATTGAGAGGTCAGTTTGTGATTGTGTTCATTGTGAGTGTTCTGACAAAAGTCAAAAGACACTAAATCCCCCAATGTCATCTCTTAATTGTCCCAAATTACCCTGGGAGGAGTTAGCTTTAGACATTATGGGGCCAATGACGTGACAAAAAATGATTCTGTCAAGTATATTCTTGTTTTGGTTGATTTATTCTCAAGGTGGATTGAATTGAAAATTGTTGATAGAGTAAATACCGACACAGTTATAACATTTTCGGATGAATGTTTTATTAGGGAAGGTTTACCAGCTTCTATATTGACTGACAACGGTGTTCAGTTCAAGTCCAAAGCTATGAGAGTTTTTATGGAGTCTACAGGTATCAAACAAAGATTTTCAGCGATATATCATCCTCAAGGTAATTCTGTAGTTGAGAGAGTTAACAGAGTTATTAAGGGGACATTGCAACTTGCCAATAAGAATAGGAAAGATTGGTACAATGAATTGGATAAAATGTTGTGGTCTTACAGAATTACAGTACATGACACTTGTGGTGAAAGTCCTTTTGGTTTGATGAGAGGCAGGTTTCCTTATTCCAAGTTGAATCCTGTGTGGATGGGCAGAAGTAGGCAATATAATTGGAATGCTGAGAAGGTTATTGATAACATTTGCAAAACTCAAAACAAGAGTAAATCTTACTATGATAAAAAACATGGAACTAAAGAGACTCATGTTGTTGTAGGTCAATTAGTTAGAGTCAAGTTGACAAAGAAGGTTGGTAACTTGCAGCCACGTTTTTCGGATCCAAAAACCATAACTAAAGTTATGCGTAATACTTTGATGTTAGATGATGGATCTATTCATCATATGAGTAAGATTGCGTTAGCCAGGTTGTCTGATCCTTTAAAAATAAAGAAGGAGGATGTCGGTGATGTTGGTGAATTTTGGTGGTTGTCTCCAGTTGTGTTGTCAGACACCAGTTGTCCTGTTTCCAACAAGGGTGTTGGTCATAACAGTATGGCTATTCAGCCAATTGATCCACAAGCTGATTCTGAGGTCACAGCTGGTTCGTCTGAATCATTACTTCCATCTCCTCAATCTTCTCTTCCACACATTCCTTCAAATTCATGTGCTGACTTTTCACAGGTTTCCAGTGATGTTGATTCCTCTGTTGATAAGGAGTTGCAATTCCAAATTTCCACCAGGAGTGGAAGGAAGATTGTTTCTCCTAAATTCTTAGATGATTATGTTTGTAAATAACTGTTTCTCTGTTGGGGCAAGTGTTTCTTTTTATTCTTTTATTTTCTTGTTTATTTTGTATATTTAAGGAGGGGGATGTGTAGTGATGCTTATCTTCTTTAGAGCTGTGGGCTTGCGCTGTAGAATGTGATATTAGAATGTTAGCATGTCATGTAGTATGATTCTTAGAGTGTTTGCCAGACCTGTATTCTACTTCGAGCTTGCAGCACCTTTAATACATACTGCTTCACCTTATCTGCAATAAACCATTAAATCAACTCACAGCTGTGTTGGAGTTACTACAGTGTGTGTGATAGCCAAATATAATACTTAACTAAGAGTAGACTGGAACTTCTTTAGACCTTGCCCCATGTGCCAGGTGAATAGTGTTAGCAAACACTGCTGTTGCAGGAATTGCCAGTGGGGTTTCAGCAGGAGTTGTCTATGGGGCTTCAGCTTACAGGCATCAGAAAGTAGATGCAGAAAGACACATTGAGGGATTGGCATCAACATAGAACTAGAGACACATCTCAAGCAACTGCTTTAAATTCCTGTTCTCACAAAAGCATGCTTGTTTGAACGTATGTTGTTCACCATAAACCAGAAGGCATGTTATCTTGTCTGGTGTGGTTGAGGAAAGGATGCAGCTTTTGTAAAAGGCCCAAATCCCCACATGCCTACTGGAAGGGACTTGTCAGGGCAAGTACGGTCACTGGAAACTCTGCTTCTTAATATGATAGTGTTGGAACTTTTTTTGCACAATAAGTTACAGTGAATTAGCACAAGACAAAATTGCACTGAAATGTCAAACTAAGTATAAAGCTTGTTAATCATCACAAGTCACCCAGGCTCAGGATTTGCCAAATTCTAGTTCCGACCACAAGTAGGATTCCTAGGATACATTATTCAGAAAATGCTGCGCTTGTTAGTCTTCATCCGACTGGGTGCTGAAATCTAGGAACAGGTTTGAAGTGTGGGTCTCAGGCATAAAACCCAGTCATGTTTTTAATTCATAATTCGGAACTCCTAAGAGGTCCACATAAAATGGAAAAAAAGCTGCATAATATTTATTTATCGAGTTATGTATGGCGCAAACTTGACCCAAAGGTATCAGAGCACTTTACAGAGTTAGTAGCAGTTACTTGAGTTGCATGTGGATTTAATAAGAATACGTAGTAACAGTATGTAAAAGAAGTATACACTAGACAGTATGATGTGAGGATGATATCATTCAGAGGTAGCATGGTAGGGTGTTACAAAAGTGGGGAGAGTACAGTCACAGTTTTTCCCTAAGGTAGTGATGCTCATATTTATTTGAAGAGTGTGGGGTACGGGCAACAGGTCAGTCAGATGGCTTATGTAGGAGGGTGCAGGTATTTATTGAGAAGATGAAGCTTAAGTTTCTTCCTGAAGTGAAGGAATGATTGGTTGCCTGCAGATCCTCAGGCAGCGAGTTCCAGACTCCGGGAGAGTTCCCGGAGAAGAAAAAGGTACAAGATTTTTCTTTCTTAAATTCACTGAAGTGTGTGTGTGTCTGTGTGTGAGGGTGTGTGTGTGTGTGTGTGTGTGTGTGTGTGTGTGTGCGTGTGTGTGTGTGTGTCTCTGTGTGTGGCTCTCTCAGGGCCGGACTGAGAACCAAAACCGGCCCTGGCAAAGTGCTCTGCCGGCCCCCTGGGGGTGCGACCGAGCTCTTTGGCGAGGCCGGTTTTCGGTCGATTTTGTTACAGGGCCGCTTTTGCGGTCCTGTAACAAAACCGGCCTCCAGGGCCCAAAACCGGCCCCCAGGTCCCAAAACCGGCCCACACCCTTGCGGCGCACCGGGGGATTGCCCAGTGCCCGCAACGGCCAGTCTGGGCCTGCTCTCTGTGTGTGTATGTGAGGCTCTCTGTGTGTGTGTGTGTGTGGCTCTGTGTATGTGTGTGTGTGCCTTTATGTGGCAGTGTGTGTGACTCTCCGTGTGTGTGTGTGGCTGTGGCTCTGTGTGTGTGTGTGTGTTTGAGTGTGTTATATGAGCTGGAAACCCTCATCCCACAACCTACACCTGCAGTGTAAGAGACAACAGTGTGTATGAGAGACAGCAGTGTGAGAAACAGCAGTGTCTGTGAGAGAGCAGTGTGAGAGACAGCAGTGTGTGTGTTCTAGGGAGACCAAAACACTAAAATACCTCTAGGCAGACCTATATGATGTTATCCAATGATTATATCACTACTTATTTCACCAAGGATGCAATATATATAGACGAACAAACATTCCTTTCATTGGAACATAGTTTTATTTTTCATTTAATTTATTCTTTTTTTCTTTTATAAAGTTCATATTTGATTATTTGTACAGGCCGTACGCATCTGAGACCCCTACATAGAAAATCATCATATATATAAAAAAGAGAAAAAAGAAGATAAATAAAAAAAAAAAGGAAAATGTACTAAAGGAAAAAGTGGAAAGTCTTCTGAACATCTGACTTAGCAAAACGCATAAGGGTTTCACAGTAAAATTTTTGTATGTCTATTGATATATGTATCACATGTTAGTTTAGTTTGTCAGAGAACGGGTAGTGAGTGTAGAAGTATGTCTGGTGGAATGAATGGTTTGAATTTGTGATGTTTTTATGGGGTTCCTCATTTTTGAAATAGCACCTTGTCAAACTATGCACTATTTAAATTGTTTTACATAAAATGTGTTAAAAATACTTTTTTGTACAAATAATCAAATATGAACTTTATAAAAGAAAAAAAGAATAAATGAAATGAAAAATAAAAATATGTTCCAATGAAAGGAATGTTTGTTTGTCTATATATATTGCATCCTTGGTGAAATAAGTAGTGATATAATCATTGGATAAAATTATATATGTCTGCCTAGAGGTATTTTAGTGTTTTGGTTTTCCTCTCTCCCTCCTCTGGACCTCAAACTGTACTTGGGAGAACTCTTTACCAGTTTAACCTTTGTGTTCTAGGGAGAGACAGCAGTGTGAGAGAGACAGCAGCGTGAGAGAGACAGCAGTGTGAGACCTTTAATTTTTGTTTTGGTTTTTGAAACATAAATAAAACGCATTGTTATTTGCAATGTCAATAGCTCAAACTCGCGTAAATAAGCGACTTATTGCAAATGTAATAGGTCTCACATTTGCGAGAGATTAAGCTATTGGCATGACAATGCCATTTATTTATCTGCTTTCAAAACCAACACATAAATAAAAAGTTTGTCACTTAAAATGCCAATAGCTCTATCTTTTGCAAAGGCGAGACCGTTGCATTGTAAATGCTTGTTATGCTTGAGAAGAAACTGTACCATTATGATCGACTACTGAAAAACACACAGCAAGACTCACAGTATAAATAAAGGAAAGGGACTACCCACAGAAGATTATCAAGACTGCAGAAAGAAGAGCATGACACACTAACTGTGCTCTGCTCCTTCAAGAAAGAACAAAAGATCACTGTCTGAGATTAATATGTGTCACCATATACATCCCTTTGTCCAACAATATCAGGAAAATGTTGAAGAAGCATTGGGACATCCTGAACTCCGGACTGCTCAATCTACTTTTACCAATGTTCTCCTTCAAAATAGAGCGGTGCATAAAAGACATGATAGTACTCTCCAGGCCTAGGAATAGGTCACCATAGTTTAAAAAAAAGACACTATGAGACCTTCAATCTAGAATGGGGCACTGTCCTTGCAGCCAATACAATATATGCTGTCCATGAGTAAACAACAGACCGATCTCGGCCTACCTACTCCCTGGATAAAAAAAATAGCACATAACTGCAATACAAACAATGTGGTTTACATTATCATCTACAAAGTTGGCCTAAAATACATAGGCATGATCACAAGAAAATTAAGGGTGTGGGTACATGAACACTGAAGCACCTTTAGGTGTAAGAACACAGCCATTAGGATGATGAGGCGTTTTGTGGACAAAGGGCACAATCAGAATGATTTCTGATGGTAAGCCCTTAAGATACTTCTCACAGGGATTAATCATGTTTCAACATTTGAACAGAGGTTCGTCTAGCGATTGAAAACACTCAAGGACTGAATGACGAAATACTAAGGTCACAAATTGGGTGACTAGTTCACATAATACATTGCCTTAAGGACGTGAATGGTCTTTAGAGAACCAACACAATTTGCCTGGTCGCTATAAGGTGTAAAGGGGCATTAGAAGCCGAAAATTCCTTTGTCATACTTGCCGTAGAACTCTCCATGAATACTAATTAATTGGTTTCAATTAACCCTGGGCGAAGCACAACACTACGCTCGCAGAGTTTGCGAAGTTTGCGCAACTTCGCACTACGCGAGCTGCACGTAGCACAGTGCGAACACGCGTAGTGCAGCGTAGCGTAGTGCAGCGCTCATTTTTTGCTTGTTCGCGGTCCTGAACGTCATGTTCGCGACCGCGAGCAAGCAAAATGACATCCCAGCGAGATTCTCAACGCGGGGAGGTAAGGTTTCTCATTTTGAGTGGTTGCGCATGCTCGCGACCGCTCTCAATGAGAAACTACCAGTTGGCGTTGAGAAAGCTGCCGCTCGAGTAATAATCTACTCGAGCAGCAGAAAACTACAGCTTGCACTGTGCAAGATGCCGTTTTCAATGATTGCACAGTGCCGGATGCTTGTCCGCACTGTGCAATCATTGAAAACACATCTTGCACAGTGCGAACATGCTACTACACAGCTCGCGTAGTGCTACGTGAAGTTCGCGTAGTGCGAAGTGCACTTCACGTAGCTTCGCGTAGCGCTACTTCGCGAAGTACGCCCACCCTTAGTTTCAATGATGAGTGTCTGTGCTTGAGATCAGATGGCTTGGGGCAATATTTTTTAATTAATAGCCGTTTGAAATATAACAACATTCTCTACATGCTGTCTAGTCCTTTTATAAACCACCCAGAGGGTGTCTAATAAGTAGTCATCCTTACCTCTCTCTTAACTGTTTTTCAGCCCTGTTCCCATGGTAAACTGACACTCCTCCTTACAATTACAAGAGCACGACACTGGACTACACTTCCCATTAGTCCTTGCACGGACATGTCATTGTGCCGACCAATAGTTGGCATCATGCTCTCCCTAGTGTAACTGTAGCAACTAACTCAAGAATCACGGCAGGCTTCATAAACAGCGCACAGAATGATAGGCTGTCCGATGAGGCTCAGGGAGGAAGATGCAGGTGGAAAAGAGGGACCAGCTTCTTGACGAATTAAGATAGGGTAGGACGGTACTGGGGTGATGGGATCCTTTCCCAAATCTGACATCATGAGGATTGCGACTATGGTTGTGAGAAGTGGGGGCGGAGCATTTTACATGTAGTTTTATTTGAGGAATTGTGCCTTTTTCTCTGGTTAGTGCCAGTTGACGGCAATGACCAACCTTGGAGCACACCCACTGCCACCAATTATTTACTGGAGCATTATGTATGCTTCTCAGTGTGGACGAAATGTTACTAATTGGGTATTGCACAACACATTGGTTCATTAATGTATGGACACAAGAAGAGTATGTAATACATATCTATACACAATGAATGTCGGGCTCACAACTTATTTTACCCACTACTGTTGCTGCGCTATTGAATGCAGGACAGTATGTATGAACCTTGAGAGACTGCTTGGGCGAATGAGTGTACATGCTGCTGGTCGTTTGACAGACTGAGAAAAAAGTGGTTAGTTGAGATTACATCAACATAGACAAATGGGTTGGGTATCTATTTATGGTAAGCATGAAAAAGAGACAGATGATGTGTAGACATTGTAACAGTAAGGACTTGGTCTTTTCTTATAGTACTGGACTTGAATAGTGTGTTGTGTCTACTAGCCTGGCAACGGCCAATTGAAACGTGCAATCTAAGAGACAGATGCTAAACCTGAAGAATATCTCGTATTGTTGAAAGGAGGAAGGGAATTATGAATATCCATTCCTTTCTCAAAGTGTGTAACTACAGATGGGACCAGTGGACATTTAATCTGTAAACTATTGGGTAAGTTATTATACCACGTAGATGTGTTCATATTTTTATCACGTGTGTCATGTGCTTTGCATTTACATGTGAAACATAATTATTCACTGTCCCCGTGGCAATTAGTAAGAAAAAAATATGAATGCAAATATTTTTTTCCAACACAAGTTGTATTATGGTACAAAAAACTAAAACAAACTCCCTTTTTTCTGGAGACTGATGTGAAAAGACCGGTTGTAAAAGTAAGACTTACCTTGCCTTTTACACAGACATAGGTGGTGTATAGGCTATTAAGAGATCCTGGTTTACACTGATAAAGGTCAGCGATCTTTATTGGGCTATCAAAGTGGCCAAAACATGTGGGTAGAAAGGATGACTGAGACATGATATCTGTGTACACAACTAACTGATTTATTTTTAACCTTTCTCGGTGTACCATTGAAATACAGGTAATTCCTTTGAGTATACACTGTGGTAGATTAAACAAAATAGTCTGTATCTTTCACTTTTCTAGTACCATTTATTTTGAGCTCCTTCATTGTGAGATTAAGACCACCTTGGTGGCAATACCATGTCCAGGTGGGACAAACTAGCCAATGATGAAGAATGCCAAAATGATGTGGGTGAGGCTTTTCTGTCCAGTATCTATGATATTGTATCTCTAGGGCAATGGTACTCCCCCAGTTAGGAAAATCCATATTTTGCCACTGTGTTGTGTGTGGTTGCTCACATTGCATTGCCTCTAGGCTGTGAGTGATGGCTTTCCTGCATTGTTGCCCTTCTTTATCCTTGCTCTGCCTCTAAGTCTTGTATCATACTATTCCTCTCCATTTACCAGATTCATTGACATCAAGGGTCTTTCCTGCCCCAGCTCCCAGTGTTGTGAGTGTTCCAGCCCATCTGACTCTGCCTCCTTCAAGGCCTAGCCGTCTGCTTGTTGGGTCAGTTTTAATCCTGCAGCAGAGTGCAACCTTGGGGTGGCTCTGCCAGCCACCAACTGCAGTCAATTTCCTTCCTCATTACATGCACAGGCACACTTTTACTGCAGAGTCTGGGAATCTTCAGGGCTGTCTCACTGGGTGGAGGTGGTCTGCTATCACCTAGTTCCCTTCCAGAGCCAGGCGCTGCATTGCTTTTTGGCAGCTCACCGTAGTCATTTTTATGCTGTTCTATTGTCATGCCAGCTTCCTCTACCCTGGGGCGGAGCACTCCGAACTCCCTTTTCTTTCAGTGCCCCGGGTGTTGCTGCCCTGGGCACTGAAAGAAACCGCTTGGTAGTTGGGTATAGTACCATTTTGATTCCCTGTCTGGCATAGGGAGGTCAATCTCTTCTTACTTTCTTTGCAGCCACTGCACTTTAGCAGGGCGGTCTTTAGTGCTGATGGTGGCCGGTGCGACAATGTTTGTTGGCACCCCCATCCGTGGTGGAGGTGGTGACCACCTCCATGAAGAACTCCCTCAGCACCATCTTTTAACAGTGCCCCCAAGTCTCCATAACCACTCTCTTTCAGATGCATTTAATTAGTTATATAGCTCTACTCATACCAGTGTAGGGTTTCAGAGTACTTTGCATCACACACACATTACACAGAGACAATCAAATGTGTAAATCAGCTTATAGGAAATGTTATATAAGCCAGAGGACAACAAGGTGTAGAAGTGACATGTCATCGATACTGGTACGCAGTATAGGTTAAGAGTGCTTGGTCTTCAGAAACTAAGAATTGAAAACGGAACACCATAGTTGGGGATTCTCTTAAAAAATATGAATCGATTTCTACCCAAATGAACCTTTTTGCAACATTAATCTATGCTCTAATCTATATTTTCCATTGTGCATGCAGTTCTTTGATGACAGTTACTAATTCACTATTCTGTATTAGGATTTTAACTTATAAGCTGCAAGTAACAAAATGATGTCTCTTAGAAAAGCAGTAACCCACTGACGTAGTTACATTATATGCACTTTGTGACCTGCATGGTACACGCTCTTTGCAGCAGGCTTATTAACCCTCTGTGCTATTTTATGATCAATCAAAACCTTCTCTGGACAAAAACTCCGATCTATCTCCAGACAGAACATTAATCACTAACCCTGGGTGGTGAACTACGCTCCGCTTGTGGAGTTTGTGGAGTTTCTCGCACTCCGCGTTACGCGGAGCTCCCAGAGTTCCAAAGAACTCTGCTTCGCGTAGCAGAGCAGAGTTTTTTCCTTGCTCGCGATTGTCAATGTGAAGTTGGTGACCCCGAGCGAGAAAAATCTACCTCCTGGCGAGATTTTTCCTTGTTCGCGATCGTCATCATCAAGTTGGCGAGCGCTAGCGGTGAAAATAAACATCCCGGCGAGATTTCTCAATGCGGGGTGGTCAGGTTTCTCATTGGGAGTGGTCTCGTATGCTTGCGATGAGAAACTGCTTGTTCGCTTTGAGAAAGCTGCTGATTGAATAAAAATCTACTGGAGTGGCAGAAAAGGGAAAGAAGGTACCTCTTGCGATGTGTAAGTGCCATTCGCGATGACTGCACGGTGCGGACAAGCATTCGCACTGTGCCATCACCGCGAACAGCATTTTTCTATGGAACTCTGCCGCTTGCAGAGCTCTGCGTAGTGCGGCTGAGTTTTTTGCCACTTCGCAGAGTTCCACGTAGCGCAACTCTGCAAACTCCGCCCAGGCTTATTAATCACCAGAGTTATCTTGACACTTTTATTGTTGCCTGGAAATTGCTGAATGCAAGGAACGTGGCATTAGGTGCTTTTAAAACCAAAATTATCTTACAAACACTGCACCCCCTCAAGTCAGCACCGCCCTAGAGTCGGCCCTGCCGTTTAGTGCTTCACTTTCACACACACATCGGATGGCCACCTGCTTTATAGAGTCATTGGTGTGTCATTGTTGTTTCTTTGAAGACTTGGTCCCGTGAGGCTGTGGATGCACCTAGAGACATCACCTGGTCCGCTCTCCCTGTTGCTCCGCCCACAGCCCACCTGAGGGGATTTCTACCGCCTGCCTGCACTCACTGTGTGGGTGTTTCTTTGAAGACTTGGTCCTGTGAGGCTGTGGCTGCATTTCTCTGCATTTCTCCTGCCGACCTCGCAGCACCCGCTCCACGGGTGCCGCTTCGTGATCTGGGGCAGAGGCACTTTGGACGGCTAGAAGGAGCCGAGTTCCATGGGCTTCTACAGGAAGCTTGCATCAGGGCTGCGAGCGTTGCAGGGACTCCATCTCCCAGGAGTCCCTGCCTGACCTAGAGACATCACCTGGTCCGCTCTCCCTGTTGCTCCGCCCACAGCCCGTAACCCTCCCTACTTATTGGATACAGCATCCCGCTGCGCGGGAGCGTCGCCGGGCGAAGCCCGGGCCAAGGGCGGGCCCGTTTGTGCCCGTTCGTGACCGATCTTGTCCGGTCCGGGCCCCCCCTCTTGTTTCTGCTGCTACCTTTTGCTATCCTTAGTGTGGGGAGATGTCCTGTCGAGAAACCAGGAGCAAGTCATCCCTAGCTGGAGCGGCCATCACTGGAGGTATGGAGAAATTTTTGATTAGAGCTAATACCCTCATTGACACTGAAATAAACGTTCTTGAGAAGCGTTTATCAAAGGAACTATCGGCCTTCAAAAGATCTTACCTTGGTACTCTGGCTAATGCTAAAACCCCCGAACGGCCTACAGAGACTATTAACAATGCTGCGGTGGGCCCATCTTTAACATCTACTGAGACCAACCCGGCGTCACTTGATCTGGACATTTTGGTTAACGAAATTCTTCCAGAAATTGATATGGTCCTTGATATTAATGCGCCCACTCCCTCAGATTCCGTTGTTACTTGTGATACCATATCAAATGGGGTTAATGAAGGGGTCGCAACTAAACGTAAAAGGCCGTATAACTCGAAACCGGGTGGCAAATCAAAAACAGCCAAACATAAACATGATACCCCCAACCCCACACCAGGTTCATCCCAACCCATACCTAGCTTGGACTTCTCTTTAGAAACTTTGGGAGCCCTCTTTAAATCTTTTTTATTCCCCCTAGAGTCTAAATTGGAACGTATAGAACTCCGTCTTACTAACATTGAGAAAACTTCTGCTGCTATACTAGCTAGATCCCCCAAGTCTAATACTCTCTCTAACCCCCAAATCACCCCACCAATCTAGGTCCCCCTTTAGTGAATGATGCTGCTCCCCCTTTGCGTCCCCCAACGGGCAATCTAGCCCCGATTCAAAATGTCAACTTTAACATTCCCCCTTTGCTACCTGTAGGTCCTGTCCAATCTATGGCCACTAAGCATGGGCGAATTTTGCGAATCTCGCGTTCGCGAATTTTGTGGATTTGCGGACTCGCAATCCGCAAAATCCGCGAATTCTCGCAAATTTGCGGATTTTTTTTTGTGTGTGTTCGCGCGGGTTTCTGCCAGTTCGCGAGGGTTTTGTACAATTTCGCAAACGCGAACTTACCTGTCGGGTCGCAAATTTCGCGAACTTGTTGTTTCTACGTGTCCAGCCTGTTTGGGACACTCTTCTTCATCACTGCCACTCTCTGTCACCACTGCCACTCTCTGACTACTCATGCCACCCTCTGGCCCACCCATGCCACCCTCTGTTTCATCACAGCACCCTCTGGTTGTCCAGTCAGTGTACATTATTGTGGCAAAGCAAGCCCACCTTCCCTGCCTCAAGTGACCTGAATTAATTTGGGGCTGATTAATGTGTCACAGAATATTTTTTTAGCTGGCACCTGCTTCCTTAGTGCTTCCTGATTAGTGATCTTTTGCACTTGCTAAGTGCTTTCATTGTTGCAAAATTAGTTACAACACCTGCCCTGCCCCAACTGACAATAATGAATTAGGGGCTGATTAATGGATTTGAACTTCCAGCCTGGCTCCTGCTTGTCTCCCTTAGCTGTAATTCAGGACCTTTGTGGCATATGTGTAACTATTCTGAGGTTCAGAGCAGGGTCACATAATAGTTGCAACTGGCAACTGAACTCTGGAGGGGCCCCTCAGGAAGCACTACAGGAAATGGCTACTAATGATGAGCCTGAACTTTTGAACCTGGTAAGTAGTTTCAGTTTTGCTAAGATCGTATTTCTGCAATTTTGCGCTTATTCGCGGGGCGCGCAGTTGTACTGGGAAGCCGCGAACTCACGCGAACAGTGCGAGCAAGCCATAAAATCCGCTGCTCGCGGATTTGCGGATTTTGCGGGAGATTCGCGAATCTCGCGGATTGCGAATTTACCGAAAATCCGCAAAATCCGCGAGCGAAACGGATTTTCCGCCCATGCTTAATGGCCACTACTAACGGGGCCACAACTAATGGCCACATAGCTTCCCCACCTCCTGATAAGATTGTCCCTAGACCACGTAGGCCTGACCTGCCCCCTGAAGCTAACCGCTTCATGGTAGTATTGGCCGGTGTCCCTCCCCTAGAGGTTGGAGAAGCCGAGAATTTTCAATCCCTTAAAAGTAAAGTCATTAGATGACTGAACTGGAATAGATCCCTCCCGGCCCACCTCCATAATGAAATTATCTTGGTTAGAAGGGTACCTTGGCTGGGTAAAACCAGAAAGACTATAATCGGGGACTGCATCATAGTGAGCTTTAGAGACCCCAGGACAGTCTCGCACATATGTGCCGGGTTTAATAGATCCTTCGATTTCACCATCCAGACGCTGCCAGTGTCTTTTTTCTTTCCCCCTATCCATTTGCACCACAATCAAGGCCGAGATAATTGGACGAGGGTTGAGCGGAGGGGCAGATTCTGTGGGTACGAAGCAAGACCGGTCCTGTTGCCTCCGGAGACCCCTTTCTGTGACTTTAACCGATTTAACTGTCTTAACGGTTTAGATGGAGTCGACTGACTACCCACAACTTATGTCTCAGTCCCCACCCCCCCTGCTACTGGTAACAGTTTAGTAGCAGCTATGGGTAAAAGTATATCTATCTATCGATTCAGCACCTGTATTGCCCCCCACCCCTACCCCTGCACATTTACTATCCCAGGGAGCTGACCCCTTTGCCCCACCTCACCTTCCTGTATCTACGGTCTCCCCTGTTGTTATTATGCCATCACTGGGATTCACTAGTGTACCGGAGGCTACGGAACCAGCTTCATGTACCCCCGGCTTCAAATTTGCTAGCTGGAATATTGCTAGCTGGAGCCGGCAAATGTCGTCCTTGGGCTGTAGCGAAACCCTTTCCCAGTTTGATGTCTTATGTTTACAAGAGACTTGGGTAACAACTGATATCATCTTTGATGGATTTGTGTCATATAACAACCCGGCACAAAGGTCTAACATGGGCAGGGCTAAAGGGGGGCTAGTAACCTTACTTTCTGTGAACCTCCCTGTTCGTGTGAAATCGCACCAGACTGTGGGTTTTCACTCGCAAATTTAAAGCATGGAACACAAAAGGGGTCATGTAACCCTGCTGATTAACCATTATAACAATTTGTTCGATGCTACAAATACCTCAGTTGTGGATGAGTTGGACTTAGCAGTGAGAAATATCTGCAAAGGCATCCATAAACCGCTTGATATCATCTGGGGAGAGGATTTCAATATTCGTACTTGCCCCCACTCATTCACTAAAGTTTGTGGGTATGACGGGGATAACGGGGAAAACTGGGCACATTTTATACACTCACCATATGGAGACTCCCTCAACTCCTTTATGCTTAACCTGGATCTGCTGATACATTCCCCGGCTGCAGACCATGAGGGTAACCCTGTACCAACTTTTGTAGGAATGAACATGGCCTCTGTTATTGACCATTTATTGGTTTCTGTACATATTGTTCCATTTTGTATGGTTCCTATTGTTGTAGATTTTGGAAGTAGCGACCATAATGCCATCACCATGTCGATTTCTATTTGGGGGTCTCCGGTTAACATTCAGCATACGATAGTAGAAGACCTAACCCCCTGTAGGCAGAATGGTATCCGCATCAAATGGTGTGTGGATAACTCCGAGAAGCTGCAGCATAAAATTGTAGGAGCGGGGTCTGTAGCGATACTTAAATGTTTGGACTCAGAGGCTTCCCCCCAGTGCATTATAGCTGATTTTGAGGAATTGGGCACCATCATAAAAAGATCCCTTACCATCACCAAAGGCTTAACGAAGAAGGCAGCTACCGGTTGGTTTGATAGTGCGTGCACCAAATCCCTCCAAGAACTTAAGCGTGCACTTTCTAAACAACCCAGAGACAGGGAGGCCATTACACACCTCAGGCTGTCATACAAAAAGCACCTAACACGTAGAAAACAAGAGCTAAGGGAGCTTGCCTGGGATGATCTGACTAAAGCAGCAGTACTGCGTGACAGTAAGCTCTTTAGGAATACGGTCAATAGCCCTTTTCTTGTAAAGGAAGATTTCCCTATACTATCAACACAGGTTAGCGAAGATAACTGGGTACTACATTTTACAGAAATCTTTGACCCGGCCAGGGAGGACTGTGCTAGCTCTTCTACCGCCCTGTACGAACCTAAGCTATCTCTGGGTATTACTCTTCAAGAAGTGGAAATTGTCATCAGTCAGAGCAAAGGGGGGAAGGCACCGGGACCGGATGGGGTCCCGGCTGACCTGTATAAATCCAACTTGGCACTTTGGAGCCCGCTCCTGACCCAGGTGTTCAATGCATCAGTCAGGGATAGTACACCATCTACCTGGAGTGAATCCATAATTCTACTGATCTACAAGAAGGGAGATAGAGGAGAGGCTAAGAACTACCGCCCTATCTCCATTCTGGATTCCTCACTCAAGATTATTAGCAGGGTCCTACTGGTGCGACTGGAGGAATGGGCGGAGGACAACAAAATTCTAGCTGAATCTCAATATGGCTTCCGTAAGGGTCTTGGGACAACAGAGCAATGTATTAATCTCGATCTTATCATCGGGAAATACACTAAAGCGAAACAGGGCTCTTTATTTCTCTGTTTCGCTGACCTCTCAAGTGCCTTTGATCTAGTGGATCATACCTTGTTATGGTCCACTATATTGGAAATGGGAGCCCCCCCAGCAATAATATACTTCCTGGCCAGACTTTATAATAAATTATCAGCCCAGATCCGCTTTTGCCAGGCAGGGGAATGTACCAGGAAAATCAGGGTTAAATCAGGCATAAGGCAAGGCTGTGTGTTGTCCCCGTTGCTTTTCTCCCTTTTTATAAACTCTATGGAGTCTGAATTGAAGAGGGTACATGCAGATTCCCCACAGGTTGGTGGTTACCCTGTCCCGGTCCTGCTATATGCAGATGACACGGTTCTACTCTCGCGTACTCCGAATGGACTCCAAAACCTTATGAATTATTTTTACGATTTTATTAAGGGGAGAAAACTAAAAATAAATAACTCTAAGACCTTCATTATGGCCTGCGGGAAACGGATGAAACTTTATAAACCATTTCATTTCAATAATCATAGAATTGAGGTAGTGGACAAATTCTGTTATCTTGGCATAACTTTTAATAATAGAGGGACTTGTACATCAGAGATTTTAAATGTGAATGCCAAGATGGGCAAAAGCTCCTCCGGAGTATTCCGCTTTGCATCCAAATTAGGCAGTCGTCGTATCCCTGACATGTTAAACATCTATAGGCATAGATGTGTATCTATTGCCCTATACGGTTCAGGTATATGGGGCTACTGTAACCACAGGGATCTGCAAGTTACAGAGAACCAGTTCCTTAAAAGACTCCTTTGCCTTCCCTCCTCGGCATCCACTGAACTGAGTCATAGAGAGGTGGGGCTGGACTATCTTACAGACCTAACGGGATTAACGGGATTGAGACCTCTTATGGCTTGGAGGTCAATTTGGGCTAAGGATGAGACAGGTTTTACCAGGCAAATTATTTTAGACTGTCTTCGGTTGGACAATGTCCGTAAGATCCCCTGGTTAAATTAGGTTTCATCTTCTTACAGTGCAATCTTTAATCTTGATATTTTTGATGAGCCCCTGAGCGCTGTCACTGTACCTAAAAAGGAGCTTAAAAACGTTTTTCTAGGGACCAAATCTAACCTGCGTAGTGTCCAATGTAGCCTCTTGTCAACCCATGTTTTTTACCACTCTAACATGTCGGTCGATTCGGGCATACCTATGTATTTAAAAGCCATTACCAAACAATCTCACCAGTTTGTTTTCACTAGGTTGAGATTAGGCATTGCCCATAACCTGGTGGCCTTCCCACAGATGAAAATGTATAGCCCAACCCCTTGCCCTTGGGATGGCTCAACAAAGCAAAGTACTTTGCACTTTATGCTTATTTGCCCTCTTTACCTGCACCTTCGTCTTTACTATCTCAAACCTGTTTTTAAGAAATATTCTGTGTTCACTACTGCCAAAGCAATGAAATTGTTATTTG
Organism: Lissotriton vulgaris; assembly: GCF_964263255.1. Taxonomy (NCBI): domain Eukaryota; kingdom Metazoa; phylum Chordata; class Amphibia; order Caudata; family Salamandridae; genus Lissotriton; species Lissotriton vulgaris. The sequence continues at coordinate 1,994,995,768 of NC_141687.1, forward strand.
AACTTAATACGTTTGACATTTGTTTTTTTACCGCTACTTTTATACTAAAAGCTGTCACCCATAGGAAAAGCCTGGTGTTTTAACCTTGGTCTTTTATAAATATTGGACTGCCTGGCCGACATACTTGATGCTAATTGAGCTGCTTTGTTTACTGTAATATGTGTTGCACGTTCCGTATTTTACTCTGTATTTTTAATACTGTATGCTTTTATGATTTTTCTTTTTTTTTTTTTTTGCGATTTCTAAAGCGCCTGGTGACCCGTAGGCATCCCCGCGCTGTAAATCTGTGAAGACCCGGAGAGGGGCAGAGGGAGTGACTTATTTGGGAAACAGGAGGGTTTTGAGTTTCCTACGGAACAGAGTGTGCGAGGGTTCCAGACGTAGACTGCGAGGGAGTGAGTTCCAACCTATGGAGGCTTTGACCGCAAAGCGACGACCGCCGGTGCGAGCCTTCCTGAATTTTGGTACAGTGGCCAGATGTTCGGCGTCAGAGCGGAGGGGTCTGGGGGCTTTATAAGGGGTGACCATGTGTCTCAGAGCGGCAGGGCCAACTCCATTGATAAGCTTGTGGGTGGTGCACAGGGCTTTGAACTCTACTCTCTGGCGGACAGGGAGCCAGTGTAGGGCTTTGAGGGCAGGCTTGGCTGAAACTCTGGGGGGGAGGTTCATAATGAGCCTGGCCGCCGCATTCTGGGTGCGTTGGAGTTTGGCCAGGGTGTATTCCGGAGCCCCAAGATAGATGGCGTTGCTGTAGTCGAGCCGGGCTAAGACAAGTCCCTGGACCAGTAATTTCCTGGGTAGCGGGGGGAGAAGAGGTAGGATCTTGCGCACGGATCGCAGGAGACCGAAGCAGGTACCTGCTGTCTTGGCCGCCTGCGTCTTCATGGTTAGGTCGGGTTCCAGCCATACTCCTAATGTTTTGATCTCCTTTTTTGGAGAGGGGATTTCACCAAAGGTGTCAGGCCAAACTGTTGGTGGGATGGCCGTCCATTTGTTGCCCAGAAGCATGATCTCGGTCTTTGCACCATTCAGCTTCAAGGCCGAGTCACACATCCAGGAATGGATATCCTGGAGACAGTTAAGCAGGCTGTCAGGATGGTTATCCAGGTGGGACAGGGAGACGACTAGTTGAGTGTCGTCTGCGTAGTTTATTATTTTTATACCGTAGGGGGCCACTACGTCTTCCAGGGGGGCCATATAAACATTAAACAGGGTGGGGCTGAGTGACGACTCCTGGGAACTCCGTTCTTGAGGGGAAGTGGTTCTGACCGTGAGTTGCAGTCCCACACCTGAAAGGAGCGGTTGGAAAGAAAGGATTCAATCCATGCTCGCGCCGTACCCACAATTCCTGCCTTGGCCAGGCGATGTAGTAGGACACGGTGATCCACCGTATCAAAGGCGGCACTGAGGTCCAGGAGGATCACTGCCACTGATCCTCCTGAGTCCAGTATGCACCTTGCCTCCTCGATGACAGAGAGGAGGGCAGTGTCCGTGCCATGGCCGGGTCGGAAACCAGTTTGGGATTGGCGTAAGAGATGGTTAGTCTCGAGGAATTGGGACAATTGCGAGTTGACTAGCTTTTCCGCCATCTTACTGATACAAGGGAGCAGCGAGATAGGTCTGTAGTTAGCCATGTCGTCCGGGTTGAGTTGGGGCTTTTTCAGCAGGCCCTTAACGACTGCATTCTTCCAGTAGGGGGGCACCGTACCTTCCGAGAGGGAGGTGTTGATAAGGTCCTTGATAATAGGGGCTATATTGTGAGACACCTTTTTTAGGAATCTAACCGGGGCTGGGTCAAGGGGGGAACCGCTTTTCATTTTCTCCAGCGTGGAAGTTACCTCAGTGAGGGAGACTGCTCTGAAAGTGTCCAGCTGTGGACTGTTGTTACCGTCCGCTATATCCGGGATGGAAGGGGGGCTAACGGTGGGGAGGGAGTCCAATATCCGCAGGATTTTAGAGTCGAAATAGTTGGCCAGATCCTTACTTCTGTCTGGGGGGGGGGGGAGTAAGAAGAGGGTGCTGTTGGGATGTTTAATAGTTCTTTGACTATTCGGTATGATTCTTTTGAGGAGTTAGTCGCGGTTTTAATTCTATTGTCATAAAATGTCGCTTTGGCTAGCTTCAAGGCTGTTTTGTAACGTCTCACAGCGTTGTGATACAAGTCTTTGTTACTATGGAGCCAGTCTTTCCTCCACACTCTCTCGGCCTTTTTACACTCTTTACGGAGCGCTCTGAGTTCGGAATTATACCATGGTGCATGGCCCTTAATCTTATTTTTGACCTCTCGGTTTTTGATGGGGATAAGGCTGTCAAGGGAAGAGGAAATCCATTCTCTGAACTGGGTGTCCGCAATGGCGGGGTCGGCTGAGAGACTGGGGTGGTAGCGTCCAGGGCCAGGGCCCAGTTTTCCACCGAGAGTCTGGCCCAAGATCTGTCCTTGGTGAAGGTTGTGCGTTTATGGGGTTTCTTAAAATCTTAAATTCTTAATAATCGAATAAAGCTTTGAAATTCGAATTTGAGTCATTGCTTAAAAATTTGCCAGTTGGTGCCTTCTCATTTCCCAGGATTATGAAGGATGATAAAAGGGCTTTCTGTACCTCCTGGAGTAGCTCCTGTCAGCTGTGTTGGCAACCACACCTGTGCATACCAGATCCTTGATGGTATCGCCACACTAGCACCACAGCAGTAACAGGATTATGTTTGTAGCTTGTATCAGACTGTTTTTACTGCACTAATTTTTGGTGTTTGCTAGCAAAAACAATGGGTCTCTCTCTTTCTTTTGCTTACACTTCTTGAGTTCTGTGGGTGTCAGTTCTCAGTCCAGAGTACTTTTGTTTTTGCCCCTCACATTCTTAATGAAGCAGAACAGCTGCCATTCAGTTTATAACAATGTTATTGTAATCAGTGGGTAATTGTTCTCTTTTTGGAAGTACAGAGTAATCTTGTAAGGTGATAGGTGCCTCACTATACATATTAAGCTTATCCAATTTGAGATGCTTGATACAAATAGAATCCCACCATCTTCCCTCATCCTACCTATACTGCTTTCTAGCTGGATCTAGTACCAGGAATAATGTATGCTTACTGTACATTATTCATGACTTAACACACAGCCACAAAAACATAAATATAATTATTTGTAAGGAAGAGACTGCCTTGAGCTGGAGAGATGAGGGTGATGCTGCTGCTTGACCCCTGCATATGGACTGGTGGTGGCTCCATGGTGACGGGCACCACACGTTATCAAAAGGGTGAGCTACATGAGTAGATACTAGCATGCCTATGATCCAACGCTTCCACAAAGGACATCAAAGAAATTGCTTCTGCTTGTTTGTAAATTGAAGCTGTTGAAAAATGCATTGGATTATAACTAAAATCCTTAGTATCTGTAACTGTTCTTTTGTACGGTGATCTTACACCCATTGGGTGTAGTCAGCAATATACATAACCTTAAATAAATAAATACCTGTCTGGATGAGTTACACCTGGAGTCAGATTGAAAGAAAAGCCAGAACAGAGATGATTCCAACAGGGGTAGTAGGCATAAGTAAGTAATTAACTATTGAGGTAAAGTGTTTTCCTCATTTGCATGGAGGTTTGGACACCTACAATACCGCTGGCCCTATATGCACACTAGTGCTATCTTTATTACAGAAGGGACTGCACAAGCACCTGTAGCCCCTTCTGCAATACCATAGTGCCCGTGGGTTGCAGAAACTTGTTGCACACACCCATTGCTCCTCCAAGGCACTGTATGTAATACGGCCACTGGTAATCCTAGGTCTGGCAGGTTAAGCTTGTTTATGGTGTGTTTAACTTATGATAACTGTTAAGTCTCAGGGACATACCAAACAGAATAATTAATTCTGGTCCCGGTATCTCACTGCAGAGTTAATGGAGAACCCGGAATAGGGGCTTATGTGTAGCAAGAAAATGTAAGCATGCATTTACCATACTTTTTCCTTAACTGTGGAAGATGGGCTTTTCCAATACCTATGTGGTGATGCCTGTAATAGCTAAATCATACTGACTAATGCCTTCGCATTTACAGTATGTACATTGCAACCCGACAACTTTTAGATTTTATAGAAAGGTCCACACCTTTAACTGCTTCCGCGCAACCGCGTTTTCCCGCTGTGCGCTGATTTTTGAAAAACGCGCGGTTTGTGATAAAGCCAGCTCGTCATCCGCGTAGCGCAGGTAACGCCCATGACGAGCTGGCTTTGTCCTTAGCGCGGAAGAGGTTAATGACATATTCATCATTTTCATTACTGTTAGATTCATTGCATCTGGCTAGTGTTCATGGGCTCGACCATGTCTGGTTTACACTTACTACTTTCCTAAGGATGAAATAGATTTGCATTCAACAATCCCAGGTGACCACAAAAGACTGTCACTTGGCGCCATATATAAGGAGTTGGAGTTGCTTGCAGAGATATCCTGTCCATTATTTGGGCTGTTTATTTAAATAACGAGATACTTTGATCATTCGGCTGCATTTACATTATATACCTGCCATATGTGATTTTGGACCTTTGATTGAATGTATATGGTTCCAAAATTTATTTGGACCTCTTCATTCACATAAATCCGGTAGGTCTCTCGATTTCTTCTACTTTTTTCACATTTCCTTTCCAAATCATAGGCTTATTGCGTCTACGTATAAATTTCACTTTTTCAATAAGTTTTGGTTGACAATGGATTTTGGGAAATCTTATTGCTTTATTTAACAACCTTTTTGTCTTATTTATTATTTTTCCAGTGAACCAACGGTTATTATTCATTTGGATAGTAGGTTTTCTCGAATCTGTAAGGATAACGTTCAAAAATATGTCAATAAGTTTGGATCAAGCATTTTGGTAGAAAATATCCACTCTTTGGGCAAAATCACCAAAATATGTCATTAATTCCGGTGATATATTCTCTTTCCAGGTATCCAGTTTTCTCATGCTTTTCACCTTCCAATTAATTATCAGAAATTTATGAGAATTGATTTCTTGTCTCACTCCTAGTTCCCTTGATAGTAAGCAAAGTGACGGATTGTCACTTTCTAGTCAATATTGAATTTCAAAGTTTTAAAATTGATGGAACAATTACATTGATGCAAAAAGTGTCGTTTTTAATATACTGGTATAAGTTATTTGTTTTGTCAGAGAAGAACTGCCTTTTATTGCTCCTAGTGTTAGGCTATAAAGGGCATAAAGTAAGTTCCTGCCCAAGTTGTCTTTGCGTTGGTCGCCACATGATGCCTCAGGAATATTCAATATTTGGTCGTCCTTCTCAAGCAATGTATGCTTAATATTACATTTCATCAGTTTTATATTAAAATCACCTGTTACTAAAAGGGTGCTACCATCACTTTTTATTTTGTAAAGATTTTTTATAATATGTTAATTCCTGTATTTCCAGGGAGATGATTCTGCTCCTCGCCAGCTAATTTTGTTTGTATTCCCAATTTCAAAAAGACCAGACAGGGAGGACATGCCTTCTCTGTGATGGCCTCCCAGCTTTGGAACTGACTTCCAGCCTCTCTTAGGCTTTCAATTGATCTTCTACGGTTCAGGAAGTCTTTGAAAACTTGGCTCTTCCTCCAATAATTTCCACTGCCTCTCTCCCCCTCTAGCTGCTGTCTCACTCCCGGTTGTTTGCTCTAGCGCCAGGACATCTTTTAGGTGACAGTGCACTTTATAGAAGTGCAAAATAAAAAATAATACAATTAATTTTTTTTTTTTTTTCTCCTGGCTTCAGGTAAACATTCAAGATTATTATTTGGGAGAATGGAAACAGCTTTGTTTTTAATTTCCGGGCTGCCTCCAGTATCTAGTGGTCCCTGGGACCAGTGCCTGCCCTTAAAAAATATTTTTAGAGACAGTCACAAAGTGGAAGGGGTTCCCTAGGGACACCTTCCAAATTGCGGCTGCATTACCACCATTAGAGGGTGGTAATTTGCGAGTGTTTTGCAACCCCAATTGCGGTCACAAAACATTCGTACATTGATTTGCGAACGCAATTAGGAAGGGAATGCCCCTTCCGGATTGCGACTCGCAATTCCTAAATAGCGAGTCGCAAATAAATTGCGACTCCCATATTTAGGAATTGTATATGACACTGTAGGTTTTTGCATGCGCAAACAGGTCGCAAACCCATTGGCGCATGCAAAAACGAGTCGTACATCTGGCCCGTGGTTTCCAAACTCCGAGTTTCTTGGAGGCATATAAAATCTAAAATTGTGTCACTTTGTGCTTTAAGAGTCTCAAACTGTCTATAATCCAGAAGCAAAATTAAAAGGCATGTTTCTTTTCGATTTTTTGCTGGTTATCTCTTTAGATAATCTATTGTTAGGGGATGGTGTCCAATATTGCCTGTTATGCTAGTATTGCTGTTAATATGCAGCACTGCTGGCAACCAGGACGGGCTACTTCACAGACTGTAGTGATCATTATCTCTCCCTTTTTACGAATTCTGATAGTTTATTGGCCAACGGCTGATTTCAATGCTTTGGTACCTTTGACTAAAATTGGAGTAATCATGCAATCTTGAGGCAATAAAAGTGCGGGGAATAATACCAGGGATATTTGACAATCTCTCCAAAATTGCGGAACAGGAGCATGATCCAGTTATTTTCATGGCTTCTCCCTGCGCCCAATTTAATAAGATGTTTAATTTGCTCATGTGCCGGTCCACCAAATATTAGTGCTGGTGCCCCCCATGCAACAACCGACTCAAATTAAGCATTGCTCCTTTGTGAGTGAGATATATCGGCATCTACTGGTCGCTGTTAGAAAGTATGGTTGAAATGGCTGGATCTTTTTTAATTTTACATTAACCATGCTTTTGCTAAAAAAAATTACCACTCCTAAATTGTTAAGGCTGATGTACAAAATTGTAACTTGGAGCACAGTTCCCCTCGTTTTTTAAGGTACTTCAACCTCTGCTGTACCCCTTTAAAATGGGAAATTCCTCTGTTTCAACTTACACCCTGTGCACGTTTCAAATCTGCCTTATGCTTGTTATTTTTTTGTGTGAAAGTGTAGTGCATTGCACGCGTGAGGTATCCTGTTTCTATCTTACTTAAGTCGTTGCAAATAACTCTTTATTCCATGGTTGTGGAACGTGTATTGCCAAAGCTCCATGTGTAGAATGTATTAGTTTGAAAAGGAAGGGAGGTTAAATAAAGGACTGGAGCTGGTGAAGCAGGCTGAGGTGTATGATCCATCTTCAAATAAAGAAGATTACTTTTACTTAATTGGTGTGTGGTACATCTTTACAACGAGTCTCTTCAGTGGCGTAGCTAGCCTTATGGCTGCCCGTGGTGGTCCCGGCGGCGACCCCATTGAAGAGCTGGAGGGGGTTGTGGCGAGATTCGGCTGCGATTGCTGCCCCGCAACGGCCGTAATGTAGAGCGTGGAGGTTCAAGGGGGCGATTGTCACCCCCGAGGCAGCAGGTAGGAGTGGGGGGAGTCCGCCGCCCCAAAAACCAATGCCCCCCCGCCATCCCTAGCTACGCCACTGCATCTCTTCAGGAGGCTGTTTTGATCATTTTGGTTCTTCTTTGTGAAGCTAATCAAATATTATAATAATAATAAATCGTATTTGTAAAGTGCAAACACATCACCCCATCAGGGTTTCAATGCGCTGGGGGGCATCGGGAGATAAAGGGAGATATGCACAAGGAAGTGGCAGAGGGAGGCGTTAGCCGTCATGGCTAACGCCTGACTCCGCCACTTTTGAAAAGCAAAGCGGCACCATATTTACAAGGGCATTGTGCAGCTTTGTGTTTCCTCCTGCGTTGGCAATACACTTAGCAGTGTGGCGCCAACACAGGCACCCTTGCTCCATAGTGGAAGGGGGACCTTCCTGTACATAAACAATCCATGACAGTTTGCTTGTTCCTTGGGCAGCACACATGGAAAAAGCAAAAACGAGGAGAAATAATGCATTTCTCCTTGTTTTGCCAACTTAAGACCAGGTTTTCCCTGGTCTTAAGTTTGCCGCTGCCTCCTATGTATGCTCCCCTTGTACATAGGGGGTAGCGTAAAAATTAATGGGTTTTGCGGTGGAACGCCCACCTCAACACCCACTGCCCACCCCTGTCACGCTAAGCATAGGGTGAAAGGGGGCCTTATTTACAAGGCAGCTTTAAGCTACATTACGTGGCTTAACGCTGCCTTCTAAATAAGGCTACACTTCTATCGCCACCACAACGTCAGAAAAAGTGGCGTTGTGGTAGCGATAGGGGCTTGTACATACGCCCCTAAGTGAGCTATTTTCCAAAGTCACATGATGCTGAGCTGAGCTGCTGCCAAGGCTGATGAACCAACTGTGAGCCCTGCGCTCCGGAGTCAGTTGTTCTGGCTGCTGCGCCACACCTCTCCCAAACTATGAGCTGTCCTATACTGAGATACAATTATAAAGCAAACTGAAGCTGAAAATGCTATCCTCTGTTTTATCTTTCAATTTTATGTCAGGGTAATACCCTTCCCAGCGGACATCTCTCGACCTTGAAGAGGTGGTTTTAGCAAAACGCTAAATAATATAGTTACAAATGCGAGTAATATTAACGTGCAGACTTAAATGAAGGTTTGGACAACGCAGGAGCCCTGAAAGCTTTTATATTTCTCTTCTAGAAGTAGAATCATATACTCCTAAATCTCACTAGAGAGCCCTCAGGTTCTGATATTTGATATATTAGAATATTTGTCTAGTTTACCATATTTACCAGTATCTTGCGTTTATTCAGGAGCAATGTATTTGCCACACTGCGGCATTTTTCCACTTTTTCACTACATTGTTTTAAATAGTCATGTTGTTTAACTACAGCACCTAAAATTTCATGCCAACCTATTATTCCCAATCAACATTACAACCTTATTCAATTTGTCTAACCATTTATTGAACCTTTCACTTATCACTTTATCATTTATCATAAGTCCCCTCCAAGAAATGTCCTTAAGGATGGATTTAGGCACACAGACAATTATCCAATTCTTCTGAACTCAAAAGATTACTTGGACAGTCCTGACTTATTACTAGTTCCCACCCCCCCCACCCCCCGTTCAAGTGTGGGCTTCGAATTTGAGGTCTTCTAAAATGCACAGTCCAAATAATTTGAATCTTTGCCTCATCCATTCTGAGTGCTAACTTTGAGTGGATTATACGTTCTGTTCCAAGTTGCCTTAGGTTTAGAACTTAAGGAAGTGCTTCAATCATCTGCCTCTGACACCAATACCTCTCTGTTAGCACCAACCTGAGGAGACTTCTGTATTGTGGAAACTGTATTCCCTACCTCTTCTATTGGTAGAAAGCATGTCAATCTGATGCTCTGTTTTCCTAATTTCGATTGTGCTTCTATTGTTCAGTGGAAGGTAAGATCCTCAATGATAGATCACTTGATAAGTCTTCTCTATCGCAAACTAATCAACTGTGGTCTGGACCAGTTCCTATTCAATTCCACAAACATATACATTCCAAAGTAAGATGCATGGCAGTTTTGAGGGAACCTGTGTTCACTAACATATTTAATGTAATTCATATTCATTGTTCGTACCCTACGGTGCACCCCTTCAAATAGTACATGGCAATCTTAATAGCAGATGACGTCATACCATTAATGTCAAATATCGGTCTCTTTTTACAATGCGTTGTCTATCTGCATGCTTTGCATAACGAATGGTAAGACTCCTCAAATAACATCACCTTACACTCTTGCTGCTCGCTTGCATATTTGCACATTGAAATTTAGATTCTTTATGAATATCTCTATGAATATCTGCTGCTATTATATTATTATTCTATATTGTTATATATATATATATTATTTATTAGTTATATATGCTGCTGCTGCTGATTGTACATTTGCAAATTTGCACACTTGCACATTAGCTGAGGGTTATGTCCAATATCTCGAACATCAAACAATATGGTGATATTTATTTCTTTAAATGCTAATGGCCTGAATAACGTTCGTAAAAGGAAAACTATTGGGTGCTGGTTGAAAAACTTTATACCTGACATCATCTATTTGCAAGAAACCCATCACAAAGATCAGGCAGAGTCAGCTAAACTCTTCAAAAGCTGGGCGGGCTATAACATATCTGCTCCTGCCGGGATGGCTCAGAGAGGAGTTTCCATATTAATAGGGAGACATGTAGGTTTTAATCTTGAAGGGACGTGCATAGACCCCAGAGGTAGATGGGCAGTTGTACACGGTAAATCAAACAATGTCAGTGTTATTCTTGCCACAATCTATGCACCAATTTTGGATGACCCTCAAGCTATTCTACAGGTAAAGCAGGCATTAACTGGTCTCTCTGGGCCAATAATTTGGGGGGGAGATTTTAATCTATTACAAAACCCTCGATTGGACTCCTCCAAGAAAGACCACCGACAGAATAAACCCCAAGTTGCCTTAGCTGTCCAAAGTTGTAAAATAGACCTTGATGTTATTGACCATTGGCGAAATTTAAATCCTATTAAGCGGGAGTATTCATGCCACTCAGCAAAATATAATTCTGCGTCAAGGCTAGATTTTTTTTTATCATCCCATGACCTAGTAATATATAATTACGCCCATCTACCTAACGCTTTTTCAGACCATGCAGCTCTTTGCAGCTCTTTGCATGGAGGTCAATTTGGGGAATTATGAAGCAAGACCTACAAGTAGATGGTTTTTTAATAAACGTATTCTCCTTGACCAACAATGGTGCACAGATATTATTGAAAAGATAGAGCAATTTTTTACACAGAATAGAGGTTCAGCCCCATTAAATATAATCTGGGATGCATTTAAAGCCACTCTACGTGGAATAATTACATCTAAAGAAATTCCCAAGCTGAGGGCAAAAAGGGAGGAGAAAACCAAACTCCAAACTGAACTCTCACAGGCAACCCAAGAGCATTATAGGGTCAGATCTATGATCTCTGGTCACAAACTCCACGAGGCGAAGTGCAAGATGAAGGATTTTTATTATGATTTAGGCGAGACAAATAGCAACCTACACGCACAAAAGATATATGAGGAGAGTGAGTATACAGGAAAGTTGCTGGCCTGGCAATCTAAAGAAAAGCAGGTCCGCAATAGAATAGATCAGTTAATAGACCCCATCACTAAAATACAAGTTAAGACCACAACTTCCATCGGTGAGCTGTTTTTAAAACACTATGAGGGGATATATCAAGCGACTGAGGGGGCTACGCCTGACTCTATCATGGAATTTCTACAGCCACTTGAAATACCTAAAATAGATGCTGAGGGTAAGAACTATCTTACACAAGATTGCACACTATTAGAATTAGATGAAATGATAGAGTCCTTCCCCAATGGCAAGGCCAATGGTGAGGATGGCCTTTCCATTGAATTTTAAAAAAAATTGGGGGGAGAATTACGTAAAGAACTTTTGAAATTAGTTAATAACTTACTCCAAGGAAGTCCCCCACCGGATTCCTTTCATACAGCGGTGGTGGTCAGTATTTTAAAAAAAGGAAAGGACAAGGAAAATATAAATTCATACCGACCGATTAGCCTTGTGAATACAGATTACAAAATGTTTACAAAACTTTTAGCAAACAGATTAATTAAAATAGTAGGATGTCTGGTAGCCCACGATCAGTGTGGTTTTATTGAAGGCAGGCATCTCCATTCCAACACTACATTTTTATTGGAGGCACTAGATTATTTTAAAACTAATAAGGTGAAGGCTCAAATTTGGATTTTAGATGCGGAGAAAGCCTTTGATTAGTGTCTTGGGATTGCCTGTTTGCAATTTTACGTAGTTTTAATTTCCTGAATGTTTTTATCTCTCTTTTACGACAACTGTATATGAATTCTAGGGCACAAATTATCGTCAATAATACTAATATTGGGTCTTGTAAGGTCACTAGAGGCACGCGACAAGGATGCCCCTTGTCGCCAATTGTATTCGCATTATTTATTAAACCTCTGGCGATCGCTATCAGGAATACTAAAGTTGACACAGCCCCAATATTAGGAATGACAAACATAAAATTATATGCGGATGATATTGCCCTTTTCATAGACTCCAAACCCTCAAGTCAACGGAAGATTTTAAAAATCTTCTCTGATTTCCAAAAACTAGGGGGTTATAAAATTAATGTAAACAAAACGGAAATTATTCTAGTTAACTGCACTATAGACACTTTAGCTCCCGAATTCAGGCGGACATATAACATGGATCCAAAGAAATATCTTGGAATATTTGTATCGGATAGGCTAGATGACCTTTTTGCACTTAATTTTTTACCTTTATTAAAAAAGGTGGGCTCACTTTTAGATCGCTGGAAATTACTACCCCTGTCTCTCATAGGGCGGGCATCGCTAATTCGGATGTCGGTATTACCCCTTTTTAATTTCCTTTTCAGTGCAATTCCCTGCGCAATCCATGCCTCTTATTTTAAAAAAGTAGAAGCTTTGATCTCCTCTTTCTTATGGGCAAAAAAATCTCCCAGACTTGCACTGAGCACTTTATATTTATTATCCACATACGGAGGGCTGTCCCTTCCAAATATTAGAGAATATTATTTTGCGTCTTTTGCACATTATAGTTACAGGTTTTTTGTTTTAGATTCTTATGAGACAGATGATTTTTTTATGAAAAGGATGTTGTTGGAATTAAAAATCTATGACCCGGTCAGAACCACGAAAGATCCAAAAAAAGTACAATATAAATCCCTGCAGTGGATTTTTAAGGTGAAAACTCAGTTTTTAAAATTTTATGACTTACCTAATTTAAGTAATAAGACGAATTTAATAAATTTTAGCTTGGGAGATGCTGGCTGTATGGACAAAAATATTTTAACTCTCTGGAAGGAGAATGGCTTTGAGAAAATTGAAGACTTCCTGTTGGGTAAAATCTTGGGATGAAATCCATAGCCAGTTAATCCACTTGCACTTTACGCTGAACTGGTCCTTTATTAGGATAAATCCAAAACTTAGAGAACTCAATATAGGAAATGTATTTAATAAAGAAAATATTTCCACTATCCTTAATAACAAAATACAAAAGAAAATGAGTATCTGGATTAAAATATTAAAAGAAAGTAAAGACCAGGACTTTTACAGCAAGATTACTGAAAGATGGAAAAAGAGGGAAGATATTACAATTAATCAACAGGTATGGGATAAAATAAATACATTTAATAGAACCATTTTTCAAAGAGCAAATTTTAAACGTATGCAATTTTATAATAAATGGTTAATATATAGAACCCCGTCCTTTTAACATAATATTTTCCCCCAAGTAGCCGACAAATGCTTCTTATGTGTAGGAAAAGGCACTTGGAAACACATTGTTTGGGAGTGTCCAAAAATCCAGGTTTTATGGAAGGAAATAGAAAAATATCTTTCAATTGTCCTTAAAACTAATATTGTATTCGATGACCTAATTCCCCTCTTAGGCTGCTCTCCTATTCTCACCCAACATGACGAGTCCCTTTTTATAGCTTCTTTAATAGCTAAATCCCTTATATTACAGTCCTGGAAAACAGATCTTGTTCCATCCTTCCAGGCATGGAAGGCAAAATTACTTCGAATCCAGGGTAGGGAAAGAAAATATGCTCTAAGATCAGGGGCTCTCAAAAAATATGATAAATATTGGAGTGGGTTTGATTCTTAAATTTGTCTTGTTACTACTTAACCAGATCTATATTTTTCTGAAAAAATGTATTAGTCTATTCCGATTGTTTCGACTCCGCACGATGTACTTTACAACTTAGCTATGAAATATTAACTGAGAAGACGCTCGGTGTATTTAAATGCTACGTACTGTTTTAATTCTAACAAAATCTTTTGAATATTAGTGACAGCCGATTGATTGTTTGTTCTTACACAACTCTGCACTTTATAATTTAAATGTTAAAATGACAAATTGTATGGATGTTTTTAATATTCTTCTTTCTCATACTGTATTAATTGGATTTCAACTATGTCCTGTTTCCTATATTGTATTGTTATATTTGAACTCTCAATAAAAAAATAATTTTTTTTTTTAAAATATCGGTCTTCAGCTACTGTTGATGGTCAAGGGAATTGTGCGCTGACCATCTTGAATACTTCAGGGCTTACCTGATGATCCACTGTCATAAGGTTGAGCAAACACCACTATTTAGAGAAGTCTTAGAACGAGGACTGTCTAATCAATAAAGCTAAAAGTCAGCGGAATGTGCATATTTTCAAAAGACCAGATTCAACATGTCCTGTTTTAGTTTAGATTAAATACATTCTTTATCTGTTGTGCATCTTGTAAAATCATGTCCTACCTGCCCAACGTATGTTTCCCAACACTCATTTTTCTGGCTCTGAAAGTTGTAGTCAAAAGAAGATGATGATGTTGTCTGGTTAGGCACTACGATAGGCGTGATAGTACTGTTCTCCTCCAGTTCTAGGATGAATGTGTTGTTCCCATTCACTCCAAGGTCAGGAACAGCGGTAGATGTCGATAAGGTTGCAAAAGTTCTTGTGGCCAGAAAAGGGGCAGGTTCAGTGGCACTTCCATTACCAGCATTCTGAAAGATCAAAATGTTATGCCTTAGGCTGTGTTATCATGTATTTTAATTTATTCTTTCACAGAACATCTATGCCAGTATGTGGTTAACATTATGTTTGCTGTTCCCAAAGATAGGTGTCATCTAATAAGGGTACATTCCTACTACGGACCAAAGGAAATTTGTATTTCAATCCTACTGATTAAAGTCTGAAGATATCAGGTTGCATAAAACATGGATGGCTATTAGTGTTTGTCAACTCCTATTGGGAGCAGGTATTTATGAAGAGACAATGATTTATATAGCTGCAAGTACAATTCTGCAAAAAAGTTGGAAAAGGAACCAATGCTTCAGTTGCAAAATATAAAATGCTATTAAATGATGTTTATAATATAAAGATATACAATGCTAAATATAAAGGAGTATAGCGAATCCTTCCCGGAAGTGGATCATTCACAGAAGGTAAATATAACTCCCCAATGATTATGGATGTTTATATGTACATGCTTAGAGAAAGTAATTTACTCATTTTGCCAGTTCAGAAAAGGAGACAGAAGTTCAAATGGCATGTGTAGATTTAAACTACACATGCCTGAATTAGATTTAAATGTAAACAATTTGGGCATACTCGAGGGGGTGTGCAAGTAGGATCCACACAAACGATAATGTGTACCCTCAAAGGAAGACAAACGAAAATGGGTTTGTTGCAGTGGCGTCTCCTCCGATAAGGTGGAGGAGCATCGCCCCACTGCTTTACAGCAGTAAAATAAAGGGAAAATAAAATGATAATAACTTGAGGCTATTATCATTTTATATATTCCTTCTGCGGCAGCTTTGAGGGCAGTGTGGGGATGATTTGATGACAGAGTAACAGAGGGAGGAGTGGTGGCACACTGTAAGTGCTCATGACAGTCATGCCCACTTTGCATGTTCTCCACCTAGGCTGTATACAGACCAATCACAAAGCTGCATTGTAGCATTGTGATTGGCTTAAGGGTGCCTGGGTGCTTCCTTTTCTGGCCCAACGTGGAGGAGAAAAGGAGGAGAGAGACTGTGATAAGATACCTTTTATTTCCTTTTTTTGCACACCCTTACAGCCCCCACCCACCCGCCCGCCACACTCAATCCATGGCATTGCCACTGGTTTGTCGCTCAACAAAATCAGAAGCGCCAGGTGTATATCAGGATTGTATGTATACCTAGAATGTAAGAGGAAATATGAGGAAACAGTCCTGGGTTTTTTATACTTTTTCTGAAAGAGAAACTCTTTTGCATTTGAGGCTATGAGTTGGATTTAGAATATTTGATATATCATACAGGAGTCAGTTGGAAGCAGTTGAAAGCTGATCAGAGGAGTTATCTTGCTCCCAGCAAGACAACTCCTTGTGCACTTCTATGTAAACCATGAATTAAAAAGTTGATCTGTTTTGCAGATATGATGTCTGCCTACAACTGTAATCAATGGTTACCTGCTTACCTCTTTAGCATATTGATGATGAGGGAGGGATCCTCCAAGATGAGTTCATCGGTTTTATTGTGTTGAGAGGATGTTGTGGTGCACCGAACAACTAACTGTGGGGGTGAGGTGATGCTGCTGACAACCACTAAAATGGCACAGGCGTGCAATAATACAAAAATGAGATTACTGATGTCCATAAAATGTACAGCTGCTGCCAGGTCCATCAGAAGGTGGGGGGTTCATTAGTGAGTCCCATGCTTGAGCTGCACTATTTATAGATATTAAGGCAACACTGCTTTGTTTATTAATAGTGAGAGATCAAACATGGCTTAGTTACAATATGATGGCATCAGTCAGTGTGAATTAGCTGACCTCAGGCCTCACAATAACTTCTAACATGTATGACTGCTGTTGGGTTTCAAGAAGTGTGGTTGTCAGTTTAGTTTCAGTGCTTTCATAAGTGAGTAGAGTAGACACCCATCTTATTTGTCCGCACACTGCTAGGGCAGAACACCAAATGTCCAGCTTTTGCTGCTGGCACTGTGAGTGACACTGCGAGTGACCGGGCAGGGTGTCCGCATCTCACTATTTGAGCCACATATGTGAACGAGGTTCCTGTCTGTGGCTGGGTGGGAGGAGCTGCAGCACAGAAGTGGTCTTGCACAGTGTTGCCTCAGGGACACAGTCTTCTTTAAAAATGCTAATTAGAAATGTGGACATCTACAGCTAAGCAACCCTTCTTACATTTATATATACATGCAAAGAGAGAGAGAATGAAGACCATGCTGGGTGTCTATGCTACATACATATTGTCTTATCAGGGAACAGAAGCACAGCCAGAGTAAGATTTGCCCATGATCAAACTGTTTGGTAAATTGGAGACCTGAGATTGTATTGCTTGACCCAAGGAGTCTCCAGCCCTTTCTGTAACGATAGGTACTATCGATCACTGAAAATCCTTGTGAGCTACAGAAGGCTAAATAACATGCATTGTTACCAATCACCCCCGAATCCAGCGTTATTGACTTTAAGGCTAATGTCCATAGAGCCAAATACTTTGATTGAAAAAAAATATTTTGACTAGGGGCACTATGAGAGGGCTGCCAAGTGTGTCAGTGAGACTGTGGTCTTTGGGGATGTATGAACATGTGTGTGTATGAATGGTATATATATGAATGAGTGAATGAGAGCCTGTGCCATATTTACAAGCATAGAACCATTTTCTTAAATAGGAGAAATTTAAAGTGCAGGAATACTTTCGGCAAAAATGTACAAATATGGAAAACATTTCTGTACTTTAGATTTCTCCTATTTTAAAAAAAAAGATGTGTTTTTCAGTTCTACATATGGCATAGTGTCTACTGGGCATTAGAAACAAGAGGCCTGCTGTTTGAAAGTGCAACACTTTGAAATGGGAGAACATTAAAATGAAGAGTTAACCAAATCATTACGGTAACTTTTCCTTATTGAGTTGGAGTCTGGATCCACTAGTTGGAGACACCACTGTATGGGCTAGTTTTTTGGCTGTTTGTGGGTGTGAAAAAAAAATACAAGATTGTACAAAGGGCAGGGAGGAAGGGCAACAGGGATCAAACAAAGCATCATACCAGGAAAAAGTAAGGACTTATCATACAGAAATTGAAACTACACAGGCCGCCAACTATAAAAATAGATTTAATGCTGCAACAAACTCCCCTAGAGATATGTTTAAAATCACCGAAACATTGCTCGAACCAACACCCATTGGCTCTCCCACTGAACCCTCTAACATCAGGTGCAATGATCTGGCCTCCTGTTTCCATAATAAAATAACTGACATCTACCGCTCCTTATAAGAGGTGGAGGAAGACTCAAACGCCAATTCCCTTAGCAATTTCCACAATAGTAGCTCTGCCTCCAGAATTTACTCCACTAGCGTATGATTATTTCACTATCATCTTTGGAAAAATCATATCTGCATCTCCACAGGCTCCTGCCCCCCTCCCAGGATCCTTTTACTCCTTTGTCCCTCCTTTGCTTGACATGGTCAATCTGTCCCTGGAAAGGGGCACAGTACCCCTGGCCTGTAAACATGCCATGGCTATCCACAAAAAGCCCAACCTAGACTCCTTATGTCTGGATCATTTTCCTCCAATCTCACTCCTTCCAGACATAAGCAAAGGGTTAGAAAAACATGTTAATAATCATCTCTCAGATTTTATTAAGGCCAACAGCCACCTTCACCACACCTAAACAGGTTTTCGGCCCAAACTCAATACTGAAACATCCCTCCTAGCGTTAGTGGGTGTTGCAAAAAGTAGACTAGACCAAGGAGGCACAGCAGCCACAATACTTCTTGACCAAGGGCATCAGTTTCGGTGTGTGTAGGATTCAAGAAAGGTAGTGTGGTTTCAGTTTCAGTTACAGGTGTTTTGGTGATTGGTTAAAATCTAGTCTTAATTTCCTATAGATGGTGTAAATGCTTCCTGTGTGGTTGACGTGGGGTAGGTTGATGGTCACTTGATAGTAAGAGCGGATGTTGTAGTATATTTTTATTTCTGTCTTACATACGTTTGTTCCAATTACAATAGTGAATGTGTTGTGCGATGCAATGTCTTTAGCTATGTCATGCGTGACCTTCCAGCGTGGGTTGTGAAATGACATTCAGAAAGCTAGATGCACCAGCTGGGCACATTGGGGCACCTGGAGTGTCAGACAGTTGACAGAGGAAGAGGCAGAGAAAACAATGTGTGCTGCTGCCTGCATGGAATGATTAATCACACCCCCTGTCTCAGATTGCACACCATGATTCAGGGCTGGTTCTAGGATTGTTGGGGCCCTGGTCAAAGGGGAATGTGCAAGGCCCTTCTAATTTACATAAGTGACACCTTTAGGTCTCCGGCAAGCTGCTTTGGGCAGTCTCCCTGTGAGCCACAGCTCCCCTCTCTGCCACCTACTAGCACCCCTTTCTCAGCTCACATCGGGCTACAGGTGTGAGACTAGCTTGGGGGCTGAGAGTTAAAACGTTGTAGACTGTAAAGTGCTGACAATGGGTGTTCTGCAGTGTCTCTCAATGAGCAGCCAGGTAGGAGGCCTAATTGCAGGACAAAATGTGTCTCCTTGCAACTGGCACAAGATGAAGAGTCCCCCTCCCCTAGGCTTACCCTCACCATCCCTGAGAGGCCCAGGGATGGGGCCCCATCCTGTAAGCCCAATTGCAGACACCTTTCTTCAATGGGATTGGCAGGGGTACAAGAGGTTTGGTTGTGTGTTGCACTGGTGTGGGGCCCCATGCTGGTAGGCTGAGTGCGAGGCCCTGGGCTGCTGCCCATACTGCCCATGCCTAGCGCCGGCCCTGCCACGATTACGTTAAATGAAAAGTTGCAAAGTAGCATGGCTAAATACATTCCAACTGGTAATCAAACTCAAACCAAGTATATTCATCGAGAATACTTACACTCATGCTGTTCACCTTGTCCAGCAAAGCAATTATTAAACTGTAGAGATTCCCCAGGTAAAGGACAAGTACTCTAAAATAAACAAATACAATTAATATGTAAAGGTTTATCACTCTTCATAGCAGCATATAAACTCAGTGTTTGTGACTTTGGGTATCCCTGTACCTCGCAAGCTGAAACCGCAGAGTGGTCCTAGGGTGATACATCTCCAGTGCTGCCACAAGCTCAAAAGCAGATGGGGCTATCATGGTAATTAGTGACACAACAACACTCACCTGCGAAGACAAACATAGCATGCAATGCCATCAATAGGTGTCCAAACAATGGTATTGTTCTGAAGAATATGCTTAGTAATCCAGCAACTGTGAATAGTGAGTAGTATCATTTTATTATTTTGGCAACAATGGCACTGTATCAAGGGATATGCATAGTGATCCAGCAACTGTCAGCAAATGTCAAATACAATAGCAAGTGATTATGATTATGTGCAGCCTTATCCTCTATAAATTATTACATAAGTGGTACCGTAACCGATATTCATACACCGGTAGGCCAGCACAGATGATGGTTCAAAACCGTCACTTATTACCATATTGCACCATTAACATAATAATCACAATAACACTAGACGTGACACCGCAAAGCCCCTTCATTTAGTTATAAAATATACAGCACATGTTGTGCAATTCCACTTGAAAATCACGTGACTTTAGGCAGGCTAACTGCTACGTGGTGCCAAAGCGCATGAGACGTCACCACTAGTCTTTTGTCCCTTTCCACTGCCATACCCGGATCGGTATGCTGAATTCCACAGCCTTGGCGGTTCTGACACTCGACCATCCATGGACAGGAACATATTCCTTAAATACCTCTCACTGGCTGGCAGCCCATTGTCATTTCCTCGAACAGAGAGACTCAAGCCCTTGTGCTCCATATTATCCCGGGAGCAGGCTCAATTGGATTATTATTTATTTATTTAATTTATTTATTTATGCGTTTTTATATAGCGCAGACTTTACCTGAAGGCCTCAGAGCGCTTCACAATAGGAACAGAAAAATACAAGTGAACAAATTACAAAAGCAGACGATAAGTTACATGAAGTAAAAGTGACAATTGTGAGCAAACAAAATACATGAGGTAGCAAACAGTGCATTACAGGAGGAAAGAGTGACATGTGTGCAGGTTACAAGAGAAAACAAAGTACAATTAGAGGTAATATAAGCTAGACACTCAGGCCCAAGAGCAAACGTTACGTAGGCAATGGTGATTCAGAAATGGGGGTGGTGATGAACAGAGTGTCTGAATTAAGCAGACCACTCTTACCCAGTCCAAAGATCAGAGCTTGATCCATCACCGTTATTTATCTCACTGCACCATCCCAGTTCAGAACCTGGCTATATGCAAATCAGTCTGTCCCTGGCCCAGTGCATCATGAGAAAAGGGCAGACTAAACTACCAAGCCAATTCTTCACCAGAAAGGAGACAAGCTACCGGGGACCGGTTTCTGGCATTTCAGCCGTCTTCGGCCCGGCTTGCTTGAATCCTGATGGTGCAGTGAGAAAGGGACTCATGTCTGAGTATACCCTGCCACACCTATAGTGGCCAAAAACGATTCAGAAATGGGGGTGGTGATGAAGAGATTGTCTGAATTAAGCAGACCACTCTTACCCAGTCCAAAGATCAGGGCTTGATCCATCACCGTTATTTATCTCACTGCACCATCCCAGTTCAGAACCTGGCTATATGCAAATCAGTCAGTCCCTGGCCCAGTTCATCATGGGAACAGGGCAGACTAAACTACCAAGCCAATTCTTCACCAGAAAGGAGACAAGCTACCGGGGACCGGTTTCTGGCATTTCAGCCGTCTTCGGCCCGGCTTGCTTGAATCCTGATGGTGCAGTGAGAAAGGGACTCATGTCTGAGTATACCCTGCCACACCAATAGTGGCCAAAAACGATTCAGAAATGGGGGTGGTGATGAACAGAGTGTCTTAATTAAGCAGACCACTCTTACCCAGTCCAAAGATCAGGGCTTGATCCATCACCGTTATCTATCTCACTGCACCATCCCAGTTCAGAACCTGGCTATATGCAAATCAGTCTGTCCCTGGCCCAGTGCATCATGGGAACAGGGCAGACTAAACTACCAAGCCAATTCTTCACCAGAAAGGAGACAAGCTACCGGGGACCGGTTTCTGGCATTTCAGCCGTCTTCGGCCCGGCTTGCTTGAATCCTGATGGTGCAGTGAGAAAGGGACTCATGTCTGAGTATACCCTGCCACACCTATAGTGGCCAAAAACGATTCAGAAATGGGGGTGGTGATGAACAGAGTGTCTGAATTAAGCAGACCACTCTTACCCAGTTCAAAGATCAGGGCTTGATCCATCACCGTTATTTATCTCACTGCACCATCCCAGTTCAGAACCTGGCTATATGCAAATCAGTCTGTCCCTTGCCCAGTGCATCATGGGAACAGGGCAGACTAAACTACCAAGCCAATTCTTCACCAGAAAGGAGACAAGCTACCGGGGACCGGTTTCTGGCATTTCAGCCGTCTTCGGCCCGGCTTGCTTGAATCCTGATGGTGCAGTGAGAAAGGGACTCATGTCTGAGTATACCCTGCCACACCTATAGTGGCCAAAAACGATTCATAAATGGGGGTGGTGATGAACAGAGTGTCTGAATTAAGCAGACCACTCTTACCCAGTCCAAAGATCAGGGCTTGATCCATCACCGTTATTTATCTCACTGCACCATCCCAGTTCAGAACCTGGCTATATGCAAATCAGTCTGTCCCTGGCCCAGTGCATCATGAGAACAGGGCAGACTAAACTACCAAGCCAATTCTTCACCAGAAAGGAGACAAGCTACCGGGGACCGGTTTCTGGCATTTCAGCCATCTTCGGCCCGGCTTGCTTGAATCCTGATGGTGCAGTGAGAAAGGGACTCATGTCTGAGTATACCCTGCCACACCTATAGTGTCCAAAAACGATTCAGAAATGGGGGTGGTGATGAACAGATTGTCTGAATTAAGCAGACCACTCTTACCCAGTCCAAAGATCAGGGCTTGATCCATCACCGTTATTTATCTCACTGCACCATCCCAGTTCAGAACCTGGCTATATGCAAATCAGTCAGTCCCTGGCCCAGTTCATCATGGGAACAGGGCAGACTAAACTACCAAGCCAATTCTTCACCAGAAAGGAGACAAGCTACCGGGGACCGGTTTCTGGCATTTCAGCCGTCTTCGGCCCGGCTTGCTTGAATCCTGATGGTGCAGTGAGAAAGGGACTCATGTCTGAGTATACCCTGCCACACCAATAGTGGCCAAAAACGATTCAGAAATGGGGGTGGTGATGAACAGAGTGTCTTAATTAAGCAGACCACTCTTACCCAGTCCAAAGATCAGGGCTTGATCCATCACCGTTATTTATCTCACTGCACCATCCCAGTTCAGAACCTGGCTATATGCAAATCAGTCTGTCCCTGGCCCAGTGCATCATGGGAACAGGGCAGACTAAACTACCAAGCCAATTCTTCACCAGAAAGGAGACAAGCTACCGGGGACCGGTTTCTGGCATTTCAGCCGTCTTCGGCCCGGCTTGCTTGAATCCTGATGGTGCAGTGAGAAAGGGACTCATGTCTGAGTATACCCTGCCACACCTATAGTGGCCAAAAACGATTCAGAAATGGGGGTGGTGATGAACAGAGTGTCTGAATTAAGCAGACCACTCTTACCCAGTCCAAAGATCAGGGCTTGATCCATCACCGTTATTTATCTCACTGCACCATCCCAGTTCAGAACCTGGCTATATGCAAATCAGTCTGTCCCTTGCCCCGTGCATCATGGGAGCAGGGCAGACTAAACTACCAAGCCAATTCTTCACCAGAAAGGAGACAAGCTACCGGGGACCGGTTTCTGGCATTTCAGCCGTCTTCGGCCCGGCTTGCTTGAATCCTGATGGTGCAGTGAGAAAGGGACTCATGTCTGAGTATACCCTGCCACACCTATAGTGGCCAAAAAGGATTCATAAATGGGGGTGGTGATGAACAGAGTGTCTGAATTAAGCAGACCACTCTTACCCAGTCCAAAGATCAGGGCTTGATCCATCACCGTTATTTATCTCACTGCACCATCCCAGTTCAGAACCTGGCTATATGCAAATCAGTCTGTCCCTGGCCCAGTGCATCATGGGAACAGGGCAGACTAAACTACCAAGCCAATTCTTCACCAGAAAGGAGACAAGCTACCGGGGACCGGTTTCTGGCATTTCAGCCATCTTCGGCCCGGCTTGCTTGAATCCTGATGGTGCAGTGAGAAAGGGACTCATGTCTGAGTATACCCTGCCACACCTATAGTGGCCAAAAACGATTCAGAAATGGGGGTGGTGATGAACAGATTGTCTGAATTAAGCAGACCACTCTTACCCAGTCCAAAGATCAGGGCTTGATCCATCACCGTTATTTATCTCACTGCACCATCCCAGTTCAGAACCTGGCTATATGCAAATCAGTCAGTCCCTGGCCCAGTGCATCATGCGAACAGGGCAGACTAAACTACCAAGCCAATTCTTCACCAGAAAGGAGACAAGCTACCGGGGACCGGTTTCTGGCATTTCAGCCGTCTTCGGCCCGGCTTGCTTGAATCCTGATGGTGCAGTGAGAAAGGGACTCATGTCTGAGTATACCCTGCCACACCTATAGTGGCCAAAAACGATTCAGAAATGGGGGTGGTGATGAACAGAGTGTCTGAATTAAGCAGACCACTCTTACCCAGTCCAAAGATCAGGGCTTGATCCATCACCGTTATTTATCTCACTGCACCATCCCAGTTCAGAACCTGGCTATATGCAAATCAGTCTGTCCCTGGCCCAGTGCATCATGGGAACAGGGCAGACTAAACTACCAAGCCAATTCTTCACCAGAAAGGAGACAAGCTACCGGGGACCGGTTTCTGGCATTTCAGCCGTCTTCGGCCCGGCTTGCTTGAATCCTGATGGTGCAGGGAGAAAGGGACTCATGTCTGAGTATACCCTGCCACACCTATAGTGGCCAAAAACGATTCAGAAATGGGGGTGGTGATGAACAGAGTGTCTGAATTAAGCAGACCACTCTTACACAGTCCAAAGATCAGGGCTTGATCCATCACCGTTATTTATCTCACTGCACCATCCCAGTTAAGAACCTGGCTATATGCAAATCAGTCTGTCCCTGGCCCAGTGCATCATGGGAACAGGGCAGACTAAACTACTAAGCCAATTCTTCACCAGAAAGGAGACAAGCTACCGGGGACCGGTTTCTGGCATTTCAGCCGTCTTCGGCCCGGCTTGCTTGAATCCTGATGGTGCAGTGAGAAAGGGACTCATGTCTGAGTATACCCTGCCACACCTATAGTGGCCAAAAACGATTCAGAAATGGGGGTGGTGATGAACAGAGTGTCTGAATTAAGCAGACCACTCTTACCCAGTCCAAAGATCAGGGCTTTATCCATCACCGTTATTTATCTCACTGCACCATCCCAGTTCAGAACCTGGCTATATGCAAATCAGTCTGTCTCTGGCCCAGTGCATCATGGGAACAGGGCAGACTGAACTACCAAGCCAATTCTTCACCAGAAAGGAGACAAGCTACCGGGGACCGGTTTCTGGCATTTCAGCCGTCTTCGGCCCGGCTTGCTTGAATCCTGATGGTGCAGTGAGAAAGGGACTCATGTCTGAGTATACCCTGCCACACCTATAGTGGCCAAAAACGATTCAGAAATGGGGGTGGTGATGAACAGAGTGTCTGAATTAAGCAGACCACTCTTACCCAGTCCAAAGATCAGGGCTTGATCCATCACCGTTATTTATCTCACTGCACCATCCCAGTTCAGAACCTGGCTATATGCAAATCAGTCTGTCCCTGGCCCAGTGCATCATGGGAACAGGGCAGACTAAACTACCAAGCCAATTCTTCACCAGAAAGGAGACAAGCTACCGGGGACCGGTTTCTGGCATTTCAGCCGTCTTCGGCCCGGCTTGCTTGAATCCTGATGGTGCAGTGAGAAAGGGACTCATCTCTGTTCATCACCACCCCCCTTTCTGAATCATTTTTGTCCACCATAAGCGTGGAAGGGTATACTCAGATGTGAGTCCCTTGCTCATTGCACCATCAGGATTCAAGCAAGCCGGGCCGAAGACGGCTGAAATGCCAGAAACCGGTCCCCGGAAGCTTGTTTCCTTCCCAGTATAAGAATTGGCTTGGTAGTTTGGTCTGCCCTGTTCCCATGATGCACTGGGCCAGGGTCAGACTAATTTGCATATAGCCAAGTTCTGAGCTGGGATGGTGCAGTGAGCTAAAAAACGGTGATGGATCAAGCCCTGATCTTTGGACTGGGTAAGAGTGGTCTGCTTAATTCAGACACTCTGTTCATCACCACCCCCTTTTCTGAATCATTTTTGTCCACCATAAGCGTGGAAGGGTATACTCAGATGTGAGTCCCTTGCTCATTGCACCATCAGGATTCAAGCAAGCCGGGCCGAAGACGGCTGAAATGCCAGAAACCGGTCCCCGGAAGCTTGTTTCCTTCCCAGTATAAGAATTGGCTTGGTAGTTTGGTCTGCCCTGTTCCCATGATGCACTGGGCCAGGGTCAGACTAATTTGCATATTGCCAAGTTCGGAGCTGGGATGGTGCAGTGAGCTAAAAAACTGTGATTGATCAAGCCCTGATCTTTGGACTGGGTAAGAGTGGTCTGCTTAATTCAGACACTCTGTTCATCACCACCCCCTTTTCTGAATCATTTTTGTCCACCATAAGCGTGGAAGGGTATACTCAGATGTGAGTCCCTTGCTCATTGCACCATCAGGATTCAAGCAAGCCGGGCCGAAGACGGCTGAAATGCCAGAAACCGGTCCCCGGAAGCTTGTTTCCTTCCCAGTATAAGAATTGGCTTGGTAGTTTGGTCTGCCCTGTTCCCATGATGCACTGGGCCAGGGTCAGACTAATTTGCATATAGCCAAGTTCTGAGCTGGGATGGTGCAGTGAGCTAAAAACGGAGATGGATCAAGCCCTGATCTTTGGACTGGGTAAGAGTGGTCTGCTTAATTCAGACACTCTGTTCATCACCACCCCCTTTTCTGAATCACGTAGGCAAAGGTGGCACTTGTGCAAGTATCAAAAGCAATTAAAATGTGAGAGGTAGCAAACACTGTGTTACAAGAGAAAAGTGGCATGTGCATGTTACAAAAGAGTACCAAACACAGGTACAAGGATAATACTGCAATAAATGGCATACACTCCAACCACACGAACACACTGGGAAGGCAATTCCATAGTCATGGAGAATAGAGTTTTTAGTAATGGGAGATCTTCCTTCAGATAATAGAGAGGGCGTGGATTACTTTTGGAGGTGTCTGTGGAGGAGGAGAACTTTGAGGTCCGTTTTGAAGACCTGGGAGGAGGTGGTGGTACGGAGTTGAGGCGGAAGTGAGTTCCACATTCTCACCGCGTTGCCTGAAAAGGATTGGGCCATCAATCTTTCCTTCTTGAAAGTGGGAGCTTCAAGCAGTAGATTTTCAGCATTACGTGATGGTCTAGAGCCTCCAGAGAGTTTCAGTTTATTCCCCAGGTAGCGAGGAGAGGAGGAGTGCAAGGCTTTGTGGGTGATACAGGCAGTCTTGTAGATAGCTCTAGCCTCGATGGGAAGCCAGCGGAGGGTGGATAACATCGGTGTGATGTGGTCGCTTCTTTTGGCCCCATAAATGAAACGAGCTGCTGAATGGAGAACAGATCTAGTATCTCTACAGCCTACTTTAGTCAATTCCTTTAGGCATGCTCAGATTACAGCATTCCATTTACTCGTTATCATTCTAGATCCCCCTGCCTATGGAAACCACCAACACAAACAAGTAGACCGAATCAGAGCCTGTCACGCCACAAACACATATGGTGTTCGGCTCTGCTCCCGTTTTTCCAGCGCTCAGACATACCCGTTTGGGTAAGTCTGTTTTAATTTCCTAGCTCATTCTTATGCAAGCATGATTAAATGCACATCTACAAGCCTCATCCTTGTTTTATACAGCGCTCGCTAATATTGCTGCCTGATTGCCGAGGTTTTCCCGTACGTGCCATCCTTCAATTCGGACTGCCTACCACTCTACCACTACCCTCACACGGGGTAAGTTTAGTTCCCCCTCTGCTTGCTCAAATGTGGACCTGTCATTTACATCAGGATAAGTCTAATTCTAGGTCCTGAAGAGACCCTATATTGCACACATGGTCGAAACGCCGTCAACTGTTAGCAAAAGCGAACCACTACAGAGCACTTCTCATTGTATAAAGTGCGGATTTACATTATGTATACCTCATAATGGTCTCTTTTATGTTCTAAAGAAACCTTATACATGTGTCACGAGCTACGTCACCTTTTTTTAGGTTCCTACCTTCACTGGGACACCCCTCACTAATGTTTAATCATTGTTGATTTTTTTTTTTTTAACTATACATGTATTGTTGTTCAACTTATTACATAACCAAATGTTTACACCAATTGACATCTATGGTGTGTTTGGCTGGCTCTCTTTTTGACATCAATTATAACCCTGAATATTGCCAATCTGCAGGCCTTATTATTAAAAATAAGTTTGTATTAGTCCACAGGAACCATTGATCTTGGGTTAAATACGTTTATCACCCTAGGCTCCTTGTGAGTAGGGTTCCCTTGTTCTCGATCAATAGGTGTCCAGCATTAGTACCATAGTCCAAAATAAATCAATTGATAAATAAATAACCATGTAAATAAATAAATAAATAATTAAATAATAATACCCAAACTTCAATACATTTAAAAAATAATCCTCCATGCCATTAACCAGGACCAATATGTTTAAAGAACAAGTGGACCCCAGGAGTGTGACCAGGGGTAGTTAAGATGGTTGAAAATGATAAAGGTCTGGGGGAGGCCGCTCTGGTCCTCGGGTAGCCTAGGCTACTATTGTTGTAGGATCAGCGTTAGTCAGGTAGAACAATGCAAAAAAGTCCAGGCGGGACTAGTTACGCAATGTAAGTTGGGACACAAGGTTTTGCAATGACATCACATTTATTGATAGCATAAATTGAGTATCAATTGCTATACATGATAATAGTTCTGGTGCTCACAAAAAAAACTTGACGAAAGCAAAGGAACTGAATCCGCAAGGCCACACGGGGCCGATGAGGAAGGAAGCAGCCTGGATTCATTCCACTGATGACACCAGCAACTTCCTTGTGCGTCCTGCCATCGCTCCACTAACCGGCTTAGTTACTCGCTCCACACCCACGGTTGTCGGGGTGTATATTTTCAGCCTAATTAACTCACTGAAGACACACAATTGATGGACGGAATGCAGAACAAATCAAAACATTCACCCCCAGTCAAGAGATCTGGGTTAAATCCATCATTCATTTGCTCACCATGCCACCCCAGTTTATATCCTGGCCATATGCAAATCAGTCTTGACCCTGTGCCTCATGGGAACAGTCCAGCCTGAACTGCCAAGCCAGATCGTCCCTGGACCAGAAACAAGCATCCTGAGACCGGTTTCTCCTCCGCCATGGCCCTCCGTGACCCGCTCTAAAACTCCTTCTACTACCTACGAGTGCTCAATTGCTCGGGTTACTCTATTCTACCTTGTGTGGCCCACTGCGGCCTTCCCCATAATCACGGTTAGCACGTGCCTCCAGTTACATTCGTGCTTCCTTCCTCATCGGCCCCGTGTGGCCTTGCGGATTCAGTTCCTTCACCAATTCTACCTAGTCACACTTTTCTCTTCCTGATGATCTCACATTCATGAGATCGAAACACTGTCGACCTTTACAACTAAAACTCCCTTACTGCATTTAATTTATTTAGGAGATTTGTTTATTGTTGTTGTGAATGCAATGTAAATTTTATATGTCACTAGCACCCCTCACTTCACGCACTTTCACGTTTTTTTGTGTCAGCACCAGAAATATTACCAAGGATAGCAATTGATACTCCATTTGTGCTGTCAATAAATGTGATGTCGTTGCAAAACCTTGTGTCCCAGCATATATTGCGTAACTAACCCCACCTGGACTTTTTTGCATTGTTCTACCTGACTAACGCTGATCCTAAAACAATAGTAGCCTAGGCTACCCGAGGACCAGGTCAGAAGAGCTTATGGCCTCCTCCGCCCTCGCAGATATCCGCCCATCAAATTTAGAGATCTCTTCCTGGAATGTGGGAATCTCTGTGCTTTGAGGTCACCAAATTCTAAATGACCCCATTAGAAACATATCTGTAGGTTAAATTTCCTCAGAGGTGCAAACCTGGAAGCAATATCTGAAAAGGGGTCTTTTAAGGCATGATATGTTTAGTTAACAGTTCCAATCTATCCTTGAACTCCCTGCTCAAAGGCTTCATGGCAGAAAATGAACTTGAAGTTGAAATTGAAGCACTGAGGTAATTTTTCCCAGACGTTTAGTAGGATGTCCTAGCTCTCTAGGGGTGATTTTGTTTTCTATGCCCAACATATTTCTACAAATACCCTAATGGATTTTTTCATGCAGACAGACACTTTCTCTGTTTTAGGTGTATCTGGACCCTTAAAGCTAAGTGTGAAATCTCTACATAGGTAAGGAGGATGCACTTTCAAATACTTAACCTCATTTATCCCCTTGTCTTAACCTCATTTATCCCCTTGGCTAGAACAAACAGCAGGAGACTGGTGCTGTTTGTTCTAGAACAAAATGTTAGAATACAGAAGATCATGACTGCTCTCAAAACAACTCTCGGACAGCAGGAATAAATTCCTCAGTCCAACAGAAGGATACGTTTGCTCTCTTCATGCCCTGGCAGTAAGTGAAGAAGAATATTTTATTGGTTAAGTCCCAAAAGATTGATGACTTTGCCAATTCTCACTCTCAGTTTTACAGTAACACAGTGCATTTCTTTTCTTTTTGTATTCACTCAGAGTTGCATGTACCTAAAATCCAGAATTGTTATTTCTAATTATAGGTGTGCAGAGAACTCTCCTGCTATCGGCCTCTACAACAGGCCCTCACAGTGTAAACCATGTGAGTTCAAAGCTAACCTACACCCCTGAGCAAATACTTTGTCCAGGCATTCTTAGAACGGGAAAAGGAACTTTTTGCAAATGGGTTCTTCCCATTTATTCCACCAGGATATTTTGCTTGTACTTATAGTGTTGGTGAGCCTCACTACCTGAGGCTCACTCACTGTAATTTCATGGTAATTGAACTGTGCATGTGTGCACGCTGCGTGGGAGAGACTTCCATTGTGTGCAGGCTGCTAGCTGCAGACAGGTGGGATTTTTTAACTGCAAATTCAACCTTTGACATGCCTAACCTCCCTTTTAAATATTAATAAGTCATCTCTAAGGTCTTATTGGCCAATAGAGCAGTGTGCATGATAATGTGTGTGTGTGTAAATGTGTTTGTATTTATATAGCGCACTTCTACCCTGAGGTCTCGTAGCGCTGTATTCATACCGCTGTGGAACCCTTCCTGGCTTTCCTGTGAGGTGTCCACTCCTGGGCACCCCCAAGGTGAAGCCAGGCATCCAAGCGCTGCTGGGGCCGTTGTGGAGATTAAGCAAGCTATTGCCCAGAGTCACAGAGTGGGACCCATGATTAGACTAGGCACCAAGGCGAGAATTATCAGGTCCGGGGAGATTGAGTCTAAGAGCTGCCGAGGCAGGAATTGAACCCTGGTCCCGGAGCAGACCTCTGCATCAGGGTCTGCCGCTCTAACCATTGAGCCACTCTTCTCCACTTAATGAAAAGGAGAACATGTAGGAATTAATGCTGAACGTGTCCTTACAGTGAAATATAACCAAAAGATATTTTCACTGTAGCAAGACTGGCTGCTTCCGTAGGGAAACATTTGCCTCTATTGTTACATATATTAAATGCTAAGTTTATATTTTGTGGCAGTTAAGAGAAATAATTCAAGGACTCATTTTAAAAGTAATTTAAAGTCCAACATAATGGTCAACTTGGATTTGAATTTACTATTTTGGAAATTACACTTTTATGAAGTTGTCATTTTTCTGCCTAAAACTGCCTTTTGCCAGTGTTCATTGTCACATAACTGCAATGGCTTCCCTGTAATAAGATGTGTAATGCTCGCAGACAGTGGACCAAGGGCCTTAAGTGTGTGATAGAAGTTTCCCTCCTTGAGAGACTGGCCTGGGTCTGTGCCCAGTAACTTGATCAAATTCAAATGGTCTTCCCTGTTACAGTCAGATGTAGCTTACACGTGAGGCTGCCATCTCTCGTGTCCTGCTAGGCAGCTTGGCTCCAAACCCAGGGGGAGTGGGAGCTATCCCAGAACCGGTTTGGAGTGACCACAGAAGAGGGGTTGCTAATTTCCACGACCCTACCTCTGGGTGGGCAGAGGAGCTCTGCACAGGGTAAGGAGGGTTCTGCCATATTGGATTCTCCCAGAATGTTGTGTAGGAGTGTTAGGACGGGGGTGGAGGGTAATGCGGTATCCTAGGACTGGCAAGGGGAGAATGGCATCTAGAACTTTCCACCCACACTTATCACGCCTGATTCTGTACCTGGATGATGACCACATCAGAATCATGTAAAGGTGGAAATAAAAGCCACCTGACACCCTTATTGGACTAAGGTCTTTACCTGCAGTTGATTCCAGGACTAAATTGGTCTCCCTAGGGCCAGTGGTGCTGTCCCCATATGCCCCCTAAGGGTCAAATGGGATGGACCAGGACCGTAAGTGCCCTACAGTACCGCCAGGAGGCTCGGGTGCTTGAGAGTGTGGGCAGGAGGGTGGTCTGCTGACTAGGAGTGGAGGGTCTGTGCAAGATTCCCCTATCAGCAGGAGAGGAGCACCTAGAGGTAGGAGAGGAGAAGACTGGCACAGAGAACCAGTATCACCAGCTTCCCACAAATCTTTAAGGTCAAGAGGCCAGCTGAAACTACTCCAGGTGGCTAGAGCTCCCCACCAGGAGCAAATTTAATCTAAAATCAAAGACATCGGCCCAACAGAGCCTGAGTTATGCACTGGGGAACAGATCTAAACAAAAATCGAAATAAAAGATGAGTGGCATGAGGTTGTGTGTGTAGATAAAGTGCCAATAATACATGCTCCAAGTGAAGTGTGCCGTGTGTTCTTTACTTCCTTCTGCTGCCTCCAGGAGGGGAAAGGGCACCACAAACATACTTGGAAAGTGTTGAGGGGGGCTGCAGGGAGTGAAATTCAATTAAAACACTAACCCTATGACTCCCAAGTTACAGGATGCATTACTCAAGGAGACTTTTTCAACTCTTTTAAAGCATTCCCTGGGCTGAAGCATTTTCTTAACAGCTCCAGATACAGGGATCCCTAGTGGTGGGTCTTATACCTGCATTTTCTGTGGTTTGAAGTGGCAGAAGAAATACTCTGACAGATGCTTCATGTTGTTTTCAAAACAAATGCTTTAATAATAAGTTAGGTGTTTTTATAAATGGTATTGAGGGTTTGGTTTTAATGATAAATCCTATCAGGTGCCTATACATCTAGGCCTGTCTTATACTCAGGGGCAGTGTAATTATACGGCAGGGGAGTGCCAAATTATGTGGAGGGGTGAGAAATTATGTGGCAAAAAAGCTAATTATGCAGTACTGCCCAGGTTTGTGACGCACAGCAGAGATGTGTTAGTTTCGCTGGATCACAGAGGTTGGCAAAGCCCCTTAAGCCCACCTCTAAGGATCTAGAACTGGGATAGCACCACTTGGCAGGGTAGACTCACAGATGGCAGAGCCCAGGTGCAGGTACAAGGTTGTTGGAAGCATGTTGTGTCGCTGAGGCTTCAGATCAGAAGGCATGCCAAGTAGCCCTCGGAGTCAGTCTGGGGCTCTGAGTTCAAGAGTAGCAGATCAAGTCCTTCTCACTCAGGCAAAAGGCCTTTGAAGTGCATAGGTGCATAGGGGATATGCAGCTCTTTGTGTGGAGGCAGGACACATCCTATTCAAGTATAAGTGGGACTCTGCCTAGCTCCTGCCTCCCGTCCTGCCAGTGGTGGCCAGTCCAGGCACACCTAAGCTCCCTATTGTATGTGGCTGTCAATTATGAATACACAAAGCCCAGCTGTCAACTACATCGAGTCATGTGACCCAGTTGAAGTTGAAGTTGAAAATGTTTTATAGAGCGCTCAATTACCAAACGGTTTCTTGGCGCTAGACCCAGTGATAGGCTGCAGGCACTAAATGGCTGCGGCAGGAAAATGGCAACTTTCCAAAAGTGGAAATAATCTAAAATACAGCTTCACCATGAATTAGGATTTTTTATTACAATTCCAAAGACATCAAACATGAACCGGTTACCTGTCCCCTTTGGAATTTTTTACTTATAAAATGCAGTAAGGTAACTCCAAAGTTATCCTATCAGAAAGGTAGGCCTCGCAGTAGGTCCAAGTTTTTAAACACTTCACCCTGCCCTATTGGCTGTCCGGGGTCTACACTAGCGGTGACCTATATGTATTAAAAAGGAAGGTTTGGGCCTGGCAAAAGGTTTATATGCCAGGTAAAAATGATAGTTTAAATCTGCACACACAGGCTGCAATGGCAGACCTGAGACATGCTTAAAGGGCTACTTAAGTGGGTGGCACAATAAGTGCTGCATGCCCACTCATAGCATTTGGTTTACAGGCCGTGAGTATATGTAGTACTACCTTACTAGGGACTTATAAGTAAACCAATTCTACCATATTCTAAGGAGTTAGCACATGCACATTAACAGTGGTTAGCATTGGTAAAGTGCACAGAGTTCTAAGGTAAGCAAAAATGAAATCAGAAAAATATGGAGAGTCAAGGCATATGTTTGGGTGATGACAACTCTAAGGCTGACAGCTCTAACAGGTGGCAACACCTGATAGAAATCATTACAGTACTCACAAATCCAAAATGCATTGACTAAAACAGACCAGCCACAGAGACAAAAGAGTTACAACATAGTTAGGGAAGAACAGGGGGATGTCACAAGCATCAACGGAATGAGACCTCCAAAGTAAGAGATAAATCTCACTACCCATTAACAAAATCTAGGGAAGATTAATATCTATAAAATCATGCAAACTGCCCATGTTACATATTACTTATTCTACCTCAAGTGGCAATAGTAATAGCAATACTATTGGGAAGCACATTTAAGTACAATTAGAGCAGCATCGTGAAACTCTCCCGAATTATTTTTACTTACTCTACCTTACGCGACAATATCAATAAAAATACTATTGGGAAACGCATTGAACTGCAATTAGAGCAGCACTGTGAAACTCCCCAGATTATTCTTTATTTATTTGACCTCACATGGCAATACTAATACCATACTGTTGGTAAGCACACTAAACTACGTTTACAGCAGCAGCATGGCTGACAAACACCACACCTATTAAATGTAAACATTTCCAAAATATGCAGCTTTTGGTGAGTACTGTTTATATACTTTTTTTATCTGACTCCCCCCATATCCGGTATTTCTCTTATAACAGTTTATTTACTTCACAATACTTCCACCTATGTGCTCTATGACATTACATTGTTGACATCCAATATATAGAATTACAGCCACAATTGCCAGATATCTGACTTAACTGACCCCCACAACTGTGTTTGGAAGGAGAATTAAAAATGGCCAATCTCCTGGAGCCCAACAACAATGGGTGCAGCAGTGGAAAACATTCTTATATGGTTTATAAATGTAAATAGGCTCTCAAGCTTTGTAAGATGAAAGAAGGCACCCCAATTCCTATCCACCAAAAGTAGCGACAACAGTTATTATTATGTTCTTATGGGGGAACCAACCTAATCAAAACTGAATCTAAGGAATTAAGATGATTGGGGTGGCAGTGTTATTTTCAAAAGTTTCCAGGACATGACAAGCAACCATTCAAGACTACAAGCAAAGAGAATCTGCCATTGTATTTCATAAATCGCTGGTAGTATATATTAGGAGGAAATGATTTACCCCTGCATTCACTTCAACTGATGCTAAAAACTAGATTTTATTGTAGACTCCAGTTTTGTGCTGAATGAACAAAATCAGATTGTTTTCTCTGATCTGAACAGGCTAAAATGTACAGAACCAAGCTTATTCTGGAAAGAGACTGGAATCATACTCCAAATTGTATCTTATGGCAATCTTAAACATGCAAAGAACAGAGACAGAGGACGTCTGATGGATCTTATGTCTAACCAATCCTTACATGATCATTAGTGATTTGCCCACCTCACCTGATGAGGCAACAAGTTTCTTTCTGGTGTACATGTAAGGGGATCAAGGATCGACCATCTCTAAATCAATGACTTTATACTATCTATCCTTGAAGACTGCAAAATAGTGAGAGGTAGTGTATTAGATTATGGAGCCATACACTTATGACTCTATCCAATATTTGCAAAACTTTGCAACAAACGATAACACATTAATTTTGAGAAATATATGCAATTGAAAGGTAAGAAAAACATCAAGTCTTTCCTAAGAGAATACCTGGAGCTAAATGACTACACAGTCTTACCCTGCCAAAAATTCAGTTTTTGACAGGAAGGTTGAAAATGCTTTGTTGCACATTAAAGAAAACTTTACAAAGAAGGTGAAACAACTAGTAGACTCCTTCCACTACAATTAAAACGGAGGGAGAGAAAAGATGCAAGCTCACCACAGGCTTTAGTAGGAATAATTTATTCTTCTTTTATTAAGCATTTTCATACACACTGGCAGGAACGAATGAATATTACAACTGTCCCAGCAAGGTTTGAAAATATACAATACATCTCGCACTCCATAATCTTCTGTCCGGTTACATCATCCAGTATGCAAATACCATTATGAAATCTCACTAAGAAGGTCCCAACTCCTCTCCCCCCTTTAGCGACCAAAACAAAATTAACAAATTACCCTACACACATAATTAGCATTCCTACTTTTTACATAACCAACAGCTATAATTCATAACAAATATAATATAATACTTCAGAAGGATTATCAAAGGATTTCTTTTTTCTTAAGTCAAAACATAATCCCTCAATTTCAAAGGGGTAGAACTCTTCCTAGATGAAATTCTTCAAAACGGACCTTCTAAAGAACCCTCAAATGAAACATAAGATGTTCTTACAAAACGTTTTTTTTTTTATATTACCTTCAGAGTTGTCACGCCCCAGGGATAATTTGCATTTGTTCCAACATTTGTCTTCTTCTAATTTCACTGGTTGATCCTACACTCTCACCACCTTCATTGTCCCCCAAACGGGAACCTCTTTGACTCATGAAAGGTCTCTTCACTCTCACCAGATCTCCCTCTTTAACATTCAATCCATGACCATTACTTCTCGCATGCTTCCTGTGACACTCCCTCCTTCTCTCCGGAACACTTACCATCACATCTTTAGGTAACATGTTTTTCCCATCCACACTCTATTCAACTATGCACCAGGTAAGAGGTAACCTCCTGTTCATTAAAAAAAGAGAAACCTTAGCGTCAGCATCAAGTGTAGTGTGGATCGCCCATTACAATTTTTTTTATCTCATGCTCCCAATCCAAGCCACTTGCAAGTGACATACTACAAATTTTCTTTGATCACACGATTACATCTTCCCACCAAGTCATTACTTCTGGGATGGTATAAAAAAAGTGGTTACATGTTTGATACCCAGATCATCGAAAAACATTTCAAATTCTATTGAAAAAGCAGTGACCCATTATCTGCTAAAATCTCCTTTGGAGCTCCCTTCCTGAAAAACTAATTTTCCAATGCCTTCTTTACCTTACTAGAAGTGACAGAGTTCATGAAAGCCACCAATTAGTACTAACCCACACTTGATCTGCTACCCCACATGTATGGGTCCAATAACAAGAACTGCAGGTTTGTAACAAACTTTGGGGCATATTATCAAGGACGGCGTTAAAATTATCGCCGGTTTAGCGGCAGAAAACTGCTGCTAAAGCGGCGATAATGGGCTTGATAATATGCCCTCGAGAATTCCAATAGAATCCATGTTCACAACAGAACATGGACCTCTATTGGACTTCTCAAGGGCATATTATCAAGCCCATTATCGCTGCTTTAGCAGCAGTTTTCTGCAGCTAAACCGGTGATAATTGTTAACGCTGTCCTTGATAATATGCCCCTTTGTCGGTTACTGGTACTGGACACACAAGATTTGGTATAGTAACCTGACACTTGTCACTGGCTAAAAAATCCTGCTTTGCCTCATACAATATTGCACAGCCCTGCCCATGCCTGGCCACCAGAACAAGTCTTTTTTTCATGTCCCCCATGAGCCAAAATCACAACTTTTGCTCTCATGGAATCAGGTACTACCACATTCTCACCACGACCAAGTAAACCATGCTCCACAGATAGTTCTGGACCAATTTGCTGAAGAGCATCCACACCCTCATCCACAATCTTAGATTTTGCTAATCCTTGATAAATACTCCCTGATCACTTTTAAAATC
Organism: Lissotriton vulgaris; assembly: GCF_964263255.1. Classification (NCBI taxonomy): domain Eukaryota; kingdom Metazoa; phylum Chordata; class Amphibia; order Caudata; family Salamandridae; genus Lissotriton; species Lissotriton vulgaris. Next base: position 1,995,033,626 of record NC_141687.1, read on the forward strand.
CCATCATGCTCAATGGCCCTATTTCACTCCTGTTCCGTGATCGTTCCCTTAGTTATAATTGATATCTCATTGACCACTATTAACAAAATTACTCTAATCTAAATTGCCATTTAGCAGTCCTGGGTGTAGATCTACATGCCCTCTTGGTAGTAAAAAGGTCAGCTACAAGTTTGTGATCCACCCAAACCATAAACTTGGTAACCCACAAGTAAAGCTGAAAATGATTTATGCCCCACCAACACCCTAAAGTCTTGCACTCCACTACTGAATAAGAAGACTCTGCCCCACTGAGACTTCGACTGGCAATTGCTACAACATCCTCTTTATCATTCCTCCTCTGTAACAAGACTTCCCTAAAGCCATGCTGCCTGGTATCCGTGACCACTACACTACTATCTGTAGTAACTAAAGGTTTAAGAGGTATAGCCTGGCAATGCAGTCTTTTATTGTACTGAATTCCTACATGCACCCTGTACTCCTGACAAATGTTTCCCTTTTTATGAGTAGACTCTGCATATAATTAATTTTTCCTGCACAATTGGAAAATACATCTGGAACAAAATTCCATCCAACCCAGAAATAGCCTTAACTGATCAATATTCTCTCAAACTGGTGCTCCCACAATGGCTTACACCAAGTCACCCTTCGGTTAACCCCCAGGTTTGGATAACGTGTGACCTAGATACTCAACACTTTATGCTCCAAACTTGCACTTTTCCACATTTAACATAATGCCTTTCTCCTCAAATGCAGCCAAAACAAACGACAACCTCGGGTAATAAGATATTGTTAAACCTGGTATCATTGGCATGAGTCTCTCTTCCATTCTTTTACTGATTGCCTCCTCTGTTTTTTATCTTTTTTGCTGGTTAGATGCTTTTGGGCACTGTGCCACTGCTAATCAGCGCCACAGTGCAAGTGCTCCCTATGTTAAGTTGATGTATTGATTAGTGACTCCATGATTGGGTTATTTGATTTACTTGTCAGACCCTAGTACAGTGCACCATGTGTGCCCAGGGCTTGTAAATCAAATGCTGCTGGTGGGCTTGCAGCACTGGTTGTGCCACCCACAGAAGCAGCTTGTAAAGTGTGTCTCAGGCCTGCCACCGCAGAGCCTGTGTGCAGTCTAGTACTGCCATGTTGACTTGGTAAGTGCACCCACTTGCAAGTCCCTAAACCTTCCCTTTTGTTCATATCAGACACCCCTAAGGTAGGCCCAAGGGCAGGGTGCATTGCAAGTATACGGTAGGGCATGCACTGGTATGTGTGGCATGTCCTACTAGTGAATTACAGCCATTTTCGTTTTTCACTATTGCAAGGCTACCAGTCCCCATAGGCCAGAATGGGCAGTTTGATTATAACATTTTATAGTCCTAACTGACCCAGGGAATTGAAATTCGAATTTAGTATCCCTGAACTCAGAATGATAAAATACACCTTTTAGTAAAGTTGGTTTTAACATTGTGTTTGAAAATACCACTTTTAGAAAGTAGGTATTTTCTTACCTAATTGTCCAGCCTGCCTCTGCTAGCTTGTGTATTGGTATGTCTGGTTTTGTGAGTGAAAGGGGCTGGGGGATTCCGGGACACAGGGTGAGTCTGCACAAGGCTGAATAGACATATCTGCATGCAGATGGGTGGGAGGAGTAGCACCTGGGTCTGAATAGGGCTATGCCTGCCTTCCACAATGCTGGCTCCACCTCCTGTGGTGCGTCTGATGTCCCTGGCCCACACTGTCAAAGGAAAGAAGGAGTCCTGTAAACAAAGTGCTCCAGGACTGCACAGAACTGGTTTGGACTAGGTACACGCCCCTTTGCCTTCAGAGGACAACGGATTTTGCAGTATAAATATGAGGACCCAGACCCCAAGATCACTTCTGGAAGAACAAGACTAAGCTCTGCCAAGGAGAAGAACCAAGGAAGTTGTAGGAGTTGTACTGCCCCCCTTCCAGTGTGCTGTGTTGCTGTATTGGCCTACAGTGGTGTCTTCAGTGCCAAGGAGAGGAGAAGGAACTTCTAAAGGACTTTCATCATCATGCAGAGTATTACTCCAAGGGCTTGATTTGAGCTTGCTTCCTGACCAAAGTCTCAGGGATACCAGACTTCACCACTTCTGCTTGCCTGCATCTGGAACTTGCTGTTCTAGCTGCTACAGAAGGAATCCCGTGACACCGACGCCAGTGAGCGACGCCGTTAGCTGGATCGAAGCCTTGAGTGCTGCTCCAACTTGCAACGTAGACCCGATGCTGGCCCCCATGCCACCTCGATGCCAGCGAACGACATCGTAAGCCTGCCATAGGCGTGAACGCTGCTCCGACTTGCAACGCTGGCCCGACGCCTGCTGCTGTGCCGCATCGAATCCGAAACCGACATCATCGCATAGCCGATCCTTGACGTGTGTGGTCAAGAATACATCTACATCGTGACATCGTACGGAACCGTGGTTTTGCCACCATCGTGATGTCACCTCCTCTCCGGTCAGGAACCGACACCTTCCCTGCCTGCGCAAGCATCCAGTACACCGATACATCATCTCCCCCGAAGTAAGGAACCAACGACACAACGCGCCAACAACGTCGCACCTCCCTGACGCTGTGAGCTGTCTTTGTTTTCGCCTTTCCAAGGTACTGTTCTCTGTGGGTTTGCTTTAACTCCGGGCCCGACGCCGCGCACTTCACGGTCGGCGCCGTACTTTGGGATTTCTTTGACCTTGACATCGAGATGACTCCAGTTGGGGTTATCTGTTGCTAAAGACTGCTTTTCAGTGAATAACATATTGTTGAACTATGTCTACCATCTTGAGGAATTATTATTGATTACAGTATTGTGGATTTTTGTCATTTGTGGTCTTGTGCTAAGTCTATATAAAGAATACTTATTTTTAAAAATCCTGTGTTGTGTCCATCTGTTGTGTTTTCACTGTATTACTGTATGTATTCAAAATTGCTTAACACTGCCTCTGAGATAAACCTGTCTGCTCGTGCCAAGCTACCAAGGGGGTGAGCAGGGATTATCCAGTAGTGTAATCCCCTTTCCCTGACTTAGAAGCAAGGGTCCCTATTTGGTCAAAGGTGTATACCATTGCCAACTAGAGACCCCCAGTTCTAACATTGATGGTAAGCGGTGAGGGTTTGGACATGCATGTGTGACCCATATACAGTAATTGGTGTACACTACTAGTGAGTGCAGACCAAACGCGACCACATACTTTTTTGGTAGACTTTTTTTTCCTTGGACTTTTATTTTTCCTGAGGGCTGCCAATTCCTATTGCCATGAGTAGACCAGCATCTGTTGCATCTATGGATCTAGATTCTGAGGAAGAGAGATTGGAAACCTACACTTTGAAACAGATCAAGCATATCTGCAAGAAATTGAAAGTTGCTACACCAGGCATTTCCAAAAAGGATGACTACCAAAAGGTGCTGAGGGCCTGGGTAGAAGCAAGAAATGCCCCTGAGTTGGTGGTGGAGCCAGCTGGGGATGCAGATGGGCAGCTGGATGGGCCAGTGTTTCCAGCCAAGGGAGGGGTACCGTCCCCACCTGGCAGTAGTACCTCTTCCAAAGACCTGTCCCCCAGAGAGCTGGAAGACAGGGAGAGAAATAGGGAACACAAGCTGGACATGGCTAAGCTTAAGATGGAGGATCAGAGGGAAATAGAGAATAACAGATTGTCCTTGGGGAGAGAGAGAGAATGAGAATGGAACATGAGAGGATGTTGAGGGAGTTAGATATCAAGGCAAAGGGCTTAGAGATCAATCCTTCTGGTGGCAGCACGCCATCTGTGCTTTCAGAAGGCAGGGTATATATCCCTAAGGACATCATCAAGGATTTCCATGAGCATGAAGATATTGGGCACTGGTTTGCAGCCTATGAGATAGCAATGTTGGCCTGCCAGGTCCCTGAGAAGGATTGGAGAGCGGGTTGTGGGGCCGCTTTGTGAGAGAGGGGAGGGATACTTTGTTAGACCAACCTGTGAACAAAGGATGTCTTATGCCCACATGAAGGAAGCCCTGATGACAAGGTATGGTTTGACCCCATAATTCTATAGACTGAGATTCAGGAATTGTAAGAAGCTGGAGGGAACCACATGGGTAGAATATGTATCTTTCTTTTGCAGAGCATTGGATGGTTGGGGGAAGGGTAGCAAAGTGGATACTTTTGAAGCGCTCTATGATTTAGTTGCAAGGGAGCACTGCTAACTGTTTTCCAGAGCTACGCCAGCGTCTTATTGATAGGAAGTTAACGAACCCTAGGAAGCTTGCTGAGGAGGCAGACCGCTGGGACAGTACCAGGGCCTAAAAGGTTCATGTGGGAGACTCCACCAAAGGTGGGCAGGATCCCCAGCAAAGGGTAGGAGGGACAAGGCTAAACAGAGGGAGTTCCGGAAAGGGCTCCAAAGTAATTCCCAAGGGAACCAAGGGAAGAGTTCCCAGCCTCCCCCTGAGAAAAAGTCAGAGCCTCTGACAGGTAAACCTGTTCACAGGGGGCCTGCTACCTGCTTTCAGTATAAGCAAATAGGACACCGTTGGTATGATCCCCAGTGTCCCCAAAAGGGTCAGTATACGCCACCCTATGCACCCCTGTCAGATGGCGAGTGTAGCACTGGGAAAGGAGGGGATGGGTGCCCAAGGTGGGTGGGGTCCGCTGAAAAGTCCCTTGTCTCCTTAGGTGACTTTGAGATGGTTCTTGAGACTCAGCTGCCTGATAACACTAAGAAATACAGGCAATGGGTGATCATCAATGACCATTGAGTGGAGGCTCTTAGAGACAACGGAGCCAGTGTGACAGCTGTCAGGTGCGGGAAAGCAAGCCAGTCAAGAAACCTCAGGAGCTCCAACACCCTCTTACTCATCCCTTTGAAAACACGCAAACAAAAAACTGCGGCACGTTCCTTAGCAGGAAATGCACCCAAAATCTGGAACTTCATCCCTGTTGATATCAGGACTATCCCCTCCTTTGTAAAATTCAAAAGACTCCTAAAAGACCTCTACCTCAACCGTGCCTTCCCGAAATGAAATCCGAAACACACAACCCTCCACTCTGCAGCCACCAGGCAATGCTCATCCACTCCCTACCTCATCCCGCTCCCTACCCCCCTCCTTGTGCACAGCCTTTCGGAAGAAGATTTAGCTCAAGATTTTGTCCACACATCGAGACTACCTCTGGACCGCTCTACCTCATTGACGCACCTCAGACGCACAGCACACTGGAACTTTTGAACACTTATGTTTACCTTTGTCTCTTTATGTGATTTCTCTCCTATCTGGTGAAAAGCGTTCCGATACCTTCGGGTCTAGCCAGCGCTTTATAAAACCTCTTAAATAAATAAATAAACTTGGTGTCTGAAGAGCAGGTGGTCCCCGATGCATTTTACCCAGTTGTTGCTGCTGATAATACAGAGAGCCACTGCAAGGTGGCTCAGGTTCCCTTCGAGTTGGGGGGGGGCTCTCAGGTACTCTCCAAGTAGCTGTGAGGCTAGCCATGCCTGTTGATTGTCTGTTGGGCAATGATTTAGAGAGCTCCCCTTGGGATAAGGTGACGAAGAAGGCTCATTTGGAGATGTTGGGTCTGCCTGGCATGTGTGACCACTCTGTCTATGGCAACCAGTAAGGATGAGGTTTATCAAAAAGGAAACAGACACTTGTAACACTAAGCCATTGGTTATGTAAATTTAGGGTAACCTCAAAAACCCTATGCACATGTGGATATTGCGGTATATATGGTTCATCCGCCCCGCATATGGGTTGTTGGCAGTTATCATTGGTTACCCTAAGTTAGTGGTGTTGCCAGCCTCAACCTTAGGCACCTCTGGCATATAGTGCAGTGTCCAGAGAAGCAGGAAAAAAGGGTGTGTCAAAGAAAGTTAAACCAAGGAAAAAAGGGGATTTAAAAAAACTGAAAAATCACCCTAAGTGATTTTATTATATGGTGTGATTTTCAGGTTGTTAAAAAAGATCTATTACTACTAGATAGATCGAGTAACTAGATCATAGTAGTTGAAAAAACATTTATCACACAAACGTCGACATGTTTCTGCTCTGTCGGCCCACAGGGGTCTATAGAGCATTCGTCAGGACTAACAGTAAAAATAGACATACATTTTTCGAATTACTCACACCTTTTGTGTAGTATTGCGTTTATGACCTGTATACTTTGCAGGGTTATGACTCCTCCGTTTTCTGAAAAGAAAAAAGGGGGAGAGAACATCGAGGTAGACACACTCTTTTATACTCAATCCTAATTTAGGCTAGTACACAGTAGAATAACATTATTATTCGTTCTTTACTAGAATCGGAAATATTCATTTCCGAAGTCGGGAGGGTTTTAGAACATGATTTGAGCTTATCGCGCCGTGAACTGGGAAATGTACACACGTTGCAGGCACCTTCAACACGCGTGAATTGAAAGAAGTGCGCGCTGGCCTCTTGTCAAGCAGGATATGTTATAGGAAAGCAGGCTATAAGGGCGCGCGGGGAAGCAGCTACTACAAAGGAACCAATTCGGTAAAATGGGCGAGTTATGTTAAACGCAGCGCTTTAGCGTACCTTGTAAACAGAGAGTACTTGCTTGCGTCGGGGGGCCCTCAGGACTCAGAGCTGTGTTTGAAAAGATATATCGAGTTTAATCAATATTCTGTTGGTCACCTTACCGAGATTCAGTAGGAAATGCTGCACGACTCCGCCATTACCCGCGTGTGCTAGTGTTCACGTCTTGTGCTGACTCTGCCCCCGGAAGTTAGTTAATCCGGCCGGGCAGGCGTTTTTTAAGGGGCAGGCACTTACTGCTCACGTGTTAGCGAGCGTATCTAGATGGATTGTTTTTTGTGTAAACAAAACTTTATTGCTCACATCAAGGGGAAATGGGAATTCAGCGAGTGGGGTTAAGAAACCGACACTCTGGCGTTGATAGGTAAGTTGTCTTTCATAAACAAAACTTTGCAGCTTGCATCAAGGGTATATGGGATTTTGGCGAGTGTTGTTATTGAACTGGGCAGTCTTTTATAATGTAGATGGTACATCGTATAGAGATTCAGTACAATTGGATTGATGATCCATCATTTAGAGAATTGATGCCACGGAATAGAATCATTAAGGCCATTTTCATGAGTTCTGAGGCGTTCCACCCACCTCTGTTCTTTTTCGAATAAAGTCCTTTCACATCTCTGGGATTTATCGGTTAGCATTTCAATTACTGACCAGTGGATGTCATCGCAGGAATGTCCTACTTGCACAAAATGGGTACACAGTTTTGTGGTATTCTTTTTTAATCTTATGTTACTGCGATGTTCGCCAATCCTTGTTTTTATTTTGCGGCATGTCATCCCGATGTAACGTTTTCCGCAGGGGCAAGTCACTGTGTAGATGACATGGGTCGAATTGCAATTCGTGTGTTGACGTTGTTGCCACAAAAAGGTGTCAGAAAGCTGTAATGTTTTTGTAGCAGTTGTAGTTTTGCATGCTACGCATGACCCACACGGGTAGTGTCCAGTTACTGGTGACATAGTTATGTCCCTGGGCAGGCTCACTTGTAGTTTTTTTGGTGGCGGTCGAGTATGTACCAAGACATCCTTGATGTTTTTAGATCTTCTATTGGCAAACCTTGGTCTGGGCCAATTGAATTGTCCTGTGTGAAGGATATTCCAGTTCCTATTAACTAGTTTCTTTACTGCGTAGGATGCCTGGCTGAATGTTGTCACACAGGTGGTTAGGTCAGGTATTGCTTCTTTCTCAAATGTTTGTAGGAGGCATTCTCTCGGTTGGTTTGTAGCTCTTTTTTTGCAGATTTTTATTGTTTTCTCTGTGTAGTTTCTTTGTCTCAGTCTTTCACATAATTCATTGGCTTGTAGTTTATAATCTGAGTTGTTACTGCAGTTCCTCTTCAAACGAAGGAACTGGCTATAGGGAAGGTTGTCCCTCAATGGTTTGGGATGAAAGCTTTCATATGACAGAATGCTGTTCTTGGCCGTGGGTTTCCTGTATGTTTTTGTGTGTAACTCATTATCCTTTACGAATATGGTTATGTCGAGGAAATCAAGGTTGCAGCTGGTGGCTGTATGTGTAAATTTAAGCCATGGGTCAAGGCTATTCAGCCAATTCATGAAAGTCTGTAGGTCCAATTTGTTGTCCCAAATCATAATGATATCATCAATGTATCTCTTCCAGTATAAAATACTGGAAGAGAAGATGTTGTCTACATTGATTATGTTGAGTTCTTCAAAGTGACTGACATAGAGCCCTGCCACCGAGGGAGCGAAGGCGCTCCCCATGGATGTTCCATGGATTTGAAGGTACATATCGTCTCCAAAAGCGAAGAAGTTTTCCTTCAGTGCTAACTTACAGCACTCTAGAATGAAATGTCTTGGTGTTTTGAATTCCCAGTTTTTAGAGAATAAGACGTCTTCTAGAACTTGCATGGTGTCGTTTTGAGGCAGACTTGTGAAAAGGGCTTCAACATCTAGGCCCACAAGAAGCATAGTTTGCGGGTTGAAAGGTTTTTTATCTATTTGTACCAAAAGGTCACGTGTGTCCTTTAGATATGCCGGTGTTTGTTGGACAAGAGGCTTCAAGAATTCATCGGCAAATTTGGAAAGTGGTTCCAATATTGAGCCGATGCCCGAAACTATCGGGCGTCCTGGCGGTGGACTTCTATTTTTATGAGTTTTTGGCAAAGAATAAAAATAGGGGGTAATAGGTTCCTTCGCCATCAAAAAGTCAGCCTCCTTCGGTGTGATCCAGCCTTTCGTCTCGGCTTCATTGACCATAATCGCAATGGTGTTCCTGAGTCTGTCAGTGGGGTCTGTGTCTATCTTTAGATAGAACCTTGTATCAGATAACAGAGCTAAGCACTGTGAGTCATATCCTTCTTTGCTTAAGATAACAGTTCCACCCCCCTTGTCTGCTGGCTTGATCACTATTTTCTCATTAGTTTTTAGTGCTTCCAGGGCCAAGCGTTCTTTTTTACTTAGGTTTTGGTAGGGTTTTTTGTATTGCAATTTGTCTACTCCGTTTAGGAGTGCCTGCTCAAATGTCTGTAGTTCTGGATGTACGGTGGAGGCTGGTGGATTAAAAGTGGATTTATTCCTCAAATTGGTATCACCCTGTTCTGTCCTCCCCATGTTGGAATTATGATTGGAGAAGAAGGCCTTCAATTTTAGAGTCCTGCAAAATTCAGCTAATTCACTCTTCAGTTTAAAAGTGTCAAGCCTGGGGGTAGGAACAAAACCCAGACCCTTGTTAAGGATTTCGATCTGTTCTTGTGGTAAATCAATACCCGAGAGGTTAATTACTAGGGATTGGTTTTGCTGGTTGAGGGGTGCGATGCTGCCATGCTGCGTGTTTGTACATTCCTCTGTTGGTCTTGCCATCTGAGGGATTTTTTCTTGCCTCTTGGCTGGTTTTGGCCTCTCGATAAAAAATGAGGCTCTTTTTGGGTGGTGTGCAGATTATGCCCCATTTGCTGATCTCCCAAGTTTGGCATTTGTTGCATGCCTTGATTGTATGGATCCATCCAACCTCCATATGGTGTAACAAAAGGCTGGTAATAAGGCATGTTGTACCCGTGAAAAAATGGTCTCTGCCATCTATTTCCTCTCCTCGGGCGATTTTGTCTAAAATTACTCCTGCCTCTCTTGGGGAAGAAACCATCTGTACTATTGAAGGAATTATTAGAGGAATTGTTAGATTCGTTGTCAGATCCTGTATCCTGGGGAGTGTATTCCTCCACGGTATATGGATGCATCTTTTCTTGGTTGAATTTCTTTAAATCTTTGCCAAGTTTGTTGAGCTTACTTTGTGTTAGGAATTCTCGAGTTTCCTCTAATTCCTTATTGATTTCATCCAGCCTTTGTCTGTATACTGCAGGGTTGATACACTTCTTGAGCTCTTTTTCACAATCTTCAATCTCTTTTAGGAGTTTATCTGATAGTCTTTTTGCAGTTTTTACAATTAGTACCAGGTAGTCGAGAGTACACTTCCACGATATTGAGGACCAATCTCGTCGGAAGGCTAGGTCGCTTAAGAAGATACGTGGGGCATTGGTGACCCAGAGGCCTCTTGGGGCTGCTTTCACTCTCAGATATTCGGTCATAATGATTCCGTGTATAGATGTTCTCATCTCTTCTCTCTTTTTCTCCGTCAATTTTTCCCAGTCATCTGCCTGTGCTAATGCTTCCGTAAGTTCAGTGTTCTGTAAGAGGGATTGTCCTGCCAAAATTTCATCTATGTCACTCGCATCATAGCTCAAACCAAGATTACCCTCCATTTAGAGTTTCGTGGTAATATCTATATATTCCAAAAAAGCGTATATAGGATATATAGTCCCGCTGCTGTCCGCAGCTTAAGTATCAATCAATCAATAAGGAGGGACTAGGGATTTAGAAGGTCTGTTTCATTCCCCAGGGAAAGTACAAGGTTTATCAAAAAGGAAACAGACACTTGTAACACTAAGCCATTGGTTATGTAAATTTAGGGTAACCTCAAAAACCCTATGCACATGTGGATATTGCGGTATATATGGTTCATCCGCCCCGCATATGGGTTGTTGGCAGTTATCATTGGTTACCCTAAGTTAGTGGTGTTGCCAGCCTCAACCTGAGGCACCTCTGGCATATAGTGCAGTGTCCAGAGAAGCAGGAAAAAAGGGTGTGTCAAAGAAAGTTAAACCAAGGAAAAAAGGGGATTTAAAAAAACTGAAAAATCACCCTAAGTGATTTTATTATATGGTGTGATTTTCAGGTTGTTAAAAAAGATCTATTACTACTAGATAGATCGAGTAACTAGATCATAGTAGTTGAAAAAACATTTATCACACAAACGTCGACATGTTTCTGCTCTGTCGGCCCACAGGGGTCTATAGAGCATTCGTCAGGACTAACAGTAAAAATAGACATACATTTTTCGAATTACTCACACCTTTTGTGTAGTATTGCGTTTATGACCTGTATACTTTGCAGGGTTATGACTCCTCCGTTTTCTGAAAAGAAAAAAGGGGGAGAGAACATCGAGGTAGACACACTCTTTTATACTCAATCCTAATTTAGGCTAGTACACAGTAGAATAACATTATTATTCGTTCTTTACTAGAATCGGAAATATTCATTTCCGAAGTCGGGAGGGTTTTAGAACATGATTTGAGCTTATCGCGCCGTGAACTGGGAAATGTACACACGTTGCAGGCACCTTCAACACGCGTGAATTGAAAGAAGTGCGCGCTGGCCTCTTGTCAAGCAGGATATGTTATAGGAAAGCAGGCTATAAGGGCGCGCGGGGAAGCAGCTACTACAAAGGAACCAATTCGGTAAAATGGGCGAGTTATGTTAAACGCAGCGCTTTAGCGTACCTTGTAAACAGAGAGTACTTGCTTGCGTCGGGGGGCCCTCAGGACTCAGAGCTGTGTTTGAAAAGATATATCGAGTTTAATCAATATTCTGTTGGTCACCTTACCGAGATTCAGTAGGAAATGCTGCACGACTCCGCCATTACCCGCGTGTGCTAGTGTTCACGTCTTGTGCTGACTCTGCCCCCGGAAGTTAGTTAATCCGGCCGGGCAGGCGTTTTTAAAGGGCAGGCACTTACTGCTCACGTGTTAGCGAGCGTATCTAGATGGATTGTTTTTTGTGTAAACAAAACTTTATTGCTCACATCAAGGGGAAATGGGAATTCAGCGAGTGGGGTTAAGAAACCGACACTCTGGCGTTGATAGGTAAGTTGTCTTTCATAAACAAAACTTTGCAGCTTGCATCAAGGGTATATGGGATTTTGGCGAGTGTTGTTATTGAACTGGGCAGTCTTTTATAATGTAGATGGTACATCGTATAGAGATTCAGTACAATGGGATTGATGATCCATCATTTAGAGAATTGATACCACGGAATAGAATCATTAAGGCCATTTTCATGAGTTCTGAGGCGTTCCACCCACCTCTGTTCTTTTTCGAATAAAGTCCTTTCACATCTCTGGGATTTATCGGTTAGCATTTCAATTACTGACCAGTGGATGTCATCGCAGGAATGTCCTACTTGCACAAAATGGGTACACAGTTTTGTGGTATTCTTTTTTAATCTTATGTTACTGCGATGTTCGCCAATCCTTGTTTTTATTTTGCGGCATGTCATCCCGATGTAACGTTTTCCGCAGGGGCAAGTCACTGTGTAGATGACATGGGTCGAATTGCAATTCGTGTGTTGACGTTGTTGCCACAAAAAGGTGTCAGAAAGCTGTAATGTTTTTGTAGCAGTTGTAGTTTTGCATGCTACGCATGACCCACACGGGTAGTGTCCAGTTACTGGTGACATAGTTATGTCCCTGGGCAGGCTCACTTGTAGTTTTTTTGGTGGCGGTCGAGTATGTACCAAGACATCCTTGATGTTTTTAGATCTTCTATTGGCAAACCTTGGTCTGGGCCAATTGAATTGTCCTGTGTGAAGGATATTCCAGTTCCTATTAACTAGTTTCTTTACTGCGTAGGATGCCTGGCTGAATGTTGTCACACAGGTGGTTAGGTCAGGTATTGCTTCTTTCTCAAATGTTTGTAGGAGGCATTCTCTCGGTTGGTTTGTAGCTCTTTTTTTGCAGATTTTTATTGTTTTCTCTGTGTAGTTTCTTTGTCTCAGTCTTTCACATAATTCATTGGCTTGTAGTTTATAATCTGAGTTGTTACTGCAGTTCCTCTTCAAACGAAGGAACTGGCTATAGGGAAGGTTGTCCCTCAATGGTTTGGGATGAAAGCTTTCATATGACAGAATGCTGTTCTTGGCCGTGGGTTTCCTGTATGTTTTTGTGTGTAACTCATTATCCTTTACGAATATGGTTATGTCGAGGAAATCAAGGTTGCAGCTGGTGGCTGTATGTGTAAATTTAAGCCATGGGTCAAGGCTATTCAGCCAATTCATGAAAGTCTGTAGGTCCAATTTGTTGTCCCAGATCATAATGATATCATCAATGTATCTCTTCCAGTATAAAATACTGGAAGAGAAGATGTTGTCTACATTGATTATGTTGAGTTCTTCAAAGTGACTGACATAGAGCCCTGCCACCGAGGGAGCGAAGGCGCTCCCCATGGATGTTCCATGGATTTGAAGGTACATATCGTCTCCAAAAGCGAAGAAGTTTTCCTTCAGTGCTAACTTACAGCACTCTAGAATGAAATGTCTTGGTGTTTTGAATTCCCAGTTTTTAGAGAATAAGACGTCTTCTAGAACTTGCATGGTGTCGTTTTGAGGCAGACTTGTGAAAAGGGCTTTAACATCTAGGCCCACAAGAAGCATAGTTTGCGGGTTGAAAGGTTTTTTATCTATTTGTACCAAAAGGTCACGTGTGTCCTTTAGATATGCCGGTGTTTGTTGGACAAGAGGCTTCAAGAATTCATCGGCAAATTTGGAAAGTGGTTCCAATATTGAGCCGATGCCCGAAACTATCGGGCGTCCTGGCGGTGGACTTCTATTTTTATGAGTTTTTGGCAAAGAATAAAAATAGGGGGTAATAGGTTCCTTCGCCATCAAAAAGTCAGCCTCCTTCGGTGTGATCCAGCCTTTCGTCTCGGCTTCATTGACCATAATCGCAATGGTGTTCCTGAGTCTGTCAGTGGGGTCTGTGTCTATCTTTAGATAGAACCTTGTATCAGATAACAGAGCTAAGCACTGTGAGTCATATCCTTCTTTGCTTAAGATAACAGTTCCACCCCCCTTGTCTGCTGGCTTGATCACTATTTTCTCATTAGTTTTTAGTGCTTCCAGGGCCAAGCGTTCTTTTTTACTTAGGTTTTGGTAGGGTTTTTTGTATTGCAATTTGTCTACTCCGTTTAGGAGTGCCTGCTCAAATGTCTGTAGTTCTGGATGTACGGTGGAGGCTGGTGGATTAAAAGTGGATTTATTCCTCAAATTGGTATCACCCTGTTCTGTCCTCCCCATGTTGGAATTATGATTGGAGAAGAAGGCCTTCAATTTTAGAGTCCTGCAAAATTCAGCTAATTCACTCTTCAGTTTAAAAGTGTCAAGCCTGGGGGTAGGAACAAAACCCAGACCCTTGTTAAGGATTTCGATCTGTTCTTGTGGTAAATCAATACCCGAGAGGTTAATTACTAGGGATTGGTTTTGCTGGTTGAGGGGTGCGATGCTGCCATGCTGCGTGTTTGTACATTCCTCTGTTGGTCTTGCCATCTGAGGGATTTTTTCTTGCCTCTTGGCTGGTTTTGGCCTCTCGATAAAAAATGAGGCTCTTTTTGGGTGGTGTGCAGATTATGCCCCATTTGCTGATCTCCCAAGTTTGGCATTTGTTGCATGCCTTGATTGTATGGATCCATCCAACCTCCATATGGTGTAACAAAAGGCTGGTAATAAGGCATGTTGTACCCGTGAAAAAATGGTCTCTGCCATCTATTTCCTCTCCTCGGGCGATTTTGTCTAAAATTACTCCTGCCTCTTTTGGGGAAGAAACCATCTGTACTATTGAAGGAATTATTAGAGGAATTGTTAGATTCGTTGTCAGATCCTGTATCCTGGGGAGTGTATTCCTCCACGGTATATGGATGCATCTTTTCTTGGTTGAATTTCTTTAAATCTTTGCCAAGTTTGTTGAGCTTACTTTGTGTTAGGAATTCTCGAGTTTCCTCTAATTCCTTATTGATTTCATCCAGCCTTTGTCTGTATACTGCAGGGTTGATACACTTCTTGAGCTCTTTTTCACAATCTTCAATCTCTTTTAGGAGTTTATCTGATAGTCTTTTTGCAGTTTTTACAATTAGTACCAGGTAGTCGAGAGTACACTTCCACGATATTGAGGACCAATCTCGTCGGAAGGCTAGGTCGCTTAAGAAGATACGTGGGGCATTGGTGACCCAGAGGCCTCTTGGGGCTGCTTTCACTCTCAGATATTCGGTCATAATGATTCTCAATGAAGCCGAGACGAAAGGCTGGATCACACCGAAGGAGGCTGACTTTTTGATGGCGAAGGAACCTATTACCCCCTATTTTTATTCTTTGCCAAAAACTCATAAAAATAGAAGTCCACCGCCAGGACGCCCGATAGTTTCGGGCATCGGCTCAATATTGGAACCACTTTCCAAATTTGCCGATGAATTCTTGAAGCCTCTTGTCCAACAAACACCGGCATATCTAAAGGACACACGTGACCTTTTGGTACAAATAGATAAAAAACCTTTCAACCCGCAAACTATGCTTCTTGTGGGCCTAGATGTTGAAGCCCTTTTCACAAGTCTGCCTCAAAACGACACCATGCAAGTTCTAGAAGACGTCTTATTCTCTAAAAACTGGGAATTCAAAACACCAAGACATTTTATTCTAGAGTGCTGTAAGTTAGCACTGAAGGAAAACTTCTTCGCTTTTGGAGACGATATGTACCTTCAAATCCATGGAACATCCATGGGGAGCGCCTTCGCTCCCTCGGTGGCAGGGCTCTATGTCAGTCACTTTGAAGAACTCAACATAATCAATGTAGACAACATCTTCTCTTCCAGTATTTTATACTGGAAGAGATACATTGATGATATCATTATGATCTGGGACAACAAATTGGACCTACAGACTTTCATGAATTGGCTGAATAGCCTTGACCCATGGCTTAAATTTACACATACAGCCACCAGCTGCAACCTTGATTTCCTCGACATAACCATATTCGTAAAGGATAATGAGTTACACACAAAAACATACAGGAAACCCACGGCCAAGAACAGCATTCTGTCATATGAAAGCTTTCATCCCAAACCATTGAGGGACAACCTTCCCTATAGCCAGTTCCTTCGTTTGAAGAGGAACTGCAGTAACAACTCAGATTATAAACTACAAGCCAATGAATTATGTGAAAGACTGAGACAAAGAAACTACACAGAGAAAACAATAAAAATCTGCAAAAAAAGAGCTACAAACCAACCGAGAGAATGCCTCCTACAAACATTTGAGAAAGAAGCAATACCTGACCTAACCACCTGTGTGACAACATTCAGCCAGGCATCCTACGCAGTAAAGAAACTAGTTAATAGGAACTGGAATATCCTTCACACAGGACAATTCAATTGGCCCAGACCAAGGTTTGCCAATAGAAGATCTAAAAACATCAAGGATGTCTTGGTACATACTCGACCGCCACCAAAAAAACTACAAGTGAGCCTGCCCAGGGACATAACTATGTCACCAGTAACTGGACACTACCCGTGTGGGTCATGCGTAGCATGCAAAACTACAACTGCTACAAAAACATTACAGCTTTCTGACACCTTTTTGTGGCAACAACGTCAACACACGAATTGCAATTCGACCCATGTCATCTACACAGTGACTTGCCCCTGCGGAAAACGTTACATCGGGATGACATGCCGCAAAATAAAAACAAGGATTGGCGAACATCGCAGTAACATAAGATTAAAAAAGAATACCACAAAACTGTGTACCCATTTTGTGCAAGTAGGACATTCCTGCGATGACATCCACTGGTCAGTAATTGAAATGCTAACCGATAAATCCCAGAGATGTGAAAGGACTTTATTCGAAAAAGAACAGAGGTGGGTGGAACGCCTCAGAACTCATGAAAATGGCCTTAATGATTCTATTCCGTGGCATCAATTCTCTAAATGATGGATCATCAATCCCATTGTACTGAATCTCTATACGATGTACCATCTACATTATAAAAGACTGCCCAGTTCAATAACAACACTCGCCAAAATCCCATATACCCTTGATGCAAGCTGCAAAGTTTTGTTTATGAAAGACAACTTACCTATCAACGCCAGAGTGTCGGTTTCTTAACCCCACTCGCTGAATTCCCATTTCCCCTTGATGTGAGCAATAAAGTTTTGTTTACACAAAAAACAATCCATCTAGATACGCTCGCTAACACGTGAGCAGTAAGTGCCTGCCCTTTAAAAACGCCTGCCCGGCCGGATTAACTAACTTCCGGGGGCAGAGTCAGCACAAGACGTGAACACTAGCACACGCGGGTAATGGCGGAGTCGTGCAGCATTTCCTACTGAATCTCGGTAAGGTGACCAACAGAATATTGATTAAACTCGATATATCTTTTCAAACACAGCTCTGAGTCCTGAGGGCCCCCCGACGCAAGCAAGTACTCTCTGTTTACAAGGTACGCTAAAGCGCTGCGTTTAACATAACTCGCCCATTTTACCGAATTGGTTCCTTTGTAGTAGCTGCTTCCCCGCGCGCCCTTATAGCCTGCTTTCCTATAACATATCCTGCTTGACAAGAGGCCAGCGCGCACTTCTTTCAATTCACGCGTGTTGAAGGTGCCTGCAACGTGTGTACATTTCCCAGTTCACGGTGCGATAAGCTCAAATCATGTTCTAAAACCCTCCCGACTTCGGAAATGAATATTTCCGATTCTAGTAAAGAACGAATAATAATGTTATTCTACTGTGTACTAGCCTAAATTAGGATTGAGTATAAAAGAGTGTGTCTACCTCGATGTTCTCTCCCCCTTTTTTCTTTTCAGAAAACGGAGGAGTCATAACCCTGCAAAGTATACAGGTCATAAACGCAATACTACACAAAAGGTGTGAGTAATTCGAAAAATGTATGTCTATTTTTACTGTTAGTCCTGACGAATGCTCTATAGACCCCTGTGGGCCGACAGAGCAGAAACATGTCGACGTTTGTGTGATAAATGTTTTTTCAACTACTATGATCTAGTTACTCGATCTATCTAGTAGTAATAGATCTTTTTTAACAACCTGAAAATCACACCATATAATAAAATCACTTAGGGTGATTTTTCAGTTTTTTTAAATCCCCTTTTTTCCTTGGTTTAACTTTCTTTGACACACCCTTTTTTCCTGCTTCTCTGGACACTGCACTATATGCCAGAGGTGCCTCAGGTTGAGGCTGGCAACACCACTAACTTAGGGTAACCAATGATAACTGCCAACAACCCATATGCGGGGCGGATGAACCATATATACCGCAATATCCACATGTGCATAGGGTTTTTGAGGTTACCCTAAATTTACATAACCAATGGCTTAGTGTTACAAGTGTCTGTTTCCTTTTTGATAAACCTTGTACTTTCCCTGGGGAATGAAACAGACCTTCTAAATCCCTAGTCCCTCCTTATTGATTGATTGATACTTAAGCTGCGGACAGCAGCGGGACTATATATCCTATATACGCTTTTTTGGAATATATAGATATTACCACGAAACTCTAAATGGAGGGTAATCTTGGTTTGAGCTATGATGCGAGTGACATAGATGAAATTTTGGCAGGACAATCCCTCTTACAGAACACTGAACTTACGGAAGCATTAGCACAGGCAGATGACTGGGAAAAATTGACGGAGAAAAAGAGAGAAGAGATGAGAACATCTATACACGGAATCATTATGACCGAATATCTGAGAGTGAAAGCAGCCCCAAGAGGCCTCTGGGTCACCAATGCCCCACGTATCTTCTTAAGCGACCTAGCCTTCCGACGAGATTGGTCCTCAATATCGTGGAAGTGTACTCTCGACTACCTGGTACTAATTGTAAAAACTGCAAAAAGACTATCAGATAAACTCCTAAAAGAGATTGAAGATTGTGAAAAAGAGCTCAAGAAGTGTATCAACCCTGCAGTATACAGACAAAGGCTGGATGAAATCAATAAGGAATTAGAGGAAACTCGAGAATTCCTAACACAAAGTAAGCTCAACAAACTTGGCAAAGATTTAAAGAAATTCAACCAAGAAAAGATGCATCCATATACCGTGGAGGAATACACTCCCCAGGATACAGGATCTGACAACGAATCTAACAATTCCTCTAATAATTCCTTCAATAGTACAGATGGTTTCTTCCCCAAGAGAGGCAGGAGTAATTTTAGACAAAATCGCCCGAGGAGAGGAAATAGATGGCAGAGACCATTTTTTCACGGGTACAACATGCCTTATTACCAGCCTTTTGTTACACCATATGGAGGTTGGATGGATCCATACAATCAAGGCATGCAACAAATGCCAAACTTGGGAGATCAGCAAATGGGGCATAATCTGCACACCACCCAAAAAGAGCCTCATTTTTTATCGAGAGGCCAAAACCAGCCAAGAGGCAAGAAAAAATCCCTCAGATGGCAAGACCAACAGAGGAATGTACAAACACGCAGCATGGCAGCATCGCACCCCTCAACCAGCAAAACCAATCCCTAGTAATTAACCTCTCGGGTATTGATTTACCACAAGAACAGATCGAAATCCTTAACAAGGGTCTGGGTTTTGTTCCTACCCCCAGGCTTGACACTTTTAAACTGAAGAGTGAATTAGCTGAATTTTGCAGGACTCTAAAATTGAAGGCCTTCTTCTCCAATCATAATTCCAACATGGGGAGGACAGAACAGGGTGATACCAATTTGAGGAATAAATCCACTTTTAATCCACCAGCCTCCACCGTACATCCAGAACTACAGACATTTGAGCAGGCACTCCTAAACGGAGTAGACAAATTGCAATACAAAAAACCCTACCAAAACCTAAGTAAAAAAGAACGCTTGGCCCTGGAAGCACTAAAAACTAATGAGAAAATAGTGATCAAGCCAGCAGACAAGGGGGGTGGAACTGTTATCTTAAGCAAAGAAGGATATGACTCACAGTGCTTAGCTCTGTTATCTGATACAAGGTTCTATCTAAAGATAGACACAGACCCCACTGACAGACTCAGGAACACCATTGCGATTATGGTCAATGAAGCCGAGACGAAAGGCTGGATCACACCGAAGGAGGCTGACTTTTTGATGGCGAAGGAACCTATTACCCCCTATTTTTATTCTTTGCCAAAAACTCATAAAAATAGAAGTCCACCGCCAGGACGCCCGATAGTTTCGGGCATCGGCTCAATATTGGAACCACTTTCCAAATTTGCCGATGAATTCTTGAAGCCTCTTGTCCAACAAACACCGGCATATCTAAAGGACACACGTGACCTTTTGGTACAAATAGATAAAAAACCTTTCAACCCGCAAACTATGCTTCTTGTGGGCCTAGATGTTGAAGCCCTTTTCACAAGTCTGCCTCAAAACGACACCATGCAAGTTCTAGAAGACGTCTTATTCTCTAAAAACTGGGAATTCAAAACACCAAGACATTTCATTCTAGAGTGCTGTAAGTTAGCACTGAAGGAAAACTTCTTCGCTTTTGGAGACGATATGTACCTTCAAATCCATGGAACATCCATGGGGAGCGCCTTCGCTCCCTCGGTGGCAGGGCTCTATGTCAGTCACTTTGAAGAACTCAACATAATCAATGTAGACAACATCTTCTCTTCCAGTATTTTATACTGGAAGAGATACATTGATGATATCATTATGATCTGGGACAACAAATTGGACCTACAGACTTTCATGAATTGGCTGAATAGCCTTGACCCATGGCTTAAATTTACACATACAGCCACCAGCTGCAACCTTGATTTCCTCGACATAACCATATTCGTAAAGGATAATGAGTTACACACAAAAACATACAGGAAACCCACGGCCAAGAACAGCATTCTGTCATATGAAAGCTTTCATCCCAAACCATTGAGGGACAACCTTCCCTATAGCCAGTTCCTTCGTTTGAAGAGGAACTGCAGTAACAACTCAGATTATAAACTACAAGCCAATGAATTATGTGAAAGACTGAGACAAAGAAACTACACAGAGAAAACAATAAAAATCTGCAAAAAAAGAGCTACAAACCAACCGAGAGAATGCCCCCTACAAACATTTGAGAAAGAAGCAATACCTGACCTAACCACCTGTGTGACAACATTCAGCCAGGCATCCTACGCAGTAAAGAAACTAGTTAATAGGAACTGGAATATCCTTCACACAGGACAATTCAATTGGCCCAGACCAAGGTTTGCCAATAGAAGATCTAAAAACATCAAGGATGTCTTGGTACATACTCGACCGCCACCAAAAAAACTACAAGTGAGCCTGCCCAGGGACATAACTATGTCACCAGTAACTGGACACTACCCGTGTGGGTCATGCGTAGCATGCAAAACTACAACTGCTACAAAAACATTACAGCTTTCTGACACCTTTTTGTGGCAACAACGTCAACACACGAATTGCAATTCGACCCATGTCATCTACACAGTGACTTGCCCCTGCGGAAAACGTTACATCGGGATGACATGCCGCAAAATAAAAACAAGGATTGGCGAACATCGCAGTAACATAAGATTAAAAAAGAATACCACAAAACTGTGTACCCATTTTGTGCAAGTAGGACATTCCTGCGATGACATCCACTGGTCAGTAATTGAAATGCTAACCGATAAATCCCAGAGATGTGAAAGGACTTTATTCGAAAAAGAACAGAGGTGGGTGGAACGCCTCAGAACTCATGAAAATGGCCTTAATGATTCTATTCCGTGGCATCAATTCTCTAAATGATGGATCATCAATCCCATTGTACTGAATCTCTATACGATGTACCATCTACATTATAAAAGACTGCCCAGTTCAATAACAACACTCGCCAAAATCCCATATACCCTTGATGCAAGCTGCAAAGTTTTGTTTATGAAAGACAACTTACCTATCAACGCCAGAGTGTCGGTTTCTTAACCCCACTCGCTGAATTCCCATTTCCCCTTGATGTGAGCAATAAAGTTTTGTTTACACAAAAAACAATCCATCTAGATACGCTCGCTAACACGTGAGCAGTAAGTGCCTGCCCTTTAAAAACGACTGCCCGGCCGGATTAACTAACTTCCGGGGGCAGAGTCAGCACAAGACGTGAACACTAGCACACGCGGGTAATGGCGGAGTCGTGCAGCATTTCCTACTGAATCTCGGTAAGGTGACCAACAGAATATTGATTAAACTCGATATATCTTTTCAAACACAGCTCTGAGTCCTGAGGGCCCCCCGACGCAAGCAAGTACTCTCTGTTTACAAGGTACGCTAAAGCGCTGCGTTTAACATAACTCGCCCATTTTACCGAATTGGTTCCTTTGTAGTAGCTGCTTCCCCGCGCGCCCTTATAGCCTGCTTTCCTATAACATATCCTGCTTGACAAGAGGCCAGCGCGCACTTCTTTCAATTCACGCGTGTTGAAGGTGCCTGCAACGTGTGTACATTTCCCAGTTCACGGCGCGATAAGCTCAAATCATGTTCTAAAACCCTCCCGACTTCGGAAATGAATATTTCCGATTCTAGTAAAGAACGAATAATAATGTTATTCTACTGTGTACTAGCCTAAATTAGGATTGAGTATAAAAGAGTGTGTCTACCTCGATGTTCTCTCCCCCTTTTTTCTTTTCAGAAAACGGAGGAGTCATAACCCTGCAAAGTATACAGGTCATAAACGCAATACTACACAAAAGGTGTGAGTAATTCGAAAAATGTATGTCTATTTTTACTGTTAGTCCTGACGAATGCTCTATAGACCCCTGTGGGCCGACAGAGCAGAAACATGTCGACGTTTGTGTGATAAATGTTTTTTCAACTACTATGATCTAGTTACTCGATCTATCTAGTAGTAATAGATCTTTTTTAACAACCTGAAAATCACACCATATAATAAAATCACTTAGGGTGATTTTTCAGTTTTTTTAAATCCCCTTTTTTCCTTGGTTTAACTTTCTTTGACACACCCTTTTTTCCTGCTTCTCTGGACACTGCACTATATGCCAGAGGTGCCTCAGGTTGAGGCTGGCAACACCACTAACTTAGGGTAACCAATGATAACTGCCAACAACCCATATGCGGGGCGGATGAACCATATATACCGCAATATCCACATGTGCATAGGGTTTTTGAGGTTACCCTAAATTTACATAACCAATGGCTTAGTGTTACAAGTGTCTGTTTCCTTTTTGATAAACCTTGTACTTTCCCTGGGGAATGAAACAGACCTTTTAAATCCCTAGTCCCTCCTTATTGATTGATTGAACCAGTAAGGATGTGCAAGAGATCCTGGAGCCTGAAAGTATGGCCCAGGAACCAGCCTTAAAGAGAAGAGGTAGGGGTCACGGGAAACCAGCCTCCATTGTTCCCTTGGTCCAGGAAGAGGCAGACCTTGAAGGGGATGCCCTGGAACCTACAGCAGAGCAAGTTGCTGAACTGGGGGACCTGTCTGAGTTGACCCATTGGCAGCAAGAAGGAGACCCTCCAGGGAGGAATTTTGTGCAGAGCAGAAGTAGTACCCCTCTCTTGTGGGTTTGCGGCAACAGGCCACAAACCAGGCAACTGGTGATCAGTCTGGATGACATTGGATCTACTGGGAGAACAAACTCCTGTATACAGAGCCTAAGATTGCTGAGCATGGATCGGCCCGTGTGCTGGTGGTACCCCAGCACTTCAGAGCCTTCCTACTGGGGTTGGCTCATTATGTGCCTTTAGCTGGACATCTGGGGCAGGACAAGACCTTTGAAAGGCTTGTCACCCACTTTTATTGGCCCCAGATGCGGAATAGTTCAGACACTCATTGTAGGACTTGTCAAACTTGCCAGGCAAGTGAGAAAAGTGGAAGGAAGCAAAAGGCTCCTCTCTAACCTTTCCCTGTAGTCAGTGCCCACTTTGAACGGGTGGGCATTGACATTGTGGGGCCACTGGACCCCAAGACAGCCAGGGGCAACAGGTTTATCCTGGTCTTGGTGGACAATGCTACCCAGTACCAGGAAGCCATCCCGCTCAGGATAGTGAAGGCCCCCGTGGTGGGACGTGCACTGATGGGGATTTTCTCCCGTGTGGGGTTGCCCAGAGAGGTGGTGTCAGACTGTAATACCAACTTCATATCTGATTATATGAAGTCCCTGTGGCAGGATTGCGGTGCTACATACAAGTTTACCACTCCTTACCACCCCCAAGTTAATGGGCTGGTTGAGAGATTTAACCTGACCCTTCAAGGCATGATTATGGGTCTTGAGGAACCTATGAGGTGTAAGTGGGACGTCCTCTTGCCATGCCTTCTTTTTGGCTACCGTGAGTTGCCACAGAAGTCCCTAGGGTTCAGCCCCTTTGAACTGCTGTATGGACACCCGGAAAGAGGACCTTTGAGTCTGGTCAAGGAAGGCTGGAAGCAATCTCCCAGGAAACCTCCCCAGGATGTATACAGTTACATGCTGGTCTTCAAGACCAGACTAGGCGATTCAGACAACTCACCCAGGCGAATATGGAAGCCAGCCAGGAGGAAATGAAGCAGTGGTATGATCAGAATACCACTCTGATTGAGCTACAACCTGGACAGAAAGTTTGGGTCATTGCCCCTTTATAGCATTGTGCACTCCAGGACAAGTGGACCGGACTATTTGAGGTGGTGGAGAGCAAGAGTGATGTCACCTATTTAGTGAACTTGCGGTCTCCTAGGAACCCTTTGCGGGTCCTTCATGTTAACCGCCTGAAGCCCCACTTAGAAAAGTCCAAAGTGGGCATGCCCCTAGCGACAGTTGATGAAATGGAGGTGGAGTCTGCGCCTCATCCTGACCTCCTGTCTGCAACAGAGCAAGATGGGTCAGTGGATCGTGTCAGCCTCTCTGCCACACTGACCCCTGTACAGCAGCAAGATTGTCGCCAACTATAAGGGCAAATCTCGGTTTGTTTTCTCTGGTTCCTGGTGTCACTGAGTAGTGCGTCCATGATGTGGACACTGGGGACAGTCCTCCTGTGAAGCACAAGGCTTACTGAGTGACTGACAGGGTCAGAGCTTACATCAAGGAGGAGGTCTCCAAGATGTTTGCCTTATGGGTGATTCAGTTCTCCAACAGTCCTTGAGCCAGCCCAGTGGTCTTGGTGCCAAAGGCTGCCGCACCTGGTGCCACAACTGAACTCCAGTTCTGTGTGGACTACAGAGGACTCAATTCAGTCACCAGGACTTAGGCGCACCCCATCCCTAGAGCTGATGAGCTCATTGATCGGTTAGGGGCTGCACAGTATCTCAGCACGTTTGATTTGACGTCAGGGTACTGGCAGATCGCCTTAACTGATGGTGCCAAAGAGAGGTCAGCATTCTCCACACCAGATAGGCACTACCAAATCCGGGTTATGCCCTTTGGGATAAAGAATACCCCTGCCACCTTTCGGAGGTTGGTCAACCAGGTGTTGGCTGAACTGGAAGATTTTAGTGCCGCCTACCTGGATGACATTGCAGTGTTCAGTGCCAGTTGGGAAGAACATCTGCGCCACCTCTGGGAAGTGTTGATGGCACTGCGCAAGGCAGGCCTCATGATCAAGGCCAGTAAGTGCCAGATTGGGCAGGGTTCTGTGGTGTACTTGGACATCAGGTAGGGAGCAACCAGGTGGCGCCCCTACAACCCAAGAATGATACCATCCTGGCATGGGAATCCCCAGAGACCCAGACACAGGTGAGAGCCTTTTTAGGACTCACGGGGTACTACATGAGGTTTGTCAAGTGGTACAGCAACATTGTTGCACCCTTGACTGAGCTGACTTCCAGGAAGCAGCCCAAGAAAGTGAACTGGACTGACACCTGTCAGAAGGCTTTTGACACCCTGAAGACTACCATGTGCACAGCACCTGTGCTTCAGGCGCCCAAATTCTCAAAGGAATTCATTGTACAAATAGACGCTTCAGAGCATGGTGTGGGGACTGTTTTTTCACAGATTAATGAGGAGGGCCTATACCAACCGGTAGCCTTCATCAGTAGGAGGTTACTTCCACTGGAACAGAGGTGGAGAGCAATTAAGCGTGAGGCATTTGCTGTGGTCTTTGCACTGAAGAAGTTGAGACCATACCTGTTTGGGACTCACTTCCGTGTTCAGACAGACCACAGGCCCCTCAGATGGTTGATGCAGATGAGAGGTGAGAACCCAAAGTTGTTGGGGTGATCCATTTACCTACAGGTGATGGACTTTACTGTGGATCACCGCCCAGGTATAGAACACGCCAATGCTGACGGTCTGTCCAGATTTTTCCACCTTAGTGAAGAGAACTCCCAAGGGGAAGGGTAGTTCTCCCCTCATTTCAGCTGGAGGGGACACGTGTTAGACCTGGTATCATTGGCGTGAGTCTCCCTTCCATTTTTTTACTGATTGCCTCCTCTGTTTTTGATCTGTTTTGCTGGTTAGATGCTTTTGGGCAAGGTGCCACTGTTAATCAGTGCCACAGCGCAAGTGCTCCCTATGTTAAATTTATGTATTTATTAGTGACTCCATTATTAGGTTATTTGATTTACTTGTCAGACCAAAGTACAGTGGACCATGTGTGTCCAGAGCTTGTAAATCAAATGCTGCTGGTGGGCTTGCAGCACTGGTTGTGCCACCCACAGCAGCAGCTTGTAAAGTGTGTCTCAGGCCTGCCACCACAGAGCCTGTGTGCGGTCTAGTACTGCCATGTTGCTTGGTAAGTGCACCCACTTGCCAGTCCCTAAACTTTCCCTTTTCTTCATATCAGACACCCCTAAGGAAGGCCCAAGGGCTGGGTGCATTGTAATTATAAGGTAGGGCATGCACTGGTATGTGTGGCATGTCATAATAGTGAATTACAGCCATTTTCGTTTTTGACTATTGCATGGCTACCAGTCCCCATAGGCCAGAATGTGCAGTTTGATTATAACATCTTTTAATCCTAACTGACCCAGGGAACATGGTAGAAATTCGAATTTAGTATGCCTGAACTCAGAACGATAAAATACATCTTTGAGTAAAGTTGGTTTTAACATTATGTGTTTGAAAATACCACTTTTAGAAAGTAGGTATTTTCTTACCTAACTATCCAGCCTGCCTCTGCTAGCTTGTGTATTGGTATGTCTGGTTTTGTGCGTGACAGGGGCTGCGGGATTCCAGGAGACAGGGTGAGTCAGCACAAGACTGAATAGACATATTTGCATGCAGATGGTTGGGAGGAGTAGCACCTGGGTCTGAATAGGGCTGTGCCTGCCTTCCACAATGCTGGCTCCACCTCCTGTTGTGCGTCTGATGTCCCTGGCCCACACTGTCAAAGGAAAGAAGGAGTCCTTTAAACAAAGTGCTCCACTGCAGAACTGGTTTGACTAGGTACAAGCCCCTTTGCCTTCAGAGGACAAAGGATTTTGCAGTATAAATATGGGGACCCAGACCACAAGACTTTAGATCACTTCTGGAACAACAAGACTAATCTTGTTTTGCCAAGGAGAAGAACCAAGGAAGCTGTAGGAGTTGTACTGCCCACCTGCCAGTGTGCTGTGTTGGCCTACAGTGGTGTCTTCAGTGCCAAGGAGAAGATAAGGAACTCCTAAAGGACTTTCATCATCATGCAGAATATTACTCCAAGGGCTTGATTTGAGCTTGCCTCATGACCGAAGTCTCAGGGTTACCAGTCTTCACCCCTTCTGTTTGCCTACATCTGGAACTTGCTAATCTAGATGCTACAGAAGGAATCCTGCTACACCGACGCCAGCGAGCGACGCCATCATCTGCATCAAAGCTATGAGCGCTGCTCGGACTTGCAACGTAGACCAGATGCTGGCACCCATGCCACATCGACGCCAGCGAACGACATCGTAAGCCTGCCATAGCAGTGAGCGCTGCTCTGACTTGTGACGCCGTTCCGACGCCTGCTGTTGTGCTGCATCGACTCCGAAGCCGACATCATCGCGGAGCCGATCGTCGACGTGGGTGGTCAAGAATCCATCGATATCGCGACATCGTACGGAAACGTGGTTTCGGCGCCATCATAATTCCACCTCCTCTCCGGTCAGGAACAGATTCCTCCCCTGCCTGCGCAAGCATCCAGGACACTGACGCATCATCTCCCCTGAAGTAAGGAACCGACGCCACAACGCCCCAATGACGCTGCACCTCCCCGACTCCGTGAGCTGTCTTTGTTTTTGCTTTCCAAGGTACTGTTCTCTGTGGGTTTGTTTTAACTCCGGGCCCAAAGAAGCACACCTCGTGGTCAGTGCCGTACTATGGGATTTCTTTGACCTTGATGTCATGATAACTCCGGTTGGGGTTATCTGTTGCTAAAGACTGCTTTTAAGTGAATACCCTATTCTTGAACTATTTCTACCATCTTGAAGAATTATTATTGATTACAGTATTGTGGATTTTTGTCATTTGTGGTCTTGTGTTAAGTCTACATGAAGAATACTTATTTTTATAAAAACCTGTGTTGTGTCCATCTCTAGGGTTTTCACTGTATTACTGTATGTGTTCACAAATCCTTATCACACTGCTTCAACTTGCCCACCACATCATTAATTACCTTAGGAAATCTCATCTCCCATTCCTATTTGGCAAAGCCAATACACCCTTACGTTCCTTCTTGAGGAATATTTGTTCAGTATTGTTAGGATCTAATATTATGCCAAGATTTGTTTGCTCCAACCATCACAATAATGACTACCGTTAAGCCATCACATATACCTTGGCTGGCGTACTATTAGTGTACTATTACCTTTGAAAGCTACCTCAGCATCAAATTCACCCAAAACCTCAATGGGTTTACCTTCATATGCAACATGTTTATCATTTGCATTTATTTAGTTAGTTGATGTTTTTGAATGCATTCCAAACTTTTGTTCTAATCAAAGTGAAAGGTAAGCCAGAATGAGCTATTACAACCACAGGAACATCTCTAATACTCACCAAACAACACATTTAATTTAATTTAAAGGAATGTAACCCAGTTGCAGAACATTGTCCTTCTCGCATTTAACTTCCGAAGATACCATATCCATGCACAACACTACACTCTCATCACTGGAATCAGAAACCTCCTGTACTATGTCACTTGCACTGACAAGTTTAAATCTTTGACCCATGCCAGAGTTGCATGCGTTGGCAAAGGGTTCCTTCTTTTTACATTTCATACATACTTTGTCATTTGCAGTATATCATTTAGAGTTTCCAAAATGATTGTTGCTCCTACATCTATAACACTTGAGAGTCTTAGACTAGGGAACCTCTACATTTATTTTTCGCCATGCCCTTAATATTCACCCCATATCTTGAGAAGTTGATCCTTTCAAAAAAATAGACATCTCTGTTGAGTAAGATGCTGCTCTCTCAATTCCAACTGCAACTTCCACCACTTATTCTAATGTAAGATTAGGTATAGTCAGCAATGTTTCCTGAATTTCCTTGTTGTTGGTATGCTCGTAAATATGGTTTCTTATTAATTCCTTCTCAAAATTCTTATACTCACAAGTGGAAGCCAACCCTCTTAGAGCACCTACAACATTTTTAATGGATTCACTAGGTAGTTGATCATGTCTATAAAACTTGTGCCTTTTGAAGACTACGTTCTTGCAAGGTTTAAATCTAGCATCCAACATTTTTGAAGCTGATGCATACTCATCTTCAAATTCACCATCACCCATGAAGAGCTGACGAGGTAAATGTATGGAAATCTTTCTGCCTTTGGAACCAAGGCAATGCCTCAACAATGCATACTTCTTCTGTGTGAAATCATCAGCCGAAATGGCATTAGGATAGGCTTCAAAAGCTACAAACGGAGGTGGAAGTACAATGCTCTGCTGCAGTATGAATAGTGATCCTGCGCAGATCCTAAATGTTGAAACACTACTGATGCTCATAAACTTACATACATTGAACATAGATTACCTACAAAATTCACAATTAAACATCTGCAACGGTGAGGGAAATATTAATCACTTAGAGGCCTAGAACCTTGATGAAAAGTACGTGTCACTGTGAAGTTTAAAACATATTCAAAACAATGGCGTGTAAGGTGTACACATCACGATTAGTTAATATTGTATGGTAGTGTGCATGTCACTGTGAGATAAAAACGTATTCAAAATAATGATATACAAAGTTTGCACACATCACCGTAAAATGAAATCTACTTCACATCAAATCATGTATCACTGTGTAACTGGTTATTACCATGTATCAGATCCTAATATACAAGGTGTGCATATCAACATAGACTGGGCGAATTGGCACCAACAACACAAAAACATCCAATTATCCGCATGCTGAGAACAAATGTGAAGAAGGAGTGAAGAAATGCTTACAACGATGAATACTGAAACCTCCGAAATGGCCATGGTAAATCACTAGAAACTCAATTCTCCCCAGCATGCAAGATGGCCACTGTTGACACCTAGACTAGACTAGACATAATATTGGTGTTACCATTAGCGGTGCGCTCTATTTCCATAGGCGATGGAAGAAGTAGTGCTAGCACAGCGCAGTACATTCAATATGGCATCCGACGATGACCAGATCATCAACAAAGTTGGCAACCATTGCTGAAAAACAGGAACTCTACCACACCTCCCTGGCGATAGAAATCCCTACGAAGCACATAGCTTCTGTGACAAGAATACCGCTCCCAGACTGAATTCACTGATGAGCTCACTTTTATATTCCGTGTTTCCCCCTTCAAATCCAATGTTTCTAGGAATGCAGAAAAGATACAGGCCACAAGCATGGCCACTCTCCCACCAGTATAGTCGCCAATTAAAAGCTGCAGTTCACCACAGGCTTTGGTAGAAATATTTTCTTCTTCTTTTATTAAGCATCTTCATACACACAGCCAGGTACACCGGGTTACTACAACTGTCGAAGCAAGGTTTGAAAATATACTTTCCATCTTGCACTCCAAATTTCTGGTGTACTGTTCCATCATCCACTATGGAAATACCATTATGAAATCTCACTAAGAAGCTCCCAACACGGAGTTCGTGATGTCAGTCTCTGTGCGCCCACTTAATATAACCAGTGAATTTGCATCTTTCATCACCGCTCTGTAGACTTCAGAAGCAGAGGATAGGGTAGAATTCTTACAAGGTATATATTTGCCATTCCTTATGCGCAAAACAATTGACAGACTGAAAGGTCACATCTCTGAAGATGAAATCTTTGGGGTGATAAAATCTATGCCCAGCGAAAAGTTATATATCCGTACATAAAGAAGAAAGGACACCCTTTAATGTGCAAGCTATAGACTGATCTCCCTAATTAAATTGAATGTTAAAAATATTGGCTAATTCATTAGTGAAGCTACTAATGGAGATCACCCTTATTCACAGAAAGCAGAATCGCTACAAAATATGTAAAAGGTTAGGAGTGATGGCCCTTAATCTAACGCCTGCTTTTGAATGGTATTAGTGTTTGGTGCTGCCTCAGATTTACACCTCATTGTAAATCTGGGGCAGTGTCAAAAAGCAATGGGTGTTGCGGTTGAACGCCCACAGCAACACCCATTGCTCGCCACTTTCACGCAAATATCTGCTTGAAATCGCCTCTTTGTAAATATGGAGCAGGGCATTGCGCCACCAGAAGGTCGGAAAAGGGACATTCCGGTGGTGCAATTCCCTTGTGAAAATGCCCCTGTGAGTGCTAAATAATTTTGAAAGCTTCGGTTCTTTGATTATTTTTTTTTACAAAACCAATGATTCAGTCAAAAGAGACATATATGTGTAAATATGTTTAGAGAGAAGCTTATCACATACAATGTTGATGAGTGAATACATAGTACATGAGGGTTGGATTAGGATCAAAAATAGGCACGACACGCAAAAAAAATGTGGCCCACATTTGCGGATTGCCTTTCTGCAAAACACTGCTTAGGCAAAGTTTTATGAAAAGAAGGGGGTGCGGGGGGAAAGTTTTATGAAAAGAAGGGGGTGCGGGGGGAAGGGTGTGCGGGGGTCTCTGACAGAGGAATGTTTTCTTAACTTCATCTCGAATTTAAAAAAATGATTGGATTAGTTAACACTGGTGAACCACACATGAATACACTTCAGCTCAGGCCCCCTGCCCCGTCTCAATCTGCATGTAATAATGAGAGGGCCCAGCGAGGGAACGGGAGCGACACCTCCCCCGTTGGTAAAATGGAGGTAACAGTGGCTCATCTGCCTCCAGAAAGGCCACTAAGCCCCCCACTGAACCGCTGGCGGCATCCAAACAGCACAGATACTGCCCAAATTGGCTCCCAGGCAGACCAAAAAAGCGGCTCACAGCTGGAAGTCGGATACCGCCCCCTCAGCCATTACCTTACCAATCTGACCCTGTCTTCTATAGCCCTCTCACATAGCCAATAGTCTACAAAATCTAGTTTGGCCATGAGAAATCCTATGCCTGCCAGGACCTGTCTTTCCGCGGGAACCCTCCCACTCTTCCATAATACCCAGGAGCCCTGTTTTACGAGTAAGCACCATCAGCACTTCAGAATCGTATAGTGTATTCGTAGCTTTCATGCAATGTGTTTACATAAATAGAGAGAACTAAATAATGTGAAATAAGTCTCTTAATTTTAGAAAACACCTCTGTCAGGTCAAGGACTTGTGTATAAAAATCTGACGCAGTCTCTTAGGAGTACAGTAAATCTTGCACAGAAATTTCAACTCTACTAAACAGACCTAGCCAAGGATTGCTAATTCTCAGGATGACATCTTGGCTTATGGTCAGTCACCTTCCCAAACAGATCGCAGGTACATACTTAGTCCTTGCCAAACTGGATTATTGCAATGGGCTCTATCTTGGAAGGCCCGAGAAGCAGTTACACAAGCTTCAGATGATTCAGAATGCTGCTGCAAGGCTCCTGCTGGGGATCCCCAAGTTTCAATCAGTGGAAAAGCATCTTCAGATACTGCATTGGCTTCCATTTAAGTGTTGCATTAAGTTTAAGGCCTTATGTATTACATGTAAGGCGCTACATGGTACTGATCCTAAGTTCTTGAGGCGGTCACTGCATTGGTACTCTCCCAACAGATGCCTCCGGTCTGAAGGGGCGAAATTGATGCTCTCTAAGAGATTCAGTAAGTCTTAGTAGGGCGGCAGACTCTTCACAGTGGGTGCTACAAAGCTCTGGAATACCCTCTGCATTTCTATCAGAAGCCTTCCTTCTTTGATATCCTTCAGGAAAGCCCTTAAGACCTCGCTATTTAACAAATAGTGCTCTAGCGTGCTTCAGGACTGTTAGCGCCATGACACCGCTTGGTATTTGTGCACTGAATAAGTTTTAATAACATAACATGCATCAGTCTGATGCATTCCATACCAGGGAGAGATAAACCTAGTAGATACCTTATTCTGCCAGGGGAACAATCACTAGGTTAGCCTCCATGGAGCTCAGGAAACGTTCACCAAGGACCAATAGTGTGATGCCATGTAGTTCTAATGATGCACAAATACCTGAAAAATTAGAATTTATAGAGCTGCAACTTGCATGCAAGAGCCGTAAATTATTCCCAACGATCCCCCAGCGCTGTGATCTCTATAAAGTCCCAGGTGCAGGAACCCTGCAGGTCAGCCTATTCAGCTAGCCATGCACCCTGCCATAAGGGTACCACTTCTGTTCATTTGCTCTCCAATCGAATTGATCTCATAACTGTCTGCCAACAATCTTGTGTGATTCTTGATTTGCCTGGTAGTGCGGCATGAACCTGTGAGCCATACTGGAAACCCAGTAGGGCAGGATTATTGACTACATCAAGGCCCAAGTGCAGAGTAGGATCATCTCGGATGCCAAACAACTAATAGTTCACTTCTGGCAACTGGGTGGCCCAGGTGTATAGTGTATCCACCATGCCAAAGCAACCTTCATAAAGTGACTGGACACATTTATCCATCGATATCCTGGGATGTCTGCCAGCTCATAAGAAACAAGGGTTCTCACAGCATAAAAGAAGCGCCCCAGCATTCATTACAGTGATACAGTTTTAAACAAGGTCACTCTTCGCATTATGAAAAAAGAGGGTAAGATTCCTGTATAATCCCACAGAGGGCCTCCAGTAGTAGGGTAATGTTTATATCTCAATTCATTCTCGGGTCCATGATAATGTGCAGGCGGAAAATAATTCAAGCATTCCCCCATTACCTTTTTGTTTTCCTCAGTGCGTTGACCAGTAAATGCAGTATTGTACTCCAATTTTAAAGAATCTGCAGACTGTGCTTTCAATAGATGATAAGAATGACCAGCCTCAACAACCATGGTAATATGGACTTACCTCATTTTTTTCCCAAAGAGTGAGTTCCAATTTTGTTTGCTCTAATTTCTGGGATCGATCAACGACAAAGTAAATGATGTATATGCTTCCAGCAAGTGAGAGAAGTACAAGAATGTTTGCAATAATTCTTAAAGTTATAGTCACTGCCCTAGAAAAAAAATATGTTCAAGTGAATAATTTTGAAATTGTAAAGCCAAACATTTTTAAAAGAATTGGGGACATGGCATAATGTCAAGTTTACAGTTAGTTTAATATTGTCAAACTTTATTCATCAAGCATGCAGAGAGTTATCTTATGGCTGAAACAAACTCAGTACATTTCAAAACACAAACGATCCAATACGCACCGCAAAAACATGATTTTTAATGTAGATGCTTGTTAGAAATGGGATTTCTGGTTGGCTGAGGCTTGCGCCAAAGCCATGCAGAAACCACCACTCTAGTCAGGGCAAGGGAGTTACACGCTGAAGATAACCCCCTTGGTAGCTTGGCATGAGCAGGCAGGCTTATTCTGTTTTGTAGTTCCTATATTCCCAATAGGCTCTGTGCATTGGAATAATATATACTATAGATTTGACGTAGGACTGAGGTCTACTAGGTCTCTATTGAATATATTAGACTTAATTGTGAGTGCCAGCTAGCTCAGAGGTCACTAGAAACTTTCTCGAATAAACAAGAAGGGATTAGTTTCTGACAACCGCATAAACATGACAACTTTGTTTCCCAAGAATAAGAAATATATCTCTAGAGTCGCGGAAACAATAGATAGTTATTTCACTCAGTCAATCGTGCATGCTTCGTTTCACCAGAGGTGCAGAGAAATAGAGAGACGGGTGTTTTCAATAAAAAGTATTTATTGAACAGTCTTCTTTCTCATGCAGAGGAAATGAACTGCTACAATCGTAATACTGGTAGCAAAGTACAT
This sequence comes from Lissotriton vulgaris, assembly GCF_964263255.1. NCBI lineage: Eukaryota > Metazoa > Chordata > Amphibia > Caudata > Salamandridae > Lissotriton > Lissotriton vulgaris. Next base: position 1,995,068,400 of record NC_141687.1, read on the forward strand.
TAAGTAGCGTACAGAGAGTATTATAAAATAATACTGTAAAAGCATGATTTGGTTGCTCAGCCATGAAATACATAGAATACATACATTAATAAATAAAGACTAAAAAGTACTCAACTGGTGCTTCTAAAATACGCCTACCCCGGTGTACCTAACCTAGGTCTAGTACAAGAGAAGAAGTAAGTGAGGTGTAGCTTAGTTTCAGTATTCTTTGCCAAGAATCTATCCAAGAATTCTCTAAGGGTCTAATCAGCTCCGTACATTGGTTTTAGAATGAAGGAGGTCTGGAATCTCTCTCTCAGGACTCGATTTCCCAACAACCCGCAAGGGTAGCTTGGAAACACTGGAGCTGGATTTCTCGGAAAGAGAAAAGACAGCGTCTTTCTCAGTGCGTCTGCTAGAGGGTAGGCTCCCTTCGACACTTGCTGAGGCGAGCTGTGTCGTGTAGGTAGATAGTTGAACTGCTCCAAACCACCGTGTGTTTGCCTGGGCAAGTGTGGGCATATTTATAGCTTGAAGGTGCCGAGTTTGACGTAAGGATGGACATAATAACGTCATCAAAGACTCAGTTCTTTGAAAACTCCATGAGTTCTTGGTTAAATCAATATTCAAGCAAGGGGAAGTCCCTGACTGCTGAAGGCGGGTTTTTCCAAGGAATCGTTGTGGATTTTCAGAACTAGTGAAAGTAGCCATGCCGTATTTGGACTGCATAGGCTAAGTCTAAATATGGTTATGATTTCTATGCCTATAAAAGGATAGGGTGATTTATACCTATATATGGGCATGAATCGGGAAAATTACACTAGTGTCCTAAATTCATATACAAAATCCCAGAGGCAATGTGTAAAGCATTTGCACACGCACACAGCAACAACATCCCAGGCACACCACAAAAGGGAAACCATACAAGGTTATATCAAAAATAGCCTTTGTATTCTCATAACACGTTAGAATAGTAATCACATAATATACATAGTGCCACCTGGCACTAGGTCATATCTACAAGGGATTATTTGCACCTGGCAGGGCCACATGGGCCGCTGTCAGCATCATCACTTAAAACAGAGCAAATGTAGATCATATAATACGTAGAACACATCCAGTACTCACTGGCCATTACTGTACTCAGCATCATCCTGTAACATAAACCATATAATGCACAATCTCACATTATCTATCCACAAGACAGGGCAACCCAATATTCCCCTGGAACTGGGTATGTTCAATAACAACAGCAGAAAAGTTCCTGAAGGAATTATTTCATATCATTTAACATTTTAAAGGAATGTCATAAAAATGAACATCATTCAATAAACAACCGGAGATTGTATTTATATAGTCATTGAGTTTATATCATCAAAAATAAATTATTTAGTCAGCATAGGCAAAATCAATATGAAAATTTATGAATGGCAACCAGAACAGAAAACTGCTATTTCAATTTTTTCATGAGCAGTGATGACGGACACTTTTGCGTATTGTATGGACAATATATACAATGTATGCCATATATACATTAGTTACCAACTATATACATTTATTTACAATGCATAGTCAGATGACATCCGCAAAACAGTGTCAGTGCGCCGACGTTTCGGTCTCAGATTTCATGACTAAACGAGACCATCCTCAGGACCAATGTTGCACCATGAATCTACAGTGAAACAATATATAATCTATAATCAATAATCTCCAAATTGTGTGGTGTGTACCGTCTACCCCCACCAGTTATAGTGTCTAAGGAGTGGGAATAATGTACAGTGTCTATCTACATATATACACAAATATATATACAAATGCATAACCATGCACTACAGGAACAATAAAGTGCAAGTCAGGGGTAGTGCAGGTCAGCTATCTCTAAACCAAGTGTCCACATCTAGAAAAATGAAACAGATATAGGTCTTCTGAAAGTACTTACACGTGATAAGCCACAAAGAATCAGTCCTATATAAACATAAACCAAAAAATCGGTAAGGAAATGTCCACACCACTTTGACTACCTCTTCCTATACAGTATGTGGACCTAAAAAAGCTTACCTCCTGAATATGATATTTAACTAAAGACAGGTCCACACTTTCAATCGTGGGTTCCGGGCATATTCAAAATGCCGTCCTCGAATCTAAGTGACATAAACCACGAGTAAATACAACGACCAGATGAACCCAAAACTATAAGTCAACCTAAAAACGCTCAGGTCCGCGCTGTCGCGTGATGTATTCTAAGTCCTCTCTACTTACTTAAACTGGGAGTAAAACACCGCGTCAATCCAAGGCTCTCTGAATCAGACGAGTGCCGATCGGCGTCTTCCTGGTTCTCAAAGGCCGGTGGGACGGTAATCACACGGGATTACGTGTGGCGTAGCGGCCATGTTTGTCAGGCAAGACGGTATGCTGGGCAGAACTGCTCGATCCCAAGCTACCTATCTTTACGGTACTAACCCCCCCTTTAATGAATTCCCTGTATTTGAATAGGGTCCCCCTATGTTATTGAGCTGTAGGATTGAGACATTTAACATGGGTAGCTTGGGATCGAGCAGTTCTGCACAGCATACCGTCTTGCCTGACCCTCACTGTTAATACCATAGAGTCAGGCAGCCCCTGTTGGGACAAACATGGCCGCTACGCCACACGTAATCCCGTGTGATTACCGTCCCACCGGCCTTTGAGAACCAGGAAGACGCCGATCGACACTCGTCTGATTCAGAGAGCCTTAGATTGACGCGGTGTTTTACTCCCAGTTTAAGTAAGTAGAGAGGACTTAGAATACATCACGCGACAGCGCGGACCTGAGCGTTTTTGGGTTGACTTATAGTTTTGGGTGAATCTGGTCGTTGTATTTACCCGTGGTTTATGTCACTTAGATTCGAGGACGGCATTTTGAATTTGCCCGGAACCCACGATTGAAAGTGTGGACCTGTCTTCAGTTAAATATCATATTCAGGAGGTAAGCTTTTTTAGGTCCACATACTGTATAGGAAGAGGTAGTCAAAGTGGTGTGGACATTTCCTTACCGATTTTTTGGTTTATGTTTATATAGGACTTATTCTTTGTGGCTTATCACGTGTAAGTACCTTCAGAAGACCTATATCTGTTTCATTTTTCTAGATGTGGACACTTGGTTTAGAGATAGCTGACCTGCACTACCCCTGACTTGCACTTTATTGTTCCTGTAGTGCATGGTTATGCATTTGTATATATATTTGTGTATATATGTAGATAGACACTGTACATTATTCCCACTCCTTAGACACTATAACTGGTGGGGGTAGACGGTACACACCACACAATTTGGAGATTATTGATTATAGATTATATATTGTTTCACTGTAGATTCATGGTGCAACATTGGTCCTGAGGATGGTCTCGTTTAGTCATGAAATCTGAGACCGAAACGTCGACGCACTGACACTATTTTGCAGATATCATCTGACTATGCATTGTAAATAAATGTATATAGTTGGTAACTGATGTATATATGGCATAAATTGTATATATTTTCCATACAATACGCAAAAGTGTCCGTCATCACTGCTCATGAAAAAATTGAAATAGCAGTTTTCTGTTCTGGTTGCCATTCATGAATTGTCATATTGATTTTGCCTATGCTGACTAAATAATTTATTTTTGATGATATAAACTCAATGACTATATAAATACAATCTCCGGTTGTTTATTGAATGATGTTTATTTTTATGACATTCCTATAAAATGTTAAATGATATGAAATAATTCCTTCGGGAACTTTTCTGCTGTTGTTATCAATCTCACATTAGGCGCCAAATTCATTGTATGCCAACCTCATCAGTCTAACATATTAGACCCTAATCGCTCACATTAGGGGTATACTCACAGTAGGACATAACCTCACCAGCATATACACATTAGGCACATAATCCCATCTAAGCATGGGCGAATTTTGCGAATCTCGCGTTCGCGAATTTTGCGGATTTGCGAACTCGCAATCCGCAAAATCCGCGAATTCCCGCGAATTTGCGGATTTTTTTTTTTTGTGTTCGCCCGTGTTTCTTCCAGTTCGCGAGGGTTTTTACAATTTCGCAATTTGCGAACTTACCTGTCGGGTCGCAAGTTTTGCGAACTTGTTGTTTCTACGTGTCCAGCCTGTTTGGGACACTCTTCTTCATCACTGCCACTCTCTGTCACCACTGCCACTCTCTGACTACTCATGCCACCCTCTGGCCCACCCATGCCACCCTCTGTTTCATCACCACACCCTCTGGTTGTCCAGTGTACATTATTTTCGGCAAAGCAAAGCACACCTTCCCTGCCTCAAGTGACCTGAATTAATTTGGGGCTGATTAATGTGTCACAGAATATTTTTTTAGCTGGCACCTGCTTCCTTAGTGCGCCCTGATTAGTGATCTTTTGCACTTGCTAAGTGCTTTCATTGTTGCAAAATTAGTTACAACACCTGCCCTGCCCCAACTGACAATAATGAATTAGGGGCTGATTAATGGATTTTAACTTCCAGCCTGGCTCCTGCTTGTCTCCCTTAGCTGTAATTCAGGACCTTTGTGGCATATGTGTAACTATTCTGAGGTTCAGAGCAGGGTCACATAATAGTTGCAACTGGCAACTGAACTCTGGAGGGGCCCCTCAGGAAGCACTACAGGAAATGGCTACTAATGATGAGCCTGAACTTTTGAACCTGGTAAGTAGTTTCAGTTTTGCTAAGATCGTATTTCTGCAATTTAGCACTTATTCGCGGGGCGCAAAGTTGTACTGGGAAGCCGCGAACTCACGCGAACAGTGCGAGCAGTGCGAGCAAAATCCGCTGCTCGCGGATTTGCGGATTTTGCGGGAGATTCGCGAATCTCGCGGATTGCGAATTTCCCGAAAATCCGCAAAATCCGCGAGCGAAACGGATTTTCCGCCCATGCTTAATCCCATCCCCAAAAGCATTTAGAGGCATGAATCACAGTAGAGCATCACATTTACTACATCACATAAATAACGGGCCTTCTCTAGGGCTCAAATGCCCTGCATCCAGGGCTGCTGCCAATGCAGCATAGCTCGCATGTGCGCAATTGCGCTGGGGCAGAGGAGTGCATCTCACTCCTCTCTTCTCCAAACATGCCCCCAAAGAACTGTGGCCTAAACGTAGCAGTTGCCCACTAATTGCTGGGCAGCTGTGAAGAGAGCTGTAGGTACTGGCACTCACTGTGCCCTCTGAAGCCCCCACTGGGACTTTCTGCAACACCTGTCGCCAACGTCACAGCTGCCAGCGCTGGTGCGGCGCAGCTAGGGAGATACTGGGGGCCCTGGTGCTCACAGTGCCTGGTGAGCCCCACTAGGGGACTTTGTAAATCAAACCTTGCCCCACATTGCAGCTGCCCGCTATGGCAGTGCAGCTAAGGACATACAAGTGAGCACTGGCACTACAGTGCCTTTAGAGAGACCACAGGGGGGATGGGCACCAACCATGTGCCCGAACGCGCCCCCCAACAACCAGTCCACCACTGAGCCCCACTCACCGGGCTCTCTGCTCCAGTGAAGTCTCCACTCTCTCAGCAGCACGGTGCAGCCCTCTGTTCTTCACCCGGTCCCTCTCCTGGGACCAGGACTTCTGCAAGGAGCCTGCAAGGCTCTGGACGTCCTCGTGGCACACCGGCAAGGGGACATGGCGGGCACTTATTCTCGGGCCTCTCCTCACTTTGTCAGCTCTCTCACTCATGCGGCGGGGGCAGGCACCAACAAGTGCCTCGGGCCGCCTCCGCCTTCATCACCACAGGCTGCAGGCCACAGACTTTCGCGTCACCTTCTCTCAGCTGGGGGAAGGCGGAAATGACATCTGCGAGGCCCCGCCCACAGGCAGGCGGACGCGCCTGACTTCCGTTTGTGGCTCGAGCCGCGGCGGTGAGCTCTTCTCAGGCAATACAGGGTAGGCTCACGTTTAAGGCACAGATAGCGGCGGGGTGGGCACCCGCCATTTAAAACAATCATAAAGTGGAGTGGGCTCCTACTAAATCGTCCAAATGCGGGGTGGGCTCCCGCCTTTCTCCCCTTCATTAGGGGGAATCTCCACGCTGGGATTCCTTCTGGGACGATTGCAGCTCAGCACTGCGGAGCCTTCGTGCGCCTCTTCTCCAAAATGAAGCGCTCCCAAGGTGCTAGAAGCAGACAAAGGTCCTGCAGTAAGTCCAGCAAAAGTTCATTTAGGGATCAAGGGGTAATGCAGGGTCCAGGGAGGCAAGCCCTCATGGCAGCCCCCTCTGGGCCCCAGCAGCAGCATACTCCAGCAGGATCAGCTCACCAGAACTGAACAACCTTATGGGGTCACAGCTCCTTCTTTTATACACCCTTTCTCTTTGTCTAAAGGGCAAGGCATGGGGGAACCAAATGCAACTGGTTCAGGGGCGATTTGGTGCACTTTGCTTTCCAAGCTCCTCTTCCTCTTGTCAGGTGGGGGCTCATCATCAGACACACCACAGGGGGGCGTAGCCAGCATTCACTAGGGAAGACACCATCCTATTCAGAGTCAGGGGATTACCCCTCCTACTACTCTTAGCCCAGGTGTCCCATTCAGCCTAGCGCTGACTCACCCTGCCCCTCCTGGAGCCACCCACACCTCTCAACCCCTGTCACTCACAAGCCTGACATGCAATTCACATCAGGCAGGCAGACACATAGCACACAGAAAGGCTAACTTCTAAAAGTGGCACTTCTCCACCAGTCATCATAAATCTGCACACACCATTGCGCAGCATTTATTCTCACGAGTTCATACATACTAAACTCGCCCATGTCGCTCCTCTCATACCAGGAATTACCACGGAGACACTTACCCCAATGCATTCCTATGAGAGGGCAGGCCAATCTCACCACATGTGCACAGAGAGCGCACGCACTTTACACTGGACCACAGTGCTAAAGTGCTCGGAGGCCTAAAATCACCAACACCAGGTAACATAAAAAAGCTAGGAGAATGCAAAAAGTTTCGGGGTGAACCTGCAAAAGGGCCAAGTACAACAATGCTTCATAGAAAAATAAAGATTACTCCACCTCTGCTGGTTTTGTCTCCAGTTTATGTATGTATGTGTATATTAATTTAAATATGTAATTATTAAAAGTGTAGCTAAAGGCGTGAGACCCTAAGAGTGATGGGAGCACTGAACAGTCAAAAAGCAAAAATAAGGACACCGAATTTGGGTTGCAAGAAAATAAGGACTATAGACTATCTTTTCAGAAGCATTTTAGCACATCAGTGCCATGAGGTATGTTGGAGAGTGCCAATATTTGAACATTGTACAGGCATCTGTTTGTTAGAAAATAGATCTTATTTTATTTAGAGGTTGGATTTGAATTGCATCCTTCTACACTGCTTCCAGATAGGGTACCTTTTAAATCTTTATAATTGGTACAAATCTTTATTAAACTTAACAAGAAGCCGGTGACATGTATTGTGTGTTTCTGAAACATGGTTGTATAATAATATTTGTTAGTAAGTAACCTAGGTGGGTTAGAAAATTCACAAATAACAGAAATGAGATTCCACTGCTGAGCATCTCAGTTAGAGCATCACAAATACATGTGAAACTAGAGCATCGACCACACTTTGAAATCACTGAGAACAGAGGAAAGTAGGAGTGGGTCTCTAGAAATAATTAACAAGTGAAACCCTTGGGTAGAGCACTGCTCTTGCAGCCATATGGTCTCTGTCATAGTAATGGTGGGGTGGCAGGAACACATTTAGGGAGGTGTACACTGTAGCAGCACCTCCTGGCGAGCTGGGAGACTGCAGCCAGAAACACTGCTTCTGTCAGATTGATGACATGTTGGTCTTGGCTACCACACATGCAAATCCAGACAGCCAATTTTCAGTGCTCTAATGGACAATTTTTCACAGTGGTACAGTGATACTCCCGCCAACACCATTGTGTGTGTGATGCACTCCTAGTGTTCAAATAATTAATTTCAGACTGTGCATGTGCATGACTGTGTACGCAGTTGGATAGGTGGACTACTTGACACCTTATCATGTAAACCTAATAGGAACACAAATGGGGTAATGTAACCACTCACAACATGCTCTGTCCTTGATAGACAACATGTCCAACTAATGGCAAAGCCTGAAAAATACAAGAAAGTCAGTGGAAAAGATGGCCAATTTAAAACCAATGCTTTCCATACTTGTTTTTGTTATTTTTGACATGAGATTTACCTGAGTGACATCAAATACACAGTGAGAGTAAAGCTTGAGTTGTCTGTGATGTCACTCGGAAAACTGTAACTCACAATTACCCATCTATAGTTTTTTTTTTATGCATGGCCCCGAAATCATTTGCACCTGCATATAACTGTTTGGCTGAGGGAAATAAGTAATGGGAATGCATACATAATATGGCCATAATAGGGCATTTCCTCTGTGTCCCAAATGTGAAATTTCTTCTTACCTGCCATCCTTAATCTATACCCACCACCTTCTCTGCATTCCTTCCTCCACTGCAGCAGTGCTTTCTCCTTTCAGTCAAAGCGGAAAGGCTGCATTGGTCTAACAGTCTGTGAGAGAGCCCTGTCAGCCTGGCCTGGAAGGCCCTTAAGATGTAGCAGCAGTGGGCAACGAGTTTTGTTACCAATTTTTGCTATGTCATAGCAGTGAATTACCAAATGTTTGGTCATATTATCAACAAACCGCGATAAACATCGCAGAGCGCGCTTAGTGCGTTTTTTTCTATCGCTGGATTTCTTCGCCGAGGTAGCGTGTTATTATCAACGCTTATCTCAGAGGCGATGCAAAATTCAGCAATAGAGGCGTAAACCAGCAATAGCGCAAGAAAACCAGCGCTATTTTCACTGCGCTATTGTACAGCCTGCTAGTAGGCAAGTGCGGACTCAGCCTGACAATCCGCCTTCCATTGACAAGAAGGGTAAGTCAGGTTTTAATCAGGCGTCAGAAACCAGCGATAATCGCGGTTAGAGCGACTTTTATTATCTCTTCGCAGGTACGGGCCACATTGGTAATAGAGGGAAGTTGAGTTTGCGACAGTTTCCATGTTGTTCTTGTGAGGAACGCCTACTTTGTATATCATTAGCGATAAATATCGCTGACATGCAAGGAAACAAGCGCTAGCGCATGTTAGCGAGTCCTTGTTGATTGTGCAATAGGAAAATCGCAGCGTTTCCGGCGATATGTGCCGGAAAAGCGGCGATAGTGCTCTTGATAATATTCCCCTCAGAATCTGATGTAAACAATAGAGGCTTCCTGTGGAAGCCATGCATACAATATTCATAAAACATTATACTGGGGCGGATGTTAATCCAAAACTACTTCGCAGAGTATTTGCAATGACTTTTCTGACTGCCCTCTATTTGACAGAGACAGCCTGTTGCCAGCTCTCATATCAGAAGGAGGTCATGGATCAGTAGTGGGCACTAGATACCCTTTGAGTCAGAGTTCTGGAGGTCTGAGGGATCGCACCTGTTCTGAATCGAAAAAAAGTAAAAATATCAGTTTACAAAGTGGGGGCACATTCTCGAGTGTACTGCCCTCTGTCCTAAGCTCTAGTCCTCACCTATTGTTTTCTAAAGATTTAACTATCGACATTTGGAGCTTGTGCGTTATCGAGGCCATTGTCTGTGGTATACAAGCCCCTCCCTCTGGGGCTTGAAATGGATGTCAGTTTTTAGGCAGTTTATTTGGTATTGCGAACTTATCATGAAGTATTCTCTTACTTCCTGAAGTGTTACGGAGGTGTCTATAGCAAAAACTGGTATAATAAATTAAAAAAGGCAAAATGACTCATAGCTACAATGACTACAATAGAAAAAAATGCGGTTATTTATTTGACGTGTACATTTTAAGCATTAAAAGGTCTTGAACTGAGGTGATAAAATATATTCTCGGTCACAAACATGTACATAAAGTAGTAGTGAGAGAGCATGTTTCAAATGGACGCTTACATGCATCTAGTAATATAACTGCACATAATTACAGGTTCTATACATACAGATTTGTGCTCTTTTTCTTTTCCTGTTCTTCCAGAATTGATTCCTGGAAAAAAAAATTCAACATCTAATTAAATTAACTGAAAATATAGAAACATTTTAAACTGTTACTTGTATCACACAGCATGCACATCGGTTTCTTTGCATAGACAAACATCACCAGAGCAATAACCTGGTGGTTAAATGTTGAGTGAAACGTAAGGGTTCTCAAGAGGGCGCACCAATGGATTCTACTATATACTACCATGGCACTGTAGACACATTGGCCACAGCGTGAGTTACATGGAGAAGTAACACGCAGAAGATCTTGGGAGAGTGGACGGCGTTCTTCAATGTGATCTGTATAAACTATAAAAGGTAAGTCTCTGCCTTGCTTTGTCACTCTTTTATGAACTATTGCCAGGCAAAACACGAGATAGAGGGCCTGATGACTATTCTACCTTCTCACAAACCAGGCACATTACAGTCTAAATACTAATATGTTGCATTTCTAATTTCCCATTCTCAGCGGGTCGCAAATGGACCTTCCTAAATATTATGAATGATGTAGGTTGCCTTTTGTGCCCCCCCCGGTGAATGGATGCATATACAAGGATGGTAGCCTGCAAGGGAGAGCAGACCACCATTTCTGTATCTGCTTTGCCATGTTGATTTTTTTTGTAATGTAGCCCTTGTCTATTAGAAACCTCTGTTAAGAAAAATGTTTGAAGGTTTGGAAGACACTCAGACACATGCAGTGGTCCTCCCCCCCCCCAAGCTATTAGCAAATCAGGTACCATCCCTACTGTGTTTGCAATTGCCGTCACAAACCATTCACAAATCCCATTACGGCTCTCTAATTCAGGACGGGGTTGGGGGGAAGGGGGGTTCATCTCACGCCCCCTCGTATTTTTGATTGGTAAAGGGTCGTGAAACCTCTTGTGGGAATCTGCAAACTTTTCAGAGTTCTAGAAGGGATTAAGTAACTAGTTGCCCTTATGTGGTCATAAACACAGTTATTTTGCAAATCTCAGGGTTTGCTAATGCAAAAGGGCTATGGCCATCAGGCCTGTGATGAGGTAACCCATTTTCCTTTATTTCTTGAGATGTCATGAATAAAGCTTTATCCTTTGTCCAATATTTTAGTATCTGTGTGCTGCTGTTTCTCTAAACTAGCTCAAACATAGCTGTGAGGACCCATTTTACATGTCACTGATTTCTATTAATTTTAATATATTCACCGACTCTGTATGCCCAGCACATGCCTTGCCGACCTTGTCTATTTTCGGATGTCTATATGTATTTAGTTATTGATTGTATAATCTTCATGTACAAAATAAAGTCTCTTTTAACATGTTCAAAGCCATGTTGGTTTTCTATGTGGTTCTCCAATTCTATGAAGAATGTTTACATTTGTAATGGGCTATGTAATACTCTACATACAGTCTTGCAAGGTAATATAATGAAGCTTGCCTTTTACTTTGGACGGACATAGAGTACATCACTATACTCAATTATTATAACGTTAAATCGTTCAAATATGACCTTGAGGAAAAGATATTGGGCAACAAGCGCTATTGTAAAGACTATAATTTATGAATTATTAAGAGACTATAACTAAAATAATTTGCTTAATCATGTCCAGCTATACGTTATTCAGGGGGTGTCCAGTTAATGATTACATTACTGGATTTCCTTGACAGGGTGTCCCTCAGCAGGGATGCTCATAAATTGGCAAGTAATGGACATGAGCAAATGATCTGTGACTGCACTAGCGTTCGATACTTGCAGGTCAATAGACCAAAGGATAATGCCATGCTAAGTGACTCCCGGCTCACCCTGATGCTGTTGACGATGGCAGCATTTTTACTCTCTGCAGCCTCAGAGTTCCCGATCAGGTAATCCCAGGCACAGAACACCCTCCAGCAGAACGTGTAATTCTCATCTGATGCACTGGCGAGGCTCAGTCGCGAGTTCTTGGCCATTCTGAAAAACAAGATGCCACAGGGCTTTTAATCTTGGAGAGGTCAAAATAATAAAGCAGATAAACTGAAAATAAACCGTCATAACACAAAAACAAACCGTGACCTGCTGCCGACCAAGCCAATGTTTTCTTACGTTTCTCTCCCAGGTTTTACCATATGACTATCCATTACTTTCTCAATTCTCCCCTGCTTCCTTAAATTTCTTAAATGCATTTTTCAATATGATCCCTTCACATTCAGATGCAAAGCTCTGACATTGAATCCCGAGACTTGCCTTGCATTGCATTTCCTTCAGTTCACTTCACTCCTCTTCCTTTCCTTTCCTTTCCTTTCCTTTCCTTTCCTTTCCTTTCCTTTCCTTTCCTTTCCTTTCCTTTCCTTTCCTTTCCTTTCCCTTCACTTCCCTCTTCTTTTCGCTTTCCCTTTCTATTTTCCTTTCCCTCCTCTCCCTTCCCTCCTTTTCCCTTCCCTTCCCCTCCCCTCCCTTCCCTAACCTTACCTTCTCCCTTCCCCTTCCCCCTTTTTCTTTTCCCCTTTCCCCTTCCCTTCCCTTCCTTTCCCTTTCGCGTTCCCTTACCTTCCCCTTCCCCTTTCCCTTCCCCTTTCCTTTACCCTCCCAATGGGAGGCAGCTATTAGGGCTGTCTGGATTGACAAAGGCTGTGCGAGATACAGTAAGAATAAAATAGGAGAGATTCAGAAAGGAAAAAGAAGTGGTGAGAGAGAATAAGTTGATGACGGTATGGGAGAAGAAGATTACAGAATGTCACGAGAGGTGGTGGATGTGGCAGGAACGTGTCTGTAAGAGGGGTAAGGTGAGTAGAAGCAGAAGGTATTCAAGGTGGTGAAATGATGAGTCTACAAGCTAGTGATAGAGCTAAATGTGGTATGAAGATTTTAAGAAGGGGGTATGACAATTTGGAATAATGCATTATATTTCGAAGTCCACAAATATAGCCAGTATTTTTAATTGCTGTATAGAAATACTGTAATGACAAAGCCAATACAAACGTTTTAAACACATATTTTTGCAGCACAAACTTCATTGGGCCCTGTTGTTAAAAGTTATTATTTGACATATCCAGCACAAAATGGGATGATATTGAGCTGCTCACTGGAACTACTGCATATGTTCCTGCTGCACAAAGATGACTAATTTTGGGCTTCGTCCTATGTTTAGCTCCCTCCCACGTGCTCTTGCACAGTTTGTAAGCCTATAGCTTAAGATATAGCTGGAGTTTTGAATGGTGAAAGTTTAGGTGCACAGTTAAGAGTAAATGAACATATATTATGAGACATACAATAGGGAGTGTCTTCAATGAACCAGTGCAGCTCTACAAAGCAGCTCTTTGGGTTATTTTCTATACCAAATGTATATGCCCCCAGCTGTGGAACTATAGATCCAATCAAATCTATGTGCGGCCTACTGCATGCTATCAATAGGGACATGACCAATAATTGGTCACACTGTCCAGGTTCCTGGATAATCTAATTTGACATGGGTCAACCAATGAGACTGGCCAACATTTCACAAAGCCAACTAGGATGGGAAAGTTGTGGGATGTTGCCTAGAGGCGGGAACTGGTCTCATGTGTTGCAGTGACTTAAAAGAGTAATGCTTAGAATTTCTCTCCCTGGTGGAGTGGGAACTTGCATAATGCTGCAGAATTTTGAGGCTCTACCTTTACATGATACTTTCTGCCCACGACCTCAATATTTTGTCATCACTCGAGAAAACGAATAAAAGGAGCTTAGAAGAAAATAAGTCTCAGTGTACTAGTATTACAGTTTAAGATTTTAAAGACTTCTCTTCCAGGAGTTGCACATTTGTTTTACGTAAGCAGAATGTCACAGTGGTTGTCATTTAAATATGTGTTTATTTATATATTGTTGGAAAATTTCTAAAGAGCCATATGACCTACAAGTACTTCTTCAGATCACAAAATTCCACAGTTAATAACTAATTTATAAAGACTTAGAAGAGTCTGCTTATTTTCTGTCACAGCTTTAACGTCCTTTCTTAGGCCTAATCACTCAATGAACATTCTTGATACATATATATATGCTGTGTTGGAAGTTTCGGGGTGATCCGTCAAGCGGCGGGTGAGAAAAAAGGGGGGTCCCAAAACAAGTTTTCCCCATGTTATGTCTACATGGATTTGTCATTTTTTTAGCACGACTATAGCCCAAAGTGTGATTTGGTGTGAATCCGTAGTTTCAGAGATATTCAAGTTTTAAAAATACGGCTATATGGGGACGCGAGTCCTTGCAGTGGACTCATGGATCCTACCAAAATTTGATTGGCTGGCAACACTTCAACCAGGAATTGTTGGCAGACATCTTGGGACTCTGCTTGAAGCTGCGTCCCACAAAAAAGTAAAATTTATTAAAAGGGGGCAGGGTTCCAAAAAAGGCAATTGGAGGAAATTCCTACATTTCAACATTTTAGATCTAAAATAAGATCTAAGGAGTTAGAAAAAAGAGATGCATTAAGATTTGGGTCACATAAGACATTTCTTAAGTTGTGGCAAATAATTGACTAAGGAACGGTTTTAAGGAATAAAGTGCCGATAAAAATTTTAAATTCAAATATATTAGAAATTCTAAATGTAATAATGTGATCGACTGTGATTGACTGTTTAAAATGATCACACTTTGTCATGTTTTGTCGTTATTGCTTGTTGCTGCGTTTTAAGTTTTAAGAGCTGTTGTGAACTCTTAAAATTTTATTGATTTTGCTGATGAAGTGTTATTGAAAGTTGTATATTGAGAGCTCTCCTAATAAATATTTTTTTTAAAAAGAAAAGGCGGCAGGGTAGGAATACTCTGACCCTCCCAGATATTGGGGGTCCCACAGGGACTCCACCGGGGATAAAAAGTATTTTTTAAATTTCATTTTGCCTCAAATTCACAGGTGGACTATGGATCCATGGCAAAATAAAACAAAGACATGGAGATGCTTATTAGTATGATCCATTGGTGTCTACATAATAATATATATTGCTTTTTGGGTCAGACCTTTATCGTGAGCAGAGAGGAACAGCCATGGGCACCTGCTTCTCCCCTAGCTACGCTAATTTTCATATGAGCTGTTGGGAGGAGCAGATGCTGGCACAATAATTTGCCCAAGAAATGATGGCGAACGAGATAACATGGTCGCCCTATATTGATGATCTTTTCATTATATGGCTTGGCACTAAAGTTTTGGCAGAGAGCTTTGTGGAGAGAATCTATAGTTGACCTCTCATATTAGTACACATGAAGTCTAGTTTTTGGAAGAATATCAGAAAACACTGTCTTGCATGACCGATGTTTCCCTCCAAGTAGACTAAAGTATAGCATTCTGTATGCAGAGAATCTCTGCATGTGGAGAAATTGTAACAATAATGAACAAATTCATATAGCCCATCAACAACTAAGGGACATATTTGCAATTCGTGGATATAGTCAACAGGTGTTAGATGGTGCAAGAATTAAGGCGAATAACAAAACTTGAGAGTAATTTTTGTTCTCAGATAGCAACATAAGCTCAGATAATCAGCAAGAGCAAGAGTTTCGACTTATCACAGACCATAGCACCCAACACAAGAAAGTAAGACAGATTTTCAGAAACACTGGCATTTACTGCGTTGTGATCCTGTGAGTTATCCAAAATTACATTGTAGAACTCTCATTGCATTCCGCAGGGCAAGATCAATGAGGGAAGATCTTGTAACAAGTAGTCCAGAAGTAAAACAACAGGGGACATGGCTATTGGGGAGTGGAAGATTCAGAAAATAAAAAAGTAAACACCTCAGAAGTAGCTTTACCTTTCTCGGATAGCACTGGAGTATAAAGAAATCACTACACTGTAAAAGTGAGTTTGCTATCTATGTTTTGAGGTGTACCTGCCCAAAGTTTTATATAGGGAGGGCAGTCCAGCTGTGTGAGTCTTACTGGAGGTAACAGGAGGGGTAGTTGGCCCCCAAGAACCCTCAAGTAGTGCACCAGGAGGCGTGTTAAAATGTCTCGAAATCTAAAATTGTGTTACACACTCAGGTATAATTCAATGAAAGCAAATGTTTGACTTCCTTTGAGAAACAGACTGAGGGGGGTGAAAATAAATATGACAATACAAAAAAAGCAATTGAAACCTAAGACAGACAGACTTTTAAAAATTATAAAAGAGGATCTTGCACTATTAGACCCATGGAGGGTAGACCATCCAGGCACTACAGAATTCACTTGTTACTCAGCGAGATTTAAAACAGCATTTCGTTTGAATTTCTTTTTGATAAGTAACCATCTCGTAAGGGGTGAATCTTTGATTTTTTCAAATACATTTTCAGATCACTCTCTGGTCTCCTCTATAATACAATAACCAGCCCCCATGAGAAAAAATAACAGGTCGTATTTTGATAAAACATCGCTATCAGATCAAAGATGGATCGATGAAACCCGAGATTTTATAAAGGAAAATGTGAATACGGCACCAGGTTTTATGTTGTGGGAAGCTTTTAAAGCCACTTTTAGGGAACGAGTGGTGGCATACAGGGCTAATCTGCACAAGTTAAGGAAACTCAAGATTGCGGGGTTTCAGGAGGCAATGGAGTGGGCTAGGAAGGAATTCTCGGGTAGGTCAAATGGGGCTCTGGAGGTAGAGGCACTCCAGCAGGAATTTTTAAGAGAAAAGGAGGAACTGAAAAGTTTTTTGTGCTCTAGGAAATAGGTGGAAGCAAAGCTTCTCGACACAATGTTTACGAGGAGAGCCAGCACATTTTTAGCCTGGTCCACAAAAAGGCCTCAGAGCAAGCAGTCTATTCCATATATTAAAGATCCTAGTACTAAGTGCCTGATGAATTATAAAGACGAAATTGCCCGAATGTTTGTGGCCCAATTTAGTAAGATAGCCGCAGAAGTACAGATAGTGAACCCTCGAGCTCTTGCGGAATATTTTACGACACTCCAATTACCTACGATTAGTGAGGAGCATCGTATGCTCCTAGGTGAACCAATCACAATCGGCAAATTAATTGAAATCATAAAAAAATAGGAAATGAGAACGCAAGTGGCAATGATGGGTTTCCTGTTGAAGTGTATAAATTGTTTTTAGACGAACTTGCCTCGTTCTTGATATCAGTATACAATCAAATTATGAACGGAATGGAGGTCTCAGATAGATTTAAGAAGTCAGTTGTGATTTCAATTTAAAGAAGCATAAGGACCCTAAAGACTCAAGCTCTTACCGCCCAATAAGTCTACTAAACATAGACAATAACCTTTTTATGAAATTCTGGGCAAAAAGAATTGTGGGCTGTGCGCAATTTTTGGTACATGCGGATCAAACAGGGTTTCTCCCTGGAAGATCCATGGCTGCAAATACTTTTTTCCTGACCCAGGACATCGACTATTTCTCTGCTAGTAAGGAGGGTGCGGCCATCTTAATGATGGACGCGGACAAGGTATTCGATCTGATGGATTGGCGGGCTCTCTTTTTTTATTTTGGGAGAGTTTGACTTCCCACGCCACCTGATCGAGATGCTGGAAAGAATTTATAGGGGAGCCACCGCAAAAATAATTATAAACTCTGAGGAAGCGGGAGAAGTGGTGATAAGGCAGGGTATTAGGAAGGGATGCCCTCTCTTTCCCCTTTTATTCTCACTTTTTATTGAGCCATTGGCGATAAAAATTAGATCCAATTTATCAATCCAAGCACACCTAGCAGGAATGACCAAAATTAAGTTGTTTGCTGACAACTTGATTTTGTACCTGACCCCAGAGAAATTAAACATCCAGAGTGCTCAGGGAGAAATCCAAGCGTTCACAGAACTAGGGGGCTATAGGGTCAATCAGTCTAAAACTGAGCTTCTCCTATTTAAAGCATCAGGATCAGAGCTGCCGGAAGGGTTAACATTTCTGCCTCTTAAACCTATTAGATATCTGGTCCTGTATGTGACAGTGGACTTCCTTCAACTTTTCCAGCTGAATTATGGTGGAACACTGGATAAAATATAAAGTCTGTTAGAAAGATGGACACTTCTACCTCTGTCATTAATAGGACGAGTCTCGTTAATAAAGATGTCGAACCTCCTCTTGCTGATATTTTTATTTCTAAATCTTCCACTAAAGATTCCAATCTCATATTTCAATGTAGTGGACAAGGTGACTTGATACTTCATTTGGGCTAATAAAAAACCTCGGATTAGGTTATCTATTTTACACTTGGATGTAGATCAGGGTAGTCTTGCATTACATCACTTGGCTACTTACTATCAAGGTGCGCTACTTAGTTTTGGCCCCTATTTCTAACTTTGACAATTTTTTTATTTGATCTTATGGTAATGGAGAGTGCAATTAAGCTATCAGCATTCCTGCGTACTGCAAAGTTACCAAAAAAGACAAGATACAAGGTTGTGAGTATATTCTGAAGCCGCATGCTACGGTTTAATAAAAACGATAACATTCCATCATGTCATGCATATTCCTCTTTACACGACTGTGAGGTATGGGGCCTTAAGCTCTTGCAAAAGGGAGTTCAGGCCTATTCTAGGCTAGGTTTTTTTAAACTACGCAATTTTTACAATGGTGCGAATTTGATAATGTGGGATGTCTTCGTACTACAATTTGAATTGCAGAGCCACAATTTATGGTTAAGCTTTAGACAGATTACATGCTTTCTCCTAACCAACTATACAGGAATCAGTGAGAGAGTTAAATTAATTTTAAAATCAGTTTTTGAGATAAATCTAACTGGTATTGGCAATTGGTATAGGTGATTACGCTAGGATACGAATAAAAGCCTCATTGAAACAATGCTCCCAAAAGTTGCTCAGGAAACCAATTGCTGGTTTAACAGCCAGGAATGGAGACGAGTCTGGGAGCTTGGCCACAGGGCGTTGAGGGAGGTAAATTTTCAAAGAATGCCCTTCCTATCTAGATGGGTGGCCTATTACACTCCTTCCAGACTCCATAAATGGTTTCCTATGACACCGAATGATTGCTTTAGATGTAATCAACCAGAGGCGGGGATTGGACACATATATTCTTTACTTGCCCAAGATTACAGTATTTTTGGGAGGAGGTGTTTAGGTTTATCAGTAAATGTCTGTCAAGAGATAACCTTCCATGTGCATCGTTGGCGTTGTTTGGTTTCTCCTATGTAGTTGGCCAGCTCTCATTTTATAGTCAATCCTTTGTTTTCCTAGCCATAGCAGTAGCCAGATCTCTAATATTATAGAATTGTAGATCTCAGGAAATCCCTTCATTGGCTCAATGGCTACTTAAGCTGGAGAGTACCTACACATTTGAAGAGGCCTACGCGAAGAGGATAGGGGTGGTGCAGAGATTTGGGAAGACATGCGAGGAGTATGCTGCAACCACGATTAAAAATGATACTGTGTAATTTATTTTGGTGAATTTTTGCATAAATGTTAACATTGTTGACCTCTGGATGCTACTGTAACAGTTAAAAGGAGGGAAGTCCTCAGGAGAGAGCTCAGGACGTAGAATTAAATTAATTATGAAGCACCATTTTTTAAAGGATAAGACTGTAATCACATAGGTCAACAAGGTAGGAGGTTACAGGACATCAATGAGCTGCTATTTGGAATGCTGGTATTTCACACCAGGTAAAATAGGATAAGAATTTGTTTTTTTTTATTAGTGTACATTTTAAATTGGTGACTCAATATTCGATGGGGTTCACTCTTTTTATCATGTACAATTGTATTATGGAACTCATTTTACTTATTGCCTATTAAGCATGGGCGAATTTTGCGAATCTGGCGTTCGCGAAATTGCGTATTTGCGAACTCGCAATCCGCAAAATCCGCGAATTCTCGCGAATTTGCAGATTTTTTTTTGTGTTCGCAATGGTTTCTGCCAGTTCGCGAGGGTTTTGTACCAGTTCGCAATTGCGAACTTACTTGTCGGCTCGCAACGGTCGCGACTATGTTGTTTCTACGTCTGGTTCATCATCACAGGTTCCCAGCACCCTCTGTTTCACCACTGCCACCCTCTGTTTCACCCATGCCACCCTCTGGTACATCAATGCCACCCTCTGGTTCATCATCACTATAGATTATGGGGGGTAAAAGCAAGCACACCTGCCCTGCTTCAACTGACATGAATTAATTTGGGGTTGATTTATTAATGTGTCACTGTTTTAAAATTCCAGTCTGGCACCTGCTTCCTTATCTGTAATTTGCTTTCTGTTGCAGTGCAATTTTTTTTTCCAGGACCTTTGTGGCCTACTTGTAGCTATTCTATGAGCCTGCTGTGAGGGTCAGAGCAGGGTCATACAATTGTTGCAACTAGCAACTGAACTCAGGAGGGGCCCCAGTCAGGAAGCTCTACAGGGAATGGTTACTAATGATGAGTTTGAACTTTTGCACCTGCTGAGTGCTTTCAGTTTTGCAAAACTCGTTTTTCTACAGAACAGCAACTGTAATGCCCCAAACAAACATAGGCAACTGAACTCTGGAGGGGCCCCTCAGGAAGTACTACAGGGAATGGTTACTAATGATGAGTGAACTTTTGCACCTGCTGAGTGCTTTCAGTTTTGCAAAACTCGTTTTTCTGCAGAACAGTAACTTTAATGCCCCAAACAAACTTACTTGTGAAAGTTGATTTCTGATCCAAAAGTGATCCAAAGAAAGTCAAAAGGCCTCAAATCCAAAAAAGTGCAGGCAAATGTCAACCTGAGGAGTTATTCTGTTAAAAATCATCATTTTCAGAAGGTCTATGCTGCTTGCTAGTGGATTTCTTGTGCAGAATTGCGAATTTTGTAATTTCGCGAGTGCGAGATTGTTGCTGCCTACATGTTCGCAATTGCGAACTCTCGCGATACGTCGCCAAACTCCCGCGGGATCCCGCAGCAACATCCAAAATGGCGCAGCACTCGCAAAATATCGAGAAAAACAAATCGGCAAACGCTGAATGACGGTAAGTGAACGACGCACGCTGCAAAATTATATCACCAAGAAAAAAAAATCCGCTGCGTGCGAATTTGTGGATTTTCGGTAAATTCGCGAGCGTTCGCGGATTGCGAATTTACTGAAAATCTGCAAAATCCGCGAGCGGAACGGATTTTCCGCCCATGCTTATTGCCTATTTATATGATGAAATTGTTGAGTTTGTAAATTGGTCTGCTTTATGTAATGTGGTTACTTTGTCTGCTTTGTTTTGTATTTATGCTCAATAAAAAAGACAATATATACATTCATGTGTACGGTAAATTGAATATTAGTTTTATACACACATTAAACTTAGGATCCATTTAAGCTGGGGTTCAAATTAGCAACTATGTGCCTTACATGTAAAGGTTTACAACCCACACTATGTTTTAATGTTAGGGAGAGAGGTTGTGTCTCAGGCCACTGCACCTATGCCACATATGATTAAATCCTAGAAGCTGATGTCAAGGTTGATCTGTATGAATTAGGGCAGTGGTTGTTAACATGAGGTCCAAAGACCCATGGAGGTTTGCGGGGCCTACTCAGGAGGTCCATGACTGTGTTGATTAAATAATTTTAAAATTATTACAGTAAAATTAATAAAGTATATACACATAATGAAGCAAAATGGAATTTGTCAAACTTGTTATCTATATTTGATTGTGAATTAAGCAACATATTTCAATATTTGGGCATTTGTTTGGTGTATACTGGTTTTTGCATTTTTGTGTATTGTTCTGAAGTTCAAATCATAGAAAGTGCTTAGCACAGTGGTCCCTCCCTTCCAATAATGACTCAGTGTAGGTCCCCCGATTCCAGTAATGACACAGTGGAGTTCCACATAAGTCAAAAGTTTAAGATCCGCTGAGTTAGGGGATAGTAAACATCTCCTTAAAGGTACATCTTAAAGATTAAAATATGGGTGTACACTAGGTGTCTGAATTCCATCTGGTTTTCAGGTCAAGGAGTACCATAAATATTCAATGAAAAGGTGTGTAAATTAACAGGGTAAAGATGCATGTGCAAGAAACAGAGCAGCATATTTACAAGAGCATTGTGCCACAGGATCATCACTTTTTGCGATGCTCTAGTGGTGCTGTGCTCTGCTCATATTTACAAGGCAGTGCTAAACCACTTTGTCTGACTTAACACCACCTTTTAAATATGCTCCTCCTCAATGCAGTTTTCTGCTGCAAAGGGGCGTGCATGAGTTTTGTTGTAGGTGTTACCACGCAACACCCATTTCTATTTAACACCACTCCCGATTTACAAGGCTCTATAAATCTGAGGTAGCGCCAATAACATACTCCTCCCCAGGGTAGGCGGAGGAGTGGCGCAACTAGGAGAAATACTTTTATTTCTCCTTGTTTTTTGCTCTTTCTATGTGTCATGTATTTTGCAGCACACACAAAGGTTTATTTACAAGCCCTTTGTGCCACTGCTGCATCACTTTTTCACAATCAGTGAACCACACTGCTCCGTATCTATAAGCTGACGCATTGGTTCCAATGCGTCAGTTCATAGAGGCCTGTTTCATATTACAACTGTGCCAGGTATAATGTCTGCAGGGTAGGCATTCCCATGCAAAAAAGCCATGTAGAAGTGGTGCTGTGAATTTACAACATTTTACAGCATCACTCTATTACTTGACTGCTTCAAAATTCTTATCCCAACGTAGACCAGGCGTGAGGATTGATAAAGGGCCTTTACAATGGGACTGGCATATGTGTTCGGAAGCATTGCTGGAGTTGCGTCTGTTTTAAAATCAACTCCAGCAGTGTGTCACTTTTGTGCCAACAGATTCGTACGCATCTGTTAAATCCTTGTGCCATGGAACCCTATATTGTAAATACAATGCACCTATGGTCTCGCAAGGACATTTGCAGCGGCGGTCGGCAGTAGGGGTTCCTGCAGGGCGGTGACGTGGGGAGGGGGAGGGACAGGGTGGGGGGATTACGGAGTTTGACAGGTAAGTAAACATATAAATAACTTTTTTTTAAAAATTGTTGCGTTCACTGCATCGCATTTGGTGATGCAGTGCACGCAACGAAATTCGTTTTTATTTATTTATATGTTTACTTACCGGTTAAACTCCATAATCCATACATTACTACCCCCCACCTTGCCCCTCCCCCTCCCCACATCACCGCCCTGCAGGAACTCCTACTGCCGACCGCGGCTGGATATTTGGCGCAGGTACAATGAAACTGACACATTGATGCTGAGGCATCACTTTCTTGTAAATGAGGTCCTCAAAAGGAGCAAAACGCCATTGTGCAAGGGTGTCTACACTGGCGCTAGGCTGCTTTTTTTGTGCCTTCGCAGGGTGAGTACAGGTATGCCCAGTTGTAAATCCGGCACATTCCCTCACTTAGAAAATGATATTTCTAAGTGACATTCTTTTTTGCTCAGGTTGGGTCGGGCTGTAATATCTGATAGACTTTCTGAGACCACTGAGCAAATAGTTAATCGTGCTTTACTAGCCGCACAGTCAAGGTTGTGTTTTGGCCCATTAGCTTTTACTGTTGGCAGGTGGATTTAGTAAATTACATCACCGGTACTCATCTTCGGCTCCAAATGAATAGACTAACCATTCGATTAATTGTCTTACGGCAAATTAATGATTTTCTTTGTGTGCAGTGGGCTGCGTTTGCTAAATGTCTGTCAGCAATACTTCTTGACAGTATGTGGGATAAATGATTTCTCCATTCCTCTTAGCCTTCGGAGGCACCGGTTGAAAGGTCAGGGGCCGGGGGCGCCCTGAAAGTGCTTGTACTCCCTGAGGTGTAATCAGAGAACATACACTGAAAATGCCTTGGTTTTGCCTTACAATTAATTCTACCGTGCCTGTGAAATCTCAGGCTAGCAGAGCAGGTTTTGAGCGCATCAAGCATTGTAAAAGGAGCACTGCTTGCATTATTTGCACCTGTGCAAAAATACAACACTCATGTATTTATTAGCTTTTGTCATTACAATCTTACTGTTTATACGTTTATACGCTTAGTTTTCCTTTAGCTTGCTGCATATTAAATTTCAAATGTGTTTATTCGTGATGAGTGGGGGAAGTTTAATTCATGCTACACATTTCACCCTGCTTCTTCATCCTGAAGTGATGTTATATGCTTGTATATTAAAGAGGAAAGACAGTTGTAGGCTATAAGATAAGTAAACATTTATGCATGTTCCAATGTCCGTGTTTTAATAAAAAGAAAATAAAACAGGCTATTTTATCATTGTAAAGCTATGTTTTTAATATCCTGGCATGAAAATAGCTAGAATAACCCTGAAATTGCCGTGTTTCCCTTTAAAGCAGACATCTGGTTAATCAAGCACTGGTTGAATGTATGCTATGTGCATGAGTGTGGGTGCCTATGTGTATGACATTATTCTAAGGTCACAAAACCCCTTATACCAAATCACTCCCTTTTCACACACCATTTTATTAATGAATATTTTCAAAAGTGAACTTTACTTTCTTAACAGGATAATGAAGCTGTACGCAAAAACGGCCATTCCAACAAGGAAATATGCCAGGGGCAGACGGTAGCCAGCTCTGCCAATCTTCCGCTCCCTGCCATAGTAGCCATAAAACAAGACTGAGTACTGGAGATAGCCCTGCAAAAGTAACAAGGGAGCCGTCAGACACAGATCCTGGCGTCATTGCAGCATGCACAAAAGATGGAAGGGAAGAAGGATGCTCTTAGCCTTGCCCCTAGTGACCAGATGGTGTCCAGGTCTTGCGCCGATGCAAACTCCTTTTCTGGAATAGTCTTGCTGACAGTGCTGCCAAATGGTGCTCCTGCTAGCAGCTGATAAGGAAAGAGAGAAAAGTCGCATTTTATTACACTATTTGTTATCATCCTCAGACAGTAAGTGCTTTAGTGCAACAGCGTAAAGACATTCTTTATGCACTGTTCCCTTAACATAAATGCATGGGATGTCCTAGTGACATAAAGCGAAGCCATCTCTTGCAAAGCAGAACGTATTTTAAGGCAAAACCGATGGCTCGTGTAATATGCACATTCAATACATTACTCTCTTCAGCCAGCAGGACTTTCGTTCTCTCTTCTTCCTTTGGAAGGGCTGGTGTTTAAGGGAGCCTTGATACCTCTTTTCGAGTTTTATGTTGCGGTATACAAGTTTACAGTCATTCATATCTTACCGCAGAAGTAGACGGAAACCACACGGATAAATATTCCCTACGTTGCTTTCAAAGTTTTCACCCTACAGATCTGAATAAGTATCATAGAAACTGCTAAACATCATTGATTTAGGAAAACCCTATTTGCCTTTAGGAGGAGCAGAAAATGGAGGGATATCTTAGCACATACAAGAGACAGGAAACAAAATTCCAGCAATAGTAAGAAAACCATTAGAAATCTTACACCTGCAAAGAGACACTTTCTTTGTGACAACTTCAGTTGAGTGTAAATTCACTGGAAAAAGTACAGATTTTGACGTGGGCTTCAACACACCCTCAGAATTTAGATAACGCACCAACTGTATCAGTGAAGGAGTAATCCATATGACCAAATGCCCTTGCAAGTTGAAATAGATGTGTATGACGACACACATGAAGAAAACAAGAATCATAGAACATTGTAGTAATACTAGAGTTAAATATCTCACTACTAAACTGGGAGTATTGGAAATGACCATGAATTGAGTGTTACTCCCAAGATTTTTGCCTTTTGTTTCTGACCCTGTTTTTGTTGTCGATTGGACTGTGCACTTTACTTTACTATTAACCTGAGGTCAAGTGCCCTTCCTTTTAAACATGTTCAAGTTGATATACACCTGATGTTATGTTTCATTCAGGTAGCCCAATATAGGCCCAGGTAGTAACTTAACCTTTCACTTATATTTCCCCTGCCATTACACTACATAACAGTTCTTGCTACAGACCTTTTACCTAGTTCTGGTACTGCTTAAATGACGTGGGGTTTTCTCTGAAAACTAGCCTCATTCATTATGCATGAGGATTCTTGGAATCTCAGCAGGACTACCATCTACTACATAATAACTATGTATACCGGTCATTCCTTCCGTCATCCTAGTCCGACATGACAAGCAAGGCAGATCCCCTGAGGGTACCACCATGGCTATATAAACACCATATCTTTAATGAGGCAGGGAGAGGAGAAAAAGGACTTCCATGCTAACATACTGATGCAAGATGATGAGGTTCCTGCAGGCAGACACTCCAGCTCGAAGTGGTCTGACATCCCTCGTGGGGTGTCCATCTCAAGACCAAATGGGGTCCCACAGTCTCTCACTTCAGGCAATGGTGATGGCTATATCCTAGGGGGATTCTAGTCTCTACACCCATATACATTCTAGGTACATGCAGGTACATCTAGGTAGGGTTGCATCATATGAGAGTTTGCTTTATTATTGTCATGTATGTTTATACCTGCCAGTATTAATTGTTTTAGCAATACGGTAGGAATCTACCATCCTTTTACTCTATTGGTGCTTACAATCATTTATATCTGTTTCTGTCTAATGGTTGTTTCGGCACACCTATTGTAAACTAGAATGACGCTGGTTCAATAAATGCTTATTGGAAAATGCTCCTACCGTTTAGTCTGTGAATTTATCTGAGTCTCTGTGAGCACGAGCGACTGAGCGAAAAGTATTGTACTGTTTCCACAATTCTGAGGGATCAGGGTTGACATGTTCGATAGTTGTCAAAGTCTATTCACTCCTTGGTAAGAGGGGCACATAGCGGCACTGAGAGCTAGCAGGACTACAGACTAACATATCCTGTGCGGGTATCTGGAATCAATCAGGATACCAATTCCATAGTTTATGTTGACTAAACGCACAGGTCCTGTATAGATATATAGGAACTACACGACACTGATTGACACATTTAATTTGCTTGTAAGTCCCTAGTATATGGTAACCCCTGTACCCAGAGCTTGCAAATTGCATGCTACTAGTGGGCTTCAGCACTCATACATCACCCACTAAAGTAGCACTATAAAACATGTCTCCAGGGCTACCACTACTACCTGTTTGTGCAGTTTAACTGTCTTTTCTACCTAGCACAAAAACCATTTGTCAAGCTTAAACCTTCCTTTTTATTACTTATAAATTACCTCTAAGGTGGGCCTTAGAAGCCCAAAAGACATGGTGCATGGTAATTAAAAGTAGAACATGTATATTTAATGTTTACATGCACTGGCAGTCAAAAACTTCCAATGTCGTTTTTTCACTATGGCAATGCTGGCTCACCCATAGGTTAACAATGGTGTACACTATTTAATCAATTAGTGCCACATTCAGTTAGATAATAGCTAAGAAAATATTTAAAGGATACCTCTTTTATAAGTAATTTAAAATCCAATTCCATGGTCAAGTCAGCTTTTATGTTACTATTTTGGAAATTACACTTTTACAAAGTTGTCATTTTCCTGTCTTAAACCAAAATGCTCTACTGACTGTTTACTGCTGCCTCTGACTCTTGGTGGCTCCCCTGTGGTGAGATGTATATAGCTCCCAGATAGTGGAAAAAGGGTTCTGGGTGAGGGGAGGGAGTCTCCCCCCTAGGCAGGATTGCCAGCGGATTGTGCCCAGCTCCTTGCAGAGCTTCAAAGATGCATTCCCTACTACTGGCACATGAAACTCTCACCTAGACCTGCCTCCCTTTTATCTCTCTACTCGGGATTGCTCCAAACCCAATGGGAGAGGAAGAACTGACCAGAACTGATTTTGGGGTGAACAAAGGGTTGCACTCCATCTACGAGTTAACACTAGGTATACATGTGGATTCCAAAGGTCTCTCCTTAGAACACTGCTGGGCCTATGAACAATCAGTAGAAGCACTGCCCTGATATTTGAAGAACCTGAAGACTGAACCTAGGACCCCAGAAGTGACTCCAAGAGTCACTAGACTTGCTTCTTGTCAGAGCCACAGTGGGTCAACACGGTTCTAGAGGCTTCTCTTCCTGCAACTCCCAGCTGAAAAGTTCCAACATGACCTGCTCTGCCTTCTGCTGCTGGCCTCTGTTTAAGTAAGTCCACGTGTTGCCCACCCGGTCCTGGACCCCTGTCTGATGTACAAGAGTATGATTTCTGACTATTTTCGCATCATCTTTAGTTATGCTGAAATTTGAACGAATGTACGGATTATTATGGTGATAAATGTAAGTTTGTTTGACTGCTTATAATTGGTCCAAAGGGGACTTTATTCTGTGACAGATTGTCTTTTGGAACCCTACCCCTTTGGCGTTTTGAGTCCCTCTCTTTAATTAGAGATACAATCAGTGTGAACCACAAAAAGTCAATAAATTAACCTGTGATCAACTCTCTGGTAGCTTGATAGTCCGGTTTAACTTAGAGGCAATTTGTAAAATAGTTAGCCAACACTCAAACAGTAATAAGGTGAAAACACAACATAAGAAAAATCCTAAACTCATTTAGAAAAAATGGGAATATTTAAAAAAATAAAATGACAGCAAAAAAAATAAAAAAATATTAAAACTGAGATATGAACTTTTTTATTTTTTATTAAAAATAGCACCAAAAAGCACAACACACCAACCACAGGTATCTGATCATGCTAGACTTAGCACATTAAATATTTACACAATGTTTTTTCAGAAATGGGTATATTAATTCTCAGACTCCACCAGTGTATAGGATAGTTGTGAGATACAATGACCTTCAAGAAATGGGTTTTTTGGTCCTAAAGAAAGCCCTTGACCTGTTCCAGGGCAATTATATTTGGGCTGAAGCATGGCTACCTCTTAGCAGGGTCAAATTATTCCCCTGCTTTCCATTTCTAACCCCTACTCACCAGTGACAAAAAATAAGGATTAGTCAACTAGTAGACAGTTTTAATTCTTTTTTGTTGTTCACCTTATAATTTTCATAAGATCCATTACTATCACAATTAAATTAAGTAGTGTCAGAAGGAGGTCCCCTAATAAGAAATCTCTCCTACAGGGTTTTGAAGCTTTTGACCAATGAGTGTATGGGCCCTAAGATGAAGCATGCACCTAATAGTATGTGAGGGCCTTACGTCTTAGTAAATTGATGTTGGAAGGTGGATTATAAGTAGGGGTACGTATGCTCCTGCCACTAGCAAAAAGGTCACCAATGCAATACAATGTCAAGATCAGGTCTCAATAAATTATTCCTCTGGTCAACCCTTGATGGCTGGCAATGAACAGGCAGGCTTAACTTAGGAGACTGGTGTGTAAAGCATTTAAAAACACCAATACATGAAATAAGTAAGATCCAACACACAATAAAAATCCAACAACATTTATAAACACAGGAAATATCTTTATCTTTAAAATGACACCACAACAACAAAAATCCAATGTAGGGAGATATTAATTTTTTAAAGAATAAACACTTTCTAGTGCTTAAAAACCAATAGCACGAAATTGGGACATTTGGTGACACTTGACCGGGGCAAAGTCAAAGTTTGAGCCTGACCATTATGGATCCGTGGTTCGATACACTAAGCGGGAGGCCTCTGTCAAAATGTTACCTTCGCACTTAGAAACGTTTCCAGAGGATTTTCTCTCGACATCGAGCGGTACTCTGCAGTAGGCGAGATTCACAGCGGCTTTGTCGGCTTGGTTCAGCTGGAGCCACTGGTCAACTCCTGGAAGTCTTGAGATCCGAAGATTTTGGTGGGAGGAATCTGCAATCTAGGCCGGGCAGCGGTTCGACGTAATTGGCTTGAATCTTGAAATTGGATGAGTCGCCTAATGCAGCTTTTTCTAAAAAGTTCTCCAAACTTTAGGAGGTACTTTCTAAAGTTCCTTTTGGGATGCAAAGTGTCTAAAAACAAAATCCAAGGTTTCAGAGTCTCTGAGTTGCTCCTCTGAAATTAGGACTACAGTTACCACAATGTGGATAAGTGTGGCTCAGGGGTTAGAGGCGGCATACCCGGAAGCTGAGATCGGCCCTGGACCAGGGTTCAATTCCCCACCTCAGCGGGTCTTGGGCTCAAAAAAATTCCACGGACTCGATAATTCTTGCTCCGGTGCCTTCTCGACTCACGGGTTCACACTCTGCAACTTTGGGCAATAGCTTGCTTAATCTCCACAACGGCTCCTCGCGGCGGGATGCCTGGCTTTCACCTTGTGGATACCCTGCCGGGGTTATCTCACAGGGGAATACCAGGACGGGTTCCCTAAGCAAGCGCTGGGAAACCCACTGCGGGTAGCTGTGCGCTATACAAGTACAAATGCATTTACATTTACAATGCACCTGGCCAAATCCTTTACAGTCCAGCTGAAGGTGGTTTCTGGAGGTTACGTAGGTGGAGTTCTTTTAGTCTGTTGCTTTTAGAGAGTCCACTCCTTCTCTTTTTGAAGCAAGGCAAAGTCCTTAGGGCGTAGTTCCTTAGTGTGCAGCAGGTGCATTCATTCGGAGTGCAGTCCTCTTGCTGCAGGACAGGGTTCCAGCAGGACAGTCCTTCTTCTCTTGTAGTTTCAGGCAGGGGATCTGAGTTGCTATGCAGCTCTTCCATATTTATCCTGTGTCCTGGGGCAACAAGTAAGGGAGCACCCCTGACCAATGGGGTACAGGGTGCTACCCAAAAGCATGACAGCTTCCTTCAAAGTGTGGCATATTCTCATCCCACAAAGCACTGTACCCTAAAATGAAAGCTGGAGAAACGTTCTCCTCGGGTTAAGATCTGGCTAAACCGGCCTACTAGTGTGATTCATTTCCCTTTAGACTCCCCTTCCAGGCCTCCTGCAAATTCCATTCCTGGGGCTCCTATCTGGCTGGAGGGTAACAGGAAGAAGAGGTAGGCCTGGCTCGTGTCCTTACTGTCCTGCTCTCTAGGAAGACCAGCTTGTTTACTCAACCTCCTTCCTGGCCTGTTCTCTGCAGCAGCAGATTCCCCCCACCAGATATCCTTTGCCTCTATGCAGGCCACTTATCACCTCATCAGAACAATTTGGCTAAGACAAGGGTCGGCCAATCAGGAGAGGCTGCTAGAAGGTTGGATTTTGGCTCACAGAAGAGAACATTCTATAACATCCTATCTGTACTAGTTATGATAGATTCAACAATGGCAAGTTGTTGAATTTATCATTACCAATCTTGTAAGTCCTTGAAATATTATTTTAGCTGACTCCTGTTGTAGTGTTCTAATCTAGGACCCTGATCAATACTGTGACCTTATGCCCCTATACGGCTATAATCCATTCATACCCCTATAATGGCATAAACGATCAGAGCCATATTTCAGCCATATTTTAGAAACTCGCCTCTGAAGCTCATTAAAGTAAATGACACAGCAGAAGCCACTATCTAAGATTCCTAGATTACACTCTGAGTTCTTCAACAGGATAAAACCCAGCAACCTGGGAAAGCCCCGCTTGCTATGTTTTGATTAGTAATAAGAACTCTAATGAGCACGGAAAGGACGATCACTTCCTAGTGACATCTTTATTGACGTCTTATGTCCAAAAACTTACGTCAAACAAGGCACCTTTCAGGTATAAATATTACCAACGTTGCCTTAAGCAAGCGCGATGCCGATAATGATGGTGTGGTGAATACAGGAGCAGAACAGCTGTCCCTTGCAGAGCCCAGCAGATGCAAGTAGCCCACGGACGCTGCCCCTCCTCCTCCTTGACGCACTGAGAGAGACGCTGTCTTTTCTCCTGCCGAGAAAATCCAGCTCCAGCGTTTCCAGCCTACTCTTGCGAGTAACTGGGATATCGAGCCCTGAAAGGAGATACAAGACCTCCAACATTCTATTCCAGAGGTATGGTGTTGACTAAACCCTTAGAGAGAATTCTTGAAGCAAACCTTCGCAAAACCAACTTAACTTAAACTGCTACTTACTTACTCCCTCCCAAGTATTAGGCTTAGGTCAGGTACACTGGGGTAGGCGTAGTTAGAAGCACCAGTTGAGTACGTTAGCTAAATGTATATATGAATGTATATATTTTATTCATTTTAACCATCGTATGGCTACGAAACCATATCAATGCTTTTACAGTATTATTTCGCAATCCTCCTTTTACTGTACGCACTTTTTATAATAACGAGTCTTGCAATTGTGGCAATTCATTTCTCTTGCATGAGAAGAAAGACTGTTCAATAAATAATACCTTTTATTGAAAACGCCCGTCTCTCTATTCTCTGCATCTTGGTGAAAGTCATCTGCACAACTGACTGAGTAAAATAACTGACTATTGTTTCACACGACTCTAGAGATTGACTCTTATTCTAAGGAGCAAAGTTGTCATGTTTATGCGGTTGTTGGAAAACTGAATCCATTCTTGTCTGTGCCAGGCAAGCTGATCACTTCCTATTCAGTCAAGAAAGTTTCCAGTGACCTCTGAGCTAGTTGGTAACAAACCCAATTAAGTTTAGCATAGTCAGTAGAGACCTGGAAGACCGCACTTCTACGTCTAAACTGCTGTTTATGTTATTCCAATGTGCAGGGCCTATAGGGAAAATAGGAACTACACTACATGGCGCCCAATGTTTGGTAAGGCGATAAAACTAACGTAAGACGTTAAAGTAACTCAGTCGTGCATTTTTCACACAGACCCTTTCTCCCGTAAATACTCCAATAGACGTCTGGAGTGGGTGAAAGGTTAAAATCCGAACTTAGTAGGAAGAGATTCCTATGTAAACCTCTGGTTTATTCAACGTTGAAGAATACAGTGGTCCAAAATATTGTGCACCTAATATTTGTTTCCTTGAAACCTGATCTGCAACAAAAAACCTTCCTGACAGTAAAATGTCAGATTTAGAGAACGGAAGCACTGGAGGCGCAGTAAATGCGACTCAGCAGGGTTCCGATGAAATTAATGAACCGGGTGCGATAATCATCCCGGTCAACATAAGAAAAACTATAACGTTAAAACTTATGGAAAATGGACTGACCACACCAGGTGGCACAGTTGTCTTCATGATAGAGGCACATGAATATCGGCAGACAGAGGTATTCTATTCATGGATAAAATTTCCAGCGGCAAACGCTGCAACAAACGAGTTCCACTATTACAAAATAGGGGATCCACCGGATGAGTACGCTCCTTTCGAGGAGATTGAAATCCCATTAAAATACCAAGAGCATTTGCTCTGGTTTAAAGGTGCCCTAAAACACAATGATCATATTACCAGGCTCGGTCCACTAGGTAGACCAGGAGCAACGTGGCCGGTTCTAGCCAGCTACACACCACATCCGGACATTGCAAAAATGTCAAAAGAAGAGCTGTTAGTACAGCTAAAAACATTATTTAAAATACATAGACAATTAGTCCAATATGTAATGTGAACTGCTACAATCCAAACAGCTGTTAATGTTTCACAGCTGACCCCTCATCAGGGGAACACAAATAAAATTACACCACAGAACATACAATCATGTCTTGGCAAAACACCCATAAAACGGGATCAAATTCCCTCTAATTAGTGCATAAAATTACTCAAATATAGGCAGTATTTCTGAATACTACCCCTATTGAGAAACACAGGAACCTGACCATCTGCCTTCCAATGGGGGTCGCACCACACGTGGAGGACTGTGACACTTGGGGTACAGTCTTTGCTTCCATTTACACAAAAACGCATGGTGTTCCGTCAATGGCGGTAATACCAGATATGCTAAAACAGATTCAGAAGGAATACGATCCAGAACCTGCTTTAACTCTTAGTATGAAATTACTGAAAGACTTCAAACAGGTCTCGGCTATATTACTATCCAATATAAAAGGAGAAGCAGCATCTGTGGCGATCCGCCAGAAATTGAAGGAAATAGATATAACAGATCAACTAATTGAGCTTGCCAGAATTATAGAAAAATGTTATGAAGAATTAGGTAGAGACAGCTTGGGTGGGAAACCAATAAAACCCCAACTACTCGAAAATCCTGAAAAATTATTTATTAAAAATAATTCAAATACTCCTAAAAAGAGCTGGGATGGAAATAAACAATCCACTCCCAAGGAAAAAGTTTTCCAGTCCAGAGGAAGGTCTCCTCGACGGAGGGAAAGAACTCCGACTCCCGAACACCAGTCTCCCCAGAGGGAGCCCTCTGAGAAAAGATATAACCTTAGAAATAGGGATAATTTGAAGAAGCCTGATAGATATCAAAGTATTGATACACGTCCATCTCAATCTTTTTCGCAGAAATCGGAAAGAAGAGGACGGTCAGACCCAGGAGAGCACACCAAGTCCAAAGACAAGGAACCTGCTCAAAATAAAAAATCTCAATTTCCTAAAAAGAAGGTAGCCAGTATTAAAGTAATCGAACATGCTGAGAATACTGAGGACACAGCTGAAAAACGGGGAGTGGGCACAGAAAATGCTAGACAGCGCAGCAGAAATCAGCATAGCTCGCAAGATCCTGATGAGTCATCTGGAGACAGTGGACACGAATGAATACATTCAAGTAGAAACTGCCGATACCAGAGTTAGCGAACCTCATAAGATATACGAAATAACACTGCGTATAGAGGGAGATAAGACTAGGAAAATAAGGGGTCTGTTTTGGAATAAACTCTCAAAAGGCTATGAGCTGAAAAAGATTGGCCCCCAGAGTTTGTCAGGGAGTGCCCTTGTGGCGAAGAAATGATTATGCCTGCCTTTTCGAATCACATTCCGATTCATACTAAATATATATATGCGAGGAAATGGGCAGTAGCCCAGGCACCGGCATTATATAAAAATCAAGTAGGATGGGATGAGGACTCTCCTCCTCACAAAATCCAGTTAAAAAGTCAACCGACTGCACAAAGGCAGTATCCAATTAAGCAAGAAGCTAAAAAACAAGTCAGGGAGATTTTAGATCCACTTGAATACCAGGGGGTGATTGAAACATGCACCTCCCAAATGAACAATCCTTTGTTTCCTTTCTCCAAACCGGACGATTCATTTTGTCTAGTCTTGGACTACAGACACCTAAACTCATGTTGCAAAACATTTGCAGTACAAAATTCGCATAGTGCTGCACTAATGAATAACATAGTTCGTAAAAAATATAAAACAACATTAGACATATCTAATGGTTTCTTTTGTCAAAATATTGCACCAGAAAGCAGATACTTGACCGCTTTCTCAGTACTGGGGTCTCAGAAAAATTTCTGTAGGCTCCCACAGGGATTCAAGAACAGCCCAGGACTATTCTCAGCCAGAGTAACAGAGTTACTACAAATGTATGATGATGAGGCATTATCTTATGTAGATGATATCTATCTCACAGACGACGACTTGGAGACTCACTTGAAAAGAGTGAACACCATAATACTTGGGTTCGCAGCAGAGGGTTACAAATTCAACTTTAAAAAGTCTCGAATTGCCCATATGACAGTATTATTTTTAGGATACGAATTATCAAGTGAAGGAAAGAGCCTAGCGGACAACTTCTTAGAGAAGTGCGCTGTACTCCAAGCACCTAAAACGCTGAAGAACTTACAATCAATTCTAGGCTTCCTGAATTTCGGAAGAACTTACATTCTAAATTATGCAGAGAGGGTTAAACCTCTCTACAAACTAATTAAACCTGATTTTAAACCAATCAACTGGACTTAAAAACACACAGAAATTTTGAGATCACTGCAAACAGACATGTTAGCAAAAACAAAATTAGATACCCGTGACAATTCACGCAACCTTGTAATCCGAGTCATCCCAGGAAGATGCAGATTCACGTACCTGACCTCTAATGAGGGAGAAAAGGTACCAATAGCTTACAAATCTCACTTGTACACACAAGCAGAAAAAACATTCAGTCTCACAGAAAATACTGTGAAATCAGTACTAACTGTACTAGCTAATGAACGAGAACTAGCACACGGCAAAAGGATTAATATCCTCACAGCGGAATCCGCCTTCGAGGCGCTATTCAGCCCAGTAAACCTGCCTACAGTGTCACTGGATCCAAAATGGATACAGTATGTAAATTTTCTTGCTGCGGACGACGTGAAATACTATTTTGCTCCTCAATTAAAAAAACTGAATGATTTAAAATATGAACAAGAATATCCTCTGCCAATCGAAATTCTGCCTCTCCAACAATACTCTTGTATAATCTATACAGACAGATTTGTACAGCATTACAACGTAGAGAACAAATCCTACGATGCAGCCTGCGCAATTGTTAAAGGTCGCTGGCTGTGCGGTAAATTCAGACCGAAAATAACAAAAACTGAATCACTGAGAAACTGTTCGGCTCAGCGGGCTGAAATCAGATCTTTAACCACATCGCTGCTGTGGTTATTTTTCCCCTGTGATGGAAATTGCTATTCTGCTGCATTCATGACGAGCTCAGCTCGTCATCAGCACAGCTCAACTGTGCCTCATGACAAGCTGAGCTCGTCATGAGCATGGAAGGGGTTAAAGATGGCGCTTGAAAATGCCGAACAAGAATTCCCAACAATAATCGTGTGCGATTCGCATTTTTGCGTCAACTCTTACAATAATAAGTTGCAGAGCTGGATTCAAAATGATTTCAAAGACGACACAGGTGCCACAATCAAGCATAAAATGCTTTGGAAACAGGTAGTTCTTTTAGAGAAAGAACTACAAAAGACTCACGTGATACACACTCTGAGTCATCAACGTGATGGCGTTCACGTTGTAGGGAATTCATTGGCTAATACAGCCACAGCGGAAGCAACTAAACCGGCTTCTGTAGCCACAAAAAAGCGTTCAGAAAAATACATAGACGGGGAAACCATGCTGGCAGTAAAAATGTGCTCAAAGGGCAGCTGTGCAACGCTACCCATGAACTATCCACCCAATTATGCATACGTAATTGATGCAAACTCCGTTCCTTTTGCTCGAATCCCTGGAGTGGGGGATAGGGTAATTCCAAACACGAACCGGAGAAAGTTATTATTAGCAGACGCACACATGGGTGAAGGACCAAGGCACAATGAAATGAGGGAATCTCTGACCGAATTACAGTCAGTATACTGGTGGCCGGGAATGAGCCTGTACCACTATAAATATGTAAAGAACTGCCCGAACTGCAACAGAGATCGTAGCAATGAGCCAAGCGCATTAATGCCATGGTAGGCATAATGCTGTCTATATGCAATCCAGCGTCCTATTAGTTATTTAAGACTATACACTTAAAAAATGTGGCCCCAGCGCTCGGCTGACGCCAAAACTGTTATAAAAGATCTGCGAGTCTTTATCGGCACATACGCAATTGCCATGTTCCATTCTGACCAGGGTCCTGCTTTCAGCTCTCGAGCTTATATGGAGGCCATGGCCAGTATGGGTGTTGGGTTGCGATACTCTTGTCCATTACACCCCGAAGGGAACAGTGTAGTGGAAAGAAAAAACCGTGACATAAAGCAATCTATAACAGCGAAGGTATTAGGTTCGGGTGATGGGTGGGTCAAACATTTAATAAGTGTCCAGCTCAGTCTTAATATTTTGCCAAGAAATTCTCTAAAAGGTTTCAGCCCATACGAACTATTGTTCGGAACTAGAATGCACATTCAGGACTTAGATACTCAGGTATCAGTGGTAGAAGACAAGAATAAAGACTTTGACATCAAAGATCGTTTGGCTGTTTTACAGGACTTGAATGAAACAAGAAAATCCTTAAGCAACATAAAGTTAAAGCAACAGCCAACTACCACTGAAGAGGCACCACCAGCCCCAGCAAGACCTGTCTGGATTCCAAAGATTGGGGATCTAGTCAGAGAAAAAATAGCGGTGAAGAAGGAATTTGGGCCTTCTTACAGAAAAGCAGTACCTGTCTTGGCAATCAACGGAACAAGATCAGTAGTACTTCCGCCCCTTGCTGGTAAAAAGGAGAACAGAGTTGTATCAATCGACCTGGTAAAACCACAAGCATGTGGCCTATAATCAACAGTAGGCCCAGTGGACTCCCGAGAAACAACAGAATATCCAAATTTGCAACCATCCAAGAGGTTCAAACTGAAAGACTAATCACATTTGATAAACCTGCAGTGCACAGAGAGGGACTATGCAATAATGCCATGGAAGTCGTGCCACTTGAAACACAGATTGAATCAGTTCGTCAAGAAACACCAGTCTACAATGATGTGGCATCAGAAAGTGCTACCGAAAGACAAATTGAAAATACAATTCCAACAATTGACAGAACTGCCTCTGGCTACTTCATTAATTTCGACAACTTCTCCGAAGATCAAAACGACCCTGAAGTGACACCAGAAACAAAGACTTTTAAAGAAAAAGCAACTGAACTCTTTCATCAAATCAAAGAAGTATATCTGGATGCACCATTCATTGAGCATTGGATAATTTCAGGGGTACTTATAATCCTCCTATGCCTAATTTTAGTTTTAATTTTAGTAAAGTTTATTACAGTTCAATGGACACAGCAAGTCAGAACATCAACTTAGTCCTCAAACCACACAGATCATCCCACGTGAAGAAAAGAGAACTATCAACAGTAAATGTCACAGCCATTCCAATACCCGGGGGGGTAGTATGGGACAAAACTGACTATGAAATATATGGTCCGGTCGAAATCCTGAAATATCCTCACCAGTTCAAGGTTTCCTTAAGTGACTTTGTAAAACCAAGTACATTTTCTGATGATTGGGATTTTGAAAGTATTAATAATATGATGTCAGATTTAGTGTTGTCAGCTGTATTTACAGAGCATGATTATTTACAAGGTTCGTCTAATTATGAACAAATGTATTGCTTCTCACATTACAGTGACCATTACTTGCATAAATCTGCACAACCTAGAAATGTTTTTAAATACAACCAATGGGAACATTGTGCTACTCCACCTAAAAGCAGTTCGAAAACATTCTTTGAGAAATTCCAGTACTTCTCAGGGTTTAACACAAGTGATGCAGAAACGTATGATTACAAACTGTTAGAAAAAACAGGATTGAAAACAATGCTGACAAATACTAAATTGATATATTCAGAAGCATTTTATGAAAAAAATGATGACATTTGGTTTTGATTTTTGGAAAAATAACATTGAAACAAAAACCATCTGGGGTACAAAAGATTGGCAGGTACGCTGCCTAGAAGCATTATTTCGAGCCTGCATGATCCCAGAACAAATAATGTTCTTAAATGACACAATTCACCAAACAACCTGTCTTGGTCTAGCTAAGGTTAAAGACCTTAATAAACTGTCTATTCCTAAGCCAATACCTGATAATGCAACAACAGATATTGAAAGAAACATATCAAAAATTTTACATCTAAACAGAACACATCCTGATTGGAAAAAGTGGTTAATCTGGCCTACTGACACGAACAACTGTCAAGATAGATTCCTGACCAAAACACAGGGGTTAACAATGACCAGACAAGACCCTAGATACTCCCAGAGACAACATCCAGGGACAGTAACAACATACAGTGTAGGGAAGCTGTGCCTTGAATGGCTAGAATCATCCACACTGGCAGAAATTAAGCAACACTTATCTTTAATTAAAGATGGTGCTGATTTGCGCGATTTCATTCTGGGACCACACAAACAGCGTCAAAAACGTATCATAGCGACCAGTATATATGTGGCTTACAACGAGGCTTGGAAAGTAAATGATCATTTGGGTAAAGGGTACATTAAGTCAGCATGGAAAATACCATATGCACACATATGCTACAGTGACAGCAACAAAAATGTATTTCTTAGTGGTGAAAACTGCAAACATTCACTAAGCGGTATACTTTTGTGCCAGGGTATTAATTTACACGGGCCTGTGAAGGAAATTCGAACAACCTTTTATGCCACCAACATGTCACAACTGCAACACAGATAGAGCCTTTCTTTAAGCAGCTCTCGAACGGGAGTTACATTCTAATAACGGATCATAGCTGTTGTGGCCTTTTGCCAGGGAAAGCCTATCTCGTTCAAGTAACTTCCATGGTCAAATGCTGTATGCAAGCATTGTTTCGAAACGGCCCTGGAGACTCCGAGACTCCCATATGGCCTTGTTTGAATGTCTCTTCTATACGAATTGATACTTTAAGCAGAATAAAGTCTGTGCTTTTGCAGACAACAGTGCCCATCACGTCATCAAAAGAGACGTATGATCTCCAAGTTGCAAGGACAGCATCGGAGATTCATGACCTTTTATCAACAAATTGCCCCGTGCATTTCACAGAAATGCTTAGCCAAATTCTAAATATGTCAAGTGCCATAGGCATCCCAGGCGTATTTAAGACCATTTTTACGGGACTGTTAACACCATTCAAAGCAATTCTGGGAATCATTCCCAATTTTGTCCATTCAGTCTTTGGTGGCATACCCCTGATTTTGGGGCGTGTAGCAGGCATTTTATTTTGGACCCTCCTGCTCTGATATGGCAAGCCAAAACACAGACATGACTCCGGCAAGGATGGAAGAAACGATCCTAGCAATCCGTTACCGGGACCGAATAACTAGAGTCCTTGGATTGGCCAGGCTGCGAGATCTGAACATGACCTGGTTTCTTTCATTCAGACCTATATGGCAGACCAGCATCTTACCTGTGCTTCGATGTATGCTATGCGGAGATGAATGCGTGTTGGACACCTGGCTTGCACTTCCATCAGCAATACCAATGGATATCGATACTTTGCTAAGTCCTATAACGGCTCACGCATTGTGTTGTCCCCAGCGGCTACCAATCCTGATGACGGCATTCGTTGAGACTCCTGTGCTACGACTAGGTGGTGACAGTGGAGCGAGAAATAAAAGCAACATCACCCAGGTACGACCTTCTGTGAGCATTGCTGATCCAGACACCGATGATAGCAATCATTCTCACACCTGCCAAGTTACAGCATTATCGAACTTGGTCGAACTGTCACCTGATTTTGTAGACCAATTCTTTGAGAGCCTGTCTGATATGATGTTCTCCCCTGAACAGAAACAATAATTTTTGAAAAGCATTCCGACACACAGCGTTCCCATGAACTCTGAATTCGGCCTTCAGTTTTGATCAACAAAAACTATTGAAAAAAGTTGGAACTCTATTCCCCCGTTCACCATGAAATTTTTTTTTTGAATTGAACACTTTTTCAAAATATTTACCTTTTTCTGGCACAAAAACCTTTACTTAAAGTAGAACTATTCATAAAGAACAGAACTTCTATTTTTAGGTAGATCTAGAGACATAATAAACTTGACATCAGCCTCTAGCACATTTGACAGCAAATGCATTTATATGTGATGAAATAATCTCGCCCTTCTTTTCTGTATACAGAGATATTTCATGTGTAATTTTTTCTCAAAATCGTTCACTGATTACATATGCTATAATTTTTGAATGATTTCTATGCTTAAAGACGTACAGTACCTGTATTTCCATGAATTTTTCAAATACGCCATTTCAAATGCAAATATGTATTTTGGGTGGGTAATGTTACACATGCATCTTATTGCTTTAGTTTTAGTAATTTGATGGACATAAATTCGTGGAGTGGGTGTCGTGTTCTAATCTAGGACCCCGATCAATACTGTGACCTTATGCCCCTATATGGCTATAATCCATTCATACCCCTATAATGGCATAAACGATCATAGCCATATTGCAGCCATATTTCAGAAACTCGCCTCTGCAGCTCATTAAAGTAAATGACACAGCAGAAGCCACCATCTAAGATTCCTAGATTACACTTCGAGTTCTTCAACAGGATAAAACCCAGCAACCTGGGAAAGCCCCGCTTGCTATGTTTTGATTAGAAATAAGAACTCTAATGAGCACGGAAAGGACAATCACTTCCTAGTGACATCTTTATTGACGTCTTATGTCCAAAAACTTACGTCAAACAAGGCACCTTTCAGGTATAAATATTACCAACGTTGCCTTAAGCAAGCGCGATGGCGATAATGATGGTGTGGTGAATACAGGAGCAGAACAGCTGTCCCTTGCAGAGCCCAGCAGATGCAAGCAGCCCACGGACGCTGCCCCTCCTCCTCCTTGACGCGCTGAGAGAGACGCTGCCTTTTCTCCTGCCGAGAAAATCCAGCTCCGGCGTTTCCAGCCTACTCTTGCGAGTAACTGGGATATCGAGCCCTGAAAGGAGATACAAGACCTCCAACATTCTATTCCAGAGGTATGGTGTTGACTAAACCCTTAGAGAGAATTCTTGAAGCAAACCTTGGCAAAACCAACTTAACTTAAACTGCTACTTACTTACTCCCTCCCAAGTATTAGGCTTAGGTCAGGTACACTGGGGTAGGCGTAGTTAGAAGCACCAGTGGAGTACGTTAGCTAAATGTATATATGAATGTATATATTTTATTCATTTTAACCATTGTATGGCTAAGAAACCATATCAATGCTTTTACAGTATTATTTTGCAATCCTCCTTTTACTGTACGCACTTTTTATAATAACGAGTCTTGCAATTGTGGCAATTCATTTCTCTTGCATTAGAAGAAAGACTGTTCAATAAATAATACCTTTTATTGAAAACGCCCGTCTCTCTATTCTCTGCATCTTGGTGAAAGTAATCTGCACAACTGACTGAGTAAAATAACTGTCTATTGTTTCACACAACTCTAGAGATTGACTCTTATTCTAAGGAGCAAAGTTGTCATGTTTATGCGGTTATTTCAAAACTGAATCCCTTCTTGTCTGTGCCAGGGAAGCTGATCACTTCCTATTCAGTCAAGAAAGTTTCCAGTGACCTCTGAGCTAGTTGGTAACAAACCCAATTAAGTTTAGCATAGTCAGTAGAGACCTGGAAGACCACACTTCTACGTCTAAACTGCTGTTTATGTTATTCCAATTCGCAGGGCCTATAGGGAAAATAGGAACTACACTACACTGTCAATAGTTATACTTTATTGCAGCTTTCCCATGCTATCCTATAGAGCTAAACTGCTACAAAATGTTCCAGCTTATTTTTACATTGCACCCTACTGTGGGGGTGCCTAGGGTAGACATTAGGGGTG
Organism: Lissotriton vulgaris; assembly: GCF_964263255.1. Lineage (NCBI taxonomy): Eukaryota > Metazoa > Chordata > Amphibia > Caudata > Salamandridae > Lissotriton > Lissotriton vulgaris. The sequence continues at coordinate 1,995,111,117 of NC_141687.1, forward strand.
ACTTATATGTAGAAAATAAGGTTGTTTACTACTGTGCAAGTACCTTTGAATCCAAAGTCTAATTTGCATATCATTTCAATTTAAAAGCAGCATGAAAAGCAGGGCCGACTTTTAAAATCACAACATGCAACACAGCAGTGCCTTCTTAAGTGTATTAAATCTGCTGGAACTCTAAACCTGCATGCCCTACCATATACAAGGTGTTAGACCTGGCACCATTGGCGTGGGTCTCCCTTCCATTTTTTGCTGTTGCCTCATGTGTTTTTGCTGTTGTTAGATGGTTTCTTTACTGTGCCACTGCTGTCTAGCACCACAGTGCAAGTGCTCCCTATTGTAAATTGATGTATTAATCAGTGGTTCCATGTTTGGCTATTTGGTTTACGTGTCAGACCCTAGTCTAGTGCACTGAATGTGCCCAGGGCATGTAAATCCAAACGCTGCTGGTGGGCTTGCAGCACTGGTTGTGCCACCCACAGAAGCAGCCTTGTAAAATGTGTCTAAGGTCTGACATTGCAGAGCCTGCGTGAAGTCTGGTACTGTCATGCTGACTGGACAAGTGCACCCACTTGCCTGTCCCTAAACCTTCACTTTTCTTCATATTAGTCAACCCTATGGTAGGCCCAAGGGCAGGGTGCATTGTAAGTAGAAGGTAGGACAAGCCCTGGTGTGTATATGACATGTCCTAATAGTGAATTACAGCCATTTTCGTTTTTCACTATTGCAAGTTTACCTATTCTACATAGGCCAGACTGGGCTGTTAAAATTATTACATTTTATAATCCTAACTGACTCAGAGAACATGGCAGAAATTCGAGTTTAGTATGCCTGAACTCAGAATGATAAAATGCATCTTTTAGTAAAGTTCATTTTAACATTCCGTGTTTGCAAATACCACTTTTAGAAAGTAGATATTTGCTTGTCTAAACTTTCAAGCCTGCCTCTGCTAGGTTGTATATTCCTTTGTCTGGTTTTGTGAGTGACAGGGCTGGGGGATTCCAAGAGGCAGGATGAATCAGCCCAATGGTGAATAGAGAGATTGGCATCTAGATGGGAGGGAGGAGTTGCACCTGAACCTGGAATAGGGCTGTGCCTGCCTATCACAATGCTGTCTCCACCTCCTGGGGAGCGGCTGATGTCTCGGCCTTGCACACTGAAAGAAGAGAAGGAGTCCTGTCAACAAAGTGCTCCAGGACTGTACTTGCCTTCCACAATGCTGGCTCCACCTCCTGTAGAGCGGCTGATGTCTCTGCTCTGCACTGTGAAAGGAAAGGAGAAGTCTGGTAAACAGAGTAGTTCAGAACTAATGGGCTGGGCTGGGCAAAGGACCCTGCTACCTCAGAAAACAAAGGATTTTGGGGTATAAATATTGGGACCCTGATCCCATGAAATTAGATCACTTTTGGACTACAAGAACAAACCTTTACTGAGAAGAGGAACCTGAAGAAACTGAGGAGAGACTATTCCCAAGCTGAAGTGCTGCTTGGGGAACTGGCCTGCAGTGGTTGCCTGACTGCCAAAGGAAGGAGAAAGGAACTCTGTGTACTTTGCTTTCAACTTGTGAAGGATCTCCAAGGGCTTGGAAAAGAGCTTGCCTCCTGCTGAAGTCTCAGGGACAACAGACTTCGCCTCCAGCTCCCCAGAGTTATTTTGTAAGTGCCTGCTGCTGTTTTGGGCCTTCTGAGGAAATGCGTGTTGCAAGGAGCTGGAAGCACGACGCATCGAGAAGAAGCGTGGCACCATCGCTGTGCCTGCCGTCGCAACTCTGAAGGAGGGTGTTGCCGCTGTAGCTGTCGCACTGCACCGAATCGAGAGAAGAGTCTCGCAACGAGGTCAGAGCGTGTCGCCGTCGCTGTGCCTGCCGCTGCAACTCCAGGGGAGGGTGTCGGCGCTGGAACTGTTGCACTGCAACGCATCGAAGAAAAGCGCCTTGCATCCCTGAGAAGCGTGCCGCCGTCGGAGCTGCTGCCGTCGCATTGTGGATGTCGCCGCTGCAGTTGTGGCATCATGCGGTAGCTTCACACATCGTGGGAGAAGAGTGTCGCAAGTGGATTTGCTGCCGTCGCATTGTGGAACAAGGGTGTCGCTGCTGCAGTCCACGCATCGAACCGAGAACTTCTCGCATCCCCGAGAAGTGTGCCGTGTCTGGAAGATCTTCACGTCTTTATTTCTTTGTACTTCAACTTTGCCACATTTCCCTCACTGCAACATTGCATTTCATGGAAGCGCAACGCAACCTAAGGTACATTGACGCAAAGTGTTGCATCTCAAGAACTGAACTTAACTAAGGTAAATCTACCATCTTAAAGTAACAGTATTGTGTATTTTTGTCGTTTATGGTCTTGTAGTGCGTACTTTGATTAGGGTAGTGGTGGATGCATGTCTCAGCAGGGATCTTACAAATATGGAAGCTGGGTTGGAGGTGGTGGTACCAGTGCCCTAACCCTCAGAGCAGGTTAAATAGGAGGAATAACATCAGTGTCCTCTGAGTCAACTTCCATGACAATGACTGTCTCGTACTTTTCATCCCCTTCCATAATTGTAAGGCTTTCAGGAACTTTCCAATGTCTCTCCTGGTGTGTGTTCCGCACTCAGCTGGGATCTAATCCATGTTGACATCATCAGCAGGGGAGCTTGGAGAAGATAGTGGAGTACCCTTCTTTTTTCTTGCCGGAGATCTGGAAGCCAAAGGTTCAACAACAGGTACATCTTGCTCAGCAGGAAGTTCAACCTCCTGTTCTGTTCCGCCATCAGGAAAATCTGCTGTTTCTGGCTGTGGCTCCTGTTGTCTACTTTGCTCTGTTTCTTGCAATGATTGGGTACTAGCTTACCAATAAGATGAATCCAATTCATACTCACTGCTTGTCACCATGATTGCCGTGGCTGCCTCACTGAGAGATAAGTAGGTTAAGGTTGTGCTGTCATGGGAGTGCTGCTCCTACCTTTTTTGTCAGGAGGATAGTGCAGCAGGCACAAACGTTTCCTAAAAAAGGAAGAGTGCAGCAAGGCAGTGGTAGCAGTCTGCTTCTTCTTCTCCTCCTCACTAGCCATTTTCTTGGCAGCACCTTTCTTTGGGGACATCTTGAAACTGCTAGTTGGCTGTGGCACTGGAGGGCTCTCGTCACATGTTGTGGTCATGTCACTTTGTACAGGCTTTCTGTCTGGCAGTACTGTGGGTAAATGTCTCTTGTGCACTTAAAAGCAAATAAGCATGAAAAACATTAAGTGAAACATGGGATTTTTGCAGTTTGATTTATTAATCGTGCAACCAATATAATTTAGTGCAGTTAATTATCATTCTAAATAATTAAGAACAATAGATTATCCATTCCAAAGTCAAACCACACTTCCATAACATTTAATTTGCAATCAGGATAAAAGCGTACAGATGTAACTGTTTGCTTTATGTGCATCTATGGTAGACACCTGTGGCAGTCAGGGTGGTGCAGGGAAAAATGGGATAATCCTTAAAAAATGAGTGCTGGTGTACACTGTGCACCTATGGTTGGCAGGGGGTCCAGACCAAAATTGAATAATCCTTAAAAAATGAAAGCTGGTGTGCAGCTGTGCGCTTATGGCAGTCACTAGGCAGGGGGTCCACCGGTCGAGCGGACAAAAGAAAATTAGTAATGACAATCCTTAAAGCATTTTACGATACATAATACAAAAATACATTTCATAAATAAATAAAAATAAACAACAATTAATTGCTGGTGTAGTAAGGGACTAGGAGAAACCCACTGGGACGCAAGGGGGTGCAGGGGAAATAAATACAAGAGATCCATGTAATATTACACACTGTTCATATATGCATATACCTCAATGATCCTCAATCATATTAAACTGATATCAGGGAAATGTAATGCAAAAATGAACATTATGAAAGCGGCATAGTCCTCTCCTATCAATCTCCCTGGAAAATGGCTTTAAAAACTGGATAAAAAGGATTTACACAGTGGTGGGCTGCACACAATGACATGGTCAAACAACAACAACAAGCAAAGAGGCATGGCCAAATGAAAGAACACATGCAGGCTTATGGCAAAAGCATACTGGCTGGCTACACAAAATGGCCACCCAGCCACATGGTCAAACAACAACAGCAAGCAAGGAATCTTGGCCCCAATAAAAAACATATGCAGGCCAATGGCAAATGCGCATTGGCTGGCTACACAAAATGATTGTGGGCCAACAACAATAGCAGTAAAAAAGGCATGGGTCCAATAAAGAACACATGCAGGCCTATGGCAAAAGCACAATGGCTGGCTACACAAAAACATTCGCCGGCCACATGGTCAAACAACAAGCAAGGACACTGACAAAACAAAATGGCCCCGGCCACAAGGCATAGAGAACAAAGACAAATGATGGCCTAAGGCAAACACCCCCCCACACACACACACACTGGGCAGACAAAGGAGACATAGTAACACTGAAGAAAACACTACCATTAATTCAGCAATGCCAAAAATGAAAATTAAGTCAGCTATAAAAATTGTACAGCAACAGACATCCTCCCAAGGCATCAAATATTACCCCACCAACATATTATTGCTGAAATAAAACACTACCATTAATTCAGCAATGCCAGAAACGAAAATTAAGTAAACTATAGAAATTGCACAACAGACGCCCTCCCAAGACATCAAATATTACCCTACCAATAAACTTTTTGTAAGAAAAATTAACTTGAAATACAAAAAAAATATATACTTTTAATTTAATTCAATACCATCCCTACACTTAATAATGTGTTTAAACAACATATACCACGGAAACAGTTGTTTCATGTTCCCATGACTAGTACTGGACCTACTGGCTGAATGTCCCATGGGCAGGCTAGGTCGCATAGTAAAACAAATTATTATTGCTAACTTAACAAACATTGAGAAAATGTACTGAACTGTGCAACCTTCTTCCCTTACAAAAGATAAAAAATGTAATTAAAAAAAATAACCAAGGGGCATATTATCAAGGAATGGTGGTAAAATTATCGCTATTTTATCGGCAGGAAACTGCCGATAAAACGGCGATAATGAGCTTGATAATATGCCCTTGTTAATTCCCATAGAGGCCCATGTTCTGATGTTAACATGGGCTCCTTTGGCAATTAACAAGGGAGTATTATCAAGCCCATTATGGCCGCGTTATTGGCAGTTTCCTGCCGATAAAACTGCTATAATTTTAACACAGGTCCTTGATAATATGCCCCCAAGTTCCTAGTAAAACTGTATGCCACCACCACAGTAAAAAGTAACAGTAAAGTACAAAGTACAAATAAATACTGGTGCATGCCCTCTATCACACAAAAAACACCCCATATACAAACGTTTTTGGTAGACATGCAGCAGATAAAGAGAGTGCGTCCTTCCACCTTGAAATCTAAATGAAAAGTGACCAGGAGATGGACAAAGCACTAGAAGGAAACTGGCTTGTTGGACAGGAACAGGACGTTGGTGTCTATGGGGCACTTCCTTCTTGTTGATAAAGATAAGGACATTTTTAAAAAATGCTCCCCGCACTAAGAAAAAACCTGAATGGTCTGTTGGAATAGAATATTAACTTCACAACATCTTTTCAAAACACTACCATTAATTCAGCAATGCCAAAAATGAAAATTAAGTCAGCTATAAAAATTGTACAGCAACAGACATCCTCCCAAGGCATCAAATATTACCCCACCAACATATTATTGCTGAAATAAAACACTACCATTAATTCAGCAATGCCAGAAACGAAAATTAAGTAAACTATAGAAATTGCACAACAGACGCCCTCCCAAGACATCAAATATTACCCTACCAATAAACTTTTTGTAAGAAAAATTAACTTGAAATACAAAAAAAATATATACTTTTAATTTAATTCAATACCATCCCTACACTTAATAATGTGTTTAAACAACATATACCACGGAAACAGTTGTTTCATGTTCCCATGACTAGTACTGGACCTACTGGCTGAATGTCCCATGGGCAGGCTAGGTCGCATAGTAAAACAAATTATTATTGCTAACTTAACAAACATTGAGAAAATGTACTGAACTGTGCAACCTTCTTCCCTTACAAAAGATAAAAAATGTAATTAAAAAAAATAACCAAGGGGCATATTATCAAGGAATGGTGGTAAAATTATCGCTATTTTATCGGCAGGAAACTGCCGATAAAACGGCGATAATGAGCTTGATAATATGCCCTTGTTAATTCCCATAGAGGCCCATGTTCTGATGTTAACATGGGCTCCTTTGGCAATTAACAAGGGAGTATTATCAAGCCCATTATGGCCGCGTTATTGGCAGTTTCCTGCCGATAAAACTGCTATAATTTTAACACAGGTCCTTGATAATATGCCCCCAAGTTCCTAGTAAAACTGTATGCCACCACCACAGTAAAAAGTAACAGTAAAGTACAAAGTACAAATAAATACTGGTGCATGCCCTCTATCACACAAAAAACACCCCATATACAAACGTTTTTGGTAGACATGCAGCAGATAAAGAGAGTGCGTCCTTCCACCTTGAAATCTAAATGAAAAGTGACCAGGAGATGGACAAAGCACTAGAAGGAAACTGGCTTGTTGGACAGGAACAGGACGTTGGTGTCTATGGGGCACTTCCTTCTTGTTGATAAAGATAAGGACATTTTTAAAAAATGCTCCCCGCACTAAGAAAAAACCTGAATGGTCTGTTGGAATAGAATATTAACTTCACAACATCTTTTCAAAACACTACCATTAATTCAGCAATGCCAAAAATGAAAATTAAGTCAGCTATAAAAATTGTACAGCAACAGACATCCTCCCAAGGCATCAAATATTACCCCACCAACATATTATTGCTGAAATAAAACACTACCATTAATTCAGCAGTGCCAGAAACGAAAATTAAGTAAACTATAAAAATTGCACAACAGACGCCCTCCCAAGACATCAAATATTACCCTACCAATAAACTTTTTGCAGGAAAAATAAACTTGAAATACAAAAAAAGATATACTTTTAATTTAATTCAATACCATCCCTACACTTAATAATGTGTTTAAACAACATATACCACGGAAACAGTTGTTTCATGTTCCCATGACTAGTACTGGACCTACTGGCTGAATGTCCCATGGGCAGGCTAGGTCGCATAGTAAAACAAATTATTATTGCTAACTTAAAAAACATTGAGAAAATGTACTGAACTGTGCAACCTTCTTCCCTTACAAAAGATAAAAAATGTAATTAAAAAAAATAACCAAGGGGCATATTATCAAGGAATGGTGGTAAAATTATCGCTGTTTTATCGGCAGGAAACTGCCGATAAAACGGCGATAATGAGCTTGATAATACGCCCTTGTTAATTCCCATAGAGGCCCATGTTCTGATGTTAACATGGGCTCCTTTGGCAATTAACAAGGGAGTATTATCAAGCCCATTATGGCCGCGTTATTGGCAGTTTCCTGCCGATAAAACTGCTATAATTTTAACACAGGTCCTTGATAATATGCCCCCAAGTTCCTAGTAAAACTGTATGCCACCACCACAGTAAAAAGTAACAGTAAAGTACAAAGTACAAATAAATACTGGTGCATGCCCTCTATCACACAAAAAACACCCCATATACAAACGTTTTTGGTAGACATGCAGCAGATAAAGAGAGTGCGTCCTTCCACCTTGAAATCTAAATGAAAAGTGACCAGGAGATGGACAAAGCACTAGAAGGAAACTGGCTTGCTGGACAGGAACAGGACGTTGGTGTCTATGGGGCACTTCCTTCTTGTTGATAAAAATAAGGACATTTTTAAAAAATGCTCCCCGCACTAAGAAAAAACCTGAATGGTCTGTTGGAATAGAATATTAACTTCACAACATCTTTTCAAGTAGGTTTAGCTGATTCGAGAGTAGACAATCTGCTCAAGATGCAGCCACAGCCCCAGCCACTCGCGCTCACCAGCGTCACAAAAATGGCAGCAGAAGGCACAGTTGAAACCGGAAGCCAGGCTAGCGACCAGCAAATCTCCCTCTCACTTGCTTGCAGTTGGTAAACCTCTTTGCGCTCACCAGCACGCACCATAGTGTGGCTCATGCACAGCGATGTAAAAATAATTCCGCTGTGCGCTGGATGGCAGAATTTAGCGGGAACTCCATGTTACATGCGTAGCGCGGAGTTCTTAAATTCCGCCAACTCCTGGAGCAGAATTACATTTCCACTCATTTCTTTAGGTTAAAATGAAAGGCAGACAGGAGTTAGATAAAAACAAGTACATAGGAAATATCCTGCTCAGCTTGTTTTGATACTGTGGATTTAATGGCTGATAACATATTCACTGTTCCAAATTCTTTCTTTTACAATTGATTGCCCTTTTATCTTTAGTAATCATCAAACACAGTCTCACATGTAAGATATGTGTATATTAGTTTTCATTCTTCTAGTCAAAACCTTGGCACTCATTCTTCTGCTGAAGTCCATTTTTAAATATTTAGGTGCTTATCTACATGTCCCTTACACTGCCAGTGTGTCACTATAGATATGGGAAAAAGTGATGTACCGGTGGTGCAAAGGGCTTGTAAATAAGCCTCTTAGTATTTATAATATTTTCTGTCAGTGAATGAAAGTCTTTCTCAAGACACAATGAACAACATTTACAGCTAATTTAATTACAAGTTGAAAATATTGAATTCATCAGTGATGCCTCTGTGAGAGAGATTATCAGTGCTCATGTGTGTGATCAATGCTTACTCAGTAAGTTGCTTTCAAAATTGCCAAATCTTTCTAATTTTGAGGTAATTGTCAATGACTGTCCAGCTTCCCTGCTGTTTTCCAGTCTATCCTGATAAGCAATCAAAACCACTGTTGATGGATTACACACTACTGTAGATTTCTGGAAACTGTACTCACTCAGTTGAGTTTTGAAGAACCATCTCAACAGTGATGCTTTTATGTCATGATAAAATTACCTGCTTGATATGTTTAAATACCTGGACTATATGTATGGGACCAATACCGCAAATCTGTGCAGTATTTAAAAGTTAAATGGGATAGATTTGCGAGTCAGTGAGCGCAGATGCACTCCATATGCGCGGGAGTGTCTTGATTCACAGGGCACTTACTGTATGTAATGTAATGTAATGCAATGTAGGTATACTTGTAGAGCGCGGTCCTGTCACCCAGAGGGCATCCTGGCGCTTGAAGTTCAGTCCCCAACACTATCACTGCTCAGACAATTTTGGGAAAGAGGTGCGTTTTTAGGGCTTTTCTGAATGGATAGTATTCCCTATGGCATCTCAAAGAGAGTGGCAGGGAGTTCCAAAGTTTGGCTGCAGCAACACTAAACGAACGGCCACCCATCCTGACTCTCTGGAACCTAGGGACCACTAGCAGATGTGCCGAGGAAGAGCGGAGGAGCTGCGGGGCAGAGTACCAGGCAAACATGTTCTGCAGCGGCACCGGGCCCTGTCGATGCACTGCCTTAAACACCAAGCACGCCGCTTTATACAGTACGCGCAGGTGTACCGGCAGCCAATGTATGTCCCTTAACGCTAAGGTGGAGGAGCTAAAATTGGGGCGAGAGAGAGCCAGCTTGGCAGACATATTCTGCACCCGTTGCAGCTTCCCCAGCAGATTTTTTGGGGCCTCCAGAAGCAGCGCGTTACAGTAGTCTAAACGACTCAGTATGGTCCCGCGAACTACTTCCGGTCTGGCCTGGGCGGGGAGAAGGGGCAGAACTTTACGCAGCATGCGTAGCAGCATCATGCAAGTAGAGATGGTCTTATTGACGTGCAAGTCAAGTTGTAAGTTTGGGCCAAAGATCACACCCAGGTTGCGATATACAGATTTGTAGAACGCACTGTCCGTCAGGAGCCTGCTGAGAAGGTGTGAGTCTAGCCAAACTAGGTGCCTAGTTGGACTATTCAAAAAGCCATTTATTCAGCTTCTAGCGACCAGGGCATGCTCATGGGTTTCTGGGTGCTGACTGGAAGCCTTTTAAAAATGTTAATGTTCAAGGTATGAAAGCATGAGGCAGTGACAGCATCCGCTTGTGGGGTCATGTTGAGTTTGCTGCCAATGACGATCCCGAGGTTCTTGGAGTGGAAGGTGGGTGTCGGTCCAAACTCTGTTTGCTACCAGGAGAAGTGCTCTTCCCAAAGGTCACGTTTTCGGTCTTGTAGGTGTTCAGCTTTAGACAGTTGGTCTTCATCCAGAGGATGATTTCAGTCATGCAGTTATTTAACTTGATCCAAGTACTGGGCATCTTGTCCATGAAGGAGAGAATTAGCTGCATTTCGTTAGCATAGGTGAGGACATTGATGTTTTGAGAGCAGATGATGCTGGCTAGAGGGATCATGTATGCTCTGATGCGGTCAGGCTCAAGGAGGATCCTTGCAGAACTCCGCAGATGAGGTCACGGCTGTCCAAGATGTATGGTTCCTAACTAACTAACTGGGTCCTTCCAGTCAGGAAGGAGAAGATTCATCTGAGTAAGTGTCCTTGGATTCTGATATTGTGTAGATGTGGGCTGAAGATAGGGTAGGAGACCATGCTGAATACTGCAAAGTAGTTTAGGAGCTAGAGGGCGATTGTATCTCCTTTGTTCAGAGTCATGCTCTCTGGGTAAGGTGAATGCTTGAATGGGGCCTCCATCTCCAATGAGAGTGAGAGGAAGGGAATGGTAAGCCTAGAAATATGACTCATGCTATGGTCCCTCAAAAGCTCATGGGCTCCTCTGGAAATAATCACTGGTAGGGGCTATGGTAGTTTTTGATTGGTACCCCCATTAGCATCAGGGAGCTGCTTGGGATAGTGGGAAGGCCAAGCATGAATATCTACTTTCAATTAGGCTATTTCGCCATCCACAGTGGGCCATTTAAAATGGAGTTTGTTTGGAATGAATCTTTGATGTTTCTACAAAGGCCTTGCAATTGCTAAACACTCAAGTGCAGCAGCAGCAGCTGGCTAAATAATCATGACCGGTTCCCCTAGTTTAGGGAGAAAGTGGGCTGGGTTCATTAAGGAGAAGATCTGTGCGCAAGGAAGGCGGGCGCCTTGCATACGGGTACAGGTGCGGTGTGGCACAGTGTAGAGCGCTGATGTTACGGTGCGGCGTTGCAAAGGGTAGGGCTCTGGCTGGTGTCCTTAGAGCCGGGAACCCGAGGGTGTGGGCAGAGGACGCTGGTGGCAGGGTACTCACAGGAGCCACTGGACCTTGGCAGGCAATGGAGCATGGATGCGTGCGTGCTGTGCGCTACGTTGCCGGCTGAGCTACGTTGCCGGCTGAGCTGAGCCGGGGAGAAGGGAAGGAATCCTTGGAGTGGCCCCCTTGCTGAGGGGGCGTGGTGGATCACCCTGCAGTCCACCCTACTGGTGGCAGCTGCAGCTGGGGAACTTCAGAAGGACCAGAAAGCATGCCGATCAGTGCGCCAACACCCCTGGAAGGTGAACAGGTCTCTCAACAGCAGGCCGGTCGAGTGGTGGATCCTGCCATGTATGTGCTGGCTCTCCCTGAGGAATTATCGGCGTGGAGGTGATAAGTGGGTTCTCCGCCTCGTCGACACCGTGGAATTTGAGGTTCTGCCCTTCTAATAATGAGGACAGACACTTTGGTGCAGTACTGCTTATTATATTTTATTAACTCGAAGTAGAAGCTCGTGCGAACTCCACAAATGGAGAGCCTTCTTGTCCATTGCAACACAGTCGTGAAATGGCTGTCCGCCGCGTTACATCACGCTTGGCGTGCCTTGGTGAGTCACATGACGACAGAGGACTAGACCGCGACAGACAGGAAGTCCTCAGGAAAATCTTGTCAGGCATGTAGACCTCAGTGGGTGAGGGTTGTAGTGAGTCAGTCATTGTATTAACATACACCCCAGGGTCTGGGCCCGGTTCCGAGGGGATAAATAAAGTTGCATGGAATCGCGCGGGATTCCAGCTCGGACCCACGATACTATCTCATGTGTGTGTGTCCCGTGCCCCGGTAACTAGCGGCCAATGCAGAGGTTCCCCCACCTCTAAAGGGTTAATGGAAATTGCATATGACTCTCAGGGCTGGACTGGGAACGTAAACCGGCCAGGGCATTTCAGTCTGACCGGTCGCATTGGGGATGACATGGAAAACACTGCACTAATTTTGTTACAGGTGGCCGATTTTGCAGCAGCTATGCTGCGAAACTGCCCCCGGTAACAAAAGTGGCCCCCACCCTGGCGGCAGTCACAAAAACGCCCCCACCCTGGCAGCCAATCAGGGAAATGCCCGGTGCCCGCTACGGCCAGTCCGGCCCTGATGACTCTAGGTGGCATAGCAGGAGGGGGGGGTCTACTTTGCAGACCTGAGCTGACAGATAACCACCTGCTGTCTCATCGTGTGCAACCATGGTGAGAAGGGAACTATTCATGACTTGTGTTAAAAACATAAAAGACAACTGTTTATCTAGATAGGAAGTTGGCTATACATACCAAGAAATTAAAGTTGTGCTCCCACTGGCTTATTTAAATCCAGCCATGCAGAAAATGGTTATGGCAGCATAAAATGCATGTTTACCATCGATGTCCACTTGTGTTATTCATGAGAAACTGTTTAAATTTTGTGGATTTGGGCTCAGTTTTTTGAACAGCTATGTTTTTTTCTTCTATTGCATCATCATTGTAATTCATTCTGACAAATCATTGTAATACAATGTTTGTTGAAGAATAGAAGAGGAGAAGTAATGAGTGCAGTGTGACTGCACAAACCATATGCGCATTCCAAGCGCAGGTAGAGCACATGAAAATTAGGAAGCTTAATAGATGACATTGGTTTTCTAGGTGTAAGAGACACTCCCCCACATGCATCATTCATACATTTTGCATTTCTTAATTTGCGAAAATTACCGAATCGCAAATTAAGAATTGCAAAATGCTATGCATCATTTTTCTCGGTATTTATTTGGGATTCGGTAAAAATCGCAATTTTTACCGAATCGCAAATAAATACCGAATTCCTAACTGCTTTTTCGCAAATCCCATTGATTCCTATGGGCCGAAAGGCCCATAGGAGTCAATGGGAAGGCATTTACGAATTCGCAATTTGTTGATGCATTCCCCCCCCCCCCCCTGCACCCCTGAAATGTATTTGAAAGTGCATGTTTCAAACACACATGTCCTAAGGACATGTGTGACTGTAACATGACAGTGTAAAAAATGCATTTTTTTGCATTTTGAAAGATTTTTGCAAATTAACACGAGGGTCAACCTCGTGTTAATTTGCACTTCCAATTTCAAAATTCACATTTTTTTTTTAATTGATGCATTGCATTTAAGGAATCGCACAAATGCGATTCCTTAAATGCATTCGCATTTTTAAGAAATGCAAAAAAATGCGAATATTGAAAAAGTGTTTGATGCATCCCAAAAACGTATTTAGGAAGTGCAAACGGCCGAATTTACCGATTCGCACCGTTTGCACTTCCTAAACACGTTGATGCATGTGGGGGACTGGTTCTTTACATAGTACGAACGTCCTGCCAACTAGGCATGCCAATCTATAAACTATTGTCAACATTCCAGCTCTCTTGAGTTTATTGTGAGAGTTTCTCAGGACTAATATATTTATAACAGGAATAATTCAACAGCACAGATGCAATGAAAGATCTATTAGAAAGGGGAGGGATAGGTGGTAGGTGAATAAATTAAGACATTTTGAATTTGAAGAGACAGAACGGGGAATGATACTGGAGAGTTTTATATTGATGATAAGGGGAATTGGACATATAATCGAGAAAAGATAGACCATTAATATGTACTGTATTTCTAAGCTTGTATTCAAATGAGACATCAGTCGAAACTCGAGAGACAAGATAATGTTTAGTGGGGAAACTCCCACATCTAAAGAGATTTTGTTCTAAATAAATAAATCTGGACGTAGAAAGGCGCACTGCCGGATGGTACAAGCTCCCAGGTGTATACTGCAATAAAGGAGGCAGTAGTTCCAGTATGTTTAATGAGACATGTATGGAAGGGGGGTGCAATGCCAATCTCATGGAATTAAGCGCAGATCTCTGATTGTGAAGCCAAATAAGGATTGAGGGGTAGTGGAGTCATATCAGCATTTTTTCACTTCTTAACAGCGATTATTAGGACTCTGCAGGAATCTTATGAGCTAGATTGTCAAAAATAAATAATCAGGTAATAAATACTGATCAAAGGGGCTTCAGCCCATGCACCACGCTGCATGATCCAACTCTCTTATTAATTGCCTCTACAGATCTGCCTATGGCAAATGCAGGCCCGCTTGTGGTGATACCAATCGATGCAGCAAAAGCATTTGATAGAGTCAGTTGGACATGTTTGTGGGAGGTGGCGAGAGCCATGGGTCTCCCCAATTATTTATACAGTCAATGCAATAGTCAGCTTACCCATCCCTCTGCTCTGTCATTCCTCTGTAATAATTCACCACCTTCCAATATTTACGCACTGGGGAGTTAACCTTGTGAAAGTCAATGATCAAAGGATCCAATATGTATGTGGGACCATCTCCTGCAGTGTACGTGAAGCAATGTTTCAGTCCTCTGACAAGCAACATGTCCAGTGACCACCATGATAAGGTCCTCTGTGATGGCTGCTAGAGTTTGTGGCCGATTAAAACATACACCCATCTCCTCACTTCTAAAAAGCAGTGCTGGCAATCTAGTAAATAATTTTTACTCTATTTACTGCTAAATTCCGGGTATGAGCTCTGTGGCCATGCAAGAACTAGCAAAGATAAATAGAATTGGGAAAGCTGATGCTTTCTAAAGATTACATAAGACGGTATATTTATGATGTAAATATCCTCTATTTGCATACAAATATTTATATTATGTCATACTTTGGTATGATATGTGTATTTGAAAAGCAGACTATCACCTGCTAGGGTATCTTGGCACTGATCAGGTGTGTGCACCTAGCTCTGCCTAAGGTATGTTTGTTAACTTAAAAGCCAGGCCTTTAGTTTCTTGTGAAATTCAAGAAGAGAGGATGAGGCTCTGATGTGGAGTGGGATGTTTTTACATGCTTTAGGAGTGATGTAAGAGGATGCCCATCCTTCTGATTTGGTTCTGTAAATGTGTGGGTTGTGTGCAAGTAGGAGTCCTGTGGAGTGGAGATGTCTGTTTGGTTAATGGATGGAGATGTGACTATTCAGGTAGGGGCCTAAGTTGTGTATTGTCTTCAATGTGTGTGTGAGGAGTTTGAAATAAGCACATTTGTGTATTAGAAATCAGTGGAGCTCCCTCAGGTGTTATGTGATGTGATTCTGTGTGGGAGGTTGTAGATGAATCTGAATGCAGATGTCTAGATGGTTGCCTTCTGATGAGTTGCTTGGTGATCCCAGCATAAAGGATGTTCCTGTAGGGCAACTTGCTGGTGACTAAGGTATGAGTGATTATTTTTCTAATGTTGCTTGGTAGCCACTTAAAACTCTTTCACAGCACCTTCAGGGCGTGGAAACAGGTTGCAGTGATGGTGTTGACTTGTCTTGGAGGAAGGGTATGAGTTGCATGTTGTCAGCATAAGGGAAGATTCTGATGTCATAAGCCCGAATGACGTTGGCTGAAGGATCATGTATGAATTGAAGAGGGCGGGGATGAGTAATTAACCTTGAGGCTCTCCATAGATGAGGTTGCTTGCTTAAGAGGAATAAGGTGTCACCCTGACAACTTATGTTCTATCTGTTAGGAAGGGGCAGATCCAGCAGAGAGCAGATAATTAGATGCCATTATTGTGCACATGCCTGATGCAGATGGGGTGAGAGACCCTGTCAAATGCTGCAAAGTGGTCCAGGAGAATGATGCTTCTTGGTGGCCGCCTCGAAGCTCTGGAATACCTTGCCCCACCATATAAAAAGCAGCTCTTCACTGATGATTTTTAGAAAGCAAGTGAAGACCTGGCTATTCATTCAATAATGCACAGGAGGTGCCTCTCTGTCTGCTCAGCGCCGAGACACCATTCGTGGTATTTGTTTGCGCTTTATAAGTTTAGAAAATAAATAAATAAATAAATAAGAGAATCCTCTGTCAAGGATCATGAGGATGTTGTCATTGGCAGATATGAGAGCTGTTTCTGTACTGTGGTTGGGCCTGAATCTGGATTGTGTGGCTTTGAGCAGCTGGTGGCTACTTAGGTGGTCGGTGAGGTGTTGATTGATTAGCTTAATTTATAAAATAATAATTGCTGATGCCCCAACTTATGCTCAGAAGCTGCCATCAGCACAACAAAAGATCATAATCTCAAATACAAAGGCCGCATACTCTTAATTCCCTCATACCTTTTGAATCCAGCACCAGACATGTATATCAAAGTCTGATGAGGAAAAATAAGTTCTGGTGCCCAAAAATAAGGGCCAGTGGCCCCCACCTGCAGCCAGTTGCTGAAATTAAGCACTGCCTTTGCAAGGTATGTTAGGAGGGAGATGGGTCTGTAGTTGGAAAGTATGGCTGTGTCAGTGGAGGGTTAGTTGAGCAGGGGCATGAAGGAGGCATTTTTACAAGTGTCCAGGAATGTAGCTGAGTCGATAGAGGCATTAAGGATTGATGAAGTTGCTGGCATTTATGAGAAGGGGTGTCACAAAGTCTGTGATATTTCAGGCAAAATTGGTGTGAGTCCTGGTGGTCTGTATACCCAGGTTCTGCTCAGGAAGAAGTTGGCTGTGATTTGTATCTTGAACATGAGGTGTTTCATGTAGCTAGTGAGGGTGCCAGTGTAGGTGGTGCAGCTGATGGTATCTTTGAATATGACATGTCTCCACTTAGACACTGAAACCCACTGAATAGCTCTCTCTAGATTAAGAATCATTCCATGTGAACGGCCCTTTAAATTTGTCCTAAACAAACATGTTTCTAGGTTAAAATATATGAAAGGTCTCATTTTATCCTCTTTTCTCAGTGAAAAGCATATGTAACAAAGGCCTTGCCTGACTTGTACAAGCTCCACAGCTTAACGTAAAATGAACTTTTCATGGTGTTAGTTCTAATCGTAGAGTGATAGCTTCACAAACAGCTTTTTAGAAAAAATGCATACATGATTTTTTCTGACCTTTGTTATGTAGTTAACATTGAAATAGATACAAATAAATCTCACAGCCTCTGTGTGCTATATAAGCCTTCAGAGGGTATTTACATTCAACTTATTATGTTAAAAGGCAAACACATTTTTTGCGTATGTTTTCACTACTTCCTATTAGGACCTGCTCAAACACTTGCAAAAGCACTTCCCACCATGTTCTGTAAACCAGATCCAAATATAGTTTGTGCTCGTTTTTCCGAGTTTACGCACACAGATAATTATCAGGTGCAAAAACACCAGAGAGTGCAAAAAGCTGCAGATTTCATTTATGTCAGGGTGTATTTGCGCCCATTTTTACAATGCCGGTCTAAATGACCCCAATATTGTCAGTGATCAAATATAAGATGAAAGAAAATTAAATTGTTGTTGGTCCTATATAAGTTGTTAAGGGGATACTAAGATGTTTGATACATGGTACATACCTTTACATTACTTACTGTACATTTCATTGAGTATACACATCTTCCTATAATCAACTTGACGTATAGGTACAGTAATGTAAATCCATAGATGGGCAGCATCATTTCCATTTTTACTCAGGACAAGAATCATGACTGACAATAGGGTGTCAAGCACGTTATCTACAAAAATAATAATGCCATCAATTTTCAACGCAATGCTAATTTTTGGAAGGATAATTCACCCGAGTACAACTATATCTGATAGTTCTGGGTTGATTGAATAGATTTTTTTCGGATGAGCCCTTGAGCTAGTCTCTTTTAACTATGTAAATGGATGTAGGGAAGGGATCTTACCTCAGGCAGTACAACAAAGGCTCCTGTCATTATGGTAAGTACGATATTGATTCCAAATAACCATCTCAGGAAGATGAAGTAAGATGCAACACCGGACCCAAAGTGACCTTAAATCAAAAGCAGAAGCAATTAATCATCGGACATTTTCACAACAGCGTCAGCCATTTTACAATCATTCATTGATAAATGAATATTCGTTTGTGCACAAAGGTAACAACGTGGATGCATTCAACCCGTAAGAAGAATTAATGTTGGTTTGCCATCATGATTTATTACTTACCATATTAATGCACACTGCAGTGTTTATCATTGCTAAATTCTAAAGCCATATCTGACGGTATGAGCTTATTTTTTGAAACATTTCCAAGTTGTATTGAACGTCTATAGTTGTAGACATGGCCATTCGAAGAAGCTAAAATAGGACACTGGTGCACTATTTCAGAAATAAGCAGAATTTCAATCTATCAGATATGATTCCAAGACAAACACATTGACCCAAAAAGTGACATGCTAATACATTTTAAGTATCACTGGTATTTTGCCATTAAATATTTAATGCTCTTCAAACAGAAACATTTCATTCCATTTCTAAAGCAATAAGTTGTACAAGCTAGCATAACATAATATACCATAACTCCATGGGTTTGAGAAGGAAATGTCAGAGTAAACTGAACAGATTACAGCCTCAAGATCCACCATTATGTGGATGATAGACAACTCTGTTTTAAAGTCTTCTTTGCTTCAGATATTCAACACCTAAAACACTGTCTGCAGATCATACAAATAAGCATGGGCGGAAAATCCGTTCCGCTCGCGGATTTTGCGGATTTTCGGGAAATCCGCAATCCGCGAGATTTGCGAATTTCCCGCAAAATCCGCAAATCCGCGAGCAGCGGATTTTGCTCGCACTGCTCGCACTGTTCGCGTGAGTTCGCGCCCCGCGAATAAGTGCAAAATTGCAGAAAGACGATCTTAGCAAAACTGAAAGTAACTACTTACCAGGTTCAAAAGTTCAGGCTCATCATTAGTAGCCATTTCCTGTAGTGCTTCCTGAGGGGCCCCTCCAGAGTTCAGTTGCCAGTTGAAACTATTATGTGACCCTGCTCTGAACCTCAGAATAGTTACACATATGCCACAAAGATCCTGAATTACAGCTAAGGGAGACAAGCAGGAGCCAGGCTGGAAGTTAAAATCCATTAATCAGCCCCTAATTCATTATTGTCAGTTGGGGCAGGGCAGGTGTTGTAACTAATTTTGCAACAATGAAAGCACTTAGCAAGTGCAAAAGATCACTAATCAGGGCGCACTAAGGAAGCAGGTGCCAGCTAAAAAAATATTCTGTGACACATTAATCAGACCCAAATTAATTCAGGTCACTTGAGGCAGGGAAGGTGTGCTTTGCTTTGCCGAAAATAATGTACACTGGACAACCAGAGGGTGTGGTGATGAAACAGAGGGTGGCATGGGTGGGCCAGAGGGTGGCATGAGTAGTCAGAGAGTGGCAGTGGTGACAGAGAGTGGCAGTGATGAAGAAGAGTGTCCCAAACAGGCTGGACACGTAGAAACAACAAGTTCGCGAAACTTGCGACCCGACAGGTAAGTTCGCAATTTGCGAAAGTGTACAAAACCCTCGCGAACTGGCAGAAACACGGGCGAACACAAAAAAAAAAAAATCTGCAAATTCGCGGGAATTTGCGGATTTTGCGGATTGCGAATCCGCAAATCCGCAAAATTCGCGAACGCGAGATCCGCAAAATTCGCTCATGCTTACATACAAACCTAGATGCTCAGCACCTACCTGAAGTTCATCCCGACCACATGGAAACACTACAAATATGGATCAATGACATGAACCCCAACTTTCACTGATTGCGAAGTCGCTTGGATTAGTCATGCACACTGACCTCACCCTCAAGGAACACTTTGGCTAATAACACAAAGACAGCCTGGAACCAGATATCCCTTCTATAGAAAGTGAAACAGTTTCTAAGATGGCCTGGTACCTGCTCTCTCTTCTAAAGAAAGTGAAACTGTTTTCTTCAGAAAGTGACTTCAGAACGGATGTTGAAGTTTGTGTATTCTTTAATCTGGATGGTGGTAACGCCCTGATCCATGGTCTCTCAGATTACACTCTGGCACCCTTTAAGGCATCCTAGATTCAGTGCATATCATATACAGCATGATGAAATAAGATCACATCATCCACATTCTAATGGAACTCCATTTACTCCATTTGCCAGCCAACACCATCAACAAAACCAGCTGCATCTTTTGCAAAGCCATCATAACCAGCACACCTGTTTATCTTTCAGACAAGTTCAGCATCTCTTATGGTTCTCAGCACACCTGCAGCCATAACACCATAGGAGTGGAGACTAAATGTTGTAAAAACATAAAGAACAAGACAGCAGGCCATTTTATCTATGCACCCAGAATCGAGAACAACATCCCCATATCCTTCAGGACCACCCGCAATGGTGCTCTGATTTAGGAAAGAGGTGATGATTCACCTTTTTAAAGAACACTACATCAGAACACATTAAAAGTGCACAAACCAGCTACCTCCTCTATAGTTGTTGACTTTATGCTTGTCTAACCTGTACAGCTTTTTGTTGCCTTTTAGATATGTTCGTGCAACAGTAATGCCACATACATACAACAGACAAATATACAGGTTAAACCATAGGGTAGGGTGGCACATACTATCCAAAAAGGTAACAACTAAAGTTCAACGGTGTACAAGAGATCTCCTGATACGCTTGAAGTCTAAAGACATCTTTGCCTTGAACTTTTCATCACATTATTCATGACCGAACTCTGTGCATATTAACTTTGATATAGGCTCTTAAATGCTTCCTTCAGTATGCATATTCTCAGCATTCAGTGAAAAGGCATTCTGAGATACAAAAACATAGGACAATTTACCTAATGTAAGGTAATGATTGTGACCTATCTCCCCGTCCTATTTCTTAACCACATTGAGGTAATATACGGTTATAAATGGAACAATACAGGTCAAGTTCATCAAAAAATGTTTGATGCTATTGGCAACCATCCTTCTTTAAATTGTTAATGCAGTAAATTTACATTTTATTCTAAGTGATGTCTTTCTCCTCCACTCTAACCACACACATATGACAATGTGAACCCACAATGTTAACCTCACAAAACCTGCATACTCCTAACTTCACCTCCATTGGAATTTCACACTACCTATGGCACCTGAAAAATTCAGATCAGTGTTTTAGGCCTTATATTTGTCATAAAATTACGGTGGCAAATGTATCCTTGCTGGTCCTCATAGAGGCTACATTTCCTTCACACCTGTGCAATTTTGCAAAAAGTCCAATATTTTACATTAAGGATATGAGTCTAAGATTATGTAGCTACACCATGCTGCTTGAAACACCGAATTATGAGGAGTTGTAGTTTTAATTCCAGGAACCGATAATTGAACTTCATAATTTCCTTTTAAAGTTTAAAGTTTAATGTTTATCCCAGTGGAGAGTTTGTGTAAATGTTTAGATTGAAATGCATCTTTTTATTTTTCTGTGTGGGGGAAGGGCCATACAGCATGAGGCTACTGTACCCTGAGTATCATCTTACACTTCCTGTCCTCAAGACTCCTCCCTGTTTTCTTTTTGAGCCCTTGATCATTTTGGATTTGAATTCTAATTGAAAACATCACTCATACTTTGTTTGCAATCTCTGCTGCATCCTCTTCTTTGGATCAATGCATTGAGAGAAGCCAGGTGAACATTATGGGACTCGAGCGAATTAGCTCTTATGAAAAAAACAACATCCAATCCTGCGGGAATAACACTTGAAAAAAGATGGCTTTTCCTGAGAGAGAAGAACTTGTATAGTTAGGAGGGGATGTTGATGAAGATGATAAGAAGCAACACTATCACCCAAAGTGTGCACTCATTACCTGCATCAACCTAAGCATGGCACAAGGGAGTGAGGGATGCCATGATGCCCAAGCAGCCTACCCAACGGAAGTCACTAAAGGTGGGACCATCACAAAAAAAACCCACATCAATGCTCTATAAAGATTTAGTTCAATGAGACATCTACCACCAAACCCATAATTTGGTCTATTTATACAATGGGAAAGTATCCAAAGTGTTAGTGATTGATATTCTCCTTTTTTCTTTGGTGGAAGGAGTGGTTTCTGGATCTTGTGGAGGCCTTTTGTCCAAAATAGAAGGTTCCAATCCAAACCAGACCCATTTTTCAAATGTTGCATTGCCCGAGCTGCCCCATCAAATAATGGAATTGGTTGTTGTTGCAGTGAAAGACAGTGCTGGGCAGTCCCTCCATCTCAACAAAGACGTGGACCAGTTGTGAAACTACAGACTACATGTGCATCACTGCACGCAGGGCCACCTTCAAGGGGATTAAACAAAGGCTAACTGTTAGTGCCACAATTGCTGATACTTTTCAAGGCATATGCTGGCTTACAACTGTTGCAGATCGTACACAGCAGCCAACAACCTGGACAAATTTCTTCCTAAAGTCTATGAATGGCTTTGACACAGGGCTCTCAGCATTGGCTTTGTTGCCACTGACAATGGCACTAATATTGTGAAAGCCTTGGCGGAAGGCAGACACATCAAAGTGCTATGTTCAGCTCATTTCAACAACCTAAATTAACAAGATTTCTTCAAAAAAGAAGTAGTAGTCCACAGCATACTGGTCCCCAGGCATAGGATGTGCACACATTTCAGCCATTCCTTCAAGGACTCAAGCAGGATCATTTAACTAGCTAAGATAATCCTTATAATAACCCTCATACAAGAGAACCCATCCCATTGGAATTTCACCTTCTAGATGTTCCAATGCCTGCTTGAGCAGTACAGGTCTAGAAATGAGTATATGCTACAAAGGAAAGAACATAACAGACATGACAATTGAGGTTGACAAATGAAGGTTAATAGGTTGCCTGATACAAATGCTAGTGGCCTTTGAGAGTTTGACACAGGAATTCTGCAAGGGAGATTGTACCATGAGAAAAACCATTCTGTTGTTGCACTTCCTGCGAGCCATCTGCATAAGAAGAAAGGATCATATTCCAATGTAAATTAAGAAGCGGCTGGTTTGGTCAACAACTTAATCCTTCTTCTAGATACTTATTTCAGGCTGCAACAAGATATTGTCTTCTGGAGAGTATGGCTGTGCTACTATAATGGATCATTGATAAAAACAAGGGCTATATTCTTTCATTTATTTTTCAACACTGGATGTCTCCTTTTATAACAAATGGATCATCGAGAAAGCAATTGAATTTGAAGGTGGAATATTGCAACTTCAAAGGTAAAGAAGAACTGAAGTGCTGCCTTTACCAAACTCTGGAGAACATGGTGGTATCTTCGAGTCCAGAAGCATGTTGCAACTGCAGCAGCTCCATTCCAACATACAGGTGCTACTAAATCAACTTCAGCAGCATTAGGTCAACCATCCTCTGCGATGGGATGGTTTTTCCCAGATGTAGGACTTAATTCAAACACGCAGGTGCAGGAAACTCAGGAGCAATCAGCAATAACTATGACAATACAGAAAATATTGCCAGACTACTTGAGAGATCAAGCAGAATTCAATGTGGCACCAATAAATGTATTGGCATGTGAAAAATGAACAATGGCCAGAACTCAGCAGGCTGATGATTAAATATCTAGCAAGTCCTACATCCACCGTATCATTTGAGTGGGTTTAAAGTGCAATCGCTACTATTGTCACAGTTGGAAAGACAGTCTTTCGCCATGAAACAAGGAGAGACAGACGATCAAAATGAATAAAATTTCATCCCAGAAAACTATGAGGCTCCAGAAGACACAGCAGTGATTGTCCTCTAGATGAAGATGAACTTTGTATTCTAGATGGACTGAAAAGAAAAACACTAGTAACTGAAATGCCTGCTATAAAAAAGAAAAAAGAAAAAAATATTTTTTATTTTTATACTCAGTGAGCCATGCAATATAAATAAACTTAAATGGAACAGTTGGTAAAGCACATTCAGATAATAAAAGAGGACACAACTATTTGGCCTGGTGACTGAGGTGACAAAGAAAGAAAACGAATCCAATCTTAGGGACAACTGCAATGAGGAAGGCCTTTAGGTCTGCTATTGATGCCTCCATTGCCTGAAAGTTTGAGAAACATCCCAGGCCTAACCTTTCATTTCTATGTTCAGGTGTCAAGCAACATTAACCTCTTCGATGCTCATGGCGGCTCTGGTCGTCATGAGTCGCGGTGGGCGTGTGCTGATGACGGCCGGGAGCCGTCATGACCATGCCTGCGATTGGAATCTTCAGCACTGCGGCGGAATTCTCACCGCAGTGATGAGGTTAAGAGACGGCACTGTTTATGTGTTTTGATTCCACTGTATAATGTACAAATGTAAATGTACGTGTATTTATATAGCGCAAACCACCCACATCGCAGGCATCTAAGCGCTTGCTTAGGGAGCCCGTCCTGGTATTCCCCTGTGAGATAACCCCGGCAGGGTATCCACAAGGTGAAAGCCAGGCATCCCACCGTGAGGGGCCGTTGCGGAGATTAAGCAAGCTATTGCCCAGAGTTGCAGAGTGTGAACCCGTGAGTCGAGTAAGCACCGGAGCAAGAATTATCGAGTCCGTGAAATTATTGAGCCCAAGCCCCGTCGAGGCGGGGAATTGAACCCTGGTCCAGGGCCGATCTCAGCTTCCGGGTCTGCCGCCTCTAACCCCTGAGCCACACTTCTCTATAAGAGATGCATAGATAGATATCATACTTACAAGAGGCGACTTACATCAATTAATTAATGCCAAATAATAAGTCATGTGATGGATGGGAGGAGCATAGGTAGACTGGGGGCATATTTACAAGCCTCGTGCAACTCCAGAGCATCACTTTTTGTGGTGTTCAGTTTCAAACCGGGCTTAGTCATAACTACAAGGCCACATAAATCCATCCTGCGTAACTTTTCATGGCCATATAGATATGAAGTAAGGCAAGGCAGCGAAAGTTGCTGCCTCGCCTACTCTCCGTGAAAGAGGCATTCCATGGGTGTTGCTGTGGGTGTTTCCACTCAACAACCATGGAATTTGATGATGCCTCAGATTTACAACATTAGATAAACCTGGGGAAGCGCCTAAACCTTGTGCCTGCCTAGATCAAGCTTACAGAGGAGAAAGGTTTACAGTTCTCCTAATTTTTTCCTCTTTCAACATGTGCTGCATTCTGCAGAACATGTAGGAAGAGGAAATGGCCGCTCATTAATGTTTTTTTGCCGGAAGGTGCCCTTTCCTGCACACAACAATCTGGCCAACAAAACAGACACCCTTGCGCTATGGTGCAAGGGTGCCTGCATTGGCGCATGGCTGCCAAATGTGCCCTGGCACTGGTTGAAAGGAGAAGAATTCACTGCATCTTGTAATTAGGATGCATTCCTGTCCTTTTGGAATTGGCATAGGGTAGTGCAGCAAATAAATTGTGACACTGACCTACGCCAATTCCTTGTAAATGTGGCCCTTTATATTTTAAATTTTATAGGGCACATTTTTGGTGCATGATTCTATGTGTCTCTGCCAGTGTTACTTGATTGTCTATCATTAACTGCACTGCACACCAGCATCTGACACCAATCAGTTTATCTTCATTGTAAGTCTCAATTTTGTTTTCTTTTCTTGTTGAACAGGTGTGTCTCTTTTTGGAAGAAAATAAAATCTACATGTCCCCTCAAAACATACAGCTGAAGGACTCACTTCTATCTAATTCTTGGGCAAAAAAATCACAGACTCATACCCCTATGGACGATAAAGGGGTGATTTATTCACAACAATTCTGGTCAGTGTCTGGGGTGGCAGACCCTAAGTGATTAATGTTGTGGACATAGGGGGCATGCAGCTAGTTGTCTGGCTGTCTGTGATTAAGTTTAGTTTGACCTTTAATTAAGTCTTCACCAGCTTATGCTCCCTACTTTAAGTCCTTATGCACCTTGCTTACCTAACCTTCCACATTTTGTCCTCTTCTTTTCTCTTTCAACAGATCTTTTCTACAAGGAACCGTAATGTTGTGCTTGCTCTAGATTTTAGCCCTATTCCCCAAATGGACAGTTGGAATGCATCTGAGCAATTTTTATGGAGCATCAATTTTATTTTCCCATTATATATTATTGGAAATTGGGTTGTTGGTTGAGTGGGGTGTTAATCCCGCTTAAGCAACAGCCACAATCCCTGTAAGGGTGAAACACAAAAATCACTAAATGAAAATGAGCTTAATCTTCTGTTAGCTTGGCACAGTAGCAGTCAGGCTCCACTTAGAGGCAATCTATAAAGTATTTATGCAGCACACAAACAGTAATACAGTGAAAGCGGAACACAAGAAAAACCCCACACCAATTTAGAAACATAGACCACATTTTAATAAATCATTTGAGACCAAAACAACAAAAATTCAAACAGTAGAAGAGGAGTTATTAATTATAAAGTTTAAGGTAAAACCTAGCTCCTAAAAGTTCAAAGCGCCAACTTCAGACATCTAGTTGCGCAAGACTGGGTCGCAAAATATGGCCAACTGTGATGGAGTGCGAGTCAGATACAAAAAGTGGCTGGGGCATGGCCGGCACTTACTTTTGGACTTAGAAGAATTTTGAAGAAAAAGTCTTTGAGAAAGTAAAGTTCAGCGGGGCAAGGCTGCAGACTGTGTCTGAGGAGGGAGCGTCGTCATCAGGGAGCTGCTGTATGAAGTCACAGTGAAAAGTTCTTCATTTGGACGCAGTCACTATGTTTGAAAGTCAAAATTCTTCAATGGGACGAGATTGAAGGCCATAGCCGAAGAGAGTAGCTGTTGATGCGATTCCTATGAATGCATTGTAACTTTGACTTATGGCTCATTCAAACATAATGGAACAGCAAGGCAAAGTTACATACTTTTTTTATTTTCAAAAGCAAAACCCAAAAGTGGGATTTTGTTTTTGACATAAATAAATGACAAAACAGTGCCCCCCTGCCATGGGAGTCATCTTCTATGGCAAAGGGGGAATATTGTTTTTTTTTAAAAACACTTAACACCAGGGTATTTGGGGGTTGACATGCGGTAAAAAAGGCTATATGTCCTCCCATCTAAATTCTTTGATGACCTTTACTCCATCATGCAGTCTGAGAAGTTTGGCCATGACGGAGATAGAGTAGACTCCACCATCACCAAACTATCAATCAATCAATCAATCAATCAGGATTTATAAAGCAATTCTAATCACCCAATAGGGTATCCAGGTTCTTGCAGGTCTCGATAAGGCTCAATCGAAACAGCCAGGTCTTTAGGGCCCTTCAGAATTCCAGAAGTCAGATGATGGTCAACAGCTGTGTGGGGAGGCTGTTCCAGGTCTTTAATGCAATGTAGGTGAAGGAATGTCCTCCACCTTTGGTTCGGTAGATGTGAGAGTGTGGGCAAGTGATCCGGAGGCGGAGCCTAGTCTTCTCAATGGTTGGTGGATGTTCAGGAAGTGGTTAATGTAGGCTTGTTTTGGTTGTATAGAGCCTTGTGTGCATGGGTCAGTAGCTTGAAATGGCCTCTCTTCTGTACGGGGACCAAATGGAGTTACCTGAGGTGGGGTATGGTGTGGGTTCATTGGAGGAGGTCAAGGATGAGTCTGGTTGCAGCGTTCTGTATGGTTTGAAGTCTCTGTAGGAGGTGTGTGGTATTTCCTACGTAGAGAGTGTTGCCATAGTCCAGTCAGCTGATAATGAGGGTCGGTGCCACATTGCATCTCATGTGTAAGGGCAGTCTCTTGAAATCTTACATAGCATGCACAGAGTGAGGAAGCAGTTGGAGGAGGCAGCGTTGACTTTGATTTCATGGTAAACTTGCTATAAGTGGTGATTCTGTGGTGGTCGGTGGGTGTGGGTCCTAGCTTTGATGGCCACCAGGAGTCATTCCTGATCTGGCTGCTAAGGATTTGGTGGGTGGACCATTGTGTTGACAGCAAGGGTACTCGGTCATTGTTGCAATGGAGTACTGCTTCTGCCAACATATATATCGGGGCCTCTGTCTTTTTTATCATATCCTCATGTTAGTAAGGAATGGGATGAGGATGTAGATGAGGAGGTCATGCTTCAATTGCATACAGGTAAATTTATTACTCTGATTCCATCTTCCTCATCCCAGACCAAAGATCCCTCCCTTCTTTCCTAGCTAGATGTATGGCTGTCTTGATGGAACTGGATTTTAGAAGGAATCAGGAACAGAATCTCCCTTTCTATTGAGAACCCAGGTTAGGTTATCAGCTGCGTGTAAAATGCCACCTTTCCTGATCAACATGTTTAATAAGAAATGACGTACAAACCAAAGTGAGCAAAGGAAAATTATCCAGCAAACAAGTGAATAAAATAAAATCTCATACTCCAGGTGCTCTCTATGACATCTCATGGGTTTTGAAATCTGCTGCAGTCTGTGCCCAAAGTCTGTTGAAGGGTTACTTAGAATGTGTGGCATGGAATTGGCAAATTCCTCAGCAGGTTTTCCATATTTAACTAAAATATTATCACCCATACTGCATGTGTCACTGTGCAAATCACTGCAGCGCTTAATTGTTAACAATCTTGAAAGGAGGTTATGTTTTAATTCAGCACATCACCAGCATGCATTGTAATTTTATACATTTTAAAGAGTTACATTTTGTCAAAACACTTCATATTATTCTGTGGAATACAAGAAATAATACTCATATGCTGGGATATTTGGTACATGGATATAGCAACCCTGATGAAGTCCTATTTGACAAAATGTGTTGGCTTGGCTGATTGACTTTGTGGAAAACTAATCAATTAAATTGGATCTGAACATTAATACACGACTCCTGGTGGATTGAATTCGATTGAATGGATGTTATTTATGACTTTTAGATGACAGAATATTATATTTTGAACTTTCATTGCTCAAATTGAGACATACTGATTTTGACTACTTGCTCTTGTTGAGAAATCTTCTGTTTGAGTTGAGGAAGATGCCGCTCGAGTAGAACATCTACTGCATATTACAATACAAAACGCACAGAGAGGCAACATGAAAATTTCAAAGCACAAATACACAGAACATGAAGCAATCTGGACTCTTCAGTGATTTCAAAAGTGATCCTTTAATAGCTTCTTAGACCACTTGTGGCATAAAAATGATGGAACAATACAGGCAACGCGTTTCGCCGAAGAAGGGGCTTCCTCAGAGCTGCAAACATAATATAAGTACAGTCACATATTTCATATCTTAACACTTGTAAAAAACACAATGTGAGCAAAAACAGGCAGAAAAGTGATATTCTCAATTTTTCATTTTCAACAGTGTTCCACAGTACAATACTTGTACCGATGAAAAACATATCTCTGCATATAATAGAAACCAAAAAAGAGCCCAGAAAAGAGGAAAAAACAGAAAATACGTATAACACCCAGTGTGTTCTTGAAAGACTCAAGAGAAAAAAGCCCAACATTAAACCCCACATTTGGTCATGATCAATCTAATATAATCCTAAAGTAAAACAAAAAGAATCACAATGACCATGCCAACATTACCATACTACAACCAGCCCACTA
This sequence comes from Lissotriton vulgaris, assembly GCF_964263255.1. Taxonomy (NCBI): domain Eukaryota; kingdom Metazoa; phylum Chordata; class Amphibia; order Caudata; family Salamandridae; genus Lissotriton; species Lissotriton vulgaris. Next base: position 1,995,140,495 of record NC_141687.1, read on the forward strand.
GTTTATTAAACAATAAAGCACCAAGAAGTGCCTCCTACTTATAACCTCAGAGACATAGTTGAATTAAATCCTCACCAAATTTCAGAACGCTCGAATCCTTATAGTGGCCACTGTGATCCCAGGATCATTATATCATAATACTAACAAGAAAAGACATATATGTAAAATATCAATGATATGACCTTATTCTGTAACAAAACATCACACACCCTGCTCAGTTATAGCTAATTACCAATCCATAAATACCTTCAAAACGTCTGTAGTGCATCATTCCATTAGTACAAATATCCACAAGGGGGTACCCGTCACTGGTTGGTTTAAAAAATCATGTGATGAGTGATGCATTTCCTCAGTACGTTTTAAGGCTTACGGCGGGCCAAGGAGTAAGTTAATGTTCACATTAAGTGGGGGCCCTTTGTGTCGAGGGGGCAGTACAATCACTGCCAAGAGTTAAGGAGTAAAAGACGTTCTTGGTTTCTAAATGCGCTTTCCCCGCGCTTTTGTTTGTTCTCTGGTTTTCGGACACCGTCAAACAGACCCCGCTGGGAGGGTTTCATGTGTAGCTGACACGCTGTGTTTGTTCTGAATGTTGAAACCTTTACTACAATAGGTGAAAGAAATGTTCCCTCTTCCCTTCTTTTGATCTATTGACCGACGTAATTTAATATGTTTGTACATTGCGTCAACCTGCGTATTGCAACACAGTTTGGTAGGACGACTTTTGTGCTTTATAGTTATAGTGGTTCATCTTAAATGTTGTGTGTATTACTGTTATAGTCGCACACTTTTGTGAATGATTGTTGGATTGCATGGTTGCAAGAATGCAGATACCACCAAATCCAAAAGTCACCACCGTAGATCGGGATAGATAAATTAAAGATTATCACCGAAGTGTATTTGGAAATCATGGGGTTCTTTTATTTTTTTATTGAAGCAATGAACATGTTTCTCTAGATAGTACGGTTATGAGGGTTTGCGTGTTCTCTGATGTATTACTTAGATAGCATGCAATATTGACTATAGATATGTGAATGCTGGGATAGTTGGTCTATTTTTCTATTTAAACGTATTAACACAAATAAAAAGAGATTTTAAATAGTTGTTAAAAGATGAAAACATTTTTGAAAACAATGATCGCTGGACGGATAATTTTGAATATTTTTGTATAATTTTAGGGTTGTCACCTTTCATAGTGAACAGAAGAATTTCTGTTATGTATTTCACATATTGAACAGTTGGTGCTGTGTTTTAAGGTAAAAGTGGTGTAGTTTTTCAAAAATACACTTGTGTGTTTATCTCTTTACAGTGGTATGGTGGTGACTATTCCTATTGTGTTGCAGTGACTGAGAATTCTCTATCAAAAGTGGGAGACTTACTGAAAGTGCGTCCTTGCGGATATTTGTACTAATGGAATGATGCCTTACAGACTTTTTGAAGGTATTTATGGATTGGTAATTAGCTATAACTGAGCAGGGTGTGTGATGTTGTGTTACAGAATAAGGTCATATCATTGATCTTTTCTTGTTAGTATTATGATATAATGATCCTAGGACCACTGTTACCATTATAAGGATTCGAGCTTTCTGAAATTTGGTGAGGATTTAATTTAACTTTGTCTCTGAGGTTAAATGTGGTAGGCGCTTCTGTGTGTTTTATTGTTTAATTAACTAGTGTGCTGGTTTTAGTATGGTAATTTTGGCATGATCATTGTGATTCTTTTTGTTTTACTTTAGGATTATATTAGATTGATCATGACCGAATGTGGGGTTAATGTCGGGTTTTCTTTTCTTGAGTCTTTCAAGAACACACTGGGTGTTATACGTATTTTCAGTTTTTTCCCTTTTGTCTGGGCTCTTTTTTCGTTTCTGTTACATGCAGAGATATGTTTTTCATCGGTACACGTATTGTACTGTGGAACACTGTTGAAAGCGAAAAATTGAGAATATCACTTTTCTGCCTGTTTTTGCGCACATTGTGTTTCTTACAAGTGTTATGATTTGGAATATGTGACTGTACTTGTATTATGTTTGCAGCCCTGAGGAAGCCCCTTCTTGGACGAAACGGGTTGGCTGTATTGGTCCATCATTTGTATGCCACGAGTGGTCCAAGAAGCTATTAATGGATCACTTTTCAAATCACTGAAGAGTCCGGATTGATTCATGTTCTGTGTATTTGTGCTTTAAAATGTTCATGTTGCCTCTCTGTGCGTTTTGTATTGTATTAGAATTGTTGGGTCCTTTGGCAGTGGACTGAGGAGGTGGGCAACGTAACTCATGAGTGTATGTATGGCCTGTGTATAGTGAGGTGGTGCAGCCTTGAAGTATCCCTTACTGCCTTTTCTTTCTTTTTTCTGTATACAATAAGGGCAGTTGCACACCTGTTTGCGCTTAAAAAATTCATATCGATGATGAGAGAGAGGAGTTAGCCAAGGATCTTTTTACTCTAGGCAAATCAGATAAGTCAGGAATAGTGTCCTCATCCTCAGTAGGGGATGGATTGAAAGCCAGATTCAAAAAATTAGAACGTGTGAAAAAGGCAGAGCTCTCTAAGTAGTGGGACTGGGTTGCCCTTGAGAGGTATTTGGATAACAAGAAAATACCCTGTGGACTAAGAATTGTAACATTTCCTACATTTGATGAGCTTGAACCTGATTTACTCAAAGATTGGGAGAAAAACATCCAAAATTCCTCCTTTGTAATGATGAGGGTTTTGATAAAACATTCGGATAGGAAGTGCCTTAAACTGAGAGAGGAGATAAGCAAATTGGAGGAAGACATCGAGGGGTTGAATCTGAACGAAGCGACTGAAAAAAATGATGCCATCCTTAAGGACCAGATTTCTAGTCATCAGCGTTTCATTAGACAAATGAAACTCAATAAGATAGCAAGGGATGACAGAGATTATTCTCAGGAACGCATCTACACTTTCGCACAAAAATTTGATAACATTCAAATTCCTAAACCAAAAGAAGCTGACACACAGAGTTTAGGAAGTGTATCAAGTTTACTAAGTAGTTCCAATGCCTCCTCTATTAAGGAGATACCAAAGGGGATGATGGACGGAGCGTTTGAGCAAATCAAACACTCACCCCCAGTCAACTGATCTGGGTTTAATCCATCACCATTCTTTAGCTCACTCTACCACCCCATTTCAGACATGGCCCTATGCAAATCAGTCTGACCCTGTGCCTCATGGGAACAGTCCAGCCCGAACTGCCAAGCCATGTCTTCCCAGGACCGGAAACAAGCATCCTGGGACCGGTTTCGGATTCATAATCCTCATCAGCCAGGCTATCTTGAATTCTGTGGTAGAGTGAGCAAGGGACCCACGTCTGGGCATACCCTGACAACTTAGGGCGAACAAAGCGATACCAAGGGGGCCCTCACTGAAGAGTCCAGATTGATTCATGTTCTGTGTATTTGTGCTTTGAAATATTAATGTTGCCTCTCTGTGTGTTTTGTATTGTATTATAATTGTTGGGTCCTTTGGCAGTGGACTGAGGAGGTGGGCAACATAACTCATGAGTGTATTTATGACCTGTGTATAGCAAGGTGGTGCGACTTTGAAGAATCTCTAACTGCCTTCTCTTTCTTTTTTCTATCTACTGCGTTGTGCAGCACAGCTTTTTGGTCACTTTGCCGAGTTCCACATAGTGGAACTTCGTGAACTCTGCCCAGGCCTATGCAATGCTAGACGGCCTACAAGTCTTATGTAAGTTTCATGTTACCTTCTCATTTCTCCATGAATATCCTATAGTAGTAAGAACAACGTCTACACTCTGTCTGTTATGTGTAAAGAATTGTTCTTCGTTATCGATATGAAGCATGTGCAGATTTTGAGATAAAAATATATGGGCCTAATTCATAAAGGTAAACTTATACTTTCATGTAAATTTCCTTTTTTTGATTTAAAATAACTACAAGTAAATAGTGCGTTTACAATTGCGGAGACAATCAGGGCAGAGAATTCCGCATATAAAAAGATAGGACATTATGTGAGGAGTTTTGCACCCGTTTACGAATGCTAAAAAAAGTTCAACCTCACAAAAGCGTAAGTTTACCTTTGTGAATCAGGCCCTAGCCACCATTTAGATAATCTTGGGTCTTCCAAAATATACCATCAACAGGAGCCTTACAGATTTAAGGTAACATTAGATCTTAGAATAAATAGTAGATTCCATTTTAGTGGGAAAGAGACAACGGGTAGGGGGGATAACAGAGCATTAGGAATGGATGAAAATGGTAGATATTTAGCATCCTCCTGATCGAACCAGGACACCTGGTAAATAGATATTCTTCAGTAAGACATTCCAGATAATGAGAGTACATTTAAAAAAAAACTTGTGTAACATTTTTTTTACCATTTTAGATAGTGGGATGTCTAGGGTAAGGTGCAACTTGCCATTGTTTTCAAAAGTTTCTTCAGGTATAGATAGGAGGACAGAGAAAGATGAAGAGCATTAAGCTGATGGAGTCATCTTTGAATATGATCCAAGCCTGTAGTGGAAGGAAATTGAGTGAGATGAGAATCGAACAACCATGTTAAGATTGTTTTGCCTCCAGGTTAAGGTAATGCTGAGTGAATCATAGCTCTCAGAGAGAGGCAAGAGAGTCCTTATTAGTCCCCAGCAAAACCCATGTAAATATGAAAATACCCTGACAAGTGGCGCAATTCTGCATTTTTATGGTCTGATGCATAATGCCATTTTGACACCTCATTTCTCAAATAGGTGATTTTTTGCATAACGAATTTGAATAAAACCATGCTTAACACTATGCATGTGAATGGCCATTTTGAATAGAATATGACAGTCCAGACTCCAGCCTTCTCATGCCTGTCTGTTTCTCTGTCCAACCCATCTCAGCTTCCTACCAGTCTGTCCTACGTTTTTTAACTTTATTTTCACATTGTCTTTCTTCCATGCCCTTGTGTTTTAATGTTTTATGTTTTACCCTGCCTGTCTACTTTTTTGCCATTCACATGCACTGCCAAGCATAGCTGAGACCGGCAGCAGTCTAGCAATGCCTGACAGCATCACATGGGCATTAACCCATGGAATATAGGTTGGCGGCTGTTAGACCTTTCAGCCATAGTATGGTTTTCCCCCAAACATTTTGCCTTTACACTTCTATTTTTCTGAATTAGCTTTTGCTGGAATTAGGACTCTGTTCACTTTACTACTGCTAACTAGTGCTAAAGTGCTTGTGCTCACTCTCTAAAACAAGGTAAAATTGTCTTTCACCTGATTGATATATTTAATTTACAAGTAAGTTTAGGAAGGTGGTATACCATACACCAAGGATCTGTACATTTAATGTTCCACAAATTGAACCTTTCGCAAATCGAACGACCCATGTAGTGGCCATTGCAATTCAGGATCTGATTTTGTATATTTATGCCATAATTTACTGTACATTATAGGGGGAAGGCCGAATTTGATATACATCTCACGGTTTGGAGTTCCTTCTGGAGGAGCCGGCTGTGATTCCGCTAACCTAATTGAGGTACCATTTCCAAGACAGCACATCCCTCGGAGTGTGCTTAAAACAGGCATGTTCGAAAAGTACCACGAAAGCGTGATACCGTATAAACTGGCACTTACAGTACGTCACACAAATGTGCCGCTCAGAGGAAAAAAACAAAATTAGAGAAACATCTCTACATGCCTGCCTATGTGGAGTGCACTACACATATAATTCAAAGATCACAAAAGTCACAAAGTCACAAATGTTAGCTAACTCAAATCATAGACACAAATCATAGAACTTCGGCAAGCGTCCAAGGACTACCTTACCGATCACAGATCATAGAACTTCAGTAAGCGTCCGCAGACTACCTTACCGATCACAAATCTTACCCAAATCTCAAAGGTCCAGATTCCAACTGCCAAGGTCTTTAATCGAATCAGCCAAACGGCACTTATCCTGCAATGCAGACGATCAAGAACTCAGTCGGAGACCGGCGCCACCTGGAAGGTCCGATCGGAAGGAAGGGAAGAAACACCGTGGATGCCAAGACTCGGGTCACTCGGTCTCAGCGTACGCGTCCATGGCGAGTTTCCAAACCTTCGTCACGACCTCTCCTTCGGGCATCCGAGTCGCCGATGAGTCCCTTCGTGGTCGCCAATTTGTAGTATCGGGTTCCCAAGGCCTACATGCTCCGTAGATAACCCACTTACTCTGAAAGAACTGTTGGCACGGAAACTGAAAAGTACAAAGAACAAGTTCATTAAGACCCCATGGGGTGGTGGTACATTCCTACAGCACCCTTCGGCAATGCAAGAAGTATCACACCGAACGTTGGTGTGAGTCCCTCTTTTATACAGTGTATAAGCAATAAAAAGATAGGCGGTACAAGGTTACAGAGATTATGTACATATATGGTCATTTTTGGAGCACAGCCAACTCATGGGAGGGGTTACAACCCCACTGGTCAGTTTGGCGGCACATTCCTAAGGGGTGACTGGTCAGTTGGAACTGCGCATGTGTGGGCTTGACCGTGGCTAAAAATAGCCTGTTGCTGGGCAGAGTCGAGTGGTCAGTTGCACGGACAACGGACTAAAGGGCATGCTGACCACGAGGCCGCTCATTCTCTAAAATGGCCGCCACGATTTACAAAATGGCGTCTCCAAGTATAGTCAAGTTAAGGGGAAAAACGTGTAGCACAGCTAAGCGCTAACTCGGCCATTGTCAAATTACGACACAACATACACCTGAATATGATATGTTCTGTCTTCACACAAAGGATTGCCTATCCCCTGTAGTTAGTCTGGAGCCAGGGCAAGGAAAGCAGGAAACCTGTGCACTTTGTCATGAAACCAAACCACAGCCTCTTCAATCTCCATAGAAGTAAAAACCTGCAACATGCACGTTTAAAAGTAGGAACCTATACTCAATTTAGGAAACCCACCCCTGTCCCGTGCATCCAGCACTCCGTGTGTAAGTGTTTGTGTAAATGATCTTTAAAGTAAATTGTATGTGCATACTTTATACTGTGTTAACACTTATTTCCTTTTGTGACTCTTGGCGGTGTAGGCTTGGGTTAATCTGTTTTGTAAGATGTAACTTGAGGCAGTATGCATTGTCATGCTTGAACTTATGAATATTGGTTTCTGCCTCATTTCTGCAGACAAGCGGAAACACGCGTTGGTTTGCTTTTCGAAGAAACGCGTGTGCTCCGCTTCAGTCAAAAGCGGAAAGACGCGTTTGTTTACATTTCTCTCTGCGCGCAAGGAGAGAAGCACAGCGTCAGAAGGCACGCATGCGTCTCGGCGTTTGGGTGTGGTTCAACTATAAAAACCACACCCGAGCTTCTGGAAGACGCTTAGCCTTCCAGCCTTGCTTGGGGAAACATCGCGCATCACCGGAAGACCTTCAGGATTCCTTCAAGGCTCGCAGATTGCAGTACATCTTTTGAAGGACCAATTATGGACAATGCAACAACAAGATTTTGAAAGCTAAGTGCAAACTCTTTTCTTCATAGGCGCCCATCGCTAGCAACCTTTTTGGAAAGAACAATTTTTGGGAACATTCTCTCTGAATACAAGAGGAGAATTAATGCAAGAAAGACATTTGATTAATGTGTTCAAAGTGGACATAGATTGTGAATTCAGTTTAGGCTATATGTATATTTCTTTGTTGCTGTATATGTATATCTCTTAGTTCTTTAAGCAGGAAATCAAAGTCATCTGAAAACGTGGAAGTGGTGAAAGTTATTACAGTTTGCAGAAAAGTAAGTGCAACTGGAAAAGAAGTTGGTTTAGAATCTTTCCTCTAGAATTGGTATAATTGTGCATTTGTATCTTTGTAGTGAAACTGCTCCCCGCAGCACTTAACTTCAAGAATTGAATCTCCTCATCATCTCATCTCTGCTAACCTGTTCCGACACACCACACCACTTCCAGGACGCGAAGCCTCTCTTAGTAGATCGCAGGTAGGATATTTAAATCTGTAACTAGGTTAACAGAATTACAGATTAGATTAAAAGTAAGAGAGTGTCAACCCCTTTGTAGACAAGATACTAAGGTGAGCTTGTTGCTTTGCAGGTCGACTACAAGAACTCACATTAGCGTCAGATCCGGCCACTCTCCCTTTTAGCTATCCAGCATCCTGGCGCTTAAATCTACTAACCACCAGAGGTAGGATAGGTTTCAGGGAGTTTGGCTCATAGCGTCTCTGCAAAACCCGTCAAGCACCTTACAGGTAAGATTGCACAGCCTTACAGGTAAGAGTGACTTGATTCACCTTGACAGAAGGCTAAGCCCACGGAAAACAGTTTTGCCCAGACGCTATGGACCAAACAGGTGAGGTGTCTCTTCAAGACATTGCAGCTATGTTAGCTCAGATTAGACACGAGAATGCAGAACTACGTAGGGACGTTTCTGAACTACAAAGTAATTTACAAACTTCTAAAACATCTTGGACTTCTCCTATTAGGCCAGCTACCTTTCAACCTCCACTGCAAACTTTGTATAGTGGTAACGCATCTAGTTCCCCTTCTGCATCTACCCAAATTCAGGTGGTTACCCCTGTTTCTGTACCCTTGGCACCGCCAGAGAGATTCTATGGCGACTGCAACAAGTTTGCTATATTTTTAAATCAATGCCATCTGCATTTTGTAGCTAAACCCACTGCATTTCCTGATGATTCGGCGAAGGTAGCTTTTATTCTTTCTTATTTGGGTGGTGAGGCAGCTCTCTGGTCTGTACCTTATGTAGAAAGGAATGATGCAGTTCTATATGATCTAAGGCGATTTAAAAACACCATGAAAAAACTATTCGCCAAGCATGTCTTTGTGCAGTCGGCAGATTATGAACTATTAAGTTTGAAACAAGGGTCCTCAGATCTTTTACATTACATCTCCTCTTTTAACAGGTTAGTAATAGAAGCTGAATGGCCAGAAGACAAACGAGTGTCTTTGTTCTATAGGGGGTTGAAGGACGATTTGAAAGACATGGTTACTCAGATTCTTGATCCTCCCACTGACTGTGAAGAATTTATAGATCTGGTAGTTAAGCTAAATCATCGCATAATAGAAAGAAAGGGAGAAAAAGGAAAGACAGATTTCAAATGTTTTTTATCTAAAGACAAAACAAATCCTAAACATGAATCCACGCCAAGACAGGATCCAACTGAACCAATGCAAATAGGGACAGTTAGAGGTCCTCTGTCTAAAGACGAAAGAGAGAAGAGAAGAAAATTGAATCAGTGTATGTATTGTGGGAAATCTGGGCACTTTGTCAAGGAGTGCCCAACTCGACCCACAAAACCTAACACAAAGTCAGTCGATGTCAACGCGATATCACAGGCGGAAAACGTGTGAGCTCGGTAGACCAGGAGGTCAGTTTATCGGGTAAGCAGCTTAGTTTGGCCTCTAATGCTCCAACTATCTCACATAGTCATCTCTGTATGAGAGTTCTACTTCAATCCCAATTAGACAACACTCGCTCTTGGTCTGTGGATGCTTTGATAGATTCTGGAGCCACAGGCAATTTTATCGACACCCAATTGTTTGAGAAGTTAGGTTTGCAAAGAACTGAGAAAAAATCCCCAGAAATAGTCAGGGCCGTGGATGGAAAAGAACTGACTTCAGGTCCAATACAACATCACACCGAGATCTTAACTATGATATGTGCAACTAAACACAGTGAAGATATAACCTTTGATATTATTGATGCCCCTCAGTTTGGTCTAATCTTGGGTATCCCTTGGTTAGTCCTCCACAACCCTTACATAGATTGGGTTAACAGAACCATTCTCTTCAAATCTGATTACTGTCATGCAAAATGTTTTCGGCAATATCCAGGTACCGATCTCATAGTTCAGGGCTATAATTTTCCTAAACAAATTCAGAGTGTACTAACTATTACAGGGGTTCCAGAAGACTATCATGATCTACTGGATGTATTTGACAAAACTAAAGCCAATACCTTACCACCGCACAGGGATTATGATTGTCAAATTGATCTAGTTCCAGGAGCTACATTACCATGCAGTAGAATCTATGCCCTTACGGAGAAAGAAAACGAACATCTTCGGGCATATTTAGATGAATACCTTGCTAACGGTTTTATCAGACACTCTAAGTCCCCAGTCTCCTCTCCTTTATTTTTTATACCAAAGAAGGGAGGGGAATTGCGCACTTGCATCGATTATCGCGCAATTAACAACATGACTGTCAAGAATAGGTATCCATTGCCCTTGATTCCGACTTTACTTGACCAAATTAAAGATGCAGCAATTTATACAAAATTAGATTTACGAGGAGCATATCATCTAGTAAGAGTCCGAGAGGGTGATGAGTGGAAAACAGCTTTCCGCACAAAGTTTGGACTTTATGAGTACCAAGTCATGCCCTTCGGACTCTGCAACGCCCCAGCAGCATTTCAGTTCTTCATAAATGAGGTTTTAAGGGAATTTCTTGATGTATGTTGTATCGTCTATTTTGATGATATCCTCATTTACTCCAAAAATACTTCTGAGCATGTGAAGCAAGTACGAGCCATTTTGAAACAGCTTTTGCAGAATTCTCTATTTGTTAAACTAGAGAAAAGTTTGTTTCATGTTACCACCGTGGATTTCTTGGGATATATCCTCAGTCCTTCTGGCATAGAAATGGATCAAAAGAAAGTGCAAGCCATAATTGATTGGCCCATCCCAAACAGCGTTAAACAAATCCAAAGCTTTTTGGGATTCGCAAATTTCTATAGGCGATTCATTAAGGATTTCTCACAAATAATCACCCCAATTACTAAGTTACTGAGAAAAAACGTCAAGTTTGAATGGGACGCTGAAGCTGAAAAAGCTTTTCTGAAATTGAAAACTCAATTTACTACCGCTCCGATTCTAAAACACCCAGATCCTTCCCAACCATTTATTGTAGAGGCTGATGCATCTCAATTTGCTATTGGAGGCATACTTTCCCAAAGAAGTACTACCACTGGTCAAATGCATCCGGTTGCCTTTTTCTCTAGAAAACTCAATCCCACTGAACAAAATTATGCCATAGCAGATAGAGAATTGCTAGCCATTAAAGCTGTTTTCAAAGAATGGCGACACTACTTGCTAGGGGCCAGACATCCTGTGACCATTTACACAGATCATAGAAACCTTCAGTCACTTAAATCTGTGAAGGCTTTATCGGCTCGACAGTTAAGGTGGACTTTGTTTTTTAATGATTTTGACTTTATCATCACCTATCGTCCCGGAAAAGAAAACAATAAAGCGGATGCTTTATCAAGAATTGGAGGTAGTGATGATATGAACATAAGACAAGAGCCCGTACTTCCGATCATTCCTGCTGAACGTTTTCTTGTAGGTCTTGTAGATTCAGATGTTGTATTAGATCTTAAAGAAGCCTTCCGTCACAATCAAAGGAGGTTTGGAATAAAACCTATCCTTTGTTACAATGGAAAGAAAATGTTTTGTACATGAATAATCAGGTATTTGTACCTGTTGAATCTCTTCAGAAAAAAGTTTTGCAGTTGTATCATGATACTTCTCTGTCAATACATCCTGGAGTAATAAAGATGTATCAGTTGATCAAGAGAAAGTTTTGGTGGCCTTCATTGTATAAAGACATACAACATTACGTGGACACTTGCACTGTTTGTAGTCAGAACAAGCCTGTACATCATGCTCCTAGTGGTCTCCTATTACCATTAACTTTACCACCTCAGCCTTGGCATACAGTGGCGTTAGATTTTATTGTTGAATTACCTCGCTCCAAGGCAGGCTACACTACGATACTCACGGTAGTGGATCATTTCACTCGCTATGCTCATTTCATACCTCTTTCTAAGCTTCCTACAGCTTCTGAATTAACTCAAATTTTCATGAAAGAAGTAGTGAAATTACATGGAATACCATCAGTCTTAATTTCAGACAGAGGCCCACAGTTTATTTCCCATTTCTGGCGTAATTTGGGGAAGGCCTTGAATATGGAAATTCGTACCTCTACGAGTTACCATCCTCAAACTGATGGGTTAACGGAGCGCACAAATCAAACTGTTAAACAACTATTACGTTGCTTGTTAGCCACTCACGATCAGGATTGGTCAGAAATTCTTTGGGCCGCAGAATTCGCATACAATAATGCTGACCACTCCTCTATTGGTATGTCCCCTTTCTTCTGCACTTTCGGTTATCATCCTAAGGAAATACTAGGATCAGATTTGGGTTCAACCTTAGTTCCAGCAGTTTCTGACTATGTAAAGGATCTAGTTGATATTCAGCAAGAAGCTCAACTACATCTAGCACAAGCCAAAGAAACCCAAAAAAAGTATGCTGACAAGCATCGTTCTGAATCACCACAGTATTCAGTAGGAGACAAGGTTTGGTTGGCAACTAAAAATCTTAGGTTGAAATGTCACAAAACCTTCCGCCCCAGGTTCATAGGTCCTTTCCCTATAGAAAGAGTGGTTAACCCTGTTTGTGTGAAATTAACGTTACCAGCTAGGTTTCGCATTCATCCTGTATTTCACATTTCTTTGATTAAACCCTGTAATCCTGGAACCAGAAGACTTAAAAATCCTCCAGCTATAGATATTGATGGAGTTCCAGAATTTGAAGTCAAAGCTGTTCTAGATTCCAAAAGAGTAAAAGGAAAATTACATTACCTAGTTGATTGGAAAGGTTACGGTCCTGAGGAAAGAACTTGGGAACCTTTGGTGAATCTGCAAAACGCTCCCAAAATTCTGAAAGTATTTCATGCTAAATACCCTAACAAGCCCAAACCGGTTCCTACTGTGTTAGGAGGGATTCTACGAGGGGGGTACTGTCATGAAACCAAACCACAGCCTCTTCAATCTCCATAGAAGTAAAAACCTGCAACATGCAAGTTTAAAAGTAGGAACCTATACTCAATTTAGGAAACCCACCCCTGTCCCGTGCATCCAGCACTCCGTGTGTAAGTGTTTGTGTAAATGATCTTTAAAGTAAATTGTATGTGCATACTTTATACTGTGTTAACACTTATTTCCTTTTGTGACTCTTGGCGGTGTAGGCTTGGGTTAATCTGTTTTGTAAGATGTAACTTGAGGCAGTATGCATTGTCATGCTTGAACTTATGAATATTGGTTTCTGCCTCATTTCTGCAGACAAGCGGAAACACGCGTTGGTTTGCTTTTCGAAGAAACGCGTGTGCTCCGCTTCAGTCAAAAGCGGAAAGACGCGTTTGTTTACATTTCTCTCTGCGCGCAAGGAGAGAAGCACAGCGTCAGAAGGCACGCATGCGTCTCGGCGTTTGGGTGTGGTTCAACTATAAAAACCACACCCGAGCTTCTGGAAGACGCTTAGCCTTCCAGCCTTGCTTGGGGAAACATCGCGCATCACCGGAAGACCTTCAGGATTCCTTCAAGGCTCGCAGATTGCAGTACATCTTTTGAAGGACCAATTCTGGACAATGCAACAACAAGATTTTGAAAGCTAAGTGCAAACTCTTTTCTTCATAGGCGCCCATCGCTAGCAACCTTTTTGGAAAAAACAATTTTTGGGAACATTCTCTCTGAATACAAGAGGAGAATTAATGCAAGAAAGACATTTGATTAATGTGTTCAAAGTGGACATAGATTGTGAATTCAGTTTAGGCTATAGGTATATTTCTTTGTTGCTGTATATGTATATCTCTTAGTTCTTTAAGCAGGAAATCAAAGTCATCTGAAAACGTGGAAGTGGTGAAAGTTATTACAGTTAGCAGAAAAGTAAGTGCAACTGGAAAAGAAGTTGGTTTAGAATCTTTCCTCTAGAATTGGTATAATTGTGCATTTGTATCTTTGTAGTGAAACTGCTCCCCGCAGCACTTAACTTCAAGAATTGAATCTCCTCATCATCTCATCTCTGCTAACCTGTTCCGACACACCACACCACTTCCAGGACGCGAAGCCTCTCTTAGTAGATCGCAGGTAGGATATTTAAATCTGTAACTAGGTTAACAGAATTACAGATTAGATTAAAAGTAAGAGAGTGTCAACCCCTTTGTAGACAAGATACTAAGGTGAGCTTGTTGCTTTGCAGGTCGACTACAAGAACTCACATTAGCGTCAGATCCGGCCACTCTCCCTTTTAGCTATCCAGCATCTGGCGCGTAAATCTACTAACCACCACAGGTAGGATAGGTTTCAGGGAGTTTGGCTCATAGCGTCTCTGCAAAACCCGTCAAGCACCTTACAGGTAAGATTGCACAGCCTTACAGGTAAGAGTGACTTGATTCACCTTGACACACTTCAAACTGAAACCTCTAGAAGCGTTTCAAGCTATAAAGGAGGCACCAGTTATAAACCTTGGACTTCAGACACCAACTCTCCAGTACACTTCTTGTACTGTGAAATACTTTGCCAGGAAGAAGTACTACCATGCTGGACTGCTGCCCGAAAGGACTGCCTGCCTTGCTGTGCTGACCTACTGCCAGCCTGGCTGAGAAGGACAGGACCTGTACCCTGTACCCTGTACCCAGGACCCAGAGTGACTAAAAGGGTCAGAACTCTTGTAACTAGCACCTGGACCCTGCAACTGTGAGTCCTACCCTGTCAAGTGGTACCACATTAGACCCGGAACCTTGGAAGTGTGCCTGCCCATCTGTGTGTCCAGCTGAACTGACATATCTCTTTTGCTGCGCGGCACAATCCAAAGTATCGGCTCTGCTACGTGGACTTTTCCTGTGCCAGGAATCCACAAACAGTTCCTCAGAACCAACAAATATCCTCTGCTGTGCAATGCATCCTTGATGCCAGACTCTGCATCACCAGCATTCGTTGATGTGATCGTTGCTGACGCATGATCTGGAATAGCATCCCCACAACTCCTCAAAACCGATGCATCGCCTTGGCTGCAAATTACATCCTTTATGCTGGACTTCACATTGGAAACCCACGTCAATGGGATTCTCAACAATGATGCAGACCTCTCTTCACAGATCCTCAAGATCAATGCATCGCTTCGGCTATGTGATGCATCCTTGACATGGGACCTTATAACTCTCCGAAAGCATGATTTAAGGTACTCTTGTTCAGTGGGCCTAACCCGGTCCCTGTAGCCGACCCACACTCCATTGCGGCTGGCCTGGACTTTGACTTTGTCCCGGTCTCGCAGGACCAGTTAGCCACAAGTAGGACTTTGGGCAGCTTAGCGCAATTTCCACCCAAATCTTAAGATAGCACATTTCCGATACTGCTGATTCGGATTTTTGTCATTTTTGTCGTGTTTTATTTAATAAAAACAACAATTGTTTTCTAATCTGGCATGGGATGACTTTTATTTTGTGTTTTCACTTTATTACTGTTTGAAGTGCTGCATTCAGATTTACACATTGCCTCTAGGTTAAGCCTGACTGCTCTGTGCCATGCTATCAGAGGGTTGAACACAGGCTTATTTGGGGTTTGCTTGTGCCTCACCTAGACAAGGATTGAGGTTGCTGCTTGAGTAGGGAGTCACCCCCTCAACCAGGAATCCCCTTTCTTACTTCAATAGACATGGTGACAATTATGTCAGAATTAAAGTCTGTAAAGGAAAGGATAAACACTGTGCAAAGGCAATCTCCACAACCCCTGTTGTAACCACAGGTCCTGTTAGTTAATCAGAAGGTCTGCCTCTAAAATTGAGGAAATTACTTGTTAATTCCAGAAAATATGAGAGCTGCTTTGGATCTTTCTGTGTCTTCTATGACAAATTCTCCCCCTGATGGGCCTTCACACAAAAAGACAGTCACGAATTCATGAAAGTAACGTCATCCTTACTAACTCAAACAAAGAAGAGAAAGAAGGGAGGAGGAAGAGCTTGTAAGAAGCCCACAGTCATGCAGCGACTTCCAGCCTCGACTTTGAAGGGCCAAAAGAATCCTGTTAGTCACTCACATAATGAGGTAAATTCTGGTAACTGCACTAATGGCAATATTGACAATATTGTTTGTCATATGCTATTGGATGTGCCTAATCAAGTAAGGGAGATTTGTAACACTTTTCATATAAAATCTATAGCTAACAAACAATTTCTGGCAATATTTGGAATCTAAGCTCGCTAAATTGTTGGACAAGATCATAACCAACGTAAATCTGTCTGCTTCAGCAGTTAATCCTACCGGAACTATGGGCACTGTTCGCCCCCTGTCGCAAGTGCTCTTACTTATGTACTTAATGGATATGAAGATTCAATTTTGGGTAGGGCTTTAATGAATGGAGAAAAATAACAACATATCCTTTGGTTGGCAAATACTGAGAAGTCTTACTCATTTACTCACCTAAATCACACATATTCAATCATGGGGGATATAGTACCAATTGAAAAAGCAGTGTGCCAGTACAAAGAAACAATATTAAAAATGTTATGTATCAATTTATTAAAAGCATGTAAAACATTTGTAGCAAATTAAAAAACAGTTTATCATATATACTTTATTTAAAGTTCAAAATCAAAAAACATCACACTACAAATAAACAAATAAACAAATTCAATAACAAAGACAATTAGACAAGAGTATTAAAAAGACTCTACACTTTGTCATAAAGGGACCTTATCTGTATAAGGTAATGTTGGGGCTGGACCCTGATGTACAAAAGACAATCAATATCTAGAGTGGCAACCCACTGTGTGGATTATGGTTCTTTTGGGTCGCCGCGTTTTGATGGTAGTATCTTGATTTAAACCATCTTTATCAAGACTAAAGATATTACTCTCCTTGTCAGGGTATATAAAATGCTTCTCTCAACACCAGAAAATATTTTTTTGTTTAAACCTTGTATAAGGATCAATACGAAATGCAGATTTGAACAACGCTAGCCTCACTTTCCTTCTTTCATCATGGAATCTCCAGCACCATTAGGGGATAACCTCCAGTGTTCGTATAGTGCTGCCTACTTAGGCCTGAATGATATATCAAAGGGTTCCTATATGCCCTTCATTTGATAGGGTCTTAAATCCTTTAGTACCGCAGCGCCACTTCGCATCCGCCCACTGTTGTTTCTCAATAAAGCATCATCTGCCCTTTAATGAATGGGGCCACAGCACTGAGACAGCCAATAACCTCTGTAAGAGTATGCCAAGCTCCTTTGTGAAGTTAACCCTGCTTAGCCAAACTTACAAGCCCTAACTATTCATAACTTTTTCTATCCTGCTTTTAAAAACTTCCTGCAATTACCTCCCAACAGTTCCCAATACGTTTTAGTCCAGGAAAATGTCCCACCCCTAGCTATTAATTCTATTGAGGACATGTGAGCTCTGAAACACAAATGGTTCATTGGGTGAGATTACATTTGTGATGTCAAGATGACTTTTATATAAAGATTCTTTTGGTCCAACGAGTTGGGTCAACTGGCTGAATAGCAAGAACATGAAAGGGAATTGTATTGTGATTAATTTAAAAATAAAATCCATTGCTTGTCAACTCCTTACTCCATGGTCTGAGTCATCTGGCACATAGGAAGGAGGGCAAATAGGCCCTTCTGCTGAGTTACTGTTATAGACCAAATTTTGCAAACCCTTTGTACCGTTACTCCCCACACAAAGGCAGGAGCTTGACCAACGGGTTGGCTACAACTGGGCCATAATTTATTGTTTTGATCTTCTTGAAGCCAATAATTCTGTGAACGGACTTCAATCCCCTAGGAGGAAGGATCAAATCAGTCCCCTGGTGTGTTGATTGGGAATACTGAAGTCATACTGGTTACCCCAGGGACACATTGGTTCTACAAGAATTATACAAATGAAGAGGGGTTGAATTTGATCTCATGGAATACACCTGGTGCCTGTACTAAATTATTAAAGCCTGATTGGTTGAAATTTGTAAGCAAGTTTGACACCATTTTTTGGGCAAGAAACCTGGATGAAGGACAAATTACACACTGAAGGATATTATTCTTATTGCCATGCGGCTTACTCTCGCCTGCAGATGGGGCTAATTCGGGGCATGGACATTTTTATCTTTGTTGAACTCCCTTTTAACTGTGGTAAAGAAGTTTGAGCTTCCTCCTATTTCCAGGTGATAATGCTCCCTTGTCTGGGCAGTATTAATATCTTATTGGCCAATTTCTATAATAATATTTTTACTAACTCCTCTAGTGATGTAATTGACTTATTTGATGCTTTCTTAGAAAATGTTCTCATGAAAAGTAAATGGACAACCTTTCTAATCTAGGTGGGCGATTATAAAATTTCAATCTTTGAGTTTAGTGACCCCCCTGTTTGTGGTTTTCAGGGTTAGCACTTCTAATGTGACACATTTCAAGCATTCAGCCTATGGGGAGGCATTAAACAGCTACATTTTGAAACATCAATTAATTTTAACATGTGACATTGTAAACAGAGATAAGATCCCACTTCCAACTTTTACTGGTAAACCATAAAGGAACACAATTTATTTTATTTTAGTCTCCTCTGACCTGTCCTTGCATCTTACTAGTTTTAATGTTATCAGTAATTGTTCAAGTGATCATAACCCTTTGATGGCTTCATGAAAACTCAACTTTCAGAAACCTGTTCCAAGACAATGAGTCTTTTATACAAGATGTAATTTTGGAGAACAAGATAGCTTTTTCCTCTTGCCTATCACATGATATTGAGTTGTGTACCGTTTTAAATGGTTTTGATGTGATAAGCACCACAATCACTCATAAATGAATGTCCAACCTGCTATGCCCAAGGGTAATGTTTTTAGATGGTTTAATGCAGCTTGCACAGTGGTGTGAAGCAATTGAAAGAATCTCTCAATTTTGTTTTCTACGGGCCCGTCTAGAGTGAATAATGTACAACAAGTATATAAATCGAATCTGGCTGAACACAAAAAGGAGAAAAGAACTAAGGCTTGGACTGATTTAGTGGTTGCTGGGGAAAAGAAGGACAACATGAGTTTTTGGGAAGTTATAAATCATCCTGTTTTTCAGTGACCATATAGCCCCGTATATCGAGTCCCTGGTTCCATCCGAGTTATCGGTAAGCCATTTCACAAATATTTTGGAATCAGACGTTAAGTAAGGTCACTCAGTGGAATCTAGGAGAGAGGTTCCGCTAGATTCCCCAGTGCTGCAGGCCTTCTGTACTTTCGATCAAGGTTCGAAAAGTGGCCTCATCATTTAGAAGCACCTCCGGGAAGGCATTCGTGCCTGACTGTGTCCCAACAGATGTTTTTACAACAAACATTCATCCATGGGCACCGCTTATTATGAATGTCCAGAGAACAGCAATAATGGCCCTTTACCTGATTCATGGTTGACTGCCATTATAGTGCTTATCGTTTTAGAAAGAGGATAGGAGTTTTCACTTGTGTTCCAATCTCATTTCATTGCTACTGCTAAAATCCTGGGACATGTAGAGAATTTGGCTGAAGAAAATAACATCATCATGGAAGTTAAGTACAGTTTCCGACCGGAAATTGGCACCATTGAGTACTGTTTCAATTTGTACCTCTCGGCTGGGAAATATGTCATGTCCAGGAGAGGGGCATTGCATTTAGCATTCATGGATCTCTCAAGTGCATTTGATCTGGTAAATCATTCTAAATTGTGGGCACTAATGAACATGGGGGTTGAAAAGGAATTACTTTTCTTAATCAGATGTTTGCATTACGGAGCCACTGTTAAGGTCAGGTACGGTCTACTGGAGGAATGCACCCAGCAAATTAGATCTAATCATGGAGTGTGAAATGGGTGCATCTTGGCACCCTATTAGTGTCAGGCGCTGACCGGGCTCAGCAGTATCTGAAGCGCCTACCTGGATTTGATCACAGCACTTGGAACTACGACTCCCAGAATGCCTGTAGGGGAGGGGCAACGTCTATTTCATCCAGCAGCGCACAGGCGGAGGTGCGCGTAATCTGCTGTAGTTCCAGTACTCCTTCGTATCGAGTCTCACGCGGGTTGCGTGGAGGCTCTCTTTCTGATTCTGCTTTGGAGTTCTTCACCGGATCCTCTTTGCGCGCTGGGTCAGCGCGTCTCTTGAAGATTCCTTCGCTTGTTCCTCTGATCTCCTGTTGTGACTTCTTGTGGCTGATAGGTTAGTTGCTACCTCCGTTCAGCTTTGCCTGGTTCCGTGATGAGGCCGATAACTTCGCGCTGAAGGAAGCGCTTATCAGCAATTTTCATTTCTTGTTGGGATTTTCGCGTTGACGTAAACGCTCCCGACGGTAGCAGTGTTTTGTTTTCTATCAGACTGTCCACGCTGAGGGAAGCACTTTAGTTTCAAGGGTCCACGGCCCATGAAGGTGTTCTTTCCGTGGCCAGGAAAAGACTGTATTTTCTACTGGATGTTTTATTCGGAATTGATCCACTTTCATTCACACTGAAGGAAAAGGCAATTGATGATGGATTATTGAATACTATATGGAGAATACCACTCCATGCATTGGACCCTGAGTTTCTTATTTTTTCTTTGCCTCAAGTTTGAACTTCAAATCGATATTCGAGTTCCATTTCCTTTTGGGCTTGTTTCAAATGCGACTTTTAGATAAGGAAAGAGGCACTATTCTTTGGAGCTGTGTTATATAACTTGGATGAATGTTTGCCGGGTTTGTATGCTTGTTGTATTTTTCCCGTTTTGATGATGTGGGTGTATGTCGAGAGGTCTCTGTAATATTGTGGTTTATCGTTGTAGGAATGTTTTGAAGACAGAAGCTGATTTCCCACATGATTTATGTTATGCTACAGAATCCCTCGGCCAGAGGACAGGTACTAGTGAGCTTTAGCGAGAATACATGAGAGTAGTAAATTTGCAGGATTTGTATTAAAAATGTGTTCTTTTGTTACAGGTATCCCACTTCCGAGGGTCATTCCCTCATACATTTTTTCCCTCGCCTGACTACCTTACTACTCTGAGTTAATCCATCCAGATTAACTTAGAGTAGTAAGGAGTCTGGAGGTGGACACCTTTTTAGCATCGCACGGAAACAGAGGAGTGGCCTTGACGTTGACAATTAGGTCATGCTATACATAAATGTCATGTACCAATATTAACATCTAGGGGAAAGAATATACCCAAGATTAAATAAATAAACAAATAGAATCCACTCCTTGAGTCTTAGGTATATCCTCCACAGTGGGGAACACCCTTCTTGTTTTTAGGTCCCCTCACACACCAACAGGCCCCTTGGTGTCATGCTTCATCATCGGGGTCATCGTACCCCTCCTTACTCCTTACTCACGTTTCTCTAACTCATACCAGAATTTCTAATAAAAGTGAGAAAAATTACAGTGCAGGTAAAAACAATGTACCTAGCAAAAAAAAGTTGTCTGTTGATCAACTGTTTTGGAGTTGAAGAAAATGCCTCATGAGCAAAGCGTCAGGATCTGGTGTGCTAACTAGCACGATTTCTGCAAGGAAATACCTCCCGATCGATCCCTTCGTGGCTCCGATGATAATCATCAACGTTTTTTTGCTAGGTACATTATTTTTACCTGCACTGTAATTTTTCTCACTTTTATGAGTTAGAGAAACGTGAGTAAGGTGGGGATTTGTGTACCCCGTCCTGAAGAAGGTGTTTTTTGCACCGAAACATGTCGACGCACACAGAGAGGAGGTAATGCACATTGTCAGCGTAGCAACCTCCCACCTTTTATTTTAATAGCACCAGCCCGGGGGCTTAATAAATATTCTTTAGTCACCCCACTAGCCAGGTACTTTTTATCCTTCACTATTTTCTTAAACCCCACTAAACACTCACATACAAAAAACCCCCTCATCCACACCACATATAGTCTACCAAGTGCTCCCACGTATCCGTAGGTCGCAGCACGCCATACCCCGTACCCCGTAGAGGGGTACGATGACCCCGATAATGAAGCATGACTCCAAGGGGCCTGTTGGTGTGTGAGGGGACCTAAAAACAAGAAGGGCGTTCCCCACTGTGGAGGATACACCTAAGACTCAAGGAGTGGATTCTATTTGTTTATTTATTTATGCCTAGGGAGAACGAATCCATTCTGATTTCCTTTCTCTCTCTCCCCCCTCTGTTTGTTAATTATACCCAAGATTAGAAATCGTGCTACCCCAATGTTGTTGTATATAGACAATGCTGTATTAACTGCAAGAACAGCAATAGGGATAGAAATCCTTCGTGGTTCAATTTTAACATTTATGGAGGATTTGGATTTAAGGGTACATTTCTTAAAATCCTTTGTTATGACATGTGGCCATACTAACAATAAGTCAAGGTCTTATTGTCTAGAGGAGGGTCAAAATTGATAAGGTGAAGGCTTTCAAATACTTGTGAATACTTTTCCATTTAGCATTAAAATGGTACACCCTTCTAATTGTAAGATTATAACAATGCATTAGTGCTAATAAGGCCATCTTTTGCATTGCACATCGGCTATGCCAAAAACCAGAAATGATAACAATCTATGAGTAAATGCATTCAAGTAAGGCCTTATGGTGTAGGAGTGTGGGGCTATATCAGTGCTTAGTTTGAACCGGTGGTTTACCATGCTTGGTACCCACCCTTCATTGTCAACACTGGTGCTTGTGCAGTCTGCCACAAGGTGGCACTGTCTAGCTAATTTAGAGATGACCAGAACAGCAGTTAATTAATAATTCAATATATATTTAAAAAATACTATAATAGCCCCCCAAGCCATTCTTATAGCTTTTGGGGGCCTGAAGTAGTCCGAATTGTGACACTTGAAGGTGAGATGGTTAGTAGTTGTGTTGTTATTATCATTGGCAGCATAGCAGGAAATTGCTAAAGACTTTCTTATTTTCTCAGTCATATCAGTAAAGTCAACTGTGTTGTTAATGCCGCTTCCTCTCTTGCTCTCTGCGCCATGAAACCGCTTGGTGTACGTGCGCTTTATAAGCATTTTTAACATAACGTAACATAACATAACATAACATAACATAACATAACATAACATAACATAACATAACATAACATAACAATGTGTGATGCAAGCTGCAGTGGCCTCCAGAGGAAATCCCTGGCACTTATTTGTTTTTCAAATTGAGCACTGGGCTATATAAAACTGGATACTTTTCAACGTGCCAAAAATGGTTTTATTTCCAGACGACTGTCAGACCCCCGACTTTCCTGCCTCCTTTGCACTGGCTCTAAGCTGGCTGAAGTGACATTGTGGGGTTGTTAGGCCCTTTGTGTGAAGGCAGACAACAGGCTATTCAGCTGCAATTGGGACTGTGCTTAGCTCTGCCCTCCCATCCTGCAAGCAGATGGCCCATTAAAGTACACCTAATCCCTCTACTCTGTGACTGTCTGGTATGAATTCACAAAGTCTAAATGTCTGATATACCCAGTCATGGAATCCAGACCCGACTAAAGACACGAAAGGGCTAAGGGCAGAAAATGCCACCTTTCTAAAAGTGGCAATTTTAAAATTGTAATCAGAAACTAGATGTTACCATTAAATAGGGTTTTCAATTACAATTCGAAAGACACCAAACATGATATTGCTGCTAGCTCCCTTTTGCAAATTACAGCTTATTAAATGTAATTAGGAATCCCCAATGTTATCCTTTGAGTAGAGGTAAGCCACCAGTAACGAAAAACAAATATAGGAGGTTTTTCACTACTAGGACATGTAAAATCTAAAAGTACATGTCCAACCTTTTAAGTACACAGCACCCTGACCTATGGGCTACCTAGGGGCTATCTTACAGGTGACTTATATGTAATAAAAGGGGATTTTAAGACTTTGCAAGGGGGTTTTAATGCCAAGTCGACATGCCAGTTTAAAACTGCATTCAGGCTGCATTGGCAGGCTTGGGACACATTTTAAAGTGCTACTTAAGTGGGTGGCACAAAAAGTGCTGTAAGCCCCCTAGTAGCCTTTAATTTACAGGCTCTGAGTAAATGGTATACCACTCCACAAGGTACTTTCAAGTAAATTGAAAATGCAATGTAACCATGTTTGAGCGAAGTGAGCGCAAACACTTTAGCACTGGTTAGCCGTGGTAAAGTGCCCAGAGTCCTAAGGCCAATAGAAATAAGGTCAGCAAAAATGGAGATGGGGAGGCAAAACGTTTTGGGGGAAAACCACACTAAGGCTGACAGTGGAGAATACAACTAAAAATTGGAATGAAACATGAGTATATAATGAAATTCCTGCACAGTTGTTGTTTTCAGGATACTGACCATAACATTTTTAGCTACAGCTCCCTGGCCATTGTGTTAGACGTTCTTTTACTGTACTGGGAACAGGTCCACCCTCTTTAGGATTGCAGCATGTGTACTATGAAAATGGGTGTGTGATAAAATATTGAAGATACGAATATTGTGAGGGCAGAATATTGTGTCAAAAATAACAATGACCAAAATATCGAGAATGTAAGTACAAATAGGTAAGTATCGATTTAGTATTCTTAACTCCATATCTATGGACCTTGAAGATATAAATATCGTCAAGGTACATATATGTGTAGTTAACCATAGTAAAACTTTGCTTAGCCGTAGAAACTTACCTTCACAATGTTTTTGTCCTCGATATTCTTGATGCAATATTTTGTCCACACAATATTTTTTTCTATATATTTTTTCCAAACACTCTGGAATATATGAGTTCAGGTTTCCGCGACGTCCTGTATGCAGGGGCAGTCCCAGAGGGTATTACTGTCAGGATACGAAGTCTAAAGGAGGAATAATTACCTAGGTGCCTTTTACCTATCATGGTAAATATGCACATGTAAACCTGATCTGTGGAAGCAAATAGATGAATCGCATTGTCTTCACTGGCATTTTAGTAGTAAACCTCCCATTAGAAATGTTGTCAGATTCAACTTTTTTTATTCAGAGGAATATGTAGTTCGCAAGCAACTTCGAAGAGCCGAGTATTTGTAACTGGGCCAGGCACTTTATTATTTCTGTCAGAAATGTGTCAAAGTGTTATATGCTTTATTTTTTATTTATTTAGTGCGATTTTATATATTGCGAAGATTACCCGAAGGTGTCAGAGCGCTTTACATAAGAACTAGTTGCGATACATAAGGATTTAGGATTACATGAGTTACATAAAAGATACAAACCGAAAAAATTGCAAATGTACAAGTTGTAAAGTCACACAAGGAAGAGATACAAACAGAAAAATTGCAAATGTACAAGTTGTAAAGTCACTCAAGGAAGAGATACAAGTGTATAAACTCTAAGAATCACATAGGAATTGTAGTGAGTACCAGGGTCTACTATATATACTAGTGGTTAGAGCTATCTCTATATAGATATATATACAAATAGATTTGCTCAGGATTACATTTTACCAACTATTAGGTTTGGACAGTATATATCACATATTTACAGAGTGAAAAGAGAAATAAAAAGAAAAAGGGCTAGAGAGCAGTAGGTGGGGGAGAAAGGTCAGAGGCTGAGATTGGTAAGAGGAGAGAGGGGGACCTAAGGGGTAGAAAGAGATAAGGCAGTCCAGCAAAAGAGAAATGACTGAAGGTCGGCAGGATGGAATCCAGTGGACCAAAGGAAAGCGCAAGAATCAACAAGATGGCGGACCCGTGTCGTGGGCATCGATGGAAACCATCTCAAAATGGCAAGATGCACCCAGGTCAGGACCCAAAGACCATGAGAGCAGAGTTCCATTAAGTGGGGTCGGAGGGGGGACGCAGTCACAGTACCAAGAGAGGGCAGTAGAATGTCTGCTGTCGGCAAGATGGCGGACCAAGGACAAGAGCGACAACAGGAGATGGTCCCAAAATGGCAGGGCGCACACAAGTTCCAGTCCAAAAGTTACGAGTGGCAAGTCCAAACCAAACCAGGGAGCCGAACCAACGGAGGAAGAACCAGAAGGGGAAAGGAGCCAGTCAGTCAAAAGGGGGGAGGCAGGCGGTCTCCAAAGCACAGCCGTTCGGTCTGTGAGCACAGGACCTGGGCAACTTCTTTTAGGAGGACATATGAAAAGTTACAGTATCACCTCTATGACATGCATGACCTTCAGAAGTAAGTTCTACACATATGTACCGTTCTCAGGCCCTAAAACTTACTTTCGATCTTCTTGATCCGCATTTCCCAAGGAATAAACAGGACCAAAAAGTTATATGCCAGTCGGAGAAATTTTTTCCACAGCTGAAAAAAAGAGACAACATTTTTTTTAATTTCACGGTATAATACAATGACCATACAATGTGCGATCACAGTGTGGTACTGTTAGTTTGAAATATCACTCTTAGACAACCATACAATTTTACCTCAAGGCTTTGCATCAAATGCCAATTTTTTGCTAAGCCTGTCATTCAGCTTTTGTTTACTACTTCATGATGTAATACAATGCACACTGGGAACATTGAGCCTAATGCACTATTATTCCATTTACAATAAGTAGTCACAACATTTTTTGCAAACCGACCTAGGTACTAATGAGTTTCAGCCTGATTCATCAACGGGCCGTTTTGCGAGCCCCTAATAGCGAATCATAGCGATTCGCTATTAAGGACTCGCAAAACGGTAATCATGTAGGAATCGCATAATAAAATGCGATTCCTACTGATTCCTTATTTGCGATTAGCAAATTGCTAATCGCAAATAAGGAATAACTCGCCATTCATTCCTATGGGCCAAAAGGGGAGTATTCCTTATTTGCGATTAGCAATTAGCTAATTGCAAATAAGATTGTGATTTGAAGGGTGCCAGAGGTGTCCACAGGACACCCTGAAGCACCCCTCAAATGAAATTTCACACAGGTGTTGCACACACACATGTCCAAAGGACATGTGTGTGTGTGTGTAACATGCAACTCAGAAAAATGCATTTAAATGCATTTTTCTGAGTTTTCAAAATTTACCGCGAGGTCTGACCTCGCGGTAAATTGCGGCAAGAAATTGCGAATTCGCAAATTTAAATTGGATGTTGAATTGCATTTAAGGAATCTCTAATAGAGATTCCTTAAATGTAATTCCTCGCACATTTGCGACATTGCAATTAGCGATTTTTGCATTTGGGATGCTGAATCCCAAATGCAAAAATCGCTCTCGCAAAGGGCCGGATTCTCAGAATCCGGCCCCCTGCGAGCGCAATTTAGGTTCATGAATCGGGCGGTTGGTTCCCAAGATACCGAATCAAAGAGGGTGGCAGAACGACCTGCCCAATTAATATTTATCATCAGGTCGCAATTTGTGACGCCCTTTGATTGGCTGCAATCATAGAGACAGTGGTCAGCAAGGGGCAGCAGATCACCATCCCTATGATCACTTGCGGAACCGCAAATGTATTTTTTCAAAACAGTCCATGTTTCATATTTTTTTTATTTCTTTTTTAATAAAAATGCTTCTTGGAAAAACTTGAAGAAGAGCAGGCAATTGTCCTCTGGCCCATTGGTGTTTCTCCTGAGGCTACCTGCACATTTCCCAAATGGGAACATGTCTTACGGGGGCCCCTTCTCCTTTGTGAATGACTTCCCACCTCAATTCAGGGGATTGCAGCCCATCAATGGCTTGCAATCCTAAGCCATAAACCATTGATATATCATTTCCTACTCAGAAATAGGAGAGTGACGCCCCTATCATGCCTCCTCTTATTTGCGATTTTGGATGGTTCACAAAAGTCAGCAAGCTTTTTTTGACTCTTAAAAAGGCATTTGTTCCTAAATAATAGCCAATTTGTAGTAGCAAAACTTGATATTTTGCAAATTGCACGGTCTGTTATTACAAACGAGCTTTGTACATCAGGCCCCTCATTCTTTAATTCATATGATGCGATTAACCTACATAAATAGGTAAACATTACAACTGTTAAGTAAATCACTGTGTGGACTTTTCTGTGAGCTGGTTCCAACCTGTTCAGTAGCTGGTCTGTTCCTATAATGATGTATGGCATTGTTGTTGTCTTCAAGCGGCCTTTGAAAGGAGCCATCATTGATTTTCTTTCCACACTGACATTGATGGTCATTAACTAGATGTGCCTCGATGCGCTCTTGTTAACCACTTGAAGGCTATCACTGGGAACTTCCTTTTATTAGCATTTACCACTGCGGCTGATAGCAAACTGCAGTTCTACACATGGAAAGTGGGGACAACCCTGAACGGAGGACATCCTGCAGCTGAACCCGACATGGCATGGAGGCTAAATCCACTTTCTCTTTGTCAGTGGATGCACAGGTCAGGGGGTAGTAACAGGATGACCTCACATAAGCAGGCTTTTTTACCCAGTGGGGCTGCAAACCACTAAAAGGAGCTCATACAGACTCAGGAAGGCTGCCAAGGAAATTGAGGGGCAACCTTGGTAAAGGCACTCCCAATTTGAGAATTCGCAATTAATTGTGATTTCTCAAATTACGTTTGCATTTAAGGAATCACAATTTGCGATTCCTTAGATGTAATGCAAGGACCACTTTAGAATAGCGATTTCGCTACTAGGGGGCACAAATTACCATCAAGTTGAACTTGATGGTAATTTGAATAAACTTTGAAAAATGCACTATAGTGCATTTTTCAAAGTTGTAGGTTACACACACATGTCCTTGGGGCATGTGTGTGCGCAACATGTGTGCATGGAGCACTTTCAGCTTTCCAACGCGGAGGAGCATCAGAAACTGTCTGTGCCAGAGTGTCCGTTTGCAAGAATACGGAAGAAACCCGGCTACCGGCAAAATAAAAAAACAAAATCCCCTGGAGGCCATTTCACCAAGCTAAGAAGATTTTTTGAAGCTGTGAGAATCATGCCCTATATAAAGCAGCAGTTGGACTTATAGCGATAAAACATTGAGACACCCGATACGAAGCATTTGTCCCAGTGAGAGCTAAACAGAATTACTATTTGAAGACAAATAAGGACACGCACAGTGCAGTCTATCTATGATGAGTCAAGGCTCCAGACTTAAGGAGCTAGTCACTCAACATAAGACATAGAATATTTGGAGGCCCCACCCGTGTTCGCAAAACTCCGATTGGAGTACCCTTTGATAGACTCAGAGGTATAACCCATTCAGATTCCCCAAACCTTCGCCCGTTATAAATATATGCAAAATAAAAGGTCCTGATGAAGATAGAGACCATTGATATTGTCCATTGAAACGTACTTCGGCCAGAGAGTGTGACACCCCAGACATTAGCACAGCAATAGAGGGTGGATGTTGTCACCCCGTTTTTTTAAACATCTGTGCATGCAGTGTTGGTCTGGGGCGTGGTATGGAAGTGTGTAGTATGCTAGTGATATGGTTATGGGTTATATGAATGAGGTGTGAGTGTAGGAGACTGTTTCTTTTTCTCATTCTAATTTAAATTATTGAAAGTTTTTATATTTTGAAAACAGATGCAAAATTGAATCATGACAATGTAAAAGATAAAATGTTGAAAAGAAATTAAATGTTGAAATGTTAATTCTCAATTTTTGATACATGTGAAAAAAGAAACATATAATAAAATATGAAAAAAATAGCAATCAAAGTTGTTGTGTGGAGAGTAGCATCTTTGAGGCCCTAGTTCTGAGCTTGGGAAAGCCACTAGTAAAGGAATGTAGGTCGTGTGGGAGGCTGCTTTGCAATTTTTGTTCCTTTTCCCCCTTCTCCCAGACCTTCAAAGTAGATATGTGTAGGGGGGTTCCTTTGAGATTTCTTTTCAATTTCAGGGGTGCAACAGGGTGTCCTTTTGACACCATTACACCCTTGAAATTGCATGCGCAATTTGCTAGTACCTATTGCAATCTCGCCTGTAGGCCCATAGGAATGAATGGGAAGGCATTCCTTAATTGCGACTCGCAATTTGCGACTCTCAATTAAGGAATGTCTGGGAATCACTAAGTTTATACAGATTCCTACATGAATAGGCTTTTGCAGTTCCTTCATTGCGATTCCCTAATAATTGCAATTAAGGAATCGTAAAAACCTCGATTGATGCATGTACCTGTGAGTCCCCACAGAAGCACTGCGTTATATGGCAAGAGCTTCTAACAACCCCACATAAAAAACGAATCATGGGACCCCCGTCTTTACAGGACTTGTCTCCGACCCACTGGTCCTTTAGGGAATTTTATATTTAGGGTCTGATGTAACCCAACAGAGGGGATAATACCGTGACCAAAATATAAGACATGGGCACTATTAGAAAGAGTCCTCTTCTCTAATAACGGCAAGAAATTGGCCAGCATGTGATGGCAGTGCTTACCCAACTAACCATAGGGGAAGCTGTGGAAAATGTAGACTTCCCACCTGGCATTCACTACATGGAAGTTGAGTTCATCAGCCCAATGGGATATGGAGATTCTTGGCCCAAATGGCTCTTGGGACATTTCTGACTAGAGTAGCAAAAATATTTGCATTTGAGGGAAACAAAGCACCAAGATGCATTACAACCGGGCTGTGATGCCAAACAACATTTTTTTTTTGTAATGTCTTGAGGGCAGGTTTCGCACCACAAAAAAATCCTTTCTGGCTTCCCTTACTTGTTCTAATAAACTGGGTCCTCTAACCCACGTTCACATAGGACCTAGGATCCAATCAGCTTCCATATGGTTCTTAGACATTATTTAGAAGCACCCAGTTACTGCTTGCATTGATCATGTCAAGATGTTCTATCAATAATGACAATGAGATATAGTAGTTGGGTTATGAATTATTAGAGCATTTTTGAAAGATCTGAGCAACCAGACAGAGCATATTTTGGTAGAAAGTGAGCTCAACAGTAATGGACCCAGTTGAAAAAAGGATCAAAATGTAGATGCTGCACTAGGGGTGGGGTTGGGTGCAGTGAGACACCAGCTGACTTAATGAAAGTATTTCGGTATAGGGTGAGTTTGGGAAGCTGAAAGGGCCTTTGTTTTGACACCTCATATAGTAGGGTGAAAGAGAAAGGTGGGGGATCAACGAGTAATGCTACAGCAGTCATGTTTGATCAGAGCAAGTGAGGAGATTAGTGTCTTAACTATTTGGAAGGAGCTATTTGGACGAATTTCTTGTATGCTGAGTAAATTAAATTTAGTTGCAGTGGCTAAATATTTCCATGCTCATAAATAAGTTGATGTGCAGCGCTAGGATTCTCTTAATCACTTAATTGCTCTGCCTGTGATAATGGACTCACTGAAGGTTAAACATTCGCGGCACTACAGGAACCAGAAAGCCGTTTGGCCACGCCCACTGGGGCAGGACCCTGAATATATAGGTATGCTGCGAATGCTGTCTAGAGTGATGCAGAGGAAATAGCCATTGACAAAGGGAAAGGAGGTTCTCGAAACACATTTGGCTGCCTGGAGAACTGATGCTCATGTCCTTGTTGCAGTTTGCTGGCAAGTTGGTTCCATAAAGAAACTGAAATACTTACCTGCTTGTGGCTTCCTTTCTTGAGGGCGACCTTGTGTAGTTGAATGTTGAGCGGCTTGCCTAGCCGCGAAAGGAAGCTCGCCGCGTCGAGCGGACCCGGCTGGCGTCATGAGGTGTCAGCACATACGGAAAGTGGTTTCAGCGGAGCTCACTACAAAGCAGGGCAAAGTGTTTTACGAGACTTGGCATCGCCCCACTTGGGTTTTAAATTCACTTAATTGCTCTGCCTGTGATAAGTCAAGTCAAGTCAAGAGATTTATATAGCGCGCTACATACCCATAGGGTCTCAAGGCGCTTGAGGCAGGGTGGGGGATTACTTGTCGAATATCCAAGTTTACATTCGCGACACTACAGGAACCAGAATGCCGTTTGGCCACGCCCACTGGGGCAGGACCCTGAATATATAGGGATGCTGCGAATGCTGTCTAGAGTGATGCAGAGGAAATAGCCTTTGACAAAGGGAACGGAGGTTCTCAAAACGCGTTTGGCTGCCTGGAGAACTGATGCTCATGTCCTCGTTGCAGTTTACTGGCAAGTTGGCTCCATAAAGAAACTGAAATACTTACCTGCTTGTGGCTTCCTTTCTTGAGAGAGACCTTGTGTAGTTGAATGTTGAGCGGCTTGCCTAGCGGCGAAAGGAAGCTCGCCGCGCCGAACGGACTCGGCTGGCGTCATGAGGTGTCAGCACATACGGGAAGCGGTTTCAGCGGAGCTCACTACAAAGCAGGGCAAAGTGTTTTACGAGACTTGGCATCGTCCCACTTGGGTTTTAAATTCACTTAATTGCTCTGCCTGTGATAAAGGACTCACTGAAGGTTAAACATTCGCGGCACTACAGGAACCAGAAAGCCGTTTGGCCACGCCCACTGGGGCAGGACCCTGAATATATAGGTATGCTGCGAAGGCCGTCTAGAGTGATGCAGAGGAAATAGCCATTGACAAAGGGAAAGGAGGTTCTCGAAACGCGTTTGGCTGCCTGGAGAACTGATGCTCATGTCCTTGTTGCAGTTTGCTGGCAAGTTGGTTCCATAAGGAAACTGAAATACTTACCTGCTTGTGGCTTCCTTTCTTGAGGGCGACGTTGTGTAGTTGAATGTTGAGCGGCTTGCCTAGCCGCGAAAGGAAGCTCGCCGCGTCGAGCTGACCCGGCTGGCGTCATGAGGTGTCAGCACATACGGAAAGTGGTTTCAGCGGAGCTCACTACAAAGCAGGGCAAAGTGTTTTACGAGACTTGGCATCGCCCACTTGGGTTTTAAATTCACTTAATTGCTCTGCCTGTGATAAAGGACTCACTGAAGGTTAAACATTCGTGGCACTACAGGAACCAGAATGCCGTTTGGCCACGCCCACTGGGGCAGGACCCTGAATATATAGGGATGCTGCGAATGCTGTCTAGAGTGATGCAGAGGAAATAGCCTTTGACAAAGGGAACGGAGGTTCTCAAAACGCGTTTGGCTGCCTGGAGAACTGATGCTCATGTCCTCGTTGCAGTTTACTGGCAAGTTGGCTCCATAAAGAAACTGAAATACTTACCTGCTTGTGGCTTCCTTTCTTGAGAGCGACCTTGTGTAGTTGAATGTTGAGCGGCTTGCCTAGCCGCGAAAGGAAGCTCGCCGCGCCGAGCGGACTCGGCTGGCGTCATGAGGTGTCAGCACATACGGAAAGTGGTTTCAGCGGAGCTCACTACAAAGCAGGGCAAAGTGTTTTACGAGACTTGGCATCGCCCCACTTGGGTTTTAAATTCACTTAATTGCTCTGCCTGTGATAAAGGACTCACTGAAGGTTAAACATTCGCGGCACTACAGGAACCAGAATGCCGTTTGGCCACGCCCACTGGGGCAGGACCCTGAATATATAGGGATGCTGCGAATGCTGTCTAGAGTGATGCAGAGGAAATAGCCTTTGACAAAGGGAACGGAGGTTCTCAAAACGCGTTTGGCTGCCTGGAGAACTGATGCTCATGTCCTCGTTGCAGTTTACTGGCAAGTTGGCTCCATAAAGAAACTGAAATTCTTACCTGCTTGTGGCTTCCTTTCTTGAGAGCGACCTTGTGTAGTTGAATGTTGAGCGGCTTGCCTAGCCGCGAAAGGAAGCTAGCCGCGCCGAGCGGACTCGGCTGGCGTCATGAGGTGTCAGCACATACGGGAAGCGGTTTCAGCGGAGCTCACTACAAAGCAGGGCAAAGTGTTTTACGAGACTTGGCATCGCCCCACTTGGGTTTTAAATTCACTTAATTGCTCTGCCTGTGATAACGGACTCACTGAAGGTTAAACATTCGCGGCACTACAGGAACCAGAAAGCCGTTTGGCCACGCCCACTGGGGCAGGACCCTGACTATATAGGTATGCTGCGAATGCCGTTTAGAGTGATGCAGAGGAAATAGCCATTGACAAAGGGAACGGAGGTTCTCAAAACGCGTTTGGCTGCCTGGAGAACTGATGCTCATGTCCTCGTTGCAGTTTGCTGGCAAGTTGGCTCCATAAAGAATCTGAAATACTTACATGCTTGTGGCTTCTTTTCTTGAGGGCGACCTTGTGTAGTTGAACATATATATATATATATATATATAGATATATGTATATCTATATATATCTATATATATATATATATATATATATATTACAACTGGGTTTAATCCAAGGGGAAAAAACAGTGGTCACACCTGGAAGTCTCGTTTGCAGCGTTTTTTAATATCTTTCAAACAAGCAGCTTGGGGCTTAAGTCCGACATGTTTCGTTCCGCCTGGAACTTTCTCAAGGTAAGCCTGGCTCCAGCGTCACAGCCACAGTCCGGTATTTAATGTCATTTTGTTTGCCTCCAATGGCATTCATTTATGGAATCACTTCCTGTTTAAAATGCATTATGGGACTTGCGGTAGTGCTCTTGTCTCAGACCTCTTGGTGCACAGTCCGAATTCCATCATAATCGTTTTGTTAATGTTCCGTGTCTCCCTCGGTGTTGTCTTGTCAATTATTTGTTTTCTGACACTGGGGGTCGGGCTGTGATTCAAGGAGTCTGATAATTTTTAAAATACCCTCCAGTGGGTTGAGCGCTGCATGGCTGTTCTTACGCCGCTTGTTTTGGTTACATCAGTTGCATGCCGAGCTTCCGTGGGTCAGCCTGCTTGAGGGCTGACTCCAGACCAATGCCGAGATCCTGTTCTCGGTGGCACCTATCTCCCTTTGTTCGGCTTCCCGAGGCAACACAAGACGGTTCACGGCGGGAGATAACTGGCGCTCTTGTGGTGGCGTGAGACCAGACATATTTATATGTATATGCATATATATATTTTTTAAGTTGAAATGAGCTAAAGGATGTAGTTGAATATATATATATATGTATATATATATATTGGTTATCGTGTGATCAAGACACACTCTGTGTCCAAACACGTAGCGTTATCTAAGAATAAACTGAAGCATTTATACTTCCGAGTGCGCGTTGTGCTTATGAGCAAATTGTGGATTTGAATATATATATATATAAATATATCTATCTATATATCTATCTATCTATCTATCTATATATATATATATATATATATATATATATATATATATTCACTGAAAAAACCATAGGTTATAGACCATATATAGTTAGGAATTAGCATTTACAAAACCTTGAAAATTCACTGAAAAAACCATTGGTTATAGACCATATATAGTTAGGAATTAGCATTTACAAAACCTTAATTTACTCGCACAAAACCATAGAAATTCGCATATATAGTTAAATGCAATAACTATATATCGCGCACCCGCAATCCACTGCTGATGATGTCACATATTACATCATTCATGACATGGTCAGTGACATCACTGATGACATCACTGATGACATCATCCAGTGACTGTATGTTTCTGTAAAGTTAAAATATGTCTTACATATTGAAGAATGAGTGGATGTATAAGTGTCTGGATGAAGGATTTAGTAGGTGCATGACTGACTGTATGAGAGAGTGATTAAATGTGTCTCACTGAGTGCATGGGTTAGTGACTAAACTGTCTTAATTTGTGCATCATTATATCTGTTGTTCTATGAACTGCTGCATGTGTTGATCAGTAGCTATATGAGTAACTATATGGGTTATTGATTGGTTGCCCAAGTATTTGTATGGGAGAGTGAGTGTGTGTGTGGTGGTGGCTGGGAGGTGTGTGACTCTGTGCATACATGTGTGAACAGTTGATTCACTAGATCTATGGGTTCAAAACTGCATGTGGAAACAGCTGTATGGGTGCTTGACTGTGTACGAGTGTATTGGTGAGTGAATGGATATCTCAGTGCTACATGTGAAAGTAAGTACATATGTAAAACACAATACATGTGAGAGTTCACATATATAAATTACTGTGTATAAGAGCCAGTGAATGTGTGAGTGGCTGAATGGATCATTGAAAACTTGTATCAGGGATTGTATAAGAGAGTAAATATGTGTTAGTATATGTTTGAATAAGTAAGGTGTGTATAACTGTATAGTTGAGGAAATGGAGGTGTGATTGATTCAGTGCATGACTGACTAGGTGTGTGAGTAACTCCATGGATGAGTGACAGTCTGTGAGTGTCTGTTTACTCTGAGTGTATCTAAGGTTATATTAGAGTCTGAAGAGGTTGATCGTATTATCACATGATTGATGTCATCAGTGATGTTGTCATTGATGTCATTTGAGTTGTCATCAGTGATGTCATTTGAGTTGTCATCAGTGATGTCATCAGTGATCTCACTGACCATGTCATGAATGATGTAATATGTGACATCATCAGCAGTGGATTGCGGGTGCGCGATATATAGTTATTGCATTTAACTATATATGCGAATTTCTATGGTTTTGTGCGAGTAAATTAAGGTTTTGTAAATGCTAATTCCTAACTATATATGGTCTATAACCAATGGTTTTTTCAGTGAATTTTCAAGGTTTTGTAAATGCTAATTCCTAACTATATATGGTCTATAACCTATGGTTTTTTTCAGTGAATTTCAATGTTTTTTTAATAGCAAATATCAAAAGCTGTCAAATGTCAAGTACGTGATAGGTAAAAACATTTTCGTGTTTATGCACGCTGATGTGCTTTGAACGCTGCCCCCCCTCCCGCCCCCCTCTTTTCTCTTAGGAGTACTCTCTCTTTGCAGATAGTGAAGGGTAGTTAACGCAGGTCTTTGCTCCCGTTGTAATCCGTGGTGCCTGCTTCTCTCTCTATTTGATTGATTGTTATCCAAGCATTTACTGTTTTAGAATTGGTTCTCTTTGGTTCATTCTCTATTTACAAACAAGCACAGAGTCGCAATACTCTGTTTAGTCTTTGCAGATAGTGAAAAATCGTTTAAAAAAACAAAAGGAATCGAGCAAAATCAGTAGGCCACTAACGGGGATCTCTTTTTGACCTCGCTAAAATAGAAACATTATGAACAACCCCTCATGAGAAATACGAAACTAGTGAGATGAACTGAGCTCCACACCATGATGGCTGCAAGACAGCTCGGCTCCGCCACCCACTCCACCCAAAATAACGACAAACCCTATGCAAATATTATAAATATATACAACACACCAGCAAAGTAACAGGGTAAAACATTTTAATAAATAACTATTTACATAACTATTTTATACTTTTTGTTGCCCGATCCGGCTAGCTCAATCGATCGAGCATGAGACTCATGCACTCTGATCTCCTTGGCCTCAGTCAAGCATTAATAGTAAGATTTTCATTCATGAGTGTACTTTTTGCCTTTTGGTGACTCTTCCATTCTGAACATTTTTCCACAATCCGTTTGACCTGAAACGATTACACAAATAAAACATTTGTGAGTTTTAAATTTCCGGAGAAGTATAATTCACCAATAGCTTTCTCTGTAGATCTTTTTCCATTAACAATCCCAGTTCCATCACCCGCCCAGGATATCACTACTATTAGTTGTCATTGTTGTTTCTGTTTTCTGATAGTGAAGGATAGTTAATGCGGACTTTTGTCCCCCGTTGTAATCTGTCATGCCCATCTACTCCCCACTGATTGAGAAACTAGTTCCACCCGGACCATTTATTAGAGGTACATCATCTGTCTCAACCGGAGAGTACCCCTAATAAAGAAGACATATGTAAAATACGAAGTAATCCCTGTATCCTGTTAAACAGAAACTTTAGCATGAAACACACTTGAAAAGGAAGGGAAAGAAATTGAACAAAATCAGTAGGCCACTGATGAGTTTTTGACTTCGCTAGAAATAAGAAACATGAA
The DNA here is from genome assembly GCF_964263255.1 of Lissotriton vulgaris. Taxonomy (NCBI): domain Eukaryota; kingdom Metazoa; phylum Chordata; class Amphibia; order Caudata; family Salamandridae; genus Lissotriton; species Lissotriton vulgaris. Next base: position 1,995,177,900 of record NC_141687.1, read on the forward strand.
AGTGGTGAGAGAAGCCAAGCTTGACGTTACGGCAGCCACGAGGTAGCTAACCTCCGCCACCCCCCCCACTGCTCCAAGCATGTCTGTCCCACCGCCCACCACGCCCAATAACGGTAACATGAAATAGATACAAATCAGCGGATACCTACCCCCATTCCGGAAACTCCCGAAGTGCAACAGGTTCACGGTTACGCCCATCCGGAAGACGAGGCCTCGACACGTGCAGGGCGGGGCCCGACTAGCCGCCATCAGCCGGAGAAGTCGTGGGATGGTCGGCCCGGAATGTACTGGTCCTTCCATTCTCTTCTGGCGCCCTGCAGGCCACGGGGGGGATGTCTTGCCTCTGCCTCCGACCCCCCCCTCTTCTCGCCTGGTCCGGACATAACGGATATCAACGCCAGGTGTCGGCGTGGGGTGCGCTGGGAGGGAGAGGCGGCGAGAACGAACCTCTCCCACCCCCCCAGGTGGGGGCCCCTCAGCTGCACCCCCAACGCTCCACTCACCCAACAAAAGGGTCGTCACGTAAGGTGCACCAGGAGAGGAGCCGAGGCCGACGGGATCCCTCTTCTTTTTTTAATAATGGCTGCGACAACACTGGGGGGGATGTCTTACACATGCCACCGACCCCCCTCCCTCCTATCTCCTGGTCTGGCCTCCCCGTTCGGTCCTGAAGCGGCACCCTGCAGGCCACGGGGGGGGATGTCTTGCCTCTGCCTCCGACCCCCTCCCCTCTTATCGCCTGGTCCGGACATCACGGATATCAACGCCAGGTGTCGGCGTGGGGTGCGCTGGGAGGGAGAGGCGGCGTGAACGAGCCTCTCCCACCCCCCAGGTGGGGGCCCCTCAGCTGCACCCCCAACGCTCCACTCACCCAACAAAAGGGTTCCTCCACTCTTGCGATGCAATGATGCTCCGCTCACCCAGCGGGGGTCTCGTTTACTTTTGCGGTACATCGACGCTTTTGAGTTCAGCTAGAAAATGAGTCCTGCGTCCAGAAACGTTCCCCTCAACTTTGAAGATTCTATAAGAGCCACGGGGGCCCCCGACCCCCGATGGGGAATGACTGCCATGATCACCCACGGAACGACCACGACGTAGCCGAGGGACGTCGGCGCGCTCATGCCGGCGCCGGCCTCAGTCTTGAAATGATCAAAATCCTGCAAGACTACCAACTTGATCAATTCCGATGGAACACCAGTATGACCCGGTAGGAGAGATTGTTGCCTCCCACCCCACTTTAACTGATGGTTCATGTCGCCAGTCCCCTCTGCTACCCTTCAACGAAAACTTTTGGACTACCGAAAGAGGTCCCGGTCCAACCACGAGTTGGTGGAGACATTTTGACTATACTTGGACCTTCCTGACCTCACCCAAAATGGCGCCGGTACAAATGAAACTCTCAACTCCTTGTTGTGCCCCGATTGCTCAGCCTTGATATCATGAGATATGTATGCAGTTTTTAGCACATGAATTGATATGGGATAAGACTGATTATATGTTCGGACAATGAATTGATCCAGGATGGGTATTGATTATACGTTCGAACAATGAATTGACATGGGACGGGTACTGTTTACACGTTCGAACAATGAATTGATATTAAGTTCTAATGCATCATTGATTACTGTATTTATTATTGAAGGTTCGAATTGTCGACACTTTTGGTACTTGCTCACAATGAATTATCGATATGATTTTGTTGCACTTGTCGCACTTTTTACTATGAAATCAACGACCACTGACTATGTTATGTTTTCCACAAATAAATACCCCCCCCCCCTATTTACAGTTCCAGCCTGCTCCGTGGCCGGCCCACGGGGTTGTAGGCCCGTACTTGGGCACCAACATTTTTATTAAAGGTTTTTGAAAAAGCAAACGTAGTTGTAACGCGTAGATTGGTAAGTTTCGAATAAATGGCCACTGTTTCCGATTATTTTTTTTTTTTTTTAAAAAGCAGGTGAAATGAAGCAGCTCAATTAGTTAAGGGTTCAAAAGTATAGTACGCAGAAACATTGAAAATATGAATGGTCCAGGTTTGTTGTATGTGTTTTTCATTTTTGTACAGCATAAAGCAATCGATAAAGATCCTGGTATTTAGCCTCTACTTTATATGCTACCTGTATCAGGGAAGTTGTTTTAAATGCCCCTAAGTCACCCCGAAGGAATGTCACCTGGCCCCCCTAGTACGAACGAAAATGACCCCGTACCACTGTAGGTTATCTCTCTTCCTCAAAAATGACAAAAATTACTTTCTAGGACGTTTTGTACATTGATGATTTTCATATGATCTATTTATTAAAGTAATACTCATCTCTCCGCATGAAATTAATTTTCCACATGCTACACAAGTCAATCTCATCTGCCCAAAGTTCTTTTGCAGATTTGGGACCGTTTCCCTTGCCTCTGACTCACTTATTGCTAAGTCATTGGTGGATGTTTTTGCCGGTCGGGGGTTTTCCACCAAATCTCGAAGTTGTGCTTTAGAATAATTAAGAGGGTGCCACCTCTCCATGTGCCGATGCATGGTATGATTACCATAGCTATATTTTTTTTCGGTCCCTCTCGAGAGTTTTTTTTTTGCAGATGAGGCAGGTAACGAAACTGGCATTAACTTTCTTTTCATGAGAAGGAAAAGAAAAGAATTGCCAGATAAAATTCACTTTCACATGGGACGTTCTTGGCATTTCTTTCAGAAACTTTTACATCACTGTGTCATTTCTTTGTCTATCCTGGTTAAAGCAATGTCATGTTTAATATAAGCACTTCCACATAGGATTGGGTGTATTGTTATAAGGCATGCTTTAAAAGTGATTTAATGAAATGAGCGACATTTCACTGAGTGAGTTCAGCAACACTGATATATGAAAACATTGGTGGTAAATGATATTAAATGTTACATGGTGTTCTTTGCAGGAGTTTAAGTCCTTTGTTGCAGTGGCAATTCTGCCTCAGGATTAGGGGGCCAGGGGGCTGAGTGGTACTTGTATGATATGTAGAGTGAAATGACAAGCTCTCCTCATGAAAAATAAAAACTCTGTTCTTGTGTTCCTGCTTCCAGCGCCCGTCTCTTTATTTGGTAACCGTTCAAGATGGGAACTAAGTGGCGTCTTGTGCCAGCAGCCTGGGTATCGGTTGTAATCTGGGCTGAATTTTCCTCAGCGCGGGGTGTGATTCTCAGGGAAGAGCAGCGCATATGGGAGGAGGTTTATGGCCCATACATGAGAGAGAGAGCGTGGGTGACCAGTGCATGGGGGAGATGCTTGCGAGGGTGGGGAGCCATGCTGAGGATCGGCGGCGTGCAGAGTGTGGGTCTGGTCAAGGCATCTAAAATGGCTGCCGTGCACGACAAAAGTGTGGCATTGGAAAAAAAACAAGATGGCGCAGACAATGTTTATCAATACGGATTAATTTATAACAATTATTTTTAACAATATATTTACTCGCAGTGTCAAAATGGCGGTCAACACTTCCTGATTTCCTTTGATTCGAACGTTAACAGAAATCACGCAGCAAAAAAAAAAAAACGCTCACGCGCAACCGCTGGAAGACAAGTATCAACATATATGAGCCTCCTCAACCACCCTCAGAAAACATAGGAGGTCAGGATACGTCTCCCATACCCCCTTATACCCAATACTCACATTGCTTTTCCTCCATCTTGTAATTTAATTAAATTGAAACACAAAATGGCGAATTCCCGTTTCGCTACCAGTTTGCGACCCGGTTCGCGAACCGAGAAGCGCTTGTACCGCGAAAAATCAATTTTTTTTTATTTGCCCCACGGGACCCTTTAATAACCCCAACATCATTCCTAGGGGGTCAAGAGGAGTCTACCTTGCCCCCTTTCATTAAATTCCCCCTTCGTTTTTCTCCTCCTCTTGTCTCTCGATCCTACCGAGAGACAAGATGGCGACCGCACCGGACTGTTTAGAATGTTGACAGACACCGGAGAGCCAATCAGCTTCGCTTCGCAAAGCTCCGTTACGCGAAAAGTACGCGATCTGGAGCGCTATCCGGGACGCTGTCACAGATATATACATTTTTTTAAACATTCATTTCTCAAAATCCACTGGAGCACATATATTGAAACCCAGCAAAGGCACATCGGGCTAACAGTCCCTACAATTTTGCCAAGTTTCGTGCAAATCCATTCAGCCGTTCGAGCTAAAAGTGAGGCCAAACGCCCTATGGAACAATGAATGGGAAAAATGCGTTTTGGGACCCCCCTTTTTTCTCGGCCCCCCCTTGACGAAACCCCCCCAAATTTTCAGGGGCTGCTCAGAAACAGAATGTGCAATTTTCCTGAAAATTTCAGCCGATTCCGTCCACAAACGCCAAAGTTATTAGACATAGAATTTTCAAAAGTTCCATAGAGAAAAAATCCTAACTATATATACCTACTGGCGACCGCCAGTAGGTAATATATACATATATATATATATATCCATATATATATATATATATATATCTATATATATATATATATATATATATATATATATATATATATATATATATATATATATCTATATTACCTACTGGCTATCGCCAGTAGGTATATATAGTTAGGATTAATTCCCTATGGGATTTCTGAAAATTCTATGTCTAATAACTTTGGCGTTTGTGGACGGAATCGGCTGAAATTTTCAGGAAAATGGCACATTTTGTTTCTGAGCAGCCCCTGAAAATTTGGTGGGGTTTCGTCAAGGGGGGGCTGAGAAAAAAGGGGGGTCCCAAAACACGTTTTTTACATTGAGTTTTCCATAGGGCGGTTGGCCTCACTTTTAGCTCGAACGGCTGAATGGATTTGCACGAAACTTGGCAAAATTGTAGGGACTGGTAGCCCGATGTGCCTTTGCTAGGTCTCAATATATGTGCTTCAGTGGATTTTGAGAAATTAACGTTTAAATCAAGATATATATCTGTAACAGCGCTCCGGGCAGCGATCCGGTCCGCTTACTTTTCGCGTTTCGGAACTTTGCGCGCAGAAAGCTGATTGGCTCTCCGGTGTCTGTCAACATTCTAAACAGTCCGGAGCGGCCGCCATCTTGTCTCTCGGTAGGATGGAGAGAGAAGAAGAGGTGAAAAACGAAAGGGGAATTTAATGAAAGGGGGCAAGGTATCCCCCTCTTGACCCCCTAGGAATGTTGTTGGGGTTATTAAAGGGTCCCGTGGGGAAAAGGAAAAAAAAATGATTTTTCACGGTAGAAGCGCTTCACGGGCCGCGAACTGGTCCGGAAACTGGTAGCGAAACGGGAATTCGCCATTTTGTGCTTCGTTAATTAAATTACTAGGTATAAGGGGGTGCGGGAGACGTATCCTAATCCCCTATGTTTCCTGAGGGTGGCTGAGGAGGCTGATATATGTTGATACATCTCTTCCAGCGGCTGTGCGTGAGCTTTTTTTTATTTTGCTGCGTGACAGTCCGGAGCGGCCGCCATCTTGTCTCTCTGTAGGATCGAGAGAGAAGAAGAGGTGAAAAACTAAGGGGGAATTTAATGAAAGGGGGCAAGGTATCCCCCTCTTGACCCCCTAGGAATGTTGTTGGGGTTATTAAAGGGTCCCGTGGGGAAAAGAAAAAAAAAATGATTTTTCACGGTAGAAGCGCTTCACGGGCCGCGAACTGGGCCGCAAACTGGTAGCGAAACGGGAATTCGCCATTTTGTGCTTCGTTAATTAAATTACTAGGTATAAGGGGGTGCGGGAGACGTATCCTAATCCCCTATGTTTCCTGAGGGTGGCTGAGGAGGCTCATATATGTTGATACATCTCTTCCAGCGGCTGCGCCATCTTGCCTTTTTTCCAATGCCACAATTTTGTCGTGCACGGCAGCCATTTTAGATGCCAGGCTGGTCCCAGGCTATCACCTACCCCTGCGGATGTAGTTTATGGCCCCAGCTGTAGAGAATTCAGACATGCCAACCCTCCTGATTCAGGCGTGTGACTACTGATTTCAGTGCTAGTCTCCCGCCTCCCGATTTCTGCAAGCAAAAACCCGGGGGCATATTACGAACAACTAGCGATAATTTTTGTCTCTAACTTGTTTAGAGACAAAAATTATCGCCGCACATCGGCGATTTTTATCGCAGATAAACCTTGCTATTATCGCAGAAAAGTCAGCGATATTCATGTATTATCGAGCAAATGCTCTTAGCCATGTTATCCACCTCCCATTGGATAGCATGGCTAAGAACTGCTCAGGGCAGGTGTTAGATTTTGGAGATATTCGCGCTTAGCGCGAATATCTCCAAAAGTTGGTAATAGAAGATAGAGATGTTAGGGACTGTTTCCAGTCGCTAACATCTTGGTACGCCACTTTGCATGTCATTAGTGATAAGTATCACTGACATGCAAAGCGGGGCCCAAGATGGTCGCTATCTCCTTTTAGCTGTCACTAACTGGTGTTAGCGACAGCTTGGTAATAGGGAGATAATTTTATCTCCGCTTTCATGGCTTTTAAAGCCAAAAAAGCGGAGATAAACCCCCTTGATAATATGCCCCACGATTCCTTGGGGGTTTCAGCTGACAGGGCTTAGTATTGTGTTACATGGTAATTTTTCCAGGAAACGTCAGAGGGTCGATGCAGGGGTTCTAGAAGAGGTGATAAACCATTTAAGCCTCATGAACAAGCGCATGGTCTTTTAAAGATTTGTGAAGTACTCGGGGCGGCGGTGTGTGTGTGCCCTCTTTTAGGAGCGGGCGGGGGGGCACTGCCAGCAACTTGCCAGGTCAGGTAGTGTTCAACACGTGCATCACCCTTTCTCTGCCTGCTATTGCGCTCCATGCTTCGGAAAGGTAAGAAAAAGAACGTGCATTTGAGTTTGAAATGTCCGATCCTGCAGCAGCACACTTCCAAAGCCCACACATGACAATAACCCGATTCAAGGCCCCATTCACCCGTTTTTAAAAAAATAGATAACACTCCAACAAAGTAAGATTATAAAACTTTATTAACTATTAACTATAACGAACGGAACAAAAACTAAAAACATTTAAACATTTTTCAACACAAAAAGCAACAATGGTTAGAAGCTGTCTTTTGTGCGAATAGTCCCAAGGCAGGACAACGTGCAGAGTTCTGGACGGCACCCAGGTGATGTCGCCTGGGTGCCGCACTGGTTTTGGGATCCTACAATGCAGCACAGAAAAACAGCGTGGGGCGTCCCGGGTGGTGCGGGGGGAGGCCTCGTCAGTAGCGGTCTGTTGTGCGAATAGTCCCAAAGCAGCAGAACGCGCTGAGATGTTGATGGGACTGTGTCCAGTGTCACATGGCTGACACAACATGTACGACAGGCACCCAGGTGATGTCCAGTAAACTGCCGCACTGGTTTTGGTATCCTACAATGCTGCTCCGAAAATTGGCGTGCGGCGGCCCGGGGGTGGGGGAGGCGGCGTGAACGGGCCTCCCCAGGTGGCGGCCATCTAGCTGAGTTGCGCCCGCTCTTGCGGCTACAGCGTCTCGCTCACCATGTTGTTGAGTTGCTCCCACTCTTGCAGTGCAGCGATAGGCGGCTGCCACATGGCTCTTAAAATGGCGGACGGCTCCTCGGTTTTGGGCCTGGTCCACTGAAATGGCCCTGGGACACCTTGGAACTCGGACGCTTGCCTGCTAGGGCTTGGGCTCCATTCTCGAAAAGCGTCCCCTCAGCCGTGAAGATTCTACAAAAGTCTTGGGGGCCCCCGACTCCCGCATGCTTCCGGTGGGGAGCGGCTGCCATGATTGCTCGCGGAATGACCACGACGGAGCCACGAGATGGTGGTGCTCTCATGCTGACGCAAGCTTCAGTCTGAATGATCCAGAAACAAGGTGGGGCTTTCATCGTTTGGGAAAAAAAAATTTTCTAAACCAATGAAAAGTGTTATTTTTAGGTCATATGACCAAGCCTTCCATCTTTAGGAAACCAAAAGTAAAATGAACCAATGAAAAGTTTTATAAACAAGTCACATGACCTGTTATGCGGCATAGGGCTACAAAAAGCGTAGAAAATCCGTTGGCACGTGAGGCGGCGTCAGTAGCGGACCCATGTGCGAATAGGCCGAAGGCAGCACAACGCGCCGAGATTCGGATGGCACCGAGGTGGTGTCCAGCAAATTGCCGCACTGGTGTGGCCATCCTACAATGCTGCGCCGAAAGACGGCGTGTCCAGCTGAGTTGCGGTCACTGTTGCGGTACAGTGACTCGAACGCGCCGAGATTCGGATGGCACCGAGGTGGTGTCCAGCAAATTGCCGCACTGGTGTGGCCATCCTACAATGCTGCGCCGAAAGACGGCGTGTCCAGCTGAGTTGCGGTCACTGTTGCGGTACAGTGACTCGAACGCGCCGAGATCCGGATGGCACCGAGGTGGTGTCCAGCAAATTGCCGCACTGGTGTGGCCATCCTACAATGCTGCGCCGAAAGATGGCGTGTCCAGCTGAGTTGCGGTCACTCTTGCGGTACAGTGAGTCGAACGCGCCGAGATCTGGATGGCCCCGATGTTGTGTCCAGCAAGTTGCCGCACTGGTGTGGCCATCCTACAATGCTGCGCCGAAAGTCGGCGTGGGGTGCCCCGTTGGCTTATGAGGTGATGTCAGTAGTGGACTGATGTGTGAATAGGTCGGAACCAGCACAAGGCGCCAAGATCCGAATGGCAAGTCCTGGATGTTGAGTGCCTCAGTTGAGACTTCTGAGCAGTGCTTGTAAGACTGTCTGAAGCTTATTTGCACCTGCTGCAGCTTCACTATTGCCCTGGTGTGGCCAAAGGTGGCACATGACATAGGCGGCCGGCTCCCGAGGTCCGGCGGAACTTTTTTCCTTTTCCTTTCTGCTTCTTTTCCTACAATCCGTTTCATCTGAAGACACGACCAGGTCCCTGAATGTGTGCAGCGGGACGCTATTGATTGAATGAAAATGGCGGCTTGACACAAAGCTGACTCAAGCGTTACTGTTGATGCTATACAGACAAAAATTGGTTTTCAGTTTGTACATTCTTCAGGTTTTTTTTTTCCATCCAAGTCTGATTGAGAGTTTGTAGAAAAATGGCTTCAGATTTTCCACATACTACTCTTCAACATTCTTCCTAAATGTAACAATGTGAAACTCACTAGGAGAATGGCTGTTTCTGTTTCCTTTCAAAATGCTGCCAACAATATTTTATGAATGGAAGACACCATCTTGTAGCATAAAGGGACGAAAGGGGTTCTGGTCTGGCCGATGGTTGGTGGAGACATTTTGACTATATCTTGGACCTGCCCGGCCTCGCCCAAAATGGCGCCGGTATAAATGGGACTCGTAACTCCTTGCCCGCAAATGTATATCTAGAAAATGTTATTGTAAGTGGCCGTGTCGTATTTTAATTACAAAATGTACGTCCACCGATTCCGCAACTGTTAGACACCTTTGTTCTTGCAACCTAATGGCCCGCTCGTTACGTTCTTCTACAGTGTAAATGTCTCCTCATCATATACGATTTCAGTTTGCTCCGTGGCCGGCCCACGTGGTTATAGGCCCGTATTTGTATACTGACATTTTCACAATAAAGGTTTTTAAAACAAAACACGGTAGTAGTATTTACATTGGTAAAGTTTTTACTTTTAGTCACTGTTTTCGAATCAGTAAAGGCAAGTGAAATAAAGCAGTCCAATTACATGACGGATAAAAGGTATAATATGTAGGAACGCAGTAAAGATAAATGCTTAATAGCAGTTGTGTTTTTCATGTCTGCAATATAAAGTGATCGATAAGAATCTGATAATCAGGCGTATCGGCGACTAAGATAGCAGGCCGAATCTCTTTTACTCAACGGCTCCGTCATGGAAGGAAGAAACGCCCTTTTTCTCGAAAAAGGAATATATTTTACTTACAAGACAGTTGTAAATTTTCCGGGAAAGTACATTAGCCTGGAATATTATAACATATGTTTGAAAAAAAAATATTGTTCGAAAACAATAAAAAGCGTAATTTTTAGGTCATATGACCAAGCTTTTCATCATTAAATTAACAAAAGTAAAATGAATCAATGAAAAGTTTTATTAACAAGTCACATGTCCTGTTATGCTTACGTTACGCGCTGCGCGCCGCGCCTCGGATCACTTCCGGGTGCGGTAACGCGGCGTGTCATATAACGCATTACGCGACAACGTAGGTCAAGAATATAGTCAAAATGTCTCCACCAACCAGCGTTCGGAACACAACTCCTTTCAGCAGTCCAAAAAGTTCTGTTAAATGACAACAGAGGGGACAGGCAACAAGAACCATCAGTCAAAGAGGGGAGGGCAAGTTCTTCTCTTCCGGGTCATGTTGGGGCGCTACCGGAACTGATCGAATTGGTAGTCTACAGTGTTTCTGGATGTTTCAGACTAAAGCTGGCGTCAGCATGAGACCACTACCATCTCGTAGCTCCGTCGTGGCAATTCCACGAGCAATCATGGCAGCCGCTCCCCACCAGAAGCCTGCGGGAGTCGGAGGCCCCCAAGACTTTTGTAGAATCTTCACGGCTGAGGGGACGCTTTTCGAGAATGGGACCCAAGCCCTATCAGGGAAGCGTCCGAGTTCAAAGGTGTCCCAGGGCCATTTTAGTGGACCAGGCCCAAAACCGAAGAGCCGGCCGCCATTTTGAGAGTCCTGTGGCAGCCGCCTATCGCTGCACCGCAAGAGTGGGCGCAATTCAGCTGGATGGTGGGCAAGACGCTGTAGCCGCAAGAGTGGGCGCAACTCAGCTAGATGGGACAAGGTTCAGAATTGAAGAGTCATCAAAAGGCAAAAAGTTCCGCCGGATCCCGGGAGCCGGCCGCCTATGTCGGGGGCGATCTCAGGCTACACCAGTGCTATAAGACTTGGGGAGGGTGTCGGAGCCAAGCGTCTTCTCCGAGTCCATGGCCATCACACCGCCCCTCAGGGGCCTCCGTCAAGCTGTTTAGGAAGGTAACATATCACATTGTTTTCTAATGCAGTCAGGTCCACAAACGACACTCACTTACTTTGAGAATAGTGAAGCTGCAGTAGGTGGAAATAAGCTTCAGACAGTGTTACAAGCGCTGCTCAGAACTCTTAACTATGGCACCCAACATCCAGAACTTATGCTATTTGAGAATGGCAGTGACATCGAAGCATCTCAGGGACCAAAACCATTAACGTACTTTCACGTATGAAAATCTTACTTGGGGAGGGGGCAGGAGCGAAGCGCCCCCTCCCAGTCAGCGCCACCACACCGTATGTTGAAAATTTGAAGCCATCGTTCTACAAAGTCAACCAAACTTGGATTAAAAATCTAGAAAAATGTACAAACTGAAAACCAGTTTTGGTCTGCATAGCATCAGTAGCAACGCTTGAGTCAGCTTTGTGTCAAGCCGCAAATTTGATTCAACAAAGCACAGACATTGAAAAAGGCTCAAATTCAGAACTCTAAACTATGGCACCCAACATCCAGGAGCTTGCCATCCGGATCTTGGAGCCTTGTGCTGCTTTCGATCTATTCACACATCGGTCCACTACTGACATCATCTTATAAACCAACGTTATGTAAATAGTTTTTTAATAAAATGTTTTACCCTGTTTCTTTGCTGGTGTGTTGTCTATATTTTTAATATTTGCATAGGGTTTGTCGTTATTTTGTGCGGGATGGGTGATGGAGCCGAGCTGTCTTGCAGCCCTCATGGTGTGGAGCTCAGTTCATCTCACTATTTTTGTATTTCTCATGAAGGGTTGTTCCTAATATTTCTATTTTAGCGAGGTCAAAAAGAGATCCAATGAGTGGCCTACTGATTTTGCTCGATTACTTTTTTTTTTTTTACACGATTTTTCACTATCTGCAAAGACTAAACAGAGTATTGCGACTTTGTGCTTGTTTGTAAATAGAGAATGATCCAAAGAGAACCAATTCTAAAACAGTAAATGCTTGGACAACAATCAATCAAATGGAGAGACAAGCAGCCACGACGGATTACAACGGGGGTAAAGGCCTGCGTTAACTACCCTTCAGTATCTGCAAAGAGAGAGTACTACTAAGACAAAAGAGGGGAGGGGGGGGGGGTGCAGCGTTCAAAGCACATCAGCGTGCATAAATACGAAAATGTTTTTATTTATCACGTACTTGACATTTTTAAGCTTTTCATATTTGCTATTAAAAAACCAATGAAATTCACAGAAAAAACCATAGGTTATAGTGGATATATAGTTAGGAATTTGCATTTACAAAACCTTGAAAATTCAATGAAAAAACCATTGGTTTTAGGCCATATATAGTTAGGGATTTGCATTTACAAAACCTTATTTTACTCGCATAAAACCATTGAAATTCCATATATAGTTATAAGCGCTAACTATATATCGCGCACCCGCAATCCACTGCTGATGATGTCACATATTACATCATTCATGACATGGTTAGTGACATCACTGATGACATCACTGATGACATCTCAAATGACATCACTGATGACATCACTGAAAACATCTCATTTGACATGACTGATAACATCACTGATGATATCATTCATGTGATAATACGATGAACCTCTTCAGACTCTAATATAACCTTAGATACAATCAGTGTAAACAGACACTCACAGACTGTCACTCATCCATGGAGTTACTCACACACCTAGTCAGTCATGCAAAGAATCAATCACACCTCCATTTCCTCAAATATACAGTTATACAAACTTTACTTATTCAAACATATACTAACACATATTTACTCTCTTATACAATCCCTGATACAAGTTCACAATGATCCATACAGCCACTCACACATTCACTGGCTCTTATGCACAGTTATTTATATATGTCAACTCTCACATGTACTGTGTTTTACATATGTACTTACTTTGACATGTAGCACTGAGATATCCATTCACTCACCAATACACTCATGCACACAGTCAACCGCCCATACAGCTGTTTCCACATGCACTTTTGAAACCATACATCTAGTGAATCAACTGCTCACACATCTATGCACAGAGTCACACACCTCCCAGCTACCCACACACACACTCAGTATCCCATACAAATACTTGGGCAACCAATCAATAACCCATATAGTTACTCATATAGCTACTTATCAACACATGGAACAGTTTACAGAACAACAGACATAATGATGCACAAATTAAGACAGTTTAGTCATTAACCCATGCACTCAGTGAGACACATTTAATCACTCACTCAATCAGTCAGTCAGTCATGCACCTAGTAAATCCTTCATCCAGACACTTATATATCCACTCATTCTCCAATATGTAAAACATATTTTAACTTTACAGAAACATACAGTCACTGGATGTTGTAATCAGTGATGTCATCAGTGATGTCATTTGAGATGTCATCAGTGATGTCATCAGTGATGTCACTAACCATGTCATGAATGATGTAATATGTGACATCATCAGCAGTGGATTGCGGGTGCGCGATATATAGTTAGCGCTTATAACTATATATGGAATTTCAATGGTTTTATGCGAGTAAAATAAGGTTTTGTAAATGCAAATCCCTAACTATATATGGCCTAAAACCAATGGTTTTTTCATTGAATTTTCAAGGTTTTGTAAATGCAAATTCCTAACTATATATCCACTATAACCTATGGTTTTTTCTGTGAATATATATATATATATATATATATATATATATATATATATATATATATATATATATATATATATATGGATATATATATATATATATATATTACCTACTGGCGGTCGCCAGTAGGTAGTTATAGTTAGGATTATTTTGAATAGGGAAATCGCAACATTCTATTGTGAATAACTTTGGCGCCGGTTGAGGAATCTGCCTGAAAATTTCCTCAAATTTGCCTCGTGGCGCTCTGGTCCTTCCCATTTTGGGGGGATTCGTCAAGCTGGGGCCGAGAAAAAAGAGGGGTCCCAAAACGTGTTTTCCCCATGTTAATTTCCATAAGGCGGTCGACCTCACTTTTAGCCCGAACGGCTGAATGGATTTCCACCAAACTTCGCAAAATTGTAGGGACTGGTAGCCCGATGTGCCTTTGCTATGTCTCATGATATGTGCTCCAGTGGATTTTGAGTAATTTAGGTTCAAAAAACTATATATATATCTGTAAGAGCGCCCCGGTACGCGCACCGGGGCGTGAACCAGCGCGCTACGCGAGTACGCACGCGTAAATCTGATTGGCTCTCGGGTGTCTGTCAACATTCCAAACAGTCCGGAGCGGCCGCCATCTTGTGTCTGGGTAGGATCGAGGCACAAGAGGTGGCAAAAACAAAGGGGGAAATGACCAAAAGGGGGCAGAGTAGACCCCCCTGACACCCTAGGTTTGATGTGGGGGCCATAAAAGGACCCCGTGGGGCAAAAAAAAAAAGTGGGTTTTTTTCGATTTGCGCGGGGGGAGCGCCCGGTACGCGCACCGGGGAGCGTACCGGGGAGCGTACCATGGGGGAAAAAGAATGACAGAGTTTTTAAAAAATGTAACCTTTTTTTATAAATTGGAGGTAGTTCTAAAAATAACTGTTTCTTTTTCTTCTTTTTGTTGTTTTATATTTTTTTTAATGTTTTTTTGAACATTTTTTACTTTTTTTGGATTTTATGAACAATTTTATATTTTTTGGGGTATTTTTATGGGGAGGAACAAAAAACAGGGAATTGTAAATGGCTCAACTGGAGCAAAAAAAATCAGGAAAAAATTATTGTTTTTTGGGGCAATTGTGGTTGTCACCAGCACGGTATATGAGCTTTATGCTTTGCTCACCATAGGTGATGGTCTTACCACAAAATATACAAGTGATCTTGTATTGCCCAAACTGGGGTTGTATGTTTGGGACCATCTCCTTTGTCTCTGGTCCCGATGGAGTGAGTTGCTTTCTTTTGGAGGTGCTGGGTGAAGATTCGGGAGGGTTTGTGGCCTGTTCACGGACCTCTGCCGCAGCATAGTTGTTGGGATGCCTGCGCTGCATGTGGTGAATCATGGTGTTATTGCCAAATGAGTATTTCTTGTTAGGGTTTCCCCTTGAAGTTCAGTGCCACAGATTAGGCAAGTCACCTTTGGCCCATTCACCTTTTTGAGGCCACTTGGGATGGAAAAAACTCCCATACAATGTGCTGCTTTGGCCTATATGGGGTATTGACTTCTGGCAGGAATGTCCTCCTCCCCTCCTCCTGCTCCTCCTCCTCCTCCTCCTCCTCCTCCTCTTCTTCATCTCCACCACTGTGGTGTTGTGGTGGTTCTCTTGGTGGTGGTGGTGGTGGTGGTGGTGATGGTGGCTGAGATGCTCCTGCTGCTGCTGCTACTGAAGCCATTTTTCAGTCCAAAAAAGTACAGAGAGGTCTTTCAACAGGTCTTCTTCACTCAAAGTACAAAGTGAGAATGAGGAAAAAGGTGGGGGCTTTCATCATTAGGAAAAAAAACTGTCCTGAACCAATGAAAAGTGTTAATTTCAGGTCACATGACCAGGGCTTTCATCATTTGGAAACCAAAACTGTCCTGCACCAATAAAAAGTGTTATTTTTAGGTCACATGACCCGACGCGCTTACGCAACGCACCCCCGGGCGTGCCTCGGGGCACGCCCAGGGGCGCATCGCGTAAGCGCGTCGGATGCTTACGTTGTGCGATCGTATGCGCTCGAGTGCTTCTGGGTGCATTTACGCCGTGCGTATCACGCGAACACGGCTACGCAATACGTCACGATGATGTTTTCATTCGCGACAAAAGCGCTAACGGGACGCTCACCGGTACGCGCCCTAGAGCGCGCCGCAAGACTGCGCTTTCCGGTGCGCTCACCGGGACGTGCACCGGGAGTGCTCCAGGGCAAAAAAAACAAACCATGAACAATATACATAAAAAAATAGTATTACATAAATGAACATTATAGAATTCATTATAAAACATTTTACATTTCATAGCTATAGAAATTTGCTATTAAAAACCTTTGAAATTCACTGAAAAAACCAAAGGTTTCACACCAGTTATAGTTAGGAATTAGCATTTAAAAAACCTATGAAATTCACTGATAAAACCATAGGTTTCACACCAGTTATAGTTTGGAATTAGCATTTAAAAAACCTTTGAAATTCACTGAAAAAACCATAGGTTTCACACCAGTTATAGTTAGGAATTAGCATTTAAAAAACCTATTAAATTCACTGAAAAAAACATAGGTTTCACACCAGTTAAAGTTAGCTGGAAATTTTACTGACATAAAACCATTGAAATTCCCACGTTATAGTTAGTTGGACTCACCATAACTTGTGCGCCTGCAATGCACTGCTGATGACATCACATATTACATCACTCATGACATGGTCAGTGACATCACTCATGACATCACTGATAACACCATCCTTGTGACAGACTGACAGACCTCCTTTCAGTGTAATGTAACCCTTGAAACACATATTCAGAAATAGAAACTAACATTTTCAAAACAATGGAGATACCCATACCAGTTACAACAACCAATTCAGTAATTCCACCATCTATATACACATCCACTCATTTAGCAACAGTTCTATATAGTCACTCATACGTATACTCACTCATCATATGTAGTGGTACACATATACATCCTGTTACACACCGACAGTCTTCCAAAAGTTACTCACACACATACTCACACATGCAAATAAACTATTGAACATCCATTTATTTGCATATACAGCTATACACACACTAGCACATTACTTCTAAGGAAACTTACACATACTTACTCTCTTAAACAATCACTTATAGAAACACATACTTATTTAAACAGGAACTCTTTCAATCTCTCGCTCTCACATATACTTACTTATATACATCAATACTCACATATACTAGATTAAAACATATGTAGTTGCTCATAAATACACTAGTGTGGCAGGCATTCACTCACTAACACACATATATACACACTCATCCACCCATACAGTCCTGCACATATGCTGTCTTCAAAACACATACAAACAAGGAGTCAGTCACCAACCCATGCAGCCACTTATACACAAAGTGAAACACTGATACATATATTTAAATATTTAAAAATTACTCGCTAATATATGTATTCACTAAGATACACTTAATAAGCCAGTTAACCAATCAATATTTTATTAAAAATAAACATCCATTTACACACTTATTTAAACATTTATTCTTCCATCGACCTTTACAAATACATATATAAAACATATTTATTTTTCAGAAAGACACACATTCACTGGATGGTGTTATCAGTGATGTCATGAGTGATGTCACTGACCATGTCATGAGTGATGTTATATGTGACGTCATCAGCAGTGCATTGCAGGCGCGCAAGTTATAGTGAGTCCAACTAACTATAATGTGGAAATTTCAATGGTTTTATGTCAGTAAAATTTCCAGCTAACTATAACTGGTGTGAAACCTATGGTTTTTTCAGTGAATATATATATATATATATATATATATATTACCTACTGGTGGTCGCCAGTAGGTAGTTATAGTTAGGACCTATTTTCCATAGGAAATCTGCAACATTCTATTGCCAATTACTTTGACGACGATTGACGAATCTTTGCAAAACTTTCAAAACATAAGTTCAGCTCCGGCCTGCTCCTATCCTGAAAGTCTTGGGATGATTCGTGTAGCAGGGGCCAAAAAAAAAGAGGGGGGTCCCAAAACGTGTTTTCCCCATGCAGTTTCCCATAGGACCTTTAGCCGCAGCTCCAGCCCAAACTGCTGAACAGAATTACTCTAAATTTGGCAAAGACTTAGTCCTCAGTTCAGACTCGTGCCTTTTACTTAAATGGTGTCAATCTGTTCAGTAGTTACTGAGAAATTAGTTAAAAGTAGGGGTGGGCGGCCAGCTACGCTCCGTGCACGGAGTGTGCGTAGTGCCGCCTACTCCGCATTTTGCGGAGCGGGCGTAGCCAGGCGGCACTACGCACGCTCCGCAGACGGAGCGTAGCTGGCCGCCACCCGCCTCCCTCCCGCCCTCCATAAATACTTTAAATTAAAGGAATAAATTAATTTAAAACGCACTTACCTTGCCCGCCGCTGCCCGCCGCGTCCCCGGGGCTCGCTATCTTCCGTCTTCCGTCTTCTTTCCTAAAGCGCATGCGCGGGTGGCCGCGCATGCGCATTTTCTCATGAGAAATGCGCATGCGCGGCCGCCCGCGCATACGCATTAGGAAAGAAGACGGAAGATAGCGAGCCCCGGGGACGCGGCGGGCAGCGGCGGGCAAGGTGAGTGCGTTTTAAATTAATTTATTCCTTTAATTTAAAGTATTTAGGGAGGGCGGGAGGGAGGCGGGAGGCGGGTGGCGGGGCTGGCGGCCAGTGGTGTTTGCGGAGTGGGGCTACGCGGAGTGCGGAGGTGGGCGTAGTTTCTCGCCCACTTCGCGTAGCTCCGCGAAGCCCCACTCCGCCAACTCCGCCCAGGGTTAGTTAAAAGTACAAATATATCTATGGCCGCAGTGGATCCATGTGTGCACCCTGAGCGCACCATGCGCACACCCTGAGTACACCCTCCCGATCAAGTGCTGAATGCTAATTGTCTGTTAAGCAGTTGTCAACATTAAAAACCAGGAACTGTTGGCAGCCATTTTGTGCCTCATTAGAAGCGAGGCTGAAGAAGTCTGTGGAATAAGTGTGAAAAACGTATAAAGGGGGCAGAGTAGAAATACCCCGACCCTCTAGGCCTGCTTAGGGGGTCCCAGAAGGACTCCCAGGGCCCCTCCAAATTTTTTATTTTTTTCAAACTGCAAAGTGCGAGCAGGGTGCACGGATCCTGCCGTAAAAAATAAATAAATATAACGGAGCTTCTTTTATAATTAGCCCCGGGGGGCCCAAATCCCAGGGGCAAAATTATTACATTTAATGGGGTCCCAGAGGGGCCCTCCAACCCCGGGGACTGCCACCCCACCTGGGGTTACAAAATACATTGTTGGGAGGGGCTCAAAAGCGTCTCCCAGTATGATTTGTGGGGGGGCTCAACGACCCCCCCAAGCCCCGGGGACCACCACCCCCAGGGCTTTATGTAATGTGGGAGGGAGGCTTTGTGGCCCCCCTCTTTGAGCTCTCGAGGCACCTGGGGACCAACACCCCCCAGGGCCAGCACCTGCAGTGTCCTGGGGTGCCCACCCTAGGACACTGTTGTTTGCTATGAGAGGGCGGGAGTCTCCCGCCCTCCCATAGCAAACGTGGTTTGGATTTTGAAAGAGAGAGCAGGGAAACCTGCGCTCTCTTTCAAAACTCAAACCATATTGCTTTTCCACACTGGGAGCTGCATGTTAGCAGCTCCCCATGTGGAAAAGCAATCCCGGCTCCTGATGGATGCGGGGAGCCGGCTGGGACCGTGGGGGCGTTGGGGCTCCTCCCATGGTCCCCAATGTTTTTATAAGCCCCGGGGGATGGGGTCCCCGAGGATAATAAAAATTTGTGATAGGGGCTATTTTTTCTTTACAGTAAAATTAGGAGTCACGCATCCAGCGCGGCGCTCAGAGCAGCCCACTGGGTGCAGTCGTTGGAAGCACGACAACTAATCTGTAGGGTGCGCGACTCCAGCGCGTTAGGTGCACGACTTCTATGCAGTGGATGCACGATTCTGACGCGTTGGGTGCGTGACTCCAAGCAAAAAAAAACATAAAGCCTTTGAGATATACATCAAGCTTATGTGTTTAGATCTTGAGTGGCTCTTAAAAGAGCAATTGTGTTTATTGACAGAGTTTTGGTAGCTACAAGTAAGTACCGATGCAGAGTCTAAAGTTTATGAGGAAGACTCTGCTTCCCTCATCTGTAAAATGTACACCATCTCTCCTATAGATTCCATCCATATTGAAATGCAGATTGTTGTGGTAAATGGACCCCATTCTATAGTCTTGGAGAAAAGCAGAAACAAATGTATTCACATGGTTCCTAGCTTTCTCAATCTGTGGGCAAAATTGATTGAACCAATTCCATTTCTGCCTTTGGCATATGTTAGAATAGACAAAGGCAGTTTGCAGGAAAAGTGACATCAATTCTGCAAAGGTGTCTTTCATAAGCATTTCCGGACCTACCCCAGTCAAAGTGCCTAGGTCATTGATGGGGCCAACTGCCTTTCTCCCTCCAGACTTGCTGGCCGTGGTGACCCTCTACCTTAAATGTCAGACTTGGACCTTGGTGCTCCCCGCCTGTTTCTTTTTATGGCTCTCTTCTTCTACTGCCCTTCTCCTGATCTGCCATTTTGGTGATCTCTGACCTCTTCCTCTATCCCGGCGACCTTTCTGTTGTCTCTCCTGTGCTTCCGAACCACTCCTCGCTGTCTTGCTTGTTTTGTCTCGCTCTTGCTTTCCTGTCCTTTTCTGCCTTTCTTCCCCTTTCTCTCTGTCCCCCTCTTCCTTCCCCTGCCCCTTAAATTGTTCTTGTCATTTACTTTCAGCCTCTCTTACAACCATCCCACTGCTTTTCGTTACCTCACCCAGCGCCTTCGTTTTTGCCATCCTCGAGTTTTCTCATTTCCCTACCCCCTGTTTTGTAAAGTGTAATTTTGTGTAACTTATTGTACTGCTGTGGTTACTCTTGTAAAGCGCTCTGACTGGTGTTGTGACTGCGTCCCCCTCCGATCCCACTTAATGGAACTCTGCTCTCCTGGTTTTTTGAGTCTTGACCTGAGAAAATCTACTATTTGTATAATTTTGTATATAGAGATAACTCTAATAACTAGTTTATGCAGTAGACCTTTGTACTTTCTACCATTCCCATGTGACTCTTAGATTATATCCATTCGTATCCCTTCCCTATGTATATAGAGATAACTCTAATCACCAGTATATGCAGTAGACCTTTGTACTATCTGCCATTCCTATGTGACCCTTAGAGTATATAAATTTGTATCCCTTAAAATGTATATAGAGATAACTCTAATTACTAGTATATGCAGTAGACCTTTGTACTCTCTACCATTCTTATATGACTCTTAGAGTATATCCATTTGTATCCCTTCCCTATATAGAGAGAGATAACTCTAATCACTAGTATAAGTAGTAGACCTTTGTACTCTCTACCATTCCTCTTGTGACTCCTAGAGTATATCCATTTGTATCCCTTCCCTATGTATAAAGAGATAACTCTAATCACTAGTATATGGAGTAGACCTTTGTACTGTCTACCATACCTATGTGACTCTTAGAGTATATCCATTTGTATCCCTTCCTTGAGTATTCCTCCTTGTGTGACTATAACTTGTACATTTGCAATTTGTTTCTGCTTGTATCTTTTATGCAACACACGTAATCCTGAGTCCTTATGTATCGCAACTGGTTCCTATGTAAAGCACTCTGACACCTTCGGGTAATATTCGCTCTATATAAAATCGCATTAAATAAAAAATGAAAAATTTCCACCACAGTGCACAATTATGAGGTCAGGGTGTTGGAGATGCAAAAAGGATTTAAGCAATGGCATCAATTGGAGCCACTTTAATCCTCTCTGCCCAATCCATCTCAAAGCATTTCGGGCATAAATTCTGCCCTTCGTCAGGGGAACATTCTGCAAATGAAAACAACATATATGCTCGGACTTAGCTAGAAGATCCTCACGTAGTCTATCAGTCAAAGTAATGCGATTCATACGTGGCTGGTGTTCATAAACATGCAAGTCAATAATAAATGCGATGGTGTACAAACGTGCAGGTAGAGGAACATCAAATAGTTGATGCAAGTTGTACATATGAGCGAACAATGTCAAACTGGGGTGAAACGTGGTTCGGTTAAATGGTGCATGATGTTGACAAATGCATCCTAGGTGAAATGTGCTGGTAAACGAGCCATAAAGTGCAACCAATACAATCTGAAGTGGTGACGAATGGGTAAACCGTGGTGAAGTACAGTGACCGGGTGTGACGAAGGATAGTAAAGAAACTGGGATCCTGAGTGCAGGCGTTGAGGGCCAAGGGTGTGAAGTGATGGGTGAGGTGCCCGGTGTTAAAAAAAATTGACATCATCTGGAGGAAGGTGCTATTAAGATTGACGTGTTTAAGGAAAACGGTAATTAATGCATATCTCACGTGATCCGTGGTGAATTCAAAATTGTGGTCTCTAAAGAGAAAGGATACTGTTAAGCCAAACCGGGCAGCATTAAAAAGTGCTGGTGTAGCATGAAGCTGGTCCTCGTGAACCTTTACTATGCAAGAATAACACGCGCTTTGTTGAGAAATGGTACGCCATTCTCAACAAATGCTCACTCGATCGCATCCTGTTGATCACTGAGGAACTGTCGAAAGCCATGGAAGAACGCACAATAGAGATCACCATTATCAAAACAGAATTAACCAACACCATGGAAGCGACTGACTTTACCAAAACCTTGGATGACTTTAATTTACAATTGAACAAATACACCAAAGAAATACAGGAACGCAAGATCCGCAAGTTCAAAAGAGACACAATAGACTATAAACTTGGGGAGGCATACATTTGGGCAGAAGTGTATGCCCATCGCCATCAGAGCCGTCCATATAACCCATATTCCGAAACAGATACTTCATCTATGGAAGGAGAATCACGATCACAAACTCCTCAACACAAAGAAGAACCCACCGAAAAATCATCGACAACATCTGGTACTGCGGTTCATTTTTTAGAGGAAGGCCCAAGCTGGCAGGACAACCCAGGCGGGGTCAAAGCCATAGACAAAGCATAAGAACCGATAGAAACAAAAAACAGGAGAGGCAGAAAGAAATAATGGATTTTAACAATTTGGTCATCAATATTTCTACACAAGAGTTATCACAACATGAAATATGCACACTACAGAAGGGCAAACTTTTGTTCCAACCACAACCACCAACACTTTGGAACTGGAGATCAGCTTCTTCAAGTTAATGAGAAACATCAGATTAAGGAAATATTTCGACAACGTGGTTCAAACAACCACTCAAGAAGAAGACATGTTGATGGGGTTACGTCCACGCAGTACATTTCTGGCTCCTGTGAGCCACAAAATATTAGACACCTTTGAGAACTTAGAAAAACATGCCATCACGTCAATTTCAACAGACCTCGAAACACTGCAAACTTACGGTGAAAGACAGGAACATCCTCAAGAGACTCGCTAACAATAAATCAATAACTTGTCAAAACGCAGACAAAGGCGATGCCCTTGTCATTATGTACAGTGAATACTATCAAGAACAAGTATTGATTCATGTTTCTGATATCAACACATATGCCAGACTTGACCACAATCCCACACATGAATTTGTGTCTATCCTGTTGAACATTGTACAGAAAGCACTTGATAAAGGTATCATAACAGACAGAGTCAAAAGATTTTTGATCCAATAGAATCCTAGGTCACCGTCACTATACATGTTGCCTAAAATCCACAAGAATCTACAAAAACCCCTGTTTAGACCAATTGTCTCTACTAAAGGCAGCATCCATGAACCCATCAGGAAGTTTATTGATAAACATCTACAACCTTTCGTAACAAATACCAATTCATACATTCGAGATACCACTGACTTCATCACCAAAATCAACGCAATTCAAACGAGTCCAGAAGAGGAATTATGGTTATGTACAGTGGACGTGAAATCACTGTACACTTCAATTCCCCACAACCTTGGCATTGAGGCGATCGAGCGAGTCCTACTTGACTCTACCATAGAACCAAACCTACAAATATTCTTGATGGAACTATTAATGTTCACACTCTACCAGATCTACTTCAAGTGGAATGACAACTGGTATTTACAGTTAAGCGGCACTTCCATGGGCAATTGTGCAGCTCCAGCCTACGCGAACCTGTTTATGCATCACTTTGAAGAACAACATATTGTGAATAAACCCACGTGGTTAGTACATGGCAAGATTTTTCTCCGCTTCATTGACGACATTTTCATTCTATGGTCAGGAACATCTAACACACTTAGACAATTTATACATCAACTTAATGACATAGACAAACGCATACAATTCACATGGGAGGTCAACCAACGTCAAATCAACTTCCTGGATGTTCAAACACAACTTGAGCAAGGCAAATTTTGCACCAATCTATTCCGTAAAGAGACAGATCGCAACAGCATCTTACACTATAACAACTTCCACAGACCAGGTTTAAAAAACAATTTACCTTTCTCTCAACTGTTGAGAGTGAAACGCATCGTATCAGAGCCTTTAGAATGCGCAAAACAAACTGATGATATGTTGGCAAGGTTCAAAGATCGAGGATATCCCGAAGATATTCTGCACACCTCCAAAACAAGGTGTGACGCATTCAGTAGACAAGACTTACTGTCAGTTAATAGGAAGCAAGACATCAACCGCATGGTAGTGGTCTTCAAATCTTTGACAACTAGCAACCGGTACCGCAACATCATCTTAAAACATTGGCCACTACTAAGTAGGGAACCGGATTTTAGAGGCCTCTTTGAAAACAAACCCATTTTTGCATACACCAGAGGTCCCAACCTGAATGATTTGCTTACCCTAACCACAGGAGATATGAAATATACGACATACAAAGGCTTGATAACATGTCACAACTGCAGCAATTGCCACAGTTCCATTCCAGGTAACACCATGAACCATCCAATGAAAGGGACGAAAATCAAGTTGAGAGTGAACACCACATGCAGCACGTCTAACATCATTTATCTACTCAAATGCCCATGTGGCTTATGCTATGCGGGATACACAGAGAGGAAAATTCGTATCCGAGTCTTAGAACATAAAATTAACACCAGAACTAAGAATTCTAAATCCACTGTGGCCACGCATTTCATGGAGAAAAGACACAATGTTTCGCAACTCAAGTTCCTTGTGCTAGAAGTTATCAAACAGTTCGAAGGAGGCAACAATAAAAACAAACTTTTACAGAGAGAGAACTACTGGATACGTTACCTTTGCATGATGCAGCCAAACGGGCTTAATGACAGAATGGAGTTTCTTTGTTATCTTTGATTTACCATTTGCTTTAACATTATGAACATTGGCTTTCCTATAATACAATGAATTTGTGTACATGGCAACAGTAACATTCTACTTGTTTTTTAACATTGTGCACCTATTACTATAGTGTCCTTATATGCTAGAACTCTGAGTGTTTACTATGATACATGCATTGATTTTTTTTTTGAAAACAGATTTTTATTGAGTGCATATCAAGCATATATTCTGTAACGCTCTGTCACCCAGAGTCGATAACCATCATCATTAATCTGAACATACATGCAATCATTTTCAGTTGTTACATTAAGGAAAGAGGAAAATAAAAGAGATGCAGATCAAGGATACAACGAACTGGTCCCTCCCCCCGTCCCACCACCCACAACACCCTCCCCCCTTGCGCGCTGCTGCCTGCTCTGCCAGAGAAAACATTTTCAGTACACAGTATAGCACATGCACTGACAATTGCACTGTATTGCCCAGGTAGTCCGGCTAAATCCCAGGCTGGTCTGCGGTGTTCTCGGGAGGCAGGTCCAGTCCCAGACCGCGATAGTCCGCCCACCGTTTCCAAACCTTATAATGTTTGAGCGGGCACCCCCTGGCCACAAAGACAGGCTGCTCCATCCCCAAAAGTCCATGCCCCGCTTCCAGGCCGCTAGAGAGGGAGCCTGGGGCGCCGTCCATGATCGCGCAATGTCTCGTTTTGCCAAGGTTAAGCCCAATAGGAGCAAATGACGCTTTTACCTGTTGCCTCCCACCCCAGCCATAACATGTAGCAGAGTCAGTTTAGGGTCTCTCTGAAGTACCCATGCGAGGACTTCATCCAAACACCGAAGCACTCCTGTCCAGAATCTCTGCAACTCCCTGCACTCCCACACTGTATGGAGAAGCGTTCCAACCTCCGTACCACACCTAAGGCAATCCGGGGATGCAATTAGACCCGCCTTCTACAAGCACTGCCTAGTATAATATGTGCGGTGTAGGTACCTAAATTGTATGAGTCGCAGGCGCGTGGATATTGCAGCTCCCCTAGGGCTCTCCAGTGCCTCCACCCAGTCCTCCTCATACAAGTCCCCAAAGTCTTGTTCCCATGTTGTTCTGAGGTGCTGCAGGTCGGTGGTGCAGTGTCAGACCACGGTTTGATATATTCGGGACAGCTTCTTGTCGGGTAGCTCGCCCATAAAGACTTTGGCCTCTATCGGACTAAATTCAGGCAGGTCATCCAACCCCGCTATATACGGCGTCAGAGCATGTCGGAATTGAAGATATTTGTAGAATTGGGTTCTCTGCATCTCGCATTCTACCCGCAGGTCATCAAAGGACTTGAGCACGCCCCTGGACATGACATCATCTAAGGTAGAGATGCCGATCGCATCCCAACCCCGAAAGCCCATCAAGGTATCCAACTGGGGCAGGCGGCCATTGTGCCAGAGTGGGGTCTCCCGGGTTAGCACATCCCACCAACCCATCCTACGTAGCGTTTGCCTCCAGACCTGGAAAACCACTTGTGTGGCTGATGGCAGAGCTTTCCTGAGTGGCGCTGAGTATAGTAGTGTATGGACGGACGCTGTGCCCATCAAAGCCCTCTCAACTGCGTAGGCGGGGTCACCTCTGTCAGCATACCACCAGTCGTTTAAGACCAATAAGTGGGACGCCTGGTAATAGGAGAGGACGTCAGAGGTGGCCAGGCCCCCGGTATAGGTTTACCGGAAGCAGGTCCGCAGGGCCACCAGTGCCGCACCCCCCTCCCACAGAAATTGGCTGAGCGCTGAGTTAAGGCGCCTGAACCAACTCTGCGCAATCAGGACTGGATGATTCTGCAGTTAGTAAATCAATCGTGGAAGTGTCACCATCTTAAAAATGGCCGACCGGCCATGGATGGAGAGTGGCATTCTGTACCAAATTTTAATGTTGTCTCGTGTGCGCTCCCACACCGGGGTAATGTTGCGTTCCATAGCAACGGAGGCGTCCTCTGACAGAAACACTCCCAAGTATTTCATGCCATCTGTGGCTATCTGGAGCTCCTCCGCCCAGTCCCCAACCTGCTACGGGCCGCCCAGAGACCACAATGTAGACTTCCAAGGATTTAAGTATAATCCAGAGGTTTCGCCAAAAATTTGCAGAATTCGCAGGAGCCTAGGCCCCGAGCGCTCCAGGTTAGTGAGAAAAAACAGGACGTCGTCAGCGTATAGCGCTATTCTATCCATCACTCCACCCGCCCACTGGAAGCCCCTGAGCTGAGCATCTATCCTCACCCATGCTGCGAGAGGCTCCATAGCCAGGGCGAACAGATATGGGGAGAGGGGGCAGCCCTGCCTCGTCCCACGTCCGAGCCGAAAGGAGCGAGAAATCACCCCCCCACTCTCACCGCCTCCGTGAGATCTGTATAGAGGAGCCACACATACGCCAAGAAACGAGGGCCCAGGTTGAGCCGCCCCAAAAGAGCGAACAGATACTTCCAGCTTAGGGAATTAAATGCCCTATCCATGTCGGCTAAGAACAGTGCAGCCTGTTCCCCCAGCCTTCGCCAGGCCGACACAGCGACCTGTGCCCGTCGTATATTATGGCGTGTAGCCCGCTGTGGCATAAAACCAGCCTGGTCAGGATGCACCAGGTCGGTAATGTACGGCTTGAGTCTATTGGAAAGGGCCTTGGCTAGTATCTTAGCCTCTGTATTGAGCAGAGATATTGGGCGATAGGACGCGTGAGTCTCTGGGGGCCGCCCTGGCTTCAAAAACACCACTACCTCTGCATGGCGCCAGTCCGGTGGCAGCGAGCCGGTCTCCCGTGCCTCTTCTATGACCCGGCGGAAGTGTGGGCTCAGCTGAGTCATGAAGTGTTTAAAGAACTAGCTAGGGAACCCATTCGGCCCTGGAGCTTTCCCCGGGTTCAGTTCACCCAGTGCTGTGGCGAGCTCCTCGTCTGACAGGGGGCGATCTAATATTTCACGTGCCTCATCGGTGACGGCCCTAGGTGGAAGGTCATCTATAAAGCGTTGTACGACCTCCGCTTCCAAACATTCCCGTTGCGCGTAGAGGGCCTCATAATATGTGGCAAAGCTGTCGGCCAATGCCGCCGACTCCAATAGGGCCTCCCCATCGAGTCCCACTATCTGGGGCGGGGGCTGGGCGTGCATGACACCTTGGCATAGACGATGCAGCATCTTACTGGACTTATCGCCCCATTGATATATACGACTACGCGTGGCCAGCCATGCCTGCTTGGCCTCGTCTAGAAGCACCGCTGAGTATTGTTGCTGAGCTAGAACAAGCTGTCTCCTGGCCGCTCCCCGCCCTCCTCCTTGCCCCTGCGCTCCAGCGCCTCTAAGTCCGCCTTGCGCCGCACTAGGTCCCTATGCCTCTCCTTGTGCGCAGCCGCACACCATGAGATGTCCACACCGCGCAGTGTGGGCTTCATCGCCTCCCAGAGCATCGCCGCGGTGTCCACCGTGTCCACGTTCATCGATAGGAAGTGAGCAATTTCACATGTCATATGGGCCCGGTAAGGCCCCTGCGTCAGCTGCCACGGTGACAAACGCCATCTGAAGGGCTGCCGGGCTCGTCCAGTGTCAATTATTACGTAAACCGGCGAATGATCAGACAGCGCCCTTGGCAGGATTTCGGGAGACAATACCCTACTCGCCATGCCCCTTGGAACGAAAATGTAATCCAGCCTGGAGAAGGAGTCTCGTGCCGGCGAAAAATAAGTGTACTCCCTGCGCGAGCCATGCTTGTGTCTCCATGTGTCCACCCAATCAAGACCCATGGCCAGGGCCCGCAACCGGGACGTGTGGCTGTCCCCACCCGCCGTGCCACGGCCGCCATCTGCGCTGCGCCATCTATCAATTGCGACATCCATCACGTCATTCCAATCCCCTCCCACGACGGACATGTTGTCTGGCATGTCCACCCATAAGGAAAGCAGTTTCTCAACCAGGGGCCATTATAGCGGAGGCAGGGCATATACACTACCAATAAGGACTGGGTCACCTCTGATCTCTCCATGTACAAATACAAACTTACCCCGTGGGTCAGTCCATGTGCGTTTTTGCGTGAAAGGGACCCTTCGGTGGACAAGGACCGCCACCCCCCGTGATCGTCTCGTGAACCCCAGTGGTATGTGTGTATGAACCCATTTCTCTGAAAGCACAGTGCCTTGGTACCGAGCAGATGCGTTTCCTGCAGGAGGAGTATGTCCGTCCCCCTCCTCTTAGCCCATGCAAAAACAGCCCCCCGTTTCACCTTATCCAACATGCCCGGCACATTCCAGCACATGATCCGTGTCCCACCTGGGCCTAACGGCACTCCCTCACCAACCATAGCCGTTGAAGTTGTGCAATGTGTCGCAGCCTCTCGCTACGCCGGCATCCCCGGCAACCTTGAGAATAGTCAGCAAGCAGTAGTATCATCGCAAACCCTCTCCCCTTCCCTCGTGACCAATCCCCAAATTCTCCCTGCCCACCTCTCACCTCGCACCTCCCAAACGCGGAAGCACCTGTCGTGGTCGGAGTATGATCCCAGCCCCAACTGGGAGCCAAGTACCATCCCCTCCAACTAAGCCCCTCGCAGCAGCCCATATGGAACTAGGCCGTCGCCCCCTCCCAACCAAACCCTGTGGGACGCCAGCCTCGACAGCATTGTGACTGGTCCCTTCAAATAAAACATTCAAGTAAGTCATTAGTCAGGTCTCATAAATGTCAAGACACATCCTCCTGGGTGTCCGGGGCTCCCCCGTCTCGACGCGTGGCTGATCCAGATTTCGAGCTGCGGCTTGAGCGTGAACGGCCTCTGCGCTTACGCTGACCCTCCTGGCCTCCCCCGGCCGAATTACTCGGGGAGGAGTCAGACTCTCCTCCCTTCACCGTGTTGGGTCGAATTTTAACAGTCTCATTTGTCCATTGGAAGACCTCCTCCGGGGTGTCAAAGAAGAAGGTGCGGGATTGAAATATCACCCGCAACCTAGCAGGATAGAGCAGAGCGTATGGCAGGTGCGGACCCCTGAGACGGGCTTTGGCCGTTGCGAAGGATTGGCGTTGTTGTTGCACTTGTTTGGTATAGTCTGGAAAGATCAGGATATTGGCATTGTCATATGTCAGCTTACCCTTTAGCCTCGCCTGCTTAAGAATCGTATCTCTGTCAGCATAGTTCAGGAGTTTAGCGATTATAGGGCGCAGGCGCGCACCAGCCGGCGGTTTTTGTGTCAGCGCCTGATGGGCCCTCTCGATCACAAAGCAGCGAGAGAGCTTCAGGTGGAATCCAGCTCTCTAGCCATTGTGTCAGGAAGCTCTCAGCGTTACCCTTCTCACAGTCCTCCGGTAAGCCAATAAACCTTAGGTTACTACGTCGTGCCCGTCCTTCTGCCTCCTCCGCCCTTTGGACAAGGCCCTGCTGCATCCTCTCCAGGACCAGAACTCTCTTCTTCAGGGAAGAGACATCGTCCTCCACCTCTGTTATGCGTGTCTCTGTGCCCGCAATACGCTCCACAGCGTTCCGCGGGTCTTGCCGGAGGAGCATGACGTCCGAGCCCACCGCCGCAATCTTGGCATCTAAGACATCCCGGGATTGTGTGATCGCTGCCATGAGTGCTGCATTGTCCGGTACCTGCGCCTATGTGCCCTTCGTGCCGGCCGCCTCCGTGAATTTGTCGATGGGCCCCTGCATACTCTGGCTGCTGCTACCTCCCGTCATGTTGCTCTCGGTGCACGGCTCAATTACACCACGAGGTCCCAGGTCCAAATATGGCCGCCAACCGTCTGACTCCCACCCCAGGGATGGTGGGGGGGGAGGTATCGGGCACTCCACAAGCGTCCCCAGCAGCGGCAAGTGGGCCCCAACTGCACCAACCGGCAAGCACACCCCTGCGTCACCGGTCTCGAATTCAATCTAGGCTCAGCGCCGCCAACAGCGTCCCACCGGGGCCCGACACGGCCCCGGAGTATTCGTCCCCGGCCGCCACGGCCCCACTCGCGGTAGCACTGAACTGGGGTAGCAGTAGAGTTTTTTATCTGTTCAGACGCGCCCTTCAGTGATCAGGCGCCGCCGCTCCACGGCAGCTCGATAGTTTCACCGCTCCGTGTGTATCCGGTGGCTCCCACTCAGGGCCCCCACTGGACTCAGCCCGTCAGGCACCATCCGCCGCTGTTCTGCCAGAGGTGTTGTCCGTGGAAGCTCCGGGCCCCGGAAGACGCGGCGGGTCTGCGCCGTCCTCGTCTACGGTGCAACTGCTCCATGCCGTCGGGCCACTCCAAAATCAAGGCGCCGGCTGTGTAGGCCGCTCCGGGGCACCTCAATCGCGGGCGACACCCTGGCCGCCAGAAGCAACCCCACGCCACTGCTCGCAGGCAGGGGACGGCCACCGGGTCCAGGCCCCAAACTGGATCGTCTGGACCTGTTTACAAGGACCAGGGAAGGATATTCTCACAGGATTACAACAAGGCTGGTCGGAGCTCGCGCTCTACACGACCGCCGACCGTTTTCACACCCCATGTGTTTCCCTTACCTGATGCGCATGTACCTTTTACATTACAATCCGGTTCACATCTCCGCACATACACTCCCTTTCAAGATGGAGCCCGCTTTGTTTATCCCCATGGGGTCCTTCTTTCATGAATTATCGCACCCGCACTTCTGCCTTCCGGCGTCATTAAATTTATTAACTTCGCGTCCACACGCCGCACACATTCGCTTGGAATACACTCGGACACTTGGGCCATCGGGACTCGCAGGTGCCCTCGTAACGGCTGAAACAGTAAGTACCTCTTCACGAGGACCAGCTTCATGCTACACCAGCACTTTTTAAAGCGGCCCAGTTTGTCTTAACAGTATCCTTTCTCTTCAGAGACCACAATTTTGAATTCACCACGGCTCACATGAGATATGCTTTTAATTACTGTTTTCCTTGAACACGTCTATCTTTATAGCATCTTCCTCCAGACGATGTCACTTTGTTTTAACACCAGGCACATCACCCATCACTTCTTACCCTTGCTGATTTTTAGACTTGTACTAGGGTACATCAATACACTCAACGCCTGCACTCAGGATCACAGTTTCACTCTCAACTTGATTTTCGTCCCTTTCATTGGATGGTACATGTTGTTATCTTGAATGGAATTGTGGCAATTGCTGCAGTTGTGACATGGTATCGTCACACCCGGTTGCTCTAACTCACCACCGTTTACCCATTCGTCCCCACTTCAGATTATATTGGTTGCACATTAAGGCTCCTTCACCAGCACATTTCCCCTAGGATGCGTTCGGCAACGTCATGCACCGTTTAACCACACCACGTTTCACCCCAGTTTGACATTGTTCGCTCATATGTTCAACTTGCATCAACTATTTGATGTTCCTCTACCTGCATGTTTGTACACCATCGCATTTATTATTGACTTGCATGTTTATGAACACCATCCACGTATGAATTGCATTACTTTGACTGATAGACTATGTGAGGATCTTCTAGATAAGACCGAGCATATATGTTGTTTTCATTTGCAGAATGTTCCCCTGACGATGGGCAGAATTTATGCCCGAAATGCATTGGGATGGATCTTGAACGGGTATAAACATTGATTTAAAGCTTTGAGGCTCTCATTGCTAAACCACTACAGTTGATTTTTGTGAACTTCTTGATAATGATGGTTTGTTTAACGCAATGAACATTGAAATTGATGATTGGTCATTAAAATCAATCGACAACGAACTTTGTTGCACTTTAAACTTTATTCAGTTTACACATTGGATTAAACCAACTTTTTGGTCCTTTACTCTGTGCACTGGGGGACAACTCCTATGCAGGAGTTGCATTTATATTGACCTCTTGGCAATACTTGTGGGAACGGAAAGTGAAGCCCCAGTAGCACGCAACACTTAGTTACTTTGAATATATTGGATATATACACGGTTGTGTGTGTCCTCTCCATATTGTATACTTATTTTCTGTCCTGTGACACGGCACACCATTACAGACAACATGAATTATGATGCTATCACCAATCCTACAGACTGCAAAGCAGACACCTTCGCATTCTCTGATGATGATGCTACAAAAATATACGGTCTATTACAGGAAGATATCTCGCCTTTGTCGAACACCAGAAACAAGGAAAGCAACATTAAACAGCTGCTATCCCTATTGAAGAAAGAATCTAACCAACTATTACACTCTAGCACGCTTGTTAGATATCATTGTGCTCAAAGTATCCCTAGAGGCCTGAGAGTGCCTTTAAAACCTCTACTATGCAAGAATAACACGCGCTTTGTTGAGAAATCGTACGCCATTCTCAACAAATGCTCTCTCGATCTCATCCGGTTGATCATTGAGTAACTGTTGAAAGCCCTGGAAGAACTCACAATAAAGATCACCATTATCAAAACAGAATTGACCAACACCATGGAAGCGACTGACTTTACTAAAACCTTGGATGACATTAATTTACAATTGTACAAATACACCCAAGAAATACAGGAACGCAAGATCTGCAAGTTTAAAAGAGACACAATATACTATAAACTTGGGGAGGTATACACTTGAGCAGAGGTGTATGCCCGTCGCCGTCAGAGCCGTCCATATAACCCATATTCTGAAACAGATACTTCATCTTCGGAAGGAGAATCAGGATCACAAACTCCTCAACACAAAGAAGGACCCACCGAAAAATCATCGACAACATCTGCTACTGCGGTTCAATTTTTGGAGGAAGGCCCAAGCGGGCAGGTCGACCCAGGTGGGGTCAAAGCCGTAGACAAAGCAAAAGAACCAATAGAAACAAAAAACAGGATAGGCAGAAAGAAATAATGGATTTTAACAATTTGATCATCAATATTTCTTCACACGAGTTATCACAACATGAAATACGCACACTACAAAAGGGGCAAACTTTCGTTCCAACCAAAACCATCAACACTTTGGAACTGGAGATCAGCTTCTTCAAGTTAATGAGAAACATCTGATCAACAAATTATTTCGACGATGTGGTTCAAACAACCACTCAAGAAGAAGATATGTTGATGGGGTTACATCCACGCAGTACATTTCTGGCTCCTGTGAGCCACAAAATAATAGACACCTTTGAGAACTTAGTTAAACATGAAATCACGTCTTTGAAATTTCAACAGACTTCGAAACACTGCAACCTTACGGTGAAAGACAGGAACATCCTCAAGAGACTCGCTAACAATAAGTCAATAACTTGTCAAAACGCAGACAAAGGCGGTGCCCTTGTCATTATGGACAGTGAATACTATCAAGAACAGTATTGGTTCATGTTTCTGATATCAACACGTATTCCAGACTTGACCATAATCCCACACATGAATTTGCGTCTATCCTGTTGAACATTGTACAGAGAACACTTGATGAAGGTTGTTAGGAATTAGAAGCCTTGACATGTGGGATTGCAGGTATCCGGTATTTAGCCCATATCCCTAACCCTAAGCTCACTGCACTTTATTGACACTCCCTAACGCGAGTAAAGAGACGCGGCAGAACGTAGCCATTGCTTGGCTTACTGTTTCGGTCCCACGCCCCCCTCTCCACTTCCTGGTTCCTGCTCGCGTTCTCCTTGGCGTGCTACAGATCCCTCTGGGTGTTCTTGGAGTTATTCCTGCCTGCTTGGAGCTGCTGCCTCTTCCTGCAGTATCCCGCTATCCTTGTGCGCTGTGAGAAAGTTCTTGCCAGTCTTTGGCATTTCTCTGTCTTTGCTCGAGCCGCACTTGCGACTCCCCTACCTTTCCTCACGCATTTTGCGGGTGTACTGCTCGATTCATTTCTTTTCCCTCCAGCCTTGTGGCAATAAGCAACCTTTATTGTTTCCCTGTTGTATTCTTACCTTCTGAGAGAGAGCGCTCCGCCCTGGTCGTCCCACTGGGCCGGGTGTCTCTCCTCCTGAGTGTGTGACTGCTCCGCTGTTCATTTCCCCTTCACAGCCGGTCGGTACACCTCACTCCTTATTTTGTTTGTTCTTTATGTGTCTGGTGTGTGAGTCCTTCGTGAGTTCTGTACTTCCTGACCTTTTGTTGGGTCTCCTGAATTCCCTCTTCACGGAACTCATTGATAAGGCGAGCCTGACCTTCAGTTGGGGTAAGAATACCTGGTACAGCCTCGCATGTCAATGTTTCATTAATTGTAGCTATATCTGATAGAGTGTACATTACTTGGTGCAACCTGGTTTTAGTTTCCTAGCCTGGACTTCGCCTGTTACTAGCTGACCCCCTTGTATGAGGAGAGTGGTGGACACTCCTTGGGTTATTCCCTCATACTTTTAGGGGACAGTAGACAGGAGTGTGTTTTAATTCACATTCTTGCTTCTGTGTCCTGGAGGTGGAGGGATTCTTCTTTGTTCCCGTGGAAATTGGTCATCCTGCTAACAGAAGCTAACAAAGGTATCATAACAGACAGAGTCAAAAGATTTTTGATCCAAGAGAATCCTAGGTCACCGTCACTATACATGTTGCCTAAAATCCACAAGAATCTACAAAAACCCCCGTTCAGACCAATAGTCTCTACTAAAGGCAGCGTCCATGAACCCATCAGGAAGTTTATTGATAAACATCTACAACCTTTTGTAAGAAATACCAATTCATACATTCGAGATACCACTGACTTCATGACCAAAATCAACTCAATTCAACGAGTCCAGAAGAGGAACTATGGTTATGTACAGTGGACGTGAAATCACTGTACACTTCAATTCCCCACAACCTTGGCATTGAGACGATCGAGCGAGTCCTACTTAACTCTACCATAGAACCAAACCTACAAATATTCTTGATGGAACTGTTAATGTTCACACTCTACCAGAACTACTTCAAGTGGAATGACAACTGGTATTTACAGTTAAGCGGCACTTCCAGGGGCAATTTTGTAGCTCCAGCCTACGCGAACCTGTTTATGCATCACTTTGAAGAACAACACATTGTGAATAAACCCACATGGTTGGTACTTGGCAAGATTTTTCTCTGCTTCATTGACAACATTTTCATTCTATGGTCAGGAACATCTAACACACTTAGACAATTTTTACATCAACTTAATGACATAGACGAAAGCATACAATTCACATGGGAGGTCAACCAACGTCAAATCAACTTCCTGGATGTTCAAATACAACTTGAGAAAGGCAAATTTTGCACCAATCTATTCCGTAAAGAGACAGATCGCAACAGCATCTTACACTATAACAGCTTCCACAGACCAGGTTTAAAAAACAATTTACCTTTCTCTCAACTGTTGAGAGTGAAACATATCGTATCAGAGCCTTCAGAATGCGCAAAACAAACTGATGATATGTTGACAAGGTTCAAAGATCGAGGATATCCGGAAGATATTCTGCACACTTCCAAAAACCAGATGTGATCCATTCAGTAGACAAGACTTACTGTCAGTTAATAAGAAACAAGACATCAACCGCATGGTAGTGATCTCCAGATATTCGACAACTAGCAACCTGTACCACAACATCATCTTAAAACATTGGCCACTACTAAGTAGGGAACCGGATTTTAGAGGCCTCTTTGAAAACAAACCCATTTTTGCATACACCAGAGGTCCCAACCTGAAGGATTTGCTTACCCGAACCAGAGGAGATATGAAAGATACGACATAAAAAAGGCTTGATACCATGTCACAACTGCAGCAATTGCCACAATTCCATTCCAGGTAACACCATGTACCATCCAATGAAAGGGACGAAAATCAAGTTGAGTGTGAACGCCACACGCAACACGTCTAACATCATTTACCTACTCAAATGTCCATGTTACTTATGCTACTTGGGACACACAGAGAGGAAAATTCGCATCCGAGTCTTACAACAAAAAGTAACATCAGAACTAAGAATTCTAAATCCACTGTGGCCACGCATTTCATGGAGAAAAGACACAATGTCTCGCAACTCAAGTTCCTTGTGCTAGAAGTAATCAAACAGTTCAAAGGAGGCAACAATAAAAAGAAACTTTTACAGAGAGAGAGAACTACTGGATATGTTACCTTTGCACGATGCAGCCCAACGGTCTTAATGACAGAATGGAGTTTCTTTGTTATCTTTGATTTACCATTTGCTTTAACATTATGAACATTGGCTTTCCTACAATGCAATGAATTTGTGTACATGGCAACAGTAACATGCTGCTTGTTTTTTAACATTGTGCACCTATTACTATAGTGTCCTTATATGCTAGAACTCTGAGTGTTTACTATGATACATGCTTTGATTTTTGGCATTTTCACACCCCATGTGTTTCCCTTACCTGATGTGCATGCGCCTTTTACATTACAATCCGGTTCACATCTCCGCATGTACACTCCCTTTCAAGATGGTGCCCACTTTGTTTATCCCCATGGGGTCCTTCTTTCTTTTTTTATCGCACCCGCACATCCGCCTTCCGGCGTCATTAACTTTATTAACTTTGCGTCCACACGCCGTACACATTTGCTTGGAATACATTCACACACTTGGGCCATCGGGACTCGCATGTGCCCTCGTAACGGCTGAAACAGTAAGTACCTCTTCACGAGGACCAGCTTCATGCTACACCAGCACTTTTTAAAGTTGCCCAGTTTGCCTTAACAGTATCCTTTCTCTTTAGAGACCACAATTTCGAATTCACCACGGATCACGTGAGATATGCTTTTAACTACAGTTTTCCTTGAACACGTCAATCTGTATAGCACCTTCCTCCAGACCATGTCACTTTTTTTAACACCGGACACCTCACCCATCATTTCATACCCTTGACGATTTTTAGACTTGTACTAGGGTACATCGATACCATCGACGCCTGCACTTTTTTTTTTTTGCAAAGAACTTTATACGACATATTGCAAGGTACACGTTACACCTCTCAGAATGTCTCTTACATTGGAACACAGCAAGATTGTTAAGCATCGCATTGTGGGTACGTTGGACACAGCCTTTTAGCTGGCATCCCAGAGGCCCGGCGGCAAACAGTACAGCAAGAATACAAGGCCAACAGCAGCGAACCATAACAATGCCAAGCGCGAGCGGCGCAATGTGTGGCGGATGTCTCATGTCGTCCTCAACTTACATGTGTCGTGCTAGTGCTCGCGAGTTGCGTGACCAGTGTCCTGTTTGCTTGTGTACCTGATAATCTCTTGAGTATCCTAAAGCAATAAACAACCAACCCCAACCAAACCCCCACCCTCTCCCAAGTGCCAGCAACTGTGTGTCTAATGATGTGTCCATGGTGTGTCATCAGCCAGTACATACCGAGCCACCCACAGAGCTCTACTGTGAAGGCTCCAATCCGGGTCCTATGTTGAGTGGGAGCTACGCTATGGGAACCACCGCTGGGGAACCCTCGTGACCGCCCAAAGCCCCATGTTCACTGTCCCTCCGGGGATTCCGGGGTCTCCTGCGCCTCTGCGCCGTCCATTTCATCCACCTCATTTTGTTGTATATAAGCCTGATATAGACTCCAGAAATTTTTTGGCCTGCTCCTGGGTGGTAGTAGCTCACTGTAGTGTTCGGACTGCATGCAACAATAAAGTAAGTCACCAGCCCACCTTTTCTTTGTGGGAAGCGGGCCCCGCATCCAGCATATGGCTACCACTCTTCTGGCTATCAGTAGGGCCATATCCACCAGGCGTCGCTGGGACAACGGGAGCGGCTTCGAGAAGCCCAAGAGTGCGAGGTCCTGTCTAGGGGACAGCTCCCAGCCCAGGATCGCACTAAGTTCCGAAAAGACGTCAACCCAGAATTTATGAACGACCGGACAGTACCATGCCATGCGAATGAAATCAGCGGTCTGCGTGTGACACCTCTCACACTCCGCCGTCTGCCGGAGCCCGTAACAGTGCAGCCTCTCTGGGGTGTAATACACCCGTTGTAGAAACTTAAAGTGCACCAACCTGTGCCGTCCATTGAGTGAAAGCCGTCTGGTGCTGGCGCAGCAGTAGCGCCACATGTCGTCGTCAATTGAAAGTTGCAAATCCTTTTGCCATTCCTCTCTAGCTTTCAATTATTGTGGCTGCTGGTGCGTCACTCCCAGTTTGTTCAATGTGGAGACTAATCTGTTAGATGAGGGCGAGTCAATCACATACGTGAGTTCAGGGACCTCCGGTGGCTCCGTCATCTCAGGGCCCAACAAATCCTTCAACGCGCTCCGTACCCTGTGGAACTGGAAGTGTTGCAGCAGCGTGGCCTCCGGGTGCGTGGCAAAGAGCTGCTCCCAGGACCCAGCGACGCCCTCGACAAACAGGTCTCCCATTTTAGCGATTCCCAATGCACGCAGTGCCTCTGAGACCCCTTTTTCCCGCAGCGGGCCCAGCCAGAGTGCCCAATCGATCGGCATCTGTGGCGAGTGTAGAATGCTACAGTCTCGCGCCCGGGCTAGCGCGTGCCATGCGTGGTTGGTAGATTTAAGAGAGTCTAGTTGACCGACGGCCCGGT
Organism: Lissotriton vulgaris; assembly: GCF_964263255.1. Classification (NCBI taxonomy): domain Eukaryota; kingdom Metazoa; phylum Chordata; class Amphibia; order Caudata; family Salamandridae; genus Lissotriton; species Lissotriton vulgaris. The sequence continues at coordinate 1,995,217,157 of NC_141687.1, forward strand.
CCACCGGGAGGCAGATGGTGGCCGGGAGGGGAAGAGGCTCCGCAAACAAGCGTTCCAAGGTCACATGAGGGATGCGGGGGTCCCCATGGATCCAGGAGTGCAAATGGGCTGCCTGCGCTATACGGTAATATCTCTCCATGTCAGGGGCTCCCAGACCCCCCATTTCATAAGGGAGCAGAAGTGTCGTCCATTTAACTCTGGGCTGCTTGCCCTCCCACGCCAGTTTTATGAGTACTTGCGTTAGTTGTTGAAAGAACGCCTTTGAGAGTACCATCGGTAAATTGTTGAAGAAGAAGAGGAACCTGGGGAGCACCACCATTTTCATGAGGGCTATTCTGCCCATTAGGGACAGCGGAAGCCTGCACCACACGTCCACGTCTTCACCCAATTTCGCATAAGCTACTCCATAATTCTCCCGGACCAGGACATCTGGGTCAGTATGAAGATGTATGCCCAGGTATCTCATCGAATCGGTGGTCCATTTCAGGGGGTACTCCATGTCGAAGGGTTGGGTCGTGGGGGTCAGCGGGAAAGCGATGGACTTATCCCAGTTCACCCTGAGCCCGGAGAGGGCGCCAAAGCGCACAACTTCTCGCAGAACGGCCGTAAGGTTCGTTTCCGGGTCGCGAACATAGAGAAGGGTATCTTCGGCATACGTGGATATGCCGATTGTATACGTAGGGAAACTGATACCTTCTAGACTGTGGTAATCCCTGATCACGCATGACAGAGGTTCTGCCACTAGTGCGTACAGGAGAGGCGAGAGGGGGCAACCCTGTCTGGTGCCTCTGCTGATATCAAATGGGTCCGTGACCCTATCTCCCAACCGCAGCCTCGCGGTGGGCCGGTAGTACAGGGCCCCCAGCATCTGCAAGAACGGTTCCCCCAGCCCCAGTTTCCTGAGGACCCTAAGCATGAAGGGCCATTCCACTGAGTCGAATGCTTTTTCCATGTCCAGGAAAACCGCTAGAGCCGTGTTCTCCTGGCACACATGTTGCATCGTTCCCAGTACTGTCCGTATAGGTCAGGTTTCAGTTGGGGACAAAGCCAGCTTGTTCGGGTGCTACCAGATCCGGTACCAGGAGAGCCAGTCTCGTGGCCAGAACCTTAGCAAATATTCTAGTGTCAACGTTGATCAAGGAGTTTGGCCTGTAAGAGCTGCAGGCCTCCTGGGGTTTCCCAGGTTTTAAAATGGTGATTAGAAGGGCTTCCCTCATGGACTGGGGCATACTGCCTTCTTCGCATATGTCATCAAACAGGGCGATCAGGTGCGGGACCAACTTGTCCTTGAACGACTTGTAGAAGCCCACCGTCAATCCATCTTCGCCCGGGGCGCTGCCGGAGCGCATGCTCGCCAGCGCTTCCAGAATCTCGTCCTCCTGAATCGGGGACATCAAGAATTCCCTGTCCGAGTTCGGCAGAAAAGGCATGGCGATATGCTCTAGGTAGTCGTCAATCTCCGCCTCCACTCGCAGTGATCTGGATGAATACAAGTCAGCATAGTACTGCCTGAACGTTTGGAGGATCTCATCATCATCAGTAATCACCGCACCCTCGGGCGTGAGTAGTTCATCCACTACCAGGGGCTTCCTGGAACCCCGCATCATTCTAGCTAGCAGTGCCCACGGCCGCTCTCCCTCCCCATAAGAACGCGCCGTGGCATATTTGCCCATGTGTAGTACCTCTCTGTCAGCCCGGGCATGATATTCGGACAATAGGAGTTTAATTTGAGCCTCGTCCGCGGCATCGGGGCCATCCTGTAGGCGTCTCTCTAGAACCGACAGTCGAGCTTCAAGTTGTTTCAAGTCCCGTCTTATGGATTTAAGCACGCTCGAGTGTTTGGACATCGCCATACCTCGAATGAAGACCTTGAAGGCCTCCCACACTGTTTGGAAACTGTCAACAGACCCCAGGTTTTTCTCAAAGAATGTATCGATGTCCTCCGCCAGCTCACCCCGAAACGCATCGTCCAGGAGGGAATAGGGGGGGAACCTCCAGGTAAAGGGGGGGATTGTTTTCTTCGGAAGCACTAGGTGGAGCAATATGGGAGAGTGATCAGAAAGGGTGCGGGGCAACACCTCACAGCTCCTGATGTCATCTAGTAGGGTCTGTGTCACTAGCCAGTAATCTATTCTAGTGTGAATGTTGTGGAAGGCAGAGTAGTGGGTGAAGCCACCTTTTGTGGGGTGCTTGCGTCTCCATACGTCCAACAGGTCTAGTTTGAGCATTTCCACTTCCATGTGCAGGGCTGAGGCCACCGGCCTTCGGTTAGGCCCCATCGACCTGTCCAGGTCTGGGTTGAACACAAAATTGAAGTCCCCCCCCCCACAACATTCTAGAGGGGGCATGCGTTCTGCAAAGCGTAGCTAGTGTGGTGTAGAAGACAGGACTATCATAGTTTGGCCCATAAACATTGATCACCACCCAGTCGTGACCCCTGCCCACACACCTGGTAATAACAAACCGACCCTCCGGGTCTGACGCTAGCGGGTTAGTTTTAACTGTGAGGAAGGGTTGACCCAAGTGAGTACCCCGCGGGAGTGCGTCGTGAAACCTGCGGCTACACTGTGACCCCCCAATCCCCTGGCCTGTAGCATTCTACTGGTGAGTGGTAGGTGCGTTTCCTGCAGAAGGGCGAGGTCAACCTGGTGTCTGTGTAAGTAACTGAGGACCCTACATAACTTACAGTGATCATTTAGTCCCCTCACATTCCATGTTAGTAAGTTCAGCTCTTGCAAAGTGCGTGTGGCGTGCTCATTGTTAGCTTCAGTCATCCTGGCGGCAAAAACCATAGGTTACAGGCAGCTGCATCATTCTCCTGAGGCTGAACATCAGACAACACATTGCTTGGCATAAAGTTCAAAGTCCCACGATCAAAACAACCATCACCATCCCCAACTCTGTCCCCCCCCCACCCACAGCAGACCTCCCCCAACCTGGCCTGACAGGACCTGCGCCCACCCAACGACATTAGATCACTTCACCGCTCCCCAACACCCCCGTGACCCAATGTATACAGTTCCCGAAGTGACTCTCTACAGAGCCTGTAAGCCAAAAGCACAGGGGCAGATGTCGCCAGCTAAAACAGGTATCGATCAGTCCTAAACCGCTTTGCCACTGCGCCCCTGCGCCATGCCCCTTGCTAATGTCCAGTGCCAAAAACAAAATCAGTCCGTTAAACGCACTGTGTCGCTCCCCCCCTCCTTTAATAGTGCCGCCCTTCTCCAAATCCCAACAGCAACTCAATCCCCCGACCCAGAGAACAAGTACTGTATCATGGAACTGTCACCCCAGAGGAGGAACACCCCCGGCTCCCCGTGCTCCAAAGCCAAACCAGTAAGATCTCACCCAGTCGGAAATCCACAAAGCAATGTCCAGACTCAGTCCATGCAGAGGAAGCGCTGCACCATTGCCTCATCATGCACATCACGGCGTTGAGCAGCATCCCTCCGGAGGCGGTGTGCAGACCACTGCATAGCGGTGACCAGGCTGAACAAGCGTAAAGTACTCAATCCTGCTCCTCCAACAGCGATGAGGATTCATGGTCCCCCTGGTCTCTCCTCGGGCTGTTCCTGCGCTCTTTGGACCACTCCTTCAGTGATTTCTGTAGCTCCCTGGGATCAGTGAAGAAATGCGAATGCCCTTGTCTGTTAACTCGAAGCTTCGCTGGGTATAGCATCGCATAGTCCAACTCTAGCTCGCGCAGCTGCTTTTTGTATGGTGCAAATTGTCTCCTCTCCTCCTGGACCTTCGCAGTAAAGTCTGGATAGAGTGAGATGTCCATCCCCTCATATTGTAGGTTACCCTTGTCTCTAGCCAAGCGAAGTGCAGTATCCCTATCCCGGTAGTTCAGGAGCTTCGCTATGATGTGCCTCGGGTTCGCACCCGGCTTCGGTTTGGGTCCCAGTGTGCGGTGGGCTCTCTCCACAATAAACATCGGGGAAAAAGGCTCAGCAGGGCTTTCAAGAGTTTCTCCACAAAGAGCTCCATCTTGCCAGTCTGTGTAGTCTCTGCCACCCCTGTTATACGAATGTTGGATCTCCGTGACCTCGCCTCCAAGTCCTCCGATTTGTCTTGGATCACCTGCAAAAGCCTGCCAAATTGTTTACGATCCTTGTCCCACTCCGATTGAGCTTCCTCCTCCTCAGTCAATCGTCGCGCCGCCATGTCGAGGCGCTCAGCGTGTTTGTCCACCCGTTCCGACATGCGGTCCATGCGATAGGACAGGGCACAAATTTTAGTCCCTACCGATGCGATGCTGTCTTGTATCCCCTTCTCCATCGCGACCAGCATTTCGCGGATATCTGAGCTGAAGGAACCCTCCGAAGCTGCTCCCTTTGGGGATGTTTCCGGAGCCGGCATTTCGGACCCCTTGGTTCGGCGCTGCTCAAAGGTGAGTTTAGCTTGCGTCCTGTCATTTTTGCCCATGGCTAGTCTGGTGGACATGAAAGCGACCCTCACCGCAGGTGTCAGCAGCCCGTCGGAGCAGCCCAGTGTTCTATTCGGCTCCCACGTGAACCCCGAGTCCCTAGCGATGGCTCTCCGTCTTCACACGATACCAGGATAGTTGTTGGGGGCCCATGCAATGGTCCACAACACACGCCACCAGCAAATAGTAGTACCCCACGGGACCCTGCCAACGAACACGCCTCAGATCAGATGTCTCCCATATGCACCGCGTGATTCGAGGAGCACTCCGTCGGCTTCCCTGGCAGGTTGTTCTCAGTGGCACACAACCTATCAGCGCCCAAACATTGGCCAAAGTACCTCAAAGCTGGTAGTCGAGCTCTCCTCAGCTGTCTGCATTAGCCTTGGCCTTCCCACCTGGCGAAGTTCTGCAGCGCTGCACCAAGCGGCCTCAAGTGAATGGCAAATGGCCGCCGCAGGGCCAGACCCGGCTGCAAGATGGCGGTGGATGTGCGTGCGGGGGTGCGCTAGCAGGTCACCCTCTAGGTGCACCGCAGCTTCATGCTAGGCATAGCGTTCGCCCTCGGCAATGCTGGAGGGGTGCGGAGCACAGCAGTGGGCCTGGCTGGGGAGGCAAGGTCACCCTCCCATGTCGCGTTGTCACCGGGCCCCTGGAGTCTAACTCGCCGGTCGTCGGCGCCTCAGTTCCAGGCCTCAGTCCTTCAAGAGTTCCGCAGCGCGAGCAGCGCACCGACTGCCCAGCCGATCACGTCTGCTGCTCAGGGCCTCACACGGTCAGGCAGGGAAGGCGATGCGTGCGGGGGGGCCGAGGCAGGGTCACCGGCAGGAATGCTCCCGGGAACGCATCAGCGGCCCCGTGGATGTAGCTCACCGGGGTCCCGGGTCTCCGCAAATCAGGTTGCCTCCAGCGCCGTGGTCCTCGGTAGGGAGAGCAGCAGGCACGGGGGTCGAACTCTCCACCCTCCGACCTCGGGCCTGTCCCTCCGGGTCGCTCGGGGCCTCCCAGGCCGCATGCAGAGTGATGTCACCGGGGTCCTCCCTCAGGCGAACCCACGGCTACAGGCCTGGTCCGTCACAGGCAGCGACCTCCTCCGGGGCTCTCCTCGCGGCCGCTGAGCAGCCTGATTTCAGTCCGTCTGGGTGCTCTAGGCAGAGTAGGGGAGCGCACCACTGCCGCTATGATTATTTAGGCACTAGAAGGATAATTTAGAAGGATGTTGCTGGGGCTTCGGGGAGGAGCTCAGCGCTCACACGTCTAGCATGGACGCCAGCAAGCTCCGCCCCCGACGCCTGCACTTAGGATCACAGTTTCTTTACTATCCTTCGTCACACCACGGTTTACCCATTTGTCACCACTTCAGATTGTATTGGTTGCACTTTATGGCTTATTTACCAGCACATTTCACCTAGGATACGTTTCTCAACGTCATGCACCGTTTAACCGCACCACGTTTCAACCCAGTTTGACCTCATTCGCTCATATGTTCAACTTGCATCAACTATTTGATGTTCCTCTACCTATACGTTTGTACACCATTGCATTTATTATTGACTTGTATGTTTATGAACACCAGCCACGTATGAATGGCATCACTTTGACTGATAGACTACGTGAGGATCTTCTAGCTAAGACCGAGCATATATGTTGTTTTCATTTGCAGAATGTTACCCTAACGAAGGGCAGAATTTATGCCTGAAATGCATTGGGATGGATCATGAACGGGGATAAACATCGATTTAAAGCTTTGAGGCTTTCATTCCTAAACCACTACAGTTGATTTTTTTGAACTTCTTGATAATGATGATTTGTTTAACGCAATGAACATTGAAATTGACGATTGCTCATTAAAATCAATCGACAACAAACTGTGTTACACTTCACACTTATTCACTTTACAAATTGGATTAAACCAACTTTTTGGTCCTTTACACTGTGCGCTGGGGGACAACTCCCATGCAGGAGTTGCATCTTGTGGGAACGGAAAGTGAAGCCCCAGGAGCACGCAACACTTATTTACTTTGAATATATTGGATATATACACGGTTGTGCGTGTCCTCTTCATATTGTAAACCTAGGTCTTTGTCCATGTGTCTGTTTTCTGCATACCTTTGGCTCCAGGAAATATAGCTGTGTCCCACAATCCACACTTTAAGCATCTTGAAGGGAGGTCTGGATGCACTCAGATGGTCTCTGTATGTGAAATGGCAGTTTGAGAAGTGAGATTTTTCTAAAATGGTGGATAAGATGCAGTTTTGAAAAAAGAAAAGAAATGATTGGGTGTTTGAGATCATTTTAGTCTCAAAAGTAGGGTACATGTCTCTGTTTTTTGAAAGCATGTTTTTATTGGTTTACAAAAAGTATTTCAAAGGTACATTACATACGATACACTGATATTTTGAATAGTCAAGCACGCTTCCTGTTTGGAGTTGCAAGATTGTGTGTTGAACTTCTGACCTATGAGTTCAGTTAAGTGTTCCATGAACTGTTTCTATGGTAACAGGCAGTGGGCAGATTGGGGGTAGGGTTCAAATTTATGTCACTTGGAAAGAGCCGAAATACGTAACCAATAGAAATGTGTGTTAGCTTTTGAATTATTGTGGGAAGCAATGTGAGTGTGGAGAATGAGAGGGAAAGCTTGCCATTCATTTGGTTTTGCTAATAGATGCACAGAGCAGAGTTTCTGTATAAGAAAATCTGGTGTGTGACTGACATACTTCTTAATCTACAAATCAATTTCAAAGGTAACGTATTCTTTTGTGAGAGGTTGTATTCTGTATATTTGTTTTTTATTAATATTAATGTGTTTCTCTTGGCTCTTGGTAAACTGCAGGGAGTAGTGTTGCACGTCTAGATTTAGTTTGTGAGACTGTGTATTAAAATATGTGCAATGTGTGCAGTCATGTTTCCTATTCCAGACTACTAAATGTTTTTTGGTAAAGTGCAAGGGGTACTGTTATTTGCCTAGAATCACACTGTGAGTTAGTGTGCATTTGGAAAAATTGTGAGAGAAGCATTTAGTTGCTTGATGTGTTTGCAGACACATAAGTGCTTAAAAACTTTTCTTGATGGTAAATTTTGGTAGAATTAGAAAATAGACATTGCTTATGTATTTGGAAAATGAGTTACACTTTAACATTTGGAAAGGGGCGACCATTCGGTCCCCCCGAACGTATGGCGGAGTACCACGATCCCCCCGGGAAGCCATCTTGGGCGGGAGGCGAGCCTCGGCTGGTATGCCCGAAGCGGCGTAGCCGGGGCGCGCCTTTTTCCCGCCCTGGAGTGGGCTGGCCTAGACACTGACGCGGCCGGCCACGCCCTTGGGGCAGGCAGGGGCGGGTTTACGCCCGCCCTGAAATCGGATAAAAGGAGCAACAAGCCAAGAAAGCATCCTCTCGTTCCTGTGCTCTGAAGCTGCACCTCCTCGCTGCACGTGAGCTCGAGACGGAACGAAGAGCCAATTTTGAGCGTTGTAATCTTTCTTGTTTGTTTTACAGATACTCTGTTGGAGAATGCCCAAGAAAGCGGGAAAGCGAATGACTACCGACCAGATGCTGCGTGTTCTTATGAAAGAGGTGACCGATCTGAAGAAGCGAATGGCGGATAAAGACGAGGAAGGGGGACCGAAACGTCCTTTGGCAGGAGCAGCTCCGGGAGGGAAAGGCAAGAGGCCCAGAAGGGGAGCAGCTGGGGGAGACATCCCGGTTCCTCGTACCCCACTCGAAGAACCAACTCCGGTGCCGGAAGGGGGGAATCCGATTCCTGTGGTGGTCACCCCCGTGTCCGGCGAGGATATGCCGCCCGAGCTGGCAGCACAATTAGCAGCGTGGTTGGGTACAGGTAGCAAGGGCGCCACGGCTGACGACGCGCGGGTGTTGATGAAGCAACTGCGTGAAACAAGGGAAGCGGCGAAGGCACCATCGCCGGCTGCGGCAGTAGAGAAGCCACCTGGGACAGGTCCAGTCGCAGATACAGCTTCCGGTTCAGGTAAGCGGCCATTGCCGATTGCGAGGGATGAGTCTGCACCCTCGCGAAGGGAAAAGTTGGGTCAAAATGTCCCTCTGGCTATTAAAGAGAAGATATGGGCAGAGGAGTATATAAACATCTTCTCGTTGCTTACCGATCATTATGAGATGGAGCATGTTAAGAGCCAGAAGGAGCTCATGCATCCGAGTGTTTGGCGCGCAAAGATGGCCGCCTTTAAGGTAAATGAAAACATTGGCACTTGGGGCAGAGCGTGGGGGATTTTTACATCCATCATGGGTGAACGTAGGCCCGAATTGCTGTCCGAATTGCCGATTTATCAGTCACGGATCATGGGATATTCTGTATCACACGAGGGCAATCAATGGTTCTGTTACGATAATATTTTCAGAAAAGCGAAAGAACATGATAAAAACTTAACTTGGGATTGTTATGATTCTGTGTCTTGGTCAAAAATGGAAGATACTGGTATGTTGAAGTTGCCATTGATAGGGAGTAGCGTGGGTGAATCCTCCCGCCAATATGCTGGGACGCCCTTTCGATCAAATACGAGTAACGACAACCACTCGAGGCCGATTGGCAACGCAGGTAAAAGGGGGATTTGTTGGAACTTTAACAGGGGTAAATGTACGAGGCCCTAGGGGTCATGCAAATTTAGGCACGAATGTGGTGGGTGTGGGCAATCATCCCATCCTGAGTCCATGTGCAGAGCCAAAACGGGTGATAACGGGGGTAGAGGAGGCGCCAAACAGGTCTGATATAGTCCGAGGGGCGCCTCTACCTACTCCGATTGATACCATGGCAATGATTCCCTGGCTCAGCGAATACCCGGATCACGCTTCCGCTGGGGTGTTGCGGAACAGGTTTTCATATGGTTTCCGCATCCCAGTGGGGGAGTTTCAGGGTATAGCGAAATGTAAAAACCAAATATCGGTCTTGCAACATACGACCGTGGTACAGGAAAAGATCGTGAAAGAGGTTACTCGAGGTCGAGTCGCCGGTCCATTTAATGTGCCACCAGTTGCTAACTTTGTTTGTTCCCCTTTAGGGGTGGTCCCCAAGAAGGACCTGGGTGAGTTTCGGCTGATACATAATTTATCAGCCCCACGTGGTCTCTCCGTAAACGATGCGATAGACCCGGAAGTGTGTTCGGTGCGGTACGCATCCTTCGATGAGGCCGTAGCCATATTGAATCGCCTGGGGCCCGGTGCGCTGATGGCAAAATCTGATATTGAGTCAGCGTTCCGGTTGCTCCCGGTACATCCAGACGACCAGCGTCTCCTTGGTTTCATGTTTCAGGGTCACTATTACATGGATAGGTGTATGCCAATGGGGTGCTCTATATCTTGTGCCTATTTTGAAAAGTTCAGTTGTTTCCTGCAATGGGTCTTCACAAGGAAGACGGGGTTTCGACATGTTATGCATTATCTCGATGATTTCTTGTTTCTGGGGGCAGCCGGGGATCCGGAATGTGGTCAAGCTTTGACTGAATTTTGTGTCTTGATGAATCAGTTTGGCGTGCCATTGGCACCAGGTAAGACTGTGGGTCCCTCGACTTGCCTCGAGTTTCTGGGGATCGAGCTTGACTCGGAAGAAGGTTGTTTTCGTTTACCAAGAGACAAAGTGTTAAGATTCAGGGCATGCCTGCAAACGTGTATAAGTGAATCTAAGGTTAAGCTGCATCAATTACAACAATTGGTGGGACAGTTGAATTTTGCCCTAAGAGTAATACCGATGGCCCGCCCCTTTTCCCGCTCGATCGCTCAAGCCATGGTCGGCCTGAAGGAGGGTCATCATCGCACGAGGCTCTCGGCAGAGGTTCGCCAGGACATGCGCATTTGGTTGGCATTTCTGGCGGATTTCAATGGTCGAATAGTCTGGAACAAACCGGCGGTTTCCTCTGAGGAGCTGGGGCTGTGGACAGATTCAGCAGGGAGCATTGGTTTTGGTGCCATATTCGGCACTCAGTGGTCGGCACAAAAATGGCCGTCATGGTGGCATGATAGTGGACTGACAAGTAACATTGCTTTCCTGGAACTTTTCCCCATTCTGGTGGCCCTGAGAACTTGGCCCGAAGGGTTCAGAGATCACTCTGTGGTATTCTGGTCTGATAACATGACCGTGGTTGAGTGTATCAATAGCCAGGCAGCACGATGCAAATGGATTCTGAGATTGCTCAAGGAAATCGTATTACTATGTATGCAATTGAATGTGCTATTTAGGGCAAGACATGTGCCGGGGGCGAAGAACCAGGCGGCTGATGCGCTTTCTCGTTTTCGTATGCAGGCCTTCTGGGGTTTTCGGCCCACAGCGGACCCGGTGGCGGCACCCTTTCCCGAAGCTCTCTGGTCTCTCGGTGCCCCGAACTTCGTAACCTCGTGGGAGAGAGTTTAGCACCCAGGACGAGGAAGGCATATGAAGGGGCGTTCCGTTCCTATTGGGCCTTTTTGGGGGCTGCTAGAGGGGAGCTTTGGGGCCAGGAGGAGTTGGTAGTGAAATTCCTGCTGTCTTTACATCAGGCAGGCAAATCAGTGGCTACGGCCCAGAGGCATCGGGCCGCCATTTCCTTTGTGGCTAGGGCTCATGGGATCCAGGACCCGACAGCGTCTTTCGTTGTGCAAAAAGCGCTACGTGGGTGGCAACGCCTTGAGGGTCGCAGAGTAGATGAAAGGCGCCCGATAGGTTTGGATAGGTTGGCCCTGTTATTATCCATACTCCCTGCAACGTGTTCATCCCAGTATGAAACAGTGTTATTCCGAGCCGCTTTTACGCTGGCATTCCATGGGGCTATGCGGGTAAGCGAACTAGTGGCAAGGAACAAGCAGGATGTGATGGGGGGACTGTGCCGATAGCACGTCCAGGTTAGAGGGGGGACAATGACTGTCTCGTTTGTCAGGTCCAAGACCGATCAGGGTGCGATGGGTGACTGCATAATCATACAAAGGAGTCCCGGGTCCTCCATGTGCCCGGTGAGTTGTGTAGAGGAATATTTAGCACAAAGGGTGGCATCATGGGGGGGGACCTTGCTGAGACACGCTGACGCCACCCCACTGACGAGGTTTCAGTTTCAGCGGGTGCTTGCGATGTCGATTGCCGCTGCGGGCTTGAACCCGGGCGAGTTTGGGACCCATTCCTTTCGGATAGGGGCTGCTACAGAGGCTACAGCCAGGGGTCTGAATGTCGAACAAGTTAAACGTGTGGGGCGTTGGTCCTCCAACTGTTATAAAAGGTATGTGCGGTTGCACATGTTGTGAAGCTGTAATGATGTACTCACGCTTCGTGTTTTCTTTGGTTTCAGTTGCGCAAGCCTACGAGGCGGGGCGGACTATGCAGTCGACCCAACACCGGGCCAGCGGTCAGACATCACCGGCTGTGAAAAAGGAGGTGTGGGTCGTGGGCCACTCATACGTGAGGCGTGCCGCGGACGTATTCAAAGCAGGTGACATGATTCACGTGGCTGGGGAATACGGGTACAGTGTGTCCTTCTACGGAAGGGGCGGACTCTGTATTGACCAGTTTCAATCATTTTTCGAGGGTTTGCTAGGGCGGACGAGGTCACCGCCGTCTATAGTCATAGTACATCTGGGGGGCAATGATTTGGTCACCACTGGTAGACGACTTCTTCTTGAGGCGATGCTTTCCACTGTAAGTTGGTTAGCGAGGAGAGTTCCAGGGTGCACAATTGCATGGTCCCATATGATCCCACGAAAAGTATGGCTGGGGGCTATTTCTGTTGCTGCTCTGAATCATTCAGTGAGGAAAATTAATAACAAAGTGAGTAGATTGTTCCGTTCCAATACACTGCATTCTATTTCGCATGGTTGTATTACTGGTGACAGTATGTATTTGGGGGATGGTGTTCATTTGTCCCGGGTGGGGAACGAGTTACTCATAGGAGACTTGATAGCTTGGCTAAAGACTTTAAGGCATGACCTTTAGGTAGGAGTGTTGTGGGGGGTCCGGATAGCCGGTCAACTATCCGGCCTGTGGCGGTAAGGTCATGATCGGTGAGCACTAATTGGAAGATCCCTATGAGTGGGCGTCACCCATTACGGATGGGAGCGCTCGAGGGAGGTGGCCATTGGCCCCTCAACGGGGAGGCGGTCCCTTCTAAGGATGGGCCGCCGAAAGGAAAGGAAAGGCGGTCAAGGCCCCTTCCTGGGTAGGAGGGGCTACAGCCCCCTCCTGTGGAATTTCCCGGGGCCAGGACATCTGCGACGGCAGATGTGGTAAGTGTGTGGGGTTTGGGGGGGGGGTCTACGCTACCTTCTAGATACCTCACACGAGTCCTCGGACGACCTTTAAGTGGCGTCGAGTTTAGTGGGGCCCCCGTCAAGTCAAGGGAAATTGGTAGTTGCACTTGAGGTACACCTCTGTGCGGTCGCCCCTCACAAGTGAGGGGGATATTTCTGGTTTAGGGATCTTGACACCGGTTACGACCTTGCCGTTGGCCCTTAAACGTTAGGATGTACAATTTCAAAATTTCAAGTTAATGTTTTGTAGGATGTTAGTTCGGCTAGGAGAACCTTTGTATTAGAGAATATGTTAAGGTTAGCCAAACATCGCAATGTGGTAATGAAATTGTACATAATATGAAACTGTTATTTTAATGTTTTAATTTTGTTTCATATTTTAATAAATACGGCCGGGAGGGTCACTCCCTCCCGTCTTCCAAAAGTTCAGAACTGTTTCCGGTTTCCCATCCTTGGGGATTGTGTTGAGAGGGGGTGGCGGGTATCTCAGCCATATGGAAAGGGGCGACCATTCGGTCCCCCCGAACGTATGGCGGAGTACCACGATCCCCCCGGGAAGCCATCTTGGGCGGGAGGCGAGCCTCGGCTGGTATGCCCGAAGCGGCGTAGCCGGGGCGCGCCTTTTTCCCGCCCTGGAGTGGGCTGGCCTAGACACTGACGCGGCCGGCCACGCCCTTGGGGCAGGCAGGGGCAGGTTTACGCCCGCCCTGAAATCGGATAAAAGGAGCAACAAGCCAAGAAAGCATCCTCTCGTTCCTGTGCTCTGAAGCTGCACCTCCTCGCTGCACGTGAGCTCGAGACGGAACGAAGAGCCAATTTTGACCCACCCACCAGCCCCTGAGGACAGCAAGTGGTTTTGAATAAAGTTTGATGTGGTAACTCTAATTTTGTTTACAGGTTGAGATTATTATCGTGATAACTTTGAATATGCAATAAAGAATAGTCAATTTGTGGTATGTTTTGTAAATAAAGTAATCCTGCTCTAGTGTTTGATCAGTAAGCATGCTTTTTAATAAAGTAGTTGTTGTTACTGTTTTTTAAGTAAATTAGTCTTTAGTTTAGAATTGTCGTATTTATTTTGGTCGGGCGGTAAGGTCATGATCGGTGAGCACTAATTGGAAGATCCCTATGAGTGGGCGTCACCCATTACGGATGGGAGCGCTCGAGGGAGGTGGCCATTGGCCCCTCAACGGGGAGGCGGTCCCTTCTAAGGATGGGCCGCCGAAAGGAAAGGAAAGGCGGTCAAGGCCCCTTCCTGGGTAGGAGGGGCTACAGCCCCCTCCTGTGGAATTTCCCGGGGCCAGGACATCTGCGACGGCAGATGTGGTAAGTGTGTGGGGTTTGGGGGGGGGTCTACGCTACCTTCTAGATACCTCACACGAGTCCTCGGACGACCTTTAAGTGGCGTCGAGTTTAGTGGGGCCCCCGTCAAGTCAAGGAAAATTGGTAGTTGCACTTGAGGTACACCTCTGTGCGGTCGCCCCTCACAAGTGAGGGGGATATTTCTGGTTTAGGGATCTTGACACCGGTTACGACCTTGCCGTTGGCCCTTAAACGTTAGGATGTACAATTTAAAAATTTCAAGTTAATGTTTTGTAGGATGTTAGTTCGGCTAGGAGAACCTTTGTATTAGAGAATATGTTAAGGTTAGCCAAACATCGCAATGTGGTAATGAAATTGTACATAATATGAAACTGTTATTTTAATGTTTTAATTTTGTTTCATATTTTAATAAATACGGCCGGGAGGGTCACTCCCTCCCGTCTTCCAAAAGTTCAGAACTGTTTCCGGTTTCCCATCCTTGGGGATTGTGTTGAGAGGGGGTGGCGGGTATCTCAGCCATATAAATACAGTAATGAAATATATGAAATGTGTGTTGACACTTTTGTTTTTGTAGATCAGTAAATGTGTTTTGATAAAGTCTAAGAGATAGTCTTAGTTGTCTTGAATCACACTGTGTCTCTATGTAAGTTTAGGAACTGTTTTGAGAGAAGCCTGTGCGTATTTCATGTACTTGCAGTTTTAGTACTGGTTAAAAACTTATGTTGGTGCTAGGTGTTGGTAGAATTTAAAGCAGTCATTGCTTATGTATTTTAAAATGTGTCAGGCTTGTACTCTCAAATGTAGTAATGAAATTTTTGAAATGTGTGCAGTCATCTTAATTCTTGTAGACTAGTGAATAGTGTTACTTCTGTAGAATCACACAGTGAGTGTGTGTTCATTTGTAATGCCTTGTGAGAGAAGCATTTGATATGTGTGGTTATAGTAATCCTTTCAGTAAAGTGGAAGGGATACTGTTATTTGTCTAGAATCACACTGTTAGTCAGTGTGCATTTGGGAAAATTGAGTGAGAATCATTTGCTTGCTTGATGTGTTTACAGACACATAAGTACATGTACTCATGCAGTGAGCAAGGCTTTTGGGCACGCAGTGCTTCAAACTCCTAAGGACTATGCATGTAGTGATCTAGGCACCTTCACTCTTGTATTTCAGGCCTACAACATAGACACTGAAAGAGTTATATATTTGACATTACCAGACTGTAAATCAGTGTCTTTCAACAAACTAGTTAAAGCATCAAATCAAAACATGGAGTGCAGCCAATGCAAATCAGAAATGTTATCAACATTATTTATACAAAGATACGGACAATATATAATTTTAATGATGCAACGTTGTACAGCTGATGGAAGGAAATTGGGCACTTTCATAAAACATTTTGCAGCAAGTCAACTATCAATATCAGGAAGGACTTTTGTAGCAGTAGCAATAATTTTCCGGGATGGTGCTTCCACAACATCTGGACATTAAACTGCCTATTTAAAATGTGATAAAAGCTGGACATATTGTAATGATGCTCAGTTGGTTGTTCAACAACTTTTGCCAAGCGAATTACCAAATTCCTACCTAATATTTTTAAAGCCAAAGATTTAGGAACATAATCAGCCTCTGAGGAATTTATTAATATAATTTAATACGATTACTATTTGACAATTTAAATAAAAAGGATTGCAATATTTAAACCATTTTGCCTCTAGGAAAGGTGTATCTTTGAATTATGGACTTTTTCTTGCACATTGTCTCAGTGTATATTTTTAAGCAACAACATTTATAGTGTTTATAAATTTTACTTAGAAAATGTTCTTAGAGGTAGGCATTTTATATATGTGCGATTTGTATTATATGGTATGTTATTGAGGATGTAGTCTTAGATTTATTTAAACAATCATATTGGTTGTTTATTTTTTTGCCCGCTGTTTTGTGATAAGTACGATTGAAATCACTGTTTCTAGTGAAATTCAATATATTCTGAGAACAGGAAAAAGGCAAATAAAATAATTTGTGAAATGTTAAAATTATGCTGTGTTGTAAAAATTATAATATTATATATTATAACTGCATTTTATTTTCTCTTTCACAGATCCTAATTCTAAAATATGAAATTTTCAACAATTTACATTATAAAAAACAACTGAAAAAAATGTGTAGTGTTTTTTATTTCTATTGCTGTGAAGGTAAGTATAACTAAGTATTAAAATGCACAATAGCCTGTCTTTGCACACAGGTGAAGAAAGGGGACATCAACAGAGTAGATATGTGTTGAAAGATGCTTTGTGGGCGTTTTAAGTTACAGGATAAACTTAACATGAATACTGAGTGTCACTGGGGGCCAACTAACCCACCAGATATGTGCAGAAATTGCCAGATAGTTGCATTGCAGAGAGGTATAAAATAGGACACAGCTTCAGAGCACCTCTCTGCAATGCACCTGTATGGTATTTAATAGAGAGACATGGTGGGCTAGTTGGGCCGAGGGACTTTCAGGATTAAAAGAGACAAAATTCCTTAACTAAAAACACGTCAGAGAGTGTGTTTGCACATGTCACATCAGGCCCATCCCTTCTCTTCACTAATCTGTAAAAGTGTTCTATCAGTTTGCCAAACATATATACTGATAAATGTATCTTGTTTTCTGTTTGCAGTACTGAAATTATTGTACTTATTACTCGTATAGGTAAGGATTGGCCTAACCATTAATCCTAGTAAAAATTAATTTCTTTATATACATTGCAAACAGATCTGGAAGAAGCTACAAAGTATTAATCCAGTCTTGAAAACACCCATTTTAAACCTATGTAGTTTTGGAATCTCATTGTCTTAGGATATTGTGTGACCTGAAAAAAAAAGATTTGATTGATTCATAACATTTCCCATTGTACCTTTTGAAGGAACGCAACCATTTCAATCATTCTTCTTTGAGTATCTTTGCAGACATAAGTCTGTGCTTACCTCCTATCACTCTCATGCAATTTTTCACTAATCAACTAGCAATATGTTCTTATTGTAACAGTCTGCCAATACCTGAGCACTTATGGGGTAAATTTAGAAGCATCCTGTGCTAACAATATGTCACTTTTTATAACATAGTTATAGCGCAGGGCACTCTTTCATATTTACAAAGAGAGGAAAAGGTACTCTGTGTACCTTTTTTCTCCATGTAAATACGACATCATCATACACACCACTTTGCGTTGAAAGGGCGTTCTATAGGTGTTGCTGTGCATGTTTGCACAGAACACTCATAGAACAAGACACATCTCCAGATTCATCATAAATCATAAATCTGGACATGTGTGTAATTTCTGCACCATTTTCCAATTGGTGTAGCAAGGCACAACAAGGAGAATTGTTTTCATTCCTCCTCATTTTTTCTCTTTCAATATATGCTATAATGCACAGCATACATTAAAGGAGAAAATGCCTTCACTGATTGTTTTTGTGCAGGAAGTTGTGTCTTCCTGCACAAAAACAAACTCCACAAGACACAGATATCCTTGCACCATGGTGCAAGGGTGCCTGTGTCACCACATTGCTGCAGTTTAAGCAGCAGTGCAGAGGGAAGCATAGACTTGCAACATATTTATGTACATATGTTGCATCCCTGTGCTTCAGAAGTACCCCAGCAGACTGCAGCTAAAGAGCTTACAGTGTCATGCTGCAGCACTTCCTTATAATTCTGCACTTATACATTCATCATACACTACTAATGCATTATTTCAGTCAATTATCCACTACACATACATTCAACCAAACTTTCACGCCCTATCATACAAATATAGCTCTTTTTTTAACCAGAGAAGTTAGTTCTGAAAATAATTTTTTTTTTGGTTTTGGTTTTTATATTTTTTTTGTGTTTTACTTTTTTTTAAAAACAGAACTAGAGCAACAAATAAATGAATTCTGGGGAAAAAAGAAACTCCAGCACCGATGATTGTCTAAAGCCCGGCAAACCAAGTCCACAGATTGCTCTCCATAGCACAGCAAACGATTAGAATTAATGAAGTGTATTTTTGCATTAACGAATTTGAAACGCATATCCAGATGTTGGCTTGACGGAGACGTCCCCGAAGTGCTTGCTGCTGCCGGTGGTGGGTTTTCTCTGAGTCTTCGGCACTCCTCGTGTGCTAGATTTACTGGATGTAAACATTTTAAATGCTTAAGCATGCTTGCGGTCCCACAAGAATACTTTTTATTCTGATCTCCATGTGAGAGTACTGATTTGCAGATCTTACAAGTCACCTTGGCGGCGTTCACTTTTTTCTGGCAGAAAGGAAATGTAAACAATTTCCACACGATGGAAGAGTACCTCTCAGGACGTGCAGGCTCCAGTACAAATCCTTAATTGTTTGAATCTTCAGAATCAGATGATTCATGCTGCCCAGAAGCCATTGTTCTTTAATCAAAATCAAAATCAAGTCTTCAATCACCCAAAAATCAGGTTCTTCCTAGCAGAGGTGTTGCTCCAAAGAAGCTCTAAGAAGAATGAGGGTGGGGTCCTTCAATAGTTAGAATAGGAAGTGTTATGAACCAATCAAATCTCTTTTTTTTGGCCACATGGGATCCGCGTAGGGTGCGCACAGGCAGCATGCACCCAGCGCGACTTTGCGAAATTGCATTTAAAAGTAATATACGTTTATTAAAACTAAAAGAATATTATTTTTATGATTAGTTCAGATAATACCTTGCCTTCATAATTATATTAAATATATCTATGTTTTTAGAGATTAAAAAACATTTGCGGGAGTCGCGCATCCACCGCGTCCAACAAGTATTTGACGTCACGCGGAACCGCGCGAGCGCCGCGTAACGTAATACGTACCAGTCGCATAGCGTTCACGTAGGGAAAGTCGTACCCATCGCACACCCTATGTGGATCCTACACAACAATCCTAAAATGGTGGATAGGTTCCGTGCAGTGATCAAGAAAGGTGCGCTTTGGGTGTGCCACTCCAAACAAATAAAAAAGAAACAAATATATAAATATATTTAAAAGAATGTAAACTAATAAAAAATATATATTTTTACAAATATATATTTTTAAAAAATATGTGTAATGTAATTTAAAAAATAAGATATCTAAAAATAAATAGATTAAAAAAATGTAATAAAAGAATATGAAAAAATAGAACAATAAATATATTTAAAAATTAACATTTAAAAAACCTTTGAAATTCACTGAAAAAAACATCGGTTTGAGGCCTGTTATAGTTAAGAATTATCATTTAAAAAACCTTAGAAAGTCACTGAAAAAACCATAGGTTTTAAGGGTGTTTTAGTTAGCTTGACATTTCACTCATACAAAACCATTGAAATTCCTCCATTATAGTTGTACTAACTATAACTCGCGCGCCCGCAATCCACTGCTGATGATGTTACATAGTACATCATTCATGACATGGTCAGTGACATCACTGATGACATCACTGACCATGATCAGGAATTTCAGTGGTTTTGTACGAGTGAAATATCCCGCTAACTAACTATAACACCCCTAAAACCTATGTTTTTTTCAGTGAATATATATATATATATATATATATATATATATATATATATATATATATATATATATATATATATATATATATATATATATATAAATATATATGTGTGTCGGGAAAATCGCCTGGGAAGCTCCTGCAATCATCCAATCATCGGAACCACACAGGAACAAACAAACGCTGACCCGGTTGAAGGTGCAGGTGAGTAATTTTATTAAAGTTTCAGCAGCCTGCCTGCATGACACGTTTCAGCCTACCAAGAGGCCTTGATCACGACAGCTTGGGAGTAACTATGCCGCATTTAAAGTGCAAAGTGCAGCATAACCTGGTATACGGTTGGTTACAATACAAATGGGTTTGTAGACATAGACAAAATACCTGTTGGTTTAAGCATTTCATTGAAACCGACATGGCAATACAATTCTAAGCACAACCAGAAATATCATAAATACCATAAATACTTTAAGAATATAAAAACACATTTGTAAGTGTTGTTAATTCTTAGTAAAAGTATGAGCTAGATAAAAAAGAGAATTAAAAATAATAAAAACATTTTAATTCATGCCCTGCATGTGCAAGATATACGCAGTTGTGCAAGCTAAGCAAAAATGAGAATAAAACCCAAGTGGTTGATGATTCACTTAAGCAACTTATCACGCTATTAAACATCAGTCCAAAGGGGCATCTATGAGTCTGTGTACAACCTGAATTGTCAGTGCAAATTTAGTGTGCAGTAGTGCAAAAAGTGATAAAAAAGATTGCGTGAAAGATATGTTAAAATACAATGTGTTTAGGAGGTTTAGGCCAACAGAATAAGAGTGTAAAATACAAGATGGTAAAATGTGAGGGGACCAACCTATAGGCATATATAGAAATCTTCGCTGGAGTTCAAGCCCTGTGGAGTCTTAGTGTCAAGCTCCACGATATATTTGGCTTCCAGAGCACGCAAAAGGGCCTCCCGGTTTCCTCCTTGTCTGAGGGAGAGAACCGAGTCGATGACAAGTATTTAAGGAGCTCACTCTTGTTGTCATGGCGTTCTTTAAAATGGCGTGCGACTGGATAGGAGGCATCACTGACATTGATTGCCCTGATGTGCTCGAGTATCCGTTTGTGGACCTGCAACTTGGTACTACCAACATACTGCAGGCCACACGGACACTCCAGCACATATACGGCAAATTCGGTCTATATATATATATAGCACACGTGATCAAGGCAAGTTGCCGAAACGCGTTGTGTGAATAAACCGAAGAATTAACACTTCTGGATTGTTGTGCGGTTCCTGGGAGCGTACAAATATTATTTGCTTTGGAGTTAATAATTACCGGCGTGCTTCACCGGAGTGTACGCCACTTTCCTATGGGTCACAGCGTTGCAGTAGAAGCAGCTTTGTTTGGAATATATATGTATATATATACATATATATACATATTTATATATGCAGTGGTAACGTTATAATTAGGTGAATATTTCACGAACAAAGTAACGTTCTTAACACAAAAGAACACTGAAATTCACCAGTTACAGTTATCACTTGCCACTTTAACTCATGCCCTAAAGTAGTTATATTTATCAGTTCTAAAAATAAACTATGCTATATTTTAGAGTCTGCCATAGGTTCAAAAAGATCTACAGCAATATTAGCACTCAATAATAGTTCTGAGACATTCACAGGGATCTCACTACTTTAGGCCGGTACCAGAGGTCCCATTGGCATAAGGTTTTTCACAAAACTAGCACCTCAGTACAGGCATAAGATATACACACTGCAGAAGTGGCAATAGGATGAATATGGTAGGTATGATAGGTTAGCTATGGTATATATGGTAAATACATCAGTTGTAATTGGTAGGTTAGGTATGTTAGGTAGGTTGGGTATGGTCAGTAGGTGAAGTAGCATTGGGTAGGTATGGCAGGTTCAATTTGTAGGTTGGTAGGTAGGCATGGTATGGTAGGTTAGACATGCAAATTGTTCCTGGCCCTGGCCGCGGCGAAGTATAAGGGTCTTCCACCTGCTCTGGTTCTGCAACTGCGCGGGGTCTCTGCTAGGGCGAGGTCGGCAGAGCAGAGGTTTCTTTCAGATACATGGAAGGAGACTCTTTCGTTGAGGTATTTGGGTCCGATGTTGTGGAGGGATTTGCAGGCGTGGGTGAGTCGCTTGAAGGTTACTCTCTTCTCGACGTGGAGCTAGTGGAGGTCTTGCAGGTGTTGAGTCATGTGCTTGTGTCATGAGGTGCCGAGGATGAGTCTGGCTGCAGTGTTCTGGATGGTCTGGAGTTTGGGTAGCAGGGATTTGTTGATTCCAGCGTAGAGGGTGTTACCGTAGTCCAGTCTGCTGGTTATGAGTGCGTGGGTGACAATCTTTCTGGCTTTGGGGGTCCACTTGAAGGTCTTGCAGAGGATGCAAGGGTGTTGAAGTAGGTGGAGGCGACAGCATTGATCTGGCGAGTCAGGTGAGGGAGGAGTCCAGGATGATGCCAATGTTCCGGGCGTTGTGCGTCGTGGTGGGTGGGTTTCCAAGGGGGGACGGCCACCAAGTGTTGTCCCAAGTGCTGTGGAGGGTCAGAGGACGAGGACCTCTGTCTACTACAGGTTCAGCTTCAGGCAGCTGTTGCTCATCCTGGCTGTGACGTCTTTCATTCCTTCCTGAAGCTGAGTCTGGTGTCTTCGGAGTTCTTTGTGAGGGAAAGGATGAGCTGGGTGTTGACGGTGTAGGATTCTATGCTGAGCCCATGATCTCTTACGATGGTGGTGAGGAGGGCCATGTAGATGTTTAAGAGTGTGGGGCTGAGCGATGATCCTTGGGGTACACCACAGTTGATCTCTGTTGGTTCAGAGAGGAGGGGTGGGAGTCTGATCCTTTGGGTTCTGTTGGCAAGGAAAAAGTGGATCCAGTCGAGGGCAGTCCCACATATGACCGTGTCTTGTAGTCTGGTTGCAAGTGTGCAGTGGTAAACGGTGTCGAAGGCTGCGGAGAGGTCTAGCAGGATGAGGGCAGCGGTGTGACCCTGGTCGAAGTAGTGTGCAGATGTCGTCGGTGGCTGCAAGGAGGGTAGTCTTAGTGCTGTGGTTACTGCAGAATCCGGACTGGTAAGGGCGAAGGATGGCGATCTCTTTGACGAAAGTGGTCAGCTGGGCGTTGATGAATTTCTTGGTGACTTTAGCTGCGAATAGAAGGAGAGAGATGGGCCAGTAGTTTTTCAGGTCCATTGGGTCAGCAAAGGTTTTCTTGAGGAGGGGCTTGACCTCTGCCCACTTCCAGTCATCGGGGAAAATGCCAGATTTGAAGGAGGTGTTGATGGTGTGGTGTAGTTTGGGTTCTATGGCGGCGGCTCTGTGGAATATGTGCAGCGGGCAGGGGTCTGTGGGGGCCCCTGAGTGGGTGTTCTTCATGGTCATGTTGGTATCTTCAGCGGTGAACGGTATCCAGGTGTTGATGGTGGACTGGCTGTCATTCCTGGGAGGGGAGGGTGGTGTCCGGAGTCTGTTTGATGAAGTTGTCGTAGAGGGCCTTGATTTTCAGGTGGAAGTAGGAGCCGAGCTTGTTACATAGGTCCTGGGATGGCGTGACGTCCGTGGCTTCGTTGGGGGGTTTGGTGAACTGCTGGATGATGTTAAAGAGTTGCTTTGAGTTGCTGGCTTGGGGATTTTTTTGTTCTGGATGAAAGTCCTTCTCAGTGGCTCTTATGTGTTGGTGGTATTCTGTCATGGCGTTCTTGTAGGTGGTCTGGTCTTCTGTGGTTTTGCTGTTTCTCTAATGTTTTTCGAGGTGTCTGTAGAATCGTCTGGCTTCTTGGAGGTCGGTGGTTAACCCAGCGGCCTTCAGGGGGCATTGTCTGTCGGGGTGGCGGGGGGTATGAGCTTCCCTGTGCAGCTGGTGATCCAGCGATGTTGTTTATCTATCGAATTTATAATTATTTATAATCGAACTCCTGAGGCGGAAGCCGGGAGAAAGCGTAAATTGCATTTACTTTTAAAATTTGTTGTATTGACTGTATTTTATCTACTCACTTCTCCCTCCTAGGCACTTGCACTTTAACTATTTATGCTCTGGGCAGTCCCGCGCAGCTGATTGCATAGCTGCAGCGGGCCACAACATCTTCGCCGCCATTCCCCATAGGCCACTGGCCACGCCCCCCTCCAACAGGCCCCGCCCCCCGCCAAAGTCTTTTAAACGCGCTGAATGCGAGCGCGAGGCAGAGGTAAAATTCCTGAGGCGGAACCCGGGAGAAAGCACAAATTGCATATACTTTTAAAATTTGTTGTATTGACTGTATTTTATCTACTCTCTTCTCCCTCCTGGGCACTTGCACTTTAACTATTTATGCTCTGGGCAGTCCCGCGCAGCTGATTGCATAGCTGCAGCGGGCCACAACATCTTTGCCGCCATTCCCCAGAGGCCACTGGCCACGCCCCCTCCAACAGGCCACGCCCCTCCCACCTCCCTTCCTATTAATAATGTGCTTTCCCCGTACGCGCCGTGGACGGGCGCAGTGGGCGCGCCGTCAGCGCGCTGAAGGCGTGCCAAAGGCAAGCCCGTCCGCGCCCTTTTGGGCCCAGGGGCCGTACCCCCTGGCCAAATTGTGCGCCCTCGATTATGCTATGACGCTGATCAGATCCTCGCTCTTAGACCTACAAGAGATCATCCGACAGCTATTTTTAATATGCTAGATCAGTTTCCACAATGCTGCCCTCATTGCTCCTTCCATCTGGATACTCCACAACGATGTTGTAGTCTAGCTTCCCAAGTAGGAACTCACTCCCCTTCAAGTTTAACCTTCCTCAGCTTGAACTGCCGTTCCCTGCCCAATCATAAACGTGAGATTTTCGATCTCCTCACAGATGAATCCCCTGACGCACTTTTTATTACAGAAACGTGGCTTCGCGATAGTTCCGGACCAGACTTTGCAGAAGCCCTCCCTGCTCAATATGCGATTGTAAGGCACGATCGCCCCGGAAAATTGGAGGCGGTGTGGCAATAATATTTAAAAATATTTATCAATGCCATCTTGATCCTGCTCCGTTAAACGGCTGTGAGGCAGCGCATTTTAAGCTGGCTCTCCAACCTAAAACCACCCTTTCAGGCCTACTAGTGTATCGCCCTCCAGGTCTTGCTAACGCATGGCAGTTACAACTGTCTGAACTCATAGCCTCGGCTCTGTCTACTTCTAGTAATTTCTTCATCGTCGGTGATCTGAACGTTCATTTGGACGATTGTAATGACAGTCTGGCCTGCAACCTTATTGCGAACCTTGCTTCCATGAATCTCATTTTATATAACAAGGGATCCACCCACAAGGGCGGACATCTCTTAGACCCAATCTTTTCCAATGGTATCCATGTCAAGTGTTCCGCGGCGGTGACAGTCATCTGGTCTGATCATTTCTTAATTATATGAGAACACACCCACTCACAAACCTGATACCAACACACAGAAAAGGGACTGGAAAAAGTTTGACTCTGCTGCTTTTAATAAAACCCATACTGATCTCAAGCCTGAAAATATATTTGCGTCCAATGATATGGACGTGATGGCCAGTGCCGCTAATGATTGGCTTTTTGAGGCCATAAATACCTGTCTTCCCACTACCCACAAGAAAGGGATAATTCACAAAGCCCCCGCTCCTTGGTACAATGAGAAGCTCCGCATGCACAAATCTAAATGTAAGAAATTAGAACACTTATGGAGGAAAGATTACTCCCTTATATCTGGTACCGCCCATAAAACAGAACTGAAATGCTATCATAAGGCGTGTGCTACAACCAGGGCTATCCACGTCAACAAGACTATCAACGAAGCAATAAATAAATCAAAAACTCTGTTTAACGTGGTGAAGGAGCTCGCTGGTTCACACACCACGGCAACACCCCCCCAGTTATCCAACTCGAAATGCGGTGAGCTTGCCCAAAACTTTATTTCCAAAATTACGAATATACATCAGGACATTTTTGCTCAAAGCAACTTAAATGTTTCCATGACTTCTCCTCAGACTAGTCAACTCATTGGTGTCACCTTCATTGGCTGTCAACTCATTGGTGTCACCTTCGCCTCAACTGTTGTCCTGGCCTGATCTCTACCCGGAAACTCTCTCAGAAACATTGAGCAAAGTCAAGTCAGGATCCCCGCTGGACCCTTTGCCCGCCCCGATACTACGCTCTCTGAACTCTTCACATCTTTCCACTATTTGCAAAATATTAAACCACTTGCTTGATACTGCAACCGTTCCTAGTTGTTGGAAGCATGCTATGGTCACCCCGCTCTTGAAGAAGCCGCTGGCGGATCCTAAGGTGACCGCCAACTTCCGTCCCATTTCTTTACTACCCGCATTTTCGAAAATTTTGGACCGACAGATCCATGTTCATCTCTCAAAATTTGTAACAGACAACAGCCTTTTACATCCATCCCAGTTTGGATTTCGCCCCGGCTTCTCTACGGAGACGACCCTTTTGGGCGTTACAGACAATCTGCGCTTGCTCTTGGATCGAGGAGAAACAGTTTACTTGATCTCAGCGCAGCTTTTGATACTGTGTTACACAGTATCCTTCTCAAATCCTTCGCTGCCATCGGCATTGGTAATAAAGCCTTGGACTGGCTCGCATCCTTTTTGTCTGACCGTACCTTTCAAATCTTTTCTAAGTCATCCTCCTCTAAGAGCTACTCTTCCCCCCATGGTGTACCCCAGGGGTCAATCCTTAGTCCTCTTCTTTTTAATTTATATGTTACACCTTTAGCTTATGTTGCACAATGTTCTGGTTTACACCTTTATTCTTATGCTGATGATTCACAAATTGTTTTTTCACTATCTCAAATTGATCCCACGGTTCCTTCCCCTCTGCAAGCAGGACTCAGCAAAATATCTGGATGGATGAACAGCAACTTACTTAAATGAAACGGCGGAAAGACTGAGGTCTTGGTCCTTGGTAACAAACCCGACCTCTGGAACCTAAGACATTGGCCTACTACTATGGGTTCCCTACCAACTCCATCTGAACAAGTGCGAAACCTGGGAGTAATTATCGACAGGGGATTATCCATGAAAGATCAGGTCAACAAACTCGCAGCCACCTGTTTTACCATCCTACCATGGCTGCGTAAAATCTTTTGGATACTTTCTAAAAACACCCAGAGATCTCTTGTGAATGCCTTGGTAACCTCGAGATTAGGTTACGGCAACGTGCTCTACCTGGGGTCTACCAAAGCTGTCACACGGCGCCTTCAGCTGGTACAAAATGCCGCAGCTTGGCTTCTCTGTGGCTGTCGGAAACGTGACCATATTACAGAACGCCTGAGAGAGCTGCACTGGCTTCGTGTTGAAAATCGTATAAAGTTTAAAGCTTTGAGCTTTATGCATAAGATCAAAATTGGATCAGCTCCCTCTACCTTCAGGCCTTTGTCAGCCCCTACCTCCCTGCTTGCTCACTTCGTTCCTCATCCCAGCATCTCGTCAATGTACCAAAGTTTAAACTCACCAGAATGGGCGATGGTCCCTTTGCGAATTTAGGACCCAGACTGCGGAACTCACTTCCTTTGGCCATTCGTATGGAAAACTGTCATATGCGATTTCGCAGAGCGGTGAAAACCTGGGTCTTCGATATCTAAATTTTCTGCCTGATGTTGTTGATCTGTCTCTTAGCGCCGGGAAACCCTCATGGGTAGCTGTCGCGCTCTATAAATTCAATTAATAAATAAATAAATAATTTATGGGCTGTAGAGTTGGCGTCGGTTGTGGTGGAAGGGGTGGTCGTGGGTGAGGGTGGAGTTGAGGTTGAAGTGGATGTTAGTCCCTCCTGCGAAGAAGGGGTCGAGGATGTGTCCGGCCTCGTGGGTGGAGGTGGTGAAGAGCTGCTTCAATCCGAGGTTGCAAGGTTGGCCAGGAGGGCAGTGGACCTGGGATCTCTGTGACAGTCTAGGTGGAAGTTCAGGTCTCCGATGAGTATGTAGTCCATGGAGGTGATGGCGTGGGGAGCGATGAGGTCAGCAATGTTGTTGGTGGTGAAAGAAGCATGAGGTCCAGGGGGTCTGTCAGCGAAGGTGCCGTGAAGTGTGGTTCTGGGGCTGGTCTGGATCTGGAAGTGGAGGTGTTCTGTGTTGGAGAGGTGGGTCTCTCGTGCTGGAGGTGGAGAGTAGGAGGATGCTCTTGTATGCAATGGCGAGCACTCCACCTGGGCGGTGAGGGCAGTCCTTCCTCTGGTTCTTGTATCCATTGGGAATGGCGGTGGCGATGTCGGGGGTGAAGGCGGTGCTTGCCAAGGTTTCCATAAAGAAGGCGACGTCTGGTGAGAGGGTGTTGAGGAGGTCCCAGATCTCTACTGTGTGTTTGTGTAGGGAGCTCATGTTGAGTTTGGTGCATTTCAGGGCTTCCGTGGTGCAGGCATCCGGTGTAGGTGCAGCAGTTGTGAGGGTGCTGTGGATGGTGAAGGATTGTCTGCAGTGTTGGCAGGAGAACTGGTGGTGGGTGGTGTTTGGCGTTGATCGCTGGCAGTTCATGTTTCTTCTGGGGTTGAGTGCGAGGAGGGCAGCTGAGTCGTAGCGTGGATGGTCGGAGATCCCAGGTCCCTGGCGCTGGTCACAGTTGGGCCGTGGACGGGCACAGACGGGCTTGCCATTGGCACACCATCAGTGCTCAGCTGCGTGCGGCAGCACATTAAATAGGGAAGGGGGAGGGAAGCACAGCTGGAAGGTGCGAGATGGCAGTGGGGAGCGGTTGTGGGGGGTCAGCGGCGGGAGAAGAGTGCCGAAAACCAAAAAACAATGTCAACAGGAAAGAGATAGGCACAAGTACGATAAAGCACTATTACAATGAGGCACAATTACAATGAAGCAAAATAATTGCTGAAGCAGTCAGGGAGCGAGAGGCAGGCAGGCAAAAGGAGGGCCTTGAACACCTACAAGGAGTAGGTGTTGGCAGAGATGTTTCAAGGCATGGGCAAAGTGGGCTCTGGCACAGGGGCCCAGCCATTCAGGTGGCCCCCTGATAGATCAAGCTCTGTTCTACAGAGAGTCCTGCCCTGATGACCTTGACCAAATTCTTAAACAGACTGTTTTCCTATCATTTACTTTATTTAACAACTGTTTTTATTAAGTTTTTTCTTCACAATAACACATACCAGGCACACATTGGTTGGTTAAGTTGCGACATGCAACAATAACTGACAAAACAAGCATTGGAATAGCTTATAGGTCTCGCCTTTGGGACATTATACGTTTTTCCCCATGCAGCAGATTATTCCCTATTAGCATGCCCGCACACTCAACACAGCCAATAGCCACATGAGTGCTGAAACTTCGATACATGATTACCATAGCATGAACCTGCACATATATTCGTGGTATATAAAGTGGTGACAACATGCTGAACCTTCCGAGGTGAGATGGACCAGGATGAACCTGGTGCAGGTGGTGGCGGACTGACCAGGATGAGGGTCAGGCTGGGGCAGGTGAGAAGTAAAAGATGCACTTTGTGGGGATGACAAGTGCAGCAAGTTGTGTTTCTGTTGAGTTTCATGACAATATTTGTCATCCATGATTC
This sequence comes from Lissotriton vulgaris, assembly GCF_964263255.1. Classification (NCBI taxonomy): domain Eukaryota; kingdom Metazoa; phylum Chordata; class Amphibia; order Caudata; family Salamandridae; genus Lissotriton; species Lissotriton vulgaris. Next base: position 1,995,246,192 of record NC_141687.1, read on the forward strand.
AATGGCAGAACAACTTCTAAGCAGGGCTTAATTTGCACCAGTGTTTGAAGGTAGTGGGCATCAAAGCTCAGTTCTGGAGACCAGTAAATATTTTTCAACATCAGAATCAACCTAGAGTAAGGGCTTTAAGTGGGCTAGGCCCCTCGGGCCTGAGACCCGATAGTTATTAAAAACAGATATGGTTGGGCCAGCTAAGCTGTAAATCTAGGGTTAGGATTTGGTAGGGAGGCAGGGTATTTAAAGGTGGGCACCGGGCAAAAGGCCCTCTTTCTCCTGTGAATTTTGTCAGGAGAAGACCCAGAGAGGAGAGGTGCTGCTGCTACATGGTGTGAGGTGTGGGTGGGGGGAGAGGAGGGAACAGTGGGTCATGGGAGGGGCGTTTGAGCAGGGTAGCAGAGATGTGTGGACAGCTGGAGGGCCCACAGTGGTGCAGAGGAGACCTTGGAGCAGGGGTGAAGCACTGTGTGGGGAGGGATGAGAGGCGCGGTACGGAGAGTAAGGCTGGAGAGGGCGAGGGTGGTTTGTGGGGATGGTGCACATGGTCATTGCTGAGCGGCAGAAGGCTGCTCCACCCCCGGCTTCGCCTGGATGCCACCGGGTGAGCCTTGCGTTCTATTGCGACGGATACGTATATGTAGACAGTGACTTGAGCAGACGCTGCGTCTTGACGGACAGTGGCAGCGCGTCAGGACGTAGCAAGATTGCCATGGTGCTTAGAGCAACACAAATAGCATCCCTCATCCCAGGAGAAAGGATCTTGTCGACTATTAAAACCACCCGGTCTGTTGGAGTTCTTGTTCGCGGTTGAGAGTGGGTTTTGTAGTACCGACGAATAAGGAACAAATAGGCGGCTCAAAGCAAAAATATGTAGAAAAGGAAAATATATGCTTACATGGTGGGTTGCATCTAGGCACCGCGGCCGCCTCTGCCTGTTGGGGACGGGTAGTCTGAGGCAGGTGACCCCCTCCCTAATGGCCTAGCGAAGGGTCTGGTTGCAGGGTGGATGGGGGGGTTAGACTGTAGCATAGGGGACCGTTGCCGCCGGTGTGGCGAAGGGTTGGGGACAGTTTCTGTGGGCGCCCGGGAGATATGGGCGGGGGGGCCGTTGCTGTAGGGGTGTATGGCAATGGAGTATGCGGGGAGAGCCGATGGTGATGAGTGCAGGTGGTGCAGTGCAGACTATCACCCTCAGAAGTGGCAGGAGATTGAGCATGGCGTGGGGGATCTGGGGTAGTGGGCAGAGTGTTTGCGGTCCCACGGGCTGGATGGGTGCCACCTGACGGACCTTGTAGAGGCGCACACGGAGGACACGAAGGACGGTGGTACGATTTGGTCGCCATGCAGACAGGAGGGAGGGTGTGATCTATTAGCAGGGGGCTAGCTGTGGAGCATTGGGAAGGCAGTGGAGGTTTCCGCAAGCGGGGGGTGTTGGGGTGCAAATTTGCATGGGTGGGGGGAAGTGGGATGGGTCGCATGGCATGGGAAGAGGCCCAGGGGGATGGGTACAGGGGGACACCTCTAAGGGGAATTGTTTTTTTGTTCTCTCCCGGACTGCGGGAGGTGAAAGAATGCTGGAGGGGAGGAGGGGGGTCAGAGGTCAGGAGCAGGATGTTGTGGAAGCAGGGAATGATGGGCGGGGTCGGAGTTTCAGGGGAAAGAGACAAGCCTAGTGGGCAAGGCTGGGTAACCCTAAAGCAAACACGTACACGCAGATTAGGGTTAGACAAAAAGCGCACCAGAGGCACCAAGTTAGGTAGCTAAGAAAGAGGCAGCAATGGGTCTGATTACAGGATAAAGGAGGGAGGAGACAGGGTTGGGGTATGAGGCCGACCAAGAGAAGGTAGTTCTCGGATAAGGAGGTCAGGGCATTCAGGAGATGACCATTAGGGCGGTCCGTCAAATCGGGGCTGTATCAGGCGCAACAAAGGGTTTGGCGCCATTCGGACAATTGGCTGATTCCTTGAATGTTAAACAATAGAACACAAGTGTAATAAGGTTCCCCACTGCGCCATCAGAACTTGACAGGGGCACCGTGCACATCATGGTAACTTGCGAAAGGTTCTCCTCTACGGTAACTAACCCGATGCTTTCCTTCCATTGGGGATGCTGACTGTCTTGCATTTCACCACCTGTAGCGTATACATGCAGTTACGTTTTGGGACTGCACATTGGTGGGCCCCGAGTAATGCATGCGTGAAAGCCAGGTAGAGGAGTTATTAAAGCTGCACCTGTCCTCATCTAGCACGTGACAGGTTACAATTAAAGAGCATGTCCTCGTGGGCGGGCCAGGCTTGGTCAGAGCAGTGATGCCGTGTATTACTGCTGCTGCGTTGTAGTAATTCCTCCTATGAAAAAACCCCCCAAAAAACAGGAAATGTAGAGCACGTGTAGCGAATGGGTCATTCGCACCTCTGTAAGGCACAGCACAGCATTGAAATGCAGTGGCACACAATGGTTCATAACAAACAAGTATTGAAACGCGCTCACACTTAAATGCAGTGTGCAAATATTTGGTTAATGCACTGAGCCAACGGTGCTGGCTCTTTTGCGATTGGACCACGTCTTCCAGTGCAGCAGAAAGGGCTTTTCCGGTGCTTCCAGCTTTGTAAGTTATGTTTAGCGATAGTTGGGACATCTCTTTTTTGTGTACCCAATAGCAAGGATCTCGGAGAAATACAGCGGACTGATGCTGGCGACTCGGCGACTCGGTTTTGTAGAGGAAGAGGGTAGAGCGCGGAGTCACGGACAGATATGCTCCCTGAACTGCGCCTGCCCAAGATAACTAGAAGCAAGATGCAGGAGCTGCTGGTGTGCGCGCACGGTTGCGAGCAGCAGCATATGTTTCCAATTATCGCCCCCGCGTATGGGCACGATAATTGGAAACATATGCTGCTGCTGTGCGTAACTGCAAGCATTAGGCCATGATGGTGAACATGGGTGGGACAAAAAGAGCCTTTGGCCAATTGAGTGCTGTCTTTGTTAAAACGATGCATGCAAAGGCCAATAGCCTGGGACAAAACTAAAAGCACATGCAAGAGCTTGTGCAAGCGTGTGGTGAGCTTTCTGAAATTCCTTACATAAAGTCGAGCAGAGCATTGCATGGGCGCTGCACTAGGCTCGACCTCAAAAGGAAGGATATTTCTGATATTCGTGTCATTTACATCTTTCTGTGTGCAATTAATCCTTTAGCATTTCACAGCAAATTATACCACTTATATGACATCTTTTATATCTTGCCTGGGGTCAGGAAAGTATAAGTCAGTGGTGTCAGTGATGATGTTCCAAATAGCGTCTTACGCTGTGCCACAGCGCTGTGCCTTCGTTTGTCACGATGTGCTCCATAACTGTGGAGGAGGGGTGTTAAGGAAACTCTGGCAAAATAATACTTAACGGTTAGGGATATCAACTGTGAGCCTGGCGCTTAGGTACCCTGGTAGCAACTATCTTGGCGTTAACGTCTGTCATTTGTGCTCTGGTGCCGGCTGCTAGCTTGGCATAAAGCATGTTCATGGTAGCACTTATTCAGTGGGTTGGAATTCTTTACCTCACTCCTTTTCACTTCTCCTCCCCGTGTGCTCTCCTCTATGGTATACGCTTTTGAGGTGTATCACATACAGGAGTGTGAGAGGGTGTGGCATTCCCTTGTGTGTGTGTCAGTGCAGTTAAGATTACATCCCAATTTGCAGCGATGAGGATCTTGCAGATCCCAAGCATTTCCTCGCATCTGAGTGCAGTGCTTTCTGCTTTAGCCCAGTTTAGCAGGGAGAGTCTCCACATTATTATGAGCTGCGGATCAGGGTCCTTCCATCTTTTTGTGATTAGCCTTTTTGCTACTGCCAACCCCAGATCTAAAAATCTAGACGTGGTTTTATTGTTGTGGATTCTCTGATATAAATGCAGAAGATATACATGCCATTTAAGCGGGAGTGTGCCACCTGTGCAGTGCGCCAGCGTGTCGGCTACTGCCAACCAATATTCTGTTAATGTGGGGCACTCCCATAGCATGTGTACCAAGTCCGCATCTAAGTGCCTACATCTGGGGCATTTGATGTCTTGGCGTCTAAAGTATTGATTGATCTTTGCTGGCATGAGGTACCCTCTATGGGTGATATAGAATTGTATTTGTTGCAGGCGCGCATTCCTTGGAACCTGAGTTGTGCTTGCCAACACCGAGGTCCATTCTGTGTCTGTGAGCTGACATCCTATGTCTGCCTCCCAATGCTGGCAGAGGACCGATAGGTTTGCCGTCTTGTGATGACTGAAGAATGCTGCAAACCATTTGACAAGGTGCCCACCTTGACCCATATTGTGCAGTTATTGTATGGTGAGGTGTGTCTCTGGTTTAGTAGTTACGTCTCCTCATTTAGCTGTTATCGACGCTAGTAGGGAGCGATGCAGTAGAAATTGTCCGGGAGGTAATTCGTCTTCCTCCATTAGCATTGTATATGGAACTAGTGTGCCCTCTCAATATAGATCTCCCATGTCCTGAATTTCAGCAGTGTGCCAGCTTCTGAGTCCGGCTGCTGTGGTTACTGTGTGACCTCTGGGTGTTACCTCCAGAAGAAGGGCTGGAGCGTATGGTGTGGTTTTGCGGGTGATATACAGTGCTGTAGAAAAGCTCTTGTATGCCACATTCAGCAGTAGTCAGTCCGGCGGATTGACTTTTGAACATGGGTGGAATATTACCGCTAGCTTCGCGATCTGTAGGGGGGTTGTGTGGTTGCTGTGTCTCCACTGTGGCGGTCAGCAAACCTGGGCTGCCAGGTAATACTGTAAAAGTGTGGACCTGCCAGGCGACTCTGGTTCACAGGTAATTGGAGTTTGCTGATCCCCACTTTGTGTCTAGATTTTCCCCATATGAAATCTTTTACTAATCTTTCGAGGGGCCGGATGAAGGATGAAGGGATGTAGAGTGGGAGATTTGTGAAATAATATAAAAACCTGGGCAATATTACCATCTTTACTATGGCCACTTTCCCAGTAACTGATAGTGGGAGTATGTCCCAAAACGCCATCTGGGAGCAGACTGCAGTCAGTGCTCTGCCCAGGTTGCCATCTTCCAAGTCTTTTGGGCTTCTGTATATGTGGATGCCCAGGTAGCAGTATGTGTATGCACACCAACGGACATGTGTTCCATCGAGCGCATACTCTGGGACACCGCATTGTTCGCTGAAGGGATATAGATGGGATTTAGTGACGTTTACTCGTATTCCTGCTATAGAAGCAAAGTTTTCCGATATGGTTGCTAATCTCTGTGGGATGCAGTGGATGTCTCTTATGTATAGCAGAAGATCGTCCACGTACAAAGATATTGTGTGTGTCCCGTCTGGTATCTCTGTGTGTATTGCTTCCGCTAGTGGCTCAATCACCAGTGCGAAGAGCAATGGAGACAGAGGGCAGCCCTGCCTAGTCCCTCTGTGCACTTCCACAAGGCCGGATATGTAGGGGTCTTTTTTAACTCTTGCAGTAGGGGCACTGTACAGTAGCTTCACCATGTTGAGAAAAGATTCCCCCAGATGATATTTGTCTAGTGCGGCAAATAGGAATCCCCACTCTAGGGAGTCAAATGCCTTCTCCAGGTCTAATATGAGGTAGCCTGCTACGGCCATTGGGCTTGCAAATACGTGGCAATCCTAAAGAAGCGCCAAAGGTTTAAGGTTGTGTTTCTCAAGGGTACAAATCCAATTTGGTCACGGTGACCCAGGGAGGGGACCACCTGCGCCAGTCTATCTGCCAAAGGCTTTGCTAGTACTTTGAATCTACGTTAAGTAGGGCAAGCAGCCTTTCCTTTTATTTACTTTTAATGTGGGTGATGTGTGAATCTATTACAGATATTTTGCAGAGAAACTATGTATTTAAGTTTCATGCAGCGTTTATATAAAAGTGTCTTTTAGATCAAAACAGGACCTCACATGTGAGAAATGGCAGTGTGTCACAGTGATTATTTCCAGTAATATAAGTGAGTTGCTGCTGTGTTACAATATTAAAAACACACATCACTATCCCTGCACTTTAGGTGTAAACACATTTAAAATTTGGACGAGTGTGCCTATGCACTTTCAGTAACTTGGCCAAAGAGGGCATGAAAGAGCTGAATTTCAAGGCCTCTTCAAAACACAATTTGATGTCACGTGCTCTAATTTTTTTTTTACAATTTAGTTTCCATTATGTCACTCATTTGCAGAACTTGAGTACAAGCTGTGTACAAAACTTAAGCACAAAAATTAATTCGTATTATGTAAATATATAAAGGGAACATTTTTACAGGTATTGAATTGATTTGTCAATCATAATGAAAGGTTTTAACGTGGAGTAACAGAAGAATAAAAAAGAAACTGGAAATATGCAATGTGATCCATTTTAAACACAAATATTGTACTGTTACTTTTGGTCCCATGCACTGAGGAACTGATCATGTGGGACTGTAAGGCAAGAGACTTTTCAGGGTGGTAGGGTGCTTTTTGGTCTGCATCCAGCATCAGCTGACACTGGGCACTGGTTGGATGATCAGCTGTCACTTCTAACAGCTCGGGTCACTGCAGCTCGTGAGGATAAGCAAGGGGAGTAAGTTTTGGAAAGGCACTAGTGCCCACATGCATCAAACTCCAGTTTTGCGATTTTTACCGAATCGCAAATAAGGAATCGCAAAACGGGATGCATTCTTGAAAGTGCATAATATTTGCGATTCGGTAAAAAATCGCAATTTTTACCGAATCGCAAATATTATGCGAATTCCAATTTGCGATTTCGCAATTCCCATTGATTCCTATCAATGGTAATTGCGAATTCGCAAATTGGAATTCGCAAAATGTTGATGCATTCAATGGGTGCAGGGGGGGGTCCAAAGGACCCCCCCCTGCACCCCTGAAATGTATTTTAAAATGGATGTTTCACACACACATGTCCTAAGGACATGTGTGTCTGTAACATGACAGTGTTTAAAATGCTAATTTGAGCATTTTAAACATTTTTCGCAATTTACCACGAGGTTCAACCTCGTGGTAATTTGCACTTGCAATCTTTAAATTCGCAATTTTTTTAAGAATGATGCATTGCATTTAAGGAATCGCAAAATTGCGATTCCTTAAATGCAATCGCATTTTAGAAAATCGCAAAATTTGCGATTTTCAACAAAAACAAATGATGCATCTCAAAAAGCATTTTTGGAATCGCAAACGGACGATTTTAAGGAATCGCAGCGTTTGCGACTCCAAAAATGCTTGATGCATGTGGGCATAGGTTCCAACTGTTGGCAGTTTGTATGGCTCGTGTAACAAGGCACTGCTCTTTGTTTTTTGGGGGTTCACTGAAAAGGCATATTTGAGGAGTTTCCGTCCAGAACAACTTTGACTTTATTACTCATTTTCAGCTAATTCCAGCCTTTGTGATACCAGACAATACTGAATTAAATGATACATTTGCAGAAATTGGATCACTCAAAAACAGCTAGCATCTCAAACTGCCCACATCATCCAGTAAAACAGTACCAAAAGAAAGCTTGATAAAGCATTCATAAAGTCATCTTTATTTGTTTCTGGATTTATGTTATGTAATGTTAATTATATTTCTTAAGCGCAACAGTTACCCGAAGGTGTCCTGGCGCTGGCTACTGCTTTCCAAACAGAGAAGTAGATGATGACCTATGCACTGAAAAGCCAGGTTTTCAATCCTTTCCTAAATGTCATTAACTCAGTGGCATTCCTAATATGGAAAAGAAGCCCGTTGCAAGCCCTTGCGGCACAAGTGCAGACTTTTTTGTCTTGAAACAAGGAAACACATCTTGGTGGCTGTTTAGTGCATTAGTACATCATTTTCAAATATGCCTAATGCACATAGTGCGTGGCTGCAACATCTTATTCACAAATAACCCCACTTTACCACTGGTATTCTCACTATAACAGTGAAAATAAAAACACAACTTCAAGGAGTTTCATCATTCACAGTGAAATGTGCTAATCTTCTGTGTATTTCACTTCCACTGCCATGTCTTTGTTCTTATATTTCTATGTGTTCAATTTTCTGGCTGTAGAGTAACCTTTGGCTCTTCTGAGTAAGAGAGATAGAGTGAGGTGAGGCATTGAGAGTTGGAGAGAGGGGTGGAACGAGAGCAAGGTGAGGTAGATGGATCGGATGAGCTATACAGGGAGGTGAGACAGAAACAGAGCAGAGAATTGCAGAGAGAATTGTGGGACAGAGAAAGGCGTATTGAGAAGGAGGCAAGAAGAAATAGGTGAGGTAGAGTAGAGATAGAGAGAGAGTAGAGATAGTGAAAAGTGAATGCATAGGGATGCAGTCATAGCGGGTGGGAGAGAGACAAAGAGAGTGGGGTGAGGTAGAGGAGGGTATGTGAAATAAAGAGGGAACTAGACAGAATGTTATTTTTAACTAAATTGCCACCAAGTGCCTGAAAGCGCCAGGGTGAGGTTGGGCAGGCAGGGCATACACACTGAGGGGGATATTTACAACAAACTGTTGGAGTGCAGTGTTATGCCAAAATTGGTAAAGTCACACTTCAACATTTTTAAAATGCAGGGATGCGCCGTATTCAGAAGAATATGGTGCACCCCTGTGTTTCCCCTAGTACAGGAGCAAATAAAGCTGTCTAGCACCAGCACAGGCAGCCTTGTGCCATGTTGCAAGAGTGCCTGCGCTGCAGCAGCAATTGGTTATGTGTAGGAAGGGACACCTTCCTGCACATCAACAATCTTGAAAGGTGAATGCTCTTTCCATGTGTGCTACTGAATGCCGCACACTTGGAAAAAGCAAAATACAAGGAGAAAATATTAATTTCTCCTTGTTTTTTGCTCTTTCCACCAGTCTAAGACCAGATATTCCCAGCTTCGTAAATATGGGGCAGCGTCAAAAAGCAATGGGTGTTTCTGCTGAATGCCTACTGCAACACCAATTGCATGCCCCTTTCACACTAAGTAAAGCGTGAAAAGGTGCCTAAATTACCATGCGGCATTAAGTCATGTTGAGTAGCTTAACACCTCTTTGTAAAAACGAGAAGGGGCTATCGCCAACAGAACGTTGGTAAAAGTGACGTTCTCGTGGCGATATCCCTTGTAAATATGCCCCTATGTTTATTTAAAGGTGGATGCCCAACTCACAAATTCAAAATTAATGTTACCATTTGAGCGGGACTTCTGGCTGGCCCAACAACTTTACTAGAAGAACTCTTGGAAGGTGGGGACCCTGACTATTGCCCACTTTACCCATCCGTTTAAAGTTCTCTGTTATAAACTATATGTGAAATTAGGCAACTTAGCCAGTTGCATGTTTATCAAGGAGATAGATGTGGCATGAATAAGAAATATATATATATACGACACACAACTCCTGTTCACCAGCGACAAGGGCCACGACTTTGACGGGACTTCTATTCGGGGCTGCCTAGGGGCGGGGTTTGACTGGTTCAGCCGACACTGCCTCAAGTGCAACTCCGAAAAGTCGGAAGTACTCTTCTTTGGCTGCCCCCTGATCCCAGGTGGAAGGAGTGGTGGCCTGCCGCCATGTTCCCTCCTGACAGTGACTCTGGGTCTGCGAAGAACCTAGGTATTCAGGTTGACAACTGCCTCTCTTTCAGGGGTCAGGTGTCAGGCCTCGCTGGCAGATGTTTTGCGATCCTGAGGATGCTGAGGAAGTTCCTGCCCTTACTATCCATCGAGCACAGAAAGACCACGGTGCAGGCCCTGATTGGCTCTCGCCTGGACTACGCTAACGCTCTGTACCTTGGTCTGCCGGAATACCTCATATCGTGCCTCCAAATAGTACAGAACTCGGCAGCCCGGGCCATCTTTGGCCTTACCAGAAGAGCCAGTGCCACGGAGCTCCTCAGAACTCTTCATTGGCTGCCCATAAAGAAGCGGATCGCTTTTAAGGCCTTGACCGTCTCCTTTAAAGCCCTGCATGGTATAGGCGCCCGCTATCTTCAGAAGTGGATCACTTTCTACCTTCCTTCGAGATCCCTTCGTTCTTCGTCACATGCCAGGGCAGTCACCCCTAGGATACATCGGGCTCGCCGCGGCGGACGCTCCTTTAAACATCTTGCGCCCCTGCTGTGGAACGATCTTCCTCTCGCGCTCAGATCCTGTTCCAATCTTTTGGCATTCAGGAAGGATTTGAAATCCTGGCTGTTTCAGCAATAAGTCCTTTCACCGTGTCCTCTCCTCATACTGCTTGCGCCGCCTGTTTTGTTTTTCCCCTTTAGACCTGTGAGGCTCTGACAGCGCCGGGACACTTCTCGAAGTAGCCGTGCGCTATAGAAGTTCCCCAATTAACATTAACATTAACATTAACATTGACATCTATACTACTATAATAAAGAGAGAGCCCAAACCTTTGAGAAGGGTAATCTCAGGAACCACAGCACCAATTACAACATCCAATAAGGTGGAAACGGCAGTAGCAGCAGAAGGACATAGGCTATGCAGACGCCCACCATATACATTTAAAAGGTAAAAGAACCGTGCCAGCAAAGTAGTCCCTTGTGGGCGTGTCTGCGTTGTGCTGTTGGCGTGTGTCGGGGGCGTGACAAATGCTGGGGGCGTGTGGTATATCCCGCCCTTCATGCCATGTCTCATATCGTGTGCTAAGCCCACCCTGCTCCCTTTAAATACCCTTGCACCCCATAATCATAACCCACCCGTACTCCTTAAAATACCCCAACACCCTTGAACACTAACCCATCTTAACCCTATAAATATACCCTGTACCCCAAAACCCAAACCTATCCCTAAACCCTAAAAATACCCCTGTACCCCAAAACCCAAACCTAGCCCAGAACCCTATAAATATCCCTGTACCTCAAAACCCAAACCTACCCCTGAACCCTAAAATTACCCCTGTACCTCAAAACCCAACCCAAACCTATCCCTGAACCCTAAAAATACCACTGTACCCCAAAACCCAAACCTACCCCCTGAACCCTAAAATACCCCTGTACCCCAAAACCCAAACCTAGCCCTGAACCCTAAAAATACCTAGTTACCCCAAAACCCAAACCTACACCATAACCCTAAAAATACCCCTGTACCCCAAAACCCAAATCTAGCCCTGAACCCTAAAAATAACCCTGTATCCCAAAACCCAAACCTAGCCCTGAACCCTTAAAATACCCCTGTACCCCAAAACTCGAACCTACCCCTGAACCCTAAAAATATACCCCAAAACCCAAACCTTGCCCTGAACCCTAAAAATACCTCTGTACCCCAAAACCCATACCTATCCCTAAACCCTAAAACTACCCCTGTAACCCATAACCCAAAACTATATCTGAACCCTTAAAATACCCAAACACCCCAAAACATATACCTCAGTACCCCAAAACATGTTCCCCTATACCCATACTTACCTTATCCAAACATTTTAAAAAAACATGCTTTTACCATTCATGCATTTACAACGAATTTCGTTGTAAATGTATGCGTGGTAAAAGCATATAAAATGTAATGCTATGCGTTATAATGGCATTGCGGAGTCATGGTACTTTCGAAATGAAAGTATGCGGAGTGATGGTATGCGGAACGAAAGTTGCAGAATAATGGGTGTTTACCCTCCCCCGGTAAGTACATTGGTGGCACAGCGGCCCACATCTCTAGCAACATACTCATATTATTTCACCATCCATTTGAAAAATGCACAGGTCTCTCTCATTGATGAAACAAAAATCACAAAGAACCTGGTCCTAAGGGCAATTAATCTTATGGATCTGTGAGCATCTGTGGATTACCAAAAGGTCATTCCAATCACACCTCTGATTCTAGAGATTATTACCATGTTCCAGTCTATTGCCAAAATAAAAAATAGCCAATCTCTGATAAACATGTAACCAGACAACACAGTACAAACATCCACTAGAAGGACAACATTTGAAAAAATGTGTGAATAGCTAGATGACACCTCACGGGCGCACCACCAATGGGACCCCTGGTTGGTACTCACCAGGATGGCCCTGTTCTCATCATCGGTCTCACCTAGCTTAACGTAAACGTGTCCAACACCCAAAGGAAAAGGAGACAGTGAATGGTGCAGTGTACGCAAAAACTTATATGTGACAAGGACTAACAACGTTCAACATATAACACAACAACTGCTATGCATATAAGATACAGAAACCTTTTAATCGCATTCTCTTGTTGCCAACAGTAAACATATATACATTAAAAGGAGTGATGCGAATACTACCTATCGATTCGCACTCAGCTCACAGCCGACATGTTTCATTGCCTTGGTTTGTATCAGGCAATTTCTTCAGGGCAAACAATATTGAGGTGCCACTGCCAGCGATACTGTGCTTTGCGTGCTGTAAATCAAGGTGGACATATACATATGAGGGACTGCCTATAGTTTTACTGTGCAGTTAACACAGCATCAAATTATTGCATTACACCAAAAATGGACAATAATTACCTAGATGGCAACTTTTGCTTTCATACCGTTACTGATACGACTTTATAAAATCATGGACCCACTCCCGATCGGTGAGTATGGTCTTTCCTCCCTTCTATTTTTATCTGGTAAAGAAAAGTAAAAAAAAGTAAAAAGGGGAACGTCACACGGGCGGACATTAGAGGCAGTAATTCTAGTCTCACTGAATCTGTATTTTATTCCCCATCAGGTCTATCCGTTTCGCAGCGTTTACCAGTGGAGAATACTCGTTCGGCGTCTTCTCGGCACCGGAACGCCGAACGAGTGATGTGTGTTCTATTTACTTTCCCGGCCTCAGCCTAACTCGGCTCTGATTGGCCCGAGCGGTCACATGGCTTGTGTGACGGTAGGATACGAGCTTTTCACCAGTATTAACGTTTTCCATCCTATTTAATTTTTAATTTTTAAAGGTGTCATGTTTATTGTATAAAGGGGGGCGGGAAAAGTGCTCAAGCCTGGTACCAAAGATCATAATCATTACCGGCATAACGAGTGCACTCTGTTGAATCGGGCGGCCATATTGGAACGGTCTACCGGGAATTCCCTCTATAAGCCCATAGAACCCACAGTCCAACATCAGAAGTCACATTGTTATATTGAGTGTGGATAAAATACCTAGTGTCCACTTTTTTATATCTTAATGCAAGGGATTTTGCATTCTAGATGTATTAATTACAACAAGCACAACCCATTATATATTTCTAAGGGACTCAGTAGGTGAATGTGTTCACAAGGTGAATGATATTTATTCAGATTTACTTAACATACCTCCTTACAACACAGTGCAGATAAGGTCTTTCAAGTTTTTAACGCTAATGCAAGGTTTATAAGGGGGATAGTATAAGATATATTAATTCGCGTGGCACAATTCAAACACGTAGGCGAAAAGGAAACATCAACCTCGAACATTTCATGTTATATGTTTGTGTATCGGACCTTAGGTTGCTGAGCTATGGAACACCTATACAGATATTTTAACGTAACTTGTTCCATTCCAATAATTCATTTAATCCTTGCTGTTCGCTTCGCTCCTGGTATATCCAGCGTGCTTCTTTTGTTACCAGGCGTTTTTCCATAGACTGTGCCTCGCCTACCACTCTTTCCAGGACCACCCAGGTGAAGGAGTGTTTATTACGGTGACAATGTTGTACCAACTTTGTAGTCAATCTGCCCTGTCGTATTGTACTCAGGTGCTCTTGTATGCGGAGCTTGATCTTGCGTGTCGTCAGTCCGATGTACTCGAGGCCACACTCACAGTTCAGTCTATATACTACATTAGTAGTGTTACAATTACTGAAATGATTCAGTGTCCATATCTTTCCGGATTTTAGCACGACTGTAGTACTTTTGTTCGTAAGGTGGCACACCAAACAATTCCCATAAGGGTAGTGTCCATTCGGTACAGTGGTTGTTTCTGTTGGTGTTTTCTCTATCATCCTTGTATGGACCAATTTGTCCTTAAGGTTGTGGGCCCTACGGAAGGCGAAACGGGGTGGAGGCATCTTGTGTTCTTGCGTAGTAAGGATGGGCCAATGCTTTCTAATGGCTTGGCGAATCTTCGAGGCCAGCGGGTCAAAGGTCATGACCACTGGCAGACATTCTGATTTTTCTTTCTTTTGTGGTTCTAAGAGGGCTGTTCGAGGTGTATTCAAGGCCCTCTTATTCGCCTGGCGAATTACTTTGCATGGATAGTCCCGTGCTTTTAACCTACTGCTCAGATCTTTGGCTTGTTCTTTGTAGACTTCAGTCGAAGAACAATTCCTCCTGTACCGCATGAATTGGCCTACTGGGAGGTTGTCCCTCAGTGCCCTAGGGTGGTACGATTGATAGACCAGTAACGAATTTCTATCAGTAGGTTTTTGATGCACACTGGTAGCAAACTTTCCTTCGGAGGCCTCAATATCCAAATCAAGGTAGACTGCACTTGTGTGGTGGTACTTCCACGTGAACCGTAGGCTCATGTCCTGCGTGTTTAACCAGTTTAGGAACTGAAGGAGCGAATCTTCTCCTGACCAAATGAGGAGCACGTCATCGATATAACGTCTCCACAAGCGTAGATGGTCTTTAAAGGGATTGTTATCAGATTCGATGACGTGCTCCTCAAACTGTCCCACGTAAATACATGCCACGCTTGGCGCCATCGTGGCCCCCATTGATGTTCCCGTCACTTGAAGGAAGAGATCGTTTTTCTAGCAGAAGTAGTTTCTTGTAAGCGCCAATTTGACGCATTGTAGGATGAAGCTCTGTGGCGCATCGTAAAACCATTCTTGTTTTCTCAGTGCTTTAGCTATTGCCACAAGGGCCGTCTCCTTTGGAATACATGAGTATAAAGACTCGATGTCTATAGTTACGATATACTCAGTAGCCGGGTTGTAAGACATGGAGTCAAGGACGTTCAGAATGTCTGTGGTGTCCTTCACGTAAGAGTTTTGGGTTCTTACCGATTCGCGAACGTAGTAATCTGCGAATTGGGACAGGGGCTCCAGAATAGACTGGATACTCGACACAATAGGCCTGCCAGGAGGGGGCCTGGCAGGCTTGTGTATTTTTGGAAGGATATAAAAGGCCGGAGTCCTCGGGTTGGTGTTAATGAGGAACTCCGCCTCTTTCGCACTTATCCATTTCTTTTCTTTCACATTCACGACAAGTTGTGTGATAATGTCCTTCAGTTCCGGTGTGGGGTCTCTTGCAAGGGGTTGATAGTTAGTTCTAACATCTAAAAGTCTTCGTACCTCCACTTCATAGTCAGACGTATTTAGAATCACAATGGCGCCGCCCTTGTCGGCGCTCTTTATAGTTATTTTGTCGTTATTCTGAAGGGACTTAATGGATTCCCAATTCTCTTTCGTCATGTTTTTAAACCCCATAGATTTGTTCTTATTTTCTATGTCTCTAATCTCTTCCAAGACTTTTGCCTCAAACACCGCGGCTTCAGGGCCGATCGTTGCATTGGGGGGGCAGAAGGAGGAGGGTTTTCTTAAGTTGGAATTAAAACCCTTACTTTCTTCAGATGGTTGTTTCAAGAAGAATTATTTTAGTTTGATTCTACGCATCGTCTCATGGAACTCGGTTCGACATTTGAAGGCGTCATGGTTAGGTGTAGGCACAAAGCCTAATCCCTTATTTAGCACCTTCTCTTCCTCAGCTGTCAGAAGGTGGTTGGATAGGTTCACTACAATGCTATTCACAATGGTTTCTTCCCTCTGCTCCGCGTCATTCGTGGTGAGGAGGTTTGCCATTGTTGTTGTGGTCGATTGCCTCGTCCTCTCCCTCTTCCTTGTTGTTGTTGGAATCCCGGGCCTTTGTTGGATGCTTGGCCCTGTTCTAAAAAATTCCTCAACAGTGTGTGTAAATCGGTGTTAGATGGTTCTGACTGGTTAAATCTCACTCTACTAGTGCTAGGGCCTGGTTCAGGATCTTCTTCACTTGACGTGTTGGCAAACGACCAGTTTGCAGGTGTTCTTTTGTGCTGTTGGAACCGGGTTCCCTTGCCACTTCTGTTACCACCAGTATGTGGTTGTTGTTCTTGGGCTGACTGATAGTATGAGTCGTTAATATAAGGGAAAGCCCACTCGTGTGTATAGCCTTGGAGGTTACGCTGCAGTCCTCTGATCTTCTGTGTCACCATGTATTGCTTATATTCTTCCAGATCTGTTTTGATCTTCTCTAGGTGTTCCTTGGCATCAGCAAAGCTACTGTCACGATTAATGGTTTCCTCTTGTTCAGCGATTTCTTTCAGAACCTCTTTGCTTAGTCGTTGAGCTGTACTGATTATGAGAATTAACCAATCTCTGGTACACTTATTGGCGATGTAACTCCAATCACATCGGAATTTTTTATCGTCTAAGAAGATACGTGGCTCGATTCTGACTATAAGACTAACGGGGGAAGCTCCCGCTTGATAATACTCTGACATAAGAGCTCCATGTAAGGCAATCCTTATATGCTTCTTTTTTAAGTTACTTAGTTTCTCCCATTCTTCCCTTACTTTATTGGTCCCTGTTAGGGGGTTATCGCTAAAAAGGGAGGGGCCTGCTAGAATCGCTGCAATTCGCGCGTCTGAAAAGGCCAGGGAGTTTTTATCCATTACAAATAACTAGAAAGGTGTAATGCAATGCGGCTGTTTCAATGATATACCAGCATGATTAAAAATCAGAGTACATACGTATGGCTATTTACGAAAAAAAATTCTCACGGCTAATCTGCCGTACTCAATATATCCAAATATTAGGAGTCAAGAGGGAAAAACAGGACTAGGTCGCCCTCCACTCAGTCAATCAAAAATCACAAAGAACCTGGTCCTAAGGGCAATTAATCTTATGGATCTGTGAGCATCTGTGGATTGCCAAAAGGTCATTCCAATCACACCTCTGATTCTAGAGATTATTACCATGTTCCAGTCTATTGCCAAAATAAAAAATAGCCAATCTCTGATAAACATGTAACCAGACAACACAGTACAAACATCCACTAGAAGGACAACATTTGAAAAAATGTGTGAATAGCTAGATGACACCTCACGGGCGCACCACCAATGGGACCCCTGGTTGGTACTCACCAGGATGGCCCTGTTCTCATCATCGGTGTCACCTAGCTTAACGTAAACGTGTCCAACACCCAAAGGAAAAGGAGACAGTGAATGGTGCAGTGTACGCAAAAACTTATATGTGACAAGGACTAACAACGTTCAACATATAACACAACAACTACTGTGCATACAAGATACAGAAACCTTTTATTCGCATTCTCTTGTTGCCAACAGTAAACATATATACATTAAAGGGAGTGATGCGAATACTACCTATCGATTCGCACTCAGCTCACAGCCGACATGTTTCATTGCCTTGGTTTGTATCAGGCAATTTCTTCAGGGCAAACAATATTGAGGTGCCACTGCCAGCGATACTGTGCTTTGCGTGCTGTAAATCAAGGTGGACATATACATATGAGGGACTGCCTATAGTTTTACTGTGCAGTTAACACAGCCTCAAATTATTGCATTACACCAAAAATGGACAATAATTACCTAGATGGCAACTTTTGCTTTCATACCGTTACTGATACGACTTTATAAAATCATGGACCCACTCCCGATCGGTGAGTATGGTCTTTCCTCCCTTCTATTTTTATCTGGTAAAGAAAAGTAAAAAGGGGAACGTCACACGGGCGGACATTAGAGGCAGTAATTCTAGTCTCACCGAATCTGTATTTTATTCCCCATCAGGTCTATCCGTTTCGCAGCGTTTACCAGTGGAGAATACTCGTTCGGCATCTTCTCGGCACCGGAACGCCGAACGAGTGATGTGTGTTCTATTTACTTTCCCGACCTCAGCCTAACTCGGCTCTGATTGGCCCGAGCGGTCACATGGCTTGTGTGACGGTAGGATACGAGCTTTTCACCAGTATTAACGTTTCCCATCCTATTTAATTTTTAATTTTTAAAGGTGTCACGTTTATTGTATAAAGGGGGGCGGGAAAAAATGCTCAAGCCTGGTACCAAAGATCATAATCATTACCGGCATAACGAGTGCACTCTGTTTCCAACTTAAGAAAACCCTCCTCCTTCTGCCCCCCCAATGCAACGATCGGCCCTGAAGCCGCAGTGTTTGAGGCAAAAGTCTTGGAAGAGATTAGAGACATAGAAAATAATAACAAATCTATGGGGTTTAAAAACATGACGAAAGAGAATTGGGAATCCATTAAGTCCCTTCAGAATAACGACAAAATAACTATGAAGAGCGCCGACAAGGGCGGCGCCATTGTGATTCTAAATACGTCTGACTATGAAGTGGAGGTACGAAGACTTTTAGATGTTAGAACTAACTATCAACCCCTTGCAAGAGACCCCACACCGGAACTGAAGGAAATTATCACACAACTTGTCGTGAATGCGAAAGAAAAGAAATGGATAAGTGTGAAAGAGGCGGAGTTCCTCATTAACACCAACCCGAGGACTCCGGCCTTTTATATCCTTCCAAAAATACACAAGCCTGCCAGGCCCCCTCCTGGCAGGCCTATTGTGTCGGGTATCCAGTCTATTCTGGAGCCCCTGTCCCAATTCGCAGATTACTACCTTCGCGAATCGGTAATAACCCAAAACTCTTACGTGAAGGACACCACAGACATTCTGAACGTCCTTGACTCCATGTCTTACAACCCGGCTACTGAGTATATCGTAACTATAGACATTGAGTCTTTATACTCATGTATTCCACAGGAGGCGGCCCTTGTGGCAATAGCTAAAGCACTGAGAAAACAAGAATGGTTTTACTATGCGCCACAGAGCTTCATCCTACAATGCGTCGAATTGGCGCTTACAAGAAACTACTTCTGCTACAAAAACGATCTCTTCCTTCAAGTGACGGGAACATCAATGGGGGCCACGATGGCGCCAAGCGTGGCATGTATTTACGTGGTACAGTTTGAGGAGTACGTCATCAAATCTGATAACAATCCCTTTAAAGACCATCTACGCCTGTGGAGACGTTATATCGATGACGTGCTCCTCATTTGGTCAGGAGAAGAAGATTCGCTCCTTCAGTTCCTAAACTGGTTAAACACGCAGGACATGAGCCTATGGTTCACGTGGAAGTACCACCACACAAGTGCAGTCTACCTTGATTTGGATATTGAGGCCTCCAAAGGAAAGTTTGCTACCAGCGTGCATCAAAAACCTACTGATAGAAATTCGTTACTGGCCTATCAATCGTACCACCCTAGGGCACTGAGGGACAACCTCCCAGTAGGCCAATTCATGCGGTACAGGAGGAATTGTTCTTCGACTGAAGTCTACAAAGAACAAGCCAAAGATCTGAGCTGTAGGTTAAAAGCACAGGACTATCCATGCAAAGTAATTTGCCAGGTGAATAAGAGAGCCTTGAATACACCTCGAACAGCCCTCTTAGAACCACAAAAGAAAGAAAAATCAGAATGTCTGCCAGTGGTCAGGACCTTTGACCCGCTGGCCTCAAAGATTCGCCAAGCCATTAGAAAGCATTGGCCCATCCTACTACGCAAGAACACAAGATGCCTCCACCCCGTTTCGCCTTCCTTAGGGCCCACAACCTTAAGGACAAATTGGCCCATACAAGGATGATAGAGAAAACACCAACAGAAACAACCACTGTACCGAATGGACACTACCCTTGTGGGAATTGTTCGGTGTGCCACCTTACGAACAAAAGTACTACAGTCGTGCTAAAATCCGGAAAGATATGGACACTGAATCATTTCAGTAATTGTAACACTACTAATGTAGTATATAGACTGAACTGTGAGTGTGGCCTCGAGTACATCGGACTGACGACACGCAAGATCAAGCTCCGCATACAAGAGTACCTGAGTACAATACGACAGGGCAGATTGACTACAAAGTTGGTACAACATTGTCACCGTAATAAACACTCCTTCACCTGGGTGGTCCTGGAAAGAGTGGTAGGCGAGGCACAGTCTATGGAAAAACGCCTGGTAACAAAAGAAGCACGCTGGATATACCAGGAGCGAAGCGAACAGCAAGGATTAAATGAATTATTGGAATGGAACAAGTTACGTTAAAATATCTGTATAGGTGTCCCATGGCTCAGCAACCTAAGGTCCGATACACAAACATATAACATGAAATGTTCGAGGTTGATGTTTCCTTTTCGCCTAGGTGTTTGAATTGTGCCACGCAAATTAATATATCTTATACTATCCCCCTTATAAACCTTGCATTAGCGTTAAAAACTTGAAAGACCTTATCTGCACTGTGTTGTAAGGAGGTATGTTAAGTAAATCTGAATAAATATCATTCACCTTGTGAACACATTCACCTACTGAGTCCCTTAGAAATATATAATGGGTTGTGCTTGTTGTAATTAATACATCTAGAATGCAAAATCCCTTGCATTAAGATATAAAAAAGTGGACACTAGGTATTTTATCCACACTCAATATAACAATGTGACTTCTGATGTTGGACTGTGGGTTCTATGGGCTTATAGAGGGAATTCCCAGTAGACCGTTCCAATATGGCCGCCCGATTCAAAAGAGTGCACTCGTTATGCCGGTAATGATTATGATCTTTGGTACCAGGCTTGAGCACTTTTCCCGCCCCCCTTTATACAATAAACGTGACACCTTTAAAAATTAAAAATTAAATAGGATGGGAAACGTTAATACTGGTGAAAAGCTCGTATCCTACCGTCACACAAGCCATGTGACCGCTCGGGCCAATCAGAGCCGAGTTAGGCTGAGGCCGGGAAAGTAAATAGAACACACATCACTCGTTCGGCGTTCCGGAGCCGAGAAGACGCCGAACGAGTATTCTCCACTGGTAAACGCTGCGAAACGGATAGACCTGATGGGGAATAAAATACAGATTCGGTGAGACTAGAATTACTGCCTCTAATGTCCGCCCGTGTGACGTTCCCCTTTTTACTTTTCTTTACCAGATAAAAATAGAAGGGAGGAAAGACCATACTCACCGATCGGGAGTGGGTCCATGATTTTATAAAGTCGTATCAGTAACGGTATGAAAGCAAAAGTTGCCATCTAGGTAATTATTGTCCATTTTTGGTGTAATGCAATAATTTGATGCTGTGTTAACTGCACAGTAAAACTATAGGCAGTCCCTCATATGTATATGTCCACCTTGATTTACAGCACGCAAAGCACAGTATCGCTGGCATTGGCACCTCAATATTGTTTGCCCTGAAGAAATTGCCTGATACAAACCAAGGCAATGAAACATGTCGGCTGTGAGCTGAGTGTGAATCGATAGGTAGTATTCGCATCACTCCTTTTAATGTATATATGTTTACTGTTGGCAACAAGAGAATGCGAATAAAAGGTTTCTGTATCTTGTATGCACAGTAGTTGTTGTGTTATATGTTGAACGTTGTTAGTCCTTGTCACATATAAGTTTTTGCGTACACTGCACCATTCACTGTCTCCTTTTCCTTTGGGTGTTGGACACGTTTACGTTAAGCTAGGTGACACCGATGATGAGAACAGGGCCATCCTGGTGAGTACCAACCAGGGGTCCCATTGGTGGTGCGCCCGTGAGGTGTCATCTAGCTATTCACACATTTTTTCAAATGTTGTCCTTCTAGTGGATGTTTGTACTGTGTTGTCTGGTTACATGTTTATCAGAGATTGGCTATTTTTTATTTTGGCAATAGACTGGAACATGGTAATAATCTCTAGAATCAGAGGTGTGATTGGAATGACCTTTTGGCAATCCACAGATGCTCACAGATCCATAAGATTAATTGCCCTTAGGACCAGGTTCTTTGTGATTTTTGATTGACTGAGTGGAGGGCGACCTAGTCCTGTTTTTCCCTCTTGACTCCTAATATTTGGATACTCTCTCATTGATGGCCAGCACCGAAATACACTTTTAGACACACCTCCAGCCACAAGTTCTAGAATTGCGAACTTTAGAGCTGGGGAGCTACGTTCGAATCTAGGCATCAGCTCAACATCCTGTGATTCCAGGCAAATCGTTTTGTCTCCCCGTGCCTACCACAAATGAATGTGTTCTTCTGTAATGTAAATTGTGCTCATGCCATGTTGTTGAGTTTGCGCTATATAATATTGCAAGGAAAAATAAAGTAGGGAAACTCGAGTTCACACACTACTGAACGCGCACTCTTAAGTGCATCAGCAGTGCACTGTGAATCGGAGTGTTTCACAGGCCTGTCGCAGATAAGAAATGCTATCAAAACGAAATCCTACAAAACAGTATACTACTGGCCGGCAGCAATTCATACCCGGACAACGTCGGGACGGGCTGCTAGTATATATATATATATGCCATTAAAACCTTGTGAAAGATATTCATCTTCCTGTGGCCTTTTTTCAAATGGAAACCTGCTCGGTTGGATGTTTAAACGGCTGTCTCCGGTCGTGAAATCAGGCCCACCGACATGAAATGCGGATCCTACAAGTGCCGACTCGGTATTTGAACAATAGGAAGGAAGACGTGCTGGCGCGATTGCAGGATGGTGCCAGCGCATTCACTAATGACAGTTACAAAGCGGGGCAGATGACAGCAGATTCCCGCACCTACCCACTGAGGAATAAATTTGTTTTTATTTGGACAATGGAGTGCGCCCACTGTGGATAACTAATAGCGCACTGCAACACCCAGAAGGCCATGTCCTTGGCCACGCCCACTGAGGCAGGTGTTGTAAATATATTGCGC
Source organism: Lissotriton vulgaris (assembly GCF_964263255.1). Classification (NCBI taxonomy): domain Eukaryota; kingdom Metazoa; phylum Chordata; class Amphibia; order Caudata; family Salamandridae; genus Lissotriton; species Lissotriton vulgaris. Next base: position 1,995,268,807 of record NC_141687.1, read on the forward strand.
GCTATGCAACAGCGCTACCATTCTCCTTCAGCAACATGCCACGGAAGAAGGGACTATTAGATTACCGAAACGCGTCTGGTGTATGGACATTGTTTGATGTGAGTCTCTGTGGATTCATTTGCTAGCAAGCTGCCATTAAAACCTTGTGAAAGATTTTCATCTTCCTGTGGCCTTTTTTCAAATGGAAACCTGCTCGGTTGGATATATATATATATATATATATATATATATATATATATATATATATATATATATATATATATATGTATATTCACTGAAAAAACCATAGGTTTCACACCAGTTATAGTTAGGAATTGGCATTTAAAAAACCTATTAAATTCACTGAAAAAACCATAGGTTTCACACCAGTTATAGTTAGCTGGAAATTTTACTGATATAAAACCATTGAAATTCCCACGTTATAGTTAGTCGGACTCACTATAACTTGCGCGTGCAATGCACTGCTGATGACATCACATATTACATCACTCATGACATGGTCAGTGACATCACTCATGACATCACTGATGACATCTCAAATGACATCACTGATGACATCGTCCAGTGAATGTGTGTCTTTCTGAAAAATAAATATATTTTATATATGTATATGTTAAGGTCGATGGAAGAATAAATGTTTAAATAAGTGTCTAAATGGATGTTTTTAAAAAAAAATTGATTGGTTAACTGGCTTATTAAGTGTATCTTAGTGAATACATATATTAGCGAGTAATGTTTAAATATTTAAATATATGTATCATTGTTTTACTTTGTGTATAAGTGGCTGCATGGGTTGGTGAGTAGCTACATGTGTGTGTATATAGGTTATTAGATGTTTTTTTAGTATCAGTATGAGTGTCTGTATGGTTTGGTGGGGCTGTTACTTAGCACATAGATGCATCAATGACTGACTCACTGTTTGTATGTGTTTTGAAGACAGCATTTGTGTAGGATTGTATGGGTGGATGAGTGTGTATATGTGTGTGTTAGAGAGTGAATGCCTCTCTCACTAGTGTCTTTATGAGTAACTACATATGTTTTAATCTTGTATATATGAGAATTGATGTATATAAGTAAGTATATGTGAGAGTGAGAGATTGAAAGAGTTCCTGTTTAAATAAGTATGTGTTTCTATAAGTGATTGTTTAAGAGAGTAAGTATGTGTAAGTTTCCTTAGAAGTAATGTGCTAATGTGTGTATAGTTGTATATGCAAATAAATGGATGTTTATTAGTTTATTTGCATGTGTGAGTATATGTATGAGTAAGTTTTTGATGACTGTTGGTGTGTAACAGAATGAATAGGGGTATCACTACATATGATGAGTGAGTATATGTATGAGTGAATACATAAAACTGTTGGTGAATGTGTGAATTTGTATATAGATGGTGAAATTACTGAATTGGTTGTTGTAACTGGTATGGGTATATCCACTTTTTTGTTAATGTTAGTTTCTATTTTTGAATATGTGTTTCAAAGGTTACTTTACAGTGAAAGGAGGTCTGTCACTGTGTCACAAGGATGGTGTCATCAGTGATGTCATGAGTGATGTCACTGACCATGTCATGAGTGATGTAATATGTGATGTCATCAGCAGTGCATTGCACGCGCAAGTTAGAGTGAGTCCGACTAACTATAACATGGGAATTTCAATGGTTTTATATCAGTAAAATTTCCAGCTAACTATAACTGGTGTGAAACCTATGGTTTTTTCAGTGAATTTAATAGGTTTTTTAAATGCTAATTCCTAACTATAACTTGTGTGAAACCTATGGTTTTTTCAGTGAATTTCATAGGTTTTTTAAATGCTAATTCCTTTCTATATCGAGTTTCTAACCTTTTTTTTTTTTTTACAATTTGCTGTTTTTTTGTAAGTATTCATTTTTTTTTTATATCATTTTTTTTCTTTTGCGCTCTGGGTGCGCGCTCCGGGAAGCTTTCAGCTAAGCTCTCCGGTAAGCTTTCCGGTGAGCTCACCTGAAAGCGCACCCAGAGCGCTACTGTCGTTCGTGAAAAAAAATATGAATGAAAAGTTAATAATAATGCAAAACATTTCGTACCATACAAATAAAATCAGTTTTTTTTAATAAGGAAAATGATTATGCATTTCTGTAAAAGTTTGATGACGTCACTTCGGCGCGCAACGTAAGTGCCCTCGGAAGCGCCTACGTTCGCGCCGCGTAAAAGCACCCAGAAGCGCCTACGATCGCGCCACGTTTGCGCCCCGGAAGCGCCTACGATCGCGCTGCGTAAACGCACCTGGAAGTGCTCCGGAGCGCGCAGCGTAAACGCGTCGGGTCATGTGACCCTAAAATAACACTTTTCATTGGTTGCTAACAGTTTTTTTTACAATGAATGAAATCCCCACCCATTTCCTTCACTTCTTCTTTCACTTTTGTGACTAAAAGACCTGTTTTTTGCACCTGGATCTTTCGTGATTTACCATGGCTGCCAGAGAATCCAGCAGTGAGGATGAACCTGAGTTCATCAATGAAGAGCCTCCTACCCCAAAGGTGAAGGAACATTTCATATGGAATTTTTTTAAGATTCCAGCTGACCAGAAGAAGGTGAATGCACCAAAAGTGGAGTGCAGGATCTGCAAACAGGTCCTGTCACGGGGTGACCCCCCAAAAAAGTACTCTTTTGGGAACTTTACGATGATCCGACATGTGGAGAGGAGGCACCCCCAGAATTTTGCCCGGGAAAGTGTCAGGGCTCTGGCACAAGAGGTTCCCAGAGATGGGGCCTCTACATCAACCGGAGGAGCAACTTCTTCTGGGAGAGGGCAATCGCAGGAGCAGGTGCCAAACATACAACCTGCTTTTAACCATGGTGTCCTCAGATGCAGATACTGCAATCAACTGCTTACCTTTGGAGAACAAAGTGTCCAGCTCATGGTTCGAGCATTAGAAAACCATCGCTGCCCTTTCCACCCCTAATTTTTTTTGTTCTTTTTGCTCCTGTTGAGCAGTTTCCATTCCCTGTTTTTGTTCCTGTTCAGTTAAAAGAAGAAAACCAAAAGTTCTTTTCAGAACTACCTCCAATTCTCATCAAAGAGCTATATTCTTAAAAAAATGAAGAGTAAGTGAAATATAGTGCATTGATAATTGAAAGGAGAATGAGTAAGAAAGAACAGAAAGGTATGAGAGGAAAAAAGAAGTGAAGTAGGAGGACTGAAAGAAGGTGAGTGTTAGAAAAGAAAGTTATGAGAAGAAGAATGAATATGGGGAATGTTGATATTCAAAGAAAATGTTGAAAAGGAGGGGTGTGGAAGGGTAAGAAAAGATGCATTGCTGGAGTTGAAAGTAGAAGGCCTCATTTATGAAGCCAAGCGTCACTTTAACGCCACCAAAGCATCACTTTTTGTGACACAACATTCCAATGAAAAATGCACCTTATTTATTCATATTTACAAAGTGGTGTTCCTTGGTAAATACATCACTTTGTAAACCCCTGTGCCACATTATTCCTACGTCAGGTGTAATGTATGCAAAAGGGACATATTGACGCAAGAAAGGGTCGTAGAGGTGACACAGTGAATAAACTGGAGGCCTCATTTCTGAAAAGTGACGCATCGCTACGTGAAAACAGCGATGCGTCACTTTTCTGGACGCACTCCTTATGACATTCCAGATATGTCATATTTAATATATGACTAATCAATTCGCAAGGAGTTACAGATATGTCAGTATTTCTGACGTATCTGTAAACACAAAAGTAACGCATTGCTGGAGTGCGTCACAAAAGTGACGCAACTCCAGTAATGTGTCCTTTCACATGGAAAAAGCACCATGTGAAAGGTCTGCTGTGAAGCAGGCGCAAGATTTTGACGCAACAGCATCCTAAAAGTGACGCACTGAAATCTCAAAGATTTCACTGCGTCGCTATTACAAAGCTTTTTGCGGGGGGAACACCCCCTCTGCATGCATTATACCTGACGCAGATATAATGTGGCGCAGGATTTTAAAAAGTGACCCATCTACCTAGATGCGTCACTTTTTAAATATAGCGCAACGAGGCGCATTTTTTTACACCACTGGTACGATGCGTCACTTTTCTGTGCGCACTCCTTATGACATTCCAGATATGTCATATTTAATTTATGACTTATCAATTCGCAAGGAGTTACAGATATGTCAGTATTTCTGACGTATCTGTAAACACAAAAGTAACGCATTGCTGGAGTGCGTCACAAAAGTGACGCAACTCCAGTAATGTGTCCTTTCACATGGAAAAAGCACCATGTGAAAGGTCTGCTGTGAAGCAGGCGCAAGATTTTGACGCAACAGCATCCAAAAAGTGACGCAGTGAAATCTCAAAGATTTCACTGCGTCGCTATTACAAAGCTTTTTGCGGGGGAACACCCCCTCTGCATGCATTATACCTGACGCAGATATAATGTGGCGCAGGATTTTAAAAAGTGACCCATCTACCTAGATGCGTCACTTTTTAAATATAGCGCAACGAGGCGCATTTTTTTACACCACTGGTACAATGCGTCACTTTTCTGTGCGCACTCCTTATGACATTCCAGATATGTCATATTTAATGTATGAGGAATCATGTCGCAAGGAGTTACAGATATGTCAGTAATTCTGACGTATCTGTAAACACAAAAGTAACGCATTGCTGGAGTGCGTCACAAAAGTGACGCAACTCCAGTAATGTGTCCTTTCACATGGAAAAAGCACCATGTGAAAGGTCTGCTGTGAAGCAGGCGCAAGATTTTGACGCAACAGCATCCTAAAAGTGACGCAGTGAAATCTCAAAGATTTCACTGCGTCGCTATTACAAAGCTTTTTGCGGGGGGAACACCCCCTCTGCATGCATTATACCTGACGCAGATATAATGTGGCGCAGGATTTTAAAAAGTGACCCATCTACCTAGATGCGTCACTTTTTAAATATAGCGCAACGAGGCGCATTTTTTTACACCACTGGTGCGATGCGTCACTTTTCTGTGCGCACTCCTTATGACATTCCAAGTAACGCATTGCTGGAGTGCGTCACAAAAGTGACGCAACTCCAGTAATGTGTCCTTTCACATGGAAAAAGCACCATGTGAAAGGTCTGCTGTGAAGCAGGCGCAAGATTTTGACGCAACAGCATCCTAAAAGTGACGCAGTGAAATCTCAAAGATTTCACTGCGTCGTTATTACCAAGCTTTTTGCGGGGGGAACACCCCCTCTGCATGCATTATACCTGACGCAGATATAATGTGGCGCAGGATTTTAAAAAGTGACCCATCTACCTAGATGCGTCACTTTTTAAATATAGCGCAACGAGGCGCATTTTTTTACACCACTGGTGCGATGCGTCACTTTTCTGTGCGCACTCCTTATGACATTCCAAGTAACGCATTGCTGGAGTGCGTCACAAAAGTGACGCAACTCCAGTAATGTGTCCTTTCACATGGAAAAAGCACCATGTGAAAGGTCTGCTGTGAAGCAGGCGCAAGATTTTGACGCAACAGCATCCTAAAAGTGACGCAGTGAAATCTCAAAGATTTCACTGCGTCGTTATTACCAAGCTTTTTGCGGGGGAACACCCCCTCTGCATGCATTATACCCGACGCTATTTTTAAAAAGTGACGCATCTAGGTACATGGGTCACTTTTTAAAACTCTGCGCCACATTATATCTGCGTCAGGTATAAGGTATGCAGAGGGGGCATTCCCCCGCAAAAAGCTTGGTAATAACGACGTACTGAAATCTATGAGATTTCTCTGCGTCACTTTTAGGATGCTGTTGCGTCAAAATCTTGCGCCTGCCTCGCGTCACTTTTATGTTTACAGATATGTCAGAAATACTGACGTATCTGTAACTCCTTGCAACATGATTTGTCATACATTAAATATGACACATCTGGAATGTCATAAGGAGTGCGCACAGAAAAGTGACGCATCGCACCAGCAGTGTAAAAAAATGTGCCTCGTTGCACTGTATTTAAAAAGTGACGCATCTAGATAGATGCGTCACTTTTTAAATATAGCGTAACAATGCGCATTTTTTTACACCGCTGGTGCGTCACAAAAATTGACGCACAGGCGGCGCAAAACTGGCAGCGCAAGGCCTTCATAAATATGGTCCTGGATTTTCCCCGTGCTTCGCTCCCCGGTGCGCGTACCATGCGCTTCCCCCGCGCAAAACGAAAAAAAAAATAAAAAATGTAATGCCCCGCAGGACCCTATTTTAGCCCCCACATCAAACCTAGGGGGTCAGAGGGGGTCTACTCTTCCCCCTTATGGTCATTTGCCCCTTTTTTTTTCAAACCCCTTGTGTCTCGATTTTACCGAGACACAAGATGGCGGCCGCTCCAGACTGTTTAGAATGTTTACAGACACCCAAGAGCCAATCAGCTTTCTGCGCGCAAGTCGCGTGGCGCGCCTGGAGCACTCTCCGGTGCGCGCACCGGAGAGCGCCTATAGATATATATATTTTTTTGAACCTAAATTACTCAAAATCCACTGGAGCACATATCTTGAGACATAGCAAAGGCACATCGGGCTACCAGTCCCTACAATTTTGCCAAGTTTGGTGGAAATCCATTCAGCCGTTCGGGCTAAAAGTGAAATCGACCGCCCTATGGAAATTAACATGGGGAAAACGCGTTTTGGGACCCTCCTTTTATCTCGGCCCCCGCTTGACGTATCCCCCCCACACTTTCAAGGAAGAACCGGAGCTCGACGAGGCCATTTTCAGGAAATTTTCAGGCAGATTCGTCAACCGGTGCCAAAGTTATTCCAAATAGAATTTTGAGATTTAACATTGAAAAAAATCCTAACTATAACTACCTACTGGCGACCGCCAGTAGGTAATATATATATATATATATATATATATATATATATATATATATATATATATATATATATATATATATATATATATATATATATATATATATATATATATATATATATATATATATATATATATATATATATATTACCTACTGGCTATCGCCAGTAGGTATATATAGTTAGGATTAATTCCCTATGGGATTTTTGAACATTCTATGTCTAATAACTTTGGCGTTTGAGGACGGAATCGGCTGAAATTGTCAGGAAAATGGCACATTTTGTTTCTGAGCAGCCCCTGAAAATTTGGTGGAGTTTCGTCAAGGGGGGGCTGAGAAAAAAGGGGGGTCCCAAAACGCGTTTTTCCCATTCATTTTTCCATAGGGCGGTTGGACTCACTTTTAGCTCGAACGGCTGAATGGATTTGCACGAAACTTGGCAAAATTGTAGGGACTGTTAGCCCGATGTGCCTTTGCTAGGTCTCAATATATGTGCTCCAGTAGTTTTTGAGAAATTAACGTTCAAAACAAGATATATATCTGTAACAGCGCTCCGGGCAGCGATCCGGTCCGCTTACTTTTCGCGAAACGGAACTTTGCGCGCAGAAAGCTGATTGGCTCTCTGGTGTCTGTCAACATTCTAAACAGTCCGGAGCGGCCGCCATCTTATCTCTCGGTAGGATCGAGAGAGAAGAGGTGAAAAACGAAGGGGGAATTTATTGAAAGGGTGCAAGGTATACCCCTCTTGACCCCCTAGGATTGTTGTTGGGGTTATTAAAGGGTCCCGTGGGGAAAATAAAAAAAAAATTATTTTTCACGGTAGAAGCGTTTCCCGGGCCGCGAACTGGGCCGCAAACTGGTAGCGAAACGGGAATTCGCCATTTTGTGCTTCGTTTTAATTGTTTTAGAGACAAAAACTATCGCCGCACATCGGCCACAATGCATGAATATCGTTGAAAAGTCAGCGATATTCATGCATTATCCAGCAAATGCTCTTAGCCATGTTATCCACCTTCCATTGGATAACAGAAAGCTGATTGGCTCTCCGGTGTCTGTCAACATTCTAAATAGTCCGGAGCGGCCGCCATCTTATCTCTCGGTAGGATCGAGAGAGAAGAAGAGGTGAAAAACGAAGGGGGAATTTATTGAAAGGGGGCAAGGTATACCCCTCTTGACCCCCTAGGATTGTTGTTGGGGTTATTAAAGGGTCCCGTGGGGAAAATAAAAAAAAAATTATTTTTCACGGTAGAAGCGTTTCCCGGGCCGCGAACTGGGCCGCAAACTGGTAGCGAAACGGGAATTCGCCATTTTGTGCTTCGTTTTAATTGTTTAGAGACAAAAATTATCGCCGCACATCGGCCACAATGCATGAATATCGTTGAAAAGTCAGCGATATTCATGCATTATCCAGCAAATGCTCTTAGCCATGTTATCCACCTTCCATTGGATAACAGAAAGCTGATTGGCTCTCCGGTGTCTGTCAACATTCTAAATAGTCCGGAGCGGCCGCCATCTTATCTCTCGGTAGGATCGAGAGAGAAGAAGAGGTGAAAAACGAAGGGGGAATTTATTGAAAGGGGGCAAGGTATACCCCTCTTGACCCCCTAGGAATGTTGTTGGGGTTATTAAAGGGTCCCGTGGGGAAAATAAAAAAAAATTGATTTTTCACGGTAGAAGCGCTTCACAGGCCGCGAACTGGGCCGCAAACTGGTAGCGAAACGGGAATTCGCCATTTTGTGCTTCGTTTTAATTGTTTAGAGACAAAAATTATCGCCGCACATCGGCCACAATGCATGAATATCGCTGAAAAGTCAGCGATATTCATGCATTATCCAGCAAATGCTCTTAGCCATGTTATCCACCTTCCATTGGATAACATGGCTAAAAACCGCTCTGTGCGTGAGCTTTTTTTTTTTTTTTTTTTTGCTGCGTGACGTTTGTTAACGTTCGATTCGATGGAAATCAGGAAGTGTTGAACACCATTTTGTCACTGCGAGTAAATATTTTGTTATAAATGAATCCTTATTGATAAACATTGTCTGCGCCATCTTGCGTTTTTGTCCAATGCCACAATTTTGTCGTGCACAGCAGCCATTTTAGATGCCTTGACCAGGGCCACTCTCTGCACGCCGTCGATTCTCAGCATGGCTCCCCACCCTCGCACGCATCTCCCCCACGCAATGGTCACCCCCGCTCTCTCTCTCATGCATGGGCCATATACTTCCCCCATCTGCGCTGCTCTTCTCTGAGAATCACACCCTGTGCCCGTTCGACACCTCCCTTTCACCCTATTCACTACCGCACCCTCTGACACTTCTCTTCCTCTGTGTCCGATTGTCCTGGCCGGACCTAGGCTATCACCTAGCCCTGCGGATGTAGTTTATGGCTCCAGCTGTAGAGTATCCAGACATGCCAACCCTCCCGATTCAGGTGTGAGACTACTGATTTCAGTGCTAGTCTTTCGCTTCCCGATTCCTGCAAGGAAAAACCCGGGGGCATATTTCCAACAACTAGCGGTAATTTTTGTCTCTAACTTGTTTAGAGACAATAATTATCGCCGCACTTCGGCGAATTTTATCGCACATAAACCTTGCTATTAGCAAGGTTTATCGCAAATGCGATAAAAAACGGCCGCAATGCATGAATATCGCTGAAAAGTCAGCGATATTCATGCATTAGTCAGCAAATGCTCTTAGCCATGTTATCCACTTCCCATTGAACAAGCGCATGGTCTTTTAAAGATTTGTGAAGTACTCGGGGCGGCGGTGTGTGTGTGTCCTCTTTCAGGAGCGGGCGGGGGGGCACTGGCAGCAATTTGCAGGCCAGGCAGTGTTCAACACGTGCATCACCCTTTCTCTGCCTGCTATTGCGCTCCATGCTTCGGAAAGGTAAGAAAAAGAACGTGCATTTGAGTTTGAAATGTCCGATCTTGTAGCAGTACACTTGCAAAGCCCACACATGACAATAACCCGATTCAAGGCCCCATTCACCCGATTTTTTTTTAAAATATAGTACTCCAAGACAGTTACATTTTAAAACTTTATTAATATTTAAATATAACGAACGCAACAAAAACTGTAAATATATTTAACCATTTTTTGAAATTAACCAGAACTATAACGATAACAACAACAACAACAATAATATAACTTTTATGCCTAAATTACGCAAACATTTAGCTAATCTGCTAAAGGGGGGAGTCGCCATTTCTTTACAATAATCAATAATGAAAAATCCACATCAATAGGGTTGCCCGTTTTCTCGATGCAGCACTATAGTGCAATATACACAGCACCTGGGGTGTCAAGAGTGAACAGGTCTTTCTTTGTTCCTTAAGATGTTATCTCAGAGAATGCTGATGCATTGGTGTCTGTACACTTCTTTGTCAATTCTGTCAAGATGATAACTGCTTTATAAACAGACGATATCTTTGTTTCGTCATTAGTGTTAAGTGTGTCTGAAACTACAGTGCCCTTCTGTTTTTTTTTCTTCAGGCTCTACAGAGTTTTGTGTGTTGTTCTTTTGAGCGACAATTATTCTAGAGGTTTCAGGTTCACTTGTTTTGTTCTGCAGTGAGTTAACAGCTTTAGAGAGTTCATGTTTATTTGCTATGTCCTGCTGTTCGTGAACTGCTTCAGAGACGTCAGCCTCATTTTTTATGTTTCAGTAGATCCTGGACCTGCCCGGCCGCGCCCAAAATGGCGCCGGTGTAAATGGGACTCGTAACTGCTTGTTCTGTACTGGTTGCCCAACCTTGATATCACGAGATACATATGCAGTTTTGAAGCACATGGCGGAGGCTTGTCTGCTGTAGTGGGGCGCCCCTTTATCGTTTCAGTCGCCATTCCGCCCGCTTTTGCTACACTGTGCCTCATCCGCCATTCAGCTGTTTACCGCCCGCTCTTACGGCTACAGCGTCTCGCTCACCATGTAGTTGAGTTGTTCCCACTCTTGCGGTGCAGCGGTAGGCGGCTGCCACAGGACTCTTAAAATGGCGGCCGGCTCTTCGGATTTGGGCCTGGTCCAGTAAAATGGCCCTGGGACACCTTGGAACTCGGACGCTTGTCTGCCAGGGCTTGGGTTCCATTCTCGAAAGCGTCCCCTCAGCCTTGAAGATTGTACAAAAGTCTTGGGGGCCCTCGACTCCCGCAGGCTTCCGGTGGGGAGCGGCTGCCATGATTGCTTGCGGAATGGCCACGACGGAGCTACGAGATGGTGGTGCTCTCATGCTGACGCCAGCTTCAGTCTGAAACATCCAGAAACAAGGTGGGGCTTTCATCGTTTGGGGAAAAAAAATATTTTAATCCAATGAAAAGTGTTATTTTTAGGTCACATGACCTAGTCTTACATAATTAGGAAAAGAAAAGTAAAATGAACCAATGAAAAGTTTTATTAACAAGTCACATGACCTGTTATGCTTACGTTACGCGCTGCGCGGCGCGCTCTGGATCGTTTCCGGGAAGCTGCGCCTTGCGCACCGGAGCACTTCCGGGTGCGCTAACGCGTCGCGTCATATGACGCATTACGCGACAATGCAGGTGCAGAATATAGTCAAAATGTCTCCACCAACCAGCGGTCGGAATTCCACCGCTTTCAGCAGTCCAAAAAGTTCGGTCAAATCTTAAGAGCGGGAGCAACTCAACTACATGGTGAGCGAGACGTTGTAGTCGCAAGAGCGAGCGGTAAACAGCTGAATGGCGGAAGAGGCACAGAGTACCAAAAGCGGGCGGAATGGCAACTAAAACGGTAAAGGGGCGCCCTACGACAGCGTGTCTTCAGGTGAAACGGATTGTGGGACAAGGTCCAGAATGAAAGATTCTTCAAAAGGGAAAAAATTCCGCCGGACCCCGGGAGCCGGCCGCCTATGCCGGGGGCGATCTCAGGCCTCACCAGGGCAACACGACTTGGGGAGGGGGCAGGAGCCAAGCGCCCCCTCTCAGTCCGCGCCATCTCACCGCCCCTCGGGGGCCTCCGTCAAGCGGTTTAGGGAGGCACCGTATCACATTGTTTTCCAATGCAGTCAGGTCCACAAATGGACCCCACTTACTTTGAATAGTGAAGCTGCAGCAGGTGCAAATAAGGTTTAACCCCTTCAGCGCTAATGACAAGGGTAACTCGTCATGGAGTTTCCATTGATTTCAATGGAAATTACATTGAAGTGCAATCAGAGGCATAGCATCCAAGTGGTTAAACAGTGTTACAAGAACTGCTTAGAACTCTGAAGTATGGCACTCAATAACCAAGACTTATGCCATTTATGTAAGGCAGTGACATGGAAGCAACTCAGGGACAAAAAGCATGAACGAACATTCACGTATGAAAATCTTATTTGGAGAAGGGGTAGAATCCAAACGCCCCCTGCCAGTTCGCGCCACTACACCGTATGTGGAAAATCTGAAGCCATCATTCTACAAACTCTCAACGCTTGTTATCAGTGCATGAGTTTCATGCTCGATCGATTGAGCTAGCCGGATCGGGCAATAAAAAGTATAAAATAGTTATGTAAATAGTTATTTAATAAAATGTTTTATTCTGTTTCTTTGGTGGTGTGTTGTGTATATTTATAATATTTGCATAGGGTTTGCCGTTATTTTGGGCGGTGTGGGTGGCGGAGTCGAGCTGTTTTGCAGCCCTCATGGTGTGGAGCTCAATTCATTTCACTATTTTCGTATTTCTCATGAAGGGTTATTCCTAATGTTTGTATTTTACCGAGGTTAAAAAGAGATCGAATTAGTGGTCTACTGATTTTGCTCGATTACTTTTATTTTTTTACACGATTTTTCACTATCTGCAAAGACTAAACAGAGTATTGCGACTTTGTGCTTGTTTGTAAATAGAGAATGATCCAAAGAGAACCAATTGTAAAACAGTAAATGCTTGGATAATAATCAATCAAATGGAGAGACAAGCAGGTACGACGGATTACAACAGGGGTAAAGGTCTGCGTTAACTACCGTTCACTATCTGCAAAGAGAGAGTACTACTAAGAGAAAAGAGGGGAGTGGAGGGGGGGGCAGCGTTCAAAGCACATCAGCGTGCATAAACACGAAAACGTTTTTACCTATCACGTACTTGACATTTGACAGCTTTTGATGTTTGCTATTAAAAAACCATTGAAATTCACAGAAAAAACCATAGGTTATACTCCATATATAGTTAGGAATTTGCATTTACAAAACCTTGAAAATTCAATGAAAAAACCATTGGTTTTAGGCCATATATAGTTAGGGATTTGCATTTAGAAAACCTTATTTTACTCGCATAAAACCATTGAAATTCCATATATAGTTATAAGCGCTAACTATATATCGCGCACCCGCAATCCACTGCTGATGATGTCACATATTACATCATTCATGACATGGTTAGTGACATCACTGATGACATCACTGATGACATCTCAAATGACATCACTGATGACATCACTGATAACATCTCATTTGACATGACTGATCACATCACTGATGATATCATTCATGTGATAATACCATGAACCTCTTCAGACTCTAATATAACCTTAGATACAATCAGTGTAAACAGACAGTCACTCATCCATGGAGTTACTCACACACCTAGTCAGTTATGCCAAAAATCAATCACACCTCCATTTTCTCAACTATACAGTTATACACACCTTACTTATTCAAACATATACTAACACATATTTACTTTACTCTCTTATACAATCTCTGATACATGTTCACATCGATCCATACAGCCACTCACACATTCACTAGCTCTTATGCACAGTTATTTATAGATGTCAACTCTCACATGTACTGTGTTTTACATATGTACTTAATTTGACATGTAGCACTGAGATATCCATTCACTCACTAATACACTCATGCACAGTCAACCGCCCATACAGCTGTTTCCACATGCAGTTTTGAATCTATACATATAGTGAATCAACTACTCACACATCTATGTACAGAGTCACACACCTCCCAGCCACCCATACACACACACTCAGTTTCCCATACAAATACTTGGACAACCAATCAATAACCCATACAGTTACTCATATAGCTACTGATCAACATATGCAGCAGTTTGTAGAACAACAGATATAATGATGCACAAATTAAAACAGTTTAGTCACTAACCCATGCACTCAGTGAGACACATTTAATCACTCACTCATACAGTCAGTCTTGCACCTACTAAATCCTTCATCCAGACACTTATACATCCACTCATTCTTCAATATGTAAGACATATTTTAACTTTACAGAAACATACAGTCACTGGATGTTGTAATCAGTGATGTCATCAGTGATGTCATTTGAGATGTCATCAGTGATGTCATCAGTGATGTCACTAACCATGTCATGAATGATGTAATATGTGACATCATCAGCAGTGGATTGCGGGTGCGCAATATATAGTTAGCGCTTATAACTATATATGGAATTTCAATGGTTTTATGCGAGTAAAATAAGGTTTTCTAAATGCAAATCCCTAACTATATATGGCCTAAAACCAATGGTTTTTTCATTGAATATATATATATATATATATATATATATATATATATATATATATATATATATATATATATATATATATATATATATATATATATATATATATATATATATATATATATATATATATATACTAGCAGCCCACCCCAGCGTTGCCTGGGGCAGAAAGGGGCTGGGGGCAGCATTTGATGCTTTTGTGCCCGTCCCTCTGTGTACACCCGCTCCCGGCCCCCTCCCTCCTCGACTCCCTCCCGCCCCGACTCTTCCCGCCCGTCCCTCTGTGCACACCCGCTCTGACCCCCTCCCGCCCCGACTCCCTACCGCCCCCTCCCGCCCCCTCCCGCCCCAACTCCCTCCCGCCCTGACTCCCTCCCGCCCTGACTCCAATGTGCATTTACCTTACCTGAGCTGCCGCTTCCTTACCGTGCTCCTCACTTCACCGCAGCTCCATGTCCGCCGCTCGTCATGACGCACCTGAGCCGCCGCTTCTCCCCGCGCTCCTCACTTCCTCGCCGCTCGTCATCACGCACGTCGCGGCCAGCGCTACGTCGCGGCCAGAACAGCGTCACGGCCGCGGCTACTTTCAGGGCACTACTTTTTAAAAATAAGTTATATTTTTAAATTTTACGTTTTCTTTTTATTTTTTATCGCCTATGTCCATCTGCACACCCTGACAATTTCTACAATGTATCGGGTGTGTGGATTGGCGCTGTGGTTCCCGAGTTTACCTGGCTCAAAGGTGTGTGTTCTCTCTTTATAATAGTAGTATAGATACATATATATATATATATACTAGCAGCCCGTCCCGACGTTGTCCGGGGATGGCCGATGTTCAGTGTTGCCTTTACTTTTTGTTTGCGTAGAAATGTGTGTTTAATTCATCCGCAGGTTTTCATGGAGCCCACCTAATTTTGTTTTGCTATCCTTGTTGAGAGTGTTCCCCCTGTGTGCGAATGTTGTTGTTTCCCAAATGTTGTAATTTGCGCCGCAAGTGCAGCAAGTGTTACAGTGGTCGCTCAGATGTTTTGGCCTGAAATTGCTTGTTTGTGAAAGGAGCTTTCCTTGTTTACGTTTTCGATCCCTTTACTAATGTCTTTTTTTTGTTTGTTTTTATCGTCGCAAGTACTGGCAGTGTTCCACTGATAACGCAGAGTGTTTGAAATTCGGAAGTGTTTGTGTAAGTTTTAAATTTTGTCCGCAGCATACGTAATCATTCGGCGCCTTGTGAGTAAAGTCTTGTTCATGTTCCGTCGATTGGCTTTCTTGTCTAAGACATGGGCGCCTATTTGTTTACGTTCCTCCCCCTGTGACAACGTATTTTTTTGATACGTTTTGTATCGCAACTCGTGTGAGTGTTAATCATTGTGTGTCGTGATTGGTGGGCTGTGCGAAGTAACATGAATGATAGGCGTCCCTTTTTGTAAGCCTGCCCCCTGTATTATTATGAAGGCGCGCCCCATTTTGGATGTCATCCCACGAAGGCGTTAATGTTTGAAGGGTAACGCCGACGAATGCGCGAATGTCGAGGCGAGTGATAGGTGGCCCTTTGCAAATGCGCGGGATGCACAGTTAAGTGTGTGCCTTGCACAGTGAAATCATTGAAATCGCATTTGCGCTATGCACATTGAAGTGTGTGGTGAAGTGTGTGCCTTGCACAGTGAAATCCGTGAAATCGTTTGCCATATATATGTTTGTACTTTGGGCCATGCCCCTGTAAACACCCACATCTTTTCTTTGACACTTCCACGCTAACGCCCACAAGGGACTACTTTCCCACTTTTGGCGTTTTTGCTTTTTTAATGTATATGGTGTCCACATCTATTGCCTATGTCCTTCTGCTACATCTCCCCTTTCAAATGGTGTATTGGGTGTAGTGATTGGTGCAGTACTTTTTGAGTTTACCTGGCTCAAAGGTTTGTGTGTATATATATATATATATATATATATATATATATATATATATATATATATATATATATATATATATATATATATATATATATATATACATATATATATATAAGCATTACACTGAAGTTTGTTGAAGTAGCAGCACACAGAATGAAAGCTCTTAGTCTAGATGTGTATGCTACTATAAGCCCCAGGTCGTGTCATTACAGCAACCATACTGCTGTACTGAACAGTGAATGGTCTGCTAGCACAGATCCACACCTGCCCCAGTGCAAGGAGATGTTGGCAGTCATGCAAATGGTACTTTATATGCCAGTGTAGAGTGGATGACAAATGACATATTAATTATGCTTAACATACCATATGGGCAATATGGGAATTTTCATGGCAAGGGTGGTTATTATACAATGGCAAGTTGAAAACTGGGTTGGAAATGGTGCTTCATGTATAAATGTGTAAATAAGCATGACAAGTGTATGTTATATGCTGAGTCAGTGTGGACCATTACGTGGAGATACTACTTACATACTAGGAAAGGTGTGACTTCTGGCATTGTAAAGTGTGCTTTAAATACTCTGGATATTGTGAATAATGGCATCACCATTGTGCTTTACATTCAGGAGGGGGCATTTGAATACTGGAGTATTCAAAATGTGCTTTGTATGCTGCTGGGAATTAATGTGGATAATGGTATGCCAATATTTGCTTTGCCTACTTGAACAATTTGGAGACTGGCACAGTGGTGTATGAATACTGAAAGAATGTATAAACGGACATTGCAGGGTGTGATATTACCTACTGGTGGTTGCCAGTATGTAGTTATAGTTAGGACCGTGTTTCCATAGGAAAAGCGTTCCTTGACATGCCTATAAATGTGGGGCCATTTAAAGAATCGTCACAAAATATTCACAAAAAAGTGCCCCAGTAAATCTTGTTGTGGATGGTAAGTTTGAAGGTGATCCATCAAGCGGGGGCTGAGAAAAATGGGGGGGAAGGGTGGTAAAAAAAGTGTGTCCCCCATGTTAATTTCCAAAGACTCTTTAGTCGGGCCTGCAACCCAAATCACTTGATGGAATTACACCAAATTTGGCAGAGAGTAAGATTTTGTTATGCAGATCACTCTTTCAGTTATTTGGTGTAAACCTGTTCAGTAGTTGTTATATATATATATATATAAGGATATCTGAGACCGTAGCTAATTTGCAAGCAATAACGAGCTTGTGCAGGCAAAGGCAGAGCTCTGATTGGCTGCCAGTACTTCAATCAGGAAGTGTTGGTAACTATCTCGGGACTCTGGTTCAGCTGAGTCTCCAAAAAACACATAAAACAAAAAAAGGGGTAGGAATCCCGGAAGAGCAAAAAAGCATTTTTGCCACAAAATCATAATGAATTTGCGGCAAAACATTTTTTTTTAAATGAGCGTGGGCTCTCGCGCTTGTTTTTTCTAAGGCCTCTGGCTAGGCCAGGTCCCAGGGCATGTGGACCGAAAAGAAAAAGGGAGGGCGGGCGCGTGGGCCCCACCCTTCTAAGGCTCTTTTTTTTAACCCTGGGGACCACCACCATCCTGTGGCCTCCCTCGTAGTGAGTATCAGGGACATGCAAACGTCCTATGGCAGGCAAAACATTTGAGTCTCAAATCAGCTCTTAAGAGTCAAACCTTTTAGAGCTCCAGCTGATTGGGGTGGGAGAACACAAGGCTGAATGTTTGGACTCAGTAAGTTGAACAGACCAGGGCAGTGCGCACAAGTGGCACCCAGGCCTCTATGCAGCCAAAATATACCCTCATAAATATCTCTGTGGGGTACCAACTCTACTGGAAATGGCACCCTGCTGGTTGTGGTTGCAGATTCTCCCAGGACGGTGTTGCCTCAATACTTTAATGGTTAATGGCACCTGAACCACTGGTTGAGCTGGTGAGCCAGAGGCACAAATGCTTCATAAGATGCCTATGCTGCAGGATTGCAGAGTGCTTCTTAGCGCACTGCAGGGAGGCCCTGCCCTCTTGAACAACCAGTGCCATCTGTGCCTCCTGCCACTGTGTATGATGGGGGAGTAAGTACCCTAAAGTCCATAGAGGCAGTAGAGATGGTGAGCCCTCACAAGTGCTTCCTAAGCTGCCCGTGCTGCAAGGTTGCAGAGCACTTCTTAGCGCAATGCTGGGAGGCACCCCCCCCCCACGGAAACCAGTTGCACGTGCGCCTCCTAGGGTTTTGTATGATGGGGGAGTGAGTCTCCTAAAGTCCTTTGAGGCAGTGGAGATGTTGAGCCCTCACAAGTGCTTTCTAAGATGCCTGTGCTGTGGGATTGCAGATCGCTTCTTAGCGTGATTCTGGGAAGCCCCGCCCCTTCTGACAGTCAGTTGCACCTGTGCCTCCTGGCACTGTACGTTTTGCCCATCTCAATATATTAATGTTGTATTCATACTGACTGCTTACAGAACTTTTTTTCTCTCACAGCTACTCAGAGACCCACTCGGAGACTCACACACCCACTCAGAGACTCATGCACCCACTCACAGATCCACTCAGGCACTCATGCACTCACACACACTGACTCACACTCATGGAGGTACTTGCAATTGCAAACTCACTAAGACACTCTCACACCCACTCACAGGCCCACTCACTCACACAGACACTTGTGCACAACTCATAGACTCACTCAGACACTCACACATCCACTCACACACCTATTGAGACACTCATGCACTCACTCACACACCCACTGAGAAACTCATGCACTCACTTACACACTCACTCTCAAAGGTTACAGGTTACAGATAGGGAATACAATTTTAAAAATGTTAGAGGGATCGGATAGTTGGCACATACCAATAAAACGCTTTAGAAATTCACAAAAAAAACAAAGGTACCAGGGACGTTATAGTTAGGAACTAAGATTTAGGAAACCTTAGAATTTTACTGAAAAAAGCAGGTTACATGGATGTTATAGTTAGGTTCAGATTTAACTTGTACAAATCCATTTAAATTAAGCAGTTATAGGTACTTGAGCTAACTACAACTTATGCCCCTGCAATGCACTGCTTATGACCTCACAAATTACATAACTTATGACATGGTCAGTGACATCACTGATGATATCTCAAATAACATCACTGATTAGATCTTCCACAGAAAGACTAACATACCTACTCACACCCCCATACAACCTATCTTACACCAACTCAAACACCCACACAACCACTCACATACCCATTCAAAGACCCTTATAACAACTGACACACATGCTCACTCACTCATACAGGCACTCACAAAACCACTCACCTACCCATACAACCAATCACACAGCCCCTCACACACCCATACAGCCAATCATACACCTGCTCACACACCCATACAATAACTCACATACCCACTCATACACCCACACAGCCACTCAAAAAACACTCACTCACTCATGCAGCCACTCACCCATGCAGCTACTAACAGAGCTACTCACTCACCCATACAGCCACTCACATATCCATTCACTCATCCACAAAACCACATACATACCAATTCACAAATGTATACAAGCACTCACCTACATAGCCAATCACGCAGAATCTTACTGTGCAAAATAGCCCCACTCACACCCACTCACTTACCCATACACCCACTCAATCAGCCACTGACTTACCCATACATCCACGTACACACCCCAGTCACTCACCCATAGAGCCATTTCGACAACCACCCCAGTCACCCATACAGCCACTCACATACAAACTCACCCACCCATAGAGCCACTCACATAGCCCCTCAGTCACCCATACAGCTACTCACACACCCACTTATTTGCCCATAGAGTCATTGACACACCAACACACACACCCATTCAGCCAGTCAAACACCCACTCCCACACTAATACAATCATAGTGCCACTCAGATGACATATATTAGAAACAGTAGCACTCATTATTAGTATAATGAGAATAGTAATTTAACTTATGCAGTAGCTTAGTATATATCTTTAAGTCTCAGAAACATTTACGAAACACTTACACTCACTGGATGATGTCATCAGAGATGTAATCTGAGATCTCGTGAGTGATGTCATCAGTGATGTCACAGACCATGTCATGAGTAATGTAATATGTGAAGTCATAAGCAGTACATTGCTGGGTGTAAGTTATAGTTAGCTCAGGTAACTATAACTGCTTAATTTCAATGGTTTTGTGTGAGTGAAATCTGAGCCTAACTAGAACGTCTCAGTAATCTGTGTTTTTTCATTAAATACATATGTATATTTCGGCAAAACACCGATAGTGGCATTATGACAGTGAAGTGATCACCAACACTGCTGCCTAATGCCTGAGCATTGAAGTATTTGAAGGGAATACTTAGGGCCAAATTACAAGTCTGCTGTCTGAGGACCACCAGACTCGTGGGTGCTGCAGTGGAGTTCCAGTCACCACTGCACTGGCGGTCCAACTGCCAATTTACAACTTTGGCTGTTGGTGAGCCATTGAGCTACCGCAGCCGCTAGGGAAATTACGTTCACTGTCAGTAGTGTGGTGGTCAGGTGGTAAGTAATATGTTGGTGGTGTAGTTACAGCACCACCATGCATATTACAAGTCTCAGGACTACCAGATGTATTATGGAAGTCTATCCTCCATGAAAAGGCTGGCAGTCCTGAAAAAAAGGGGGGCCCTACAGGGTCTCCTGTTGCCCATGTGCATGGGGATGCATGCACTGGGGCACAACATGTGCTCCCCCGGTGTGCATGCAACCCAGTTCCTGCATGGCATGGACTTTACAGTCCATGCCGTGCTAGAACTATTTTTGGAGTTCCCATTGCGGGTCCTATTTTCATAGGCACTGCCAAAAACAGCCCACCAGACATGAGGAAACTCGTAATCTGGCAGGCGAGGCAACCACGGGTTTGCCAGTGCTGAAGTGGGCCATTGGTTAGATAGTCTGCACCCCCACAGCCAAACTCATAATCAGCCCATAGTCTGCAACAATCCCAAACAAGCATTTACAATGCAACGGTTTCGCCTTTGTAAAAGTTAGAGCTATTGGCATTGTAAATGACAATTTTTTTATTTATGTGTTGGTTTTGAAAACAGATAAATTAATGGCATTGTCATTTACAATGCCAATAGCTTAATCTCTCGCAAATGGACGATGGTTACAAAAATTCTTGAAAAGTGCTCTATAGAATCAGGAGGAGTCGGGGAGGGATAATGAATAGATATAGAGCCAAGAAGGAAAAACAAATTAAACCAGGGTGTCCTGGGACAGCAATTGGGTACCTTCTGACACTGGGGCAGAGAAGTCCATGCGGGGAGGGCGGGAGCAGGAAACCATTAGTCTGGACCTGGGGTGAAAGGAATAGGGGTAGGGCAGGGAAACACGGCGTGAAAAGGTAGGTAAATCTCAGCCAAAAGGTTACCTTTAGCAAGTAAATCCGAGGTGGCTGGGCGGCGAATGATTCGATCCAGTCCACATCAAAGGAGGCAGCTGATGCGAAGTGGGTCTGCAATCTGGGAGTAGGGATGACAAACAGCCCGGGGTAACTACCAGCACGTATGGCAGAAGCACACGGAAAAGTACTGTCTGGGGCATCGTAAGCTTACCTAGGAGAAGGTTCTAATCCGCAGCATGGATGCCGATGTCTGCAGGGCGGAGAAGAAATCCGATCAGGCCCTGCAAGGTAGTGTTTCAAGGGTCCGGGAGGTGTCCGGTAGCGAGACTAGTAAAGCGTCACACTCTTACTAATCAACGGTTCCATGTTAAATGGAAACCTGCAAGGGGAGGGTGGGGTCACGTGGGTGTAAGGGGATGTGACGCGTGGGAGGAAAAGGAGCTGGTGCATGCTCGCTCAGGGTCATCAAGGGCATGTTTGTGCATGCAATCCACTGCACATCCAGGAGACACGGACAGCGGGAAGGGGGGCGGGAACGGGCACACGGACAGCGGGAGGGGGGGCGGGAATGGGCACACAGACAGCGGGAGGGGGGCGGGAACGGGCACACGAACAGTGGGTGGGCGGGAACTGGCGCACGGACAGCGGGTGGGGGGGTTTCATGAAGTGCTCTCTGAACTGCGCACACGCATTTTGCTGAACAGGGTACTTAAGACATACTTGATATGGTCGTCTGTCTGTGCTTCAACGCAAGGATGGTCTGTGTTCGTCCTTTTAACTGCTGGTCCAAACACAGCGTTCTGGACGCCTCAGTGACCGCCTCCCGACCCTGCTTCTTCTCCTGTTGTGGACAGATTTGGCGGCTATGCCACATCCGCCATGATGGATCACAATCACCCACTCTTGATACAGCCCACCAGCCCGTGGCTTGCCGTTGCATCTGCGCAGTGAAACTGCCTTGTGTACCCCGTTCTGTAGCCATATTAGAACAAGGGTCGGTAGCTGTTCGAATACGAAGCTACTGCCCGGGCGCCATCTTCGGAGAAATGACCAAAACAAACCTTTAAAAAAAACACTGCCCACTGCCGCATGACGTTCTAAAAGGGGCGGAGCTAGGAAAAAATCACCGGAACACCCACGAATCTGCTCCAACATTTACTGGCACATCTCTCTTCCAATAGCTATCCTCCATTTATAGAGCTAGCCAATGGAAGACAGAGGCGGGTTAAAGCCCCGTACTGAAGAACAAAAGATTTTGCCTGCGCGACACTGCTGCACAGTGGACGCCAGGCGAAACCTAAAAAACGACTTGGCACATTGGGCAGCATCTCCCACCTGGAGCTTACATCAGCAGCCTCTGCTGACGAAAGAAATCTAGCACATTTGAGCAGTAGTTGAAGACTGGCGCAATGAGCAGCATTGTCTTAGCAAGACCTTGCAACGTTTGAGCAGCACTAATATATAAAGAAAGTAACCAATTGTACAAAAGTATTTATTAAGGTCTGTTACCTGGCACAAAATGAGACACATAAATAATGTCCTGTCAATGACACATACTGCTTGGTTCAGACCCAGAAGTATTGCCTTATTTCATTAATTCCATGCCGTATCTTCCTGTAAAATGTATGGTATTTTTACCACTATATTTGAAATATTTCTTCTTTGGTCCCTTGTATCCAGATTTTTCTCAGTGGAAGAAACTCCTCTCAGCACTATCTGGAGGAGGTTGATTTTGATTCAGTTTCCTGCTATTTTGATGCAGCCTTTGAAATAGGTTGATCAGGTCCTGGTTCTCGTTGAAGCCTGTGCTCGCCCCGAATGCAAAAAGGGAAAAGAAGATATTTTGCAAAGAATAGGAGCATTATAAAGCTTCACAGAAAGGTGATCGATTTGCAAAAATATTGATTGGAACTGAAAAAAATCTCACTAAACGGTTTTGATACTCCTTAGAAATGATAACCATCAAAGTAATCGTTGAGTCTTACAAGACAACCCACATAGGAAGCTGCCACTGTGAAATGTAAAGACTCAGCAGACAACTCTTTTAATTAACGAAGACGTCGTCAATCTTTCTGGAGGAAGTTCATTTATTTTATAGTGCTAGCAGAGATTTTATTGCATGACTGAAGTATTTTAATTACACAAAGAATTAACCGGGGCAATAAATTGCAGCAGGTCCTGTGAGGGGGCTGATATTTTAATTTGAAAGCAATGTTTATCATGGTGGAAAAGGGACCAACCATGTTGCGCTGCTCGCGCTGCGAGTACATAAACTATACATGGATGCGCCTCTGGAAAAGCCTGTGTGACTGCTGATAACGTTCCCTGTCACTGAAGTTTTATAACCTGAAAGGATATACTCCTCAGCATTTTCCAATTTGAATGAATCCATTTTCTTAGGATGGTTTTATGAGTCCAGTGTTGCTTTTTGTGCAAGGGGTCTGCCCACTGTGCAGGGGATGTTATTCCCCCAGCAGACAGATCATTGCTGTTACCCAGGACGCTAGAACAGGCGCGGGTTACTTATTACTGTTTACCTGTTTACTGTAAAAAACTTAAAGACACATTATCCTGTACATAAAGCACTCTATGGCTCCTAGATTGCCTCTTTACATTAAGCATATATTGTGGCAGTTTCCACAGTGCCTGTATACTTAACGTCAGTGCTTTAAATGGGCTGGTGCTCACCGGTACTAAATACTGTAAATTCAAATTTACCCCCTATCAGTACCCGAACTTCTCTTTAGCCAGGGAGCGTGGCGGTACTGTGATGAACAGCATGATACCAATCCGATGACAGCCAGCATCATCGGATTGGGAAGGCGGGCAGTCGGGCATCGACCGATGGGCCGGTGCCCAGGGGTCACCGGTGGCCAGTTTTTGTTAGCTCTATCAACCGGCCCAAGGTGCCTTACTGCCTCTTCCTAGCCCAGCCACTGTAATGTGGAGCAAGCGTCATGGCAGGGTCGGAGAGGGTAGCTTGCAGCAACGTCGCTCGGTCAGTATTCTCGCCCCTGAAGAATTTAGCTTGGCCCCCGTGGGGCCGGGACAGATGCTCACTTCCCTGCTGTGCTGTTAAACTGAGGCGCCTGGCTGGGAGCAGGTTATGCGGCTGGTGGGCCATTGTCACCTCAGCTCCCTGGATAAGCAGCAGCAGCAGCTCTGTACTTTACCCCTCCCCTGCTATCATGGTCTGGGACTACCGGCCACCCCCCTCCTTACTACACAAAATGCATTACTTAATTCAACAAGCCAACACATGGGTCTTTGGAAGGCAGGGGGTCAGGGACCCCCTGGCCGTATTTATTATCCCCACCACAAAGGGACCGGGATATGGGAGGGGCCGGGCCCCGCCATGCATGCGTGGTGGCCGATTGGCCCCCCCTTTTCTGACATTGCCCTGAGGCTATACTTGGCTGGGGAGGATAAGGGTGTGTGAATGGGCACCGCGGAGGGCCTATTGTTGGCACCTTAGTGCCAGAGTCTTTCAGGTCTTGGTAGACAGACGGGTCTGTAAGTTTGAATAGGCCTCACTGTGAGGCATTTTTCAGTGAGAAAAATTGAGAGGATTTAATGTTAAGGTCAGCGCTGCTGAATTTGGAGATAGGTTCCAGTCCCATCCTCACCACAACATGCTGTGATTCTGGGCAAATAACCTAATTGCCAAAGGCCTAAGAGAAACATAATTTTGATCTTTTATAATGTGACTGGTGCTCATATAATCACTGCCCTCGGGCTGAGTTTACTCTAAAACTACAATAAAAAGTAATCTTCTGTTTACCATGTTTTAAGAGTCTCCATCAGGAGTTGTGGCGGTTCAGCCACTTCCTTTCACCTCACTCTACCAGCCAAAAGGTAGAGCTTCTAGCTTTCACCAATGTGTCTGGCTCTATGAGCTTTAAAATATGTAACTTATCAAACATTCCCTAAAAATGAGCCCAATGAGACTAGCCAAATGCTGTTTTATAAATGAGTGAAATCCGCGAATGTGGGCCACTATTTTAAGGGGTGCCCGGGCCGAATTGTGATCCCAATCCGACCCTGACTGACAGCCCGAGGTTAGGGATGTCTACCAGTGCGGGACAGGTGCAACCCTGCCACTGAGGAGCTGTGAGCTGCTCCCAGCATGTGTGTAGCCCTGTGATGAGTTGCTTCTGAAGACAACAACATTCGTTTGAAATTCCTCAGACTGCCAATGCTTGGCGACGACGTGTATCACTACGTGATTTACAGTGTAGGCTGTATTTAGGCCCCGTGCTGCCATTCACACACCGCGTCTCGAGCCACACAGGGTATCCTGAAGAAGTTATGGATGCGCCTTTCTTTGGCCAGGCCGACTTGGGAAGGCTATGACGGAAGACAGTGGAAATAGGTGCGACTTGAAGAAGCACGATGGAGCATTCTCCATCTGCCATAATATGTTTTTTGTAAAATAGAAACATATAATCGTCCAGGGAAAATTAATCTGTTCGTAAAATATAAACACATCAAATATAATTAATTAATGCTGTGCGTGCCTGGCTCAATGCACAAGTGCCTGCACTGTGTGTGCTCGCATAAATGAAGTGAGCGTGTGTTTGAGTCTAGTGCCCGAGGCTAAGCAAATGCTGCCAGCACCTCCATGCAGTCCTGCATGCCCTGCACCCGCCCTCTGCCGGCAAGGACCTATGAAGATAAGGAGGTGAAAGGGCCGGTCTGGGAAAAGAGGACCAATTAAGAAGAGTTGACGCCAGACACATCAGGATTCAGGAGTGTGGAAAGTGTCTTGAGAGCGCTAGAACGACCAGGAAACTTTTGAAGCAAGAAGTGAAGCATCTAGAAGGAAAATGGCTGAGCTAGAGGGATGTGAGCAGACCGTTGGGATTTGAAGGGCTCAGGTGCATTTAGCCTTTTGGCCCGGTGAGAGTTGCCACATAGAATAAAACTTGCCAGTGGACCCCTTGTCACTGCAAGCCTCTGTGTCTAGCCTGCCCTGTGTCTAGCCTGCACATGCTACATGCCCCATGCTAATTGGGGAAACTGTGAGCGCTGCCGTACTATTGTATAGCTTGCATGGAAGGTCATAATAATCCTTACTTATACGATGCGCTTTAATTGGTGTGCTTTTTACCCATATCGCTGACATTCACATGTCTTCCCTATCTAAGCACTGTAAATAACAGCTGTTACTTTAACCCAGTTTTCATAGTACTCAATTTGCTAACCTTCAGTCTTGAACCAATTAAATGCAACTGGCGCTCATGTAAAGCGTTCCAATTGCTTGCAGATGCAAAAAAAAGAACAACAAAAAAACATAAAATGTTTGCATTCAGCCCTTATTAAATTCTATGGGGTCCATAAGGATGTCGGACGGATTGCCCCCGCCAGGCTGGCGGTAGCCGCCGACAGCCTGGCGGGGGCAATCTGCCCGACATCCTCACTCGTTTCCCACCGCCATATTAGTATGGCGGGGGGGACCTCGGCGGACGAAAAAAGACCCTCCGCCGCTTTTCCGCCCTGGTAGCCTTGCGGCCGGGGCGGAAAAGGAATAATATGGTGGCGGTGTCTATCAGACACCGCCAGCCATATTATGATGGGCATTTTACAATGCCTTTCCGTGGCGGCAATGCCGCCACGGAAAGGCATGCGGTCTTCACTTTGGGGGCCGCCTGCGGGCCCCCAAAGTGAAGGAGGGGTGGGGGGTGCACACAGGGGGTACCTGTGGTACCACCCTGCATTTGCATATACAATGCAGTAGGCAATGCAGAGAGCACCACCCGCCACAATGTTATAAATGCAGGATGCGGCCGCCACTGTGGTGGCCGCATCCTAATACCACCCACTGGAGCCCCGCCCTTATGGCGGGCGGTCCCAATCCCCGACAGGATGGCGGGCGGGCAAAGTCCGCCTGTCATCCTAATTACCCCCTTTGACTCATTTGGGTGAGTACCTGCACTTATTTTTTCCACATTTAAAGCCCTGCCTAAGGTATACACTGCAGTTATAGTTCTCACAATGTTCTTATATATGAAGACTATTGTGGTATCTCGTAATTAACTTAGAACCTTTTGCGTGACCTGGCATGTTGCTGGGTGAACCCTGGTTCTAAGAATGTTGGTATTCAAATTACAGAAGTTGAAAGCCTGGAGGGGTGAAGGAAGGGCACTGAGCTGGTTGGGGTGATTGGAATGTACTTGTAATAAAACTGGAGACGTGAATGTTTACCTCGTCATGTGGAGTGGTTCCTTTCAACAAGAATATTGTGATGAGAGTTTCCACAATGATTGTTAGAAATAGGGTTTCTGGTTGGCTAGGGTGTACACCTAAGCCAGACAAACCTCACCACTCTACTCAGGGTAAGGGAGTTACACACCCAAGATAACCCCTGCTCACCCCTTTGGTAGCTTGGCAGAGCAGTCAGGCGTATCCCAGAGTCAATGTGTAAAGCGTTTGTACAACACACACACTAACCAGTGACACACTAGGCATACCACAAAAAGAGATTCTACACAAGGTTATATCAATAATATCCTTGGCATTATATATAAAACACATTAGACCACAATCACATAAATCACTGTGCCATTAGGTACTTGTCATGAAGTGACATAGATCATAGATCACTTTGCCCTAAGGCAATGGTTATAAACATAACAGTTATTGTACTGAAGCCATACTCACAAGTTGCACCGGGTCCGAATAACATCTGAAAACGCTATGCCCAACATCATTGGGAGAGCCACAAAAGTAACAACTCCTAGAGTGCACCTGTTATAAAAGAATCATTCAGGAAAACCTTAGCATAGTACATAATAGGTAGCTCCTGCCATAGGAACACGTTTTAACTGGTATCACTTGTAGGGGACTAAAGCTGAAGATTACCTTGTGTCTATACCATGCAAACTTCAGGGCATGAAACCAACAAAGAAAAATGCTGTAGTTGGGTTCATATACGCTACTTTAAGCCCCTCATGTTGCATCTAACACCCAGCTATGCCATATTTGTTCAGGGAGCAGCATCTGTGCTCCTACTATCAGAATTAGGGTAATCTGGGCTGCTTCTGCCTGCACGGAGCAGGGGCCTCTATCACCATCCGCGGGCCAGCAGCACGAAGCCCACACAGACCTCGGTACCCCTGCACTCCTAACACAGGGAGTACGGTACATGTGGCCTCTGTATAAAGGGCACGGGGGTCTTCGTTGAGGTTTACCCCGTAGTATAAGAAACCAGTAAAAATCGCCCCACCGGCTTCAACGGGGGCTGTGGTGGGCGGAGCTTGGGCCGGCTCCACCATGCGAGTTCAATTTCAGCTCCCGATTCTTCACTGCAATGGGGCCCGTGGTGTGTGGAGTTCCCAGGTCCCAATTTGTCATTAGCTGTTGTCCTCACAAGATCCTCTCCTCGCAGCAGCCGATCTCATGAGTTGTAGCTGGGCCACTGTCTCTTCAGTCTGGGACCAGCAGGCTGTTTCTGACCTGCATCCACAGTAAGCTTCGGCTTTCTGGCGCCACGCTGAGGGAGGTTCCCAAGGTGCGCCTCAGGGCTGGGGAAATCTGCTATTGTCCTCCTCTGCTCCCTTCATGTTGGTCTCTCTTACACAGGGTTCATCACGGACACGAGCGGTGGCTGATAGGCTGGCAGGGAACACTCCAGGGCTGCTCTGCCCACAGCACCCACCAAGCGCTACATGGGGGAATCCCACGGGCTGCAAGCAGTACTACTTGGGCCTTAATCAGGTCACCAAGAAAGTGCTCATATGTGCTTCCAGTAGACAAAAAGCACTCCACACACTCCAGGAAGAAGAGATATATAGTGCTTTTGCCAGTTGCCTTTTCAAGATGGAGATACAGCGCTCACCACGTGCTGTACAGTATAAGTAGCGCTTCTCACGCGCTTTCACTTTTAGGCCACAAAAATGATGAGGGTAGCACCCTCAAGTGCTCCACATGCTTTCCTAAAATTAATAGGGGGAAGAACAATCCAGTCCTCTTGCTCCAGATAGGAGCAGCAACCGCAGGCTGCCCACCCCACATACCTCGGGGGCAACGCTCCTCACGCGATTCTGCAGGCAGTTTATTATTAGAACCAACAAGGTTCTTTCATGAAGTCTTTTGTATTCCTGAGACTTCCAACTGGAGGCCAGCACACACAAGCCCTTGGAGATTCTTCACAAGCAGGATACCAGAACCAGGCAAACAGAGTCAGTCCTTATACTCCACGGCAAACAGAACCAGCAACTTCAGGCCAACCCACCCCTCACTCAGAAAAGGCAGCCACTCCTCACACAGTCCTTCTGCTCTTCTTCGTGGCAGGGTCCTCTTGTTCCTTGAAGTAATCTAAAGCCCTGGGGTTTTAGGTGTAATATTGATACCCCAAATTGTCATTGGTATCTTTTCTGTGAGGGTCTCTGACTCCAGTACAAACCAGCCCGTCCTCCCTAGTGCAGCACAGGGGAAGGAGGCAGCATTGTGAAAAAGGAGAGACACTCTATTCAGGTGCAAGCAAAACTCCTCCAACCACTCAAACGGCAGATTAGGTCAATTCGGTCCTGTGATGAGTC
Source organism: Lissotriton vulgaris (assembly GCF_964263255.1). Lineage (NCBI taxonomy): Eukaryota > Metazoa > Chordata > Amphibia > Caudata > Salamandridae > Lissotriton > Lissotriton vulgaris. The sequence goes on from NC_141687.1 coordinate 1,995,298,917, forward strand.
ACCCAGGCAAGGCAAGACACATCTCAAACCCTCCTCACCCCCCTAGTAACCGTGTAGAGTGAATGCATATCCCTGCTCCTGTCACTCAAACACCAGACGCTGAATACACAAACAGCCAGGGGCACACAGAATGGTGAAGAAAGAAAATGCACACTTTCTAAAAAATAAAAGGAACAAATGATGGACAAAATGCTGAACAATGCAAACATTCACCCCCAGTCACAAAGATCTGGGTTTCATCCATCTTTCTTTTGCTCACCCCGCCACCCCAGTTTATACCCAGCCATATGCAAATCAGTCTTGACCCTGTTCCTCATGGGAATAGTCCAGCCCGCACTTCCAAGACACGTCTTCCATGGACCGGAAACAAGCCTCCTGGGACAGGTTTCGGGGCATCACCCCTCATCAGCCAGGCTAGCTTAAATCCAGATGCGGAGTAAGCACGGGACCCAGGTCTGGGGCCACCCTTCCCACTTAGGGTGACAAAAGCAAAAGGAACAAATGATGGATGGAATGCTGAACAATGCAAACATTAACCCCAGTCACAAACTTGAATGGTATGGGGAGCAAACAAACAATGGATTTAGGACCAGATCTCTGGACTGGGGTGAATGTTTGACATTGACCGGCATTCTCTCCATCAATAGTTTTTTTTGCATTCGTCACTCCGAGTGTGATGGGTATGCCCAGATGAGGATCCCGTGCTCTCCATGCCACTGGAGTCAAGCTAGCCTGGCAGATGAGGGGTGAAACCCCAAAACCTGTCCTAGGATGCTTCTTTCCGGTCCAGGGAGAACCTGGCCTGGCAGTTATGGACTGTTCCCATGGGTAACTGGGGCAAGACTGATTTGCCTATGGCTGGGTTTAAACTGGAATGGCACGGGGAGCAGAAAACATTGAATTTAGGCCCAGATCGCTGTACTGGGGTGAATGTTTGACAGTGATCAGCATTCTGTCCATCAATTGTTCTTTTTGCACTTTCTAAAAGTGGCATTTTCAAACACAGAATTTAACAAGCATTTGCAATGCAATAGGTCCCGCATTTGCAAGAGTTGGAGCTATTGGCATTGCCTTTTATTTACGCGTTTGACAATCTGCAAGCTGTGCGTAAACAAGCACTGTGTACAAGCACTTATGAGAAGCAAAGCTGGTAGTCTCTTTTACTGACAGCCTTGCTTCTCGTAAGCAAGGACTATATGTACAAAGTGCGTGTTTATGCACTGCTTGCAGGTTTTCAAAACAAATGAATAAAAGGTATTGTCATTTACAATTCCAATAGCTCCAACTCTCGCAAATGCGAGACCTATTGCATTGCAAATGCTTGTTTAGTTGATGTTATCATCATGGGCCTAGAAGAAGAAGCCTGGGAAGAGATTGGTCCATAGAGTCACGTATGGCACAGTTCCACTACCCAGTTATTTCCATATGTTAACCGTGCAATTTTCGGTTTCGGTACACAACCAACAGTATTCGGATTATGCAAAATACTTTTTTAAGAGGATTGGACTGCATTACTATTATCATTACATTTCTGAGAATCAAAAGTAGCTCAGAGGCAACCCCGTCATCTGATTACAAGGGTGATGCTGGAAAGAATGGCGCATGCGCAGATTGCTATCAAGGAGCCTTCAGGATTAGCACCCCAGGCTTTGATCCTGCAGATATTGAATACTATTGGAACGCAGGGGAGCACAATAACTAGATGCATTACTTCTTCAAGCTCTACACTTCTTTTTAGGGTGCCCGGGCTTACTTTTGATCTCAATACAACCCTGCCTGCAGGTTTTTGACAGACAGGAAGAGGTTACAGGTCAGGAAGGTTCTGCCTAAAGCAGCTTCAGCAAAAGTCATGTAAAGAGATGCAAACAGCCCTGAATGGCTCACGTTTATTTATTTATTATAGAGTTTTATTTAGCGCAAACTTGACCCGAATGGGGCATCAGAGCGCTTTACATAGCACTAGTTGCGTTACATGAGGACAGGTTAATTTTTTTTAGGCACGAGGAGATTAATGTGATTAGCACATTCCCTTTCTGCCGAGGACCCTAAAATTCTTAGAACCAGCGACGCCGATCTTCTGTACAATGACAGAGATTCTCGAGGCTCTCTCTGAACTACCCATGGTACCATTAAAATGTATTCTTAATCCGCAGATTACTCTCAAACTAGCTGGTCTAATATTTGGCATGGAGTCCCCAAACTGCTCTGTTCTGCTTCTAATACATCTCCCCTTTCCCATCTTTTGTGTTTTCCGCTTACCCCTTGCCAGTGCCGCTTTAGAAGAATTTGTGATGCTCATAGGCACAATGCCACACGCCTCACCACCGCCGTTGTGTGTCCTCTACCCTCGTGTACAAGGTCTGCCCCACGCTACTTTGCCTACTAGTTCTGTCCCGATACGCACTAGTGTGCCCTCTTGAACTTCCTGGATCGTCACTTGCCTCACTTTTTGCCCAGTCCTCCAATGTAACTGCCTCAAACGTTTTAGTTGTGTTCGTTCGAACCGCTATCAGTAAGCTCTCACTGTGGGCTCCACGGGGCCTGCGCCTACCCCTTCCACGGCTTCAGGCTCCATGGCTCCGGTCATGCCCACTTTCTGGAAATTACTCCAAACCCCGGGAGGGGGAGGAACGTCAGTCCCTTAGCCGCAGAAGCTGGGCACGCTCTCGGTTTTGACGCTGTCCCAAGATTCCTTCCTCTTCTATGAAAATAGTCGGCTCGTGAGCTTGAAGCCGGCTGCTTATTGTACGCTCTGATTAACTCCGCCCCTTATTGAAAGAGGTGGTACTGTTTTGCCTCCCCGTGAACTGGTATCTGAGCAGAACAGCGACGTTGTGGGGTGCGCTTTATGGATGCGGGTTTACAGACGGCCTTTATATCAACCACAAGGTTGCTGATACCCATGACTTTATTAAATGGGCTGGACAAAGTTTCGAGACTGCTTATGTATAACATTTATATGGTTCGGGTTGGAACCATATGGTATGAGTCACGTTCTAAAGTCAAATGTGTGACACTTCGAGTGGCACCTTCCCTTAAATAAATGAAAACTAGCCGGCACCGCCAGCTCCAACACCATCAGCAGGAGGGGGTAGAAGGAGGCGCCTCCCGGGAGCGGGCTGAGGTAACAACCAGCGTGGTAGGCTGTACGTTTACTTTCCAGGAAGAGCAGCGTGTAAGGTGATGCGACGGAGTCTGTAGCAGCGAAAAGAGCCGAGTGAGAGGGTGTGGGGGAGGGGAGAGCGTGTGTGCGTGTGTGCGCATGTGTCTGTGTGTGTGTGCGGCATGCTGTTCCCAGGAGCAATGGGCGCGCGACCTGATCCGATTCCTGAGGCTGCGCGTGCCCATCTCCTGTCTCCTGGGAAGCAGAGCCGGTGACTATAGGTATCGCAGGCGAGACAGCACTTTTGCGGTGTAATTGCCAGGTGTGAGACCTAAAAACCACTGTTACCAAAAGGTGCATTAATAAACTCTGATTTCAGAGAGCCTAAACTCCTTTTTTCTATCTTGTTCCTAAGGAAAGCTACACAGTACAGCCCCAAAGATAAACCTATGAGACAGATAGCCTTTCAATAGTAAAAAACAAAATATAAAGAATTTCACTATCAGGTAGGTATGGGCGGAAAATCCGTTTCGCTCGCGGATTTTGCGGATTTTCGGGAAATCCGCAATCCGCGAGATTCGCGAATCTCCCGCAAAATCCGCAAATCCGCGAGCAGCGGATTTTGCTCGCACTGTTCGCGTGAGTTCGCGGCTTCCCAGTACAACTTCGCGCCCCGCGAATAAGTGCTAAATTGCAGAAATACGATCTTAGCAAAACTGAAACTACTTGCCAGGTTCAAAAGTTCAGGCTCATCATTAGTAGCCATTTCCTGTAGTGCTTCCTGAGGGGCCCCTCCAGAGTTCAGTTGCCAGTTGCAACTATTATGTGACCCTGCTCTGAACCTCAGAATAGTTACACATATGCCACAAAGGTCCTGAATTACAGCTAAGGGAGACAAGCAGGAGCCAGGCTGGAAGTTAAAATCCATTAATCAGCCCCTAATTCATTATTGTCAGTTGGGGCAGGGCAGGTGTTGTAACTAATTTTGCAACAATGAAAGCACTTAGCAAGTGCAAAAGATCACTAATCAGGGCGCACTAAGGAAGCAGGTGCCAGCTAAAAAAATATTCTGTGACACATTAATCAGCCCCAAATTAATTCAGGTCACTTGAGGCAGGGAAGGTGTGCTTTGCTTTGCCGAAAATAATGTACACTGGACAACCAGAGGGTGTGGTGATGAAACAGAGGGTGGCATGGGTGGGCCAGAGGGTGGCATGAGTAGTCAGAGAGTGGCAGTGGTGACAGAGAGTGGCAGTGATGAAGAAGAGTGTCCCAAACAGGCTGGACACGTAGAAACAACAAGTTCGCAAAACTTGCGACCCGACAGGTAAGTTTGCAAATTGCGAAATTGTAAAAACCCTCGCGAACTGGCAGAAACACGGGCGAACACAAAAAAAAAAAATCCGCAAATTCGCGGGAATTCGCGGATTTTGCGGATTGCGAGTTCGCAAATCCGCAAAATTCGCGAACGCGAGATCCGCAAAATTCGCCCATGCTTACTATCAGGACATGTCACACATACCAGTAAATGTCCTAGCTTTCACATACACTTCACCCTACCCACTGGGGCACCTTGGGCCTACCTTAGGGGTGCCTTACATGGAGGAAAAGGAAAGGTATGGGCCTGGCAAGTGGGTGCACTTGCCAGGACAACATGGCAGTTTACAACTGCCTGTGTAGTCACTACAGTTGTAGGTCTGAGACACATTTACAGGGCTACTCATGTGGGTGGCGCAACCAGTGCTGCAAGCCCACTAGTGATTCAGAAAAGGGGGTGGTGATGAGCAGACCACTCTTACCCAGTCCAAAGATCAGGGCTTGATCCATCACCATTTTTTAGCCTACAGCACCATCCCAGCTCAGAACCTGGCTACATGCAAATTAGTCTGTTCTTGTCCCAGTGCATGATGGGAACAGGGCAAACCAAACTACCAAGCCAATTCTTATACTGGGAAGGAAACAAGCTACCGGGGACCGGTTTCTGGCATTTCAGCCGTCGTCGGCCCGGCTTGCTTGAATCCTGATGGTGCAATGAGCAAGGGACTCACATCTGAGTATACCCTTCCACGCTTATGGTGGACAAAATGATTCAGAAAAGGGGGTGGTGATGAACAGAGTGTCTGAATTAAGCAGACCACTCTTACCCATTCCAAAGATCAGGGCTTGATCCATCACCGTTTTTTAGCTCACTGCACCATCCTAGCTCAGAACCTGGCTACATGCAAATTAGTCTGTTCCTGTCCCAGTGCATGATGGGAACAGGGCAAACCAAACTACCAAGCCAATTCTTATACTGGGAAGGAAACAAGCTACCGGGGACCGGTTTCTGGCATTTCAGCCATCGTCGGCCCGGCTTGCTTGAATCCTGATGGTGCAATGAGCAAGGGACTCACATCTGAGTATACCCTTCCACGCTTATGGTGGACAAAATGATTCAGAGAAGGGGGTGGTGATGAACAGAGTATCTGAATTAAGCAGACCACTCTTACCCAGTCCAAAGATCAGGGCTTGATCCATCACCATTTTTTAGCTCACTGCACCATCCCAGCTCAGAACCTGGCTACATGCAAATTAGTCTGTTCCTGTCCCAGTGCCTGATGGGAACAGGGCAAACCAAACTACCAAGCCAATTCTTATACTGGGAAGGAAACAAGCTACCGGGGACCGGTTTCTGGCATTTCAGCCGTCGTCGGCCCGGCTTGCTTGAATTCTGATGGTGCAATGAGCAAGGGACTCACATCTGAGTATACCCTTCCACGTTTATGGTCAACAAAATGATTCAGAAAAGGGGGGTGGTGATGAACAGAGTGTCTGAATTAAGCAGACCACTCTTACACAGTCCAAAGATCAGGGCTTGATCCATCACCGTTTTTTAGCTCACTGCACCATCCCAGCTCAGAACCTGGCTACATGCATATTAGTCTGTTCCTGTCCCAGTGCATGATGGGAACAGGGCAAACCAAACTACCAAGCCAATTCTTATACTGGGAAGGAAACAAGCTACCGGGGACCGGTTTCTGGCATTTCAGCCGTCGTCGGCCCGGCTTGCTTGAATCCTGATGGTGCAATGAGCAAGGGACTCACATCTGAGTATACCCTTCCACGCTTATGGTGGACAAAATGATTCAGAAAAGGGGGTGGTGATGAACAGAGTGTCTGAATTAAGCAGACCACTCTTACCCAGTCCAAAGATCAGGGCTTGATCCATCACCGTTTTTTAGCTCACTGCACCATCCTAGCTCAGAACCTGGCTACATGCAAATTAGTCTGTTCCTGTCCCAGTGCATGATGGGAACAGGGCAAACCAAACTACCAAGCCAATTCTTATACTGGGAAGGAAACAAGCTACCGGGGACCGGTTTTTGGCATTTCAGCCGTCGTCGGCCCGGCTTGCTTGAATCCTGATGGTGCAATGAGCAAGGGACTCACATCTGAGTATACCCTTCCACGCTTATGGTGGACAAAATGATTCAGAGAAGGGGGTGGTGATGAACAGAGTATCTGAATTAAGCAGACCACTCTTACCCAGTCCAAAGATCAGGGCTTGATCCATCACCATTTTTTAGCTCACTGCACCATCCCAGCTCAGAACCTGGCTACATGCAAATTAGTCTGTTCCTGTCCCAGTGCATGATGGGAACAGGGCAAACCAAACTACCAAGCCAATTCTTATACTGGGAAGGAAACAAGCTACCGGGGACCGGTTTCTGGCATTTCAGCCGTCGTCGGCCCGGCTTGCTTGAATCCTGATGGTGCAATGAGCAAGGGACTCACATCTGAGTATACCCTTCCACGTTTATGGTGAACAAAATGATTCAGAAAAGGGGGGTGGTGATGAACAGAGTGTCTGAATTAAGCAGACCACTCTTACACAGTCCAAAGATCAGGGCTTGATCCATCACCGTTTTTTAGCTCACTGCACCATCCCAGCTCAGAACCTGGCTACATGCATATTAGTCTGTTCCTGTCCCAGTGCATGATGGGAACAGGGCAAACCAAACTACCAAGCCAATTCCTATACTGGGAAGGAAACAAGCTACCGGGGACCGGTTTCTGGCATTTCAGCCGTCGTCGGCCCGGCTTGCTTGAATCCTGATGGTGCAATGAGCAAGGGACTCACATCTGAGTATACCCTTCCACGCTTATGGTGGACAAAATGATTGATGGATCAAGCCCTGATCTTTGGACTGGGTAAGAGTGGTCTGCTTAATTCAGACACTCAGTTCATCACCTACCCCTTTTCTGAATCGTTTTTGGCCACTATAGGTGTGGCAGGGTATACTCAGACATGAGTCCCTTGCTCACTGCACCATCAGGATTCAAGCAAGCCGGGCCGACGACGGCTGAAATGCCAGAAACCGGTCCCCGGAAGCTTGTCTCCTTTCTGGTGAAGAATTGGCTTGCTAGTTTGGTCTACCCTGTTCCCATGATGCACTGTGACAGGGACAGACTAATTTGCATATAGCCAGGTTCTGAGCTGGGATGGTGCAGTGAGCTAAATAACGGTGATGGATCAAGCCCTGATCTTTGGACTGGGTAAGAGTGGTCTGCTTAATTCAGACACTCTGTTCATCACCTACCCCTTTTCTGAATCGTTTTTGGCCACTATAGGTGTGGCAGGGTATACTCAGACATGAGTCCCTTGCTCACTGCACCATCAGGATTCAATCAAGCCGGGCCGACGACGGCTGAAATGCCAGAAACCGGTCCCCGGAAGCTTGTCTCCTTTCTGGTGAAGAATTGGCTTGGTAGTTTGGTCTGCCCTGTTCCCATGATGCACTGGGACAGGGACAGACTAATTTGCATATAGCCAGGTTCTGAGCTGGGATGGTGCAGTGAGCTAAATAACGGTGATGGATCAAGCCCTGATCTTTGGACTGGGTAAGAGTGGTCTGCTTAATTCAGACACTCTGTTCATCACCACCCCCTTTTCTGAATCGTTTTTGGCCACTATCGGTGTGGCAGGGTATACTCAGACATGAGTCCCTTGCTCACTGCACCATCAGGATTCAAGCAAGCCGGGCCGACGATGGCTGAAATGCCAGAAACCGGTCCCCGGAAGCTTGTCTCCTTTCTGGTGAAGAATTGGCTTGGTAGTTTGGTCTGCCCTGTTCCCATGATGCACTGGGCCAGGGATAGACTAATTTGCATATAGCCAGGTTCTGAGCTGGGAAGGTGCAGTGAGCTAAATAATGGTGATGGATCAGGCCCTGATCTTTGGACTGGGTAAGAGTGGTCTGCTTAATTCAGACACTCTGTTCATCACCACCCCCTTTTCTGAATCGTTTTTGGCCACTATAAGTGTGGCAGGGTATACTCAGACATGAGTCCCTTGCTCACTGCACCATCGGGATTCAAGCAAGCCGGGCCGACGACGGCTGAAATGCCAGAAACCGGTCCCCGGAAGCTTGTCTCCTTTCTGGTGAAGAATTGGCTTGGTACTTTGGTCTGCCCTGTTCCCATGATGCACTGGGCCAGGGACAGACTAATTTGCATATAGCCAGGTTCTGAGCTGGGATGATGCAGTGAGCTAAATAACGGTGATGGATCAAGCCCTGATCTTTGGACTGGGTAAGAGTGGTCTGCTTAATTCAGACACTCTGTTCATCACCACCCCCTTTTCTGAATCGTTTTGGCCACTATAGGTGTGACAGGGTATACTCAGACATGAGTCCCTTGCTCACTGCACCATCAGGATTCAAGCAAGCCGGGACGACGACGGCTGAAATGCCAGAAACCGGTCCCCGGAAGCTTGTCTCCTTTCTGGTGAAGAATTGGCTTGGTAGTTTGGTCTGCCCTGTTCCCATGATGCACTGGGCCAGGGACAGACTAATTTGCATATAGCCAGGTTCTGAGCTGGGATGGTGCAGTGAGCTAAATAACAGTGATGGATCAAGCCCTGATCTTTGGACTGGGTAAGAGTGGTCTGCTTAATTCAGACACTCTGTTCATCACCACCCCCTTTTCTGAATCGTTTTTGGCCACTATAGGTGTGGCAGGGTATACTCAGACATGAGTCCCTTGCTCACTGCACCATCAGGATTCAAATTTCAAGCAAGCCGGGCCGACGACGGCTGAAATGCCAGAAACCGGTCCCCGGAAGCTTGTCTCCTTTCTGGTGAAGAATTGGCTTGGTAGTTTGGGCTGCCCTGTTCCCATGATGTACTGGGCCAGGGACAGACTAATTTGCATATAGCCAGGTTCTGAGCTGGGATGGTGCAGTGAGCTAAATAACGGTGATGGATCAAGCCCTGATCTTTGGACTGGGTAAGAGTGGTCTGCTTAATTCAGACACTCTGTTCATCACCACCCCCTTTTCTAAATCGTTTTTGGCCACTATCAGTGTGGCAGGATATACTCAGACATGAGTCCCTTGCTCACTGCACCATCAGGATTCAAGCAAGCCGGGCCGACGACGGCTGAAATGCCAGAAACCGGTCCCCGGAAGCTTGTCTCCTTTCTGGTGAAGAATTGGCTTGGTAGTTTGGTCTGCCCTGTTCCCATGATGCACTGGGCCAGGGACAGACTAATTTGCATATAGCCAGGTTCTGAGCTGGGATGATGCAGTGAGCTAAATAACGGTGATGGATCAAGCCCTGATCTTTGGACTGGGTAAGAGTGGTCTGCTTAATTCAGACACTCTGTTCATCACCACCCCCTTTTCTGAATCGTTTTTGGCCACTATAGGTGTGGAAGGGTATATTCAGACATGAGTCCCTTGCTCACTGCACCATCAGGATTCAAGCAAGCCGGGACGACGACGGCTGAAATGCCAGAAACCGGTCCCCGGAAGCTTGTCTCCTTTCTGGTGAAGAATTGGCTTGGTAGTTTGGTCTGCCCTGTTCCCATGATGCACTGGGCCAGGGACAGACTAATTTGCATATAGCCAGGTTCTGAGCTGGGATGGTGCAGTGAGCTAAATAACAGTGATGGATCAAGCCCTGATCTTTGGACTGGGTAAGAGTGGTCTGCTTAATTCAGACACTCTGTTCATCACCACCACCTTTTCTGAATCGTTTTTGGCCACTATAGGTGTGGCAGGGTATACTCAGACATGAGTCCCTTGCTCACTGCACCATCAGGATTCAAATTTCAAGCAAGCCGGGCCGACGACGGCTGAAATGCCAGAAACCGGTCCCCGGAAGCTTGTCTCCTTTCTGGTGAAGAATTGGCTTGGTAGTTTGGGCTGCCCTGTTCCCATGATGTACTGGGCCAGGGACAGACTAATTTGCATATAGCCAGGTTCTGAGCTGGGATGGTGCAGTGAGCTAAATAACGGTGATGGATCAAGCCCTGATCTTTGGACTGGGTAAGAGTGGTCTGCTTAATTCAGGCACTCGGTTCATCACCACCCCCTTTTCTGAATCGTTTTTGGCCACTATAGGTGTGGCAGGGTATACTCAGACATGAGTCCCTTGCTCACTGCACCATCAGGATTCAAGCAAGCCGGGCCGACGACGGCTGAAATGCCAGAAACCGGTCCCCGGAAGCTTGTCTCCTTTCTGGTGTAGAATTGGCTTGGTAGTTTGGTCTGCCCTATTCCCATGATGCACTGGGCCAGGGACAGACTAATTTGCATATAGCCAGGTTCTGAGCTGGGATGGTGCAGTAAGCTAAATAACGGTGATGGATCAAGCCCTGATCTTTGGACTGGGTAAGAGTGGTCTGCTTAATTCAGACACTCTGTTCATCACCACCCCCTTTTCTGAATCGCAAGCCCACTAGTAGCATTGTATTTACTGGTCCTGGTACACACTGTGAACTTTATTAGGGACTTACCAGTAAATCAAATATGCCAATCATGGAAAATCAATCATTGTCACAATTTATACAGAGAGCATATGCATGTTAACACTAATCAGCAGTGGTAAAGTGTCCAGAATCCTTTAGCCAACTAAAACAGGGTCAGAAAAATAGGAGGAAAAAACACAAAAAGTTTGGGGATAAACCTGTCATAAGGGCCAGGTCTAACAATGAACCTATATGCAGCGCGGGTTCCCCACAAGGGCAGGGGAGCGTCGCCCTCCCGTGCGTTGCAAGCCACGAGTGAAAAAATAAAATGGCAATTAAATAAATGAATGCCATTTTTGTTTTTTTACTGATGGCACAGGGACCCCGTACCAAGAGACTAAGAGACATGCAGTGCTTGTCCTCTATTGCGAATTGGTAGTATTGAAGACTAGAGTAGTTGCTGGCAGGACACTCCAAAGTGCGCAAGTCAGTTTGGTTGGCTGTCTTGCGACGGCCAACCCAACATGGTCACTTTGCAGCTCTCCAACCAGAGCTGTCTTAGTCAGCTGGGTGGAGAGCATGCACAGGCCTCTAGGGCTGAAGCACCATCCGGCCAATTACCTCTATCCTACCATAGATTTTCTCTCATGCTGGATTGGCTTGGGAAGCTCCACCACAGATTGCAGTTTCACAGAGGAGAGCTTGTGGCAGTGGGTACATGCCATTTATTTAACTTTTATTTATTTAACATTTTAGTATAGTTTTATTTTGGGTGGAAGGAGGGGTTGTTTTATTAGGGACTTTTGGTAGGAGGGAGTGATTTATTTTGGGCTTATAGAGGGAGGGGGTGTTTTATTATGGGCTTTTCGAGGGATGGGGTGTTTTATTATGGGCTTTTGGAGGGAGGGAGTGTTTTATTTTGCATTTTAGAAAGTGCTGTGGATCGTCGCTCACTTCACCACTTTCAAATGTTGCCAGCTCTCCCTGCCTTTACGTAAAGCACACATTGGTATGACTCTTCCCATATTTCCCTGCATGCAGTGCTTACTTTGTAAAATAATAGGTTTCAGTGTTCAAAGTTTCAAAGTTCAGAAGTCCATGGCTGGCACTGCTCAAGGTCGAGATGCAAATATCAAGCCTGAGGAGTCTGCATTCCACCTAATGCTTCTCACTCCCACTACCCGACAATGCCTGCATCTTTATCTCAAACTTGCAGGTTCTATTCCATTCCTGCTTTCTCCTTTTGTCACTGATTCCCCTTTTCCTGTTCCTCCTTCTGTCTCCTTTGTGTGCTCCACCACCCCTTTTCCCCCGTCTCTAGATTAAAGTTTGATGAGGAACAGGTGTTGGTCCCAACATACGATTGCCTCTGAACCCCAACTGAAACCCCTGGCTTGAATTAAGCTCTGTCTGCATGTAATACCTAGTGATGCAGTATTCTAAATATATTACTTTTTCAGTGTGTCCCTTTAGGGGTACATATACAGTGGTACTTATACCTCATACCAATCAAACAACACTGACCACAATGAAGTGAAGAAAGTAAAGTTTTAGTCATATACTTTCTAGCTTTTTGATTTGTTTTTACACATTAGTTTTGCTGTCCAAACGACAATTGAACACATACAAAGTACAACACGGAAATGTGTGCAGGACTGATACACATTGAAACTTACATACATAAATAAGTGATGAAACAATTATTAAAGAATATCAACTGTGTGCACAATAGTCACATAGGTCAATCAATTAGTTCTTGGTCCTAGTAGACTTTATACAGTTGATTATCAAATATAGTGCGTCGACGTTTTGACCCTGAAGTGCGATGCGCTGATTCGTGTGCATCAAGGGCGGTGTCTTCATCAGGACTGAATAAGTGTGGGACAGCCTTCTGAGGTATGTAGTTCCTCCTAGATGTCTCACATAAGTGCTGGCCAGCTGTCTCGGCACCTATATCACTGATGCTGTCTTGTCTCTGTTTCGATCAATAACACACTCCCGGGGATATTTCCAGGTAGGGGTGCTTCACGGATTTCGTGAATGAAGATAGCTTGCGTCTGTCCTCATCGGATTCCCTAACGAGGATCCGATGAGGACAGACGCAAGCTATCTTCATTCACGAAATCCGTAAAGAACTCCTACCTGGAAATATCCCCGGGAGTGTATGATTGATCCAAACAGAGACAAGACAGCATCACTGCAATACATTCATTTATATTTGGATAGCGCATAAATCACCCGAAGGTCTGAGCGCTTGCAGAGAAACCTCCTAGCAGAGACCCAGGCAGGGCAAAGGCATGTCTAGAAGAGCCATGTTTTTAGCTGTCTGCGGAATCTCAAGTAGTCGGGTTCCGTCCTAATCTGGAGGGGCAGGGAGTTCCAGGGTTCAGGGGCTGTTTTGCTGAAAGCCCTGTCACCGTTTCTGGCCGTACGTACCCTGGGGACACTTAGAAGAGACTTGCTGGATGATCTAAGCGTTCTCACCGGGTGGTAGACCTTAAGCTTTTGTTTTAGGTATGCCGGGCCATGCCCATTGATGGATTTATGGACGAGGCAACATAGTTTGAATTTAATGTGTTTTTTTATTGGGAGCCAGTGCAAGGTTTTTAAGCAGGGTAGTGAAGGGGTGCGGGAGGGAAGGTCGAGCACCAGCCTTGCAGCGGAATTCTGTAAAACCTGTAGGCGGGCCAGCAGGGTTGTACTTGTTGAGGACAAAAGTGCGTTCCCATAATCAATCCTACTGACAATGAGTCCCAGTACTAATGGCATACGAGCTGAGAGGGGAAGCCACTTAAAGATTTTCCTCAGAGTGCGCATGAGGCCATAGCTGGTGCCTACTACTTTGCTAATATGATCAGACATGGACAGCTTATTTTCGATTGTTACCCCAAGATTCCTCACTGAGGATTTAGGTGAGGGGCATGAGCCAAGGGAGGCTGGCCACCAATCATCGGACCAGATTTTATCGGCCTTTCCAAACAGCAGGACCTCTGTCTTTCCCGCATTCATCATTAGAAAGTTCCTGGTCATCCAGTCATGAATGTCTACCATGCAGTTTTTGAACCTCAGTTTAGTTACGTCAGGGTTCTGATTAATTGTGATCAATATTTGGGTGTCGTCCGCGTAGGACACGGGCCCAAAACCGTGTGCTTGAATGACCTTTGCGAGAGGGGACACATACAGGTTAAAGAGCGTAGGGCTCAATATGGACCCCTGAGGGACACCCTTATCGTTGTCATAAAAGTTGGAAGAGTGGGCACCAACTTGGACCTTGGACCGTCTGTTAGTCAGATAGCTTTTTATCCAGCATAGTGCGGAGCCCTCGACACCAATCTCAGCAAGACTTTCGAAAAGAATGAGATGCGAGATGGTGTCGAAGGCAGCGAACAGGTCGAGCAAGACCAGTATGGCAGACTGGTTGGAATCTATTGTCATTCTTATATTGTCCACAACTTCGAGCAGGGCAGTTTCGGTGCTATGGAATGCCCTAAAGCCTGACTGTGAGGGGTCAAGGAGCTTGTTAGTCTCCAGATGTATTTTGAGTTGTTTATTTATTAGGGACTCCATAATCTTCCCAAACAGAGGAAGGAGTGAGATAGGCCGATAATTAGGGAGTCATTTAGGATCGGCTGAAGGTTTTTTTAAAATAGGTCTTATTACGGCCTCCTTCCAGTGCAATGGGACAGAGGAGTGTAGTAGGGACTGATTTAAAGTTTTCGTTAAGGCAGGGATCAGAACAGGAGCTATTTTTGATAGAATTTGAGGAGAGGCAGGGTCTCCAGGGGCCCCGGACTTCATTTGGTGTAAGATTGCCTCAACCTGTGCTTCGGTGCATGATGGGAATTCCCTTAGTGTGGGAATGCAATTGTTGGGGGTCCCTGCAACTGTTGGTGGGCGGGACTATTGTCTGACAAATGGGAGGTGACTGAGGAAAACGTTTATGGATTTCGTTGATTTTTTCGTGGAAGTATGCTGCCACAGAATCCACCCATTCTTTAGATTCGTTGAGTGGCTGTTGGCTGGCAGGGGGGTTAGTGAATTCTTTCACTATACTGTAGAGCTCTCTCTGTGAGTTGGCCGCCTGAGATGTCCTATTACCAAGGGCTGCCTTCTTCACCTCGGCGATTCCTTTCATATACTGCCTGTGTGCAGCTTTATACCGATCCCTATCACTCAGATATTTAGTTTGGCGCCATTTCCTTTCTACTACTCTGACTACGTGTTTAATTTGTTTCAGATCTGGCGTAAACCAAGGTGAGTTTTTATTAGGAGGTCTTGACACTCGAGCTGGGGCACTGCAATCTAACACCAAAACTATTGCGGATTCCAGCTCCCTGGCAGCTGTGTTAGGGTCAGTTTCGTCGGTGATGGCGGGAGGGGAAAAGTGCGCAGCAAAGGATTCTGAGGTGATCCTGTTCCATGGTCTGCTCAGTTTTACTTGAGTGGTTTTCCGGGTTTCGATCTGAGGACCCATGATGTTAAATTTTATAACATAATGGTCAGTCCACAGGACTGGAGCAATCTGCATAATTTTGACTTTAGGGGAGTTCGTGCATATAAGATCTAATGCATGTCCCGCAATATGTGTTGGGCCTGTCGGGAGTAGGCTTAGCTGTAGGGCATCAAAGCTTGTGATAAGATCAACAGTATGGGGGGTCAAAGGTTTGATCCAGATGATAATTTATACCTCCTAATAATAGAAAATTCTCTGTTGCTAGAGCGTAGGGCGCTATTGCTTCGACGAGCTTCTCCACAAAGTGAGTTTTGGCACCTGGGGGTCTATAGATAAGAGCCACTTTCCATGACTCTTGATTTCCTATGGTCAAGGTGGCAATACACATTTCGCCCCAGCATTCTAAATAGGTTTCATTGGTGTGAAGCTTGATATTGGATATATAAATTATTGCGTTCCTCCTCCCTTCTTACCTGGGCGGTCAAGCCTGTGTATTTTATAGGCGGGAGGTAAGGCAACTGAGATGTCGGTTGAGGAGGACTCCTCTAACCAGGTTTCTGTGATGAATAATACATCAGGACTATTCGAGTCCAAGAGTGCCCATATTTCCATGGCGTGCTTAGGCACCGATCTAGCATTGCAGTACATGCAAAATAGATGAGGCTGTGGAGCGGGACGTTTTGTCACTTCCTTAATACTCCTTTCTCTAGCGTTATTACAGGCATAGTGGGGTACAGTAGCGGTCTCCCTGGCTGTATTTGAGGAGTGGAGCTCTTGGTTAGTATAGCGGATGATACCCATTGTAGGTGAGCAGCCCAGGGGGGTAGAGGGCTGGGGAGAGAAAAGAAGTAGGAAAAAGAGAAAAAGGCAGGGTACCTGGCGACTGGAGTCGGCCAGGAGCGGACGGGCGCAGACGGGCTTGCCTTTGGCGCGCCACAGCGCGCGTATGCTCAGCGCACTTCATGATAAAAGGAAAGTGGGCGGGACCGCAACAGTGGTAGGATGGCCCTAGAGCGCTGACCCTGCTAAATCCAGGAAGTGAGTCGCTCGTAGGGATGGTGTTGACCCCTCCGCTCAAACGGCACAAGCTGCGACGGATCAGGGACACCGAGGTACAGGTACACAAACAATGCAAGTTTTAAAAACAATGTGCAAATAAGCAGTTTAAAACACGAGAAGGATTGCCAGTGCCCGTAGCGTTCGTTTAGGAGGTCTCAACTGCGCGCGTCCGCTCGGCGCACTTCATGATAAAGGGAAAGTGGGCGGGACGGCAATAGGTGCCGAGGCGGCTGTCTGCATGTAATACCTAGTGATGCAGTATTCCAAATATATTACTTTGTCAGTATGTCCCTTTAGGGGAACATATACTGTGGTACTTATACCTCAAACCAATCAAACAACACTGACCACAATGAAGTGAAGAAAGTAAAGTTTTAGTCATATACTTTCTAGCTTTTTGATTTGTTTTTACACATTAGTTTTGCTGTCCAAACGACAATTGAACACATACAAAGTACAACACTGAGGTACTTATACCTCAAACCAATCAAACAACACTGACCACAATGAAGCGAAGAAAGTAAAGTTTTAGTCATATACTTTCTAGCTTTTTGACTTGTTTTTACACATTAGTTTTGCTGTCCAAACGACAATTGAACACATACAAAGTACAATACGGAAATTTGTGCAGGACTGATACACATTGAAACATACATACATAAATAAGTGATGAAACAATTATTAAAGAATATCAACTGTGTGCACAATAGTCACATAGGTCAATCAATTAGTTCTTGGTCCTAGTAGACTTTATACAGTTGATTATCAAATATAGTGCTTCGACGTATCGACCCTGAAGTGAAATGCGCTGATTTGTGTGCATCAAGGGCGGGTCTTCATCAGGACTGGATAAGATAAGGATCCGATGAGAACAGACGCAAGCTATTTTCATTCACGAAATCCGTGAAGCACCCCTACCTGGAAATATCCCCGGGAGTGTGTTATTGATCCAAACAGAGACAAGACAGCATCACTGCAATAGGTGCCGAGTCGGCTGACCAGCACTTATCTGAGACATCTAGGAGGAACTACATACCTCATAAGGCTGTCCCACACTTATCCAGTCCTGATGAAGACCCACCCTTGATGCACACGAATCAGCGCATCGCACTTCAGGGTCAAAACGTCGACGCACTATATTTGATAATCAACTGTATAAAGTCTACTAGGACCAAGAACTAATTGATTGACCTATGTGACTATTGTGCACACAGTTGATATTCTTTAATAATTGTTTCATCACTTATTTATGTATGTTTGTTTCAATGTGTATCAGTCCTGCACAAATTTCCGTGTTGTACTTTGTATGTGTTCAATTGTCGTTTGGACAGCAAAACTAATGTGTAAAAACAAATCAAAAAGCTAGAAAGTATATGACTAAAACTTTACTTACTTCACTTCATTGTGGTCAGTGTTGTTTGATTGGTTTGAGGTATAAGTACCACAGTATATGTACCCCTACAGGGACATACTGAAAAAGTAATATATTTGGAATACTGCATCACTAGGTATTTTGTTCCAACAGAACCATTATTGATTGTTTAATTACCCACCCAGGTCCTGAGGGTTACAGGGTCACCCCATTATATTTAACTGCCTGCATGTAAAGCACAAGTGTGATAACAGTTTGCATACTGCGATGCATGGAAAGCACAGGTTGCCATGGCTGTGGCCATGGCTGTTTCCACGTTACCTACACAGAGATGTTTTAAGACATTGGGAAAGTGGGCAGTCGCACTGGGCACCCACCTTCCGAGGGGTAAGCATGGGCGGAAAATCCGTTTCGCTCGCGGATTTTGCGGATTTTCGGTAAATTCGCAATCCGCGAGATTCGCGAATCTCCCGTAAAATCCGCAAATCCGCGAGCAGCGGATTTTGCTCGCACTGTTCGTGTGAGTTCGCGGCTTCCCAGTACAACTTCGCGCCCCGCGAATAAGTGCAAAATTGCAGAAATACGATCTTAGCAAAACTGAAACTACTTACCAGGTTCAAAAGTTCAGGCTCATCATTAGTAGCCATTTCCTGTAGTGCTTCCTGAGGGGCCCCTCCAGAGTTCAGTTGCCAGTTGCAACTATTATGTGACCCTGCTCTGAACCTCAGAATAGTTACACATATGCCACAAAGGTCCTGAATTACAGCTAAGGGAGACAAGCAGGAGCCAGGCTGGAAGTTCAAATCCATTAATCAGCCCCTAATTCATTATTGTCAGTTGGGGCAGGGCAGGTGTTGTAACTAATTTTGCAACAATGAAAGCACTTAGCAAGTGCAAAAGATCACTAATCAGGAAGCACTAAGGAAGCAGGTGCCAGCTAAAAAAATATTCTGTGACACATTAATCAGCCCCAAATTAATTCAGGTCACTTGAGGCAGCGAAGGTGTGCTTGCGTTGCCACAATAATGTACACTGACTGGACAACCAGAGGGTGCTGTGATGAAACAGAGGGTGGCATGGGTGGGCCAGAGGGTGGCATGAGTAGTCAGAGAGTGGCAGTGGTGACAGAGAATGGCAGTGATGAAGAAGAGTGTCCCAAACAGGCTGGACACGTAGAAACAACAAGTTCGCGAAACTTGCGACCCGACAGGTAAGTTCGCAATTTGCGAAATTGTACAAAACCCTCGCGAACTGGCAGAAACCCGCGCAAACACACACAAAAAAAAATCCGCAAATTCGCGAGAATTCGCGGATTTTGCGGATTGCGAGTTCGCAAATCCGCAAAATTCGCGAACGCGAGATTCGCAAAATTCGCCCATGCTTACCGAGGGGGCCACAGGGAAGGTGAACCTTCTGTCTATTAAACAGATATTCGACTTTTCTATTCAAACCCCTCTCCCTCCTTTTACCTCCCTCTCTATGCAGTGTCATCTGAAGGATTTTTTAGGTCCTGAGCAAGACATAATTCAAGAGTTTTTATGCTACCCTTTTAAACTTTAACATATAGTTTAGATTTGTTTGGCATTGAGCTAGCAGGAAATGAGTAATAACATTTAAGTTGTTACATATAGAGGCTCCCAAAATATGCTTTGTCTGTAACTTCTAAAACCCATAAGAAGACACTGTACCTAGCCTTGGACCCGTGAACTGACCCTATTTCAGCAGTATGGTTTTTAAGTCCTGATTATTTATCCTCTTGACTAAAATAATATTAGTTATAAAGAAACCAGAATCCAAGCGAGTGAGTCTCTCAACTACAAGTTTGCATTTTGTTTCACAATAGTCTTGGTTTCGTCAAACACAATTGTATGGAACTTTAAAAACCAGCTACCACTGAGGTTTCACTTTTTTTGATTTGGGAGAGGTGTATTGTTCCTCAGATCCTATACAGAGATACAATAGGACACATTAGAAATGCATTAGTCTATAAAATGAGGTACTCATGTTTTATTAAGATGACATAAGGATTCATTGATTCGCCCAGAAATGCTCATGGCATGTACACAACAGATATACGCATATTACTGGGCCCCATAGGTGGGTACCTAACTAAAGCAGTTAAACTATTACCTCCTTGTCCGTCTTTCCGTCCCATTCCTTATCTATGAGCAGCTCGCCTACTCCACAGAACATTTTACGTATCTAAGATCAAAACTAACCCCAGGTGGCAAACTCCGGTCCGCCAGCAGAGTTTGTAGAGTTTTGCCAACTCCACGCTCTGTTGAGAACATGGAATTCAGGCAAAAACTCTGACTCCACAGCATAGCGGAGTTAGCCCCTGGCCCACGCCAAACGTCAGACAGGAAATAATTACTTACCTGCCCTGGCATCTCCTGGTTGCCCTCCTCCTCCCTGTGGTCTCTCCTTCTTTGCCGTCCTCACCAGTCCCAAACCCCTACTTTGTACATCGTAGGAGGACTGAGCATGTGGGCGCGTGCGCGCATGCACAGTCCTTGCAAGATGTACAATGATGGGCTTTGGGACCGGCGATGACGCGAGGACGGCATGGAGGAGACCACTGTGAGGAGGAGCGCAGCCCAGAGACGCCAGAGCAGGTACCTGATTTATTATTTCCCATTGTTTTTTTTTTATTATGGTGGAGCGGAGCAGAGTCCCACTGATTTTTTTTCAACTCTGTGGAACTCTGCATAGTGGCACTTCTACAACTCCACCCACCCTTAATCAAAACACTTCCCACTATATGGCGCTGCCTACCCAGCATGCATAAAGGGGGAAGTACGCCACCATGACAACCTGAGAATACCAAAGAAACTCAAAAGAAAGAAAAAACGAAATCACCATAACCAGAATACTGGAAGGGAGGAAAGGGCCCAGGAATGGAACGGGAAGACCAGGTCTCGGAGAAATGAAGATTACCAGTGACTAACGGGGCATTACTTAATGCAAAGCTAACCAACCTCTGCTCCAGCTGCTTGGTAGCCTCGGGTTCTTGTCAGTCTGCCTTCATACTTCACCACAATCTCTTTAGCTTGCCTTCATGGGAAGAAACATATAACATTTCGTTAATCCAATACACCAGACAGTCTATCAGAAGAACATCATATTGCAAAGAAAGCAGAGAAGTAATAAAACAATAGTAGTCCTGTAGAAACTGCCAATAACAACAATTTGCATTCTCTGAGAAGGCAGCTTCAAATAGCTGGCTGGGAATGTAATGTGTTGAAGTTTTTGATTTATTTGGACTATTCACGCTATGGATTTCAAGTGTTTGGGTAGAACAAAAGAAAGTAAATAGAAATACTTTTTCCATCTATTGCAGTTTTGTAGTTAAATGCTGTTTGTTCATTTTGGCAAATGTGTTATTTTAAAATATATTTACGTTTTATTTTAATATATCGATGATTACAAGAAGAATAACCTTAAAACACAATTCTTTAAATGCCACACAGGATTTATACGTGCTAATATAAAATAACACTACAATTTTGCACTGGGTAAATGCCAAAGCAAAATGTCACATTACTCTGTCACCAGTATGCCTGGAGACACTGGCTAGTGAAGCTTTCGAGGTGTACGCGTGGAAAACTTGTTGAATAAAAAAAAGTTCAAATATCTGCCCCCATGTGGAAACATATCTCTATTGGTGACTATTTATGACATTTTAGTAAATTAAACTCCTACATTTCCATTGATGCTATCATCCATATAACTCCTGACTGTATTCTCCCGATCACTCATTTTGTCACGTCTTGTGTCTGCTGCCTCATCCCTTCCTTTACCGATTGTTGAAGAACAAACTAACTGTACTGGGATCAGTGATGTTTAGGTTTTACTATAATTTTATTTTGTAGTCTTCCCACATACCATCGCCTACATCCAAAATGCCATTGAGAAATAAATCAAAGATAAACAATATCCAAGACCAATAAAGAAATAAACATCACAATGACCTACCCCCTCCGCCCCGGCCCCAACCCCAACCCAACTGGAGTTCACTCTGTGGGCAGTGTTCATAATCTATTGTCCGGGACAGAGTGGAAATGGCTGGAGTAGTGTCTAATGTTAATCAGGAGTCTGCATGCCCTGAGGAGCCGAGATGCGTTCTCTGGGATAAGTCGGATGGGCATGTGAGCTCTCATAAATTGGGGGATAAATTTGGCTAAAAATGTACCAGGTCACACGGGGGCGCTTGGTGGCGCACACGCAAGATGGCTGCACTGTTGTGAGCCTCCTGCAGCCCTGCGAATATAGCCTTAATTTATCCTGCTCGAGAGCCTTTCTCGCTACTTCTGCATATGTCCAGAGGGTGATGTGGAGTAGTGGAAGACTCAGCGAAAAAAATCGGCTGAATTGAGCCATCCCTGCTCCAACTGTGGCATCCTGCAGATCCGGCCGGAGTGAGAGGCAGATTGCTATGGAACCCTGACTCGGCCTGTGGCGCAGCGGAACTCCGCTGCCGACCACGAGGCATGCAGGCCTTGAGAATTGGACTCAGCAGACACATCGTAATCGCAGCGCCGCAACTGACATCTGTGGTTCGAGAGGGGAGATCTGGCCAGACATGGTTCAGCAATAGTGGTGAATGCGGAGAGATCGACAGTGGGGAAGGTGAGAGGCGCTGAATGACCGATACTGCAAGCGCACTACACAGACAGGTGGCTAGCGACCTACCGCCGTGATCCCTCAGTGCTAGGCTGCGGTCCTGTCTGGTTCAGTGCATTGGCGTTTGTATGACGTAACGAGTGTAATATGTATACATGTGTTTACACGCGCTCACACGAGCGCAAGTTATTGTTAATGTACACGCGCATTTGCATGCGTGTATGTTTTCTTTCAATTCCGACTTCATGCGCACACTTCCAGTTAGGTGCGCATGAAGTCTAATGTTATGTATTGTCATTTAAATATGTATTCTCGTGAGGGCGACCTGACTCTCTGGCATGGACAGTTTCTCTTGTCAGTTGCTGTTCATGCTCCGGAGAGGAAGGACGCACTCCCGTGGTGTTCTGTCTACTTACTTAAAATAAATCCACTTTTCTCATCTACTGCTCCCTTTGGATTATTTACCCTTGGAAAACCTCATCTTTACAATTGGCCACGTTTTTCGGCGTTTTTGTGGATTCAACAAACATCACCATTTATTTGTGCCTCTCAAGCCTCTCTCGATCTGCTCCTTCAACTGCTCCCTCTCTCTGGTTAAGCTTTACAACCGGAAAAGGAACACGTGATTCAGCTCAGAGCCTCCGACTGTCGTTTCTCAGAAGGGGAACTGCCTGCTTTACAAAGACCTCTTCTAATTGGGTTTTCCTCGTGCGGCCACGCCCCCAAATGAAACGATTGGCTGTTCACCTTTTCCTGCTTGTTTAGGGAACTGGAGCACGATCGTTTCTCAGAAAACGGTTTTACTGGCTTCAAAAACAATCCGAAGGACAATTCTTCTCTTTAAAGAAACTGTAAGTCTAAAAAGAAATATTATTTTCTTTCTTTCTTCCTTATTTATACTTTCACTCAAAGAAAAGTGAGTAAAATATTTTTTTTAATTAACAATTTAAGTAAAAGAAATACTTAAATCTCATTTTTACAATTCAAAACCATTATTTTTAATGACAAAACAAGAAATTTTTCAATTAGAACATTTCTTACCTTATCAGGGTAAACCTAAAGAACCCTGGAAAATCTGGATTAAATCTTTTGAAAACTATTTGGTAGCCATTGATGCAGAGGATTATTCAGCTAAGCGCAAACTTGCTATTTTGTATAATTTCTTGGGAAGAGTTGGACGAGAGACTTTTAATAATTTGCCAGTCACTATTCCACCTCCAGATGGAGGTGAAGGATGGAATGTATATACAGATGCTATCCAGAGATTAAATAAGAAATTTTTGGAACAGCCAAGTGTGATGCTTGAAAGATTTAACTTTAGAAAGAAGAAACAAAGTTCAGATGAATCTGTTGAAGACTATATATCAGTTCTCAGGAATTTAGCGTCTGAATGTAACTTTGGTGCAGAATTAGACTATCATATAAGAGACCAATTGTTTACTCTTGTTTTCATAAGAAGATACAAGAAAGGATTCTTAGTTGCAGAGACCCAACATTGACTGAGGTCATTATCATGGCAAAGGGAATAGAGAGGTCCATCATCACCTCTTCTTGCTTGAATCAAGAAAACGTTTCTCCTATTAATGTTGTTGAACATGATGCTTATGTTAATAATATTTCTTACAGGTCACGTTTTCCGAAACCTTTTCAAGCGAGACAAAACAAAACTTCATCATATTGTTACAGGTGTGGATCTAAATCGCACTTAGGCGATAGTCCCATTTGCCCAGCCTTAGGCAAAAAGTGTACTAAATGTGGAAAAACTGGTCATTTTTATAGTGTGTGTAAAAGCAAGAGAGTTGTCAGAGTCAGTTCTCTAGATACCAGAGAAATTTCAAATGAAGACTCTGCTGAACATGGTCTCATTCTTTCTAATAGTATGGAAAGAATGATGCTTTCTGTTGACATTGATATTGTAGATTTAAATTCTTCAGAAAAAAAGGTCAAAGAACCATTAGCTGAATTTATGATTGGTGATTTAAGATTAGAAATGATGGGTGATTCTGGAGCACCAGTCACAATCATTTCTGACACTTTGTTTGAGAAACACTGGCCCGGTTAAGTATTAGAGGAATTGGATATTATTCCCAAAGGTTATGGGGGTCAAAAAATTGAAATGTATGGGTATTTCATTGAGTTTGTGTCTGGTTTTGGGAGAAAAATTTCCACAAAAGTTTATGTTGCACTTAAAGGTAAACTCATTATTGGATGGCAAGATTTAGCCAAGATGGGCTTAAAATTAGGTCCTGGTGCTGAAAATCCCATTCAAATCAATAATGATGTTACTATTGATGTCATTGATAGTTCTGAAACAAATGATGCTTCATCTTTCACAGGAAAAATTCTAAATGAATTCTCAGATGTTTTCACAACACGCATTGGCAAGATTACTAAGGTAGAATATTTTATAAAGTTTAAAGAGAATGCCATTCCCATTGTACATAAAGCTAGGCCCATTCCTTTAAGTGTGAGAACCGATTTGAAGATTTTACTTGATAAATTAGTGGAAGAAGGGATCATAACTGCTACAGACTCCTCTGAATGGGTGAGTCCCATTGTTATTGTGCGGAAAAAAGATAATTCGATTCGTTTGTGTGCCGACTTACGCTCACTGAACAAAAACATAGTAGTAGACTGCCACCCATTGCCCAAAATTCAAGATCTATTATCAAATATTGCAGGTGCCACATGTTTTTCTATCCTGGATTTGAAATCGGCATACCATCAAATTCCTTTATCCACACCTTCTACTGACCTAACAACCTTCATAACGCCCTTTGGTGCATTTAAATATCTTAGGTTACCCTTTGGTTTAGCCTCTGCGGCGAGTGTATTCCAGAGGTTCATGGATCACATGTTAGCTGGTATTGCTTCAGTTCAGGCTTACCAGGATGATGTCCTAATTTACTCAAAAAACAAGAATGAACACATTACTACCCTAAGGAAAGTACTTGAGAAATTCAAGGAATTTGGAGTTACACTTGGTGCAGATAAGTGCAAATTTATGGTTCAGTCACTAGATTATTTAGGGCATACCATCTCAGCTTCTGGAATCAGCCCTAAATTTTCTCTTACAAAGGCTATTGATGAAGTAGCTATTCCTCATACCAAAGATCTGCTTAGGTCATTTCTGGGAATGACGGAATATTATTCTAGATTCATATCCAACTACGCTCAGGTGGTTCAACCATTACGCCTTTTGTTAAAGAAAAATATTCAGTTTACATGGAATGATGATGCACAGAGTGCCTTTGAATTAATTAAAAAATTAATTCTTCAGGCTCCTGCGTTATCGCCATTTTCACCTGGTTACAAATGTATGTTATCGGTGGATGCGAGCCAAAAAGGTTTAGGAGCTGTCTTATCCCAATGGGTGAATGGGAAAGAGAACACAGTTGGTTTCTCTTCCAGATCCCTCTCTGTTGCTGAATCCAACTATAGCACAATAGAGAGGGAGGCTTTGGCTTGTACCTGGGCTGAGGAAAAGTTAAGGACTTTTATTTGGGGCACACAATTTGATATTCTTTCAGACCACAAACTCCTAATTCATTTACTATCAGGCAATGGAACAGGTAAAGCTTCGTCAAGGTTGGTAAGATTATTATCATGCCTACATGAGTATAATTTTATTATTAAGTATATTCCGGGTGGTCGAAATGGCAGAGCGGACTGTTTGTCAAGATTGTCTTTAAAGGATGACTATTTGCCTTCAAGGTTTGATGATGTAGAATGTGTAGTTGCCACCATAGAGGATGTTATCACTGATCTTCCTCATATAACAAAGGATGATTGGATAAAAGCGTTTGTAGAAGATTCTACGCTTCTAGCTGTTAAGAACATGATTTTATCTGACTGGCCTAGAAAAAGGTCATTACCATCTCCTCTAAAATCTTTTGCACAAGTCAGTGAAGAACTATCTATAGTTGAGGATTTAATTATGCGGGGAGATTTAGCAGTACCTCCTTTTTTATTACGGAAAAGAATTTTTGACATAGCACATGAGGGCCATTTAGGTATAGGTGCGACAGCTAGAAGGTTGAAAGAAAGTTTTTGGTGGACTGCCTTAGAGTCTGATGTTACCAAATGGGTAAATGCTTGTAGTACATGTCTGGTTTCAGACAAGCACTGGAAGATTGCAAAATTTCCTTTACACAATGTATCAACACCTGAAGAAGCTTGGTTGAAAGTCGCATTAGATTTTGCAGGTCCCTTTGATCTACTTCCCAATGATAAAAAGTACATTTTGGTATTAGTTGATTATTACTCAAAATGGGTGGAGTTTGAGTTTTGTTCCTCAGCTTCTTCTAGCGCTGTGATCAACTTTTTATCTCGAATTTTTATGACTGAGGGTTTTCCCAAGGAGGTAGTAACTGACAATGGTTCTCATTTTACCTCAACAAGTATGGAAACATTTTTTTTGTCTCATGACATCAAGCATTTGAAGGTTGCTTTGTATTCCCCAGCAGCTAATTGTTTAGTTGAACGAATGAATAGGGTCATAAAAGAAGGAATACAGACAGCTTTAGCTGAGAGGGTTCCTGTGGATGTTTTTCTAAAGAAGAAACTTTGGGCATATCTCATTACCCCACACACGACCTCTGGTGTTTCCCCCTTTAGACTTTTAAGAAAAAGGGATCCAAATGGTACTTTGTGTCCTTCGTGGATTAAGGATTTAAAGAAAGGTGACAACTCATGTTTGGTTTGTAAAGACAAAGAAAGAATGCTCAAGAGTGTGGCTTTCAAGCAAGCTGCTCAGAAGAAATATTATGATGGCAGGAAATGTAAAAGTGATTCTGATTTTGTAATAGGAGATTGGGTATTGATCAAGTCTCCAATGAAAGTTAAGAAAGGCCTTTCCAGGTTTTCTCTTCCAGTACAGGTATTGAAAACTTCAAAAGGATCTTTGTTTCTTGGTCAAAGAGGTTGGTGGAGTAAGAGAGTTTTGGTGAAATTAACACCAGATCAAGCTAAAATGATAATTGATAAAAAAATAAGTTTTAACTGATGATTTACACTTTTCACATTTTTTGGAGGATTTAGGTGCTCAAAAAGAGTTTCCTCTTGAACCTGATTTTGAGCCTGAACCTCTAAGGGTACAAAATGAGTTTCCTCAAGATCGACTTGAACAGTGTCAGGATCCAATACTGTCAACTAATTCCTTTTGTACTGATGTTGTGTGTATAAACAAGACCATTTGCATGCGTGTATGTTTTCTTTCAATTCCGACTTCATGCGCACACTTCCAGTTAGGTGCGCATGAAGTCTAATGTTATGTATTGTTATTTAAATATGTATTCTCGTGAGGGCGACCTGACTCTCTGGCATGGACAGTTTCTCTTGTCAGTTGATGTTCATGCTCCGGAGAGGAAGGACGCACTCCCGTGGTGTTCTGTCTACTTACTTAAAATAAATCCACTTTTCTCATCTACTGCTCCCTTTGGAATATTTACCCTTGGAAAACCTCATCTTTACAACGAGGACCCGCTGCTTGATCTGCACCGTCCCTGCAGTCCTGCACTGGTGAGCACCGGACCGGAGCCCCGTGTGCCTCGGGGCTCCCGCGGTGGTATCCTTGACGTGGACCCTGACGGAATGAACCTGCTGCAATTATTGACATTGGGAGAGATGGGTCTGTGCTGAGCTACGGAACCTACCCTCCCCCATCCCCCGGCATGTAACCTGGGAGATGTGGATTGCACTTTGAAAGGGCGTCAAAACGGGGCTATCTGCTCCAAATTTCCATTGCTTGGTGGCGCGCTGCGGTTGAGGCCGAGGCGCATTTCGGGGGATTTGTTGTGTTAGCAGTAATTACCACAATGGCCTACAAGGTGTTGATTGAGCTCCTCTCCCCCCTGTGCTACTGGCCATACGAGTTGGCAACCCCTTCCCCCCCGAGAACCTGCATTTGCACTCTGAAGAGATCAGACCACTATGACACCGGTGATCTGTGGCCTGCTGCTGCCCTCTCTTTAAGAACTGAGTTGGTCAACACTAGAACCCTGGTGTAAGACTGGATGATTGTGGGACCGACCGCACCTGTGAGAGACACTTGACTACACATATTGCCTTGTTATATTAGTGGGAACCATCTACTGCTATTGTAGGACTTGAACAGCAACATATAGAGTAGGCGGAAGCGCTGGGAGACGATATGCACCATGGGTAAGCCGGATACCCGACAACCCAAGCTGAATTTCAAAACCGCAAACCGGAGCACCCGGAAATTGCAAGAAAATCACGATGTTGATGGTTGCACTGAGACCAAGGGCGGTGTACCCACGCAGAGCGCTGATGTACAGAGTATATTACAGGAAGTCTGTCAGGGCTTTGCCACCATTGTGGACAAGGTTGATAGGATGTTGTCATGAATGGACACCATTGTGCACAAGTTGGAGGGTCACGAGGACCGTATTAAGGAGACAGAGAGACACATCTCGGCTACTGAGGACGCAACGGCTCAGGTCACTGCGCAGGTTACCTGCATGGATAAATTGCTGAAAATGGTCACCGCAAAGAATGTGGATTTAGGAGTGCGGAGTCGGCGCAATAATATACGCATTTTAGGTATGTCGGAGTCCACCAACACAGGTCGGATGAATGAATATGTGGAAAAGTTGTTACTATCCTCAGTAGGAGTGGAAGCCTTCTCCAACCAATTCATAATAGAGCAAGCGCATCACACCCTGAGTCCGTGTCCACCTCCTGGCAGTACACCGAGACCCATCATAGCGAGACTTTTAAACTAGAGGGATCATGATATTGCACTCCGCGAGGCGAGGAATAAACAGCACTTGAACTATGATGGAAATACTTTTTCTATCTATCCGGACACCTATGGTCCAGGAGGAGAGACGCAAGTTCACGGATGTCAAGAATAAACAGAGATTAGCCCACATTTATTATGCGCTGTTGAATCCCGCACGACTCAGGGTCACCCACCAAGGGAAACAAAGATTATTTACCAAACCACAGCAGGAGGAGGAATTTCTTAAGCATTTGAAGCGATCAAGTCGCGCTGCCGGAACTTTAGCTTCATTGCACCAATCCTCCTCCACTGGAGCAGAGGATGACACTCAGTAGATGGTGTACTGTTCTATGTTCGACAACTGATATAAGAAGAACTAAATAATTGAATGACTGGCCCTCTGATACTCATAATGCGAACCGCTTAGTGAGCTGGCTATTCTAAGCTCTTGTTTGATTGCGCAGGGCACCCCCAGCTCCCCTGGGTCCATCGCTTCCATTAATGGTGGACTCTCCGAGCGGGGTGTATCTGTACCGTCACCTAGGGTCACCACCACCGGGCGATCCCCTCATGTTGTTAACTGCATGACTTGTGCAGACTGGAGATGGTTTTTCTTTTTTTATGTTTTCACTTGGGGTGAGTGAGGGGTGGGTGGGAGAGTATTTCTGACACGTTGGGCCTGCTTCAGTGGGTGGAGGGGGTTAGTTGGGGGGACTGTTGGAAGTTCTACATGATCGTCATAGAGCAGAACATTATTAATCATATATCAGCATTGTTAATCGGAGTCTTAATCGTTGATCTGTTGACACACAGCTTGGCGAGGCAGTATTCGCGCATGTATAATCTGACCGCTTCAATGGAAGACACACAGACACATGGCTGAAGCACGTTCAGAGAAGCTCCATATAGCCACATGGAACATCAGGGGATTGGGGGACCCGCACAAAAAGCGGCATATATTGGCCCATTTGGACAGGCACCAGGGGCATATAGCCATGCTAAAGGAGACACACTTCAACCCTCAAGGTGTAACACTTTTGCCAGTAAATGGGCTGAACACAGAGTCTTTTCCTCTTATTCATCGTATGCGAGGGGCATGGCCATACTCATAAAGAAGCGTACACCATTAGTCACGGCGGAGGCCACCTGGGACACTCAGGGGAGGTATTGTTTTGCATGGGGTAGTCTGGGGTCTGTTTCGGTCACCCTAGCTTGCTGTTACGGGCCAAACCTGGATGACCTGGACTTCTACACTGCATTATGGGCTAAAATAATTGGCATAGGCTCCAACTACATCATTTGGGGAGGTAATTTTAACATTGCGCGAACCCGGATGTGGCTAGGTCTCACCCCGCCCCCCATCATTATACTAGGGCACATTCTGTCTTGCATGACACGCTAACCGAATACCACTTGATAGCCGCCTGGAGACATATGCACCCCCACAGAATAAAAGGGAACACATTACACTGCACATGCAACATCGTGGGCATGGCTGGACTATTTATTTCTATCCAGGGTATTGGGTCCAGTTATTTTCCAAGTGCAACACTTGGCTCGAACCTACTCGGAACATGCACCTGTCAGGCTTACATTATCCTGAGCAGATTATGGCCCACCGCATACCAGTTGGAGATTGCAAGCCACTATCTTATTAGACCCAGGTTTTCAGGAGGAACTGAGGGAGGAAGTGCGTGATTTTTTTGTACGGAATAAAGATTCAATGGGAGTGTGGAGACCATATGGGAGGCTTTTAAGGTTACGCTTTAAGGTTATTGCATATCTAAGGGAGCGGGGATACTCAGACACATAATGAACACATTGCACAGACTGGAAACGGAGCTTAAGGTGCTTGAGATTAACCTAGCTGCGCACCCAGATAGCCTAACACAATCGAAATTCAGAGAGACGCTCACGCAATACAAGGATTCAGCTAGAGAGTCGCGTTTCAGGGGCCGCTACTGGGTGGCTCGGTGGTATGAAGAAGGGGAGAGACCAGGCAAGGCTCTAGCAGACACAATTAGAAGGCCACGCTACACAAACTACGTGCTGGATCTTGAGGGCCCGGGGGAGATAGTGGTTAGAGACACTGCAAACATACTCAATGCATTTACCGCACATTATGCCACATTGTATACCACACATATAGTAGATAAGCTTAACCTGGATAGTTATTTGGGGGTGTGTCATTGGGGTGGCTGAGTGATGTACAGCAAAAGTTCCTGTGTGCCCCGTTTGAGTTGGATGAAGTGAGGGAAGCAATGTTGCATTTGCAGTCCGGGAAGGCCACCGGCACGGATGGTATTCCCATTAAATTCTACAAGACTTACATTGACCAAATGGCCCCCACACTACGTGAATTCTATGAATATGCTTTGGATGATGGCCATCTTCCCCCCTCAATGAGAGAAGCCCACATCACTTCACTGCTGAAGCCCGGGAAGTCGCCCCAAGAGTGCGACTCTTATAGGCCGCTGTCTCGCCTTAATAGTGATGTGAAGATACTGGCCAAACTCATTGCCACTCGGCTTAGCTTATTGATGGAGAATCTAATTCTGCCCGATCAGTCCGGATTTGTTCCCGGAAGAGCCACATCTCATAATTTACGGACACTCTTTACTGTGTTAAACAATGTGTCCTCGGAATTGTCTTTGGCGGCTGTCTTTTTAGACGCCGCAAAGGTGTTCGATTCAATAGAGTGGGACTATATCTTTGGGGTGATGCTGCGGATGGGTTTTCTCCCTCTCTTTCTTTCCTGGATTCAGCTTTATTATAGCTCGCCAGTCGCCAAGGTACTTATCAATGGTCGAGTGTCCCCGGCATTCCCGGTCACAAGAAGCACCCGTCAGGGATGCCCTTTGTCACCCTTACTTTTTGCTCTTGCAGTTGAGCCATTGACGGAAAAGCTGTGGCAACACCATAGAGACAGGGCATTGGGATGCAACATGAGGCAGATATTAATCTCTTTATATGCAGACGATATTACACTGTACGTTCGAGATCCGCAACACAACCTAAATCCAATCCTTAGGGAGTTCATTGTGTTTGGGAAACTTTCTGGGGTTCAAATCAATTGGGGAAAGTCCTGTATTTTTCCTTTGACGACTGAAACGGTTCTCTTTCCATTGGATTATCCATTAGAAAGGTGTGAAGACCAGCTGAGGTATTTAGGTATTCGTGTCACGAAGGATAGGCATGAGCTGATGTGACCGAATTACGGTACGACACAAATGCACATAATGGAGAGCATCTCTCGTTGGATCACGCTCCCACTTCCTATGGCAGGAGGAGCATCCCTAATCAAAATGGTGATACTACCTCAATTACTTTACCTATTTATGAATATACCGTTCCATCCAGGGACCTATTTTTTTAAAGCGCTCAGGTCTGAATTGCTGCGCTTAGTGTGGGGGGGCAAGCACCCGAGACTGAAGTGGAATGTCCTCATTCGGCCCTACTCTGGGTTTGGGGTTCCCATCTTTGAATTATATTATCACAGTGCACAAGCCCATTATGCATACTTCTGGATACTGCATACTTCTGGGGACACCAGCCCCGATATATGCCGCAAGTGGCGGCAGAACATTGGCTAGCACATCCCGTTCCCATTGAGGGTACACTGTATGACACACTTGCTGTAAGGGAAAAGACGCTGACTACTGTCACTTGTACCGTCACAGCATGGGCATAAATAGGTCGGATGTTGAATGCCCCACTGCAATACTCTCCACTGCTCCCGCTAGTGTATCACCCCACTATGCCCCTACTCCAAGAAGCAGCATTTCAAAGGTTCATGGAACGCACACACATTAAAACTTGGAGGGATATGTATCATGGAGGACAGTTATGGAAACTTGAACACATATTTCAGGGCTTGCCACAGATGCCACTTGATGTTTTTTATACATACGCCTGAGACAAGGAGTCCGCGCCCTCACCCCGGACTTTCCGGCTGAGCCCACAGTCCTTGCAACGCTACAGCTGACTCTTCAAAACACGACAGCCAAGCGCCTTGTCTCGTTGATCTATCACACGGTACACACACACAGAGAAGAGCCACCTGTGTTAGCTAGAGAGTGCTGGGACTCGGAGCTAGGCTTTGTTATGTCGAATGACAAGTGGGAATACTGCTCGTCACAGATGGAGCAGGTCTCAGCCAGTAGCAGGCTTCACATACTTCACTACAAATTTCTACATAGATTATACTACACCCCTGCCCGGATGCATCGTTATAAATTGAGGGATACAGATAGATATGATAGATGTGGGGCTCCGGGGGCAGATTCTACACCTAGCCTGGGAGTGCCCCGGGATACATGAATATTGGAAGCTTGTTTTTGAATCCCTGGATTTAATGGTTAATGTGCATATTGAGCCCACACCTCTGTTGGCACTGTTGGGATATGTTAAACCATTGCAGGCAGCACACACGCAAATACGTGGCCCTCGCATTGCTAATGGCCAAAAGACAGGTGGCGTGCCGTTGGGGCAGGGGAGGGCGCCCTAGTTCAAGATATGGATTAACGATTTGGTGTACTGTCAGGAGCAACTCACTACATATGTAGAACTATTACCGAGTGCCTCCAGGCCTAAAGACATCAGGGCCCCCCTGAAGTGTTACTTATTAGAGCACCCACAAGAGAGTCCCGCAATAAATTCACCATAGTTGTCGCCCACACACATCACGTATACCACTGTGTCCCCTTGAAGAATGAGGTATTCCTGAGCTGATATAGCTGTATTGCATCCTGAGCTATGTGGTATGCAGAACTATATACGAAGTTCGACATAGAGGGACTCATCAGCACTCTAACCTATTATAGATGTGAAATTTGAAAATACTTGGTTAATGCTTACATGCTTGTGATGCGCGAGGTGCTGTGGCCGTTTGGGTGACAAGGGTTGATATGTATATTGCTGTGTGTACTGCTGTATCGTACTGATGACTGAAATGCCCTCAACTTTTATGATGAAGCATGTAAGAGTACTGTTCATATACCATGTATGGCAATGTAAATGCAACTGACGTACATGTATGACTTTAGTATTGTTTTGAACTAAGAAAATAATAAACAGAAGTTTAAAAAAAAAAGAAAAAAGGTACCAGGTTACACCATATGAGTCCAGGTTTGTTGAATCGCAGTAGCTCCCTTTTGGTGCACAGACATAATATCGAGTCCAAAATATCGATTGGACATAATATCGTGTTTTTAATATAGACTGGACAAAATATCGACAGGACAGAATATAGACTACAAAAATATCGTTTTTAAGGTAAGTGAAGTAATATCGACTGTTAAAAATATAGATAGTTAAAATATCGAAGTATATAATATAGATAGTTAAAAATATCGATTTTTTATTAATATATAATTTTTATAGTGTATTTTTATGTTATAATATGTGTGAAAAGTGTGTATTTATGTTATAAATAATTATATTTAATGAATTTAGTTTTTATAATTCTTGCGTAATTTAATTCTGTAGCGGGTTGTGGGTTTATAGGGGAATAGGGTGGGAAGTAATTTAATTATAATTAATTAAATATGTAAATTTAATTATTGATAGTAATTTGTAATTCATTGTTAAATAATTTATATGTGTTAATTAATTTAATTGTACTAGGAAAATAATAATTATTAATTGATTAATTGGTAATTATGTAAATTTTACTAATTTAATTCTGTAGTGGGTTGTGGGTTTATACGGGAATAGGGTGGAAAGTAATTTAATTATAATTATTTAAATATGTAAATTTATTTATTGATAGTAAATAGTAATTAATTGTTAATTAATTTATATTTGTTAATAATATAATAAAAATTGTTAACTAATTTATATTAATTGATTAATTGGTAATTATGTAAATTTTACTAATTTCATTTCAGTAGCGTGTTGTGGGTTTATAGTGCATAGGGTGGAAAGTATTTTATTAAGAATTAATTAACTAATAAAACTAATTAAAATTTATTTATTCGGAAATAATTGTAAAATAATTTTAAATTATAAAATAATTAATTGTTAATGTTTAATTAATTTGTATTAATCAGTGATTCATTGAAATAATTATTGTTAATTCGTTTTTTTAATTAATTATTAATAGATATTCATTTTTAGATATTTGAATAATATATGAAATATTTACTTACCGTAATGTTGTATTCTCTGGAGTGGGAATAGTAATTGTAACCCCTACGCTATCCCACGCTTTCCCTACTGTTGCATCCACTGGAGTGAGAATAGTAATTTTAACCCCTACGCTATCCAACGCTTTCCCTACTGTTGCACTCTTTGGAGTGGGAATAGTAATTTTAACCCCTACGCTATCCAACCCTTTCCCTACTGTTGCACCCACTGGAGTGGGAATAGTAATTTTAACCCCGACACTATCCAACGCTTTCCCTACTGTTGCACTCTTTGGAGTGGGAATAGTAATTTTAACCCCTACGCTATCCAATGCTTTCCCTGCTGTTGGACTCTTTGGAGTGGGAATAGTGATTTTAACCCCTACGCTATCCAACACTTTCCCTACTGTTGCACCACTGGAGTGGGAATAGTAATTTTAACCCCTACGCTATCTAACGCTTTCCCTACTGTTGCACTCTTTGGAGTGGGAATAGTAATTTTTACCCCTACGCTATCCAACGCTTTCCCTACTGTTGCACCCACTGGAGTGGGAATAGTAATTTTAACCCCTACGCTATCCAACGTTTTCCCTACTGGTGCACCCACTGGAGTGGGAATAGTAATTTTTACCCCTACGCTATCCAACGCTTTCCCTACAGTTGCACTCACTGGAGTGGGAATAGTAATTTTAACCCCTACGCTATCCAACGCTTTCCCTACTGTTGCACCCACTGGAGTGGGAATAGTGATTATAACCCCTACGCTATCCAACGCTTTCCCTACTGTTGCACTCTTTGGAGTGGGAATAGTAATTTTAACCGCTACGCTATCCAACGCTTTCCCTACTGTTGCACTCACTGGAGTGGGAATAGTAATTTTAACCCCTACGCTATCCAACACTTTCCCTACTGTTGCACCCACTAGAGTGGGAATAGTAATTTTAACCCCTGCGCTATCCAACGCTTTCCCTACTGTTGCACTCTTTGGAGTGGGAATAGTAATTTTAACCGCTACGCTATCCAACGCTTTCCTTACTGTTGCACCCACTGGAGTGGGAATAGTAATTTTAACCCCTACGCTATCCAACCCTTACCCTACTGTTGCACTCTTTGGAGTGGGAATAGTAAATTTTACCCCTACGCTATCCAACGCTTTCCCTATTGTTGCACCCTCTGGAGTGGGAATAGTAATTTTAACCCCTACGCTATCCAACGCTTTCCCTACTGTTGCACCCACTGGAGTGGGAATAGTAATTTTTACCCCTACGCTATCCAACGCTTTCCCTACTGTTGCACCCACTGGAGTGGGAATAGTAATTTTAACCCCTACGCTATCCAACATTTTCCCTACTGCTGCACCCACTGGAGTGGGAATAGTAATTTTAACCCCTACGCTATCCAACGCTTTCCCTACTGTTGCACTCTTTGGAGTGGGAGTAGTAATTTTAACCCCTACACTATCTAACACTTTCCCTAATGTTGCACCCACTGGAGTGGGTATAGTAATTTTAACCCCTACGCTATCCAACACTTTCCCTACTGTTGCACCCACTTGAGTGGGAATAGTAATTTTAACCCCTACGCTATTCAACCCTTTCCCTACTGTTGCACTCTTTGGAGTGGGAATAGTAATTTTTACCCCTACGCTATCCAACATTTTCCCTACTGTTGCGCCCACTGGAGTGGGAATAGTAATTTTAACCCCTACGCTATCCAACGCTTTCCAAACTGTTGCACTCTTTGGAGTGGGAATAGAAATTTTAACCCCTACGCTATCTAAAGCTTTCCCTAATGTTGCACCCACTGGAGTGGGAATAGTAATTTTTACTCTTTTGTTATTGTACGTTAATAATATTGGCTATTATTTAATTATATTTTGTTACTATATATATATATGTTTTAAGAAATATGAATTACATTTTTTTTATTTTTTTACTTTCATTAATTATTTAATTATTATAAGTTAATTTAAGTATTTTTAAGTATATTTTAGTACTTAGTTTTTAATATTAATTTAATTTAACTTGGAGATGTCCTTCAAGCAGGGCACACAGCACACAGCAAAGTCCTTCTCCTTTCATTGGCAGAAACAGCAACTGCAGGCCAACCCACATACAGCACACATCAAAGGGGCAGTACCTCCCCTCAGTTTCTCACCAGGTCTTCTCCTTGGCAAATGGTCCTCTTGAATTCCAGGAATTATCTGGCATCTGGGTGCATCTATTTATACAGCAGATCTCTTTGGTCTCTAAAGGCATAGAGTGTCTGTGCCCAGCCAGTGCCTTCCTCACTGGTGCAGCTTCCTTGCAGGAGGTGGAGACAGCGTTGTGAAAGGCAGACCAGGCCCATTCATGTGAAAGGAAATCTCCTCCCCCCCACTCTAAATGCAGCCCAGGTCTTTTCAGCCCAGCCCTGACTCATCCAGACTCTCTGGAGCCATTGCACCTCCACAGCCCCTGCCACTCCAAAGCCAGACAGTCAATTCACCTCCTAGTAGAGGCACACTGGATAGTTAGGCAAGAAATTAGCAACTTTCTAAAAGTGGTATTTTCAAACACAGAATGTAAAAATCACCCTCACTAAAATGCATCTTAACATTCGGAGTTCAGGCATATCAAACTTTATTTTCCTATCTTGTTCCCAGGAGTAGTTATGTTTGAAAGATGTTACAAGGCAACTCCCTATTCTATCCTACGTGAACATATAGCCCTGCAATAGTGAAAAACGAAATTGGCATTATCAGGACATGCAACACACACCAGGGCATTCCCTTCCTTTCACATACCCTGCACCCTGCCCACAGGGGTACCTTGGGACTACCTTAGGGGTGACTGACATGTAAGGAAAGGGAAGGTAGGACCTTGCAGGTGGGTGCACTTGTCAGGTCGACATGCCCGTTAACAAACTGCGCACAAGCACTGCAGTGGCAGGCCTGAGACATCTTTTCAGGGCTACTCATTTGGGTGGCACAATCAGTGCTGCAGGCCCACTAGTAGCATTTGATTTACCATCCCTGAACTTTACTAGGGTCCTGCTAGTAAATCAAATATGCCAATCAGGGGGACCCAATCATAATAACAATTTACACAGAGAGCAATTGCACGTTGACACCATCAGCAGTGGCAAAGTGCCCAAAGCATGTAAGCTAGCACAGCAAAAAAAAATACAGGAGGCAGAGGCAAAAAGTCAGGGGAAACCACACCAAGGATGCCAGGTCTAATATGTGCCCCCTCCAGCTGAAACGTGGGGAGAACTACCCTCCCTCTTGTGAGTTCTCATCATTAAGGCAGAAGAACCTGGAAAGACCATCAGCAATGCCTTGTCCTGTACCGGTGCAGTCCTCCACCGTAAAGTCCATTCCCTGTAGAGAGATGGATCACCTCAACAATTTTTGGATTCTCACCCCTCATCTGTATCAACCATCTGAGTGGCTTGTGGTTTGTCTGAGCCCGGAAGTGAGTTCCAAACAAGTAGGGTCTTAGCTTCTGACTGACAACGGACTGACAACGGACTCCTGAGGCGAAAAGCCGGGAGCTAGATCTTGCTATCTTTTAAAATATTTGATTGTTTACTGTGTTTTTAAACAGCGCTCCACGCTGCAACGACCCCTCGCTATTGCCGCCATTCACGAGGGCGAGGCGCGCCTCCAGACACGCCCCCTCGGTTGGCCACGCCCCCCTACCTCGCTATAAATAGTGCGCGCCACACGCTGGGCGCCGCACTGACAACGGACTCCTGAGGCGAAAAGCCGGGAGCTAGATCTTGCTATCTTTTAAAATATTTGATTGTTTACTGTGTTTTTAAACAGCGCTCCACGCTGCAACGACCCCTCGCTATTGCCGCCATTCATGAGGGCGAGGCGCGCCTCCAGACACGCCCCCTCGGTTGGCCACGCCCCCCTACCACGCTATAAATAGTGCGCGCCACATGCTGGGCGCTGCACTGACAACGGACTCCTGAGGCGAAAAGCCGGGAGCTAGATCTTGCTATCTTTTAAAATATTTGATTGTTTACTGTGTTTTTAAACAGCGCTCCACGCTGCAACGACCCCTCGCTATTGCCGCCATTCACGAGGGCGAGGCGTGCCTCCAGACACGCCCCCTCGGTTGGCCACGCCCCCCTACCACGCTATAAATAGTGCGCGCCACATGCTGGGCGCTGCACTGACAATGGACTCCTGAGGCGAAAAGCCGGGAGCTAGATCTTGCTATCTTTTAAAATATTTGATTGTTTACTGTGTTTTTAAACAGCGCTCCACGCTGCAACGACCCCTCGCTATTGCCGCCATTCACGAGGGCGAGGCGCGCCTCCAGACACGCCCCCTCGGTTGGCCACGCCCCCCTACCTCGCTATAAATAGTGCGCGCCACACGCTGGGCGCCGCACTGACAACGGACTCCTGAGGCGAAAAGCCGGGAGCTAGATCTTGCTATCTTTTAGAATATTTGATTGTTTACTGTGTTTTTAAACAGCGCTCCACGCTGCAACGACCCCTCGCTATTGCCGCCATTCACGAGGGCGAGGCGCGCCTCCAGACACGCCCCCTCGGTTGGCCACGCCCCCCTACCACGCTATAAATAGTGCGCGCCACATGCTGGGCGCTGCACTGACAACGGACTCCTGAGGCGAAAAGCCGGGAGCTAGATCTTGCTATCTTTTAAAATATTTGATTGTTTACTGTGTTTTTAAACAGCGCTCCACGCTGCAACGACCCCTCGCTATTGCCGCCATTCACGAGGGCGAGGCGCGCCTCCAGACACGCCCCCTCGGTTGGCCACGCCCCCCTACCTCGCTATAAATAGTGCGCGCCACACGCTGGGCGCCGCACTGACAACGGACTCCTGAGGCGAAAAGCCGGGAGCTAGATCTTGCTATCTTTTAAAATATTTGATTGTTTACTGTGTTTTTAAACAGCGCTCCACGCTGCAACGACCCCTCGCTATTGCCGCCATTCACGAGGGCGAGGCGTGCCTCCAGACACGCCCCCTCGGTTGGCCACGCCCCCTCCGATCCCCTGATTCCTCTCCATAAATCATGTGTCTTGGCAGGAAGCGCAGCGGACGAGCGCAGCGGGCGCGTCGATTGCGCGCCGAAGGCGCGCTTAAGGCAAGCTCGTCTGCGCTCGTCCGCGACCGGCCGGGGCTAGGGGCTCGTCACTCTGCCCCGAGTATCATCTATTCCCCCGACCAACTTCGCTGCTGCCAGGGCCCCTGGCCCATCTCGGACTCTATCTGCTCACGCATCTCCTCCCTTGGTCTTTCCTCTGCTTCTTCCTCTCTCTGTCCTCCCCCTTCAGTTGACACCCCTTCCGGGTCTTGTAACACCGCTCCCCCATCAACCCCCAAAGCCTTTACTGCCTTTTATCTCAACACCCGGTCTGCCGTTGCCCATGCACATGAACTCTCAGTTTTATTGGATCTCCATGCTCCCGACCTTGTCTTTTTGACTGAGACATGGTTCTGCGATGACTCCCTCCCTGCCCTACTATCCACCTTACCGGCCACCTACTATGCCCTCAGGGCGGACCGCCCTTCCGGCAGGGCTGGGGGTGGCGTGGCGGTCATCGCACGCACCAATCTCCCCTTTCAAATGTTATCTTTACCCAACATCGCGACAACTGAATTCCTGGTGATCCGCACAGTTTCCACCTCTCCCCCCCTGACCTGCTTCCTCACCTACCGTCCCCCTCAGTCCCCCTCACAGTTTCTTCCTGATTTTTTGGAGGTCTTGGCCACCATCACAATCAACAACTCTTCCATTCTGCTCCTTGGCGATTTTAATTTCTGGCCCTCCGATCTCGCGGAGTGCCCATCCTCCAAGGAATTCTCCGAAACTCTTCACTCCCTCAACTTCATTCCCCACGTCTCCTCCCCCACTCACACCAAAGGTCATATACTCGACCAAATCTGGTCCCTGAACTGCCCTGTGAATTCACTCTCTATTACCCCTTGCTCCTGGTCGGACCATCACCTAATCTCATTCCTTCTTCCTATCCTCCCTCCAGCTAAGCCCCCCCGGCCTAAAAACACCTGGGTCCGATCATGGGGTCGTGTTAACCTGGAGAATCTCTCTTCCCTCCTTACCTCGTCCCTCCCCCCCTTACAGGGTCTTCCCACTCTCTCCCAGGTCGACGCCATAGATCAGTGGCTCTCCAATGGTCACGACGCTTTTGCCCCGCTCAAGCGCATTACCTCCAAACGCGACAAGGACGCCAATCGGTGGTTCACCGAAGAGCTTAAGACCACCAAGTTAACAGTTCGCCGCGCGGAGCGGGCATGGAGAAGGAATTACTGCCCCACCCTGAAACTGGTCTACACTAACATCCTGAGCCAATATAAAAAAGACATCTTGGAGGCAAAAACATCTTACTTCTCCTCCAAAATCTTAGCCGCGGAAAACCAGTCCAAGGAGATATTCACCATCGTCCACAACCTAGCGTTCTCGGACAGAACTTCTCTTAAGCCGGCCCCCTCTGAAGCACTCTGTTCTTCCCTCAACAACTATTTCATTCACAAAATCACCACCATCAAGGCCAACATCCCGCCACCCTCCTCCTCTTTCATTGACCCCCAATGCCCCCCCCCCAGGGCGAGCTTTCCTCACTTCCCCCTATCACTCGGGAGAGCCTGATCACCTTGCTTCCCCTGGTCAAATCCGGCTCTCCTCTTGACCCCTGTCCCGCTCACATTCTCCGCCAGATTTTTGTTTCCTGTCCTGACCCTCCCCTTCATCTTCTTAACAGCTCTCTCGCCCAAGGCATCGTCCCTAAACCCTTGAAATCCGCGGTAATTGTGCCCATTTTAAAAAAACCCGGGGCAGATCCCTCTGTCCCCGCCAATTTCCGTCCTATCTCCCTCCTACCATTCTTGGCCAAGGTGCTCGAGCGCCACGTCACCTGCGCTCTGAGCTCCTTTGTGGAGAATCATGGTGCTCTTGCCCCCCGTCAAGCCGGTTTCCGCCCCGCACACTCTACGGAGTCCGTTGTCCTGTCGGTCCTGGACACCCTCAGGGAGGGCATGGACACCAATCAGCACCAGGCCCTTGTGCTCCTCGACCTCTCAGCCGCCTTCGATACGGTGGATCATACCATCCTCCTCTCCCGTATCGGAGCGGCGGGGATCGGGGGGACCGCCCTGGTCTGGTTGTCCTCCTTCCTGAGCGACCGCACCCAGGCTGTTCGACTGGGTGACTTCACGGCGGACGTCCGGAAAGTCCAGTGCGGGGTTCCCCAAGGTTCCTCCCTCTCTCCTCTTCTGTTTAATCTGTACATTGCTCCCTTAATCTTCTCTCTTCAGCAGATGGAGGTCGGCGTATTTAATTATGCGGACGACCTCCAGCTTGTCTTCAATCTGTCTTCTCCTTCCTCTATTCTAAACTTTCAATCTGTTATGCTTCACATCAGGGACTGGATGAACCACAACCACCTTAAACTCAACCCTGACAAAACCGAGTTGGTGTTGACGGGTGGTTCATCCAGCCCCTGGTCCCCTCTTTTCTGGCCCCCTTCCCTTGGCCCTCCTCCTACCCCCGCTTCCTCAGTTAAAACACTTGGCATAAAACTTAATTCTCAACTCACCCTTCACTCCCAGGTTAGCTCTGTGGTATCTTCTTCCTTTCTTT
This sequence comes from Lissotriton vulgaris, assembly GCF_964263255.1. Taxonomy (NCBI): domain Eukaryota; kingdom Metazoa; phylum Chordata; class Amphibia; order Caudata; family Salamandridae; genus Lissotriton; species Lissotriton vulgaris. Next base: position 1,995,341,747 of record NC_141687.1, read on the forward strand.
CACTGCGCACTATACGTAGGGTGTCCCGTTTCTTCACCTTCTCTGCTCTAAAGCTCATCATCCTGGCCATGGTGGTATCCCGCCTGGACTACGGCAACGCCCTGTATGCCGGCATCCCCGCCTACAGTCTGCGCCGCCTGCAACAGATCCAAAACCAGGCGGCCCGCCTGGTTTTTAAACTCCCCAAATTTCACCACTCCACCCCACTCCTGAAATCACTTCACTGGCTCCCTGTGCGAGCCAGAATTGAATTCAAGCTTGCTTCCATCACCTTCCGGGCCCGACACGGACTCGCACCTGAATTCATCTCCTCCGAGATTGTCTCCTATGTCCCCACCAGGGAACTTCGTTCGTCCTCCCAGTCCCTCCTCACCATCCCACGCTATCGGAGAAAGAAGTGGGGAGGCTCTAAATTTGCCACCCTCGCCCCTACCCTCTGGAACTCTCTTCCCCTTGAACTCCGCACCATCTCTCTTTACCCACAATTCCGTAAACAACTTAAGACCTACCTATTTACGAAATCTTTTGAATAACATCCCTCCTGTACCCCCAGCTTTTTAACTAGGATCCTGTCAGTAATAGCGCCAAGAAACCGCAGGTATATGAGCGCTCTATAAGAAATTTTAAATTCAAATTCAAATTTTTTAAATTCAAATTAGCTTCTTCAGTGCCCAGACCACAGCAAAAGCTTCCCTTTCAATTACACTCCACCTCTGTTCCCTGGGAAGTAGCCTCCTACTGATGAAAGCTACAGGTTGGTCTAAGCCCTCGTTGTTCAATTGTGAGAGTACTGCTCCCACCCCATACTCTGAAGCATCTGTCTGCACAACAAATTATTTGGAGAAGTCAGGTGCCTTAAGCACCGGCGCCGTGCACATGGCAGATTTCAGGGCATCAAAAGCGGTCTGGCAGATGTCAGTCCAGATCACCTTCCTGGGCTGCTTCCTTGAAGTCAGCTCTGTCAAAGGGGCACAATGGTGCCATACCCCTTGACAAACCGTCTGCAGTACCCAGCGAGACATAATAAGGCTTTCACCTCTGTCTGGGTCTTGGGTGGCTCCCAAGCCAGAATGGTGTCAATCTTTGGTTGCAGGGGTGCCCCCTGGTTGCTCCCTACCTGGTGCCCTAATTACACAACAGACCCCTGCCCTATCTGGTACTTACTGGCCTTGATAGTGACGCCTGCATTTTGCAGAGCCTTCAACACTTTGCAGAGGTGTTGCAAATGTTCCTCCCAACTGGAGCCGAACACAGTGGTGGCATCCAGGTAAGTGGTGCTGAATTCCTCCAGCTCAGACAGTACCCGGTTGACGAGTCTCTGGAATGTGGCAGGGGCATTCTGCAGCCCAAAGAGCATGACCCGGAACTGGTAGTGCCCCTCTGGTGTTGAGAATACAGACCTCTCTTTAGCCCCATCAGTTAAGGCAATCTGCCAGTACCCAGATGTTAAGTCAAATGTACTGAGGTACAGGGCAGCTCCCAACCGATTAATGAGTTCATCAGCTCTGGGGATGGGGTGTGCTTCAGTCTTGGTGACTGCACTGAGCCCACGATAGTCAGAACAGATCTGGAGTTCTGGAGTGTCACCGGGTGCAGCAGCTTTTGGTACAAAGACCATTGGGCTAGCCCAGGGGGCTGCTGGAGGGCTCTATCACCCCTAACACCAACATCTTGGGAACTTCTCCCTTGATGCTATCCCAGATTTTGTCAACTACTCTGTAAAATGTCTGCTTTACAGGTAGACTGTCCCCAGTCTGCACATCATGGACACACCAGGTGGTGATTCCTGGAGTTAGGGAGTACAGGTAGGCGAACTGTCCCAGCACCTGGCGACAGTCCCTCCGCTGCTCTGGGATCAGGGTAGGAGAAAGGTTTACCCCATCTACTGACCCACCTTATTCCTTTACTGACAGGAGGTCAGGAAGAGGGTCACTCTCCTCCTCCTCCATCCCATCCTCTGTAGCAAGGAGAATAGTCACTTCAGACCTCTCAAAGTGACGTTTCAGGCGGTTCATGTGCAGGACCCTCAAAGTATTCCTAGGAGCCTACAAGTCAACTTCACTCTTGCACTCCACCACCTCATATGGACCAGCCCACGTATCCTGGAGCGCACAAGGCTCCACTGGTGCCATTATCCACACTTTTTGGCCAGGCTGAAATTCGATCAGAGTGGCATTCTGATCATACCATCTTTTCATTTCCTCCTGGCTAGCATCCTGAGGGAGTTTCCTGAAGCATTGCGGCTGGTTTCTGAAGGCCAGCCCACAGCTGAACGTTTCTTGGGGGGTCTTACCAGGAGTTTACTCCCAGCCCTCCTTCACCAGACTCAGAGGTCCTCTCACAGGGTACCCATACAGCAGTTCAAAGGAGCTAAAGCCTTAGGACATCTGCGGTACCTCCCTGTATGCAAAAAATAGGCATGGTAAAAAGACGTACCTCTTCCATCCCATGGGTTCTGCAAGACCCTTTATCATGCCCTTCAAGGTTTGGTTGAGTCTCAGTCACAACCAACCCATTCCCTTGAGGATGGTAAGGAGTTTTGAACTTGTATGTCACACCACACTCCTCCCACAAAGATGTCATGTACTTTGAAATTAAGGGCCTCATTTGGATGGCGGACGGACCTGCGTCCGTCCGCCACCCCTGAGGTGGAGGGACCGTCTGCAGGGGCAGCGGCGGTCCCTCCGTTGCAATTAGGATGTGACTGCCACCCTGGCGGTCACATCCCATATATTTAACCTTGCGGCGGGTGCTGCTTGAAGCAGCACTCGCCGCAAAGTTAAAAATGCATGATTTGCATTTACATGCACAGAGGGCCAGGCACCGCGCGGTGCCTGCCGCTTTGTGCATGTAAATGCAAGGGGGTACCATAGGTACCCATGTGCACCCCCTTCACCCTGGGGGCCCACAAGGGGCCCCCAGAAGCGAAGTTCCACATGCTTTTCCACGGCAGAAAAGCCGCCGCGGAAAAGCATGTTCCAACACACATCCTAATTTGGCTGACGGTGTCTTGCAGACACCGCCACCAAATAGCGCCCAACAACCCGCGGGTCAGCGGCGGAAGGACCTGCCGTCCGCCGCTGTTCCCACGACCATCCCACCGCCATCCTAATCTGGCGGTGGGTGTTTCCTGTGGCCGCGGCGGTGAATTCGCATCCTCCGGGCCGGCGGTGGCTTCCACCGGCCCGAAGGATGCAGATTCACCGCCATCCTAATGAGGCCCTAAGTTTGTACCATGGTCAGAGACCACCTCTCTGGGGAACCCCACACGGGACAATACCCCCATCAATGCATAGTCCACTACGGGGGCTGTGATCGTCCTGACAGGGACAGCCTCTGGGTACCACGTGGTATGGTCCACCAAGACCAAGATAAACTTGTTACCTAAGGCTGTCTTGGGTTCCAGTGGCCCCACAATATCAATACCCACCTGCTCAAAAGTGGGGCACACCACAGGAAAGGGTTAGAGGGGAACCTTACACTCCCCTCCCCTTGCCTGGCAAGTCTGACAAGACCTACAGTGTGTGCCAACGTGCCTTCTCATTTGGGGCCAGTAAACGTGGGTGACAAGCCTCTGTTATGTCTTGTCACACCCCAAATGTCCAGACTAAAAAATTCTAATAGAAGCTTCGACTTATCCTTAATAAGTTTTGGAAGTCTTATCTTTAAAAATCCCCTTCCAAAGGTTTGGGAATGGTCCTATTCTTCTCGCAATGTAGATCAGGGTTAGGAGACGTGAGCTATGATGTGCTCCATAATTCCGTGATGAAAGAAGGCGTTGTGAGCTCTGATATGCTCTTAAATTAGTGACAGCATTATTTCTCAAATGCCGAAGCGTCTCCGCAAATGTGTTGGCGTGAGCGTTTTAGACTGGAAATATTAACAAGTACTGCCTGCTTTACTTTGGAGGTCCGTAGGACTTATACTTGGATTGTGGATCCAATCATTGAGACCGATTTTCAACGTATATCAAGTTCAAATTATCCACTTAGTATACGATTTTTGGATTTTCAGACCTAGAAATTTCGGAGTCTAAATTCGTGACCTTGGTGACTTTGTGATCTTATGAAATCTTCTGCCTCGTCACATGACAAGGCTGTACCATATCTCATCAATTCACAGTCTGAATAGGTTCTACTTTAATGTGTTCACAGTAAGAAAGCCTTGAGAAAGTTACTGTTTAGTAACGAAACACGTGTCAGCTGCCCACTGCATTTCTGACTTGGACATATGTATTGAAGAATTCCTACTGCCAACATTCTGTAAACTGTATCAAAAAACTGCACGGGATGGACTATGTTTGGTTGAATAGAAACACTAAAACATGACATTAAATTAAGCAAGCCATCTAATTGTCTTGGATGTTCTCCTTATGCTCTCTTTTGTTGAATGTTACATTACAGTTGTGATGTATTCATGATTCTATAACAAAGGTCATGTTAACATAATTTTTTCCCTGGTAGCACTTGTTCCAATGATTTACACATAATTGAGTGCCGAGGTGTCACTGTTGTGATTTACTTATTTTGTCTAATCCTTTGAGATTTTGACATTTGCTGACATCTGTGGTAGTGGGATGTTATTGTTACCTCCATTGGCACCACTCCATTTGAAATAGAAACAATCTCTTAGGACTAAAAATAAAAGCACTTGGGAAATCACAATCCCACACATTGAATTGGTGGTGCGACTTTCTATGCCATCACTACTGTCTCGCCTCTATGGTAAAACACATTGACACATGACACATGACAGATCTCACACTGGCTCTGGTGTAAGCATGGGCGAATTTTGCGAATCTCGCGTTCGCGAATTTTGCGGATTTGCGAACTCGCAATCCGCAAAATCCGCGAATTCTCGCGAATTTGCGGATTTTTTTTTTGTGTGTTCGCGCGGGTTTCTGCCAGTTCACGAGGGTTTTGTACAATTTCGCAAACGCGAACTTACCTGTCGGGTCGCAAGTTTTGCGAACTTGTTGTTTCTACGTGTCCAGCCTGTTTGGGACACTCTTCTTCATCACTGCCACTCTCTGTCACCACTGCCACTCTCTGACTACTCATGCCACCCTCTGGCCCACCCATGCCACCCTCTGTTTCATCACAGCACCCTCTGGTTGTCCAGTGTACATTATTGTGGCAAAGCAAAGCACACCTTCCCTGCCTCAAGTGACCTGAATTAATTTGGGGCTGATTAATGTGTCACAGAATATTTTTTTAGCTGGCACCTGCTTCCTTAGTGCTTCCTGATTAGTGATCTTTTGCACTTGCTAAGTGCTTTCATTGTTGCAAAATTAGTTACAACACCTGCCCTGCCCCAACTGACAATAATGAATTAGGGGCTGATTAATGTGTCACTGGATTTGAACTTCCAGCCTGGCTCCTGCTTGTCTGCCTTAGCTGTAATTCAGGACCTTTGTGTAACTATTCTGAGGGTCAGAGCAGGGTCACATAATAGTTGCAAGTAGGCAACTGAACTCTGGAGGGGCCCCTCAGGAAGCACTACAGGAAATGGCTACTAATGATGAGCTTGAACTTTTGTAGTTTCAGTTTTGCTAAGATCGTATTTCTGCAATTTAGCGCTTATTCGCGGGGCGCGAAGTTGAACTGGGAAGCCGCGAACTCACGCGAACAGTGCGAGCAAGCCATACAATCCGCTGCTCGCGGATTTTACGGGAAATTCGCGAATCTCGTGGATTGCGAATTTACCGAAAATCAGCAAAATCCGCGAGCGTAACGGATTTTCCGCCCATGCTTACTCTGGTGTCTCTCAGAGCCTCCACCCTCCTCCCATTGATGGTCACCCTTGTATTTTGTAGTTTTCTCAGGCTGATAAGTTCCCTGAACCATATCTCTGTCTCCTAATACTACGACCCGTCCAGGAACCTCCGTTCTACTCAACAAAAATTATTGCAAATTCCAAGGTTCAAACAGGTACGCTGGGGAGGCAGGAGTTTCCTGCTCAGAGCTGCCAAATCCTGGAACCTTTTACCATTTGCGATCAGCTGGGGGTCATGGCTGTTTAGAACTGGGCGTTTGTGAATCCTTACCCTGGGTATTGTTTTGTAGCCCTTGAGAGAACTCTTTGATTACTCTTGTCCCCACCACTCTTCTGCTGGGACCCTGCCCACCCTTGGCTGGGTTACCCACATACGCCTTGTGGGCCCTGGAACTAGTCCAGCAGTCCACCTCCTAAGCAAGCTTCCTGGGGTCAGTCAACTTGCTATGCATTAGATGATAGCGCAGCTCTAGAACACAAAGACTATTCAAGTGCTACCATGCAAATAGGTCATACAGCCCCTTGTAGTCAGTTACCTTGATGCCCCTTATCCAACCCTCCAGTGCTCTGCAATAAAGGTTCACACAATCAACCCATGTATTGGACTCAAGCTTCTTGAAGTTCCTAAACTTCTCCCCGTACTGCTCAGGTGTGAGCCCATACCTGAGGCATAAAGCCTCCTTCATATTGGGATAGGTCAGATCACTTGCCTCCTCCCAAGGTGTCAGAAAGTTCCTCCCATTGGTCTCAAAGTGTTTCCACAGGCCTGCCCCTAATGCTTCTCAGGGACTTCATTCATTCTCAGTGCTGCCTCATAAGACATAAACCATGAATAATTTTGCACTAGGTCCTTGGGAATGTAAACCTTACCTCTTTGCACTGGTTGAACGCTGCCACCATTTGAAATGGACTCTACTTGCTTGGCTTTAATGTCCAGTTCCCTCATGCTCAACTCAGGAGCCAAAAGCAATTTCTTTTCCTCCAAAGCACTAGTGTTCTTGCTCTCCTCTGAAAACTTTTCTTTCTCTATTTCCAATTATTTCATCTTGAGCTTCATCACTTCTAACTCATGATCTCTAACCCTTTGGTTCTCCTCCAATTCCTCTGGAGACACATTTCTAGAGGAATAATTGCTGCCAGCCCTAGAGGCTGCTCTTCCCACAAGCAGTTCCTGTGATCTGAAACCATCCTCTGGTGCATCCTCATCCACCTCTCCATCACCTGTCTCCCCCGCCTCTCTGGCCTCCCACCAGGCCCCTAAGGCCTTCTGTAGCTCCTCCTTCCTGGAGCTGCTCCTCATGGGACATCCAAAGTATTTGCAAAATTGCTTGAGCTGATCTACTTTTTAGGTATGCAACATTTCACTATCAAACTCCAATTCTGATGCCTCACTTAATGGTTTACCCTTCTGATACATGGTGCGTGGATACTTTAAGGATCAGACAAAAATAAAATCAAAAATAAAAACCAGTGTGTGGTTGCGTTGTGGTCTGCACTAAACTAGTGATATACAGCGCTCACTGTGGGTTAAGTACAAATACAGGTTCAAATCCTCACCCCTGCCACCAATGTTAGAAATTGCGGTCTCTAGTTGGCAGAGGTAGGTACCTTTGACAAATAGGGACTATTACTTCTAGTCAGGGTAAGGGGGATACACACTTTAGATAACCCCTGTTCACCCCCTTGGTAGCTTTGCACAAGCAGACATGCTTCTCCCAAAGGCAATGTGTAAAGTATTTGTATCAACACTCACAGTAACATAGTGAAAACACCACAAATGGACACCACACCAGTTTAGAAAAATGAAATATCTTTATCTAAACTTAAGACCAAATCGACAAAAAATTCAACAAACACAGTTAAAAATATGACTTTCAAAAGGTTTTATGAACTTCAAGCAGGGGACACAGCACACAGCAAAGTCCTTCTCCTTTCCTTGGCAGAAACAGCAACTGCAGGTCAACCCCCCACACAGAACACAGCAAAGGGGGAGTACCTCATCCCTGTTTCTCCAGCTCTTCTCTCTGGCAAAGGGTCCTTTAGAATTCCAAGAATGTTCTAAAATTCTGGGGTCTGGGACCCTCTTTTTATAGAGCAAATCTCTTTGCTCTTTGATGGCAGAGTGTCTGTGCCCAGCCAGAACCAGTTCTATACTCACTGGTACAGCTTCCTGGCAGGAGGTGGAGACAGCATTGCTGAAGGCAGACCAGGCCCATTCAGGTGAAAGAAAATCTCTACCCCCTACTATAAATGCAGCCCTGTCTATTCAGCCCAGCCCTGACCCAGCCAGACTCTCTGAAGCCGCTGCACCTCCCCAGCCTCTGCCACTCCAAAGCCAGACAGTCAATGCACCTCCTAGTAGAGGCACACTGCTGGATGTTTAGGCAATAAATTACCTACTTTCTAAAGTGGTATTTTCAGACATAGAATGTAAACATCACCCTCACTGAAAGATGCATCTTAACATTCTGAGTTTAGGCATGTCAAGCTTTATTTTCCTAACTTGTTCCCAGGAGTAGTTATGCTTGTAAGATGTTATAAGACAACTCCCCATTCTATCATAAGGGAACAGATAGCCTTGCAATAGTGAAAAACGAAATTAGCAGTATTTTACTATCAGGACATGAAACACACACCAAGGCATGTCCTACCTTTCATATATACTGCACCCTACCCACGGGGGTACCTTGGGACTAACCTAGGGGTGACTAACATGTAAAAGGGAAGGTTAGGGCCTGGCAAGTGGGGGCACTTGTCAGGTCAACATGACAGTTAACAATCTGCGCACAGGCACTGCAGTAACAGGCCTGAGACATATTTTCAGGGCTACTCATGTGGGCGGCATAATCAGTGCTGCAGGCCCACTAGTAGCATTTGATTTACCAGCCCTGGCACACTTAGTGCAATTTACTAGGGTCCTACTAATAAATCAAATATGTCAATCAGGGGGTACCAATCATATTAACAATTTACACAGGGAGCGCTTTCACTTTGACAGTGATCAACAATGGCAAAGTGCCCAAAGTATCTAAGCCAGCAAAAATGAAATCCAGCACAGCAACAAAAAATACAGAAGGTAGAGGCAAAAAGTCAGGGGAAACCACGGCAAGGATGCCAGGTCTAACAATATTCAACACACTTTGGGGATCACCACAATTTTGCCATTCACAAGTTACATCCCTCTGACTCTTTTCATAGATCTCTGTAAGGGATATGTTCGCCCTAGTAGGACTACTGCTGAGTCTTGTGGGACCTTTGTTACAAAAACTTTGTCTATTTCAGTAAGGAATTCTTCCCATTACTTGGTTAGCTTGGGGCAATGCAAGAGCAAGTGCACCAGAGTGCCTGTTGTGCCAGAACCCCTCCAACAGCTGTCGGATTTCATCGCATTCCATTTTGCAATCTTTTCTGGGAGCTTTCACCAATGGGTTAATATACAGAGTCTCATGCTGGTGGGCATCAGAAGCGAATCTATGCCCTATATTTTAGATATTCTTCCATTCCCTGATTGTCAACTTGTGGCCTAGTTTCCTCTCCCATCGCTGCTGACCTGGCGTTTTGTTTCTTTGGAGTGGAGATTAGGGCCCTGCCATGGAGGGCCATATCTATTATATATTACACATTGGCAGTAGTTATGTGTCTTCACTGTCCGAAAGCAAAGTTCATCCACTTCAGCTCCTTCCTGGAATGTTTCAAGGCAATCTGTCAAGAGTGGGGGCCAAGAAAAAGGGGGACTCAAAACACTTTTTCCCCATGCAATTTCCAAAAGGAAAATTAGACAACAATATAATCTAGATATTTATCCAGAATTATGCTTTTGTAATTTGGCGTAAATCTCTTAAGCCATTTTAGAGAAAGCAAGGTTTCAAAAACAGCAATATTTGTTACCCCATGACTCCGACTAGAGTACTTTTGGGGAAAAATGACAAAGAATTCAAATTTGCTGGTTCCATGGGAGTTCCGTGGGAACACAATATGATTGGCAGCCTTAAAAAAAACATTTTGTGGCCACCATTTCAGGACTCAAGAACTCGGTATCCAAGTCCTGAAAAACAAATAAAAAGCTAATAAGGGGCCAGAGTAGGGATACACATAATATACACAATAGCTTTCTAAAATACAGAAAATATGTTCTGAAATACACTTTCAAATCAACATGAATGCTGCCCCATTTGCTGTGCATTCTTCTTTTTGTGGAGATGGGACTGGTGAAAACATATTTGGATGGAATTCCTAACTCGTCGAAGGCCACGGGGATGTGACTTTTTGTGGATTTCAATATATGTGAGAGAGAGTGTGTGTGTCTGTCTCAGATCAGCTGTGATGGTGTATTATACAGTGTTTCTTTTCATGCTATACTTTAAATATCTGTAACCATCCAACTACCTATTTACATTTTTTCTCTGAACTATAAAGTGCTATTATTGCTTCATGCCTTCTACATGCCATGGTAAGATTTTCGTATGCCATACGGTTGGGCCTTCTGTTTATTGGGGCGATTGCATTTGTGTTGTGATCTTCTATTGTAAAGCTAAATATATTATATCTTTCTCATGAGCCCGCTATAGCCCGCTGCTGCACTGCTACCACTACTCCTTAAGAAGGGCCTGGAATAGTTCTAGAGGTATCACCCATCACCTTTTTGCAAGAGATCTTCCTTGAGGCACTGGAGGTAATGCAGCCTCAGTCTGTAGAACAGGTAAGATCTTCTTCAGTCTGTCTCCTCCATTCCCCACAATCAAATCCCATTCTCCCCAAACCTCTCACCTTGTTGAGCTGTTTCACTAATACTCTGTAATGCTTTTTTCTTTAAATAATACAATGAAATAAGTGGTTGATGGCTAATCTTCTACCAGTCTATTTGCCCCTCCCTCAGTCACTACATTCAAAGCTTGCTTCGGGTATCTTTCACTAAAGCTGTATTTCCTTTACCCGTGTCCATGCACTTCCTCATAAATATATGACTTTTGCCTTTTTTAACAGGTCATCTGTTTGGCTATCCAGGTCCTAAGCCACCCCCAGTCTCCTTCCACATAAACTGCTTTCTTCCCAGTGTATGTGTTCAATCCTCACCGAAATTTGGCTTTTCCATTTCCTATTTGTTAATTTACAGGTCCAATAGGTTAAGAAGGTCTGGTGTGTCTGTACTCCTACTCTCCAATAGCCAACTCTAGACATTTGTCAGTGCAATTTCAGATCCTCTTCCATGTATAAAACTGTAAATGTTAAAGTCTTACATTAGAATCCATTTATAAATGTTAGTGCTGTAGAAATGTTGAAAGAATGGGCTATTGGACATTCATCGATAACTAATGATCAAGATGACTCTTCTTCAGCACCAGCATAACCTGAGTTTGACTAAGGCTGGTGGGAACCAATGTTGCTGATCATAGAAGCACAGTGAGTAACTCTGTTCTATTGCTGGATAGTAATCCAATGCTCTGCAGGATTACAGCAATTTTTAAAGTGGCACATTTTGTTGATTTCCTGTGCCTTGTTACCAGGGCTGACTTTAGTGCTGGTGGAACCTGGTGCGATAATCTTTTTTGGCATACCGCCCATTACCTACTCCTCGGATTTCCATCTCTTCCACTCTGCAAAAAGGGCCCCTCAGCTCTCCACAGCCTCTCTCCGATACATTTCATTTGTTTTAATGCAGTAGTAAAGTGCTTTAAATCCAGCTTTATTAATCCACTCAGCTATCCACATGAAATACAAATCTATTCTTTGGAGCAGGCATACTAACCCTCTGTGCTACTTTCTGGCGAGTCAAAACCACCACTAGACAAAACTTCGATCTCTATCTGGCAGAAACATGAATCACAAGAGTTGTCTTTACATTTCTATTGCCTCCTAAAAGCTGGATGCACAAGGAGATCTGCAGAAGGTGCTTGTAAATCGTATGTCATTGCTAAAGACAACACCCCCCACACCCCAGCTCAGTGCGGCCACATCGGTCACAACACCCTGCTTGCTCCTACCTGCCACATTGCCAAAAGTCGACATTGCCTGCTAATTAACTGTAGCAACTAGCAACCAGAAAACAAAATATTCATTTTATTTTAGATATGTAATTATTCTGTTTATTTGTGTTTCGCCTTTTACTTTTAGTATTCATGGTTATTAAAGATAACCTACTAATAATACTCTATAGATCTGCAGATTGAACATTTCAGATACATATTTTTATCGATTCAAAATAGACGATTTAACTGATTGTGTTTCTGTGTTAAGTTTATGGAATCTTGTCTTTGACCACGACAAGAGAGAAACACTGGAGATCAATGCAAAATAACAGAACGACACTCCCACAAAGAGTTAAAAAAAAAAATAGGCGATAAAACTGCACAGGGTGAAATATGTATTACCTAATTAATACATTTGACAACCAAGCGGAAAGTGCTGATGATGGAGAAAATATTTATTAAATTGCTTTATGTAAATTAGCTGTGGTTTCTGATGAATGTTGGTACACAATCAATCTGTGAAAGTCATAAAACATCCTGAGAACTCTACAATGCATGCTATTGTGCTCTGCAAATTTTCCAGTCTTCGTTCGACCCATACAAAAAAAACTACCAATTAAATGCTGCAGCTGAGATCAGATTTTTGACAGCCTGGTTCTAAAACTGGGTGTATAAGGGAACTTTTTGCAAAGTTAAACTGCAAAACAGATGAAGTACAAAGTGGTTTATAACTGCATATACCCATAACCTCGGGGTCTGTGCTGGATGAATTTTTGCAGCTTTGTAATAATACAATCACTAATAAATTGTTCAAAGTGATTGATTTTCCAGACCTGTGATAAAGCTATGTTGCAAATCTGAGAGGTCAGCAAGTGGAAGACACAGCCATAGATATAAAGCGGGGTGCACCAAACTTTAGTGTAGTAAGAGCTCCTTATGTTCAATGATAATCATTGTGAGCTACTAAGTTTAGTAGTGTTGTAATAGTGACCACCTCAGACAACTTTACATTAGTATTCACCATATGCAGGATTACCAGCAGTGATCACCTTAGTATATCGGGTTGAGTTACCAGCCGTAATGTAAAAAGGCTTTGTCAATATGGAATGCCTCTACATAGGTAAAACATGTCAGGCATAGCTGCACTGCCCCTGGCATGAAAGTAAGAACATTAGTGTCTCCCCACATGTTTATCGCTCAAAAATCAGCTTATGAGTTCTGAACATATACACGTTTACGTCTTGAATACCCAAGGTTTACATACACATATTAATTGAACCAAGCAAACGGTTCCAGTATATTTGGCAGCGTTAACTAGGATCTAAGATGATACAGTAGAGATAAAAGGCCAAAGCAGGACACCTAAGAATGTGCAGTTTCCAGCAACAAAGCTGGCCAATGTGATGACAAGGAACATTGTGAAGCCATAGCCGTGAAGCAGCTAATGATACTGAGATTCTTACTGGTCAAATAACGTAGAACCTGCCTCAGGATTGGAAGCCTCCCAACACCGACATAAGGAGACCAAAATAGCGCTAAAATCAAGAAGAAACGTTTTCCTTAGAAAATGTGCTAATGATGATTACAACCATCGTAGGGTGCATCGTAGAGTGTTACAACATAATACAATATAATGTAATATGCATCTTCAGCTTTCCTCTACTTGCACTCACCACACATAGTGGCTGACTTATGAAAGTGTTTTAAAAGGATACAAGTGAAAGTGTGATGCATCTAGAAGTCCACATTGTGGTGTCGGCAAAGCTGTGATCTAGCTCGTTTCTGGTGCAATAGCTCAGTCGGCTGGGTGCAGAATCAATTAGATCAAACATGTCACCTCTTTCCATGGGATCCTTACACGAGCTATGCAGTGGTTAAATAAACGCTGTATTTCAGTGTCCATGTACTGATTTGTGACTGGTAAATGCCACTCGTCATACCTGTCATGCAAGGATATCTGCCACAGCCCACAGATATGCTTGAAAGACGAGGGATACAACAAATCATCATCTTTAAAACACAGAGCTTTACTTGGATAGATATGCTGGGAGAAGGGTTTCAAGCGTCCTTGTTTTACAGAGTTCAAGAGGTGGGACACTTCCAAAGAACCTGCACAGGCGGGTGAGAATAATCTGTTTCCACCCCATAAATACAGGTTAACGTTTGTATCACTAGGGATGTCTCTAGAATTACAAATATGTTTATACCTACAGTACTCTTTAAATGGTACAGACCCTATAGTCACAAAATGTAATAATAGACATGATACCAGATCAGAGGTCAAGGTCGCTGGAGAAAGTTAAAATGTTTATATGCTCTTTAACCTAGATTTTTTTTTACTTTGCCCATTGCAACACTCAGTGTGGATGGAAATTTCTAGCATTTTTGGAAATCAGATTCATCCTTCACGGAGTAGTTAAGCATGTCCGCTCTAGGACACATTAGAAAATGTGATTATGCAAGGTCAGCAGTGCTTATATGGGCCGGTACTCACCGGTGCGGAGTACCGGCACTTCTTAAATTTATCGCTCTGAGTACCGGCACTTTTCTACTGCCCGAGGTGAGTACCGGTACTCATGAAAAGGTAGGCTTAGTGGCTGTGAGTGCTGGCGCAGTGGCTAGCAGGAGTGGGACGTGTCTCTGGGAGCAAAAGCGCCGCTTCTGTCTCCCGATCTGAGCCTCTGCTGAGCTATTCAGCAGGACTCATCTGAAAAATGTCTGGTGCTCGCTGTCACGCTGTGCTGGACAGAGCAGGGTCAAGATTCGTTTTACCTGCTAGTGTGCGCGATTTTGTGTGTGTGATTTTCAAAGCGTCACTTCAGGTAGGGAAAATTCCGTGCAGGGTAACACTTTATACATAGATAGACATATTACCAGGAGCGGATTCTCACACTTCCCGTACTGTCTCTGTGTCTTATATGCCAAAGAAACTCAAAACTAGTGCCGCCAGCCCATTGTTTCCACACATTCCTAACACTCTCCTTTAGATGCGCCTGGCTACCATCTTGCAATGTAACACTGTGGTCGCCGCCCATGCTGTGGCAGGGTGTTTTTATTTTCTGCCTGCCATCTGGGCCCCTGAGCACCCAGGAATTCCCCTGCTACATGGACTTGAAGGAGGAAGCCGGTGTTCGAGAATCTATCACCTGCTCACCTCCTCCTGACCTCAACATGATGTGCTATTGTTGTGCCCAGCCCCGAGCCCAACTTCTGCCCCACACTCTACACGCCAGCCCAGTGCTACCTTTTCTCTAAACTAGCAGCTTTGCTGATTTATTAGTAGTGCCAAGTGTTTAACATCCCTGCTTGACAGTGACACTACGAAGCAACACCCTTTATTTTCTCAGCATAGTTAGACTTGATAAGTCAGGTGATTATTTTTCCTGCTAGAGAGAGGTCAGAGTTTTCTCCACTGGCACTTTTCACTCTGACCATTAAGTAGCGATATGCCTCCTTCAAAAAAAGCATATTGTATTTTACTTGATTGTATGTGGATAGCTCAGTGGGTTGCTGCTTTTGTCACAGAGAACCCTTTGTTACATGTGGTTTGGACACACCTGAAGCTGAGGTTGGGGTGGAGGGTGCTGATTTTTTTAGTATTTGAATAACTTCAAAAGCACCTACTGCAGAGTTTGACTTCCTTGTTGCTTAAATGAGTGTGATTTCTGATATTAGTCTATTTCTATTGACTTCATACCATGATTATGCTCGGAAGAAAGTGCCACTCCAAATGTTGCACATCTAGTTGTTGCCTGACTCTCGTAAATCCACTGAATCTATGAAAATGTCACACATAAGCTATCTGAAACATTAGCAGCTATACTCAAATGGATGTTTTTTCTGTTATTTATATGATTCCCGCGTCTTTCTTGCTTAATTTTTCTAGCAAGAATGAAAGTGTCACTCATAGTCGTTGAAATGGCACTCACAATTACAATGAAAATATGAAAATGTCACACATAGCAATCTGAAACCTTGGCAGCTACGGGGTCCATTCAGGCCCTGTGCTGTCAACCACATTCACACTATCCTCTGCATTTGCACAAACACAGGAATCATGGCAGTCCCCTGGTAGTGACAATTAAAACAAGCATTGGAAATGCAATAGATCTCGCATTAGAAAAGTGGGAGCTATTGGTATTGTAAAAATTTTTTTTTGTGTGTAGTTTTTCCAAATAGCTACATTGATAGATTAGTCATTTACAATGCCAATAGTTAAAAAAAATTTGAATGTGACACCTATAGCATTTGGAATGCCACATGATTTGTATTGACGTGACTTTGATGGCAGCTTATGCTGTTATGCCACATTTCTAGAGAGCAGGAGAGTGCAGCAGGGGATAGAAGCACAGCCCTGCAAGCTGAGCGTCCTCCCATCGCACACCCATCTGTGGCTTGAGTGGTGTGAGGGTGAGGGGTGTGAGAGTGAGGAATGTGAGTGTGAGGGGTGTGAGCATGAGTGTTGGGAGTGTGAGTGTGAGGGGGTGTGAGTGTGTGTGATGGTGAAGTTGAGTGAGTGTTTGTGAGGCTGAGTGTATGTGACGGTGTGTGTTGGTGAGGGTGTGTGAGGGTGAGTGAGGGTGTTTGATGTTTAGTGAGGGTGTGTGACGGTGTGAGGCTGAGGGTGTGTGAGGGTGAGTTAGGGAGTGTGATTGTGTGTGAGTGGGTGAGTCTGAGAGTTAGGTGTTGTGATGTTGATTGAATGTGAATGAGGCTGAGGGGATGATGGTAAGGGTGTGTGAGTGTGAGGCGTGTTTATTGTGACAAGTTGCAAGGCTGAGCGTGGCTGAGTGTGTGGGAGGGTGTTTGATGGTGAGTGTGCGAGGTGTAGTGAGTGTGAGAGTGTTGTGACGGGTGTCAGGGGAGGGTGTGTGTGTGAATGTCATGTGTTTGAGGGGGTGTGTGTGTGAGTGTGAGGGTGAGTGAGGGGGTGTGAGGCTTCGGGTGTGTGACGGTGCGTGAGTGTGAGTGTGTGTGAGGGTGAGTGAGGGTGTGAGAGGTGTTGTTACGCAGAGGGTGTGTGACGGTGTGTGAGGGCGAGGGTGTGTGAGGGTGAGTGTGAGTCATTGTGAGTGAGTATGAGTGAGTGTGAGTGAGGGGGTGTGAGGGTGTTGTTGTGAGGGTGAGGGAAGTGAGCGTGTGTGAGTGTGATGGGGTGTGAGGGTGAGGGGGTGTGAGTGTGTGTGAGGGTGAGGATGAGTGAGGTTGTTTGTGGCTGAGAGTGTGTGAGGTGTAGTGTGTGAGAGTGTTGTGATGGGTTTTAGGGGAGCGTGTGTGTGTGAGTGTAAGGTGTTTGAGGGTGAGGGTGTGTGTGTGTGAGTGTGAGGGTGAGTGAGGGGGTGTGAGGTTTCGGGTGTGTGACGGTGTGTGAGTGTGAGTGTGTGTGAGGGTGAGTGAGGGTGAGAGAGGTGTTGTTAGGCAGAGGGTGTGTGACGGTGTGTGAGCGTGAGGGTGTGTGAGGCTGAGTGTGAGTGATTGTGAGTGAGTGTGGGGGTGTGAGGTTTTTTGAGGGTGAGTGTGTGAGGTGTAGTGAGTGTGAGAGTGTTGTGAGGGGTGTGATGTTGTGATGGAAGTGAGGGTGTGTGAGGGTGATGGGGTGTGAGGGTGAGGGGGTGTGAGGGTGAGGGTGAGCGATGGAGTGTGAGTGTGTGTGAGTTGTTGAGGGTGAGAGTTAGGGTGTGTGAGGGTGATTGAGGGTGTGTGAGGGTGAGGGGATGAGGGTAAGGCTGTGTGAGGCTGAGGGGTGTTGATGGTGAGAGAGTGTGAGGGGTGTGAGTGGGTGCGGCTGTCCGGTGTAGTGAGTGTGAGCTTGTTGTGAGGGGTGTTATTTTTTGAGGGGAGTGAGGGTGTGTGAGTGTGTGTGAGTGTGAGGGGGTGTGAGTGTGTGTGAGGGTGAGTGTGAGTGAGTGGGTGTGAGGCTGAAGGTGTGTGATGGTGTGTGAGGGTGAAGTTGTGTCAGGGTGATTGAGGGTGTGTGAAGGAGTGTGAGAGTTTTGGTGTGTGAGGGTGATGTTATGAGTGTGTGTATGTTAATATTAGTTATTTAATATGTGTCGTGTAAAAAAAACGTGATAGATCTTCCCTTTGTAATTGTCCTGCCTTATGTGTATTTTTGTATGTAATAGAACTGTGTATGTTTTTTAATTACTGTGTGGTGTTATGTGTGTTTTAGGTGTCTGTGGAGTCCCGTATTAATTTTATTATTTTAAAAATGGCCGACGTAATGCGTCACCTTGACGTTCCCTACGTTAGCGTTCTAGTTTATTTTTGTGTTGTGAGTGTTTACGTTTCCTTGACGTTTATTTCTAGCCAATCGGAGCGCGACGTTTTTGACGTTGCGTTCCGATTTGCTTACGTTAACGGTGGAATTCCCCAGAAGATCGAGAATGTTGGTGCGCGGAAGGCGTGTTCTTGTTCCTGTGCTGTTGCTGCGTCGTTTGACAGGTAAGAATGTATTCCAAAGTGTTTTTTTATGTAATGTAATGTAGTATCTATACTATCTTTAAGTTAACGACTGAATAGGAGTGTGTTTTTATAACTGTTGACAAATTTTGTTTCCGATCGTAATATTTGTAAATGTTTGTAATGTAATGTAAATTAAAGTCTTGTTTTCAATTGTCGATATGTAATGCATATGTTTTCTAAAACTGTAATGTAATGTATTTTTTGCTGGTGTTTGTTATTTGACGTACAAGAGCTGTTATTTGAACTTTGAAGTGCTATTTAGTTTATAATATATTTATGTATGTTGTGTTTGCATTGTTTTTTTCCTGTGATGCTGAAGTAGCCGGATTATATGTTATTGAGGTACTCGATGTATTAAAGGAAACTTTGTGTATTTGCTGAATTTATTTTCCCTAGCAATGTATTAAGAGGATGTACAGTGATGTAATGTGTGTATTTTATGCGTTTTGTGAAAGAATTGTTTTATTTTCCAATCCCTGTTTGCATATTTGTGTATTAATAGCTGCACCCTCCTTGCGTTGCTTTAAGTTTGCATTTTGGACTAGCTGCAAGTGTGTAATCCTCTTTTTACGTATAATTCAAATAGTTGCTTAACGATATTTATGTGTACAGTTGGAGGCTGGAGTTGTATTTGGAGTGTAGAGTTGTAGAGTTGTATTGTAGTTATAGGGTGTAGTTGGAGGCTGGACTTTGACGGTGTGAGTGTGAGTGCATGTGAGCTTTTTGGAGTTTGCCACAGTATGTGTAAATTTGTAGTACTGTATGCAGTCTATTTTCTTCCCCAAACGTGTTTTGTAGCTTAGTATGTGTTAGATCAGAATGTGTATGTGAACTATCTTTGATGTATGCAACAGTGAGAATAAGGGTGTTGCTTTTAATTTATGGGCATAAGGGTAGATGTCTTAGGATGTTTTTGTATTTTCTGTACTTCCCTAATTTTTTGTGAACAGCTGCGTGGGCAAGGGACGTTGGCTGTTGTGTTGTTGAGTAGTGCTCGTTTGATGTTGTTTGATGCTGTTTTGGTGTACGGTGTTCCTGTGGTTGTGCACTTAGCACCACCAAAACACTTCGTGCAACAGCAGCATCAGTCAGAGCAACACCAGAGTCTTGTGCTTTTGTGATGACGCATTTTGTTTGTGTTTTTGATTATTTCTGGCATTGTTTACTTGTTTATTTTCCCTTACTTTAGTAAGTGCTTTCTGTTGTGAATTTTTTTCCTTTAGCTAACTTTGTCCACTTAAAAATTGTTGTATTTTTTGCTGTGTATTCATATGTTTGTCTATTTTGTGTGCATTTATGATCTTTGTGAAAGAACTGTTTTATTTTACAATCCCTTTCTTTATTTTTGTGTATTAATTGCTGCACTGTCCTTGCGTTGCATTAAGTTTTAATGTTTTAATAGCTACAAGTGTATAATCCGAATTTTACGTATTAAAATAAATGTTGCCTTACGTTATTTATGTGTGGATTTGGAGAGTAGAGTTGTAGTTGGAGTGTAGAGTTGTAGGGTGGTATTGTAGGTATAGGGTGTAGTTGGAGGGTGGACTTGGACTGTGTGAGCGTGAGGGTGAGTGGATGTGAGTCTTTGGGTGTTTGAGGGTGCGTGATGGTGTGTGAGAGTGATTGAGGGTGACTGTTTTAGTATGAGTGAGGGTGTGAGTGTTGTGAGTGTGTGTGTGAGGATGAGGGGGTGAGTGTAAATGTTGACTAACGTTATTTTTGTTTGGAGTTTGAGGGTGGAGTTGTAGTTGGAGTGTAGAGTTGTAGTGTGGTATTGTACTTTTATGGTGTAGTTGGAGTGTTGTCTTTGACGGTGTGAGTGTGAGGGTGAGTGCATGTGAGGGTCAGGGGGTGTGAGTGTGTGTGATGGTGTGTGAGGGTGAGTGAGGGTGACGATGTGAGTATGAGTGAGGGTTTGAGGGTTGTGAGGGTGGACTTCGACGGTGTGAGGGTGATTGGATGTGATTTTTAGGGGGTGTGAGGGTGTGTGATGTTGTGTGAGGGTGAGTGAGGGTGACGGTGTGAGTATGAGTGTGGGTGTGAGGGTGATGGTGTGAGGGTGTGTGAAGGTGAGGGTAATGGGATGTGATAGTGTGTGATGATAGGTGTGGGTGAGTGAAGGTGATAGTTTGAGCGTGAGTGAGGCTGAGTGTTGTAAATGTTTGTAATGTAATGTAAATTAAAGTCTTGTTTTCAATTGTCGATATGTAATGCATATATTTTCTAAAACTGTAATGTAATGTATTTTTTGCTGGTGTTTGTTATTTGACGTACAAGAGCTGTTATTTGAACTTTGAAGTGCTATTTAGTTTATAATATATTTATGTATGTTGTGTTTGCATTGTTTTTTTCCTGTGATGCTGAAGTAGCCGGATTATATGTTATTGAGGTACTCGATGTATTAAAGGAAACTTTGTGTATTTGCTGAATTTATTTTCCCTAGCAATGTATTAAGAGGATGTACAGTGATGTAATGTGTGTATTTTATGCGTTTTGTGAAAGAATTGTTTTATTTTCCAATCCCTGTTTGCATATTTGTGTATTAATAGCTGCACCCTCCTTGCGTTGCTTTAAGTTTGCATTTTGGACTAGCTGCAAGTGTGTAATCCTTTTTTTACGTATAATTCAAATAGTTGCTTAACGATATTTATGTGTACAGTTGGAGGCTGGAGTTGTATTTGGAGTGTAGAGTTGTAGAGTTGTATTGTAGTTATAGGGTGTTTGGAGGCTGGACTTTGACGGTGTGAGGGTGAGTGCATGTGAGCCTTTTGGAGTTTGCCACAGTATGTGTAAATTTGTAGTACGGTATGCAGTCTATTTTCTTCCCCAAACGTGTTTTGTAGCTTAGTATGTGTTAGATCAGAATGTGTATGCGAACTATCTTTGATGTATGCAACAGTGAGAATAAGGGTGTTGCTTTTAATTTATGGGCATAAGGGTAGACGTCTTACGATGTTTTTGTATTTTCTGTACTTCCCTAATTTTTTGTGAACAGCTGCGTGGGCAAGGGACGTTGGCTGTTGTGTTGTTCCCCAAACGTGTTTTGTAGCTTGTGGTGTGGCGAAGTGGTCTGAACGGAGTGTGTGTTGTACGAAAGGATCCGTTGCTAAACTAGCAACATTTCTAGCGAGTCTGATAATGAACAATAAATTACAATGCCAATAGCCTGCGTTCAAATGCTGGTGAGCCCACCCAAATAAAAAAAAAACAATGGCAGCCCTGTATGTGTCTCGTGTGGCTTGATGGGGTGGGTGGCTGAGGGTGCTTTCAATGCGGCTTCCCTTTGCAGGCTCAGTTTGAAGGCCTGGTCTTAAGTATGCAGGCTCGGCACTCGATACAAACTAAGTATCAGCAGAAAGGAACAGGCTGGAACTTGGGAATGTGTGTATGAAAACTTTGTTGTGGTGTGGCGAAGTGGTCTGAACGGAGTGTGTGTTGTAATAAAGGATCCGTTGGTAAACGAGCAACATTAGTAGCGAGTCTGGATGTATAGTGATCAGCAGTAAAGTATTGTCTGTGAGTTGTGTTTTCCTGTGTGTAAGCTTCAGAGTGGTTGCAAGCTGCAGAGTGGGTGCAAGCTGCACAGTGGTTGGAAGCGGCAGAGTGGGTGCAAGCTGCAGAGTGGGTGCAAGCTGAAGAGTGGGTGCAAGCTGAAGAGTGGGTGCAAGCTTCAGAGTGCGTGAAAGCTGCAGAGGTGATAGATGCAGAGTGGGTGATAGATGCCGAGTGGGTGAGGAGGTACGCCTGGTATATAGGGATGTCTGTTACTATGCATATGAATCAGAGATTGTGTGCCAGATTTGTGTCCCAAGTGTAATTAGAAGCTGTGGCCACTGTCTAGCAGGTTGGTAGTGTTAAGTAAACATAAGCTGTGTTAGCAATCCATAAGTTGTGCGTGTAATGTAGTATGTGTTGTGTGTTGTGTGTGCGTATAAATGTAACCCAAGGAGACGTAATAGAGGGTGTGTGTGAAAGTCCCCTTGATCCGGGTATGTGTGTATGAAAATTTTGTTGTGGTGTGGCGAAGTGGTGTGAACGGAGTGTGTGTTGTACGAAAGGATCCGTTGCTAAACGAGCACCATTTCTAGCGAGTCTGATAATGAACAATAAATTACAATGCCAATAGCCAGCGTTCAAATGCTGTTGAGCCCACCCAAATCAAAAACAATGGCAGCCCTCTATCTGTTTCGTGTGGGTTGATGGGGTGGGTGGCTGAGGGGGCTTTCAATGCGGCTTCCCTTTGCTGGCTCAGTTTGAAGCCCTGGTTTTAAGTATGAAGGCTCGGCACTCGATACAAAGTAAGTATCAGCAGAAAGGAACGGGCTGCAACTTGCAACCAGCATTTGAACGCTGCCGTTCACTCCCACACATGTACATGTTTTAGTACTCAATGCGAAGCTGTGAAATGCGTGTTTAAAACGAGACACGTTCGTGATACTGCAGGGAGAGAGAGAGGAGGTGCTGGCGGATGGGGTGGAGGAGGAGAAATGCGAGGCTGGCTGTGTCCAGGGAGAGAGAGGGGAGGTGCTGGCGTCTGGTGAGGGGGAGGAGAATTGCGAGCGTGGCTGTGTCCGGGGAGAGAGAGGGGGAGGGGGAGGAGAATTGCGAGCCTGGCTGTGTCCGGGGAGAGAGAGGGGATGTTCTGGCGGCTGGGGAACAGATGTCGAAGGCTGGCGAATTTTGTTTTAAAAATAGTGTGTTTCAGTGTGTGAGTTGTGCATGGTTAAGGGAGACGAGACAGAGGAGCTGGTGGCTGGGGAGGGGGATGAGAAATGGCAGCCTGTCTGTGGAGGAATGCGACCCTGTCTGTGTGCGGGGAGAGAGAGAGGAGGTGCTGGCGGCTGGGGGTGGGTGCGAGAGAGAGGGGAGGTGCTGGCGGATGGGGTTGGGGATTGCCGTGGGAGGGAGCCTTGAGGGGGAGGAGAATTGCGAGCCTGGCTGTGTCCGGGTAGAGAGAGGGGGAGGGGGAGGAGAATTGCGATCCTGGCTGTGTCCGGGGAGAGAGAGGGGAGGTTCTGGCGGCTGGGGGCTGGGGAACAGATGTCGAAGGCTGGCGAATTTTGTTTGAAAAATAGTGTGTTTCAGTGTGTGAGTTGTGCATGGTTAAGGGAGACGAGACAGAGGAGCTGGTGGCTGGGGAGGGGGATGAGAAATGGCAGCCTGTCTGTGGAGGAATGCGACCCTGTCTGTGTGCGGGGAGAGAGAGGGGAGGTGCTGGCGGCTGGGGGTGGGTGCGAGAGAGAGGGGAGGTGCTGGCGGATGGGGTTGGGGATTGCCGTGGGAGGGAGCCTTGTCGCTTTCATGTGCACGTGCTTTTAATGTCAATGCGCATGCGCATTGAGCTTTAATTTCACGGGCACTGCAAGGAATCGCCACGATTCCTTGCAAGTTGGTTAAAGTCTGTTTAAGCCCCCATAGTCTCGCAAGCTCAATGCGCATGCGCATTGACAGGCGAGACCTAACCATGGGGAAGAGTATGACATGGCTTTTATTTATACCGAGTCTTTAGTGTTTCTGCTTATGTTTGTGTATTTGCCTGCATTTGTATGCTTGTTTTTTGCAAGAAAAATGGGTGGCACTTTGTGTGTACATGTCTGTTCGGTGACAAAGGTTCATAAATAACGTAGTAGGGAGGGTTGGTGGGTGAGTGAGTGAGTGGATAGATGAGTTAGCAAGGGTGGATGTATGAATGGATGGATGGATGAGTGGATGGATGAGTGGATGGATGGGTGAAAGAGGGTGGATGATTCGATAAAAGGGTGAATATAGGTGGATAAGTGAAAGATTGGATGGGTGAATTAAAGGGAGGGGGGATGGATGAAAAGGTGGATGATGGATGAATGAAAGGAGGGATTGAGTGATAGGGTGGATGGAATGAAAGGGTGGATGGTATAATGGAGTGAAAGGGTTGATGGATAGATGAGAGAAAGGATTGATGGATGAGTGAAATGGTGGATAAAGAGATGGATGAGTGAAAGGATGAATGGATAGGTGTAAAGATGGGTGGATAGGTTCGGATATGAAGGGACAGACAGAGCGGTGAAAAACAGAATGATGGATGAAAAACTGAATAGACAACAGAATGTAAACGGTAAATGGTGAACTTCAGCAGGTAAATGGTCAGATGGAAGGCTGAATGGATAGATCGATGGAAGAGACAAGAGATATCTTCTGGGGAGGGTCATGATGATTTGGTTCATTTGCTTGGTGCGATAAGAGCTTTGGTTCGATGTAGGTGTATTTTCAGTTTCTTCCTACTCACATGCTCAAAAATATATAGTAGTGTGCCAAAAAACAGCATTTAACAGTATGGCATTAGGAAGGTGTAACTATTGCAAAAAAAGGAAATGTGAACATATTATCGCATTTCTCTTTCATTTTGTGTAACGTTAACCTGCTTTGTTTATAGACACACATTTATCATGTGTTTTGTTGTGTGGTGCAACTGTTATAGAAGTTGTTAAGTATCATCATGTCTTGCCCTTAGCCTGGCCCCTAGCCCCGCCCACTAACTACACCGCTAGCTCATGTTAATGAGTACCTGCACTTATTTTTTCCCATTTAAAGTACTGAAGGTCAGTGATTGAGAACCTTAGGTCGTTGTCTCTTGATCAATGAAGGAGAGGCCTCTATAGGAAGGGAAATTGACTGATCCGCGCAATGGCGTTGTGAGCCCCTCCCTGTAGCAGCCAAAGTGGGGGTGCCATCAGGCCTGATTCACTGGGAAACTGGTTCACAGTGTAACGTTGATTGGTTGTTTATGGAGTTCGACTGTTCACATTTCCAGACAGAAGATCACAAATAACACGTTGAGAGAAGACTGTAGGATAGCTGAGTGGTCTATGCACAGCTCTCTAATGAGACAAGTACAGTGAAGGGGGTAGATGAAGAAAAATTAAGAAAAGGGGGCAGAGGGAGGAGGAAATAGCAAGAACCAGCATGGGCGAGAGGGGAGAAAAAGTAATGAGGGGAGATGGGAAAGAGATTAATTAGATAACAGGAGAATCAGGGAGGTTAGAAGGAAGGAAGATAAGAACTATGGGTGAAAATAAGTAAATGTGAAAAAATGGAAGGAACGTTTCAAGGAATGAAGGCTGAGAGAAGGTTGAAAGAGAAAAAGGATGAAAGGAAGGATGGGTAAAATAAAGGGTGAAAAGAAAGAATGAAGATGAAGGAATGGACGATGGAGGTCGATCGACTCGACACATTGATGGGAGAAAGAATTTATGGATAGAAGACAGAGTTTTGGTGGATACATTGCTGGAAGGATAGACGGAAGGTTGAAGTATAGATTTGTGAAAGGATCGATAATGGAAGGGTGACAATATGGAAGAATATGTGAATGGATAATTGGATGAATAGATGGAAGGCAGGGCCGGACTGGCAATAGCGGGCAGCATGGGTGGGGGCCGGTTTTGGGCCCCTCGGGCCGTTTTTGTTACAGGGCCGGTTTTGCAGCATAGCTGCAAAATCGGCCCTGTACCAAAATTGGCCAAAAATCGGCCCGGCAAAGTGCTCGGCGGCACCTCCAACCCCCCCGGATGAGGAGGGGGGGGGGGGCACTTTGCTAGGGCCGGTTGTGGTTCCCAGTCCGGCCCTGGTGGAAGGCCTTTCAAAATAAACACTTTTTGGGAATATAGGTCATGGCTGCTTCACTGGCCCAGTGTCAAGAGACATATGATCTGCAAGTGTATTTAAAAATTCTGGCTACTAATTATGAGGCTATTTCACGTGTGATCTACAATAGCCTTCTGCACATAAAACACCAGACTAAGCTGAGTTATGGGTGGCCTACCTGAGAGCCTTCAGCTTCTGCCTCATCGGCCAGGGTCGACAGCGAATATTTGACACCAACTCCTTCTGAAACTGAATGTTTTGGAAAATTGTTTCTGGATCATTTCCATCATCTTTCCCATCTTCGTTGTTGCCCTCGTCTTCATCTGAATTACTACACGTCACCGGAGCCAAACAAATAGACAAAAGAAGAAAGGAGAAAGGTGTTAGTGAAAGGTTCTGTAAATGTACAAGCATTGAACAAAATCCTGTGACGTGGGCAGGTGCCAGTCTTTAGATGAAGTTCCTCACAAGGTGAACTCTGCAGACTAATTGTAAAAATAACCAATCATCAGTCCCATGAGTACTAAAACCTCATCATCGTGGTTTAAGAAGTTGGGTGATGAGCCCCATTTGGTCACTGTGTGTTTATAAGGTGCATTGGCTGCTCTATCCGGTGTTATGGTTATTATTGCAGTCTGTGGAACGGAAGTAAAAATTCCCCAATTGCGACACCAGTCCCTCAGAAAGAATGGGTAAATTATGTATCTGATCTGTACAGACCTAACTCGGTCAACTGGTGCAATCTAAACTCTTCAAAGACTATGTTACAATCAATCCAACAAATAATGGCTGCTTCAGAAAAACAAATAGATCAGTTCATAAGTAAGATCAAAGTGACTACAGCAATGGGTATGATCCACATAAAAGTCATACAGAGCAATTCAGAAGGATGGAGCACATTTCTGACACCCCTTTTCACCTATTGCTACAAAATTGGCCACATTTCAAGCTCTAGGACAGGAAGCATTGTTGTTCCACTCTTAAAAAAAGGCTCCCGCCAGTCTCCAAGTAAGTATCGCAAAAATTGCGCTCCTAGGCGCAACAGAGAAGATCGTCACAGCCACTGTTTTAGAACATCTAAAAGACTGGGCCTTCTCCAAAAGTGCCATTCCCATGTTTCAAGCAGGTTTTTGCCCAGACCACTCAGTGACTGATAATATCGCAACTATGCAAACTATAATTGACAAATATGTGATCAGTAAATTGACAGTAATATATAGTATATTAGTCGACTTCTCTACAGCATTCAACAGGGTGGATAGACCCTAACGAAACTAGTGAGCAGAGGAATTCCCGCGGCCTTTTTAAGATTCATAGTAGCCCTCCACTTATCTAGCTAGTGTAGAGTACAGATGGGTGGGGGCAAGGGATTGACCCTGGAGATATCCACTTTGAATGGCCTAAAGCAAGGATGTTTACTCGCCCCTTTATTGTTTTCTTTATTTCTTAGTGACTTACTGGATAACTTCCAAAAAGCAAACAACCACCCTCCAAAAATGACTCCTCAAAACATTCATATCTTAATGTACGCTGATGATATAGTCATCTTCGACCTCACACCGATTGGTCTTAAGTGTAACATGGATGCTCTTGTTAGGTATTCAGAAACGAATTTCCAAAAAGTAAACATATCGAAAACAGAAGTAGTTCCATTTAGAGGAAGGAAATGTTCCAGTCATTTTGTCTGGAAGATTGGAGGCAGGCCAGTACAGGTCACAAGGACGTTATACATATCTGGAAAGAGTGTTTTCTCAGATACTAGAACCTCTATGCCATTTTCAGCATCTAGAACTGAAGGCTGCAGCCCATCTGAGTGCAATAAAGAGATTTTACTCATCCTCTGGAAATAGACACTTTTAACCCCTTCAAGAAATCTATCGAGTTAGGATTCCTTCTATTTTAACTTATGATTTAGAGTAGGGGGCGCTAGAGGGCGCACTGCGGAATGGCCGCACTGTCGTGAGGCTCCCGCTGCCCGGAGCTATTATCCGCCTAGAGATCCTGATGACCATCGCTGCGCCCTGATCTGACCCCACGGATCTACTGGGATACCGACTGACCACCCACGGTCCAATTCCTGGGCCATTTGGAGGTTGCTGGCCGAAGTTACGGGGACCCCAAGTTTCCCCGACTTGCGCTCTGGAAGTCTGATGCCCCCTGGCCCGGCGTCGTTGCTCATGCCAGTCCGGGGCTCTGCACGTGGGGTGTAGGCCTTGCTCCGCCCCTCTTCATCGGGGCCCGCTCGCTCGCTGGGCAAGCCGTTTGGCTCTTCCTTGCTGTCGGACCTATCTCTTTGCTCCTGCATCTGCCTGCCCGGATACCATTGCACACGGAGGCGCCATGGATCTTCTTCTTGGTTTCTGGGGGCTCGCTCCTTTGGCCTTGGAGCGGAGACGGCCATTCTCTCGTCGTTGGGTGTGGCGGGGCGCGCTGGCCTGCTCGTGCCCCCACGATTCGAGCCTTTTTGTTTGTGGCCGTACCCTTGGTCCGCTTTCGACCCTATTTGCTTTTTGTCCCCCATTAGATCTCTAGCGCACCATTATGGGGAAGCCGGACACTAAACAATCCAAACTGTCCTTTGATTCGGGAGGGGCTAGGCGGGCGACGCGATTGCTCCAGGACGCTGGAACTTCGCGGTCCCCCCCCCCGAATGTCGCTGATAGTGTCCCGCAGCCGCCGCCGCCGGACTTTGCCCAAATGATGCAGGAGATGAGGCAGGGGTTTGCCACGATAGTGGACAAAGTGGACAAGATATCGTCGCGCATGGATGCGGTTGTCCAGAAGTTGGACGTGCACGAGGAACGCTTGACGGCGGCGGAACAGCGCATTTCGGACCATGATGACACGGCGGCCACCCATACCACCCAACTGGCGAGAATGGACAATATCTTGCGTGTCATTGCCGCTAAGAATGAGGAGTTGGAGGCGAGGAGTAGGCGCAACAACGTGCGCATTGTAGGTGTGCCGGAGTCCACGAATGTGGGCAAAATGGAGACTTATGTAGAGAGGCTGCTTGTGGGCGCCATTGGTGCGGAAGTGTTCTCATCCCAGTTCATCGTTGAGAGAGCGCATCGGACACTGGGACCTCGGCCGGCCTCTGGGGCTGCACCGCGCCCCATTATTGCGCGCCTTTTGAACTATCGAGACCGGGACGCCGCCCTCCAGGCCGCCCGCACTAACAGGGCCCTCTCTTTCGAAGGGGTGTCTTTTACCATGTACCCTGACTTCACGCCGATGGTGCAGGATCAGCGTCGTAAGTTCCTGGGGGTGAAGAAGAAGCTTCGGGACCTGCAAGTGGACTACGCCTTGCTGTACCCTGCTAAACTTAGAGTGACGCACCAGACTAAACAACATTTCTTCACCAACCCACAGCATGCTGAGGATTTTGCAAAGCGCCTCCAGCGCGAGCGGGCAGCTGCGGACCGGGGAGGCGATCGGGACCCTGAGGACGAACATTCAGCGGCTGAGGAGGAGGTCGCCTGATTGTGGTGACTTTGGACTTTGTCTCTCTTTTTCCTGTTTTTGGAGTGTTCTGGACGCGTGTCTTTCATATTTAGTTTTATTGCCCTCCTTCTCCGCATTTGCGGCCTTCCTACTGCCCGCTTTTACTTTTGTTGGAGCGGGGGTCATGTCTTTCATGAGCTGCGTGAGTGCGTGTTGTTTCCTGGGGTCGGTGTGGCACCGCGGGATGGTGCTATCTGATGTTGCGCTCCGGGCACCCACCCCCCGCGCGGCGCCTGGGGCCGTCTGACGCTTGTTGGCGCGGACACTGGCGTGGCGTGAGGGAGTGGTATCGTGCACCTCTGGAAGGTTCCCCGGAGGGTGTGCCCCAAGTGTACCTTTGGTTTGGATTCTAGTCCTTTGTTGTTTGACTGGATGTTTGTTGGGGAATGGGGGGGGTGGGGACGCGTATGGCCTGACTGTTGGGGTGGTCTCAGGTGGGTGGATGGGGCGGGTGTGAAGTTGTCCATGTTTGATTGCCCAGAATCTCTGGGTCGGTACGATAGGTGCTGCTGCTGTCTGGATGCACGGGTGTGGTGCTGTGCCCGCTATCTAGTCTGGTTCATTTCTTTATCTGGCGGCACCGATCATGTGGTCCGTTTTGCCGTCCATCTTGGGCCCGAGTGCGCTGGCCGCCATCTTAGGCTGCCACGTGATGGGGTGCGCTATGTAAGAGAAACACGTGTGCGAGTTGTGGGTCGAGTGAGATGGATTGGTGGCATGCGGCGTGCAGTATGTTCTGAGTGCTTGTTGCATGGGCGGTTTGGTTGGGGGGGGGTCGTTGTGATTTTGGTTGCTAGGTTCGGAGATGGCTGGGGAATGTGCGGAGTGTCTGTGGGGGGGTGTCTGCGCCCTAGGGTGTGGACCTGTTTTTGGCTGTTGCTGGTGGTTGGATGCCCTGTGTTTGCTTATTGGGTCCCGTTGGGCCCTGAAATTGGGTAATGTCGACTGCTGTTATAGATCAGATATCGATTCTGTCCTGGAATGTACGGGGACTTAATGATGCCAGGAAATGTCGTAGTGTGATCCAGTACTTGGACAGGCATGTTATTCATGTTGCTCTCCTCCAGGAGACGCATCTGCGTCCCGCTCCTTCCCCCAACTTTGGCGGGAGGTGGGCTGCGGCCAGGAGGTTTGCTTCCTATTCTTCTTATGCTCGGGGGGTTGTTATCCTTATTAAAAGATCGCTCGCATTTCAGGAACTGGGATTTGTTGGGGACTCTGAGGGGCGATATGTGCTACTGTGGGGGCGGCTTGGGCAGAACACTGTCTTGTTTGTTAATTGCTATGCTCCTAATGTCGATACGCCAAGTTTCTTTGTCACTTTGTGGGGTCATGTTCTTGCTGTGGATGCCACTTACATTGTGTGGGGAGGTGATTTCAATCTTGCATTTCATGCCCAGTCGGACAGATCGGAGGGGAGCCCTCAGTATAATGTACAGGCCAGAGAAGTGTTACGGGGGATTGTGGAAGAGGCCGGGCTGGTCGATGGCTGGAGGTACACCCACCCTGCCACCAAGGAGGGCACTCATTACACCACACATGCTCGTTCATGGGCAAGACTGGATTATGTGTTTCTCTCTAGGGGGCTGGGAGCTGGCCTACGGGAGGCTACACATCTGGCTCGGACGTACTCTGATCACTGTCCGGTGAAGGTTGTTCTATCCGTCCCCGGGTTGCATAGGCCGCGCCCACCTTGGCGTCTGTTTCCGACTGCTTTGCTTGACCCGGTGTTCAAGGAGGAGCTTGGCGTGGAGGTAGAGGCGTTCTTCCCTAGGAACAAAGGCTCTGTGGACAGCGTTGAGGTCATTTGGGAGGCGTTCAAGGTTACTATCCGGGGTGTCACTATTTCTAAAAGTTGTGGAGTACTTCGGCTGATTGTTCGGACCCTCGAGGGCTTGGAGGCTGACTTGCGAGACTTAGAACGCAGGATGCAGGTTGACTCTGATCCCGACCTTTTGGTGCAGTTCCGTACTAAGCTCTCCGACTATGAGGAGGAAGCTGCTAGAGAGGCTAAGCATAGGGGGAAATACTGGACGGCGAGGCGATACTGTGAAGGGGAGCGGCCCGGTACGGTCCTCGCTGCCCTTACTAGACATCCAAGGCATGGGTCTGACGTGCTGGAATTGGTGTCGCCGGATGGCACTCGCTGCCGAGACACTTCAGAGATCCAGCGTACTTTTATTGACCATTATACGCACCTTTACACGACGCAGCAGACGGGTGAGACTCGATACGGCGGATTTCTTGATGAGCTGGCACTCTGTTGGTTATCGGATGGTCATCGGGAGTTCTTAGGCAGGCCCCTGGAGGTGGAGGAGGTCAGGAATGCCATCATGTCTCTGTCTAATGGGAAGGCCGCCGGTCTGGATGGCCTTCCTGCTGAATTTTATAAGTGTTATGTGGACATCATGGCCCCTGTGCTGCGTGAGGTTTTTGAGGAGTCCCTGGAAGAGGGGCGTCTGCCGGGCTCCATGCGCGAGGTCGCCATTACGTCGCTGCTTAAGCCGGGTAAAGATCCGTTGGATGTGGGCTCTTATAGGCCCCTCTCATTGCTTAACTGCGATGTCAAAATTCTCGCGAAGGTATTGGCAGTACGACTAGCCGAACTCATGCCCGTTATTGTGCTGCCTGACCAGTCGGGATTTGTGCCTGGCCGTGCTACCTCCCACAATCTTCGCACCTTGTTCTCGCTTGTGTCAACCATTGGTCCTACTGTCCCGGTCGCCGCCATCTTTCTCGATGCCACTAAGGCGTTTGACTCTGTTGAGTGGAGCTATCTTATTGATGTTCTTTGTCGAATGGGCTTCCCCAGGATCTTCATCTCATGGGTTAAGCTCTTATACACTGATCCGATGGCGAAGGTGGTGGTGAATGGGGTGCTGTCCCCCTCGTTCCCTCTTACGAGAGGGACCCGACAGGGATGCCCCCTCTCGCCCCTCTTGTTTCCTATAGCCATTGAGCCACTGGCCTGTAGGATTCGTCAGTTTCACCAGCAGAGCGCCTTTCATTGTCTGCAGCGACAGGTCGGTATTTCTTTATACGCCGATGACGTTACGCTCTATGTCAAAGACCCTGAGAACAACCTTAATTCGCTCTTACGAGAGCTGGTCGCTTTTGGGGGGGTCTCCGGTGTCCATATTAACTGGCGGAAGTCTCAATTTTTCCCCCTCACTGCTGCTGTAGCTAGGTTTCCCCTTGACTACCCTCTGGAATGGTGTGATTCGGAGTTGCGTTATCTTGGCATTGTCGTGTCCTTGGACAGAGAAGAATCGGTTCGGCTTAATTATGGGGTGGCTATTACCAAGCTTGCAGATGATGTCACCAGGTGGATGTCCTTGCCTCTTTCCATGGCCGGTAGAGCGTCCCTTATCAAGATGGTAGTTTTACCCCGCTTCCTTTACCTCTTTCAAAACCTTCCGTATCATCCGGGTGCTTATTTCTTCCGCAGACTTCGTTCCGAGCTGTTGCGGTTGTTCTGGGGGGGCAAGCAGCCACGGGTGGCGTGGGCCACCCTTACGTTGCCCTATGCTGATGGCGGATTCGATGTCCCTGACTTCGAGCTTTATTATCTCAGCGCTCAGGCGCATTACGCTTATCACTGGATGCGCCCCACGCCGTTCATGCCCCAGATTGCTGCTGAACATTGGGTTGCCCACCCACTCCCTCTGGAGGGGATGGTTTTGGGCAAGGTGTCCGACGTGGAGACACCTCGCACGACTGTGACGTGCACGGTGGATGCTTGGAAGCGGGTAGCTCAATTGCTGGGCTTCTCCTTTCTTTATTCGCCGGCTCTGCCTCTGTCTTATCATCCTGATCTGTCACTGTTGTTGGAAACGGTGTTTCAGCGAATGTGTAAGCGTCTGGGCATCCTCACGTGGGGCGACTTGTTTCATGCGGGTGCCTTCCGTACGCAGGCTCATTTCTTTGGAGCGGCTGCTTGCTCCCCTCTAGAGCTGTTCTATTTCATCCGCTTACGGCAGGGCATGCGTGCTCTGCTTTCAGATTTCCCTTCGGAGCCTGGGGTTACCCTCCCCCTCCACGTGTTGTTGGTTTCAGATGGACGACACCTGGTGTCGAAATTATACGGGGCTATTCGCGGACAGCGTTTGGTCCCGGCCAATCGGGTGCGTGAGCAGTGGGTTGCCGAGTTGGGTGCTCCTATTACCGACGAGCAGTGGAAGTACTGTTGTGGGCTCACGGCCAATGTCTCTTCTAGTTGTCGCCTTAAAATTATCCACTACAAGTTTGTTCAGAGGTACTATTATACCCCGGCGAGGAAACTACGGTTTCATTTAGCGGAAGATGACAGGTGTGCTAGATGTCGTGCGGAAGGCGCTGACTTCCTGCACTTGGCCTGGAGTTGTGCGGGTGTATTAGAATATTGGACTCAGGTTCATGAGGCCCTGCAGATTATGGCGGAGGATGGGGTAGCATTTGACCCCTTAGTGATGTTGCTGGGCTACTCTAAGGACGTGCCTGCCTCTCACCGTAGATTTGTTGACGTGGCCCTGTTGCTGGCTAGGCGTAGGGTTGCTTGCTGCTGGGGTCGTGGCAGGGTGCCGCGCTTTCAGGATTGGGTGACTGACCTCATATACTGTCAGGATCAATACAACATCTATTCTGACCTTATGCCTGTCCGATGCAGACCGAAGGACTTTTGGAGCCCGCTCCAGGTGTACCTCCTATCCAGAGCTGTGCAGGACTCTGATTCTGATTCAGGGGACCGTGAAGGGATTGGTTGATGGCATCTTGATGGGCTGGGATTTTACACTACACCTGCTGATCTTCCTGTGTTGGGGGAGAGGCTACGCTGTCTCCTTTCCATGCGAGCTATTGGGGGCTGTAGTTCCCCTTATGACAAGTGTATGGCTGGTAACTGAGGTCGTATCCCTGTCGGGTACCCTTATTATATGTGTCCCTTGCATCAGTGTTCCCTTTGCTTTTCTTTATTGTGCGCTAATCGACTGTGTCCGTATTGTATTGTCTCCTTAGCTTGCCTGTACATGCTGGATCATTGCTCTCTAATTTGCACTGTGCATTCCGATGTTGCTCCTTGTATTGACTGGTCTGCTGCCCTGTGCTGGCTTGTATCTAATTTTTCTTTTGGTTCTGACGCACCATTGTAATGGCCATAACTGTCTGTATGTATTGTGTCTGCACTTCCCTTGACCCTGCTTGTCTCCAAATAAAGGTTTAAAAAAAAAAAAAAAACTTATGATTTAGAGTATACTTCTATAAAAAGTGTTTTTTTTTCAATGTTACTGAAGGGACGTTTTACATACGATTACCACCACGAGCCAAGCCACGTCCGTTCAAGTGTCTCAGAAGTCAGCTCATACACTAGAGCCCTGGCAAATATAATCAGATGGGTCTATAACTTAGTCCATGCTTCCGAAAGCTCCCTAAGAGAACTTCTATAGCAGGAAACTTTTAAGGGAAGTCTAAGTCAGTCCACATTCAAAGAAAACCTTGAGATAGCTTTGGAACATGTTAAATGTTCCATCAATCTCCTAGTCTTGGTCACTGACACTCAAAGTTTTTTCTGAAAAAATCAACCAGAAGGTTACTTTTTTATCTCGAAAGGGAACACAGCTCACATCTATCTCATTATAGGGTCTACACAGCCAAAGCAGAATTTAACACTAAAACAATACATAATTTTGCTTTGACTAGGGATTCTCCAATTAAAAGCCTTTACTAGAAACTGGGGGGGCACCACTGGAATATCAAGCTTGTGTGACCTCTGTAATGGAGGTGTTCAAGTTTTAGCACA
Source organism: Lissotriton vulgaris (assembly GCF_964263255.1). NCBI lineage: Eukaryota > Metazoa > Chordata > Amphibia > Caudata > Salamandridae > Lissotriton > Lissotriton vulgaris. Next base: position 1,995,376,847 of record NC_141687.1, read on the forward strand.
CGTGTTATTAGTATGCCCAAGTGAACTATTGAAGGAGACTTGGCACAGTTTTATAGAACCTATATGTTTCAGATACAATGTCTTAAGAATTAACGATTTGATTGATCTAATTCGTATACCACCAAATGAATTTGTTTGCTGTAATCTGTTCAAATTGTTTAACACCTATTTACCATTGTCATAAAGATGTCTATTTTACAACAAATTATATTTATTGTAAATATTTATATTGTTGATCTCAGGAGAGGTCTAAAACAATAAACAATAAACTTGAAGCAGTCTGTGGTTGCAGTGTCACGGACTTCAGCACCTCAGAGAGGAGCAGAAATCGTGGATCTATTGAGGTTCTGCAGAATGCGGATGGGTGTTCAAAAATCAGCTGTTCGATCACTGGTCCCTGTGCTGCTGAGAGACCCTATCTCTGCAATTGATGCTCTACGTGCTGCTGGAGCCCCTGAATGTGGAATCTCACAGCACACAAGGGTTATAGGGCCCCTGCCACGGTCCTCTCTCTAACCTACTCCGGGTCCTCTTTCTCCCTGTCCTGCACTCACCTTTATCGCAAACTTTTGAATTGTTGCTCTATCTTCCTGTCTTCCTTTTCCCATCTCTTTGTTTGCTTCTATGTCTCTCTTTACTGTCTTTCTCACTTCACTTTTTCTCGTTTTGTCCGACAGTCTTCCTTTCTCGTTCAAGGTCTGTCCCTCTCTCTACACCTCTCTCTTTTTCTCAATCTGTTGTTCTGTGCAGGGTTGGATTGAAATTAAAAATGAGCCCGGGTATGCTAAAAAAAAGTGGCCCGAATTTGCATATTGTCTTTCCACAAAACACTGCTATGGCGAAATTTTAATAAAAAGGGGGGGAGGGGGGTTGGTCAAAAAAAGGCACTGATTAGTTTACACTGGTGAAACACACCTGAAAACAATTGATGCCACTTCTGCTCAGGCCCCCTACCCCCGCTTAATATGCATATATTAATGGGCCGGCCCAGAGAGAGAGAAAGGGAGTGACTGGCACCTCTGCCCTGATAAAAGGGAGGTAATGGACACCCATCTGCTTCAGAAAGGCCACTCATGCATTCACTGGGCTGCTGGCGGTCTGTACACCATGCATAAACATCCCAAATCCGCCCACCAGAATGCCCAAAAAAGCAGCCCACAGCTGGGACTGGACACCGGCCCTTCGGGCATTGCCCGCGTGCCTGCGTTACCAATCCGACCCTGGCTCTGTGCCGCTATTTAGCTTTCTTCTTTGTCCCTCTAGTTCTACAGTCTAACTTAAGTCTTCATCCTCACACTCTGTCATCCCACCAACCTCCTGTACCGCAGGGCAGAGGTGTCTGGAAGGTTGGGGGGAAGTGATGCGGATGTTCAGATAGTTAGGGCCAGTGCTGCACAGAGCTTTGTAGGTGTGAGTGAGGAGTTTAAAGTGTGCATGCTTGGGTTTCTACAAGTGCTGCTGTCCTGAGACGTCGGCGCACCCTGTATACTCATGCAGGTGACAATATTTCAAGTGTGCTGTGTATACAAAGTGCTGCTAGCCTGAATGCTCAATGCTCCATGTGTTCAAGCACTGCTATCCATATTCATTTTGAGTGCCCTGTGTGCACAAGTGTTGCTGTCCTTATTCTCAATGTTCCGTGTGTTCAAGCACTGCTGCCCCTTATTATTTAAAGTGCCCTGTGTGCACAAGGGCTACTGTCCTTCATTCTCTATGATCCATGTGTTAAAACACTGCTTTCCGTAATCATTTGAAGTGCCCTGTGTGCACAAGTGCTGCTGTCCTTCATTCTCAATGTTCCCTATGTTCAAGCACTGCTACCCATACTCATTTAAAGTGCCCTCTGTGCACAAGTGGTGTGCCCCTAATTCTGAATGCACAGTGTGTCCCTTTTAATTTAAAGTGCCCTGTGTGCACAAGTGCTGCCGTCCTTGATTTTTTAACACGTTGTATGTACTTGTACACCTATAAATATGTATGTAAAGTGCTGTGAGTTCGAGTGCCTCTATCGCCTGTTTGCAAGTGCTGCTGCCCTGTGTGTTACGAATACCTGTGCCTTCATTTCTCAATGCGCCATGTTACTCGCCATATTCGTTTAAAAACGTGTGTGTACAATTACTATAGTGCGTAGTCCGAAGTTACACGCATGCAGCTCATCCTTTTAATGCAGGGGTCTTCAAAGTGTGGGGCGCGACCCCCAGGGGGGCCGTGGAGTGATGGAAAGGAGGTCGCGCATTCCCGATCACACTTCTGCCCGGGCCTATCTGACAACAGTGATTCAACCCCCTTCCTCCCCCGTAGTGTGTCTCAGCTTGAGCTGCTGTGAGCTGCGCTGGGCTGTGTCTGCAGTCTTATCTCCAGCACAGCCCAGCACACCTGAGTTTGTCACAGGTCGTTAAAGACCATTTGCATATTTAAATACCTTTAGAAAACTGGTTACTGAGGCTTAGTTTTTTTTTATAGTTCCAGTACCCCCTGGGCCCCAACTCAGCCTTTTCCTCACATTTGTATTTTACATTTACTGCAATAGTGTGAGGATGCATTTCATGAAAAGAAATATAAAGTAGGGTTGCCAGAAAAAAAAATACCAGCCATTTCTCTTGTAACACACTGTTTGCTACCTCTCACATTTTGTTTGCTTTAGATACTTGCACAAGTGCCACCATTGCCAACATAATGTCTGTTCTTGTGCTGGAGTGTCTGCCATTTATTGCAGTATGATACCTCTACTTGTATTTTGTACGTTTTTGTTACCTGCACACATGTCACTTTTTCCTCCTGTAATGTACCGTTTGCTACCTCTTGTATTTTGGTTGCTCACTATTTTCACTTTTGCCTCATGTAACTTAACGTTTGCTTTTGTAATTTGTTCACTTGTAATTTTCTCCTCATGTATCATTACTGTTCCTAGTGTGAAGCGCTATGATCACCTTCGGGTAAAGTCCGCACTATATAAAAACGCATAAATAAATACGTTCGTAATGTGACGTTTCTGTCTTTGTTCCCTTTAATTATCAGTCATGGATCATTGAGGCAGCCCCAGTACACAATTAAAAGTGCTTTCTATTTAGATTTGCTGTTCCCAGTATGCACAGATGAGTGCTGAAATATACAGCTTTAGGTGACTGCTTATTTTGGTACCGTCTGGGACATCAAAATAATGAGCAGGCAACCCTAACGATAGGACTGGAAGTGTGTTGAAAGATCAGCATATTATTTATTTCCTCCACCCTCTATCCCTGATTAATGTCATAATAGCAATAGTTTAACTTATATCTTAAACCCTATGCCGCCGTCAATAATATGTTGAGTTACTTCAAGTGTCTGGAAATGCACCCTGCATTCAGAGAACTCACTTCTCATTCTCACACTTCACTTTCACACTCACCCTGCACTCACAGCGATCACAATGCACTCGCACTGATCACCATGTACTCACATCATTCACGCTCTCACCCTGCACTCACAGTGATCACTCTGCAATCACAATGCACTTGCGTTATTCACCCTGAACCTCAGCCTGCAGTCACACTACTCATCTGCACTCATCCTGCACTCATGTGACACCTCATTCACATGCCCCCCACTGCTCAATTTGCAACTCGCTCAAACAAGCCCATCATTAACCATGCATTCATTCATCCCACTCTGCACTTATATCCACGCCCAAATTCATATGGCCACCTCACTCACCCTGCAGTCACTCCTCTTTTCCTACTCTCATACTGTTGCATCGCTCACCAGTTAATGTGCCTGCTACAAAGAATATGTACTATGCACATCACAGAACTGAGTGTGAGTAAACTATGCGTAGCACTATAAAAAAAATGTTTGTCAGAAAGGTTCTACAAAGAGATGAGGTGCATTGTTGGTGCCGCTGCAACTTTAACCACCCACCCATTGCCTTGCCTGTGCGGCCAATGACAATACCTATGCAACTACCAACCATAACACTGTACAAGTGTGACTATTTCAAGCCCCCAAAGCTATAAGAATGGCATGGATGTCAGGAGTTTATTGTTTTTAATGTATATTGAATTAATAAACAGCTGTTCTGCTCATCTCTAAATTACTCAGACAGAGCCACCATGTGGCAGACAGTCATAGTGCCAGTGTGCACAATTAGGTGCCAGTTCGGAGCACCGGAAACCACCTGCTCTAATTAAGCACTGGTGCTGAGGTAACAGGGGAGAGGGACATTTGTGCAAGAAGGTGTGAAAGAACAAAGTAGACATGTGAAAGATGAATAGGGGGACTGGAGAGGTGCAAGATACAAATAGACAACAATTTGAATAGAGAGACTTGAGGTGAATGAGAAGTGCAAATGGGCACGGGAGGTGACGGCGCCAGAGAGGCCATGAGATAAATGAGAGAAACTGTTAGAGATGAGGGCAGTGAAAAGACAGAATGGCAAGGGGTGATTAAGGGTGAAGTGAGAAGTTGAATGGGGAGAGTTCAGAAGTTTTAAAAAGGGGTGAAAGAAAATGCCGGCAATATGAGAGAGGGATACAGGGTTGGGAGAGGAGAGAGGGATGGAAGGGAGGGGGTGAGATGAAAGCGGCATGGGTAAATTGCTTAACTCTGCACAAGACCGCCAGGGTTTTAAGGGGACCCCTGCTGCTCCCGGCCAGGGCCAAGTGAGCTTCTACTGTGGCAGCACGTATTCCTGCAGAGTGGAAGGTTTACTAGACATCTTTCTGATGTTAATTGCTGTATTTTGGTTATAAACTGGTACTGATGGGGTGAAATCTTTCCTCTGTGTTATTGTGTACAAAAAATGTCAAAATAATGAATCAATTCTATACCAAAATAACGTGGCGTCATATAACATTATTTACATTTTCCTCCCACACAATTTAGTCAAGCTTTTCGTGTCATTTGGTCCTCACCTGCCTCGTGATTCCAGAAGCCCTGCCTACAGGTTTAAAAATGTTTGTCAGGAGGGGGTCCTTATGACTGAAAATGTTGACAGGGGGGTCTCAGCACCCAAAAGTTTGAAGACCTCTGTTCTAATGTGTGCTGAAGTGTTGCAGTCTGTCGTGCCACAGTAGCCCGTGTGTAAACCTGCCCCAGTCTGCAGTTCTTGCTGCGGTCCCTATTCCAAAGGTGTTTTGAGAAGATGAAACTGCTGCTACAGTCTATTGTTCCAAGTGTTCTCCTTTTGTAGATTTGGACAGCACATCGTTTGAAGTGTGTTCGGATAATGTAATTGTTCCTGCTATGGTTTATGTGTGTGCGTTTGTGTCCGGTATTGCACTAAATCTTTTAAAGAAGCTCGAACTGTGCAAGGCACTGCCGATTGTTCAAAAAGCGCAATTTCTACTGGTCATCTATTTAAAATCGCCTTCTGTGCACACTCTCTACAAATGAAAGGTGCCAAAATGCGATGTTTACGACTGCTCTATCTATAATTCTCGCATGCTCTGAGGACGTGTCCCCATATTCACAATAACGCGGTCGATCATTTGTAGTTATCGAGTTATTTACACTAATCTAACCCAGACCCATAGTGGTAGATCTTGCACTGGCGAAAATGGCAATAATACATCTATTTGATGACTTTTGGCAGTTCTCACAATACATCTAGATGCGAACAGATTCCTAGTCATACATAGACTAATCACGAAGGAAAAATGGAAGAAACAGGTTGAGAAACTATTTAAAAAGGTTATAGTGTTTAACAAAGTCTGGATCGAAAATATAAAGAATTATCATATTATTTCCGTTCGCATCAGCAGGGATAGAAAGTTTTAATTTGCTCCAGCCTCCATTTTTATTTCACACCCAAAAAGCGGTGACAATATTGGGTCTCTTTCTTATTAAGTAAGCACTGTTAATTACCCCCATCCTCCTAACCCCCCTCCCCCACCACCACCACCACCACTAGACAAACACAATGCTGTAAAACACATTACTTTTGTCTAAACTGTTAGTTTCTCCCATTTGGCCCGCTTCTTTCCCCCTGGCAGTTGTTTATAAGGTTTCCTAAGTCGCACTGTTTGCGATGTTTATTAACTATATACGCACGCAGGTAACTGCAATGGGTAGCCCTCGAAATCACTGCGGAATGTGGTAAACTCGAGGAGCGCCTTCCACAGACTGATCCGAAAGTATCAGACAATTCATCAGCCCGAGTCCAAAGCCTCTTCGTGGAGTACACACTCGCGGAGTCAGGAATGTGACGATGAAAGCCTGGCGGAGGTGCGCGAAATCTCACCTGTGAGGAGGCTCCTGGTAGGACGTGTAGATGCTAGCGTGCCTCTTCACACTTTTGTGCCGTTTTGCTGACTTGGGGGGTCTCAGGGCTCCGGACCCGCTTCGTGCTGCCATTTTGGTGGTGGCTATCGGTGTTCCGAAGCGCGATGGAAACACACTGTCAGCAGTCCGCGGCTGTGTGACCCGTGGCCGCAAACCCTGCGGCTCCCGCTGGAAGGACAGGGTGAGTGAGGCGAAGAGGGACGCGGCAGCGGGACTCAGCTGCTGCGCGCCGCCCCTCGCTCCAGTGATGTCACCTACCTACCTATCATGGGGGGCAGAGACCCTTCATTGGGACCGGTGTGACTGAACCGTATCTGGATCACACACAGAAGGTATTAAGGACAACTACTGAAGTGGAAACTCGCAGAGCAAAGTCTCAAGTACATTTCGTAGCGTTTTATTGGTAGCTGTAAGTTGGGACTTGCCATTGCAGTTGCTCCAAAAGAATAGATAGAGGAGTGGCTTATTGTAAGTTATTTTTTTTAAAGGGATTTTGAGGTGCACTGCTACTCTTACGCAAGTATTTGCATTTCGCATAATTTCGCGTTATTATACTTGGCATCAAATCTTCGCACATTCCAGCATGCTACCTATTATCTAGCCCATTGTATATCCTCATTTGGCACAAATATTTCACTTCATTTACTCCGATGCCTATACCATTATTGCGGTCCCTAAACGGATAATAAGATAGACTGCCTAAGTAGGGTTCTTCGGTAACAGCAATATTGCCCTAAAAATAGATTGCTTAGGCAATAACTATTAGTGCCCTGGAAAGGTGTTTGGTATTTGATGCATCTGATAAAATCAAGTTTTGGATATAATTGTAAATGATTGATTGTTTTATAATTTTTAACCTTGTGGACATTTTAGCTACCATTTTTGTAAGATTTTAATTAATCAAATAAAAAATAAATAAACTTGAGTACTTTATTCATCATATAGGTGAAACTGATGCATTACCAATGCTTGTTCATCTTTCTATGTGTGTTGTATTCTGTAGTACACATAGAAAGAGGAACATGCCTCAGGGGATTGATTTTGTGCAGGGAGGTGTCCCTTCCTGCACCAAAGCAATCCTGCTAACAACGCAGGTGCCCTTGCACCATGGTGCAATGGGGCCTACGTCGAGGCTAAGCAGCACATTGTGCATCATGGCTGGGATAAGACAGGAATGCGCTTATGTTAAATCGACGCATTCCTGCTCTTTCCCTGTCATGCAGTGCAGCGAGGTGGCTTGTTGCGTTGCACGACTTAACAATAAATATGCCCCTAAGCGCTTAATTCCTGATTATGGGAGCACATATACACTCGATATAACTTGACGCTGCTTCCCTTTGGGCTTTCATTATGAGATTATTCAATTCGGCCAGTTTATTCTCAATCCCGGCAACTACATTTGCCATAACTCCTAGTATGTCAATTTGAGTGTCTATTTTGTTAGATTGTACTGATAGAGCTTTAAGGGTTAATACTGATGTTTGATAGTATATATCCCATATGGATGCTTGGATCTTGAATGTCTTGTTTTTTGGTTTTGTTGTTCATGCTTGTTTCCTTAGAACATGATGAGATATTGATATCATCGTGTCCACTTTCTTTATCTGCAAATGCTGATACATATTTTGGCGTTGGCTTTTCTAGTTGTTCTCGGTTTTCATAGCTTTGTACTGTGATATTTTCTCCGCCAGCATTTATGTGCACAGTTGGCCCATATACGGAGTTAGTTATACCAGTAGACCCTTTTTGTTGTTTTACTGATGTATGGTCCATTTTTTCCTTCTCATTGTCCTTTCGGTATACTGCTTTGGTAGTCAGTGCCTGTTCGTTGACTAAATCCTAATTTTTTTCCCTAATGTCAACTTTAACTTCTAGTGGCAACAAAACACCTCCATTGTATACATTCTTGATGTTATCAATTTGTTTGCATTCCTTTGTCGTCAATTCCGTCCTATTATTATCCGACACTCTACATTCCGTTTCTTGAGAGAATATTTGATACGAGGGATGTACTAGATGTAATAAGTCAACATCCTCTCTGTACTCTTTTCTTTGTTCTTCAAGATCTTTCGTTTGCTGACCATTAACCTGATCTGAAACTCAATTTACATCAATTTCCTCAAGTAAAACTGCATTCTCTTTCGACTCGTTTCTTGGCTTGATTGGGGTCTGTAATCTTTTTGATTCTGGTTCTGATGGCATTGACATGAGTGTGGTTGTTGGATCTCTCATAAAGTCAAACTTCTGTGAGATTTTTTTTTTTTGTTGATCTTTGATGTAGATGAAGTAAGTGGCGAGGAACATGGCGGCTGCCAGCTAAACGGCCGCGGCTCGGCTCCTCAGATGCAGGTGCATATGAGGCTCTGGACGAGTAGCGGTGAAGCAGCGGCTTACCGTTTCTTACCGTTTCTCACGGCACAGCGTTGGAAGGTTTGATTGAAGGCGTGGGGGTGATGAGCCCAGGATCAGAGCAGCGAAGTTCAGGGAGGAGTGCGGAAGAGGCTTCACGGGTCATTCGAATCGGCTTTGGACTCAGCGGAGGCTTCAGCGGGAAGGTCTGGCATACGGGGTGGGAGGAGGCAGTGCGAGCGCGAAGGAGGCGCGATCTCGCTCTCAGTTTGCTCAGAGCGCTCTGGGTGCCATGTAAGGGAGGCAACCTCGGTGCAGACGGCTGGGGTGAAACCGGAGCTTCCCACATAGGAGGAGGCGGCAGCAGCAAGGGGGGTAAGAGCAGCAGCGTGTCTAGCGCTGCTGGAACAAGTACACTGATAAATGTGACTAGAGCATTGAGCCACTGAGCAAAAGCTGCTGTGGAAACACCCGGGAAAGCGCAAGTTACCCCCGTGGAGGGGCACTACCGGAGGTATATTTTAAGGCATTTCTCGCAGGATAAAGGAAGTGTCACTGCCTCACTGCAGAAAGGGGGATGGATGGATGGTGAAACTGCTAACTCTGTGGGGGCCAAAGAGTGGGGGGTGTACAAGCAAATTAAATCTGAAATAGTGGAAGAAACTGTGAACATTGTGGACATTGTGGCACAGAAGGGAGGTGCTGTCCCGGCTCAAACCCAAGGTATAAGAGTTAACAGGTATGCATTGAGGGCTAGGCTTACGCAGGACCCCCTACAAGAAAGCCCTGGATATCCCATGCGAGTGTCCCCTCCTATCTCTTCTGTAAGATCTTGCAGCAAGCAAGGTAGGGGCAAAGCTTGTGGCCCTAATAAAGACCTAGAGGAGGCTGGAGTAAGAACATCTAAAAGGAAGGTTAAAACCAAGAAAGGCGTGCCACTATATACCAAGGTTACCCCTTCTTTGAAAACCTACTATAAAGTAATGGCCACTAGTACTTCCCAGACACCATCCAAATCATCAAAGCCTTCGAAAATACAGACGCCCCGCCCCCCCCTCGGTTTCTGCTTCCCAAAAGAATGTCACAAAGCAGGGCGTAGGGGCGGAGCAAAAGCAACTTACCCCAATTAGGGGTGGTGAGCCTAAGAGAAAATCTGCAAAGGCCCCTGCGGACATCTCCATGAATGATGAGGCAGCAAAAGCTGACATTCTAAATGGGGCAGAAGAAGTAGATGTAGGAGACGCAGTGGGAGTTGAGACAGTTACTGTAAACCATTTGACCGTACATCCGGATGTGACCCTATCAAACAAGTATACTGTACTGGCAGACGGTAACTCTGAAGAGGGGGATATCCCTCAACCATGTCATCAGCCTTCCAGAATGTCCGAGTCGCAGAGAAATCCAGCACCTATCGGTGTTAGCAAGTCAGCCACCTCTAATCCCGACGTGACCTTCTCAACGTTGGCAGATATTCTCCTGACTATGAAGGAGGAAATATCTAATAGGTTCACCGTCTCGGAAAATAACCAATCCGAGCTGGTTAGCCGCTTTTCAACTTCTGAAGCCAACCAGGCAGCTATTCAGGCTTCGTGTGAAGTCCTAGCAAAGAGACTGAATGATGTCACAGTAAGGACAGAAGTATTGGAGAAGCAACTACCATTAATAAGGGATTCGGTGCATGCCACTGATGAAGTAGTTGCAAAGTTAAGTGCACAAAATCGAGAACTAAAACAGGACATTGAGAGGTTAGAGAATCATTCTCGACGGAACAATTTGAAAATACTGAATGTGCCGGAAGCTATGGAAGGAGCCGATTTGAAGAGCTTTGTGATATCGTTGATAAAGGGGACTGTTTTGAAGGGAGACGAGACGGTGGACCTAACACGGGAAATCCAGAGGGTGCATCGAGACCCTTTTCGAAGAAACCCTGCAAGGCAGAAGCCAAGGAAAATTTTAGTAAATTTCTTGGCCTATACTGTGAAGGAGCAGATTCTCTTGTCGGCCCTGAAAGAAAAAAACAATTGCATTTAATAGCTCTAACCCCTTCAAGTTTCAAATACGGTTGACATTTCCCATGCGTCAGCTACCAGACAGTGGGAGCTCGGGAGAAGTTTGGATGAGTTGAATGGTCTGGGGGTAAAGGCACAATTAAAGTTCCCTGCATATTTAAGGGTGATGTGGAACAACCACATGCACCTGGTAAAATCAGGGGAAGAAGCTGACAGTCTAATTCTGAAAATTAGGAAAGAACAGGGATCGAAAGGCAGTGAATAGGCGGGGAATAGGTGTATATGTGGGGGATTGGAGTCCTCCTTTACCTTGGCCTTCTTATCTTTTTGTTCTCTCTCTCATTTTGGCCTTTTCCCATCTATCCTTCACTCTTTAGAATTATGCTGCATGGCCGACAATATGTGTCAAATGCCGCACTATAGAGATTGTTCAATGACAGAGTATTCACTGATTAAATCGAAAACAAAACTGCATCCAGGTGGGGGAGCCTAGCCAAATAGGCTTAGCCTATTGGTAGGGAGGGTTCCTCATGGGGGGGTAGGGCACAGGGGGAGATGGCGAGGGGTGGGGCTACAGGTGGAGCACTTGGGGGGGGGAGCATAGGGATAAAACTCAAAAAAATACTCATCTCACTAGAGTTAAGGAATTAAGCCTGTTAGGGAATAGAAAGAATGATGGGAGATCAAAGTTCAGGAAGTAAACAGACCACCTTTACTACTTGGAATGTGAATGGAATGCAGTGCCCCCGTAGGAAGAGACTTATTCTTAAACACCTGGAGATGTCGAGCGCTCAGATCTGTCTACTACAGGAGACCCATCTGAGTTTAGTTGAAAGTCGTTCTGTATTTTCTAAGACCAAGTGGATAAAAGATTTTGAGGTATCGCAACAGACAGTACATAATAGAGGAGTGGCATAGTTGTGAAAATGGTATTGAATAATATCGATATAGTATGTGCTTCTTTTTACGGCCACAATGTGGACAATCCATCTTACATCTTGAAATTACAATCCATATTGATGTTAGAAGCTCCACCTTATATTTTGGGAGGGGATTTTAATGTACTATTAGACCCCATTAAAGATAGGTCCATTTTGAGTAATAATTATGTAGGGGCACCAAAGATACGGCGAGCACTACGGAATATGATGCACGATCTAGATCTGGAGGATGTATGGAGAGCTAAGCAGGGTCTAATACAGGGATATACATTTTATAGTAAGAAGTCCAAACATGCCTCCAGGATAGATTATATCTTCATGGATAGACACTCAATTAATGATATTAAGATGATAGTAGTGAAGCCCAGCCTCCTATCAGACCATGCTCCTCTGCAGTTAGTCTATGTGAAAAGTGAAACACAGACGCAGTCCAGATGGACATTAAAGAGGGCCATTCTTTCCAGTCCAGAGGTAATACAATCTATCCGGGTCTTTACTTTGGAATTCTTTTTATTTAATATGGGGTCTAATACTCCAGACTATATCTGGGATGCCTATAAGGCAGGGCTTAGAGGGAAGCTCCATGCAACTATTTGTGCTAAGAACAGAATGGAGGCAGGGGAACTTAAGAAAATCGAGAATAGAATAGGTCAGTTAGAGCAGGATAGGATCAACGCGCACAGTAGGGAGCAGTAGGGAGCAGGAAAGACTTCCCCAGACATCCCCAGATTGAATTAGATCTAGAACTGGCAAAACAATCGTATAGAGGGCATTTGGATGCAAAGTGTAAAGCCCAGTGGGACTCAAGTAGGACGGATAATTTTGAATATGGAGAAAAGGCAGGAGCATTACTAGCGTGGAAATCGAGAACTGATCGGGCTAGGAATGACATTAAGGAGCTAATAATTAATAATAATGGTGATACATCAAGGAAATTAGAGGACATGCAAAGCTGCCTCCTCTCTCTTTTCAGATCTGTATAGAGAAGATGCAAATCTGCCCAATGAAGCCCTACGTACATGGTTGGGCAATAAAAATCTGCCAAAATTATCTGAGGAGGGTAGAAACAGTCTGGACGCTCTTATAACGAAAGAAGAGATAGAAGCACAGATTAAGAAACTAAAAAACAAAAAGGCTGCTGGTACGGATGCACTTCCCAGTGAGGTATACCAACATCTAAAGGATGATTTATGTCCCATCTTAGAAATCATCTTTAACTCTATCTACTCATCTACGGGTAGGGTCCCAAACTCATGGAAGGAAGCTATCATTGTTCTGATTTTGAAGCCCGGGAAGGAACCCCAAAGAGCGGACTCATATAGACCAATCTCCCTGCTAAATGCAGATTATAAAATCTTTGTGGGTATTTAGGCAGGGAGATTGGCTAAAATAACACCAAAATTGATACATGAAGATCAGAAGGGCTTCGTGGCTGGTAGACACATTGAAGACCAAACACACCTTCTGCTAGGGAATATTGACCTAGCAGTGGGAAAATCAGAACCCATGGCCGTGGTAGCTCTGGACGCGGCCAAGGCATTTGACAAAGTCTGCTGGAAATATATGTGGGACGTCCTGGAAATAATGGGGTTTGGGCCAGTGTTTATTTATACTCTTAGGAACTGTTATAAGGGAGCCTCTACCAGGATCCTTTAAAATGGAACATTAACATCAGTATTTGATATCCGGCAGGGAACCAGACAGGGGTGTCTCATCTCCCCGCTGTTGTTCAATCTATATATTGAACCTCTGGCTCAGGCAATCAGGCTCGACACCACTATAACACCGTTCCAGTCCGGACAATGTAGCTCTAAGTTGGCCCTTTATGCAGATGATCTAATTCTGTACACAAGAGACCCAGTTGTAGCCATTCCCCAGTTTGAGGAATTGACAGCAGAGTTCGGGGCACTTTCAGGTTACAAGGTGAATAGATCCAAGACTGAGGTCATGTGTTGGAACATAGATCATTGGCTAGGCACGGAGAGTTTGGAGTTTAGATACCTGGGGATCTATATTGTGCGGGAATTGGATCGGATCCCTAAGATAAATCTGGATAGAACAACCAGGGAAATAGATCGCCTGTTTAGCAGATGGAAGAACCTCCCACTATCCATTTATGGTAGAGTGAATTTAGTAAAAATGGTTATTCTCCCCAAGCTTTCATATTTATTTTCAACCGTTCCGCTGATATTCCCTAAGAAAGATATAAAAAAGATACAGAGCAAAATTGGGAGTTTTGTGTGGGGAGACAAAGGGGTACGCCTGACCTGAAAGAAACTTAGAAGAAGACTAGTAAAAGGCGGGTTAGCCCTCCCTAATATTATCCTTTATTCAGTGGCTTTTCAGTTTAAGAGCCTACGTATGTTACTCACCAGACCTGACGATTCACCTTGGGGCAAATTGTTGCAAGAAATGGTGGGAGTAGAAGGGGGAAATGATCAATTTTTGTATAAATATGGATCTCCAAGATTCTTCAAGAGGGTTCGTTTGAAGGTATTAAAAACAGCCTTAGAGTTATGGTACAGGGTAAGGGTCGGGAGTGGGATTGGGTACTACTCAGAATCATCTCCAATCTGGGATTCACTGGGTACCCCGGACTGTTTGAAAGATGCCCTGGCAATGATTATTAAAAGAGCTGGAATCTTGGAATGGAAAGATTTAATGGATGAGGAAGGGATACACCCATGGGAGTATTTGAGGGCGAAGGTAGGGACAAATCTATCAAGGTTTAAATATCTCCAATTGGTGTCCTGGCATATAGCGGAACGGGGGGAGATGAGAAGCAACGAGGTAGTAGAAAGACTTAGCCGATCCTCCACACCCATTGTAAAAGAAGTCTCGGTATAGTACCAACATTTATTAAAGGGAGAAGATATGGGGACACCACCGGCAGAGGGGATTTGGAATAATTCTCAACTGGCGCTGCAGGCAGAGGGCATGCTTGAATCATCATTGAAGACCCTATATAAACATATTAAGCCTGCCTGTTTGAAAAAGAACCACTTCTTCGTGATTAATCGGCTTTACTATACCCTCTATAAAATTGGGAAATTTGCCCCTGTACCCCGACCAAAATGCCCAAGGTGTCAGGAATTGATGGCTGATGATATCCATATGTTTGTTGATTGTAAAGAGCTGGATCAATACTGGAAAGAGATAGGACAGGCACTGTCTGGACTTTTTAGTACTACAATCAAAGTAAACTCCTCTTTGGTAATATTTGGGGATGAGGGTTTGCTCTATCAGATAGCCACATGACAGGAAAGAGGGCTCCTTCTATATTTGATTTTATTGGCAAGGAGGGAAATATGTAGGAGATGGAAGGATCACATCCCCCCAAGAAGCGAGGCTGGCTAAATTCATCATTTATCATGGCTCGGTTGGAATATGAGAGGGCAGAGGAGAAGCTGTTTATCATCTGGCACCCTCTAATGAGGTGGGGAAGGAACCTGAGATTGATCCGGACACTCCAATGATTACACCATGTCCCCGGTACAAAAGGGGAGGAGGTCTGGTGACCCAAGTAAAGCGTGGTCAGCCAGGTGGCCCACAGAGAGAGAGAGTACGGCTGTAAATGTTCCACAAAGACTTGACACGGTGAGATGAGGAGTAAAAAAAAAAAAAACAAGGGATTTTTGTGGATCTTTCAAACATCCTAGCTATTGGTGAGATTAGCATCTGATTCACCCCCTTCATTTGTGCTTTAGCCTTTTTTAGCACTTTAGGTGCTTGATTTTTTCGAATACGTTTTTTTGGAGTACCCAAAGTTCTTTCTTTACCTGAGCGCATTTCTAGTGGCTGCCTTACTTGATCTACTAGTAAATGCAGATTTTCTTATGCGCCACAATATGTGCATTGATATAGAGGAAGCAACTATATGAAGATTCACAGGGTAAATTCCAATAAAGGTGTTTATACAGCACTGAGGCTCCGCTAGATACTCTGGGTGTCCTATGGCACTCCCAACGAGATGCAGCCACAGGACGAGTGCCTACCATCCACAGAGCACACCAGCGTCTCCTCAAACCACTTGTACGCGCTTGTACCAGCTTGTACACGCTAGCTGGCTGCCAATTTCATGCTACCTTGCTTCAGGTCATAGGTGCCACTATAGCTCTTGCAGCACTCACCAGGTTACTCCCATTGCTCACCTCTGCGCAGGCCAAGAGTGCATCCTCACCACCAGTGTGTACTGGTGTGTATAGGGTCGGACATGCGAGGTCTAGAGCGCTGACAAAATACTCCTCAGCTCCTCAACTGCGCCCCTTCAGCCATTCAGCCCTTCACCATTTCACCCTCTGACTGCTCTCTGGCTCGGGGCTCCTGGCTCGAGGCTCCGGGGGCTCAAGACCTCAGGACCTCCAGACCTCAAGACTTTGTACAATCAATGCCTGGGGTTCAGCGCTCGGAGATTGGGGCTCACACTGCCCCCGCACTGATCTGCTCCACTCAGCTCGCTAACTCTGAGCCTACACCGTGCTGCACAGCTCCGTCTCAGCCCCACTCCTTCGGCACTAGAGAGGGGGGCCACAGACAAGAACAGCCGCAAGCAAAAACAGAGAGCAGAAGCAGGAGGCAGGGCGCAGAAACCATCAGGGACCAAGGTCTGGTGCCGCCGGTGTCCGCCTCGCCCCTTCCTCACTGCGGGCTCGGCTCAGCGCGAAAACACAAGGCGAAAACACAAACCGCTGCTGTAGCTGTGGGCAACGCTATCAATTCCGGCCGCTTAGCAGTTGATCAGTAGCGTGAGGCTTGCAGTTATTGGGTGGCACCAAGTGCCTGGCGCCCAGTGCCTAATTCTGCCTGATGTTACTGCGGCCTCCACTGCTGCCGTTCCCGGTGGTTCCCGGTAGTTCCCGGTGGTTCCCAGCAGTGGTGGCGTCAACAGGTTGCAAGCAGAAGCGGGAGCTTTTCTGGGGTTTTTGCGGAGTTTCCACAAGCTTCTGTGGCGGCCGGTGGCTCCTCCTGATGCGCTGGCAAAAGGCACGAAACAGAGCGACAAGAAAACAGCAAAGTAGGCAGCTGGAAGAGCTGGAAGAACAGCCGGAGAAGTAAAGAGGGCACTGACAAAGAACACAGGAGTGGAAAGGATGTGGCGCAGCAGCCAGAGCTGCTGACTTGACAGTTGGGGATCCCGGTATAAGTCTCAGCCGCAGCAACATCCTGTGATTCTATGCATATGACTTAATCTCCCTGGTGATAAATTGTTATATAAATATACTGCAAGAGTAAACAGCAAAAAGAGGCAAAACTAAATGAAACAAGCATTTGCAATGCAATAGGTCTCGCATTTGCAAAAGTTTGAGCCATTGGCATTGTAAATGACAAACTCTTCATCCATGTGTTGGTTTTGAAAACAGATAAATAAATGACATTGTCATTTACAATGCTAATAGCTTAAACTCTGGCATTGTAAATGACAATGCCTTTTATCCATGTTTTAAAAAAAGAAGCATAAATAAAACGCATTGGCATTTACAATCCCAATAGCTCAAACTCGTGTAAATACCAAAAATACTAGATCTCTGATCAGCAAATGATGCTTCTGCTTTTCAAACTTAAAAATATATGTTGTATTAGAAACACCTTAAACAAATATAATGCAAAAATGTCCCTTGTGAAAATATGTCGTCCATACATAAATAGTATTTTATAGAATAAGCAATTAATGCACACATATATGCACGGTCTGTGAAGCACTAGATTTAAAGGGGTTTCCAGTGCAGAGAAAAAAACACAGTCCTGCTTCCCCAGACCGCAACCTCTAACAACCGCCAACAACAGACATAGTAGAATTATTTTGTGATGTCTGCTGCGGGTTTGAACTGCTCAGTGAAATATCTCCCTGGATTAGGTAGGTCACTAAACCTACAACAAGTGCTCCTTTAAATGCCCTGTAATTTATATGCGTGAATACAGCTGAAGTACACTGTCCCGTCCTTCACAACCTCTGCACCTACAGCTCTGGCAAGTGGATGATCATAATGGTAACTGAAACACAAGATCTATCACACAGCCAGAATAGCCACATTCATGACTTGAGCAGATACCCTTACAAGCCCTTACTGTTAGATCCCGTAATTTACCCGCCCATATGTGAAACAATCCCCACATATACCTTTAAGAGAAGTCAATCCGTGTCATGCCCAACCAGTAGCACAAAACTCAATAGTGTCGCTGTATTAACATCTTTACCTGTTCCATCTTCAGAAGAAGCTAACGTTACCACACCGACAAAAATTCTCACCTATGGCTTGTTATTAGGTGCATACGAAACATTAGTTAAAACACTTAAAACTATTCACCATCACGGTTAAGCAACATATAAGTAGAGTTAAAACGCCATCCATATTTTAAAAGGATATACCACGCCCTTTTCCTAAAGAAACAGATAGGATAAACTAATAAGTACTATGGGCCTTACACTCCATCAATTTATCCTCGGGAGAATGGTAAATCTACACCATATTCATTTATAGGGCTCCGTTATGTGTTAACACTAATTAATATGCATTAAGCTGCGCAATATCAGGACCTATTAATAAGTCTGCCTTCTCTCTAATAATCACATTCTCTTAATGAGATAAGCGAGTCACGTCTCATAAGTATTAATTTATATTGCTTAAACAACACCAAAATATTGTGACAGACGACGCGATTTAATAACGTTTTCGAGCCCTCTCTCTACTGTAATGTTTATACAAATAGGGAATGAGAACGTTGCTTCGATGTCCAGGGGCAGAGTCAGCACTAGATGCGGCAACCTTCCCACACGTGGGTAAGAATGGTGTCCTGCAGGCAAACCTTCTCTGACGACATAACGGTAAAATAACAGCCCATTAATTGAGGTATTTATTTATTTATTTGCTTTATAGCTCGGCGCTATATAGTAGCCTCGCTCCCTGCTGAAGTACGAAATCCTTTCAATACAGGTAAAATCTATGAGCTTCGCTAACCTGCATAGACACCTGCCTATACATACAACTGATCCAGATAGCTGAAAAAAGCTAGCGCTCTTTAAGTAAAGTGTTCTTTTTCCAGAAAAGGCCGTATACGTAACGTGTCCACTAAGTATTACATTGCTTGAACACTATTGTACAGAAGCTTGTAAAAATTAGAAATACGCTTTTTTCCGATATCGCGCTCCCTGTATTTTTTACAAGGTTTTACTATCACAGCGCGTTACCTAACAACCGCCCCCTAATATTGTCAGGTTTATACCTTTCACGCTAATGTAATCGGCTTATGAGATATGAGGGAACATACATACAGATATCAATACGATATAAAAGCAACTATATTGGTTCATTTAAACCAACATCAGCCATCCATACTGAATTCTGTTCTTGTAAAAAACCTTTTTCATTGCAAATGTCTCTCACCCAAGTGTGGCTCGGCCCATGTATGTCCTTAGTAGAACCCCCCCCCCTTTTGAATATGAGTGCTCACAATAGGCACGCCCTTTCCACTATCTCTCATAATGGAGATTATCAACAGTGCTATAACATGCACCCCGAATTGTATACACTTTGTTGTTTGTTTTCTCTTTTCTTCTGATTACAGGAATTGAGAGAGAGCTAGAAAATAAGTGTTTCAACATGACACTTTTGAATACTGCAGAGGTAGTGTAAGTAACTCTTTGTTTGTTTGTCCTGACAAATGCTCCACAGACCCGGCTGGGCAATAAGGAGCAGAAACATGTCAACAGTATTAATTAAGTGGTAGAATAAGATCCAGTAACCTGATCTACAATTGTACCCATCTACATTTTTAACAACAGAACCACTCCTTTTTATATTAAAGTTTTGCTTGGAGAGACTCAGTTTTTTTAATTTTTTTACCTCTTTCGCTTGGGGTGCCCCTCATTCTCTGGACACTGCTATCAAAACCCAAGGTTGCCTCTGGATGAGGCTGGCATATAGCACGATATTGGACATCCAATGACAATGCCATAACGCTAATGTGGGGCGGTGAACAGATATACACCGCATTCTAAAAATATAGCGTTTATGAGGGTGATCCATTCTAACCAATGATTATGAAGCTACAAGTGTCCATTCTTTCACATGATTATTAGAATATTGAGACTGGGAACTGAATGGACAGCAAATCCTCCTCCCTACCAGTTGATTATCAAGTGGAATTTGTGCATTTTTATATAGCACCAACTTTAAATGGGCACGCATAAAAGATTATGAGTCACACTATCTTACTAGCAAAGTCAAGCAATATAGACAAGGGAAACATATATAAATCATATAAATTACACCTATTTGAGCAACAAGAAACTCTAAGATTTTAAAACTGCTGTAAGCAAGCACCAGAAATGCAAAGGTACTAACCTTGGCTGCTGCCTGGAGGCTGTGCGTCGCTTCAGCCAGGCCCCACTGGACCTCACTGATGAATATTAAGCATGGTGCCTGTATTGTTCCTAAAGCTGTACGTTTTGCACGCGCCGCGGGGTGGGAAAGCAACGAGGAGCAAGCTACAACACTGACTAATAAAAATCACTGTGCAGAAACATGTGTTGCCACGTTTCTAGTAATTTTTTAACCGATTTCACTAAAAACATTTTTTTTAGCATCTGCAGATTATGCAGCAGATGATGAATTAAGGGGCAAACGCTGCAGATGTATAGTTATTCAAAGAATGCTGCAGCTGCAGAATAAAACCAAAGGGGATAATCGATTGAGTGTTCAACATTGCTAGCACTTACCCCCAGTCAACTGACCTGGGTTTAATCCATAATCATTCTTTAGCTCACTCCGCCACCCCAGTTCAGACATGGCCATATGCAAATCAGTCTGACTCTGTGCCTCATGGGAACAGTCCGCCCCGAACTGCCAAACCATGTCTTCCCTGGAACGGAAACAAGCATCCTGGGACCGGTTTCTGGCTAATCAGCCATCATCAGTCAGGCTAGCTTGAATCCAGTGGCAAAGTAAGCAAGGAACCCACGCCTGGGCATACCCTGCCAACTTATGGCCTTTCTGCAGCTGCAGAATGGCATAATTCCAGTGGCCCTGCCCTTAAATATAGAAATGTGACAGGCACTACCATAAAAAAGAGGAGACCTTTACCCAATGCTGTGAGATCCCATAGGCTCAAACATCAGTATTAAACATATCTTACAGGATATGGAGACCATCAGATACACTAACTACCCAACGGGTTACAGTTATCTGACATGCCCTTACCTAAAGAGCAAAATTGTCCCTTAATTTACACATCTCTTAGAAGGTCGGCAGTTTTACAGCCAATATATTCCCAAGGTTCACAGGTCTTACAGTGCCTGTCTCCAGACAGAAAGTCAAATTAATTTTACAGGCTCAAGAAACTGAAAGCCATGATGTGAAACGTGGTACTCATGCCTTACTGGTGAAGCCCTGCAGCAGTAGATAGATATTTTAGTTTACAGACATCCAACAGGCTCAAGCCTCTTCCAGTCACACAAGTCTTACAGGATGAGGCCTCAGACAGAATCACTATATAACAGAATAACCAGGAAACCTGCGGCAGTCGCAGCTTTCCACGAATAATACTGAATAGTTTTTTATGAATCCTCCCCCACATGCAAAAATAAACAAACGTACATATTGCAGAAGAAACAAATGAACACATTCAGAGACACGTGGCTGTGGGAATTTCTGCCCGGTACCCTCCCTTCCCACCCACAGAGATTTACCCCCAGGGGTACTGTGTTCCATGTGCCTAAACTGCCATTCGAGGGCGGAACTGAATTCTGTCAATTGTAAAACCGGTTTGCACTTGTAAACAAAAATACAGCGGCGTCTAAATGAGACTTACACTGCCTGATTTGTTATTGCTAGCACTTATTTAAAGGGAGATAATTTTACTGTGTTGAGTAAAATGAGAGATATCAAATGCTTGCTGTGATTCATGCTGGGAGGGATGGTGAGGGACCACCCAATCTAGACAGAGGGAGGAAATCAGGAACAGTGGGTGGGGGAGGGGAGGGTCTACTGCGGCTTGCATATGACATAGCTGTAGCCGGTAGTTGGCATTGTGGCTGTATAGCGCTCAGCTGCCACTTTCATGGCCTTGTGATGCAAACCCCGTGTTAGTGTTGTTTGGCCTTAAAAAAAAATTGTTTTGAAATATTTTCTGGGCTGTGTCATGGCTTCATGTGCCTTATACTTGCCACTGTTTAACATCAGCTCAACCCCAGGCTAGAGAATAGCGCTTCATACACCTAAAGCCAGCTTCACAGCCAACTTCAATGAGCAACGCAATATGTCCCTTAACTGTTCCTTCTATGTAGCCAGGGCCGGTCCTAGGCCTTCTGAGGCCCCGGGCGAAAGGGAAGATGTGAGGCCCCCCTAATTGAATATTGCGTCACAAGAAGTGACATCACAGAAAGTAACATCACAGTACTATTGATCTTATTTGGCATCACTGAAGCTAACTAATGTGGATATCAGTAACATGGACAAAAAGTAGAGGGCATGGAAAACAGGTGAGCAAATATCCAGATAAAAGGAAATATTGCAATCAAACAACCACACACACACAACCACACAAACACACACCCACACACCCACACACACAACCACACACACAACCACACACACAACCCCACACACACACAACCACACACACACACAACCACACCCACACACAACCACCCACACACAACCACACACAGTCTCGGCTCGCCTTGATTCCCTGCCCCTTCTTACAAAAGAATCCTTCCTCTCCCTCCTGCCCTTGGTCAAATCAGGTTCCCCTCTGGATCCCTGCCCCGCTCATATCCTGAAACAGATCTTTTCTGCCTGTGTCGCGCCCCCTCTCATTTTCCTCAATAACTCATTGTCACAGGGCATTGTTACTCCATCTCTCAAATCAGCTATCATCCTTCCCATCCTAAAAAAAACCAGCGCCGACCCTTCCGCTCTTGAAAATGATCGCCCCATTTCCTTATTGCCCTTTCTGGGGAAGGTACTAGAGCGCCATGTGACCAGAGCGCTTGGCTCCTTTGTGGAGGAGAACCGGGTATTAGCCCCCCGTCAAGCGGGCTTTCGCCCCGCACACTCCACGGAGTCTGTAGTGTTATCAGTCCTCGATAACCTCAGAGAGGGTATGGACACTAACCACCCCCAGGCCCTGGTCCTCCTCGATCTCTCCGCCGCCTTCGACACGGTTGATCACTCCATCTTATTATCCCGTGTCAGGGCGGCGGGGATTGGGGGCTCGGCCTTGGTCTGGCTGTCCTCCTTCCTGAGGGACCGCACCCAGGCGGTACGCCTGGGCGACTATTCGGCAGACTTCCGTGCAGTACACTGCGGAGTCCCCCAGGGCTCCTCCTTCTCCCCTCTGTTATTTAATTTGTACAACGCCCCCCTTATTTTTGCTCTTCAACAGATGGAGGTCTCCGTTTACAACTATGCGGACGACCTCCAGCTCATTTTTTCTTTATCCACTTCCCCTGAGTCCATGTCTAACTTCCAATCGGTGATGTTTTTTATCCAGGACTGGATGAACTACAACCACCTGAAGTTAAACCCCCACAAGACGGAGCTGGTTCTGACGGGTGGTTGCTCCAGTCCCTGGACCCCTCTCTTCTGGCCCCCTTCCTTGGGTTCTCCTCCTTCCCCCTCTTCATCTGTTAAAACCCTCGGCTTCAAACTCAACGATCAACTCACTCTTCACTCCCAAGTAAGCTCTGTGGTGTCCTCTTCTTTTCTTTCACTTCGTACCATTCGCAAAGTTTCCCGTTTTTTTACCCTCTCTGCCCTTAAGCTCATAGTCCTGGTGATGGTAACCTCTCGCCTGGATTATGGCAATGCCCTTTACTGTGGCATGCCCGCCTACAGCATGCGGCGACTCCAGCTGGTCCAAAAACAGGCGGCTCGCCTGGTTTTCAGTTTGGCCGAATCCCATCATGTCACTCCCCTTCTCAAGTCTCTACACTGGCTTCCTATCCGTGAACGAACCCAGTTCAAGCTGGGCTGCATCATCTTTCAGGCCCGGGCCGGCGCAGCGCCTGCCTTTATCTCCTCTGAAATCAAACCCTATGTCCCTGTCAGGGAGCTACGCTCATCTGCCCAACAATTGCTCACAGTTCCTCACTTTAAACGCAAAAAGTGGGGTGGCACAAAATTTTCTACACTCGCCCCTGCTTTCTGGAACACTCTCCCGGCCCATCTCAGATCCTGCCCCCAATACACACTTTTTCGCAAGGCCCTAAAAACGTTTCTATTTTCTCAAGCTTTTTCCCAATAAACCGTTTTATCCACTCTCCCCTGCCTCCTGCCCTCTTGGGCTCAGCATCTTATAGCGCCAAGAAACCGCCAGGTGTACGTTGCGCTCTATAAATAATTTTAAACTCAAACTCAAACACACACACACAACCACAACAACACACAACCACACACAACCACACACACAACCACAACCACACAACCACATACAAACACACACACACAACCACAACACCACAACCCCACACACACACTACCACACACACTACCACACACACTACCACACACACTAACACACACACAACCACACACACAACCACACACACAACCACACACACAACCACAACTACACAAACAACCACACACACACAACCACACACACACAACCACACCAAGCATTGGCATAGCCAATAGGTCTCGCCTTTGGGACCTTATAAGTGTTTAGCCATGCAACAGTTAATGTGGTTGCACCAAAGATATTGTGCTGCATAACTAAATACTTAGAAGGTCCCAAAAGCGAGACCTATTGGCTATGCCAATGCTTGTTTTTATAACCCATAATACGCAAACCCAGTCACAGTGGTGTGTTTTTACATGACAACATGTGGAGTCAAGAAGACAGTACTACCCTGGTCAGTTCCAGCGATTCAAAGATCACTAAATGTAACTGAGACACTTAATGGTATATTTGGCCTGTGTCAACGAAATTCCAGCTCTAAAACAACACAATCATGGGAGAGCATCCAGATGCATACTTATCTCCAAGGTATCAGACCTGGGACGTAAGGTGTTCGAACTATCTAGTAAAAAATAAAATATTTACATTCTAAAACTATATGGTTGATGTTGAAGCACTAAAGATCAATTTGGATATTACTGAACACGTATTTGAATCACGGGTATGTTTGTCACCAAAAGATACATATAATAATGCTAAAAAGTTAGGTATTAACCTCTAGCACAGCTGAAAACTGTTGTGGGCGGAGAATGAGCACGGTAGCCAAGGATGTTAAAGCGAGCCCCAGGTCAAAATTTAAAACGTAGAGCACTTTTTTAAAAGGTCCACTATACTTAAACGGCAAGGTGCTGTTACGTTCTACTAGTAACTTATGAACGTGGTTTTTACGGCAACTGATTTTGCTTCACTTACTTTTTAACGTCTCTGCTTCCTGCCCAATATCACCGATGGCTATAGTGCCCACTGCCATGACAAAGATGATAACCATATTGTAGTCCAGGACAGGCTCAATAGAGGCATACATTGCCACCTTCACTGACTTGCCAAATGTATCACCAATATATGAATGAGCCCTACTTAAAACTTACACACCTGGTGCGCTTTCTGAAACAGACACCAAAGGCTACAAGGCCCAGGGAAGGGGGCCCCCACACTATGACCTTGCAGCTCCATCCAGTGCTTGAAGGCCTTGGGAGGGGGGCCCCCTCCCATGGACCTTCAAACAGTAACAAGGCACTTCCCAAGACACTGCTGAGAGCTCATCAGAGTACAAAAAAAAACAAAAAAAACCTCAGTTGAAGGGGTGTTCTTTAATAGTGGACAGAAAATAAAGTGGTAGCTGTACCTAGCTTAGATGGCAACGAGAACGGTAAATATTTTTATGTTTTGTATGTAATACTGCCCCCCTGTGTCAGATCAGTATGAGTCAGATGGTGTTTCTGCATAAATGAATTAATTGCTTTTAATTTATCGAGCTAGGAAGAATGTATCGACCACTGTATGTCACAGGCATTATTATTACCAAACTTTAGCTGTATTCAATGAAAATGAGAGACACTGCCCTATCAAGATTCGAAGGCTGCTCCCTCCTCCCCTCACCCACCTCCTTTTACCTGTGTCCGGCTTGTGCTGGAACCAAAGGGGCCTTCTGTTGCCTAGATACAAAATGCACAAACAGCGCCGATAATGGCCGGTACTTAACCGAGGCGCTGCCCTGCCCCTGACATTGTGAGGCCAACATAATTGCTGGCCCAGCCATTGTGCTGTCCCCCATTCAGGTTGTCGCTTCCCCCACCCGTAATTTAATCAGGTGAGGCAGGGGGCCCTGTGGTGGGCTGAGGAGGTGTGACCTTTCACAGGGGCGCGAGGCCCCCTGAGCGCGAGGCCCTGGGCAGCTGCCCACACAGCCCATGCCTAGCGCCGGCCATGAATGTAGCAGTGGAGCTCACAAGAGCAGGGCATCTGACGATCGGTGCTCAGAAAGGCATGTTGTTGTAACACCCTCAGTGCTGTCTCTTTTAAGGAACAGTGCCACACACCCCATAGGAGGGGGCACACTCAAAACACAAGCAGTGGCAAAGTCAATAAGACTCACTAATGGACGAGTTTGCTAGCTTTGAAATCGGGTGGCGGTGGGTGATTTTAAATAAGCGTTATAAAACGGCCAGCACTGGCTACTTCATAGCACTTTTTAGGTCGAGATTGAAGAGACCGGCTGGTTGGAGGGGGAGACGGCGAGAACAGGCTGAGATGAACCCAAGAGGGAGTAATGGGTAGTAAAACAAAAGCAGAACAGGCACTCCCTGATTGGTGGAGACCACCCATCCTCTTCCCCATTCCAAGGTTACCCGAGCCCAACACACCTCACCTGTCTCAGGAGAAACATGCGCAGAGCTGGTAAAAAACCAAAAGTGTTGCGTTCAAATACAGCTGCCTTATTTCTGCTTCCAAAAAATGAAGTGTTTCTAATTGATTTTTAACTGCGAGCATGTCTCGTTTTAACTCAGCTATCAACTAATAACGTTTATTTTGGGTTTACCACACCATACGGATTGAAATAAAGGTCCCTCATATGACTTGATATAAAGCACCAAGACTCATACCTGACTCATACCCGACTGCTGCATCGCTGCTTCTGGCTTCTGCTGCCGATTAGTGGGGGCGGATTAGGGGGTGTAATCTGAGTCCAGGGATGCAGCAGTGCGGGAAGGCACACAGCGCTTCCGATACAAAGAAAGTGAAAGCGCAGTATACCCCACTGTTAAAAAGTATTACATTAATTTTTGTAAAGTTGTTTTTGGTAGCTGCGCATCAGAAAATAAAAAGGGGCTACCACTTTACATATTTAGCGCGGTGTGCACGCTATTATTAAAGTGAAAACAGGCAAGACCCGCTGTCAACAATAAAATAAAAAAAGTGCGATCTGGCGCATGAAAACTGTAATTAGTGGCCGCTGCTTCCGGACTACATGGAAGTCAGTTTGACCCCAACAGCCAGTGAAAAGCCAGCTAACAGGAGCTGTGCCACTATTCAGCAAATGGCAAGCGGCAGGAGAAACTACCGGCTGCTTGCCAACACATACAGATTACTTAATGCCTTGTAGAGGCAGAGCATGCGCTGCCTAATGCAAGACCTAAAAATAGTTCTACCAGAGCAGATGTTAACAGTATTTCAGCGACAGGAAACTCATCTACAGAAGTATATGAGGAACAAGCATTGTTAAATGCAGGAAACTATGCTGAAGGCAATAGAAATGGAGGAAAAGTAAGCAGCACGCACAGGAACCAATGAAAAGCCAGGAAAAAGAGGAGGCAGGATCGAAGTCCCTTCTAAGTTTATATTAAAAACAATAGACTTCTCAAGCACAGCACAAGCGATGTGCAGGTGTAACCTAAAAAACTAGGAGAAATAAACATATTTCTCCTTGTTATGCCTCCACTAGTGATGCGTATAGTTTTGACACATTCCCATGTATACCTCTTATGGTAAATCTGGGAATGAACTAAAATCCATGGGTGTTGTGTGAGAGCTACTCCCTGGGGCAGAGTAACACAACGCAGTGAATTGCACTGTGTTACTCTGGATTTATCAAACCACTCAGGGCCACACAAGGTGGCCTTGTGTAGCTTGATAAATTTCACTTCAGGGTTGCATCGCTTTTGCACGCTGTTACGTGGTGCATGAGCGATGCAACCCCATGATTAATACGCCCTTTACCCTTTTAGAGGGCACAGCCCGCTAGGGAATGGTGTGTAGGTTTGTAACAGGTAGCATCCATAGAACACTATGGGGCAACTCCGCATTCCCCATGAACCTGGGTATCCAATATTGCAGAAAATAGTGGTTCTTTGGCGTTACTTCATAATAAACAATTATCATATGTAGGGGCCGACGATAGCACACTCAAAATAACTCCAAATGATCAGTACAAGATAATATGTATTGGAACACAACCAGTGCTAACCCAAATATCAGCTAATGACAGGAACAGACTAGTTAATAAATAACTGCAGTCTTTACTCCTGCACTAAACAGGTAAATTATATTGATATTTACACATTCATATACATAACATATAAATAATTCAGAGCTGTAATCAGCTGAATGCACTTCCTGCATGTGTGTTGCAAGTTTGCAAACCTTTTTTTGAAAATTCAACAGAATTACATTTAAAAATATTGGATGTTAAAAATACTTTGTAATAATATTACACAGCATTTACTTAAAAGTTAGCAAAATTGGGGGGGGGCGGCAAGTGCCCAAGGAGGATGGCGGCGTTCCCGTGACACACCCGGTGTCGGCGGTGAAGACGAGGGACTTTGAGACATTTTGCCAGTGAGGAGAGTGGCGATAATGACCAAGGAGATAGACGACAGAGCTATTTTCAACGCGGGAGAGATCCGCTTTCTCGTCATACTTCTTCTTTTCTCCCGGAGCAATGCTGCGCCTGCCATTTTGAAAATGCCAGCGAGTTGAGGGGAGCCTCTCTCCCCTTGTGGACATTCAGCTTTGTTTTTCTACGCTTCAAATGCCTCCTCTTTTAGCTCTCTAAGTAGCCTTGTGGAAATATTACAGGTGCTGAGCATCATTATAATGGTCTATTTACTTTTTTTACTTCAGAAAATCAGCTGGGGCTTTTCTCTCTTTGTTGATGCCAGTGGCCATTTTGTTGCATCACATGTCCTCCAGTGAAGGTATTTACATGAAATCCTGCGAACCTTAACCAAATTCAAAGGATAACTGTTTGCTTTGATTGAGTTGTTTATTTCATGCTTCTCTACTGCTACCATGAAATCCAAGCAGGCTTTACTAGCTGTGGCATTATTTGCTTTTCTAATCTTCTGCAGCGATACTATTGGCATGCAGATTATACATGCCATAATGTTTCTCTTTTGACTCTACCACGTACCAGTGAGCTTCGCAGGGACTCTTGTGTTTGGGCTAACAATTTTTTCTTTCACACTTTGTCTTTGATATTATTCCTGCAAATGTATGGAATTCTCCAAGATAACCTCTACAGGTTGTGACTATGCAATGCATTACTACTAGTGCCAGTTTTATTCCTGGAGTTTGGGGCACCTGCTGTCACTTGTGCTAACGGATCCACTTCCTCAATTCACATTTTGAGGAGTTATTGATCCTCGTCGTCCCATGTATGGGCAGACTGAAAACAGTAAGGTGGTGCCCGCAAATCTCTCTTTTGTTGCTCGCTCACACCTTTACACTCGCCTTGCTAAAATGGATGAATCTTTGAACTCCTCCCCTAAAAGTGCCTCTTATTCTTCTACTGCAGCCACCAAGGTGTCAACCAAACAGTTGAAAAAAGATCCTCCTTCTCCACCAAAACAGCCTACATCAGTCTCAATGGATCTTCTTCTGGAGGAAATACATGCACTTTGCCCATTTGTAGAGGAGACAAACTCCAAAATACAAGTTTTAACAGATGGTTGGGCAAAAATGGAAGAGAGAATCACTGTGGTTGGAGAAAATGTGGATTCCCTGGGCTCGGCTCTCGCTCAGGTTGCAGTCCTTCAATCTTAGGTTGCATCTTTTCAGAAACAGATTGAAAATTTTGAAAATAGAAACAGGCGGAACAACCTTCGTATATATGGTTTACCAAAGGGCTCAGAATGCTCTGACTCTATAACCTATTTTAAATCATTCTTGCCGACGGTGTTCAATCTGCCAGAAACCACTATCTTGAGCATTCAACATGCTCACAGACTAGGTCCTCTCCACTCGTCATCATCTACCTTGGGTAAATCAAGAGGAGTCATACTCTATTTTCTTGAATATACTGATCTTCTCAACGTATTGGCCGCAGGTAGGTCCTTGAAGCGGATTTTGTCATCAGGAAATAAACTTTTTTTCTCGCAGGACTATGCAAAACCTACAGCACACAGACAATAGGAATTTTTGACCATGAGGCCAGCTTTACGCTCTATTGGTGCACGATTTGGCTTATTCCACCCATGCTTGTTCAAAGTGACCTTCAACAACAATAGCATCACTTATGAAGATCTGATCGAACTCAAACGTTTCCTGAACTCACGCTGTCCAGAAAAGATGGATATTTCTAAATCACGCCCCTGATGATTCTTCTTTCGTATTAACTCTTGGATACAGCCTTATATATTTAACCTGTTGAGTCTGTTGCAAAGTTCATAGATCATTTACCAGTTTAGACACTGGCTTGTTTAACTTACTGCAACTTAATGTTCGATTCTGTAATTTCCTAACTTTAAACTTTAGAAAGTTAAGCTAATTGCTCTTAATTTAACAAGAATTTAATTGCTCTAACCAATTGTTTCTATCCCTACAGGTTTTTAGGTCTCGCTGAACCAACGTGCATGCGCTGTTCTGCGAGAGTATAGTGGGCAAAACAAACACTTGAAACCAGCGAGGATTGTCCCCAATGCATGTGAGGTACTCAAGTACGACGCTTCCCCAGCGCGCGCTTGGCCTCACTTCTCAATCACACCCCATATGGTGTTCCCTCCCTCCCACTCGCTCGCACATCAAAGGCTGCTGCTCCCCCGCCAATGCGCTTCCACCCCACCCCCCCACAGCAATGCTGAGAGCTTGTTTTGTGCCCTCTGCTTCGGGTTTCATTATTCAAGCCCCATGAGCATTTAGGTCGAGCCAAAAGCTGAAACCTGACCCTCTCCGCCTTTAGAAAAGCCAGGACAGAGCTCCGACCTGCATGCTTATCAGCAACACAGCCATAGCCTGAACAAGCACTCTCTTGTGCTCGTGGTCACTTGTGCCCACTACAAAGCTGTGTGTCTTCCTCCATTCCATCCTTTTGTTTGCTTTTATGAACTAATATTCTGACTCTTTTACTTTAAAAAAATTATTTAGGGCTTTTTTTCGACTGCAAATAACTCTACAGGACGCAAAGATATTCCTACTTAAACCTATTTTGGGCTCTGCTTAGCTTTACCATAACTGCACGTTGCCTCTTGCTATGTCCGGCACCCTCTGTTTGCCAGGTTGTTTTAGCCACGGAAGTTGCATTCTAGGAATTGTAGTTTCATTTATTTACGCTGTAAGAAAACAGTTTTCCCAAAAGTCCCAAAATGTGTTACGGGAATACAATGCTGCCATTGACCCCAGAGCAAAGCACACAGAGGCAGCCTGATGTCACGGCCATTGTTTAAAACACTTTACTCTTACTGGCTGGCGCCAGGCCGTCATGTGACCAGATGCCTCTGGCTTGCTCCAGCTGCTCTGTAACCTAGGAATGGGTCACAACCATTGGGCACGTCGCCCAAAACACAATTGGAGCCTCAGTTTGAGCCTCTGCTGGCACTGGAAGGCTCCTAGGGCAGTGTGTCCTAGTACTGGGCTCCACGCAGCAAGGCTTCTTCTGGGACAGAACACGCTACCACATCAAAACAAACACCGAAAAGGCTGATCAATATTCTGGTTTACTCTTCGTGTTTTTTTTAAGCTCAGTCATTCGCTCAGACTGTAAACATGTCACCATTTATTTCATGTTCTTGGTGTCCCCAGACACAGAGATTGTAAATACAACACTATTTGTATTGTGTGCACACCGGAGACCAGACAGCCAGTAAACACAGCCCTGTTTGTATCATGCACGTCAGCAAACCCGCAGACGAGAGAAGGCGGTGCTACGCCCATGGACTTCCTGTTATGATAAAGGTTGCCTTTCAGGATTTCATGTTATCTAGCAAACTACCTTTCCTGCGAGAATATGTCATATTTAAGGATTCGGTGATCAGGTCTGGTATAGATGATGAAGGGGAAGCCAGATCAGTGGGCAATCAAGAGCCCAGGAAGGGCTTTTAATTTCATTTCACGGCCGCTTTTCTTTTTCATGTTTCTCTCCCAGCCCTCCATTGACTATATTTCACGCACTTATACTACACTACGGGCAATGTCGGTAGGATTTCCCGGCCGCTTTTAATTCCATTTCGCGGGCGCTTTTTTTTTCTTCATGTTTCTCTCCCAGCCCTCAATTGACTATATTTCACCACTTATACTACCGTAGCCAGGTTATTTTGACACCTCTCTTACCATCCTGCGGCATCTCTTTTATTACCAGTTATCTTCCGCTAGGCATCACAGCATCACTCAGCACCACCACAGCACCACTCAGCACCACCACAGCATCATTCAGCACCACCACAGCAGCATTCAGCACCACCACAGCATCACTCAGCACCACCACAGCAGCACTCAGAGCACCACACCATCACTCAGCGCCACCACACCATCACTCAGCGCCACCCCAGCATCACTCAGCGCCACCCCAGCATCACTCAGCACCACCACAACATCACTCAGCACCACCACATTATCACTCAGCACCACCACATTATCACTCAGCACCACCACAGCAACACTCTGCACCACCAGAGCATCACTCAGCACCACCACAGCATCATTCAGCATCACCACAGCACCACTCAGCACCACCACAGCATCACTCAGCACCACAACAGCACCACCACATTATCACTCAGCACCACCACAGCACCACTCAGCACCACCACATTATCACTCAGCACCACTACAGCACCACTCAGCACCACCACATTATCACTCAGAGCTACAACAGCATCACTCAACGCCACCCCAGCATCACTCAGCACCACCATAGCACCACTCAGCACCACCACAGCACCACTCAGCACCACCACATTATCACTCAGCACCACCACATTATCACTCGGCACCACCACAGCACCACTCAGCACCAACACAACATCACTCAGCACCACCACATTATCACTCAGTACCAGCACAGCACCACTCAGCACCACCACAACATCACTCAGCACCACCACAACATCACTCAGCACCACCACAGCACCACTCAGCACCACCACAGCACCACTCAGCACCACCACATTATCACTCAGCACCACCACATTATCACCCAGCACCACCACATCACCACTCAGCACCACCACAGCATCACTCTGCACCACCACAACACCACTCTGCACCACCACAGCACCACTCAGCACCACCACAGCATCACTCAGCACCACCACATTATCACTCAGCACCACCACATTATCACTCAGCACCACCACATTGTCACTCAGCACCACCACAGCACCACTCAGCACCACCACAGCACCACTCAGCACCACCACATTATCACTCAGCACCACCACATTATCACTCAGCACCACCACATTACCACTCAGCAGCACCACAGCATCACTCTGCACCACCACAGCACCACTCTGCACCACCACAGCACCACTCAGCACCACCACAGCATCACTCAGCACCACCACAGCATCACTCAGCACCACCAAATTATCACTCAGCACCACCACATTATCACTCAGCACCACCACAGCACCACCACATTATTACTCAGCACCACCACAGTACCACTCAGCACCACCACAGCATCACTCAGCACCACCACAGCACCACTCAGCACCACCACAGCACCACTCAGCACCACCACAGCACCACTCAGCACCACCACAGCACCACTCAGCACCACCACATTATCACTCAGCACCACCACATCACCACTCAGCACCACCACAGCATCACTCTGCACCACCACAGCACCACTCTGCACCACCACAGCACCACTCAGCACCACCACAGCATCACTCAGCACCACCACGTTATCACTCAGCACCACCACATTATCACTCAGCACCACCACAGCACCACTCAGCACCACCACAGCACCACTCAGCACCACCACCTTATCACTCAGCACCACCACAGCACCGCTCAGCACCACCACAGCATCACTCAGCACCACCACAGCACCACTCAGCACCACCACAGCACCACTCAGCACCACCACAGCACCACTCAGCACCACCACATTGTAACTCAGCACCACCACAGCACCACTCAGCACCACCATAGCACCACTCAGCACCACCACAGCACCACTCAGCACCACCACATTTTCACTCAGCACCACC
Source organism: Lissotriton vulgaris (assembly GCF_964263255.1). Taxonomy (NCBI): domain Eukaryota; kingdom Metazoa; phylum Chordata; class Amphibia; order Caudata; family Salamandridae; genus Lissotriton; species Lissotriton vulgaris. The sequence goes on from NC_141687.1 coordinate 1,995,410,801, forward strand.
ACATTATCACTCAGCACCACCACATCACCACTCAGCAGCACCACAGCATCACTCTGCACCACCACAGCACCACTCAGCACCACCACAGCATCACTCAGCACCACCACATTATCACTCAGCACCACCACATTATCACTCAGCACCACCACAGCACCACCACATTATTACTCAGCACCACCACAGTACCACTCAGCACCACCACAGCATCACTCAGCACCACCACAGCACCACTCAGCACCACTCAGCACCACCACAGCACCACTCAGCACCAATACAGCACCACTCAGCACCACCATATTATCACTCAGCACCACCACATCACCACTCAGCACCACCACAGCATCACTCTGCACCACCACAGCACCACTCTGCACCACCACAGCACCACTCAGCACCACCACAGCATCACTCAGCACCACCACAGCATCACTCAGCACCACCACATTATCACTCAGCACCACAACATTATCACTCAGCACCACCACAGCACCACTCAGCACCACCACAGCACCACTCAGCACCACCACCTTATCACTCAGCACCTCCACAGCACCGCTCAGCACCACCACCGCATCACTCAGCACCACCACAGCACCACTCAGCACCACCACAGCACCACTCAGCACCACCACAGCACCACTCAGCACCACCACATTATCACTCAGCACCACCACATTATCACTCAAAACCACCACAGCACCACTCAGCACCACCACAGCAACATTCAGCACCACCACAACATCACTCAGCACCACCACAGCACCACCACATTATCACTCAGCACCACCACATTATCACTCAAAACCACCACAGCACCACTCAGCACCACCACATCACCACTCAGCACCACCACAGCACCACTCAGCACCACCACATTATCACTCAGCACCACCACAGCATCACCCTGCACCACCACAGCACCACTCTGCACCACCACAGCACCACTCAGCACCACCACAGCATCACTCAGCACCACCACAGCACCACTCAGCACCACCACAGCACCACTCAGCACCACCACAGCACCACTTAGCACCAATACAGCACCACTCAGCACCACCATATTATCACTCAGCACCACCACATCACCACTCAGCACCACCACAGCATCACTCTGCACCACCACAGCACCACTCTGCACCACCACAGCACCACTCAGCACCACCACAGCATCACTCAGCACCACCACAGCATCACTCAGCACCACCACATTATCACTCAGCACCACAACATTATCACTCAGCACCACCACAGCACCACTCAGCACCACCACAGCACCACTCAGCACCACCACCTTATCACTCAGCACCTCCACAGCACCGCTCAGCACCACCACAGCATCACTCAGCACCACCACAGCACCACTCAGCACCACCACAGCACCACTCAGCACCACCACAGCACCACTCAGCACCACCACATTATCACTCAGCACCACCACATTATCACTCAAAACCACCACAGCACCACTCAGCACCACCACATCACCACTCAGCACCACCACAGCAACATTCAGCACCACCACAACATCACTCAGCACCACCACATTATCACTCAGCACCACCACATTATCACTCAAAACCACCACAGCACCACTCAGCACCACCACATCACCACTCAGCACCACCACAGCACCACTCAGCACCACCACATTATCACTCAGCACCACCACAGCATCACCCTGCACCACCACAGCACCACTCTGCACCACCACAGCACCACTCAGCACCACCACAGCATCACTCAGCACCACCACAGCATCACTCAGCACCACCACATTATCACTCAGCACCACCACATTATCACTCAGCACCACCACAGCACCACCACATTATTACTCAGCACCACCACAGTACCACTCAGCACCACCACAGCATGACTCAGCACCACCACAGCACCACTCAGCACCACAACAGCACCACTCAGCACCACCACAGCACCACTCAGCACCACCACAGCACCACTCAGCACCACCACATTATCACTCAGCACCACCACATCACCACTCAGCACCGCCACTGCATCACTCTGCACCACCACAGCACCACTCTGCACCACCACAGCACCACTCAGCACCACCACAGCATCACTCAGCACCACCACGTTATCACTCAGCACCACCACATTATCACTCAGCACCACCACAGCACCACTCAGCACCACCACAGCACCACTCAGCACCACCACCTTATCACTCAGCACCACCACAGCACCGCTCAGCACCACCACAGCATCACTCAGCACCACCACAGCACCACTCAGCACCACCACAGCACCACTCAGCACCACCACAGCACCACTCAGCACCACCACATTGTAACTCAGCACCACCACAGCACCACTCAGCACCACCACAGCACCACTCAGCACCCCCACAGCACCACTCAGCACCACCACATTTTCACTCAGCACCGCCACATTATCACTCAGCACCACCACATCACCACTCAGCAGCACCACAGCATCACTCTGCACCACCACAGCACCACTTTGCACCACCACAGCACCACTCAGCACCACCACAGCACCACTCAGCACCACCACAGCATCACTCAGCACCACCACATTATCACTCAGCACCACCACATTATCACTCAGCACCACCACAGCACCACCACATTATTACTCAGCACCACCACAGTACCACTCAGCACCACCACAGCATCACTCAGCACCACCACAGCACCACTCAGCACCACCACAGCACCACTCAGCACCACCACAGCACCACTCAGCACCAATACAGCACCACTCAGCACCACCATATTATCACTCAGCACCACCACATCACCACTCAGCACCACCACAGCATCACTCTGCACCACCACAGCACCACTCTGCACCACCACAGCACCACTCAGCACCACCACAGCATCACTCAGCACCACCACAGCATCACTCAGCACCACCACATTATCACTCAGCACCACCACATTATCACTCAGCACCACCACAGCACCACTCAGCACCACCACAGCACCACTCAGCACCACCACCTTATCACTCAGCACCTCCACAGCACCGCTCAGCACCACCACAGCATCACTCAGCACCACCACAGCACCACTCAGCACCACCACAGCACCACTCAGCACCACCACAGCACCACTCAGCACCACCACATTATCACTCAGCACCACCACATTATCACTCAAAACCACCACATCACCACTCAGCACCACCACAGCAACATTCAGCACCACCACAACATCACTCAGCACCACCACAGCACCACCACATTATCACTCAGCACCACCACATTATCACTCAAAACCACCACAGCACCACTCAGCACCACCACATCACCACTCAGCACCACCACAGCACCACTCAGCACCACCACATTATCACTCAGCACCACCACATTATCACTCAGCACCACCACAGTTTCCTTGCCAAACTCCGAATGCATGAGGAATCTATGATCTGCCTCGTAGACAGGTAGACTTTCACTACTCTTTACTGCCTGCTGCTTTTCAGGAATCTAAGCGCCAAGATACTCCCTGGAGTGGTAGCGCACTATACAAGTACTTTCTCCCATCACATCACATCACCACAGCACCACTCAGCACCACCACAGCATCACTCAGCACCACCACAGCACCACCACAGCACCACTCAGCACCACCACATTATCACTCAGCACCACCACAGTATTGTGTTTTTATCTAGGAACCTAAATCAATATTGCTATTTTATGCCCTTGTACGGCTATAATCAATAATATCCCTATAATGGCATAAGAATCAGATCCATATTTAGTGAATAGCCGTTGCAGTCCAAAGCACGGCAAAGCTACTTCCTTGGATTTCTAGAAAGCACAACGAGTTCTTTCGACACACCAAATCTCCAGCAACCTGGGAAATCCCCATTTGCTTTTGTTTTGATTTGTCATTGAACTCCTGCGAACCCTAAAGGAAAAGTCAGTTCTTAGTGACATCTTTATTGACGTCTTATGTCCAAACCTTACGTCAAACTCGGCACCTTTCAGGTATAAATATACCAACGTTGCCTTAAGCAACACACGGTGGTGGTTTTAGAGCCGAGCAGCTATCTACTTGTCCGAGAGCCCAGCTGATGCGAGAGCCCACGGACGCTGCCCCTCCCTTTTGACACACTGAGAGAGACGCTGTCTTTTCTCCTGCCGAGAAATCCACCTCCGGTGTTCTCAGCCGCCTTTGCGGGCTGCTGGGATATCGAGTCCTGAAAGAGAGATACCAGACCTCCTGCATTCTATTACCCAGGTACGGAGCTGACTAAATCCTTAACGAGAATTCTTGAATCAGATTCTTGGCAAAACCAACTTAACTTAAACTGCTACTTACTTACTCCTTCCCACGTATTAGGCTTAGGTCAGGTACACCGGAGTAGGCATATTTAGAAGCACCGGTTGAGTACGTTAGTCAATGTATATATGTATGTATATATTTTATCCATTTTAAAGTATCTTATGGCTAAGAAACCATATCATTGCTTTTACAGTATTATTTCATAATACTCTTTTTACTGTACGCACTTTACTTTACATTAAGTATTGCAATTATGGCAATTCATTTCTCTTGCATGAGAAAGAAGACTGCTCAATAAATTGCACCTTTTATTGAAAACACCCGTCTCTCTTTTCTCTGCACTCTGGTGAAACTAAGTACGTACAAATGACTGAGTGAAATAGCTGTCTATTGTTTTCACACAACTCTAGAGATACACTCTTATTCTGAGGGAGCAAAGTTGTCATGTTATATGGTTCTCAGAAGCTAATCCCTTCTTGTCTATCCAGGGAGGTTAAACTCCTCCTCGTTTATTCGAGAAAGTTTCTAGCGACCTCTAAACTAGCTGGCAAACCTTAAGTCTAATATAGTCAGTAGAGACCTAGTCGACCTCAGTCCTACGTCTACACTGCTGAATATATTATTCCAATGCGCAGAGCCTATTGGGAATATAGGAACTACACTACACGACATACAGCATTTTATGCAGGGCAGGTCCGCCACTTTTTGCGTGAAACATATATCCACATCTGAAACAAATATCAGTTCTTTTGAAAAATTATTTATTTGGAAGTCTTTCTTCTTCTTGAAATTAGATATGCGCACAGGAGTGACCATTTCTGTATTTTTGTTTTCCAGTTCTTTGATGGATGTCTGTGGCGTCTCTATGCTCTTCGCAATACGAATGGATTCATCCAGAGAAGGGTTTTCTAGAGATAGTAGTTTCTGTCTAATGGTTTTGTCAATACATTTACTTATAAATTGATCACAAACCAGTTGTTCACTGAAGTTCTCAAATTTGCATTCTGCTACCATTTTCCTGAGCGCAGTTATGTAGGTATCAACATCCTTCTCTGTCTTTTGAGCCCTTTTAACCTCATGCGCGCGGGCTGTTTTCCCGCTGTGCGCTGAGTTTTTAAAAAACCTGCATTAATGACGAGATCAGCTCGTCATGAGCGTACGACAGGCGTAACTCATGACGAGCTGAGCTCGTCATGAGCGTCGAAGGGGTTCAAGAATTTGTGCCTCAGCACCACTATACTGTGTTGTTTATCATATCTTTTCTCAAATTGTTTCACTGTGCATTTGTATTCAGCAATTTCCTCCACCCACTCATTTTCTGGTTCAGGTAAATGTTTGAGGGTGTCCCTTCCTTCAAACCCTAAGGAGTGTAACAATAAAAACATTTTCCTCTCTGGTCTGAATCTGTGCGCACCAATTGCCCCTAAGTAGTTCTCAAAAGCGTCAAACCATTTTCTCCACAAAATGGGTGGTTTTCCAGGCGCATCAAGAAACGGGGGTGGAGGGTGGACAGATTGCATGTTGTAATGAAAACTAATAGTAGGCACTAGGAAATAAAACGATGTCTCTTGTAGAAACTGAGGAGTTACACGTGTTTCTACTATTTGAGAATTACACCCTTCAAATTATGTCACTAACATGCTATCGATTATTTAGGTATTTTCCCCTGTTAAAATCCAGCTTATAAATCGTTTATAACATAAATGTATTTTTTTACTTGTTTAAGGTGTGCTTGTCACCGTGTTTTCCGTCGCACGCCATGAAATTAGCTGAATGACAATGGCAACCTCTGTGCCTGTTCCTCTGCTGCATTTTTTACTGGTACAGTTTTTCCCAAAGATAAATAAATACCTAATTTGGGGCGGTGCCGACAAGCACGTGCTGCAGCCCACACAGCTTCCGTGAACCGCGGGCGTCGGGATCACCTCACAGCGCTGGCGAGCGTCACCACAGCACCGCTCCTCCCCTTCTCCTATCGTGCAGAACCACAACGTGAAAACACTCACGCGGTCACTTCTCCAGGCTTCACTCGGTACAGCTCCACTTCTTGTGAGTATCAGAATTCTTCCTTTATCGTCACAATTATTCTTTATTCTTTCCTGGTGGGTTCGTTGTGGGAACTCATTACACTTGTCACCATAATTGTGTGTAATAACTCGAGGACAAATATAGGTTATAGAATAAATTCTTTATTGAGTTTCCACAGGAGCAACGGGAAGTGCAGCTGCACAGCTCGAACCAGGGGACAATAAACTGTTGCATCAACTGTCAGCCTAATGCCTCGCGCATGCACGCAGGCGGCGCAAGGCCAGCACAAATCAATTTATGCGCACGAGGCGCGCGATGGGCGAGACCACTACAGACTTACACTCCGGGGCCACTCCGTGTTGCAGCCTGCTGCCTCTTCGGCTGCAGTTCTGGACTTGCCTGCAATCTCCCGGCGCTCTTGGGATCTTTTTTACCTGCACCATCCTCCGGCCTTTAGCGGTTGCCTTCCTTGGGCTGCCCTTAACCTCCGCTCTGATCGCCCTTTGTCACCGCGTGGACTGGGATCTGTAAAGAATGATCACTGCAGTTGTGCTGTCAGTCTTCTTGTGCCTGGGGGAGTGCTTGTTGGTGCTTGCCAGGTGTGCCAACTATAGCCTTTCATTTTTTTTTTTTTTTACTTTTTTTTAATTTTTATTGAGCAGATTCGAGAAATACAAAGGAAAATATAGAACTATACAAAAGTATGATATTATGTTATACATAAGAAAAAGAAAAGAGATTCAAAAATTCGAGATGGTAAAACATTCAGCAAAAAAAATTAAAAAAAAAAAAAAAAAAACAAGTAATAAAGTCAGCATATAGTATATTCCGGTTTCAATCCATTGACACAATAACATAATAACATAATAGACCTTTATAAATCACATTTAGAGAACCAAGTTCTCTAGAGTAAAGTGGAGAACTTAAAGTAAAAAAAAAAAAAAAAGTCCTTTATAAAGGCAATATATTAACTTGAGCATATATTTAGTCCCTTTGCAGCTCATACCAGTTGGCTATTGGTGTCCAGATTTGTTCCCCATATAGCCGTGATTTTTTCCCTCTGGTTCTATAAATTGCTACTTCTTGCTTGTATGTTGCTAATAATCTATTAAGCCATCCCTGGAAAGTTGGAGCTTCAGAATCTTTCCATCTTGCTGCAAGAATAATTCTATAAACAGCAGTGCCGATGTAAATAGCAGGAATTTCTAGGTTGCTAAGGCCTAGGGAATCATCGTATCCTAACAAAAACAGAGTTGTTGATATTCTTATTTCATGTCCGAAAATTTCGGCCCAGTACTTTGTGATGCTTTTTTTAATTTGTTCTAGTTTGGGGCATTCAGAGAGCATGTGTATAAGGTTTGCAGGTCTTAGTGTACATCTAGGGCATTTATCATGTGCTAACTTACCCCAAGTGAACAGTTTGAAAGGTGTGTAATATAAGTTATATATAGTTTTGTAGATTTGGGCCTTTAGGTTGGTAGCGAGTAAGACTTTAGAAGATAATTGTAGAGTCATGTCTATGTCGACATTTGCGTTGTTCAATTTATTAACCCAACTAGTTTCTGTATATTCAAGGTCATCGGGGTGGTTACTCATGAAAATGTCATATATATTGCTTATTCTGGTTGATTGTTTTCCTATAAGATCTAGGAGTGGTATGGGTTTTAGGTCTATATTTGATATACTTTGTCTAAGGGTTGTGTAAATTTGAAAACAATTTAGATAGTCAGTAAAATGGATGTGATATTTGACATATATTTCGTCAAATTTTGTTTTGCCATCTCTGTCTAGGAAGTCGCCAATAGTTATTATGCCTAAATTCTCCCAGCGTCTGGTTATATTATCGTTAAGATAGTGTGGTATTACTGCATAAAGGTGTATATTTGGTGTATTTTGAAATTGTCAATGTTTTGATGGTTCTATTCCAGGTTTTAAAGGCGTCTGTAATGGTTTTAAATTTGATCTTTTTAAAATAAGAAGGTTCAGTAGCAGGCCTCTGGCTTTACTGCCCAGCGTTAATTCATAGATTGATGGTATGGGTTGACATTGATCGTTATAATATATTGGGACATGGTGTGAGCAAGACCGTCATTTGTTGTAAGATGGTTGCCCATAGATAGTATGTTAAATTAGGAACTGCTAAACCACCTCTAGAGGGTGGCAATGTTAGCTTAGATAGGGCTCTCCTTATCTTCCCATAATTCCAAATAAACGTGGATATTGCTCGGTCAAGTGTTTTCATTGTATCATTGCTAACTAAAAAGGGAATAGCTCGAAACAGATATAGGATTTTTGGAAATACCGTCATTTTAACATAGTTTCCTCTACCAATTATGGAAAGATGAAGATTATTTACTCTGAGTAAGTCTGCCTTTATTTTTTTAATTAGAGGGTCATAGTTTAGCTGATTAATTTCACTAATTTTTGGCGAGATGTTCACTCCTAGGTATTTTGCGTTGTTAACTCTGTGTTGGCTTATAAAAGGTGTATTCTCAGTACATATAACCATGGTTTTATCTTGATTTAAAGAGTAGCCTGAATATAGCCCAAAAGATTGGGTGGTTTCTTCAATTTCGATTATGGCCTCTGTGGGGTTAGTTGTTACAACCGCCACGTCATCGGCGTAGGCGAGAACTTTAGTACTGTAAATGCCTACTTCAATGGGTATGATCGCCGGTGATGTTATTAATTTGAGAATTAGTGGATTAATATATAGTGCGAATAATAATGGAGAGCACGGGCAACCTTGTCTCGTACCTCTCTGAATATTTATATTTTCAGATTCGCACCCACCAGTCATTACTCTTGCCTTGGGGTCAACATAGAGGGCTTTTATAGATTTTATAAAGACCGGGCCGATGTTATTAATGGCTAGTATTTCCCAAAGAAACTGCCAAGAGACCCGGTCAAAGGCCTTCTCGGCATCTAATAAGATCATCGACATCTGGCCCCCCTCCACTCCCATGATGTTAAAGAGGGAGATAACTCTGCGTGTATGATCCGTGGTACTCTTGCCAGGTATAAAACCGTGTTGCCAGGGAGAGACCAGATGTTTGATGATCTTACTCAGACGGTTGGCAAAAATCTTGGCATATGTTTTGGAATCTGAATTAATCAATGAAATTGGCCGATATGATGTTGTTAATTCTGGTGGTTTATCTTTTTTTCTGAAAATGGCTATATTCGTTCGCTTCCAAGATTCGGGGGGTTTACCATGCCATTGTATCCCTAGAAAAAGATCATGCAAGAACGGGATGATTAAGTTGCCCAATATTTTATAGAGATCTAGGGGGATTTTGTCTGGTCCCGCTGCTTTTCCTTGCGGCTAATTCTGCTAAAGCTAACTCTACTTCTGTTCTGGTAATTTCTTTATCAAGCTCTTTCTTTGTATCTTCATCTATGGTTTTCTCCATATTTGTCTCTCTAAGCCAGTTACCTAAAAACTCCTTGGTATCAGCTGTTGATCGCTTATCTTCATTCTGGTATAATTTTTGATAGTAATCATGAAAGCATGTGGCTATATCCTCTTGGGTGGTATATTTCCGCCCGCCATATTCAATACTTTGGATGAAGTTGCGCGATTGAGATTGCCGAGTTCTGAGGGCAAGATGTCTCCCTACATTCTCTCCAGTCTCATAGATTTTGTTTCGATTTGCTTGGAGAGTTTCAGCTGCTTTTTGCGTTAGATCATTATTAATCTCGGCTTTAAGCACTCAGATCTTTCTAAGAGTGTCCTCAGCCTGAATACCATGATGTAACTGGTTAGCGTGTAGATGTTCTAGATTTATAAGCCTATTTATTAGTTGTGTATATATTTTTTCACACTCTTTTTTGCGACTAGCTACAAAAGTAGCAGTCTCGCCCCTTAATACGGCCTTGAAACTATCCCATACATTCATCCGAGAAGCACTGTATTGGTTAATATCAAAGAATTCTTTGGACCATTGTGTGATATGTGTTATTTATTCTTGATTAACAAGAAGTTTGCGATCAAATGTCCATTGTGGGTAGACCATCTTATATCTAGGGGCCTCAAATGTTATATAGAGTGCATTATGATCTGATATTGTCTTGGGGGCTTTAAATATAAGAGCATTCAGAGCAATATCCATGGTCGTGAATATGTAGTCTATGCGTACATATTTTCTATGAGGATACGAAAAGTACGTATATCCAGGATCTCTTCTGTTCTTTAGAGACCATATGTCTCGAAGATTATAGCTGCGAATCATATTTTGTACTGCCCTGAATACTCTCGGTTTTCGACCTGTATAGGTGTATTGATTTTGATTGTATTGTAGTTGGCCCATTGTTAAGTTAAGGTCGCCACATAAGATTACAGTACCCGCCCATGATGCTAATTCTAATTCTAGCTCAGTGAATAATGTAGGATCATCAAGGTTAGGACCATAAATAGAGCAGATAGTAATGCCTATATTGAGTTGGACAATGGCCCATCTTCCATGAGGGTCAGCTTTTTTGCGTGTTGGGGTACCCAGTCTTGTTCTCGCTAAAATTGTGACTCCCCTGGTTTTAGAGGTTTGTGTAGTTGTAACCAATAGGTTAAAGCCCGGAACTTTTATTTGATTTATCTCTCCTATAGGAATATGGGTTTCCTGTATGCATATAATATCCCATGAGCTTTGAATCATTAATTGATTGAATTGAGCCCTCTTTCCTTTATCATTAAGTCCTGCCACGTTCCAGCATCCTAATTTTAACTTCCCCATTTTGTTGTTCTATGTTTTACACGGTATTCATGACTCATGCATAATGTTTTGCTGTTTCTCAATATTCCTTTAGTATTCCCCAATCTGCTCGTTTTACAATGCATTTTTCCCCCCTCCCTTTCTTCCCAAATGCCCACCCAACACCTTCCCCTGTCCCTACCCCCCTTGTCCCCCCCAGCACCCCAAAAAAGGCAACAAGACTCCATAAGAGTCTATAGTGATGGATTAGCGTTGTCTGACCAACACCAGCGAAACATGCAATCCAGAGAAGAAAAAAGAGGAGCATAACGGAAAAAAAAGAAGAAAAAAAAAGGAAAAGCATCAAGGAAAATAGAGAGAGAAAAAATATTGTACACCAGTTCATCTATGGCTCCCTGAATTTACTCAATAGTCAAAAATAAGGAAATCTAGTGATTCTCAATGACATAGGCTATTATTATAGCCTAATGTACTGCTTAAAGATTTATTTTAAACTCTCTAGGTATTCTTTAGCCTTGATTTCAGATGTAAAGAACTTTGTTTGTCCACCATAAATTACTTTTAATTTAGCCAGATTGTTCAGGTATACCACTGCTTTCTTTTCTTGAAAGGGCTTGATAAGCTGTCTGAGTCGCCACCTCCTTTCAACTGTATAGTGGCAAAAGTCAGGGCGTACAAAATATGAAATAGAATCCTTGCTGCGATGTTTATCCGGCGTGACTTTTTCAGATATAGCTTGTCGAAGCGTAAAGTTCCCAAAATAAACTAGGATCGCTCGTGGGTATTTGCCTGCGGCTGCTGTAGTTTTTAAGGTTAGGGGAACTCTATGCGCTCGCTGTATCTCATAGCTCCAATCCCAGGTGGTAAGTTCTGGAAGGGTATCACGTAGCAGCTGAATAATAAAGGATCGGTAATCTTCTCCTTCTGCTTTTTCAGGCACGCCAAGAACGCGCAGATTATTTCTGCGAAGTCTATTTTCATAGTCTTCCAGTTTCCATCTGATATCCTGGAACTGTGCTTCATGTGCTTCCACGCAGCTTCTGTTTCGTTCAACACGATCCGGTCTTATATATCATTTAATCTTTCTGTAAAGGCGCCCATAGTTTTTGAAAGCTTACGAACTACACCTTGAACCTTCTGTAATGCTACTCGAGCCTTGCGGCTGTCTTTTGATGTCTCTTCCCGATGAGATGCGATGGCTTGTAATACTGTTTCCATAACTTGTGTCAGTGTAGCCCCAGACGGATCAGTTTGTTCACTATTTGGGACTTGGTTTGAGGATGATGTTTGAGATGTTGCAGTAAGATTCTGATTCTGATTTAAGGTCAAGACAGTCGGGGTGTAGTCCCATGTCAATTCATTTGCTCCATGATGTCCTCCCCTTTTCTTTTTAAGTATCGTCCTCCTTCTATCTCGTAGTTCTTTTGGGGGGTTAGGATCAGATTATGTACTTATATTGGAGTCAAAATCATTCTCTGCTTCGTCGATCTCATCCTCTGTATCACCTGACCAGCTAATATCCTCTGAGAAGGAATAAAAATCTGTGATGTCTTTATCCGCTTCCATAGCCTCAATAGGATCAATAAGGTGGTCATTTATCTCACTATTTGCTGTTATTGCCTCTTCATTTCTGCTTGAGTCTACAATCTCTTTCCCCTCAGTCATTAATTGTATCTTATTGATGCGCTGTTGTAAGTCTGTGTTTGACTCAGTATTTAACTCAGTAGTTAAGCCCATATTTAAGGGGTAGTATTTATCGGCATCTCCTTATTCGGCTTAGGTGTATAGTTATTGTTATTATTGCTGTCACTGCAAGTAGGGGCACTAGCCGACCCAACAGACCCAGTGGTAGCATCTAGGGTTTGTGCCTGTGTCTCTGGGGGGTCTGGAGTCTCCCTGATGTTAGAGGCAATATCGCTATTCCCCCCTTGGAAAGTATCACTACTAACATGAGAAGCAGAGGCAGAAGCAGAGTGAAATGTTTGGCTTACCGCGGTGACCGTGGTATCAGATCCCTCAGAAGTAAGAGCAGCCTCTTGCCTTTCACTGTGTACAGGTGTGTTCAAATCGTGAGTTACCTCCGTCTGTTCTTTAGTGGGCGCCGACTCGCCCGTATTCCCCACGTTAATCCCAGCTACTGGTGTGGCAGCTGCTTCAGAAGCGGTAACAAGGTGTTCCTTTGAGTTAACTCGCTGTGCCGGCTTATTTTGAAGTTTCTGGCTGGCGGCGGCACGCTGCATCATAGTAATCACAATGGGAGCAGCCGGGACGGGGGCTGAGGCAGAGGGTAGTACGGCGGGGGTTTTGCTGAAAGTAGTACCTCTCCGAACCGGCGTTTTCTCAGCTGACCCCCCAGCAGGAGTTTCAGGAAGTTCTCCGCGGGTAGCACCGCGCCTGTTGCTCGCTTCTTGGTCGCGGAGGGCTTGCCGTGCTGCTCTTGTTTTGGCCGCTGCAGAGGCAGCAGCAGCCGCGTTCTTTGGGGCCATTGTATCCTAAATGCCGGCGTGTTTCACTGGTGCTGCGTGTTCCGGGCTACTTCCCAGGTGGAGCCGCCAAAGGAAAGGTTGGACGCCTGGAGAGGGGCGGTTACCGGCCAGCAACCGTAGCACTGTGTATCCGATGACTGAGGCAAGCAGTGAGAGCGGCGCCCTCGGAGTCACGCACTCGGAAGGTACAATTACAGAATCGGGAGGCTGCAGCATTTGGTCCGAGTTTAGCATTTCTTTAAATTAATTCCTTCCGTTATAGTGATCATAACGTAACGTCTCTCATATTTCCTTAGAAGTAGTTATTTAGGTTATTTTTAGCAGCATGCTCCGCTGAGTTGGTCAGAGGGTGCTACCGGCGTCTAGCCTGATGCCGCCATCTTGCCTCTGCTATCCTCGCCAACTATAGCCTTTCAATGGTTGCCGCTTCACACTCAGCTTGGCTTCTCATGATGGGCAGGGCCAGGGGGCGTCGGGCCAGCACTCGAGCCATTAAGTGCTCCATTATTTTTCCAGCTAGTCCCCGTCTCAAACACAGAGATAAAACTCATTTTCCTGTGTCTGTCTTAGAATTCATTGAACACCATATTCCTGCCAGCAGAGCTAGATCCGATGATTCCTCTAACCCCTCAGCATCTCTTGACTGTTGAGCGGTGTGGCACCTCTACTCTCAGTGAAAATGACTAAATGTTTGTTGCTTTGAGCTCTCTTGTCTGTTGTTTATCACATCCACAATTGTTCACCCATGGTCTCCTTTTCTGTTGCGGATCTTCAGTTGGGGCTTTGTGATCTCTGGCCTTCTTTCCCTGTGCTTTCGATGCACCACCTATGCTGGCTGACTGACAGCCTACACAAGGCCCTGACTGGGTTCACTGGCTGATTACATGTACACGTAGTTGTACATCCAACGAGAAGATCATCAAAAGTTCCGCTAATCTCTATTCAGCCAAATTGCTGAGGGCAAAGCCATGCTCTACAAGCACCCCCTTTGCGTGGAGCACACCTTTGCCTTTGGTCTCTCCCTTAATTTGGTCCTTCCCCTTTCATTTTTCTTTTTCTTTCTTACCTCTTGTTTTATAGCAATGCATTGGTTTTTCGTCTCCATTTGGGGTCAGCAGGGGTGGGGGTTGTTTCTTTTTTTGTTTGTTATTGGCGTTTATTTCTTTAGACAGTGAGTCATACACTCATAACCACATGCTTTAAGCTTCAATGGTATATTTGCCTTTTGAGGGTGCAGTTTGTGTACCTCAAGGCAGGCCGGTACCCGCTTTTTCCCTAAATGCTTAATTTCCTGACGTGGAATGTGTGGGGTATAAATTGCCATCCAAGGCCAGCCAGGCATACCTATAAATATTGATATTGCCCTGATTCAGGAGAACCACTGCTCCCCTCTTGCCACCTCAGCATTTGCCTCCTCTTAGGGCACACATCATTACTTTTCTTCCTACTCCACTTGCTCTAGGGGGTGGTCAACCTTCATTCTAACATATCATGGACTCAGCTGCCAGGCTGATTGTAATTGCCAGCATCCTGGATGGGAATTGTTTGTTCTTGGTCAACGTCTCTAGCCCAAATGCTGAGGATCCCAGGTTCATGACGAGATTATACAGTTATGTTATATTAATGGCAATTTCTAAAGCGCACGCCTCCACAAATCGTCTCGTGGCACTGGCTTGCTAATACGGCCTTGACCTATGGTTATTGATAAGCCTGCTTGAATAACCATGTCTTCAGAAGCTGTCTGGAACTGGTGTAGTTAGAAGTGGTAATATCACAAGAAATGGGGGATGGGGGACAAGGAGCTGGATCTAGGTCCAGTGACTTGTTCTCCTGAAAAGTAGTATTGTTGCTGAGGGGAGTCACAGTTCCAAAGGAGGAGTAAGGAAGAGAGAGATGTAGGTGTTGTTCTTTTAAGGTAGTAACAGGGGACAGTATGTCCTAATCTTGATGCCCTCGCCCACCCCGGAGGATGTCATGATTGTTCATTGGGCGGTGCCCCTTGTTGGGTTGGCGCTGCAATGCCCTATGGGTCCCCCAAATGGTCATTTTTTAAAAATCTTTTGAATGATTTAGCTGTATGGGTGTGTGCGGTCTGAGTTAAAGTGGGGCTAGGTGCAGTATTAAAAGATGGCCAGGGTGTGTTGAAGTAGGTTTAATAGGAAATAAAACCTCTGTCAGCAATAAAAAAAAAAGGTTGCGTGCGGCTCGAGGGTGATGATGATCCTCAGTAGCTAGACAAATGTATTGTCCGTTTAGGACATGAAGTTGGTCAATATGTTTCGCGCAGTGCAGTGGTCTCAGGAGGAGATCCAATGCGCTTCTTCAGGATCAGAGAGAAAGTGAAGTGAGTACTAGTGCAATGTAGTGGCCTAGTAAAATGTCGTAGTGCCACCCATTGGAGTTGTAGAATGATTTTATCTATTCACTGGGAGTACAATGTCCCATAAGGTTCGTCTGAGGGTATGCAGTCGCAATAGTAAATATAGAGCGCGCAGGCCACCCAACGAGGATTTTACCAATACTCACCTGGGCCCATAATTCAAAATCGTATACATATATCATTTATTCAGGTAACCCACGCTCTACTACCAGTGTATTTAATTTTTCCACTAATTCCTATACCAGTAACTTACCATTCCTTGTTACTAGATACCTAATACCAAGCTGAATCAGGGAGTTTAATAAAGAAAGGCACTCAAAAATACTAAAACATTTTCATTGATATAATAACCACAGACTTAGGGTAGG
The DNA here is from genome assembly GCF_964263255.1 of Lissotriton vulgaris. Classification (NCBI taxonomy): domain Eukaryota; kingdom Metazoa; phylum Chordata; class Amphibia; order Caudata; family Salamandridae; genus Lissotriton; species Lissotriton vulgaris. Next base: position 1,995,427,061 of record NC_141687.1, read on the forward strand.
TTGAAACTTTTTATCTAATCATCATCAAAAGTCATAAGCCACAGATTGAAAGTTATTAAACTATCAATAACCAAGATCAGAAACAGTGTATAGCTATGCAACAGATAGATAATGCCAAACATTTAAAAAACTCGAAATAAAGGGAAGGTAAGAACAGGGAACATGCTATTTTGGGAGACAGACTTTCGCAACTTGACTAAAGGAGGGTAAAGAAAGGGAACATACTAGGCCCAAGAACCTTCACAATTATTGGCAGTTTGGAAAAGAGAACACAATATGCAAATCGAGATTCAGATTTAGCACAATAACTATAGGGAAGGTAAAAATTAGAACAAACTATAAATTCAGTTTATCTCCTTAAAGGGAGGGTAAGAAAAGGAACATATACTATTATGGAAACATTTAGCATTGACTAAAAGTTAGGTTGAAAAGTGGAACACGCTAATAAACAGCAAAACATAAAATATCTAATTTACCAAGGGCCGGTTAATAAAATGAACATATGCAATCAAAGCTTTGCAAATTTCAGGGAAGGTAAAGAAAAGGACACAAATTAGAATGACAATTACCCACACAGATTATATTTACCTAGAATAGTGTGAAGACCAACCCTGGCCACGGGTCAGTTGGAAAGGACAGGAAAAACCCCAAAGATTTCAGTGCCAGTAGGCGAACAGGTGCAGATCATGGAAAATAAGGACAGGATAACCCCAGAATTTATATCAGGACTGGACCATCAAAGGTTAAGACCAGCACCCGCAGTTTCGGTTGCAACGCCTGCGCTACTCCCTCTCTGCAAGGAATCAGCCAAAACCCTGATTGGGCTACAGCTTTCACCAGCAAAGTGCTTCGCCAGCACTTTCACTTCCCAAAAACCCCGATTGGGTTCTCGAACCACCCGACAGAGTGCTCCGCAGCTCTCTGCTCTTAGTCACCTATTGAGTGCGTTGGGTCAGTGACAGGTCAGCTATTCAAACAAGCCGGACAATTTCTCTAGCTAGACCTACGCTAATTATACTGTTTTTCAGGTAAGTGTACCAACCCCCAATGTTGCAAGTGTAAGGATCCCCAATTTTGATTGGACAAAGGAGGAGGACAGGTCAACACACCACCTAAATTTTCGACTTTCTCTGTCTCCTTATTCAAATATATGTTCATGTCCATCAAATTCAGGTTCTCATGCCGATTTCTTCTTCCTAACAATGGATCTTCTATTGACGATTACATTGTATATGATTTAGAGTTCGTTCGGTCGGGCTTCCCAGGAGCATCTTCTAGTCAGTCAGCTCCTTGGCAATAGTCCTAAGGTCACTTGTTCTTGAGACTGGAGAATCTCGCGCAGCCTCAGTTTCAACCAAGATGGAGTACAGCATTACGAGACAGGCCAAGTTTCAAAGTGCAACATGAAATGGAAAAGAAACAGTTTTTTAGAACAAAGAATAAATGATTACACTGTATACCATGAATTTTTACACTATACCCATTATTTTATAATAAACTATAGCATTAGGATTAAACAGAACGAACAGCTTAGCAAAAGCAGCAGTGCAAGCCTCTTACATGTGAGAACACAAACCGGCCATATTAACACTAGTGCGCAGATGCGACAGACTTCCCTCCACAACTGCGAGTACGTCATGTCACGTGGGTATGACAGACGCATGCACAGTAGAAATTCCCACGTAGCAGCAGCCATTTTATTTGCAAGCGTATTAGGATTAGAAAACACATAAGCAAGCTTCTCTCGGATACCCGATGTCAAAGGAAAAGTAAAAGAATTAGTAAGACGAATATGTTGATTATATAGTTAGGTTTACTGGAGGCTCATGATTCAAGCAAGTCGCTTTTTGTGCGAATCCTTGCTCCATCAGTATTGCCAGTTTTAGCAGGTGCTTGAACATAACCGACCTCTCGCTGCCTTGCTCCAATGAGTTTTTCGACTTAGAGTGCACTGAGGCCTACTAACTAGACCTCAGAGTTAGGGTTCTGACCCTACAAAGTATATATTTGATTGGCCTACACCCAATTGGTATTATTTTACTTACTTATAAGTCCATAGTATATAGTACCAGTGGTACTAAGGTGCTCGTAAGTTAAAGTGTCCCACCAAGACTGCAGGACCTATTGTGCCACCCAGGATGTGACAATGTGGAAACCCTAAAACCACTTCAATGACCCGCTACACCCAAACTTCTTCAATGAGATCAAGCTATATATATTCCCACTGTGGACCAAGATTGTAAATGCGTCTCTAATTTAAGGCACTATCCCTGATTTCCTAAAGGCGGTACATGTTACCCCTATCCTAAAAAACCTACAGCAGATCACACTGACCGTAACAATGTCTGTTCTATCTCCAACATTCCAACTCTGGCGAAGCTCCTTGAAAAATGTGTACACTCCCAACTCTGCAACCACATTGAACAATTCATTCTTCTGGACTGGTTCCAATCTGGGTTCCGCCCGGGGCATACCACTGAATCCGCTCTTACACACATGTGGATGTTGCACTAGGAATGGTGGATCAAAATGAGTCATGCCTTGTTATCCTCAATCACCCATCCTCCGCATTTGATATGGTTTAGCATGACTACCTTCTAGATCTTTTGGAACATAGGATGGGACTCTCAGGAACAGTCCTAAACTGGTTCACCTCATTTCTCTAAAACAGATAGCAAAAAGTTGAGGTCAATCAGTCCCTATCTAAGACCGCTTCATATTCTTAGGGGTCGCACAATCCTCCCTCTCACCAACTCTCTTTAACCTGTTCATGGATCCACCAACGGTAATTAAGAATTCATCCAACATCCACTAACACATGTATGCCAACAACACCCAATTATACCTGAAAGTCTCTTCCTTTGAATACATCAAATCCCTAAACTCAACTCCACAAAACCCCAAAGTTGGCTGACATGCAACCACCTCAAATCAAATACTCTCAAAACAGAATACCCCTAATCGCCATACCCAAGCAGTCACAAGTCATTAACGAATGGATGAAGCAATTAACAGCCTTTAATTGCCTGCCTCAAGTCATTGATTCAGTGAGATCACTGGTAATTACTCTTGACAAGAATCTTAAAATGTAGAAGCACATTAGTGTCGCTTCCAAAAGAACAAACCTCCAAATGAACGTCTTAAGAAAACTGAAACCCTTTCTCTCTATTCCCCTCCCCCCCGAGGACCTTACCACGGCCGTCCAAGTCCTGGTGATTCCTAGGCTGGAATAAGGTAGCGCTATCGTAGGTGGTTTGCCCAAATCTACAACAGCTCCCATAAGAGCCTCCTTTAACTCTGTGTCAAGGCTCATACCGGGATCAAAAATAGACAACCACATCACTCCTGATTTCAAATTCCTCAATTGTCAAAGTCAAAGTCAAAATTTTGCTTTATTCGGTTAAAAAAGTTTAAAACCATCAAAGCACAAAACAGTATTTCATTCAGGAATTATTCATAACTACATGATTATATACAAACAGATGGCACCACTAAATACATTACAAAGTGACAATGCTATACAGTTGACTACACAATAAATAAATAAAAATAAAAACAGTTTGTCACCCACAGGGTATTTCAAAATCCATCTAAATACTCATATCAGTATCAATTTTGCACTAAAAAATGTCCATACAAAAAGGGGCCTGGCATATGTGAATTAAGATAACAGTAACTTGTTTCGGCATCTGATAGCCCCTGTAATATAACTCGCTACCCCGAAACAGACCACTATGGACCCAAGCATTTGTAAATAGGTCAGGGCCGGTCTGGCTTGCTCAAAATTACTGCCCTATAATAATGGGACAATAAATTTCTTACGATGGGATACATAAAACTTACAAAAAAAGATCATGTGAAGCATATCTTGCTCAGAACAGCTATCACATGGGCAAGGCCCCAAAGACCCACTTTTAGCAAAGCCTTTTGGAAAAGATAACAACCATGGAAGCATGTTGTGCTTAAACCTTAATAGCACAAAAAGATGAAACAGCTTGTTTATGTAAGTTAAGTACGGCTGGATGCCTTGCCCTGTACTCAGCATTACAAAACTTCTCACTGATGGTTTTACCAATTCCTCTCCTTCCCTCTGTAGCTTTAGTCTGTTCAGAAACTGGGACTTTACGGCTTTTATAGCCGTTTTATTGAAGGCCCTAGGATTCGTAAAGAGCTCAGGGCTACCCATTGAATCCATTTGAGTTTTATTATAACGGATCCAGGGAATATCAAAGGCCTTGTCTAAGGACAAGCAATCTTGAATAATTAATTGATTTAAATTCGGAGCTTGTTGCGCCCATATTCTCAGCCACCCCAGTAACGGGGCCACGGCGATCTGATCTGAGATATAGCCAACACCTAAGTCTTCATGTACATTAAAAGTAGCTACAGTTTGAGGGAGCGACAACACTTTCCTTAAAAAGATGTTTTCTGTAATTTGTATCTCGCTCACGTCAGTGTAACCCCACACCTCACTCCCATATGACACCATAGGTACACACTTAGCATTGTAGATTTTCAAAAGGGCTGGAAGTGGCTTACAGCCCAGCCGTTTAGCAAAACCTAGCAGGGCACCTGAGGCCCTCGCTGATATTTTCTTTTTTAACGCACGTTGTGCAACCCATGACCTTCTGTCGTCAAAGACAATCCCCAAATACGGGAATGTAGGTACTTTAGAGAGCGCCTGCCCTTTACAGAAAAAAGATGCCTTCTTCGCCTGCCCTCCACCTACTGACATGGCATGTGAGTTTTTTTTAATTTGTTGTTAGATCTAAGGAGTCCATAACATGTATAAAACAGTCTAAAAGAGATTGTAATCCTCTCGCCGTTCTCGCTAGTAAAACAGCGTTGTCCGCATATAATAAAGCTGGAATCTTTTTTTGACCGACTCTCGGGATATCTTTACTTGCTAGAGTTAATGCATCCCCCAGATTATTTATGTAAAGTGTGAACAACAAGGGCGCCAAAATACACCTTTGCCTTACTCCTCGCTTTACAGGCCATGCATCAGTCAGACTCTCCTACTCGTCGTAACGGACTGCTGCACTGGTGTTCTCATGAATTTCTGCTAGGAAGGAAATCCAATGTCAAACAGGGAAGTCCATAGTTTTTCCCGGTTTACAAGGTCGAAAGCAGTGGACAAATCCATAAATGCTAAGTGTATGTCCCCCTGCTTTGCGACTGTATATTTCCCTATAACAAGATGTAAGTTTAGACACTGGCTAGCAGTGCCTCTTCCCTTTCTGAACCCATACTGCAAGTCCAAAATGACAGAGTTCTCTTCCAACCAGTCTGACAGTCGGTCCAAAACGGCTTTACCCATTATTTTCGCAGTCGAGTTCAAGAGTGAGATGGGCCGGTAGCATACCGGATCTTCTCTTGAGCCCTTCTTGAAAATTGGGACGATAACTGCTTTATCCCAGGACACTGGGGGCCAGATTTAGTAGCTGCATTAAAAACAGAAGTTAAAATCTTTGCCCAATATTTCGGATCAGCCCTGTACAGGTCCGCCGGAACCCCGTCCGGGCCCGGAGCTTTTCCCTTTGCAGTGGACTCAATTGCCTCCAAAACTTCCTCCTCAGTAAAAATAATTTTGGCAGGCTCTGCAATCACCCCTCGTGATATAGAACATGAAGGATTTATTTCTACGTAAAGACCACTAAAATGCTCCACCCACTTTTCCGGGGTGATGAGACAATCCTTATTTGTGTTATCAGTCTCGCTAAACAGTGGACTATTAATCACTTTCCAAAATTGAGTGCTACTCTCCAGAACACTCACCTTGGTCAGTTCCTCCCATGCCATATTTTTCAGCTCAGTTTTCCTCCGTTTAGTAGCATTTTTATAGGCCCTTCTAGCCTTAGCAATCTTATGTGAGTCCATATCGGATTCTTTTAGAGCTTTTAGGAGAGCCGTGTGCGCATTACTACAAGCTTGATCAAACCAATTTTTCAACTTTTTATAACGAGGCTTACTTTTCCTAGTCAGGTTTGCCGCTACCTGTGTTGTTAAGCGATTAAAAGCACCAAGGATTTCAATTGGGTCTGAGTTTATATCTATACATATACTTAGATCCTCAGCATTACTCCTATACAGATCTTCTAGAAAGTCCGTGAGGGTAATCATTTCCCACCTTAGTCTCCGACCCTGGCATATAGTGCTATATTTGAATTTTTAATAGCTGCCAGTGCAATCGCTTTTTCGGGCCCTGATGTTAATATCCAGACTAAGAGAATTATGATCACTAAATCCATTTTGTGTGACACCAAACGAATTCCTCAATTGGCTATCCAAAAGAGCAAGAATCCAGCTGAAAATTGCATGCATGACCCACAAAGCCTTACACTGTAGTACCCCAAGTTACCTTGCTGAGAAGCTGGAACTATCTGGAGGCTCCAGCTCCTCTAAAAGCTCCAGCACCTTCCTGCTGAAACCACAGAAATTCCTTTAAAGAACACTTGGAATAGAGCCTTCTCAGGCATTGCCCTAAGAATTTGGAACTCCCCCCTTAAACTAGACTGAATCCCTCTACAGCATCCTTTAAGAAAGAAGTGAAAATGCTACCTATTAACACATTTCTGCCTTAGGTTCTAGGACCTCCTCTTTTCAAGCATATCAGGTCTTGTCAGGTGTTTGCTTGTTCTGCAATTGTTTTTACCTATCTGTTTAAACATTGAGGTGAGACCACCCTCATCAGGTGAGCTGCCATATCCCGTACTGTTTAAGATTATATGTCTCTGCTCTTCAAATGTCTGTAAAGCGTTCTGATCCCCACGATGGCTCTGTTTGTGCTATATAAAACTCTTCAAATAAATAAATGTCTCCCAGCCTGGCAGAGCAGTTTTAAACCTCCAACTCAACTTTGGCATTTAAGCTACCAGCAAAGTCCAAACTATCTATATATCTATCCGGGCAAACTTTTGGAAATATCTATTCTATATCAATATCTATCTATCTATCTATCTATCTATCTATCTATCTATCTATCTATCTATCTATCTATCTATCTATCTATCTATCTATCTATCTATCTATCTATCTATCTATCTATCTATCTATCTATCTATCTATCTATCTATCTATCTATCTATCTATCTATCTATCTATCTATCTATCTATCTATCTATATATGTGTATATGTATATATATATAACAGTAAAACCCCAAACAGTCATTTATGCTGTGAAAACGTTGGTAGCACATTGGCGCATACAGGGTTACATGCTGACAACTCAGCTGTGCTAACTTCTGAATGGGACTACTAAAGCTGATACTTCAAGCTATCAAAATGATCACTGTATTAAACCTGACTTGATACCCAAGTCAAATGTAATATACATTTTTAAGCAATGCAATTTTCGAAAGTTTCCGCTATGTTGCCCCAGTCTAACTGTGGCCACTTGCTGATATTGGCCACAAGACAACTTTCTTCCCTACTGGGGTGAAGTATGAATAAGAGTAAGAACAATAGAGGTCTGCAGTTGGAATTGGTGTCACCTCTCCCTGGCAGGAAGGCGTGTGAGCCCGAAAGGCATGCTGCAAAGGCGAAGCCACCTTTGAAAAGCAAATGGTGAATACACATTAGAAGGGCTTCTCTTTTTTTGAGGTAGCTGGGGTGGCATTGGGGACAGAAAGGGGAGACCAGTTGCCCAACCGGTTATTCTGTGGGTGTGTAGCCCTCAAGTAGCCACACCTCTAGGGTGGGCCCCAAAGCTCCTCATGCCAAGAAAGAGGTCCTGCCATCTTGGGAGTGGGCAGAATAGTGCACTCTGGGATAGCTAGATGCCACACATCGCAGGAAGTCATTACCAAGTGGGAAGGGTCCCTGTAGCCTATTGGCTAGCAACCAATTCCTCCCCAGAGGGCACTTTCTGGGCATAAATATGGCACCCTGGCACCCAGACCTCAGATCACATCTGGACTGGAGAGAGGACTGAAGTAGGACTGCACCAGCTGCTGGACAGCACCTGCTGATCTTTGGGCTAGCAAAGAAAGGACTATGCCTGTAATACCTGGCTCATGGAACAGTCACTCCCAAGCCCTAGACAGAAGCGGTAAACCCCAAGAGTAGGTTGGCAGACTAGCTGTTACAGCATCAGGGCCACAAAAGCTGAAGGACCCAGTTCGGGCCAGTCAGTAGCCACAATCACTTATTAGCCACTGTTTGCTGATGTACAGTCTGAATGATCAAGTCCTGATGCTCAATTCATGCACCAAAGTATGTCGGACCGTATAGAGTAGTCGGAGTGCAATTTGGTTCCCCAAGATGGACACTAGCCTTCAACAAAGGGAATCGCTGGTTTTGCTGTGACCCAGGACCCGTATGTCCAGTGGCAGCTGTATTTTTGCTGGACTGAAGAGGACTTTGAGGGACATCAACCATGTGACCAAATTGACACCAGCTGGACTGTGAACAGAGGAGTAGCCCCTGGAACATCCCTGTTGACCACACAGCATCGTCTACATCTTTCAGCATCGTGTATCGCTTGCATCAGGACTACTCCATTGACGTCTGAATAAGTTTGCCCTTGGCACCTGGAACTGGACTTGTGACTGCCTTGGCACCAAGGTAACTGACCTTCTACTCCTCATTGGTCCTCCAGACCATCCTCCTGTTTGATTTGGTCACCCAGGGCATCCCAGAGTAGCCGAAAATAACCCTTTAAAAGTGTTACATTGTTTCCAAGCAGTATGGTTACCATTGCTTGTTCGCAATTTTGAGTGAAAAGCTGAGATATACATTTCATTTAAAAATCTGTACCTCCAGAACCCTCCAGCAGATTCTGTTCATTTTGGTGTCTAAAAATGAATACAAATAAGATCTCTTTCTATAAATTGGAGTTGTATTTATTTATTTTGAGAACCGGCCTCAGGGTCCCTTAAACACATATTAGGACAATCAACACCTTATTCTGTGTATGCCAAAATGTTTTAGTATGAGAGCCATCAAGAAGACCTATAAAGATGAACAATAATTAACTATCATTACTTTTAGTTCACAGATTAATATTAAAAATCCCATAGATCCATTGCCAGACAAGCATTGCCAAAGCCAGCATATCTGATTAAAATGTGCTAATGCATGCAGGGCCGGACTGGCTTAATGGACATTGGTCATTTCCTTTTTAAAAAAATATATATTTATTTGATTGATTTTGTCAATAATAACCCCCCCCCCCCCCCTCGCTCCAGGTCAGACAAGTGGACATACAATAAATTCTATACATGATCAACAACTCACCACTTTGTCAATTTCATAAGCCTTTTCATAAGCATTTAAGGCATTTACTATACAAATTAACTAAAACTGTGTATACCGAAGGCAAATGTTCATCATAGATCATAAAGTAAACTATTATTTTGGGCTTGATATAAACAAATTCAAAAGCAGTTTACATATTTACTATACCTATTAACCAAAACTGTATGTTTGCCAAAGGAAAATATTAATCATAGATAATACAGTACTATGTTTGGGCTTGGCACCAATCCTTAATGGGGCCCAAATTCTCAACCCCAATTTGCGTCTCTTCTTACCCTTTCTTTTATAAATTGCAATGTCCAAATTTAAGATAGCTAATAACCTCACCAGCCATTGCTGAAACGAAGGAGCAATCGTGTCCAGCCACGCAGAGGCTATGCAAATCTTTAACACAGCCATGGCAATAAAAATGAATTCTGCCCCCGATCTGGGAAGACTGGAATCTACGGCCCCTAATAAGATTATTTCATCAGACAAACTTACAGATCTTTTTAATATAGCCAAGAGGATTTTCTCGATATCATGTTTAAGCAGGATTAATCCGTCACAAGTGGAGAAAATATGTGCAAAATCAGCCTTGAATAGTTGACATCTAGGCAGCATGTCCCTTTACCAGACCACCATATGGCAAATAATTTTATCAGGAGTGTAGTATAAAAAGAAACAAGTTTTATAAAATTGCGCTTGCAGTTTAGTGGACATGAGACATGTTTGTGACATTGAGTAGGTTTTGTGGAATTCATCCAGAGATATCCCTATTTTCCCCTGCCACCTCTGGGCGGTTTTCTCTAGATCATCTGGAAACATCATATTCACAAGGGAGTATATCCCCCCAATGGTGTTTCTATTACTATGGATTAGAGTTTCTACTAATGTGATTTTCTCGAGCGTAGCCCCTCCCGCCGCTCTTCGTATAATATAATCTCAGATTTAGCGATATTTAAAAAAATCCCTCCTGTCCACCTGAAACGTTTCTCTTAATTCTTCAAAAGATAACATTCCCACGGTTGAGAAGAGGCTCTGAAAATGTGTAATTCCAGCCGCATCCCATTTCTTCATACGATTGCCTCTAAAGATCTCTGGTAGGTCGGGGTTATCCCATAAAGGTGTATAGTATAAGACTCGCCCAATGCCCAGGATTTTCCTCAACGCTTTCCAAGTTTTAAATCCACTAAATAACGTCTTGAATTTCACTTTCTTATGGTAGCTGTCGTGAAGATGTCGCCATAGATAGCCGTAGCTTTGATTTCCTATGATTAGTTGAAATATAGAAGGCTGGACGTCCCCGAGTGCCCCTCATCCCTTATATTTTGCAGCAATTCCTGACTATAGAGCAGTACAGAAGTCCAATAATAAGCTTTAAGGTTTGGAAGAGCAAGCCTGCCTCTTTCTTTTGTAAGGGTCAGAAATTACAGGCACGCCGGGGTTGTGCGAAGGCCCAAATGAAGTTAGAAAAAGTATGTTCCATTGTTTTAAAGCATTGATCGGGAAATTCTAAACAGATAGCTCTAAACAGATAGAGGATTTTAGGGAAAACATTTTTTTCAAGGTGTTAGCCCTACCTATTAGAGAGAGATGTAAGTTATCTAACCGCCGCAGATCCTTTTGCATGGAATCCAGCATTGGTTTCATATTTAATTCCACCAAACACTCGAGTTTAGATGCGATGGAGATACCCAGGTACGTCGCCTCACTTACCACTAAAGGGTCGTTCATCTCTATTTCATTATTCACAACGATCTGAGTCTTCCCCAGATTGAGTGCGTATCCCAAAATCCTTCCAAATTTAATCGCCTCACTGGTAATAGCAGACATAGCAGTTTTCGGTTTTGTGGTCACAATTGCTATATCATCAGCGTAAGCCAAGGTTTTGGTGGTGTATTCCTGTGACAAAATTGGCTCTATCACACTATTCCTTTCCAATCTGCAAATAAAAGGATCAAGATACAGTGCAAAGAGTAGGGGGGAGCATGGGCGCCCCTGCCCGGTTCATCTAGTTATGATCAATTCCTTTGTAAGACTAACATTCACCATTACCATAGACCTGGGGTTGACATATAGTTTTTGTACTGCTTGAATAAACCCCGTAGGAATACCCACCCTGGACATGGCAGACCACAAAACTTGCCAGGAGACCACCTTCTCGGGGTTGAGAAGAACCAACGCCATAGGGTCTCCGGCAACTTCCGAGTGATCAAATAGGGTAATCACTCTTTGAATGTGATTAACCGTAGATATTCCAGGCACAAGATTACTATCTTTGCGCTGGACCATGACTTGGGGGTGGTGGCCTCCTGTGAAAATATGTAAATAAATCAAGTAGGATACCTTTCAATTGGTACAAAAATACTAAACAAAAATCGGATGGTTGACTATCTAAACCTGTTTCCTCTCGGTAAGTTTTTAATTATGGTCACGATTCTTCTATATTAGGATTTTTTTGTAGTATAGTTTGATCTGTTTCGCTAAACCTAACGAGACCACTACTTTCTAGGTAATTTTGGATCTCTGCAACATTTCCTCTCCCTTCCTCCGTGTAAAGAGTACTATAAAATTGCCAAAAAAGCCTCTCTAATCAATTCTGGGTCAGTAATTAGGCCTTTCACTGGGTCCGCTATCTCCTGAATCAGGTTAGCTGAAGCCTGTTGTCAGATACGGGCAGCTAGCTGGTGGCCAACCTGCTCGTTAACCTAGTACACCAACTCTTTATTAGCTGTAGCTTTTTTATGGCTTTAGCTGTAAAGATATCTGTGATGGTAGCCTTTGCAATAGCAACTAGCTTCTGTTGTCTATTAATCTCTTCGGTCCCTAGGTTCCCCATAGTTACACTTATTAACCCTTCCTCTGCCAACCAGAGTTCTACCTGCAACTTCCTCATTGACTCTTTGGCAATTTTATTCACTTTTAATGAAAATTGCAAGGTTTCACCGCGAATCCCTGCTTTAAGGGCATCCCACATAACATCGATAGAAACACTCCCCAGTTTGTCTTTTAAAAAATTAGAGATCCATTCTCGCATATGTACACCATACAGGTGATCCGATAGCAGTGACTTCTCAAAAGTCCAAGAACTTGGTGGTGGGTAACCTAGTACTAAAGCTGGTGTACAAATTAGGGGGTTATGATCTGAGAGAATTCTTGGTAATTTCAAGATTTGGGACTTAGATTTGAATGAATTGGAGTTAAAAAAAAATGTATTCCGACGTGCGTGTGATGAGGATCAGAAAAAAATGTATTGCCAGGGTCGTTAGTATTGGAGCTTTGCCACCCATCAATAAGCCCATGTGTATGGCACAAGTGTTTTATAGCCTTAAAAACTTTGGGCTTATGACCCTTATACAACCAATCCTCCTTAATGGACCAGTCGCTAGGGAGATTAATGTGAAATCCCCGCATATCAATAACAGTAAAGGCCAATGTGAGAGTTCATTAGAAATATCATTAAAGACAGACGGGTCATCCGTATTGCTCCCATATATGGCACAGATCATTATCTTCTGCCCCTGTCTATCCTGACATTCAGTGACTGCCCAGCGATCAAATTTGTCATTCTTACAGCGGGAAAAGGTATATCCTGTACCCTTAGCTAAGATAGCAACACCCCGGACCCGAGCCCCTTGTGTTGTTGCACACACCAGTTTATAGCCAAGTGATCTTAGAAGATATGTTTGTGAGCCGTCAATGTGGGTTTCCTGTAGACAGACAACATTGGCACCCATAGATTGCAAACCTATAGCTACATTTTGCTGTTTCTTTACATTATTTAGGCCGCAGATATTTAAGGATAACACCCTTAGTGCCTCCATTTTTTATATTCCATTTGCCCCATTTGCTTGCTCTGGGTTAAGTACCAACCCCACCTTGTGCCATATTCTAAGGATTCCTACATACCAGATAGCCCAGTTTTGATTGCTCTTGTGTCTACTTGTAATGAAAACTTGCCTGACCCGCAACACTTCCCCCATCCTCTCCCCCTACCCCCACCTATACTGGAGGTTACCTGGCCGGCCTGGGCCAGGGGTGTGACGTCCGTCATACATTACCCCAGTGAGTCCGTTGAGGCACACCCCTAAGTAATACCTATCATAGAAACTCCAAAAAGAGAGAAAATACTAAACAAACATAAACCTGCACAAGCAACGCAAACTGTACCTAAAAACCCACGAAAAAAAAACATTCTGGAACCCTGCTCATAAAGACAGTCGTCACCCAAAAAAAAAAATAAATAAATAAAAGCAGTGGATACAGCATACCTTACAATATATACCTTCCCTGTCCCTGCTTTAACACTCTTCTACAACACACGTTCACATTGCATGTCATTTTGCTAAGATATCCCTGACCCCTTTTTACAACTTTTTTTGTTTTCCCCCTTTAATTATGTCCTGATATTTCTTCCAAATACTTTTTGGCCTGTATTTCGGAGATGAAGCTACGAGTGTTCCCTTGGTGAACAATTTTCAGTCTTGCAGAATTCTGCAGATACACTGTAGCCCCAAGTTTTTGAAAGGGATCAAAAAGTTGTCTTAGTCTCCATCTACGCTCGACTGTGGCGTGTGTGAAATCAGGCTGAGTAAAAAATGTAATTCCATTGTATATTCTCTTGCTTGTGGGTCTGGCAAGATAATACAAAGTTTGCCGTAGCAGAAAGTTGCCGAAAAACAGCAGCATAGCAAGGGGGTGTGACTGAGTGGAGGAGTTGCATTTGGCAGGAGTTAAAGGAAATCTATGTGCTCTCTGGATTTCCTTGTCCCAATCCCATGATTGTAGCTCGGGGAATGCTACCCTAAGAAAAGAGACCATAAACTTCATGGGGTCGTCCTTCTTGACACCCTCCGGTATCCCCGGAAAGCTGAGGTTGTTCCGCCTTTGCCGGTTTTCCTGCTCCTCCAATTTCCACAGATAGTCTTTTATCACCCCCTCATGCTCCTCTGTTTTGGTTTTAAGTGAGGTAACATCCTTCTCCAGTTGTTCAGTTCTATCTTCTACTGCTGTCATACGGTCAGCAATTTCGGCGCAGGTTTTTCCCACTTTTCTCACTGCACTTTGTAATTTTTTAGCTGCCAGATGAGATCTGCGGCTATCTGTTTTAACTTTGGCTTGAAAGTTTTTAATAGATTGCAAAATGTCAATTAAACCGGGTTCTTCCTTTCGGCCCCCCCCCCTAGGCAGAAACAGTATCAATAGTGGTTTGATTGCCTCCTGAGATCCTTGAGGCGTTGGAACATATTGTTAATGGTCTGTCATTATAATCCCATTTCAACTCAGTATCCTCCTTGTCAGAGAGTTCATTTACCCTTTTGTGTTGATCTCTCATTTTCTTCTTTTGGACATTTTTAGAGCGATGTTTGTGGCTCTGTACTTCTGACTTACAGCTGTTGCTCCATTTGCTTTCCTCTTCTCCACTCGACAGAGAGATGCTCACATCAAATAATTCAGATTAGTCTGTGAGAGAATAGAATTGATCCTGATTATCCGGGGTTCTTGGCTTGAAACCATGCGGGTGGTGTTAAGGTCCAGAGGTGAGGCTGTGGTTTTCAGAGCCATCTATCCCCATAATATTGGGAGTTTCCCGTGGGGAGCATTGGTATTATTGCCCCTGTTATTGTCCAAACGAGTGCTTATTAACTGAATGTGAGGTGCAGATCCACTTGTAATAGCCGGGGTGGGGGAGGGGGGAGGCTCGGGCGCAGTGGAACTGTAAGCAATAAAGCGTTGGATATGCCCGATGTAGGGTGCTCTGTAGTTTCGCCTACCTTTGGAGCGGGCATAGCAGCAGTTACATCCAAACACCCAACCCCCATTTTGGGGTCGCTTTCCTCCCCCCTCGTAGTTGCCATTTCAGTGAAGCTACTTGTAATCAGTGGATGACCACAGTCCTTTTCCTTTGTGATGCGGGCAAGGGTTCTTTTTGCGGATATATTGCTTGCGGTTTCGCTCCCCCCGAGACTTTTCTCAGGACTTTCACTTCCCTCTTTTTTCCCTCCATTTTTATAAGCCCCGCATCTAACCTTAGCCCCTGTAGGCTCTGGTTTCCTTTGGCATAAGGCTGTCAGGGTAGTATTTCCCTGTATGGTATTTACAGTGCTTTTAATTTTTGCAGTGCGCCCCCCATGTTAGCTATCCCTACTTGAATGTCCTGGAAGGTAAGAAAAATCAGTAGAGAGGAAGCGCTGGTAAGGAGAGAGGGTTGCTGGTTCTTCAATGCTGGCGATCTTGACTCTCCGCTCTGTGTTCTTTGAAGTTCGGGACACCGCCTCCACAAATGCCGCTCTTTGACGACCCCTACAGATCTTCCTATTACAGGGGAAGCGTTTCGGGATTCATTATTCACCATCACCGAGTGGCGGCATCTCCTTTGCCCCCTTCCGCTCTTCACCGCGAGTAGCTGGATTCTCCGGTCTCGCACGTCAGACCGTGAGACGCGCAGGTTAGTGTGGATCCGGAATGTCTGAGCCTGTTCGTCGTCCTCGTGGCTGGGAGGATGTTTCTCCCCCGACTGATGCCGCCAGATCAGGTAGAAAAATAGAAGTTTTGCTTGAAGTTTAGCTTGCGAGATTTGCAGCATGTTTGTGCTATTTTTTCCGAAGGTTTATACAGCCTGATTCATCAACGGGCCGTTCTGCGAGCCCCTAATAGCGAATCATAGCGATTCGCTATTAAGGACTCGCAAAACGGTAATCATGTAGGAATCGCATAATAAAATGCGATTCCTACTGATTCCTTATTTGCGATTAGCAAATTGCTAATCGCAAATAAGGAATAACTCACCATTCATTTCTATGGGCCAAAAGGGTGCCAGGGGTGTCCACAGGACACCCTGTAGCACCCCTCAAATGAAATTTCACACAGGTGTTGCACACACACATGTCCAAAGGACATGTGTGTGTGTAACATGCAACTCAGAAAAAAGCATTTAAATGCATTTTTCTGAGTTTTCGCAATTTACCGCGAGGTCTGACCTCGCGGTAAATTGCGGCAAGAAATTGCGAATTCGCAAATTTAAATTGGATGTTGAATTGCATTTAGGGAATCTCTAATAGAGATTCCTTAAATGTAATTCCTCGCACATTTCCGACATCGCAATTAGCGATTTTTGCATTTGGGATGCTGAATCCCAAATGCAAAAATCGCTCTCGCAAAGGGCCGGATTCTCAGAATCCGGCCCCTTGCGAGCGCAATTTAGGTTCATGAATCTGGCGGCTAGTTTCTTTTCGGCTGAATTTGTCTTTCACGAGAGGATGCTCAGCGGAACATCACGAAGGTGCTGCTTAGCCGATCACCATCTTGCCTCCGAATTGGTCGTTTCCTGGGAGGCTGGAGGGGTGGGGGCTGGTTTTGTTACTATGGGCTAGTTTTGTGGCGGGGCTGCAATATTGGTCCCCAGTAACAAAAGCAGCAGACAAGCGTTTTCAGCCCTGGGGCCAGGCAGTGCTTCCCAAGGGGCTGGTCCGAGAAAACTGCCAGGGCTGCTTTGGGTTCCCAGGCAGCCCTAAATGAAGTGTAATTGTGCAGGCCTATCTGTCTATGTGTAAGCACATTAATAATTGGCCTGCTGTCCAGACAAAAGTAGTAAAAGGTGTCTGCTGCAGTATTAAAAAAGAACAGAAAGGATTGCTTTCTGAATAGAATTAAAGCCTGAAATAAAGAATTGTATTTGGCAAAAATATAAAGAGTGAGTGTATATTTCAGATGAAAAGTAGTCCTTTGTGCGCTGTAATAAAAATGAAACCACTTCATAGGAGACTGAATGACATCACACACCCAGTAGAATGAGGCCAGAAAGGTATACTCATTAGAGATGATTCAAGATGTGATTGACAAATACTCAAAGCAGTTGTTAAAAAAAAAGCTAATGACTGAAGGGGGCTGAACAAAACCCTCCCTCTATTTATAGGAAACAACAGATCTTTCAGACAGCTACTGTATCAAACCAGGTTGAAAAATGATTGAACTGGTACATTTTAAATACTGGGCTAGTATGAGACAATTTGTTTGAAACAAATCGAACATGTACTGGAATTAATTCGGATAGTGGATTTTGGCAACATTATTCACAATTGGCACATCTTGACTAAGTAGAAAAGTCTCACAATTCAGTCTCTGTCACTGGAAATGGTCCTAGGATTCTTTCATTGGCTATAATAAACAAGCATTAGCAAAGCCAATTGGTCTCAGCAATCCGAGATGAATTGGCGTTGTCAATGTTATTGTCTTTTAGCTATGCGTTTGTAAGTGGCTATTTAGCCATAGTTTATTTAATTAGTTAAAACATCCGTTAGCAACGGACGTACAGGGAGGCTGGGGAAAGAATTACATGGTGCAATAAAGTGCTCTTTAAAGTCCTAAATCAGATAAACTAAACCAATGATTGTTATTAATTGCATCCACTCCGTGCCCTTTGTGCCTTTAGTAATTTTTAGACAAAATCACTAATAACTTCTAGACAATGTCAATAATAGCCTGAATATGCATTGTAGACAATATCAGAATCTGTTCTGACAAATTAAAACGTTACTCCCTCTCTCATTAAAAGTCTTTCATTTAAATATCCAGGCAAGTAATCCTGATCAAAGTTTAACATTCCAAGGTAGTACAAACTCGTGAAAGATCAGGCACCGGCTAATCTGAGACATTGGCGAAGCTCCTTGATGTGTAAAGTGCTGCTTAGAAGTGCTGAAAGGCAGGGCCATGCATGCACACACAAAAATAAACCAAATCAAAACTGGGAACGAGACAGAGATGGCTTCCTGTCGCTAAATGACTTAAGAGATGAAGTAAACCTGAAGCAGGCTACATTATGTGGTCAAGGAGAGCCAACGACCAGCCTGCAGTACAAAAAGGTCTGTGACTCCCTTCGGTTTTTTTTTTACTTTATTTCCAATTTTAACAACACAAAGAAAACAAAAGAAGCAATAATGAAACATAATATCACAAAGAAACTAAAGAAAAATTAACCAACGTATTAGAATTTACATTCCGGAGTTGTCTGCATAATCGTGAGCAATGAGTAGAAAACAAACAAATATTACATACATTAATATCAGAATGCAATCATCGCTGTGAGAAATAAAAAACAAAATTAATTAAAGACACTAGTATTCTAAAATCAGTACAGAAGTCTGCATTTTGTTTCTCAGAACTGACAGAATCCGTCACGACAGCTGGGATTGTCCTGTGGGGGTGGTGTGTTGGAGCGCTCTCGAGCCATACTGCAATGTATGCTTTGTACAGGCTCCAGAAATTTTTCGTTCGATTTCTAGAGGGAAGTAGCTCGCTATATGTTTCTGTCTGTGTATTACAGTGCATCATGTACCTGGACCATTGTGAGATTGAGGGGGGACCAATGTAATGCTATGAGATGCTTAGAAACCAAAAGGGCCATATCTACTCAGCTCCTGATGGGCTTCTCCAGTTTCTTGGAATAGCCGAGGAGGGCTAGTAGCGGGTCAGGGTCGATTGCCACCTGCGTAACTGCGCAAAGTTCGGGAAAGACGTGTATCCAGAAATCCGCTATTGTGGGTCAAAGCCATGCTAAATGTAGGAAATAGGCCTCACCCATTCCACAGCTCTCGCAGTTTGACGTGTTGCGAAGTCCAACTTTGTATAGCCGCATCGGTGTGTGGTAAATTCGGTTCAGAAATTGAAACTGTATGAGACGTGTGGGATATTTAGTGAGATACGTTTGGTTGCTTCGCACCAATATTTCCACATGTCGTCATCTATGTTAGTCTCTAGGTCAGTCTGCCAATCGAGTCTGGCTTTTATGTATTGATTACGATGTAGTTCTTGTGTCCTAGAATATATATGTGAGACCAGCCTCTTAGGAGATTCCGCGTAAATCAGTTTGGAGAGAGAAAGAACCTCCAGAGGTACTAGAAGGTCGTCACCGAGTAGTTCTTGCAGAGCGCTTCGAGCCCTAACGTAGTGGAATGTGGTTAGGGGTGGTGAGGCGGATCCGTCTCCAACAAGTCAGTCCAGTCTCTGCCCGCTCCGTCTCTAAAAGAGGCTCAGATCGTATCTATTCCCAGGGAGTGCAGAGCTGCTATCATGTCTGGAGAGGTGAGAGTGGGGAGCAACTCGCACCAGGTTATGGGAGTGATAGGGGAGTACAAAATGGAAAGCGCTTGTCGGTTGAGGAGGTTATGCCAGGCATGGGTGGTAGCATTGATCGAGTCGAGGACAGATGTCGTCTACGTGGCGTATGAAATAGGGCACTCGCTAAGAGAGCAGGGGACTGCGTCAGACGCTCTATGTGCAAGTGCGGAGGGGGTGTCTGCTGGTGTAGCCAAAAGTATGCATGTGAGGTCTGTGCCGCTAGGAAATAGAGATCAAGGTCCGGGGCTCCCAAACCTCCCATGGACTATGGTAGGACAAGGAGTTTCCAGCTCGCTTGTGGCTGTTTGTTGGCCTAAGCCATTTTAATTTGTAATGTTCTAAGATGTTTGAAGAACTGCATCGGTAGGCCCATGGAAGGGAAACGGGGTAAGACTACCATTTTCATCAGAGCTATTTTACCCAAAAGGGAGAGTGGGAGACTGATCCATCTTGCAATGTCCTCCTCAAGTTTAGTAATGGCATGACCATAATTCTGTCCGAATACCAGTTCCGTGTCTGTGTGTATTTGAATTCCCAGATAGCGCACCGGGTCAGTGGACCACCGCAGAGGGAAGTTCAATTCCTCAGGGAGCTGGGGTTCAGGGGAATATCACTGATTTCGTCCAGTTTATTTTTCATCCTGAAAGCACTCCATACCTTACTATTTCCTGTAAAATGGGGGACACATTTTGGGCCTGGTCTCGAACATATAGAAGAGTGCCATCTGCATAGGTGGAGACACCTAGATTGTACCCAGGGAAACTGATTCCTCTCTTGCTATGGTATTTTTGCAGAGCTCACGCCAGCGCTCTGCCACCAGGGCATACAAAAGCGGGGAGAGCGGGCAGCCCTGTCGAGTGCCTCTAGAAATTGTCAGGGGGGAGGTGACCACGTCTCCCACCCGCACCCGAGCAATGGGGCTCGCATATAGAGTGTTAACTAGGCTCAAATAGACACTCCCCAACCCCATTCGCTCTAGGATCAGCAACATAAAACTCCACTCCACTGAATCGAATGCTTTCTCAGCATCCAGAAAAATGGCAGTGGCCTTAGTGTCTGGTTTAGTGTGCTGAATTTTTCCAAACACTGTGCAATAATTGTATGTGAGTGTGCGTCCTGGGATAAAGCCAACCTGCTCCGGTCCCACTAAAGGGGCATTAGGGGGGCAAGTCTATTCGCTAGTACTTTAGCAAAGATTTTCATGTCCACGTTCAATAGTGAAAGTGGACGGTAAGAGGAGCAATTTTGTGGTGGTTTCCCAGGTTTTAAAATGACGATTAAGAGCACCTCTCTCATGGTGGGGGGCATAGAGCCCTTCTCAGCCATCTCCTCAAATAATGTTAGTAGGTGTGGAACCAGTAGCTCTTCAAACTCTTTGTAATATCCTACTGTGAGTCCATCTTGGTCTGGCGTGCTCCCAGAGCGCTTCGTAGACAGAGTCGCCCGCACCTCCCACGACTCAAGGGGTCGCATCAGGTATTCCCTGTGGGCGTCCAGTAAACAGGGGAGCTTAATATACTCCAAGTAGTCTAGCACATCCGATCGTGTAGTGCACAACTTGGTCTTGTAGAGGTCAGCATAATCTTCAGCAGTGTCATCAATGATGTCGCCATTATCGGTAGTGAGTTGTATGGAGTGAAATGTAGGTTGGCGTCCCTTCATAAGGTTCAAAAGGACGGAGCCAAGTCGCTCCCCCTCTCCATATGACCGCACTACTGCGTATTTACCCATCAGCTTGACCTCTCTATCGGCCTTAGAGTGGTATTCTTCTAGTGTGGTCTTAAGTGTGGTCAGTAAGGCGGAGCCCTTCATCTCCAATGAGACCTTCTCTAGTTTAGTCAGGGTTTGTTCAAGTAGCGCCAGTCTGTTCTTAATGTACTTCAGTGCTTAGAAATGGCAATGCCCCTCACATAGACATTGAAGGTCTCCCAGATCGTTTTTATGTGTGGAACAGAGCCTAAGTTTGTGTCAAATTTTTTTTTTCCATCTCTTCCAGCAGTTCTACTCTAAAGGCCTCCTCAAGTAGTGCATAGGTGGGAAAGCGCCAGGTGAACATGGGGCGTTTATCAGGAGTGGTCAGTGTTAGTAGTACCGGGGAATGATCGGAGTAAGTACGGTGAAATACTTTACACCTCTGGACAGTGCCTCTAAGTGATCCCATTAGGAGCCAGTAGTCAATTCTGGGATGAAGGCTATGGGGCACAGAGTAATGCATGTAGCCTCCTGCTGTAGGGGAGCGTCAGACATCAATCATGTTCAGCTCCGTGAGGGCAGCTAAAATTGCCTCAGGTGCCTGCATGCGACGTCGTGGTGGTCCCCCAGAGCGATCAAGGTCAGGGTTAGGGGGACAGTTGAAATTACCCCCTCCCCCCTCATATCTGTGGGACATTAGGCAGTTGTCGAACTAGGTCAATAGGTCATGGAAAAATCGCAGGCAGTCATGATTAGGGCCGTAAACATTAATTATGATATATTCTGCGCCCTTCCCCTTGCATCTGGATACCACGTATCTACAATTAGCATCTGTATGTAATTCTTCGAGGGTGAATCGGGCTTTGGGGTTAACCCAAGTAAGGACTGCTCGTGCATGTGTAGTCAAGCCTGAGGCGTGTAATGTGCCACGTATCGTGCTTCTAATGTGCTGGAGATGTGCGCCAGGAATATGGGTCTCCTGTAGGAGTGCCATATCAATATTGTGCCTATTGAGATACTATATGACCTTCCTGGTCTTACGTGGTCATTGAGGCCTCTAACATTCTAGAACAGGAATCTCAGTCTAGTTTTCATAGTCTATAGAGGTGCTAAGGGAGCGATGTGACAAGTGTATCTCCACTGGGCTCCATAGTGTCAGTTGTGAAGTAGTTTCTTTGTACAACCTCTAATGCATGTATCTCCTACATTCGTGTCAAAATAAACCAAGAAAAAAAAAATAAGTATAATCACAAAACATTCCTTACCACCCACGTCCCAAGCCATGCCCACCCCAACAGAGCATGGTCAAATCTTCCCTCCCCCCTCCCTACCCCTAGGTAAATACGGCAATCAACTATGTAGTGGGTAACACGCAGGGGCGGATGTTACCTAAGCGCTACAGGTAACCATCAGCATGAGTCCACATAAGTAGAGGAATAGCATGGCAATCAAATTCTAGCATCATACAACTAGGTATGAAGTGTCAATGAGGCACTACACAGTCTGCTGCTGGCTAAGAATCAGAACAAATTCCCCCCAGGCACACCACCAAGGGATTGTAACAATTATATTAACCATGTAATAGGGCATAACCCTCTCCTAGAATGAAGATAGGGTATGAATACTTGCGGAGAGTTCGGGTATTCACTCCCATGTGTGATCTGTCCGCCAGCCATCGAATGTTCCAAAAGAGTGAAAGTCCAGTAGTACCGGGGGCAGCAGGCTCATCCTCGTCACGAAAAGGGAGTTGCATAGCAAGAATTCAGAGAGTGGGAGCTCCACAGTGTCTACCTTCTAGTCATTGTCGTTGAGGGAATTCCTCTGAGCTGCATTCGTCGTCGTGGGCAGCGTTTCCTGCGTTGTGTCCTGTTTCGACTTCTTGAGTAAATCTTTTATGGCCTTCTGTAATGTCTTCGGGTCTGTGAAGAGTCGGGAGGAGCCATTCAGATGCACTTTCAGTTTAGCTGGGTATAGCATGGCATAGGTGATGTTATGCCCGAGGCGTTCCTGTCTTACTTCGTACCCCCCAATAACAATTATGAGAATATTGAACTTATGGTAACACAACTGGATGTATCCATTAAAAATACTCTTGATGAAATCATCCCGAAAACCTCAGTCAATGTTAAGAGCATTGCCTCACCTTGGTTCACTGAGGACTTGAAGCGTGAGAAAGCGACCAGCAGAACAGCTGAAAGGCGTTGGCGGAAAAATAGAACACAAGAAAACCGCGACAGTTATAAACTCACTCACTCTAACTATTTAAAAAACATAAAGAAAGCAAAAATATTTTATCTTTCGCAGAGAATAAATAAGGCGGCCAATTCGAGTAAAGAATTGCATAAAATATTGAAGGAGTTCACCACCCCTCTGGTGGAGGGCTCCGCATTTATCCCCTCCTTAGAGTGGGTGAACTCACTATCTTTTTATTTTGATAACAAAATTAAGTTAATCTACTCCTCATTTTTAGCAGCCAATCAGGATGAGCCCATGTCAGGCGCAGCATTTCCAGGGACTCTGGTCTCCTCTGAAACCACTGTCATCCCGTCCTTAACCGAATTCGAGCCAACCACCTCAGATGAAGTGTTAGAAGCCCTTAAGAGAATTAAATCGGGTTCCCCCACCGATTTACTATCCCCACGTAGATGCAGTGGGATACTCCCGCTTTTGGCCGACACGCTGACTAACATTTTTAATCACTCCTTTGAGAGTGCCTCTATTCCTAGCAGTTTGAAGCTAGCCCAGGTCAAGCCTATTCTCAAAAAGCCCAACAGTGACCCCTCCATCCTATCCAATTATAGACCTATATCCCTTCTGCCATTCTTCGGGAAAGTACTTGAACATCTAGTAAATAAACGAGTTACCACCCTCATTGAGACACATGCATTGTTTGATCCCTCACAATCAGGTTTTTGTGCCGCTCACGGTACGGAGACCGCAGTGATTGAGATAGTAGATAACATTTGGCTCTCCCTGGACAGAGGGGAGTCAGCCATTCTGGTCCTGTTGGATCTATCGGCGGCCTTTGACACCATCTCCCACAGCATTCTGAAACATCGGCTGTGGGAGATTGGTGTCAGGGGCAACGCCTTAGCCTGGTTTGAAGACTATCTCGCCGGCCGCTGTACTTATCTCAAAATGAACACCCTTGTATCCAGGAACATGCCTCTCACTGTGGGGGTGCCACAGGGGTCGATTCTTAGTCCCCTGTTGTTCAACCTATATTTGACCCCTCTGGCCAATAATATAAAATCCTATGGCTTCTCCACAGTGTCGTACGCAGATGATACACAGGTGTTAATCACCTGCAGTTCTCAGTTTCTTGACACCTGTGTTAGGTTCAAACAGTGCATGGTTCATATCAGCGGCTGGATGAATGAAAATAAGCTCCAACTCAATTATAGCAGCAAGACTGAAATCTTGCTATTTGGCAAGGCCAAAACCATTTGGTCCCAGGATTGGTGGCCTCACGAACTTGGACCCTGCCCGGAGCCTAAAGAAGTGGTGCGCGACCTGAACATTATGCTTGACAGTGCTCTCTCGATGAAAGCACATGTCAACCAAGTATCTGGTACTTGTTACGGAATACTTAAACAACTGCGCAAAATGTTTAAATGGCTTCCCCTAGAGGCAAGAAAACCTCTGGTTCAGGGGCCTATTATAAGCCGCCTAGATTATGGAAATGCTATGTTTGTGGCAATCAATAAGTGTGTGCTTACCAAACTTCAAATACTACAGAATGCGGCTGCCCAACTGGTACTGGGACTACCGCCGAGGTCTGCTTCTGCACCTAGTCTGAAAGAACTGCACTGGCTCCCCGTGCGCCAAAGATGTAAATTTAAAATCCTAAGTCTTACCCATAAACTCCTTTATGGTATAGGCCCTTCTTACCTGGCAAAAAAGCTAGTCTGATACAGACCTTCCAAAACCCTACGTTCTAGCTCGAAGTCCCTTCTTTCCCAGACTAAGGCGCGTACCTCCAGAAATGGATACAGGGCTTTCTCCTATCTGGCACCGCAATTATGGATCAAGCTGCCCTCCAATCTGTTGTCTCTCTCTAACCACAAGGTGTTCCGTAGGAGTCTGAAAACCTGGCTCTTTCCTAATTAATTCCCCTCTTAGACATTCTCGCTCCCCTTAAGGTTGATGCCTTCTTTCTGCCAAGCGCCCTGAGACCTCTTCTGGTGAATTGTTGCACTATACAAAAGCCTTTGACATTTGACATTTGGTCACGGTGTTGTCGTTTAAGCGGATTGAATTGGCATCACGCTTCTTGTACCCTAGTCCGGGTAGAGTGATATTGCAGTGCCCTCATTACGGAGTTCTCCCAATTCTCTGGCGCATCGTAAGGCCGAATCACGATCCCAGTAGTTTAGCAGTTTAGCTATTACTGGTCACGGTGGTGCACGTGGGATGGGCTTCGGTTCCAGTGAGTGATCGGCTCTCTCAACCACGAACATGTCTGAGAAGGTTTTGCGACCCAGCAAGGTGGTAAGTAGCTGTTTTGTAAATTGTTCTGCGTTGCCCATTGGGGTGGATTCCGGAAGGCCCATTATAGAAATGTTGCTGCTCCGTGAGCGAGCTTCCAGGTCCTCTGCCTTGTCCTGCAGGTTGGTGATGGCTTTAGCCAGTTGTCTCTGCACTTAGTCAGCCTTTGTGTGGGCCTCCTCAACCTCAGTGATCCTACGTTCTGCCATATCGACGCGCTCTTTTTGTTTATCCAGGCATTTGGACATTCTGTCCATGCGTTACACTAAAGAGTCCCATCAATTTTAGACAAAGTTATCAGTATTGCTGCAAACATTTGTTTAACCTCGCTGGTCTCTTCCTCCGAGGTGTGTACTCTGGGTCCGCAGAGCGTGCCCTCCCCGAGTCTTTGTTTCTGGTGGTTTTAGCGGCAAACAGAAGCTTGGTCTGCATTTTATCAACTCTACCCATGGCGTCATCCCCTCACTAGGTGGGTTTGGATGAACCGTCCCAGTTCCTAGCTCATAGATGGTGTTAGCTGTCGCTGTTTTGAGCTGTTGTC
Organism: Lissotriton vulgaris; assembly: GCF_964263255.1. Taxonomy (NCBI): domain Eukaryota; kingdom Metazoa; phylum Chordata; class Amphibia; order Caudata; family Salamandridae; genus Lissotriton; species Lissotriton vulgaris. The sequence continues at coordinate 1,995,453,139 of NC_141687.1, forward strand.
TGTGGGCGTGCTAGCAGGACTGAGCAGAAGAGTCTAACTTCAAGCCAACTGAGAAGGGGGGACAATCTCCGCTGGTGTTGGTGACCCCCCATGAGGGCGAGGTCCAGTAGAGGGCTTGTAGTCGAAGCACTTCCAGAGGGAATTAGGATGGCTTCTAATGCGGCGCACTTCTCCGAGGATTCTCGCATACAGCGAGGAAAGCGCAGGAGTCTATGCAGGGGCCGGGAGGCATACCATTGTCTAGAGGCGTCAAATGCACAGGCAGGCCTAGGTGTTGTGGCTCTTCACATGTCTAATCCTGCAGCTTGTGCATGTGTCAAGGGCGGTCTCACAGGTATGGGGCAGCCACCGGGGACAGGAGAAGTCAGCCGCAAGGACCGCCAGGTGCTGCCGCGCAATATCTCTGTGCGCAATTCCGAGGGCACACAAACTTCAGTCACGGTGCTCCCTATCGATGCCAGGACGCCACAGTTGTCGAGGGCCGTCGCTAGTGGTAGTCCGGGATCAGAGTCAGGATCGTCCAAGCAGTTCAGCTGTGAGAGGGTTAATATTGCCGGGGGAGGCCCAATGTCAGCCTACCAGGGCTGCCTGCAAATCGGGTGGGGGTCGCCACTCTGTTGTAGGCAAATGTGTGCCCCGCAGATAGCGCAGGAGGCAAGGTGAAGTCTGCAATCAGGGTTTAGCTTCCTTTAACACCGACACTTTGGAGTATGTAAGTCAGAGTAAGCAGGCCTTGTAGGTGGATGGCTTAGCAACGTTGCGCGTCTTGGCCAGTGGGCAGAAGGAGGGCATCCCAATTGCAGGGGGGCCAGAAGCATTGCTTTATGGAGGGCGTTCCGTGTGCACAGCAGTCGCGGCAGGGGTCCGGCAGCCCAGGGCTGCAAAAGAGTGATCGTGCGGCTCGTCCCCGCCTCCAACGCCACCAGCAGAATGCCGCCGTGGGTGAGACTGCCTCCACCCCCCGTCCTCGCAAGCAGGCCTCAACGTTGTTACTCGTCTTTACATGGGACCCCTCCGCTCCAGAAGGGCATCATTCAGCAGTTCTCTCTCATTAGGGTTAAAGGTCGGTGGTTTTGTGTAGTACAGGGTGCTGTGTGGAGCTAACAGCTCGCAGAGCTCTTTCTCTACACGGCCATCTTGCGCTGCAGCAAGCTCCGTCCCCCGATTCCCTTCAGTCTTTTTCTTCCCTCAGCAGAAAACAGTTTCTTGCTGAATTCAGCCGCAGAAACTTTAGTTGATTCTGATTGCAATAATACAGCTGCAGAATGAAATGTGGCATTTGAAAGATATCAGCCTTCTATTCATTCTATCGGGAAGCAATTCCTAAAATGAAAATACCCCCAGCAGCCAGGAAGACAGTTCATGCTTGCACGATGTACATCAAGTTTGAGCAGTGTTCATGTAATGAAAAGTAAAAGAAGTGCATTATTAGCCATTGCTTCCATGAGACCTCTCCTGTTTCTAAAGCACTGTGCTTGTACTTGCTGCAATACGGTTTATACAGCAGTATTGTAAGATAATGGAGGCTCTGTGGAGGGGAAGTTTGTTGTTTTTGGCTGTATGAGCCTAGTTCACCTCCTGGTGCAGCGCTTTCTAGCAGTTGGGCAGATCAGGTAGTCGGCAGTGCTGGAGATGGTGCCCACACTGCTCCTGTGTGTCCTGCCAATAACTATGTAGCCAAGCTCAAAGTGGCGGGCCGTGCTCCAGAAACAATGCCCTTAGAATGGAAAACACTAAGGAAAGGCTAGTCTGTTCTTCCTTCCAAGCTGTAGTGTTTCCTTGGTATTTATGGTATTCTACCGAGAAGTGTAAAAGTATGATGAGACGTCTAGAAATCAACTTGCAATCTTCATTGGCCATGTTGGAAAAGCTTTTCTCTTGCCGCAGACTTCATGCGCAAAAGAAGGAGAGCCATTAGTAAGACAATGCATGCATTGGGGTGAGCAGAGCGGCAAAGAACTGCATGAAGAGTGTATTCTTTAAAATTAAAATACACTTCTAGGTTTATTATTGGCAACAATTTTTCATCGACCTGGGGTGCGATGACGGGTTAAGCAACGAAGTGGGAGGAGGATGGGCATGCAATCCTCTCACTTTGAGGTTTGAGGTAGAAAACTAAACAGGCGCCTTACATTTGATCTCGGCCTTTGAATGCACATCAAATGTGACAAGATATGAACAAACAAAGCAGAGCAAATTAAACGAGTGCTCGTGTGAAGTGCTATTTTGCAGTCGTGTCTACAGTGGAGCTCGAAGTGAGTGAAACCATTGTTTGAAGTGCTCAAATTCAATAAAAAAGTTGTTCCAAAAAGAGCTGCTTTAAAGGGAGCTGTAGATGGATAGTAGTAATTGGTCCCTTCTCTCGGTGAGGGCTAAACAAAGGAAGAGGTATGACGCATGCCAGCTATGGAAACATGGGGAGAAAGAATTGGAGAGCGATGATTCAGCCAGAAAATAGGTAGCCTATGGACGGGCTGAATCCCACAAAGTATATAAAACGTGTCTCTGAAGTCAGTGCATATGCTGTCTAGAGACTAGACGAGTCGGGCGGAAACCATTCCGACCAACTCGGTTTCAGAATGGTTTCCAACCCACTCGGGTTCAGGGAGTCTGACCGGCCCATTAGGATGTTTCTGAACACCGTTCGGTCAGACTCCCATTGACTTCAAAGGGAGGCTGTGTTTGGACCGACAACTGAGGCTCCCATTGAAAATTGGGGTGGTCGCGGATAACCTTGCAACCTGTGGGTGCGCCCCTTGGTGCCTGCCACACCATGCATGGTTAGAAAGGGGGGACCCATGGGAAACCCCACAGGCCCCAACTAGAGGCCACCAGGTGAAGGTGGGCCTTCTACGGGCCCCCAAATTTGGATTCCATCAGCCGGTCCATGTCGGACAGACCAATCAGAAAGGCTGTCTGAATCCAACATCATAATCACTCAGTTGGAAACGCGGTCTGTATAGAGGTATGAGTCGGCTCCGACCGACTTGAAGTTTCGTAATGCCGTTCGGACACGAGTCGGAACCCAGTCAGACAGTCTGAACGGTTTCCAAACATCATAATCGGTCGGTCCGAAATGTTTCAGAGACTGTTCGCAATAAGGATTTCACCAAGGATTCGGACAAACTGAATGCTGTTCGGAGCCTTTCTGATAGACATCGTAATCGCCCCTATGTTGGAATTCAGGAAACTCCTGAGTAAAAGTGAGGTTTCAGTAGCTGTGCAAAAAAGAAGTCATACTTATTGAATTATATTACTTTGCAATCTATTCATTTTGCTTACTGTTCTCTGCCACTTTGCTTACTGAACAACTGTGATAGTACTCCTGTGTCTGACTGAATCAGTATGTAAAATCAGCACCTTTGAAGCTAATATTAAACTGGATTCTCAAGTTCCAGCGTGCTGACATTAAGAGGCATTCCTCCCGGGGTCCCATAATGCATTTGGTGCTTCAGTGGACTAGTCCTCAAATTGTAGAACATACTTCGGTGCCGATGTGCCCATGTGTGGGAGGTATAACTATATCATGATGCTCAATGCAAAACTTACAAAGTTCAGTCCACTCTTTAAGAGTAACCATTCTATCCGTTTTTATTCTTGGTGTGTACCATCATTTTAAAAAATCGCAATATATCATTATACGTATATTATAAATTCGCACTAAAAAGTGAACGTTGATCTTTCCAAACATGTTACGTCACTGTCCATGTATTGCACTGTAGATTATAAACAACCAAATAAATCATTAAATGTTGTAGAACATTAGTATAAACAGTCTCTCTCAAAAGTAACAGCAGGGGATTCGAGTCAAGATACATACTTTTTCAGAACTGGACTTTTGTTGCAGTGTCACAGAGATGTATGTAAATTGGATAGCGAGTTTCTGTGCTCATTACAAAGGAGTTTAATAGTTATGCCTCCTACATGCTCAATCACTGGTTAGATATGGATTCTCTTCATCACTGTTCAATGTTGGATTATGCCACTATGATTGGCGAGTGCACTCGGGGTACATTAGTGTGTCTTCGGCCTTTCTTACTTGCGAAAACTCCTATACATTGATTGTTTTGGACAGCAGATGAAGTGGTAATAATAGTATTTGGAGACAATATATATATATACTTCAACAGTATTAGACCAAAAATACACTTGATAGTAAACATGCAAACTGTATGCATCACATTTTGTAGCAGAGAGATTCCCAATTCAGAGTGAGATTGAATCCCATGGTCACTGGTTTAAAGTCTGTGGCTTTATTTGATTAAGAAGTAACTTGACACAAACTTTACCCTCTACCTCTTTGGAACCCTCTTGGAGCCAAGGCTCCAAGTAGAGTTACAAGATTGCCGCTTTACAGAAGGCACGAGCGAATTCTTGAGCATGTAAGCAACCATTTCTATGTGCAATTTACATACGCCCTGGTGGAGAAAAAAAGAGCTAGAGAGATAGTTGCCTATGGTAATGTTAGCATCAGACATTTTTACTTCATTGTTTTGCTTGATTAATCATACTTCCTAATAATGATTTCCCTAGACATAAGGCATAGTCATATCTACTGTAACTGTCAACAGGAGAGTGGTCTCAACTTTGCCCCCAGAGCAGGAATAATCAACCTGAAAACTTTGATAAATACATGGCTTGTCGAGGCCAGTGGGAACAAATATACCAGGGTGTTGATGTGTAGACATGTTTAAATCATCCGGGTGATGTATATGTGGCTGTGGTAGGGAGCCACTAGTGTAATAGCTGGATTCTAAATCAACGCAGAGCTCTGCAAGACCAGCTGTAAACTACACTAAAAACAACACCAAACTGACCAGGGGTTAGGCGTATTTGCTTCCCACTCAGTCCCCCTCATTCTCTATGCATGCGTTATTCCCTCGCTTTCTCATTCCTCACATCTTTCCCTCTTCCTTTTGTCCCTGAATGTCTTGTTTTGCATTGTCTATCCTTTGTGCTCAAAGAAGCATCGATTGCGGAATTCCTCTTTTCCTGGTTCTTAATGGAATATTTTATTATTAGGAGCAACTTTTGCTCCATTTTGCATCCGTTTTCATACATTGTCCTTGTTCACCGCAGCCTGTCACGACAGACAGGTTATCAGCATAGCATAGATATATGTTAATTATAGCAGTTCATTAATCAATGGCTCTTGCTCCTGACTTCCCCTCTCTAACGGCTTGAGGGGAGGGTGAATCATAGCACAAACTCATCTGTAGGTCAGATCGCTAAATAAGAAATGATGGGTGGATATCGGAAAATACACTGATTATTCACGTGGGTGTTACATGAGTTACAGATGTCCCTTCAAGAGGCATTTGTAACTAGCAACGGGGGTCTTGTGTCCAGTCTAATGCAGACATTTCATGTTTGCAAATAAGAAGACAACGCTAAATTTTAGTGACCATGTGCTGCTGAATGCACACATATCTAGCAGGAAATTTTGAGATAAACGATGTGGCCACGAACCATCATTTTTCTTCTTTCCTAGGGTTGGCAGGTTTAAACAGGTCAAAGGTTAATGACGTTCATGTGAGGGAGCAGCTAAAAAGGGACATTTAATTAATAACTGCCTTCATAAGAAGGTCAGCAAAAATATTCTGTGTTCATCCTTGCATTTGCTGTTGTATCCATGTTTTCGATTTAATCACCAATTTTGCAGTCAGGGACATCTTAAGGATTTTGGGGGCCCTGGGCCAAACGTATCTTGGGGGCCCCTGTTGGGAACAGTTTTGAATTCATGATTCAATTTCAGTTCTTTCATGCAGTCTTTGGCCAGATAACTAACAGGTACACTCGTCCAAATTCTAAATATGTTTCCATCAAATATTCATGGGTAGTGATGTGTGTTTTCGATATTGTAACACAACAGTAGCTCACTAATATTGCTGCAAATAATCTCTGTGACACCCACCCATTTCTTATATGTGAGGTCCTCTTTTGATCTAAAAAACTTTTTTAAATGGATGTTGCATGAAACATATATACACACAATTTTTCTGCAAAATGTCTGTAATAGACTCTCACATATCGCCCACAATAAAAAAAAAATGAAAGGAAAAATGGCATTTAAAATAATCTGTTTAAGAATTAGTAAATCTCATCAGGGCAAGACTCTCTGCAGGACAGACCTGGCTCTATCATGGGGCCCCCTGAAAGACTGGGGCCCTGGGCCAGAGCCCACTTTGCCCATAACTTAAAACGTCTCTGGTTGCAGTGGAGATTTATACATGTATATAAACATCAAGAACAATAGTGGCAGAGTCTGTTATTAATATTCAATTTTTCTTAACTCGTTTTCATAATTTTTATTTTTGGCTTCAATTAAACTTCCATACAAACATTTGCTGCAACCTTTGGAAGGGGTACAATTTTTGTAGTAACCTAAAGTAATTTTGAAAACTAAGGAGAGTAGAGAAATGTGATGGAACAAAAAGTGTTCATCATAGATTGAGACAATTCAATTGTTTGTGTAGTTCTACATTACTGCTGTGTAGTGGTGGTACAGTGGTAGGGCTGAAGCACATTTGTGAATGCGCATTATAAAGTTACAAGCTCACAACCTCAAAACATGATTTGTTTAGGATGTTTATATTTTGCTGCTCTGTGCATTGTTCTTGGCTATTTCTATTGTTTAGAACATATGAGCTCATTTATTGAAATCGTAAGTGGTTTGTATTTGGACTGAAATATTAATATCAGTGAAACTTACCAAATTTACAGAAAATGTAAAGAAAAATCTACTTTTTTGCTGTTTCATTAGTCTTTATATCATCATATATATCGTTGTGTCGGTTCCACTTTCATTAATTTGTAAATTGTTGCTTGATGTCCTTAATTTCTATGATTTTGCAATTTTTATCTTTTGAATGTATGTTTACCCTGATATATTTCTCTTCCAAGTTTCACCTAGCTTTTCTTCCTCGACCCTTACATCATCCTGTTAAGGTGTCACGTGTTTCCCAATACACTTTTTTAGGTCTCGCCAAGCGTTGCAGCGCGAATGCGCTGTCATCGCTTAGCAAGACATGCTGTATACACTATAGTGTGTAAGCTTCGCGGAAGCTCCGCCCCCTCTCCAGCCCATCTTCTTCATTGGCTTAGGTTATCAATGCTGCCTTCCAATTGGTTTTAAGCTTGTTAGTCCCTCCCTATGACAGCCATGTCAGTCATTTGTATCCTTCCATGGCACCTGCCCCTTTGCAGCACAGACTACTTTCTTCCTGTGCCCTCCTCCCGCATTACGATGCCTTCTCTCCGTCCCCCCGTGCCTTGTCGCTCGCACGCATTGCCATTTGCAATGCAATAGGTCTTGCGTAAAGGCGAGTCCTATTGTATTGCCAATGCTTGTTTAAATGCGTTTTAGAGTACTTTACCTGAGCACCGCTGATGTTACACAATGACACCTTTGTGCCCTGCATTAACCTCACAAGACAGTGAGAGTCTCCTCCATGGCTGCCATTGGTGAATTTTTTAAATGGGTATTATACAATTGGCTGCACTTAATGGTGGCTTTTTTGCAAGTGCTTCTTGCTAGGAGATGTTGCTGCTTTTTGAGCAGCGCCCAAGATAGCAAATATCAGGGGCCGGAGCAGCAGCAGCGGGGGGAGATCCTGAGCCGGAACAGCAGCTCCTGCCACCCAGTGCAGCCCCAGCCCCTCCGGATCAGCACCTACCGGAGCCCCGCAGCACCCCAGAGCAGTCACCAGGTGAGACTATCCACATGTTATCCTCAGAGCAGGCATCACCTGTTTGCAGCGGATTGGACTCACTCTGGATGCGATCATCTATGCCTCACTGGGTGGGTGCCTTCTTTTCTCTCTCGAGTTATGAGGAGTGCATCTTTCCCTCTGGGGTGGCAGCGTCTGCTTAGGTGTGCTGTGCTACCACCTCACCAGCCTTGCCAAGTCCCAATAATCTTGTTTTGTTAGTTACGGCTTTATTTTTTCATTTGTTACAATTGCAATTGCTTCACCAGCTCTTTATTAAATAAACATCACCTGCTGCTGGGCTTTTCTGCTTTTCAGATGTCCCTACAAGCTTTACATTACTAAGCGAAGTGTTAGCCACAGAGCCACGAGCAGAGCACACATTCCAGCAGCCCGGCGAGGTGAGGGAGCCCCCGAGCCCTTCTCTTCTCCACTTCTCATTCAGCCCCCTTCTTCCGCTCGCCACCCTCAATAACTCCGTTCTCTGTCCAGTCCAGTTTTGTCTTCATTATTTTTACATTCGGTATTTTATGTGTTGCAGCGTCTAACTTTTATTTCTTAGTTATTTTACTTTTTCTATGTGGTCATGTGAAGTGTTAAACTCTCATTACTCAGGTGTTTTACATGCAATGTTTTATCATGTTGCCCTTCACCGTTGTCTTTTTTTCTGAATTTTGCAATGATTGTTTATTGGTCATGAAAGGTCACGAGCACAGCTGGGACTTTTGAAGAAAGTCTTCTGATTTTGATTTTGACTTCAGTTCATTTTGCTGCTTCAACTTGTATTTTTAACTTCTTTTCAACAGTATCTAGAGAATTCTCTTGTGCCCTATTCTACTTAATGTTGAGGCATTGTACATGTTCAGTTCCTGTTAGTTTTCTCTTATAAGGGGGTTTTAAATATATATATATAAAAACAAATGTATGTCTGTCTGTTTGCCATGAAACTTTGGGAAGTTGTTGAGTACACTCCCGCAAAGGTTTCTGTCAATGTGTTTTCTAAAAATCTCCCCCCCAGGGCCCTCATAATCTTTCGAAGACTGAAATAGACAGCGAATTTGCGAGCATCGTCAACAGTTATGACCCCCAAACGAAATCGATTGGTCAATCTACATCAGAAGCACGAAAGAAAAAGGCATCACGAGCTTCAGAAACAGACGAGCAATGGGAAGCAAGATTAGTAGCTGTTCGAATACAAACTGCTCAAACCTGTAATTCTCAAACGAACGAGCAATGAGAATCAAGAATGGAAGCCGATCTAGTACGCACGGCTCAAGCCCGTTCTTCTCAAACGAACAAGCAACAAGAATCAAGATTGGAAACAGATCGATTATGCACTGCTCAAGCCCGATCAAATGAAACAGGAGAGCAATGAGAATCAAGATTGGAAAATGATCAATTACGCACTGCTCAAGCCCGCTCGAATGAAACAGGAGAGGAATCAGAATCAAGATTGGAAGCCAATCAAGGACGCACTGCTCAAGCCACACTTAGAAATGTTTTCAAAAATAAAATGAATAAGTTTCAATAACAATGACACAATTTAAATTGAATGTTATCGTAACGAGTTTCCTTGAATTTCCTTTCTTCTGAGATCGCAGCAACGCACGACGGGTAAGCTAGTATGTAATAAGACGCACATGACACTAAAAACCTTAAGCAAAAACACCAGTGAACATTTCCTGGTGAAATAAATAACAAATACTGCCCTCACAACAGTATTATGAGTTTCTATGCATTAATATTATAAGCAATTATGTTAACATTTTATAAAAACAGGTCATTCACAGACCCCATTGCTGCGAATGACCTGCATTCTTGACTTCTAATGGTGTCTTTATGGGGCCCGGGTCAAGCCATCAAATATCTATGACAGTTGCCAAGGGAAATCTAAGGACTGGTGGTATGTGTTTGCTCCATGCGTGCTTCCCCACACCTGCTGTTACATTAAGGATTTTGTGTGTGTGAGAGAGATTATCCTTATTTTAAACAATTTTTTAATCACACTGCAGTTTGGGATAAAATTACCCTCCATAAATATAACATGGGAGCTACTTTGATTCATTTTTTACTCCACTCACCACATGGGCACCAAGTGGCATACGTGGATGTTTAGTTTAGCAAACAATACAATACCAGATAATTCACCAACACACAAATCAAAACCAACCCAGCATATTACACGCCACATAATACCACTCAGTACAACATAATTCAACTCAACATAATAAAACACTCCGCACCATGCCACATAATTGCATCTGCATAATTTCACTCCACACCACACTATTCAACACAACACATTTCCATTCTCTACCACATAATTTGACAACAAACCATATAATAATACTCAACAACACAATTACGTAGCACTACACATACATCCACTGCATACCACATAATCACACATCATACCACAACATTCTACAAAACCCCACATATTTAAACTCCATTACATAACACTGCACAACACAAAATAACATTCCACATAATTATTACACAACTAACTAATCCAGTCCAACACATATCATTTCACTACACAAATCCACTCCACACCACACAATTCCATGCCACACAATTACACAACTAAGTAATCCTATCCAACACACATAATTCTACTACACAAATCCACTCCACACTACACAATTCCACACAATCAATCAATCAATCAATACAAGTATGTGCTACTCACCCATGAGGATCTCAAAGTTCTAGAGGAGGGGGGGAGCAGCTACTGATCAAACAGCCAGGTCTTGAGAAGTTTCCTGAAGGTCAGCAGGTCCTGGGTTTGTCACAGGTGGGTAGGGAGGGTGTTCCATGTCTTTGAGGCGAGGTAGGAGGATGACCTGCTGCCGGTGGGCATTCGGTGGATGCGTGGGATGGTGGCGAGGGTGAGGTCAGCGGAGGGAAGCTGGCGGTTTGGGTGTAGAAGGTGAGTCGTTCATTGAGGTATACTGGTCCGGTGTTGTGGAGTGCTTTGTGAGCATGAGTGAGGAGCTTGAAGGTGAACCTCTTGTTGATCGGGAGCCAGTGCAGGTCTCTCAGGTGGACAGTGATGTGGCTGTGGCGAGGTATTCCGAGAATGAGGCGAGTGGAGGTGTTTTGTATGCGTTGAAGTCTTTTCTGGAGTTTGGTCGTGATTCCCGCATAGAGGACGTTGCCGTAGTCCAGCCTGCTGCTGACGAGGGCTTGGATGACTGTCCTTCTGGTTTTGTTGGGGATTCATCTGTAGATCTTGCGGAGCATTTGGAGGGTGTTGAAGCAGGAGGAGGAGGAGCGTAGCCGGCCACCAGAAGTCATCCCATGCAGAGGGGGTGGAGCCGAGGATGAGGACCTCCGTCTTGTCAGAGTTCAGTTTCAGGCAGTTGGTCTTCATCCACTCTGCGTGGAGGTTGGATTTGGCGGTGGCCGGGTCCTTGGTGAGGGAGAGGATCAGCCGGGTGTCGTCGGCGTACAAGATGATGTTGAGGTGGTGCGCTCGGACGATGTTGGCGACAGGTGCCATGTAGATGTTGAAAAGGGTCCGGCTGTGGGATGATCCTTTGGGTATGCCGCAGGTGATCTAAGTAGCTTCGGATCGGAATGGGGGAGATGGACTGTCTGTGTTCTGATGGTGAGGAAGGAGGTGATCAACTTCATGGTTTTGTCGCGGATCCCTGCATCATGGAGGTGTGTGAGCAGGGTGTGGTGGCAGACGGTGTCTAAAGCAGCCGAGAGGTCTATGAGAATGAGGGCCACGGTTTCATCGTTGTCCAGCAGGGCCCTTATGTCGTCGGTGGCGGCGATGAGGGCGGTTTCGGTGCTGTGATTGCTACGGAAGCCAGATTGGGAAGAGTCCAGGTTGTTGTTCTCCTCAAGGAAGTTTGTCAGTTGTCTGTTGGTGGTCTTCTCAATGACTTTCACCGGGAATGGGAGCAGGGAGATGGGTCAGAAGTTCTTGAGGTCGTTTGGGTCCACCTTTGGCTTCTTGAGTGGGGCGTTAATCTCAGCGTGTTTCCAGCTCTCCTGGAAGGTAGCGGTCTTGAAGGAGCTGTTGATCATCTTCTGGAGTTGGGGTGCGATGACGGAGCTTGCTTTGTTGAAGATGTAGTGGGGGCAGGGGTCGGAAGGTGTTCATGATTTCCTTGCTGTCTTCGTCGTTGACATTGTTCCAGGAGAGCAGGAGGTCGGTGTGTTTGGTAGGCGTCAAGTCAGGGGTTTCGGCATCTGTTGTCAGTGTCTAGGTGTCGAAGCTGTCATGGATGTCTGCGATCTTGCGGTGGAAGAAGGTGGCCAGGGAGTCGCAGAGTTCTTGCGACAGCGGGATGTCATTTGAGCTGGGGGTGGCGAGTTCTTTCACGATGTTGAAGAGCTCGTTGCACACCATTACACAAATAACTACTCCAATCAAACGCACATAATTCCACTACACACCAAATACATACACTCCAAAACACATATGTAACAGACATTATCATTCAAGTTGGCAATAGCTCTAACGCAAATAAATGTGAGACCAATTGCATTTCCAATGCTTGTCTTTTGTGGTTTGGCTAGTACATATGAGTGCTTAGTGAAAATAACAAATTGTAGTTTCAGAACTAAACATGTAGACGACTGGAAAATACAATCTGGCATTTCAATGGGGAAAACTATGGGGCATGTTCACAAGGAGCCATCGCCGAATTAAACAGCACTTTATCGCAGCAAAGTTGTGATAAATTTACCCCACCATTCACAAGCAGGTGCAAACAGCCCACAGCACCAGTTTTCCCGCGATAGCAGCCGCAAAAACATCGCCACAGAGGACCCAGCAACTATCTCTAATGAGATGCAGAGTAGGCGTCCCAGTGCAAAAACCCACGACAACACCACACTCAACATTCACAACGACCAGACAGATCAGTGATAAGAACACAAAACAGGCGATAAGGCACGTTAGCAGCAGGAAATTTACACCTGCTCTGACCTGGTGTAAAGACGGACGGCAGCCTGCACCACAATAGAGAGCACAGCCCAGGGCGTCAGCGGAAGGGCAACAGATGCCATGAACCCACACATCATGCAGGCCGGACACCCAAGAAGGCCACACCACCCACCTGGCACCCCCCTGGACAGCCACTGAGGCAGCACACACAAATAAAGCGGCCCCCCAGGAAATTCACCTGCCTCACAGGCACAACACCTGCCATTTTCACTGTCCACTACAGGCTGAAAGGGACAACCATCCTACGCATCCTGGCCATCATCGCCCAACAGGCCAATGGCACCAAAACAGCGGAAACCAACATCCCACCCCACACCAAGCTGCTGGCTGTGCTGCACCTGTTGGCCCCTTGCACACCCCAACCAACACCTGCCAGAGTCGACAGAGTCTCACAGCCAGCCCCATCCAAGCCCCCCACACCTGTCCTGGACATCACCATCGCCCTGGCACCCCAGGCCCCATACGTCCCACACAATGCGCAGGAACCATTGGAGACCTAGCAAGGACCATACGCCATAGCCGAATGCAAGCATATGTAGAGGGCAACCACAGGAAGCGCCACAGGAAGCACACGTCATACATCAATGTGCAGGCAACATCACAACACATGGGACCTTCACCAATGTCGCCTCCAAATACACAGCCAGTGTGCATGATCCCTTCACCCTCCAACAGTCCATCGGCAACCAGCCATCCCAGGATTGCACCAAGGGAAATGCACAGCCCCTTGGCAAGTTCTCAATTAACACCCCACTCACCTCAACTCCATAAGAATGCAATCCACAACTCTGGCAATGCACACCTCAATGGCATGGCACCTCAGCCACACAATATCCAAATGCGGAGAGAGGTGGCAACCAGGAATGTGTGAAGGATGCAGTAGAACCATGATTGGCAAATTACACAATACCAAGAGTGGTGGCGAAGTGCTGGACGGACCACAGTATGCAGAACCTACCCATATCCACGGCAACATACACCTCTGGTGTATGGAGTGTAGTGGAGAGTGGAAGCAACCATGTCACCCCAGCCAGTGGGGTCCTCGTGGAAATGTTGCCTGTTATGCCCTGCATAAGCGTGATCAGAGTGGGATGGGCCGGCGTACGCCAGGCCAGCGTAGGGGTGTGAATAAAAAGCACATAGCCCTGGGTGTGGTCCTCTTCTGGAAAGCTCAATGTCTCTGCCAGGGCAGCGCCTCCCACCCCGCCACGAGGCCCACGCCGTTCTTGTTTGGGGAGTTGCCTGAGATCCTGTGCGCCTGCCATGCCCCGATTCGATTAACCACAAACCCATCTGGGCAGACCCTACTTAGCCAGGCCACACTGATCAGCATCCGACGACGGCGTGCATCACGGAAGGCTCACCACGTGCCTGTGTAAGGTCCACGCCCGAGGGCCCGTACCTGGCCAGGCTTTCAGACCATCGCTGTCCCCCCGATGCTGTCCCCACATTACTCCATCCTCATTGACATATTCTACCGGTGTCCTCTGTGGCCCAGTGGGTCCAATATGTGAAACTGTGTCATGGCTCCTGCATGTCAGTGACCCCAAATCTGGGACAGCGGCCACAGCACAAACTACCCCCACCGATCAGTGAGGCATAGTCCCATATGGGCATCTGTTCAGCCGTGCTGCCACAAAGCCTGTCCAACGCCAGCTAGTGACACGTGGATGAGGGACCAGAACTATCCTGCGGACCAGTAAGTCTCACATTCAGCACCTCGTCATGAATCACAAATGGCTGAGTCCACATAAGTGGTCGCACGAAGAGGAGTAAGAGGAAGATGTGGCTCAGTCCGGACGAAAGCCGGGTCACAGTCACAGAGGTGACCGAACACATGGTGCCACTGAACCTGAAATATGCAGGCCGGTGGAGCCACCAACCTATGCCGGCGACTCTCGGTGAATGGCTCATGCTGACTGCTGCCTCCGGCTTATACTGCGGTCCAGTAGGTCACAGAGTCATGATTTTGCTATGGCGAAGTTCATATCAATGCACCGGCATCATCCCAGACTGCATCCCCACTCAGCCCTGGTTGTGCTAAGTCTGTTCCCTGACATTCATGGATACTCTCTGGTCGAACTTTGGTGGCGTCTGAGTCTATGACTAGGGGGCATGTTTTCATCCTCATGTAGCTGATACCGAATTGACGGTGGCAATGAGGCTCTTGCATTCCACTCCTCCATTTGCAGCTTTAGATAAAATCAAACATTTCGGCGTCTTGCCCTGGTGGACACCTTCCACTGTCCCCCAAAACCCTCTGCAACATGCACCTCGGACATTGATGGTGAACCGCTCTGGTCTCATGGCCCATCTGATTGCACCACATGTCACCTTCCTGTGGCTGGGCGCCTGTGCCCGCTGCAGTGCATCCGGGGCCACTAACTCTGTGCTGGTCAAGTCCGGGACCTCTTCTCTGGGGACATTGGATGGGCCCTGAAGCATAGGCCATGGGGTCATCAACGCCAATTCTCTGTGGACTTGCACTGTATGCAGCCTCCAGGTCCGAATTTGGCCCACCAAGGCTCACACACCAAAGCAAATCCAGACCAGCCAGGACGTTGCATCACCGCAGGAGGCACACACCACCATCACAAGGACCACCTGCAACCTCCATCTGCCGGAGTTGAAATGGTGGTCCTGACAGACTTACAGAGTTGCTCATACCTGTCGTGGATGCCATCATCGGCCTGATGCCCTGCTCAGCACTCCAGGTGCCAGTGACTCAGTACACCGCAGGCCTTTGTCCATTGCTGATGGAGTTATATGCTGCGGAGCGGTTGCGCAGCTATGTCACCTCAAACAGTGTGGGGGCCCGAAGACATTGATGAGGAAGATGTTGCAGGTCTAACACACCCCACTGCTACTGCATCAATTACATACCTAAGGACAGAATCCGAGACTTTTTCTTCTCATGATCGCGCTCATCTCCAGTATCCCATCCCCAGTGCACTGCAGCTCATGGACACTTCTGTTTGCATGTTGGCTGTCCTCTGGACTTTCTCCAGCTCACTCCATGTTGCTCAGCAGTTGACTCTGTATTGCATGTGTTTTCTGTTTCCGTTGCACTGGTGTCCAATGTTCAAGTAGTTGCCAGCAGCAGACTTTCCGTGCGGAATGGCTTACACTCACCCCACACACATCCAGCACAGGCAGCACTGCACATGTGGACCTGCCTATAAAGGGGCCGGGCGCATGTGCCCGTAGCCAGTTTAAATGATATCTGCATGTGTCCCTGTGGTCTTGTAGTATGCATGTGGGCCCTGGGCCCTACGACATTGCATTGTGCTGTGTACATTGGAGGCAGATGTGTCACCGCAGGTAGCGGGTTGGAGCTTGGACATGTGGCTTCATTGTCACCCACTCAATTCATAAGGGGAGTGGCCAGGGCCGTCATACGCAGAGCCAACATGGGTGTGTGACTGCAATGTGAGAACCCCTGGGCACGGTTCTGTACAGTGAATGTACCTCTGCATTTGTCTCTATGGCAGTGTGGGTCTCCTTAGTGGGATGTTGGTGGGCCCTAAGGGTGATAAACACCAACATATGTGTCCTGGTTTGCATTCCATGGGTTTGGCCCCCACCAACACCAGTTGGGCCACCTCCTTTTGGCGTGCTGACACGTGGCATTAGGGTGCCATGTGTGGGTGGGTGAAGTGTTGTGAACCAGCTGTGCTTGCGGGTGCTTCCCACTGTGTGGTCTGTTGCAGGCTGGTGTTCTCCTCTGAGTAGCTTTGTTGTCCGGATCCTGGTGGGGGTTGCATGGGATATTCATGTGCTGGTGTAGGGCATCGGTGTCGACCGAGTGGTGGTTCTCTCCGGCATCACTGATGTGTTGTATTGTTTGCTCTGCTGCAGGTGCTCTGTGCCACTCTGCAATGTGAAGGGGAGGTGTGTGTTGCCTTTGTGTTGACATATATGTTGGGGCATTGTGCTAGTTTGCATTCAAAGTGTATGGCAGTGTACATTCTGACTGTTTGGGGGTGCTGGATTCTTCTGCAGGTAAGTGTACATTTGGACTACATGACTGATGTAAGGTCGTACGCATACATTTTGATTTCACTGTTTCAGTCTCTGTCGGATGTAGTGGGCATGTTTCTGTCCATGTGCGGAGCCAGTTATGTCCTCTGTCCTGCAGTGTCGGCTATGCGCATTGTTCCTCGTTGTCGTTGATGTGGGTGTGCTGTTCGTGCTATGCGTGGGTGCTACAGTGTGCCAAGGAGATCTGGGACATGGTCCAGGGGGTTTGTGGGTGTGCAGTGTGCTACGCATCATTGTGCATGGATGCCATTGTGCCCATCTCCCCCTGTCCCCCCATTCCCTGTTCGTTGCACTCCCTGTTGTGTTGAGCAGTGTCCGTACTCCCTGCTCCTTGCACCGTCTCCACACTGATGACTGTGTCCTGGGTTTCCTCCAGCTCCTCTGGTGGCGCTGTACTGCCACCTCTTATCGCCATTGCAGCCTTCCTGTTGGCATCGGGTTGGTGCCTGGTTTAGGTTGTCACGTAATGCTGTTGCCTATTGGCCTCCTGGATTGGCCTCCTCAACACTCCAACTGCATTCCAGGTGGTCTGCTTTAACCCTGGGCGTAGTTCACGTAGTAGTGCTACGTGTAGCTATGCGAAGTGCACTTTGCACTACGCAAGCTATGCGTAGCTACGCGAACTGCCTAGTGCACTGTGCAAAATGCTGTAAAAACTGATTGCACAGTGCCAGATGCTTGTCCGCACAGTGCAATCAGTGGAAACCGCATCTTGCACAGTGCAAGCGGCCATTTTATGCAGCTCGAGTAGATTACTACTCGAGCTGCAGCTTTCTCAATGCGGATTGGTAGTTTCACAATGCGAGGGGTCGCGAGCATACGCGACCACTAGCAATGAGAAACCTGACTTCCCCGCATTGAGAATTTTGCCAGGAGTTTTTTTTTCACGCTCGCGATCGGCAACTTGATGTTGCTGATCGGGAACGAGGAAAAAGTCTCGCCGGGATGTAATTTTGCTCGCTCACGGTCGCCAACTTGACATTGAGCACCACCAGCAAGCAAAAAATGACCACTACGTGTGTTTTCACTGTGCTACGTGCAATTACCATAGTGCAAAGTAGCACAAACTTCATAAACTACGCAAGCATAGGGTAGTACTTTGCCCAGGGTTAGTCTGCTTGTGGGCCAATTGCTGGTGGTGTTCTGTGACCTCCGTGACGCTGGTCTTGTTTGCCTGCGTACTGCACCCCGTCCTCCTTTCCCTCTTCTCCTTGGCCTTCCCCAACCCCGTTGTTCCTTGCTGGTGTTCTGTGGGGGTTGTGGGGTTTGAGTTAGCCTCTGCGCTGGGTCAGGGTGCATCCATGCTTCTACGTGCTTTGGCTTGTTTCTGGTGTATTTTTACTGTGGTTATTATGGTGCATTGTCCTACCATACGTGTGGGATTTGCAGGCCTGTGGCTGGTTTTCGCTACTTTTTGTACCACGGTTGGCCTCATCGCAATTTTTTGCACTCGCGTATCGCATTTTTGTGGCTTGGCATTGATTTTCATGCGGACATTTGCAGCGTTATCTGGTGTCTATCACATGCTACCGCCTTGTGAATTCCACGTTGACACAGGGTTCTTTTCCCACAATAGGCTGCGATGTTGAATGTTGCGTTACGCTACTCTTGCGGAAGTTATCACACATTCTTGTGAAAATACCTCCATGTTTTATTAGTTGTGTGGAAGCATGTGCTAATTTATCCTAAATTCAATTTGTGTACTTCACAATATCTATTTAATAAAAACAGGCAATGAGTTGTTTCAGGCATACTGATTTCATTTCAGAATTATATTTAAAGCGGAAATATAAGGATAATTTATGGAGAGTTCATGCTTATTGATTATTTTTGGTTATTTGGTATAAGTCATCATCATCTATATTGGAAAAACGATTCTGTTATATCAGTATGCTGTCTGGTGCCTGATAATGTAAGATTGGTGCAAATCCTATAACCTCTGTGTACCTGAGCAGTGGAACGGCAGTATTAACCTCTAGGATTTTACTGTGCTCTATCTACATCATGTGATTGTGATACCTTTTGAGTTTTCCAATCTGCCATTCCCGAGCAGATTCTTAAAATCTACTTGAAAGGGACTGGATGGAAAATTGAGGTGAAGGAAGATGCTATATGAAGTCTGATAAATGATAGGCCGTGTACAATTCCACAATAAAATATAAAGGGGGATATTCTCAAGAACGTGTGATAATTATTGCAAAATTCACTTAACGCAACTTTGCCCATCACAGTCTATCATGGGAAAATAACGCTGTGTTAACGTTGTAATCTCAAATCGGTGGTACCATTCAGTAGTCTCACAATAACATGTCAAATGACCACACTAAAATGAATGCAACGCCTATAAAATGCGAAACACAAACGCGTAAAAAGCCGCGATGTCTTAAATCGCAATACAAAAATCAGTTCAAACCAGAGACAGGCCTGCAATTCCCACATGTCATGCGGGAAAATGCATTATAAAAGCACCGAAAAACACAAACAAAATAATTTAAACTGCGTAGCACCATGGTGGAAGCCGGAGCAAGTATAGATGACGACCAGAACCCCACAAGCCCCCAGGAGGACCAGCCCGGGACCTTAGGGTCACGGTAGGGCAAGGAGAAGAAGACGAGGGAGACATGTTTCAGTCCGCAGGAAAACAGGATCATCTTCACTGAGGTGATAGAACACCACCAACAACTGTTCGTCACTTCCAACATGTCATTGGCAAATAAAAATGCAATATGGCAGTCCATCCTGGAGAAGGTGAATGCAGTCGGAATGAGGAGGAGAACAATTGGAGAGGTCAAGAGGTGCTGGAATGATGCAAAGCGCAAAACCAAGAAGAAACTCGCTGACAACCATCAGGCAGCAATGCAGACTGGAGGTGGCAGTCCAGCAGAACACCAGGAGCTGGATGAGATGGAGGAACAGTCATCAGTGGGGAGACGGTGGCAGGAGTTGGGGGTTAGGACACTGCTCAACATGACCTGACACAACAGCAACAGGGTGAGTACCGAACAGGGACTGGGTGGACGGGGCGGGATGGGCACAATGGCACACATGCGCAATTTAGTAGAGCGCACTGCAAATCCACAAAGACTCTGGATCATGTCCCTGATCCCCTTGGCACATCTCAGCACACATACAAACAGCAAGTAGGCCCCCTTCCACTATGGGCAGAAAGGGGTCCCTCCCCACACAGCACAAATCTCCCAACCAACCATCCACACATGTTAAAACCAGCAAAGCTGTGTGTCTGTGAGCCACACTGATAATACAAGTGACACTGCATGACAAATAGCATGTCTGCAGTCCAATTATCATGACATGATGCACGCCACAACACTGAGGTGGCTGCATGTGGAACACATCCGGAAAGGAGCAGGTCACACTCTGACACATCCACGTGTACAAACAACCCCAAAATCCAAACAAGAGTCAAAATTAGCCAAGTCGGCAACATCTCAGCACTGTAGAAGCACGTAAGTCAAAGGCATACAGCTTCAAAGGGATAATGGACAGCAAAATCACAGCTGGAGGCAGCGACGGCTCGTGGAGGGAGTTACGGTGGGGCGAGAGGGTGGGGAGGGGGAGGGGCAGGGCGGAGGTTGCTAAAAACCGGCATATGGATAATTGCAGGTAAGTAAACAATTTAATTAATAAAACGAATTTCGTAGTGCGCCTTGCATCGCAAAATGCAATGCAGTGCGAGCTACGAATTTCGTTTTATTAATTACATTGTTTACTTACCTGCAATTATCCATATGCCGGTTTTTAGCAACCTCCGCCCTGCCCCTCCCCCTCCCCACCCTCCTGCCCCACCGTAACTCCCTCCACGAGCCGTCGCTGGCTGGAGGGGTGATTCTCCCACAATGCAGCACACACACATAGCAATAACAGCACATCAACATTGACAACAATGTGGTACAAAGTGCAACACTTTCACTACAGAACAGAGTACACAACTGGTTCCACTTGTGCTTAGAAACTAGCCAATCACATCTGGCATAGCAGGAAACTGTGAGATGATAATGTACTTGTACAACCTCACATCCATGATGTAGTTCAAATGTACACTGTCCTGCATCAAATAGTCAGCTCCTCTCAGTTACAATGTACATTGTCATGCAGTCTATATGTAAACTTGAACAATGCGTCAACATACATGTCAACACAATGTTAAAATACATCTCCTCTTCACATTGCAGAGCGAAAATCAACACCTCCTGTGGAGCAGACCAGATAACTCATCAGTGATGATGAAGAGGACCTCCACACCTTCGACAGCGACCTCCTACAACAGCTCATGGACAGCTACGGCAACCCACCTCCAGCAGCAGGGCAGCCCAGTTGCATCGAACAGACCCCACCCCCTGCATAGACCACACTGCAGGAAGCACCCACCACCACGGCTGGCTCCAAGCACCTCACCGGGACACATCGCATTCCAAGGCCTGGTGTTAGACTGCCAGAAGGAGGTGGCTGAACAGGTGTGGGTGGGGTTCGACCCAATAGCAGCCAACCTAGATGACATAGGGGGGTGTCACATCAGTGACCACTTACACTACCTAACGGACACCCACAGTTCGCTCCATGATGTCCAACAGTCCATGCCTGACATCGCTGTAGTCATGTCTCTGAGAGCAGAACAACTGTCTAGTCAGAGTGGCCTCAGCGATGCCAGCCAAGAGTTGGCACAGATGCTGGGGATAATAGAGAACATGGAGCGGATGCATGCAGAAAGAATGGCTGCCATGGATGCACACCAGCGAAAAGTTGTTGGTATCTTCCATGCCCTGCAGATCCCCATCATCGCATTGCAGTCGCTGAAGAATGCTGCTGGTACTTCCACACACACATCTGAAGCCCCTGATGTGTCAGTGGCACACACTAATGCAGACCAAACATCAGCACCCACATGTCAGATAGATGACATAGAGGACGAAGATGCAGGTGATTCCACCTGTGTATTAAGTAGGAGCCAGTAGCAATCTACTTCACCAAATGCTCTGTATCAGCTTGGTTCTGCCTTCTGCATCATGCCCAATAACAACACCTCCCACTGTCCCCCAAAACACTCTGCAACACTCACCTCAAACTTCTA
The DNA here is from genome assembly GCF_964263255.1 of Lissotriton vulgaris. NCBI lineage: Eukaryota > Metazoa > Chordata > Amphibia > Caudata > Salamandridae > Lissotriton > Lissotriton vulgaris. Next base: position 1,995,474,944 of record NC_141687.1, read on the forward strand.
CATGGACTTCCATATTTTGTTTGCTTGCCAATGACACAGAAATCAGACTGCGGACTGTACTCTTCCTCTTCCGATGTACTTGTCAATCCCTAAATGACACTGGCAGGCACTCCACTGGGCTGCAATGTAATGTGCAGTTTGCATGGCCATTAACTGCTCCAGCTCCGACACACCATCGAATGTGTATAAATCATTCAAACTCACACAAATGTGTCATGTTCATAATCAATCAATTATGAAAGTATGGATGAATGTAAGGACATTGAGTGCACAAAAGGTACACCCTGGGAAATGAAAGCAATGCGCGTGTGTGACCGTGAGCGTCATCATCTGCTATGGTATCCCTCTTAGGGGGTGCATGCCGCATGCAAGACCAAGGTCGAAGGTGCAGATGTCCTTCCGCCTTAGCTTTCATCCCTAATGTTAGTCTGACTACTGCTTGCATTCTGGAAATGTGATGTGGCTTTTGTGCTGCAATTGAGGGTAGGCCTTATGCTTAGGGTGCACCAATTGCGAACACACACAACAGTTGGCATGTATGAGGCAGGAACCAGAGCGGTCTTGTGCTCTTTGTACAATCCCTTCGTGCGCGGCCGCCCTCCGTGTGCATGCAACATTGTTGATTGCGGGCCATGTAGCGCTGACACTGCGAGGAGACACACGCATCTGTTGGTTTCCTGTCCATCCCAGAAATTAACCACGCCCAGCGCCCAGGGATAATTATTCACACCCCTACGCTGTCCTGGCTTACTCAAAGCCAGCCCGGCTTATGTATTAAGGGGGGGACGACGACGCTACGTGTCCCAGTTTTTCCCCACTGCCGGAGGTAACATGCCTGCATCCGCCTGGCATATCACGAGACTAATTCATAAAGGGTCCATGACTTGCATTGAAAAGAGTCGGTGGCACTGGATACATTGCGGCCAGCACAGGCCTACTGCCACGGGAAGATGACTTTCGGTGCACTGAGGTAGGGGCACCTTCAGTGCTGAGCGGGTGTGCAACCTATAATGATGCAATGTCCTGGCGGTCCGGACTGGTAAGGATTTGTGTGAGCCCTGCTGGACCGCAGTCTAGGCCTGTGCCAGCTGGCATCAGGGGCCTACTGCCACGTGGCATTGCCTCATGGTTCACAGAGTAAGTGGCACCTACAGAGCTGAGCGAAAGTGTGCAGCCTGCGATGATGCCGTGCGCACTGATATGATCTCTGCCATTGCGAAATCAAGACCAAGAATCACGTGTGTGACCTGGTGTCTCGCAGTGCGGGCTGCATGATGTGGAGGCTGCCAGGGTTGCGGGCCCGGGCTTGGAGCTTGCACCGGCACGTGGTGTGCCCTCTTGGAGACACGCTGGTGGCAGAAGGTGAGCAGTGAGACCTGGGTGCACAGCGGCGGGCAATCACCGCTGGGCAGCGGGAGGGGCTGGGGTGCAGCAGCCTGTGTGCGCAGGGGCGGGCAATTGATGATGGCGTGTGCAATGATATAAACACTGCCATTCATAAATCTGGACTCTGTTTCAGATAAGGGACCTGGTGGACTTCAGTGTATACCGGCACATGGTTGGAGACACCGGTGGCAGCAGGTGAGCAGTGAGGCCTGGGTGAGCAGTGTCGGCACTCTCTCTCCCTCTCCCTCTCTTCCTTTCACTGTCTCTCTTTCTCTCTCCCTCTCTTGCTCTCTCTCTCCCTCTCTCTCTCTCTCTTTCTCTCCCTCTTTCCCGCTCTCTCCCTCTCTTCCTTTCACTCTCTTTCTCCCTTTCTTGCTCTCTTTCTTTCTCTTTCTTTCTGTCCTTTGATGAGCTCATGACACACTTCCTTATCTTGAATTTTGTCTTGCAGGCTGTGACCTACAAATTGTCCAGAGAAGACTCACCATGACTCTTCCAAATAGCCATGACTCTTCCAAATAGTTGGTTTGAGTTTAATTAGAATAAACAAATTTGTTTGAAAATTCAAAGATGAATGAATGTTTCTCCTTTTTATGACCACACATGAATGTTAACTATTGTAATTGTGCGACCTCAGGCAAATTGTTTTGTTCATGATTTTGTAAAGTTGATGTAAAATATCTATGTCCGGGGGGGGGGGGTGAGGGGGGGGGGGTGCCCGGGGTATGGCCGCCGGGGGAGGGCCTGGCGAGGTGGCGGTGGGTGTTGTGGCCCTCTTGGGTGTCCGAGCTGCATAATCAGTATCTCCGTGGCATCTGCTGTTCTTCTGGTGTGGCTGTAGGCTGGGCTCCCATTTCTGGTTTGGGTTATCGTCCGACTTAATACCAGGAAAGAGCAGGTGTTAATGCCCTACTGCTACCGCTCCTTATCACATGTTTTGTGATCTTATAGCTGATCTGGCTGGTCGTTGAGAATGTTGCGAAGTGGTGTTTTCACTGCTTTTTGCAGGCGAACGCCTACTCTGCATCTCATTAACGTTAGTTGCTGGTGTCATCCGTTTTTTTAGGCTACTATCGCAGGAAACGTGGGGATGTCATCTGTTAGGACCAGCTTGTGAAGTGGTCGATAAATCTATCGCCACTTTGGCTGCGATAAAGTGCTGCTAACTCGGCGATAAGTCCTTGAGAATATGCCCCATAAAGTGTTTAGGAAACGTGTGCTGAAAAAGACACTATTTTGTCACACATATTTTCAAAGATCTTGGAGAGGCTAACACATTCCTGAGAGACGCCAAAATTATTAACTTATTTAGTTAAATACCCTTCAGAACCTCCGGATATTTGAAGTATTGTAAAATATGCCATTGGACACTCTTTTTTTCTAAATGTTTGTGGGACAGAACCTTCCCTAACTATTGAAAAAAAAGTTGAGTTTCTTTGCTTTGTTTACTCACTCTCACAGTACTTTTGAAGGCAGATGTTTATGCTCCAACAATGTAAAAGTTCACCAACAGTGTCTACTTGCAGGTGGTCTGGTTCTAGCACCAAAGGTGTTGGGTGGCACTCACGAAGGCTGTGGGCAGTGTCAATGGTGAAAATGGGAGGCACCAGCAATGGAAATAGGTGTATCATCCTACGAAAAGTGGTGGACCCTTGTTCTTGTTTAAAAAAGTAAGCAATGATGGGCGTGGCTTGACGCATGGCTAAGATGGCGGCTCCTTTCTTAACTCTGTGGAGTAGCCGTAACGTATTCCTGTTGGATACCGTTATACCAACTTTACTGTGGTCAGCTATGCAGCGGAAGATGTGCTGAAAGTGGGAAGTGCCTGGAAGACCAGAAAGGCTGCCCTACAAAGTTTTTGGGATGGAAGAGATCCCACGACTTCCATGATAGCACAATTCAAAATGGCGCAGTTTCGGTGTTACCTCAGTCTACCGGGGAAATACGTCTGGGGTGTTGTGGTGGCAATGCGATCCATTCTATCACCTCTTTCTTTGCAACTTCAATCTAATATTCTATGATGGCTTTGTGGTGCATCCTGGTAGGAGCACAACTGCAAAGGCGGCGAAATCCATGACTGTTTAATTATGAATTGACAAGGCTGTGAGTAACCAAGTACCTGGAAGGCAGCAAACTGCAGTGATAGCAGCAGCAGTGGCTGTTTCGTGTGCGCTGCCGAGGTCCGAGCAGGTTCTCCTGGTGGTTTGGATTCTCGGACGCATTGAGCTGAGTAAGGCATTCTGCTACCTGCTGCAATCTTATTTTCTATTCTAAATCAGTCAAATAAAAGGGAAAATAGAATTTGGCAGTTAAATTCGGATATCCTGCAAATGAGAAAGACGTTGAGGATATCAGGAATGAGATAATCTTTTCTTTGTGGACAATGAGAATTCTGTGTCTTCCCCCGTGACTCTTTGGGACACATTTAAATGTGTCACGAGGTGTCAAATTATTAAACGGATGGCAAAAAAAACAGTGACATGAAAGTATCCTGCAAAAAACACAGTTGATGGACAGAATGTAGAACAATGTCATACATTCACCCCAGTACAAGGATCTGGGCCTAAATCCATCGTTTTTTTGCACTCCACACCACCCTGGGTTAGACACTGGCTATATGCAAATCAGCTCTGACCTTGTGCCTCATGGGAACAGTCCAGTCCGAACTACCAAGCCATGTCTTTCCCAGACCGGAATCAAGCATCCAAGGACCGGTTTCTGGCTATCAGCCTTCATCAGCCTGGATAGCTTGACTCCAGTGGTGTGGAGAGCCTGGGACTCACGTCTGAGTATACCCAGCACACTCGGGGTGAAAATTGCAAAAAACACAGTTGATGGACAGAATGTAGAACAATGTCATACATTCACCCCAGTACAAGGATCTGGGCCTAAATCCATCGTTTTTTTGTACTCCACACCACCCTGGGTTAGACACTGGCTATATGCAAATCAGCTCTGACCCTGTGCCTCATGGGAACAGTCCAGTCCGAACTACCAAGCCATGTCTTTCCCAGGCCGGAATCAAGCATCCAAGGACCGGTTTCTGGCTATCAGCCTTCATCAGCCTGGATAGCTTGACTCCAGTGGTGTGGAGAGCCTGGGACTCATGTCTGAGTATACCCAGCACACTCGGGGTGAAAATTGCAAAAAACACAGTTGATGGACAGAATGTAGAACAATGTCATACATTCACCCCAGTACAAGGATCTGGGCCTAAATCCATCGTTTTTTTGCACTCCACACCACCCTGGGTTAGACACTGGCTATATGCAAATCAGCTCTGACCCTGTGCCTCATGGGAACAGTCCAGTCCGAACTACCAAGCCATGTCTTTCCCAGACCGGAATCAAGCATCCAAGGACCGGTTTCTGGCTATCAGCCTTCATCAGCCTGGATAGCTTGACTCCAGTGGTGTGGAGAGCCTGGGACTCACGTCTGAGTATACCCAGCACACTCGGGGTGAACATTGCAAAAAACACAGTTGATGGACAGAATGTAGAACAATGTCATACATTCACCCCAGTACAAGGATCTGGGCCTAAATCCATCGTTTTTTTGCACTCCACACCACCCTGGGTTAGACACTGGGTTAGACACTGGCTATATTCCCATTGGGCACAGGGTCAGAGCTGATTTGCATATAGCCAGTGTCTAACCCAGGGTGGTGTGGAGTGCAAAAAAACGATGGATTTAGGCCCAGATCCTTGTACTGGGGTGAATGTAGGACATTGTTCTACATTCTGTCCATCAACTGTGTTTTTTGCAATTTTCACCCCAAGTGTGCTGGGTATACTCAGACGTGAGTCCCAGGCTCTCCACACCACTGGAGTCAAGCTATCCAGGCTGAAGAAGGCTGATAGCCAGAAACCGGTCCTTGGATGCTTGATTCCGGTCTGGGAAAGACATGGCTTGGTAGTTCGGACTGGACTGTTCCCATGGGGCACAGGGTCAGAGCTAATTTGCATATAGCCAGTGTCTAACCCAGGGTGGTGTGGAGTGCAAAAAAACGATGGATTTAGGCCCAGATCCTTGTACTGGGGTGAATGTATGACATTGTTCTACATTCTGTCCATCAACTGTGTTTTTTGCAATTTTCCCCCCGAGTGTGCTGGGTATACTCAGACGTGAGTCCCAGGCTCTCCACACCACTGGAGTCAAGCTATCCAGGCTGAAGAAGGCAGCTAGCCAGAAACCGGTCCTTGGATGCTTGATTCCGGTCTGGGAAAGACATGGCTTGGTAGTTCGGACCGGACTGTTCCCATTTGGCACAGGGTCAGAGCTGATTTGCATATAGCCAGTGTCTCACCCAGGGTGGTGTGGAGTGCAAAAAAATGATGGATTTAGGCCCAGATCCTTGTACTGGGGTGAATGTATGACATTGTTCTACATTCTGTCCATCAACTGTGTTTTTTGCAATTTTCACCCCGAGTGTGCTGGGTATACTCAGACGTGAGTCCCAGGCTCTCCACACCACTGGAGTCAAGCTATCCAGGCTGAAGAAGGCTGATAGCCAGAAACCGGTCCTTGGAGGCTTGATTCCGGTCTGGGAAAGACATGGCTTGGTAGTTCGGACTGGACTGTTCCCATGGGGCACAGGGTCAGAGCTGATTTGCATATAGCCAGTGTCTAACCCAGGGTGGTGTGGAGTGCAAAAAAACGATGGATTTAGGCCCAGATCCTTGTACTGGGGTGAATGTATGACATTGTTCTACATTCTGTCCATCAACTGTGTTTTTTGCAATTTTCACCCCGAGTGTGCTGGGTATACTCAGACGTGAGTCCCAGGCTCTCCACACCACTGGAGTCAAGCTATCTGTCCATCAACTGTGTTTTTTTAATGAAAGTATCCTTTCAGTCCCTAGGCAGTAACATTAAAAGAATGGAAGAAGAATTCAGACATTCGGGTAATAAATCCATCCTGAATTATTTTAAACAACAAAAATACACTTATAATACTGTAGTAAGCAAGAGAGCTCATCTTTTCCCTTTTCATTCAGGCCCAAAAGTCCAAACACCTTCTTTTTCATAATAGAGCGGGTAAAGCGCTGGCAAATACGATAAAATTAAAAAATTCCAACACTCATATTATGCATATTAAAGCACAAGCTGGTGCTCAAAAAGTGAAAATTGAAGAGATTCTAAAGACGTGTAGAGAGTTTTATGAGAAGCTCTAGACTCCACAAATTACACAGGATACATCTAAATGTCTGGAATTCTAAAAGGACCTGCCTATTGCTTCAATCTCCCACGAAGAGAGAGAACATCATAATGCACCTTACACTTCTGAAGAAGATTTAAAGCAATAAAAGCCATCCGCACGGGGAAAGCCCCTGGCTTGATACATTTCCCACTAATATTTATTAAATAAATTCACATTCGACCATTACACGTCTCAAAAATACACTCAATCATTGTGCACTCTCTGGCAACGTGACTGGTACGGCCTTGGAGGCACGTTTATCACGATCCCCAAAGAGGGCAAGGACCATTCGGACCCCAACAACTTTTGCCTAGTCTATTTATTAAATAGGGAGGCAAAAATCTTTGCCAAAATTCGGGACAAAAGATTGGAGATGGCATTCCTAAGCTGATTTATTCTTCCCAAACGGGTTTTGTTAACCCCTTCGCTGCTAGGCCTTTTCCCCTCCTGTGCTAAGCCTTTTTTTGGCGATTTGGGGTAGTGCGCGCTTAGGCCCCTGTAGCTTTTTGACCACATAAGGTATCCACGCCAAATTTGCGTCCTTTTCTTCCAACATCATGTGGATTCTAAAGGTGCCCAGGGTTTGTGGATTCCCAGGGAGGGGTCCCAGAAATTACGCAAAATACAGTGACATTTTTGTTTTTTTTCAGAAAAATTGATAACATTTGCAGGGTTTTTCCCTGCAAATGTTATTAAAAAAGGGTTTGTGGGGCTGAAATCTCCATTTTCTCAGCTTTTAGGGAATGACAGTCTTTTGTCAGAGAACCAACATTTTTCACACAGTTTTGGCATTTTTCTGGGACATAACCTTTTTTTGCTATTTTTAGAGCTTTCAACCTCTTTCCAGGTAATGGTAGAAATGTGTTTGAAAGCAATAATGGATCCTGGAAAGCTAAACATTTTTGAAAAGTAGACAAAATTCTGAATTCAGAAAGGGGTCATTTGTCTAAATCCATGACGGTTTCTTTATAGAAACTAACAGTTAAATAATTGAAATAATTGAAAATTAGTTGAAAAAAGCTGCCTTTTGTCTCAACGTTTTCACCTGTAACTTCTTGTAATTTTGACAGCTCTTTGAAAGCAATATACTGTTTGATCTTCCTGGTTGTGGGGATATATAGGACTTGTAGTTTCACCAAGAACCCGACAAACCCAGAACCAAAAACTGACCAGCAACTTGCAATGGTATTTTATTATTTACCAGGTATAGAGCATTTATTCTTGGAAAATGTATACATGGAAAAATCGGTACGAAAGACACCTATGTATTTCTGAATTGGGTACAAATTCTAGAGTTTAGAAACAGTATATATTTGCACATTTTCAAAATTGGGAATACTCATACTAGCTTGAGAATTAATGGTCCTTTTTCAAAATGATTTTTTTTTACACAATGTCTTTCATTGGGAAGGGAGAACTGCATGAAAACTCAATAGGTAATAACAGTTGATTTACAAATCTGAATTACTCTAAGTCTCCCGATAAAAGTGGTACCTTGTGTGGGTCGGCCTTGTGCCTGCGACAGGAAACGGCGCAAAATGCAACGTGGTCACACCTCAAGTTTGCAGTTAAAAATTGACCCTTTTATGGCAAAGTGCCTAGCTGTAGTTTTTGCACCCCAGCTCTGCCGGCACCTAGGGAAATGTAGCAAACCTATACATTTTTAAAAACGAAACACCCTGGGGAATTCAGGATGGGGTGACTCGACTGCCTCCCACCAGGTTCTGTTACCCAGAATCCCTTGCAAAGCTTAAAAATTGACAAAAAAACGCATTTTCCTCACATTTCTGTGGTGGAAAGTTCTGGAATCTGCGTGGATCAACAAATTTCCACCCACCCAGCGTTCCCCCAGGTCTCCCAAAAAAAATGGTACCTCACTTGCCTGGGTCTGCCTAGTGCCTGCGACAGGAAACAGCGCAAAACGCAACGTGGTTGCACCTCAATTTCGCAGTGAAAACAGGCCCTTTTTTTGCCAAAGAGCCTACCTTTCGTTATTGAACCCTTGCTCTGCCGGCACCTAGGGAAACCTAGCAAACCTATACATTTTTTAAAATTAAACACCCAGGGAAATTCAGGATGGGGTGACTCGACTGCCTCCCACCAGGTTTTGTTACCCAGAATCCCTTGCAAAGCTAAAAAATTGACAAAAAAACGCATTTTCCTCACATTTCTGTGGTGGAAAGTTCTGGAATCTGCGTGGATCAACACATTTCTACCCACCCTGTGTTTCCCTAGGTTTCCCGAAAAAAATGGTACCTCACTTGCCTGGGTCTGCCTAGTGCCTGCGACTGGAAACAGCGCAAAACGCAACGTGGTCGCATTTCAATTTCGCGGTGAAAACGGTCCCTTTTTTGGCAAAGAGCCTACCTTTCATTTTTTAGCCCTAGCTCTGCCGGCACCTAGGGAAACCTAGCACACCTATACGTTTTTGAAAACGAGACACCCAGGGGAATTCAGGATGGGGTGAATCGACTGCCTCCCACCAGGTTCTGTTACCCAGAATCCCTTGCAAATCTACAAAATTGACAAAAAAAACGTATTTTCATCACATTTCTGTGGTGGAAAGTTCTGGATTCTGCATGGATCAACAAATTTTTACCCACCCAGCGTTCCCCCAGGTCTCCTGAAAAAAATGGTACCTCACTTGCCTGGGTCTGCCTAGTGCCTGCGACAGGAAACAGCGCAAAACGCAATGTGGTGGCACCTCAATTTCGCAGTGAAAACGGGCCCTTTTTTGGCAAAGAGCCTACCTTTCGTCTGTTTTTATTTCACCCCCCAAGAGGAAGTACGCAGAAAGAGAAGGTGACATGTACACAGCGATAAACCTACAACCCCCAAGGGGCCGGCCGCGTTAGGAAAAAATGCAATAACATACTGTGCTTGCATGGCCTGTGGCCTCATCAATCTTATACACAGCGTTCTGCTACAACCCATTCGGGCCGGTCGCGTCAAAGAATAGCGCTAGTTGTCACTATGCCTAATGATCACCGTGCATGGTACCGTGCCCTTAGGGGCCGGGCGCAGACCAGAGATCAGAACCAAAAAAACTGCCGGACCATAGCGGTCCAACATACAACCTGGAGCCTAGAGGGAGGCAACAGAACAACAGGGATAGCAGAAAGAGAGGGTAGCGAAAAGGTCAGAGAAGAGAGAGTCGGAAAAGGGGGAGAGAAAGGACCCAGAGAGGAGCAGTAGCAAGGGTAAACGTCACTAGGCACATCACGGGCTCCAGAACCATCACTCCATGAGTCTGTGTGGAGTAAAGGGGAGCACAGCATCATCTACTAAACGTAGCGCCCGCAACCTAGGAGGCATGTTTCGCGCATGTTCGGTTCTGCACAGATAGGTCACCAAGGGCTGCCACACCTCCTTAAAGCGTGTTTTGCGAGACTGCAGTCTCGCGGAGAGCAACTCCATAGCGATGACATGCCAGAGTCTCCCACACCATGCAGCGATAGGAGGCGCCTCCGTCTTCTTCCAGTACAGGGCAATAAGTTTTCTGGCAGCCCCTAGCATTTGTAACGACATGGTCCAATCACTTCGGGTCAGAGCAAGCAGATTCGCAGGTTTGATTCCCAACAACAATGTACTGGCGGCATCAGGCTACCTTTCGTTTTTGAACCCTAGCTCTGCCGGCACCTAGGGAAACCTAGCAAACCTATACATTTATGAAAAGTAGACACCCATTGGAATTCAGGATGGGTTGACTCGACTGCCTCCCACCAGGTTCTGTTACCCAGAAACCCTTGCAAAGCTAAAAAATTGACAAAAAAATGCATTTTCCTCACATTTCTTTGGTGGAAAGTTCTGGAATCTGTGTGGATCAACAAATTTCCACCCACCCAGCGTAGCAAATTTTTCTTGCTTCCTTCATTGCATTTAAGGAATCGCAAATTGCGATTCCCTAAATGCATTCGCAAACTGGGTAATCACAAAAATTATTATTAGCGACTAAATGTATGCCATCCAACTTAAGCTCAACCCTGATAAGACTGAGCTGATCTTCACCGGAGGCACTTCCAATCCTTGGAACTCTAACTTTTGGCCTACTCGTCTAGGCACCCCCCTCGCTCAGCTGAATCTGTAAAAAGTCTTGGGGTTATAATAAGCAAAGACCTGTCTATGAAATCCCATATCGGCGCAGTAGTATCATCCTGCTTCTTTCATCTTCGGAGAGTCCGGAAAATCTGTAGATTTTTAACCACCGAAGTTCTAACTCTGGTTCTTCTTGCTCTGGTCATCTCCCGCATTGATTATGCCAACTCACTTTATGTTGGCATCCCAGCATATCAGCTCCACCGCCTACAACTGGTTCAAAACCAAGGAGCCAGGCTCATTTTCCATCATTCCAGAAACCAACATGTCCGCCCTTTGATGAAGAGCCTTCATTGGCTCCTGGTGGCTAAACGTTGTGTATTTAAACTGGGATGTACCATCTTCAAAGCCCTGGCCGGCCATGGACCAGCATTTATCTCTTCCTTGATACATTGGTATACTCCTGTCTGTGAAGTCCGTTCCTCTCACTTGAACTTGCTTATCATCCCCTCTATCAAAAGAAAGAAACATGGCGGCCTGACATTCTCTTTTTGGCCCCTCAATTCTGGAACTCCCTCCCTATGGAATTTAGATTAGTAACCTAATATACTCAGTTCAGAACCCTTCTAAAAGCCCCTCTGTTTACTCATGCATATAAGTAAGCTTTTGTCACCATCCCACTGCTGTACCCCGTTCACAGCGCCATGAAACCGCTTTGTGTAAGTGCGCTATATAAATGACTTTAACATAACATTAAATGGCTACAAAAGTGGGTGGCATAATAAGTGTTACAGGTCCACTTTACTAGGTACTTATAAGTAAACTAAATATGCCAATAGGGGTTAAGCCGATGTTACCACGTTTTAAGAAATAAGCACATGCACTTTAGCACTGGTCAGCAGTCCTAAAACCAACAACAATGAGATTAGCAAAACAATGGAAGAGGAAGGGAACAGGTTTGAGGGAAGACCACCCTAAGACAGACATATCTAACAATAGTGTAGACAATAAACACATAATTCAGTAGAAATAGATTTTCATTACAATCTTATTAGAGGTGGCCTATAGATCCTGTGTATATGGTCTTTTTCCCTTTTAATACCCAAACTATGTTGCTCAAAACTAAGCAATGAGCAGGCAGAAAAAATTTAAAAATCTATCTGACAGGTGGTTGTCCTAGGAGGGAAATATTTTTTCAAACAAATACATCAGGTAAGGATGATACAAACCAATGAGACTGACTAGTCTTAGTAAGCCAAAACATATTTTTTTTCTATTAATGAAGATGCCCCTTGTATCATGGATTGCAACAGAGCTCCCCACATAATAAGGGACATTGATTGGGCCTTCTTCATTTTGAGCTTTACATGTATGACCTTGTATGAGGCTTGTTGCACAACTTACTAATAGTTTGGTGGGTCTAGGAGATAATCCAAATATTCAAGGTAGGAATATTGGGAAGGTATTAATAGGACAGGCAGAATCAATGTACACAAGAAACATTTCACCTAGGGTACTGGATATAAACAAACACAAATGGTGATTGTCATTCATCTGGACAGTGCCCTCTTGAAAGTGAATAATGTGTGCATCCAGATTAAACAGGCAGATGAATCCTTTCTACTGCTAAATGGGCTAGGTTGGAGCAAAGGCAGAATGATCCGATTAATATGCAGGGACTTTATTGCCAGAATGATAGGGGAAGAGGTCGAAGAATAGGCATTGTAGGGGAGCCCTGCTTGCCGAAAGGAACACCATAAAGATCCATTGCAGAGGTCAGATGGTGGGGAGGGCAGATACTCTCAACACAAGAGGGGCAAGTTCAAGTTAGCAACTATATTTTACTTAGACCCGAAGTTTGGATAGTGAAGGGTACACCCTGTGTACCTGCTCCCTGTAGAACTTGAAGCAGAACTTTATAGCTATGAGGATGAAACTGAAAATGTTGTCAATGTTTTAGAAGAGCTCATTTTACACTACTTGAAGGTTGCTGAAGTGTTCAACAAATGTAAGAATCAGATAAAAGCAACTGCTAAGTACCAATGCTTCCAAAACAGAGTTTTTTCTAGTGGGGCAGGTCACTCTCACAAAATGAACCCATTTTATTATTGGACATTTAGATACTATCATAATGAAAAATGTTAAGACACTAGGGCCCCCATATGAATGGCGGGCGGATCGCCCCCGCCAGGTCGTCGGTAGCCAACCCCGGCCTGGCGCGGGCCTTCCGCCCGCCATCCATGCCGGAATGACCCCCCATCCATGTTAGCATGGCTGGGGGGTTCGCGGCGGACGGAAAGACCATGCGCCGGTTTTCGCCCCGATCGCCTTGCGACCGGGGCAGAAAAAGGTTTATATGGTGGCGTGTCTATCAGACACCGCCAGCCATATCTGGATGGGCATTTACCAATGCCTTTCCGTGGCGGTAATGCTGCCAAGGAAAGGCATGCAGAGTCTACTTTGGAGGCCCGTTGCGGGCTCCCAAGGACTCCGGGGTGGTGGGGGGGGTGCACATGGGGGGTACATATGGTACCCCCTGCATTTCAAAGGACAACGTGCAGGCACCGCACGGTGCCTGTCACGTTGTGCTTTGAAACGCACAACATGTATTTTTAACATTGCCTCGGGCAGTGCATTCAGCACCAACCGCCGCAATGTTAAAAATACAGGATGCGCCCGCCACTGTGGCAGGGCCGCATCCTAATCCCCCCCACGGGACCCCCACCCATATGGCGGGCAGTCCGTTTCCACTATGGGATGGCGGGCGGGCAAAGTCCGCCCGCCATCCTAATGGGGGCCTAGGAATCATTTTTGATTGATTTTAGACTGCCCTTGAATGGACATATCAACAACAATATCACTTCGGGTGTGGGGATGGTGCTGCCCCGCCTGAGTAGCCTTGGGTCACTTCAAGGTTCCACAAGCTCCACCCTCCTCCTACTCTAGTGCTGCTGTACAGGGCGGCCTGAGCTTAGTTTTCCATTGAGAGGTAGAACTGCACCTCTTTCTTTCCTGGACACTGTTTTACTTTCATCCAAGTTTGGCAAGACAGCATGTCTGCATTTCTGAAGAGGACATGTCTTCAAAAGAGTGTACACTAAGGCATTGGATAATCAGATAATCAGGTGCTGTCCATTCAGCAAGTGTTTCACTTACTTTTTATCTTCTATTTGGTTGCCACTTTACAGCTGCTTAAAATGATTTCCCATCTATTTGCAACCGTTCTATACACAGCACACTGGGTATGATAGACAGGGAGTACGTGACAGCAGATTAATTAGAATACCAGCGACTCTTTGAGCTATTTGATAGCATTAAAAAGGACAACTCAAGTGGGGAATTTAAATGGCCACCATAATTTCACTTAGCGGAGCAATAAGACGCTGGTGACCCTGGTCACCTTACTTCTCAAGGGATAACTATACAAATGGAAAACGAAAAACAAATGAGAAGAAGGAAAAGATACAGTAATTATTCGTTTTGCTTTGAGTTCTGTAGTGTCTTGTCTCACTTCGTTGGATTTTTGTTTATAGAAAAACTGTATGTTTTATGTTTGATGTACTACGATTTGCAGTTACTCTATTTTGGTCTGGATGAAATATGAATACTTGAGAGATCCAATAAAAGAAAGATCTTGAAATGTTCGAGCTGTGTCAATTAAATAATTGATGTAATCATTGCAACTAATAATAAGGGTGTCTTTTCCTGCTTCTCATTTGCTTTTCACTTTCCTATAATTTTACTTACCTGTCATTGTTTTAGAACAAATGAGGATCTAAATGGGAACATTTAACAAGAGAGAAATTCAAAAGAGCGTTTGTGCCCTGTAACTTTACAGCAGCAACCACAAGGTGATGACTGGAGTGCCTGAATTATTCTCAGCAATCACTTGGGTTGTGTTAGACCTGTACCTTTCTGCAGAGTCACCCCTAAACATTTTGCGTTCCTCCTCCTCATTTTGCTACATAAATTTTTGCTGGCTTTAGGATTCTGGGCACTTTACCACTGCTAACCACTGCTAAAGGGCAAATGCTCTGTACTCAAAACATGGTACCATTGGCTTATCCACAATTGGCATATTTAATATACGTATAAGTCCCTAGCTAATGGCATTACATGAGCCCAGGGCCTATAAATTAAATCCTACTAGCAGGTATGCAGCACTGATTGTGCCACCCACTCAGTAGCCATTTAAACATGGCTCAGGTCAGCCATTGCAGAGCCTGTGCATGCAGCTTTAAACTGCCATTTCGACCTGCCAAGTTAACCTACTTGCCAGACTCAACCCTTTCCTTTTATACATGTACGTCACCCCTGAGGTAGGCCCAAGGCATCCCCATAGGAAGGGTAGAATGTATTTAAAAAGTAGGATATGTTCTTTTAAGTATTATATGTCCTGGTAGAGAAATACTCTTACATTCGTTTTTTACTACTGCAAGGCCTACCTCTCCCATTGGTTAACATTGGGATTGCCTTAAACATCTTTCAAGTGTAATTTCCAATTGGGAGAAGATAGAAATTCGGAGTTTGGTGTCTCTGCTCTCACAACTGAAAATCACAGCTTAAGGTGTAGTCGGATTTTAAATTGTCAGTCTGAAAATGCAACTTTTAGAAAGCTTGCATTTTCTCACTTTATTCCTTCTGTTCCTCTGTCTGTCTCTGAATACATGTCTGGGTGAGGGACAGCTGGGCTTTGTGCATTCCCTCTAGATGGTAGTCAGACAAAATCTCAAAACCTTAATTTAGTCCTGCTGAAATATTGTGTACAAAATATGGTGATATGGAAATATCGCCTGCAAGAATATTGTTGTCAAAAATGATTGATTTTAAGGTGAATACTATTGATTTTGGAAATATCAATGTCATTAATATTGTTTATAAAAATATAGTTGTTATCAATATGTTTTTTAAATTACTGTTATGTATTTTAGATTTGTTTTACATTATATGATGTACTTTTTTTGTATAATGATTGTTTATGTTTTTTAATATTGTTGTTACATTTTTAGTAGTTAATAAATTAAATGTAATACAATTGTGGGATTTTTAGTACTGCAGTGGGTTGGGGGTTTATAAGGGTACAGGGTAGTAAGTAATTTAATTATAATTAATTAATAATTTGTTTTTAATTAATATTAATTATTTAACATATAATTAAGTATGTTAACTGTGCAATTATTCTTTTTTTATTTACATTTTAGGTGTGGATTGTGAGGTTTATAGAGGTACAGGGTGGTAAATACATCAATTATAATTAATTAATAATTAGTTTATCATTATTATTAATTATTTCATTGATAATTAATTATGTTAAATATGCAATTAATTGTGTTTAATTTAAACGTTAGGTGCAGGTTGTGGGGTTTATAGGAGTACAGGGTGGGAAGTAAATTAATTATAATGAATTAATATTTAGTTTTCAGTTAATATTAATCATGTAATTGATAATTAATTATGTTGATTGTGCAATAAATGTTTTTTGTTACATTTTCGGTGTGGGTGGTGCGTTTTGTAGGGATACAAGACAGGGAGTAAATTCATTTTAATTAGGTAATAATTCGTTTGTTATTGATATTAATTGTGTCATTACTTTTTTAGGGGTATATTGTGGAAAATAAATTAATTATAATCAAGTAATAAGTAATTTTTAATTAATGATAATTAGTTCATTGATAAGTATTATTGTTCATATTGTAATAGTTTTTTTATGTTACATTTTATATGTGTTTGTGAGTGTTTAAGGGGTATAGGGTGGGAAGTAACTAAATTAGAATTATTAAATAAATATTTATTCTTCATATTTTAATTAATATTTTATTATATAACATGTGTAAATATTAATAATAATAATGTTATTTTGAGTAAATGTTTTAAATATAGGTAATTATTTTATAAACATGTTATTTATTGTATGTGTTAATTGTGTTGTGTTTTTTAAATGTAAATAACATTTTACTTGTTAATTGGTATGTTGAGAATATAATTTTGCATTTATTTTTTAAGTTTTTGGTAAATAGCTGTGCAATATACTAATATTAAGCTAATAGCCAGCTGGTAGGCTACGTGTGTGTGTCTTATTTAGTTAATCTGATGTCACTTGTTAGGCACATAATTGATTACAAAATATTTTAATATACTTAATATACCCTTTTGGAATTCTTTTACACTCTCAATTTTACTTGCCCCTGTGTTGCTTGTTTCCCCAGTCCGCTGTGGCAGCTCCTGCCGATTGTGCAGAGGGAAGCGGAATCTTTAATTTGAACACCTGTATCACTTCCGCTGGGTTAGCAGCCTGGTGTTCTAACTGACCAAAACCATAAAGCCAAGCATGCTGGCCCAGATGCAAAGTGGACACGCACAGCGGGCACTCTAAATACATGCAAGGGGCACGCCCATCTGTGCCCGTCCCCGCATGGACCGCACCTAGCGCCGGAACCCCTGTCGGTTTTGGCTCAGGATCACATATGATTGTCAGATACACAAGTAAGGAGCTACTTGACTTCAGGGGAGGTACCAAAGGGTGCCAGCTTTAATATGTCTTACCTCTGGGTAGGTAATATGGCTAGATGTGAAGCATGTGTATTTTCTCTTACAGCATCCCTCCTACCATCAGATTCCCCTTCTCTTTACACTAAGTGCAGTCCAAGTCTCTCCCTCTCTTTATATCCTTGTGCACTTGTGAACGCTCGATCCTTGGTCAAACACGCCATAAAAAATGGCCATTCTTATCAAAACTCATCAGCTTGAGATTATATTTATCACTGGAATTTGGGCCAACTGCTCTTCTACCCCTGATTTAATTACCGCATTGACACCAGGCTACACCATTTTTAGACTTGACCGGCCTGTGAAAAGAGGAGGGGGACTCGGAATGATCTACAAGGACCAGATCAAAGCTAGAATTGTGGCCTCATCAAATGAAGATTATGAAATTTCATTTCTTGTTGTCTACATTTTTATTTTTCCAAGCGGAGAGCCTTTGAGTACCAGGACTCAGGGGGTTTCATTCTCCTTTGTTTGCTAACTCTACTCAGGTGAAGGAATTGTAGAAATTCTCTGTCCAAATATAAATCCTAATTGGTAAAAAAAACCAGTGTACTTTACAGCTCGGATAGATCCTCTAATAACTGACCCAGGGAACTCTTTAAAGTTATTAACAAATTTACCAAAGTCCCAGTAGCCAAAGGAAGTAGCAACAGTCAAGACCTCTGTGACGATATTGTCAAATTCTTTAGGAGCAAGGTGGATCATTTCTATAATCTTTTTTAGTGCATCAGTGAATCACTACCCTTTGCCACAGCAAATTTTAGTAAATGATGATAAGAAGTGCAACAACGCTTCCCATACTGATATGTCCAGTTTCAGTTCAGTCTCTACAACTCAAGTAGAACTTCTTATTCAGTCCACTAAATCAGGATCACCGAATGGTCGGTGTTCCCCTTCGGTGCTCAAACAAATTCATGAGCCTGTAGCGAAGTGCTTGACCAACATATTTAATTCTAGTTTCTTTTTTTTTATATACATTTTTTATTTCATCGTGAAGAAAAGTACAGCTGAAGAATAAAATCACAATACGTAATTGTTATGAAATGCTGCAGCTATGTCTGCCTTTTATCTTTTTATTGTATGCAGCTCTCTTTATCAGAAGAGTCAATTGTAAATGTATTAACCTCTAAAAATATTTATTGCCTGTTTATAGACTTCATCCTTTAAGAAATAAAATAAAAATGTTGCTCCAGTTTTTTGGTATATGGTCTAAACTGATAATGGCTTTTATTACTTATATATAGCCACATATTCATTGTACTATCAGTATTTTGATGTTATGCTATTTTTGTATTTTAATTGATATAATATTTGTAGTTATGTATTATACATAATTAACATTATAATACATACTTTTTTATTTCATTTTTAAAATAAAATATATTTCTATATATTTTTTAACATATTTATACTTTTAATTATTTAAAATATTTTTTAAATTATTTTATTATGTTGAAGCAAATTGTTTTGTTTCTAATGTTGCACTGACTGGAGTGGGAATAGTACATTTTTAATCCAACACTTTTCCTATTGTTGCACTCATTGGAGTGGGAATAGCAAATGTTACCCCTCCACAACCCAACACTTTCCCTACTGTTGTACTGACTAGAGTGGGCATAGTAAATGTTACCCATCCGTAATCCAGCACTTTTTCTACTGTTGCACTCATTGGAATTGTAATAGTACATTTTACCCATATGCAATCCAACACTTTCCCTACTGTTGTCCTGACTGGATTGGGAATACAAAATATTTCCCCTCTGCAATCCAACACTTTCCCTACTATTGCACTCTTTGGAATTGGAATAGTAAATGCACCCCTCTGGAATCCAACACTTTCCCTACTATTGCCCTTACTGGAGTGGGAATAGTAAGTTGTACCCCTACCAATCCAACACTTTCCCTACTGCTGCAGTGAATAGAGTGGGCATAGTATATTTTACCTCTCCACACCCAACATTTTTTCTACTGTTACACTGACTGGAGTCGGAATCATTCATTTTACCTTTTCACTATCAAACACTTTCACTAGTGTTGCACTGACTGGAGTGGAAAAAGTAAATTTTTACTCTCTGCTATCCAAAACTTTCTCTAGTTTTGCACTGACTGTAGTGGGAATATTATATTTTACCTCTCCACAATCCACACTTTCCTTACTGTTACACTGACTGCAGTGGGAATAGTAAGTAAGTAAGATGTTTATTGTTTCATTGCATTACATTGCATGATCATACTATAAATACAACAGCAGGCAATTCTATTGGGGACCAATTTCCTTAAAATGCGATGTACGTAAAATATTTTTTGTAAATTGTACGTTTTTTTTGTTAACGTTTTTATTTTAAATAAAATGGCTTTAAAAAATATCTTATGTACTCTGTATACATATATATATTTGTTATATTATTACATTATTTAAAAAAGTTGGAAATTATAATATAAACTTTTTTTAAATATGTTTGATTGGTGTATCTGTTTAAATATACATTAAATAGATTTTATTTTTATTAAATTAATGTTGCTATTTGATATATTTGATATTTAATATTTAAATACATATATATTAAATAACAATATTTAATATACCAATATTAATTACAACAATATCTGGTGAATCCTCTAAATAGTCACGCACAAAAAGAGCTAAGCTATACTATGCATATCCTGATGGCATATCACCAGGATGATGGATCTCCCCGAGCTAGAGCGAGAGAGAAGGGCTGACCCTAGCCCTTGAACAGGCCTGTACCTGTCCCCACATAAAGTTTGGTCTACTTCCCTGCAGGGCATCTGGAGTCAGGGAAGAAAGG
The DNA here is from genome assembly GCF_964263255.1 of Lissotriton vulgaris. Taxonomy (NCBI): domain Eukaryota; kingdom Metazoa; phylum Chordata; class Amphibia; order Caudata; family Salamandridae; genus Lissotriton; species Lissotriton vulgaris. Next base: position 1,995,494,921 of record NC_141687.1, read on the forward strand.
GCAGGGACCTTGTGAGGTTCAAAGGTCTCGTTGAAGTTTACCTACTTCAAAGACTAAAAGTACTGGGCCTCTGACACAATGTACCCTGTTCACATTTGGGTCCTGAAGAGACTCTGCCAAGAAGAGGAGCTGTGATGCCAGAAGGGACTGCCACTTTGCTAACTGCTTTGCTGTGTTGGCCTGCTGATTGCTGTTCTGCAGGAGGGGCTGTCACTTTGCTAACTGCTTTGCTGTGTTGGCCTGCTGCCATCTGATTCCTGTGCTGCAGGAGGGACTACCACTCTACTACTTGGCTCTGCTGTGTTGGGCGGCTGCTTGCTGCCTATTGCTTGGGCAATGAGAAGGACTGTTATGCTCACTACAACCTCTTGCAACTTAGGTAATGCCAAGAGCTTGTTGACTTGCCCCCTGATCAGGAAGTCTCAGGGCCATCAAAGACTTCATTCGCACACTAACTGCTACTAGACTCTGCCTGATTTGTCCTGGGTTCTCCACAAAGTGACTGCAGTTATTTCCAACATCCACCGACATCGCTGTGTGCCGACCAACTACAGCAGTGTCTGCCTTCCCAATCACAGGCCATCACGTCTGCCTGCTTCGCCAAAGCTGCATCGCCCGAAGGCAGTCCATGGCCTCTCAGCACAAACCGCACTCATCCACCAAAGAAGGGCTGAACAAGGGAGTTTGTCGATCTGCCCTCTGGTATCTTGAACACCGAGCCTGGCTTCAGCTTGGCTAGTTGTATCCAGCAAAGGGAAGCTGCAGCACCACGGGTCCTGATCCCGAGACCGACGACATCACTGCAGCCCCAAAGAAGAAACTGTGAGCTCCGGGACTTGTGAGGTCCCTGTCACCTACCTGTGCTTTTGAAGGTAGCCAGCATGGGGCGATTTGATCAGTCTCCCATACCCTGATCTGACATCCTGTCTTTATTAACTTTTAAAGTACAGGTTTTGTGCTGCCACGGGGAGAAAGCTTATGTTTCGATCCCCAGCTGGGATCGCTGTCATTCCCCCAGTATGACTGTATGGACCCACTAAAAGATCAAGTCCTCTTTTAGCACTATAACTGCATACATTTATTAAGTGAAAATAAACAACAATATCTCAACTGGCGTTATTTAGAAGGCAATTTGAACAGGTATATTGGAAGTATTACGCGCACAGAAACAAGGAGACTCAATTAGTTTTTTAAGCGTGCTCATGGCATCGTATAATAAAAGAACAAAGAAAACAGGGGATTTATAGTTGTGACAGCACTGTACGTAAATAAATAACAAAACAACCTGAATTGGACTTGGTGCTAAACATGTGAAGGTGACACAAGAAGTGGTGACGCAAGTGACAATTGTGATCAGCAGGATCCCCTACATAGTCCGTTCACTCATGGGACTCATCGTCATCGCGGCCTTCACTCTGTGATCCTCCATTGCCTGATTTCTACCTGGCCTTTGTGACCGATGCCTTTCCGTAGAGGCTACTGCCATTTATCATTTTCCGGGAACATCTTGTTGACCTTACTTCTCCTGGAAACTTTACATCCTCTGCCTGATGGCCCAGGACTCGCTGGTCATTTTAGAATTGTGCACTCCCCGTCTTGTAGTTCTCTGCACGCCTTCTTTTGATATATTGTGCTGCAAGTGTACCGTGTTTGGCATTCTCTATCTTACCTTAGCCAGTATCTGTTATTGAGATACCCCCCACAGTTGTCTCTACGGAGACTCGTGCCCTGAGGAAGGTGAGACTTGTCATAGGTCACACACCGAAACGTACGTCGGCACCACTACAGAAAGAACCTGGCGAAGTTACCCACATATTGTCATTCTTTATAATTGATTGTCTTTGTTCACTTATCTTTTTTTAGTCTCTATCTGACATTTGGATTGTATTAATTTCATTATATAATTCTTGTTATATGCTTTGAATATTGATTTTGTGTAAACTCCCAGACAAAACAATTTGTTTTCAGGAAGGCTACTTGTCTCCTTGGCCTAACACTGAGCATTGTGGTTCTCCGCCTTTTTTAGAATTAAGTGTTTAATTTGAGTTGAATGACTGGATCCCTTCGGATCAGGACGAATGAGATTGAGTGAATGAGGAATATGTGTTGTTTTGAGTGTTTGAATGATTGTGTTGGGGGCTGTGTACCTTTGCTTTGAATGTTCCTTTTGTGATATTCCATTTATAGAAATCAATCAATTGTATATACATGAATATTGATTAAAGCTTATTGATGGATATGTTCCAAAATTTAGTTTATTGATTGTTCCTTTTGAGAGGGAGACTGTATCCCTGGTGACTATATTAGCACCCCGTTGATCCATTTTGGGAGGAGACATTTCCGTGTACTGCATTGTTCCCCTCGGTACACAGGTTCTCCCCAGACGTGATTCACCACACTCCAATTGAGCCGTCCTGACCCTCACAGCTCCCCTCAGGTAATCCATTTCACCTCCCCTCGCTGCAACCCGGTGACGCCACTCAGCCTCACCGATCTCTTCTTATTGTTGTTTATTTTTATGTACCTACCCTAATCTCAACGTGGTTTATGGGTTACACTCCTGTAGTTTTTTACAATGCATTCATTAAGTGTTCATACCATGAAAAGTATAGATTGGATTTTTGTTGTTATGGTCTTGGTATATTTAATACAGAATACTGTATTTTTGTTATTCAGTGTGAAGTCTTTTGTAGTGTTTTTACTGTGTTACTGTACTTTAAGTTTGCACAAATACTTTACACATTGTCCCTTAGGTTAAGCCCGACTACTCTGTGCCATCTACCAGAGGGTAAGCACAGGTTAATGTAAGTGTGTGGTTTAGTTACTCTGACTAGAAATGCAGTCCCTACATGTACAGGGGGCATACTCCTGCCAACTAGAGACCCTATTTCTAACAGGCTGCATCCCAATCCAGCATTTCCTGCCAACCATGCCACTTCAGAGACAGCCATATGCAAATCAGCCTTGACCGTGTTCCAAATAGAACAGTTCAGCCCAAACTGCCAGGGCAGGTCTTCTCTGAACCGGAAAACAAACCATCCATGAGAGTTTTGCCCTTATTATGGGCTTATGAGCCAGAGATACACTGTCTCTTTGGAACAAATGATGAGCCCATAACAACAAGGGCAAAACCAGCCCTGGGTTGCTTGTGTTCTGGTTCACGGAGATCCTGGCCTGGAAGTTAAGGCTTGACTGTTCCCATTGGAGTAGGGCCAAGACTGATGTACACATAGCTGGGTCCAAACTGAGGTAGTATGGTGTACAAAATATTGATGGATACTTTAAAGTTTTGTTTTTGAAAATAAAAATTATGTTTGAATCTTTATCATATGGCTTCAACATGTTTAAAGGCGTCATACTGCAAAGTTCAAATGAATTCACAGGATCCTCCTTGCCGGCAGTTCTTGTGAATGGTAGAAATATGGTATATAGAAATATAGTAGAAATATTAATCCGGCTGACAAACATTTCTGAATTTGGCAGACAGGTACTCCATTAGGGCGAAAGAGTAATTTGCTCTGTCGCCCTGATGGAGTGCAATCTGTCCACCAAATATTAAATACAAAAATGTGAAAGAAAAATGAATGGACTGAATGCTGAGCAATGTCAAACATTCACCCCCAATACAGAGATCTGAGTCAAAATCCTTCTTTTTATTGCTCATGTTGTTCTGGTAGATATGCCGCATTCCTGCCCTTTTATTCTGCTTGTAAGGCAGCACAGCAGTAAGACTTGTGGCAGTGCCCTGCTGCAAATATTGTAAATGAGACCCTTAATTGTTTTTCTTTTTTGCAGTTTTATATAGTGCAGATTTCGAGTGCTTTACATGAGGATCAGTTACATTTTATAAGCACAAATTTATTTTGGTTTTAAGGCATGAGGATATTAAGTGATTTGCCCAGAATAAAAGGATGTTGAGCTGACTCTGAAACTCGAACCTAGGGGCACATTAGGATGTAGGGCGGACTGCCACCGCCCACATGGCGGTGGTGACCCGCCCAACATCCTAGCCCACCCGCCACCCATTTCTCCCCACCATATTAGTATGGCGGGGGACCACGGCTGACGGGAATAACATCCTCCGCTTTTCCACCCGATTGACGAGTCGGCCGGGCGGAAGGGTTTCATATGGTGGCGGTGTCTGCTAGACACCACCATCCATATCAGGATTCAGGCGGGAGGGATCCTTTCCATGGCGGCGTTGCCGCCACGGAAAGGCATGCGGTTTTCGAGGTTGGGGGCCCGTTGCTGGCCCCCAGCGTTTTGGGGTGTTGGGGGAAGCACATTGCAGGCACCGTGCAGTGCCTGCCGCGTTGTGCATGCAAATGCATGACATGCATTTTTGGCATTGCGGCGGGTGGTGCTAAAAGCACCACCCGCCGCAATGTTAAAAATGCAGGATGCGCCTGCAAGTGTGGCGGGCACATCCTGATGTCACCTGCGGGACCCCCGCACATATTGCGGGTGGTCCCTTTTACCATCAGGATGGCGGGTGGACTTTGTCCACCCGCCATCCTAATGATGCCCCTAGTTTCCCGGTTGCAAAGTCTGCAGCTCTAGCCACAACACCACATCCTCTACTTTAAGTGTAACATACAATCAAGTGATCAACTGGATAAAAAAAACATAAAGATAGCAAATTATGTAAAAGTGCTTTGTCGCTATTTGAGAACTCGGAAAATATAACCTCATTTTACTTGTTTAGAGCACTTAGCATAATTTCTAGGGGAATAGGAGGAGGGTGCAGGAGCAACAAGTTGACCGCGCTGGGCAGGCAGGAGGGGCAGTGGCACAACAGATCATGGAGGGCAGGGCAAAGGGGGCAGGGGCGACAAAACAACCATGCAGTACAGGCAATAGAGGCTGTGCAACATAAAAGACCATTGAGGTCAGAAGGAAGAGGCAGTGGCAGTATAACGATACATGCAACAGACCCGATCCAGGCAGGAGACGTCTGATGTTTTTGGCATTATTTTATCTGTCTCCTTTTCAAAATCTCCCTTTTTTCAATGAATGCTAATAGGGAAAATCAATTCCCCTGTTTTTTTCTCAAAAATATTCCTCTTACCAAGTTCAAAATGTTGGCAAGTAAGGTACTTATGATCATGGAGGGCAGGATACATGGGGTAGGGACAGGGACTTGGATAACAGAGAGCAAATGGATGTATGACGTTAAAACGCAGGCTATTACAACGCCTGCCTTTACAATGCGGTTTTTACAGTGCATACCTTTACAACGCATAGCGCTTAAAGGTCTGGATAGTGAAAACTTTAATTTTCTATTCCAACTCCAGTCCCCGTGGACACTAGGGAAGGTGTTGGATAGAAAATTTAACTTATTCCCTATCCTAGAGCGCCCCCAGCGCAATGCGTTGTAATGGTTTGCGTTGTAATGACGCGTTGTAATGGTAGTGCGTTGTAAAAGTTTCGTTGTAAAGGTTGTTCACCCAATTTTTTCAATGAACGTTAATGAGGAAAATCAATTCCCCCGTTTTTTTCTCAAAAATCTTCCTCTTACCAAGTTCAAAATGTTGGCAAGTAAGGTACTTACGATCATGGAGGGCAGGATAAATGGGGTAGGGACAGGGACTTAGATAACAGAGAGCAAGAGGGAAATGAGGAGGGCGCACCAAACTGACCTTACAGGGCAATGGGCAGCAGCACAATACACCTCACAAGGGAAGTGGGGAAGCAGTGCAGCACAACCTACCATGGAAAGCAATAGGAAGGGGACAGGGCCATGCACATGGACCACGGAGAACAGAGAGGAAAGAGGCAAATGCAGCAAGCTGACTGTACCAAACAGATATGAGGGACAGTTGCAGCATAACCGACCATAAAGGGCAGGAGGGAGGCGGCAGGGGAACTACAAGGGATCAGACAAGGCAAGAGGGAGGGAATAGGGGTCTGCTCATGGAAAACGGATGGGGGCAAGGGGGTAGGGCAATTGCAGCAAGCTGACCATGGAGGTCACGCAGGATGGGGACTGGAAGCACAACACACAATGGAGAGCAACAGTAAGACTATAATGGGATACACACCGACAACAGAGAGAAGGTGGGAGCCATTCAGGGGCAGCAAGCTGACCACATGGACTGGTGGGAGGTGCTGTTCTAGCACAGAAGACCATGCATGGCAAGACGTAGTGTTAGTGTTAGCAGAGTGGCCAGGGTGAGCAAGAGGCTGGGGGAAAGGGCATGCACAAAAGACCATGCTGGACAGAAGGGAGGGGTAGGGGCTGGAAAAAGACAAAATAGGGCAAAGAAAGGGGTTTCATAAAAGACGTGCAGGGCACACAGGAGGAGCAGTTACAGCACAACAGAGCATGGAAGGTAGCAAAATGGACCATGGAGGACTGGAGGGAGGGGATAGGAGCCTGGCACTTGGACAGGCAGGGTGGCAGTAGTAGCAACAGGTAGCAGCCATCTGACCATCCTAGGTAGGTGGGGGGGACAATGGCAGCTCAAAAGAACATGTATTGTATCCATTATAATGCATTATAATACATCTTCGGAAGACTAGATGGGGGGGTAAGGCTTTTTCCAATCTGGCCCCAAAATGGTGGAATGCTCTCCCTCTTGAAGTAAGGTCTCTCCCCACTCTCCAAGCTTTTAGATCTGCCCTAAAGACCCACCTCTTTGTACGCGCATACCTGTAGTGGTGCTCTGCAAGTTTTGATCTTTTTTGATAGGCGCCTTGACACCTTCGGGTTTAGTTTGCGCGATACAAATTGCATAATAATAATAATAATAATAATAATAATAATAATCTTCGATGTATTATGCAGGTTACAGTACTGAATTAGTGCAATGAGTTCCCGTGTGTGTTTAGTGATCATGATGGTAAAATCTGAATGCATTCCATAATGTTTATGTCTGAAGTTGGGTGCATGCATGAGTATTATGGTCAAAATGACCCGCGTTAACCAGCATTTTATACCGCGTGTTGTCAAATTTCAAACTTAAAACACTTACGGCATTTGGAATGCTGTGTAACCTTGCTCCCCTAGTAAGAAACAGAGATAAAACATTAGCACATACGGTCACGTAGTTATTTGTTGGTCGACATTTATTCATAGTCGTCAGACCACTCGAAAACTTACTGTTCTCTTTCCCGAGTTTGCCGCAGTTATCCCTGGTTTTGCCGTTTCGAGTGCCACAAAATGCAGGCACTTCCGTGTTTACAGCGTCTTTCGCACGATTGGTTAAAAAGCTGAACACGTGACTGCGAGGGCTCGCAATTCGGAAGGATAGTATAGAAAGACTGCGAGATTTGTCTGCCTTCTATTTTGAAGCATTCAAGACATATTTCAAATGAAAACTATGCTTGAATATATATAAATTGTTTATTAATGTCCACTTGGTTTAATGTGACATATTAATCAAATACTGTAGGGCTTTAGGCATTGTTTGTTATCGCGAGGCGGATCTTTCATGTTGACCACTATTAAGATGTATTAAATAAGAATGTGTAATTAAGTGTATGCAGTGTTTTATGTATTCTAGATTGCACTGGAATCGCCAAATTTGATTGAGTTGAAAGAAAGATTAAACAGTGAAAAGTAAAAAGTACCAAGGCAACATAAACTATTCAGGACGAGTGTCTCATGTTCAGTAGCATTATAGATAACATGCATATTCCAACCGGTCATTCAGACCATTTGGTTTAATTGAGTTCAATTTCATGATCCAGCAGTTTTCTCGACGCAGTAAATGTTTGTTATTGTCTCTTCCTTCTATTTTTTGTACTGTTTCCATAATCAGAAATTTTAGTTGTGTTATGTTATGGTGTTCCTCCAGAAAATGTGCTGCAATTACTGATTTCATATTCCTTGTTCTGACGTTTGATTTATGTTAATTTATATGTGTCTTAATCTTCCTTTCAGATTTCCCCACGTAGACTTTGCCACATGGGCATTTCAGTAGGTAGACTACATTAGCTGTGTCACAGGTTGCTGATACTCTTAATTTAATGTTGTATCCCTTCATGGGGTGGGCTAGATTGGTACCCTTTATTATATTATTACAGTTATTGCAATTCATGCATGGTTTAGTTCCTTTTGCCACTGGAGTCTTCATTTGTTTTTGTTTGGGCATTTCCCCCATATTTTTGCTACTGGTATATGCAAATAACGGTGGCTGTGAGAACTATGATTTAAAATCAGGCTCCATTCCTAAGATCGGCCAATGGCGATTAATGATTTCATGAAGCTAATGCTCAAATTGGAAAACTTTGAAACTATAACCATTCCGGTGTTTGCTCGTTTGGTGGATTTTTTTAACAGATCCGTTCTGCTGGTTGAATGTGTTAGCTGTTTAGCTTTTTCTATAATGGAATCCGGGTATCCTCTCTCTCTAAATCTTTTGCCCATTTCATCAATTCTGTAACTGGATTTGATTGAGTCTGATGTAATCCTTTTGACTCTTAGCATTTGGGAAGCTGGTAGGTGTTCTTTGAGTGACATTTGGTGAAAGCTGGTAAAGTGTAACATGTTGTTCTTTTCAGTTGATTTTCGGAATATATCAGTTTCCAAGCCCTTTTGGGTTAACATGACTTCCACATCTAGAAATGTTATACATTATTTGCATATACCAGGAGCAAAAATATGGGGGAAATGCTCAAACAAAAACAAATGAAGACTCCAGTGGCAAAAGGAACTAAACCATGCTTGAATTGCACTAACTGTAATAATATAATAAGGGTACAAATCTAGCCCACCCCATGAAGGGATGCAACATTAAATTAAGAGTATCAGCAACCAGTGACACAGCTAATGTAGTCTACCTACTGAAATTCCCACGTGGCAAAGTCTACGTGGGGAAAACTGAAAGGAAGATTAAGACACGTATAAATGAACATAAATCAAACATCAGAAGAAGGAATATGGAACCAGTAATTGCAGCACATTTTCTGGAGGAACACCATAACATATCACAACTAAAATTTCTGATTTTGGAAACAGTACAATAAATAGAAGGAAGAGACAATAACAAACATTTACTGTGTCAAGAAAACTTCGGGATCATAAAATTGAACTCAAGTAAACCAAATGGTCTGAATGACAGGTTGGAATATGAAGTTATCTATAATGCTACTGAATATTGGACACTCGTCCTGAATAGTTTATGTTTCCCTGGTACTTTTGACTTTTCACTATTTAATCTTTATTTCAACTAATTCGAATTTGGTGATTCCAGTGCTTCCTTGAATACATAAAACACTGCATACACTCAATTACACATTCTTATTTGTTATTTCTTGATAGTGGTCAACATCGAAGATCTGCCTCGCGATAACAGACAATGCCTAAGGCCCTACAGTATTTGATTAATATGTTACACTAAACCAAGTTTATATTAATAAACAATGTATATATATATTCAAGCATAGTTTTCATTTGAAATATGTCTTGAATGCTTCAAAATAGACTAGGCATGGGCGGATTTTGCGGATTGGCAATCCGCGAATTTGCGGATTTGCGGATTGCGAAAATCCGCAAAATCCGCGAATTCTCGTGGATTTTGTGGATTTTTTTTTGTGTTCGCACGGGTTTCTGCAAGTTCGCGAGGGTTTTGTACAATTTCGCAAATTGCGAAATTGTACAAAACCCTTGCGAACTTGCAGAAACCCGTGCGAACACAATGTGCCCAGCCTACTCATGTAACAGACATGCCGGCTGTGTGTGCGCCCTGGAAAGCCCACGGGTGGGGGGTGCACAGCACTTGCATCACCCTCTCTCTGCCTGCCATTGCGCGCATTGAAGCCCGTACATGCCAGTAACCCGATTCAAAGCCCCATTCTCCCGATTTTTTTTTTAAATCTCCCACTTTGCTCTTCTGAAATGTTGGCATGTATGATGTAACTATTTTACAATGGCGCCAGCAAGCTGCCAGCACCGTTGTAAAATAGTTACAAAGTTAGCTTGCACAGGAAGCACTTAGATAAAATAAAGCAGCACCTGCTTCGTTTTATCTAGTGGTTCCTGTGCAAGCTAACTTTGTAACTATTTTACAACAGCGCTGGCAGCTTGCTGGCGCCATTGTAAAATAGTTACATGAGTGGGGGTTCAACTTTTGAACCCGTTACGTCCGCGGATTTTATTTTGCGGATTTTGCGGGAAATCCGCAAAATTCGCGGATTGCGGATTTCCCAAAAATCCGCAAAATCCACGGGCGTAACGGATTTCCCGCTCATGCCTAAAATAGACGGCTAATGATACTCGCAGTCTTTCTACACAATCCTTCCGAACCGCGAGCCCTCGCGATGACCTGTTCAGCTTTTTAACCAATTGTGCGAAAGACGCTGTAAACATGGAAGTGCCTGCGTTTTGTGGCACTCGAAACGGCAAAACCAGGGATAACTGCGGCAAACTCGGGAAAACAAACAGTAAGTCTACGAGTGGTCTGACGACTATGAATAAATGTCGACCAACAAATAGTTACGCGACCGTATGCGCTAATGTTTTATCTCTGTTTCTTACTAGGCGAACAAGGTTACACAGCATTCAGAATGCTGTAAGTGTTTTACGTTTGAAATTTGACCACAAGCTGTATAAAATGCGGGTTGACGCGGGTCATTGTGACCCTAATACTCATGCATGCCCCCACCTTCAGACATAAACATTATGGAATGCACTCAGATTTTACCATCATGATCACTAAACACACACGGGTACTCATTGCACTAATTCAGTACTGTAACCTGCATGTCGAAGATGAATTATAATGCATTACAATGGATACAATACATGTCTAATTGCTTGTGATATAAAACAACATGTATGCTACAATCTCTTTACAGTGATGCTCCCTGAAGAAGGGCTTTCAGCCTGAAATGCATAGGAGCCTGAAGGGCTATGTTGAAAACGATTACAAATTAAAGAATCTGTTCAAATGAAATGAAAAGCGTTTCAGAAAAACTAGATACCAAATAAAATGAATCATTTTTTAGACAAATTTGTTGTGAAAAAATGTATAGCAGTCCTATTTCAAAGAACGCAGGTGTGCCCATGGGGATGCAACCAATTTAGGTTGGAAGCACTGCATGATATCATAGAAAAACAGGGTTCAAAAAAAGCCTTGAGCTTACAAACTTAGGTGGTTGTGCGCCAGCTACACTTCTTAAGCTCAAAAGAACTCTCACAATAGACGGAAGGGGCAGTGGCAGGTACATGGAATATGGTGGGAAAAAGGAGGGAGCAGGGGCATGCACACAGACATCAGAGGGCAGGGGAAAAGAGAGTAGGGGCAACAAGCTATGCACAGAGGCTAAGCACAAGGGCAATGATGGGGCATAGAATTGGGCAACGAAGGGCAGGAGAAGTGGGCAGGCACATTAAGCTAAATGGAGGCCAGGGGAGGGACATCGGACCATGCAGGGCAGGAGGGAGTGGCCTGGTGCATGGACTCAGACAACAGAGGGTATAGAGAAGGTGGACGGGTCAGCAAGCTAACTGTTTAGGGCCGGTGGGAAGGGCAATGGCAGAACAGAGGTCATACATGGCTGTATGATGGAACTGGGTCATAGAATTGGACAATGGATGGCAAGGAAGAGGTGGAGTGGGATCAGTATGCTTGAATGAGGCAGCAAAATTCTAGGCAACGCCCTGCGTTCAAAACCCCTCCACATTGCATTGCGATGGGCATCTTACTTAATCTTAAAAAACGTAGAAATTCAGTAAAAAAACAAAGGTTATTGTAATGTTATATTTGGGAAGCAACATTACAAAAACTTTAGAAAATCAGGAAAAAAAACAAAAGGTACAGGGACATTATAGCTTGGCTCAGATTTCACTTGTTCAAAACCAGTGAAATTCAGCAGTTATAGTTACTTGAACTAACTATAATTATTGCCCTACAATGTACTGCTTATGACCTCACATATTACATCACTCATTACTTGGACGATGACATCTCAAATTACATCACTGATGACATCATCAACAGAATCTATCACACACCCACTTAAATACCCCTACAGCCTCTAATACGTCTACACAGAGCCACACAACCACTCATAAGCCCATTCACAGACCCATACAAGTACTCAAAAACCCACTCACTGATCCATAGAGCCACTTACAGATCCACTCAATTATACAGCCACTCACACAACCACTAACTCAACCATATAGCTACTCATGAATCCACTCATTCACAACACAGCCACTGACAGTTATTTTGAAATAGAGACATTTACACACCCATTCATACACCCATACAACCCATACAACCACTCACACACTGAGTCAGTCACTCATACAGCTACTTACACACTTGCCCACTCACCTATACACTCACTCATACAGCTGCTCACTCACCCATACATTCACTCACACACCCACTCACTTGCTCAGATACTAACACATGTAATCACTCACCTATACAGTCATTGACACAAGCACACACTCTCACATTCACTCACTCACCCATACAGTCACTCACATCCACTCACTCACCCATACGACACTTATGCACCCAGTCACTCACCCATACAGACACTCACACACCCCATCAATAACCTTTACATGCCTCTCACATACCCACTCACTCACCCATATAGCCAATCACACAACCGCTCACTCACTCATACAGATAGTCACAGGGCCATTCGCTCACCATACAGCCACTCACACAGCTGCTCACACACCCATACAGTCACACAGACACCCGCTTACATATGGATACACACAGTCACACAGCCACTCACATAATATGTGTTATAAGTAGTATCATCATTACTAGGACACAAACCATACTAATTCAAGTAATGTAGAAGTTTAATGTATATACTAAACACAAACTTTTAGAAAACACTTACACTTAATGGATGATGGAATTCGTGATGTAATTTGAGATGTAATCAATGATGTCATGAGTGATGTAATATGTGAGGTCATAAGCAGTGCATTGTGGGGGCGTAATTAATTGTTAGCTAAGATAACTATAACTGCTGAATTTCTCTAGTTTTGTATGAGTGAAATGTCACCTGACTATAACATCCCAGTAAACTTTGTTTTTTTCAGTGAAAAATATATATAGGCAGTGCTTAATTTGCAAAACAATAAGTGCCAGGGCTCTCATCAGGAGGCCACAGCACCTTGTGCCACACATTGAACCTGCCAGCGCCGCCAATGATAGCAACAACACAAGTACTAACATTCACACTCCTACAGTGTTAAAATTCGGACTATTTCAGGTCCCCAAAGCTACAAGAATGGCTTGGGTGTCAGGTATTATTCACTTTTAATGTATATTGAGTTAATAATTAACTGTTGTTGTGGTCATCTCTAAATGAGCCAGTCAGCGCCACCTTGTGGCAGACTGTCACAGGCCCAGTGCTGACAATTAAGTGCTGGTGCCGAGCACCAGAAACCACCGACTCAAATTAAGCACTATATATATGTACATCTATCTATCTATCTATATATATATATATATATATATATATATATATATATATATATATATATATATATATTGAAGAGCAATGCGCCAAGCGCTTTAGGGAGGGCTCACCACGACACACCTGGACCCTCCGGTCTCTGCTTGCCTGTCGTAATGAAATTACAATCTCGCAGTCTGACCCCCAAGCTCCTAATGAAGGAAATGAGAACAAGATGACAAATGTAGCACACAGCAGCACAACCTACTCAAGGACTATTGAAAAACTCACCTGACAACTACAGTTACCAGCATTCCTGGCAACTCAGCATTGTAAGCCACACCCACTTAGGGCGGACTTGATTTAAATAAACTGCATTTAAATCAGCTGGGTGAGTTACTGTGTCTCTGTGCAGCATCCATGAAGAAGGGGCGTGTCTGCCCCGAAACGCGTCGGACTTCTTTGAAACCATGTGGAGGGAGACTGTGAGATTTTCGGCAGGCAAGCAGAGACCGGAGGGTCCAGGTGTGTCCTGGTGAGCCCTCCCTAAAGCGCTTGGCGCATTGCTCTTCAAAATATATATATATATATATATATATATATATATATATATATATATATATATATATATACACAGTCCAGGTCCCGTAAAGGTGAGGCGGAACCGAAAGGTCAAGACCTCAGAAGCCTCACGCCCAGCAAACAAACTTAGCCTCGCAGAAATCAGAAATCCGGCAATGGATGACAGGGAAGACGTTTATTTAATTAAAGGTGACGCGTTTCACTCTACACGAGAGTTTGTTCACACAACACGCCAGGAACACACAAAGCATATATATAATTAACATAAACAAAGGACAATTGCAAACAACCAATAATGCACACCTTCACTGAACAATGGACATAATGGAAAGACTCATAAAATGAAAAGAGTTGAAATAATAACGAAAATAAAAATACAATGGACCTAAATAAGCAAATAGTAAGGTTCCAAGATCACAGGTAAATAAGTACAATACTGTGAAAGAAAAATCTAATTATTCTGCACATGGACACGAAATGAAGTATGTACAATGAGTATAGCCACCAGTTAAAATGTAAGTGGAGGTCTGAAGAGTTATTCAAACAATATAAAGGCATAATGCCGAAATGGACCACAAAAAGCAATGCTGATCAAGAGATCATAAAAAGAACATGATGACATAGTGCCAATTTGCATCGCGAAAAACATAGCTATTTACTGCAAATTGTGCTTGCCCTGAGCAAAGGAATAATGATGAAACATCCATAATAATGGGATGAAAAAAGTGAACAGTCATGTGGAACAAACCTCATCACACTATATATAAGTAGTCCATATAAATGAGAAAAAACAAATATTATCTGAAAGGGCAAAACATGCAATTCTATCAGAGAAAGCAAGAAAAAATAGAAGTAAATGAAAAGAGAAAAAAGAATATGTAAAGAGTATGAGAAAGCCACAGCTGAGAAAAATACAGATGACAGAAAAAGGAATAGTCAAATGCACAAGAACCTGCAAACTGGTGTCACAAAATTCAATATAAACACAATTGATACCATAGAAAAGTAAACACCAGACCAAAATATATACATATAAGGCTAACCAGATGGCCAACCACTCAGTGAAAATCTAGATCGCATCAGAAAAAGTTACGGAAAACAAAATCATACTAAGATGAAAACAGTTCATAAGAAATTACTCAGATCTTCGGTGAGATTAAGTCCATTTGGGGCCTTAGTATCTAGGGCAAGAATCAGGTGCGATTCTTTCTGCCGAAGAAGTTTCATGCGGTCACCCCCCCGGCCGGGTTGGGGTACCGAGCATAGAACTGTGTATTCGAGATCCTTTAATTTCTTGTTGTGTACTGCACGGAAATGTCTAGCGACAGGATAACTGTTGTCGCTGTTAACAATTGCACGAATGTGCTGCAAAATCCGTTGGTGCACCGGAAGTTTAGTACTTCCGATGTACTCAAGATTACAGGTGCACCTTAGTTTGTACACGACATACTCAGATCTACATGTCAGGTATTCTCGAATGGGAATGGGTGTGGAACAGAATGCAGTAACATAGTGTGTGCTATTCTTGGCAAAGGTACAGGCTCGACAAGATGTACATCTAAAAAAGCCAGTTTTAGTTGTGAGGCTTTTTTTGGACGGACCTTCAGGCATAGGTCTGTCAAAGGCATCTCGCATAGTAGGAGCCCTTCTGAATGTGATGTTAGGGATGCTTGGGAGCAAAGGCCCAAGAATAACATCCGTTAGGATGATGGGCCATTCAGAAGAAATGATGCGCCTAATTTTGCGCTCCTGAGTGCTGTAGTTGGTAATCAGACGTACATTGCACTCGGTGGTGGAAATGTTAGGAGCCTTAGGTGTGAGTAATGTTTTGCGCTCAAATGTACAAGCTTTGTGGAGGGCTTTATCCAGAATAGAATCAGAGTAACCCCTGTGAATGAATCGCTGTTTAGACTCACTTAAACATTTATCGAGAGAGTCCTTATCACTGCAAATTCTGCAAATACGAATGAACTCCCCGTAGGGGATGCTGCGGATAGTGTGGGCAGGATGGGAACTACGAGCATGCAAAATTGAATTGCCCGCAGTGGCCTTTCTATGCAGGCGGGTTTCAATTTGGTTATTTTTGATAAAAATGCTCACATCCAAGAATTCTGCTGAATCTGTGGTGATGGTAGAGGTGAATTTAAGATTGAAAACATTAGCATTGAGTTCATTCACAAATGCTTCCGCCCCCTCTGATGATCCTTTCCAGATAATACAGACATCATCTATAAAGCGCCAGTAATGCGCAATGTAGGGTAGCCAGCGGCGGTGCGTATATATATATATAGAGAGAGAGAGAGAGAGAGTTGGTGAAAAAGAGAGAGAAAGAATGCAAGAACCATGAAACATTAAGGTAATCTTTTTAGGATGTTTATTGTGTTCTTAACCAATCACTAGTTATCTGCTCTTAGTAGAAGCTATCTCACAGAGAACGCCGCCTTCAAACCATACCCTGTATTACATTCAAGAATCAGAACAACCATGTCATGAGGCAAACAAAAGTCCACACTACAGAAACAAAATACAAGAAAAAATAGCATTGCAACACAATTCTATGTAATAATTTATATAGAACATGTATATAAATGCAACACAAGTTTGTAGTGAGGCAATAAATAGTGCAACAGCAAGCCGAAAGAAGAAAACATGCATCTATAATGAGGTCGGTTGAACCAATTGATCAGGTACAGATGACATTATTTTATCATATAATCTTTGAAACGAGTTGGCAAGTTGCTGATCCTAGGTCTTCTGCCCTGTGTATCCTTCTTCATACTCTCACACCTCTTCACATCCAGTGGTCCTCTCCCAGCCTTTGATGACAAACAGAATCAGAATGCCAACAGTATCACAAAACAAAGACACAAGAGAGAGTGGGAGAGATGGAAGCAGCGACTTTGGGGAGAGAGAGTGGGGCAAGAGGTGGCGAGAGAAAAATCTGAGAGAGTGACAGAGGAAGCAAGCAACATAAGAGAGAGAGATGAAGAGAGAGAGAGAGAGAACAGTATAACGACAGTGGCTAAAAATAGTTTGCTGGGAACATTTCACCATAAAGACTTCAAAAACATTTTCATTCCTGAAAACCTATTTTCGTGTAATTATTTAATGGAGTGCTCTGTGTTTTGAAGCTCTACTGAGTTCTACTTGAAAGCACAAAGTGTCCCATTAAACTAGGCAAGCTAATTAGAAATGGACAGAAGGACTGCCAACAGGTTAAAATAATGTAATCACAAACTGCTGATGTGTAACCAATGGTACGGAAAATTTACATGCACGGTAGAATAAAATGTGTGCATCACGTGGTCTAATGCATTCAAATAGCTATGCCTGGTCAAACATTATTTAAGACATTTCTTTTATTGTATCAGTGACTTGTTAGTTTAGTAGCATGCTTAAGTTTTTAATAGTCTTGCAATAAGAAAAAAAAAACATTTGGCTTCGCCTTCCCATTTCCCTGATGGGCAGAGTCGCCCTGATGAAAATGGTGGTTGTTATGAAGGAACTCACCAGCAGTATATGAAAACTGGTAAGTTTGTTCCAGCCTCGGTGTAGCCGCCCTCCTCTGTCCAAAACCCAAACATTCTATCGAACCTTTACATATGAACAATAAAGAATGTAGAGTGCACACTTAGACACGCTCACAGCATATTATATCAGTTACCAAACATAACACATATTCCCCCTTAACAAAATGAACCCCAAATACAACTTAACAAAACAAAATACGTTGAATACTTGATATACTTCCAACAGTTCATATACAGCATAATTAAATAGGACATTACAAATGTATTACACATTGCATTACATACACAATATGTGCCTTATTACATAAGTCCATCTGACACCGTTGCGGTCTTGGAATCGACAGACCTCTGGTCGGCGGTCGGACACCGGTATTACAATGTGACCGCACATGGTGCTATCGCATACTCCCATTTCTCTATGGAAGCTTGGGCCACAGCCATAAACCGGACAAAGCACAAGCTCCCATAAAGAAATGGGAGTTTCTGTCAATCCCTGAACGCTGTGGCAGGCACCGTTACACGGTGTAGGGATTAACAGAGGGGCTCTATTGATCCAATTGGGGGCCGCAGGGAGAAGAGTGCCCTGCTAGGGGACCCCAAAGTCACTTTCTGACAGGCTTTCCATGTCTGGATGCCTCATATGGAAAGCCTGTCAGAAACTGACATCGTAATCCCAACGGCTGTAACACTGCCCATAGGGATTACTGTAAGGCCCTCCGAGTGGCCGGCGGGTTCCATGAGCCAGTCTAAATCAACCCGGACTGGCCGGCTAATTTCCCTTTTGACCGCCTGCATTGTTATGTGAAGTGAAACCACTGATGTGACTCGGAAAGCATCCGACCTGTGAAATGAGACCCACAGTGGTTTAAATTCATTCATTCAGTCATGATGGCTTTGCAATTGCATGACTAAATCTGCTCACACTACAACCCCCATACTCCTTTCTGTAAAACTTTTTCACCTGTAAATTGGAATCACCCAATTCACCTTCCCCACATCCTTGAATTCCTTGCAGATCCACCAACCACATATATTCCTCAAACTTTTCATTCCCTTCCTTCACATCTCCTTTCCTTACAGCATTAAACTTACACTTGCAAACTGCCAATGTTACTAAAGTGCAACACTTTCTCATTGCTGAGTATGGCAGCATTGGTGCATTCTTCCATTACCGATAGCGGATCCAAAAACATTTTCACCCTTCCTTACCGTACCAGGTTTTTTCATCCTCACCCAATTACCTTTCTTCAAAATGTATCCCTTTACTCCCTTCTTTTAATCAAACTTCTTCTGATACTTAATTTGTGCCTTTAAGATGTTATTCCGCCCAATTTCAAGAGACATTTCCACCAACTTGTTCATTTACACTACATTAGTTTTCTTTAGTGAAAGGTCTTCTCAGTGAAAGAGGGAGTGATACTTAAACTAAAACCATCTTTTCTACCTCCCTCTCCCAATTGAACAGGTTCTTCCTGGCAAACTACAACGTCTCCTTAATCACTCTATTGAATCTCTCAATTTCTTCATTAAGACTGAAGTATGTTCATGAGAAACTTCATTTCTATCTAAGATTTGCTTGAATTCAACTGAAGTAAACTAAGCACCATTACCAGAGATGGCTTTCCAAGGAAGACTCTCTGCAGACAAGCTAGAATCATCACAACCGCATTAGAATCTATTGAATCTACAAACTTCAATTTCGGCCACTTTCAAAAATAGACAAAAGGTGACTGGAGATTACTTGCAATAGGTTTAACCACTGAAAATAGGTGGGGGTAGAACTCCAACCCATCGTTCTTTTGCTCTACATGCCACCTCAGTTTGGATCAAGCCATGTGCAAATCAGTATTGACCCTGCTTCTAATGGGGACACTTCAGCCTAAACTTCCAAGCCAGGACTTGGCAAAATACCAATGGGTTGGAGCGCTTCACCACACTACTGCCAGCAGTTAGACTTATTACAAGCAGCCCCCGTCACCTTTTGTGTGTTTCACTTTGAAAAATAGTCCATCATTGATTTTACATATGCATACCTTTCATCTGATTCTACCACCAGTCTGCTAATATAAAGTCCAGCTACCCCCCAAACCATACTGGGACATTCTACTGGGTGAAGTGATGGTCATAAGATAACATGTGACTTATCATCAACTCAATCACATTCCACACATGATCTCCCTAAAACCTCCATGTCTCTGTCTAGTCCAGGCCACCAACAGTACTCATTTACCCTCCTTTTACGTCCGACAACTCCTAAATGGTGTTCATGTTCGACCCTCTAATCACATTACTATTTTCTACTGATAAATCATTGTGCATTTCCCCAAAAGGTCAAAACTTAGAGTCCAACTTACAATTGGAAGGCCAACCATTCATCACATAATCATGCAATCATTTCAAAAGCTCATCTCCTCTACAGCTTCAATCCACTGTTCTTTTGAAGCACCCTTCCATGACTCATCACTTAACCATGTCACACTAAACTATTTCCAGAGAACCCCCCACCCCCGCCAATGCTAAAGGTAATCCATTTAAGCAATCTGCAACTCTGTTATTCACTACTAAAAGATACTGTACACTATAATCATAGTCAAATAATCATACACAAAGTTTGGCAATTATTGAAGTGGCACTAAATAACCCTTTTGTAGTTAAAAGATTGACTAAAGGTTTATTTATGGTCAGGCACCCTCCTCTACAGACCACCAGGACCCCGCGCAAAATTCAGTGAAGACATCACGGACTTCATCACCCCACACGCGCTCCCCTCCAAAGACTACATCCTTCTGGGAGACCTCAACTTCCACCTTGAAAAGATCAACGACCGCAACACCGCCACCCTCTTGGACAACCTAGCCAACCTCGGACTTAAACAACTGGTCACTTCCCCCACCCACATCGCAGGCCACACACTCGACCCCATCTTCACCTCCAGCAATCATGTCTCCTTCAGCCACACTACGGATCTCCTCTGGACTGACCACAGCTGCGTTCACTTCACCTACAACAAGCCGAAACCCATCATCCACCTCCAACCAACTCTACAAAGAAACTGGAACAAAATCACCACGGAGCAGATCTCCACATCGCTCCTTCAAACCTCCCCAGCCCTCTCTTCTAACGCCAACGAAGCCGCCTCCAACCTCACCCTTTGGTTATCCAACACCGCCGACACCTTAGCACCACTGAAAAAACGTCAACACAAACTTGGCATCAAGAAGGCCTCATGGTTCAACGATGACCTCAAGAAGTCCAAGAAACTGTGCCGCTCCCTTGAAAAGGCCTGGAAAAAAGACCCATCCACCAGCAACAAGGACGCCTTCAAAAGCGCCACCCGTACTCACCACCAACTGATCCGAAAAGCCAAGAAAACAGCATTCAAGGATCGACTTGACAACAACGCCCACAACAGCAAGGAACTTTTCAACATCGTCAAGGAATTTTCCAACCCCTCGGCCAACTCCAACGACATCACCCCCTCTCAAACCCTCTGCGATTCCCTAGCCTCTTTTTTCCACAACAAGATTGCTGACATCCACAACAGCTTTGACAACCAACCCGGAAGCCAACCCACCCTACCATCAGCTGACCATCTTCCCCCCGTTAACACCCTTAACGCCTGGAACCCAATCTCCACTGAGGACACCATCCGCCTGATGAATTCCATCCACTCTGGATCCCCCACAGACCCATGCCCTCACCACATCTTCAACAAAGCAGACTCCGTCATAGCTCCGCACCTCCGAGACGTCATCAACTGCTCCTTCAACTCCGCCACCTTCCCAGAAGACTGGAAACACGCTGAACTCACCGCCCTTCTGAAAAAACCAACAGCAGACCCCACCGAACTCAAAAACTACCGCCCCATCTCGCTTCTTCCATTCCCGGCCAAAGTCATCGAGAAAGCTGTCAACAACCAGCTCGCCGCCTTCCTCGAAGCCAACAAATCACTCGACCCCTCACAATCTGGCTTCCGAGCCAAACACAGCACTGAGACCGCCCTCATCGCAGCAACAGACGACATTCGAACTCTACTGGACAATGGAGACACAGTCGCCCTCATCCTCCTCGACCTCTCTGCAGCCTTCGACACAGTCTGCCACAGCACCCTTTTACAACGCCTCAGAAACATCGGAATCCAAGGAAAGGCACTGGAATGGATCACCTCGTTCCTCACCGGAAGAACCCAGAGAGTCCGCCTCCCACCATTCAAGTCCGAGGCCTCTGAAATCATCTGCGGCGTACCACAAGGATCCTCACTCAGTCCCACCCTCTTCAACGTATACATGAGCCCCCTCGCGGCCATCGCACGCCAACACAACCTCAACATCATCTCTTATGCGGATGACACTCAACTGATCCTTTCTCTCACCAATGACCCCAGCACCGCCAAAACTAACCTACACGAAGGAATGAAAGAAGTCGCCGAATGGATGAAACAAAGCCGTCTGAAACTGAACTCAGACAAAACAGAAGTCCTCATCTTAGGTAAATCCCCCTCTGCATGGGACGACTCCTGGTGGCCGGAAGCCCTCGGAAACGCACCCATCCCGACAAACCACGCACGGAACCTTGGCGTCATCCTGGATTCTTCACTCTCAATGAACAGACAAGTCAGCGCCGTATCCTCTTCCTGCTTTAACATTCTTCGCATGCTCAGAAAAACATTTCGCTGGATCCCCACCGAAACAAGGAAAACAGTCACCCACGCTCTAGTCACGAGCCGACTGGACTACGGAAACACCCTCTACGCAGGTACCACCGCTAAACTCCAGAAGAAACTACAACGAATCCAAAACGCCTCAGCCAGGCTCATATTAGACATCCCACGCAACGAACACATCTCTGGTCACCTTAAAGACCTCCACTGGCTACCCGTCAATAAGAGGATTACTTTCCGACTGCTTACCCACGCACACAAATCACTCTACGACATCGGACCAGATTGCCTCAACTCTCGACTGTCCTTCTACACCCCCTCCCGCCAACTTCGCTCTTCCAGCCAAGCCTTCGCCACTGTACCTTGCATCAACAAGACCACCATGGGAGGCAGATCCTTCTCATACCTGGCTGCCAAAACATGGAACTCACTCCCCGCTTACCTTCGCCTCACCCAGAATCACCTAGCGTTCAGAAAGCAGCTTAAAACGTGGATATTTGACAAATAATCCTCCTCCCCTTCCTAAGCGCCTTGAAACCCTCTGGGTATGTAGTGCGCTATATAAATTTTATGACTTGACTTGACTTGACTTTACAACAACATGTGATCCCCAAAGACACTGCCTTAAGTCTTCCATTCCCCATACCACTGCCAGGGACTCCCTCTCAATTACAGAATATCTTGTTTCAGCTAGAGACAATGCTCTAGAAGCTAATGCAACCGTCATTTATTTGCAGTTATGGTCTTTCTGGCTTAACACAGCCCCTAATCTTTTACAAATGTAATCAGTGGATAGAAAGGTTTGCAAAGTATGATCAAACCCATGTAACAAATTAAGTAATAAGTAAAGTTTTTACAACAGTTCCTGTTGATATGCATGTGACTGCTCAAACTTGACTCCTCTTTGTAACAATTATCTCATAGCACAGGGTTTTTCTGTACAATGCTTAACACATTTTGAAAAATACTAAAGCAATCCCAGCAAGGAGTTTAATTCATCCTTGTTAGTGGATGACTTTCCTTCAGTAATTGCTAGTAACAACCCTGTTTTATGTCTAATACCTTCATGACTTACTTCCTGCCCTAAATAATTACATGTTTGTATAGTAGGTTTGCACTTTGAATATTCTGCAGTCACTCCATACTCTGTCAAGGTACACAACACATTTTAAGACGTTCATCATGAATATTCTTTTTCTCTCCCATTAACAAAATGTTGCCTTAGAAAAACATCACACCTTGTTGAGAGCAGAATAAATTATGCATTAACTTTTGAAACGTACGTACATATTGAAAGCAACCTAAAAGAGTTTCTTACTCTGAGGAAGGAACCATACCTGATGGTACACTGAGGGCCTGATTCTGATGCAGTTAGGAAGGACTCCTAACGGCATTTGCTCCATCCAAATCGGATATGAAATGTGTCATTCCAACCGACTCGCAAAAATTTCCAACTGACCGAGTATGATGTGAGTTAGGCATTAGGCATATCCCAATCCAAACTCAATCGCATTTGGAATGACCAAACCGTACGGAGCAGATTTGTACTTCTCTACGGGCCGCGTTTCCAAATGACCGAGTACGATGCTGGATTTGGATAGCCTTTCCAAATTGTGCCGTCTGACTCGAATCAGCAGTTGTAATCAGACTTTAGGGGCCTGTAGTGGGCCCCCCTTTACCTGGAGCCTTCCTAATCGGACACGTGGGTTGACCCATGGGTCTTCCCTTACCAGCCATTTACAGTGTGCCAGGCACCAGAGGGTACCCACCACAGGGTGCCCAGTTTTCCTCAGCCACTCCGTTCTTCAAAGGTAGCCTATGCATTCGGTCGGAACAAAGGCCAACCAAATTGTATCTGGAAGCATCCGGATGCATCGTACTTTCCCGGTTGGACGCTCCTGATCCAATTTGGTTGGAAACCATTCCCAAACCCATTTGGTTAGGAAGCTTTCCAAACCGCATCAGAAACGGGCCCTGAGGACAAAACAATAGAAGAAAACCTTTGCCTAGTACTGCTAACATTTCATTTATCTTGGGCAAAGGAAATCTCTCCACTACAGTGCTCTGATTAAGAACCGCTAGGTCAACTCATAAATGATTTTTCCCATTAGACCATCTAGCCACTATTAAAAGTGCAATTCATTTAGAGGCTTCAATTGGTTCTATTATGATATTCCTTAAAAGTTCCTGTATCTCATTATTCACCTTATCTCACACACTCATAGGTAACCCTCTAGCTTTATACACCTTAGCAGTTGCATTGTCCTTCAGAATTATCTTGTGGGTGAAACCCTTCAAAATACCAATTTTGCAACAAAATAAACAAGAAAACTCATTAAGTAATTGTTGGTGATATGCTTCATCCCCTCCCTCCACTATCACCTGCTCAGGACTATTTGGATTTAAAATGATATCTACTGATGGAATCTCCTCAGCTAGATACAATATCCCTATGGCCTTCCTGTTTCTCAATTTAAAGGCAACTGTGTGGTATCCAATCATATGTATAGGGTCTTCATTAAAAACGTTATGGTCTCATGTCAGACAGTAGTAACTGTTCATCCAGCACCCAGGCAAATTTGTCTTTCCATATATTTTTGTCAATGATTATGTATGGATAGGTCAATTCATTCATTAAACATAAGGTTATTCCAGAGTTCAAGGGCGATCTTACCATCACAAGGGCCCATCGTTTTCCTGCCCGCCCGTTTCCTAACTCTACAATGCCACGAACAATATTGCTAAATTTAGCTGATTATCGCATAAAAGAAAGAATATTGACTAAAGCAATCCAACAAAGACAGTTTGCTGTGGATGAGACTTTAAAATGTCACATTTTCTCTGATATGACTGCTGTGGCGGCACGTAGGAGAAAGGAATTTGTGAAGATCCTCCACCTGTTTAAAGCCAATGGGGCACAGTCTTCTATCGCCCAGTCCAAATTGAGAGTTATGTTATGTTATGTTAAGTGTTGCTTGTAAAGCGCACTGACACCGGAGCTTCCTGGCGCTGGTAGACAGAACAGAGTGAGGAGGAGGTAGAGGTAACAGAATCTACGTGGGGGTAGGGAAAAGATAAGTTTTTAGCATTTTCCTAAAGTTGAGAAAAGAAGAGCAGGATTTGATAGAAAGAGGGAGGGTGTTCCAGAGTCCAGGGGCCAACTGGGAGAACCGGCGTCCGCCGAATCTCTCAGTTTTGCTCCTGGGGATGATCAACAAGTCAAGGTGGGCGGATCGAAGATGGCGTGTAGGACAGTAAGGGTGGATGGTAGATTTCAGGAAAGCAGGGGAAGGGCAGTGAAGTGCCTTGAAGGTAAGACAAGCCACCTTGAAGGCAGCCCTTCGCTCGACCGGGAGCCAGTGCAAATTCACAAGCAAAGGTTTAGCTGATTGCCATCTGGGTGTTCCATGGATCAGGCGGGCAGCCTGGTTCTGGACGATTTGGAGGCGTTGAGTCAGGTATTGTGGTAGACCGTGATAGATGGCGTTGGAAAAATCCAGACGGGAGAGTACCAGCGAGATAACAGTTTGGGTGAGTGCTGCCGGGGGAAGAAAGTGGCGGATTTTGCGGATCCTCCGAAGTTGAAACATACAGGAGGAAACCACCGCTCCCACCTGAGCCCTGAGAGAAAGCTCGGTGTCAATGATGACACCTAGACTTTTTACTGTTTTTGCAGGGACGGGGGGGGAGCCAAACTCTGGAGGCCAGAACTGTGGACCCCAGTAGGTGGAACTGAGTCCAGGAAGTAGGAGCTCAGTTTTACCGGGGTTCAGCTTCAATTGGTTCTGGTTCATCCAGAGTTGGATATGAGTCATGGCTCCATGAAAAGTTTTGATGGCATTTGGTGAGTTGAGGGGGAAGATGATCTGGAGATCGTCAGCGTAGTTATAAGTGACGATGTCCCATTTCAGAAGTGATTGAATAAGTGGTCGGAGGTAAAGATTAAAGAGGAGCGGGGAAAGGGAAGAGCCTTGGGGAACACCACAGGATGTGAGAGTTTTTTTAGCAGTGTAGGGGCCAAGGCGGACCGCCTGTGTTCTCCCCGTAAGAAAGGACCTGACCCACTCAAAAGCAACGCCCTGGATGCCCGCCTGCCCGACACGGTGGAGAAGGATGTCATGATCCACCGTGTCGAACGCGGCCGACAGATCCAGTAAGACGAGGGCTTGGGGTTTACCCGCGTCCGCGTTGCCTCTGAGTGTGTCAAGGACTGCCAGGATAACGGCTTCTGTAGAATGGGCGGGTCTGAAGCCGGCCTGAGTTGGTACAAGGTAGCCAGAGGATTCTATAAACCTGGACAGGCAGCGAGTGACGTGAGCCTCCATAAGTTTAGAGAAATAAGGGAGAAGGGAAATGGGGCGGTAGTTCGATGGCTCCAACATGTCGGCGCCAGTTTTTTTTAGTAAGGGTCTTGGAGAGTCTTGGTTAAGGGCAAATTTTTTATGTTCTCGGATTTTGATGAAGCACAGGAACTTTTAAAAGAGATCTCACAGGGTTCCAGGGTTTGGAAGGAGGTCGAGTTGTTTCTTAAATTATGATCTGACTATAATTGGGGTTTTATGATTTGCATCATACGTTTGCTTGCATGTCTCATCAATATCTGATGAAATTGAGAATTGCTGGGGGGGGGGGGGAGTCAGGGGTAGGATCACTCAGGTGTAATTACATGACACCCAGGATAAAAGGTGGGGTGAAATGTAGTTAGCGTGGGTGGTGGGGGTTTTCTACATTTTGGGGGGAGGGGTCATGAGGGACAGGATGGGAGCATAAGGGGGAAAAATGAAGTCTTTTTGTTGCAAATGCATCTATGTCTTTATACATCTATACTAAGTTTGATTTTGAGTAAGATGTTTAGGGGGTTTAAGGTTTGGTTAGGTCTTAACTATGTCGAGCAAAGAATGGCTGAGAGAGGTTTCTTTTAATGTTAATGGTCTTAACAATAAAAAGAAAATGCGGGCAATTGAATTATGGATTAAAACAGTAAACCCTGCGGTGATAAGAGACCCATATACCAGCTGTAAAGCTGCCAGATTTTTCTAAGTTCAAGTCTTGGGCAGCTTATAGGGAATTCTCTTTGTCTTCAGCCTCCCATAGAGGGAGAGCAATATTTTTAAGTAAAAAAGTTCAGGCGGAGGTATTTAATTTTGATAACGATCAGCATGGTCACTGGTGTTGGGTTACCTGCATTCTTAGACAAAGACAGAGACCAATAACTTTTGTTAGCATGTACGCCTCAGTTGAGGATAACTCTAAGGTCTATGAGGATTTGTTTCAGTCCCTAATTCAGGCATCTGGTGAGCTGATTCTAGGGGGCGATTTTAATGTCCTAATGAATCCTAAAATAGACTCCTCTGTGCAGGCCAAAAGGAAGTTGAAACCTAAATCCCTACGATCCTTACAGTATTACGGAATAACTTTGGACCTACAGGATCCCTGGCGCATGGCCTTTCTAACCAAAATAGCGTATACTTGCTTGTCGGGTAGATTTCGTACCTCATCACGTATTGATTTTTTTCTGATTTCTCAGATGCTGTGTTTTAACCAGCAGAGATTCCTACATAACAGATTCTCTGATCATGCTATGTTGGTGCTTGAGGTTCAGCTAGGAAATTGTGTTAGGTCCCCTAAATGATGGTCATTGAACAGACAATATCTTCATGAAGAGGATTGGGTGGGCAGTATTGGGATTGAGATCAAAAAATTTTCATTACGAAATAGCGAGTCTGCACCCTCGAGCGTGGTTTGGGATACACTTAAGGTCTTCATCCGGGGGTTAATTATCAAAAGGATGCAGAAATTGTAAACAAAGTTAAGGAAAATAAGAGAATCTTGGAAGAGAAGGTCCATGTGTCCTATTCTGCATTTCTTAACAACCCCTTTGTGTTTAACTAGCGCCAGCTCGATCAGGCTAAGCATGAACTTAGTGCTAATTATCACTCTCATGAGGGAATTAATTTCACCAGCAGGTTTTTAGCCTGGCAGGCTAGGGAGCAGGCTGCCACAAATCAAATCAATGCGTTAAAATGCCCCTTAACCACCTCGCGTATAGCTGACCCCGTCAAAATTGGGGAAATAATGCTACAGCATTATGAGTCCATTTATGGCCAACAACAGACAGTGGATATGACTGTGTTAGAAAGTTTTTTGCAGAATAATGGATTACCGACACTTTTGGGTTTAGAAAAATTATCCATGGCAAGCCCCTTCACTATGGAAGAGCTGGAGGGGGTTATTAAGAATCTACCAAACGGCAAGGCCTGTTGCCCCGATGGCTATCCACTTGAGTTTTAAAAAGTTTTTTTTAGCTCAGTTGCGGATTTTTTTCTTCGATTAGTAAATTCTCTGTTGGAGGAGGGGAAATACCAGAGACCTTTAGACAAGGTAACATAGGGGCCGATTAGTATGGCGAACGGATCGCCACCGCCATGTAGGGGGTGGCGATACGTCCGCCATCCGTGCCCGTCCGCCACCTATTACAATGGCGGGGGGACCGTGGCGGGTGGGAAGACCGTCCGCCGCTTTTCCGCCGCAGTTGCCTTGCGACCGTGGCGGAAAAGGCCCAATATGGTGGCGGTGCCAGTCATATTAGGATGTGCTGTGGGCAATGCCTTTTCGTGGCAGCAATGCCGCCATGAAAAGGCATATGGTCTTTGCTTTGGGGGCGCGTTGCAGGCCCCCAGGGTGAAGGGGGGGCGAGAGGTGCACATGGGGGTACCTATTGTACCCTGCTGCGTTTCAAAATACAACATGGCAGGCACTGCGCGGTGCCTGTCATGTTGTGCTTTGAAACGCACAACATGCATTTTCAGCATTGCGGCGGGAGGTGCTTTTAGCACCGCCCTCTGCAATGTTAAAAATGCGGGATGCACCCGCCATTGTGGCGGGTGCATTCTAATTCGAGGGACTGGACCTCCGCCCCTGTGGCGAACGGTCCAGCCATCCTAATTGACCCCACGGTTAGCTTTTTGAAAAAAGATCAGAACAACGAGGATCCGAACTCATATCGCCCGATAATGTTGTTAAACTCAGATTATAAAATTGTCACCAAATTTTTATCACTCCGGTTTCATCAACTTGCGGCGAAATTGATCCATTCGGACCAGAATGGTTTTATTGCTGGTCGGCAGCTCGCCACCAACACACATTATTTAACGGAGGCACTGGATTATTTTGATATACTGAGGATACCTGCATTAGTCCTTCTATTAGACGCCGAGAAGGCTTTTGACCTTGTTGTTTGGGAGACATTGTTTAGGATTTTAGGTCACTTTGGTATTCCCCAAAAAATTACGTCCCTGATTTATAATTTACATAATAATGCTGAAGCTAATGTAATTATCAATACGTTGGTGGTCGGGCGGGTTAAGGTAAAATGGGGCACAAGGCAAGGGTGCCTTTTATCGCCGGTTTTATTTGCTTTCTTTATCGAACCATTGGCGATAGGAATAAGGAACTGTGCTGATATCCGTCCTCCAATTCCATCTATGGCGAAGTTGAAATTATATGTCGACGATATTATGCTTATTATTAAACCTGAGATAGAGGTTCAGGCTAAAGTTTTCCAGCTTTTTGAGGATTTTGAGGCTTTAGGTGGGTATTGTATTAATAAAAGGAAAACTGAAATCTTACAATGTGGTGGAGCAAGCTGGGATTTGCACCCTGATATCCTTCCTTGTGTCAACTCTAAACGTAAGAGATATCTGGTTGTATATTTCTCCGAAAGTGTTAGCGATCTATATCAACTAAATTTTGCACCGCTCCTTCGAAAATCCCAGGCCTTGTTTTTACGCTGGAACTTTCTGCCTTTATCCATCTTGGGTTGGGTTGCTCTGATTAAAATGTCTGTTCTCCCTCTGTTTAACTTTTTGTTTTCAACCATCCCATGTATTTTATCAAGCTCAGTTTTTACCCAAGTAGAGTCAATGTTTACAGCTTTTCTCTGGGCTAAAAAGTCATCACGTATTGCACTTAGCACTTTATATGAAGAAGTGGAAGAAGGAGGCTTAGCTCTTCCGAATCTCAGGGATTATTACTATGCCTATTTTGCACAATATCTATCTAGATTCAAACCTGAATTACAGTCAAAACTTTTCATTAAAAGTTTTGTGGATCTAATGTGTAAGGAAAGCCAGATCCACTCCCCTCTGTTAATCTTCAAATCCCCTAAACTGGTTCGCTATAAGTGTCTTCATTGTTTTTTCAAAAAACAACAGGCGCTCTATAAACGATATTCCATCCCTGTAATTCACTCAGCCACTTTACTATCTGGCATTCTACCATTAGCAGGTATTACGCAATCCTCGGAACTCACTTTAAAATGGGCCTCAGTTTGATTCCGTAAGGTCTCAGATTTTCTGAGGAATGGAAGATGGTTGGCTATGACTGAAATTTCGCAATTGATCGTTTAATGATTTTATTTTTTTAGGGTCATATAACGTCTTTCATAAATTCCTTGCTGAACTAGATATTGCTCAAATTGGCGAACAACATCAGCTAGTAATTGAACATTTAGAAGATGCACCCGGCAGAAAACCTGGGGTATGGAAAAAGCATTTAGCTCTAGTTAGGGGTATGGATCTTGGACAGAAGGCAATTAAAAATGGAAGGATCATAAAGATTTTGAAATTTCTGCTAATTTATGGTCAGTTATTAATAAACGTAATTTTAGTACGCTAAGAGGGGCACATTGGCGAAAGATGATGTTTTTCAGTAAATGGCAACTTTATCGAACTCCTCTTTCTCTTTCGAAAATGTATGGCAATCATTCAGCGCACTGCTTTCGTTGTAACATTCATCCTTCAGCTAATTGGTCGCATATTATGCTGCAATGCCCTAGGATTTATAAGTTCTGGGAGGACATGTTTTGCCACTTGGAAACTGAATGTTGTACTCATTTAGTAGCAAATGATTTGTTAATTATTTTTGGGTTTGATCCAGATCTTCTCCTTTCCTACCATTTGGTAAAATGTTTATATATTACAATGGCAGTAGCTAGATCACTTTTATTGCAAAGGTGGTGTACTGATTCGATTCCGTCCGCCCTGGAGTGGGTCCATAAGATGAAAGCGGTTAGAAGAAGTGAACGCACTTATGCACTTCGGGTGGGGGGTCTTAGGAAGTTCCAAAAAATCTGGGCTACATATTTTGATTAAGATTGGGAGGGGTTATTGGCTTGGATGTATGGTTAAAAAAAATACATATTTATTTTTTTGTCCGTTTGAATTTGTCACTGATGTTTTAAAGTGCTCTGTGTATTCTATGTATTATTTATCAACCTTTTGGATATTTAGGGCCCCATTAGGAAATCGGGACCGCCCGCCCTAAGGGCGGGGGTCCCGCACGCAGCATTAGAATGTGCCCGCCACTGTGGCGGGCACATCCTGTATTTTTAGTATTGTGGCGGGCGGAGCTCTGTGCTCCGCCCGCCACAATACTAAAAATGCTGTGCAGCATTTACATATTCAAAGCGGCAGGCACCGCGCGGTGCCTACCGCTTTGATTATGTAAATGCAGGGGGGTACCACAGGTACCCCCCATGTGCCACCCCCCTTTGGCCTTCACGCTGGGGCCCCACAGGGGGCCCCCAGAGTGAACACCGCGTGTCTGACAGACACTGCCTGCATGTTACTCGTTTTCCGCCCCGGCCGCAAGGCGACCGGGACGGAAAAGTGGCGGGCGGTGTTTTGCTCCACCGTGGTCCCCCCCGCCATTCTAATATGGCGGGGGGGGGGGAAATACAGGGAAGGATGGCGGGCGGATTTCCCCCGCCAGGCTGGCGGTGGCTGCCGCCAGCCTGGCGGGGGCAATCCGCCCGCCATCCTAATGGGGCCCCAAATGTTATGCTCTAAGGTAATCTTTTCTAAATGGATGTTTCGGTCTTATGTTTTTTAATGTACTGCAATTCCTTGGACTTCAATAAAAAAAATGATTATGTATGGAGAGCCTGAATCTACCACTATTAGCATCCCCCCCCCCCAATTAATGCTACATACAGGCTTATTTGCTAACTTAACTGTAGTAAGCTGTTTCACAATTACTATTACCTGTGTCAACATTCAGTATGCAGTCATTGCTCTCATCAAAGTCAGTACTGTCTTTCTCAGAAATGGGCTCCTTAACAACCATCACCTTATCCCAATTCTTCTTGCAAACATTTGAAAAATGACCCTTAACACCACAAAGGAGCACTTTTGCTGCACGACTAGACATGTTTTACAATGCTCTAAATGGTCCTTACTCCCACATCTATAACACCTTAGTCCATCCTTCCCTCTACTTACATATGTCTTTTTTTCCAACAGCATTAGTAGTATCCTTACCTTTATTGGTCTTTTACTTATACTTTTCCTTTCCAGATCACATTTTACCAACATAATCCTTACTCTCCTTGCTATTATCAGTAATGACCACCTTAGCACATTTGCTTGAGATTTCTGCTTGTAGCACAGGAGCCAACACTTCCTTTAACTCAGAATCACCATGAACCTATACTCTCTGCCTGAATAGAATAATTATTCCCTTGCTAAATAATTTAATCTTCAATCAATTAATAATGTATGTCACCAAATTCACAGGCAAGTGCTAGCTTTTTAAGTGTAGGCACATAGTCTTATATACCCCCATCTAGTTTGTGTTTCCTATGGAAATGTTTATCATGGTCAATAGCAATACAAACATAAGGTGCAAAATAGACAACTACATCCAACAAGGCATGAAGTTCATGGTTTCTTCTCTATACTGTTGTACATTTTTAATTCCTCAGGACCCAAGGCCTGCAATAAAATGTTATTTTTCTTCTCTGCAGAAATTGCTTCTTTATCATCAGTAGTATCAAAGTAATTATTAATCTTCCACTCAGGCCATTTGAGATGTGGCTCACCTTTAAAAGGAAAAGGAGAAGTTAAAGAAAAAGACTGTGCAGCACACATGACCATAAATGATAGGGTAAAGGCTAACTAAAGAGAAAAACAAAAACTGAAAACCAGAGGAAATATATCCTATTTTAACTGTACCGGTATACACTCAAAATATCGAGTTTTTAATATTGATTTACATTAATATCAAATTAAAAATATAGAATGGACATAATATCAAATGGAGAGAATATAGACTACAAAAATATCGAATAGAATAGCATTAATATCGAATTTAAAACTATAGAATGGACAAAATATCGAATGGACAGAATATAGACAACAAAAATATAAAATGGACAGAATATAGACAACAAAAATATTGAATGGACAGAATATAGACAACAAAAATATCGAATTTGAGGTAAGTAAGTTAATATGATTTTTTTAATAATATCCAATTTTTTAAAGTGTTTTTATGTTAGTATATATGTGACAAGTTTATATTTATTTTATAATTTATTTTAAATAATTAACTTTATGGTATTTAATGTTTGCGTAATATAATTCTGTAGCAGGTTGTGGGTTTATAGGGGAATAGGGTGGGAAGTAATTTCATTATAATTAATTAAATATTTTAATTTGTTTATTGGTATTTATTTTGAATGAATTGTTAATTAATTATTAATTGGTTATTAATTAAAATATAATTGGTAATTAATTTAAATT
Source organism: Lissotriton vulgaris (assembly GCF_964263255.1). Classification (NCBI taxonomy): domain Eukaryota; kingdom Metazoa; phylum Chordata; class Amphibia; order Caudata; family Salamandridae; genus Lissotriton; species Lissotriton vulgaris. The sequence continues at coordinate 1,995,528,658 of NC_141687.1, forward strand.
AATTGATTCGTATGTTAATTTTATTCATTTATTTTATGTAGCGGGTTGTGGGTTTATAGGGGAATAGGGTGGGAAGTAATTTAATTATAATTAATTATTTTTTTAATATATTCATTGGTATTTATTTTGAATTAATTGATATTAAAATATTTATTTGGTAAATAAATAAAATATGATTGGTAATTTATTTTAATTAATTGATTAATTGATTTAATTGTAATTAATTAAATATTTTAATTTATTTATTGGTTTTGTTTTGTTGTATTTTAAATTATTTTTTAATTGTTAATTAATTAATTGTTAATTGGTAAATAATTTGTATTATTAGGTAATTATTTTTAATAATTATTTTTATTTGTCGTTTTTTATGGATTAGTAATCATATTATATAAAATTGTTAATTACTTTTAATTAATTTGTAATTGGTATTAATATTTATTTTATTTTTATTCACATATGAAGTATTTACTTTCCCTACTGTTGCACTCTCTGGAGTGTGAATAGCAATTTTTACCCCTACGCTATCCAGCGCTTTCCCTACTGTTGCACTCACTGGAGTGGGAATAGTAATTTTTACTCCTACGATATCCAACACTTTCCCTACTGTTGCACTCTGTGGAGTGGGAATAGTAATTTTTACTACTACGCTATCCAACGCTTTCCCTACTGTTGCACTCTCTGGAGTGGGAATAGTAATTTTTACCCTCCCACTATCCAATGCTTTCCCTACTATTGCACTCACTGGAGTGGGAATAGTAAATTGTATGCCTACGCTATTCAACGCTTTCTGTACTGTTGCACTCTCTGGAGTGGTTATTTAAATTTTTACCCCTACGCTACCCAACGCTTTCCCTACTGTTGCACTCCCTGGAGTGGGAATAGTAATTTTTACCCTCCCGCTATCCAACCTTTTCCCTGCTGTTGCACTCTCTGGAGTGGGAATAGTAATTTATACCCTCCCGCTACCCAATGCTTTCCCTACTGTTGTACTCACTGGAGTGGGAATAGTAAATTTTATGCCTACGATATCCAACGCTTTCCTTACTGTTGCACTCACTGGATTGGGAATAGTAATTTTGACCTCTACGCTATGCAACCCTTACCCTACTGTTGCACTCACTGGAGTGGGAATAGTAATTTTTATGCCTACGCTATCCAATACTTTCCCTACTGTTGCACACTCTGGAGTGGCAATAGCAATTTTTACCCCTACGCTATCCAACGCTTTCCCTACTGTTGCACTCTGTGGAGTGGGAATAGTAATTTTTAACTACGGCGCTATCCAACGCTTTCCCTACTGTTGTACTCTCTGGAGTGGGAATAGTAATTTTTACCCTCCCGCTATCCAACGCTTTCCATACTGTTGCACTCATTGGAGCGGGATTAGTAATTTTTACCCCCACGCTATCCAATGCTTTCCCTACTGTTGCACTCACTGGAGTGGGAATAGAAATTTTTACCTCTAAGCTATCCAACGCTTTCCCTACTGTTGCACTCTCTGGAGTGGAAATAGTAATTTTTACCCTCCCGCTATCCAATGCTTTCCCTACTGTTGCACTCACTGGAGTGGTAATAGTAAATGTTATGCCTACGCTATCCAACGCTTTCCCTACTGTTGCACTCCCTGGAGTGGGAATAGTAATTTTTACCCCTACGCTATCCAACGCCATTTCCTACTGTTGCACTCTCTGGAGTGGGAATTGTACTTTTTACCCCTACGCTATCCAACGCTTACCCTACTGTTGCACTCTCTGGAGTGGAAATAGTAACTTTTACCTTACCGCTATCCAATGCTTTCCCTACTGTTGCACTCACTGGAGTGGGAATAGGAATTGTTACTGCTACGCTATCCAATGTTTTCTCTACTGTTGCACTCACTGGAGTTGTAATAGTAAATTTAACGCTTTCGCTATCCTACGGTAAAAATATTGTAAATTTTGTATTAATATTATGTTTATATATAAATATTTATGTATTAAAAAATTTAATTGTTACGTTATTTATTAATTTTAAGGTTATTTAAGTATTTTAAGAATGTTTAAGTTAATTATATTTATTATTTCATTAATTTTCAATTACTTTTAAGACATTTTAAAAATTCGATATTTTTGCATTCTATATTTTTACTCGATATTTTGGTAAGTCTATATTTTTGTCATCGATATTCTTTCAGTGATTCAACTGTAACAACTGAATAACTGCACAATGGTCTCTACAATGAATTTCTGCAGTCGAAAAAGCTTGAAAACGAATTCCAATTGTTGCAGATAAATGAGGTACAAATATGCAGATAAGATGAATATACTTTCTATTTGAAAAAATGCTGCTACTGTATCCAAGATGGCTGCCAGCATCCACAGCCCAATAGAAAACATCTGCTGATACACTTCCTTTGTATAAATCCTGCCACCTGATTCAGGATGCTCAATGGTGTGACAATTCCAATTTTGTTGCCCTTATGCACCACCACCCGATCTGAGATGGCTGCTCCAATCTCCAAGGCGATTCAGAAAAGGGGGTGGTGATGAACAGAGTGTCTGAATTAAGCAGACCACTCTTACCCAGTCCAAAGATCAGGGCTTGATCCATCACCGTTTTTTAGCTCACTGCACCATCCCAGCTCAGAACTTGGCTATATGCAAATTAGTCTGACCCTGGCCCAGTGCATCATGGGAACAGGGCAGACCAAACTACCAAGCCAATTCTTATACTGGGAAGGAAACAAGCTACCGGGGACCGGTTTCTGGCATTTCAGCCGTCTACGGCCCGGCTTGCTTGAATCCTGATGGTGCAATGAGCTAGGGACTCACATCTGAGTATACCCTTCCACGCTTATGGTGGACAAAAATGATTCAGAAAAGGGGGTGGTGATGAACAGAGTGTCTGAATTAAGCAGACCACTCTTACCCAGTCCAAAGATCAGGGCTTGATCCATCACCGTTTTTTAGCTCACTGCACCATCCCAGCTCAGAACTTGGCTATATGCAAATTAGTCTGACCCTGGCCCAGTGCATCATGGGAACAGGGCAGACCAAACTACCAAGCCAATTCTTATACTGGGAAGGAAACAAGCTACCGGGGACCGGTTTCTGGCATTTCAGCCGTCTTCGGCCCGGCTTGCTTGAATCCTGATGGTGCAATGAGCTAGGGACTCACATCTGAGTATACCCTTCCACGCTTATGGTGGACAAAAATGATTCAGAAAAGGGGGGTCCCCGGTAGCTTGTCTCCTTTCTGGTGAGATAAATAACGGTGATGGATCAAGCCCTGTGGTGTGGCAGGGTATACTCAGACATGAGTCCCTTTCTCACTGCTCCATCAGGATTCAAGCAAGCCGGGCCGAAGACGGCTGAAATGCCAGAAACCGGTCCCCGGTAGCTTGTCTCCTTTCTGGTGAAGAATTGGCTTGGTAGTTTAGTCTGCCCTGTTCCCATGATGCACTGGGCCAGGGACAGACTCGTTTGCATATAGCCAGGTTCTGAGCTGGGATGGGGCAGTGAGATAAATAACGGTGATGGATCAAGCCCTGATCTTTGGACTGGGTAAGAGTGGTCTGCTTAATTCAGACACTCTGTTCATCACCACCCCCTTTTCTGAATCGTTTTTGGCCACTATAGGTGTGGCAGGGTATACTCAGACATGAGTCCCTTTCTCACTGCTCCATCAGGATTCAAGCAAGCCGGGCCGAAGACGGCTGAAATGCCAGAAACCGGTCCCCGGTAGCTTGTCTCCTTTCTGGTGAAGAATTGGCTTGGTAGTTTAGTCTGCCCTGTTCCCATGATGCACTGGGCCAGGGACAGACTGATTTGCATATAGCCAGGTTCTGAGCTGGGATGGGGCAGTGAGATAAATAACGGTGATGGATCAAGCCCTGATCTTTGGACTGGGTAAGAGTGGTCTGCTTAATTCAGACACTCTGTTCATCACCACCCCCTTTTCTGAATCGTTTTTGGCCACTATAGGTGTGGCAGGGTATACTCAGACATGAGTCCCTTTCTCACTGCTCCATCCGGATTCAAGCAAGCCGGGCCGAAGACGGCTGAAATGCCAGAAACCGGTCTCCGGTAGCTTGTCTCCTTTCTGGTGAAGAATTGGCTTGGTAGTTTAGTCTGCCCTGTTCCCATGATGCACTGGGCCAGGGACAGACTGATTTGCATATAGCCAGGTTCTGAGCTGGGATGGGGCAGTGAGATAAATAACGGTGATGGATCAAGCCCTGATCTTTGGACTGGGTAAGAGTGGTCTGCTTAATTCAGACACTCTGTTCATCACCACCCCCTTTTCTGAATCGTTTTTGGCCACTATAGGTGTGGCAGGGTATACTCAGACATGAGTCCCTTTCTCACTGCTCCATCAGGATTCAAGCAAGCCGGGCCGAAGACGGCTGAAATGCCAGAAACCGGTCCCCGGTAGCTTGTCTCCTTTCTGGTGAAGAATTGGCTTGGTAGTTTAGTCTGCCCTGTTCCTATGATGCACTGGGCCAGGGACAGACTGATTTGCATATAGCCAGGTTCTGAGCTGGGATGGGGCAGTGAGATAAATAACGGTGATGGATCAAGCCCTGATCTTTGGACTGGGTAAGAGTGGTCTGCTTAATTCAGACACTCTGTTCATCACCACCCCCTTTTCTGAATCGTTTTTGGCCACTATAGGTGTGGCAGGGTATACTCAGACATGAGTCCCTTTCTCACTGCTCCATCAGGATTCAAGCAAGCCGGGCCGAAGACGGCTGAAATGCCAGAAACCGGTCCCCGGTAGCTTGTCTCCTTTCTGGTGAAGAATTGGCTTGGTAGTTTAGTCTGCCCTGTTCCCATGATGCACTGGGCCAGGGACAGACTGATTTGCATATAGCCAGGTTCTGAGCTGGGATGGGGCAGTGAGATAAATAACGGTGATGGATCAAGCCCTGATCTTTGGACTGGGTAAGAGTGGTCTGCTTAATTCAGACACTCTGTTCATCACCACCCCCTTTTCTGAATCCAATCTCCAAGGCAGCATGAGAATGTTTTGCTGGCTGATTGCAGCCATGGAATAGGTACACCACCCTGTGCCACCTTGAGCAACTGACCCCCTGTTCAAATCCCCAACAATATATCGAACCTTTGTACATGAAAAATAAAGAATGTAAAGCATGCTTAGCCACACTGACAACCATAAATTACCAAACCTAAAAGTGGTGATACGCAGGGCCTCATTTAAATAGGGGATAAGTCTTTTTGTCCCTAAGACTACAGAACAGGAGGCCAGCACACACAAGCCCTTGGAGATTCTTCTTCAAGTAGGTTTCTCAGCAGGTTTCCTTGGCAGAAGCAGCAATTGCAGGCGCACCCCACACAGCACACATCAAAGGGGCAGTACTCCTCCTCACAGCTCTTCTCCATGGTAAAGGTTCCTCTTGAGCCCAGTGTTCTGGGGTTTAAGGTGCACTACTTATATCCTATTTTATCTTTGTTCTTCTGTATGCCAAGGTCTCTGAGCCCACTCCAAGCCAGTTCTGTCCTCACTGGTGCAGTATGACCCCAGGAGGTGGAGACGGCATTGTGCAAGGGAGACAGGCCCTATTCAGGTGCGAGAAAAACTCTTCCCACTACTCTAAATGCAGCCAAGGCCTATTCAACTCAGCTCTGAGTCATCCAGGAAGGGCCAGGCACACCCCACCCCCCAGTGGCTAACTACAATGAATGCACATTCTCAGCCCCTGTTACTCCAAAACCTGGCAGTCAATCCACAAACAGGCTGAGGCACAAAGAATGGTAAAACACGAAAATACCTACTTTCTAAAAGTGGTATTTTCAAGCACATATTTTAAAAAACATCTTTACTAAAAGATGTGTTATTAAACTCCGAGTTCAGAGAGAACAAACAGTATTCCTCTATCTTGTCCCAAAGGGAAGGTATACTTGTAAGATATTACAGAGTATTTCCCATGATAGCCTATGGGGCAGATAGGCTTCCAATAGTGAAAACGAAATTGACAGTATTTCACTATCAGGACATGTCACACACACCAGCACATGTCCTACCTTTTAAATACTCTGCACCCTGCCCATGGGGGTACTTAGGGTCTACTTGAGGAATGCCTTACTAGTAAAAAAAGGGATGGTTAGTACCTGGCAAGTGCACCCACTTGTCAGGTCAACATGGCAGTTTAAAACTACATGCAGACACTGCAGTGGCAGATCTGTGATACCTTTTCCGGGCTACTCATGTGGGTGGCATAATCAGTGCTGCAGGCCCACTAGTAGCATTTGATTTACAGGCCCTGGCACACTCAGTGCACTTTACTAGGGCCTTACCAGTGAATCAAAACATGCCAATCATGGAAAACCAATTACAATAGTAATGTATTAAGGGAGCACTTGCACTTTAACACTGATTAGCAATGGCAAAGGTCTCAAAGTATCTAAACCAGAAAAAACTAAATCCAGCACAGCATCAAAAAAACAGGAGGTAGAGGCAAAAAGTTAGTGGAAACCATGACAAAGATGCCAAGTCTAACATAGGTGAAGACATGTTATCAGAAAATGTTTGATTTCTATTGGTCCTCACCTCTTGGGAACAAATGTATAACGTTACAATGCATACATTTACAACACATGCCTTTACCACGCAGTTTTTACATCGCAACATCCTTTACAATGCATACATTTACATTGCATGCCCTTACAATGAATGTTTTAAAAACTACATTTATAACGCATTCCAAAACATAACATTATACCTTTATAACACATACCATTAAAACGCATACCATTACATTGCATTTAAGGTAAGTGTTGGATAGTGTAGGGTTAAAAATTGCTATTCTAACTCCAGGGGGTGCAACAGTAGGGTAAGTGTTGGATAGTGTAAGTATAAAAATTATGATTCTAACTCCAGGGGGTGCAACAGTAGGGTAAGTGTTGGATAGTGTAAGGGTACTATCCGTTGTAATGGTATGCATTGTAATGACATGCGATGTAATGCCTGCATTGTAGTGACATGTGTTTTAGTGTCATGCGTTTTAGTGACATGCAATGTAATGGCTGCGCTGTAGTGACATGCGTTGTAAAGAATGTTGCGATGTAATGACTGCATTGTCAATGTAGTGCGATGTAATGACTGCGTTGTAAAGGTTGTTTCCCATTGGGAACTGTATGGAGTTTTTCTACACTGTAGAAATAGTATGTTTAACTGTGCATTACTTAGTTAGTTAGTTTCTGATGTTCTTATCTACTCTTTCGAGAGGAGATGCCCCCACTCTAATGAGACCCCATGATGATTTTGCTCCTGCTCCTAGAGTTAAACGCACAACCAAGTCTGTTTCTTCTTTTGTCAGATAGAACCTTCATTTGGTTCTGCATTTAGAGGCTTTACTTCCTGACACCTGCTGCTTAACTTCCCCTGACTATATTTGAATCTTTACAATAGCATTAGGGAATCCCCCTTCAGGGGATCAAAATCTTGTTTGATTTACACATGACAGACTTGATTTAAATTGCATTTGCATTTGCTATTTTTGCTTGCTTTGAATTATACGAACTACTTTTTATAACTAATTTGGACGATTTGAGCTTTTCTGCTAATAAATTGTTACCTCCCTTAGTATGTTCCATTTTCCTCCTTCCTGTCCTTTCATTTGGAATGTTCCTAACAGCTGTTGTACAGAGATTCTATTTCAAGATCTCAGTTCACTGTGAGGATGCATGGCATGAATAAATGAAGCAAACTGAATCTGCTCTGAGTCATCATTGTAACATTGGCAACGATTTCTAAGCGATATCATTTTTTACCACTGCGTTCCTCACCACAAGTGTCTAACGCAGATCACTGAAACAATATCGAGGTCAAGAATATCGAGGTAAAAATCTAGAATACCGAAATATCGACCTCCTATCTCCAAACAGGTAAGTTCAAAAATATTGAATCAAAAATATCGATGTAAAAAATATAATTAGTCAAAATGTCGAATTTTTAAAAATGTTTTAAATTAATTAAAAATTAATGAAATAATAAATATAATTACCTTAAACATACTTAAAATACTTAAATAACCTTAAAATTAATAAATAATTAATGTAAGTTAAAAAAATACAAATTCATTTGTTAATACATATATATATGTAAACGTAATATTAATAAAATAATTACAATATTTTTACCGTAGAATAGCGGAAAGTGTAAAATTTACTATAACCACTCCAGTGAGTGCAACAGTAGGGAAAGCGTTGGATAGCGTAGGGGTAAAAATTACTATTCCAACTCCAGGGAGTGCAACAGAAGGGAAAGCTTTGGATAACGTAGGGGTAAAAATTACTATTCCCACTCCAGAGAGTGCAACAGTAGAGAAAGCGTTGGATACCGTAGGGGTAAAAATTACTATTCCCACTCCAGAGAGTGCAACAGTTGAGAAAGCTTTGGATAGCGTAGGGGTAAAAATTACTATTCCCACTCCAGAGAGTGCAACAGTAGGGAAAACATTGGATAGCGTGGGGTAAAAATTACTAATTCCACTCCACAGACTGCAACAGTAGGGAAAGCGTTGGATAGCGTAGGGGTAAAAATTACTATTCCCACTCCAAAGAGTGCAACAGTAGGGAAAGCGTTGGATAGCGGGAGGGTTAAAATGACTATTCCCACTCCAGAGAGTGCAACAGTAGGGAAAGCGTTGGATAGCGTAGGGGTAAAAATTACTATTCTCACTCCAGAGAGTGCAACAGTAGAGAAAGTGTTGGATAGCGTAGGGGTAAAAATTACTATTCCCACTCCAGAGAGTGCAACAGTAGGGAAAGCGTTGGATAGCGTAGGGAAAAAAATTACTATTCTCACTCCACAGAGTGCAACAGTAGGGAAAGCGTTGGATAGCGTAGGGGTAAAAATTGCTATTCCCACTCCAAAGAGTGCAACAGTAGGGAAAGCATTGGATAGCGTAGGGGTCAAAATTACTATTCCCACTCCAGTGAGTGCAACAGTAGGGAAAGCTTTGGATAGCGTAGGGGTAAAAATTACTATTCCCACTCCAAAGAGTGCAACAGTAGGGAAAGCGTTGGATAGCGTAGGAGTAAAAATTACTATTCCCACTCCAGTGAGTGCAACAGTAGAGAAAACGTTGGATAGCTCAAGGGGTTAAAATTACTATTCCCACTCCAGAAAGTGCAACTGTAGGGAAAGCGTTGGATAGCGGGAGAGTTAAAATTACTATTCCCACTCCAAAGAGTTCAACAGTAGGGAAAGCATTGGATAGTGTAGGGGTAAAAATTACTATTCCCACTCCAGTGAGTGCAACAGTAGGGAAAGCGTTGAATAGCGTAGGGATAAAAATTAATATTTCCACTCCAAAGAGTGCAACAGTAGGGAAAGCGTTAGACAGCGTAGGGGTAAAAATTACTATTCACACTCCACAGAGTGCAACAGTAGGGAAAGTAAATACTTCATATATGAATTAAAATAAATTAAATATTAATACAAATACAAATTAATTAAAAGTAATTAACAATTTTATATAATATATTAATTAATCAATTAAAAATACAAAAAAAAATGATTACAAATAATTACCTATTAATTCAAATTATTTACCAATTACCAATTAATTATTTAACAATTATAACATTATTCAAAATTACAACAAAACAAAACCAATAAATAAATAACAATATTTATTTAGATAGAATTAAATTGCTTCCCACCCTATTCCCCTATAAACCCACAACCCGCTACAGAAAATAAATTAATAAAATTAACATAATTAACAGTTAAACTATTAATTAAAATTAATTACCAATGATATTTTAGTTAATTATCAATAAAAAATGTATATATCAATTAATTCCAAATAAATAGCTATAAATAAATTAAAAAATATAATTAATTATAATTAAATTACTTCCCACCCGATTCCCCTATAAACCCGCAACCCGCTACAGAAAATACAATAATACAATTTACATAATTGTCAATTAATCAATTATTTAAAATGAGTTACCAATTATGTTTTAATTAATTACCAATTAAAACTTTATGTATCAATTAATTCAAAATAAATAACAATAAATACATTTAAACATTTAAATAATTATATTAAAAATACTTCCCAACCTATTCCCCTATAAACCCACAGCCCGCTACAGAATTATATTACGCAAAAATAAAATACCATAAAATTAATTAATTAAAATAAATTATAAAACAAATATACACTTTTCACACATATACTACCATAAAAAATACTTTAAAAAATTAATATTAACTTACCTCAAATTCGATATTTTTGTTGTCTATATTCTGTCCATTCTATATGTGTGTTGTCTATATTCTGTCCATTCTATATTTTTGTTGTCTATATTTTGTCATTCTATATTTTTGTTGTCTATATTCTGTCCATTCGATATTTTGTCCATTCTATATTTTTGATTCGATATTTATGCTATTTTATTCGATATTTTTGTAGTCTATATTCTGTCCATTCGATATTTTGTCCATTCTATAGTTTTTAATTTGATATTAATGTAACTCATATTAAAATCTCGATATTTTGACTGTATACCGTCTAACGCTGTGTAGCTACTTCGTGTTTTCAATAAGTAACTATTTTAGGCTGTTTATTTCCAACTGAGGCCTGTATATTCTGCACCTGTTTTCCTAACAGCAGGCCAATACAAATCGTGTCAAGCTCCCTCATGGAGGAATAAGTGTGGCGCTTGATATACTGCTGCCAGCTTCACAAGCTGTATGTGTGTAGTGTCCCCCTTAGCTTATCTAACATTCAGCCGGGTGGCCCCAATTGTGGTGGCTGTGGAGGCCCACAAAGAGCAATTTGAGGAGGAACACATTCACCTTGTCGTTACTATAGTGCGTCTCTCCTGCTTCATGCACGGTGATCCAACTGTGCCTTAGTGAAGTGCGCACTGTAATTCCTGGAAATGACTGTCGGAATTAATTGGGCACATCTTGCAGAGAACCCATTAGGGACGGAAAGACTTCAATGGTGACAGCTTTGAGTTTCATGTCTTTTCGGCTTCATGGCACAAAAGACCCGTCTCGCCTCAGTGAAGTGTGCACCACCTGCAGAGAACACATTAGCTACACTAAGGCTGCAGTAACTCACGGTGATTTGGTTTGGCTCTTCCCTCGGTCTCACCAGCTCGGGCCGATTAGCTTTGCTGCTCGTGGTTCCTACTCTCTGTATTTCTGACTGGGAGATGTCCTTGGTTCTGGGCCGTGCCTCTGGAGGACTAGAAGGAGAACTGCATCTGACATTTTGTGGCACTGTGGAAATAGTTCCCGTTCCTCTGCTGGAGGATGTGCAACCATATTATGCCACACCTCCTATAGACTAGAATGAGCATTGTTGCATAACAAAGAGGGAAGTGTATGTTATTATTGTGTTTTATCTTTCACTTGTGCAGCAATGTGTATAAGTGGACCTCTAATATATGCTCATGTGTTTTCCTCAGTTTAACAATAAGTACTGTTTCCCCTATAGTTAGTGGAGGAATCTTTAATCCTATGCTCAAGTGTTTACCTCATTTTAGTAGCTAGCATTGTTTGCAGTTTTTTGTGTAGAAATGATTGAAACCAACACGTTACAGCTGCCATAATTTTTTAACGAGACAGGAGAGCCTAACCTTCCATGGAGGCAATGGAGAAAATGATGTGAGTCATATCTTAATAGGAGGTGAAACATTTACATCCCTACACAAACAATACATATTGCTTCCAAATTTTGGGATAGAAGATGGAAAACATATGACAACATCGCAGAGTCCCTACAAGAAGATGAGGAGAACAAAGAGGAGGCGATAAACGTTTCCCAAAACAGTAAACTTGAACAACATTTTGGGGACAAAATAAATGTAGTGCATGAAAGACATCCGTTATTTGCAAGGACCCAGGACAAGAACGAAAAAGTAATCATGTATATTGTAGCATTACGTGGGTTATCTAAATACATGGGAATTTGGCTTTTTGACAAATTCCCTAATTAGAGGCCACTTAGTTATGTGTACTAACAATCTTAATATACACAATAAGCTACTGGTGGTTAACCCAGATTTAAGACAATTTATAGACATTGAAGTAAGTGTGGTACATACTGCTGACTGCATCAAAGAAATCAAAATGAGCACTGACCCTCTACCAGACATCAGTGTAGTTAAAAAACAAAAAAACTCACCAAGAAAGTAAGAGCAGGAACAAACCCGTGGGTGGGGACAGGCCTAAATGTTGCAGACATGGAAGTGTAGGGCACCTCGCTAATAATGCAGGGTGTGTCAAGCTAAAGTAGCAACTTGCTACAAATGTGGGAAAAGGGGTCACTTTGCAAGACTTTGGAGGGACTAAAAATCTAAATCTGGCCATGCAGTGAAAAGGAAAATAAATTGGTATTCCAACAGCAAAGTAAGGTAGAGAATGATAGTTTCTTTACCTTTGTATTTTCCTTGCTGCTGCCCTTTTCGTTTCTGCCCTGCTGAGGAGACCGGGACAAGCTCTCCCCTCCCGCCAGCCATCTCGCTGCTCCCGCGGACCGCCGACTGCCGGGGCACTACATCCCCCAGAAGGCAGCGCGGTCTCGCGAGAGGGGCCGCGAGAGCCTGCGCCAGCCTTCAAAACCAGCTGGGAACCCACGCGGCGCGTGAAGCGCTTCGTTACCTTCGGATTTTCCTTGCTGCTGCCCTTTTCATTTCTGTCCTGCTGAGGAGACCGGGACAAGCTCTCCCCTCCCGCCACCCATCTCGCTGCTCCCGCGGACCGTCGACTGCTGGGGCACTACATCCCCCAGAAGGTAGTGCGGTCTCGCAAGAGCCAGCGCCAGCCTTCAAAACCAGCTCGTAGGCCCCACAGTGCCTGACGCGCGCGGGCGAAGCCCGGACCAAGGGCGGGGCCGTCTGCGCCCCTCTGCGATAGACCGAGGCAGGGCTGGGCCGTTCCTCTTGGCTCTTTCAGAAAACAGCTTTTGTGGTAAGAAGCCAACGATAATCCACAATTCAATAAACCCGAAAGTAGATCATGGGCAAGAGGAAATTGGCCCCTAGTGGTGGGAAGGCATGCAAAAAACAAAATGTACCAATAACTAACTTCTTGAAAAGTGCAGTTGGGATAATTACAAATGAAATAACCCAAGTCGAAGAAGAACTTACTGCAGCAAAGTATGCTATAGATGCGGCAATGAAGAAATTGGATAGTGAGGCAGCGAAAACATTTGTGGCTGTATCATCTATTGCTTTGAAGAATGATGATATTGAAAAGAAAACATTTCTGTGGTAGAGTCTTTATCCTCTAGTATCTGCGAATCAACAACGGAGATTAGGAGAAGTGCTAAGAATCCCTGTATAATGACAGGATCCCTAGAAATATCCAAATTGACTGACTCTTTGGAAATGGACTCCCCACCTGCAAAAAAACAGAAACAAACTCTCCCCAAAGTTAAAGAAACACTAATACTAAATCAGAAAAAAGGTAACATCTAACCCAAAGGCCAATAAAGGGGTAAAATATAATACAAATGTAAATAAGGAAAATGACTGTGCCATGAAACCCTTGAATTTAGAAAATTTGTTTAAAAAACGACATGGGAAAATGGACAATATTGAACGAAGATTGATGTCTGAAATAGACCTAGTAAAGAAGGATGTTATGCGTCTTGTAGAATTGGTCTTAAAATTTGGATCCTAAAATGCTCTAGAGGAAAGCCTTGTGACAAAATCATTGCCTATAACTCGGAAAGACCCTCTAGGGGTACAAACAGGGTTACAAGGCCAAGATGGTAAAATGAGACCAAGACCCGTATCTCAAGGATTAATGCATCAAAAGGACCTCCCTTTAGGTCCGTATACAAGTTTGGACAAAAACGAGCCAATGAGGGGGAAACTAGCTCAAGCGGCAGCAACCCGGGATACAACTCTGTTTTGGCAAACAATCAAAATAAATGCCCTAGTACCCGCGGAGGGCTGGATAACCCACTTTGGTAATATTTTTAACCCTGGAGGGATTGTTATCTTACAAAATAAGGAAAAATTATTTTTAACCGTAGAGTCAGCAGAGATGCAACTGTAGAAGAAATATTAGGAGCACTAAATAAAAGTGCAAGTGGCAAAGCCGCTGGCCCAGATGGGGTCCCTATCGATGTTTTTAAATGTAACATTGATTTTTGGTTACCTGTCTTACAGAAGTTCTTTAATGCAACCCTTGAGGGAAAACTGCCCACATCTTGGGTGGAAAGTATCATAGTCCCTATTTTTAAAAAAGGGGATAGAGGAAACCCAAAATGTTATCGATCCATATCCCTCTTAGATTCGACCTCAAAACTGATGGGGAGAGTTTTATTGGGTAGATTAGAATCCTGGGCCTCTAAAAATAACATCCTTTCAGAGGCCCAATATGGTTTCAGGAGAGGGATAGGAACAATCGAACAATGTTTAAATCTGGACCTTTTGGTGGGTAAATATACTATAGCTAAAGGGGCAGTTTACATCTTTGCTTTACAGATCTCACCAGTGCTTTCGACCTGGTTAATCATGAAAAATTGTGGCGAACGCTGGTTGAGATTGGAGCCCCCAAAGATATTGTTGTTTACTTATCCCAAATTTATAGTTTTCTTCGATCCAGAGTGAATTTTTGCGCCGAAGGGGGAGTGCACGCCAGATTTTAGGGTAACACGAGGTATTAGGCAGGGGTGCGTTTTAGCACCCCTACTATTCTGATTGTATATAAATAACGTCGATCGTTGCTTACAAAATATTAATACTGACATCCCAAAAGTGGGTTCTCGACCGATACCATTGCTGCTCTATGCAGACGATGCCGTCCTGATTTCAAGGACGGCAAACGGTTTGCAACATCTGATTGAAAAATTTGCACTTTTTATGACTGGGATGGATCTTAAATTAAACCTAACAAAAACCTTCGTTATGACTTGTGGTAGGAAAAATAGAAAGATTAAACAACACTACGTTGAAGGTATTTTGATCGAAAGGGTTACGAGTTTTATTTATTTGGGTTTACTTTTTAATGAAAATGGGACCTGGGGACAACATGTCAATTTAGCAAAGCTAAAATTTTCTCGAAGTATGGAAGGGATTTTTAGATTTTCTGAAAAAATAGGAAATAAACCCGTGAGGGAAATGCTCTCTTTATATAGATCAAAAGCAGTCTCAACTGCTTGTTATGGTGCAGCATTATGGGGGAGAGCTAATGCTGTAACCCTCCAAATACAGGAGAACAAGTTTTTAAAACGTTTACTAGCGGCTCCAAGATCAACGTCTAATACTTTAGCTCATAGAGAATTGTCTGTACCCTATATTAGCGACTTCATAAAAATAGCTGGCTTAACATTATGGCATGGGGTGTGGTCACGTGAAGAATCTAGGTTAACACAAAAAATATTACTAGACTGCCTGTCCCTAGATAGGAGGAGAAAAATAGCTTGGCTAGAATTTATTCAATCACTTTTAGAAAGTTGTAATATCAAGTTAGATTGTAAAGGACCAATGCTAATTGTAGAATACAGTAAAAAAGAACTGAAAAGAAGACTTACTGTTGCTATGGATTTAGCGAGGAAGGCAGATGAAGTGAAAAAACTTAGAGCTAGATGTAGGTAAGTAACATTTACCGATTCTTAATTACCGAAAATTACCGAATTTTACCGATTCGGTAATTAAGAATCGGTAAATGTGAGGGGTGGGTATGTAGGGAATCCAGATGTTCCCTTTTACCGAATCGGTAAAAGTCGGTATTTACCGATTCGGTAAATACCGAATCGGTAAAGCCTATTGATTCCTATGGGCTTCAAAGCCCATAGGAATCAATAGGCTTTACCGATTCGGTATTTACCGAATCGGTAAATACCGAATTTCACAAGGGTGCAGGGGGTGTCACTTTGACACCCCCTGGCACCCCCTAAACAGGATTGGGTGCCATGTGGCAGGCATACAAGCCCTAGGGGCAGGTCTGCCTGCCACATGGCATAGGTGTGCATGCACACATGTGCATGCTCACCGGAATCAGTATTTTACCATGAAGTTGGATTTCATGGTAAAATACCGATTCGTTAAGGTCTTTGGGACTCAGAAGAGTCCCACCTACATATGGAATTTACAGAATCGGTAAAATTACCGATTCGGTATTTTACCGAATCGGTAATTTTACCGATTCTGTAAATGTAGATTTACCTACATGTGGCCTTGGATTTAGGCCCCTACATACCGATTGGCCATTTACCGGTCCGTAACGGCCGAAATCGGCCGTTACCGGTCGGTAAATGGCCTGAAACGGCCACCTACATCGGGCCCATGGTGTTATATCCTAATATGAACGTCCCTTCTACATGTGTATACAACCCTACCTTGTTACTACAAGAAACATCCAGCTAAGGTTTTATCTCACTAGATTGAGATTAGGCAGTTTACATTATCTGGTTGCTTTCCCCGCAAAAAGGAAAATGTATCATTTATTACCAAAGTGCCCGTGTGACGGTAAATCCCCCACAATCAACGTTGCACTTTATTTTATTTTGTGCTTTTTATAGGGATATTCGTAAGCTTATTTTAAAACCTCTTTTTAAAACAAATGTATACTATCATTACAAGCAAGCATTTAATATCATTTGTAGCTTGGAGAATGAGAGAATTATGAATGCTGCTTGTAAATTTGTCCAAATGGCAATTATGATAAGAAAAACCCTTTCACACTTGGAGAATGTATCATATGAAAATTATGAAAACCAATGATCCTTAGATACTACATATTAATTGTGAATCAATGAGATTTTAATACTATTTATTGAATTATGTTTTGGTTTTCATTAATATGGTCTGTATTTGTATATTGTTGATGAATGCAAATTATATTTGGGATATTTTGGTCATGGAAAATGTACTGAATAAAGCTTCGAAATTTGATTTGATAGTTTTCTATCGTACAGAATTACACTTTAATAGTCTTTTTAGACTCATGTTCACACTATACTTTAGAAGGCAAGGATCTTTCCTACAGGTTGTTCCCAGGGAAGGAAAAGGAACTTGAAGAACTTGAAATCAAATTGGGGGGTACAATGGCGATCCCATTCCTTTGCAAGATGTGATCGTGATGAGGATTAGTTTTAAACAAAGGAACACTGTGAGGAAAGTCTATGTAACTAAACAAGAGTCCAATTTTTTGGGGTGGCATCGCCAGAAAGAAATATTTATCAAGTTACACCCTTATAGTTCTGATCAGGTTCTTTTGGTGGAACCTTAACTATGTGGCAATAAAGTTTGCAATGATTTTCTGGATGAACTGCAGTTGTTTAAAAACTATCAGCACCATATAAAATTAACGCCCAAGTCAAAAAGTGAGGCCTATCCCATACCGCATGCAGGATCTCCTAAGAAAAGATTTGGGTAGACAACTTAAGTTTGGGGTTATTGAACTTTTAGAAAGTTTCCAATGGTTGGCTCCTGTGGTCATTGCTACCAAGTTTTCTGGAAAAGACATTCGACTGTGTGTTGATCTGAGAGATGCCAATGCAAATATATGGGTCATTAGACATCCTCTTCCCTGCATTCATGGGGTGCTGACATTAAGAAAGGATGCTAGTTGTTTCAGTGTTATAGACCTTTCCTCTGCTTACCATCAAGTAGAATTACACCCTGACTCATGTCATCTCACATATTGTATAACTCCCTTAGGTGCATACCAGTATGCATGCATGCCTTTCTCCCGTCCCTCAGCAGCTGCTGCATTTCTGAGAATAATGTAGCATGTGCTGAAGGATATGCCAAGGGCAATGTGTTTTCAAGATCATGGGCCCGATGTAGGTAAATCTACATTTACCACTTCATAAATACCGAATCATACCGAATTGGTATTTATGAAGTGGTAAATTAGAGGGGGGGAGATGTAGGTATTTCAGATTCGGTAAATACCGAATCTGTAAGATTCGGTATTTACCGATTCTGTAAATACCGATTCGGTATCCCCCATTGCTTCCTATGGGCCTTGAAGCCCATAGGAATCAATGGGCATTACCGAATCGGTAATTACCGATTCGGTAATTACCGATTTGTGCAAGGGTGCAGGGGGTGTCACTTTGACACCCTCCAGCATCCCAAAAAAAGGCATGTGAGCCATGTGGCACACAGACATGCCCTAAGGGCATGTCTGTCTGTCACATGGCATAGGTGTGCATGCACACATGTGCATGCACACCTGAATTCGGTATTTTAACACCCAATTGGATTGGGTGTTAAAATACCGAATCTGAAGGGCCTGTGGGACTGAAAGTAGTCCCACCTACATCCCAAATTTAAAAAATCGGTAAAATTACCGATTCGGTATTTCTGCGATTCAGTAATTTTACCGAATCGGTAAAATACCGAATCGGACAAAAAAAGGTCCCCTACATCTCAGTAGGCCAAATACCGGTCGGAAACGGCCAAAATCGGCCGTTTCCGACCGGTATTTGGTACCTACATCGGGCCCCATATCTTAATTTACGGCAAAGATGAGCAAGAACATAACACTGTATTAAGAGAAGTTAAATCCAGGCTTAGGAAGCGGACTCACCATTAAGAAGGAAAAAATGTCGGATTGGGCTGGGGTCTGTGGAGTATCTAGCCCACACAAGTTCCCATGATGTAATTAAGCCCACATTGAATCTTGTAAAGGCCATTGAAAAACCAGTATCTCCTACGAGTACAGAGAAACTGAAATTGTTTTTTAGGGCTCTCCGAATGGTAAATTTGTGAAAAACTATGCATCCATTGTAAAGCCTTTATGTGATCTGTTGAAATAAGGAGTACCTTTCACTTGGAGTGAAGTTTGTCAGCTTGCCTTTGAAACAGTAAAACAATGTATTACAAGAGCTCCTTCGCTGGACATGTTTAACCCTTGCAAACTCACAGTTTTAACTACTGACGCAACCAATAAAGGCTTAGGTGCCAGTTTAATGCAGATGGTGGAGGGAAAATAATATGTTATTGCATTTACGTCACATGCATTAAGGTGTTCAGAAATACATTATTAGGTGGTCGAAAAGAGCCCCTTCCATGTTTCTGGGCAATCAAAATGGACCATAAAGTGTGTATGCTTTCACCACCAAAGGGTCGATAAGAACCACACCCAGGCTATCTCTTTGGAGTTTTGGTCTGGAGGGTTACAATTTCAGAGTACAATATATTCCTGAAACACACAACATTGCCGCAGATTTCTGATCTCGATCTCCCTTAGACCAACCAGTAGACAATTTGGAGGAAGTAGAAAGAGAATTGTCACTTAAACTTTCGAGTATTGTTAGACCTGGCACCCTTTTCATGGTTTCCCCTGCCTTTTTGCCTCTACCTCCTGTATTTTTGATGGTATCTGGACTTTGTTTTTGCTGGTTTGTGTGCTCTGTGCACTTTACCACTGATTATCAGTGCTAAAGTGTAAGTGCACCCTGAGCAAATTATGATTCTGATTGGTTCTCCATGATTTACATATTTTAATTACTGGTAAGCGCCTAATAAAGTGCACTATGAGTGCCCAGAGCCTGGAAATAAAATGCTACTAATGGGCTTGCAGCATTGATTGTGCCACCCACATGAGGAGCCCTGTAAACTTGTTTCGGGCCTGCCATTGCAGTATCTGTGAGTACAGGTGTAAACTGCCATGTTGACCTGGCAAGGGCACCCACTTGCTTGGCCCTAACCATCCCTTTTACTACATATAAGTCACCCCTAAGGCAGGCCCAAGTATGCCCAGGTGCAGGGTGCAGTGTATATGAAAGGTAAGACATGTACTGGTGTGTTTTCCATGTCCTAATAGTGAAATACTGCCAAGTTCGTTTTTCACTTTTGCAATGCCTAGCTCTCCCATAGGCTATCACTGGAGATGCCTTGTAACATTTTACAAGAGTAATTTCCAATTGGGAACAGCTAAAGATTTGAAGTATGGGGTCTTTGAGCTCAGATTTTAAAAACACATATTTAAGTAAATGAGTTTTTTTAAATTGTCTGTTTAAAAATGCCACTTTCAGAAAGTGGGCATTTCCTTGTTTTACCATCTTGTGCCTCTGCAATCAATGTCTGGTTTAGACAGAAAAGGCCCGTTTGTGCATTCACCCTAGACAGTCACACAAAGGGAGTTGAGGTGTGCCCTGCATATCCTGATTACCCATCACCAGGCTGATGGGCCTTCCTGGGCTAGAGTGGTGGGAGGAGCTGTCACTGACACCTGAATGGGGCAGTGCCTGGCCTCTCACAATACTGTCTCCATCCCGTTGGAGTATGTCTGGAGCCAAGACTAAACAAGGCAAGAAAGTGTGCAGAACAAAGACAATCCTTTGAAAAATGCCTACTTCAAGGGCCAAAAGGGGTAAACGTATCGGACCTAAAACTCTGACTCTAAGACTCTTACCAAGAAGAAAAGCTGAAGAGCTGTAAGGAGGAGTACTGTCTCTTTGCGGTGTGTTGCTTTGCTGGGGTTGCCTGCAGTTGCTGCTTCTGCTTTACAGAGAAAAAGCACTGGACTTTGCTATGTATCCTGCTTGTGAGGTTTTTCTAAGGGCATGTGTGTGCTTGCCTCTTGTTAAGAAGTCTCAGGGCCATCAAAGACTTCCCCTAAAGCATCCCTGAACTCCGCTGCTGGGAGTTCTGACCTGCCAAGTGGTGCCAATTCCAAATTTGGGCCCTTACAGGCAGTAGCAGCTCCTGGAGGGAGTGCTGCCAGGCAGTGACAGAGGGTGGGGTAGGGGCGTGGTGGGTGGTAGTAAACTCCGGATTATGGCCTAATGAAGGTAAGCATACAAATAAGTAAATAAAACGAATTTCATTGCGAGCACTGCATCGCCAAATGCAATGCAGCGAGCACAATAAAATTTGTTTTATTTATTTATTTATATACTTATCTCCATTAGGCCATAATCCGGAGTTTACTACGTCCCACCCTGCCCCTCCCCCACCTTGAATCGCTTCCTGGCAGCCCTCCATCCAGGAGGCGCTACTGTTTAGAGGTGGCTCCTGCTGCCAAGGGCTACAAAAGACTTGAAAATTGACGCTTCACCCTTTCAGCACCTGTTTTTCCGATGCAGCACCGCAGTGTGGGAAAACTTTCCATGCACCACTGCCATGTGGCTGAAGAAATCAACGCAGCAACTTCCCATGTCCAAATATAGGCTTCATCAGCCTGAGTTCAGCCACTATGTCTCCAAAGTCCGAGACCACCACACTGACTCCAACACAGGTCTTGCTGTGGGGTGAAAGAATCAAACCATTGTGGGACCGGGGCTGAGGAAATCGATGCAGAGCCTGTTTGCCGCCGCAGCCGGATCGACCACCATCACGTCCGTATTTCCACGCATTGCACCTGTGTGGCAAGTTTTCCACCGCATCACCTACAGACCAGAATCATCTTAGATTTCCACTCATCGCTTCTACTTACAGTCCGTATTCGATGCAACATTTCAACTGCGTGCAATTGACCTGATGCATCGCCTCCCCAATGAGCCAGGAATCAATGCATCGCTGTGTTTTCCCATGCTTCCCTCCTCTAAATCTATTTTTCTTTGTGGATTTTGACACATCTAAGGTACCTTGTGTAAGATCACCGCAAACATAGAGTTCTACAGACAGAATTGTCTGCAACATTTAAAAAGTCATATTTTGAGTTCTCTATGTTGGATTTTTTTGTTTTGGTCTTGTTTGGTTTAGATAAAGATGGTCCATTTTTCTAAACTAGTGTGTTGTTCATTTGCAGTGTTTTCACTGTGTTACTGTGTGTGTTATGTACAAATACTTTACACATTGCCTCTGGATTAGGTCTGACTGCTTGTGCCAAGCTACTAACGGGGTGAGCAGGGGTTATCTTGGATGTGTAACTCCCTCATCCTGAATAGAAGGAAGGGTTCTTACTTGTACAGGGTACATACCACTACCAACTAGAGACCCCATTTCTAACAAGTGTGACTAAGACTGAGTGGGAAGTGTGCAAGCTGAAAGTTGAAGTATTGCAACAGCTTATAGAGTATATACAAGAAGGCTGGCCTGAATGGTGCAGTCGTTTTCCCATGGGGCTGGCAAGGTTTTTGGAAGTCAGATTCCAGTTGAGTATCCAAGGGAATACTGTTTACCGAGGTGATAAAATAATACCTCTAGAAGAAATTAAGGAGAAAATAGCTGATCTGGCACATGAAGGCCATTTAGGACGCAGTCTCACCAAGTACCAAGTGTGTTCTGAATACTGGTGGCCGGCAATGGACACTATGATAGAGGCAAAGGTTAAAAACTGTCCCAAGTGCATAAAGAGTGACAAAACCCATCAAGTTAGGAAGCCTCCACTGTCCCCAGTAGAGGTTGGTAATACCCTGTCGACTAAATTAGCCCTCGATATAATCGGGCCACGGAACTGCAACACATTAGGAGAGCGAATCATTCTTGAATTGGTAGATTACCTTACATGATGGATCAAAATTAGATGTGTACATCAAATAAACACAGAGACTCTGATCAGTTTCCTCAAAGAAAACTATTTGGAGTAAGGTACACCTGAGATTCTAGTCACAGACAACAGGGTACAATTTACCCCAGATTTCATGTCAGAATTCATAAATGAACTACAGATTCAACTACATAGAACTGCCTTGTATTGCTCCCATGAAAATGGACTAGTTGAAAGAATTATCAGAACAGTAAACGAATGCTTGCCAAGGACAGAATTTACAGGTGTTTCTGCCAAGATAGCACTACAGGAGATTATATAGGCATACTACAAAGCATTGAATTGCATCACAGGAATGATTGGGAGAAAGAGGAGTGTGTAAAGTTCCCAGGGACAAGATAGCTGCACATCAAGTCAGGTACAAAAACAGGTGTGATGTAGGTAAATGTGTGAAGACTTCTTTGTTTCCGGAGGGAGATTGGGTAAGAGTAGATCTTCCCAAACCATGTAGACATGATGGATCCAGGTTTTCATTAACCATAACAATATCTCAGGTGGGAAGGAATGTAGTAAAGCTAGAGAACAGTCAAACTTAGGACATGAACAATATTTTTCCGCATAACCCTGCTCAAGTAAAGTCATATATTAAAGTGGATCATGATCCAGTTAATCACACAGGGAAGGATGTTGAGGAGTTTAGAAAAACAAGAAGGGTAGATTATGCTCCATTTTGGCAAAAAGAATATGTCATGAAATTACTACCTTTTTATGTATATTATTTCTTTCGATAACTCTTGCAATGTTCTGTACATATTCTCTTTTTAGTATTTTATTGTATTGCTCTTAACCACTTATTGTGTTAAATGCAGAATCCACTTTTGGAGTTTAACCTCTCCTTAGAAACAGTTTTCTCGTCTTGTTTTATTACCTTGTTATTTTGTATCAGCATTGATTTTTTTCTCTGCACAGGGAGATGTGTTATAATTATCCTGCTTTGATATGCTCCTTCTCCTCCCTACCTCCCTCCTCACTCAGATTGTTTCTAACATCTAAACATTCTATGTCAAGCTCTCAGCTGACTGGAACCTTTGATGATGCATGAATAAATAAATGAAACTAACAATCTATTTTAAGTATTGATTATAACATAAACCTTCATGGTTTGCAAATATACTCCTCTCTGTCATTATTGCGGAGCCTCGTGTGCTTCACTATCATTGGTGTTCTGTTTATTTTCAAAGGTCCGGCCACTCAAGGTCAGCTTGTACGTGAATTAGCAGCAAAGATTACCATGGTGCAGACCAAAACCCACGCTGCTTCAATGGTGATTTTACCCAAGTTTCCATAACATCCCTATTAACCTAAACAAACACTTTTTCAAAGTACTGAGATCCCATATGATCACTCTCCTTTAGGTAGATGGACAGCCTAGGACAAGCTGGGAGGTTTTGGCATTACCCTATAAGCGGGGGGACAGTGGGGTTTGGCAGCCCCTGACTTTAAACTGTACTAACACTGCACACAAGCATATTTCGCATATTTCACATATTATTGGTTGCAACCCATGCCGGGTATGGCACATTTGGCCATTGACCGGGATACTGCATATGCAATCCCCTTTCAGCTATGGTGGGTCAGATTCCCTGCTGTAGCATAAAGAAATCAACTATGTGGCCAGTACCCCACTGGTCAGGGACGGTCTTAAGAAATTACTATTATGACCAGTGCTTTATGCCCCATACCAATTATTGGTCTACTAGTTTATCAATTAACTCACAATTGAAAGGCCCTCTCTCTGCAGAGTACATAGCTGGAGACTGCCCAAAACAAGATACTTATTCCCAGAAGGAGAGTACTTACAGCATGCTTCTATTATGGACAGAACGGAAACATTAGGAACACACTCAATACCTTTACGCATTATCAGCTTTGAGTACTATGTAAAGCAAGCTACCCTTCCTTTCTGTTAGAACCTAAGTACTGAAAGGTATTGTCATTAATTGATTCTCTGTCTTTGAACAAGCACCTAGTGAGCCGGCTCTACACCACTATGCAAAAGTAAGCACTGGCGATTCAACCTGGAGCTAGTCTCCGTTGGGAATCTTTGCGATGCAGTTTCATGCATAAAGAATGGTAGCAAATTGGAACACTGCCTTCAAATGGAAGGCTCTGACTGAAGATTTCACATTTCTGCTACAAACATATACACCTCTTATGTTCTTTAAGACTAAACTATCAACAGAGGCAAGCTGTAGGGATTTTCCGGCACCCAATGCTGATCTGACTCACCTCGCATGGTGCTGCCCTGTGATTGGAAACTTTTGGGGCAAAATATTTGTGTGAATTCCTGCCATGATGGGGATAAGCAAAACATTACGTCTTCACTAAGGTTGGCCCCTTTGGTTTGCACCATTCAGATACTGCAGAGCCTGAGGCGCTTCACCTAGATAACTCTATTGATGGCCAAAAGTAGAGTAGCCATTTTCTGGGGTAGAAACAGAGCTCCCACTACAAAAGCGTGGCTGGCCAATTTAGTCTATTGCAAGGGACAACTAGAGACTCACCACCCCACACTCCTGCGGCTAGTAGACCTAGAAACATTTGTACACCATTACAAACATATCTGGCTTATGTCAGCATACCCAGTTAGGGCGACCGTACAGGATGTAGCCAAAGCAACTTCCCTCAAAGATAGAAAGAGCACATGGCAGGGTGAGGCGTGTTAGCCACAGCGGTGGACCGGACCTCCACTCATCTGTGCTACCTCTTGTTCCCAGTAACATGTAATATAGTTGATGTTGTTTATTCTACTTTGTTCCTTATTTTCTATAGAACAGGACTATAATTAGCCTTTGATCTGCTAGTAAAACATTGCTAGTTGTAAAAAGAAATCAGGATGAACATAAATGAACTGGCATATGAGTCCCAATAGTCCCACTTTCACCCAGCAGATAATTTATTAGCCCTACACTTTGCTTTTCCCCCTAATCACAAAAGCTATAGGACTGCAGTTCTAATATCATTTTATTCACAAGAACAAAGCAAGAGAACTAGAAGTAGGGGTATGGCAGGGGGTGTCATGGAGGGAGAGCGGTTGATGAAAAAGAACTTACAGGACTTCGGAAAGGGAATGAGCAATTGTAAGCATTTTCATTTTTATTTGACATTTGTCCTATTTGCTGAATTCAGAGACAGAGGTTAAGTGTCAGACAATGTATTCTGACAAACAGGTGCTTACTTAACAAGGATATTGGTGTTTAGCTCCCTTGACTGTAAAATGAAGGATTTTTTTTAACATGAACCAAGTGAAAATCTTGCTGGGGTGCAGGAGGTTTGTAAGGAAAGATCACAGAAAGTCATTTGTTTTCTAACACAAAACAACATTTTAAACACCTAAAGAATTTTTCTAATATTTCATAATATATCAGCATCAAGAAATGTTCAAGTGAGGCTAATTTTTGACGAATTCTGGAAACAAAGATTTTAATAGGATCTAAACAAACCTAGACATTTTATTGGGTTCAGGAAGTATGAAAGGTAAATATGCGCTGAAATCCGATTTTAACATGCTATCATTTGTTTGCCACATTGGTTTAGCAGTAAAATTGCATGACTCTGAAGTCACCGAGAAGAGTGTCAACGTCCAACCAACATAACAAAATTCATAGAAGAAAACTCCATACTCAACCTCTCCCAATCCCGATTCCACAGCAACCACAGAGACTGCTCTACTCACCACAAGATACAGCATCCACACCCTCCTCGACCAAGGACACACTGCGGCCCAGATCCTACTCTACCTCTCTGCAGCCTTCAATACCATTTCCACCACACACTCACCGCCAGACTCCACGACGACGGCATACAGGGAACCGCCCTTGACTGGCTCTGCTCCTTCCTCACCGGCAGAACGCAAAGAATCAGACTGCCACCCTTCCTCTCTGAACCCACGGAAATCAACTGCAGTGTACCCCAAGGATCATCGCTCAGCCCCATGCTCTTTAACATCTACATGGCCCCCCTCACTGCCATCATCAGACAGCACGAACTCAGCATAGTATCCTACACTGACGACACACAGCTCATCCTCTCCCTCACCAAAGACCCCATCACCACAACACTCAACTTCCAGGAAGGAATGAAGGACATTGCATCCTGGATTAGCAGCAGCTACCTGAAGCTCAACTCAGAAAAGACAGAGGTCCTCATCCTCAGACCCTCCCCCTCTGCATGGGACACCACCCTCGGCCGATCCCCTATCCCCACGGACCACGCCGGAAACCTCAGTATCGTACTCGACTCCTCCCTCTCCATGACCTGGTAGGTCAACGCTGTCACCTCCACCTGCTCCAACACGCTCCTCATCCTCCAAAAAACCTTCAAATGGATCCACCCACCCGAGTCAAGGAAGACCATCACCCACGCACTCATAACCAGCAGACTGGACTACAGAAACACTCTCTATGCCGGGATCAGCAAGTCTCTGTTCTGCAAACTCCAGACCATACAGAACACTGCAGCCAGACCATTCCTGGGCATTCCTCGGCATGAACACCCAACACCTTCGCAAACTCCACTGGCTCCCGGTTGAGAAAACAGTAACTTTCAAGATGCTCACCCACACCTACAAATGCCTCCACAACACTAGGCCCCATTATCTTAACAACAGAATATCCTTCCACGTACCCAAGAGGAACATCAATTCGGCCAACCTTGCCTTTGACGAACCCCACACATTCACAGAGCAAGAACGGGTGGCAGAACCTTCCCCGACATCACGGCCAATATCTGGAATGAGCTCCCAATCGACATCAGACACGCCCCCACCCTGCACACCTTCAGGAAGATCCTCATGAGGTGGTTCTTTGACTGACAGTAGCTGTTCCCCCCAATCCCAGCGCCTTGAGACCCTCACGGGTGAGTAGCACGCTTAAAGAATCCCTGATTGATTGATGATGAGGAGGACGGGCCAATGCATCATTGCAATCATATGTTGTCTGTCCTGTTTTTAATAACTAAAGCACTGTCCATTGCTGATTTTTGTGCATTATGTTATTGTTTTGAACTTTCAAAAGGCAACTTTACATAACATACGTTACCGACTCTCCTTTAACTGATTACCTTAACAAATTTTTGGGGGAATACATACACAAGACGTTATTGACAGACATACCTTCATGAGAGTTAGTGAAAAACACAGTATGGTCAAGTAGAACATTGTTAATGCCTTACTATCCAACACAATACTAATAATCATTAAGTTAGGATGAGAATTCCTCCCGCCCTCTCTTCGTCTGTTTATGTTTATTCCCCTCCAAACTTTCTGCCGTCTCTATTTGATAGGATGAGCAAGTGCTTTGCCATTCACAACTGTATTTCCCCACATAGTGCAATTAGTAGTCACTTCTCACCACCTACCTGAATGTTGTCTCCCATAAGAGATAAACGGGAGGGGCAGCCTTTACCTCAATACTGCCAATGTATAGAATCTTGATGCATCATCTGGTCACTAATGTTCACTGATGCATCTCTACCTGCAGTTTACAAAATAAGGAACTGAGTTTGGCTCTATCTGAATCTCAGTTTATGGCCTTAGAAGTAGTCACTTCTCACCACCTACCTGAATGTTGTCTCCCATAAGAGAGAAACGGGGGGGAGCCTTTACCTCAATACTGCCAATGTATAGAATCTTGATGCATCATCTGGTCACTAATGTTTACTGAAGCATCTCTACCTGCAGTTTAGAAAATAAGGAACTGAGTTTGGCTCTATCTGAATCTCAGTTTATGGCCTCAGAAACCTCTCTCAGGATTAAGCCTAAGAGAGTCCAGGTTGTGTGTTAAATTAAGTGCTCCCCAGGGCAACCAGTGTGAAGGCATCTCAGGTTTACTGACTCAAGGATGCAGCTCCTGGCTTCCATCCCTTGTCTCATCACATTTTAACTCCAGGCTAAAATGAGTTATCCTTCATTTCAACAAAAGCCCACACTTTTCAAAGAGGATTTCACAGATGCTTTATTTGGGGATAGCACTTGCCCAGTCTCAACAACCGTACATATACACGCTTTTCACAAACAGGAAAATAAGCAGTAAACTGAACTTTAAATTTACAACTTCTAATCAGTAAACAACTTTATTAAAGTGAGTCGACACCTTGTTATAGTTGGAGAGAGTGTCTTTAATAACACCCACCGGAGAGCCACCGCACCACGGTACCACGACGTCTCTCACGCCTCACTCAAGTGGCCTCCAGTGTCCTCGTGATGCACCTAACATTCTTACAGGTGCATCACACTTAAAGGGCAAGATACAACAAACTTAATGCTGTGGCGAATACAGACAAACTGAAAACTTCTAGGATAGTATGTCATGTGTCACTTTTACTTCTGAAACAATCCATCCTTTCAGACATTATATTTGTCATCATCCTAGGTGCTTCTGGTATCGCACTTGTGTAGAGAAGGTTCTTTTCTAAGTCTGACAGATTATTTCATGTGTGATATTATTTCATATGCTCTAGGTTATGACTGATAGACATGGTGCCATTAAGGATTGTGGTTGAGGTGGCAGTAAGTGAAACGGATGAGTTATTGTATACAGTAGATGTTACATTCAGTCACTCTGCAGTATTCTTCCGAGCTACAATTTTTCTCAAGTTGTATTGTCAGCAAAGTTTAATATCAGGCACACTCTGAGCTGCTTTCTGCATTCCAGAAAGGGAATGTATACAATGTACTGTGCCTGAGGTAAGACATCTCCTAGCTTTCACAGAATGAGGCCTATATACAAGAGAGGTTGGTCGACTGGAAGAAGACATGCTTCAAGGGTTATCTGGAAGCCTCATTTTACAGAATCTGTTATACTTGACTGTTTCATTTAAAAGTATATATATATATATATATATATATATATATATATATATATATATATATATATATATATATATATATATATATATATATATATATATATATAGTTGAATGCATTGTCTGACACTTTTCACATTGATAGTCAATACAGACAGTGAATACTTTAAGTGACTGTTTTCATTGTATATGCAAGAGACTGCCACCCGACAGAGTAAGAGGCGTCGGTAAAGCGCATGAAGGCAGAGAGAAGGCAGTGGCTCTCTGATATTAAACTTCATTGAGAAGACAATATAGCCCCGGTGATCAGTGAGCACCGCAGCACAATTGGGCTGTAAAAGACATAAAGCCTTCACACTGCCTTAGCTCTAGGCATCTGCGGCTTTTGACCCTTCTTCTGCAACCATTGTTACAGAGCGAGAAGAGGTATTTACTTCTTCCGTAAGACATCAGTTGTGTTGCTTAATGACCTGAAGAGGAAAGCTAGGATTTGTAGACACTAGTGTCACGTCGCCTCGCACAGGAACACTCAGGAGACGGTAAGGTGGTCAGCGTCAATCTTTATTTGGATATGTACATGGGCATCTGCTTCCCGCGCTCGTGGTCCCCCGACCTCTCACCTCATCGTCCTGCAGGCAAGTGATCCCTGACCCCCGCCCCCTGACCGGATGTGGTGTCCGGTGTCTCTGTCCCACTGAGCCTGAGCCCCAGGGTCCTAGTGTCATCATGCGGGCACGATATCTCCCCCCTTGTTGCAAACAAAGTTTCTTGCCACTTGTCCTCGTGACTCTTGTGATTGGAGAGAGAGAGATAGAGAAGAGAGAGAGAGAGAGAGAGAGAGAGAGAGAGAGAGAGAGAGAGAGAGAAAAAGAATGATAGAGAGAGAGAGAGAGAGAGAGAGAGAGAGAGAGAGAGAGATATCTGTGTGGAGGGGACAGTCCCCTCACATCTCTTCGATCAGTCTCTTGGTCTTTTTGCATTCTCGCCTTGGTCGCTGTTCTCCGACGGCTGGTGATCGATCTTCCTGCCAACTCTCTCTGGTCGGTTCTTCCTTTGGCGTGTCTCCTTCCTGTTCAGTTTTCACTTCCTTAAAGTGGGAGCTGTTTCTTGTGATCTGGTGTTGGCCGGCGGCAGCTGTGATCATGGGGCCGTTCACTTTCACCACCTTTAGCGGATCCTTTGCGAACGCGCTGTCTGACTTCCTCATCTGCCGCTGTTTCACGAGCACCATGTCCCCTTCCTCTAGTTTGTGAGGCGTTGCATGCCTTCTTTGATCGGCGTATTCTTTCATTTTCGCTTTCTGTCCCTTGTCTCTGATGGCGACGTCTTTCTGTTCCGCTTTTTCTCCTTCCTTCATCTGCAGCAGTCTTGTTCTACTCACTCGCCCTAGTACCAGTTCATCGGGGCACTTCCCCGTAGAACTGTGTGGTGTGTTCCGATAATCCCTCAGTACCTGGCACACGGCTTGTCCAATCGATATTTGGGTCAGCTTTGCTCTTTGCACCGCCTTTTTGATGGTCCCCATGAACCGTTCAGCCATCCCATTTGCTTGTGGCCACAGTGGCGTTATTCGCCTGTGATGTATTCCTAAGTATGCCATGAACCTTTTGAATTCTTCGCCTGAGAACGGTGGGCCATTGTCTGTTTTCAGTGTCTGTGGCGAGCCCCATGCTGCGAAAATGTCATCCAACACTGGTAGCGTAGCGTTCGCTGACGTTGATGACACTGACTTTACTAGAGGGAGTCTTGAGTATTCGTCTATCACAACCAGTAAGTAGCCTCCTGTTTCTAACGGCCCATATAAGTCTGCTGCCAGCTCGGTCCAAACAGCCTGTGGTAGCGGGGACATTTGCAGGGGTTCTGGTTTTGACGGTGGTCCTGTTATTTGACATATGTGGCACTTTGTCACCATCTCTTCCACCATGCTGTCAAGTCCCGGGAACCACACTTTTTCCCGCAGCATCTTTTTGGTGGCTACTATGCCCCGGTGTGACTCGTGTGCCAACTCCACTGTTTTTCTTCTTAGCCTTTGGGGCATCACTATTCTCGTGCCTCTCATTATTGTTCCATTTTCGCATTCTGACAACTCCTCGTTTATTCTTTTGAATGCCAGCAGTTCTTCTTTATCTATTCCTCTTTCTACGCACATGTTGTTGTTCACGTGTCTCCATCATTGCGCTCTGTTGATCCTCATTGCCTCCTGCATGGTGGCATCCCGTTTCGTCTCTTGAATCAGTTCACTCTCTGTTATTGTTGCCGGTGTACTGAGTTTCAGTGCGAAGTTCAGGTACTCTTCTGCCATTGTGGTCGCTTGTGAGTTTTGTGGCAGGGGGTGCCTTGACACATAGTCTGCTGGGTTTTGCTCTTTTCCTGGCTTGTGAATAATTTTGAAATTGTAGTCCATGAGCCTGATTCCCCACCTTTCTATTCTTGGCGGTATCTTTGCATTTGGGTTTCCATAGATTGTTATCAAGGCCTGATGGTCAGTCACAATCGTGAACGGTTTTCCGTATACGAACATGTGGTAATGTTCACAAGCCCATACCACTGCCAGACTCTCTTTCTCGGGTTGTGAATATCCTTTCTCGACCTCTGTCAGGCTCTTGCTCCCGTATGCGACGATGTGTCTTGGGGAATCTCTTCTGGGCTGATGTTGTGCTAACATTGCTCTCAGCCCTACAGGGCTTGCATCCACTGTCAACTCTGTGCATAACATTGGGTCAAAGTAGGCCAAATGATCCACTGCTGTCACTGACCTTCTTATCTCTTCGAATCCTTTGTCACACTTGCTGGTCCACTGAAACTGTTGCCCTTGCTTCGTCAGCTCTCTCAGTGGCGCACTGACGGTGGCGAAATCCTTAATGTAGCGTGCGCAGTAACTTGCTAGCCCCAGAAACGATCTCACTTCTGCCACGTCTGTGGGCTTCTTTGCTCTTTCCAGTATCTCTACCTTGCTGCGGTCTGGCCGCATTCCATTTTTGGAAAACATGTGACCGAAGAATACTAGCTAATTTCGCCCCAGTTCGCATTTTCCTTCATTTAGCGTTAGACCCGCTTCTTCTAGATGTGCGCATACCTCCCTTAAGGCCGTGTCATGCTCCTCGTCCGACTTGCCGAACACCAGGATATCGTCACTTTAATTCAGGCTGTTCTTGACCGGCCTGATGACTTGACGAATTGTCTCCTGAAATATTTCTGCAGCCGATGAGATCCCGAAACTCAACCGTTTGTACCTAAATAGTCCGAGGGGGGTGGAGAATGTTGTGATGTATCGTGACTGGGGGTCTAGTTCAAGTTGGTGGTACCCCTTGCATAAATCCAGTTTCGAAAATCTCCTCGTGCCTGTGAGACAGCTAATCATGTCGTCTAGATGTGGGCCTGGATGTCGCTCACGTTCGATTGCTTTGCTCGGTATTCTCATGTCCACACATATTCTTATCTTCGATTTGTCCATCTTTGGGACGGCCCCGATGGGTGACACCCACGGTGTCGGTCCATCCGCTCGTTCTATGATGTCTTGTTTTAGTAGGGCCTCCAGCTCTTCCTCTACTTGTGGCTGAAGGTGTATGGGCACCCTTCTGTGATGTTGCGCGACTGGTCTTATCGTTTCATCTATGTGCAAAGTTATCTGCCGTCCTTTCAGCTTTCCTAACCCTTCTATCAGTTTGGGATACTCTTTTAGAATGTTTTTTCTTTCTGACATCTGATACGTCATTTCCATCAGCCCCATCACTTGTGCCGTGACGTTGCTCAACAAGCATGGCGCTGGAATGTCTCCTTTGAGCACATGTATCTGCTCCACTAGCCTTTGATCCTTGTATCGTAATTCCTCTTTGAATTTCCCCAGGTTGATCACTGGTCGCTTTGCCCCCCATGTGAATACTTTCACTCGGGATGGCTTCAGAGTCGGCTTCACCTTCATCTTTTCATATTCAGAGACGCACATGATATTGCACGTTGCGCCGCTGTCCAACACGAACGTGGTATCGTGTGGCCCCACTTTTATTGTTACGGACTCCGTTTTCTTTATTTTTTTCTTGTCCACCAGGCATATTGTTTCGTCGCACTCTTCTTCATCTTCCTCTGAGTCGGTGTTGACCTCTGTCATGAGGTATAACCGCTCCGTTTTCTCTTCTTCGCCTTCTTCTCCTGATTCTGCAGACGAACTCCTCACTCCTGTCTCGACATGCCTGATGTGTCTGCGCGTCGGCATCCTTCCTCTACTTGTTCTTCCACGGTCATTCTTGAACTGTGACCCTTGACATACGCTTGCGTAATGGTCTCGTCCGTTGCACTTTCGGCACGTCTGGCCAAATGCTGGGCATGGGCCTCGGAGTGGGAACTCGAGTCCGCATCTGTAGCACGTTCCTTCTTGCAGCTTCCTCCCTGCCTGGCCGCCTCTGTCTTGTCTCCAATTTCCTGTTTTGTTGTTGCTTGCGATCCGATGAATTTGTTCTCCACCTCTTCCTTTGCCGCGTTCCATTTCTTTCGCGTGTGCTGTTGCTCGTGCTTCTGCCCTCCCTAGTGCGAGAATGTTCTCCAACGCTATCGGTTCTTTCAGTATTCTTGTTCGGAAATCTATGTCCCGACAGCTTGCGATGATTAGTAGTCTTATGGCCTGCTCGTTATCAAACTTATCAAATTCATAGTGAGTCACTAGTTTCCTCAACTTCGTTGCGAAGTCGTCTAGTGATTCCTCAGACTGTTGGAAGGCGATCAAGAAGCTATACCTCTCAAAATCAATATTTCTTTGCGGATCAAACTTGTCCGTCAGGCACTTTGTTAACTTTTCAAAGGTGTTAATGTCTTCAGTTGGCAGTGTCACCAACAGATCCTCGACCTCATCGCCCACTAGATTTATAAATAGTCCTCTTTTCTTGGCCTCTGTGACATCTGTTGCGTCAACATAGTTTTCAAAACGCCTGAGCCATTTCTCCCATCTTATCCCTGTTTGCGGTTCCGACAGACTAAATGGTAGTGGTCTTCTGTATTGCGCACTTTGTTTCGGGTCTGCCATTGCTTCCTTATTTTCTTTCTATTTCTTTATTTACTTTCCTTTTGTTTGCTTCCTTTGTGCCTTTATTCTCTTTCCTTGTTCTCCTTTTTTGTCTTCTCCTTGTTTGTGCTCTTAATTCTCTTTTATTTGTGCCTCTTGTTTACTCCTTGTTCTCCTTTGTTCTGTTGCCTTTATTTTCTATATTTCCTTCTTTTAGTGTCCTTTTGCCTTTATTTTCTCTATTTCCTTGTTTTTGCCTGTGCTTGTTGTGCACTTCTGCCTTTCTGCCTAGAAAATCGGCACTTTCCTGGGCAGATCGATTTTTCCTGGCCTTAAAATGGCCGCCGAGCCAATCTCGCTTCTGATTGGCTTATTTGCCTGTTTCCAAGATGGCCGCCGCTGGTCTCGCGGGACTTCACAGCCAATAGAAGTGCCGCCTGACTCTAAAATGGCCGCCGAGCCTTTTCCGCTCGCTGATTGGCCCTCTCGCCTGATCCTAAGATGGCCGCCGAGACTCTCGCGAGAGCTTGCTGCAAATCTTTAACTTTCGCGCTTTCTGGCACAGCGCTTACCGGGCAGGCAGTCTTTCCACGCAGCGGCCGGGGTGGGCTCCCGCGTCGCTGCGCTCCGTTTTCTCGCTGATTTCCTGCTTTGGGGGCACGCCGAGATTCTGGTCACCGGTCCCCTGGAGGCGATCCTTTCTGCCGAGGTGCACAACTACTATGCAGGTCGATGTCACCGCCTTCGTCGCCAGTTGTCACGTCGCCTCGCACAGGAACACTCAGGAGACGGTAAGGTGGTCAGCGTCAATCTTTATTTGGATATGTACATGGGCATCTGCTTCCCGCGCTCGTGGTCCCCCGACCTCTCACCTCATCGTCCTGCAGGCAAGTGATCCCTGACCCCGCCCCCTGACCGGATGTGGTGTCCGGTGTCTCTGTCCCGCTGACCCTGAGCCCCAGGGTCCTAGTGTCATCATGCGGGCACGACAACTAGAACTCACTGTATATATATATATTATACATTATACCCAAGGACATAGCAGAAGCAACCTAGGGTGAAGAATGGAAGCGATAGGTAAACAGGACTGGGGCGCTCAAGCAGTGCAGTATATAATAAGTGGTGAGGGATAAGATTGTGAATAAATGAAACGGTGCTGCAAGTATAGAGGAGAACCCTAAAACCTCTTACGGGTGCCAGGCGAGAAGGCCTCGGCACCATACAAATGTACAACAAGTACTGGGCACGCGTATAAGGAGGATTGACACCGGTGAAATGGTAAAAACAATACTTTTGCTTTATGTAGATATTTCCTTCAAATTCTACCGCTGGCGTTGTCGAATTTGAAGGAAATATCCACATAAAGCAAAACTGTTGTTTTTACCATTTCACCGGTGTCAGTCATCCTGCATGCATAGTAGCCTGGCCAGATTAGCACTAACCTCTTCGAGAAGCACTCAACAAACCACACCAGGACGAGGAGCACAGCCCAAAAGCCTCTTGTGCCACTCTCCTGCTAAGAGCTAAACACAACACAAGTATCCAAGAAAGTTAAACCCTCCAAACCTCCGTACAACTCACTACAATTACTAAATTGTTACTAACGAACAAACTGAAGCCTTCCAGGAAAGAATATGAAATGTATAGGGACAAAGTAACGACTCACTCTGGGACAATGCCACTGATGAAACACCAAACTCTATTATTCTTAGACAATAATGCAGTTCAATTTAAAAACCTCACAATTTAGTGCCACGTAAATTCAGTTTAATCATCACATCCTTGTCCATTCTTGAAGTGCATTGGCAATACGAACATTAGCATAAGACCGTCACTAACAACCAAAACCAATACAAATGCCAATGTTGCCTGTCACAGGTTGAAAACGATCATCCTACTCACATTTGTGACAAAATGCTAAACTACTTATCTGGTTAGTATTTGTGATAACATAATACATGTGCATTCTATTAAGTTTTCTAAATCCAGTTTTGGTCTTCATGGGGCTGTAAATTCATTTACACTCTTTTTGTTGACCAAGGGATAGGGGGGGCTGCTGCGTTGACATCACGGTGGGATCTGGGCCTGTGGCCTGCATATTACACACCTCAGCTGTGACGCTGAGTTCAGGGGAAGGACTGTCAAGTAGCCCATGGCAACAGAGACACATGCACACTGTCCTGATTGTTTTAGCCAACAGGACTTGGAGTCCTCAAGCAGATGGCTCATCAAGGCTCAAAGATATGTGCTAAACAACCGGGTCTGTTTAAAGAGCATAGTGATATGGGGCCGGGAGGAATCTTTTGGAGGGAAGTATAAACCTCTGCAAATTTCTTTTTTGTCTGTGTAGGATGTGCAAAATAATATAAAGCCGTCTGCTGTTCCGATCACGTGTTCCAGCCAGTGCTCTAACTACCAGCTAATTAAACCAACAGTTGTGCGAAGAGGTGTTCAGCTCATTAAACCAGTTCCAATTCCATTAGGCCATCAATTTCCCCAATAAAGCAACACCAAACCATAACGAGTTAAACATTTATATTCTAATGAGAATATGTTGCACATAAAGCTCCACAGAAAGAGATGTACTGTGTTGCAAAATTCTAAAAACTGCCTTATTTGGCTGACTAGGAAAATATAAAGCGATATAGAACATTCCAAAAATACAAAAATACAGCAGCTAAACCGACCAAAAACAAGGATCCCTGTTTAAGTGGGGCATTGCATTGTTTGCAAATGTAATTAAGATGTGGGCGTCACTGGACTCTGCCTGGGGATTCATTATTTTGCTTTGTTGTAAATTTATGAGCCATTAGCTGTCAGCGTCCCTTCCAATGTCCATCTATATGCAGACAACAATGCTTCTGATGTGCACTGACATCGATGGGAAAGTCGTTGGAAATTCCCCAATGACATGCAGCGGCACCTATGTGGCTTTCAAGAAATGGCTCTAAACATGAAAAACGGAGCATACCTTATTGGGCTGAACTAATGCCAAGGATCAGACCCTAGAGTTTATGGCTAATGGAACCGTCCAGACTCAGCTGTCGGGAACACTGCTGGGAGTTTATCTTTAGAGCTCCATTCATTACACGTGCATCGCTCGCGCTGTAATGAATATATATCCACAAACCGCGGCAGCTGCTGCTTAGTGCTTATTGTGTTCAGTTGTGTCCATTTGCTTCTTTACATTGCATGGACTGATTTTATTTTGTGAATACTTTATTGTGACTGGAAACAGAAGGGAATTAGCGATTTTTCAAACACTATGTGGTGACTCGAACAGAGTGACGGGGTTGGTAAGAGAGTGAGTAAGGGAGATAGAAGAAATATATAAATATGTATATATATATATATATATATATATATATCTATACTACTATTATAAAGAGAGAACACAAACCTTTTGGCAAGGTAAACTCGGGAACCACAGCACCAATCCACACACCCAATACATTGTTGTAATCCTCAGGGTGTGCAGATGGACATAGGCTATAGAAAATTTTAAAAAAACGTACATTTGAAAATATAACTTTAAAAAAAAGTAGTGCCCTGAAAGTAGCGCCGTTCGCGACGCTGACGGTCACGACGGTGAAGTGAGGAGCTCGGGGAGGAGCGGCGGCTCAGGTAAGGCTCTGGGACACGGGACGGGAGGGAGCCGGTGCAGGAGTTTGGCCCGGAACAACTGCGGTAAGGCTCAGGGTCTGGGGGCAGCATTTCAGGGACACAGGACGGAAGAGAGCCGGTGCGGGAGCTTGGCCCGGAACAACTGCGGTAAGGCTCAGGGTCTGGGGGCAGCATTTCAGGCTTGCGTGCACTCCCGCCCCGGACCCCGCCCTCCACGACATTGTCCGGGACACAGACAATGTCGTGGCGGGCGGGGGCCGGGGCGGGAGTGCACGGAAGCCTGAAATGCTGCCCCCAGCCCCCTTCTGCCCCGGGCAACGCTGGGGCGGGCTGCTAGTATATATATATATTTATATGCATATATATATATATATATATACATATATGTATATAATACACACACACACACACACACACAGTAGGCATATAAGATTTAACCAACTCAGCACTGATAAGTGTGGCAGCAAAAAAGTAGTCTCTTCTTTATCATTTGATAAGGCTGATGACCTGCCGCGGTCCAATCAGGTAACACTGGGGGGGGGAGATTTCGAGGGCGATGCAGAGGGAAACTCAAATAAATATTAATTTTCTTTCCGTATCGTCCGTCGGAATCCCCCCCACCCGGCCCCACCGCCCCACCTCTGTTACCTGCACAGGCCACGGCTGCTGATGACCTTACACTTGATGTGACATTCAAAGTGTCTGATATCTGATATTCCCCCCAGGTCCCTCCTGTAGTGATGTCCACAAGTGACTCTAATGGGAGTGCACTAGGACCTGCCCGAGGGTGGATGAGGGCCGGCGGAAAGGGAGGAGCTGGGGGCTAGGAGCGGCAGTTAGCCGTTAGCCCAGGACTGAGGAGGAAGCAAATAAAGAAGGTCTTTACCAAAACCCTGTGTCCGTGTCTCTACATTGCAGCGGACACTACATCTGGCGACGAGGGACCTCGAACACACACGTGTGTGAGGACGGCTAACTTGGTGCACACCCGGCGGTGATCAACTAGCCCCAGAGCTCGCCCCACGTGTGGGGGCTGGAGCGTATTAATGCGCCTGCCTACCGGGAGCCCACCGAGGCGGCGAAGAAAACCGAGCTCGCCCCGCGTGTGGAGGCTTGAGCGTTTTATCTACAGTGCCCACCGAGAGCCCACCTCGGTGGCAAAAGTGACTAAAAAAACGAAAGAAACACGAAGAAGAAGCGAAGAAGCTCCCCTACCTGAAAGAGTGACTCCGGCGGTGAATCGTGGCTGAAACCGGCAAGCGGTGAGTGTGCCATCTTGGAGTCAGGCAGATTTGTCCAATCCCCTGCAAGGAACCAACGGCGGCCATTTTGAAGTCAGGCAGAACACCTGAAAGGCAAACAAACCCTGGCGAGTGCAATAGGGCTACCAAACAAGCACTGGTGAGTGCAACGAAAATAACAAACAAGCACTGGTGAGAGCAACGAAGACAACAAACAACCACTGGCGAGTGCAACGAAGATAGCAAACAAGCACTGGTGAGTGCAACGAAGACAACAAACAAGCACTGGCGAGTGCAACAAAGACAACAAACAAGCACTGGCGAGTGCACCGAAGATAGCAAACAAGCACTGGCAAGTGCAACAAAGACAACAAACAAGCACTGGCGAGTGCAATGAAGATAGCAAACAAGCACTGGCGAGTGCAATGAACATTAAGAAAGAGACTGTAAGAGCAGTCAATAACAGCAGAGTCGAAAAATGGCTGATCCAGCTCCCTTGAGTACGTTTGGGGCCTCATTTCTGCGCCATTGCGAGCCCCTCGCTCTTGAATATGGCGGAGGCATGGGCTTGCGATGGCAAGAATGGATCGAAGATTTCACGGTCTACATGAAAGGGTCAAAAGTAACAGACGCCGAGGAGCACCTTCTAGCTCTCCAGAACCTGGTGGGTAAAGAAGTTGGACAAATAATTAAAGAACTGCCCACTGAGTCTGCTGGATCCTTTGAGAAAGTCTGTGAAGCAATCAACCACAAGTTCCTACACAAAAGGAACGTTGACTTTGAGCGGTACACATTCAATCTAGCCACCCAAGAGAAAGGTGAACAAATGGGTGTATTCGTCACACGCCTGAGACGGTTGGCGAGATAATGCGAGTTCGACAAATTATCCACCAAAGATGCCCTTCTACTAAGAATCATAGAAGGATGCATCTCAGAACCACTGAGACGTGAACTGCTCAAGAAAAACTACTCGTTAGAAGAGATTGAAGAAATGCCGAGAGTAGAAGAGCAAGCCGATGTACATGCAAAAAAGATGGAAACAGGAAGAGGGGATAGACGAGAACAAGCATTCAGAACGCACTCTCGACAAGCGCATGGACGATCGCCATCTCGAGTACGCTCCTCCAGATCAAAGACACAGCGACAACAGTCACACAATGGAAGCCACAGCACAAGATACACCAAGAGACGATCTGACAAGCAACTGAAATGCTACAGATGTGGCTACAACTTCCCGCATGCCGACGCATGCCCAGCACTAGGGCAACAATGCCCGAAGTGCGGCCGAGACAATCACTTCGAAAGCATGTGCGGGACACTGCATAAAAGCGATCAACGAGGACAACGCCGGCAACATCATCACTCAGACAATCGTCACCATGTCAGAGCAGTCCAGGACAGACGAGACTCGTCCACTGGGTCGTCACAATCGAGCTGCCACTCTTGTCGAACATATCAATCTCGATGGTCATCATCGCAAGAATCTCCATCTCTCTCACCGATCTCACAAGACCGAAACGGATACATATACTTTGTAGCTGACCCTGATCAGCTGAAGGAATATCCACAGTTAGACATCAAAGTTGGTTCTCAACATACCAAATTCGTGCTGGACAGTGGGGCATCGTTAAACTACCTGCCAGTAGCGGAATATCAACGAATGAGTCCACCTCCAAAACTGGTCAATGCCCACGTCCGGGTGTACACGTGGATATCGAAGAAACCACTAACATGTCTGGGGAAGTTTGCAACCGATCTGTCTTACAAAGATCGCAAGATACAAGCCTACATACATGTCACCGAGGGGCCCGAGGCAGACTGCCTTCTGAGTTTGGCCACAGCTGAACAACTGAAACTGATTGACCTATTGTACAAAGTAGATGACAAACCGAACGTCATCCAAAAATTACCCAAGCTCTTCCAAGGCCTCGGAAAGATGAAGAACTGCCACGTAAGACTGCATATCAATGAACAAATCTCACCGGTGGCACAACACCATCGAAAGATCCCCTTTCACCTACATGAAGCCGTCGAAAAGGAGCTACAA
Organism: Lissotriton vulgaris; assembly: GCF_964263255.1. Taxonomy (NCBI): domain Eukaryota; kingdom Metazoa; phylum Chordata; class Amphibia; order Caudata; family Salamandridae; genus Lissotriton; species Lissotriton vulgaris. Next base: position 1,995,569,802 of record NC_141687.1, read on the forward strand.
GAGCTATTAGAGGCCGACATCATAGAAAGAACAGATGGACCAACACCATGGGTCTCCCCTGTTTTTGTAGTCCCAAAGAAAGGAGAAGCCAACCGAGTCCCTCTATGCGTGGACATGAGAGCACCCAACACGGCAATAGAAAGAGAGAGACATCCAGGTCCGCACCTCAGTGACATGATAACGTCACTCAACGGAGCAAAAATATTTTCGAAATTAGACCTCAACAAAGGATACCACCAACTAGAACTACATGAGCGGTCAAGATACATTACGACTTTTTTGACCAATCTGGGTTTGTTCAGGTACAAAAGACTAAGCTTTGGGGTGTCCTCAGCAGCAGAAATTTTCCAGGAAGTCATCAGGAGAACAATTCATCATATCTCACATGCACTAAACTACAGCAACGACATCCTAGTATACGGAGCAACTACTCAAGAACACGATAAAATGCTAGATCGAGTCTGCCATGCACTAATGGAAGCCAACCTCACACTCAACCAGACAAAGTGTGAGTTCCACAAACCAACACTAAAATTTTTTGGCCACATATTCTCTGGAGATGGCATGAAACCAGACCCTGAAAAGGTAGCAGCGTTAAATGACACACCGAGCCTAGATGACGTTGGTGATGTACAATCATTCCTAGGCATGGCCAGCTACTGCTCCAGATATATACCAGACTACGCCACAATAAGCCACCCACAGAGAATTCTGACCAAACAAGGACAACCATTTCAGTGGTCCTCCAAATGTGAAGAGGCGTTTAGAGAAATCAAGAGAGCTGTGGAGTCAGCTAAAAACTTGGCTTACTTCAATCCAAAAAAGAAAACGGAGATAACAATAGATGCTAGTCCCGTAGGACTGAGAGCAATCCTAGCACAATACAACAGAGAAGGAGACCGGCGGCACATAGTGGCATACGCTAGCAGGAGTCTAACGGACACAGAGAGAGCATACCTCCAGCTAGAAAAGGAAAGCCTGGCTGTTGTGTGAGCATGTGAACATTTCCACATATTCATTTTTGGAAAACATTTCACTCTAGTCACTGATCATCAAGCACTAACAACAATCTTTGGAAACCCTTGAGCAAAAATGCCACCACGGATAGAGCAATGGGGCCTCAGGTTGCAAGAATACACATATACCATCATACACAAACTAGGAAAAGGTGCAAATCCCGCAGACTACATGTCCAGACACCCCACCAAATCCAGCAAATCAGAAGAATTGATTGCGGACGAATACATTCATTTTGTAGTAGACCAAGCTAGACCTCCGGCCGTTCCGCTGGAAGCCATCTGTGAAGCGACACAAACTGACGTCACCCTACAAGAAGTGATACGCAGGATCAAGACCAACAGCTGGAGGCACTCACAGACCAGTGAACAAAACGACCAAGAGATGGCGGCATTCAAACACGTCCACGACGAACTGTCAATAGCGGCAAATGGTCTCATCTTAAGAGACACCAGAATAGTAATACCACGACAGCTTAGACAAGGGGTCATCAACCTGGTGCATGAAGGACACAGGGGCATAGTAGCAACAAAAAAGAGCACCCGCGAAAGAGTCTGGTTTCCAACACTAGACCTGATGGTAGAGACGACTCTAAAAGATTGCCCACAATGTCAACTAGTGAGCCGTCCAGATCCCCCTGCACCACTACAAATGTCTCCACTACCGGAGGGTGTCTGGCAAAACATTTCCATTGACTTCTTTGGGCCAATTAAGTCGGGCCAATATGTCCTAGTCATCATGGACGAATACTCCCGATTCCCCTTTGCACAACTATGGACATCCACGAAAGCGTCCAGCACCATACCAATCCTAGAAGAGGTTTTTGCTGCATGGGGCATTCCTCAAGTGGTGAAGTCAGACAACGGGCCTCCATTCAACAGCCATGATTTTGTTGATTTTGCTCAACACCTCAACTTCAAGCACCGGAAGATCACACCTCTACGGCCTCAGGCGAACGGAATGGTTGAACGCTTCATGACCACGATCAAGAGAGTCATTCAGCAAGCAGAACTAACCAGGAAGAACATTCAAACAGCACTGAACGAGGTGCTAGGAGCCTACCGAAACACGCCACATTCCACCACAGGCAAGAGCCCCGCCACCATCATGTTAGGACGACCGGTGCGTACAAGGCTGCCAATGATGAGTCCCTCAGAGAATGAACAATATCCCGACTCTGACCATGAAGAGATGGTGGCCATGGATAAGATAAAGAAAGAAAAGATGAAGGACTATGCAGATGAACGGCGACATGCCGCTCCCACTGAAAGTCAGGAAGGAGACTGGGTGCTGGTGCGGCAAAAACAACACTGAAAGACTGACTGCAAATACCATGAGATGCCTCTGAAAGTGATACAACAAAACACAACTATGATCACTGCGGAGGCTGACGGAAGACGAATTACCCGCAATGTGACGGACTTCAAGAAGTGCCGCCCCAACGTCAAGGAACTACTGACTGAACCAAGAGTAGAGAAAGGAGAACCAGAGACACTACCAGTTCACAGTCAGGCACGGATATAAACCACCGACGAGCGTGAGCGTGACAGCCCTGTCCTCCAGTCGTGCCCCAGACGGGTCATCACAAAACCATCCCGCCTGATTGAAGAACTATAAGCAGAGACATTTAATGACTAGAAAGAAAGGATACCAACGATCTGCTTTTTTTATTTTGTTTTCTTTTATTTTTCGTTTGTTTACAGAGGGGGGAGATGTAGTGATGTCCACAAGTGACTCTAATGGGAGGGCACTAGGACCTGCCCGAGGGTGGACGAGGGCGGGCGGAAAGGGAGGAGCTGGGGGCTAGGAACGGCAGTTAGCCGTTAGCCCAGGACTGAGGAGGAAGCAAATAAAGAAGGTCTTTACCAAAACCCTGTGTCCATGTCTCTACATTGCGGCGGACACTACACCTCCTGTCCTCTCCCCATTCTTGACAAAGTGAGATAATACTATCTCACCAACAGAAAATAGAACAAAGGAATACTGGCCCTACCCCACCCCTTCCCCCTAGGAGTACAAATACGTACCCATCCCAGCATTCCTGTTCTTTTTTCTGTCTTCCGACAGAATAGGACGAAGTAAGAGCTGGGGAGCTCCTGAGTTACTTATGTGTCCCACTGCTGGGCGGTCGGGGCATTGAGGTGTGTTCGCGTCTTCTTCCATGCCAGGCTTGGGTGGAGATGTGTGGATTTCCTCCTCCTTGTGGATCAAGTGGATACGGGGGAAGCCTCCTGGTTTGCCGGGCACGTTGGGAGGTGTGGCGGCTCTTCACAGCAGCGATGTTGTTCCCAGGATGAGTTTCCCTTCTGGGTCTTGTTGCCTGGCATCCAGCGGGGAGGCGGACCGGAACTAAGGCACTGGTTTGCAGGTCGGTGGCTCAGTTGCCTCTGAAATATCGTCTGGCCTGAGTAAGTACAGCATAGAGATTTTTGGATTGTTTCAGGGCTAATCCTACCTTTTTGGCTGTGCTGCTGTGCTTTAGTGCTTCTCCTGTGGATCGGTTGGGTTTGGCTGCATTGGTGCCACACGGAATGGTCCTGGTGGTTGCCTGATTTTGCTGCTATGGATGAGCTCAAGCTGGTCTCCTTTCATCTGGCAGCGGGTTGTTCTGGTGTTTCTCTGTCCAGGTGGTTTTGGTTATTTTGCTGCCATTCTGTCCTCTTCCCCATGAACTTTCTGGTGTCTTGACGCAGGGTCCTGTCTGGTTGGTACCTGGTTGGAGGGTCCACCCAGGACTACCATGTGCTGTTGGTGCCTGGCGGCATCTGGGTCTTCGGTCTGTCATGGGGAAGCATTCCAGGAAGTGCAAGCAGGTGGAGCGATCCTCGTCTTCCTCTTCGGAAACTTCTTCCTCCCCTTCTCCTGTGCAGTCTAAATGCCACAGGGAGGGAGATGATGCTCGGATCAAGAGATTAATTAAAGAAACTCTGCGTTAAATGGGGTGGGGCGTTCCATGGGACCTGTTCATTTCTCTCATTCTTCTGATTCGGAGAAGGATTGGATTGAGGGTGCAGAACATTGGGAAAAATATATTTACATGGATTTGTTGCCTGACTTACCTAAGCATGTCAAATTCAACATGGGTTTTCCTGATGATGAAGCGTTCATCACGTCTGGTGGTTCGTTGCTGCCGCAGTGTCTGAGTTCGGCTGCAATGGATGTTGCTGTCCCTCCCTACATCTGTGAGTTTCTGAAGAGGGAATGGAAGGATCCAGATCGTGTCATGCTTCCGAGGTTTATGGCTAAACTTTACCCAATTCAAGATATGTCCAAGGAATTACCTGATTCTATTCCGATTGATTTCTTTGTGGCTAGTCTTGTGGGTTGGACTTCCTTGGCTGAGGACACAGTGATAAAAGATCCTGCTGATAAAAAGGTGCATGCTTGCCTTTGGAATGTGTACTCTGGGTCTCATCTGGCCCTACGGGCTGGCATTTATGGCGCTTACGTGGTGCAGTCTCTGAATTCTGATACCAAGGCTCTGTATCAGTCGATGGATGATACATCTGACTGTTCTGAGCTTTTGGAGCACATTGAGTGGCAGGTGGAGCTCCTCTCAGAAGTGCCCTTCGATGTGGTGCGGGCTTTGGCCCTTTCCAGTGGTGCAGGTGTGGTGGCCCGCATCAATCTTGTGTTGAAGGACTGGAAGACTGATTCCTTTCAGAAGGCTTGTGCCTTGCGCTAACCTTTTCAGGGGTCTATGATGCTTGCGGATTAATTGGAGGGAAAATTGCATAAATTGTTGAAGGAGATTAAGCACTTTTCTTCCTTTAAGCAGCCCTCCGCTGCAACTGTTTCTTTCAAACCTAAGGCTTTTTTCCACCCTCCTTCTCGTTGGCAGTTTTCCAGGGGCCATAGGAGGTTCTCTTCTGGTTGGGGTTGGGATAGGAAGGCTATGTACCCCCTCCAAAACCTCGTTCTTGACTATATGACCAAAACTCCCAGATTCTTGTTTGGAGGTCGGCTGCAGCTTTTTCTACCAGCATGGCTGCAGTCCTGTTCCAATGTGTGGGTTCTGGACATTGTTTGTCAGGGGTATGTCATCTAATTTTCGGAGCCTCCTCCAGATTCAGGGATTTGTCCGACTCCTTGGCCATCCTGTCGGGCCTAGAGGTCCGAACTGTCTCTGGGGGTAGAGTCTCTCTTAAAGAAGGGGGTGATTTAGGCCGTTCCTCCTATGGAAGTGGGGAGGGGGTTTTACTCCCGATTTTTCTGGTTACCAAAGTGACTGGGGGGATCCAACTGGTCCTCGATTTCAAGGCTCTGAACAAGTTTGTGGTTCATCTGCCCTTCCGGAAGGAGGATCTTCAGTGTGTGATCCCGTTGATGCTCCCCCCGGGCCATTTCTTGTGCACCCTCAATCTCCAAGACGCATACTATCATGTCCCGATTCACCCCAGCTCTCATCGGTACCTGAGATTTTGTCTTCACGGATGTCATTTCCAGTTTTGGGTCCTACTTTTTGGCCTGAGGTCAGCACCGTAGGTGCTCACCAAGGTGGTGTCTCCGTTGGCGGATTCGTTGAATCTTCAGGGTGTTCTTGTTACCCATGCCTGGACGATTGGTTGATCCATGCTCCCTCTCAATTCAGTTGTTGCTGGATGGGGAAGTGGTGGGTTCTGTGTTGCGAGCTCATGAGTTTCTTAGGAGCCTTCCCAAATGTCAACTGGAGCCCTCGCAGGACTTGACTTTCATTGGGGCATGTTTTCAGACTGACCTGAACAGAGTGTTCCTGCCTGTTTCTCGGGCAGTGACCTTGGGTTCACTTGCTCAGCGGTTCTTGGCAGGGGGCTCTTTTCCGGTCCGTCTCTGGTTACCATTACTTAGGCTCAGTGCCTTTGGGAGTTGGGGGCTCTGATGGTTCAGGAGCTGTTTTTGTCTTTTTTGGACAATAGGGTTGTCCTACGCTTGGATTTGGTCTTTGTTCCCAAGGTTTCTTCGCATTTCCATCATCGCCAGGAATTAGTGTTACCTGCTTTGTGCGCAGACCAGGAGTCTTTTGATGATTTTCCTTGGTCCTTGCTTGATGTCTGCAGGGCTTTGCGTGTCTATCTTGATTGTACAATTTACTTTAGGAAGTTGGATTTCCTGTTTGTCTCTTTTGGGGTTGCCTCTCATGTGTGAAGGCTTCTTCTTCCCTTGGTCGCTGGCTGAAGCAGGTCATTATGTTGGCTTACTCTCTTTCGAGTTCCCCTCCTCCGGCAGGTGCTCAAGAGTGTTCTACCGGGGGGGGGGAGAGGGGGGAGGTGGCGGTCTCCTGGGCTGGCGTTCAGTGGTGTCCCTGTCCAAGATCTGGAGGATGGCTACCTGGGCTTCCAGTAATACATTTGTGAGGCATTATTGGATCCAGAATTTGCTGGGGGATGATGCTAATTTCGGTTTGGGGGTACTGCGAGCTGTGCTCCTGAATTTATTGTTCTGTTTATTTCTTTAAATCACTGGATTTTGCTGTTCGATTTGTGTCCTAGTGGTTTGTTGTTGATGAATGCCGGTGGTTGCTTGGATATTCCTACTTTGTCATGAATGGGACGAGAACAGGTGGGGCCTGGGAGTAATGCCCTAATAATTACCTGTAATCTGCATTACTCATGGTCCCGTTGTCCACATGGCTTTAATTGCAGAAGAGTTACTTACAGTTTGTGAAGCTAAATTATGGTGTATCTAAACACAACTAGCCAATTACAGTGAGATTTTGGGTGTATTTTTTAATAATAACACTACTTAGGGCATCATTAGGATGGCGGGTGGACAAAGTCTGCCCGTCATCCTCACAGTGAAAGGGACTGCCCGCCCGTTGCGGGCCCACATGGACTTCCCAAGCAGACTCTGCATGCCTTTCCGTGGCAGCAATGCCGCCACGGAAAGCGATTCACAAATGCACATTGTAATATGGCTGGCGGTGTATTTTTTAAGAATAACACTACTTAGGGCATTATTAGGATGGCGGGCGGACTTTCCTCACAGTGAAGGGCGGAAGTCCTGTGAGGGCAATTAGGATGCACCTGCCACAGTGGTGGGCGCATCCCGTATTTTTAACATTGCGGCGCAATGCTAAAAATACATGTTGTGCTTTTCATAGCACAACTTGACAGGCACCGCGCGGTGCCTGCCACGTTGTTCTTTGAAAGGCAGGGGGGTACAATAGGTACCCCCCCATGTGCACCCCCACCTCCCTCAGAGTCTATGTGGGCCCGCAACGGGCCCCCCAAGGAGACTCCGCATGCCTTTCTGTGCCAGCAATGCCGCCACGGAAAGGCATTCACAAATGCATATTTTAATATGGCTGTTGGTGTCTGAAAGACACCGCCACCATATTGACAATATTGACAATATTGCATATTGCCCCCCCCCAGGCCGGCGGTGAGTACCGCCGGCCCGGCGGGGGCAATACGCCCGCCATCCTAATGGGGGCTTTAGTGTTAGTTACGGTTTGTGAAGCTTAATTACGGTATAGCTAAACACAACTAGCCAATTACAATGAGATTTTGTTTTGTTGTAATAATAACACCACTTTAACATTGTTAGACATAACGAGGTAGAGAAAAAAAAAGTTAGTGTGAGAGAGGCTTAGATTAAGAGGCAGGATTTTAGGACGAGAGGTCCGGTAGGAGAAAATGACAATGAACATCATTGTTGAAATTTCCCACTATACCCTCAAAAGACGTGTGCGTTTTAAAACCGAAAAAAGACCGAAGCAAGACATTCTCACGAGTCACGCATAATAGGATTCAAGATGTTTCTATTGTTATGCAATAATGCAACGCATCCACAGCGGTATCTATATCATTTTATTGAGTATAACTGTCAATTTTGTATTTGTTCACATTTGCACAACACATCTGTGTTGCAGAGGAATCTGTTGTACACAGGCACTCGAAGGATTCTCATCTATTGCAAAGCTCCTTTGCTCTAAGTTGTCAATAAAGACCCATAGCCTGATTGATAGCCCAATGCACTCTACTACCCTGCTATGTAATTGACCCAATTAGATATATTACAGTGGTTCTTTTTCTCTTTGCTCATCCTGATAAAGTGAACACTTCTAAATACCCAGAGATCAATCGTTGCATTCTGCTCACAGCAAACTGGAAAAAAACTGGAAGGAGAAACAAGAATATTTTCAACATCTATTTGCTACCAAAAGAAAGCCTTGAGATTTATGAAGATTCTAAGAATGCAAAGCATACAGGCTGTGGCACATCCATACTGTCATCAATAAATGGAGCACCCAAAACATTTACATAACTATTGCCTACAGCAAAGATGCACCACATTTTTGTGACCGACACACAGTGACTGTACTGAATTTTTGCTATTCTCCTGAACGGATATTTCTTGGAAGAACAGCCAGACGTTGTCTGTTAAAACGAAAAATAATACACCCATCAGCACCAAAATATTTATCCGCACGGGAAAGCCTACATTTACGGGAGAGAAAGAAAGTCCTGAGACTAGGGCAGGCAGTTTCTTAGGCCTTCTCTCCCCTTTTGCATCTTAGTGTACCATAAATCAGGCACACACAGTAAATTGGAGACACAATATAATTGGACTGGGAAACAGTGAAGATACTACGACTTTTGATTGGATTTAAAATTCTCTATAACATATATTGTGAAATAGCCACAAATTATCACAGCTGAAAAAACCTTCTAAGTGGAGTGCTCCTAGTGACAAAAATACCAATCCTGGTGTCTGCAAAGGAATTGGTCTGGAGAGTTGAGTCCTTGCTTGTTCCACTCTTGCCCTATTACTTGTAAGGGAATTAGCCCAAACCTTTCCTACAGTACCTACTAACATGTTAGGTTGTAGCCAGAAGTCATAATCCTTGTATTTAAATAAGTCGACCTGATCATTAACATTTGAACTTTAACCTTCGGTTAGTTCCCACATACTGGGTGCGTGTGTGTAACCAGGTCACTCCACAGGTACCGACTTGTTCCTACCAAAACCTGTTTCCAATAAAGGAGCCACAGGGATGAAGCTCAGTGCTAGGATAGTGGGTGGGTGACTCCTTAGAAGCATGCATCATAAAATGACAGAACTGAAACTTCATTCCAGCACTCGCAGACCCTTTTTAATCTGCTTTTATGGTTCACAGTTTGCGTGGGGAGAGCATCTTTTAAATAATTCGTGAATCTCATTTCTCTGAAAATGTTGTTCAGTTTGGCGCTCGAAAAAGCTCTGCAATCTGATTGTTTTGGTGACCGCTGTCTGTGCGTTTGTGGTGCTTAGAGTGCTGACCAAGACTGCAACGTTCAAATTGATGAAGTTCATTTTGTTGGTAAGGTGTTGACAAGCTCATTGAGTTTTAACTGAATGTTTATTTACCGGTCGTCTAGACAGCCTGAAGCATAGATTTGCTTTAGAAGCATTTTATCTTCAATTTGTGGAGATTGTTGGATTTTGACGTGGTAGATTTTTCTTAAGAATTTCAAGGGGTTGTGTTTTATTTGCCCATCACTTCCGTTCTAAAATACTATAGACATTTCTTGGCTTAGAAAGTCTGTGAATCATCTCTCTGGTGTAGGGATTGATAATTTGGTTGCAGTAAGAGCTAAGCCATTCATCAACTTTAGGAAAACATTATTCACAAGGTGGACCTGTGAGCTAAGCATGTATTAAGGTTACATATCCCTGCGCACTCGCTATATCGCCTGACATTGTCATTCACTGGCTGCATGTCGCTTCTATGTTGCATTTGCTGGTGGTGGAGGAACAGGGTGGTAAAGAGACAACAGAAGATGATATGGGTGATGCGAGCAGTATGGGTCAGTTTGGAGGATAGGGCCACTGTGGGGAGGGGGCTGATCTGGGCACGTGGGTAATCAAGAGGACAGACAACATATTAGCAGCTTAGATCTGATCGGCATGAGGACTGCACTAGAAAGTCAACGCATGCATGTGTGGCCTAGCCAACCGTGGACGTAATTAGTCAAGGCTCAACATGCATGGAAAAAGGGGTTGGTGTACTATGTCAGGTAGGGCTGTGCAACAGTATAGACATGCCCGATACCCAACGCCCTCCAGTTGCTGACACCCATTAAGAGAGAGCACCGTTCATGCCTAGGGTCATCACAACTCTCTAACACACATGACCCTGGACTGTGTCACCCACCACAGCTTGACTCCTCTCAGAGTTTCCATTGGCAACATGCGCAGTCTGAGCAATGTATGCTTGATATGGCCCCCAAATGTCACGTGGCCTGCTGCAAATCGACATTAGTTTGTGGTTTGTGTCTGACTTTGTGTTACACTACGTCGTATAAACATGCCACCCCTTTATCATGGGCAGCGGCCCCTTCGTCCACCATATGGCTATCCTGTGCCTCACAAGCAGAAGACCCAGTGCCACTAACCACCTGATGGTGGCTGGAAGCTCCTTATCGTATTTCAAGGGTGCCAGTAGATGAGACAGCACAATCTGTTCCCCTTTTAACCTACTTAACTCTTTCAGGACTGCTTTCGGTTGCATAATATTCCACGGCAGTACCACGCCAAGTGGGAAACTCTGCTTGCTCTGCCCAGCATCTATTGCATTCTGCATTGTCGCGAAGAGCGTAGCGGCATAAGCCGGCGGAGGTATAGTAGACGCTATTCAAGTACTTAAAGTGTATCAAGCAATTCCAACTGTTCAGGAAGATCGTCTTAGTGACTGAAGAGCAACATGTACACTTTTGGTCACTTATGTCCATCACCACCTCCTACTGCCAATCCCCCCTCGCCTTATCAGTTCCCTGCTGTCTCACGCCCTGTGATCATGAATAGGGTTTCATATTAAGGTGTTGGGGTCCTCATTCTGTATCAGATATGTCAAGGCTGGGAGCTTGGGAGGTTCTTTCACTTCCATCCCCAGCAAATCATGCATGGCACGTGTAACCTGTAATACTGAAACATAGACAGAGTTGTGGGGGCGTCCCCAGGCCCACAAACCTGCTTCTAGCTAAGCAGTATCCTGTTCTGGAAGAGGTCTCCCATACGCTGCAGGTTCAAACCACACAGCACTTCTACCGCCCCTTTCACCGCCCAGTGGTGTGTACAATATCAGCCCTGCCTGAAGTTCGGCCTGTCTCCTACAAGAATATACCATCCCTTGCCAAACAGATTCTTGATATGAGGATGTGGGGAGGTTGCTTCTTTTCCTAGCCACACATGTGGGAGGCCGCCTGGGCCATGAAGCCAGGAGTGGGCAAACATGAATTATGCCGCCCTATAATAAGCTTCCAAATTAGGGACCTTTAGGCCTTGTTTGCTATAGGGTAGAGTTAATGTGTCCCAGCTAACTCAGGGTTGCTTGCCATCCAGGCCAACTGCACCAACATCTGCAAGGTGCGAAAAAAGGTTCTCGCAGCAGTATTGGAATATTCATAAAGAAAAACAAAAACCGAGGCAGCACCACCATTTTCAAGATGGCTATGTGTCGGACTTGGCCTTAAACCTTTTGCCTTCCTCCTAGACTTTTTCTGACTTTGTGTTTCAGACTTAGATGCTTTGGGCACTTTGCCACTGCTGATCAGTGTCAAAGTGCAAGTGCTCCCTGTATAAAGTGTTATGGTAATTGGTTGTCCATAATTGGTATGTTTGTCTTACAAGTAAAGTCCCTAGTAAAGTGCACTATGTGTGCCAGGGCTAGTAATGCAAATGCTACTAGTGGGCCTGCAGCGCTAATTGTGCCACCCACACAAGTAGCCCCAAAAAGAGGTCTCAGGCCGGCCACTGCAGTGCCTGCGCGCAGTTTGTTAACTGTCTTGTTGTCCTGAAAAATGCACCCACTTGACAGGCCTTGCCCTTCCCTTTTTATGCACGTGAGCCACCCCTATAGTAGGCCCAAGGTACCCCCCATGGGCAGGGCGCAGTGTATGTGAAAGGTAGGACATGTTCTGAGGTGTGTACCATGTCCTGACAGTGAAATACTGCCAAATTAATTTTGCACTGTTGCAAGGCCATCTTGCCCATAGGACAGAATATGGAATGCTGTGTCACATGTCTCCAGCATATCTTCTCCTAGGCATAAGATGGAGAGATGGGGTTTAGTGTGCCTGAACTCAGAATTTAATAACACATCTTTTTGTGAAGATGGTTTTTAAATTGTGTGTTTAGAAACCACGCTTTTAGAAGTGGCTGGTTTCTTGTCTTAACCATCCTGCATGCCTCTTCCTGGTTGTGTATTGACTGTCTGGGTGTGGATGTGACGGGGTCTGGGGAGTGGCCTCACAACAGGAAGTACTAGGTGGGACAGCAATAGGCTGGCCTGCATTTGGTGTTGTGAGAGAAGCAGCCCCTTGATTTGAAAAGGGCTGTGCTGCTGCCACAAAAGAATGGCTCCACCTCCTGCAGTGCATCTGGGGCCCATACCCTCACGAGCAAAGAAAGAAGGTTTGCACTGGCAGGAAGACAACCAGGTCTGGTTTGGACCTGGCTCAGAGCCCCCTGAACACAAAGACTTCAAAGGGATTTAGGGGTATAAATATGAGAGCTGAAACCCCTGAACTCAAGACTGAACTCAAGCCTGAAAAAGTATTGAAACTACTTTGTGATCAAGAGGAACCTCTGCCAAAGAAGAACAGCTGAAGAGTCTGAAGAGAAGGACTGCCCTTGCTGTGTGTTCTGGGGCTGGCCTGCAGTTTGCTGATTTGACTAAGGAGAGGACAAGGGAATTTGCTGTATGCTGTGTCCCCCTGCTTGAAAGGACTTTGTTGTGTGATGTGTCCTGAAGTAACTTGTCTCCAAGGGTCCGAGAGGAGCTGGCTCCCTGTTGTGGAAACTCAGGAACATCTAAGTTTCCAAGTGTGTCTCAGCAACGCTGTGTGCATGTGCTTTCTGCAGCCTGAGACCGTCGTGAGAATTGCCCCGTGACCGTGTGCCCCGGAGCATTCTTGCACATTGCTTCGATCAACAGCGTGACCATAAGTGCTGTGACCGTTATCGCCATAGGGCCAGACCGTCGTCCCAATGGGAGCCGTGAGTAATCACTGCTGCTGGCCCGAGCTGCCTTTGCCAAGGAGAGATCTGTGAACCTTCACCATCGTGGATCCGAGGTCCTTTGCCCAAGATCAACAGAGTTGTGCCGGGTCCCAATCAGCAGCGAGGCCGTCGCCTGGTAGCCTGACTCCCACTGCGAGGAACAGCCACCGTCAACCTGAAGCTGCACAGCATGATGCCCAAGCCGTGAGGAGAGGAGAGAGAGACTTGCCCCTCCAGGTAACTCTCAGCGTGTGCGCGTGTGTCGCCGCCTGGGGCAGAGTGCGTGCTACAAGAGACTGCTCTCTGCCTTTCCCATCTTTGCAGCACGAGCCTCCGCTCAAGTCAGTATCGCAGTCTGTATTCTCCAAGGAGTGGCAGGACCTGGGTCGGATTGTGGAGCTGCACTTTTATTTCCTTCATAACCGTATTGGGGGCATATTTTGGCAGTCGCTGACCGCGAGTCAGCTAAGAGTGGCATTGAGACCTTCACTAGCACTGCGATCGGTGCTGAACTGCATTATTATGTGCTTTTATGATCCGCATTAATACTTGCATTACGAACTGCATTGTTCCTTGCTTCTACGATCTGCATTAGTACTTGCATTGCGAACTACATTTTTACTTGCTTTACGAACCGCATTAGTACTTGCATTAAGGACTGTCTTATTTCTACATAACGAACTGCATAGCATTGCATTAGAACTGCATTAGACCATCCTGAACTGCTCATTATTACTGCAAGAACCTACAAGTGAATGTTGGCCTAATAACCGTCCCAGTGAACTATTACGAATACGCATATGCTGGATATTTTTATTGTTTGGTCTGATCGTATTTCTTCTTGATAAAGATGCTGCTATTTTCCTAAATCAGTGTGGTTTCCATTTGTAGTGTTATCACTGTGTTACAAAGAGTTTGGTTGCAAATACTTTACACATTGCCTTGGAGATAAGCCAGGCTGCTCGTGCCAAGCTACAGGGGGGTGAGCAGGGGTTATCTAAGAGTGTGTCCCTCCTTTCCCTTACCAGAAGCAAGGGTCCTTGTTTGGACTAAGATACCTACCTCAGCCAACTAGAGACCCCCAGCTCTAAAACTATGCATCTGTTAATCGAAAGCGGTAACATAATCCATCTGTCAATAGCATCCGTGAGTTGGTTGATGGGATTGCTATAATTATCTGACATAACCACTAACGAATCAGTGTGTATCTGCACACCAAGGTAGTGCACCGAGTCTGTAGTCCATTGCAAAGGGTACTCCAACTCCACTGGCAATGTTGATGCTGTGAGTGGAAATATTAAGGACTTATCCCAATTAATATGCAGTCCGATTGTCCTCTGAACAAAACAACCTCACACAGAATGGGAGCCGGATTGTGCTCTGGATTACGCACCAACAATAGAGTGTCATCTGCATAAGCCGATATTATCAGGTTTTAGTGAGCACAACAGATCCCCCAATGAGCATAGTAATCATGCAATGCACATGCCAAGGGCTTTGCCACAAGAGCGTATAACAGCAGGGCAATGGGCAACCTTGCATGGTGCCCCTCGTGATGGCCACAAATCTGTAACTATGCCATTGACACAAGTCTGTGCTATGTCTTATAAAGCACTTATACAAGCTGCAGAAACACATCCCTATGTGTCTCAGCACCACCATCATGAATCCCCACTCCACAGAAACAAAAACTTTTTCAGTGTCAAAGAATACCACAGTAGCTCAGACCGCTGGGTTGATTCTGGAGATGGCTCCGAAGAGAGTTCTGAGATTATATTGCTGCGATCTGCACAGTATGAACTCGACTTGCTCTGGTACAAATATGCCTGGGAGCAGGTGTGCCAGTCTGTTGGCAAGTACATTTGTAAAGATTTTAGTATTGATATTCAGAAGTGACAAAGCCTATAGGATGTGAAACAATCAACTGGCTTGCTCGATGCTTCCTGCATCATAGGGGGCATACAGCCTCCTTTATCCATTTCTGCGGACAGCATGGGTGCAGCATTATTATGGCTTAGGGTTCTTTGTAAAAGGCCACTGTTAGGCTGTCTGTGTGCCTTTGAGACTGGCATGCCTTTAAGAGCTCTTGCTATCTCAGACTGGGACAGCGGGGCCATAAGATGTTCTCTATGTTCCACAGTCAGCCACTTCATTGCTATATGTGCCAGGTAATCTGCTGTGGCCTGCTCATCGCATTGAAGGTGAGCTGTGTATAATTTTTCATAATAGCAATCATTCAACCCCCCCTAACATTCCAGGTGAGACATTTTAATGCGGAAGCTCTGCCTGTTTCAGCTGAGGTCACAACCAAACCACCGTTCACCATCACACAGCTAATAAGTCTTGTGGGAAATGTAAGTGCAAGTCAGTCTAACTGACTGTCACATTTCTACATGCACACAGTGGTTGTGTTTAGCCTCCCCCCCCCCACCCACACTGTGTCCCCCAATGAACTATACGCAGTAAACCCAGGCCCGCCTGACTGTGCCCCCTTTCAAAGAACCAAACACCCACTAAACAATGTGTCACTCTACACCACAGGGGGCAGCTGCAAAAGAAAGTAAACATCATTAGCAGGAAAGGTATATCACACCACACACCGTTGCCTTCCAAGGGGACGGGCAGGTAGTCCGAAAATCTTCTGGCCTGCTGCTCAAATGCTGCGGCACCATCCCCTCACAGTCATGCTCTCTTGTTGATGATGCTGAGTCAGGAGCTAGCACAGGTGTATTACCAACCAGTGTGTCTTCAGTTCATGCTGTGTGGACCCATCAATGAAATGGCAGTCGTCCAATCTGCGTACCCCACCTGACAATACCCCTTCAAGGCCACCCACCCTAGCTTAGACCAAAATCTAGGTCATTATCCCCCTGCAACTACTAGTCCTGTTATTTGAGGTCTTGTGACACCACGGAGCTTCCTTCATCTGACCGCTGCCGTTTGCCTATAGGTGCTAGCTGCTTAAGGAACTGCTGTAGTTGCTGAAGATCACCAAAGATCTTGGGCTTGCCATCTATCATACCTCTCATCGGGGTAGGGTAGTGCATGCTGTAGTCAATGTGAACCTCCTCTAATTTCCGCTTGACCGCAGTGAACTGTCTCCACACCTCGTGAACCTTCTGGTTGAAGTCAGGCTAGATCGAGATCTCTATGCCCTCATATTACTGCACTTTGAACTCTCTAATAATTCAGCGTCACACTATTATTAGGCCTGGGAATACGCCCGGTAGGGGCCAGGGAGCCTAGGAGCGGTGTGCGGCTCCACAAGTATCTCAGAGAAAGTCTCATGTCCCAGTATATTGATTAATAGTTGATCAACTACCTTTTCCATGTTTCCTGTGTTGGCTGATTACGTCAGACAAACAATTTGAAAATTATTGTACCACGATCTTATCCAGCTCTGTCTGGGATGCTGAAACGGTTACTTGTTCCCCTTTTACTTCTGATACATGCCTCTCCTTTTCCCATCTATTCTAGTGAGACTATCTTGCCCCGGTCAGGCCTCCTCGCAATATTGTAAAACGGGCGTCCGCCCCCTGGTTTACCGAAGCACTGGTGGCTTCACGACGGCAGTGCAAGGTGGCAGAGAGAGCGTGGCGTTCGCAATACGATCCGGTGGCAAAACTTGCCTACAGAGCCTCTGTCAAAGCATACCATCGCGACATTCTCTCTGAGAAAAGAGGCTATTTTTCTAAGAAAATTGAGACTGCCTCCAATTCATGTAAGGAGGTATTTGCCATTGTGAAGGAATTCATGGCCCCTCGTGCCTCTACGACCCAGGCACCCCCCACGGAGGCATGGGTGAGTGCCCTTGCCAACTTTTTCACCCCCAAGATCAAGTTGATTCAGGACTCTTTTCCCGTGAAGAGCCCCGAAGTCTCTTACTTTTCAGAGGGTGCCTCTGTTTTAACAGCTAGCGCAGACCCAATTCTGGCAGACTTTCCACCACTTTCTGCTTCCTCGTCCTTGAACCTGATGGCCTGTCTTAAATCAGGATCACCTCTTGACGCATGCCCTGCCAAATTTTTGGCTAAAATGGCTGAAGTCATTAATCCCATCGTGAATCCTCTTCTAAATCGCTCTCTCAGTGAGGGTGCAGTCCCTCAGGCTTGGAAGCAGACGATGATTATCCCTCTGCTTAAAAAGCCCGGTCTGGACTCGGAGGTATTGGCTAATTATAGGCCTATCTCGCTTCTGCCTGCCTTTGCCAAGAACCTCGAGAAGCATGCGCACAAGGTGCTCTCCGACTATCTGGAATCCCATGATTTATTGCACTCCACTCAATCCGGCTTCTGCACCAACTTAAGCACCGAAACAGCGCTTTTGGAAGTTTCAGAGGCAATTAAGGAGGTGCTGGATTCAGGAGGCAAAGCGATGCTTGTGATGCCCGATCTGTCGGCGGCCTTTGACACCGTCCCCCACGAGGGTCTCCTCGCCAGACTTTATGAGATCGGTCTGAGGGGGACGGTGCTCAGCTGGTTTCGATCTTTCCTGGCTGGTCGTCGACAAACGGTCTGGGCCTCTCCCAGCACCGCCGAAATGCCGCCTTTGGGTGTCGGAGTCCCTCAGGGCTCTGTGCTGAGCCCGACTCTTTTTAACATCTTTATGACCCCTTTGGCGGCACTGGCGGAGTCTTTCGGGGCCCAGATCGTTTCCTATGCCGATGATACCCAGCTCCTCTTTACTTGCGGGAAGGGTGCGGATTTTGATGGAGAGAGTATCCGGGGTTGCCATGGGGCTGTTTTTAATTGGTTCCAGCTTAACAGCCTCAAGTGCAACTCGGATAATTCGGAGGTACTTTTCTTTGGGTGCAGATCGGACCCAGACTGGCAGGAATGGTGGCCTGTGAATATGTTTCCTCCTGCAGGCTCCTCCCAGTCAGCCAAGAACCTGGGTATTAAGATCGATAATGGCTTGACACTGCGTTCCCAGATTCTTGGTCTCACTGGTACCTGCTTCGGTCTGCTCCGGATGCTCCGTAAGTTTCTTCCTATACTATCGGAGGATCACAGGAAGATAACGGTTCAGGCTATAATCGGTTCGAGAATGGATTATTCCAATATCCTTTATCTTGGTCTGCCGGAGTATCTGCTCCGACGACTGCAGGTGGTCCAGAACTCGTCAGCACAGGCCATTTTTGGATTACCTGGCCGTGCTAGCACCTCGGGCCTCCTGCAGTCACTCCATTGGCTCCCCATCCGGAAGCGGATAATTTTCAAGGCCCTAACCTTGGCCCACAAAGCTCTACATGCCTCAGGAGCAAAATATCTACAAAACAAGCATTTACAATGCAATGGTTTTGCCTTTGTTAAAGTTAGAGCTATTGACATTGCTCTTGACATTATTTTTATTTATGTGTTTTTTTAAAAACATAAATAAATGGCATTGTCATTTACAATGCCAATAGCTTAATCGCTCGCAAATGCATGACCTCTTGCATTTTACACCCACACAGAGCCACACACGCAAAGCCACCCACACACACATAGAGTCACCCACACAATCTGCACTCTGAATCTGCACTCTGAATCTGCACTCTGAATCTGCACTCTGAATCTGCACTCTGAATCTGCACTCTGAATCTGCACTCTGAATCTGCACTCTGAATCTTACCTCATGGCTCGAAAGACTTCTTCAAAGAAAAACAACTTACAAACATTCAGACACAACACTAGTTGGTAAGAGTATGCAAAGCATGTGTATCTACAGCACACATGCTTTAAACTATTACTTACTAGACCAATGTTTTCTCTGCTGCAATGCCTGGAATAAAGAACGTTTTTTCTCATACTGAAGAAACTATGAACTGTATTCTATCATCACTAACAAAGCTCTAAAAGAGGACACCATGCTGAGCTCTCTGGTACGTGGTGCAAAAATCAGACTTGCACACCTGGGAAAAAATCCTGTGAGATGGAAATGGTGGTGATACAAGCTCCCATACAATCAGGGGCATTAGGGGCAGGGCAGCTTCACCACCAGGCATATTCCTACAATGGACCCAGCATGTGCAAGACCCTTAGGTGAAACTGAGGTTCTTTTGGTCATTCATGTTTGAAATTCCACTTGGCTCAACTGCTCCACTTATCCTCTATACAAATCAAGACTGCTGGGCATTTCTCATGCTATCATTAATGTGCGATTCTTCACATGTCAGGGTTCGGACTCATGCAAAGGGAGGATTAAAAAGGGGAGAAAAAAAGGTTACTTATTTGTTTTCCTGGTTCTGCATCATAGTGATATTCACGGAGGACATAAACATTGGAATCATTCACCAGTGCATGGAGGAATCCCTGCATGAAGTGAGGAGCTATTCTAACAATTATGACTTCAATGCCGATCATACAGTGCAGAAAGCTCGAATTTAAATGGAAGGTACAGGCTTCCACCAAAGCCCTAGTAAAAACGAGGCATGGGTCACAGCTAGCCAGTATTGTGGGGGGAACAGTAGGAACCCATGGCAATCAAAATTATGACATGTGTAAAATCAAAAGATGTGGTCACAATACTACCAGAGGTCTCTAGACATTTATACGTAAAATAGAAGAGTGCACCTACCTAATGACGCAAAACAAAGAGGCTACCCCCTCTTACCTGGATAAGTTGGATCAATGCATTTAAAATTAATATACTGCCCAGGATATAAAAACTCCCATCCCCTACCTGTGAAGCTTTAGCCATGACCACAAAAAGGAAGTTACAGAAGGTAATTAACTTGTCTCCTGATGGATACCACTCAGATTCCACACCTGTAGAATAGATACCATCGCAGGACACATGTTATATGATACGCTGCACACGTCGATGCCACCTACCAGTTTCCCGAGCCGACGATGCAGACCTTGAGAGGCGGCATGTTTCTTCTCTTAAGCACCGGCAGCCTCACTGTGATGCAGGCGTTTGTTTACACGCGTGACTGAGGGGAGGAGCTGTGTCGTCACAGAAGACGGCCGGAGCAGGAAGGCGATGCAGCAGAGCAGATTAACGGGCATTGTAGAGCGGGAACGGGGGCCGGAGACACGGGGGGCGGGAACGGGCATTGTAGAGCGGGAAAGGGGGCCCGGAGACACGGGGGGCGGGAACGGGCATTGTAGAGCGGGAAAGGGGACACGGAGAGCGGGAGGGGGGCGGGAACGGGCATTTTAGAGGAAAGCACGGTCACCAGCGGGAGGGGGGCGGGAACGGGGACGGGAGACGCTGCGAGCAGGAGAGGGGGTGGGAACAGCGGAAAATTAAAGGAAGCACTCACCTGGACTTCTTCCGGGTGCCTTCAGTGCGTCACCCCGTTATTATGGCTCTTTATTGGTTACCTTGAGAGGCAGGTCAGTATTGTCACGAAGAACAGGTCTAGTGGTGGAGCTGTTATGTCCGTGTTTGATAGTGACTTGGACTTGGCGCTTTGAGCGCACGAGGTGGCGTGATCGTTGTCCTGGTTTCAGCAGTCTGAATGTTTTCATGCCGGTAACCCCTCCCCCTCCTCTTTAACGCTGCCAGCCTAAAACTGTTTCCTATTCATTTTGGGAGCGGAGCAGTGTTCTCGCTAGACTCGTTTTACATTTCTGGCGCGTGGAAAAATAGTCTATGGAATGATGCACTTTAAAAAAAAAAAGGAATGATGCACTTTTACCGTTAAGCATTCAAGCGAGTACGGTTTTTCTCAAGCATACCGAATTCCCTTCCCGTTACATGAATTTAACGTTTCGTCGTTTTTCACTTACTTAAAGTACGTCGACAGTGGATCGATCGTCTGGTATTACTGCTCAGGAAAGGGGTGTGTTGTGTTTAAAGAGCGCTTTGAGGATTAGAGAATATTTGAGCAGCGCCCACCTAAATGAATGCGTTTAGTTGGCCATTGCCATCGCGTGGGGTCTGATATGATCTTCAGTTTAATATTTGTTTCCTCCTCAGTTACCGCTGTTGAAAGAAGTTAGCTAGCTGGTGGATGTTTGTGTTAAATGCTTTTTAAAGAGAGAACTTTAGTAATTGTCGATTGTGTTGAATCTAACCACTGATTGAGTGAGTTATTGCTTGAATGCCTTGAAATAAGTTGTGCAAAACTGTATTTCCTGTTACCTGCGCTCTATTCGAACTGTGGGCCGATTCGATCAGAGAAGTAGTATCTTGTCATGATCACGGTTCTCTGCTTTCTCTTATCTATTCGCATTATTTATGCACTGGTTGCTGAGTCACCGTATGCAGTCGGTATTACCGTCTGCATATACCTCAGGACCTTTTATTGATCCTAGAGTGCTCATGAATTGTTTGCGTGTTGTTATTTGAAGTGAGCTAAAGTTCTTGCGTATTGCAAACTCCTGAAGTCTTTGAACTGAAATGTATTTTTGTATAACTTAACACTGTTCTGTGCTCTACAATTGACGTGTCTTGAATAACTTTATGTGCTTTATAAGCTGATCCTTCATTTTTCGAAAACGTTTCTAAATTCTTTTACATCTAGAGTGGGGGATGGCAATCCAGTTACCTGGTAATGAGAATTCCTGTCGAAATCGTTATCTCTGTCTGTTTTTAGGCCACTTGAACGTGTTTTCCTAGGTGGATATTGTCAGGAGGAATTGTTAGAATAGCAACATCTTAAACGCAGTAATATTATTTTGTTTTTCACTATGGCTCCATTTTTCTGCACAAAAGTGTTACTGTTGAATGACATTGGAGCAGTGGTTATTCACAATGGTCTGCTGACTGGGGGGCGGCTCTTTAGGAATTTAAATATTATCCGACTGAAATACAACGCGCACAATAAAAATCTAAATTAAACATGTTTGTTTACACGCGTGACTGAGGGGAGGAGCTGTGTCATCACAGAAGACGGCCGGAGCAGGAAGGCGATGCAGCAGAGCAGATTAACGGGCATTGTAGAGCGGGAACGGGGGCCGGAGACACGGGGGGTGGGAACGGGCATTGTAGAGCGGGAAAGGGGGCCCGGAGACACGGGGGGCGGGAACGGGCATTGTAGAGCGGGAAAGGGGGCCCGGAGACACGGAGAGCGGGAGGGGGGCGGGAACGGGCATTGTAGAGGAAAGCACGGTCACCAGCGGGAGGGGGGCGGGGACGGGAGACGCTGCGAGCAGGAGAGGGGGTGGGAACAGCGGGAAATTAAAGCAAGCACTCACCTGGACTTCTTCCGGGTGCCTTCAATGCCGGACCGGATTCGGGGGCGTTCCCGGCTTTCGCCTGACGTCGCGTGACGTCGGCAAAAGCCAAAGAATCTCGGGAACGCCCCCGTGTCTGCTCCGGCATCTATTGGCTTTCAGGAAGGGCCTTAAAACCTGGCTTTTTACTTTGTAGATAGCAGTCTTGACTGTTAGTTAGGGCTTCTTCCACTCTTCTGTTTTTTTCTGTCCGTTATGTTGTGATGCAGGCTTGCAATAAAGCGCCGGGACACTCTTCGAGTAGCCGTGCGCTATACAAGACAAAAAATAACATAACATAACATAACATAACTATGCTGCATCCCCATTAGTATGTAATGCAGATCACTGCGCATCTCAGGATGCCCATTTCCTTGCACTCCGCCGTGCTATCATCACGCCCCTTGGGGTTTTACATCAGTTAATGTTGTAAGAAGGCAGGCAGAGACTCGTAGGTAAAAGGAGACTTCTTTATTTATGAAGCAACGACTAAGAAACCCGACCAGCGGAGCCGAGTTGGGAATATTAATTAACGGTCGTGTATTAGAATTCTGGGCTCGGAGGCACGAGGAGACTGCCATCACGAGCTCAGAAACAGTCACGAGGCAGCATGGGAAGATACAGGAAAACAGTAAATATAACAGTTAAACTGCAATTTGGATTGTGATTTGTCCATTTTACCCATGGTCTATGTGGCACAGGACCAGGTGTGTTGGATTCAAAGATTGCTTTGCACCTCTCCGCTGCCACAAAGCAACACACGATCCAAGATGTGCCCTCAATAGATGCTGCCCTGTAGTATCACTCCCCAGACAGTTCAGAAGACTGCCGGGAGACACCGACGGAGAGAGCGGTGCTCCTTAAACTTGAGCTGCTGCCAGGTGGGGTGAGGCACAACAACCACAACAAATGGTATGTGGTTGAACGTATGACCTGGAATTACAGGTGATATCCTGATTTTACTTTACTTCACTTCACATCTTACAAAGCAGTAGTTGAACATACATCTGGTCCTGACGAAGGCATTGGAAGCATTCCATTTTTGCTGAAACATGTTGACCGCTACTAAGTCACATATATTATTTCAAATCTGTGTTTTCACTTTGTTTTTAATCTTGGACAACTAGGGGAGCACAATAAAACTTCATATCCACCTAGCTTTATCCAATTTTACCCCTATCACTTCACTTTCTTTACACTGCTTTTTCAGTAGCCACACTTAACTTCAAAACTTTCAAACCACCCTTTATTGACACATTTTCACTTTACATCTCAGAACAGCCACTATAACATCTGAGGGACTGTTCTGATCTATCTCCTGGGCAAGGAGTACCCAAATGATGTAACAAAGGGCGGTACAGTGTGGCCTCTGATGGGAATTTTTTCGCCCATACTGTTGTATTTCCACTTGTATATCATTTGGTTGCATGGTCTGTCTTTCCACTCTGTTTCCCGTGTGGTGTCGGGATCCACATTCGCAGTTGAGCTATAGTGTTCCACTGACCCCTAGGTATTTCTTGTGTAATGAGTATCATATTCCAGTCAACCGGGACACATGGTTGGACACTGCTTCGCCTCTCCAGAATATTCCATTGCCCCTGTCAGTGGCGCTGCTATGCCAACCAATCCCCTCCAGCTCACTGAGCACCAGGGCAACTGGTCCTAAATACTTTCATCCCTTCAATGTCCCATCGGTGTAGTGCAGGGCCAGTGGTCACACTATGCACCTCACATGCATCTGTAAGGCACTGCTATCAGTGGAGGCCGTCTCAGCAGTCTCTGAAGTGGTACGCAGCCCTCTGCAGTCCACTCGAGATTACCTTATTCCACCCGCACCTCTGGTAGCTGAGCGGCAGGTCAGCCCACTAGTTTAAGCGAAGGCCTCACAAGTCACGAGGCACCAGTGACAGCAATCATCCACCTGCCAGGTCTCTTGGGTGTTCCGCAGGTGAGCAACTTCAGGTAGTCTTTCCTCACCTCACAGCTCCTCGTATTGCAATGGGGACAAGCACCAGCTCTCTGGGGCCGCCCTCACCTCATCTGTGGTTCAAGGCCAAGCATTGCAAGATCTATCCAGCCCTTGAGTCAGCATGGACAAACACAACCCCCAGGCCACCTGGTGGCACCGCCAGGTATTCCCTCCTCACCCCACGGTTCCCCATGTAGTTTTGGTGGTAAACATGGGCTCTCTCGGGACATAACTGCCTGCTCCTTCGCCCGCTCTCTGGGCATAGGGCTGCAGCTCTGCCGGACTGCGGGCTGCTATGACAGTGTGACCCTGTGGGACTGCTCTACTGGTCTCAAGGGTGCAAATTGGTGGCATGTCTTGATTTCAGCGAATTCAAGACCAGCAGGAGAGTGCTCTGCACCCACCCCCAAACACTAGAGTAGGGAGCAACATAAGGATGTTATAGGATAGTTAGCGGCCGAAAGAGCTCGCCTAGAAGTCAGCCATCTTCTGGCCGGGCAAGCCCCCCCCCCCCGCCCTTACAGCACAGGTTTAAAAAGTTTTTCGAAAGAGATAATATTAAAATTTTGGATTACACCCCAGTTATGATGAAAAAAACTACTTTATACAATTTGAATATTAAAATTGTAATATGCCTTGGTGACCACCAAAAATGGGTGGGGCTGCAGCAGCCTCCTGTGCTCATCATGGATGACCTCTCTGTAGACAAGAGAGTGACAACTAATTTTCTACACACCTGATAATTCTGTGCTTGACCAAAATTGCAAAATAAACCGTTTTGCTCAATGCAAGGACCTCGTTTGTGCAATTGGATTGGGGAAGGAAAGAATGCATGTGCTCATAAATTATAAAAATATGTGGGGCGCTGTGGTAAAATTCAGGGATTATTGACAACATTATCCATTTCGAAGTTATCTAAGTTTTAGTGTTATCTGGATGCTGCAGCCCATATGAGAGAGAGATATGGAGGAATGATATAGACTCACTTCATGGCAATTGGGTGACTAATATCATCAACTTTAGAGAGCTCAGAGCTTTGTCATTTATTTGACTAGGATATTGAGTATTCTCAGATTAGGGGAACAGTGACAAATGAGCACACTTCAGACTTGAAAATGTTAATCAAGCAAAGTGAAACCTTGGCTACTATGAATAAAGGGCCAGATGTACAAAAATAGGAATAGCAATGACCTGGTTGCAATTTATTATGAATCCCAGTTAGAAAATCACTATTCCTAATGTATGAAACCCCTTTGAGTTTCATTAGGAGATCATAGTGGGTCGCAAATTTACCTACCTCAATAATATTAATGAGGTAGGTCGCAATTTGCGACCCACTGGTTTTCGCTGCCATCACAGGGATTGTGGCCTGCTGGGGTCATGTTTCTGATTTCTTTTAAACATGGCGCATTTTCCTCAAAAGAACACTGAATGCATTAAAAAAGAAAACAATGAAATGTTGAATTTTTATTTTTTAAGGGCAGATAGTGGTCTCTGGGACCACTGCTTGCTCTTAAAAATTTTTTTTCCAACCATTCACAAAGGGGAAGCGGTTCCTTGCAGACTCCTTCCCATTTGCAAATGGGTTACCACCAGCTTTGCGTTTTAGCCTCGTAAACATGTGCTTGTTTTATATTTGAAAAGAGGATGGTTGGCATCTATGGAGGATGGGAGCCAAACTGGATTTGATACTGAGACCTGGACATCAAATAGTAATCATTCCAGGAGAGATGTTAACCCACTTACTCTTTCTGGAACAGTGCGAACTTTTCATAATCCTTACCATTTATTTATTTAAGATTTGTGATGGGTCTCCTGTGAAGCCGATTTAGTGTTGCTTCCCCCCTGTCATGCTGCGCAGCTGCTCCTTCTCAAAGACCCTAGCTACATGGCTGTTCTGCTGGCCGCCGCACTGAATGCTATTCAATGCTAGAGTGCATGTGTTCTCTTCTCTAAACATGGTAGAATTAGCTTATAGCTAATTGGCATATTTAATTTACTTCTAAGTCCCTAGTAACGTGGAACTACATGTACTCAGGGCATGTAAATTAAATGCTACTAGTGGGCCTGCAGCACTACCACTAGCCACCTACCTAAGTAGCCATCTAACCATTTCTCAAGCCTGCTATTGTAGGGTCAGTGAGTGCAGTTTATTGCCACTTCAACTTGGCATTTCAAACTCCCCTTTAACCACCCACGTATGTAGGCTTGCAAACCTTTCTCAGGCCTGCCACTGCAGCCTGTGTGTGTGGTCTTAACCAGCAATTTCTAACCTGGAAAAATAAACCTTTTGCCAGGCCCAAAACATACATAAAAATTACCCCTACAGTAGACCCTGGACAGTCCAGAGGGCTGAGGACAGTGTATTTCAAAGGTTGGACATGCACCTTAAAGTTTTACATGTCCTGGAAGTGAAACATTCTTCAATTTGTGTTTCACTACTGCAAGCCTGCCTCTCCCATAGGATAACATTGTGGTTACCTTCTTACATTTAATGGGCTGTTAAGTGACTGGGTATAGCTGACAGTTGGGTTTGTGTATTCCTCCTAGAAAGCCACACACAATCAAGAGCTGTGGTGTGCCTGGATGGCCCTATCCTGACAGGACGGAAGGGTGAAGCTTGCCACAGCCCTACTTACACTTTAATAGCATGTGTCCTGTCACCACACAAAGGGCTGCATACCCCCTGTATTTAGTCTGCAGTCAGGGCAGGGAAGCAGGGAAACCAGTGGACCTCAAAGGGAAACTTCTAGACTCTTCTCCCATTTCAAAGGAAGAACCAGGTACAAATATTGGACCTCTGACATCAACTCTTGAATACACTTCTGGACCTGTGGAAACTGCCATGAGGACTGCTGTGCTGCTCAAAGGACTGGCACGCTGCTGGACTGCTGCCCTGCTGGACTACTGCTTTGTTGGACTGCTGCCCTGCCTGATTACTGCCATTTTCCTGCATCACTCCCCTTAACCAGTAACCCAATTTCTTACATGAAAAATAGCCGACGTTCAGTAATTGTGTAATTGGCTTGAGCAGATCAATCCAGAGCTACATCGGAGAACAGGGATCTGTCATCCCTGTCGCCCACGCTCCCTATTATGGCATGGGTACAGAGGCCTTTAAAGGGAACATGTCAGATTGGCCCCTCCCCAGGTCATGTCCAGCTCAACATGCACACTTTAATTTAGAGCAGCCCTGCCAGCTAAGTCGCCTTCATGAGAGGAGGGCCAGGCCTCCTTCACTGCATGACTGAAAGTACAAATAACGTTTTGGGAATGTTTTTCAAATGACTGAGTTGCATTGAAAATCGAACATCAAAAAGAATACAGTACAGCTATCAAACATTGTGTGCCATCACCAATGTGGACAGGCAACATTCAATCAAATCTAAGGACGAGCCACTTCTGGTTTCACTGCGTACGCTACTTCCTATGTTCAGGAAAGAAACCGATAGGTAGGCCTTTAGAGACAGCTTCTCAAGATCTTGCACTGCGATTCCTGACTAACTAGTGTTTAGGTATATGGAAATATTTCTATAATGTTCCTGTTCATTCCTTTGATTCTTACTCAGTTGTTAGAGATGTTGCAGTCACTTAAGCATGCCCTTTATCTGCCCATGATTTGATGTACAACTTTTCCCTTGCTTGAAACTTAGGGCTCCATTACGATGGTGGGCGGACTGTAACAGTACACTGGACTGACCGCCAGAGGGCGGCGATCCCACCATGGCAATTAGGATGCCACTGCCACTGTGGAGGTGGCATCCCGCATATATTGCATTGTGGCAGGCGGTGCTGTAAGCAGCACCTGCCACAATGCAATATATGCATGTTGTGCTTTGGCATGCACAACGTGACAGGCACTGCACAGTGCCTGCCACCTTGTGTATGCCAATGTTGGGGGGTACCTTGGGTACCCTTCAAGTGCTGCACCCCACCCCCCTGGGGGCCCTTAATGGGCCCCCACAGCCAAAACCAGCATGCCTGATGCCGCCATGGAAAGGCCAAATTCCGCACATATCTTAATATGACTAGCGGTGCTAGGCACCACCACCATATTAAGGAAAGGACCACACAGCAGGCAATTGTACTGATTACCTGCCTGTGGTAAAGCGCCAGAAGGTCTTTCCGTTCCAGCTTTACCCCCCGCCATTGTAATATGGCGGGGGGAATGGAGTGCGGGCAGGGAAAGATGTCGGGCGGTTCGCCACCGCCGGTCGGGTGGTGGCGATCCACCTGACGTCATGGCCCCCTAAATATCATAGCAATTTTCTGTGGGTCTAATTGAGGTAAGCTTCACTATTTTATAAACCAGGAGCAACAAATTCTAGACGAGATGGAAATAAGGGGTTCCACATTTAGGTAAAGGATTATCAAGTGACTCTAATGAATACTGGGATAATGGGGCACCATATTGATTCCTCTCCTTATCTCTTTATGCTCTCTTGGCGTAACTGCTTCCTGTTTCCTTCAGTGGGGAATGTAACACTTTCATTTCTAGTGTAGTAATGCACTGTATCTTGAGGAGGTACAAATAGATGTCAGAAGTGACCTTCATATTTCCTCAGGCTCAGTGCTCTGCTCGCAATTACCCACCATCTGGCACCACTGATCTGGTATGCTATTACAGCACCAAGAGTCAGAGTGGCCAAATGGGAAGGGAAGGGAAGGAGACCTGTAAAGACAGAAGTACACAAAATCTCGTAGGTTTCTGAATAAACAAATAAACCTTTTATGGCTTCTATGTACTGTTACTGACTCTCTTGAGTAAGCCTAGTCAAAGACATATCAAAGGAGTGTACTGTTTGTTTAATCAAGATTTTATGTTGCTGAGGTTCAATAGGATATAAAAAGCAATGATCATCACAATTTATTTACATTTGTTAACTTTTTCATAGAATTCTACAATGCAGTCTGAAAAGTGGCGATTAATAATCTCTTAATGCCTTATGTAAGATAACAGCTTTGTTGTCTAGGTCTGAACAGCAAAACAAACAAGATGATGGACGGAATGTTGCACGATGGCAAAACATTCACCCCAATCACAGATCTGGGTTTAATCCATTGTTATTTTGCACACAAAGCCATCCCAGTTCAGATATGGCCATATGCAAATCAGTCTTGACCCTGTGCCTCGTGGGAACAGTCCAGCCCGAACTGCCAAGCCATGTCTTTCCTGGACCGGAATCAAGCATCCTAGGACCGGTTTCTGGCTATCAGTCGTCTTCAGCCAGGCCATGGCTGAAATGGGGTGGTGTGGTGAGCAAAAGGACCGGTTTCTGGCTATCAGCCGTCTTCAGCCAGGCCATGTCTGAACTGGGGTGGTGTGGTGAGCAGAATAACGATGGATTAAACCCAGATCTGTGACTGGGGGTGAATGTCTTGCCATTGTGCAACATTCCGTCCATCAATTGTTGTTTTTCAATTCGTCACCCAGAGTGGGATGGGTATGCTTAGATGTGATTCCCGTGCTCTCCATCCCACTGGAATCAAAGTATCCTGGCTGATGAAGGCTGATAGCCAGAAACCAGTCCTAGGATGCTTGATTCCGGTCCAGGGAAGACATAGCTTGGCAGTTCGGGCTGGACTGTTCCCATGAGGCACAGGGTCAGGGCTGATTTGCATATGGCCATGTCTGAACTGGGGTGGTGTGTTGAGCAAAATAACGATGGATTAAACCCAGATCTGTGACTGGGGGTGAATGTTTTGACATTGTGCAACATTCCGTCCATCAATCGTTGTTTTTGCATTTGTCATCCCCAGTGGGACGGGTATGCTCAGACGTGAGTCCCGTGCTCTCCATGCCACTGAAATTAAGCTATCCTGGCTGATGAAGGCTGATAGCCAGAAACCGGTCCTAGGATGCTTTATTCCGGTCCAGGGAAGCCATGGCTTGGCAGTTCGGGCTGGACTGTTCCCATGAGGCACAGGGTCAAGGCTGATTTGCATATGGACATGTCTGAACTGAGGTGGTGTGGTGAGCAAAATAACAATGGATTAAACCCAGATCTGTGACTGGGGGTGAATGTTTTGCCATTGTGCAACATTCCGTCCATCAATTGCTGTTTTTGCATTTGTCACCCCGAGTAGGTCGGGTATGCTCAGACGTGAGTCCCATGCTCTCAGTGTCACTAGAATCAAGCTATCCTGGCTGATGAAGGCTGATAGCCAGGAACCGGTCCTAGGATGCTTGATTCCAGTCCAGGGAAGACATGGCTTGGCAGTTCGGGCTGGACAGTTCCCATGAGGCACACGGTCAAGGATGATTTGCATATGGCCATGTCTGAACTGGGGTGGTATGGTGAGCCAAATAACGATGGATTAAACCCAGATCTGTGACTGGGGGTGAATGTTTTGCCATTGTGCCACCTACCATCCATCAATTGTTGTCTTTGCATTTGTCACCCCGAGTGGGACGGGTATGCTCAGACGTGAGTCCTGTGCTCTCCATGCCACTGGAATCAAGCTATCCTGGCTGATGCAGGCTGATAGCCAGAAACCGGTCCTAGGATGCTTGATTCCCGTCCAGGGAAGACATGGCTTGGCAGTTCGGGCTGGACTGTTCCCATGAGGCACAGGATCAAGGTTGACTTGAATATGGCCATGTCTGAACTGGGGTGGTGTGGTAAGCAAATAACGATGGATTAAACCCAGATCTGTGACTCGGGGTGAATGTTTTGCCATTGTGCAACATTCCATCCATCAATTGTTGTTTTTGCATTTGTTGCCCCGAGTGGGACGGGCATGCTCAGACGTGAGTCCCGTGCTCCTCATGCCACTGGAATCAACCAATCCTGGCTGATGAAGGCTGACAGACAGAATCCGGTCCTAGGATGCTTGATTCCGGGCCAGGGAAGACATGGCTTGGTAGTTCGGGCTGGACTGTTCCAATGAGGCACAGGGTCAAGGCTGATTTTCATATGGCCATGTCTGAACTGGGGAGGTGTGGTGAGCAAAATAACGATGGATTAAACCCAGATCTGTGACTGGGGATGAATGTTTTGCCATTATGCAACATTCCATCCATCAATTGTTGTTTTTGCATTTGTCACCCCGAGTGGGACGGGTATGCTCAGACGGGCTCTCCATGCCACTGGAATCAAGCTATCCTGGCTGATGAAGGCTGATAGCCAGAAACCGGTCCTAGGATGTTTGATTACGGTCCGGGGAAGACATGGCTTGACAGTTCGGGCTGGACTGTTCCCATGAGGCACAGGGTCAAGGCTGATTTGCATATGGCCATGTCTGAACTGGGGTGGTGTGGTGAGCAAAATAACGATGGATTAAACCCAGATCTGTGACTGGGGGTGAATGTTTTGCCATTGTGCAACATTCCATCCATCAATTGTTGATTTTGCATTTGTCACCCCGAGTGGGACGGGTATGCTCAGACGTGAGTCCCGTGCTCTCCATGCCACTGGAATCAAGCTATCCTGGCTGATGAAGGCTGATAGCCAGAAGCAGGTCCAAGGATGCTTGATTCCGGTCCAGGGAAGACATGGCTTAGCAGTTCGGGCTGGACTATTCCCATGAGGCACAGGGTCAAGCCTGATTTGCATATGGCCATGTCTGAACTGGGGTGGTGTGGTGAGCAAAATAACGATGGATTAAACCCAGATCTGTGACTGGGGGTGAATGTTTTGCCATTGTGCAACATTCCGTCCATCAATTGTTGTTTTTGCATTTGTCACCCCGAGTGGGACGGGTATGCTCAGACGTGAGTCCCGTGCTCTCCATGAGACTGGAATCAAACTATCCTGGCTGATGAAGGCTGATGGCCGGTCCTAGGATGCTTGATTCTGGTCCAGGAAAGACATGGCTTGGCATTTCGGGTTGGACTGTTCCCATGAGGCACAGGGTCAAGGCTGATTTGCATATGGCCATGTCTGAACTGGGGATGTGTGGTGAGCAAAATAACGATGGATTAAACCCAGATCTGTACTGGGGGTGAATGTTTTGCCATTGTGCAACATTCCGTCCATCAATTGTTGTTTTGCATTTGTTGTGTAGGTCTAATATCAACTTTTTTTTTTGTAACAACTTGTTTCTCAATACCAACACTCAAGGGTTAAACCATCTGGAGCCCAAGATGATGTTTTGTTAGATAAATCATGCGTGAACGTCACAAAGAAACTTGCCTGCAATAGAGGAATGTAAATCTGCAGCTTACCGCTCAGAGCCCGACTCACTCTGACAATATGTAAAACAGCCGACTCCGGGAGAAAAGCACTTAAATAGATTCACAGAGGAGGCGTGTTCTAGACTGCGATGACCCCGGAACCCAAGTCGGACTGCGGGAAGCCAACCAGAATATCTGGAATCCAGAGCGCGTGACGCAGCAGCTAAGATGGCCGCTCCTCCGTGAGCTCCGCAACCTCGGCGGCGCTTCAGGCACAAAGGCATCGCTTTTGGGCAGCGTTTCCTTCCAGAAACTGCAGATTCGGACGTCTGAACTCCTCCTGCGACCCATGGTAAGCTTGCTGCTCTCGGCGCTCATTCTTTCACGGCACAAAATGTAAAAAACTGACTTTTCTGATAACGGCCGCCATTTTGTCTCTCTGTTTGCATTTCTGCAATTTTTATGGCATCTTAAGTACGGAGGACTCGCTTTGGGACGGCTTTTTCTTCAGGAAACTGTGGTTTCAATGTTGGAAATACTTCTTTGGGTCTGCTGTTTTAACAAATAAAGAAGAATCAAGGGACCTCCATCCTCACTGTTATTTGTATTGCCTTTACTTCATGTGGTGCTCTTTGTCAGCAGACTTGCGGAATTGTATCTGACTCTGCTATTTTCACGGCCTCGTGGGAGCTGCTGCTCGCTTTTCATGCTTATTGCTTTTTTGTCAGTTTTTCAACTTTTTGAGGTGGCCTTTTAGGATTCTGCTGTCATTGGTGCATTTGCTTGAGGTGCCCGTTCGCTTCTCTGCATTGAGCTCCCTGCTTCACACACAATGGAGCCTACGCAGAACTCTAAGGCTTCTTCTGCAGCCCCTGCGCGCGCAAGGACTGTAACACTTCTGGTAAGCGCTTAAAAAAAGACCCTCCTTCTCCTTCCAAGTCCCCACCTCCTGTAACGCTTGAGGACATCATGGAGGAACTTCGCCATATTCGCCCCTTCATGGCGGATACCACCACAACTCTGCAGAGACTCGACGAAAAATGGTCTACTTTAGACAAAAGGGTAACAGACGTTGAACAACAGATTAGTGATGTGCGGGATGTTGCCGCCAAGGTTGACAGTCTTACCAAAGTAGTTGAAATGCTTAAAAAAACCTCTGAGGATTTGGAAAATCGAAATAGGCGCAAAAATCGGTGCATTTATGGTGTTCCAGAAAATTCGGAGGGGTCTGATATCATCCACTCCTTGAAGTCTCAGGTCCTGCCTATCACTGGTATCCCTAAACATTTGGATGTTAACATTCAGAGAGCGCACCCCCTTGGCCCTAAAAACTCTTCTGCCTCCTCGAAGCGCAGGGGTATCCTGGCTGATGAAGGCTGATGGCCGATCCTAGGATATTTTCTCCTCTACTCAGATCTAATGACTATTCTTCATTCGGCTAAGCAGCATAAGCAGTTACTATGGTCTGGTCACAAGTTATTTTTCACTCAAGATGTATCAAAGCTGACTGCTGCCCGCCGTAAAGAATTTTTGGACTTACGACCCACGCTCCGCGCCATGAATGCTAGATATGGGCTCATCCATCCATGTTTCTTCAAGGTCACGTATAAAGACAGGTCGTTCAGCTTCGAGGATCCAGCAGATCTACGCAAGTTCATCAACACTCTTAATGTTTATTTGTCTCCATTCTGTTGTCCTATGAATTTTTGCTGCATCTTTTCTTTTTATAACGTGTTGTTGTTCTCTTCCCTTGTTTATTAGATATATATTCCGAGTGTTTGATCCTACCTCTCCTCCGTTTTGTTGTCTCATCGTGCGATTTTTATGTCACATCCTAGTACGCCGTCTTCCCTCATGATTGTCTGGTAAGTCTCCTTCATTTGTATTTCTTGTTGGGCTTAGTCTCATCTTATTCGTCTTCTTTCTTTTAACTCCTATGCTCCTTTTTATGAGGCTCTGCTTCCGACTTCTTGTTTTGTTGTGCGGCCGTCTTTCCCTGTTGCTCCCGCTCTCACCTCATTGTCTGTTTTGCTCCTGATGTGTATGGCTAAAATCTTTGGTTTTTCGCCATCCTTTTTTTCTGGTCTTACCTCATGGGAGTTTCTGTCTCCCATTCCTTTTTCTTTCTCTTTATCTCTTACCTTTTTTCACTTCCTTTTCTCTCACTTAGCCTTTTTGGTACCCTCTTACTGCTCTTTTTTTTCTGACTTCCTTGGTGTGTTTACTGTTGGAGTGTTATCTCCCTCTCTTTTTCACCTTTGCTCATTTTCGCTTTTTACATACTTTTGTTTCTTGCTCTTTTTCACTTTCTTTTCTATCTTCCATTAATTTTCTCTTTAATTTTTCTATCACGCTCTGGATGAAAGGTTTTAGAAAAATATCCTGGAATGTTAAAAGACTTCGCAGTCCTTTCTCACTTAGCGAGACTAAAATGTCAGATTGCTCTTTTGCAAGAAACTCATTTAACTTTGCAAGACTTATCCTCATTGTGCAAACAATGGGTTGGAACAGCTTTCTGTTCCCCAGCTGTTCATCACAAAAATGGTGTTTTTCTCTTGTTTCATAAATCGTTAAATGTTCAAGTGTTGCATGAGTCACATGACACTGATGGTAGATGATTATTTTTGGAATGTATTATTAACAATGTTAAACTTTCCTTTTGTAATGTTTATGGTCCGATTGGAATCGACAATGAATTTTGGAATGATTTTTCCTCCCTCCTTTCCTCACACACCTCTGAAGACCTAATTTTGGGGGGTGATTGTAATCAGCTCATGGATCTCTTTTTAGATAGGAAATCGAAAACTAGGTACACTCCCACTAAAATGCAAAAGTCTTTTCACAAGGCAATTACATCTAGAGGCCTTATTAACTCCTGGAGAATATCCCACCCTGATTCCCTTAAGTTCTCCTTTTTCTCTCCGGTTCATGCCTCACATTCACGTATTGACTACATATTTCTTACCCAACATGCTTTTCAGTTCATGACTAATTCAGAACTTTGTTCTATCCTTATTTCCGATCCTGCCCCTATTATCTTGGATATGGAATACGCCTCTCCTAACTCCACTTCCAAACGCTGGCGCTTCAATAATTCTCTCCTTTTAGACCCCTTATTTGTAGAGCATTTGTCCTCATTCATGACGGAATTTTTCCACACTAATCTTCACTCTGTTTCTGAATTCCACTTTGTGTGGGACGCCTTTAAGGCCGCTACTAGAGGTTGTATTATTGACTTTGTATCTCATAAGAAGAAGAAAG
The DNA here is from genome assembly GCF_964263255.1 of Lissotriton vulgaris. NCBI lineage: Eukaryota > Metazoa > Chordata > Amphibia > Caudata > Salamandridae > Lissotriton > Lissotriton vulgaris. Next base: position 1,995,605,272 of record NC_141687.1, read on the forward strand.
CCATAGCTCAATCCACCCACATTCTTAAACAAATTAAACATTTGGAGCACTTATACTTCACTACTAATTCCCCTGATACGCTGTCTTCTCTTATTCAAGCCAAAATGCAGTTTAATAAACACTCATGGGACTCCGCATCCAATAAGCTTCTTAAATTTAATGCAAAAATGTATGGCGGCCGCAATAAGGCGGGGAAAGCTCTTGCCAATTATCTTAAAATTAAAAAGCAAAAGACCAACATTATTTCTATTACGGATTCTCAAGGTGTCTCTCATTCTTCGGATGCTAAAATTCTTGATTGTTTTGTCGAATATTATTCTAATCTGTACACTCCAGAATCCAATCCTTCTTCAGCACAGATTGATTCCTTTTTTCAATCAATCCCTAAACCCCCTTCAGGTGCTGTTGATCTCTCCTCTTTAGATGCCCCTATTTCTGACACGGAAATACTTAATGCCATTACTCTTTTACCCAAGGATAAAACGCCCGGCCCAGACGACTTTACAGTGCGCTTTTATTTAGATTTTAATTCTATTTTAATTCCACACCTACTTTCTTTAATTAATTCTTTTCTTATTAAAGGTGAATCACAAGGTTCATTTACTCAGGCCATGCTTTGTCTCCTTCCAAAAAAAGACAAAGACCCCACCTTATGTAAAAACTATCGGCCTATCTCCCTTATAAATACTGATTGTAAAATTTACGAAAAAGTCTTAGCTTTGCGGATTAATCAAATCATCCCTGATCTCACTAATATTTATCAATCTGGCTTTGTCAAGGGTCGCTCCATTACGGATAATTCAAGAACTCTTCTTAATATTATCAATCTTGCTTCTAAAATGAAATCTCCTATTGCGGCTATTACATTAGATGCTGAGAAGGCCTTTGATCGCGTCAACTGGGACTTTATGTTTGGGGCTTTACGATGGCATAGTTTTAGTCCTCCTATTATTCGCTATATTTTTTTACTTTATTCTGCCCCCTCTACTTCTATTTTGGGTTAATGGTGCTCAATCTAATTACTTTTCTCTTCATAGAGGCACTCGACAAGGTTGCCCTCTCTCACCCCTTTTATTTGTCCTTGCTTTAGAACCATTTTTGGAAACAATTAGTCGCTCCTCTTCCTACACTGGCTTTCTTTATAAGAATGTTGAGATCAAATATACATCCTATGCAGATGATATTTTGCTTCATGTTTCTAATCCATGCACTTCTTTACCTGCTCTTTTTTCCCTGTTACAGGCTTATTCCTTAGTCAAAGCCCGAAGTTTTACCTCCTAATAAATTTTGTCTTTCTCATCTCTTTCATGGTTCTGGTTTTGAATGGAATCCTACTCATATCAAATGTCTTGGTATTCTTTATGTCAACACCATCAGAGAAACTAATAAAATTAATCATAAGGATGTTCTAAACAAACTTACTTCCCTTATTAATGGTTGGTCTCCCCTCTTCTTGTCCTGATGGGGTAGACTTGCAACGGTCAAAATGATGTTACTTCCTATCGTTAATTTTTGTCTCTCAATGCTCCCTATCTCCCCTTCCACTTTATTTTTTTAAATCCATAAACCTTTTGCTAACCAAATTCTTATGGAATAATCGTAAAGCTCGCTTATCTCTTGCTCGCTTACAAAAACCCAAACACTTGGGTGGAGTAAACTTTCCCAATATTTCTCGTTTTCATTCCGCTTTTACTCTTAAACAGACATGGTCGTTTCTGGATGATTCTGCTTCTTCCCCCATCACTGCTTGGAGCTCTTTAGAACTTGAACAAATTCCCCCTTTCTCTTTCCTTAATGCTACACGTCTCACTCACCCGCCGGCACGTTTTCTTGCCCCTACTCTGAAACATTCTAAGACACTCTCTTTATCTCTTTTCCGTTCTTTTCTATCATAACTGAATTACATTCTCTTACTCCTATCTGGTACAACAAATCCCTTAAACTTACAAAGCACTATTTTGGAGGGAATGGATAGATAAAGGCATTATGACTTACTCTCATATACTCAAAGACAATACACTTCTTACTTTTCCTCAGATTTGTGACACTTTCCATATTTCTAATGCACACTCTTCTCAATATCCTGATTTCCAACATCTTCTTACTGATTTCATTTCACAGAAATCTTCATAACCCACATCTCCTCCAACTTCTCTCTCTTTGCCAAATTTTTCACTTCCCCTTAAAGCAGCTGTAATTTATAAGACACTTCTTTTCTCCAATGTTGCTAGAATTAAAGCTAAAATTGAGTTACTCTGGGAATGGGACCTAGCTCAGGAATTTTCCTTTCAGACATGGGACACTATTTGGTCTAAAATACATATTGTTTCCCGTTCAGCTAGTACTATACAGACATGTTATTTTTTTTATAACAGACTTTTTTTACACCTTATGCAAATTCAAATTACTCGAGTCTCCAAATTGTTGGTCTTGTTCTCATAATGATGCTGAACTCATGCACATGTTATTTTTATTGTCCCCTTGTTAACTCTTTCTGGTTGAAAGTCTGGTCGCAATTGAACAAAATTTTGAACACTACTTTTCCTTTTGAAATTGTACACATTTTCTTAGGTGGTTCTTCACCTATTTGGGATGTTCATTGTAATTTTCGTAAATTTATAGACCTTGCTATAGCAATTTCTTTCCAGGTCATCACCACCAACTGGAAGGACACTTCTAAATTATCTTACACTGCCTAGTGGAACTTGCTTTGCCATCATCATAGACTTGATCGTGCCTTTGCCACCACAACTGCTTTACTAATCGAAAGGGATTTAATATGGCTGCCGTTAACTGACTTTCTTTCCAGATCTGTTTGATGTTTGGCTACCATATGATGCACCCTACTCTTTTGTTTCATTCTCCTAATGTTGTTTTTAATGTATTTTTATTCAATATATGAGCTATTTTGTTAGGCTATTCCCATCCTCTTTTCTCTTTTTCTTCTTTCTTCCTTTCTTCTCTTCTTCTTTTTTCCCCCTCTCTCTCTCTACTTCCCCCCCTTTTCTTCTTCTCCTCCCTTAACACAAAAATCTTTAAAAGCTTTTTCCCTTAGTAATATTAATGGGTCCCTGTCGGGGTGACTCATCATTTTCATATTTAGTTTCTTCATTTAAATCCTACTCATTGGTTTTTTTTCTTCTTCCGTACTGTCGTTTACATTGCTTATTTACTTCAATAAAGCTTTTTAAACTTAAAAAAAAAGAATATCTGGAATCGCCGCCAGAGGCCCGAGAACAGAAGAAACACTTGTCTCCAAAGGAAATCACTCAGGACGGCCAGAGCACAGATCGGTAACCGGAGATGGCAACCGAGCTTCCACTAAAAGCGAAGGAAGGAGAGTAGTGAGCAGCAGTTGATGGGGCAGGGGGGAGGGATGCTCATATCAGGAAGAACCACACCCTAGATGTCAGCTGCCCCAAGGCATCTGGGACTTGTATTGACTGCATGAAGAGGCACTGTATTAAGGAATAGAGGCAGTTTTAGCATCATGAATACAAGCAGTGTCAGTTCCATTGGAACAGAATCAAATCATTTAAACAAAGGAGGCAATATTGGTGTCCCAGGGCAAGGTGACCACCAGCCGACAGATTCCGTATAACGAAGTTTGCCACAACAGAGATGCACTATGGTGCGGGAACAAAACACAGGTGGCACCATACAGCAGTGAGTGGTGGGGGTGGGCCCTAGAATAGCGCCGACAGTGGATCGCTTTGAATCCAGGCTTGATGTTACATTTGTCTGTAGCTATCAGAAGTAAACAGAACTAAAGCACATTTTGATGGGGTAAGGTTTTCCAATTTTATTTTCAGTACTTTAATATGAGTAAGTGAAACACTGATCAATATAATATGAATGTCTGATCATTTGGTTTCTGTTTGGATCTTTCATCATGGTAGGATGAAACCTTTAAGTATGAGATCAAGGATCTTTCCTGTTTGATGGATGGGGAGGAGATATTGGTTTTGGGATTAGATAATTCCTAGTCTGCTAGATTGACATGGTTTGCATATACAGAACTGTCGGGATGAAGAAAATGTTTAATGCAGGGTTAGTGGTTGTTATGTGTTTCTTTTGTTGTGTGATGGGTGAATTATAATGAAGTTGTTTGTTAACTGAGGTTTGGAGAACTTTTGCATTTCCATTTTATATTTCATAGAAACTAAAACAATGAGAACAATTATAATTGAGGAGTATGTGTTCCCAGAACATCAATGTGAGAATATTATCAAACATAAATATTGCTTTCTAAACATCATGCACAAACATAGTTCCCCCTTGGAGTACATATTAGACAATCCTCACACGATGGGACATTATTTCTATCAATGACATTTAGGGCACAATATTTAATTCAGACATTATTTCAGCATACCTTATTCTGCCATTCAACCTATCTATGGGACATCTATACAGAGCATCCAGAAGATATTTATCAAAACAAATGATCTTACCATCCAATCAATTTCCAGATCATGTATCTTTATGATAGTACTGATAGGAAGCAGACCTCTTTGCCCCTAAATCTGCTTCATTGATGTTGGATCACAATCATAAACCTGGAGGATATTGGCTCCTACTATGGGGATACCTAGCAGCATGTAAAGTTGATGGACAACATTTTATAATGCTAGTTTATAATATTATGAGTTGGCCAACGATGTACCTGATTGATAGTAAAACCTATTACTAATCCATGACATACCTAATGAACTCAACCAAATGCCTCAAAACAGTCAATTCATTTCTCTTCTAAAAGTTAAACCTTTTCTGTAATCAAATTGGCAATTTTAAACATACTCCTTCGCAGTGGGTATAAATGGGGATTAGAGAGGAAGAACGGCACAGAAAATGCATACGTGTTGGCTATGGCTGATGCCTTATGTGATGAATAAATACAAACAATCATGTTGTGGCATCAAGAATCCCCACTAACTCTGCTAAATTTGGAGTTGACAGTGGGTCTGATGGACTGGTGAGATGCCTCATACTAAAAGTTGATTCATTGTGGATGGGTTTGAATGTCGAGGCAAAAACATTAATTAGGTGGAACACAAAAACAGATCTGATGGATGTGGACAAAATGTCTACCAAAGATACAAGTACAGTGAAGGGGGCAGAGTCAGTTGGCCAGAGAACATTTTGACTATAGTAAATTAGGATCTCTGGGAATATTTCAATCTTATAAAAATAAAATTGGAGTAAGAACAGTACATTTGCTCCATAACATTCTGCATTTTTCCTAATGAAAATGTAGTTGGTGTCGGAATAGTGAATTTGTCCCCACCCTCAAAGAAAGTTGGACTCGAGTTAGAATAATGAATCTGACATCCCTTCCCCCAAACATAAAAAAATATTTTCCCCATTGTAAGTGGGGTTTCTGGCAGAAAATTCAATATGACCTTCCAAAATATGTCTTTTCCCTAATGCAAGTAGCTTTGGAGTAAGAATAGTAAATCATTACTCCCGTAATATATGTAATTTCCCTGGGTTTATTGTACACACCATCTCCACAAAAATATATATGTGTCAAAGAGTCCACAATATAAAACTTGACTTTTGGGGTGTTGAAGCGTAACAGTTTAGGGACTCAGGGAGGTGTTGAGGGTTAGAAACTAAGAACTTAGCACTTCACAAAATAATACACAATAAATCAATGGGCAACCAATGCTTCTTCTTTAAAAGGAAAAGTTACTTTATTGCTCACATAATTAACTAAGATACTTAAAATGAAAAATATTTACAAGATTTGATCTTGAAGTACAAATTTAAACCCTTCCTTCAGGTTCCTTGCAGGCTAATCATAGTGCAAATAATGTAAAGAATATCCCTGTTAATGTAATCTGCTTCTACTTTAAAACCCTTCTTATTGCATTAGTCAAATAGTTTGCAATCTACTCCCCCTACCCATTGTACTGGGCAGATGCTTAAAAGTAAGGCCCTTCTTAGGGCGTTTATCCTGGAGTTCACACTCTAAAAACCCTTTCTATTGTAGTTACCACAGAATTCACCAAATACAACTAAGGTCCCCATTAGGATGGCGGGCGGACTTTGCCCGCCCACCATCCTCATGCAAAACGGGACCGCCCGCCATAGGAGCGGCGGTCCCGCCTTGAGCATTAGGAGGCGCCCGCCACACAGGCATTGGTGCCACGGAAAAGCATGTCTGGAAGTGTATCCTAATATTTCTCATAGACACCGCCACCATATTAAACATTTTCCGCCCCGGCCGCAAGGTCGACAGGGGCGGAAAAGCGGCGGATGGTCTTTCCATCCGCCGTGGTCCCCCCGCCATAGTAATATATTGGGGGGGAAATGGGTGGCGGGTGGGCATTTATTTCGGGCGGATCGCCACCGCCACCATGGCGGTGGCGTCCGCCCGACTTCGTAATGGGCCCCTAAGTTGTGTTGCATTAGTCAGAGTACATAATGCACTACCAGTTCCTATTACATTTTTCAAACAGTTCACAAGATGAAGGTCATTCCTCTGGTGTTGTCATAGAGTTCACATTTAAAAAGCTACTGCTATTGTGTATCAGAAAGTTCATAGTGTAAAATACCTTCTTATTTAAGTTGTCAGATAATTCAGATTGCAAAACTCATTCCTTTTCAATTTATCACAGAGTTCACAATATAAAAGTCCCACATATGTTGTCTGGCAAGGACTTTACAATGTCCCTCACACTGGAAACCAATTACTCCTTTTAGCGCTAAAATGTCATTCTAAGCAGACAAAGAAGTCGGAGGCTGGCTGAGGGAGGTGATGTGGGCTAGAAAATCTAAATTCAGTAACAATCAAAAAGAACAAAAACAAATCATTGTCCATCCCATGTTTCTTTAAGAAGGAATAGTACCATAATGAGCACACAGCTAAATAATACATAAGTAATTATGGTAATTGCAAATTCAAACCCCATATTAAAGGGGCCTTGCTTTATTACAGAGTGCCAATCACATACCTCAAAGAAATATCACAGAGTACAGTATCGATTCTGTTCCCGTTATCTATGTGGTACCAGGTAAGCAGTTTTTGCACCAACAGGCTCTAACCCTAAAAACCAGCAATGATCTGTTTGTGCCCATTGCAACACATAAAGCTTTCAAAGCTCAGGCCGCCAAGCTTTGTGTAGTCATGCACTATGTAAAATTAGAGGCCTACTACCTTTGTCACCACATTTAAAAGTCAATAAAAGAAGCATATCGACTTTAACATGAATATAAACATGACTCTGTGGTCTCTGCTTAGAGAAACCCTTCATCCATTTAGACAGACCTAAAATATACAGTAACAGGAATACAAAGTCTCCTCTCGATCGATACTAAGCATTTGCAGTGACCAGACCTGAAAGAGATCTATGCTCTAATCCTATTTTTATTGTGTTTTGTAGAGACTTCACTATGTAAAACCCCTTCCTATTGTATTTTCACATAGTTTGAGAATGTAAACCCTTTCCTATGGTGTTTGTCATTCATTCATAATGTGAAACCTTTTCCAATGATATTTGACATCGGGTTCACAATGTAAAATCCCCTGCTATTGCTTTGGTCAAAGAGCTGAATCTAAAACTTTTTCTTCTTGCATTTGTCACTGGGCTGACAATGTAAAATATAAACCTTCTTATTTAATTTGTCACTGAGTTCACTGAGTTCACAGTTTGACATCCTTACCTTGTTATATTTTAGAATTTGGTTCAGTTGTATCAATGGGGTTCTTGCACCTCTAATGTCATGGAGCCTCAAACCAGTGGCAGGTCATCTTTAGAGGCATTTAAGAGTTGTCCTTAAACCTAGATGCTGCCACACAATGTTTGATATCCCTACTGTATTCTTTTAATTATCAATTCTGCTCAGTCATTTGTAAAACATTCACAGAACATTATGTTGTCCATCACGCAGTTTTGTACTTACAGTCCTGTAGTGAAGGAGGCGCGGTCCTCCACTCGTAAAGATTACTTAGGTGACAAGGCTGCTTTGAATTAAAATGTGCATATTGGGCTGGACAAGACCTGGTGCAAGGCCAATCTGACGTGCACTTTAAAGGTCACCGAATTTGTGGAGCAATAGGGAGCCTGGGGACAAAGAGGCAGATCCCTGTCCTCCGATGGAGTGAAGGATTTCCCTGCTCAAGCCAATCCCAGCGCTGCACCCATACACTTTAACTGAAAGTCTGATATTCTTTATTTTTAAGAGCAGATTGGGGATTGGATGAGCTGGGTTTACAGGAAGCAAACTGTGCCGCAGTGAATGACATGCAGCGCGGGGGCCGGCAGAACAGCCATGTAGTCAGGGGTGCGGAGAAGGTGCAGTTTCTCAGCATTCCAGGGGAAGCATCACAGGAGGACCGTGCTGAGCAGCATTGCAGAACACAAATAAACATGCATGGAGCACTTCACATTATGAAAAGTCCACGATACCGAAAGAGTAAGTGGGTCTTTGATGCAATAATGGATATACATGTTTACACAGATAAAATTAATAGTACAATTCCCCAGATTACTATTTACTGCTCACCTGGCCATAAAATTTGAAGGTGTCAAACACACTTAAACTTGAAAATTATGTGATTTTGTTCTCCTGAAAGGCAGAAACAACTGGCAGGGAATGAGAGTGGGGAGGGAGTAGGGGAGTGGGTGGAGGGGACAATATATAAAAAATTATTGCTTACCTTTTCCACCGGTCACGTCTCTCCTCTGCTTCTTCGGTGGGTCCTGGAACCAAGAAGCCCCCGGAATACACATAGCCAATCACAACGCTGCAATGCAACGTTTTGATTGGTCTGATCACTGTGGATTGGTACTCGGATGAGGACTAGGGGCCTGGGCATGTGCCCCACCAGGCTGTGTAATGCAGCCTGGTGAGAAACATGCAAAGTGCGCATGCCTGTTTGGCTGGGACAAGACGGCCGGCCAGCCAAGCAGTCATGAGCATTTCGAGTGTGTAAACCACTCCTCCCCTGTGCCGCCAGCCCCACCCCACCCTTACTCAGCCCCAAACCTGCAAAAAATAAAATGATAATAACATTTTATTCACCCTGCTCAAAGAGCAGTGCAGCGCTGCTCCTCCGTCTTAGTGCAGGGGCCGCCCCTGCACTAGCATTTTTACCTTCAAGCATAAAATTATAAAATGTACAGTTAAAAAGCAAAGCATATTTATTGTGTGTGTTACACGTAATTGCCAAAATAGCTTCTCAATGTAACTCTCACATTCAAGTGATTCTGAAGATGAAGTATTGGATTGGAGCACACTATCACTAGACAACAACAAACACAAGGGAGAGGGGCTCCCATGTTTGCATGAAATTAGGAAATGTTGGGGTATATTTATGAGAATTTTCATACGGTGCAGTGCAGCAAGTCACTTTGATGCACTGCACCGTGTGACACGGAAAGGGCAGGGATGTGCAGTAATGAGAAGAATATGGCACATTCCTGCCCTTTCCCCAGCACTGGTGCCATTTTGGCTGCCTAGCACCAATGTAGGCACAGTGGTGCAAGGGTGCCTGTGTTGCATGCAGGATCGCTTTAAAAACAATCCTGAGGGGCGTAATCCTACATCCATGTGTGCTGCAGAATGCATATATAGACAGAGGAAATAACGAGTAGAAATAAAGATATTTCTCCTAGGAAGGCATATCTTTTGGAGCATTCCCAGGTTTACCAGTTCTGGTAAATCTGGGAATGCGTCAAAAACCATGAGATGACCCCCTAGGGCAGAGTAAGGCAACACAGTGATTTGTGTTGCTTTACTTGAGTATTATGAAGCCACTCGGCCATGCAAAGTAGCCTTGCGTGGCTTCATAAATCTCATTTATCAGTTGTGTTGCGCATGTACCACCATGTGTGGTGTAAGAGCGACGCAACTAGGGTCATAAACACGGCCCTTCATTCATAGAAGCCAAGGTTTCACTTTGCTTGATTGAAATGTTCAAGTCTGAATTGTGCTTAAGTGTTACTATTCCTGGAATTTGAGGATAATCCACGTCCTTATGAAATTGATGATACTGCTCAGAGCTCACTAAAGTTGATGATAATGGTCACCAAATTACCATGAAGTGAGTCCGTATCACTCCGCCATATCTTGCTCTCATGTGGACAGCAGCATCCAGATGACACCAGAACTTAGACCTCTTTGAAAAGGATAATGTTGAGAGACCAACACTAGATGGAAAGGAAATGGCTGATTGACTCCGTTGAGAGGAACACGTCCACTGAGCCCTCCGATGTGATGCCGACAAATTGCTACTGAGATGTTTTCTTTCTGACTTTGGTGAGCAATAAATGAGCCCAGAGCTTTGTACGACAGTAATACTAACCTGATAGAAGGTTGCGTTGGTGTATCTAGCCCCCCCGTCATTTCTGGAGATTACTTGTGAATTCATGCCAGCGGTTCGGCCCGGGCGCTGGCTTCTCTGCTCTCTACTGGCCCGGTCTGTCTTCACCTGTGATATGGTTCATCCCAAAATTGGCTCTTTGAAGAGCCGGCGTCCCGCTCTGAACTCTGCAACTGCTGGTACCGCGCTGACTAGACCTACTGAAATCAACGAAACTATAATGACTGGCTGTCAGGAGCAGGAAGCTGGAACAAACAAAAAGAACATGACCCGTATGGGGAAACCAATCATGAAGCTGCTTCAGTCTACAAAAAGCAGCCAATATTTTCTCTGGTGCCTCTGGAACGACCATAGCAGACACTATACTGGACGCGATCCATTTAGGTTGCGGGCGAAAGCCTGATACCAGGAAGGGAATTTCTGGCGGCTTAAACGACATAGTAGATACCACTAACTTACACCCAGCAGACTCAGAGAGCGTTTGCTTTGAAGCTACTCGAAATGAGACGCTACCGCTACAGCTGCAGCCATTGCTGCAACAGATGTCTTTCTAGCCTGCTACTAAGGAAGAGGTTAGATGCGATGCTACTGTCTCTAGTTTGCAAAAAACACAGTTGATGGACAGAATGTAGAACAATGTCATACATTCACCCCAGTACAAGGATCTGGGCCTAAATCCATCGTTTTTTTGCACTCCACACCACCCTGGGTTAGACACTGGCTATATGCAAATCAGCTCTGACCCTGTGCCTCATGGGAACAGTCCAGTCCGAACTACTAAGCCATGTCTTTCCCAGACCGGAATCAAGCATCCAAAGACCGGTTTCTGGCTATCAGCCTTCATCAGCCTGGATAGCTTGACTCCAGTGGTGTGGAGAGCCTGGGACTTGCGTCTGAGTATACCCAGCACACTTGGGGTGAAAATTGCAAAAAAACACAGTTGATGGACAGAATGTAGAACAATGTCATACATTCACCCCAGTACAAGGATCTGGGCCTAAATCCATTGTTGTTTTGCACTCTACACCACCCTGGGTTAGACACTGGCTATATGCAAATCAGCTCCGACCCTGTGCCTCATGGGAACAGTCCAGTCCGAACTACCAAGCCATGTCTTTCCCAGACCGGAATCAAGCATCCAAAGACCGGTTTCTGGCTATCAGCCTTCATCAGCCTGGATAGCTTGACTCCAGTGGTGTGGAGAGCCTGGGACCCACGTCTGAGTATACCCAGCACACTCGGGGTGAAAAGTGCAAAAAACACAGTTGATGGAAAGAATGTAGAACAATGTCATACATTCACCCCAGTACAAGGATCTGGGCCTAAATCCATCGTTTTTTTGCACTCCACATTACCCTGGGTTAGACACTGGCTATATGCAAATCAGCTCTGACTCTGTGCCTCATGGGAACAGTCCAGTCCGAACTATCAAGCCATGTCTTTCCCAGACCAAAATCAAGCATCCAAAGACCAGTTTCTGGCTATCAGCCTTCATCAGCCTGGATAGCTTGACTCCAGTGGTGTGGAGGGCCTGGGACTCACGTCTGAGTATACCCAGCACACTCGGGGTGAAAATTGCAAAAAACACAGTTGATGGACAGAATGTAGAACAATGTCATACATTCACCCCAGTACAAGGATCTGGGCCTAAATCCATTGTTTTTTTGCACTCCACACCACCCTGGGTTAGACACTGGCTATATGCAAATCAGCTCTGACCCTGTGACTCATGGGAACAGTCCAGTCCGAACTACCAAGCCATGTCTTTCCCAGACGTGAGTCCCAGGCTCTGGTAGTTCGGACTGGACTGTTCCCATGAGGCACAGGGTCAGAGCTGATTTGCATATAGCCAGTGTCTAACCCAGGGTGGTGTGGATTTAGGCCCAGATCCTTGTACTGGGGTGAATGTATGACATTGTTCTACATTCTGTCCATCAACTGTGTTTTTTGCAATTTTCACCCCGCGTGTGCTGGGTATACTCAGACATGAGTCCCAGGCTCTCCACACCACTGGAGTCAAGCTATCCAGGCTGATAAAGGCTGATAGCCAGAAACCGGTCCTTGGATGCTTGATTCCGGTCTGGGAAAGACATGGCTTGGTAGTTCGGACTGGACTGTTCCCATGAGGCACAGGGTCAGAGCTGATTTGCATATAGCCAGTGTCTAACCCAGGGTGGTGTGGAGTGCAAAAAAACGATAGATTTAGGCCCAGATCCTTGTACTGGGGTGAATGTATGACATTGTTCTATATTCTGTCCGTCAACTGTGTTTTTTGCAATTTTCACCCCGAGTGTGCTGGGTATACTCAGACGTGAGTCCCAGGCTCCCCACACCACTGGAGTCAAGCTATCCAGGCTGATGAAGGCTGATAGCCAGAAACCGGTCCTTGGATGCTTGATTCCGGTCTGGGAAAGACATGGCTTGGTAGTTCGGACTTGACTGTTCCCATGAGGCACAGGGTCAGAGCTGATTTGCATATAGCCAGTGTTTAACCCAGGGTGGTGTGGAGTGCAAAAAAACGATGGATTTAGGCCCAGATCCTTGTACTGGGGTGAATGTATGACATTGTTCTACATTCTGTCCATCAACTGTGTTTTTTGCAATTTTCACCCCGAGTGTGCTGGGTATACTCAGACGTGAGTCCCAGGCTCTCCACACCACTTGAGTCAAGCTATCCAGGCTGATGAAGGCTGATAGCCAGAAACCGGTCCTTGGATGCTTGATTCCGGTCTGGGAAAGACATGGCTTGGTAGTTCGGACTGGACTGTTCCCATGAGGCACAGGGTCAGAGCTGATTTGCATATAGCCAGTGTCTAACCCAGGGTGGTGTGGAGTGCAAAAAAATGATGGATTTAGGCCCAGATCCTTATACTGGGGTGAATGTATGACATTGTTCTACATTCTGTCCATCAACTGTGTTTTTTGCAATTTTCACCCCGAGTGTGCTGGGTATACTCAGACGTGAGTCCCAGGCTCTCCACACCACTGGAGTCAAGCTATCCAGGCTGATGAAGGCTGATAGCCAGAACCCGGTCCTTGGATGCTTGATTCCGGTCTGGGAAAGACATGGCTTGGTAGTTCGGACTGGACTGTTCCCATGAGGCACAGGGTCAGAGCTGATTTGCATATAGCCAGTGTCTAACCCCGGGTGGTGTGGAGTGCAAAAAAAACAATGGATTTAGGCCCAGATCCTTGTACTGGGGTGAATGTATGACATTGTTCTACATTCTGTCCATCAACTGTGTTTTTTGCAATTTTCACCCCGAGTGTGCTGGGTATACTCAGAAGTGAGCCCCAGGCTCTCCACACCACTGGAGTCAAGCTATCCAGGCTGAGGAAGGCTGATAGCCAGAAACCGGTCCTTGGATGCTTGATTCCGGTCTGGGAAAGACATGGCTTGGTAGTTCGGACTGGACTGTTCCCATGAGGCACAGGGTCAGAGCTGATTTGCATATAGCCAGTGTCTAACCCAGGCTGGTGTGGAGTGCAAAAAAAGATGGATTTAGGCCCAGATCCTTGTACTGGGGTGAATGTATGACATTGTTCTACATTCTGTCCATCAACTGTGTTTTTTGCAATTTTCACCCCGAGTGTGCTGGGTATACTCAGACTTGAGCCCCAGGCTCTCCACACCACTGGAGTCAAGCTATCCAGGCTGATGAAGGCTGATAGCCAGAAACCGGTCCTTGGATGCTTGATTCCGGTCTGGGAAAGACATGGCTTGGTAGTTTGGACTGGACTGTTCCAATGAGGCACAGGGTCAGAGCTGATTTGCATATAGCCAGTGTCTAACCCAGGCTGGTGTGGAGTGCAAAAAAAGATGGATTTAGGCCCAGATCCTTGTACTGGGGTGAATGTATGACATTGTTCTACATTCTGTCCATCAACTGTGTTTTTTGAAATTTTCCCCCCGAGTGTGCTGGGTATACTCAGACGTGAGTCCCAGGCTCTCCACACCACTGGAGTCAAGCTATCCAGGCTGATGAAGGCTGATAGCCAGAAACCGGTCCTTGGATGCTTGATTCCGGTCTGGGAAAGACATGGCTTGGTAGTTTGGACTGGACTGTTCCAATGAGGCACAGGGTCAGAGCTGATTTGCATATAGCCAGTGTCTAACCCAGGCTGGTGTGGAGTGCAAAAAAACGATGGATTTAGTCCCAGATCCTTGTACTGGGGTGAATGTATGACATTGTTCTACATTCTGTCCATCAACTGTGTTTTTTGAAATTTTCCCCCCGAGTGTGCTGGGTATACTCAGACGTGAGTCCCAGGCTCTCCACACCACTGGAGTCAAGCTATCCAGGCTGATGAAGGCTGATAGCCAGAACCCGGTCCTTGGATGCTTGATTCCGGTCTAGGAAAGACATGGCTTGGTAGTTCGGACTGGACTGTTCCCATGAGGCACAGGGTCAGAGCTGATTTGCATATAGCCAGTGTCTAACCCAGGGTGGTGTGGAGTGCAAAAAACGATGGATTTAGGCCCAGATCCTTGCACTGTGGTGAATGTATGACATTGTTCTACATTCTGCCCATCAACTGTGTTTTTTGCAATTTTCACCCTGAGTGTGCTGGGTATACTCAGACGTGAGTCCCAGGCTCTCCACACCACTGGAGTCAAGCTATCCAGGCTGATGAAGGCTGATAGCCAGAAACCGGTCCTTGGATGCTTGATTCCGGTCTGGGAAAGACATGGCTTGGTAGTTCGGGCTGGACTGTTCCCATGAGGCACAGGGTCAGAGCTGATTTGCATATAGCCAGTGTCTAACCCAGGGTGGTGTGGAGTGCAAAAAAATGATGGATTTAGGC
Organism: Lissotriton vulgaris; assembly: GCF_964263255.1. NCBI lineage: Eukaryota > Metazoa > Chordata > Amphibia > Caudata > Salamandridae > Lissotriton > Lissotriton vulgaris. Next base: position 1,995,620,408 of record NC_141687.1, read on the forward strand.
CCAGATCCTTGTACTGGGGTGAATGTATGACATTGTTCTACATTCTGTCCATTAACTGTGTTTTTTGCATTTTTTACCCCGAGTGTGCTGGGTATACTCAGACGTGAGTCCCAGGCTCTCCACACCACTGGAGTCAAGCTATCCAGGCTGATGAAGGCTGATAGCCAGAAACCGGTCCTTGGATGCTTGATTCCGGTCTGGAAAAGACATGACTTGGTAGTTCAGACTGGACTGTTCCCATGAGGCACAGGGTCAGAGCTGATTTGCATATAGCCAGTGTCTAACCCAGGGTGGTGTGGAGTGCAAAGAAATGATGGATTTAGGCCCAGATCCTTGTACTGGGATGAATGTATGACATTGTTCTACATTCTGTCCATTAACTGTGTTTTTTGCAATTTTCACCCCGAGTGTGCTGGGTATACTCAGACGTGAGTCCCAGGCTCTCCACACCACTGGAGTCAAGCTATCCAGGCTGATGAAGGCTGATAGCCAGAAACCGGTCCTTGGATGCTTGATTCCGGTCTGGGAAAGACATGGCTTGGTAGTTCGGGCTGGACTGTTCCCATGAGGCACAGGGTCAGAGATGATTTGCATATAGCCAGTGTCTAACCCAGGGTGGTGTGGAGTGCAAAAGAACGATGGATTTAGGCCCAGATCCTTGCACTGGGGTGAATGTATGACATTGTTCTACATTCTGTCCATCAACTGTGTTTTTAGAAATTTTCACCCCGAGTGTGCTGGGTATACTCAGACGTGAGTCCCAGGCTCTCCACACCACTGGAGTCAAGCTATCCAGGCTGATGAAGGCTGATAGCCAGAAACCGGTCCTTGGATGCTTGATTCCGGTCTGGAAAAGACATGGCTTGGTAGTTCGGACTGGACTGTTCCCATGAGGCACAGGGTCAGAACTGATTTGCATATAGCCAGTATCTAACCCAGGGTGGTGTAGAGTGAAAACAAACGATGGATTTAGGCCCAGATCCTTGTACTGGGGTGAATGTATGACATTGTTCTACATTCTGTCCATCAACTGTGTTTTTTGCAATTTTCACCCCGAGTGTGCTGGGTATACTCAGACGTGAGTCCCAGGCTCTTCACACCACTGGAGTCAAGCTATCCAGGCTGATGAAGGCTGATAGCCAGAAACCAGTCCTTGTATGCTTGATTCCGGTCTGGGAAAGACATGGCTTGGTAGTTCGGACTGGACTGTTCCCATGAGGCACAGGGTCAGAGCTGATTTGCATATAGCCAGTGTCTAAACCAGGGTGGTGTGGAGTGCAAAAAAACGATGGGACAGATTTATGATAAGTGGCGCATCCCCAGGGATGGGCCAGTTATTTTGCGCCGCTGCTCCGCCACCCATGGTGCGCCGCATTTACAATGCGGCGCACCATGGGGCAAAAACGGCACAGATGCGTGACAATGCAGCGTCAAGACCTACGCCTGCTTCAAGCAGGCGCAGGGTTTTGACCCAGCATTGGCCTGAAAGTGACTGAGTGCAATGTTATAGATTTCACTCAGCCACTTTTGCGAGGCGCGCCTGCCCCGGAACGCCCACCCTGCGCCGGAACGCCCACAAGTGGCGCAGGGCTTTACAACGTGACGCATCTGCCTAGATGCGTCACGTTGTAAATGGGTCGTAGGGATGCGCCAATTTTACGCCGCAGTTGCGTGACGCAAACGTGGCGCATTCCCAACATAAATCTGCCCCGATGGATTTAGGCCCAGATCCTTGTACTGGGGTGAATGTATGACATTGTTCTACATTCTGTCCATCAACTGTGTTTTTTGCAACTATCTCTAGTTTGAGCACTGCTTTTGCTACATTGTTGCAACTGCACTAGATAAATGCTCACTTATGAGCAGGATGTTATAAGAAAGGATTGCAGCCGATTTTAATAAAAATAGCTCCCTGCAATATGAATATGGGGATTGGGTTGAGAGAGTACTGGCATACCAATTAGCCAAGAAGAAATCTAAAGGGCTGATAAAGGCTCTAAGCAGAGAAGATGGAACTATACATACAACTTAATAATAGAACAATTGTCTCAATTGTATCACAGACTTTACACCCCGTCCTGCTCACCTGATAAAACTGAGCTTGATAGCTATTTAAAAAGCTGCAATCTGACATTTCTGAATGGAGAAGATCCACCCCTCTTCACAGGGATATTACTAATGAGGAAATTTTGACAGCCTTGGCTGCCTTACCTTCAGGTAAGGCTCTAAGCATGGCCGGAAAATCCGTTTCGCTCGCGGATTTTCGGTAAATTCGCAATCCGCGAACGCTCGCGAATTTACCAAAAATCCGCAAATTCGCACGCAGCGGATTTTTTTTTCTTGATGATACAATTTTGCGGCGCGCGGCGTTTACTTACCGTCATTCAGCGTTTGCCGAGTTGTTTTTCTCGATATTTTGCGCGTGCTGCGCCATTTTGGATCTTGCTGCGGGATCCCGCGGGAATTTGGCGAGCGCGATTACGTCATCGCGGCTTGCCAACTTGCACAGCGAGAGTTTGTCAACGCGAGTACGCCGTGATCACGTATCGCGGGACTTCGCAATTGCGAGCTTGTAGATGCGGCGAGCAGCAACAATCTCGCACTCGCGAAAATACAAAATTTGCAATTCTGCACAAGAAATCCACCAGCAAGCAGCATAAACCTTCTGGAAATGATGATTTTTATCTGAATAACTCCTCAGGTTGACATTTGCCTGCACTTTTTTTGCGAGGAGTCCATTTTGGGGAGGGTGGGGGTGGGAGGAAGGAAGTGCCCCACAGTCTTCAACTTCCTGTTCCTGTCCAGCAGGCTCCTCCCAGTGCTTTGTCCATCTCCTGGTCACTTTTCATTTGGATCTGGAGCTGGAAGGATTACTTTTTGTGGATGCTGCTGGATATTTGGATTTGAGGCCTTTTTGACTTTCTTTGGATCACTTTTGGATTCGAAATTTCACAAGTAAGTTTGTTTAGGGCATTACAGTTGCTGCAACTACAATTTTGGAATTTTCGATTTTTGGGCTGTTTTGGGGCCTTTTGCCCAGGGGTACTCAGTGGTGGGTGCACTGAGTCTTTCTGTGGGGTGTTTTGAATTTAAACATCATGGAGGGGCTGGATGGCTTGGGATTGTGCTGATTTTTCTGTGATTTTCGTTTTTTTGGCCTGTTGTTGTGGCCTTTTCACCAGGGGTAGTGAGTGTTGCATGGGTCTAGTCTTTCTGTGGGTTGTCTTGAATTTAAACATCATGGAGGGGCTGGATGGCTTGGGATTGTGCTGATTTACTGTGATTTTTGTTTTTTTGGCCTGTTGTTGTGGCCTTTTCACCAGGGGTAGTGAGCTTTGCATGGGCCTAGTCTTTCTGTGGGGTGTCTTGAATTTAAACATCATGGAGGGCCTGGATGGTTTGGGATTGTGCTGATTTTTCTGTGTTTTTCGATTTTTTGGGGTGTTCATGGGGACTGGCCATGTGGCTGGGGGCCATTTTGAGTGCTGCTACAGGCCCTGGCCATGTGCTGGGAGGGAGGGGGGCCGTTTTGAATGCAGGCAGTGTTGTTAGGCCTGCAACCATTTTGCCTAGTTTTCAACCTTTATGCCCAGGGGTAGTGAGTGTTGCATGGGCCTAGTCTTTCTGTGGGGTGTCTTGAATTTAAACATCATGGAGGGGCTGGATGGCTTGGGATTGTGCTGATTTTTCTGTGATTTTCGTTTTTTTGGCCTGTTGTTGTGGCCTTTTCACCAGGGGTAGTGAGTGTTGCATGGGTCTAGTCTTTCTGTGGGTTGTCTTGAATTTAAACATCATGGAGGGGCTGGATGGCTTGGGATTGTGCTGATTTACTGTGATTTTTGTTTTTTTGGCCTGTTGTTGTGGCCTTTTCACCAGGGGTAGTGAGCTTTGCATGGGCCTAGTCTTTCTGTGGGGTGTCTTGAATTTAAACATCATGGAGGGCCTGGATGGTTTGGGATTGTGCTGATTTTTCTGTGTTTTTCGATTTTTTGGGGTGTTCATGGGGACTGGCCATGTGGCTGGGGGCCATTTTGAGTGCTGCTACAGGCCCTGGCCATGTGCTGGGAGGGAGGGGGGCCGTTTTGAATGCAGGCAGTGTTGTTAGGCCTGCAACCATTTTGCCTAGTTTTCAACCTTTATGCCCAGGGGTAGTGAGTGTTGCATGGGCCTAGTCTTTCTGTGGGGTGTCTTGAATTTAAACATCATGGAGGGCCTGGATGGTTTGGGATTGTGCTGATTTTTCTGTGATTTTCGTTTTTTTGGCCTGTTGTTGTGGCCTTTTCACCAGGGGTAGTGAGTGTTGCATGGGCCTAGTCTTTCTGTGGGTTGTCTTGAATTTAAACATCATGGAGGGGCTGGATGGCTTGGGATTGTGCTGATTTTTCTGTGATTTTCGTTGTTTTGGCCTGTTGTTGTGGACTTTTCTCCAGGGGTAGTGAGTGTTGCATGGGCCTAGTCTTTCTGTGGGGTGTCTTGAATTTAAACATCATGGAGGGCCTGGATGGTTTGGAATTGTGCTGATTTCTCTGTGTTTTTCGATTTTTTGGGGTGTTCTTGGGGACAGGCCATGTGGCTGGGGGCCATTTTGAATGCTGCTACAGGCCCTGGCCATGTGCTGGGAGGGAGGGGGCCGTTTTGAATGCAAGCAGTGTTGTTAGGCCTGCAACCATTTTGCCTAGTTTTCAACCTTTATCCCCAGGGGTAGTGAGTGTTGCATGGGCCTAGTCTTTCTGTGGGGTGTTTTGAATTTAAACATCATGGAGGGCTTGGGATTGTGCTGATTTTTCTGTGATTTTCGTTTTTTTGGGCTGTTGTTGTGGCCTTTTCACCAGGGCTAGTGAGTGGTGCATGTGCCTAGTCTTTCTGTGGGGTGTCTTGAATTTAAACATCATGGAGGGGCTGGATGGCTTGGGATTGTGCTGATTTTTCTGTGATTTTCGTTGTTTTGACCTGTTGTTGTGGCCTTTTCACCAGGGGTAGTGAGTGTTGCATGGGCCTAGTCTTTCTGTGGGGTGTCTTGAATTTAAACATCATGGAGGGCCTGGATGGTTTGGAATTGTGCTGATCTTTCTGTGTTTTTCGTTGTTTTGGCCTGTTGTTGTGGCCTTTTCACCAGGGGTAGTGAGTGTTGCATGGGCCTAGTCTTTCTGTGGGGTGTCTTGAATTTAAACATCATGGAGGGGCTGGATGGTTTTGGATTGTGCTGATTTTTCTGTGATTTTCGTTTTTTTGGCCTGTTGTTGTGGCCTTTTCACCAGGGGTTGTGAGTGTTGCATGGGCCTAGTCTTTCCGTGGGTTGTCTTGAATTTAAACATCATGGAGGGGCTGGGTGGCTTGGGATTGTGCTGATTTTTCTGTGATTTTGGTTTTTTGGGCCTGTTGTTGTGGCCTTTTCACCAGGGGTAGTGAGTGTTGCATGGGCTTAGTCTTTCTGTGGGGTGTCTTGAATTTAAACATCATGGAGGGCCTGGATGGTTTGGGATTGTGCTGATTTTTCTGTGATTTTCGTTTTTTTGGCCTGTTGTTGTGGCCTTTTCACCAGGGGTAGTGAGTGTTGCATGGGCCTAGTCTTTCTGTGGGGTGTCTTGAATTTAAACATCATGGAGGGCCTGGATGGTTTGGGATTGTGCTGATTTTTCTGTGTTTTTCGATTTTTTGGGGTGTTCATGGGGACTGGCCATGTGGCTGGGGGCCATTTTGAGTGCTGCTACAGGCCCTGGCCATGTGCTGGGAGGGAGGGGGGCCGTTTTGAATGCAGGCAGTGTTGTTAGGCCTGCAACCATTTTGCCTAGTTTTCAACCTTTATGCCCAGGGGTAGTGAGTGTTGCATGGGCCTAGTTTTTCTGTGGGGTGTCTTGAATTTAAACATCATGGAGGGCCTGGATGGTTTGGGATTGTGCTGATTTTTCTGTGATTTTCGTTTTTTTGGCCTGTTGTTGTGGCCTTTTCACCAGGGGTAGTGAGTGTTGCATGGGCCTAGTCTTTCTGTGGGTTGTCTTGAATTTAAACATCATGGAGGGGCTGGATGGCTTGGAATTGTGCTGATTTTTCTGTGATTTTCGGTTTTTTGGGGCCTGTTGTTGTGGCCTTTTCACCAGGGGTAGTGAGTTTTGCATAGGCCTAGTCTTTCTGTGGGGTGTCTTGAATTTAAACATCATGGAGGGCCTGGAAGGTTTGGGATTGTGCTGATTTTTCTGTGATTTTCGTTTTTTTGGCCTGTTGTTGTGGCCTTTTCACCAGGGGTAGTGAGTGTTGCATGGGCCTAGTCTTTCTGTGGGATGTCTTGAATTTAAACATCATGGAGGGGCTGGATGGCTTGGGATTGTGCTGATTTTTCTGTGATTTTCGTTGTTTTGGCCTGTTGTTGTGGACTTTTCTCCAGGGGTAGTGAGTGTTGCATGGGCCTAGTCTTTCTGTGGGGTGTTTTGAATTTAAACATCATGGAGGGCCTGGATGGTTTGGAATTGTGCTGATTTCTCTGTGTATTTCGATTTTGTGGGGTGTTCATGGGGACAGGCCATGTGGCTGGGGGCCATTTTGAGTGCCGCTACAGGCCCTGGCCATGTGCTGGGAGGGAGGGGGCCGTTTTGAATGCAGGCAGTGTTGTTAGGCCTGCAACCATTTTGCCTAGTTTTCAACCTTTATCCCCAGGGGTAGTGAGTGTTGCATGGGCCTAGTCTTTCTGTGGGGTGTCTTGAATTTAAACATCATGGAGGGCTTGGGATTGTGCTGATTTTTCTGTGATTTTCGTTTTTTTGGGCTGTTGTTGTGGCCTTTTCACCAGTGCTAGTGAGTGGTGCATGTGCCTAGTCTTTCTGTGGGGTGTCTTGAATTTAAACATCATGGAGGGGCTGGATGGCTTGGGATTGTGCTGATTTTTCTGTGATTTTCGTTGTTTTGACCTGTTGTTGTGGCCTTTTCACCAGGGGTAGTGAGTGTTGCATGGGCCTAGTCTTTCTGTGGGGTGTCTTGAATTTAAACATCATGGAGGGCCTGGATGGTTTGGAATTGTGCTGATTTTTCTGTGTTTTTCGTTGTTTTGGCCTGTTGTTGTGGCCTTTTCACCAGGGGTAGTGAGTGTTGCATGGGCCTAGTCTTTCTGTGGGGTGTCTTGAATTTAAACATCATGGAAGGGCTGGATGGTTTTGGATTGTGCTGATTTTTCTGTGATTTTCGTTTTTTTGGCCTGTTGTTGTGGCCTTTTCACCAGGGGTTGTGAGTGTTGCATGGGCCTGGTCTTTCTGTGGGTTGTCTTGAATTTAAACATCATGGAGGGGCTGGGTGGCTTGGGATTGTGCTGATTTTTCTGTGATTTTGGTTTTTTTGGCCTGTTGTTGTGGCCTTTTCACCAGGGGTAGTGAGTGTTGCATGGGCCTAGTCTTTCTGTGGGGTGTCTTGAATTTAAACATCATGGAGGGCCTGAATGGTTTGGGATTGTGCTGATTTTTCTGTGATTTTCGTTTTTTTGGCCTGTTGTTGTGGCCTTTTCACCAGGGGTAGTGAGTGTTGCATGGGCCTAGTCTTTCTGTGGGGTGTCTTGAATTTAAACATCATGGAGGGCCTGGATGGTTTGGGATTGTGCTGATTTTTCTGTGTTTTTCGATTTTTTGGGGTGTTCATGGGGACTGGCCATGTGGCTGGGGGCCATTTTGAGTGCTGCTACAGGCCCTGGCCATGTGCTGGGAGGGAGGGGGCCGTTTTGAATGCAGGCAGTGTTGTTAGGCCTGCAACCATTTTGCCTAGTTTTCAACCTTTATGCCCAGGGGTAGTGAGTGTTGCATGGGCCTAGTCTTTCTGTGGGGTGTCTTGAATTTAAACATCATGGAGGGCCTGGATGGTTTGGGATTGTGCTGATTTTTCTGTGATTTTCGTTTTTTTGGCCTGTTGTTGTGGCCTTTTCACCAGGGGTAGTGAGTGTTGCATGGGCCTAGTCTTTCTGTGGGTTGTCTTGAATTTAAACATCATGGAGGGGCTGGATGGCTTGGGATTGTGCTGATTTTTCTGTGATTTTCGTTGTTTTGGCCTGTTGTTGTGGACTTTTCTCCAGGGGTAGTGAGTGTTGCATGAGCCTAGTCTTTCTGTGGGGTGTCTTGAATTTAAACATCATGGAGGGCCTGGATGGTTTGGAATTGTGCTGATTTCTCTGTGTTTTTCGATTTTTTGGGGTGTTCTTGGGGACAGGCCATGTGGCTGGGGGCCATTTTGAGTGCTGCTACAGGCCCTGGCCATGTGCTGGGAGGGAGGGGGCCGTTTTGAATGCAAGCAGTGTTGTTAGGCCTGCAACCATTTTGCCTAGTTTTCAACCTTTATCCCCAGGGGTAGTGAGTGTTGCATGGGCCTAGTCTTTCTGTGGGGTGTCTTGAATTTAAACATCATGGAGGGCTTGGGATTGTGCTGATTTTTCTGTGATTTTCGTTTTTTTGGGCTGTTGTTGTGGCCTTTTCACCAGGGCTAGTGAGTGGTGCATGTGCCTAGTCTTTCTGTGGGGTGTCTTGAATTTAAACATCATGGAGGGGCTGGATGGCTTGGGATTGTGCTGATTTTTCTGTGATTTTCGTTGTTTTGACCTGTTGTTGTGGCCTTTTCACCAGGGGTAGTGAGTGTTGCATGGGCCTAGTCTTTCTGTGGGGTGTCTTGAATTTAAACATCATGGAGGGCCTGGATGGTTTGGAATTGTGCTGATTTTTCTGTGATTTTCGTTTTTTTGGCCTGTTGTTGTGGCCTTTTCACCAGGGGTTGTGAGTGTTGCATGGGCCTAGTCTTTCTGTGGGTTGTCTTGAATTTAAACATCATGGAGGGGCTGGGTGGCTTGGGATTGTGCTGATTTTTCTGTGATTTTGGTTTTTTTGGCCTGTTGTTGTGGCCTTTTCACCAGGGGTAGTGAGTGTTGCATGGGCCTAGTCTTTCTGTGGGGTGTCTTGAATTTAAACATCATGGAGGGCCTGGATGGTTTGGGACTGTGCTGATTTTTCTGTGATTTTCGTTTTTTTGGCCTGTTGTTGTGGCCTTTTCACCAGGGGTAGTGAGTGTTGCATGGGCCTAGTCTTTCTGTGGGGTGTCTTGAATTTAAACATCATGGAGGGCCTGGATGGTTTGGGATTGTGCTGATTTTTCTGTCTTTTTCGATTTTTTGGGGTGTTCATGGGGACTGGCCATGTGGCTGGGGGCCATTTTGAGTGCTGCTACAGGCCCTGGCCATGTGCTGGGAGGGAGGGGGCCGTTTTGAATGCAGGCAGTGTTGTTAGGCCTGCAACCATTTTGCCTAGTTTTCAACCTTTATCCCCAGGGGTAGTGAGTGTTGCATGGGCCTAGTCTTTCTGTGGGGTGTCTTGAATTTAAACATCATTGAGGGCCTGGATGGTTTGGGATTGTGCTGATTTTTCTGTGATTTTTGTTTTTTTGGGCTGTTGTTGTGGCCTTTTCACCAGGGGTAGTGAGTGTTGCATGGGCCTAGTCTTTCTGTGGGATGTCTTGAATTTAAACATCATGGAGGGGCTGGATGGCTTGGGATTGTGCTGATTTTTCTGTGATTTTCGTTGTTTTGGCCTGTTGTTGTGGACTTTTCTCCAGGGGTAGTGAGTGTTGCATGGGCCTAGTCTTTCTGTGGGGTGTCTTGAATTTAAACATCATGGAGGGCCTGGATGGTTTGGAATTGTGCTGATTTCTCTGTGTTTTTCGATTTTTTGGGGTGTTCATGGGGACAGGCCATGTGGCTGGGGGCCATTTTGAGTGCCGCTACAGGCCCTGGCCATGTGCTGGGAGGGAGGGGGCCGTTTTGAATGCAGGCAGTGTTGTTAGGCCTGCAACCATTTTGCCTAGTTTTCAACCTTTATCCCCAGGGGTAGTGAGTGTTGCATGGGCCTAGTCTTTCTGTGGGGTGTCTTGAATTTAAACATCATGGAGGGCTTGGGATTGTGCTGATTTTTCTGTGATTTTCGTTTTTTTGGGCTGTTGTTGTGGCCTTTTCACCAGGGCTAGTGAGTGGTGCATGTGCCTAGTCTTTCTGTGGGGTGTCTTGAATTTAAACATCATGGAGGGGCTGGATGGCTTGGGATTGTGCTGATTTTTCTGTGATTTTCGTTGTTTTGACCTGTTGTTGTGGCCTTTTCACCAGGGGTAGTGAGTGTTGCATGGGCCTAGTCTTTCTGTGGGGTGTCTTGAATTTAAACATCATGGAGGGCCTGGATGGTTTGGAATTGTGCTGATTTTTCTGTGTTTTTCGTTGTTTTGGCCTGTTGTTGTGGCCTTTTCACCAGGGGTAGTGAGTGTTGCATGGGCCTAGTCTTTCTGTGGGGTGTCTTGAATTTAAACATCATGGAGGGGCTGGATGGTTTTGGATTGTGCTGATTTTTCTGTGATTTTCGTTTTTTTGGCCTGTTGTTTTGGCCTTTTCACCAGGGGTTGTGAGTGTTGCATGGGCCTAGTCTTTCTGTGGGTTGTCTTGAATTTAAACATCATGGAGGGGCTGGGTGGCTTGGGATTGTGCTGATTTTTCTGTGATTTTGTTTTTTTTGGCCTCTTGTTGTGGCCTTTTCACCAGGGGTAGTGAGTGTTGCATGGGCCTAGTCTTTCTGTGGGGTGTCTTGAATTTAAACATCATGGAGGGCCTGAATGGTTTGGGATTGTGCTGATTTTTCTGTGATTTTCGTTTTTTTGGCCTGTTGTTGTGGCCTTTTCACCAGGGGTAGTGAGTGTTGCATGGGCCTAGTCTTTCTGTGGGGTGTCTTGAATTTAAACATCATGGAGGGCCTGGATGGTTTGGGATTGTGCTGATTTTTCTGTGTTTTTCGATTTTTTGGGGTGTTCATGGGGACTGGCCATGTGGCTGGGGGCCATTTTGAGTGCTGCTACAGGCCCTGGCCATGTGCTGGGAGGGAGGGGGCCGTTTTGAATGCAGGCAGTGTTGTTAGGCCTGCAACCATTTTGCCTAGTTTTCAACCTTTATGCCCAGGGGTAGTGAGTGTTGCATGGGCCTAGTCTTTCTGTGGGGTGTCTTGAATTTAAACATCATGGAGGGCCTGGATGGTTTGGGATTGTGCTGATTTTTCTGTGATTTTCGTTTTTTTGGCCTGTTGTTGTGGCCTTTTCACCAGGGGTAGTGAGTGTTGCATGGGCCTAGTCTTTCTGTGGGTTGTCTTGAATTTAAACATCATGGAGGGGCTGGATGGCTTGTGATTGTGCTGATTTTTCTGTGATTTTCTTTGTTTTGGCCTGTTGTTGTGGCCTTTTCACCAGGGGTAGTGAGTGTTGCATGGGCCTAGTATTTCTTTGGGGTGTCTTGACTTTAAACATCATGGAGGGCCTGGATGGTTTGGAATTGTGCTGATTTTTCTGTGTTTTTCGATTTTTTGTGGTGTTCATGGGGACAGGCCATGTGGGTGGGGGTCATTTTGAGTGCTGCTACAGGCCCTGGCCATGTGCTGGGAGGGAGGGGGCCATTTTGAATGCAGGCAGTGTTGTTAGGCCTGCAACCATTTTGCCTAGTTTTCAACCTTTATGCCCAGGGGTAGTGAGTGTTGCATGGGCCTAGTCTTTCTGTGGGTTGTCTTGAATTTAAACATCATGGAGGGGCTGGATGGTTTGGGATTGTGCTGATTTTTCTGTGATTTTTGTTTTTTTGGCCTGTTGTTGTGGCCTTTTCACCAGGGGTAGTGAGTGTTGAATGGGCCTAGTCTTTCTGTGGGGTGTCTTGAATTTAAACATCATGGAGGGCATGGGATTGTGCTGATTTTTCTGTGTTTTTTCGATTTTTTGGGGTGTATAACTGAACTGATGTTCCTCTGTCTTCCATTGCTTTTAGGTGCACAAGACTCAAGAGAACCACCAGTGCCAGGAAAGAGTCCTGCAGCAGTGTGTGTGTGAAGCATAACGTCACGCGACGTCACGTCTGGCCACAGACAACTCTGCAACTCGTGCAACTGCGGCCTGTTGTTCTGACCTGCTCTGAAGAAGATGGCCCCAAAAAAAGGTCCCCGTAGCTCCTCTAGCAAGAAAGTTGCCAGTAAGGAGCAGAAGAAGCAAGTTACTAAGGAGGCTGGTGTGCCGGCCGCCACGTTTTTTGGGAGTAAAAAAACAAGTACGCCTGCAGCAGCAGCGGGATCTGCTGGGGACCAAGCTGGGAGCAGCACCCCCGCTCCATTGTTCTCAGTGCCGCCACCACCACGCCAACTTAAGTCCAAGCCCTTGAGTGCTGCAGAGGCAGTCAGTGTACTTCTTCAATCACCATCGACCAGTGATGTTGGCTCATTGCAAGAAAGTAGCAGCAATGTCCCTGAATCAACACAGGTTGTAGTAACTCATCTGACAAGTGTTGAACAACCACAGCCGCAACAACAACCACATGTGCAAGTACAAGCCCAAGTACATGTGGAAGGAGAGGCAGCGCAAGGAGATGCGCAAGCAGAGGTGCATGGAGGGTCACAAGTGCCCACAATAGTTGTTCCTCCCGAAGTAGGGGCACATCAGGAAATCGACAATCAAGCCGAGGTATCATTTGAGGAAGCCACTCCTCCTGATGATCATTCATTGTCTTCTACATCCCTAGCAAGGAAAAGATCAAGGGGGGTGTCTACATCTTCTTCAAGCCCACCTCCTTCTGATGATCTGGATGAAAATTGGAAACCACCACGGCCGTCTGAGAGTGAGGCACACCATGATCTGACAAAGGTACTTAAGCGTAAAAGGAAGGTCGTCGAAAAACTCATAGTTATGGAGTGTGATGAGGCTCAACAAGAAGTGGCGGATACTGCTGCTGATAAAGCCTCTCACGACGACGAGCCAGTCATCATAAAGGTCACTGCAGCCCCAGCGGACATGCAGCAAAGAGACATTTTGACCCTAGCCCGAGAAGCTGCTGAGCGTGATGATGATGTCGATGAGGAGGCAATGGAAACACAACAATCATTGGAGTTAACTAGTACACCAACACGTACCGCTTCCATATTTCTTCCTCACCAGAAGGGACCTCCATCCACCTTGACGTCAATTAGTGGTGGTGAAAGTGCACAACGTACTAAAGTTCGGCAATCCACATCCTCCACTTCATCTGGCATTAGCAGCAAGACCACCGCCACCAGTATCGCCGCCTCCTCCGGCCCCCACAGACAATTCAAGTCCCCAGCTTGGGACTTCTTTAGTGTTTGCCCAAAAAGGGAAAACTTCGCCATTTTGTAGCATTTGTAAGGTTACAGTTAGTCGTGGTAAGTTTGGTACCAACTATGGTACCGGAGGCCAGAGAGGTCATCTTAAGAGACAGCACGCTGTCCAATGGTTTGCGCACCTACAGGCGATCAAGGAAGCCCTAATTGCACGTAATGAAAACGTTGATTTTTCATCTGATGATGACGAGGAGGAAGAAGACGTGTCAAACACTTCACTTACACCCAGTACCCCTGTCAGCAGCACACCCCATGTGAGTCACACTAAGAGTGTGGGAGAGAGTGAGACACCAATGCGAAAAAGTTCATCAGCGAGCGGAACTGGGTCGAAGATATCATCATCATCATTATCCCGTAAATGCTTGGTTCAGGGCAACATTAAAAAGATGTTGTTTACAGAAGCGCAATATGAACGCAACCACCCACTGACGCGTCTGTATAACACTAAGCTGGCTAAAATGCTAGCTCTGGACCTTCTCCCTTTTTCTTTTGTAGAAGGGGTTTGTTTTCTAGAATTAGTGGCAGCGCTCTGCCCTAAATGGAAGGTTCCCAGCCGGTTCTATTTTGCCAGAGTTGCGGTTCCAGCACTACATGAAGATGTTCTGGAGGTGATTGGGGCAGCTTTGCAGAACAGTGCTGTTCACACTATACATCTGACAACAGACATGTGGACCAGTGGCGCAGGCGCTGATTACATGTGCATCACTGCACACTGGGTCTCTTTTTCAGGGGTTAAAGCAAAGCTAAACGCAGGTGTTGACCCGGACCAAGTTTTTAAAGCTACTCAGAAACATGCAACACTAGCCATGTTTGGTTTGGAGAAACGTCACACAGCAGAAAACATTTTGGATGAGTTTAACACAAAGGTCCTTGACTGACTGTCCCCAAAAAAACGCCAGATTGGTTATGTTTCCACGGATAATGGCGCCAATGTAGTTAAGGCCATGGAGCTGGGTGACTATTTCAGAGTGCCGTGTTTGGCGCACTGTATAAACCTGGTTGTCAAAAAATTCTTGAGTGATAAAGACAGTGCAGCGTACGGGGTAGTGGACACCTGCCGAAAAATGTGCAACCATTTCAGCCATTCTTTTAAGGCCCGGAAGCATCTGAGGAGCCTGCTACATGAACGTCGAATACCAGTGAAAGCACTCATCCAGGAGGTGGCAACACGTTGGAACTCAACCTTCTACATGCTTGAGCGTCTGTATGAGCAGTATACGGTACTCGATCACTATTTCTTAACACAGGGTACAGCTCAGAAGGACCCGAGGATGGGTGCGGCGCAATGGGACATAGTTAAAAGCCTGACACGCATGCTTCGTCCTTTTGAGGTCTTCACGCGTGCAGTCAGCAAGGAGGACTGTAATTTGGGAAAAGCTATCCCATTGTTGTACATGCTGGAGCACCAACTGAAGGAGGTGTGTTCTGTGTTTCAAAAAGATGAAAAAATCAAAGACCCTTTTGTTTTGGCGGAGAAATTATCAGAGCGCCTACAAGGTGATGAACGTCTTAAAATGATCCACTCAAACCAGCATTACATTTGTGCTACTATTCTGGATCCACGCTACAAAAAGGAGCTGGCAAGCCGAGCATTCTTTCCTTTTGCTGATGAAGATGTTACAAAGTACAAACAGTGGCTAGCCTTCTCAGCCAAGAGGTTTGAAAGAGAACAGCAGAAAATTGAAGGAAAAGGCAGCACATCAGCATCAGCAGGCCATCCCCAGTCAAAACAATCCACTTTTGCGGCTGTGGCACAAGTGACCTCTCAGCCGTTAAAGACACCGGCAACCGGATCATCTGCACCAGACACAACAGTAACATTGGAGGCTGAAGAGGATTGGCTAGCTCGGCTTGGGTTTGGTTCTCAAAAGGTCACAGCAACGGCTAAGCAAAGTGGAGGAACCTTGGAGGAGGACCTTGAGTCGATGGTGAAGGACTATCTGAATGACTCAACAGAGGTCTATGTTAATGCTGACCCATTGGCGTATTGGCATGGGAAAAACAAATTGTGGCCACAGCTCTCCAACCTGGCTTTAAACTACTTGTCTTGCCCACTCGCAAGCATGTCTTCTGAACGTGTTTTCAGTGCTGCTGGTGGCATTGTAACTTCCAAACGGAGCCACCTCTCGCCCAAAAATGTGGAGAGGTTAACAATGATCAAGAAGAATCAGCACCTCATACCACCAGATTACAGAGTACGAGAAAGCACGCCGGATGAAGACGAGTTGGACAGCAACGTAGATGAGGGAATTTCTTCTCTGTCAGGTGACACTGAGCTCACCCTGCCTGAATTCGCAGAGTATGATGACGAAGCCTTATTCTTATTCGTGGACCCTGACACCGAGCCCTGAAAATGAGACAATGAATCAATAACTTTCTTTTTCATCCTAATTCACTTTTATTCCTGTGTGTCTGTCTTTCTTTGTTGTGCACAGTTAATATAATTCAAACTTTAATCACCTAATCACAAAAACAAGCCCATCAACAGAACTGTCTTCACTTGTTTGCTTATTGATTTGAAGGTGCCGCAGTCTGCATTCCTCAGGTTCACAAGGTCAGAAGAACATGCTCCTCTATCCTCCTCATCCAGACTCCTATTTCCATCAAAGCAGAGGGCTGGTTTACGCCCAATGAAGAAAGACTCAGCACTTGTGGGGGTGTTCTACTTCTTTGCGGGTGAGTTGACGGCTCTGGGGCCATTGCTGGGAAGCTCTAATACCGGATAAAAGTGGTTTGGACCAAATCGGAGGCGGAAATTTATTTGTGTTTTTGCTGACTTGCTTGCCTTTGACGTGCTCTTTGGGGGAGTTCCGGGTGTTTATGGGTGAGTTTTGGGGTCTGGGAGCACTGCTGGGACACTCTAATCTTGATTGCATTTGGTTTTCAGGAAATCCGTGGTGGAAAACTGGAGTTATGGCCTAGCTGCACAGCGCGTTTGGACCGAAGGCCAAAAAATATTGTAAGTATGAGATTTTGCTTTTGGGCTGTTTGGGGGTATTGTGCTTTTTGGCGGGTGGGTTGGCGGGTCTTGGGGCATTCCTGGGAAGGTCTAATACCGGATATAGGTGGTTGGGACAAAATCCATAAGGAAAAGCCTTTTGGCACTTTTTGTAACTTAGGGTTCGTTAGGGTTAACCCTAGCAGCAGGATTGCATGTGTTTCGGGGTGTTCTAGATTTTTGCAACTGAGTTCTGGGGTCTTAGAGCACTTGTGAGAATGTGTAATTTTGGTTGCAAGTCATTTGAAGAAAATCCATGGTGGAAAAGGGGGGATTTGGCATAGTTAAAGAAAGCCTCTGCCACTATTCTTAACTTAAGGTTAGGGTTAGCAGTATTTCTATTGCATGTGTTTGGGTGGGGGGGGTTTCGAGTCTTGGAGCGATGCTGGCTATGGATACTTTTGCTTGCTCTCAAGTGGTTTGAATACAATCCACGGTGGGTAAGGGGGTATTTGGGCCTACTTTTACTTTCGAAGTACGTTTTGTCACCAGTTTTCTGCTAGTCCTCGTTTTTTGAGATCTGATTGGGGGTCTTCTACATTTTTGCGACTGGCTTTAGTAAGGGTCTGGGTGGGAGCACTGCTGGGAAGGTCTAATTTTGTTCTAAAACACAGTTTACAGTACACCTAGCTTGAGGCGAAAGATCCGCTAAATTAATTTGCCCATACTTATTTATCCTTCAAAAGGTGACTCAGACAGAGTACGCACTTTCAAAAATGTTGTACTGTCTATTAGGAAAATCAAAGTGTGACTTTTTGCACTACACAGCGTACATACCTTATATTTATTTATCAGTGCTGTTTTTCGTTCAATAATTACAGGCCGGGTTTCAGTCTGTGCAATGGGGAAAAAAGGATGGAGTCAGGCTTCACATTAGCGAGCCGCAATTCAGCATCCGCCAGGCAGGCAGTGGACAGGGTGTCTTCTGATCACCAACATTGATGGACGAAGTGTCAGCTGGAATGGAGGAGTGCCGCTAATAAGAGGAATTGTTTGCTGCATGCAACTTACTTACCAAATTCAACAGGACAACTACAACAATACAGATACAGAACACCAGGAGGTCACTAACCTTTGCTGAAACGCCATCGGGCGAGCCGTGAGGGAAACTGCAGCAGCGCTCCTCTCCACCAGACGCCGGGAGGCACAAGGAGAGTCGGAACTACACTCCCCAGCAGCCTCTGGGGCGGCAGCGCGCCCGTGACGCACTAGGAGCGCCCGGAGGCGCTAGAAAAAGCCTGACCCCCGGGAGCCAAGGGGGAACACCAGGAGGTCACTAACCTTTGCTGAAACGCCATCGGGCGAGCCGTGAGGGAAACGGCAGCAGCGCTCCTCTCCACCAGACGCCGGGAGGCACAAGGAGAGTCGGAACCACACTCCCCAGCAGCCTCTGGGGCGGCAGCGCGCCCGTGACGCGCTAGGAGCGCCCGGAGGCGCTTGAAAAAGCCTGACCCCCGGGAGCCAAGGGGGAACACCAGGAGGTCACTAACCTTTGCTGAAACGCCATCGGGCGAGCCGTGAGGGAAACGGCAGCAGCGCTCCTCTCCACCAGACGCCGGGAGGCACAAGGAGAGTCGGAACTACACTCCCCAGCAGCCTCTGGGGCGGCAGCGCGCCCGTGACGCGCTAGGAGCGCCCGGAGGCGCTAGAAAAAGCCTGACACCCCTCTCGCCCCGCGAGACGCGTACGGGAGCGACCGGGAGAAGCCCAGGACAAGGGCGGGCCCTCTGTGGCCCTCAGAGGTCATCAGTGGTCGGGCGGGCCACCCATTTAACTTCCCCCTTAAAAGGTGAGCACTGAATTTGACTGTTGAAATGGGCAAAAGTAACGCTACTAGCAATACTACAGATTTAGTCACCCAGGACACTGAAACCTCTGCATCTCTCATCATGTCCTTTGAGACATTAATAGACACTGCATTTAATGAGATTGCGAAACCGAGAGGAGGCTTTCCATGGGTTCACTTACCACTAACCATCCAAGCACAATAGACAGCGCAAGTGGTAACATGCATATATTTCCTGAAGTTATTGTGGTAAAGCCGCAATCTGCGGTCAATCTGCCCATTGACCTTGAGGACGGAACTACTACTATGCATACAGTCCTAGCCGCAGCTCCGGATCCTGCCTCTTCCTCACCACCTATTGAGGTCACTGAGAACACAGGAGCCAAGCGAAAAAGGGGCCTAGTAAAATCAACACACAACAAAAGGATGCAGCCCCCTAGGAGTGCTAATCAACCAACACCACAAAGTATGTGGACCAGGGGGAAGAAACAAAAACAACATATAGTATCCGTGCAGGATCAATCTCATCTGGGTGATGTCGTTGTTATAAATAATGATGGTTTAAATTCAATGACTATTTCCACTCAGACTGAATTCCCCAATGTAAATAGTCCCCTTTCTAAATCAAAGGGGAATCTTATTGAGACCATTGCGGATACAATTTTTAAACAACTCGAAGGTCAAATGATCAGACAATTTAATAATATTTTTAAGAGACTTGACAGACTGGAAAATTTGATTAAAAATGATGATGCCAAGAGAAAAGGCACAGTCTGCCTGGATAAATTAAGAGGCGACCGTCTGTTAAAAGACCTGGAATCTACCGCCCGTGCACTCACTAGTGGTGATCACACGAAAAATTGCAATCGGCCTACAACAAATGGGGTTAAGGATTTACAGGCTGCTACTAATCCGCCCACGATTACAACACCTGTGGCGGTCGCAAGCCCAATGGAAAGTAATCCCCCTGTTTCCTCAAGTAAAACTTCCTTGCCCTCCATTGTTCCTAGTGCCCCCAAGAACAATCATAAATGTAATCCCGTTATAGGCACGACAATGCAGAAGGTTCCCTCAAATTCCAACCAGCGCCAGAATAAGACTTCAGTTGAAGACACCAGGCCTTTCAAACATCAAGGCCCTGCCTTACATCTTCCACCAGAGGCGTGTCCTTATGTACTGGTCCTGGCTGGCATTCCACCCCTTAGGGAAGGGCAAGGAGAATCGTGGGTTCAATTGCATAATAAATGTATTGACTGGCTAACCAAGCACAAGGGGGTCGGCTATGACATTTCCAAAGAAATTATATCCACACGCCGTGTAACCTGGGTTGGTCCTCTCTTTAAAAACATTAACGGGGACTGCATTATAATCAATTTCAGGAACCCTGGCACTGTGAAATTTCTGTTAAACAAAAACTTTGTCCAACATGGCCCATCCACTGTGGTGACCCCCTTACAGCTAAATTATTTTTATCGACCCCCACATAGAATGATGCAGCCACCACCTGTATTCCCACTACATAACAGGTTCTCAATACTTCATGACCTGGGTACTCTGGATTGACTTTCTCCCACTACTGAAGAATCTGTCTCTGTGTGTCCGGCCTCTGATCACACAGTGGAAACATCGTCCGAGGTACCCTCGTCACCAACCGAAACTTCTTTGCCTGAAACACCATGCGAACAACAGGTGCACACTACAACAGTACTTTCCCTAGGAACTGACCAGGACCCTTGTTTAAGGTCTGATAAAAATCTGTCAATCCTTAGCTGGAACATTGCCGGCCTGAAGGCTAAGATGGAAATTGCATCTTGGAGGGACTGGGTCAATTGCCATGATGTACTAATGTTCCAGGAGACCTGGTGCACTGAGGACCTGCTATTTGAGGGGTACAGTTGTCATAACAGGACTGTTTCGGCCCCCCCTTTAGGCCGTCCTAGCGGGGGTCTCTGTATTTGGGTCAAAATATCTGCTGAAGCCAAAGTCGATACACTCCAAACCAACTGCCCAAGTTTTATGGCATTGGCATATACTAAAAGGATAAGGCTATGTCTGATCAACTTCTACAATAACGACTTTTTGTCCCAACCTAATCGTAATTTTATCTTTTTGTTTGATTTTATTGACGAAATTATGGATGGACAGAAATATGGGAAATTTGACGGTATCTGCCTAGGAGGAGATTTCAATGCACATATACACTTTAGAAACCCCCCCTGTAGAAGAGGTATTGAACTGTCGAATCTCCTTGCAACTAGAGAACTTTTAAATTCCATGGAGTATGCTGGCACTGAAATTAGCACTGCCCCGTTTCCCACTTTTATTGGTCATGGGAGCGGTACTACGATTGATTATGTATTTGTTTCACCTTCTATCCCTAATGTCTTAACGAAGGCTGAGGTTGTGTGTAAAGTATATAGCGACCATTACCCTATTGTAATTCACCTACTACTTCCGGGTGGTAAGTCCTCAAAAAGTGAAATAGGTGCAAAAAACTTGGAAGTCTCAACTGATAAATTGAGGGTAATTTGGAGGGGCGTGGATAACAGGGGAATTCTGGCTAAAGTTATCAAAAAACATCCAGCTTTGATTGACACTTGCCTCACCATTGATGACTACGGGGGTAATATAATAACATCATTTAGTGAACTCTGCTCTGTTATAAAAAGTGAGATTTCCAGACCTGCTTTGAGGAAATCTGAGGAAACACCTAGATGGTTCGATGCTTCTTGCTCTAAGGCAAATAGGAAGCTAAGGGCTGCTCTAAAATCTGAACCCAGGGATATCCCTCAAATAAGGTCACTCAGAGCAGAGTACAAATCTACCCTACGTATTAGAACCAATGAACTGGTCAAGACCCACTGGGACTCCCTGGCTCGCTCGGCAGATTTGAAAGACACTACAGGGTTCTGGAGGGAGGTAAAGAACTTAAGATCCATAGGTTCCAACTTAACGGCAATTAATTGTAATATCACTGGATCTGCGTGGGTTGAGCACTTTGCCAAAATTTATGCCACACCAGACAACCCCACCTTAACCTCCGTCCCCTTAAGCCCCCTTAACATCTCTGTGTCTGAGGTCGAGGATGCTATAGCTGAAAGCGCTGGAAATAGAGCGCCTGGTCCCGATGGGCTCTCAATTGACCAATTAAAGTGTGAACCTAACTTTTGGGCCCCACTGCTATGTAATGTCTTCAATAATTTAACGAATGGACAAATCCCAGAAACATGGTCATGTAGTACTATCGTGCCGATTTTTAAAAAAGGCGACAGGCTAGATCCCGGGTGCTACCGCCCTATATCGTTAATCGATAACACCTTGAAAGTCCTGGGGAGGGTTATCTTTAAAAGGATTAGAACCTGGGCGGATGAGAGTAAGATTCTACATCCCAGCCAGCTTGGTTTTCGCAGCAATGTTGGCACGGTGGAACAATGTTTGAACTTGAGTTTGATCATGGCAAAATATAATATTGCTAAAAAATCCCCCCTATATTTTGGTTTCATGGACTTAAGTTCTGCATTTGATTTTGTTAACCGTTCTCGTTTATGGTCCACCCTTCTTAATTATGGTTTGGATGATTACTTGGTCCACTTTTGAGCTTTCTTACATAGTGACCTAAGAGCACGCGTGCGCCTTAACCAATCTGGCGAAGTCTCAAACGACATCAACATTGGCAGGGGGGTCAGACAGGGGTGCGTGCTGGCCCCCCTCCTCTTTATTCTTTATATTAATGACTTGAGCTGCTCGCTGAGTACCCTATCAAAAGATGTACCCCATGTGAACGGAGTGCCTATACCTACCCTCCTTTACGCTGATGATGCGGTCCTAATGGGCCGCACACCAAAGGCACTTCGCACTTTAATCTCAGGCTTTGTCGATTTTATGGCAGACCTAGGCTTGACCACTAACTTTAAAAAATCTCTCATTATGAGCTGTGGCCCCAAAAAATATAAAATTGTTGAGATTAAATCAGGGTCAAACGTACTGAAAAGCACTTGCACTTTTCCCTATCTGGGATTGCTATTTTCAAATACTGGATCGTGGCAACCACACGTTTGCTAGGAACAAGTTGGGTAAAGCTATAAATTGTGTCACTTCTTTGTGACAACCCAACCATGCTGATGTGGTTACACCACTAGTAAAGATCTACCAAACTCAATGCATCCCAACTGGTACCTATGGCGCCGAGGTTTGGGGTTATACAAACTGTATCCATATCCAGACCGAAGAAAACAGGTTTTGTCGGAAGGTGCTGGGTGGGGTCATTTGTTCCCCCAACTATATATGTCACAGTGAATTGAACATCTCGTATATAGAAGATTTTGTAAGATCCATACCAGCACTCTTCTGGCTAAAGATATGGATTAATCCAGCTGCCACTCTGACCCGTGATATAATCTTGGATTGCTTAAAATGTGATAGGGCCCACTGTATACCATGGTTAAAAGCTGTGAAAGAATGCCTTGATAGCGTAGGGCATGGTAATTTGTTTACTTCACCCAGTTTAATAAATCGTTCTCATAAGACTATTATTCATAGGGCACTATATCACCTGTATAGAGAAGAGCGGGAAAGGAAGAACCTGTCAAAGTGTACCGTTATAAAATACATGGGCTATTCTGAACCCCAAATCAAACATCCAGGCCCTCCACATAGGTACCTACGTTTACACCTTCGCAGATGGAATAGGAGCTTACTGTTTCGCTTTCGAGATGGCAGCATAGTAAACTTACTAAACTTCCCTCTGGGTTACAACAAACATCTAGAAACTCTGTATTGTCCTTGTAACCTTAATATGAAACAGAGCCTTATGCACTTTTTGTTTTTCTGTGATTTCTATAAAACTCTTTCCGCTCACTATTTAATGCCCTATTGTAGAAAATATAAGCTGACTAACTTTAGAAAAGCATTGAGGTCTTTTTTGTTACTGGGATCTGATGAAGTAATATTTAGAGTGAGTTGCTTTTTGAAGGCTGCTGTTCGATCACGAGCCACTTTATATATTGATGTATTACATCCGCACATTGTACTCTTTATGCACTTTATAACTCTTTTTTGCAAATTTTGCATTTTTGCACATTTCTGATGTGGACCTATTAATGTTGTTGCTATTCCTTATCCATTTTTACTCTGTTTGTTAGAAAATATTTTTAATTGTATATAACATTGTTTTTAGCAAGGAGGGACATTCTGTGTGTTACTGTGAAATTGATTGATTGATTGGTTTATGTCTTTTTGCCAGCTGTCATATTATTGTACTGTACTGTTTTGAAACTGCATTTCGCATGTACTTTTATGGATGTTTTTATTCCGAATAAAGATCTTTTGACTTGACTTGACAGTATCCATTCTTTTCTTCTATGAGTGTGTGTGACTGCATTTCTTGGATCTCTCTCTGCTTCTAAATTGATCCCTACAGCCATTCTATAAGTTTTACTTCGGCTATTTTTTAAACCTAATTTAATGTAGCCCTGTACTGTCGCATTCTGTCATTCACGGTTGTCGAAAGTACTACTTACTTTTCAGTAACAATGCATTCAGTAGTGCATGCACTTCCTTTATGTCACGTAAATGATTTATGGTTAGCTTTGTACCCAAAAATTTCTTTATGTTGAATTATTGTTTGTCCATGCTGTGCTTTTTTTTTTCTCTCAACAAAACCTACCCAAAAAGAAACCCCCACTCCCATCCATTTTACAAACCCTAACCCTCTTCCCCCGGGCTGTGTGGTTTTGCTTGATGTGTGACTAAATGACATCAATAATTCCACACACTTGCTGGGGAGGATAAGGTCATAGCAACAGGCTGGTGAAGGAATCCGAGGATATATTCTAGACTTACTCAGCTTCAGTACTATTTCTTGTAGTAGTAGCCAATGTCAAAGAAATCCTACACAAGTACAAGTTATACTATCAATACTTTACCATTTGTTAGGCTACATTGTGGCACTGTTGTAGTCTAGTGTACTGTCACCTGCTATATTCTCTATCGTACTGTTGTAATGCTACAGTAAGGACAAACCAGGTTTCATTTTCTTTTTTTCCATAGCCATGCAACTGCCACTGTGTCACACCACTAGTACCACCGCAAATAGGAGGAAATGTCATCCTCCCTGGATTGCAACCTTAATCGCCATTTCCCGTGGAGCCAACTCTGGGCCTAGCCCTACTTTCAAACAGAAATTACAGGTAAGATAAGCGTTTGGTTGGAGCAGAGGTAGTATAATGGAGTATTAGGAGAGACGAGAGATTGATGGTAGTACTACTAAAGTCCCAGGACTATTCAGGAAAACAAACTTACTGTTAAACCCCCACCCACCAGACTCAAAAGCAGTAAAAAACAGGTATGGTCAGATAAAGTTTCAAAAAGTATATTTTTATAGCCCTAACAAAATAATCTCCGGCAAGACCCTCCCTAACCCCAACGATTGTCCTTCAAAAATCCCCAAAAAACCCAACTCCCAATTCCCACCCCCCAAAAGTCTCAAAAAAAGGAGCAAGGGACACTACGGCAGGGTGCTGTTGACTTTAGCAGCCAGGGCATCATGCTCCTTGCGGAGGGTGGCATGTTCGAAGCTGAGGCCCTCCACCAAGTTCTTATAGCTTAGGACCTCCTGCTCCAGGTAGGACAGTCTGAGGGATAAGTGGCGCCGGGGTGCCTTGCAAATCCTGTGGGGGGCAGCTGCTGTCTTTGCTGCTCGGCGGTGGCGTTTGGCTGTGGTAGCCCGGCTCCATACCGCTGGAGCACTGCGCTGGCTGGCAGTCCGCACGGAGGAGGATGCAGCTGTCCCAGTGGATGTTGTTGTAGTACCAGACTGCGTCTCCTCCTCCTCCAGGGCCACCAGCCGCCGATATTCAGCGACAGTGGCATCCAGCCTCCATTGCCGGGCCATTCGAGCCAGCTCCCTCCTCCTTGATGGTCTCTTGGATTTGGAAGGAGCAACTATATGAAGAAAGAAAGACATAGTCTGTAACCAATGCTCCTTAAGATTAACACTAAATGATTGAGCAGAAAGTTGTGTCACAGTACAAGTAGCAAATTCAAAGCACAGTACATAACTATTGAGGACAGTATCTATGTAACCTCCGACTTCTTCATCCTTGCTCTAACATTAGTGGGAGTTTAAGGAACAAATTCTACGAGCACTATGGACTTCCATTACAGTCGACTATGACAGTACACCAGTCTTATTCTTCTTCTTCTCTCTTGTTTAGGAAAATTGGTACGTTATCTTATGCAAGCCGGCATAATGCCAGTGCAGTGAACTTGCACCCGAGAAAAACAGACGCACACCATGGTGAGTGAGACAGACTTGCGTTACTGTACCGGTCCAGTACATGCAGGTGGTGAAGCTCTTACTTTTCTATTACGGGTGGCACTGAGAATACTCTGTTAAAAGGGCTACTGCTTAATTAATTTAGCTTTCACCCTACAGTGCAAATGAGTATTAGAAAAGGAAAAATGAAGAAGCTAAATAATCTGATTATCTATCACTTCACATGGGATGTATTTGATGACATATGGGATGACTTTAGGTGCTTTGCTTTTTATTGAGTGAACAGTGATACACCCACACATGAATGACGTACTACTACTAAACTAAAGTTATTAAGAGAGGTAGGGAGTGTCCACCATAATAACCGGATATATGCTGTGCTTGCAGTTGCAATACAAACTACTGCTACTATTCATGGTAGTATTTGGACAAAATTACAACTTCTTTTCCTTGCCTTTCCTACACTTGAACGGACGTGCGGGTGCGGTGTTACATGCTCTTCAAAGTAACACTTAGTTCATCCAGTGACCGTCTACTCTCTCTAGATACACATATGCTATCTAAGAGTCAGATAGTACCATGAATGATCCAGGCATCCATCCATTCAAAGTATATGCACACATACAGTTTCTGTTTCACCCACCCAGACTGTTCTCCTTCCACCCATCCTTGCTCCATCATTCACCCAGCCATGCACCATACCATATTCTTTCCTTCCCAGCCACCTCGGGGACCAAGCAAACACATATCATTCTTCTTTGCCAGTCATCATTACATTTCTTGTCCTTCCACACTTACTTACACCCTTCTTTCGCTTTTCGTTCACCCCATCCATCAAGTTCATCTCAGATCTGATTGGGATTCTTCTCGCCAAAAACTTCACAGCTAAGTCGAAGTACATTTAGAGGAGGCTACTACCTGGTTTATTTATAATACACCCGTGCAGAAAGCACACTCTGCAGTCTTCAATCTCAATAAGTAAGGAATATATAGCTCACCTCTGCCCGCCACCACCGTGTCATCCCCCACAGAATTGTCCGGCATTTCCACCGCCTCCTCCCCAGAGTTGTCCTCGTCCAATGCCACCACCACCTCCGCGCTGGCCCCGCCTCCAGATGTTCCACCTACAAAGTAAATTTAATAATGTTAGAATACACCACTCACTACTATATAATATTTGGTGTAGGAGGAAGAAAGAAATGTGAAAAAAACAGTATACAATTTAATATTTTGTGACTGTCTACTCTAAAGTAAAAATGTCCCTTTTTCCAGGGAAGGCTGTTGTCTTGCTGCACTTTTTGGCACAACTGATGAATGCTTGCTTTTTATTTTTAACACGCACCACTTTTTCTCCTAACAGACAGAAGCTTGACTTCTAAAAACACGAGCAGGATCAAGTTCAAACCAGGTGAGAGCTCGGCTCGACCACAAGAAATGTGTCCAATTAATTGTCAGCACTAAGCACTTTTCCATTTTCAGTTAAACATTTACTTTTATGACAAACTTGATTTTAATAAATGTGTTTACTTTTAATAAAGCTTTTAAACTTAAATAGACTCTGTGGTTTTTGGTCCTCCAGACTAGAATGGATGAGCTAAAGGTTTTGCAATTTTTGCAAGCATGAGTCCGTGCCTCTGACATCATTGGTGATCAATCATCGGTGACTTTGGGAGCTAAATTACTCTGCCACACTATCTAGTCAGTAAGGAGATTGGGGGTTCAAATACAAAGTCTGTTATCACTGAGGTATGTGGAAAGTCTAACAGCACCTATTATAATTGATAAGCTAAGCAATGCATTATTTAGTGTCCATAGTTCTGTTTGTGCAGATTTGTCCCTCCAACAGTAGTAGAATGGATTGTCCTCCTATCCAAACCAAAAGTAAAGTAGCATCTTATTCTTTCTTGGTGGTCATTCACCTTTTTATTGTTGGCAATTGTCAAATCATAAACATTTAGAAGACTTGAAAAGACATTATGGACAATCCCAGAGGACTGCACTCAGTGCATAGAGCTTTTGCTGACTAGAATGGGAGTCCAATGGAATTGCCAAATGTGCAATCTTAGTTAGCTACACAGACAGACTAATAAGAATAATCTAGTAATACCACACGGAGTCATAGTCGAGGCAGGATAAGAATTTAGATCCAGTCTACAAGAAGATCAAAGACGATTTAGAAAAAATCGAATGAGGAACGCTGGGAAAAAATAAGTACTCTATATTAAAATTAAAACTTACTGGGGCCAGCAAAGGAGCCCTCGCCTGCCCGATCCTGGCCTGCATCCTGAACAGCACCCTCCTCCTCCTCCTCCTGTGTCCTCCTCTTGCCCCTGGGGGAAGCTGATGTACAACATGAAAGAAAGAAAAACAGAAAACATGGATGATATTTGTCAACCAAATCAAACATTTCAAAAGAACTAACAAAATATTTTGGCGAAATAGCAAATATACAACTATTCCACTGGATATATTATTGACCAATCTCATGTGGTCTACTACGTTATTAGTATTGCTTGATTTGCGGACCGTCGAATTGGAAACTTCTTATGTAACTCACTAAACAAAGTACTAAAAAGGTTTGCCTAGGATTGGCAGGCAGCAGTCCGCAGCACGGGAAGTGACAGCCAAAGTCCATCGTGATTGCAGATCAGCGACAACACTAAAGTTTCCTACTACATTAATCAGTCATTAAAATACTCAAACTATCAATCCACCACCACTATTTCTTCTTATCGCCATGTGTACAAAGGAAGGACTGGACTTGAGTCTGTAGGGGCTGATTTAGAAGCCCCTTGCGGCTCTTTTGCTCCATTGTTGCATGACTTTTGTGACGCAGCGGCAGCACAAAAGAGGCACAATGGTGCGGCGTATATTAACAACGTGACGCATATGGGACATGCATCACGTTGTAAAGCCCTGCGCCATCAGGGGGCGTTCCGGCGCAAGGGAGGGCGTTCCTGCGCAGGACGCATCCTAAAAGTGGCTGAGGGAAATCTACGACAAGATTTCAATCACTCACTTTAACGACAATGATCCGTGACTCAAACCCTACGCCTGCTTGAAGCAGACGTACAGCTTGACGCAGCATTGGGGCGATAGGGCACCCCAGAGCCATGATGGAGCTGCGCCATTGTTGCGACGCAACTCCAGCAATGCGCCGCCTTTACGGCACAGATGCGTAATGCTTTGGTGACGTTTTGGGCCCATGGTGCGCTGCATTGTAAATACGGCGCACCCTGGGTGATGGTGGCGTGGCACACAATTACTGGTGCATCCCTGCTACTTTGCAGGGATGCACCGGTAATTAAAAATCTGAACCTTAGTGTGTAGCATTACGCAGTTCTTTAAACTACACTCATACATAATTTCACAGGCCAATGAAATGAACACAAAATCGAAAACAAATAAGCATAGTAGCAACACTACTGAGAAGGAGAGCAGTGCACCTGAAATGCACAGAAGATTTTGAAATATAATTTACCTACAATGTAATGAGCAGCATTATTGCTCATGGTAAAAAACAAACATTTTTAACATAATAACACAGCAGGAGAAAACAGAGTAGTAAAGAAATAGCTACTACTACTCACCAAGCCCGGGGATCTCAAGGCCAAGCAGGTCGAGCAGATCTCGGTCACGGGTCAGGACATCCGTCCAGCGGTGGGTGGCCTGGTTGTAGGTGTGCCAGACCCGAGAGTGGTGGTACATGGCCCGGCACACCTTATCCCACCGCTTCCGGCGCTCCCGGATCCTGTACCCGACACCGATCCTGCCGCCTGCCATGATGGTCCTGGGGAGGCGGCGCTGAACATAAAAAATGAGTGCGCCCACCTCCTCCGGGCTAAAGATCTCCCTGGGTACGACCTGCTCCCCCCTCAAACGCCCGCACGGGAGCCGGGCACGGGGTGCAGGACCCTTCCCCTTCTCGGGATGCTTCCCGGCTCCCTTCACCATGGTCTGGGCGGAAAGGAATAAAGAAAATCAAATAGGGAAGAGAAGAAAAGAAAAGAGTTTAAAAAAGTAGTTTAAAATTAACCAAAAGTAGCAGTAAACACAAAAATATAGGGCTAGAAAAATAGAGGGATAGATAATAAGTAAAATAGATAAAAAAAAACTTCAAACAAGCAAAGGATGGCAGAGATTTAGAGAGGATACAAAGAGCATGCCCAGAACCATAGCAATGAATGAGAAACAAGAGGGCCGCGCCCGTTCACGACCGCGCGGGTAAGTTCGCGCGAGATTTTTCTCGCGAACACTCGCAAAATTGTACTGGCGAGCTGCACACTTTGCGAGATTACACTTCGCGCCCGGAAACGGAAATACGTCATGCAAACAAGATGGCCGCGCCCTTGAACGACCGCGAGGGTAACTTCGCGCCTTGCGCTACAAGCGGCTCGTGAAAACGCACAAAACCTTGCGAACTAACACGCCGCAAAAAAACAAATCGCATATTCGCACGAATTCGCGGCTTCCGAATCCGATCTCGCGCGTGTTCGCGCCCCGCGAATCCCGGGAAATTGCAGAAAAACGAGTTTTGCAAAACTGAAAGCACTCGGCAGGTGCAAGAGTTCAAACTCATCATTAGTAACCATTCCCTGTAGTGCTTCCTGACTGGGGCCCCTGCAGAGTTCAGTTGCTAGTTGCAACAATTGTATGACCAGGCCCGGACTGGCCGTTTAGGGCACCGGGCAATTCCCCGGTGGGCCGCTTGGTTGGAGGCCGGTTTTGGGCCCCTGGGGCCGTTTTTGTTACAGGGCCGTTATAAACGGCCCTGTAACAAAAACGGCCGAAAACCGGCCCTGTCACAGAGCGCGGTCGCACCTCTCCCCCCTCCCGTCTCCTCCCGGAGGGGTGGGGGAGGGGGGCCGGCCGAGCACTTTGCCAGGGCCGGTTCTGGTTCCCAGTCCAGCCCTGTGTATGACCCTGCTCTGACCCTCACAGCAGGCTCATCGAATAGCTACAAGTAGGCCACAAAGGTCCTGGAAAAAAAATTTGCACTGCAACAGAAAGCAAATTACTGATAAGGAAGCAGGTGCCAGACCTGGAATTTTAAAACAGTGACACATTAATAAACTAACCCCAAATTAATTCATGTCAGTTGAAGCAGGGCAGGTGTGCTTGCTTTTCCCCCCCATAATCTACAGTGATGATGAACCAGAGGGTGGCATTGATGTAAAAGAGGGTGGCATGGGTGAAACAGAGGGTGGCAGTGGTGAAACAGAGGGTGCTGGGAACCTGTGATGATGAACCAGACGTAGAAACAACATAGTCGCGACCGTTGCGAGCCGACAAGTAAGTTCGCAATTGCGAACTAGTACCAAACCCTCGCGAACTGGCAGAAACCCTTGCGAACACCAGAAAAAAATCCGCAAATTTGCGAGAATTCGCGGATTTTGCGGATTGCGAGTTCGCAAATTCGCAAAATTCGCGAACGCCAGATTCGCAAAATTCGCCCATGCTTATAAGGCTCCAAGGGATGATTATTTGCCGTTTGAGTTTAAAAATACCTTCAAGACCCTTATATTACTGCTATTAAGCGAGGTCATACATCAGATTGGGATCTGCATTGAGGTTCCTTATGCCTGGCCTAGTTTCGAGCCAGCAACACAGGTTTATAACAAGCAGAGACGCCACAGCCTAGGTCAATACAGCTATCACTGCTTTCGATAGAGCCAAAAAGACAGCACTTAACATAGGGTTGGTGTTACTAGATGCTGAGGAAGCATTTGACCGAGTGGTATGGGACGGTTTTTGGGCCGCACTAATGGCTAATGGTTTGGATGGTTTATATAGCAAATGGGTCCTTGTACTATATATTAACCCACAGGCCAAATTAATATATACCAACCTGCGCTCTGCCCATTTTCAGATACACCGTGGTACTTGGCAGGGTGTCCTCTCTCCCCATTGCTATTTGCATTGTATATCGAGCCATTTATTTGATCACTTAATCTTAACACTCACATCCTTCCAATTAGCCTTGGGTCACATGAATTAAAAGTCACCATCTTTGCTGACGACATAGCAGTTTTCTCTTCTAACCCGGCGAAGGCACTTGACTCAATTCAAGAGGAGACGGGAATATTTGGTAGTTTCTCCGGTTACAAATTTATCGCTCATGAAACCCAAGTTCTTCTTAACTTTCATCCTGCTGTACCAATAATAGGAGGCTGCATGACTACAACTTACCTTGGGGTGTGCATTTCCCCACGGGTTGAACAGATAGAGAGGCTTAACTATGAGCCACTGTTACAGAATATGGCTGTTTACAACGCATGCAAATACATCATATGCCTGTACACCGCGCTAATTACAATGAATGCGTTGTTACCATGCGTACCAGTACATCGCAAGTCATTACAACAACTTGATGTAGGTATGCGCAGGACTTAGGAATAGTATTATTTACTAGTCCTACTCCAGTTTGTGCAACAGCAGGGAAGGCGTTGGATTGAATATCCAACACCAGTGCTCCCGCTACAGCAAGTCGTTGTAACAACTTGCGATGTAATGGTACGTGTGGTAACAACGAGGTTGATGTAATGACCGCGTTGTAAAGGAACTGTGTTGTGGAGACAGTGTTGTAAACACTGTTTCTCCTGTTGCAGTCTGTCATTAAAAGATTAAAAAATTGGAATAAACTTCCAATTACTATAATTGGCAGATGTAATATTATCAAAATGACCATCTTACCTAAGTTTGTATATTTATTTTGTGCTATTCCTTTACTCATTCCTAATTTTTATTTTCAGAAACTAAAAGGTGCGATAAATAGTTTTGTATGCGGATATAAGCAAGCACATTGTGCTATTCGATCACTTAAGTTTCCCTACAAACAAGGAGGGCTCCAACTTCCTGATTTAAAAATATATTACTGGGCCCCATCCGAAATCTTTTGTCCAGAAAGAACCACCACTTTTTTTTTTACTTGCACTTGGATCGTATAGTAATATGTTTCTGCATAAAATTAATGACCCGAACTATTTTACAAGAGTTCGATTCAAGACGATTAGAGATATAGTACGCAAATGGCATGACATCTTAAATCCCTGTTCGCTGTCCTCGAACGACTTATGGTGCAACTCCAATCTTCCTCTTTGGGACAACCGTATCATCTCGTAAGTATTTCATGATGTTGTTGGCCGACGCTGGGCAGGATATGGTATTAAACGGTTTGGCAACTGTATGATCTTAATGTCTTCCGAACTTTTTTTTTTAACAACAAATTTTCTTTGGTTAATTTGTAATATGTTGGGGTAAAAGCCCCTCCAGGACATGGACAGCGAGAGGATATTTTGCTCTTAAACCCATATTTCTGACTTGTAACTAAAGACGGATTATGTGGAAGTTGACCAACTTTCACTAACTGCGCGCTAAGATTTAACTTGAAACTTTAAATTGTTTCTTCTCTTGTTTCAACAGTTATTAACAAAAGTTCATGACTCCATTGTTTTCATTTCCATTTTTAGTCTTTTATTGATTAAGGATTTTTTCTTAATTCATTTGTGGAGCATATAACATTCAATATCTTTGAGTCATCAAATGTACATCCATTCTAACTCTGCCCAATGCATTTCGGGTCAGAACAAGTGACCCTTCGTCAGGGGCCTGTGGAGAAACAAATACAGGACCTTAGCCTTCGTCCTAATATGAAATCAAATTACGTGCATATATACACAAACATGTAAATAAACTAAAAATACTGGTACATCATAGATTACAACTTTCTGTAACATTTCTGAAATTGTACTAGTGGAGCAATGGGTGCAGCAGAGTAGCAAGACTTTAACGAAAAAAGGGTGAGTGCAGTACAGAGTGAAAATGTCGAGAGAAGGCTCACGAAGAGTCGTAATCGTCCGTGAAGGGTCGAGGAGCACTTACGTGAGTTGGGTGAAACGCGGTGATCACTCTTCGTGTTGGGCGAATGCTGCGGTAGGATTGCTCGATACCGGGCGGGATAGAGGAGTTACTCGCGGTCATGTTTTAAAGGGCTCACAAAGTTCCGATCACGTGAGTGAGTTAACTATGGAAGTCGAAGAAAGACTTCTCGAGAGAATCACGTACTAAGAGTCAGCATCAGGGAAAAAATCCAAATATATATCTGGAAAGATAACGGTGCATTAATGAACTGTCGTGCAGTAAATAACATATTAAAAAGGCTTATAATATGAAAATGACCCGCTGTGGGATTGCCGGACGGGCAGTAAAAATAAAGAAAGGTCTGCGCGTAGGGTAAGGGATAAGAGATGAAAGAAAGAACAGATATAAAGTGTAAGAGAACATGATAGTGTGGATGAGAAAACATCACTAATGACTATGCATTCCATTAAGATCATGGAGAGTGATAATGTAATTAGTAAATAATGATTAATAAAACATCAACAGTAATACAAGTTTAAACACAATTGAAAACGCCAGGATGGTCATCTATCATGTAGATCATTTAATGTCGATAATTTCAGGGAGGGGGGATTTAGAATAGTCCTTAAGGATGCCATTTATAGGAAACATGAATATTCAATCCGGTCATTCATTCCGGATGGCTGAAGACTATTCAATTTTTTGATCCAAAAGAATTCGGCCCTTAGTCTTTGTTTTGTGGGGTCCATATCGCTGCGTTGTGGTATGGTCTCCAATACCGTAAATCTCAGTTGGGAGATTTGGTGGTTTGCTTCATGCCAGTGATTAGCTACAGTAGATTTCTGATTGTGGAGTCGAATGTTAGATTTGTGTTCTGTTATCCGTATTTTGATTTTCCTTTCCGTTTGGCCTACATATATCTTGCCACATGGGCATTTGATGGCATAGATGGTATTGGTTGTGTCACAAGTACTGGTGTGTTTTAAATCAATTTCATAGCCTTGAGTTGGGTGTCTTAATTTATTGCCCACTATAACGTTGTTACAGTGGGTGCAGTTAAAGCATTTACACATTCCTTTGAATTTGGATTTTTCCGTTTTGTTAGATGCGGTGGTTAGAATTTCTTTCAAGTTTTTTGATCTTTGGAACGCGAATGTAATTTTGTCGTCATACAGATCCTTTAAGTCTGGTTCCATTTTTATTAGGTTCCAATGGGAATTGATGATCTTTTTGATTTTCATGGCTTCAGTAGAGTATTTAAGAACACATACTGTTTTTTGTTCTGTTGTGTTAGACTTAGGTATGAAAAGTTTTTCTCTTGGGATAGTGTTAATTCTTTTCATAGATTCATCCAGTACAGTGGTGGGATTCCCTCTTTTAAGGTATTTGTTGATTTGATCTTTCATAGAGATTTCCAGCTGTTGTGAATCTGATGTAATGCGTTTCAACCTTATAAGTTGTGATATAGGTAGATGTTTTTTCAAGGTGATGGGGTGGAAACTTTGAAAATGTAGGCTTGAGTTCCTATCGGTAGGTTTTATGTGGACTTGAGTGGAGAAGTGAAAGTTTATTTACATAGTTAACTCACTCACGTGATCGGAACTTTGTGAGCCCTTTAAAACATGACCGCGAGTAACTCCTCTATCCCGCCCGGTATCGAGCAATCCTACCGCAGCATTCGCCCAACACGAAGAGTGATCACCGCGTTTCACCCAACTCACGTAAGTGCTCCTCGACCCTTCACGGACGATTACGACTCTTCGTGAGCCTTCTCTCGACATTTTCACTCTGTACTGCACTCACCCTTTTTTCGTTAAAGTCTTGCTACTCCGCTGCACCCATTGCTCCACTAGTACAATTTCAGAAATGTTACAGAAAGTTGTAATCTATGATGTACCAGTATTTTTAGTTTATTTACATGTTTGTGTATATATGCACGTAATTTGATTTTATATTAGGACGAAGGCTAAGGTCCTGTATTTGTTTCTCCACAGGCCCCTGACGAAGGGTCACTTGTTCTGACCCGAAATGCATTGGGCAGAGTTAGAATGGATGTACATTTGATGACTCAAAGATATTGAATGTTATATGCTCCACAAATGAATTAAGAAAAAATCCTTAATCAATAAAAGACTAAAAATGGAAATGAAAACAATGGAGTCATGAACTTTTGTTAATAACTGTTGAAACAAGAGAAGAAACAATTTAAAGTTTCAAGTTAAATCTTAGCGCGCAGTTAGTGAAAGTTGGTCAACTTTCACATAATCCGTCTACATTAAAAGACACAAATAGGCATCGTGTAACAACGTGTAGCGCTAACCCAAGAAGCACAAGTATCCAAAGGAAAACTGTTGAAAAGTGTGCACAGAGATCAAAAACTTTTTTGTATCTTGGACTCACTGCCTAAACTTCTCTCTGTAGCACCTACCATTAATTTTGAAAATGCAACTCGATGAAATAGCTCAAATAACAACCAACAAAGCAGAAACATTGGCATTTACGCCTGAAGCCGCAAAAGACATTTACGGACTGATACAGGAGACCAGAGCCTTCACACCGCAGATTTCAACGGTAACACAATTACCACGCCAATTTGAATACATATCCAAAAAGGAGATTAACCAAAGGCTCCACGCCACAACACTGATCCACTATCACAAGCACCAAAGAATTCCTCGGGGACTACGGATAACCCTTAAACCGATGCTATGTAAAAACAATAAAAAATTCATCGAAAGATGGTATCAAATCCTAAACAAATGCTCCCTAGATTTAATCTTATTAATAATTGAAGAATTATCAAAAGTTTTAAAAGAACTAGAGGAGGAATTGGAAGGCATAAAAAGAGAACTGAACAAACAGGAAGATTTACAACAACTATTAGAGGATATCAACAAAAAACTTGAAAGATACACCAAAGAGGTAAATGACCGAAAGATTCGAAAATATCGACGTGATACGATCGATTATAAATTAGAAGAGGTGTACACGTGGGCTGAAATTTATAATCAACGAAAATGGCAGCAACCACAAGCGCAACCAAAATCAAATGTGGGCTCATCCCAAGAAAGCGTAGTATCAGAATCGGACATCGCAAAAACAAGAGAACCAATATTGAAAACATCAATCCCATCCACCTCAAAACCAGTGGATTCACAAAAAACTCAAACTCAAGTTCAAAAACCGGCTTTTTTAGATGTAAGCCCAGCAGCGAACGAAACACCACAAGCTACAAAACAAGGAGAGGTAAAAGAAACGGAAGAGGAAAGAATAAAAAGAGTCACCAGGAGCCAAACGAAAGTGACTTAGTCATTAACATCTCCAAGAAACAACTCAATGAAACTGAAATTAAAATCCTAAACAAAGGTACTTCGTTTGTCCCAACTTACCAATCCAATTCAGCTGAAACAGAAATAGCCCTCTTCAAATTCTTCAGGAACCTAAAACTACGCTACTTCTTCAAAAATAATGAGAACATACCACTTCAAGAACCTGAGAGTCAAACCAAAGAATTTAAACCTAAAAGTACATTTTGCGCTCCTATCACCCACAAAACCATTGAAGCCTTTGAACGATCAATATTAACAGATTTACAAAAAATCAAATTTGCCAAACCAAAGAGAACGAATCTATCACCTTATGAATGGAATATCCTAAAAAATTTAAGCCAAAAAGAAGAACTAACCTTCCAAAGAGCTGACAAAGGGGGAGCCCTAATAGTAATGGACACTAACTTTTACCTTGAAAGCGTAAATACGCACGTGAAAGACACTAACGTATACATGCCACTTGATACAGATCCGACTGATGAATATAAGAACATACTGCAACAAATAATAAACAAAGCACTCGACATGAAAATAATCAGCAAAAAGGCCCATCAATTTTTGGAAACAAAATACCCAAGACGACCCAAACTATACATGTTACCAAAAATCCACAAGGATAAGAAAAACCCACCATTCAGACCAATAGTCTCTGCTTGCGGCTCAATCTCCGAACCGTTAGGGAAATATATCGACTGGTTTCTTCAACCCATCGTTCAAGAAGGCAATACATACATAAAGGACACGACCGATTTCCTCAAAATACTCAACGAAGTGACCCTGTTACCTGGAAAAGAATATTGGTTATGTACAATAGACGTGACCTCACTCTATACCTCGATCCCCCATAACAAAGGAATGGAAGCCCTGGAATGGAGCTTACTCAGAAGAAACGAGATGGAAGAAAACCAAAAAATTTTCCTTTCGGAATTAATGCAATTCGCCTTATTCCACAGTTATTTTGAATGGCAACAGAGTTTCTATAACCAAAGCAACGGAACATCTATGGGCTTTGGGGGAGCCCCAGCATACGCATGTATCTTCATGTCCAAATTTGAGACAGATTTCATTCTCAACAATCCAGATTGGAGGAACAATCTAATTGTATTCAGAAGATACATAGACGATATTTTCCTCTTATGGCAAGGCAACAAAATGACACTTGAAAACAACATCAGTATCATCAACACCAGAAATGAAAGAATTAAATTTACACACACCATTAATCAGGAATCCATTGTTTTTTTGGATGTAAAAGTTAAGATGACTGACTTTCACTTCTCCACTCAAGTCCACATAAAACCTACCGATAGGAACTCAAGCCTACATTTTCAAAGTTTCCACCCCATCACCTTGAAAAAACATCTACCTATATCACAACTTATAAGGTTGAAACGCATTACATCAGATTCACAACAGCTGGAAATCTCTATGAAAGATCAAATCAACAAATACCTTAAAAGAGGGTATCCCACCACTGTACTGGATGAATCTATGAAAAGAATTAACACTATCCCAAGAGAAAAACTTTTCATACCTAAGTCTAACACAACAGAACAAAAAACAGTATGTGTTCTTAAATACTCTACTGAAGCCATGAAAATCAAAAAGATCATCAATTCCCATTGGAACCTAATAAAAATGGAACCAGACTTAAAGGATCTGTATGACGACAAAATTACATTCGCGTTCCAAAGATCAAAAAACTTGAAAGAAATTCTAACCACCGCATCTAACAAAACGGAAAAATCCAAATTCAAAGGAATGTGTAAATGCTTTAACTGCACCCACTGTAACAACGTTATAGTGGGCAATAAATTAAGACACCCAACTCAAGGCTATGAAATTGATTTAAAACACACCAGTACTTGTGACACAACCAATACCATCTATGCCATCAAATGCCCATGTGGCAAGATATATGTAGGCCAAACGGAAAGGAAAATCAAAATACGGATAACAGAACACAAATCTAACATTCGACTCCACAATCAGAAATCTACTGTAGCTAATCACTGGCATGAAGCAAACCACCAAATCTCCCAACTGAGATTTACGGTATTGGAGACCATACCACAACGCAGCGATATGGACCCCACAAAACAAAGACTAAGGGCCGAATTCTTTTGGATCAAAAAATTGAATAGTCTTCAGCCATCCGGAATGAATGACCGGATTGAATATTCATGTTTCCTATAAATGGCATCCTTAAGGACTATTCTAAATCCCCCCTCCCTGAAATTATCGACATTAAATGATCTACATGATAGATGACCATCCTGGCGTTTTCAATTGTGTTTAAACTTGTATTACTGTTGATGTTTTATTAATCATTATTTACTAATTACATTATCACTCTCCATGATCTTAATGGAATGCATAGTCATTAGTGATGTTTTCTCATCCACACTATCATGTTCTCTTACACTTTATATCTGTTCTTTCTTTCATCTCTTATCCCTTACCCTACGCGCAGTCCTTTCTTTATTTTTACTGCCCGTCCGGCAATCCCACAGCGGGTCATTTTCATATTATAAGCCTTTTTAATATGTTATTTACTGCACGACAGTTCATTAAATGCACCGTTATCTTTCCAGATATATATTTGGATTTTTTCCCTGATGCTGACTCTTAGTACGTGATTCTCTCGAGAAGTCTTTCTTCGACTTCCATAGTTAACTCACTCACGTGATCGGAACTTTGTGAGCCCTTTAAAACATGACCGCGAGTAACTCCTCTATCCCGCCCGGTATCGAGCAATCCTACCGCAGCATTCGCCCAACACGAAGAGTGATCACCGCGTTTCACCCAACTCACGTAAGTGCTCCTCGACCCTTCACGGACGATTACGACTCTTCGTGAGCCTTCTCTCGACATTTTCACTCTGTACTGCACTCACCCTTTTTTCGTTAAAGTCTTGCTACTCCGCTGCACCCATTGCTCCACTAGTACAATTTCAGAAATGTTACAGAAAGTTGTAATCTATGATGTACCAGTATTTTTAGTTTATTTACATGTTTGTGTATATATGCACGTAATTTGATTTCATATTAGGACGAAGGCTAAGGTCCTGTATTTGTTTCTCCACAGGCCCCTGACGAAGGGTCACTTGTTCTGACCCGAAATGCATTGGGCAGAGTTAGAATGGATGTACATTTGATGACTCAAAGATATTGAATGTTATATGCTCCACAAATGAATTAAGAAAAAATCCTTAATCAATAAAAGACTAAAAATGGAAATGAAAACAATGGAGTCATGAACTTTTGTTAATAACTGTTGAAACAAGAGAAGAAACAATTTAAAGTTTCAAGTTAAATCTTAGCGCGCAGTTAGTGAAAGTTGGTCAACTTCCACATAATCCGTCTACATTAAAAGACACGAATAGGCATCGTGTAACAACGTGTAGCGCTAACCCAAGAAGCACAAGTATCCAAAGGAAAACTGTTGAAAAGTGTGCACAGAGATCAAAAACTTTTTTGACTTGTAACTAAAGCCACCAAACATGCAGTTTCGGATCTCCACATCTGTGCATATGGTGCGTCACTCACAACATACATTATGAAACATGGCAGTCCAACCTTCTTAAGACATACATTGGGAATAATGAAACTCAAGAAAAACAGAGGAATCCTCAGGGGTCTACATTGGGCAAAGGGGGAAGGTCAATTCCACAATAGTCTGCCCATCGAGTCCATATCTTGTGATGTTTTGCAGGGCACCCTCAGGCATCAAAAACAGCAATCTCAGCCCCCATACATTTATCTAGCTCAGTTTTTCATTTACCCAGAGTCGGGTAGATGTTGCCTTCCACATTTGCGCTATGCCCCTCTTGGCTATGGTGAGATCCAAAAACAATAAGTGCTGTTTGTACTGATTCCCCCCAATGTCATCGGTCGAGTGTAACAGGAAGAGTCATGGATCAAGTGGGATGTCCCATAACAGCACCTCATTGAAGCATGATCTGATCCTACACCGAAAAGGCTGTAATGCTGAGCAGCTCCAAACTGTGTGTAGGAATGTCACCTCCCCCCTGTCACACCTCAGACATGTGGGGGATTGGATAACACCCATCCACCATAGTCGAACCCTTGTAAAGTATACTTGAATTGGATGAGCCGATAGCGCATGGAAACCACTGCGCCCCTTGGGCTAGCGATAGCTGCGGCCCAGTCGTCATCTGTCAGTTCTGGCACATCGCCTGCCATGCAAGTCGTGTCTTGTCTAGGGTGGTAGGCGAATGGGTCATCAGTGTCTGATATATTTGTTTGATCTTGTGAAGAACAAGATCCCCCATAAGCAATCGGCCCTCTAGGGACTGAAACTCGGGGAGGATCTCTAATGTACGGGTCTGAGGGGTAAGTGCATGTCGAAGTTGGAGAAATTTGTAAAACTGCGATTTGTGCAAATCAAAATCTGTCTGTAATTGTTGAAATTACTTCATTATGGTACTGCGTAAAACATCCCAGAGGGTCAAAATCCTCACGCAATCCCACCCCTCGAACCCCTTCAAGGTCGTCACTGAGCGGAGATATGTGCCCTGCCACAAGGGAGTCAGTTGGGTAAGTGCCCCCTGCCAGCCCATCTGTCGGGTCTTAGCCCGCCATAGCTGTATCATCACCCTGCCTGCTGGCGGCAAGTGCTCCAGACAAGCGTAGCTGTATAACAAGTGAAGGAGAGGGACCTGGCCCATTGAAGCATGTTCAGCCGAATAAGCTGGATTTGTGGGGGAATTATACCACCATTCGTTTAATAACAGGATGTGAGACGCTACATAATAGGCATATATATCTGCTGCTGCAATCCCTCCACAATACATGGATTGCCTACAGTATGCGGACACTTTCGCAGAGCGCTCATATAGGGAGAGAGGGAGAGAAGACCATATGGCAGTTTCCCTGTTGAGGCCCGCTAGTAGTGGAGTAATATTGCGCGCCCAGGAGACTTTTGTAAACGGGGAGACATAAATACAGAGATATTTGAAGCCATCCGTCGCCCGGGAAAGTCGTTAAGCCCAGGCATCACGACGTTGATGTCCGCACACCGGGAATAGTATAGATTTGGCTGGGTTAGCGTGAAGGCCCGCAGTCCCCCCAAACACCCTGAGGATTTCCAGTATACGAGGTCCAGAAAATCAGGGATCCGTCATGTAAAAGAGGGCATCGTCTGCGTGTGATGGTATACAGTCTGAAAGAGACTGGGACCAATCGAAAACCCGAAGGACTGGGCCGCTCCTGAGCCACGCCACTAGAGGCTCGATTGCAAAAGCAGACAATAATGGGGACAGGGGACAGCCCTGACGACTGTCCCTCTGAATAGAGAAAGGCCAGGAGCAGTGTCCTGCAATACGGAACGATGCCGTAATTTCCGTGTATAGCAGGCATGCATATGCCAAGAAACGGGGCCCAAAGTTCATCACCTCGAGTAGCTGAAATAAATACACTCTGCTCAAAGAGTCGAGGGCCGCCGCCATAGCATTATGGACTCGCCGAATATTATGACAGGTGGCCCTGTGCGGCATGAAGCCCGACTGATCGGGGTGGATAAGGTTAGTGATACAGCTACGCAGGCGATCCGCTAATACTTTCCCCAACAGTTTAGGTTCAAAGTTTATAGGGGAGATGGGTTGGTAAGAGGAGGGGTCATCTGAGGTCAGCCGGGCTTAAGCAATAGCACAATTTCTGCGAGCCACTAATCCCGAGGCGGAATAGCGAGTTCTGTGGCCTCCTGGATAGTAGCCAGCTGATCAGGCCCCAAATTGTGTACGCTCGGCTTCAGGAATTCAATATAGAAACCCACTAGGCCTGGGAGTGCAACCAGGATGAAGCGCGTTGAGGGCCCCGGTCAGCTCATCTACCGTAATAGGGGCTTCTAGTTGTTCGCGGAGACGATCAGGTAGTCGTCGGGCGGGATGTCCACTAGAAATTCGACTATAAGTTTAGTTGAAATCTGTTCCTGCCGTGTATAGAGGGCTGCGAAGGGCCTTGCAAATTCTTCAGCTACACCCTGCGGTGTTGTGTGAAAAGACCCATCCATGCCACGAATAGCGGGTGCAACCGCTGGGGACGCATCTGCCTGGCAGAGTCTATGGAGCACTTTGCTGGACTTATTGCTCCATTGATAAATCCGGTGCTGTGACGCCTCCCAGATCTCCTTAGCTTCACCCATAAGATACTGCCTAAGATCCTGTTGCGCCGGCAGCAGGTTCAGTTGAATAATAGGGCCGGGACCTATATTAAGCTGGGAGGCCCATGTCACTTGATGGGACTTCCCACAAAATAGTCAGAGAGGGGGCAGTGGGGCTGTTATCCTCCAAATATGTAGTGACCACTTTGTGGAGCATATCCTGGTATGCAGGTCCTGCAGGTGCCAAGGGGACAAATGCCGCCAAACGGGGGGTTTCCAGGAGCGGGTGTGAAACTGTAGAGTAACTGGTAAGTGGTCGGATAGCCCGCAGGGCAGATGAGTCACATGGGAGAATCTATGAAGTTACACATGGGGAACAAAAAAATAATCTAATCGCGATTGTGACCCATGCATCATGGATATATAGGTAAAGTTGTGTTCGGTGGGATGATATTCGCGCCACATGTCAGCCCATCCTAGGGTGGAGACTAGTGTATGCAGCTTAGTTGGGCCCGGTAATGGTGCACTGTCCGAGCTACGTTGTCTATCGAGTGGCCCCATGGTATAATTCCAATCGCCCACTAGCAAGGTCAAGCCCTCGGGT
This sequence comes from Lissotriton vulgaris, assembly GCF_964263255.1. Taxonomy (NCBI): domain Eukaryota; kingdom Metazoa; phylum Chordata; class Amphibia; order Caudata; family Salamandridae; genus Lissotriton; species Lissotriton vulgaris. The sequence goes on from NC_141687.1 coordinate 1,995,663,541, forward strand.
ATGTCACCCCAGGTCCCCAATAGTTTATCTATAAAGACGGTCCCAAGGGGGGGAGGTGCATGTGACAAAGATGAAGCGCCCCCCCGGGGCGGCTTTGTGTGCGATATATTGGGGACTCTGAAGTGTATAAGAATTGCCACACCCCTAGAGCCCCTAGGTAAACCCAGCATGATATACATGGTGAAAACAGGATCGGGCTATGCAAGGGGCCCTGGTACCCAATAAGTAGGTTTCCTGTAAGAGTAGGATGTCTGCCCCATATCTCTTTGCCTGCCGTTAAACTGCCCCCGTTTCACCTTATTGAGGAGACCCCTGACATTCCATGACACTACTGTTAGGTCCCCAATGGGGGTAGTATCACCTGACATCATCACCTCTTAAGATTAAAAGGAGGAGAGCACGGAGATCATTCCTAGAGTAGACTGTCTGTAGAAAACATAATAATTCTAACAAAACAAAATTTCCCTAAGACCCCACCACCCCCCACTGCCAAAAACTAGGAGTATCTGTCGCTGTGTATGGAACAGAAGGCCCACAATGAGGGGAACCCCCATACCCACACCAAAGGATCCCTACCCACCCTAGAAACATACAAAACAAAGGGCACAATAAGTCTGTGGCTTCGCAGTCCCATGGCCTTGCCCCATGCCCACCCAGCGGACACTCTTGTTATCAGAGTCCCAAACAATCTAGTCCCAAATTAACTTGTGGTTCAGTCTCTTGTAAAGCTCCGGAACGATCAGGGTGGCCACTCTGGACTTGCCGACATCCTACTTGATCCGGAGCCACGTCGCTTCTTGGACTTGTTCCGCCGAGGCAGAAGACTGCGGGAGCTGCGAGTGGAGTTCGAATCAACCACTGGTGGAGAGTTCAATCTAAGTTGAGGGCGCTCATCTGTCCATGTAAAGACGGCCTCGGGGGTGTCAAAAAAGAATGATTTGGAGTTGTAGTACACACGCATCCTGGCTGGATACATTAGCATATAATGCAGATTCAGCTCACGCAGTCTACGCTGCGCAGCGGTGAAGGATTGGTGTTGTTGCTGGACCTGGCGTGTGTAATCCAGAAACACCATGATGGAGCGAGAGTCGTGTTGAAAGCCTTCCTTGTGGGTCCTGGCATATCAGAGGATTGCGTCCCTATCGGCATAGTTAAGGATTTTGGCAATAACCGTACCCCGGAGAGGTTTTTACATCAAGGCCCAATGAGCCCGTTCCACCACAAAGGCCGAGGAGAGGCGGTCACTTGGTATGATGTCTGTGAGCCACTTGGCGATGAAACTGGTCATTGAGCCCCCCTCACATCCTTCCGGCAGGCCCACAAAGCGTAGAATATTTCGCCTAGCTCAACCCTCTGCATCTTCCACCAGTTCCTGTGACACCACCGTGAGTTTATTCACCTTTTTTTGAAGGGTGGTCACTGTATCCTTTACTGTCGAGACTCTTGTTTCAGTCTCAGTGATGCGGTCGACAGCTTTGTGGAGGTCCTGGTGTAGAAAGAAAACCTCTGACCCCAATGCACCTATCTTGGCATCCAGGGTGTCTTGGGCATGATTGATTGCTGCCAGGAGGGCTGAATTATTCGGAGCCGTGCCACCCCCATCTCCGCCCGTGGCACCCCCAGTGGGCGCTGTAAATTGATTGATGGTGCCCTGGGCCTATCCTTGCCCATCCTTGGAAGTAGACCAGGACACTGGGGAAAGGAGCACTACAGTGCAGGATTTGACGTGTGTTACGAGGCGGGCAGCTCTAGTGCAGGAGGAGATCAATAGGTTCTTCAAGTGTGCCAGTCCAGGTCACCCAGCAACACCACCGAAGCACAGAGGGCTCTCTGCCAGGTAAAGGCGTAGATGTCACATCACCTCTGTGTCGGGGCTCCACGTGCCCTGAGGCCGGTCCCTGGGAAATCCATCATCCCTATGACATAGCCTCAATGGCAGCAAGCAGCCTGTGTCGCGTTTGGGTGGTAAAGGATCTTGGAAGGGGTATCAGTTCCAACTCAGGGCCCCTTTCAGCCACTGCCAGGCAGCAGATCTCCCAGGGGGTCCCGGTGGGCCGGTGTCCCTTCACAATAGTTGCCACCTCTGGGCCTCCTCCAGCGTTGTTGTGTTGTTCTCGGTCCCGTCTCCGATATGTCCCAACAGCAAAAGAATGATTAGCACAGCTTCGGTGCTCACGTCTTGCGGCCATCGGTAGGGCCAAGCATAATGTAGTCCCCCTCTGGCAGCAGCTATCCCGTTTACAATTGGGCTGTGCTCCCCCACGTTTGACCCGGCCGGCCCTGCCGGTAGCAGGTATGAATGCGACCCTGATGGCACAATCAGATGGAGTGCGTTCGCTGTCTTGAATAGGCTGCTCCGTGTCCTCGGCCTGTGTCACTGGAAGATGGCGGCTTGTGAAGGGGGAAGGGCAGCGGATTCCCTCCACCGAGCCAGAGGCATCCCTGGTATCTTTCGTCATGGTTCCGGTAGCGGGGGCGCGTCTCCCACCCGTCTCCCACATCAAGGTGCCACACTCACTGATGGAAGGGGAGAGAGGCTCCGGTGCGCCTGCAGCAGTATCTCAAGCTGGCTCAGATATGGTCCCTGCACTCACTTCTTGAGGCCTCCAAGTGGCCCCGGTGCTCTTCGCTCAGCATACAGCCGAATCCTGATTCATTTGGAACCTGGCCAAGTCTCTCGGGCGGGTCCGGCCGGGCCCGGTGTCGCAGAGGGCATTGGCTGGATCTCAACAGTACCGGAAATTGATCGCTTGGACGATGGCAAGTGATGTAGGCTGGCCCAGTCGTGCTCCCAGCTATGCGGATGAGCAAGATGGTGGATGCGCAGGTGTGGGGGAGGGACGGCAGTGCTTCCGCTCCAGGTCTGAGCCCTGCCGTATTCTTTGCTCGAAGTCCCAGGCAGCCGCCAGTGCGTTCCGCCAGCGCCTCCCGGGTCACAGGTCTGACACCTCTCCGCAGATCCCAGCGTAGCAGCCCTGCCGGGCCACCAAGAAAGAGCCCAGTGCGTGCTTCACTGGAGCATTCCTCGCTGGGAGATCACCGCTGAAGCACGGTGACCCCAGGTAAGAGCAGATAACGACACTCCCAGGTAGCCAGGGCATCGACCATGGCAATCGTGCACTCCTCTAGAATATTGAAGGATATTAGCGGATTTTCTGCATGGGTGGACGGAGCCCGATCAGGCTACGTCCGCCATCATGGCTACCCAAGCCAAGCCCCAATGTCTTCCGAACATTTGAGAATTGACAATCTACGCATAATCTCCTCCCAACATTTTCTAAAAGTATTTACAGTTAGAAGACTATTTTCTAAGACAACAAATGAATCAAACACCGCAGAATTCTGACTTATTGGCATCCCTATTAGATACTAATCAGAAACCACGAATTAGCACTATGTATCTACAGCTCTGCCAACATAGGAGGGATAATAGTCAGTGTTAGGCCACTAAATGCTGTACATATTACTCCTGTAGAAATTGTCTCTGCTTTAGATACCGTGGATAGGACGATTCACTCTATTAATTTAAAGCTGCAACAATTTCACACTATCTGTATGCTGTATTACACTCCTTTTTTTTTTAAGTTCAAGAAAATTTTATTGAAATAAACAAAGTTGTCATTACAAAGAACAAAGTGAAATACAACATCATCAAAAAGGTCAATAAACTAGGGCATCACAATAAATAACATGAGATAATAAATGCAGGGGGAAAAAGAAAAAAGAAAAATAAAAAGTGGATGAGGCTAGAAAGTGCAAAATATACACTGGGGAGGCTTGGTAACATGGGAGAACAATGCAACTAAAAGCAGAGATGTAAAAGCTAGTGATAAATAAGGAACTAAAGGCAGCTCAGGGAGGTTTCGAAACCTCTTGCTGAGGTGGGGGCAGGTGAGAGGGACGTTTGGCGCAGACGTCCAGGTAAAGGGTGATAGGAAGCCATAACTCCTGCCGTTTTGGGGCCAAGGTGAGGGGATAAACAAATGCAGTGTCCAATCTATGGTTATAGCATACATTAAACCACCAAGCTTTGAAAGTGATATCCTTCGAATTTTTCCAATTAACAGTAACCTGTTGAAACGCAACAGCTAATAACAAGTCCACAATATGAACATTTGCTTCAACTTCGGTCCAGGAGGAAGAAAGAGAGCCAAGGAAGAGGTCAGTGAGAGAGAAGGGGATAGAAGTCTGAAAAATAGAATTGATTTGGTCCCATACTTTAGTCCAAAATGCGTGCGTAAGAGGGCATAGAAAAAGCATATAAAAAAGCGTGGCATTGGGGGCAGCACAAGACCAGCAAAGGTCCGGAGACAAGGGGAATCTTTTGTGAAGAAGAGATGGCGTGTAAAGGAGTCTATTGTATATGAAGAAGAGTGTTTGTGTGAGAGACGCAGCTCTAGAGGATTTGCGGAGCTTAATCCATATTTTATCCCATAAGGAGGTGGGCCAAGAAACGACAAGATCAGATTCCCATTGCTCTTCCACATTGGTTTTAGACCGAGGTGTGGAAGGGTTATGAAAGGAATGATAGATGGAAGAAGCGGAGGGATTGGACCGCAATTGGAGATGCAGCGGGGGAGTAGGAGGTGCAGAGGTCGCAGGAGAAGAAGAATGAGAAAGGGAATCGTATGTAAACATAACTGCAGACTTGAGTAAGAGGTATTTGCGAAAAAAGGAGGAAGGGAGAGAAAAGGTTCGGCGGAGGTCAGGGAAAGATATGAAATCAGAGCCAGTAAAGAGTTGGGAGACCCAGATTAAACCTCGTTGCCTCCAAGTTTTCCAGTAAAAAGGCTTCTGATTGATAAGAATACTAGTGTTATACCAAATAGTGGTGGCGAGAAGGTTGGGAATAGAAGAGGGAGGTAGTGGAGCAGAGGCTAAGAGTAATTTCGCAGTATATTTGTGAATGGGGGTGGATAAGAATTGGGGTTTGCGAGAGAAGGAGAGGTATTCGGCAAAGGAAAATGGAGAAAGAGAGAGTCGTTCAAGGTCCGCCCAAAGGGGAAGGGAGTCGGAAGGATCTTTAAGCCAGATGGCGGCCTGTTTCAGGAGAAAAGCGTTATGATAAGCGGGGAAATTAGGGAAATTAACCCCGCCCTCCGATTTGGGGAGACGTAGTCGAGAGAGGGACATACGCGGTTTTTTCCCCGACCATAAAAAGGAGGATAATGTAGTATTAAGTTTAGCAAAAAATTTTGCAGGAATAGCAAGAGGAATATTAGAAATGGTATAGAGGACAATTGGGGAAAGCATCATCTTAATGGTGTCGAGACGTCCCCACCAGGAAAGGTATAGGGGATGCCATCTAGAAGTGAGGTCAGTTATCTTCTGAGTACATTTAGTCAGACATAATGAAATAGTATCAGGGATAGAAGGAGTGATATGTAGACCGAGATATTTGATATGGTTCGGACTCCATTTAAAATTGGATGTTGCAAAATCAGGTTTGAAGGTGAATTTGGTGAGGGGCAAAATTTCACACTTATCATGATTAAGTTTGTAACCAGAAAGATGGGAGTAAGCAATAACTTCATCAAGGAAAGCTGGGATGGATACAGATGGGTTTGAAATAAAGAGTAGAATGTCGTCAGCGTAGGCGGCTAACTTGATTTGGGAATGAGAAAGTGGGAAGCCATGAATGTTTGGGTTTTGACGTAACTTAGATAAAAAGGGTTCTAGAGCAAGGTTAAAAAGAAAAGGGGAGAGAGGACAACCTTGTCTAACGCCTCTTCCAAGACAAAAATAAGAGGAAATCAGGCCGTTGGCACAAACCGCTGCTTTAGGGTTTGCATAAAGAAAGGATATGAGGGAAATAAAATTAGGGCCAAATCCAAACCATTTTAAGGCAGAGAAAAGAAAAGACCATTCCACTCTATCAAATGCCTTCTCTGCATCTAGGGCGATTGCGGCTAAGGAATCACTGAATCGGGACGATTTAGAAAGAACATTAAAGAGGAGTCTGGTATTGTCAGAAATGAAGCGACCCTTAACGAACCCTGACTGTTCAGGTCCAAGGAGATCTGGGAGAAAAGTGTCCAATCTAATGGCTAAGGATTTGGCATATAATTTATAATCAATGTTGACAAGTGATATTGGTCTGTAATTTTTACAGTGTTGGGCATCCTTCCCTTCCTTTGGTATAATACAAATGTAGGCATCTGAAAAAGTGCCCGAGGAGGCACCACTGATTTTGAAGGAATCGAGAAGTTGAAGTAATCTGGGTAACAGAAGAGTAGCAAAGTGTTGATAAAATTCGACAGTAAAGCCATCAGGGCCGGGGGCTTTGTCTTTCTTAAGGGAGTGGAGTGCATTATGTAATTCACGAATGTTGAGGGGAGTTTCGAGGGAGGTTAGGTCAATAGGGAAGTTAGGAGGGGGTTGAATGCTTGCAAAGAAAGTGGAAAGAGAGGCAGGAGAGGGGTGGGTGTCAGAGGAGTAAAGTTCAGAGTAGAAACGAGAGAATTCCTCCAAAATATCAGCATCTTTGTGTTGCAGGACCGAATTAACATCAAAAACAGATTCAATATTCAGTTTGTTGTGTTTAACTTTCAAATAATTAGCAAGAACTTTCCCCGCCTTATTCTTCCCACCATAAAATTTCGAACTGGATTTCAATAAGTACAGCGATGCATCATCAGTGGACTGTTTGTTATAACTCATTTTTGCATTTACAAGGGCCGTTAAGCTTTCTTGAGTATGTGAAGTGTAAAAGGAATGTTCAAGGGCTTTGATCTGAGATAAAAGGGCAGCGGTATGTTTACGAGCAAGTTTACGTTTTGTGGACACATGTCTGATAATAAAATCTCTGGCCGCAGCTTTATAGGCGTCCCAAATAGTGTGGACGGCTAGAGAGGGAGTATCATTAATGGCAAAAAATTCAGTAGTAAACTCAGTAAAGGAGGCAGTAAATTTGGGATCAAGAAGAAGGTTATTATTAAAGCGCCATCTCTTAGGTCCGGTGGATGCGGGTAAAATATCAACATTAATGAGGACTGGAGCGTGATCAGAAAATACTATGGGGCCAATCTCAGCTTGGGAAAGGGATTGGGACATATGATGAGAAAGAAAGATATAATCAATGCGGGATTGGGAATGATGGACCGGGGAATAAAATGTAAATTCTTTACTGGTCGGATTACAGATGCGCCAAGCATCAACTAGTTTGTGCTGAGAGATGGCATGTGTGAAGAGTTTGTGGGATTTGTGAGGGACAAAAAAAGAGCTGGAATGTCTATCCAAGAAGGGGTCTAAAGGCATATTACAATCGCCCGCTAATATGAAATTATCATCAATACAAGCAGTAATACGAGAGGCAAATGCATTCCAAAAAATAGGATTCCCGCCCGTAGGGGCATAAACATTAAGTAGGGAAAAAGGGACATCTCTTGAGGAAAGTTTAACAAATAGCCATCTACCTTCAGGGTCGAATTCGGAATGCAATACAGAATGAGAAAAAGACTTACGAATTAACAGGGCAACACCATTTCTTTTACCATCACCAGGAGCAGAAAAAACTTTACCCACCCAGCCTCTTTGGAGCTTGAGAGCCTCGGCATCAGATAAATGGGTTTCTTGTAAAAAGGCAATATCCACATTCAATTTAGCTAAGTGGGAGAGTATCTTTTGCCGTTTAATAGGAGAATGCAAGCCTTTAACGTTCCAAGAAATAATACGTACTGACATCAAGAATAAGGAAAAAGGAAAAGTGAAAATAGGGCATAGAAGAAAGCCTCATAAAGTGCGAAAAAGGAGAAACAGAAAACCAGTGGAGGAGAATAGAGGAGCACGTCAAAGGAATGAAAAACCAGAGAAGTAAAAGCCAAAGAAAAAAAACAGTCAGAAAGCAAGAAGACAACACACCAAAAAGAGGAGAGTATCATAGAGGAAGAAGGTAGACATAGGGGAGTCTTGAGAGAATACAGGAGATGAACCGGAGTGACTGTGGAAGAAAGAGGAACAATGCCAGAAAAAGAAGGCAGAAGAAATAAAGGAATGAAAAACAAGTAGGACAAAACTATCATCAACAGAGGGAAAAGAGGAAAAGGAGTACAATACAAAAAAGGAATCCACACAATAAAAACATGATGCAATAAAATAGGGGGGAAATACTTACACAAAATTTTGGAAAAAAGGAAGGGTCAACGACGGGACCAAATGGGAACAGAACGAAAGGAGAAAACGGGAGGTAGGTAAGACCAACCAACGAAGGGCGAACAGGTAGGGCAGCGGAAAGTCCAATCGGAGATAACAGGACGGAACGCTATGAACAATCTGTGGAAAAAGGAGAACAATAAGGTAAGATGATAAAGAGGGCCAAAGGCACAGAACAATAACGAACTGACAGATAAGAATTCAATGAATAAATAACAAGAAAGATAAACGTATAGACTCAGTGAGAGTCTCAGAACACGAAACTAAGCAAACAGGGGTGTCCAATGATCACAATGAGTAGGGAAAATCAATGCGAGCTGCAACAGAGTCAAGGTGGAAGCGAAGATGATGAGGCAGAGAACTCCATGTCGGTAGTACCACATGAATTGAGAAAACTCCGGAGTCGTATAGGATCCTCATAGGAAGTAGTCTTGTTGTTATAGGTGACTTTGAAAAGACACGGATGAAAAAGGCCATATCGAGCTCCAATGGATCGAAGAGCAGGTCTCATGTCCAGGAATGCTTTTCGGCGATCAGCAGTGGCTTTGGCGTAATCTTGAGCAAAATATAAGGTGGTGCCTGACCAGGTGATGCGAGGAAATGCTTTGGCAGCTAAGAGGACCTTCATCAAGTCCGTGTATTCAAGGAAGTACATTATGACACCTCTCGGTTTAGTAGAAGGCGTCGGAGAAGATGGGAGTCGTCCAAGCCTGTGAGCACGTTGAATGTTGAGAGAAGTGCCGTCTGGCAAGTGCAGTAGCTTGGGAATAAAGGATTGAAAGAAAGCAATAGGATCCTCCCCCTCGCTTCCCTCCTTCAGGCCGTAAAGACGTAAATTATTGCGCCTATTTCTATTTTCAAGATTCTCGACCTGTTTCTGAAGAGAGGAAATCTGAAAATCCATATGAACGACTTTAGTCGTCGTTTCCTGAAACGACGAAACCTCCTTTTCCACATTGGAAACCCTGGTGTTCATGGTCGACCAGTTATCAGTAAGCGTTTGCAGCTTTGCATTGGTGTCTTCCATAAAGGGTCTCAGAGCTCGTATTTCTTCAAGGAGCATTTCAATCGATATAGGCGAGGAGGAGTCCGAGGAGGAATTTGATGGAGAAGGGGGATTCTTTTTCAAACGTTTTGGGAGTGAGTCAGGTTTGGATGCAACCTGAGAAGAAATTGCTGCCATATCAGCTGCTACAATGTCAGTGGATGGGCTTAAAGACGTGTCGAGGCTAGCCAGCGTTGTAAATAGCTTAGAATTTTTAATAAAATTGCGCTTAGGAAGTGTGGCAGAGCGTTGCGCCATTGGGAGAGCAAAAAATGGGGCGTCGAGAATAGCACAGAGTACAGCACCACAAAATGGCCGCTCAGCTTGAGGAGGTGAACAAAATCGGAATAATAATAGCAGGTCAGCGCATAAAAAAAAAAAAGAAAGAAAGTCACCTTTGTGTAGAGAGAAGGGTATCCAGTATCATTGACACGAAAACGGCATCATAGAGGAAGTCCTTGTGAGCCAGTTGAGGTAGTTGCGGTGAAGTGCGCAACTGTGAGAAGCGCCGGCATACAAAAACAAAATGGCGGTCGCGACCCGGAGGAGCCGCGACCGAGAGGAAATTCAGGCAAGAAATGCAGCTCGTTGCAGAGGAACCGCAGAAATCAGCTTGGGCGGTGCCTGAGGCGCTCCGACATCAGGTAGTGTACTCCATTGCTCAGAAGAGGAGAGCGAACCGCCTGTAAGCCCCGACGTGGACAGGGCCGCTACCCGGTTGCTGCCATTCGCGTCGGGCGCTTAGCCACGCCCCCCCTGTATTACACTCCTGAAAAGATCGCAAAATGGGCACAAATGGCACGGGGAGATGGGGGGGTTAGGGGGGGGAGGAGGGAGAGGAGGCTCTGCCTGAAATGTGGAATGACCGCTGCTAATATTGTACACATGTTTTGCACTTGCCCCAAGCTTGATGCATTCTGGGAGAAAGTTACTCCAGTTCTTGGTAGTCGCCTTTGGGTGGATTTGTCTCCCACTACAAAAGAAACTATACTAGGTCACAAAGAGGAAGCTAACAGGGGTTTGGGATTTTTTCCCCCATCATTTTAGTGGCAGCCCGCTTCTGCATTGCAATAGCATGGATCTCGCCGAATTCCCCTGTTGCATTAGAATGGTGGACAATCATGAAGGATCTTTATGAGAGGGAGCGAGCGAGCGTTGGCTCAAAGTAGAGGTGAACCTTCACTTCAGTTTAGGATCTAAACTACCTTCTTTCCATCACTATTACTATTGCTTTTTTCTTTTCTTTTTTCTTCTTCTTGGTTCTTCTGTCTTTATGGTGGTTGCAATGAATATGTATTAACTTTTTTTTACATGATTTTGTACTTAATCTGAAGGTTTTTTCTGTACCCTTTGGCTACAAAAATTTTTTTTTTTTAAATGAAATGGATAATGTCAATAATCCCTGAACATTACCACAGCGCCCCACATATTTTGAAACTTATGAGCACATGTATTCTTTGAATTTATCCCCTTGAAATCCATGGTTCCATTAATTCCCTGTCATATCCATAAGTTGTGTTGAGGTCCTGTCAACAATTTGGCAAAGGCACGTTATGTACTGGTGTTTCCTTCCCCCATACAGTTATACACAGCAGGACCCTCTGAGATACATAAGGACCTTGCATTGAGCAAAACGATTTATTTAGCAAAGTTCATTCTGGCACAGAATTTCCAGGTGTGCAGAAAGCAGCTGTCACTCTCTGCCTACAGAGAGGATATGGATGACGAGTGTAGGAGACTGTTGTAACTCCACCCACTTTTTGGTGTACTGAGACGTCACAATGTTGCCTCTCAAATCATTTCAATTCGTTTTTTTCAACGTAATTGAGGTGCATTTCAATATTTCAATATTACTGGGCAGATTTACAAGCCCCTTGCGCCACGTTTACGCCGCCTTGCGTGACGCAACAGCGGCGTAAGTGTGGCGCATCCCTGCGAGGCATTTACAACGTGACGCATCTAGGGAGATGCGTCACGTTATAAAGCCCAGCGCCACAAAGGGGGCGTTCCAACGCAGGGTCGGCGTTCTGGCACCTGTGCGCCACGCAAAAGTGCCTGCGTGAAATCTACAAGATTTCACGCAGGCACTTCCGCAACGCTGCTACGTCAATTCCTTACGCCTGTTTGAAGCAGGCGTAAGGATGCAGCATGTTAAGTATTGGGCGGCCCTGAGAATTGCTGGAGTTGCGTCGCGCTTGCGACGCGACTCCAGCGATGCGCCGCCCTTACGTCACGAAATGCGTCACGCATCTGCCTACCCTTGCGCCACGGCACACCGCATTGTAAATGCGGCGCATCTGCCGTGACGCAAGGGTAGTTTTTCGTGACGCATTTCTTCTGGCGTATCTCTGCTGTTATGCAGAGATGCGCCAGAACTCGTAAATATGCCCCTACCTCTTTAGAAAAACCTTTTATCCTGTGCCTTAAAATGCATTGTTTTTGCCTCTATTTCTAAACATCTTCCCAGGAACACGTTAGCTCCGATCACCACATGATATTCAGGACAGACAATTACATCTGCCCACTTTTAAGTGTCACCAGCCGCCACTGCCTCAAACCGGGAATCAAGTGCCTCTTTATAACACTTGTCTAGTAGTTACTAGGCACAGCATTACAGAGCTGACTCCGGGTGGGAATGAAGTGTAGAAACTCAGAGCACAACACCATGCAATATTAACGTTCAATAAATCAATATCCAACCAGTGCTTTTTTATTAAAACAAGAGAGTTCTTTATTGCACACACAAGGAACTATAATCAAAATGTCAAATAGTAACACACTTTTAGTCAATGCTTAATTTATAAAATATGAAGCGCAGGTGCTGAAATGTCTGTCAGAGGCCACACCTACTTTTCTCTGGCTCCATCCACTGGATCCACCCACTTACGCGGAATTAGCGCTGCAAACGGAGACTTTCTGCCAACTTCGGCCGCCATTCCCCTCGCCAAGCCACGGGACACGCCCACTTGCGAGGCCACGCCCCCCGCAACAAGTATTTAAAGCGAGCTGATCTAAAAGCGTCGCATGTTAATTGTGGAACCTCCTGAGGCTCAGCCGGGAGTAGTGAAATTGATCGCAGCACTTCATTTTTAAAACTGCACTGAACTTGAATTTTAAAGCACTCACTCGCTTCCTGGCACCAGATCTTCTTGGGCAGGCACTCCACACACAGCGGAATTAGCGCTGCAACGGAGACTTTCTTCCAACTTCGGCCGCCATTCCCCTCGCCAAGCCACGGGACACGCCCACTTGTGAAGCCACGCCCCCCCGCACTCGTTCCCGTCTCCACCTATAAATATGTGCATTTACCGGAAGCGCAGCGGACGAGCGCAGCGGGCGCGACGTTTGCGTGCCGAAGGCGCGCTTAAGGCAAGCTCGTCTGCGCTCGTCCGCGCCGATACCGGGCTAAGGGCTATACCCCCTACCCGCCAGCCGCTGGACCCCAGCTACTATAATGCTGAAACTTTACACAGTCTCAGACCCCCTACTAGAGACTGTTCGGCGCACCCCTACTACGCGGAAGACATGCCACAAACTTGTCCAAAATGTAATTCGTCCCTTAAACCAAAACCGTCCCCACCTCCAACTCACGAGTATTCTATGTTTCTGCTAAATTGCAGATCCCTGCCTAAACATAGAACGGAACTTGCTCTGCTTCTTGAAGAACGCAAGCCGGACATAGCGTTTCTGACAGAAACGTGGCTTGCTTCTGATTCGGACCCTGCTCTAGCCTCCGCCCTCCCCCCAGGTTTTCAAATCATTCGACAGGACCGTCCTGTGGGGAGAGGAGGAGGCATCGCAATTATATTCAGCGACCAATTCCACTGCCGAATAATCACTGAAACCATCCCTGACTGTGAAAGCATAGCCTTCAGTATTGAACTTTCCCCCAATCTCTGCTTCTCGGGAACGCTAATTTACCGTCCCCCTGGTCCGCCTAAACAGTTCCATAACCAGCTCCCTCCTATTATGGCCGACCGTGTTAGCACTTGTGCTAACTTCACTTTGCTAGGAGATTTTAACTTTCATTTTGAGGCTGCATTAGATCATACTGTCTCCACTCTTTTAGACGACCTAGCCGCCCTGCAACTTAAGCAACACGTCAAATCGTCGACTCACGTCAAAGGCCATCTGCTGGACCCCATCTTCAGTAACTGTGCAAACTTGGTTACTGGACCTCCAATTCCCCTCCCTTGGACGGACCATTCTCTGGTGCCTTTCACCTGGACCGTTCCTAAACCCCCTCCAATTGGCCTTACGACAAGATTCGCTAGAGCCTGGCCCCGCCTTCCAATTGATGACTGGACGCTTAAACTTGCTAACAACCAACCCCCCCAGATAGAGGACCCCTGTTTAGCCAATCAGGCCTATGAAACTTGGATCACCCAAACTTTAGATGCCACCCTCCCTAAAAGCAAAATCACGCTCAAACGGCCTCAAAAATCTGCCCCCTGGTACTCAGCGGTTCTCAGGGAAAAGAAACGCCAATGTAGAAGAACAGAAAGACGTTGGCGCCTAGACTACTCCCCTGAAAGCAAAACTCTCTATCGTAACTCAATCAACGATTATAAAGCGGAGATCAAAGCCGCCCAAACCGTATATATTTCGAACAGAATCACTCTGGCCAAATCAAAACCCAAGGAAATCTTTCAGATTATAAAAAAACTTTCCAAAACCCCAACCAGCCTGTACGAAACCAAATCCATAGATCATTGCAATGATGTAGCAGAGTTCTTTCATCAAAAAGTAAACAATATTTATTCATCTTTCCCCTCCTCCACCACCGCTTCCCTCAACAATCTCAATACAACCTTAACAAATTTCACCTCTCAATCATCTCCAACCCTGACCCATTTTCCCCTTTTTGATTCGGTATCTATAGAAACCACAGCTCGGAAAGTGAAATCTGGGTCTCCGGAAGACCCAGCCCCGCCAGAGGTCTTAATGTCAGCTTCTCAGATCATTCTGCCAACAATCATGGATGTCCTCAATGCATCCATTACCTCTGGCACGGTCCCCCCGGGTTGGAAACGGGCCATGGTCCGAGCGCTGCTAAAAAAGCCCAATTTGGATCCTCTGGACTTTGGCAACTATCGGCCCATCTCCCTACTCCCCTGAGTGAGTAAAATCTTTGAGAGATTTATCAACTTTCATCTGATAAACTTCCTAGAAAGTAACCAACTACTAGACCCCACCCAGACAGGTTTCCGACCTAAACATGGAACCGAATCCGCCCTACTTATGGTCACGGAGGAATCTAGAAAAATCCTGGATCAAGGAGGATCAGTGGCAGTGATCCTCCTTGATCTCAGTGCGGCATTCGATACGGTCAGCCACAACATCTTGCTGGACCGTTTGTCTAATGTTGGAATCAAAGACAAGGCCTGGCTTTGGCTTAAGTCCTTTTTGACGGACCGTTCCTTTCAAGTCTTTGATGGGGAGTCAGTATCCTCTAGTAGACCACTAAGGTGCGGGGTCCCACAGGGGTCCTCGTTAAGCACGGCACTTTTCAACGTCTATATGAGGCCATTAGCTGAGGTCGTCCGTCCTTTTGGGGTTAAAATAATCACTTACGCCGACGATACTCAGCTGGTGGTCTCATTGGCGCAGGAAGCCGGCACGCCAACATCAGGCGGACTCAGGGATTGCCTGATAGAGGTCAAGAGTTGGATGTCTTCATCCTCTCTAAAATTAAACGGAGACAAAACGGAGCTGATGCTCTTGGGACCCTCCGATCCCAGCCTCTTTAAATCACTATGGCCCCCATGTCTAGGCACCCCTCCAGCACCTAATGACAACATCAAAAGCCTTGGGGTGTGGCTAGACAGCGCTCTCTCCTTCAATACCCAGGCCACAAAACTCTCGGCCACCTGCTTTGGTCTCCTCAGAATGCTAAAAAACATCTTGCCAGTTCTTCCTTTCGAGGCCAAGCAAGTGGTCATCCAAGCCCTCATACAGTCACGCCTGGATTTTAATAACGTTCTTTATCTCGGCACTCCTGAGTAAACCCTACGCAGACTGCAGACGGTACAGAATTGCGCGGCTCGCACTCTGCTTCAGCTTCCCCGCAGGCAATCAGTAAAATCTGGACTGATCAGCCTGCATTGGCTGCCAGTACGTCAGCAAATTCTTTTTAAAGCGATGTGTATCGCCCATCAGGCATTCTGGGACTCAGGTCCCATGATCACCCGCGACCTAATCACCCATTATCAGCCCAGCAGAAATCTCCGTTCTAGCCAGACCTTTATGGCCTCGACCCCCAGAATAAAAAAAGCTAGATCTGGCGGTAGGACGATCGCCTATAATGCCGCAAGGACTTGGAATTCCCTCCCCCTCCATCTCAGAGCTGAACCCAACCTTTTATCCTTTCGTAAACAGCTAAAAACATTCCTATTCCACTCCCCTCTATAATTCCTATGCGGTCCAGACCTCCTCCCATGTTTCCCTCAGCCGGTTCCTTGGCGCTTGGACGCCCACGGGCAACAATTCGCACTTTATAAATCCACCAAATACAAAATACAAATAATACTCTATTAGCTCCACCCACATCTTCAATTGGCACTGCTAAAAGTCAGATGTAATACCTTATCTGAATTTCAGAAAGGGAGCCTTCCTTATAGGTAAGCATCTAAGGGAAGAATCGGTGGTGCTAGAAGGATCAGTGATGTTGGGTGATTTTTTGTTGTGGTGGGGCAGGAAAACACCCAATCAGGGTTTCCTGGTTGTTTAACCATTGTGAAGGTCTAGCCTTAAACTAGCCCAGCATGCCAAAGGTATTCTAGATACATCCTGGCTAGTACCGGCAACCTGGCGCTCAATATTTCATCTGCCTCAAATCACACGCGCAGTCTGGCTTAAAACATCATTGCCTAACTGCGGGCAGGCTAGACATGCACGACGTTCTGATAATACAGCGCTCCAAATTAGATCTTACAGCCACAAGAAACTCTCTTAAAAAAGATACCACAGAAGTACTCCTGAGTCCTGAAGCAGCACCCAGGTGGTGTAAAGTGCACTGAAAGCATTGGGCGCAAAGGATTATAATTAACTGTACATCATGAGAAACTGCAGTTAACATTCCCAAATTAAGTATTTGCACAAGTCATTTTAACCTCAATATTAGTGATGGAAGCCGCAACAGGCCGTATTGGAGTTGAAAAGAAGATTCCTAGGGTAACAAATTGAGGGCCAGTCTGCATGTGAGCGCACAGATTAACCTCGATGAGCCTAACCAGACTTGAGGGCGAAGCCGCCTCCACTACTCCAAAACCCAATGTGGAGGAGACGACTTCATGCCGGTTTAACCAATGAACTGGCAAATGGAATGGAGCACATTCTTATTCAAGTCGCTTATATTCTAGTCTTCCCAGGTAAATACGAAGCACTAAGTGCGCTGAACTCTGAATACAGGTCTTTATTTAACAGTTCCTTCCTGTTCATCCATCCTCAATGTAGTAATATGAAGTCCTGAACTAACTACGCGACTACCAATGTAGCATAAGGATCCCTTGAGCGACTAACATTTAATATGAGCATCACAGCACTAAAGAACGGTTTTCTTCACTGTAATGCATGGATTTGCAAAGTCCAAATCAACCATGTTTTTGCTTGAAATAATACATTCTTTACTACATTAACTCAAATATACAAAGTTACAATACAAATTTGAGAAATAACATTCCCCCTTTAAAGTAGGTTCGACACTTAAAAACATTTGTAGATGACCTGTAATCAAAACATCCTGAAAAACAAATGTCAGACGTTGCCTGAAAGAATCAAGTACATTGTCTTGGACTTAAATTTCCTAAACTTGCTGTATTACAGAACTATTACAATGAGGTAATTGGAATTTTTATGGTCAAGTGTGTCCCCTAACGTAGACCCCAACGGCTCCATGTACGCACTTCAAGTACATGTAATTTCCCTCCACGATCGAATCTGAAGACGCAAATACATTTGCGTCCAACGTTAACATGTCCTCTATCAGATCCACCATGAATGGATCGATAATTCCGTTCCTAAGTATGCCGTGCCACCGTCTTTATGTGGTGCACTTTCACGTTTTTCCTGGCTCTGCCGAGCTAGGCCCTGATTTCTGTCTTCAAGCCACTTCTGCCTCTGCCTCTAAAAGCTGCAGTATGGAGACGCATCCCTGACCTCTGCCTTACTTCCTGCCAAGCGAGCGGTGCCCGGCTCGGCCTGGTCTGA
Source organism: Lissotriton vulgaris (assembly GCF_964263255.1). NCBI lineage: Eukaryota > Metazoa > Chordata > Amphibia > Caudata > Salamandridae > Lissotriton > Lissotriton vulgaris. The sequence continues at coordinate 1,995,680,945 of NC_141687.1, forward strand.
CTGCCAAAGACAGTATTTTGCCTTCAAGTTATCAGCGTAGCCAGCTCAGCTCCTCGAAAACACATTCCTGTCTAGTGATTTAGGTAAACATATCCCCGGCTGCAGAGCAAAGAGCAAGTCTCCCTGTCTCCGTGCAAGTAATTTACAGTTCCCGTTACCATGGTAGGCCCCTGGCTTCAAGCATCCGCATGTAGACACGTAGACACCTATACACGCACTAACATTCAGTATAGAGTAGCCTCTGCCCAAGAGACCTTTTCCTCTAGATTAAACATCCTCCAAATACTAGATATCAGATATGCTTAGGGACAGGTCGATCTGACATGCCAGACTTCTGTCTCTTCTACTAGTGTTAAAAGTCAGACTCTTAGCTTCCTCCCGTTGCACGTCAATCACACATTAGCTGCGCGCGCATCCAGGCCATAGGTTTCAGCTGACTCTGCAAGAATTCTCCAAGCATCCACCCACTTATGACACTTTTCTATGACGTTTCTAGTTCACGCCTCTGTGCACACCCATGTTCACGCCTTTTTGCTACGCACATGTGTTCTTATCATATACATTTCACTTGTCACGCCTACTGTATTCAATGCTATTGTGTCATTTTACTATATATGTCATGTACTGTGAATAAATCGCTGACATCTTTTCCTGCCATCATTGCATACCCGAACCCTTGTATTGATGGACTAGATCTCCATTGACTCGAGTCATTTAGTCATTCTTTATGATTAAAGCCCTTATGACTCAGACACCACGGACTCTGCCTCTCATTTGATTGAGCTATTCCTTTGTAACCTGTCTGAAATTATATGGAAAAATAGTATACGGTAAAATATTTACCACATAATTTGGCGCCCGCATAGGGACCCCTCCCCCACCCCACGCGCCGGCGATGCGTCGCAGCCTTTGCCCCCGACTACAGCTGTGACGGACCCCATGCGCATCTGCAGGATTTCCTGTATCTCCCTCAGGCCTACGGAGGTGACGGAGACTGCGGCCGACATCCAGACGAGGCGGTGAGGAGTGCGGAGGATCCCGACCAGAGCCCAGCCGAGAGAGCAGTGTCCGAGGTATCGAGAGGCCCACCTGTAGTGTCGAGGCGCATGCGTAGTGCGCAGCAGAAGCAGTGACGTCAGTCCAGTCCAGTCGAGTTTCCGAGGCCTTCCGTTCCGTGCTTCCCGGTGAGTACCGTTGCTGGGGACGCATCTAGACGGGTGCATTAATTTGTGTCCGGTCAAGACGGGTTTGGGTACACAGACCCGGTCTGCACTGTTTTAGCGGTGTATCTGTACTGTTTAGCAGTGCATCTAGTATTGAATTATACAGTCATTGTTGTTCGTTTCAAAATGTTTCAACGTGTTTTAATGTCGTGGTATGAGTGATTGTTCGCATTTTTCTTACTGTGTTTATGGTGTATAGTGTCTTGATCGAGGTAGCAATGCCTTTATTCTCGAAATTGCGACAGATAGGAACTAGGAAAGGGATACTTGAAGAAGCTGTTCCCATCCCACCCAGGGACACTCCTGGTTATTTTATGTACCACAAGCACGGCTTAGATGCCATATTATTTCTCGACTTGTGGGTGGAATACACTAAAGACTTGGCAGAGAATCAGAGATGGCCCGTTACAGGGACATGGGATGCCGAGTGCATCATGAGAGTAGAGGAAGCGTTGTGGAAAAAGAAAGCCAGACAGTCACAGAAAGATGCCATTGAATTATGGCGTAAAGAATCACATAGACGGACAGAGAAAGCACTCAGAAAAGCAGAGAAAAGTAGAGAGGATTCTGAAAAAGCCAAAGAAAAAGAACTACTAGAAGAAGGAGAACGAGTTAGAATGGAACAACATGACAGACAGAGTAATGCCATTATGACAGGACTGTATCCAGTCCTGGCCGAGGGCCTGCCTAAGGCGACCCCGGAAACACCGAAAAATCTGCCCCTCCATTGGTTCCGACTAAATTACGTCACAAGACCGCAGCAGATATTTTTCTTTCTTCCTATCTAGACGACGTATCTCCCGCCTATACCAATGTACCTGCCCATGTACCACCTGCTGACATTAACCTACCCCACGATCATCTACCCCCGGGTCCGCAACAGCAGACCCCTCCTGCACCGCTTCCTGCACCCGTACCTGTTGTTCCCCCTATTCATCCGCTTAATCCTTTTGGGACTGGCACGGTTCAGGTTCCAACCCCGTTACAGCAGATACCGACCCTACAGCCAGGTTATGCTCAAACCTCCGCCTCAGGGGGTGCTACAGGAGGTTATCGCACCCCGCCACAGTTACAACGAGTGACAATGAGAGAATTCGCAATGTCGTAAACACCTAAAGGTGCCCCAGCCGAAAAGCTCAGAGAACAGCTTACAGATTGTAGATATGACACAGTGCCTGGTAAAACAGGACCCATGTTGTTAGCGTCCCTACGTTTAAGACGTGTTACAGATTATTTGCAATTGCTACCAGAAATGCCAGACCATCTAGACAATTTGTATCATTTTATTAGAACAGGAGAAAGACCGGAGTGTGTTGGTGAAGCCATGTCACGTCAGAAAGTTGAGAACAAAGGTTTAATTATGCGATTTTTGGTTAATTGTTTGATAAGGGAACAAGATCAGACAGGCTTTCCACAAGATGAGATGGACAGATTGAACAGATGGAGCCAGAATATTTCGGAGGGTAAACATGATAAAGAGAAATGTGTACATGCTATGGTTAGAAAGATCCGTAAAGAAATAATAGCAATACATGCCCGTCGAGAATCTGAAGAGCCACTCGAATCAGACGATCAGGACTCCTCGCAGGAGGATGAACCAGAGAATTCAGCAGAAACATCGCAACAGGCAGATAGAAAAATGATGGCATATGTAGGTAGAGAGAAACTCCCTAGACCGTATCCTCTTGATAGGCCCTTCGACGGACCCATTCGTTTAGAAAACGAGAAACGTTACCTTTGCCAGATACCAGAGCGATGTACCCTTGAACATGTATTCCAAATTACCGACAAAGTACTGAAAGAAAGGGTAGGTTATCATGAACTCAATACCCTACGTGATCAGGAACTAGCCCGGTCCGCAGTACAGTGGGCCGGAGATGACAGCATATACAAAGACGATTCAGTAGTGCAAACGTTTTTAAGTCTTACTCCCGAAGAACAGCGACTAGCTGGTATATACATGACCCAACACCTCATTATACAGTATGAAAACCAAGCATCTGATCCAGGTCCGTTATATAGTTTATTGCAGGACTTACTCCTGAGAAGATGGAGAGGTCTAGGTACCGATCTAATTGAAACAATATTAGAACAACGTCACAAATATAGAACTTTCTTGACTCCCCATCTTGTTTCCGTTCCACCCCCAGTCAGGCAATCATATCACTTTGACAAACAGAATCCTTTACGAGAAGTACATCCAATCCGGAACCCTGATGATACCTTTGCACGTGTGTATGTATACACACCCATAACTAAAATGGAATTATTGGAAATGAAGAAAATAGTGCCCAGTCATGATAAAGACCCTGCAGGTTTCCACCGTGAAATAAAAGACATGTTACTCATGGGAGATTACACCTATCCCGACATTATGAAAATATTGAAAGTGTTATTGCCTGCCGGTATTTACGAGAAACTCAAAGAAAAAGAATGGGAGGTGGGAGACAAAAAGATTGATTGGGCTGCATTAGAAGCTGAAGAAACGACTCGAACCCCAGGTGTAGGTCTTGGGGATAAAACTAAAGCATTACCAGGATTGTTAGTACAGGTTCTGCCAAGATTGTTAGCGACTAAAAAGGAGGACTGGGATGCAATCTCAGCCTGCAAACAGAAACCCGACGAAGACACTAGTGATTTTTACTCCCGATTTGAGAAATGTTTTATTATTAATAGTGGCCTGAAAACAAGTAACGAGTCATACCCACACCGTTTTGTATCCAAATTAGTCGAGAATTCATTGCCCCAGGTTAAGAACCGTGTACTGAAAGTCGAGAGCACATGGCAAGCTAATTCGCCTTCCCAAATGTTACAAATGTTACAGTATCACCAGAACAGAATTAGAGATGAACATGATCACGAACAGAGACGTATGAAAGACACGAAAATGAAAGTACTGGTTGCCCAGTCAGTTCCAGCTGACGGTCATAAAAGGGGTACGACACAATCCAATAATTCAAATTCAGCAGCTCCTGTTAAAGGGATATGCAACTATTGTAAACAGCCAGGTCACTATGTAAACGATTGTGCAGTTTTGAAGCACAACATAGCTACAGGTAAAACTAAAGAGAGACCGCGTCCTCCTAGACAGGACCAGGTCCAACAACACGTTCCACAGAATATTCAGCCTATGCAGGTCCCACAACAGACCGTAGCAGTACCACAGCCACAACCCATTGCCGCAACACAACATGTCACACAGCAGATGTACCAGTATGCGCAATCTGACTACCCCGATTACCAGCAATACACATGAAACAGCCTAGAGAGGGAGGTTGGCTTGCCCCTTATCGAGGTTCCTGTAGATCAAGAAGGCCCTTATGTACACAGTCAGGTATTAGGGAAGGATAGAAAATTTTTAATTGACACAGGGGCAAGCAGGACAACAATCAGTCACGACGAGGTTCCAGGGGCACCCCTCTCAGGCTCACAGAATGTTTCCCTTGGATTTTCAGGAAAGCCTATTGTTAATGAAGTATCGAAACCTGTTCCCCTTGCAATTGGTCCATTGTCCCGCACTACAGATTTACTGCTCACGAAATCATGCCCAGAAAACTTACTTGGTATAAAGACCCTGAAGGCTCTAGGAGCTGTAATTTGTTGTTCTCCGGAAGGAGTAAGGTTGTTCCTTCGTGATTTTAAGGGACATTATGTATTGAGAGATTTTGACGCCAGGTTACAGAATGTTCCTGCACATTTATGGGCAAAAGGCCCCACTGATGTAAGTTGTATGCACATTACTCCATATCGTGTCACACTCAAGCCAGGAGTAGTACTACCACGCATCCGACAATACAAGTTACCACCAGATGCTGTAGTGGCTTTACTGAAAATCATTGACGAACTCATTGCACAAGGAGTGGTTGTAGAAACCGACTCCAATGTTTATAATTCCCCTATCATTCCAATTCTTAAACGTACTGATCCAAATGCACCTCCAGTTTATCGATTAGTTATCGATTTACGAGAATTGAATAAATGCATTGTACCACAATATCCCGTGGTCCCAGACATTTCATCCCTATTGACAGCTATTGATTCCGAAGCGACGTTTTTTACTGTAATTGACCTCAAGAACGCCTTCTTTAGTGTTCCTATTGACCCGGTAAGCCAATATCTTTTCGGATTCTGTTTAAATGGCCGAAGCTTCAAATTTGCACGCGTACCTCAAGGATTCACAGAAAGCCCCAGCATCTACAGCCAAGCATTAAAAAGACAACTTGACAGTATTCACATGCCTGCCAACACTGCCCTACTCCAATACGTCGATGATCTGTTGATCACCGCCCGTAGTGAACCGGAATGTGAACAAGCATCACTGACAGTTTTGCATTTCTTGGCAGACAAGGGACACAAGGTGTCTCCTTCGAAGCTACAATTCTGTGCCCAGCAAGTGGTGTACCTTGGGCACTTGCTGACCAAGTGGGGTAGGCAGCTGACACCTGAACGAATTCAGTTAATTGTACATCTTCCGCAACCCAAGACACAGAAAGAAGTACGAGCCTTTATTGGACTCACTTCCTATTGCAGACAATGGATTCCACAATATGCATTTCTAGCTAAACCACTCATACAGTTGACAACACAGGAGGCAGCGTCTTCGTCTGTTCTCCCATGGACTCAGGAACATACACAAGCTTTTGACGAATTAAAGAAAGCCTTATGTCAAGCACCAGTTTTAGCGACACCATGTTACACCAAACCTTTTACACTTTTTGTTACAGAACGCGATGGCACAGCGTTGTCGGTTCTCACTCAGTTACAAGCAGACAAACACAGACCGTGTGCTTATTTTTCGAGCACATTGGATCCAGTAGCCCAGGCCTTGCCTGCGTGCTTAAAGTCAGTTGCAGCTACAGCTCTAGCAATCAGACAAAGCGACTCCATTGTATTAGGACATCAATTGACAGTACAAGTTCCACATTCTGTAGAGGTTCTTTTAAACAGAACACAGACTCAACACTTGACTATAGCACGACTGACAGGTTATGAATTGACGTTATTCCAGCCTCACATAGAAATCAGACGCTGTAATACACTGAATCCTGCTACACTTTTACCATCGAGCACTACAGATCCCACTCCACATGACTGCGTGGAGGTAGTTGACACAGTTACGAAACCCAGACAAGACTTGACAGATGTCGCATTACCCGATCCAGACCTGACACTTTATGTGGATGGTTCATGTTTAAGAACAAGTACAGGAGAATTAGTGGCCGCGTATGCAGTGACCACTGAAACTGATGTCATAGAAACACATCGCATTGACACCCTGTCAGCCCAAGCAGCAGAGCTTATTGCTCTGACCCAAGCCTGTATACGAGCCAAAAACCAGAAAGTAAACATATACACAGATTCCCGTTATGCATTCGGAGTTGTTCACGACTTCGGTGTACTCTGGCAAGAAAGAGGTTTCTTGACCTCTCACGGAGCCAAGATACAGCATGGCCCCCTCATTCAAGCCCTGTTAGAAGCAATACATTTGCCTACAGCTATAGCTATCATGAAGTGTAAGGCACATACAAAAGTCACAGACAAGATTTCTCAGGGCAACGACTTTGCAGATCGAATAGCGAAACATACAGCACTGACTCATACTCAAACGACGGACATGACCAAGACGGATGCGACTTCAAAGACACATTGCATGACAGTCAGGGACCCCACACAAGATGTCATCGACATACAGACACATGCCACTCCAGATGAAATAAAGAAATGGGCTGAACAAGGAGGGGTCCAGACAGACCAGGGATGGATGACGAAGGGAAAGACCACATGGTTTCTCCCCGACTCTATGGTTCAAGTTATCATTAACACAGCACATAGTCCAGCACATTTAGGAGAAAAAGCCATGTTAGATAGTGTACAGAATCTTTGGTTCAACAAGCATTTACGGGCAGCAGCGAAACAGAAAGTGCGTACCTGCATGATCTGTTGTCAGTTCAATCCAGGAAAAGGGATTCCCGTAGAGCAAGGTGGATTCCATCCTCCCGACTATCCTTTTGAAGTCCTCCAGATGGATTATATCCAGATGGACAGATGCCGAGGATTTAAGTATGTCCTCGTAGTCGTATGTGCCCTATCCCGATGGACAGAAGCATATCCCGTCCCAGATTACACTGCCCCGACCACTGCCAAGCAGTTGGTTCGTGAGTTTTTCCCTCGATACGGTTTGCCCCGTGTCGTATATTCAGATAACGGTCAGCCATTCTCATCCGAACTCATGAAGCAGGTCTCTCTTCTATTGGGGTACCAGTGGAAGTTTCACTGTGTCCGGCATCCTGAGGCAGCAGGTCTCGTGGAGCGGCACAATCAGACTCTGAAAACTCGCCTTGCAAAAGTGTGTAAAGAGAAGGGAGTAGATTGGATAGTAGCATTGCCAGTTGCACTTTTTTATATGAGAATGGTAGCCCACTCTAGGACAGGGCTATCCCCGTATGAGGTGGTCTTCGGTAGACCTCCTAATATGTGGGGGACGCCTCTGCCGCGAAAGATTACTGATGTTGATAGTACTATGTTGACAGATTACCTTGCTTCCTTGATGTCTGCACTACAATCATGTCGTTCACAGGTCGCGGCAGCCTTCCCAGACAACACCGAGGTGAAGCCCCATGAATTGGTCCCAGGCGATGTAGTCGTCGTACGCAACTTTGACAGATCAAGCCCGTTGGAGCCCCGCTGGAAGGAGCCGAAGATTGTTTTGTTAACAACAAGGACTGCAGTGAAAATTGAGGGGCGGAAGGGGTGGGTGCACTCCAGTCACGTCAAACGCTTTCATGGACTTCCGCCAAACTCTGAATCCCAGAACTCCCACGTACCAGTGACTGATACCAAACTCCCCCTTCTAGAGAAAACTCCCCAAGAGGAGTATCGCCAGAAACTGAGGTCTAGTAAGTCAGACAGTTTAATTGTTTAAGTCCCCCCCTGGGTGAAGCGGTTAGGCAGTTCTGACAATGTACAAGTTAGACCCAAATAGAGAGAGAGATAGACAGGAGACCAAGAAACGAAAATATTGTAAAAGTCCCCGGAGCAGATGTATCTGCACATTACTTATTATGTTTTTTCTGAGTCTTACGATTATTGCTTTAAGTTGGATGCTTTATATGTATTTTCCTCTTGCACATTTTTCTAATAGCACTGCAGAACACACGTTTAGTGCCCTACCTCCACACGAATTGTCTTATCGACTTGCGCTGCGCAACAATACATTCATTCGTATGTTACACCATTCTCACCAGATCAACAATGCTACTAATTGTTGGATATGTGGCCGACTCCCTCCCTATCAGAACTACAAGGGAGCTCTGCCTCTCTTTCCTTACCCGTTTACACATAATGGTTCCTGTGGTGCCTGGTTTAGTTTAATATCTTCTATAGACCAGCGACGGCTCGTGGAGGGAGTTACGGTGGGGCAGGAGGGCGGGGAGGGGGAGGGGCAGGGCGGAGGTTGCTAAAAACCGGCATATGGATAATTGCAGGTAAGTAAACAATTTAATTAATAAAACGAATTTCGTAGCGCGCCTTGCATCGCAAAATGCAATGCAGTGCGAGCTACGAAATTCGTTTTATTAATTAAATTGTTTACTTACCTGCAATTATCCATATGCCGGTTTTTAGCAACCTCCGCCCTGCCCCTCCCCCTCCCCGCCCTCCTGCCCCACCGTAACTCCCTCCACGAGCCGTCGCTGCTATAGACACTGACTCTAAGGTTTCCCAAGGCAATTGGATATGGGGAAATCTGAATACAGTCATGAACAAAGCATGTTTCCCGAACGAGGAAGGTCTTCCACAAATGACAGGGACAGATCTAGAAAATGAAGTATATGGATTAGGCAATTTTACACTTAACCTCAGGATTCTAAATGTTCAGTCAGAAACGAGTCCAGACTTGCCATCCATATCAGTTCTACCAGCGAAAGGTGTATTATGTGTCAGAAAGAATGGTTCAGTACATCTAGGTCACAGTGACTGTACTACTGTGGTCGAATTTAGTGATCAAGGCAAGTCTACGTTCAAAGCTTCCCGACATTCCTATTTTATATGTGGTCAGACAGCTTATGTCCGTTTACCTCCAGACTGGGATGGTACCTGTTTTATTGCATTCTTATTGCCACCAGTATTCCTAGCCCCATCTGACTATCACAGGAATTCCCGCCTTAATATTGTTAGACACAAAAGAAACCTCCCAATAGTTGATCAGACTGAAACTACATGGGAACAATATACAGATTTCAATAAAGGATTCTTTCCCTATCTAGGAACTGTCTCCAATAGTAAACTGATACGCAAATTAACCAGAATACTAGAAGTAGTAGTGAATGAGACTACTTCAGCTTTGGGCAACTTAACAGAGGAGCAGTCTGCTATGAGACTTGTTGTTCTTCAGAACCGCCTTGTCCTTGACGTCATCCTGGCCGATAGGGGCGGGGCTTGTAGAGTCATCGGATCCAGTTGCTGCGTATTTATTCCAAATAATGCGCCATCAGTCTATAAAGCCATTACCCGACTTCACGAAATTGCCCATCTGATACATCAGAATCCAGGCTCCTGGACTTGGTCCGGTTGGCTCTGGAGTGTAATACCCGCCTGGGGATGGAAACTACTGTCATTTCTAGGAATCATATTGGCCATAGTCTTCAGTTGTTGTCTATGTTTACAATGTGGGCCAGCGATTTGCGGCTTGTGCGCCACAGCTTGTGTTCCCCATTCAAGTGCACGTTCCCATTCCAGAAGAAAGAAAGAAGAGCAAATGATGTTATATGAACAGATTGATGGTCTCATGAACATCGACATATCATGAAGGGTCCGTAGGGGACAAGGAGGGAATGAGGTAATTGGAATTTTTATGGTCAAGTGTGTCCCCTAACGTAGACCCCAACGGCTCCATGTACGCACTTCAAGTACATGTAATTTCCCTCCACGATCGAATCTGAAGACGCAAATACATTTGCGTCCAACGTTAACATGTCCTCTATCAGATCCACCATGAATGGATCGATAATTCCGTTCCTAAGTATGCCGTGCCACCGTCTTTATGTGGTGCACTTTCACGTTTTTCCTGGCTCTGCCGAGCTAGGCCCTGATTTCTGTCTTCAAGCCACTTCTGCCTCTGCCTCTGAAAGCTGCAGTATGGAGACGCATCCCTGACCTCTGCCTTACTTCCTGCCAAGCGAGCGGTGCCCGGCTCGGCCTGGTCTGACTGCCAAAGACAGTATTTTGCCTTCAAGTTATCAGCGTAGCCAGCTCAGCTCCTCGAAAACACATTCCTGTCTAGTGATTTAGGTAAACATATCCCCGGCTGCAGAGCAAAGAGCAAGTCTCCCTGTCTCCGTGCAAGTAATTTACAGTTCCCGTTACCATGGTAGGCCCCTGGCTTCGAGCATCCGCATGTAGACACGTAGACACCTATACACGCACGAACATTCAGTATAGAGTAGCCTCTGCCCAAGAGACCTTTTCCTCTAGATTAAACATCCTCCAAATACTAGATATCAGATATGCTTAGGGACAGGTCGATCTGACATGCCAGACTTCTGTCTCTTCTACTAGTGTTAAAAGTCATACTCTTAGCTTCCTCCCGTTGCACGTCAATCACACATTAGCTGCGCGCGCATCCAGGCCATAGGTTTCAGCTGACTCTGCAAGAATTCTCCAAGCATCCACCCACTTATGACACTTTTCTATGACGTTTCTAGTTCACGCCTCTGTGCACACCCATGTTCACGCCTTTTTGCTACGCACATGTGTTCTTATCATATACATTTCACTTGTCACGCCTACTGTATTCAATGCTATTGTGTCATTTTACTATATATGTCATGTACTGTGAATAAATCGTTGACATCTTTTCCTGCCATCATTGCATACCCGAACCCTTGTATTGATGGACTAGATCTCCATTGACTCGAGTCATTTAGTCATTCTTTATGATTAAAGCCCTTATGACTCAGACACCACGGACTCTGCCTCTCATTTGATTGAGCTATTCCTTTGTAACCTGTCTGAAATTATATGGAAAAATAGTATACGGTAAAATATTTACCACAACAATAGCAAACACGAGCAGATAAAGTCATAATTGTTTGCAGAAAATCAAACAAGCCTACATTTTCTAAAGGCAGTGTTTCCGCTGAGTAACTTCACAGTTTGTAACTTCACTGGACCTACGCACACACTCCTGCACGGACTCTATTAAAAATGCCAGCAAAAAGGTCAGAAAGATGAGGATTCACATACTATCATCAAACAGGCCTGAAAGGTTTTGGCGAACCTCCGTTTACAGGGCTCTCCGGTGCATGAGGGGGTAAGGGTACCGTACCACTTATATATAAATATTGATGACATGCCATGAACCTTATGCAGGCCTCATTTAAATGCCGCCTCTCTCTCTCTCCAGCTGGGTGGAGAGGTCTAGGGTGGGGGAGGGGTGGCAGCACGTCTACTACAGACGGAGGGCTACTCTGAGCCCGGTGAGACTCGGCCTTCAGTGCTCCCTGGGTGTTCTGCCTCTCCCTCCCTCCCTCTATACCCCTCCGAGTTTGTCAGCACGTATTTGTTGACGATCAGGTCAGATGTCAGTTGGGGTCAGAGTGACTCAGGTCTTGCTATTCCTGCCCTGGTGGGCAGACCGGCTAGAAGTGCCAAGGGAGGGCGGGTATTCCCTCAGGAGAGAGAGCTATGGTGGGTGCATGGATGGAAGAGCTAGTGCAGTGAGGCGTGCGTGGCTTTATAAGGCGCTTGCTCTCCAGTGGGGGGAGTGCCATACTGCTGCTGTGGGGCGAGATTCTGTGGTAGCCACTGGCACTTTTGTGGAGAGGGTGGTACAGGAGCTCCGTGTATGGGAGAGTGCGGTGTGTGCAGTGTGTGGAGTGGGGCTCCATATAGACGAGACATGGCTCTATTGAATGCGGAATTGCGGATGCACTAGAGGGGGAAAGGGTGGTGTATGCAGTGGGGAACCTGTATGGACAAGGCAGGGCTGGAGATGGAGTACTTTATAGGGGACAGGGGGTGTAAGGAGTGGAGCACCTGTATACATACACAAGACAGGGCTGTATTGCGCATGTGTGCTATAAAGGGGACAGGGAGGTGTATGGAGTGGAGTGCATCTGTATACACTAGGCAGGGCTGTATTGCGTCAGAGTGCTATATAGGGGACAGGGCGGTGTATGGAATGGACTGTGGAGGACTGCACATGGATATGCTATGAGGGCATGAACAAGGATACAGCTTCAGCACCCAATGTAGGATGCCCATCCTTACCTTATAGGTACGTACCGACTACCCGCCCTGTTGTTTGGTGAGCGGAATCAGTGTCAGTCATGAGCGAAAGATGCTTGGAGTGAGAAACTACGCATATTTTGGTTTTATACAAAGAGCATGTTCGTGAAATTTCTAACTTACTATACACTTTTTTCTTCACAGTGCCACTGTGCATGTTGTCAAACGCCTATCCTGGCGCAGAGGTGATGAAGTTCGGCTCTGTTCTAACTGTACTACTAGTACTGGCTGATCCGATTGATGCCTGCAGCCCTCAATGTTGTCGTCGGTCGGGTCGGGCAGCGGCTGACTTGAACGAGGATGATGACTCGTCGTAGTGAGCTGCAGTGGTTATGCTGGGGCTTGGCAGAACCATGTGAAATACATATGCGCATGCTGCAGCGCGCACAGTAACCCGCACAGCTCCTACCCCCCATCAGAACCAAAATACAACCCTCTGAGGCTGAGCCCGCCCAAATAAATCAGTGTGTGAGTCCCGCGGCCGGAAACTAAAGTGGCAGCACTCTCTGTAACAGTCAACAGCACTGCACTGTGAAGTGAACTAAGGGCCGCGGGACGCGGCTGCCATGATCAAATTTATGGAACTTCTCTTGAATTTGGGCTCAGCCTCAGGGCAGGCTAAGTGATGTGATTAAGAAGTCTCACACAGTTGCAACCAGTCACGGTTAACCACCGTGACTCACAATGAACACGCTGTGGCTGCACAGCCTGCACCGAGTACAGTACAGTACATTTTAAAAAACATCAATGTGTGAGGTGCACAGCAGATGGGTAGACCCGGCTCTGATAATTAAGTGCTGGTGCTTAGCACCGGAAAGCCCCTGCACAAATTAAGCACAGCTTTTAGTTGGAATTATACGTTGGAACCCCTCTTCAGGGTCCTCCTTATTAAATAAGGAACAGTAGAAATACGACTAAAATACTTCCACCCAGAGACCTGAAGATTCAATAAGTCTCCTGCAGAGAGCTCTCACCTTGGAGCCCACGCTGGATGAACCGGACTTATCTAGGTGTGTGGGGCTCACGGTTCGATCCCTGGCGAAGGCGGCAGCTCAGCCCAGTATCATGTGACTCTTGGCAATAGCTCACTTATTTTCCCCGACGGCCCCTAGCGCCTGGAGACCCTTAGAGTATTTCGCACTTTACAAATACCAGATTTATTTATTTATGATGAAGCATGCCATCTTGATGGGAGGAGGCCTGATTTAACTGTTGGCATACCTACATAAATTGAGTTAAGATAGATAACCCATGCCTGTCATACTGATTGCATTTACTCATTAATCATAGGAGTATGAATGATCAACCACCTACATTAATGTCCTCTCACTTCCCCTTAGTGGTCTATATATTGTGGAAGCTTAGACTTATCTTAGGTTGGTCCTTAGGGGTGAAGGTGTTCATTGAGGTGTAAACCCAATCATTTTTCAAAAGTGGTGAGTATGGAAGTTACGTATTTTAGCAGTGAATGGACTCCTAAATGTATTATCTCTTCTCTAGTACTTTGGCATTTGCACACAACACATCCCAGTTTATTAGCTTTTAGTGGTGTTAGGAAATTGTGTTTATTTATTGAGTTCCCCGTATAGCTGAGATGTTTTTCTCTCCACTCCAGGTGAAAAAGATGTCTCTGTAAATAGTCTCTGTAGTTGTATATCCAAGAATTCAATGTGCCAGTGCTAAGGAAAACAGTTTCCTATGAATATCCAGGACACAATGGATTCTACAGACTCATTAACTCTTTTTCAATGTGCAACTCATTGGTGAGAGACAGATGCAAAATGTTTCCATGTCCTCTTTAAGGAGTGTAGTATTTAGATGTGTTTTGAACCCTATGTTTATTTTCTAATATACATACATGTATGAGTTAGTAGTATTTTCAACATTTCAGCTATCGAATTGAATCTACAGGCCTTTATTATGCTTTGTGAATACAAAGGGGCAGATTACGATATGGCCTGTCTTTAGGGCTGCATCGTAATAGGCCGGTCGGATTCCTTTCTGACTGCCTCATTTTGATGGAGATTTTCGGAAAGGAATCTGGCCGGTCATTCCAGCTGGCTTCTGACAGGCTCTGAGAGCCTGTGCAGCAGTCGGAATGCAGCCTGTAATCTCAAGGGAGGCTCTTTCCAGCATTGACATTACAATGCACGGTTTCCAACATGGTTTCCACGCCGGTCTGTCTGACATGGAGACCAAGTCGAAAACTGTGCTAGGGGGCTCCCAGTGGGAGCAGGGCCTCTCGTTGGAGGCCCAGGTGCACCTATGTTGATCCCCTGTGCCTGCCACGGTGTGCAGAGATGAACTGCACCTCCCATTTCAGTATGGGAGCATGCATTACGGCTGGTTTATGGGCATAATGCATGCTCCCATAATGAAATCCAGAAATGTTATGTTATGTTAATAACACTTCTATAGCGCACAGCTGCCCCAGCCAAGGGGCGTCCCGGCGCTTCAGACAGAGTACCCAAAACACAACACAGCCGAGCAAACACAGCGACACACAGAACAAGAACTAGGATGGAAGGGGGAACAAGTGCGTTTTAATCGCCCTCCTAAACTTCAGGAGCTCATCAAGATCACGAATGTGTGGCGGAAGAGAGTTCCACAGTTTGGCGGCCAGAACTCGAAAAGATCGGCCTCCCGCCCTACTCAGCCTAAATCGAGGGACCACAGCCAGGTTTTGGCCCGCGGATCTAAGAGAGTGCGAAGGAACATAAGGCACCAGAAGATTCTTGAGAATCTGAGGGGAGGCCAGCTTAAGGATCTTAAAAGCTAGGCACAAGGTCTTAAAATGGATCATCTGAGCCACAGGCAGCCAGTGCAAAGAACGGATGGTTTTTTCCGCAGAACAGAACCTTGGTAGTCCTACCAGTGCTCTGGCTGCGGCGTTCTGAACACGTTGCATCCGGGCAACTTCAGCCTGGTTGGCCCCTAACAGGAGCGAACTGGCGTAATCGAGCCAAGATAATATGGATGCCTGAATAACCAGCTGCCCAGTAGGGGCATCAAAGAACCTCAAGATAGGTCTCAAACCTCGTAGGAGGCCGAAACAAGTGGCCGCCACTCTCTTAGTGTGGACGCAAAAACTGAGAGCAGGGTCTAGCCAGACCCCCAAGTTCTTTACCTCTGAGATTGGGATTGGAGTTACACCCAGTTCAGGGGGCCACCATGCATCACCCCAAAGATCAGTCCTCTTGCCCACAACCATGACCTCAGTTTTTTTAGCATTGAGCTGGAGACAGTTAGCATTCATCCAGCTCGCTGCTGCCAGGAGTCCATCCCGGAATCTGGGGGCGTTGAGGTCGGAGTTCCCACTCAGGACGACTGCAAGCTGCGTGTCGTCAGCATAAGAGATCATGGTCATACCCCACTGCTTGACGACATCTGCCAGCGGTCTCACATAAAGATTGAATAATGTGGGACTCAACGATGAGCCCTGTGGCACACCCAGCTCCAGAGAATAAAACTTGGACTCACTAGGCGGAATGGCAACTTTGAAGGTCCGATCAGCAAGAAAGGAGCTGAACCAGTTGAGTGCAGTGCCCACGACACCCGCCTCGCCAAGACAATGAAGAAGAATCCTGTGCGAGGCACTAAGATTGAGTAGTAATAGTGCCGCAGTCTGACCAGAGTCAAGCACAGAGCGAAGGTGTTCAGTCATTGAGAGCAAGGCTGTCTCTGTGCTATGACCTGCACGGAAGCCATTCTGGGTAGGATCTAAAATCCCAGCTCTCCCAAAATGCTCAGATAGTACCCCATTCACATAGGCCTCAGTAATTTTAGCGGCCCAAGGAAGGAGAAAAATCGGGCAATAGCTTTCAGGTTTAAGGGGGTTCATAGAGGCCTTTTTCAGTATGGGTGTCACCACCGCCTGTTTCCACTTAATAGGAACAATGCCCGAGGTGAGCGAAAGATTAATAAGATGGCATACTGGAGGAAGAACAATAGCAGACGAATTTCTAAATTGGACTGGTCTCAACGGATCCACTGGTGAGCCAGAATTTAACTTGGAAGCCAGTGTGAGAAAAGTCTCCATCGACAGTCTAGGAAGTGAGGATAACGTCTCACACGTAGTCAATGTTGAACTAAGAGGCTCCACTACCGGCGCCATAGTGGAAAAAGCACGGTAGATAGCTTGAACTTTCTCAATAAAGAAAGCAGCCAGATCTTCGCAGTGAGCTACTGTACATATGTCCGCTACAGGAGCTCTTTTGGTCGTCAGGTCCTTAAGAACCTTAAAGATTAGCTTAGACGGATTAAGGCTGTTTTTAAATTCCTGAGAGTAAAAGGCTGCACGGGTTCTACACACAGCTCTATGGTAGAGTTTAATTTTAGAGAAGTACAGGGTTTTTTCCCAGTCTCATAGGATTTCCACCAGTCCCTTTCTGCCAGTTTACAAGCTTTTTTTAACAGAGCCAGGGAACTGTCGTACCATGGGCTGGGTTCTCTACTGCGAGTTTTAGTCCAGGCAGCAGGAATCAAAGTATCCAAGGCCCAGGAGACCCAGTCACAAAGGAGGTCATACCCTGCTTCAACATTAAGAAGAGGGCCTAATGGGTGGGCCTCCAGAAGGTGATGAAAGTCTTCCAATTTAAGTTTCTTTCAGTGATGTTTGTACACTACTCTATCCTGGTGTTCAAATGGATGCTCGTTAATCAAAAGAAGGATTTTCACTAGAAAGTGATCAGTCCAGGCAACTGGGCTGGGTCTATCCACCTTAACCCCGTCAGGTTCGTAAAAAAAGGGTCAAGAGTGTGGCCTCCTACATGAGTGGGAAAGGAGACCAGTTGAATAAGCTGAAGAGCCTCCAGATCTGCCAAGGTACTGCTAATTGCAGAAAGGTGGCCACAGTCAAGATGGAGATTAAGGTCTCCAAGTATGCTTAAATTTGCACAGCCTATTGCCAAAGAACTGACACATTCCGGAAGAGCCTTTCGAAACGCAGTGTCGCAACCAGGGGGACGGTAAATTAAAAGACCAGAAAAAGTAAAATGATGGCTGATTGAAATTCTGAAGAAAGCGCTTTCGCAGCCTGCCGGATCCATAACCCTCCAGTCACATGGATAACAGGACTTATCGGCCACGGCGATGCCACCTCCCCTAGATGTCCGATTATGCGTAAAAATAGCATATTCAGGGGGGAGAGAAAGATTCACAACAGCCATGTCCCCTTCCTGTAGCCATGTTTCCATCATGAAGAGCACGTCAGGTGACTCGTCTCTCATGAGGTCATAAAGTTCAGTGTGGTGCTTCCGGAGGGATCTGATGTTAAGATTCAAAATAGAAATATCTTGGCGGACCGGAGGTCTAATGCGAGGGGGATTGATCAAGGAGGGTTCTAATAAAGCAGTGATAGAAACAGGGGCAGTGAGAGACCAAGTCCCACATACACAACTATACGGGCCACATAAAGGACTAACCGGCCCATGGGAACAACACGGGACCAAATGCCCGATGTCTAACAACTCATCCCTGGAGTATCTACTCACCGGGGACATGTCCCAAATAAATCCGAATGGACAGGAGCAGGGTATCGCCACGCCTACACCTCCTTAGCGCTGACGGGCGCAGACGGGCAGGACTCTGGCACGACTCAGGCGCAGAGAGGGCGCGCCCGCTGCGCGAAACCACTGCGCGGTAAAGGGCTGGCTGAAATAGGGCTACCGCGTGTAAGCAGCAGCACTAGACCGCACAAGATGGCGCCCAAAAGCGTCACCACCCCTCGCAAGATGGCGGCCAAATCTCCACTGTAGCAAAGCCCCCAGAACCGGACCCGCTAAAACAGCGGTGGATCAACTATTTATAATGCAGGTAAGAGGGAACTACCCCAGAGTTAAAAACAGGGACAAACAAAACAATAATTAACAGAGATACAAAAACGGGAATTTAAAAGAGCGCAGTGCCCCTTCAGCCCAGCGTTAGAATGCGCGAGTCCGCTATGCTCTGAAGAGCAGGTATAACTTGTCCAGGCAGCGCCAAAAGAATCACCGCCTTAAATAGGGCTACCGCGTGTAAGCAGCAGCACTAGACCACACAAGATGGCGCCCAAAAGCATATGAATAGTGTTTAATTGCATCCTAATGGGGTGGTTGGGACCGATGACCGGGTGTCGGTCAGTTCCATGACCGAGTCGATGTCGGGTGGAAGTGATTCCACCCAACATCGTAATGAGCCCCAAAAAGTATTTTATGCATCAGGTCCATTATGTATAATAGAACATTAGAATGCTGAGAGCTCCATTGAAGACAACGGAGAAGCTCCGGGGTTACAATCGATGGCATAACCCTTCTCCTCCATCATTCTAGTGTTTGTCTTTCTGTTTTCCACTTTTTAGTTTAGAACATTCTACCCTGGTAGGCACATGCATCAATGTTGGCTTTTGCAATTCCTTAATTGCGATTTTTAAGGAATCGCAATTAAGGAATCACAAAAGTCTATGCATGTAGAAATCGCTTAAAAAATAGCGATTTCTAAACATTCCTTAATTGCGACTCGCAAATTGCGAATCGCAATTAAGGAATACCTCCCCATTCATTCCTATGTGCCTAGAGGCCCATAGGAATGAATGGGAAGACATTCTCAACTTGCGATTCTCAATTAGAGAATCGCACACTGAGAATGCAATTTCAAGGGTGCCAGGGTGTCAAAAGGACACCCTGTTGCACCCCTGAAATTGATCTGTGCACATATGTTGAGCACACACACGCCCTAAGGGCATGTGTGTGCACAACATGAAACTTTGAAAAATGCACAAAAGTGCATTTTCCAAAGTTTTTGCAAATTACCATGAAGTTACATTTTTTTACTTTGATGCATTGCATTTAAGAAATCTCAATTTGGGATTCCTTAAATGCAATCGCAATTTAAGGAATCTCAAGATTCCTTAAATTGCGATTTTTTGCATTTGGGATGATGCATCCCAAATGCAAAAATACTGGTCGCAAAGGGGCAGATTCTGAGAATTTGCCCGCTTGCGACCGGTTTTTAGCTTGATGCATGTGGCTGTTAGTGGGTGGAATGATCTAATTGCCTTATAGCCCTTCTGCCTCAGGTCATACCTTTTGGTAAAGGACGTGGGTTCAGAGCCTTTAACAACCAGGATAATCCTCAGCAGTGGGCTACAAAGATTTGGTAATTATAGGATACAGCAATCATTTCCAGAGTCTTGTTGAATTATTGCATCAGTGAATAAGAAACACCACTTATAAATGGGACCTGAAATATTATACAATTGATATTAAGCAGCATTCTAGCCTCACTATAAACACTAACATCTGTTGCTCCCACGGCGATTGCTTTACTTTCTATAAATGCACACTATTTGTGATAACAGTCATGTCATTTGCAAAATAGCTTAACTAGCAAGACAAATATATGCATTACATTAATTTAAGAATGCTATTAGCCAAAAAAGTCACATCTCACTAATATAGTATTTTAGTAAAACACAAATAGAAGACACGTTAAGAGGGCCATACTTCCTCAGATCCCTTTTTATCAATTAAGAGGGCATCTAATTTTGAAACCAATAGGTAGTCTCTCAGCAGGCATACTAGTTAGATTGCCTAATGTACAAGATTTATTTTGCTCTTCTTCGTAAGCACATGCACTTACAGTTTTTCATGGCAACAAAAATAGACACCAGCGTATGTCCTGTTTTAAAGTTCTAATGTGGTGTTGCATTCTACATTCTACATGAATCTGTCAGTTTATAGAATTTCGAACTGTTTGGTTGAGCCCTATTTTAAAAGGAAACATGGCATTTATCAGAAACGTTTTGTAAGTGACTCTGAGGTAGGTGAAGAGGGGGGAGCACATATCAGGTACATAAACAATTAAACAGTTTTAGCAAACAACAAACAAATATTAGTTCTCTGCCGTTTAAACCCACTAGGTATTGGGTCCAGGGACCTGCACAGGTCAGCTCCAGCCTCCCAACTTTTTCTAAAGTTCACCAAACTTGAGCTATCATCAGGGTTAAAACCAGGGTTGGATTGGGATACAAAATAGGGCCGGGTACGCTAAATAAAAGTAGCCCACATTTGCGGATTGCCTTTCCGCCAAAAACACTGCTTTGGCAAAGTTGTATGTAAAGAAGGGGAAGGAGAGACGTCTTCGACACAAGCATCTTTTCTTAACTCCACTTAGATAAAAAAAAGGCATGATTAAGTTCACACCGGTGAATCGGACCTGAATACAAGTGAGACCACTTCTGCTCATGCCCCCTGCCCGCTCAATCAGAATACATTAATTGGCCGTCCCGGCCTGGCCCGGTTAGAGAAAGGGAGTGACACCTCCACCCGTTGGTGAAAAGGAGGAAACAGGGGCTCATCTGTCTCCAGAAAGTCCAGTCAGGCACCCTCTAGGCCACAAGGCGGCATCCGAACAGCACAGACACCGCTCAAATCGGCCCCCAGGCTGCCCCAAAAAAGCAACCCCACCTGGAACTCGGATACCGGTCCCTCGACCATAGCCTGAGTGCCTGCCTTACCAATCCGACCCTGGTTAGAACCTTCCATGTATCGTAGGCGCTAAGCTGGGATCTCTAGGGCTTCTTCACATTTGCGTATTAGGAACCACAGGGTAGCCTATGGATTTTAATTCCTTCTCCCTGAATCTCCCTTTACTTGAAAGCACGGAGAACACCAGACTAACACTACAAACTCAGGAAACTTCCACACTGCTAGTCTTCTAGTCACAGGTGCAGAGGGTATCAATCTTTTCCCTTCTTGTACCTTAGTGTTTTCTACATGAGCAAATGCTGGATAAAGTTGGCGGCATGGAAGTCTGGTCACATCTGTCTGATTCCACTGTCTAACTTGCTCATGCCCAAAGGTGTTGGCTTTTGCCAGTGAACTTTGTATGATGGATTTCTTTCGGTCATCTGCCCGAGGAGACGCATGAGCCAGATGCAGATGTGGGACAAATATGGAATTCTGGTAGAACTATTTTTCTCAGTCTCTGCAGATGTCTCAATACCTAGCCCCAACTGGCCACAGATTTCACCCTCACCCTGGCTGCTGCATTGGCATGCCCAAACCTGTGATCTCAGATTGAGATGCTTGAGACTCCCCGATGCCGGCATATATGGAATTGCCCTAGACCGGTTCCGTTCCTTCCTCGCCGGCCAAACTCAAAGAATTAGACTCCTGCCCTTCCTCTCCGAATCAACAGAGATCAAATGCAGAGTACCCCAGCCCCACGCTCTTCAACATCTACATGGGCCCACCCGCAACCATCATCAGAAAACATAGACTCAGCATAGTCACCCAGCTCATCTTCTCCCTCACCAAGGAACACAACATCATCAAGCACAACTTCCAGGAAGGAATGAAAGAAGTTGCAACCTAGATGAGCAGGAGCTGCCTGAAGCTCAACTCGGAAAAAATGGTAGTCCTCATCCTCGGTTCCACCTCTTCCATGTGGGATGACACCTGGTGGCCCCCCGCCCTCGACAACACCCCCACACCCACAGATCACGCCCACAAACTTGGCATCATACTTGACTCCTTCCTCAAAATGAACCGACAGATCAATGCCGTATCCTCCACATGCTTCAACACCCTTCTCATACTCCGCAAGACCTTCAAATGGATCTCCCCCAAATCCAGGAAGACCTTCACCCACGCACTCATCACCAGCAGGCTAGACTACTGGAACGCCCTCTATGCCGGAATCTACAAATCACTACTCAACAAACTCCAGACCCTCCAGAACGCCCCAGCCAGACTCGTCCTCCACATCGCATGAGAAGACTACACCATCCAGCACCTACAAGACCTCCACTGGCTCCCCATCAAAAAAAGAGTGACCTTCAATCTGCTCACAAACACCTACAAAGCCCTCCACAATACTGGACCCCAATACCTAAACAAAAGAATCTCCTTCTACGCCCCAAGACAAACCTCCGCTCCACTGACCTAGCCTTGACCGAAATCTCCTGCATCCACAGAGCCAGTTCAGGAGTCAGATCCTTCTCTTACACGAGACCAAGACCTGGAACAAACTTCCCACAGCAGTGTTTCCCAAACTGTGGTCCGCGGACCCCCAGGGGTCCGTGACACATTCCCAGGGGGTCTGTAGGCAACAGTTTTAAAAGCACAGAAACATTTCTTGTATAATTAGCAGCTTTCCAGCAACAATAAAAGTGTCAAGAAAATGCCAGTGATTAATGTACCTGCTGGAGCTGAGGAGATTTTTGTTCAGTTGCAGCTTTGATTGAACTAATGTAGCACAGAGGGTTAATGTGCCTACTGCAAAGAACGTTTATCATGCATCTTAAAAAGCCGTATTTTTTGTGCATAGGTTCGTGGTTACTGCTTTTGTCACAGAGATTATTTTGTTACTGTGTACTTCATAAGTGACAATCGTAATCTAGCAGAGGGACCTATAAACTGTCATCAAAGAGCTGCTTGCAAACTGCATGGTACCAGTTAGTAACTTATATTTTTCCCAGGTATTCATTATTCTGATGCTGCTAAAAATATTTATTTGGGTGGAAATACACTTTTAATGTTAAAGTCAGTGCTATCCACTGTGTGATGTTCTGAATCCTGAGTTTGTGCTTTTCCAGACCGGGCACTCTTTAAACATTTTATATACACATTAATATACATGTATGATTCAATGTCTCTATATGTGTGTGATGTTAAGTGCTCTGACATCCTACAATGGTATGAGAGATGCTATAAAACAAGTAAAATACATGTGACAGAGGGGCTATTACTTCAATATAAAATACTAAGCGCCAGATGTATGATCTGTTTTTATATGCGCAAACGGGTTCGCGAACCCGTTTATGCATGCAAAAACCTATTGGGCCATATACATAGCCTATTTCGCGAGTCACAATTTGTTTGCGACTCGCTAAATAGGTTTTGTAACTTGCTATTTGGAAGGGGCATTCCCTTCCAAATAGGGAATCTCAAAACCATGTACAAATGTTTTGCGGTTGCAAACCAATCGCAATTACCACCTACTTCAAGTAGATGGTAATGCATTCGCAAATGGGAAGGGGTCCCCAGGGAACCCCTTCCCCTTTGCAAATGCTTGCAAAATTATTTTTTAAGGGCAGGCAGTGGTCCCAGGGACCTCTGCCTGCCCTTAGAAAATGAAACGAAAATGTTTCATTTTCTTTTTTTTTTTGAATGCATGGTAAACAGGGTGCATTTTTTTTTAAACTGCTTTATTTAACCTCATCCCTGCTGATGGAATTCTCCTCCTGTGCTGGGCCCCTATGTAAATGGGTGTGGTCGTGACGGAATCATTCCGTCATCAGCACAGCCCAACCGTGACTGATGACGGAATAGTTCCGTCACAAGCATCGAAGGGGTTAAAAGCAGTCCGAGACATGGTGGCCTGCTGAGCCCAGCCGGCCACCATCCCTGGGAGAGCTGGCATTCCCAATGGGCTTGAAAATTGCGAGAGGCTCATAAATATTATTGAACCTTGCAATTTGCGACCCCATTGGGAATCCCAAAGTGTTAAACACACTGTTGTACACTTCATTTAGCGACTCGCAATTTGCCACTCGCAATGTGTCGCCAATTGCGAGGCACTAAATTAAATGGTCGTACATCTGGCTCCAAAATCCTTAGTACTTTGAGTATTTGTTTTGTGTGCACGTGTGTATTTTTTTCGAATTACTGTTTTAATTTTGATATTTAACTCATACAAATTGCTTGGGGGTCCCCGGCTTCCAGTGGTGACTCAATGTGGGTCCACAGGAGTCAAAAGTTTGGGAACCACTGCACCACAGCATCAGATGAAGCCCCTCACTGCAAGCATTCAGGAAGAGCCTCAAGACATTGCTTTTCGGATAACCGGAGCGGCCCAAATCCCCCTTCCCTTCCCCCCAGCGCCTTTAGACCCTCAAGGGTGAGGAGTGAGCTACACAAATCCCTGATTGATTGATTGATTGATTGTCTCAGGGTAGAAACCAGAGCTCTTGACCACAGAAAATGAAACACGCTGGACTGGCAGTCACCTCCATTCTTATTCTCATCCACCTCTGACGCTCCAATCCCAATGGCATGATGACACATGCAAACCTCATCCTTAAACGAAAATTATTAACGCTAACCTCTCTACCTAACTTTTCACCCATCGATCTTTTTATCCCTGTATCGACTAAATTTTCCTAGAAATCTATTTTTAGAGTAAATATAATTAGATTTTTGTAAATTCTTCGATTTATATTTTTCTTTTACTTTCCTTTTACTTAGACTTTTCTTTATTCTGTGATAAACCAATCATTTTGATCAAATTCCTAAATTACATTTGGGCATATTAGTGTGACTCAATTCCATTTAGGCATCCGGTGTTTGAAGAAATAGTTCCTCAAATGGACTGCGAGTGCCTCCCATCTTTGGGTGCACACGAAGCATCGTTCTGAAACACAGAAATGCTTTTCCTTGCCCCGGGGTAACAGACACATTCGAGGGACTGGGCAGACCGCTGATACTCTTTTGCAGATGCTGGTCGTGAGTTGTCAATTAGTGGGATTCAGCTGATCGCGAATTCACCTTTACTTGTTTGCTTCATTTTGTTGCCTGTGATGATTTCAATGTATTATTACGGCTCGGAACATGGTCAAACTCACTGACCATTTCTCGCTCATTAGGACAAACAGTATTTTTATTTTTAGCTTCATGCCAGTTTTATGCAGTCATTAATTTCCCAACCGCAATAAAAATTGGCACTTAGTGAATAGTCCATTCAATTTATTATAACATTGGAATGTATAGTAAATGTGAAGAAATACTAAGTCAGCTGCTGTATGATGAGGCCTAACAGATCAATATGCAGGGATTTGCATGAGTAGACGAGCAGGGATGTAATACAAAATATTGCTCCAATGCCCGTGATTGAATAAGCCGTTGTAGTGACAGTCTACATGCCATAGAAGGCATCAACATGTAGTATTATATTTAAATAACTCATTATGCTGAACTGGAAGCAATTTTGTTTTGCCTAGAATGCAAGAGTTGCTGCAGGTAACCCTGTTTTCCCAAAGGACTAAGGGGCATAATATCAAGGGGGTTTATCTCTGCTTTTTTGGCTTTAAAAGCCAAGAGAGCGGAGATACAATTATCTCCCTATTACCTAGCTGTCGCTAACACCAGTTAGCGACAGCTAGTAGGAGATAGCGACCATCTTGGGCCCCACTTTGCATGTCAGTGATATTTATCACTAATGACATGCAAAGTGGGCGTGCCAAGATGTTAGCGACTGGAAACAGTCGCTAACATCGCTATCTCCTATTACCAACTTTTGGAGATATTTGCGCTAAGCGCGAATATCTCCAAAAGCTAACACCTGCCCTGAGCAGTTCTTAGCCATGTTATCCAATGGGAGGTGGATAACATGGCTAAGAGCATTAGTTCGGTAATGCATGAATATTGCTGAATTTTCAGTGATATTCATGCATTGCGGCCGATTTTTATCGCATTAGCGATAAACCTTGGTAATACCAAGGTTTATCTGCGATAAAAATCGCCGCAGCTCAGCGGTAAATTTTTGTCTCTAACCAAGCAATAGCGCTAATTATCGCTATTGCTTGGTAATATGCCCCATAATCCTCTGTTTGTTGGTATTTAACACACCTGGTAATTACTAGGGCTCTGATTACTGGTGGGCCGGTAAATTACAACTATTGCGTAATCCCTTGTTTGTACACGGGTCGGAATTCCGAGTTTTTCTGTATTAAATGGATCTGATCATTATAAGATGCGTAAAATACCTCCGCTGTAGGTACATTTCAGGCAGGTTAAACCTGCTGAAATTCAGCAAAATAAATTGTACAGTATTTACCGTACCTTGTGGATTTTTGTGCTTTAAACACCAAAATCTGCATGTTATTCCCCACAAACTTGTGATAGGTGTTATCGCACATGATAAATGACGTATCCTGTGGTATTGTTATTTATCATGTGCAATAAATAACACCTCAACTCGTGATCAGGGCCTAGGTGTTGTAAATACCCCACACGTCATTAAACTTTGACAGGTCAAACCTGTGAAAATTTTAGGGAAAAAGTGTATAGCATTTACTGCCCCATGTGGATTTTGGTGTGTTGAGCAGCAAAATCCACGTTATTCATAAAAATTCAGAATAGGCGTTATGTATCACACCCGTTAAAATACTCTCCAGTATCATTATTTGTCAGGTACGATAAATAGAGACTATTCCTCAGAGCAACTCGAAATCAGTACCTATGTATACATACAATTGAGACATCCACTCTCTCCAAACTCAAGCCGGAGGTGTGTGAAGGTTGGCTAGCAGGGTTGGGTAGCCACTGGCACAACGAGGGACAGCATTCTTGATGCATTGCTGGCCTGATAGTGTTGAATCCCCTGTGGGCCATCATGTGGCAGCCTACCCTGGTGGAGAAGTACACAAACAAATCACTCCCCCACCAGCATACAGGAAGGCCAGTTCATTGTTGCACGCAGGCCAAGGTGGGCCTGTACAATGCTACATATGGAGGGCCTCAGCGCCTGAAAGATTCTTGGTTTTGAGGGGCTTTTTACATTGTGGCAGGGCCGGTATGCCAGAAACTTCAGGTTCTAGAGGTAATACCAAAAATGAGGCACAGAGGCAACAGGGCAAAGAGATTATTACAATAAGACCTGTTTTTTATTTTAAAACAAATGATATTATTTTTATGAATGATAAAACTTAATCTTTTCTTACGTTTTTTCTCTTTTTGCATTTTACTTTCTCTTATAGCAATCCATTTTCTACCAGCAGGTACTTTCCTTCTACTTTCTATAACTGGCTTCAAAGGTACCTGGTCCACTTGATTCTATTCTTAACTTTAAGGCTTTTAGTCGTGTCTATAACATAAATGCAAACCTAGCCCAGATTTATGTAAAAGTCACTCAATGCAGTGCAGCAAGTAAGGTCGCTACACTGGATTCCGTAACAGCGAAAAAGAAGAACAATGCAGTTTTCCACTCTTCCTGTACTGGTGCACTTATGTTGCCATGCAGCAATACACACAGCCTTGCGCCATGGTGCTCACCATCAACATTTAACACTGTTCCTGCTTTATATGTGTGCTGTACAATTTAGAATGCACACAAAGTAGTTAAAACAAGGAGAAATTGAAATATTTAACCACATTATGCCTGCCTAAATGAGGCGAATGATTTTGGGGTAAACCCCGGGCTTCATGCATTTGTAGATAGGGATTTGCGTCAAAACCCATGTGCTGTTGCATTGGAACGCCCGTTCACCACCCATGGAACACCCCTTGACGATAGGTAATCCAAAGCAGTGATTAGCACAATTTTGCATTAGTTTTGGAAACTATCCCACACATTAAATCCCAGGATACCACGTTGCGTTGGGTTTGCGTTACAAAACTAATGCAAGACTGATGCACAGCTTTAGTAAATCTGGGCCCTAATGTGGAGGATATTTGTTTTGTGTGCACCCAATATGACTTAAGCTCCGCAATATGGCCTCCTATCATGTCCGGGTGTTTGTGCATCAATGCTTTCCATTGGATCTCCCCTGTCCTGCTGTTACTCTGTATAATACTGCCCCCCCCTTCCTCCTGTTTAAGGGCGTCCTTAACAAGATGTTTAAGATAATTTAGAGAAGGAAAAAAGAGTAAGCGATGGCAGGAAAGAAAGAAAGATATCCCATCACTAAACAGAAAATCTACTTGGGAAGCTACAATGCTCCTGTGGGTTGTGGTCAGTACAAGAATCAAGGAAGTAGGATTGGGTGGTGCTTTAGCTGTTGTGGGACATCCATCCTCTCTGTACTGCCTCATGTCGGGTCATTCTCCGGGTTGTACTACTTTCTTGGTCTGCCTGCACCTGCTTCCACCTTCACTGTTAGGATACTCTGCCCAACTTCCTGTTTTTAAAGATAATGCTTGTTGGACTTGGCATCATTGGCGTTGGGTTCCCCAGTATTTTTGTCTTTGCCTCCTTTGTTTTTAATATGTGTTAGACTTTGTTTTTGCTAGTACAGGGGCTGTGGGAACATTGCCACTGCTGTTCAATGCCAAAGTGCAAGTGCTCCCTCTGTAAATTGTTATCATGGATTAGTGTTTTCATAATTGGTATTTGGTTGAATGTTAAGTCCCTAAGATAGTGCACTGTGTGTGCCCAGGGTCTTAAACCAAATGCTGCTAGTGGGCTTGCATTACTGATTGTGCCACCCACACAAGCAGCCTTTCAAAAGAGACTCAGGCCTACCATTGTAGTGCCTGTGTGCAGTTTATACTGCTTTGTCGACCTGGCAAGTGCACCCACTTGCCAGGCCCTAACCTTCTCTTTTCTAACATGTGAGTCACCCCTAAGGCAGGCCCGAGGTATTCTTGTGGGCGGAGTGCTGTGTATGTGAAAGGTAGGACATGCCAGACACACAAGGGCGATAGTAAAATACTGCCAATTTCATTTTTCACTATTGAAAGGCTATCTGTCCCATAGGATAGAATGGGGAGTTTACTTATAGCATCTTCTCAGTATAACTGCCAATGGGAACAAGATAGGAACATGGACTTTAGCATGCCTGAACTCAGACTGTAAAGATGCATCTTGTAGTAAGAATGATTTTTACATTCTGTGAAAATACCACTTATAGAAAGTAGGATTTTCTTGCTTAGCCATCCAGTGTGATTCTGCTAGGTTTGTGTATTGACTATCTGGCTTAGGAGTGACAGGGGATGGGGATGTGTATTCTGTTCAGACAGCCACTTGGGGGGGGTGAGGTGTGTCCTGCCTTTCCAGGGTGAATCAGGACTGGGCTGAATAGACCTGGGCGTCATTTAGAGAAGGGGAAGGAGATTTCTTTCACACCTGAATGGGCCTGCCCTGCCTTGGACAATGCTGTCTCCACCTCCTGCTGGACAGTTGCACCAGAGAAGACAGAACTGGTTTTGGCTGAGTCAAGAGCTTCTCTGCCACCAGAAAACAACGGAGTTTGTGCTATAAAAAGTGGGGCCCAGACCCAAGACTTTTAGATCACTTTTGGACATCAGACGAACTTCTGCCAAGGAGAAGAGCTGGAAGAAGCTGAAGGAGAAGTACTGCCCCTTTGCTGTGTGCTGTCTGGGGTTGGCCTGCAGTAGCTGTTTCTGTCAAGGAGAGGAACTGAGTATGTATCCTGCTTGACAAGGTATCTCCAAGGGCTTGAGATAGAGTGTGCCCCCTGTTCAAGAAGTCTCAGTAACAGCAAAGACTTCACCATCCTTCCGGGCACTGTCTCTGGAACTGCTATTTTCAGTCGCCACAGAAGAAAAGAGCAGCCGACTTTGTTACCAAGCCAGTCGCTGTTTCTGTGTTCTGAAGGCACTGCCGCATGTCACACCGCATCCCTGGTCTCACCGATGTCGCTATGCGACCGTCACGGATACGTTGTTTGCACTCCAGCCTGTGGGCACTGCAATCCACACTACTTGCTTCATTCTGCCCAGATGTCACCTACACCGTCGCTGCCCGACCCGAGCATCGACCGGTCTGCTCGCCTGTTCTATGACCGGCCAGCACTGCTTTGAGCACCGCCTCACTCCGAATTGAAAGCCTTGACCTCACTGACGCTGTTGGACAGCTGTCTCCGAGCCACTGCCTGCACCGCGCCATCCCCAACTGGCATATTTCAACTTTTAAATTTACATTTTTTTTTATTTATACATAGTCACAAAGTCAGTAATAGTTCTTTAGGCATATAGAGCATTGGCATTTCATTCAGCACATTACACTGGTTACATATCAAATCATAATCGGTCCAGGCACTAGCATGACATTGATAAAGCATTAAAGGGAAAAAGAAGAGTAGAACAGTGTAGAGCAGAATAAGGCCATCAAATATCATTTACAGTGAGTAGATAGGAAGTAAGAAGGGTCTATATGTCATGGGGTTTTGAAGCTCTGGGTAGTTCTTCAGCATAGTAAGTGAGCTGATCCCTGCAACATACCATGTCCTGCAGCCATTGCCTAGTTGTAGGTGCAGGTCTACCCATCACAGCATACAGCAGCCCTACGTTTATCTAGTAATAGCGCTACCACCACCAACTTCCTGACAGAGGCTTTAACATCGGTAACATTTCCCATCAAACATAATTAAGAGAGTGAATGCTATGTACACCCCCACCAATAGATATATAGTGTGTGTGACCTGCTCCCAAAATGAGTGTACTTTCTGACAGGACTATGCGAAATGGTGGAAGTCGGCATCTGGGGCACCGCACCTTCTGCAATTATCAGCTTCACATAAAACATATTTATATAGCTGAGCGGGTGTATAATACATTTGATGTAGATACTTAAAATGTACCAATCTAAGATTGCCATTAGCTGTCCTGTCAATCTACATAAGTTGCTCGTTATCCTCGGACAGTGGTTCAGAGAGAGTGCATTCTACTTATCCAAAGAGCTCCCCCCCATGCTAGCCCCTTTGCTCTGTGAGGCACTATACAGTCGTGTGACCAGCCTAGTATACTTTTGAGTGGTGTATAGAAGTTGCCTCTAAGGTCCGAGGTTCTGCAGGTAATTGTGGATATAGCGCACGCACCGCTGATCGCAGTCTCATGTACACAAATGTTCACATTGAAGCGTTTGTCCCATTTCCAAGAAAAGTTGCTACCTCTGCGAAGTGGCCACCAGGAAACACATCCCCATAGTCGTCATCCCTACCGCACTGAGAGTTTTCAATGTGCCAGCTTCCCCGTCACTGAAATCGCATTATGGTGTAAGAGCTGCATATTTGGCGCATATAGCGGCAGTTTCCACGCACGTCTCCCTAGTTCCTGCAATGCCATGGCCAAATTTTGTACTGTGTCTATCTTCCCTTTTTCAGATTTTGTATGGTTGTTGACTATCATAGCTTTAAGCAGTATCAAATGCACTGCGCCCGCTTCAACCGTCACATGGGGAAAATAGGCTGGCTCCATCTGCCAGTAGTAGGCGTAATGCGCTTGCGCACAGAGGTAGTATAGCTGAATTTCTGGCGCTGTGAAACTATCCATATCATTTATTTTATTTATTTATTTATAGTCTTGTATCGCGCCTGAATCAGCCCCGAACGGGTATCTCTGCGCGTAGCTTCTGCATGAGTTGAGCAAACTGTAATGAGGAGGATGACAGAGAGAGTAGCCAAATTATTCGTGTGCGAACAGATGAGTTTTTAGTTTTTTTCTAAAGGAAAAAAGGTTAGGGATTTACCTCATCTGGGGCCGAAGAGAGTTCCACAACAAGGGGCCTTTTGGGGAGGGTACTCGCCCCCCCTGTCTCGCTCTGGAAACTTTAGGTACATGCAGCAGCATGGTGTTGCTGGAACGCAGAGCACGTCCAGGAAAATAGGGAAGAAAAATCTCTTTTAAATATTTGGGACCGGACCCATATATGCACTTGTGCATAATGCAGCAGATTTTGAAGTTTATTCGCTGTTGCACTGGGAGCCAATGAAGGTGGGAGAGAAGAGGGCAGGAAGGGGTACGGGGAGGGGCATTCAGGATGAGTCTTGCCGCAGTATTCTGCACCACCTGCAGTCTGCGTAGTTGTTCCTGGTTGGCGGAAATGAGTAGACTATTACAATAGTCCACTCGTCCAAGGACTAGTGCCTGCACCAGCGTTTTCCTATAGATGTTAGGTAGGAAGGGGAAAATACGCCGTAGGAGACCAATTGTACGGAAACACGTTCCCGTGATCTGACTGACGTGATCTTTCATAATCAGAGCTTGGTCCAGGCGCACTCCCAGATTTTTGATGGTCAGTTTGGGCGCTGGGACAGGTCCTAGCTCAAGTGGCCACCAATCCGGCGACCAGAGCAGGGTGGCCCCTCCAAACAACATGACCTCCGTTTTGGACACATTGCATTGGAGGAAGTTCTGGGCCATCCAACCCACCACTGCTCTCATGCCGTCTTGAAAGGATTTCATGACTGCAGGTGTGATGGTCTGAAAGGGAAACAACAGCTGAGTGTCGTCAGCGTAGGAGATTGGGGAGAACCCGTAAGATCTTATAATCTCTGCCAAAGGGGCCACATATACGTTGAATAACGTGGGGCTCAGACATGAGCCCTGTGGCACACCCTTGGTAAGCTTCCTGCAGACAGATTTATGGGAGCCTAATTTGACACCTTGATGTCTGTCTTCAAGAAAGCTTTCAAGCCATGCAAGGGCGGTCCCTTTTACTCCCACTGCCTTCAGACGGTCGAGGAGAATTTTATGCGACACCGTGTCGAAGGCAGCGGACAAATCCAATAGCACCAGAATCACTGAGCTCCCCCTGTCAAGTGACATTCTGATGTTATCATAAGTTTCCCATTTATTTCATGCCCCACGCAAGTGTAATTAGCAACGAACGCAGCATGTCGAAGAAGTGTCGCGTTAGGTGCACAAGTTTATTCATGAAAAAATACAGAAACCGCGGAAGCACCACCATCTTTATAAGTGCTATCCTGTCTGTGAACGACAATGGCAGTTTAACCCAGCGGTTCACCTACTCCTCGAGTCTTGTGATGGCCCTCTCATAATTAGTTTGGACGTCCACTTGCGAATCTCTGTGAATCCATATCCCAAGATACTTCACCAGGTCTGTGCACCACTCTAGTGGGTAGTCCAATTCAATCTGTGGTGTGCTGTCTGTTAGGGGCAAGATAATTGATTTAGTCCAATTTATCCAGAGTCCAGGGTACCATTTGAATCGTATATAGTCTCTGATAAACGGGGCTATGGGTGTCGCAGGTTCGTGCACATACAGCACCATGTAGTCTGCATAAATGGAAACTGCTAGGGACAGCTGATAAAAGCGCAGCGCTGCCTGCGCATAGTGTTGTCATAAAATGCGTGCCAGTGGTTGCCAAAACCAGCATGAACAACAAAGGCGATAGTGGGCACCCTTGCCGCTTACCTCACTGAATCCTGAATACCTTTGACGTATGGCCATTGACTCTAACGTGCGCCACAGGGTCTGCAAACAGCAGTTTTATCCAGTTTGTAAAAATAAAAGGCACACCCATGCGATGTAAAATTGCAAACATATATTTCCAGGACATAGAATTGAAGGCCTTAGCGGCGTTCAGCAGGACCGCAACGGCAGGCAGAGTGGGCTTGAGCACATGCAGCACTGTAAACAACGTGCGTAAATTGTAGGACAGAGATCTAGCAGGGACAAACCCTGATTGATCCGGAAGAACCATAACTGGAAGAAGCAGTTTCAATCTATGGGCCAGTACTTTTGCCAAAATCTTTACATCAGTATTTATCAAAGACAGGGACCTATATGAATCACACCTGTCCAGCGGCTTGTCAGGCTTTAATAAGGCAACAACCAGAGCTTCACGCAAAGTAGGGGGGAGACTGTGAGTATCATACATGTCCATGTACATATCTAGAAGACAGGGGCCAATATGTCAATGTACTCTTCATAAAACTCACCCGGCAGACCATCGGTGCCCACCGCCTGCCCATTTGGTAACACAGTAATGGCCTCATCTAGTGTCAGTGGGTGCATTAAAAAATCTTGTTGGCTATGTGAAAGCCACACCAGTGCCACGTCATCTAAGTATTGCGCTACCTCCGCCTCCCCGATGATTGTCAATTTGCATTCATTCTCTGGTAAGATTGCACAAACGTTTAAAGTATATTGGGTGTATCATAGTGTGTAGTGTCATCCCCACGATGGTTTTAACTATATAGTTCTTACCACATGGGTCTGCTATTCTGCTAGCCAGCACTTTCCCAGGCCTGCCCCCTTCCCCATAATACGGGCTGTGTGTCTGGGCAACATTTGACATATTTTCTGGTGCGCCACATCATTATACTCTGTGATCTTCGCTTTAATGTCCGCCAGTAGGGTGAGTCGGCTGCATAGTCTAGCTCTAGGCCTCTCAATTCACGCTCTAATCTACTCATAGTGCCCCATAGGGATATCAAAACCCCAGCTTGGAGACCAATACATGTACCTCGTATGGTCACTTTAAATGCTTCCTAGAGCCTCCCTACATACTGTACCGACCAGGTGTTGTGTAAAAAATAGTGTAAGATAGCTTCACAAACCCCTCACAAAAAAACGGATCTAGCAAAGTGGAGCGTTGCAAATGCCATTGAAACTGAAGGGAATTTGACCAGGTTGAGATATGTTGAGTAGAACCGGGGAGTGATCTGACAAGGTTCTAGGCAAGTGTTGGACACGTAGTGCCCATGTATTCACATTACTTGTGAACAGCCAACAGTCAATGCGGGACCAGGATTGATGTACATACGAATGACATGTGCCCTCCCTCAAGCTCGGATGTTATAGCCGCCAAACATCTAACAATCCCAAATTTAGCATACCATTATGTACAGATGATGCTGCTCTTTTTAATGTGGGCTCAGCTGCTGACAAACGATCTACATTAGGTTCCAGCACAACATTAAAATCCCCCCACATATAATTGATGAAGGAGGTAATTTGTATATATTGCCCCATAGTGTTTTTATAAAAAGTAGGGTCGTCAATCCATGTTCAGATTTTTCCAACATTTCAGTCAACTTTATGTAGCTCACGTGCTCAATTCTCTGTGTCATCGTCCACTCCTGCCTCTCGCGCCAACCCTTGCCGCTCAATCTGTTGCACATACTGCATAGCTTCTTTGGATGTTGTGAAAATTTGAGCTTTGCCTGCATGCTGTACGCGTAGCCGTGCGGGTACAGCATTGTGTATTGGATCTTCGGTGCTTTTAGTTTCTTCCTAACAGGATGGAATTCACGCTGTGCCTGTTGCATAGCCATTGTGAAGTCGGGTAACAACTCCACTTTCATACCTCGATGGGTGGTAATCCCTTTATCCCTGGCCAAGTGAAGCGCCGTGTCCAGGTCACGATCGTTCAGCAGCCGGGCAAAGATGGGGCGCGGCGGGGCCCCCGACACAGGCTTGGGTGCCAGGGACCGATGAGCTCTCTCCACAATCAGTACATTTGAGAAATGTTCTTCTCCTAGCATATCTTTAAGCAAGGTCTCAACATATAATTCCATAATGCCCATGTTGGTTGATTCTGGAACCCCTGTACTGCGCAAATTGTTCTGACGAGAGCGAGCTTCGAGGTCTTTTTTCTTTATCTGGATCACTGCCAAGAGCTTTTCCATATTGGAGCATGACGCGCTTCCTACCTCCAACTGATCTTCAGTCATTGAGATGCATTGTTCTGCTTCTGTTAGCCGCGATCCATGCTTGTCAAGATTTGCCGCCATGTTATCCATTCCTATGTTAATTTAATCAATCTTGGCGTCGGTAGTCTGCAGACTTTGCTGCATGCTAATCATCATGCATTCCAGTTTGCAGCTAGCGCCTGCTTCCAGTTCGGGTTCTGTGTGTGATGTAGCTGGAACCTGGGATTTTGTTATCCGCTGAGTCTCGAAATTCAGCTTTGCTTGCTGCTTGTCCGCCTTGCCCATGATTAAGGCAGCTGCTAGAGGGGCTATGTCTGCGTTATCACCTCTGAGGCTGCACTCGCTGCCCAGTGTCACCTGCAAGCATGGAGTATCTGGTGCGAGCCCGCTGTCACATGAGTTTGCGAGGGCCACTCTCACATGGAGCTCGCGTCTGTGTAGGTAGTTGTCGGTAGGGTCGCTCTCTACAGTTCCACTCCAGGCTCGGTGAGTGTGATGCTCAGACCCCTGCACACCCAGCACTTCAGCATCCACTGCTGTGTAGAAATGGCGAGCGTTGGCACAGATGCAATCAGCCTCCTCTTAGCACTCGTAGGAGCGATATACTTCATGATGGACCCCAAGCCACACCGTATCAGATTGGAGCGGCCCCGCGTGGCAATGCTGACCATCAGAACCAGGCCGGGTATGTACAGCTCTGACCACAGCTCTGCAGCAGGCCCCGCAAGTGGTGAAGTGCTGTCCCACAACCAGGTCTGGGTGCCACAGCCCCCAAATAAGGCAAGCAGGGGTCCGGAGCCCACCCCAAAGAGGTATGTTGGTGAGTACTTGACGCAGGGTGTGTAAGTATTGCCAATTCCTACGCCTGGTCTCGACCTGCAACAGCGTTCAAGGTAGCATCATGGTGGGCACACAGTTCGTTAAAGTGGTGCGTGCAGAAAATCGCCACACTGCACAGGGCCACCACGCCAATCGCAGAATTATGTGCCAGAGCAAGAGCAAAGTTGCAGAGATCCACCAAAGAGTCACAGGACCACTAGGCAGGGGTCTTGTAACCAGGTATCAGCACCAGCTGGGGTGGAAGCCCTACAGATACAGCTACAGGTCATCAAGCACAGCACCGAAGTTCAGGGCCAATATCCACCGTAGCAGACCTCACTCAGCACAGAGGGGTATTTCATGCTGATTTCACATTGCACAACATCCACAGGATTCAAGGCAGCTGGAAAACCATGACAGGCTTCGGGCGCAGACCGCACCACACTGTGTCACTGCAAGCTGCTGCGGCCCTGCACTTCAGAGCACAATCAGCAGTATGGCAGGGATGTCTAGGGTGCAGGCCATGGCAGCAAGACCTCATCTTGTTCTGGCAGTGATTTTGGGGCAAATCAGATGTAGCGCGTCCCCGTCACGACTCCCCAGGGAGCGAGACCAGTGTCACAGCAGCGGGATCAGCCGCAGCCTCAGACCTCAGCGCCAATACCCCACCGGAGCTGCCATTTTGCACAAATTCAAGTGGGACTGCCAGTGGCTTGTGGAGGCCCAGGACAAGGGCACTGAAGTCAGCAAAGTGCAGGATAACTAGCGGAGTGTTCCCTCGACCAGCAAAGCAGCACTAAGGTGCGGCCATTTTGCTCCGGGCTCTCTAGCGCTTCTGGCATATTTAATTTATATATTAAGTCCCGGGTAAAGTGGTACTACATGTACCCAGGGCTTGTAAATAGAATGCATTCTGCAGCACACATAGAAAGAGGCAAGCACCCCTAATCATAGGTTCTGTTCAGGAAGGGTTCCCTTCCTGCACATAAACAATCATTGAAACAATGACGTTTTTCAACTTTTTTTGTGCTAATGCTGCACACTTAGAATTTGAAAAACTGCATTTCAGATTTTTTTTGTGCAGGAAGGGAACCCTTCCTAAACAAAAACAATCTCCCCACGACGCAGGCATCCTTGCACTATGGTGCAAGGGTGCCTGCACTGGCGCAATGCAGCAGTTTGTGCACCAGCACCGGGGGGAGCACAGAGATGCAACATTATGTTGTAAAATATACTGCATTCCTGTACTTTGAAGGTGACAGTGCAGCCCAGACAAATGGCTTGCATACCGCACGGAATCACTTTCTTGTAAATCTGCCCCATGCTTTTCCTATAACGCTAAAGTATATGGTACAGAAATAAACTCATGCCATGGAAACTTGAGTTTCACCTGTAGACTGCAGGACTTTAAGCACCATGAGCTAGTTTGATGGAAAACATGGCTTTAAGCCTACTACTTTAGCCTGCTGCAGTTTAACATGCAGACTAACCTGTCTCAATAATCCCTTTTAAATAATAATAAACCCCTCTATGTGGGTCATATAGTCCACAAGACAGGGTGCATTAAATTTAAATGTAAAAATGAGAGAATGTAGACATTTGATTTTACCATATTCCTACAGTGACAATTCATCAAAAGCTATTTTCAGCAGAGGCCCTGACTCTCCTATAGTGAAAACTACAGTACAGATTAATATATTAATTCTACTATCTCTAGTTTGCAACCATCTCAAAAAAAGATTAACCCAATATTTTTAATATTTATTCAAAGCCAATACAATGATGATGTTGAATTTTTAATAAATATTTAGGAAAAGTGACTATTGAAAGTTACACTGTCCCTGCTTGAAGCTTGTGTTAACTCTTCAGCAACTGCCCAGGCTATATTTAGCCTTAATGAGATGCAAAGTCTGTACCCAGAGCAGAACAATAGCCTAGATGTGGGGAGGTGTTTTTCTTCCCCTGGTAGGAAGACGAGTCAGGGTGAAATGAGGATCTTCATTAACTTCTACAGAGGGCTGTCCTAGAATGAGTAAATGTAAGGTGAGACCCAGGGAAGACCTGCTTTTACTCTTCCAGTCAGGTTGCCACCAAACCTCCAGTGGAAGGAAAGCTACCTAAGAACCAGTTTTGAGTGGCCACAGAGGAGTGGACTGCTCATTTTCCTACCCACAGCTGTGGGTGGGAACAAAGTTATGCAAAAGGGAGGAAGGGTTTTTCCATCTTAATTTTAGAAGTTAGGTGCCGAGTGGGATTGACTGTAGTGGCGCAAACAGAAACTGTTGAAAAAGTGAGCAGGGCGGCATTTGAGTCCTTTTACCTCATAGGAAATGTCAGGAGTCATCCCCACCTACTAGCTAGTGCCAACCATATATGTGACACCTTAAGGCACCTTCCTCAGAACACTTTCTGGACCTTTGGAAGAATAGAAGAAGTATGTAGGACTATGGCCTATTAGTAGAGTCATCCTCAAGCATTTTACCTTCACCCTCCTGTTTTCTAAACCCATTTTTGTTGTCTTTATGGACTCTTTGGACTTTAGCATTATTACCTATTGCAAAAGTGTGTATGCTTGTGCTTTCACCTTTAAACATGGTAAGATTGGCACATTTAATTTACTTGTACGTCGTGACTAAAATGCTTCTACATGTACCTAGCCTGAAGCACTTATTGTGCCACTACTAAAGTAGCCTCTTCAATATGTCTACTGCCTTCCATTGCATCCTGTGTGTGCTGTTAGCCCGAAACTGATCCCAGGATGCTTGTTTCGGTTCCAGGGAAGACATGGCTTGGCAGTTCGGGCTGGACTGTTCCCATGAGGCACAGGATCAAGACTGATTTGCATATAGACTTGTCTAACCTGGGGTGGCGAAGTGAGCTAAAAAACGATGATGGATTGAACCCAGATCTGTGACTGGGGGTGAGTGTCTGAAAAGTTTCAGCTCTCCGTCCATCATCTCCTTGTGTCTGCTTTGTTCGCCCTAAGTTAGCAGGGTGTGCCCAGATGTGGGTCCCTTTCTCACTTTGCAACTGTATTCAAGGTAGCCCGGCTGATGAGGGCAGTTAACCTGACACTGGTCCCAGGATGCTTGGTTCTGGGCCAGGGAAGACATGGCTTGGCAGTTCGGGATGAGGCACAGGGTCGAGACTGATTTGCATATAGCTGTGTCTGAACTGGGGTGGCGAAGTGAGCGAAAGAACGATGATGAATTCAACCCAGATCTGTGACTGGGGGCGAGTGTCTGCAAAGTATCAGCACTCCGTCCATCATTTCCCTGTACCTGCTTTGTTTTCCCTAAGTTAGCAGGGTGTGCCCAGACGTGTCTCTTGCTCACTTTGCCACTGGATTTAAGCTAGCCTGGCTGATGAGGGCTGTTAGCCCGAAACTGTTCCCTGCATGCTTGTCTTCGGTCCAGGAAAGACATGGCTTGGCAGTTCGGGCTCGACTGTTCCCATGATGGACAGGGTCAAGAATGATTTGCATATAGCTGTGTCTGAACTGAGGTGGCGAAGTGAGCTAAAGAATGATGATGGATTCACCCCAGATCTGTAACTGGGGGCGAGTGTCTGAAAAGTTTCAGCGGTCCGTCCATCATCTCCTTGTGTTTTCTTTGTCCACCCAAAGTTTGCAGGGTATGCCCAGCCGTGGGTCCCTTGCTCACTTTGCCACAGTATTCAAGGTAGCCAGGCTGATGAGGGCAGTTAGCCCGAAACTGGTCCCAGGATGCTTGCTTCCGGTCCAGGGTAGACATGGCTTGGCAGTTCGGGCTGGACTGTTCCTATGAGAAACAGGGTCAAGACTGATTTGCATATAGCTGTGTCTGAACTGGGGTGGCGAACTGAGCTAAAGAACGATGATGGATTCAATCCAGATCTGTGACTGTGGGCGAGTGCCTGAAAAGTTTCTGCGATCCATCCATCATTTCCTTGTGTTTGTTTTGCAGTTTTAAACCGCCATTTCAACCTGTCAAAATAAACATATACGTCCCTCCTTAAGTTTGACATGTGCTCTGTTTTCACTACTGCAAGGCATGCCTCTCCCATAGGATAACATTGGGTTACCGTATTACATTTACTAAGTGGTAACTTTTATTTGGGAGCAGGTGGGAATGTCGAGGTTGGGGTCTGTCGTATTGCAATTTAAAACCTGGATTTTAGATCTCAATTCTGAAAATGCTACTTTTAAAAAGTTGCCATTTCTTATCCCAACCAGTTGGTGCCTGCTGCCTGCACTCTGGGTTACATGACTAGGTGTAGTAGGCAGTGAGTGTTTGTTCATTGCTCCCGGACAGTGAGACAAAGGGCAATCAGTGTTGGCAGGATGAACCATCTCTGACTTGATGAGGGGAAGGATCTTTCACCTACCGAACTAGCACATTACAAATGCTCTTCCTGGCCAAACTCACGAAGGGTTTGACACTCGTTTGTTGTGATCCCAGACAAGTTGGGGGCCAGGGCAGGAAGGCAGGAAATTCCAAACACCTCTAGGGCTGGAAATGTCCTGAACCTTCTCCAACCTCTAAGCTGGCACCAGCTATAAATAATGGGGCCTCAGCCCCAACTCTTTGGGACACCTTGGACCTGTGGAAGACTCAGAGGGACTGATGATTTTGACAATTTGCTGTCTCTTTGGATATTTTGAGAGACCGACAACTTTGTGCATGAACTGTTATTGATATACTGCTTTCATATGGTATGCTTGCTTATGAAAGCCAATAAAAGTATTATAAAAACCCAAACACACCTGGATCTCAAATTTAAGAGGTTCTCATCACAGTTCGCCACGCATGCAACATCACTAGGTAAAGAAAAGACAGACTGTGTAGTATCAATTCTCACCTCACCAAAAAGTTAAACCTAATACACCATACTGCCACACATCTCATCAGTTGGTTGAAATATTCTGCCTTAGTTTGTACCACATTTACAATAGGTTTTTCAATCTTATATTATGCTGGATCTCTTTCAGAGCAATATAGAACAGTGTACACCCAGGACAGAAAGTAAATATATTGGAGTGGCCAGGTTTTATTTAGCTCTCTCCAGTAATAATTGCAGTGCAATTAAGCAAATATGTATATATATTTGTAAGGCTATGACTGGGATACAAATCCTCAACTCTTCTTAACAATTTTCCCGCTGACCAGTCTTCATGAAGCAGGATCATTCTCAACCGGACAAACTGGTTTTGGAGGAAAATTCGGCATGTTTGCAAAATGCTGCCAAAGTCATCAGCGATCTCTGAACTATATAGGTTGCCCACTATATGGGTTCGAATTCTGTAGGTCAGATATTTAGAATGTAAACAGACAATTGGCTTGAACAGGAAGCTGCATGTAAATGCTGCTAACATATTTAATACGAAGTACTATAACATCTTATCAAGATCACTTACCTGCAGTTCCAAAACCACAAAGCTTTACTAGCCATTACGCTAGCTGTGACCAATTCTATTATCTCAGACATCAACAGGATTGTAAAGAGGGGGACAGATTGTGCGTATAAAGGTACAATCTCTTTCTAAATTATAAAATAAAATGTGTCTATTCACATATTTTCCCTAACAGTTTTTGCATTTATGGCTTTGGAGGTGGTAGCATTTTTTTATTTACACAGGGAGGTTAACATCCCTAAAACAGGAAATAGAGGGCTAGTCCAAATTAGGATACCTGACTTTAATTCAGATCCCTGTAAAGTGGTGCAACAATTATACTAGTCACATATATGTTAGATGTCACATGTAGTCTGCAATGTACGTTGCACCACCCTCAAGAGTGAGTTTAAACATGGCGTCAGGGCTCCCCTTGAAAACCTGATTGGCTAAG
This sequence comes from Lissotriton vulgaris, assembly GCF_964263255.1. Classification (NCBI taxonomy): domain Eukaryota; kingdom Metazoa; phylum Chordata; class Amphibia; order Caudata; family Salamandridae; genus Lissotriton; species Lissotriton vulgaris. The sequence goes on from NC_141687.1 coordinate 1,995,723,218, forward strand.
GCCAAGCTTTCATAAGTAAACAATATTGGTGGAGGTGAAATCCTTGTTCTAAGATTATTGAGACACTTTTAAACTGTGTCTTTGAGCCCATAAGCCATACATTAATAATATTTAGCGGAAAGACATGCCAAACATTAAGGAGGCATGTTTCTGAATTAAGGGGATTCAAAAGTGCTATTTATTAAGTAGACTGGAGCAGACATTCTATATTTGTAAAGAGCTATTTTAAGTAAAATAGCCTTATTTCACTAACTCGGCTTAGGGGTCAGAAAGACCATATTATTGGTGTTTTCAAATTCATTACCAAGCAATGAAATATACAGCATCATATTCTCATATTCCTGTATCCATAATTGGCAGCAAAATTATCATAGTCCAAGCATTGAGTACTAATCCCCCCAAACGTGTATTACCCCTCAGAGCAGGAGTCCATCCATTCTTAGTACTTTGTAACCTACCACATTTTACATTGTGCTTCCGTGGGCATCCCCAAAATTCATATATCTGTTTCTCCAATATCCAGCAGCAGACCCTCAATTTAGTCAGAGGTAAGGTCATCAAAGTACTGTCTGTCTGCACTGTATCTCTTTTGACGATTAACAACCCAAACCCTCAAAAGGTTTCATGTATTTGTTTATCTTTATGCCATCTAGGCTATTCTACAAGAATATACAGGGTGACAATTCAATAGCTCAGCTGATTTTACAACTCAATAGTTGAGTTATGAGTGGAGCGGCATTCATGCTACTGGATCTTTCCGCAACCTTCAACACCATCTCCAACCCCATCCTTATCCAATGACTTCACAAAGCTAGAATCCAAGGTCCTGGTATTTGCTGGATTTACTTCTTCTTGACAGGTTGCAATCAGTCAGTTAGCCTGACCCTCATCACCTCAGATGCAATCAACCTCATCTGAAGAGGTCCACAGTATCCTTACTCAGTCCCACTATGTTCAATGCCTACATGACACCACTAGCCAGTATCATGCATAGCCACGGAATCAACATCATATCCTATGCTGATGACACCCAGCTCTTCCTCTCTGACAAGACACGAAACACCCAGATCAATTTCTCTGCCTGCATGACTCAAGTTACCAATAGATGAAAAACAACTGTCTCAGGTGAGACATCGACAAAATGGCAGTAGTAATCTGCAAAAACACCTTGCTCTGGCACTCTACCTGGTAGCCTGTTGATCTGGGACCCACACCACATCCGAAAACCGACCCAAAGAACCTCAGAATAGTAATTGACAAAATAAACTCGCTATGACCGATCAGGTGAGCACAGTCTCTGTCTCCTGTTTCCATATTCTCTAGGTGCTCAAAATGATTATCAAATGGCTCCCCACTAACACTCATAGAACTGTCACTTAAGCCCTCATCACCAGCGAGCTGGACTATGGCAACCCACTCTATGCAGCAATCAACACTCAACTGACTAGAAGAATCCATGACATACAAAAACTCAGTGGCCAGGCTCACCCTCAGCCTCCCACCCTGCACATATCACCCCACACCTCAAAGAGCTCCACTGGCTCCCACTCCACAAACAAACACTCTTCAAACTGATCACCCTCTCATTCAAAGCCTTACACAACTTTGGCCCCATGTACCTCAACAATCACTTAAACTTCTACAAGCCTACCATACACCTCTGCTCATCTTGTCTCTTACTCACACACACACCCCGCTTGGCGCTTATGCGGAACCAGATCTGGCAGTCATGCTGTCTCCTACCTTGCTCTTAAAGACTGTAACAACCGGCCCCTGCTCATCAGAGCCTCCTCCTCATTTCTTATTTTGCACAAGAAACTGAAGACCTGGCTCTTCACCTAACCTGATCCTGGCTCAGCCCATACTGTTCCTTCACCGCCAGCATACCCTCCTGGGTGAGGTGTGCACCATACAAACACACATAACATATCTGAAAGAAATTTGGCTACCCCATTCCAGTAACCCATAGAGTCAGACATCCCATACCAAGTGTACGTAGACTCAGGGATCCCTCGAGACAGGTGTGAAAGAGTTCTTTTCCCATCTGCCCTACCTTTTCTTTGTGTAGTAGATGTGGTGCAGATACTTTCATTGAGTAAGTCTTTATCATGCAAAGATCACTACTTCTCTTGGGGCTATCAGAGCTGTCAGCTAGTCCATTACATCGTTTTGGTCTGCCTCTCCGATCAACTTAAAGTAAGAAAATGTATCTGACATGCAAATAACTAACATTTTGTATATTATTATTGACATGTTCTTGTCGGAAGGGTGGACACGGTGACCTTCGCTTCCATTACGCTTTATACCAGAATGTCCTCTTGGCCAGTCACGTATATTGATAATTCAACCATAATGGGTTACCCATATTTTACTATGGTGATATGCCTGCCTATCATAATTAGAATTGCTTGGTTGGCTGGTGGGGCTATCTGTTCTTACAGTGCATATTTCTGTACAGCCGGTGCATTGGAGTCAGAGGAGGGTGGTGAGTGTTGTGCCCTGTTCAGCAAAATGATATGTTTTACTGGCACATTGTTCCAAGTAAGCCATTTATTTAATCAAAACAAATCATCACTGGTCCTGATACACAAGCAGCTTTCCCCCTAGGAGTCAGGGCAATTGCTTTAAAATGTAACTTTTTTTCCGCACATCAGCTTTGACACATATGTTCAAGTTACTTAGGAAGCTCTTATTTTAAGGCATTTATCTCCTCAGTCTGTTGAGGACGATTAGTTAATATCTTGAGTTTCTGAACCAAATACATAAGGCACGCTATAATTGGGAATGTCATGATTTATTAATTCAATGATTTGTCCGTAGTTTCGCGTTCCATACAGTTTAACATTTCAACAAGATTCTCACTATATAACACTCAACGCATTTCAGGAGACATTTTTTTTCATTAGGAAGAATATTTTAACTATCTAAAAAAAGAAAGAAAACATGAACTTACAATATTTATACAAAAATAAACAGCCTTGTTCTTCTGGATACATACAAACATATAGTTCATGAGTGACTTGTTCAGAGAACCCCCATCATCCTAAGGCCCCCCCTGGAGCACCCTCCAAAATAATGTGCACATGTAAAGTGTGCACATGCCCTAGAGGCATGTGTATACTACAAAGCACTTTGGAAAATGCATTTTTTGTGCATTTTCCAAATATACACATGGTTTCCATCGACTTGGAGTCAATGGTAATAGCATTTCCTAAATGCACAGTTTGCATTTAGAAAATGCTTGGTACATGTGCTTAGAGAATCGCAAATTGCGATTCTCAATTTGTAGTCAACATTTTAGGTAATCGCAAATAATTGATATTACCTAAAATGACTGCCAAAGCCTTTCATACATCCTGAAGGGCTATTTTGCATTCACAAACTGTCAAAGTTTACGATTAGCCCTGTTTGCAAATGTGAAATAGGTTAATACATGTGGTCCTTAGTTCTTTCAGCATATCTGAATGGGTTGGATGGGACAGGGGACTCGCCGATTTTCAGAGTGGCTGTAGCTATATCATTCTTTAAATGAGGTCTTTACATTTTTACTAGATATGGCAAAAATGATTTTTATAAAATCCTGGAATCTCTGTCTGAACCTGGATCTCCCAAGCTAAGACCCATGCTAAATACAGTGAATGCATTTAGATTTCCCTTGACCAGAGTGTGTGAGGTTATGAGTTTGTAGACACACTGAGATTTCCTGCCATCCCTAAATGTCTATGCCAGTAGCAAAATGAAACCTGTGGATAACAGAGATGTGTAGTGAGAAAGAAAGAGATGGAACATTGGACTGGAGCACAGTCTCCGACAACACAGCGTCCCTCTCAAGGGATGGCACAATATGGAATCGATGTTGGTGGAATAGTTGGAATGGACATGGCAACATAACAGCAGAGGTAATCAGCTTATTAAAATCTCTAGTAGACCGATACAGGAGAAAATATTAGAAAAGGCTTACTGGCTTCAACAGCGAGAATAGCATTGACAAGCATGTACTGCCTTGAAAACCCGGCTGATGACCCAGGACACTACTGACATCACACTGGCCTAAATCTAAGTAATACATGAGCTCAAGTTACACTCATACAGGACTAATTAGAGGTAGAGAAGTAAGAAGGAACCAAGGAAACTGAAAGGGTAAAAACAACAAAGGGTGGTGGGAGGGGCTGCCACATGCACCTGAATGGACTGTGGCTGCCTTCCACAATGCTGTCTCCACCCCCTGGAGTGAACCTGACCTGAACTGGACAGAACTGGTCTGTGTGTGCCAGGAGGACTTTGTGTGTGCCAACACCACAGAACTTCAAAGGGAAATGTGGTATAAATATTGGGGCTCAGATTCCAGGACTTAGAACTCTTTTGGATCAAGGAATCTGGGAAGAAGAAGAGCTAGAGAAGCTGTGAGGAGAGACTACCACTTTGCTGTGTGTTTTGCTGTGTTTGCCTGCAGTAGCTGACTCTCTCTTGGGCAGAGAAAGTATTGGACTGAACTTTCTGTAACTTCTTCAATGGCTGGAGGTAGAGCTTGCCCCCTGTTCAAGAAGCCTCGGGAACAACAAAGACTTTATGATCCTCTGGGTACCAGCTTCTGGAACTGGGTGTTGCCACAGAGGAAATAGCAACTCAATGCCGTCCGCAACGCTGCTGCTGGCTTTGTGACCTGACAGCACCACAGAGGGCACTTCCGCACTTTGCACCGCAACCCTGGTCTCACCGACGATGACGCTCGCTGAGCCTCTGCTTGCACCGTGACCTGTGGGCACCACACTCTGCACTGCCTCACTTCACACCACCACCCTTCTATCCCTTACTATGCTGTGACACTGTCACAGCCTGCACTGTGACCTGTGGACACTGCTCGTGGAGAACACAGAGCACTGTCCCACTTTGCACTGCAGCGCTGCTCTGACCGAAGATGTCGCTCCTAGCTGACATTGACTCTACTGCCTGCACCGTGGTTTGGGGGCACCTCTTGTGAATTACACAACGCTCTGCCCGTTACACCCCACAGACGCCAGCGCAATAGACTCCAGTTAGTAAGCCGATGACAGCGATTAAACGATGATGGTGCCTGCACTGTGACCTGCCACCACCGCGACAAGCACGTCCCATTTTTCACCGCAGTCCTGATCTCAGCCACAATGCTGGATGACCATCACTGAGCCGCTGCCTGTACCGCACCCTGAGGACACCGCACGCTAAACCGCTGCACTTTGCACCACAGCCCCAAAGCTTGCAGATGCCAGTGCCCCTGATTTCAACTGCACGAAGCTCGACCTACAAAAGGTGTGACTTCAAGGGCCTGGCAACTTCTGCACTGACCTTCAAAACCAACCTAGGCTCTCCGGAACTCACCGCGAGGTCTCTGATGCCCCACATTTCTAAAGGTACTGTTTGCTTCCAGACACCATAGCAGGCCCACAACGCCTTAGTCAGTCAGAACTGTTGGATTTGTCTGTTTACAATGCAGTGATAGCCCCAGACGGAGCTTTCAACTTCATGGAACTGTAAGTCTATTTTTGCTTTATGAGTATTCTGAATGTTGGATTCTTATTGTTTGGGTTCAGTTTTACATAGATAAATATTGGCTATTTTTCTGAAACTGGTGTGGTGTCCTTTTGTAGTGTTTTCATTGTATTACTGTTTGTTATGTGCAAATGCTTTACGCACTGCCTCTGAGAAAAGCCTGACTGCTCATGCCAAGCTACCAGGGGGCAAGCAGGGGTTATTTCAGAAGTGTAACTCCCTTATCCTGACTAGTAAGAAGGGTCCCTACTTGGACAAGGTAACAACCTGCCAACTAGAGGCCCCCATTTCAAACACTGTGGTAGGCCTCTGACTTGAGCGATAGCTACCAGAGACAAACCCAGGATTCCTCATTGAAACCTGCTTTTACTTCTTAGGAGATTAGGAGAAGATGTAAAAAGCCCTTTTGTCCTCACAAACTCTGTGATTTGGAAAACCACAGAGTTTTCCATCACAAAAGAACTTCTCAGATTGCGCAAAATCACTGCAAGAGTCGGGAAAGTGTTTCTAACTGATAAAAGAAACTTTTGAGACTTTTTCTGAATCACAAGGGCAGGGTTTGAAAAGAGTGTTCCCTTCCTAACTGTGATTTGTAAAAGTTGTAAAAGCATGTATAAATGGTGGCACTTGCAGTCCCAACTAATTTGATCCGGTATAAAACCCGAAGTTGGGTTAGCAACTTATATGACTAAAGGGAAATTCTAACTGCTGAGCAACAGTGATTTATCTACTACCACTTGGGGCTGCTGACACCCTGCGCTGCATCAGATAAACAACTGTGAGTATTTATTTTTCAGTAGTGGCACATTGGGCACTCCCCACTGCCGAATGTCTTGTTCCTTTGGAAGTGGACATTTGTCATGGCTCATCACAGGTGCTCTCCACCACACACACCTACCTCTGGTCCTGGGTGTATTGGCTACCCCTTCCATTCCTTGCTCAGGGTATTACACTATGTGACAGGAGTAATGCCACTCAGAATGGTGACTTTCACATGTGTGCTGCCAAGTTGGAAGCCCCCATCACCAGTACAGCCAATCTTGTCCCAATGCAGGCATCCCAAAATCTAGGATCGTGTTCTTTGTCTGACTGGAAGGCTATAGCGGGATTCAATGATCTACTGCAGGCTTCAAGGATCCTCGATTTTAAGAAACTACAACCGCATTCAAGAATATCACAGTCTATAGAAGACATACTCAGAACGTAGCCAGATGCTTTGCTTTCCTCTCTGTTAATGAGAGGAATCATCTTCTGTTCATGAGAGGAATCCTCTGCTTGGGCTCAGGTCTACACCTGCATTCTTGAATCTTCAGTCAAGATTATTTTGAAGTCATTCTCAGATTTCAGTCTTATCCAAGGTTTAATAAGGTTAGATGGGGAGGTCGAGCCTTCGCGATTGCTGTTGCAAAGCCGTGGAACTCCCTCCCGGAAGAGCTTTCTGGTCAGTTGTCACACTCTCTCTTCCACAAAGCCTTGAAAACCTGGCTTTTTCCTCAGATTTCAGTATAAGCACGCCATCTTGTCTGCCTATCAGGTCCGTAATAGCGCCTTGACGCCCTTGGACTAAGTTTAGCGCTCTATAAATTTATTATTCACTCATTCATTCATTGTCCTTGGTTAACAAGTATCCTGATATTCGACCAAATTCACAGGCCAGCTACCTGATTTTATTTATTGCCTTATTTGCTTTAGAGGTGTATATATAACAATGTCATCTGCAAAGGCAATCTATGTTTTGAAATTTGTGTAGTTAAAAGGGATTATATGTGGCTCTTGTTGTACCAATAGAGGAAAGGGTTCGATATCTGTATTGAATAATAATGGCAATAGTGGGTGTAAAGTATAGTCTTTCTTTTATCTCTTGTATGTTACTTAAATTCTGTTGCACGCTCCATAATCCAACCAGCTGTCACGCTCTTTTGTCTCACCAGCTGATTCCTCGCAGAGGAGTGTATATTCGAACATGTTTATGTTCGAAGGTGCATCCCTCGTGAGGCGTCTTCCAGTTAGAGCCACAGCTTCTGTCAGTTTCATTAAGCTGTTGGACTTTCTGGAAGGCGGTAGCACTCCTGTGTTAATGCTGATATTTACTTGGAATAAAACTACCTTTGGATTTTATCCTGCTTCTACATCTCATCATTTTCTGGATAAATACCCTCTTTACATTTGGCGACGGGATTTATTTCAAAAAGAGGAAGAATTTCAGCATTTTCACCAAATCTTTGGAATGTTACATTGTTCAAAAGGATCTTATTTCAAAGATTAAATTGTTCTACTGCGCACTTGTTAAAGGGAAACTTGTGATTATCCCTTACCTCTTCAAACGGAAGAAAACTGAAGAAATTTCACCCGACAGCGCATTTTTGAGTGTTTCCTTCATTTTTCACGGAGCCTGTGAGTTGGCAAGTCACGCGAGATTTGAACGTGATGACATCATCACGCATTGCATGTAACCATTTCTGAAGCCGATTTTGTAGGGTAAACGTAACACGCAACACGCTCATTTTTGTTATTTCAATTGAAAATCGTTGCGCAAGTGCCCTTTTGAGATCACATCTCATTACTCAGATCTTGGACTACGAAATGGTATGTAAAAGTTTGAATTTACGTTTTGACAAGGATTCATAAAGATAGAAGGAAGCATACATTCATCTTCTGGGGCATTTTAACGACACTCAGCATTTCAAAGACATTTAACATTTTAAAGACTACACATTCAGCATTTTAAAGACATTTATCATTTTATTTAAAGACTATTCAAAGACATTTAACATTTTAAAGACTACACATTCAGCATTTTAAAGACATTTATCATTATTATTTAAAGACTACAAAGCTTAGTTAAAAGCTAAAAGGAAAGAGTACAAGAGTTGCATATTTACAAGCTTTATTATTTCGTTAGAATTTATTTATTTATTTGTTTAAAAAAAAATGGCTAATAATCAACAGGTAATTATTCTGAACAAATTCTTACCTGTTAATGGAAAACCTGTGGAACCGTGGAAAACTTGGTTTAGAAGCTTCGAGAACTATTTAGTGGCTATTGATGCAGAGGATTATGCTCCTAAAAGGAAGCTTGCTATTCTTTATAGTCACTTGGGGAGAGCCGGTAGAGAAGTTTACGATAACTTACCCCTTTCAATTCCACCTTCAGGAAGAGGCGAAGGCTGGAATGTTTACAGAGATGCAATTCAAAGACTTAATAGAAAATTCTTGGAACTTCCGAGTGTCATTCTGGAGCGTTTTAATTTTAGAAAGAGAAAGCAAAACCCGGAGGAAAGCGTAGAAGATTTCATTTCAATTTTGAGAAACATGTCAGCTGATTGCAACTTTGGGGCTGATTTAGACATTTATATCAGGGATCAATTTGTTTATGGTTGTTGCCATAAAAAAATCCAAGAAAGGATATTAAGTTGCAGAGATCCAACATTGGCTGAAGTGGTTGATATGGCTAAAAGTATCGAGAGGAGCATTGTTTCTTCAAAAAGTATTATAGTTGAAAATGTTCCTAACTTTGTACAGAATGATGTTTCTGTTAATGCAGTTTCATTTAAGAATAGTTTTAGTAAACCTCAGCAGAGAGGTAACAATACATTTTGTTTCAGGTGTGGATCAAGAACACATCTCAGTAACAGTCCTATGTGTAATGCTCTAGGGAAGAAATGTACGAACTGTCAGAAGTTTGGTCATTTTAATAATGTGTGCAGGGCCAGGCCTACCGTACATGTTGGATCTGTGTCAACACTTGAGAATTTTGTTCAACATGATCAACATGATATTCTTTCAGGGTTTGATGTGGTTCCTTTAGAATCTGATATGCAACATGTCAATATTAACACCATAGAATTTCCTTCAAGTTCTAATGAGTCTCTGCAGGGAGGAATTGTTCAATTATAGAGACTTTGATTTGTTTGGGGGCATTTGAGGAACATAGGGTTTTAGTTGGAGCACACACTTCGTCTTATTGGGTGTCCACAAAATTTATACAAAGGGTTGTCAAGAACTTTTCGTTATAAGTAATATTTTGATGTTTGGAGATTAAGGGATTTATATGTGCCTTTTCATCTCTATCCTGCACTTGTTACTCTTTTTCTGTTTTCAACCTACCTTTACTCTGGTGTGACACAGTTGTTGTCATTTCCCTATGCCTTACGTGCAACTCAGATCTCACCCTTTCACCTTTCTATTCCTTACTTTCCCTCCGCACGGTATCTGTGGAATATGTGCATGAAATTTACTTGGGCTTTGGTAGGCTTTAGGTGCATTATTGTAGTTTATGAAGGATTATGAAGACCTCAAAATATCCAGTTTGTTTTGTGAAGAAAGGATGGTGGCGTAAAAGGGTTTTTGTGAAGGTTTTCAGGTTTTCAGTATTTAAAGCACTTTTTATGAGTAAAGCAGTTTATGGTTACAGCTAAAAGATTTCTTTGTTTCAAACCTGATCCTCCCTATGGTGTATGTTCACATTGTTCTGATGTAATAACATTCCGTTTGTTTGTACGTTTCACTTCTTACATCCTCGAGGGGAGTGTAATTTTCAATGATCAAACTAAAGGAACTCCATTACACATATCTGATTCTGCTCTTCATGAATGTTCATATTTTCCTTTAGGAGCCCCTTCAGACAATGTTTCGTGCAATGTTTGAGGTTACTGATTTGCATTCTACTTCTGTTAATATTCAGTTCAGCTCTTCCACTAATGAAATGTTTAAACCTCCTAGGACTCATTGTAATTGTTCCGTCCCTTCAAGGTTTAAAGATTTTTATTTATATGTCTTAAGTTAACTTCATACTTTTTCAAATTTTTGTTAATGTTATAGGAAGGGAGAAGATGTAAAGTATAGTCTTTCTTTTATCTCTTGTATGTTACTTAAATTCTGTTGCACGCTCCATAATCCAACCAGCTGTCACGCTCTTTTGTCTCACCAGCTGATTCCTCGCAGAGGAGTGTATATTCGAACATGTTTATGTTCGAAGGTGCATCCCTCGTGAGGCGTCTTCCAGTTAGAGCCACAGCTTCTGTCAGTTTCATTAAGCTGTTGGACTTTCTGGAAGGCGGTAGCACTCCTGTGTTAATGCTGATATTTACTTGGAATAAAACTACCTTTGGATTTTATCCTGCTTCTACATCTCATCATTTTCTGGATAAATACCCTCTTTACAGTGGGCACCCTTGGCTGGTGCCTCTACCTATTGATATTTTATCTGTTTAAATTGTCATTAACCATCACTCTTGCTGTAGGGACTTGGCAAGGGCTTGGATCGTAGATATGAACTTAAAAGGAATCCAAAAGTGGAATATACTTCCCATAACAAAGTCCAATTTAAACGATTGAAAGCCTTGGGATCATCTAAAGTTATCACTGCTGATGGCTCCTTGTAACCTACTGCCAAGTCAATTAAGCCTTTCAATAATTGGGTGAGCTTGTGCATCTGCCTCGCTCTGAGAAATCCCTTCTGATCATCATGTAGCAGTTCTACTGTGACTTATACTAACCTTTTGGCTAATATCCGGTCAAATATGTTCTAATCAGTGTTTAGCAGTGAGAGTGTCCTGTATGATTCACACTTAAGATGATTTGTGTTTAGTTTTAATATCAGAATGATAGTACCCTCCTGCCAATGATGCCCGTATGTGAAGACCATGCAAAAAGGTACCATAAACATCTGTTTTACAACTGGCATTACTTCATCTTTTACACTTTGATACACTTCACCTGGTAGCCCACATGGACCTGCTTCTTTCCTTTTCTTATGCCCTTCTAGAGTGTTTTTTTTTAAATTTAAGATTCTGTAATCTGCTGCTTCAACTTATTGTGAAGATGTTCACTTAGTTTGGGAAGTTGCCTCCTTCTCATCCATTCCTTTAGAGAGAGTCTATTCATCCTTGTCTCTTCTTTATTAAACCCTGGAAGTATTTATAAAAGACTTGCTCCAGATCTTCACAACTTGTTTTAATCCGGTAGAGAAGTTTACGATAACTTACCCCTTTCAATTCCACCTTCAGGAAGAGGCGAAGGCTGGAATGTTTACAGAGATGCAATTCAAAGACTTAATAGAAAATTCTTGGAACTTCCGAGTGTCATTCTGGAGCGTTTTAATTTTAGAAAGAGAAAGCAAAACCCGGAGGAAAGCGTAGAAGATTTCATTTCAATTTTGAGAAACATGTCAGCTGATTGCAACTTTGGGGCTGATTTAGACATTTATATCAGGGATCAATTTGTTTATGGTTGTTGCCATAAAAAAATCCAAGAAAGGATATTAAGTTGCAGAGATCCAACATTGGCTGAAGTGGTTGATATGGCTAAAAGTATCGAGAGGAGCATTGTTTCTTCAAAAAGTATTATAGTTGAAAATGTTCCTAACTTTGTACAGAATGATGTTTCTGTTAATGCAGTTTCATTTAAGAATAGTTTTAGTAAACCTCAGCAGAGAGGTAACAATACATTTTGTTTCAGGTGTGGATCAAGAACACATCTCAGTAACAGTCCTATGTGTAATGCTCTAGGGAAGAAATGTACGAACTGTCAGAAGTTTGGTCATTTTAATAATGTGTGCAGGGCCAGGCCTACCGTACATGTTGGATCTGTGTCAACACTTGAGAATTTTGTTCAACATGATCAACATGATATTCTTTCAGGGTTTGATGTGGTTCCTTTAGAATCTGATATGCAACATGTCAATATTAACACCATAGAATTTCCTTCAAGTTCTAATGAGTCTCTGCAGGGAGGAATTGTTCAATTATAGAGACTTTGATTTGTTTGGGGGCATTTGAGGAACATAGGGTTTTAGTTGGAGCACACACTTCGTCTTATTGGGTGTCCACAAAATTTATACAAAGGGTTGTCAAGAACTTTTCGTTATAAGTAATATTTTGATGTTTGGAGATTAAGGGATTTATATGTGCCTTTTCATCTCTATCCTGCACTTGTTACTCTTTTTCTGTTTTCAACCTACCTTTACTCTGGTGTGACACAGTTGTTGTCATTTCCCTATGCCTTACGTGCAACTCAGATCTCACCCTTTCACCTTTCTATTCCTTACTTTCCCTCCGCACGGTATCTGTGGAATATGTGCATGAAATTTACTTGGGCTTTGGTAGGCTTTAGGTGCATTATTGTAGTTTATGAAGGATTATGAAGACCTCAAAATATCCAGTTTGTTTTGTGAAGAAAGGATGGTGGCGTAAAAGGGTTTTTGTGAAGGTTTTCAGGTTTTCAGTATTTAAAGCACTTTTTATGAGTAAAGCAGTTTATGGTTACAGCTAAAAGATTTCTTTGTTTCAAACCTGATCCTCCCTATGGTGTATGTTCACATTGTTCTGATGTAATAACATTCCGTTTGTTTGTACGTTTCACTTCTTACATCCTCGAGGGGAGTGTAATTTTCAATGATCAAACTAAAGGAACTCCATTACACATATCTGATTCTGCTCTTCATGAATGTTCATATTTTCCTTTAGGAGCCCCTTCAGACAATGTTTCGTGCAATGTTTGAGGTTACTGATTTGCATTCTACTTCTGTTAATATTCAGTTCAGCTCTTCCACTAATGAAATGTTTAAACCTCCTAGGACTCATTGTAATTGTTCCGTCCCTTCAAGGTTTAAAGATTTTTATTTATATGTCTTAAGTTAACTTCATACTTTTTCAAATTTTTGTTAATGTTATAGGAAGGGAGAAGATGTAAAGTATAGTCTTTCTTTTATCTCTTGTATGTTACTTAAATTCTGTTGCACGCTCCATAATCCAACCAGCTGTCACGCTCTTTTGTCTCACCAGCTGATTCCTCGCAGAGGAGTGTATATTCGAACATGTTTATGTTCGAAGGTGCATCCCTCGTGAGGCGTCTTCCAGTTAGAGCCACAGCTTCTGTCAGTTTCATTAAGCTGTTGGACTTTCTGGAAGGCGGTAGCACTCCTGTGTTAATGCTGATATTTACTTGGAATAAAACTACCTTTGGATTTTATCCTGCTTCTACATCTCATCATTTTCTGGATAAATACCCTCTTTACAGTGGGCACCCTTGGCTGGTGCCTCTACCTATTGATATTTTATCTGTTTAAATTGTCATTAACCATCACTCTTGCTGTAGGGACTTGGCAAGGGCTTGGATCGTAGATATGAACTTAAAAGGAATCCAAAAGTGGAATATACTTCCCATAACAAAGTCCAATTTAAACGATTGAAAGCCTTGGGATCATCTAAAGTTATCACTGCTGATGGCTCCTTGTAACCTACTGCCAAGTCAATTAAGCCTTTCAATAATTGGGTGAGCTTGTGCATCTGCCTCGCTCTGAGAAATCCCTTCTGATCATCATGTAGCAGTTCTACTGTGACTTATACTAACCTTTTGGCTAATATCCGGTCAAATATGTTCTAATCAGTGTTTAGCAGTGAGAGTGTCCTGTATGATTCACACTTAAGATGATTTGTGTTTAGTTTTAATATCAGAATGATAGTACCCTCCTGCCAATGATGCCCGTATGTGAAGACCATGCAAAAAGGTACCATAAACATCTGTTTTACAACTGGCATTACTTCATCTTTTACACTTTGATACACTTCACCTGGTAGCCCACATGGACCTGCTTCTTTCCTTTTCTTATGCCCTTCTAGAGTGTTTTTTTTTAAATTTAAGATTCTGTAATCTGCTGCTTCAACTTATTGTGAAGATGTTCACTTAGTTTGGGAAGTTGCCTCCTTCTCATCCATTCCTTTAGAGAGAGTCTATTCATCCTTGTCTCTTCTTTATTAAACCCTGGAAGTATTTATAAAAGACTTGCTCCAGATCTTCACAACTTGTTTTAATCTTTTCCTCTTCAGCACCCTTTAGATCTTTAATATTGTTTTCAGTCCTCTCTACTCTATTCATTCATGCAAGCGGATTGCCCCTTTTCTCTCCATATGTTAGATTTTGTAGTTTAAATATTTCCTGTTTTTCCCTAGTCTGCTGTTCAAGGCTGCTTTTACAGTCCTGTTTTACCATCTTGAGCTGCTCTTTTAAGGTAGATTTTTTACCTACATTTTCTTCTGCTTTTAGTTTGGCTTCAATATTTCTTATTTTCTAAATCATGGATTACTCTTGCTCTTTATCCATTCTAGCCATTTTTCTTGAGCCTTAAAGAAAATCCCTTCTAAGTAGGCTTTATACGGAATCCTGACAATACTTATGCCACAACAATTTAAAATGTGCTCAAATAATTCCTTCTAGTTTCCTTTCAACTCTGCTAAGATTTCTCCTTTGGTAGATAGTCTTCCAAGAAGAGTTCACTGCTGTCCTGTTTGCTAAGTTGGGAAAACCAGTTTCATCCATACTGCAGCATGACCTGAAACGCGTGCTGGTATGTTTAACCTCTATAGTTGTATATTTCAGTGAAACATCCAACAATAAATAATACTTTCTTGAAAAATGACCATATTTCTTACTCAGAAAGGTATAGCCTTTCTGTCTAACCGATTATAGCCTTCAAACATAGAAGAGGCTAAAATCTTGCATAATTGTTTTAGCAAACTTGATGTGTTTGGAGAGTTACAATGTGGCCACTTCATAGATCTCTCCAATCCTTTATCAGTAAAGGGTTGAAATCATCTCCCACTACTGTAATCGGTAGTCCATAGCCAGCTAATGCAGTAAACAGTTCCATCAAGGAACCTGGGTCATCAACATTAGGGCCATAAAAACCTGCACAAATGAGAATTATGCTGCCTATCTTAAATGGCATAATAACCCATATGCCCTAATAAGGGTATCTAGTAGTTCTATGTTACAACCTCTCTTTTTTAGGTTGAGCCTAGGCAGTGCGCATGCGCTGTCTGCAAGACCTGCTGTATTGACTATATGGAGTGTAATCTCACCTGCTGCTTACCATAGGTTGACTCCAGTATCACTCTTCTTTTCTGCAGCCTCATTGGTTCGTGCTCCTGATACATCACTTCCGTTTGGAGCTCAGGAGCACTGCTCAAGTACAGATTCATTTCCCTTAACTAGTGGCCGTCCTCTTTGATGCAGGCACTATTTATTCTTTGCCGCAAATCACAAAGAAGTATGTCTAGTACAAACAGAGACAAGTGTGTGACCGTGCCTATGTAAAAAAGGGGGAAAGGAAGGAGAACCTTTTTAGGATGAGAACCCCTCTGTTCACTCTGTTCAAATGTGAATAAATAAAAATTATACTGCCCAAACAAAGCAGCCTGAAGTGTGGTGGCTTATATATGTTCAGGGTTCACCGACATTCTAAATGGTTAGTGTCTGAGGTCCACCATTCTGCCAGTGAGTACATCCAAAAGTGCCCAACTCCATGTGTCAGTGTTCAGACAATGGACTTCTAGGCTGCTTTGTTTGGCCAGTATAATTACATTTATTCACGTTTAAACAGAGTAACTGTTATTACATTGGTCCTGATAAATGCCAATGATCCCAATTGTGGGACCACTGAAGGCAGAAACATATCAACCTTTTGACCTCTTGACATTTTGAATAGGGTTGATATTTTGCATAACCCTGGTCCTCTTTTTAAACCTATCCCCAGTGGGCCACAGAATAAAGTTATGTGGTACCCTGGAGGTAGTTTTACTTGCTTTTTGCACTCTGTCCCCCACTCACCTCATATCATCTACTCATCCAAAACACCTCATGCTTCTCTCCGTTTGGAGACTTGTAGCCCACACCATCGACCTTGCAGTCCAGGTTTGAGGAGGGAACTCAATGATGACAGCAGCATGTATGATGGGACCCCCTCAACAAGGTTAATTGTGGCCAAGGAACAGGGGGGAAAAGAAAAACATCACTGTGAAAGAATTGTTCCTTCAATGGCCATACACTTCAACTAATAGTATACATCCTATTGATTTAAACTTGGCAACAATGTTATTCTAGACAATTTTTATTTCAACACTTCTTTTATTTTCATTTTATATGGTTTCTTATGTTTAGATTTGTAAAAAACGTATTTCATCATGAATACATTTTTTATGAATATTTTTTCTTAATACATATAAACAATTATCACAAAAAATAGCTATAAATATGTACAAAATAATGTGACACAAATTATTTAAGAAGACACCACCTGATATCATACACACAAACTCAAAATACTGACACTCTCACACCCATACTTCATTCAGACCACACCATCAAAGGAAAAAGCGAAAAGCTGAGTTTCAGTTGGCAAGATCTAAGTGCCAATTCTAGGGTCTCAAGATGCAATTTGAGACCCCTGCACCAGGTCGATACGCGTTTCGGCGGCTCTAGGCCACCTTCCTCAGGACTTTTTTCTCACAGTATATTTCAAAGATATCAGGGGACGGTAAAAACGGATATTTCCTATTTCTTTAGTAATATCATTTATAATCAGATCAAGCCCCCTCATCGCGAAGACACGTTTTACCATCTAACTTCGGTTAAAAGAGAATTGGTAGCTACTAGCTGACTAGGAGCCGGCCTGATTTATGGAAGAACTGACATGTACCACCATGGAGACCTGATCTATTATTAATAACGGACCATATATTGTACCAAGAATTGGTGCTTTTTATATATACATCCTGTCTCTCAAAATTGGTCATTCTACATGAAGATAGGACTAAAGAAATAGGAAATATCCGTTTTTACCGTCCCCTGATATCTTTGAAATATACTGTGAGAAAAAGGTCCTGAGGAAGGTGGCCTAGAGCCGCCGAAACGAGCGTCGACCTGGTGCAGGGGTCTCAAATTGCATCTTGAGACCCTAGAATTGGCACTTAGATCTTGCCAACTGAAACTCAGCTTTTCCCTTTTTCCTTTGATGGTGTGGTCTGAATGAAGTATTGGTATGAGAGTGTCAGTATTTTGAGTTTATGTGTATGATATCAGGTGGTATCTTCCTAAATAATTTGTGTCACATTATTTTGTACATATTTATAGCTATTTTTTGTGATAATTGTGTATGTGTATTAAGAAAAAATATTCATAAAAAATGTATTCATGATGAAATAATTTTTTACAAATCTAAAAATAAGAAACCATATAAAATGAAAATAAAAGAAATGTTGAAATAAAAATTGTCTAGAATAACTTTGTCGCCAAGTTTAAATCAATAGGATGTATACTATTAGTTGAAGTGTATGGCCATTGAGGGAACTCAATGATGAAGCATGTCACCCTCGGTCGAATGAGGGTTCTCGTCCGAAAAAAGTTTTCCTTCCTTTCCCCTTCTTTTCATAGGCACGGTCACAAACTTGTCTCTGTTTGTACCAGATGTACTTCTTTGTGATTTGCTTCAAGTGAATGGGTTAGTACGTTTCTGGTTAGGACCACCCATCCTGATCCCCGGTGTGAATTTGACTGTTTATTCTTTGCCAAGCCCCTTTGTGTTGTAGGTTCGAAGAACTTTATTTTTTTGTTACTTTTCCACCAGTCGCTGCTTGTTTTGCTTCAGCTGCAGTGCTTCATCTTCTTGGCTTAGTGAGGTGTTGCGTGTCTTCTGCATGGATTCTGTGTTTTATCTTTGTGCATTGCATTATCGCCCACTCTAGAGGTAGCGTGAGCTTTTTTTAAACTTTCTATTGAATTATGCCTGCTTCATGGTGGTTGTGTTTTTTTCTTTTTTCTGTATGGGGGCAGCCCTCACCCGCTATATGTTTTTATTAGAAGTGATGTTTTTGTTAGCCTGTATATTCAAAATGCACCATTGTTCTTTATTTAGCTTTGTTTGTGAAATAAAGATAAATAAACAACAATGGTGCATTTTTAAAACGAAAGCTAACAAAAATCTCACTTCCAATAAAACTAAATAGAAACGTTTGCTCAGCTGCAATTTTTCTCTTTATAATTGCATTAAGGGTGCAGTACCTTATGTTACTAAAAGAGGTCCCTTTCCAACTCCACAGGGAGACCTAGTAGCAGCCTGTGGAACTGCACCCTTTCCTTGCTTCGTTGATTATCTGTTATCACTTGTGCTACTGTTGATATATTTTTTGACAAAAAAATCTAACAAACAACATTTTGCATGCAATTGCTCAGACTTTCACTAATGCGAGACGTATTGCTTTGCAAATGCTTGTTACAATTACTAGCCGTTTAGTGGGACGTCTGCTCCCTACATATTACATGCTGTATCCAACCTAGTTTGCAGTTAAATAAATCCTTACATTCACTATTGGTGAGATGCGTTATTTGTAAAACTATTTCTATGATTCAGATATTTGAGAGTTGTTCTATGATTCTTAATGAAATCTTAGCCCATTAATATTCCATGTAATAAAATTAAATTCTTTACTATTAGCCATCAAATTGTTTATTTTATTATAATTGGTAATCCCAGGAGATCGGCGCAGAGATTTGCAATTTAGTGTATGTGATCTTAATTGTTTTACTTTATCCACCATCGTCCCCATCACGTGAAACCATCCATTTGGCAACCCTTATCCTTTTCTGGCACACTGTGTGTCTTTTGGGGACATGCCTCGTCCCTGCACATCATTACGCTATATGTTCTTTAGAAGTATCTATATCTTGATGTATATGTTGCCACATGTCCCTTATTTTCCAGATCATATCATCCACCCCTTGGATGCCTTCTATGTTATAAGTTTTATTTTATTCCTCAAAGACTGCTTGCAACCTTGGAATGATTTGACTTCTCCCAGCCAAGTCGTTTTTGTGACCTGCATTCAGTATTCAATGTGCATGCACTACAGCCATAGATAATATGGGTCTGGTTAGACAAAATTCCGATGCTGTTTTTCAGAAAAGCTCCTTTCATTTCTATTTTGAAGTTTGTATAGGAGCGACGTGAGATTATACACTTGTTTGAAAGAAAGTCCATTGCGATTTATAGCAAGCATTAAAACAGGAAACACCTAAAGAGGAAGTTGCTGCATTCTCCCAGAACTAGCACATGGGCGTTCCTTTCGGGTAGTTTCTAAAAAAGAATGGCTACATAACCGAGGTGAATAATGCCTTTTATGTGTACCACCATTTTAAGTTCTAGGCTAAGAGGCAGATTTACCTGTCTATTTTCCAAAGCTAATATGATAGAGACAAAGAGAACGGCATTGGTTGTTATCAGCCCAAATTCAAGAGTAATAGATGCATTTTACTGTCATTCATGTTTGGTGAAGTGTTTTTGTACAGTATATGACCACTGCATTGGTGCAGCGCACAAATAAGCCTGCCTAAGGAGTCATTCCATTACAGTGCATGAAGTGTGACGCTTACACCCTATCTCTCAAAGTCTGTCCACATACCACCCACCCCTTTATGAATGAACTGTTCTACGTTGTTGATAGGTCCATCTACTCGAAGCAGCAAAAGATCACGAAGTCTATATATTTTCCTTATTTGCGCAATCTATTGCAGCACTCAAAAGCCATACATTTGTTTTTGACTTCACCTGTCTACCTTCCATTAACAGGCTTTGTGCAGTTACCTTTTGTCATTGCTCATCGTACTGAGCTGTGGGGGTTCAGTGGTTCCTATATACAACACTGCAACATAAAACCAAAAATTCTTTCATCCAATTTACAGCCATTCCAACAAAAAACTCCAACACCTCAAGTAGTGAAGACACTTTCGAGTCCTTGACTTGTGTGTGATAGCCTGATGCATTGTTGATGTTGTAGTCTTGCTTTGTTCCTCTGAACTAATTAGACTAACATATCCGAAATCAATGATTTGCGGGTGAAAAGTGCAGGACTTGGGGACAAAATTCGAAATGACCTGGAGTGAGGTAGATATTCATCCATAATTTTCATGGTAATCAAATAATATAAGCTGTATACAGAACAAAGTAGTTACAGGGGCGTTTGTTTATTATCCTTCTTTTTGCATGATCCACCCATAATTTTGAAAATATATAGTCAAATATATTAAGAGAAAATTCAGTTAATGGTGCCTGCATTGTAAATGAGTAATGTGGTTATAATACTAACTAAAAAGAAAATGCTTTTCCAGCAGAAGACATCATGCATAAAAAAACACATGATCCTGGCATCGAATCTGTGTGATTCAAAGTGTATGAAATGTAACATGAAGCTGGGCGGGCTGATAATTTCATTCTGATTATGGCAGTCTCCATTCTGTGGAGCCTGAAAGCAAGCCAGACATCCATAGTCTGAATTTATTTACCAAGATGAATTCGTGAAAAGCCTTTGAGAGAAGCTCGAAAACACTTACTGGTATATATAATTTTACTATAATTGTATATTTATATAAACCTTTCTCCCATGGGAGACAAAGTCACTTTCGGGAGAAACCTTGCCCTAATGGAGAACTCTTCATTACGAGTGGCCCAGTAATTTTTAATATGTGTGATGGCTCTAGAGGTGAGTGAAATTTTCATAATTTGCTTTTGCATAATTAGGAGAAATTTGCATAGTTACATGACATTACAAGTAAATATGCAAAATGCACATCCATCGTTTAGCACTACATTTTAGATCGAAATGTGTGAATGGAACATTGTTGACATAGGGGGGAATTTGAGGCTAAAAAAATAGAACGAAAAACAAGATTGCTGCAAAACAACAGCCAGTCACATTCTGCTTGTTGGCATTTTTGCTGCTAACGGCAGTGTAAACATGCAGTATGGTGTAATGACATGATTTCTGGGATTTCACATGAAAAGTATTAGCAAAATTCCTCAAATTAAACAAATTATGCTTCTATAATTTGAATTTCGTCCGGGCTTCGATAACACCTGTTACTGCACGTATCAGAATTATGAGGTTTATATTTATAATGCACTCTGTACATAGTGGGGCTTTGGCTAGTCTGATATATTCTCTTGCAGTGGATGATAACTAGGTCTATATTTTCTGATACAGACTCTCCCTCCTTCGGGAAGGGTAGCATGCTGATATAAAGTCTAGTGGCTTCTAGACAGGCTGGGGAGTCTATCCTAATGCAGAATGTTCAATGCAGAGTCAACCTATGGAAGCGTTAGGGCCTGATCTTGTGCAAGTATGCCTCCTTTATATGTGGGATGGTCAATGTGTCTATAGTTCCTCAGAATCGAGAGCCATTGTGAGAGAGGGGCTTGTCCCCCCCTCAAACAGTTAGGTTGGCCGATTTCTGATACGTAACCCATCACTATGTTCCATTTTGAAAGACGGTCAACTTTACCCGATAATAATCATCAGAGGATTACACAGAATGTAAGTTATTTCACCAAGAGTTTCCTTTGCATTTGCAACTAGAAACGTTGCTTATTTTAAATTAATGAATGTTAAAGTGTGGTGACGAAAATGGCTAGATGTGAGGTGTTTGGAATGCTGCTTCTGCCTTGTTATGTTATGTTATGTTAATTTTTCTTGTATAGCGCATGGCTGCCCCAACAACAGGACGTCCCAGCGCTTGCGGAAAAGCCAACCAGGGGTGTCAGCGGATAGCGGAAGAGGAAATACTGAAGGCCTAGGAGTCGGCTGACTAGATGGAGGCAAACAGCCAGATCTTAATGACTTTACGGAATAGCCAATGGTCTCGTATGGCACGTGCTTCAATGGGGGTGGAATTCTAGAGAGCAGGGGTCAGAGATCTAAATGAGCGGCCGCCCGCTCTACTCCTGCGAACCCTGATGGTGCAGGCTAGATGGCGATCAGCAGAACGCAAGGCCTGGGTAGGAGTATGGGGGGTGCAGAGACCTTGCAATATTTGAGGGCCCTGGCCATTGAGGATTTTATGAGTTAAACAGAGGGTCTTGAATTCGATTCTCTGTTTCACGGGAAGCCAGTGGAGTCGATTAAGGAGATGCGAGGTATAACTATGTTTGGGAAGTGCAAAGAGGCTGTGAGCAGCTGCGTTCTGAGCGCTCTGTAATC
Organism: Lissotriton vulgaris; assembly: GCF_964263255.1. NCBI lineage: Eukaryota > Metazoa > Chordata > Amphibia > Caudata > Salamandridae > Lissotriton > Lissotriton vulgaris. The sequence continues at coordinate 1,995,745,552 of NC_141687.1, forward strand.
TTTTGATGACTGACTTGTTAGTACCCAGTCGGAGTCCGTTACAGTAGTCTAAGTGGGATAACACCAGTGATTGGACTATGACTTGCCTGGTCGGTGGCTCAAAGAAGCCCAGTATGGGTTTAATGCAATGAAGGCGGCCAAAGCAGGTGCCAGCAACCCTCTTGGCGTGCGATTCAAAGGAAAGTGCGCTGTCCATAAGGACACCCAGATTCTTTACAACCTCCTTAGTTTAGGGGGGGGGCCCATACCCATGGGCCACCCTTGGTAGTCCCACTTCTGTACGTTACGTCCCAGGAGGAGCACCTCGGTTTTGGAGGAGTTAAGCTGGAGATAATTATTAGACATCCAGTTTGAGATGGCCGTTATGTCTTCCTGGAATTTGGCCTGGCCAGGCGAGATGTCGTTGGGGAATGTGGAAATAAGCTGCGTGTCGTCCGCATAAGAGATCATTTTAATCTTACGTTCCCTGGCCAGGAGGGCCAGGGGGCGGACGTACTCGTTAAACAGTGTGGGGCTGAGGGCAGAGCCCCGCGGGACCCCACAGTTAAGGGGAAGCCTGCTGGATGTGTAGGGAGAGGCGAGGACCTGAAAGGAGAGGTCCGAAAGAAAAGAGGCAAACCAGGCAAGCGCACCGTCTCTGACTCCGATCTCCCCCAGACGATTGAGCAAAATCTCGTGGGAGACCGTGTCAAACGCTGCGCTTAAGTCAAGTAAAATAAGGGCAGAGGTGTTCCCCAGATCTTGTGAGGCCCTTAGTTGTTCCGTGACTGCCAGTAGCGCCGACTCCGTGCTATGCTTTGCTCGGAAGCAATTTTGTGACTCATCCAAGATCCCGTTGGATTCTAGGTGGCTGGTCAGGATAGAGTTCTCATGGGCTTTCATCACCTTGGCCAGGTAGGGCAGAAGGGAGATGGGTCTAAAATTCTCCGGGCAGGAGGGGTCAAGGGTCGATTTTTTTAGCAGGGGGATAACTTTGGCATGTTTCCATGACTTAGGAATAGAGGATGACAAAAGAGATCTGTTGATCAATTCCCGTCCCTCAGTTAGAATGGAGTCTCGTAGCAGTAGGAAGGTCTCAGATTTGACGGGGTCATCAGGGGACCCAGACTTTACCTTAGTGGTCAGAAACTCAAGATCTTTAAGCTAAATTAAGGGCAAGGTTTGCAAGAGAGGGAGGTGATCAGGTAAATAGGTCAATTGATCAGATATCGAGGTGGACCTTTTAATATCCAGTGACTTGTAAACTCCTTGAACTTTGTTGATAAAAAACTGGGCCAGTACTTCGCATTGTGTGTTCGAAGTGATAGTGTTGAGGGTATCCTCGGGGTTTTGGTCATATTTTTTACCAAAGAAAAACTGGTTTTGGAGGGATTGGGACTATTATTAATCAGATTAGTGTAGAATGCAGCCTTAGTTTTTTGTATAAGTTTATGGTATGCTTTCGTAGCAGACCTGTAGTTGATTTTAGCTGAGGCATCGTAAGAACTTCTCCAGATGCGTTCAAGGATCTTGCAGTTCTTTTTTTAAGTAGCTAGTGCTGCCGTGTACCAGGGGTGAGTTTCTTCACGTTTGGGACGAGATTTTTTTTTGGGTATCTGGAGGTCGAGCGAGTTGTTAATCCATCCACTAACTGTAGTGTCTGCTTCCTCCAAATTGCTAGGCCAGTCGGGACGCTTCCTCCAAATTGCTAGGCCAGTCGGGACGGGAAGATATTAAGCTGGACTCGAGGCTAAGCGCAACTAGTTTATGCCAAGGGCGCCTCCAGACGGGGGGGAAGGGTTCTGGTGATTAATTACTAACGTAATGATGCATATATGTATGAGGAAGTGGTCAGACCATGTGAGTGGGAGAGGATCGTGAACTCTGATTCCCTCAATATTAGAGAACACAGGGTCAATCAGGTGGCCCGCCAGGTGCGATGGGCCCCTGACCAACTGAAATAATTGGCAGGCTTCCAAGTCCCCAAGAAAGTTGGCGATGCCATGGGAGTCATATTGCTCTAAATGCAGATTTAGATCACCCAATATACTACTATTGGGTGTCTGTAGGGCAAAGGTGGAGACGAGCTGAGGCAGGGCTTCCTGAAAAGTCCTAGCTGGCCCTGGGGGGCGGTAGATGAGAAGGCCAGTGAGGGTAAAGTTGTCAGATACCTTGACCTTAAATACTGTGCTCTCACACTCTGGTAGTGTAGTAGGGGAGAGCATACAGTGAAAGGAGGATTTAGCTATAATAGCAAGCCAACCCCCCCTACCACTAGATCTATTGTGAGTGAGCATAGAGTAGCCTGGTGGAAGAGCCAGGGCAGAAATGGCGTTAGAGTCACTGGTGAGGCACGTCTCGGTGAGGAAGAGCAGGTCAGGAGATCTATCCGTGAGTAGCTCAAGTATATCTTCATGGTGTTTGACTAAAGACCTGCAATTCAGGCTAAGTATGTTTAAGAATGTGCGCTTGTGTGTGTTGGGGGGGAATGAGCGACCTCAGAGATCTGGAACCCACAATTGTCGCACCGAGTAAGTTCAGAGTCAAGGCGCCAAAGGTGATCGGCGCAGGAGGTCCGAGTGCGGAGAGCTAGCAGGTCCTCACTGGAGTAATAGAGCCCCTAGCAGTCCGATAGCCAGGGGGTATGGCGTCTGGGGTCGGACAGGCGCGGACGAGAGCAGACGGGCTTGCGCCCGCTGTGCACGTCCGCTACGCTGGAGTGCAGGCATGTGTGTAAGTGCTATGTGTAAGCAGTGTGTTATGCACATGCTCACTGTAGGTACATATAACGGGCAGATAACTACATTTGTGATTTATGATTGCCAAGTAGACTAGAAGAGACAAGTCCGGGGTAAATTTGGTTGAGTCTGGAGTGGAGGTTTAAGGATGATGGAGACAGGTCTCTAATGGAGTGTAGGTGAGTATGAAAATGGCAATTTAGTGATCCCATTATAGAGCGTAGAGAATAGAATCAAGAATGAAGTTGCACTTTATGTTAAAATAAGATTTGACTAAAGGGGCTATATAACAAAAATCTTCTTAATGATAGGCTGCTGCCTGAGCTATCACAACTATAGGGCCCTTTGTAAGGAAAAATCAGAATTCGAATGCCATGGAAGACCTCCTAATTGAAATCCTTAGGCATACTAGATGGAGTTGCCCATTTCTCCTATATTGTTTTCCTAAACAATTGTAACCTCTTAGCAGCCGGGTGTAGAGGCATGGGGATTTGGACTTCAAAAGAGTATCAGCTAAAAAACTAGTTTCTCATTATGTCAGTTGCATCCTGCTTGATGGTACTAACATGTTGCATATTTAAATATCCACTTGTGTATTTAACTAATTTGCCTGTTTTTTTCTTTTCCTTTTCTACATTACATAGAATGGTGGTGACTGTATCTACTAATAATGCATGGGATTCTGCAATCACTGTATAAAAACCTGTCTCTAATTTTTCTATAATCGGTGTCTTGTGACCCACCTACTCGCTGAATATAAAGAAAAGATGTCAGAAGTTCTGACATCATGTTACAATGCCTGCTGCCAAGCCAGCAGGCAGGGTAAAGGCAGGGTAAATGCAGGTCAGGTCATGGAGCATAATTAAAGCAGACAGATGATTAAACAAAGAAAAACAAAAAATTGCTTTTCTGTCTTCCGCTCTGTTTTCCTAGCGCTGCATTGACAAGAGGAAAGGAAATATTTGATGCACCATGTTTATTTGTGCATTTGGGTAATAATAGAAAAGTTCAAATCTTTCTTTATGTTTCTACCGTGCCTTTATATTTAAAAAAACGAACTTGATTTAAACTGTTTCTAATATCTATTTGCAGCAAATATCTAACAGCTATTTTAATCTTTTTTATTTTGTACTAGAGTTTCTATTTTTATTCTTTATGTTTTGAAACTTGCTTTCTCTTTCATATGAAAGAGCTACACACCTAGGGCCAGATGTGTCAAAGTGTTTTATCCATTATATGTCTATGGGAAAATGCTTCATTACATATGGTCCCAAGATTTAAGTGGTTAGTGGGAAAGGTGATGGTGTGATCATGTATTTAAAATGAATAAAATACGCCCTGCAGTATTGTATAAGGATATTGCAAATCACCTCTGAGTTCCATAACCTTACAAAGGCTGGTCATGGAACTCCTCAGTGACTTGCAATATCCTTATGATGTATCACAGGGGTTACTTTATCCCATATATCTAGTCTTTATGATGACCTTGCCTGACATTAGACAACTGAGGTAGAAAGGTCTGATCTTTTTGACATATGAAAAGATTTAGAACTGTCGAAAGTATTTACAGTGTTCTGCTTATCTTGTACATAGGAGAACTTTACAATGCACCTTTGTTTACATATATATGTATATCGCTGTACAATGAGCCACTTTTGCACTGTGCCGTCTGCAAATAATTGCTCCATTTCAATTCAATTAATCATATTGTCTTTTTAGGTCAAGCCCAAGCCAGCACGCAAACGCTGCTCTGGTGATGATCTGTTGTAGTTCAGCACAGGAGAGAAGCCCCGCCCACTACCCGGACCATATTTTTTATTGGCTTGAGTATTTGTCCTTCATAAATGCTGTCTTCTGATTGCTAAATAAGCTTGTTAGTCCCGCCTTAGTACGGCCATATCGTCATTTGTATCCTTCCATGGCTACTGGCCTCTTTATGTGGTTGAGACACAGCATGTGTACTTTTTTCTTTATTGAGCTTCTCCTGCTGAAGGCACGACGACGTGCTTTGCTGACATTCAGCGGGCCATGCCCGCTTTCAGTTTCGAAGCAGCAGCGACAATGGCGGCTGTTTGTTTGCAATGTCCTAGTTTTCACATTTAAATGTGAGATCTATAATATTGCAAATATTTTTCTAATACATTACAGGTTTTACTAGCATGAGATTGTATTTATATTTGATACACTTTTGAATATTTAGTCTCATTTACATTAGAGAGACATTCGGTAAATGTACCCTTCACAATATGGTGACTATCACCACAAATGACAGGCATCTTCCAGTCCCCTTTCCATTGTTGTGGCGGTGATTATTTATCTGCACGCTGAACGCAGCGCACACCCCTGACTTTGCATCAAAAGAGACATGGCTTCTAAGGTATGGTTGAATGCGCGCAATGTGTACTGAAGAGAGTGTGGCGTTAAAGATCAGAACGACAGTTTGAGCTAAGCACTATCATTATTTTTCCGGTGTATCACATCCACTTTGAATATCAAGCATACATGCGGGTGATAGCGATACTACGCGTAAGGTAGTACTGCCCTTGCACTTCTCTACAGGTTCCTGTGGAAAGGAATACACGTTGCGGCATGGATTTAATTTTGTATATTGTACTGTTTTGTTGAAGTTGCATCACGGCCACTTTAACTAATTGACATATTTCTGCACGGATACTGATACCAGGTACAAGGTAGGACTGCCCTTGCATTTCGATACAATCGCTGATGTCATGGATACGCTTTGCGAAACTGTTTGGAACACACTATATCAAAGTTATGCACTATTTTGTTTTAGGTGTATTTACGGGTGGATCATGCGCATGCTTCACATATGTTTTTACTGTGGTGGTGGCCAGCCTCTCTAGGCTTTGAGTTTTTGGACAGGTAACTCGTGATATATACATCACAGCAAAACCTTGCATATACAGGTGAGGAGATCCATGTTTGTGCTGGCTATGTCACAACAGTTTTCTCTAGAAATGTTGGTTTTCTGAATTGGTTTCTGAGGGGCTACCACATCCGGTTTTATGCAGAAGTACTAGTTGGGATGTATTTGTTCTATTGGCCAGCATGATAAATTCTAATGATATCTTGTACATAATGACGTAGCTTTTACTCAAGAGATTGTGCTTTGCTTTTTTCTGTCCGTTTATCATAAATTTGAATTAGGATTCCTAAAGGCCTTTGGATTTAATGGTATAGTACAGATTTCTCTGACAGTTTAAATTATACATGGCCCATGTAAATCATTTATTTTTATGAATTATATTATCCAGGTTCCCTCTGGGTTATTGTGTCATTGAATTGAGAGTTATTGGCAGGGACAGCTAGTGCAGACACATGTATAAGTAAAAACATATACTGCTGTCAATTACTGCATGAAGAGTGTATGTGACAAATGATGGCAGTAGCTTTTAGAGCCCTTTGGATGATGATCGTCCCCCCCCCCACCTCCACCTGTTTCCACACTTTGGGGTACTCAAAGTACAAGCTCTAGTGTTGGGATGTTCTCTGACTGGACCCCCGGCTTATCTGTGCTGCTTGTTGCTCAGCACTGTTTCCATGTTCCACAGGTTTCTCACAGTCTTGCACCTTTGCTCTGTTTGCTGCCGGTTTAAATCTCATAGTTACACAAAGACTGAAACAGTGACACACGTGCTACACTGAGAACTACAGAGAGCTCAGAACTCAAGTCACATTGCTGCCTTCAATTTTTGCGCTCCCAGAATATCAAAATATAAATCTCTGTGGTGCCAAATATCGTGCAAACAATATGGAAGGACAAAATACTTAAGGGGAAAGAAAGTATAGATTATCTTTACCTAACTCCACATATGTCTCTTGATGATACATATAGTGTAAAGGTGTATAGATGTTGAGTTGAGAAGAGTAAATCTATACTTCCTTTATATGCACTTACCTTTCATTATTTTATCTCTCAATGTTCTGCCCAGGATATTAGTGTATCTTGATATTTCTAGCCTCAGTATTCCTCAGATCAATCTTAAAATTAGCAGCAACCTGCATAACGCCCTCTCTCTCTGCATAGAGTGCTGGCTTGGCTTGCATGTCAGTAGAAGTTCTGTGTAGACTTTGGAAACAAAGCTCTGTGAGTAATATTTTTGTTTCCAAGCATCCTATTCCTCTCTTCCATTCTAAATCAATGTTTTTTTTAACAGACTACTATGTATTTTAAGACTTCTTCTGGTATTTGTATTGCTGTATGCTTTTCAGTAACATGCACTTTGTAGCTGTTAAAGTCTTTTTTTCAATTAATAAATAAAAATTTCTTCAACAAAAAAAAAGTCTTTTTTTCATAATTCAAAGACAAGTAATGGGAGAATGACAATATAGGTCTTACTTTAAAGTTTCCTTTCTAATGCAACTCCCATTTGTCATTGTAAAGGCAATCTATGTCAAATTCAGGGCACACATGCTTCACTGCGCCATTTGTTGTGCAGTATTTCTTTGTCATCTGTCAGTCGGGTCCTGTCATAGAGCACACTTAAGGGTACAGATGGATTCTTTTAAGATTACTTGAAAAATCTTTTACTTGTCAAATGCAAAGCCTTAAAAGACAAACGTCCACCGGGCGCTAGTCACCCTTCTGTGTGGTCATATATCTTGGATTTCACATTGAAAAACAGACAGTTTGAAAAAATAAAACTCCAACCATATTATATAAAATGACACACTCCCTAAAAAATAGAACAAATCGTATCACTCATAGTACATTGTAAACATAGATCTGCATACAAGTTTAATATTTAAAAACAAGCATTGGCAAGCCAATAAGTCTGGCCTTGACTGCGTTGTTTATATGGCAATGTTGAATGAATTATACATTTAATTTTAAAAAATGAGAATGCAGGTATGCTTTGATGTTTAATGCAGGACCAGCATTAGGGCAGAGAAACATGCGCAGCTGCACTTGCACTGAGCTTGGGGGGTGGGTAGGTGGGGGATTTTGTTTAGAAATAACTTAGAGGTTTAAAAGCACCTGCTGCAGAGTTCCTTGTGTATCCAGCAGTTTTTAGACAACAATAGAAATGTCAAGATCATTCTGGTGCTTAATGTTACTGCTGGAGGAAGATTGAAGTTCTGTTCACCAGCAGTTTTGATTCATCATAAAGTAGCGCAAACTGTTAATATGCCTGCTGCAAAGAACGTATGCCATGCAGATCACAGAACTGTATTTTATGTGGATAGCTCAGTGGGTTACTGTTTTCTCTCTTCAATCCTTTTGTTAATTACAGTTAGGTTAAAATCCTAATATAATACAGTGACCTATGAACTGTCATCAAAGAGCTGCATGCAACTGCATGATATAAGTTAGAACTTTGTTTCCCCCATTCTTTTATTATCCTAATTTTGCTAAAAAACGGTTTGTTTGGGTAGATATACATTCTTATTAGTAAAGCTAAACCCCAACCACTGTGGTGTGTTTTTAATCCTGAGTTTGTGCTTCTCCAGACCAACTTCTCTTAAAATATACAGCCTAGTAGTATGGATGAAATGTGATTCCTATACCTTGTAATCCCCTTCGTCGTATGCCATATATCCTATAGACTAATTTACACGGGTATGATACATTGCCTCTGTATAATGTGTATGTGGTGTAAAGTGCTTTGACACCTTACACTGAAATGAGTATCTCTATAAAACAAATGAAATGCATGTGAAAGAGGGGCTTTGGAGAGATAAAGGGAACTGTTGGAGGGTTGTGGTGAGGGAATCTATGAAGAAAGGCGTAATTTGGAGGAGACTCTAAAAACCTTTGTTTCACCCGGGGCTATCCGCGCTAAAGCTGGCTCTTGTTTCATGTGTGATGGTTCTCACACAAGTATCAGCTATGGCATGTATTGGTGCTTTCATCATTTTGGTAAACCCATTGTATTCAATGTACATGCCTTGCATGTAGAAAGGGGATTCAGGTCAGCCTTTTTCCACTATTAGCTTGAGATATTGTCAAAACATTTTAGATCATGTCACAGTAGCATTTTATCAATGGTACCTCATTACCCCCTTCACAATGGTAGACAATTACTCTGGATGTCCGATACACCCGAACCACTTAAGTTCCTCTTCTGAACCTAAGATTTTCACCAGGTTGCGCGCGCTCACAACCGTCTCACAATCACACTACAGGCATTCAGCTCCGCTTGACATTACAACACAGGTACAACACAAACACCACAATCTGACAACGCATGACCCTTATACTCACTCTCGACCGACTCTGCTGCTTTTCTCTCTCGCACCGTCAACACCTTCTTCGGCAGGTGGCTCTTCTTCTGGTCGTCGATCACTAGGGGCCTTGGGGTAATCTTGACCTAATCTAGGTCGCCTTCCTCAAGAAGCCAACCATCTTTCTCTGCTACCAACTGGGAAAGTGAGATTTTTGATCGATTATCAGATCACCCTAACTCCTATCTCACTTGAGTCTTTTGGATCGATTGTTGACTGTCATTGAGTAAAAGGCAAACCCTACATAGGTCAAACCAGCCCAAAAACTGACACAACTCTAAAGAACCACTTACTACGGATAAGTTTAAAGATTTATTATAAAGCCAAAATTAGTTGCAGGTACAAACATCTCAATATAAGCTTCAAAAGATACACAGGTAATAAGATGAACATGAACTCTCTGAGAGATCTTAATCGACAGAAGAAAACTACCAAAACCAATTCAAAAATCAGTAAGTTAAATATCATCGACACAAGATGAATCTTAAGCTTCATTTACAGAAAAGAAACAAATCAGGTTAAACTGACCCTACACTAGACTAGATGACATCCCTACTTAGCAAGTTCTTTACCTAAAAAGGTGTCAGCCGTGTTGACTTCCAAAGAAGTTCAATCTCTCTCTCTTAGCCTTAGATGGAAAACCTATGCATTGTAGCAGTACCCTTTCTGCCTACCCATCCGCTCTCTAAGGGTCCTCAGGCCATCTGCTCTACCTCCTCCCCAGGGCACTGTCCCTAATACAAAATCACAATATGGGTGGAACGCCCCTTTGAGACGCCCACCACGTACACAATTCACGTGGTCTCGATTCTGGTTTTTTCCATAGTTTCGCTTCTTTGGGCCGTCTGTTAAAGTTGACCTTGCTTCCCAGGCTCCGTCTCCAGCGTGCTGGTACCCCCATGACATTCCAGTAGACTCCTCCGGACCCGAGCCTATCTCCTCGAACAGTGCTCTATTCATCAAGCTCTTGATTGGTACCCCCCTCGCACCTGCAAACAGACACTTCGAAGCAGGGCCCCAAATTCCAGGCTCCCCTTATCAGGCTAGGCCATAAAACTTCGACCAGCATTGGCAATTTATTTTAACGAGGCTTGACTTTTAACTAACACGTGCAGATCAAAGAAGACACTTTATCTCTCCGGGCCTACTAAATTACGTGCAGTAGCCTGCACCCTATGAACCATTATTTCTAAACTTAAAATAATATGCTAACACACCACACTCTGGTTATACAAAACACTTCTATAAAACATAGCCTTTAACATATAAGCAAAATCATTGAATAATATTAAATCCATATTACGTGAAAGATGCAATGGTACATTTCGTTCTTATACAGTGCCATGTGGTATGCACGTTTCTTCATTTTGCATTTTACATCCTTCTTCATTTAGCAGCTACATAACATGGAACCTGATTAACACATCTAACATTTCTAAACATTTCCACACATTTCTATATTAGCCCACTCTCTATATGTGCTCTCTATCTCTAACAAAGCAATCGTGAGTAAATGCGGATACATATTCTCATCTCTCTAGTTACCCTAGCTAACTTTACGCAACTGGGTTGTAAATATGGCGTACTCATACATTTCATTCAAATTGCGCTCTCTCAGTCCCCCCCTTTGATGACCTCCAGGGGTCATCACTAGTACACCAATTTGAATGGGTCAAACAGAACTTGTTGCAAGGCTCCCTCTTTTTATCGTTTCTAGAGCCCTCAGACTCCTATACTGATGATCTTGCATAGCAGCTAACCTCTGCTCCTGTTCTCTCATAGACCTTTGCAATCTGTTCGACCTATACCATTGGTACAGTCTCACTATACCCCACAATATTATTATGCAAATCACAATTATGATGATAGGCTTCAGAATATACCAGACAAAACTCTTCCCGAGATTGGCAAACCAACCTCCAACTTTACCCATCCCATGACCCACTTTTTTCCCAGACATTTACTCTTGTTAGGTCCTCAATCTCTTGGTGTATCTTTGTAATATTCTGTATGCCCTTCTCAAGAGGTTTTGAGTTGTCTGGAATGTAAGTGCAGCATTCCTGGACCTTCAGAGCCTTACAGACTCCGCCCTCTTTCGCTAGCAGAACGTCTAAAGCAAGACGGTTCTGAAGAACCATTGCCCTTATCGATTGCATCTCCCTTTCTACCAGCATTAGTGATCTTGCAGTACTTGCAGACAATCTGTCTACAACTGTAGCCAGTCTCCTGATCTTGACATCATTAAGTATCAATCCTAAAGAAGGAAACATAGCCCCAAATACATCTCCAACTACCTCAGCATCACCTACACCTCTTCTTCCCCTTGCTGAGGCTTTTCCCTCTATGATCTCTAAGTCCTTAGCATGATATATTTTGGGGAAGACAATTGCCAAATAACATGAACCGTACCAATTGTCAGGCAGTTTCACGTAGGCATTTCTTCCACATACAAAATATACATTAGGAATCACTTGCATTCCTTTTAAGAAATCCTTTGTGTAGTATTCTAATCGAAAAGCATGTTCACAACTAACTTCACCTACAAACACACTCTCATAGTAAGTTTTGCTTCTGTGTAGGCATAATTTCCCTTTCTGTGTTCGATCTAAAGCTATTGGACCATTACTACCCTTCCTTTTGTGGGCCTTCTCCTCCTCGGTCCAATCTGTTTTCCACTGTCCTGACAATTTCAGAATCTTTTGCCTTCTGTAACGGTCATCAACTTGCCCTATAAACTTCTTCTCAATCGCTGATACCTTGCAAGTTAGATTGTTTCTGCGTGCATATGAAGTATCCAGTGTATCCCAAGGAAGGAAGAATTTCGCCAATCTATCTTCCTTCTTGTAATAGTCCCATTTGTTCATCTGTTTATAGTTCGGGACTTCTGGTAATACTGAATCATAATTCGAGAAATAATACTCAAAACCATCTCGTCCATAAAATATACTAAGCAATAAACTACATGTAATACCATAAGTCAATGGAAGATGATGATACCGAATGCCTTCATCTACAGAAGCCGGCAATTGCATGCAGACATAGCAATCTTTGGCCTCCATGACGTCTATGTATTCATATAACAGTTTGGCATAAGCATTGGTTTTAAAATTGCCCTGTGACTCATCTACATGTAACCTACGGGCCTCTGCTGCCAGCAACGCTTTCTCCTGAATTGCATTGTCCTCCTCCTTTTTACCAGCAACAGCAGGTTCCGATGTCGCTACAGGCTTTGCATCCATTGCCTTTGTTATACTCGCATGTCCCACTATGTATGATACAGTAACTACTATGACTATAAGGGAAATCACTACTGCTATAAGTGTGCCTACTATGCATTTTGCATTGCGATTCGGACCACCGGCCTCCATTTTATCAAACAGTATAGTTTCTTTCTGAAAAGTCTCTTTTGATTTCTTCACTCTGCTTTCATTTCGCTTTCTCAGTCTGTTAACCACACTTGGAAGATGATAAAGTCTTTTTGCAATTCAGTCTCTTTAATTTCAACAACAGACAACCCTAGCCCTTCTCCGTCCACTAAATGAAATGTCCCTAATTTTCTTCTTCTTCCACTAGGCGCTAGGTTATCTTCTCTCTCTGGCTTATTTACAAAGTCTTTTTAGGTATCTACGATGATTCTTGTTCCAGCGGCTCTAAAAGCATATTCCAACAATTCTAAACGAAGAATGGTTTCCTCGTGCTCTGGTACTGGGTGACCCAAAGTTGGAAATTCTAATCTGTTCAGCACCAGGTCTTTGATCCTGCTTAAATACAGAGGGACGGGGAGAGTGAACGTTAACAACCCTTCGGTCTCAATTCCAGGTGTCAACAGTCTTACTTCCACTGTTACGATTGGATCAAGGTTAGTCACCTGTACTTCCCTCACCCTCCCGGATCTCTGTCCCCAAGACATCTGCCGCCAAGTAGGTCCACTCAGGAGTGGCGTATCTTCTGCAGGGCACACGTACCCTCCCTGATCTTCTTGGACCCTCAGAGTCTGAGTCCACTGCACCTTCGTCTAGGTCTGAGTCTTCGGAAATTGGAACAAGAGTTCTCTCTGGATTTGATCTCAGGCTTGGCCTTCTCCTTCTTTCCGGCCAGCTAGCCTCTCCACTCCTTGTCCTCCTGTTCCTTGTTCTTGCACTCGACTCTTGACCACTTGCAGCTTGATCAGTGTCTGATTCGTACTCCCAGCTACTTTCTCCTTCTGTGGCAACTTCAGTTTCGCTGGTGTATTGACCGTCCTCGGCCTGGTCAGACACGCTCCCAGTCTCTTCTGGCACCTCTACAGCTTGACTGGTCCCCTCTGTGGGTTCTCCGTTCTCAGCTGGATTTTCATTCGAGGGAGGAGCTGTTTCTTCCGGAGGTGCTGGAACTCTTCGGGTGTGTGAGGCGTGGATCCAGTTGGGCAAGCCTCCACACTTCACTGCAGTGTTCGTTACCAGTATGATCTGGTAGGGCCCACGCCAGCACACGTCTAAGCAATTCTTCCTTACGTGCTTCTTCACCAAGACCCAGTCTCCAGGGCACAGGTCGTGGCACAAGTCTTGGGACGATGGAACTTCAGCGGCCTGCACCTGAAGAGACACAGAATGAATGGCGTCAGAGAGTCCCTTACAATAGTCCAGGATCAAATCATCTGTGATGTTCAACAGTGCTGTAGTTGGAACTGATGGCAGTCTCATAGCCCTCCCCATTAACACCTCATGTGGGGAGAGACCTGTCCTTCTGTCTGGTGTGCTACGTATGCTCATAAGGACCAGTGGCAGTGCATCAGGCCAGCTCAAGGATGTTGATGAACAAACTTTGGCAATTCGGGACTTAATCGTGCTGTTGATCTGTTCCACAATTCCTGAAGCTTCTGGTCGATAACTACAGTGCAGCTTCTGGTCTATATTTAGGGCTGAGCAAAGCATCTTCACAATCTCGCTGTTGAAATGTGTTCCCCTATCTGATTCCAAAGAGGCCGGCACCCCGAAGCGTGGTATTAGTTCTCTAAGCAACAATTTTGCTACTGTGAGTGTGTCACACCTGCGTGTGGGGTAAGCCTCAACCCATCTGGAAAAAATGCAAACAACCACCAGGACGTATCTGAGGCGGTTACACCTTGGCATTTCAATGAAGTCTAGTTGCATTCTATTGAATGGCCCCCCAGACCTCCCTATGTGACTCAATGTGACTGGTGTTCTCTTTCCTACATTCAGTTGTTGACAGATCACGCAACATTGACATACTGCTTCTGCCGCTACTCTAAACTTGGGGTTATACCAGGTTTGCCTGAATACCCTCACCATAGCATCTCTACCTATATGTGCTGGCCCATGTATTCTCCTTGCCATTGGACTAACTAGCTCGTTTGGTAACACTGCTCTCCCATCTGCGGAGACCCAAAAGTCCATCTCACTCTTTGTGCAACCTGCAGTTTCCCATGTCTTTTTCTCGAAGTCAGGTGCTTTCTCTTGTATACATTTCAACTCATCCCAAGTGTCTACAGTTTCCAACAACATGGTTAACAAGGTCCTTTCCTGAATCCCATTCACTTCCACCTCTGTAAAGGAATATCCTTGTTCTGCACAGTAGCGTGCAACCTCGTCGGCATACCTATTACCTTGCGACACAAAATCGGTGTTTCTAGTGTGATCTGTGCATTTTACAACGGCAATAGCTGCCGGACCTTGTAGTGCTTCCAACAATAGTCGAACAAATTCCCCATTTCGAATAGGTGAACCTGAAGAGGTCATGTAACCTCTTTGAGACCATAACTGCCCATAGTCATGAACTACCCCGAAACCGTACTGGCTATCGGTGTAAATGGTGACTCGAATTTTGTTACCTGCTAAACAGGCGCGTGTCAATGCAATGATTTCAGCTACCTGAGCGGAGTGTACTCCTTCCAGGCAAGCGGCTTCCACAACTCCAGTAATGGTGCAAACGGCATAAGCTGCTCTCAGCTGACCAATATCGTCTCTTACGCATGAGCTATCAACAAAGAATATTTCATCGGGGTCAGTCAATGGCTCATCTACGATATCTGGTCTTGGTTTGGTGCATAGTTCAGTCACATCAAGGCAATCATGATCTGTACATACATCATCATCAATGTCATTTGGAAGTGGCATCAAAGTGGCAGGATTCAAAACAGAGCATCTCTTGAGGGTCACGTTCTCGGCAGCCAGAATGACTTGCTCATAGCGCGTGAGCCTGCTATTTGTCAGATGCTGTGTCTTGGTCCTGGTCATTAACAGTTCTACAGAATGAGGCACATACACCACTAACTGGTGTCCCATTACAATGTTCTCGCAACGCTCAATGCTGACACCCGTTGCAGCAACGGATTTGAGACATCCGGGCAACGCTGCGGCTACGAGATCTAAGGTAGCCGAGAAGTATGCAACTGGTCTACGGGCATTTCCGTGTATCTGGGCCAAAACTGACAAAGCACAGCCTTCCCTCTCACAGCAGAAAAGTAAGAATGGCTTCTCGTAATCCGGCATTCCTAGAGCAGGGGCACAACACAAGTCCTCCCTCAGCTGCAAGAATGCCATCAAACAATCCTTGTCCCATGGTACCGGATCACTCACCTCCTTGTGCGTCAGCTTTTGTAACGGTTTTGCTTTCAGTGAAAAGTTAGCTATCCACTGCCGGTAATAACCAACCATTCCTAGAAACATCCTGACCTCTCTCTGTGTTGTGGGCGAATTCATTTTCATGATCGCCTCTATTCTGTCTGGTGACACCTTTCGTTTCCCTTTTTCAATTCTGTGACCCAAGTACTGCACTTCTGTCAAACAGTACTGTAATTTGCTTGGAGACACCTTGTGTCCGTTCTCAGCCAAATGATTCAGTAAGGTGATGGAGTCTATTTTGCAAGCTTCCTCAGTTTCTGACGCAACAAGTAGGTCGTCTATGTACTGGACCAGAACCGAGTTCATTGGCAGTACTAGACTTTCAAGATTTTTCTTCAGCAGCTGGTTAAAAATCGATGGGCTTTCTGTATACCCCTGTGGGATACGACACCATGTTAAAACGCGATTTTCCAGCTTAAAAGCGAAAAGAAATTGGCTCTCCTCATCTAAGGGGATTGAAAAGAAGGCCTGGCAAAGGTCTATCACTGTGAACCACTCAGCTTGGAATGGTATCTGAAACAATATTACTGATGGATTCGGTACCACTGGACAACACGAAACAACTATGTTATTAATCTTTCGAAGGTCCTGCACTATTCTGTATTTCCCACTAGGCTTCTGCAAACCCATAATCAGGGAGTTACATGGGCTTCCCACGATTTCCTTCAGTATTCCCTGCTTAATCATGGATTCGATCACAGGCTTTATTCCTGCAATCGTCTCCGGGGTCAATTTGTATTGAGGTGTTCTTGGATACTCAGCATTTGGTTTTACCATGATCTTCACTGGCTCTACCCCCTTGATCAGTCCTATTTCTTCCCCAGTGAAATCCCACACTTCAGATGACACCACATCTCTTAGGTCCCAAGGGAGCTCTTCCACCGTCAAGGTGGGATATAGCTCCACGCACCCCCTTGAATTTGCAACTTTGAAATCAGCGTCATCATCGTTAGTTAGTACCTCCACTCCTTGGGGGGTGCAATATATTGTACAATTCAGTTTGCACAATAAATCTCTTCCCAACAGACACACAGGGCTAGAATCACAAACCACAAACTGGTGCTCATCATTGTATTTCCCTATTTTCACTTGTACTGGTTCTGTCAGAGGATTAGTCATTCTCCTATTTGCGACTCCTACCACTTGAATTGTTTCTCCTGACATTGGCAGACCTGGGACCACTGCTGATCTCAGAGTGGATCGAGTGGCCCCCGTGTCCACCAAGAAGGTCGTAGGACACCCTGCTACTTCGGCCTCCACGTAGGGTCCCCTCTGGTCCACCTCTAAAACTGCCCCGAGGGTACAATCCTCCTCTCTATCCACTCGCTGTCCCGTAAGGGGATCAACATAATAGCACTCTTCTCCTCCTACAAAAAGAGGCATCTGCTTATAGGTCTTTCCCCCGGTCGCAATTCTGGGTGGTTGAGGGAACTGGGCTCGAGGAGTCGGGGTCCCCCCTTTGACCATCTTTCCCTTGTGTATCGTTGTCCCCTTCGCCAGACAGCTCTGGACTTCTTCCTCCTCTGGTTCTAGTTCTCCAGTCTCAACATTATAGGGGCACTCGCGTTTCCAATGCCCCACCTCGTTACACTGGTGACATCTGGTCGTCTTTTTCAATGTTGCAATATCTATCCTAGGTCTCTCTTTTTCCTCATCGTCTTTATTCTGATTATTTTGCTTCCTTCCTAATGTCCCTGTTCCCTGTTGCCGCTGTCCACCCTTTCCAGCCGACTGCATCTGCACCATCATCAGTTTCTCCTTAGGTTTCTTTGCTTTGGAGTCTATTTCATCACTGCAGTACCTTGCATATCTCAAAATTTCATCTAATGGTTTGTTTTGCCAACAAATTAAATGTTGCTGGATCATCAAACTAATATCAGGTCTCAAACCCAGAACGAACTTTGACACAAACTGTCCTATGTCTTTAGGATCCATTACATCCAACCCACTGTACTGTTTGAATGCTTTCAGCAATCTCTCATAATACTCATGGACAGTCTCTTTAGGTTCTTGGGTGGTCCGATCTATCTTAACCCAGTCTATGTCCTGCAACGGCACCTTATCCTTCAGCCATGCCATTACCCTTTCGTACTTTTCCATGACTTTTTCTGATGGTCCGTTTGTCTGGGCATCCCTATCCTGTTCGGATGTTGGCCATTCAACGCTAACCTTACAGGCTGTCCACAAATCCCCTGGCACTACAATGTCAAACAGAGTGTTCAGGTCAATCCACAGTACTTTGGATATCTTTACAAACCTCTCTACCTGCTTATACCACTCCACGGGGTTCTCTCTCAGCTTAGGAAAGGAATTGGTAAATGCCGCTAAGTCCCCTCTACTCCAAGGCACATGCACATAGCTTCCATTTGCAATTTCTCACAAAGGGTATGCTTCCATTCTCTGTGTCCCTCCCTCTGGGGACATCCCAATTGTGCTCCTTCTGACGGTCCCTCTCTTGGACCATCTTTCCTCCCATTTATCCAAATCTCTCCATGTTCTTATGCCCAAGATCAGTTCTTTTATGTGTGTTTTCAACCTGATCGTCCTCCTTTCGTCTAAATCCTGATCCGTGCACTGCAGCCTATGGTTACCCTGTAATGCTTTAGTCCTTGATAGGTCTACCATGTATCTGTCTGCCAATTCAGATAGTCTTTCATGTACTGCCCTCGCCTTCCGAGTAACATCCTTTGCCATAAACAGTACCTCGTCTTGTTCGTACAGGTCGATCCTCTCCATTGGCAATGTGCCGTCTATTATTTCATCTAAGTCCGATTTTAAACTGGTTACATCGAGTCTCTTTGCCTTTACCTCAGCTCTTAGTACCTCATTCTTAGATGGTCCATTTACATTCCTCCTGTCCCAACTCCGAGTCCTACGCCTAGGTTCAGGTGAGTTATGAGGAGTCCTTCCTTGTTCCCATCTTTCTAAATCCCATGCTCTTCTATCTTCCCTCGGTGTGTGGTGAAACAACGCTCTATTTCCCACCATCCCATTCTGTCTCTTCGGTTCAGCCTCTCTAGGCACACGATAAGATCCCCCACTATTCTCTAAGCCTTCGCCATTCCTTTGCTGTCTAGTATAACTCAATACTCGATAAGGTCCCTCACAGCTCTCCATGTTCCCGCGATCCCGTCCGTGATCACTGGATGCATGGTGAAACCCCTTGCGACACTCCATACTCCCGCGACTCCAATGTTGTACATCTTCGCCCGGTGTATGGTGAGTGCACCTGAAGCTGTCCCTGTACTCCTGCGTTCTTCGATCTCCCTCACTGAGAATGGGGCGAGGCACCCCTCCACATCCTGCATTCCTATCCTCATGCTCCTGTCTACTTCCACTCCCAATATGGCGAGTGTCTCCTTTACCGTCCTGACTCTTCCCATCCCACTCTGGACCGCTTTCGCCAGCTCTGCAGTGAGACAGGGTTCCGTTCTCTCGGTTTCCCCATTCCGCTTCCGCACCTAACCTGTTGTTTTGAGTTTCTACGGCCGCATCCCATTCTTTCAAGTACTCCCTTAACTCCCTAAAGGATTTCGGCCGTGGTCCTCTCAGATCCATCAGCCCTCTCTGACCCCCTTGATCTATTATGGGATCCACTACTGAATTCAACGGGGTGCTCCGACCTCTTGGTCCTAGCAACTGCCTTTGTGAATTAATCGTATTGTTCCTGCTTTCCATCTCTGCTCTTTCCCTGTCCAATCGTGCCTGTTCCTCCTTTTGCGCTCTTTCTGGATCGTAAATCGATACTACAGGACCTATGGTAACAGGTACTTGAAGAGCGTTCGGCAGTTGGTACGACCTTGCACACTCTGTTTCCGGCACCTTTTGTACCACAAACCTTCCGACTACTCTCTGTACTGGACTAGGTTGAGGTATTTCCTCGCCTTTGTTGGGTTCCCAATCTGTTATGGGGAGCGGTCTATATTCCCCTTTTCCGGCCCCGTCCCCCTTTTGGAGCTCGGGACGTTCAGCCTCTCTATTGTACGGAGGTGGTCTGTCCAACAATAACCTATTTATCAGGCTGTCATCTGTCTCGCTCTCATCATCCTCCACTAGAGGTTTCTTGTCTCCTGTAACTTCTATCACTGGGTACAGTTTATCTGCTTCAATTCTCTGCACTCTCCACTTTTTAGCTTCTTCATCCCATTTGGCATCCTGCACTGCTCTTACCGATCTTTTCACTCTTTCTTGGCGCCTGTTCAAGCTCCGGTCGTACGCCGCCCTAAACCATGCATTGAGGGCTTCAAACTGTGTTGGTCTGGGTAGAGGTCTCGTCGCAAGCATTACCGCTTTCAGCTGGTTCAATGCTTCTAATCTAAACGTTCCGTATTTCGGGAAAGTTAGTTCCTCATTTCCCTCTGTTATCTTGCTCCACTCAGAGAGCCACAGTATAGTATGTAACCCAACATTCACAGCCATATAATGAGCTGGTGTACCCTCCGGCGGGGCCTCTTCCCCGTCATAAGAATTCCTACTGTCCCTCTTAAAGATCGCCCTTAGACATTTAAAACACTTGATGTTCAAGAATCTACGATTTCCCTTAATTCTCTTCCTTTGTTTACTTCCTGATGACAATCTACCAATCCCTGCGCTGTTCTCGCTAACCAACCTATCCCAGCGCGGCTCTACACCAACCGGCCTATCACAGCGCGGCTTGAGTCAACCAGCCTATCCCAGCGCGGCTCGCTCTGACGTCACTCGTCCCCTTTGCAGCAGTTCCTCTCCTTTCTCAGCTCGTCTCCCGGTCATGCATGCGTCCCATTCATACACTGAAAAATGACTACTTCCGACCAAGCGATCACTTTTCTTGACTGTACGTCCACAGTCTAACTGTAATTGTCACCTCAACTGACGAAACGTCTTCCGTAAACTTTCAGACGATCGCCTTAACTGATAGGTTACTTACACACAGTAAACGTCCGACCAGCGTCCGTACACTCACTCTTACGTTCCCCCTATCACGGTCCTGCGGGTGATCAATGGTACCTCATGACCCCCTTCACAATGGTAGACAATTACTCTGGATGTCCGATACACCCGAACCACTTAAGTTCCTCTTCTGAACCTAAGATTTTCACCAGGTTGCGCGCGCTCACAACCGTCTCACAATCACACTACAGGCATTCAGCTCCGCTTGACATTACAACACAGGTACAACACAAACACCGCAATCTGACAACGCATGACCCTTATACTCACTCTCGACCGACTCTGCTGCTTTTCTCTCTCGCACCGTCAACACCTTCTTCGGCAGGTGGCTCTTCTTCTGGTCGTCGATCACTAGGGGCCTTGGGGTAATCTTGACCTAATCTAGGTCGCCTTCCTCAAGAAGCCAACCATCTTTCTCTGCTACCAACTGGGAAAGTGACATTTTTGATCGATTATCAGATCACCCTAACTCCTATCTCACTTGAGTCTTTTGGATCGATTGTTGACTGTCATTGAGTAAAAGGCAAACCCTACATAGGTCAAACCAGCCCAAAAACTGACACAACTCTAAAGAACCACTTACTACGGATACGTTTAAAGATTTATTATAAAGCCAAAATTAGTTGCAGGTACAAACATCTCAATATAAGGTTCAAAAGATACACAGGTAATAAGATGAACATGAACTCTCTGAGAGATCTTAATCGACAGAAGAAAACTACCAAAACCAATTAAAAAATCAGTAAGTTAAATATCATCGACACAAGATGAATCTTAAGCGTCATTTACAGAAAAGAAACAAATCAGGTTAAACTGACCCTACACTAGACTAGATGACATCCCTACTTAGCAAGTTCTTTACCTAAAAAGGTGTCAGCCGTGTTGACTTCCAAAGAAGTTCAATCTCTCTCTCTTAGCCTTAGATGGAAAACCTATGCATTGTAGCAGTACCCTTTCTGCCTACCCATCCGCTCTCTAAGGGTCCTCAGGCCATCTGCTCTACCTCCTCCCCAGGGCACTGTCCCTAATACAAAATCACAATATGGGTGGAACGCCCCTTTGAGACGCCCACCACGTACACAATTCACGTGGTCTCGATTCTGGTTTTTTCCATAGTTTCGCTTCTTTGGGCCGTCTGTTAAAGTTGACCTTGCTTCCCAGGCTCCGTCTCCAGCGTGCTGGTACCCCCATGACATTCCAGTAGACTCCTCCGGACCCGAGCCTATCTCCTCGAACAGTGCTCTATTCATCATGCTCTTGATTGGTACCCCCCTCGCACCTGCAAACAGACACTTCGAAGAAGGGCCCCAAATTCCAGGCTCCCCTTATCAGGCTAGGCCATAAAACTTCGACCAGCATTGGCAATTTATTTTAACGAGGCTTGACTTTTAACTAACACGTGCAGATCAAAGAAGACACTTTATCTCTCCGGGCCTACTAAATTACGTGCAGTAGCCTGCACCCTGTGAACCATTATTTCTAAACTTAAAATAATATGCTAACACACCACACTCTGGTTATACAAAACACTTCTATAAAACATAGCCTTTAACATATAAGCAAAATCATTGAATAATATTAAATCCATATTACGTGAAAGATGCAATGGTACATTTCGTTCTTATATAGTGCCATGTGGTCTGCACGTTTCTTCATTTTGCATTTTACATCTTTCTTCATTTAGCAGCTACATAACATGGAACCTGATTAACACATCTAACATTTCTAAACATTTCCACACATTTCTATATTAGCCCACTCTCTATATGTGCTCTCTATCTCTAACAAAGCAATTGTGAGTAAATGCGGATACATATTCTCATCTCTCTAGTTACCCTAGCTAACTTTACGCAACTGGGTTGTAAATATGGCGTACTCATACATTTCATTCAAATTGCGCTCTCTCACTTTGGGGTACTCAAAGTACAAGCTCTAGTGTTGGGATGTTCTCTGACTGGACCCCCGGCTTATCTGTGCTGTTTGCTGCTCAGCACTGTTTCCATGTTCCACAGGTTTCTCACAGTCTTGCACCTTTGCTCTGTTTGCTGCCGGTTTAAATCTCATAGTTACACAAAGACTGAAACAGTGACACACGTGCTACACTGAGAACTACAGAGAGCTCAGGACTCAAGTCACATTGCTGCCTTCAATTTTTGCGCTCCCAGAATATCAAAATATAAATCTCTGTGGTGCCAAATATCGTGCAAACAATATGGAAGGACAAAATACTTAAGGGGAAAGAAAGTATAGATTATCTTTACCTAACTCCACATATGTCTCTTGATTATACATATAGTGTAAAGGTGTATAGATGTTGAGTTGAGAAGAGTAAATCTATACTTCCTTTATATGCACTTACCTTTCATTATTTTATCTCTCAATGTTCTGCCCAAGATATTAGTGTATCTTGATATTTCTAGCCTCAGTATTCCTCAGATCAATCTTGAAATTAGCAGCAACCTGCATAACACCCTCTCTCTCTGCATAGAGTACTGGCTTGGCTTGCATGTCAGTAGAAGTTCTGTGTAGACTTTGGAAACAAAGCTCTGTGAGTAATATTTTTGTTTCCAAGCATCCTATTCCTCTCTCCCATTCTAAATCAATGTTTTTTTTTTAACAGACTACTATGTATTTTAAGACTTCTTCTGGCATTTGTATTGCTGTATGCTTTTCAGTAACATGCACTTTGTAGCTGTTAAAGTCGTTTTTTCAATTGATAAATAAAAATTTCTTAAACAAAAAAAAAAGTCTTTTTTTCATAATTCAAAGACAAGTAATGGGAGAATGACAATATAGGTCTTACTTTAAAGTTTCCTTTCTAATGCAACTCCCATTTGTCATTGTAAAGGCAATCTATGTCAAATTCAGGGCACACATGCTTCACTGCGCCATTTGTTGTGCAGTATTTCTTTGTCATCTGTCAGTCGGGTCCTGTCATAGAGCACACTTAAGGGTACAGATGGATTCTTTTAAGATTACTTGAAAAATCTTTTACTTGTCAAATGCAAAGCCTTAAAAGACAAACGTCCACCGGGCGCTAGTCACCCTTCTGTGTGGTCATATATCTTGGATTTCACATTGAAAAACAGACAGTTTGAAAAAATAAAACTCCAACCATATTATATAAAATGACACACTCCCTAAAAAATAGAACAAATCGTATCACTCATAGTACATTGTAAACATAGATCTACATACAAGTTTAATATTTAAAAACAAGCATTGGCAAGCCAATAAGTCTGGCCTTGACTGAGTTGGTTATATGGCAATGTTGAATGAATTATACATTTAATTTTAAAAAATGAGAATGCAGGTATGCTTTGATGTTTAATGCAGGACCAGCATTAGGGCAGAGAAACATGTGCAGCTGCACTTGCACTGAGCTTGGGGGGTGGGTAGGTGGGGGGATTTTGTTTAGAAATAACTTAGAGGTTTAAAAGCACCTGCTGCAGAGTTCCTTGTGTATCCAGCAGTTTTTAGACAACAATAAAAATGTCAAGATCATTCTGGTGCTTAATGTTCCTGCTGGAGGAAGATTGAAGTTCTGTTCACCAGCAGTTTTGATTCATCATAAAGTAGCGCAAACTGTTAATATGCCTGCTGCAAAGAACGTATGCCATGCAGATCACAGAACTGTATTTTATGTGGATAGCTCAGTGGGTTACTGTTTTCTCTCATCAATCCTTTTGTTAATTACAGTTAGGTTAAAATCCTAATATAATACAGTGACCTATGAACTGTCATCAAAGAGCTGCATGCAACTGCATGATATAAGTTAGAACTTTGTTTCCCCCATTCTTTTATTATCCTAATTTTGCTAAAAAACGGTTTGTTTGGGTAGATATACATTCTTATTAGTAAAGCTAAACCCCAACCACTGTGGTGTGTTTTTAATCCTGAGTTTGTGCTTCTCCAGACCAACTTCTCTTAAAATATGCAGCCTAGTAGTATGGATGAAATGTGATTCCTATACCTTGTAATCCCCTTCGTCGTATGCCATATATCCTATAGACTAATTTACACGGGTATGATACATTGCCTCCGTATAATGTGTATGTGGTGTAAAGTGCTTTGACACCCTACACTGAAATGAGTATCTCTATAAAACAAATGAAATGCATGTGAAAGAGGGGCTTTGGAGAGATAAAGGGAACTGTTGGAGGGTTGTGGTGAGGGAATCTATGAAGAAAGGCGTAATTTGGAGGAGACTCTAAAAACCTTTGTTTCACCCGGGGCTATTCGCGCTAAAGCTGGCTCTTGTTTCATGTGTGATGGTTCTCACACAAGTATCAGCTATGGCATGTATTGGTGCTTTCATCATTTTGGTAAACCCATTGTATTCAATGTACATGCCTTGCATGTAGAAAGGGGATTCAGGTCAGCCTTTTTCCACTATTAGCTTGAGATATTGTCAAAACATTTTAGATCATGTCACAGTAGCATTTTATTCTCATGTCTTTCTATTGCCATAGATATGTTCTTTGCATTCTGTGAAATGCTTGAGGAGCAATGACATATCTGAGAAGTAGACTGTCATCACACATGTAATTATTTAAACTGGGGCGTGGCTAGCAGCCGATGGAGACGGTCGCAGCCTAGCGAGGCTCCCGACCCTCAGCCCGTGATCCGCAGTTAATCCTGTCTCAGACCCGGGATCCCCGTGGAAATCGGGTCGATCCCGGAGCCAACCCTCAGGTCTGTTCCGGTTGGGGAAGCGCGCCGCGGAACCAAGCACAAAGGGCGCTGAGGGGCGCGGAGTGCCCGAGACGGCCATGAGCAAGATGGCGGCATCCCTCCAAGCGGCCATCGAGGAATAGTGACGTGTCTGCCCCTGCGGTCCTGCAGACACGGAGAGGGGAGCCGCGAAGCACTAGACTGCCGGAGAGCGGTTGCGGCCACCCGAGCACCGGCGTACCCTGAGGTCAGTGCGGGGTCCGCTCGGGAGCGGAGCTCTGGCGGGGCTCCGCCCACTACCGCAAGGGGCTTACTCTGGGCCCCGGCTTTGAGGCCTGCAATCCCTGTGGGTGCTGCCGAGTCCTGCAACGGCACAGTACGCCCGTGACCGGCCGAGGCACAGCCGGCCTTGATTAGGGTGGGCCCTACGAAGATACCAGGGGTGGATAATGCCCTGGGGACGTCCAGCCTCGCCCGGTGGAGATACTTTGCGGCCCAACAACGGGACCTGCGATTTGATTGGGCGGCTGCCTGACCCGGGCCTCACAAGAACGGTGACGCTGTCCCTGCGAGGGGCCTGGTGGAGCACTGAATCGGACCGTAGCACCATCGCCCTGGTCCCGTGGGTCGTGGAAGCAGAGTGCCGAGACCGGGGGGAAGAGGACACCCGCTGTGGAATTGCACATCCTACACTTTCCACCCCGACTCTGGCCCCAGGTTATACTTCCTTCGTGGGGGGTGGCATCAGATCGCCAGCACTGCTGTAACGCGAGGGGAGCTTAAAAGAGTGCGGACCAGGAGACGGGGCCGGCTGGTG
Organism: Lissotriton vulgaris; assembly: GCF_964263255.1. NCBI lineage: Eukaryota > Metazoa > Chordata > Amphibia > Caudata > Salamandridae > Lissotriton > Lissotriton vulgaris. The sequence continues at coordinate 1,995,771,558 of NC_141687.1, forward strand.
GACCTCGGTGTGGACCCCTGACGCCCGATTACCGGGGAAGCTGAGGAGCCCTAACGGGCCACTGGCGCCATTTTGAACCTCCGCAACGCGACCCCCAAAGATCCGGCTCACCTACTGACGTCGGTTAGCAGGGAGACCACCTTGGAGTTGGCGGCGGACTATTGCGAGAGACGTCGTTGCCACCGGTTCACCCTTGAGAGACCGGAATTGCAAGGAGGTGCAAGATGGGAAAGCCTAGAGGGCCCAAGGGGGACGGGAGCCCAACCACGGAAGCGCCAGAAGACTCCTCGCAACCCCCCACGGAGCTCCAGCTGATGCAGGACCGAATACTGGACGCCATTGCTGCCACGAAGGAGGCCCTACAGCACGATATTGGTCAAGTAGCGACGGGGCTGGGGCACTTACGCGCAGATCATGCGAAGCTGCAGGACAGGGTCAAGGCCACGGAAGTCGCCCTACAAGATGTCGTACCGGCCCATAAATCAATGGAGGGACGACTCACAGAAGCAATGGAGTGGATACAGGCCCTAGAGAAGAGAGCGGAGGACGCCGAAAACCACAGTCGGCGGAACAACGTACGTCTGGTGGGCCTGCCGGAAAAAAAAGAAGGTACGGACATGGTGGGCTACCTGACCGACTGGTTAAAAACTGTGGTTGCCCCGGAGGGCCTATCTCCCTTCTTCACGCTGGAGCGGGCACACCGCGTGCCTTCTCGACCCCCGCGCCAGGGTCTCCCGCCGCGCCCGGTAGTCATCACATTACTCCACTATAGGGACAGAGACTGGCTCCTTCAGCGGGCCAGGGATGCGGGCCCATTCCAGGTGGACAATAGTAAAGTCACATTATTCCCGGACTATACATTTGAAACCCAAAAACAGCGAGCCTCCTTCCTCTCCATCAAAAAGGAGCTACGCACCGAGGGACTGCAATACTCCCTGCTGTTCCCAGCCAAACTACGAGTGATAGTGGATGACAAGGCGCTGTTCTTTGAAACTCCGGCGGATGCCTGGGCCTGGTGGGACACCTACAAGGCGGGCACAGATGGGGCTCGTTTTAGAGCCGAGGAGGAGCGCCAGAACCATGCGATCAGGCGATCGAGAAGGCTCCGAGGGCGCAACCGGGGATCCAAGAAGCCGTCAACATCACAAACTGAAGTGGAACGGAAAGCAGCGTTGCAGGCGGTTAAGGAGGTGTCGGGATCGGCGCCGGGCCAATCGGCAAAAGAATGAGCCTCGGAGGCACTGGCCACGGGATCGGACACTGACTTCTCGGGGCTGGAGGGTGCTAGGGGTCCGAAGGTCACCCCCCAGACTTCGGGGGAAATCGTTGCGCCTTAACAGCTGTCCGCGGTTTCTGAGAAGAAGACAACCTAAAGGCGGCGCCCCCCATGAACATTGGAACGGACTAATGTGAGACTTTTCTTTTATGAGTCGCATTGAGTATTGTGGGGCGGAGGGACACGGGAACGAGACTTGAAGGGTTCAGAAGCCAGCTCACGCACCACAGGGCCCATAAGGCCTCCGTGGTGATTACTACGGACTACAAGTTTACGTGAGCACGTTTGCTCGCTAGTTTGGATGGGAGCCTCTACTTTGCAGCTGGGTCCTGTTATGGGGGAGGGGGGACCTGGAGTAGTTGGGGTGACTCGAGGTACACTTGGGGATGGGAGGTTGGGCGGGGAGTTGGGGATGGGAGGTGGTGGGAAGGTGTCTGGTGCCCGGAAGCGTACGTTTATTGACTTGATTTGCACTAATTGGGGTGATGGCTAGTATGGGCTCATTGAAATGTGTGTCCTGGAATGTGCGGGGACTCAATTCCATGACAAAGAGGCATAAGGTACACGCTTACCTGGTCCGCAGAGGGGTTCACATTGCCTTTCTACAAGAGACCCATTTAACTAAAAAGGAGGGTACCGCACTGCAGAGGAGATGGAGGGGTCAACTGTTCCACACCACGTACTCGGCATTTGCCAGGGGAACACTACTTTGGATCCGGGCGGGGGTTCCCTTTCAGGTTACTAGGTACACAGAGGACCCAGAAGGGAGGTATGTGGCAGTCGAGGGTTTGCTTAGGGGTCGTCAGTTGACACTTTGCAGCGCCTATACGCCTAACGTGGAGCAGGCATCATACTTCACTAGGCTGACCAAACAGTTGGCCTCTTATTTAACGGGATCAGTGCTGCTGGGGGGGGGGATTTCAACTCAGTGGAAGACGTCAATCTCGATAGGTCACACCCCCCTCTACACGCATCCCCAGTTCACAGACTAGCAAAACACAGATCAAACTGGCAGGGGATGTGGGACCTGACGGATGCATGGCGCACCCAACACCCAACTGACAGGGATTATTCCTTCTACTCGGGTATGCACGACCTCCACGTTCGCATAGACGCTTTCCTATGCTCCCAGTCGGTGTTGCCCATGGTTGCCCGAACCGAATACCTAGCACGCACGATCTCGGACCACAACCCCCTACTCCTCACATTTGCCTGGATGAATGAAGTTTCGCCAATCCCAACATGGCGGCTCCATCCGGACACATTGGACGATCCGCCGTTCAGCAGAGCGTTAGAAGGTAGAATATCCCAATACTTTGCAAAGAATGAGGGAACTGCCTCTTCCAGAGCAGTGGAATGGGATGCGCTCAAGGTAATAGTACGGGGGCACTGTATAGGGAAGTTTGCGGGCATACGGCGAACACTAGTGGAAGACGTGGACAAGGCCGAGCAAGCCCTGAGGGAGGTGGAGATACAACGGCCCAACCACCCCGACATGCAGAATAGGGTATGCTCAGCGCGGGAAGCAGTGGCGGTGGAGGTGGAGCGCCTTCGCTGTTTTGATCATAAGACATACTTAACCAAGGCACTTGCTGAGGGAGATAAGACGGGGACGCTCCTAGCCTGGTTGGCAAATCCCAGCAGGGGTGCTACCCCAATACTATCCCTGACCAATACGGACGGCACCACGTATAATACCCAGCCAGACATATTACGATGCTTTAAAGCATATTACGAGCGACTGTATAGGGGAAGCCCGGTAGACCAAACCGAGATGTTGGAGACCTTGTTGTCTGAGATACAATTACCATGCCTAGAGCCGGACCAAGCAGAAGCCCTCGGAGGCCCGATTGACCTAGCGGAAATTAGGGGGGCCATAAAAAGAATGGCACACAGGAAAACACCGGGAGTGGACGGTCTGCCCGTCGAGTTCTACGGTAAATACATTGATATCCTAGCCCCACGGCTCCAAATAATATACAATGAAGCAAAAGAGAAGGGGGCACTACCCAGTTTGATGCGCGAGGCGCTCATGATCCCCTTACTAAAGCCGCGTAGGGCCAGCTCTGACCCGGCATCGTACAGGCCACTGTCGATGCTAACGACGGATTATAAAATCTTGAGCACTATTCTGGCCACTAGGCTGATGGTCCATATGCAAGACTTGATCCACAAGGATCAATCGGGCTTTATACCCACTAGAAATACATCTCATAACATTCGCAGGTTGCTGAGGCTGGTGGCGAACCCTCCACCGACCGCCAGAGCCCCCATGGTGATGGCGATTGACATAGAGAAAGCCTTCGACAGCCTGGAATGGAGCTACCTGTACAGGGTGCTGCGGGGTTTTGGCATCGGGGATGACTATGTGCGGTGGACGGAAGTGCTATATGCATCGGCGGGCGCTAGGGTACGAGTGGGAGCGTTGATATCAGATAGGTACGCAGTGCATAGGGGAACTAGACAAGGCACTCTCCCCCTTGCTGTTTGCCCTTGCGATAGAACCACTGGCGGCACTGGCTAGGAAAGGCGACTCCTACCAAGGACTGGAGGTAGACGGGGTCCGTCACCACATATCGTTGTATGCGGACGACCTCCTACTGTTCCTGGAGAATGCCGAAGAGGCAGTGGACGGGGCGGAAGACCTACTAGCACGTTTCGGGGATGTGTCGGGACTGAAGGTGAATTGGGCGAAGACTTGCCTCTTTCCTCTCCGGAGGGCGGAGAGGTGCCCCCTGACCCATCCCGAGCTCCGCTGGGAGCCGTCCTGTCTGCCCTACCTCGGGGTGTATATTTACCACGAACCCGCAGATCTGCTGGAAGGTAATATAAACCGTTGCATCCGAACGCTGCAGGGTAACATGCTTTTCTGGGCCACCCTCCCTTTGTCTATGACAGGCCGAGTATCGCTGCTCAAAATGATCGCCCTGCCGCGATTATTGTACTTCTTCCGAACCCTGCCTGTGTGGATACCGAGTACCGTCTTTCGACGACTAAAGTCCCAAGTGGTGTCTTTTCTGTGGGGAACTGGCAGGCGGAGGATAGCCTTGGCAACCCTGACCCGCCCGAAGAACGAGGGCGGACTCGCGGTCCCTGATTTCGAGTTTTATTATTTAGCCGCCCAGCTGCAATTCCTCACACAGGAGGTGGCAAGAGTATACCGGGGCCCGGAGCAGGAAAGAGACACTGGCACCCCCCGCCATGTGCTGGCATACATCACCCTGCAACAGAGGCTGGCTCTCAGGGACTTGTCTCAAGAGGAACGGACACTGAGGCTATGCTGGAACCGCGTGCAAAAGCGTGCTGGTCCCGGACACCCGTACGCACCCGAAATCCCGCTGGGTATGCTCACTGCGCTGCCGCACGGCGGCGACTGGTCGAACCTCCAAAGCTGGGAGGAGGCTGGTATGCAGATGGTGGGAGACCTCTACACTGACGGGGTGCTCACGCCGTACCAGTCCTTACAGGAACAATACGACCTTCCGAGAGGGGACTACCTACTACACGCAGCTGTGGTGCGAGGGATCCAAGCGCACTGGGGTGAGGGACTGTGTGAGCCCGCGACATCACCACCGTGTCAATATGTGATGATGGCCGCAGGAACAGTCAAGGCAGTCACGTGCCTGCACTCCAGAATACTAGCGAGCACCTTGTTGCCCCTTACGCGCCTAAAGACCCACTGGGAGACTGATCTGCAGAGAGAGATCCCGGATACGACGTGGGCCCAGTCGGTTCAGAGGCCCAGGAAGTGCACGAGAAACCCCCGGTTTCAATTAATACAGCTCTATATCCTTCATAGAGCTTACCTTACCCCGGACAAAATAGCACGGTACTTTGGAGCAGCGGACGCAGCGTGTCCTCGATGCGCGCTGTTGGAAGCGGACTTGCTACACATGCTGAGGGACTGCCCACACTCAGTAACTATCTCCAAACTCTTCAGGTTACCGACACAATCCAGACTACGGCAAACCGGACACGGGACACCATAGAACACCGGAGGGGGGGGTGCATGGAGGAGGGGGGGGGGGAGCAGCATCCCATGGACACTGGTCTCACAGCTAACACAGACCAGATGCTAGCAGGGGGGGAGTTGGGGGGGGAAAAAGTTAAAAGAAGACAGCGGTTGATCACTAGATACGCCACCGAGTAGTGGCGGAGACAAGGCACTGGGACAAATATCACCCAACCCCAGGAATGCGGACAATGAGACTAAGTAAATTTTTGTGGGGGGCCATATGAGAAATTGTGATCCCGCATATACACAACTGCAAATTACCTGTAATGCTTAAATTGGAATCTGCAATAAAAAAATTTTACAAAAAAAAAAATGTAATTATTTAAACTCATTCATGAATCAAAGATTTGTTTTTTGTTTTGCACTGTATGAGGAATTTTTTATCTGCTTTGTCATCGACGGACTAGGAGACATGAGTCACTGGCAGTAGCGGCTCATGGATGGAGTGCTGAGGGGCGGCGGGGCGTGGGAGGAGCAGGGTGGGGGGAAGTAAACTACGGGATACTCTCCGAACAGAAGTAAGTAAACAAATAAATAAATAAAACAAATTTCATTGTGCGTGCTGCATTGCCAAATGCGATGCAGCACGTGCAACGAAATTCGTTATATTTATTTGTATACTTACCTAGGTTCGGCCGTATTCCGTAGTTCACTACCCCACACCCTGCTTCTCCCCCGCCCCACCACCCCGCAGCACTCCCTCCACGAGCCGCTACTGGTCTCTGGGCAACCCAACAATATAAAAGGCCAGAACCTGGAACGCCATTAAGTTGCTAACAGTAACCTAACTAGACCCATAAAGCTGCAGTTTTATTATGCTGCTGACAAAAATGAGAAAAAAGAAAATACTAATGTAATAAAAAAAAAAAAGAAAAATAACACAACGAACAAGAGTTTGGAATGTTAGATGCATATAATGGAGCCCTGGGCTGTTGGGGGCATAATTGTTTTCGCCACAACTGCTGACCTGCCTTGGCGCCCTAGCGCCACAGCACCATCACCTCACCGCGACTAAAGGACTACAATTCCCGGCGGGCCCTGCGGTCGGAATCCGACGCCGCACATGCTGATCCTGAGCCTGTGGCGCATAAGAAGCAGCGAGGGCTCCGGTGGAACGGGAGCCCTTAGCTGTTGGAGGTATAATTGTTTTTGCCGCAACTGCTGACCTGCCTTGGCGCCCAAGCGCCCCAGTATCATCACCTCACCGTGACTAAAGGACTACAAGTCCCGGCTGGACCTGCGACCGGAAGCCGACACCGCACACGCTGATCCTGCGCCCGGTGTTATGTGAACACATGCTCAGTAAGTTGGTAATGCTCAGCACTGATATTGAATGGCACTGATATTGAATTGGATCAAGTAATAATCGACATTGTGTTCAATCATGCTCTGGATATCTTTAAATATCATTGTAATTTAGCATTAGCATTAACAGAAATTGTATTTTCAATGCTTGTTTTCGGGTACTGTTTGGATTGCCAGTGTTTGTTAGACAATACTGCCGTTGTACTGAAAATCCGATTAAGGCATTCGCAGCACGTGCTTTAACTGCTTGGGTTTACACGTGAATCAAGAGACAACGCCCGACCTGACAAGACTATAAAAACCCCGCTCCTGCTCACAGAGACGCTTCGCTTCCTGACTCAGCGTCTTCGCGTGAGCTCCTGTTTGGCAGTCTTGAACCTCCCACCTTTCCTGCGTCTTATCCAGTCTCCGGCTCAGTTCCTTATTTCCTGTATCCCTCGTTTCCCCGGACCCATCTCCTTACCTGCATTGGGAGTTCTCGGCAGCGAGTCCTCTTCGGCTTCGGCTCCCGATTCTTCCGACTTCACATCACTTCCTGATTCCGGTGAGGTTTTCTTTCCGGTTTCCTTTGATGACGATCTACCGCTTCCGGACCTAAAGTAAGACAGATTAAGTATCTTGGCAACGCAACCCTAGATGTTAACTATTGAGACAACGAACAAACATTGGTAAAGTCAAGCGCTATCTGTCTTGAGGCAACGAACAAACATTGGTAAAGCCAAAACGCTATCTTTTCCTGAGGACATTGTTAAAAGGAACAAAGCAAACTTGTTGTTGGAAAATACTTACAGAAACACTGTGGTTATTTGTATGAAAAGTCAGAAGACTGTTATTGATATTTTAGTACTTTGTTTAGTTTTGATTTAAATAGGACACAGAATTTATGAGTCCTTGAACTAAATTGATAACAAGTGAGTAGGCAGGTTGTTCTTTCTGCTTCTCTCTTTTAGAATCCAATTTTAAGATCACCAAGAGCAATTGCAAGGTAGGAACAGTTCAAAGAGTGACATTAAACACGTTATTCACTAACCTGTTAACTAACCAATCATATGTAAACTTCTTAATGCAGTTTATTTCTTCAAACATATTGTGATATATATATTCTTATTTACTTTATGACAGTAAACTGAATCCTTGCCGTTTAGCAATTGCAGAGGTGTTTGAATGGGCTTATAATCATCTGGTATGTACTGTTATTTCTTTAGAATCAAGTTTGAACAGAAGTAATTCGTAAATGTAGATTCTAATACCTGTTTATAAATATAGACACATTGCTAAAGATATTTCCTGAGTCAGAACACGAAGTCCAGATCACCTCAAAGAGAAACTCGATAGAAGACTCCGCAAGAAGAGCTCCAGTGTTGTGTTTTTCTCTTGTTTCTCAATCCACTTCCCCTTTCCCTTGTGGGCCAGTCAGTCAGTTTAAGTGCAACTTCCTTGATCTGCTGATTGATCCATAAGGGGGTTGGGATCTAGCATCATCAAGAAGGAAACAACAGGAGCCTCGTGAACTACGCTTGACAGAAAGCAAAGCCACAAATCCTCTTGTTTCCTCTTGATGGTGTTCTGATCATGGACCTCACAGATTGTGATGTTTCTGAACTAGCACAAATGATATACAAGTTGAATAGTGAGATGCAGGAGTTGCGTGCTGAAAATCAAGTTCTGAGGCAGGAGTTAGATAAAACTAAGACAGGTTTTACTACATGGAGAGAGTCATCAGATGACAGACGCCCCATTTTACAACCTCCAAAATTTGGTGTCTCTGCCTTCTCACCTCAGACACCTTCAAAACAAATGCCTGATCAACCAGTTCAGGTTACGGTTGTAACACCAAATCCAGTCCCTCTAGCAAATCCTGAAAGGTTCACTGGAGACAGTAGTCGTTTCACCACATTTATGAGTCAATGTCAACTACACTTCATGTGTAAACCTCAGATTTCACCAGAGATACATCTAAGGTGGCCTTTATTATTTCTTATCTTGGTGGGGTGGCTGCGAATTGGGCCATGCCTTTGGTTGATAATAACGATCCACTGTTACATAACTTACGTGATTTTAAAACAGCTATGTCAAGTCTTTTTGCTAAACATGTTTTTCTACAGGCCTCTGACAATGAGTTGTTGAACCTGCGACAAGGCTCAAGAGACCTGCTTACCTATGTCACCACTTTCAATAGATTACTTGCAGAAACTCGCTGGCCAGAGGAAAAAAGGATATCATTGTTTTACCGCGGCCTTAAAGATGATTTAAAAGATTCTCTAGCTCACATTATAGATCTACCAGAGCAGTTCACAGAATTTCATGATCTAGTAGTGAAATTAGATCATAGGTTGGGAGAGCAAAAGAGTGACAAGCACAGAAGTGATTTTAGGAATTTACACTTTAAGTCTGAACGTAAAGAAAGTGAAGATAAACACGCTCAGGTCGAAACTATGCAGATAGGAGGAGTTAAAGGGCCTTTATCTCACGAAGAAAAGGAACGCAGACGTAAAGGAAATTTATATTTGTATTGTGGGAAATCGGGTCATTTTGCCAAAGATTGTCCGATTAAACCAGTCAAAAAGAAGGCTTTGGCAATAACTTTATACTCTTCCCAAGTACAGGAAAACTAGATGTCTCGGGGAAATTAGAGATCGGTTCCTCTGGACCTGTGAGTCAAAAATCTCACAATATGCAACTAGCATCACCAACCATGTACCTAAACATTTTACTATCAGAGGTTTTTTGATTCTTTCTAATCAACAAAGACACAGTATACCTGTGCTCATAGATTCAGGGCCCACCGGAAATTTCTTTGATTTAGAATTTGCTTGGAAATTACACCTGACCTTTGTACCTAAAGAAGAACCAGAACCAGTACGGGCAGTTGATGGTTCAGCACTATCGTCTGGTTTAAACAAATTCAATACAACACCTTTGCTCTTGGTTGCTGACAATGGCCACACGGAACATACGGTTTTTGACTTAATTGATACACCAACTTTCTGAGTCATTTTGGGAATCCCTTGGCTTGAACTTCACAACCCACTGATAGATTGGGTAAAAGGAACTGTAACTTAAGTTCATCTTATTGTAAATTACACTGTTATCAGGAAACAAAAGATCCTGTCATGCCTCTGTATTGTGCTACATCACATTTAGAGCAGACCAATATTCCTAGCGAATATAGAGAATTTGCTGACGTATTTGACCCAGTTAAGGCAACTAAGTTACCACCTCACAGGATCTACGACTGCAGAATAGATTTGATCCCAGGAGCAGTACTACCTTGTAGTCGTATATTCGCCTTGACTGAACCAGAAAATCAGTACTTAAAAAAATATTTGGATGAATTACTAGAGATTGGTTTCATTAGACATTCCACGCCACCAGTCTCATCTCCTCTTTTTTGTTGTTGCGAAGAAGTCAGGTGACTTGAGGGCTTGCATAGACTATCGCGCAGTGAACAAGGCAACAATTAAGAACCGTTATCCACTGCCATCGATTCCTGTGCTTTTGAATCAAGTTAAGGGATCAAGTATTTACACCAAGCTGGATCTTCGTGGCGCATACCACTTGGTACGTATAAAAGAAGGCAACGAGTGGAAAACTGCGTTCCGCACTAAATTTGGATTATTTGAGTATACGGTAATGCCATTTGGGCTGTGTAATGCCCCTGCGGCATTTCAATACTTTATAAATGAAGTGTTGCATGATTTACTAGACAGCTGCGTTATCGTATATATTGATGACATTCTGATTTACTCGTAAAATCCTGAAGAACATGTAAAGCACGTTCAATCTGTTCTTCAAAAGCTTAGAGACAATTCCTTGTTCGTCAAGTTAGAGAAATGTGTGTTTAATACTTCTAAGGTAGAGTTTCTTGGTTACTGGTTGACCCCAGAAGGAATTATTATCGACCCAAAAAAGGTAGAAGCAATCTTAAATTGGCCAGCTCCAACTTCAGTGAAGGAAACGCAAAGAATCTTAGGATTCGCAAATTTTTATAGGCGTTTCATTTCTAAGTTTTCTGAGATTGTCGTACCATTCACACAATTACTTCAAAAAGGAAAGAAGTTTTGCTGGTCAAAAGAAAGCAGATTTAGCTTTTACAGCCTTAAAGAAAGCTTTTACATCAGCACCAGTTTTAGTGCATCCCGATCCGGATAGACCGTTCTTTGTAGAAGCAGACGCTTCACAAACTGCCATAGGAGCTGTCCTAATGCAAAAAGATATAAATACAGGACATCTTCATCCGGTTGCTTTCTTTTCCAGAAAGCTTTTACCAGCTGAACAGAATTATACAATTGCAGAACGTGAGTTATTAGCAATAAAAGCTGTTTTCCAGGAATGGAGACATCATTTGCTAGGAGCTAAACACACAGTTACCATCTTTTCAGATCACAAGAATTTGCAGTTTTATTCTACTGTTAAAGCATTTACTCCCAGGCAAATGCGATGGTTACAGTTCTTTAGCGAATTTGACTTTCTGATAACTTATCGTCCTTGTGCCAAACAATTATTATCAGACACGCTCTCGCGTTTGGTTTGTGAGAAGGATACTGAACATAAAAAAGAATTTCAAAGCATAATTCCTGCTGAGAAAGCCTGTGCAGAAATATCTGCAAAAGATTTCCTGATCTTGTTAAAAGAAAAGACCGGCAATTTGGATCAAAAACAATGGCTGTCACAAAAACACCATTCTATTCTTGAAGGTTTCTTTTATCACAAAAAGAAAATATTTGTTCCTGAAAAAGAGTTAAAAGAACAAATAATTCAATTGAACCATGATTCAGCTACTGCTGCTCATCCTGGAATTTGCAAAACTCTTGAATTATGTCAGAGACATTTTTGGTGGAAAAATATGAAAGATGATGTACATCAGTATGTCCAAACCTGTCCAGTATGCGCTCGACAAAAGTCTCTACATTCTCCACCAATGGGTCTATTACAACCTATGGCAATACCACCCTATCCCTGGCACACAATCAGTTTAGATTTTGTCACAGACCTACCCAAGTCTCATGGTTTCACCACAATTTTAGTGGTTGTAGAACTACTATCCAAGATGGCCCATTTTATACCTTTACCTAAACTTCCATCTGCAACTGAGTTCAGTAATTTATTTCTAGCAAATATAGTTAAATTACACGGATTACCACAAAAAATCATTTCGGACAGAGGTCCTCAATTCTTTTCAAAATTCTGGAAAGAATTTAGGGCCAGATGTAGGTAATCCCAGATTACAGATTCTTAAATAACGAATCATACCGATTCGGTATTTAAGAACTGGCAATCAGGATGTAGGTATTTTTACCGATTTAATTACCGAATCGGTATGATCCGGTAATTACCGAATCAGTATTTACCGATTCGGTAATTGCCATTCATTCCTATGGGCCTTGAGGCCCATAGGAATGAATGTCAATTACCGAACCAGTAAATACCGATTCGGTAATTGGGCGAAACATTGAAGGGTGGGAGGGTGTCACTTTGACACCATGTTGCACCCCTCAATTGTGCATGGGTGCACATGTTGCAGACATACATGCCCTTAGGGCATGTATGTCTGCAACATGGCACTGTTTATAAAGCAAGAAAAATGCTTTTTAAAGGGTTTTCATTATTTACCACCAACTTCTAGTTGGTGGTAAATAACAAATTCTTAAACCCCTGTAGCACTGATTACAGTGCTACCTACATGTCAAGATTCGGTATTTTTACCGATTCGGTATTTGACCGAACCAGTAAAATTACCGATTCGGTAAAAATACAGAATCTATTTTACCATGCCCCTACATCTCCATCTTCAAATACCGGTGGGTAACGGCCGAAATCGGACGTTACCGACCGTATTTGCCTTCCTACATCTGGCCCTTAGTGGTCAGTTGGGAATTGAATTGGCTTTATCATCAGCTTTCCGTCCCCAAACTGACGGTCAAACTGAAAAAGTGAATCAATATCTGGAACAAAGTTTGCATTGTCTTACTACCACTTTGACTTCCAATTGCGATGAGGCATTGCCTTTAGCAGAGTTTGCTTATAATAACTCAGTACACTCTGCTTTAGGATGTTCCCCATTCTATTTTCTCACTGGTCAACATCCTCGAGCCTTACGTATTGATTTACCTAGTAAATCCAGTGATATGCCTACTGTTTCAGAACAATTAACAGATTTGTCAGTTTTTCAAGAACACATTAAAAAGGTGTTAACCAAAAATAAAGAATGAAGAAATCAGCAGACCAACATAGAATACCGGCTCCACAGTATAATACTGGAGACTCGGTTTGGTTATCAACTAAGAATATTCAGATTGATGGACCTAAAAAGTTAAAACCCCGATTTATTGGACCTTTCCCAATTGAAAAAATTATAAAAATTATAAATCCAGTCTCTGTAAAATTGGCACTTCCTCAAGAATATTCAATTCACCCTGTCTTTCATGTGTCCCTTTTGAAACCCTACGATCCTAATACCCGTACAGATAATCCACCACCCCCTGTAATAGTAGGAGATCATGTTGAATATGAAGTGAAAAGAATTTTAGATGCAAAAAGGGTTCAAGGTCGCTTATATTTCTTGATTGATTGAAGGGATATGATCCATCTGAGCGATCCTGGGAACCTGAACGAAATGCTCATGCTCCTCGGTTGATTTGTTCATTTCATGCTCTTCACCTCAATAAACCCCGACCAGTTAGACGACCTTTGGGGGGGAGAACTGTTATGTGAACACATGCTCAGTAAGTTGGTAATGCTCAGCACTGATATTGAATGGCACTGATATTGAATTGGATCAAGTAATAATCGACATTGTGTTCAATCATGCTCTGGATATCTTTAAATATCATTGTAATTTAGCATTAGCATTACCAGAAATTGTATTTTCAATGCTTGTTTTCGAGTACTGTTTGGATTGCCAGTGTTTGTTAGACAATACTGCCGTTGTACTGAAAATCCGATTGAGGCATTCGCAGCACATGTTTTAACTGCTTGGGTTTACACGTGAATCAAGAGACAACGCCCGACCTGACAAGACTATAAAAACCCGCTCCTGCTCACAGAGACGCTTCGCTTCCTGACTCTGCGTCTTCGCGTGAGCTCCTGTTTGGCAGTCTTGAACCTCCCGCCTTTCCTGCATCTTATCCAGTCTCCGGCTCAGTTCCTTATTTCCCGTATCCCTCGTTTCCCCGGACCCATCTCCTTACCTGCATTGGGAGTCCTCGGCAGCGAGTCCTCTTCGGCTTCGGCTCCCGATTCTTCCGACTTCACATCACTTCCTGATTCCGGTGAGGTTTTCTTTGATGACGATCTACCGCTTCCGGACCTAAAGTAAGACAGATTAAGTATCTTGGCAACGCAAACCTAGATGTTAACTATTGAGACAACAAACAAACATTGGTAAAGCCAAAGCGCTATCTTTTCCTGAGGACATTGTTAAAAGGAACAAAGCAAACTTGTTATTGGAAAATATTTACAGAAACACTGTGGTTATTTGTATGAAAAGTAAAAAGACTGTTATTGTTAGTTTAGTACTTTGTTTAGTTTTGATTTAAATAGGACACAGAATTTATGAGTCTTTGAACTAAATTGATAACAAGTGAGTAGGCAGGTTGTTCTTTCTGCTTCTCTCTTTTAGAATCCAATTTTAGGATCACCAAGAGCAATTGCAAGGTAGGAACAGTTCAAAGAGTGACATTAAACTCGTTATTCACTAACCTGTTAACTAACCAATCATATGTAAACTTCTTAATGCAGTTTATTTCTTCAAACATATTGTGATATATATATTCTTATTTACTTTATGACAGTAAACTGAATCCTTGCCGTTTAGCAATTGCAGAGGTGTTTGAATGGGCTTATAATCATCTGGTATGTACTGTTATTTCTTTAGAGTCAAGTTTGAACAGAAATAATTCGAAAATGTAGATTCTAATACCTGTTTATAAATATAGACACATTGCTAAAGATATTTCCTGAGTCAGAACACGAAGTCTAGATCACCTCAATGAGAAACTCGATAGAAGACTCCGCAAGAAGAGCTCCAGTGTTGTGTTTTTCTCTTGTTTCTCAATCCACTTCCCCTTTCCCATGTGGGCCAGTCAGTCAGTTTAAGTACAACTTCATTGATCTGCTGATTAATCCATAAGGGGGTTGGGATCTAGCATCATCAAGAAGGAAACAACAGGAGCCTCGTGAACTACGCTTGATACCCGGTGGCACATAAGAAGCAGCGAGGGCTCCGGTGAAGCGGGAGCCCTTAGCTGTTGGGGGCATAATTGTTTTCGCAGCAACTGCTGACCTGCCTTGGCACCCTAGCGCCCCAGCACCATCTCCTCACCGCGACTAAAGGACTACAAGTCCCAGCGGGACCTGCGGCCGGAAGCCGACGCCGCACACGCTGATCCTGCGCCGGTGGCGCATAAGAAGCAGCGAGGGCTCGGGTGGAGCAGGAGCCCTTAGCTGTTGGGGTCATAATTGTTCCACCGCAACTGCTGACCTGCCTTGGCGCCCTAGCGCCACAGCACCATCACCTCACTGCGACTAAAGGACTACAAGTACCGGCGGGACATGCGGCCGGAAGCCGACACCGCACACACTGATCCTGCGCCCAGTGGCGCATAAGAAGCAGCGAGGGCTCCGGTGGAGCGGGAGCCCTTAGCTGTTGGGGGCATAATTTTTTCGCAGCAACTGCTGACCTGCCCTGGCGCCCTAGCGCCCTAGCACCCCAGCACCATCACCTCACCGCAACTAAAGGACTACAAGTCCCAGCGGGACCTGCGGCCGGAAGCCGACGCCGCACACACTGATCCTGCGCCCAGTGGCGCATAAGAAACAGCGAGGGCTCCCGCATGGCGGGCAGGGCCGGAAGAAGCCCGGGACAAGGGCGGGCCGTCTGTGACCGTCGGTGGCCAAAGGAGGCTGGGCAGGGCCACCCCCATTGGCTGGACTGGCTGCGACTGGACTGGACATTATTAACTGTGGTAACTTTTATTGAATTATCAGCCAAAGTCAGGCTTTAACGCAATTACTTTAAGTTGATGTTTGTTATTACGTTTTTAGGCTCTTTTTACTTCTAAAGTAACCAGTTCTTATATTTCATCGCTGAGGGCCATGGGCAAAAGTAATCTTCCACCACCCGCCCTTTTACACGGAAAAATGCTGCTTCAACAACCCGAGTCCCAAGCTTAACGGCAATCGACAAAATGTTACAAAAAGCTATAGGGGTGGGTGCTTCGGCTATAGAGAATACCGAAAGACGTCTTTCGCTAACACCTGCCATGCCCCCCCTTTGTCACCCGGGAATGCATCTGTAGTTACACTTAATTCCCCTGATTCAATGTTAGCGCGCTCCTTTGCCGAGCTCCCATGCACGCAGATTGAGCCAGATGATAGCTCCCACAGTAATCCATCCCCCTCTGTAGTCCCCCAGGTAGCTAAAAAGGTATCCAAGTATCGCCCCAGAAATAAGAAGCCTAAACCACATAAAAAAGTAGCTAAGCCAATCACATCTGTCTTAGATACTTCTCAGGCTGACGCCGGCCCTTCTTTCTCTACTTTAGCACCTCCTGTGTGCGCTACTCATTTACTAATTGATCTTCAGGCACAAATTGAACAGCTCATTAAATCCCAGTTTAAAATTTTGATGAGTAGAATTGACAAAGTTGTTTCACTGATAAACACCAAGAGCGGAGTAAGTGGACAGTTACCCACGCCGACTAGGATCAACCCTCCGACACCGGCTGTAGGAAACATTAATTAGGCATCTCAAGGTCCAAGACAAGGTGAAGGCCCTCGATCAGATAACCTGGCACAAGTGTCAGGCATAACGACTACGTCCAAATGCTCTACCGCCCCATTTTGTCCCGTCCTGCTATTCCACCCAGTGTGCACTCAAATAATGTGAGTTCTTGCCCCCGAGATCCATCTTTAATCCCAACAGTAATCAGTAAACATCAGTCAAACCGGGGACTGGCACCTCAAAAGTCTGCATCATTTTCTCCCGACAATGCATCTCGACAACCACTACTTTGCATCCAGTTACCCCCTGAGGCTTCTCCTTATGTGGTGGTATTAACAGGAGTTCCATCGCTGTCAGGAGAGCGAGGTGAAATGTACCCCGAGCTGAAGAAAAAAATCATATTCTGGCTGAACAGATTCAGACCACTAATGAAATCGGGTCAGGGGGAAATTCTATTTGCCAGAAGAGTTAGCTGGGTAGGGACTAAACCTAAAGACATCGGAGGGGATTGTGTGATCATTAACTTTAGGAATCCCGGAGTGGTTAACCACATCCTTGAATGTGGTGGCCCCCGCCAACTGGGATCAATCACTCCTCTTCCCCTAGGGTATTTCTACTCACAGGAGTGGGTTCCTGGTAGACATGGACTATCCTATTTCCACAATAGTGGAGAGGGGGTAGAATGCAATGTACCTGTGGAAAATAGATTTAGTGCCTTGAACAAAGTAGATTGACTATCTCACACAATTTGCCCCAATACTATAGATCTTAATGTAGCTGGGTGTCTTGTGTTGAAGGAGGGCGAGAGGGTAGAAGAGAAGTTACCCAAGATGGTTTTTGGGGCTAATGAAGTTGGTTCACCAACGACCTTACCAATTCTAAACTTAAAACCTCACCCCCCAGGAGACAGAACTGAGCTGGACAACCCTGCAGGCACTCCCTCTACTAATGTGCTTCCACGCACTACAGATACCCCCGTAAGGGTACAACCCCGCAGATCACTAATAGGGTCTTGGAATTTAGCGGGGTTAGGATTTAAGTTACCCAACCCAGAATGGGGGGAGTTGGTGGATCAGCACGAAGTGTGCTTGTTCCAAGAGACCTGGATGTCATCTGCCCCCTTACGGGTGGGATTTGCATCTTACAACACACACAGGGGTAGACCCTCGGGGGACTGTGCATATGGGTAGCCACTCATTTGGGGAGTTCAGTGAAAGTTATTGACTCTCACTCCCCGGGCATTCTGTGAATTGCCCTCAAATATCTGGATGGTAAGTCAGTGGTGGTTTTTAATATCCGACACATAGAATTCTGTGGGTGACTTCAATTACCATTTTGAACCCCTGGTGGGGATCCCCTGTGTAATTGTAGAGGAGGATTCCATCTGGCATATACAGGAGAGCTCCATGTATCCATCAAAGCGCTTGACACCATTGGCACTGCAGATCAATAAGCTCCTAAGAACTCACACCCTCAGAGCCTGCAATGGCAGACTCCCTCCCGATGTTCCAGGGAAGTGCACCTATAATAGAGTGGGAAAACTACAACCATTGATTTTATTATGGTTAATGTAGAATTCTGGTCTAGTATTAGGACCTTCACTGTAATCAAAAGGGTAGACAGTGACGACAACCTTCTGTCACTTAAACTAAAATTCACACTGGGGTACCAACATGGATTGGGGGGAGCAGGAACCATATACTAACCCTAATCTAATCACTGTGGCAGGAGGCAGACGTATCAGGTGGGCCAAGTTTGTGTCAGCCCCCGACAAAATAGCTGAGTTATATCAACACATTGCCTCTTCTCTAGCAGCGGCTTTTAATCTTCCGGTCGCCTATGATCCCTCCTATTTCCATGTGCTTGAGCATATCCACACTACTTTAATCACCTCCTTAGCTGATTACTTTTATACTTCAGCTAATAAGAGGTCTCGGCCAAAATATCAGGACCAGGGCTTTAACAAATCCTGTAGGGAGGCTAAACGTGCTCTTGTTAGGGAGGTTAAAACTGGCTCTGTTCAGAGTATTAGAGTGGCAAGACTCACCTACAAAAATTTAATTGCAGAGTCTAAGTCGGAATGGAAGGCCCTAAGATGGGCAAATATAGAAGGTGACCTGGATGGACGCGACTACAGGGCGTTCTGGAACCTAGTTAGACCGAATTCCTGGAGATCTGTTTTTGAGCGAGCAAAAGGTTTGGGTGCCCTATATCTGCCTATATTTTAATGCCATCCTCCGGTATGGAAATCCCCCCAACTTGGCTGGGGGCAGAGATCATTCCCATCCATAAAAAGGCTTCCCCGCTGGACCTGGTCAACTACCGCCCCATTAGTCTTATTGACGTCTTGCAGAAATTGTTCTCCCACATCTTACTAACGAGGTTGCAGTGTTGGATGGACGATCATCACATCCTGACCTCCCTCCAGGCGGGCTTTCGGGCTAAAGTCTCCACCATCGACCAACTGTTCAGATTACAGTTGGTCTACTGGAAGACGGTGACTATATGGGCCGGTAGTCTGTATTTGATCTTTGTAGATCTCCGATCTGCATTTGATCTGGTCCAGAGGGAGAAGCTTTGGGTGATTTTGCTAGAGATGGGTGCTTCAGTTTACTTGTACTAATTATTTAAACGTTTACATCATGGCACTTTTGCAAGGGTGAGGTACGGGAGGAATGGGGAGCTCTCGGACCCCTTTCCGGTGGAAAAGGGCGTTAGGCAGGGGCGCGTGTTGGCCCCCACTCTCTTCTCTCTGTTCCTCAATGGTTTGATCGAACATCTATTGGGTGGGAGGGACTTAGACTCTCCCAGTTTAGAAGCCCGAAAGATACCAGCCCTGATGTTCGCTGATAATACCCTCTTGCTATCAAAATCTTCCATGGGTATACAGCGAACACTGGAGGCTTTCTGCTCCTTTTGTAGAACAAGAAACCTGGGGATTAACCTCTCTAAAACCAAATTTATGGCTTTTAATGCCCAAACTCCAAATTGCCCCACCCCCACCTGGATGGCACGGTGCTCGAAAGAGTCTCCACTTTTGAATATTTAGGGGTCACACTGAACGACAAGATGGAATGGGGGTCGCATATGGCAAAGGCAAACATGAAGCTGGCCCAAGCCTCAGGAGGTATTTTCAATGTCTATAACGAGTGCTTATTTAAAACCCTCGGACCGCCAGTGGAAATTTATAAAGCACAGGCGAGAGGTGGTGCGCTCTATGGTGTAGAGCTCTGGGGCCACGTCAGCGCCTCCTCGTTGTGTAATACTGAGAACAGCTTTACCAGGCGCCTACTAAGACTCCCGCAGAGCACACCTTTGATCCCGCTACGGCTAGACTTGGGTTTGGTCCCCATACAGGAGGTTATCTCTAATCGTCCTTTACTGTACTGGAGGAGACTTTGGTGTACACCTGAGCTCCTAAGTTATAGGGAGGAACTTAGGTATCTATTGACCATAAGGGGAGTGGGAAAGATCCCCTTGCTAAAGCATGTTAAACAGCTTAGTTATGCACTGGGGAAGGGAGACTTGCGGCTCTCTCCAGATCATACTTCTGCCCTGACCCCCAGGAGGATGCTGGTCAAAGATCTCAAACAATATCGAAGGGTTCAGATAGCATCAAACCCATCTCTGGGCAGGTTGACCAACAGCTTTCTGGAAGTCAAGGATAGTTATCAACCTGAGAAATTCTTGGACGATATCCAGCCCCCACTGGCGAAGAAATGATATGTCCAATTTAGACACGGAACACTCCCAGTGAGGGCAGTGACAAATAAGTGGTCAACGGCTCTTCACGCACCTAGTCTATGCCCAGGGTGAGAAAACAGCGAAGAGACAGATCTGCACGTTCTGCTCTTCTGCCGTTTCCACACCAAGGCTAGAGCCAAATGGATCCTTCAACTATGCAAGTCTATGGGTCTCAGGGATTATAGGGAAGTATTTAGAATATTGAAATACGACACCACCCCCTTGATTGTGTTTGGACCTCCAGATACCTGTTCACTATGTGGTGTACTAGAAGAGCCAAAATTAAAAATGCTAAGCTGCTACAACTGTGCTAGCACACCTCTGCAACCTTTTAGGAATTGTTAATTTTAAATTGTGAAAGGACTGGTTTTTATCTCTTGTTTTTAAAGCCTTATTTATATACTGTATATGGAGTACTGTTTAATTATGAGCACACTGAATTGTTGTCCAAAGGTATGTTTTTAGACAAATTATGTATTCTCTGCTTTTATGGTTTTTAACCGATAATAAAGCTTTTTTGAGTGACTGACTGGCATATAATGGATAGGCTCAGAGTGCTCCAGTGAGCCTCTGTAAAGCAATAGTGGACTTTGGGGAGTGTTTGTTACTTTTGATGTGGATTGGTTTCCCACTTACTCCCAGAAGTAACATTTTAGGGGATATCTTCAGATATTTAATATGACTATTCTCTGGCAAAGGTGACATTTGAGAAAATGAATACAGTACTGCACTGCATCAAGGCCCATGTTCCACATCCTCAGACAAGTGCTCGGAAGCTGGGTTATCACTATGTAGCCTTCAGATGTCCTTGCAGGCGAGTGCAAAGGAGATGGAAGGCTTCTTGTATTGTACAGCAAACAGTTTGTAGTCTAGTTTCTATTTTCCCAATAGGCTCTGCACATTGGAATAACATTAACAGCAGTGTAGACGTAGGACTGGGGTCATCTAGGTCTCTACTGACTATGTTAAACTTAATTTAGGTTTGCGCCAGCTAGCTCAGAGGTCACTGGAAACTTTCTTGAATGAATAGGGAGGGATGAACTTCCTTTGCTCAGACAAGAAGGGATTCAGTTTCCGACAACCGCATAAACATGACAACTTTGCTCCCTCAGAATAAGAGTGTATCTCTAGAGTCGTGTGAAAACGATAGACAGCTATTTCGCTCAGTCAATCGTGCATACTTAGTTTCACCAGAGTGCAGAGAAATAGAGAGACGGGCGTTTTCAATAAAAGGTGTTATTTATTGAGCAGTCTTCTTTCTCATGCAAGAGAAATGAATTGCCACAATTGCAATACTTAAAGTAAAGTAAAGTGCGTACAGTAAAAGTAATATTAGGAAATAATACTGTAAAAGCATTGATATGGTTTCTTAGCCATATGATACTTTAAAATGGATAAAATATATACATACATAAATACATTGACTAACGTACTCAACTGGTGCTTCTAACTAAGCCTACCCCGGTGTACCTGACCTAAGCCTAATACTTGGGAAGGGATGAGTAAGTAGCAGTTTAAGTTAAGTTGTTTAAGATTGTTTTGCCAAGAATCTGCATCAAGAATTCTCTTAAGGGTTTAGTCAGCTCCGTACCTTGGTAATAGAATGTGGGAGGTCTGGTATCTCTTTCCTCAGGACTCGATCTCCCAGCAACACGCAAGGGTAGGCTGGAAACACCGGAGCTGGTTTTCCCGGCTGGAGAAAAAGACAGCATCTCTCTCAGTGCGTCAAACGGGAGGGGCGGCTTCCGTAGACTCATGCATCAGCTGGGCTCTCGGGCAAGTAGATGGCCGCTCTGCTCCAAACCACCGCGTGTTTGCTTAAGGCAACTGTTGGTATTTTATACATGGAAGGTGCCGGGTTTGATGTAAGGTTGGACATAAGACGTCACTAAGAACTTACAGTTCTTTCTGGACTTCAGGAGTTCTTGTTCAAATCAAAACAAAAGCAGGGGGGATTTTCCAGGGCTGCTGGAGGCTTGGTTTGTTTAAAGAACCCGTTGTGCTTTCTAGGAGTCGATGGGAGTAGCCGTGCTGTGCTTTGGACTGCATGGGCTATTACTGAATATGGATCTGATTCTTATGCCTTTACCAGGATATTATTGATTATAACCTCACAAGGGCATAAATCGGGAATATCGAATTAGGGTCCTAGATATAAACACGAAACCCACTCCACGGATTGATGTCCATCATTACTAAAAAACTAAGCAATAGTTAACATTCAACGATGTATGTGTGTTTTCTGACCCACCCCAAAATACATATTTCGCATTTGAAATGGTATAAGGTAAATACACGAAAATGAGTGTTGGTACTGTACGCTTTTCAAGCAGTGTCATCATTCAGATAAATGCCTATATATCAGCTGAATGAATTGCGAAAATTACACATGAAATGGCTCTGAATACAGAAAAAAATGTCGAGACCATTCCATCACATATTTATACAAAAATGCAGTATATGTGCTAGAGGCTGGGGTAAAATATTGTCTCTAGTATCCTAAAAATAGAAGCTCTATTCTCTAAGAATAGTTCTACTTTAAGCAGAGTACCATGTGCCAAAAAAAGTTAATATTTTGGAAAATGGACAAAAATAATTTAGCTTTCAGGGGAAAAAATAGTTCCAAATATTTTCTGTAGCTTTGTTTATCAAAACTGAAGGCCGAATTCAGAGTTCAGGGAACGCTGTGTGCTCATTGTTTTTATTAAGAGTTATTCTCGTTGACTGGAGAGAACATTATTTCAGACAGACCCGCAAAAAATTGGTCTACAACATCAGGTGAAAGTTCGACCAAGTTCCAAAATACTGCAACTGTGCAGTTCTCTGCGTGATTGCTATCATCGATGTTTGGATCAGCAATGCTTACAGAAGGTTGTACCTGTTTGGTGCTGCTTTCCTCTCGTACCTCACCGCCACCTATTCGTAGTGGTGACGTTTCAACGAATGCCGTCATCAGAATCGGTAGCCGCTGGGGACAACACGATGCATGAGTCGTTACAGGACCTAGCAAAGTATCGATATCCATTGGCACTGCTGATTGTAGTGTAAGATAGACGTCCAACACGCATTCTTCTCCGCATAGCAGACATCGAAGCACAGGTATGATGCAATCTTGCCAGATCGGTCTGAATGAAAGAAACCAGGTTGTACTCAGATCTGTTAGCCGGGCCAATCCGAGGACCTTAGTGATACGGTCTCGGTATCATATTGCTAGAATTGCTTCTTCCATCGTTGCTAGAGTCTTGATGTGGATTGGCTTGCCATATCGGTGCAGAAGGAGCAAAAATAA
The DNA here is from genome assembly GCF_964263255.1 of Lissotriton vulgaris. Taxonomy (NCBI): domain Eukaryota; kingdom Metazoa; phylum Chordata; class Amphibia; order Caudata; family Salamandridae; genus Lissotriton; species Lissotriton vulgaris. The sequence goes on from NC_141687.1 coordinate 1,995,794,911, forward strand.
AATTCCTGCCATGAGTCCCAAGATTAAGGGTAGGCCGCCAAAGACAGAATGGACAAAATTCGGGAAGATGCCCAGAACTGTTTCAAAAGGTGCTAACAGTCCCGAAAAAATAATCATAAATACATGTGCGATGCCACTGTTATCAGACATGTTTAAGATTTGGCTTAGTATTTCTACGAAATGCACGGGGCAATTTGTCGATAAAAGGGAATGTATCTCTGCCGATGTCCTTGCCACTTGCAGATCATACATTTCTTTCGATGACGTTAAAGGCACAGTTGTCTGTAAAAGAATAGACTTCATTCTGCTTAAAGTATCAATTTGAATAGAAGAGATATTCAATGAAGGCCATAATGCAGCCCCCATATCTGGATTGCTGTTTGGATACAATACCTGCATACAGCAAACGGCCCTGGAAGTTACAGTTGTCATATAGGCTTTTCCTGGCAGCATGCCACAACAGCTGTGGTCACTTATTAAAACGTAACTGCCGTTAGAAAGTGGTCTAAAAAATGGTTCTATCCATTTTGCAAGCGTGCCATGCAGGTGATATGAAAGGTTATTCGAAGACCCTTCGCAGGCTCCATGCAAATTAATACCCTGACACAGAAATGTACCGCTTAGTGATTTTTTACAATTGTTACCATGAAGAAATACCTCCTTGTTTCCTTCACTATAACATCTGTGTGTATAAGGTAAATCCCAGGTTGATTTGTGTATTCTTTACCCAACCTTTCATACTGGCCTGCAGGTATATACTCTTGGCAGTATTTAAACTGGAAAGTTGTTATCGGAATTGTAATCGTTCCGTGTATTATCCATTCAATGACAGGTCTCTCTGACATTGTCAATGGTAATCTCTCAAGATTTTCAATGCTCAGAATCATATAGTCTGCTCCTTTTTGTGCCAAACTGATTTGTTTATCAGTAAGGTTAAAGATACCGAATAATGACGTTGTGTTAATTAAACGCCATGGTACGTAGCCTGAACGCAGATTTTACAACGGCCAACCAAGTTGTACAATAGAACGTAATTGAGAATGACCATGTTGTAACATTAGTAAGTCCTGCTCTATTATATCAAAAGCAGATGATACATTGCTGTCCAGTGAATATATTCTGGAGGACAGAGTTGTTAACCCATTGTCCACAACAGAAAGTGATTTTTCCAAATTTATACGATCAATTTCTCGTATTTTTTTCTGCTGTCTCAATTTGCATTACTTTCCAAGCTTCGTTATACGTTGCGTATATACCGGCCACTATGAAACGTTTTTGACGCTGTTTGCGTGGTCCCAATATGAAATCACGCAAGTTAGCACCGTCTTTAGTAAAGTCAAGTGTTGCTGAATTTCAGCCAGTGTGGATTTCTCTAGCCACTCAAGGCATAGTTTCCCTACACTGTATGTTGTCATTATCCCTGGATGTTGTCTCTGGGAGTATCTAGGGTCTGGTCTGGTCATTGTGAACCCCTGTATTTTGTTCAGGAATCTATCTTGACAGTTATTCGTGTCTGTTGGCCAGATCAACCACTTTTTCCAATCAGGATGTGTTCTGTTTTGGTGTAAAATATGGGATACGTCTATCTCCACATCTGTAGTGCTGTCACTATCAGTTATGGATTTCAGAATAGACGGTCTTTTATCTTAGCTAGGACAAGACAAGTAGTTTGTTCAATTGTGTCATTCAAGAATATCATTTGTTCTGGGATCATGCAGGCCCTAAATAATGCTTCTAGGCCTTGTACTTGACAATCTTTGGAACCCCAGATCGTTTTTGTTTCAATGGTGTTTTTCCAAAATTCGAAACCAAATGTAGACATTTTGTCATAATATTTTTCAGAATAAATAAATGTAGTATTTGTCAGTATTGTTTTCATTCCTGTCCTAGTCAGCATTTTAAAGTAAAACGTTTCTGGATCACTGTATTAAACCCTGAGAAGTACTGGAATTTCTCATAAAATGTTTTCGAGCTGCCTTTTGGCGGAGTTGGACAGTGTTCCCATTGGTTATAAGATAAAACATTTCTAGGCTGAGCAGTTTTATGCAAATAGTGGTCACCATAATGGTTATAACAGTATAACTCTTCATAATTCGAGGAACCCTGCAAGTAATCATGTTCTGTAAATTTTGCTGACATTACTAAATCTGACATCATATTATTAATGTTTTCAAAGTCCCAAACATCTGAGATTGTACTTGGTGTCACAAAGTCACTTAATGAAACCTTAAACTGATGTGGATATTTCAAGAGTTCAACCGGGCCAAAAATGTTGTAATCAGTTCTGTCCCATGCTACCCCACCAGGCATTGGATTGGCTGAGATGTTTACAGATGACAGTTCTCTTTTCTCGATGTGGGAGGATGTGTGAGGCTTTAAGACCAAGTTGATGTTCTGACTTGCTGTGTCCATTGCACTATATTTTCCATCAATGAATTTTCCCAAACAGAGAACCATGATGAGCCAAAGCAGGAGAGTAAGTACACCTAACACATTCCAAAATTCAATCCATGGTGAAATCAGATATGTTTCTTTTAGTTGGTGAAAAAGTTCAATTACTTTGTCTTTGAAAGTTTTTGTTGGAGGCGTTTCTTCATGCTCGCTTGGATCTTCAGAGAAGTCGTCGAAATTGATGAAGTAGCCAGATGCAGTTCTGTCAATTGTTGGAATTTTTTCCGGATTTCCATTTGCTTTTGCATATTTCTTTGTTTCATTAGCATAGTCAGGGGCTACATCATTGTAGACTGGTGTTTCTTGACAACTGTTGCAATTTGGGTTTCAAGAGGCACTAGTTCCATGGCATTATTGCATAGTCCTTTGTTACTCACTGCAGATTTATCAAATGTGATTAGTCTCTCAGTATGAGCCTCTTGGATTGTAGCAAATTTCGGTATTCTACTATTTCTTGGGAGTTTCTTGGCCTACTACTTATTATTGGCCACATGATTGTGGTTTTACCAGGTCGATGGATACAAGTCTGTTCTCCTTTTTACCAGCAAGGGGCGGTAGTACAACTGATCGTGTTCCGCTGATAGCTAAGACTGGTACTGTTTTTCTGAAAGAAGGCCCAAATTCCTTCTTTACCGCGATCTTTTCTCTGACCAGATCCCCAATCTTTGGAATCCAGACAGGTCTTACTGGGACAGGTGTTTTTTCTTCAGTGGTTGTTGGCTGTTGTTTCAACTTCATGTTACTCAGGTTTTTTCTTGTTTCATTTACGTCCTGTAAAATAGCCAAACGATCTTTGATATCAAAGGATTTTTCTTCTACCACTGAAGTGTGACAATCAAGGTCCTGAATGAGCATTCTAGTTCCGAACAATAGTTCGTATGGAGTGAGACCTTTTAGAGAGTTTCTTGGCAGATTATTAAGACTACGTTGGACACTTGTTAAATGTTTGACCCACCCATCACCGAACCTAATACCCTCGCCGTTATAGATTGCTTTATGTCCCGGTTTCTTCTTTCCACAACCGCATTCCCCTCAGGATGGAAGGGAGAAGAGCACCGCAATGCGATGACCATGCTGTTCATGGCCTCTTTGTAAGCTCGAGAGCTAAATGCAGGACCCTGATCAGAATGTAGCATGCCAATTGCGTATGTGCCGATAAAGACTCGCAAATCTTTTATAACAGTTCTGGCGTCAGCCGAGTGCTGGGGCCACATCCAAATGAATCTCGTGCAGGAATCCACTGCGACCATGATATATTTATAGTTGCCATCCCTTTGTAAGGGACCACAGTGGTCCAGGTAAACACATGCTAATCGTTTATCTGAGATTAGAAGGGGCGTCTGTGCTGGTCGTTTTACTGTTGATACTTTCATTCTTTGGCATATTTTGCATTCTAGAATATAGTTCTTAGTTTGCTTTCTTATGCCCGGCCACCAATATCTCTGTTTTAATAATGATGTTGTGGCGGAAATACCAGCATATGCAGAAGCTAGCCCTTCCTGTGCCGCTAAAACGAGTCCTAATCTGTGTTCCATGTTTGGAATTTCTCTATCCCCCACTCCAGGGATTCGAGCAAATGGAACATTGTTCGCATCAGTTATGTATGAGTACTTTACTGGAAAGCCTTTCGGGAGTGTTTTTCTGTCATTTTTTACTAAAGCACTGACAGCTTGCAATATGTCGCTGTCTATTTTTGTTTTTGACCGGGTGATAGCAGCTACGGAAGCCGTTTGCACAGCTGCCTTCGCTGCTTCATCAGCCAATGAATTCCCTGCGACGTGAACGCCATCACGTTGATGACTCAGTGTGTGTATCACGTGAGTCTTTTGTAGTTCTTTTTTGTAAAAGAACTATTTGTTCCCAAAGCGTTTTATGCTTGATTGTGCCACCTTTTGCATCTTTGAAGCCATTTTGAACTCAGTTCTGCAAGTATTCATTATAAGACTGAACGCAGTAATATGAAATGCACACTATTAGTGTGGGGAATTCGCGATCGGTATTTTCAAGCGCCATCTTAAATGCTAGTAATTCAGCTAGCTGAGCTGAACAATCTCCAAGAGATTGAGTTTTAGTGACCATTGGTCTAAATTTCCCTTCATGCCAACGACCTTTAACGATCGTGCATGCAGCACTATATGCTTGTTTACCCTCAACTGCGGGTTGTGCTGATCCGTCTGTATATTTTATACAACCGTAATGTTCTAGAGGCAGGATTTCAGTCGGCAGTGGACATTCATATTCATATTGGAGAAATTCTTGTGTTTTTAAATTAGGATCAAATTCGTATACTACGTCTGTTGCAGCAAGAGAATTAACCCATTGTTTCCATCTCGGATGTAATGCTTTAGCATTTGGAATGCTTACTTTTGTTACTGCTTCTAAGGCAGGTACCGGTGTAACGATTATTATTCGTTTACCTTGTGCTAGGGCTCTTTCTTTTGCTACAGCAGTTTAAACCGCAGTCAGATTTTTTTCTGTAGAACTGAATTTCATTTCAGCTTGAGTGTACAAATGAGATTTGTAAGCTATAGGTACCGTTTCTCCCTCATTAGAGGCCAGGTATGTGAATCTGCATCTTCCTGGGATGACTCGGATTACAAGATTGCGTATGTTTTCGCGAGTTTGTAATTTTGTTTTAGCTAACATGTCTGTTTGCAATGATCTCAAAATCTCTGTGTGTTTCTGAGTCCAATTGATTTGTTTGAAATCTGGTCTTATTAATTCATAGAGAAGTTTAACCCTCTCTGCATAATTTAAAATGTATGTTCTTCCGAAATTCAGGAAACCTAGTATTGATTGTAAATTCTTCAGAGTTTTTGGTGCTTGGAGTACAGCACATTTCTCTAAGAAATTGTCTGCCAGGCTTTTGACTTCACTTGATAATTCATATCCTAAAAATAGGACAGTTAGATGAGCAATTCGTGACTTTTTAAAGTTCAATTTGTAACCCTCTGACGCGAACCCAAGTATTATGGTGTTCACCCTTTTTAAGTGAGTCTCCAAGTCATCATCTGTGAGATAGATGTCATCGACATATGATAATGCTTCATCATCATATATTTGTAGTAACTCTGTTACCCTTGCTGAGAATAATCCTTGGCTATTCTTGAATCCCTGTGGGCGTCGGCAACATTGTTTTTGCGATCCCATTATTGAGAAAGCGGTCAAATACCTGCTTTCAGTTCCAATGTTTTGACAGAAGAATCCATTAGAGATATCTAATGTTGTTTTATATTTTTTGCGCACAATGTTATTCATTAGTGCTGCACTATGTGCGTTTTGTACTGCAAATGTTTTACAACAGGAGTTTAAATGTCTGTAGTCCAAAACTAGACAATATGAATCGTCTGGCTTGGAGACAGGAAACAAAGGATTGTTCATTTGAGAGGTGCATGTTTTGGTCACCCCTTGATATTCAAGTTGATCTAAGATCTCCCTGACTTTTTTTTAGCTTCTTGTTTAATTGCGTACTGCCTTTGTGCAGTGGGATGATTTTTTAACTGGATTTTGTGGTGAGAAGAATTCTCATCCCATCCTACATGATTTTTATATAAGTCAGGAGCTTGGGCCACTGCCCATTTTCTTGCCAATGTGTATTTTTTATGAATCGGAATTTGATTTGAGAAGGCAGGCATAATCATTTCTTCGCCATGAGGGCACTCCCTGACAAACTCTGGTGGCCAGTCTTTCTTAGCTAACAGGATGTCACAGCCTTTAGAAAGTTTTTCCCAAAAAAGACCTTTTATTTTCCTAGTTCTATCTCCCTCTATACGTAATGTTTTTTCATATAATTTATGGGGCTCACTAACTCGTGTGTCTGCAGTTTCCACCTGAATGTACTCATTCATGTCCACTGTCTCCAGAAGATTCATCAGGATCTTGCGAGCTATGGTCACTTCTGCTGCACTGTCTAGCATTGTCTGTGCTCACTCTCCGTTTTTCAGTTGTGTCCTCAGAATTCTCGGCATGTTTAATTTTAATACTTGCTACCTTCTTTCTAGGAAATTGTAATTTTTTACTTTGATGAGCAGGTTCCTTGTCTTTGGACTTGACCTGCTCTTTTCTGTGTTCTGACCGTCCTCTTCTTTCCGATTTCTGTGAGGAAGATCGAGAAAGATTGAGTGAGAAGGATCGAGTGGGACGTGTATCAACATCTTGATATCTGTCTGTTTTTCTTATTTTATCCCTATCTCTAAGGTTGTATCTTTTTTCAGAGGGCTCCCTTTGGGGAGACTTGTCTTCTCGGCCTGGAGAACTCTCTCTAAGCTAAGGAGACCTTCCTCTGGACTGGAAATGTTTTTCCCTGGGAGTGGATTGTTTATTACCATCCCAACTCTTTTTTGGAGTTCTTAAATTATTTTTATAAAATATTTTTTCAGGATTTTCAGTTAGTTGGGGTTTTACCGGTTTCCCACCCAAACTATCCCTTCCTAGCTCTTCATAGGATTTTTCTATGATTCTGGCGAGTTCAAATGGTTGGTCTGCTATATCTGTTTCCTTCAATTTTTGGAGGTTCTTTATATCATCCCTTGCCAATTGAACTAATTCTCTATATTCCTTTGTTACTTCTTTTAGTTTAACTAGGAGTTCTTCGCTTGACATTGCTTCGTAGTCTGGGTGTGTTGCATAGTTGCATAGGACCGGCCCCTTTGCTTCTGGTCTACCTAGTGGACCGAGCCAGGTGATGTGATTATTATGTTTTAGGGCGCCATTAAACCAGAGCAGGTGCTCTTGGTAATTTAGTGGGATTTCGATCTCCTTGAAAGGAGTGTATTCTCCTGGAGGTTCCTCTATTTTATAATAGTGGAAGTCTTTTGTCACAGCGTGTGCTGCTGGAAAATGTATCCATGAATAGAATACCTCTGTCTGCCGATATTCATGTGCCCCGACCACGAATATGACTGTACCACCTCTTGGTGTCAGTGCATTTTCTATAAGTTTAAGAGTTATAGTTTTTCTTATATTGACCGGAATGATTATAACACTCGGGTCATTTTCTTGGAGGGCTATGTCTTCCTCTAAGAGTCGAGCTGCAAAGGCTTCTCTTTCTCTTTCTTTGTCACTTTCTGCCATTTTACTGACTGAAAGTTTTTTGTTGCAGATCGAGTTTCAAGGAAACAAAGATTAGGTGCACAATATTTTGGAACACTGTATCCTTCAACGTTGATCAAACCAAAAACTATTACATAGGAATCTCTTCCTACTAAGTTCCGGCGGATATTAACCTTTCACCCACTCCAGACGTCTATTGGAGTTTTTACGGGAAAAGGGTTCTGTGTGAAAAGCACGACTGAGTTACTCTAGTGTCTTGCGTTAGATTATCGCCTTACCAAACATTGGGCGCTATGTAGTGTAGTTCCTATTTTCCCAATAGGCTCTGCGCATTGGAATAACATAAACAGCAGTGTAGACGTAGGACTGAGGTCATCTAGGTCTCTACTGACTATGTTAAACTTAATTTAGGTTTGCGCCAGCTAGCTCAAAGGTCACTGGAAACTTTCTTGAATGAATAGGGAGGGACGAACTTCCCTGGCTCAGACAAGAAGGGATTCAGTTTCCGACAACCGCATAAACATGACAACTTTGCTCCCTCAGAATAAGAGTGTATCTCTAGAGTCGTGTGAAAACAATAGACAGCTATGTCTCTCTGTCAATCGTGCATACTTAGTATCACCAGAATGCAGAGAAATAGAGAGACGGGCGTTTTCAATAAAAGGTGTTATTTATTGAGCAGTCTTCTTTCTCATGCAAGAGAAATTAATTGCCACAATTGCAATACTTAAAGAAAAGTAAAGTGCGTACAGTAAAAGTAGTATTAGGAAATAATACTGTAAAAGCATTGATATGGTTTCTTAGCCATATGATACTTTAAAATGGATAAAATATATACATACATAAATACATTGGCTAGCGTACTCAACTGGTGCTTCTAACTAAGCCTACCCCGGTGTACCTGACCTAAGCCTAATACTTGGGAAGGGATGAGTAAGTAGCAGTTTAAGTTAAGTTGTTTAAGATTATTTTGCCAAGAATCTGCATCAAGTCAGCTCTGTACCTTGGTAATAGAATGTGGGAGGTATGGTATCTCTTTCCTCAGGACTCGATCTCCCAGCAACCCGCAAGGGTAGGCTGGAAACACCGTAGCTGGATTTTCTTGGCTGGAGAAAAAGACAGTGTCTCTCTCAGTGCGTCAAACGGGAGGGGCGGCTTCCGTGGGCTCTCGCATCAGCTGGGCTCTCGGGCAAGTAGATGGCCGCTCTGCTCCAAACCACCGTCTGTTTGCTTAAGGAAACTGTTGGTATTTTATACCTGGAAGGTGCCGGGTTTGACGGAAGGTTGGACATAAGATGTCACTAAGAACTAACAGTTCTTTCTGGACTTCAGGAGTACTTGTTCAAATCAAAACAAAAGCAGGGGGGATTTTCCTGGGCTGCTGGAGGCTTGGTTTGTTTAAAGAACTCGTTGTGCTTTCTAGGAGTCGATGGGAGTAGCCGTGCTGTGCTTTCGACTGCATAGGCTATAACTGAAAATGGATCTGAATCTTATGCCTTTATCAGGATATTATTGATTATAACCTCACAAGGGCATAAATCAGGAATATCGAATTAGGGTCCTAGATATAAACACGACAAGTTATCCTCAGAGAAGACTACAAGGAGGCTTGAAAGATGAAATTGCAATTTACTACTAATAGTGTGTTGGGATCTGGTTCTATGCATTCTCTTTAGGAACGTTCCCTGCGTGGAACAATGTGGTTCTAGTCACGGCAGTTGCGGCCGGGGAGTCGCTGCGACTGGATCAGAATAAACAAGCTCATACCTCATCTATTTTTTGGAGCTTACTTCTATTCCCTGGCGACAATCGTTTCCAGTTTTCCAGCCTCCCCACCGACGGTGATCCTGTAACCAGCAGTCCTGCTTCCTGCCAGCTCGTCAAGCACCACCAGCCCCTGCATTTCTTCCAACCACGTTTTTGACTTCCTGTTATTGGGGTAAGCTTCGATGCCTGCTGGTCATCTACAGGATCCTTCACGATGAAGATTTACTTGAGGTACTTTCCAATTTTGCTATTCGGCGCGTGATTGAGATGTTGTCCTGCTCTCGCGTCATCGCTGTATCACGCGCTGCGTGCAAGTTTGCCTGGCTTCTTCTGTGACGTGCACGCAACGTACCGACGGTGCGTGCAGCAATTTTAGCTTCGCTTCACCATAGCAACCTGCCCTCATTTTTCGCGGAAGTGCACAGCATCCAATAATTACATGCGCTCAGCCACAAATTACATTATCGCTGATGCGTACAGCCTTCAGTTTTATTTTGTGCAATCAGCAACGTTGGGCCGCATACTTCGCTGATGAAATCAACTGTTTTATGAAGTTTTTACTTGGCTCATTGTTTAAGTTTCCTTGTCAACGCTGTGACAGCGGATGTAACCAGCTGTCATTACGAAGCGAAGCGCTCTGTTATTCATGGAGCTTCTCTATTAACGCTGTGTACTGCCCTTCGCTGATGCGCTCAGTATTGTTTTCCGGGCCTGCTTCCTCCGTTGATGCGCACAGCGTATTTTTAGCAATGTGCAGCATTTCTACAGCATATTTCCTGTATCAAGCACCATTACTGCCCTTTACCATGATACAGTATAACCTGCATCACTGCCTGCTTTCCCGCTGATGCACACGGCATATTATCACCAACGTGCATCATTTTAAATATATAATTGCCTTTGTATTGTGCACCGCTGATGCACTCAGCTATCACTTCCAAGCGCTCAGTGCCATTCCTCTATTTGTGCATCATTTCTTTGTGATATATTTTTGTGTTTAACTCATATATGTCTGTCAGCAACTCACCCACGCTTAATATGGATCGTATCTTACCACCTCCACCATTTTTGCAAAATGCAGGTACTCCACCTGTTAAGTGGGAAGACTGGAAAGATATGTTTGAAGCGTATCTGGAAGCCATAGATGGTGAAACTTTTACTTTTAAAAAAAAGAAAGCTCTTTTAATTTACAACCTTGGTTCTGAAGCTAGAAACATTCTTAAAACTTTACCTCCAGAAATAGTCAGCACATTAGTGAGTGGTGGAGACAGTGGTGATTCTCTACTTGTCGACGAATATGCTTCAGTTATGAAAACTTTGGAAAAACGTTTTTCCACCAAAAGGAACATTGTTCTTGAACGCCAGAAATGTCTTCAATGTGCTGAAACTCCTGGTGAGTCTATTGATGATTTTGTTGAGGCCCTTAGATGTTGTGGGTGGTGAGAACCACTCGTCATATCAGTACTGGAGTTGCCCCATTTACCTTGCATTGAGGAAGGGTGACTGGATCAGAATAAACAAGCTCATACCACATCTGTTGTTTGGAGCTTACTTCTCTTCATAGTGCTCCTCACAAACAAGCACAAAGAACATAGAAACCGTGTTGCTCTATAATACTAACAGATGTTTTCACAGTAGAGTACAATTGAGTCACAGCCCTTCCTGGGTGTACATACACTTTGGCAGAGTGAGATATGCAAAAAGCACACAATGTTGACATCCTGAGAAAATACATGCTGCACTGCTTTGCACCCAGGTCGAAGATTGCCTTAACTAAGTGCAATAAATAAACATATTAACTTCTGTAGGATCACTTTTTCTATGGAATGACTTCCACTATTAAACTTTTCCTTTCATTTTAGAAATTAGGATGTGCTCTCCAACGGAAAATGGTAACTGCACAATTATTTCAGAGTGGCCCTAGAATCCTGGAATTTTGCACACAATGAATACATGTAATTGCCACACCAAAGTAACTGAAAGAAGTACAAGGACTTCAAACATTCTGTTTCATCATGTCATTACTAGCAGTCCCTCTCAAGTCAGATGCAATTGCTTGAAATATCAATCACAAAGTTGAGGGGATGTGGCTTCAACCTAGAAATTTGTATATACATTCGTGCCACTGTAATGCCATGTGCTTTTTTTTTTAAAGATAAATATGCGACAGCTAGCTGCTAGCGATGAGGCAACATCGCAACGTACAGTAAATATCAAAGTGTTATGGAAATAGTAAATGACACCCTACATACCTAGGAAATAGTAGTCACTGGGAAGTACAAGTGTCTAAAAAGCTGTACTCTTTGGGAACTAATATGTAGGTGTATGTATACACTTGCAAGGGCAAATTGCTGCCACTGAAATGAAGTCATTCAATGGCTGAAGTGAATTGGTCCATTGACCTCTACTATGTGCTGTGGTGGGAGAAAGCCTTCTTTGAGTGACATTTGTAGAGTCCAGTGGCAAAAGAGAGTTGATTTAGAGCCTCTATATACATATGTTTCTTTGTATGATATTCTTTGGAAAACGTGAGGCAAGCAAGACAGCTAGACAGCTAAAGCAGTTTTTAGCTCGAACCTAAACAGACAAAACAGAATAATGTTAGATTTGTATTTACCTTTCAACAAAATTAATGCCCTCAATGTAAATTACATTGTACCATTTACATCTATGACTCATACAGTATCATTCATTCATGAAATCTTGATTTCGGCATTTTTTTTACCATAAAAGCATTGAGATAAAACATATATTTAAACAGCATGTGCAAAATAATGCAGTTCAAACAATCTTAAAAATAGATAAATCACCCCAAGCATTCATTAGCAATTAAAAATCGACGCTTGGACCACATAGCTGACAGATACTTCGAGAGAGCAAATACAATGTGTTCAGACGTATCTGTCTGTAAGATTCTGAAAGCGTGTAAACATTGGACGAAACCCATGTTTTTACATAACGGTACTAGCCAATACTTTTTGGATTTACTGTAAGCTTGGCAGAAAAAAAGTATGTGGAGTTCGTCCTCTGAGCTGCAGCCACATCCAGGACAGGATTTATTCGTAGAGGCGGACCATTTACTTGTAAAAGGCCTTAAGGGTAGTGCAACGTATCTCCATTGCATATTAAGTTTCCTTGAACCAATGGGATAGATAACGCCCATGAAGTCCTCAAAGCAGTAAGATATTTTAAATGTTAAGAACAAATTAATCAGGGTACCAGCATGAGAGTCATTCAATATAGTATTGAGTTTGTTATCCCTAAAAGTCCTCTTGAGACACTTGCTTGAAACCTCACGGCAAGCACTTTCAGGATCATACCACAGGGCCGAGAGACCCAATTTACCGGATTCCTGTTTGACGAAGACATGCCAGGGAATTTTTGCTGCACTATTGCAATTTAATATTTCCTTCAGTTCTAGCATATAGTTTGACAGGTCTGGCGTTATCCAGAGCCTGTGCCAGAACTTGGGAACTACAAGTGTCTAAAAAGCTGTACTCTCTGGGAACTAATATTTAGGTGTATGTATACACTTGCAAGGGCAAATTGCTGCCACTGAAATGAAGTCATTCAACGGCTGAAGTGAATTGGTCCCTTGACCTCTACTATGTGCTGTGGTGGGAGAAAGCATTCGTTGAGTGACATTTGTAGAGTCCAGTGGCAAAAGTGAGTTGATTTAGAGCCTCTATATATATATATGCTTCTTTGTATGATATTCTTTGGAAAAGAGTTTATAAGAGTTAGGCCACTTCAAGAGCACACACTGAATATCATCAGAATAGGTGGAGATAGACTCACCTGTACAACCCAGGTGTAAGCCAACCCAGATGGTGAGACCCACTGATGGGCGTCCCTTGCCTCCCCATCGAGCGGGAACATGGAAAGCATCAAATCCCACTCTATTTTGTTCCTCCCTGGCCCAAGTCTCCTGGAAGAGACAGATGTCATTTCTATCCACAAAGGTACCCCACTCTGGGCAGTTTAAATTGTGTGATAAACCTGCCACATTCCATGACAAAATTAGCATACACCTCGAATTACTAGGATTGGAGCAAGTGATATCACTCCCCAGTTGAACACCTTCACTAGATGATTCTTGGGGCGACTCCAGTGCGTGGGGCAACTCTACATTCGCCAGGCCATCCTTGCCCGTTCTCAGGCTGCTCCCCTGGATACAGACCTGGGATTCTGGTTGATCACCCCCAGTATTGCCATTGTTCCTGCTGGGGCTGGTACCCAATACTTCCACCCCGCTACAGTTTAGTCAATCAACCTGTTCCAGGCCACTGTATCTGTTATGGCATACAACTTGGCTCTGTATAGGTGGTAAATGGCCATGCCTACCCTTCTCAGCCCTTCCCACACCATGATGTGTTACCAGCCTTCTGTGTCTAACAAATCATTGGAGAGATAATAATATGAGAGTGGGCGGGATTCAATGGTTGCCCCAGGTCTATGGTGCCACAAGTTGCAAATATATTCTACAGTGTGTGGGTTCCTAAAATTCACCAAGACACAGTCACCAGTTACAGTTTTAGGGCTATGGCCCACCCAAGACACCCTTCGTACCATCAATATTTCGCTGGTGATATGAAGGGGGAGTGGTCTGTTCTTGTTGAGCCAATAGGTGACTTTATTTTTCAGGGTGGTGTATGATTCATTCCAACTTAGGGGAAGTAATTTCAGGAACCCCTGTCAAAACAACCAAATATGGGCTTGTTTCCGGGGGCAAGTCAATTCTAAACTCCTCCTTGCAGCCCACAACAGTAGGAGCACGCCCACCCTGTTTTACAATTTGTGAGTCTCCCCCTCCCACATTATTAGGCAGTGCATTCAAAACTGCAGTAGCTCTCACAGCTGGTACAATAGATTTATCTTCCAGTGTTTTAGCCACATCAGTGTGAGAATGAAGCATTACAGTCCCCCCTGGTGCAGTGTTCAAATGAGACTTGCCCTGGACTAACACATTTGATATAATATTGTTTAAAGTTCCCAATGTGGCTTGCTCAAACTTGGCAAGCTGTTGCTCAATGCGGGTAAGTCTCTCTTCAAGCGGTCGGAGAGAGGATCTCAGTAGGGCACTCAGTTTATCATATAGGGGATCCTCCGCTACCACTGATCCATCGATAGCTGTATTCACACCTAGTGAATTTTCTCTAGAGTCTATTACAGCCAACACTGGTGAGTCAACTATATCAGTAGGCCTCGTTTCCTCAGCCCCCTTGTGTCCAGCTGTTGTAACATTGTTGCCAGAGCCTTTAGCAGGTTTGGCCTTCCTTCCACCAACAGTATTGGCAGTGGCCTGCTTCCTCTTAGGTTTTGCACCCTCGCGTCTTTCCCGCAACTGGCGGGTATTGGGTCTTTCAGGGGACTTAGCCGGAGTAGAGATAGAGGTGGTCTCAGTGGGATCCGGTGGTTGAAAATGCACAACAGGGGAAGTAACGACCTGGTCCTGAAGATTGGGTGGGTTATGTACAATTGCTGAGACAGTGTTCGTGTTCGGTCCCCTAACAAACTCAGGGGTACGAGCGTTGGCAAAGTGGCCCATAGAAGATCTTTTGGCCATAGCTAAGTCCTGGGAAACCCGGCATTCCATTAGTACAATGCCCTGGTCAATCACAGAGTTAGCTCTTATTATAAAATTATCCAATGTTCCCATTAGCTGACCACTTGGGGCCTTACTCCTACTCTCGCGTGCAGCCATAATGCTGGTACTATCTACCCCACAAAAAGTACTTACAGTATGACCAGGACGTTGGCTTGTTCAGTGGCGGACGAAAGAGGGGTGGCCCAGTCCGGTCTCTTCCGGGCTACAACGGGCTTAAATGGGCCCGCCCTTGGCCCGGGCTTCGCCCGGCGCACGTCCGCTCGCGTTCCGTGACGTGGGGGTCTGTTATATGCTTGTTAATACTTTGTTCCTCTTTTGTTCTCTCGTGCTTGCAAGCACGAGAGATCTCTGCCATGGTTCTGGAATTCAGACCTTCAGTTGTGAGGATTCCTCGAACGTCACTTTGGACGTTGGCTTCCTCACGACTGGATGGCTCTGGTTGTGGGTGCATTACCTGGAAATTGTTACCAGAAATAAATACCAGTTTGGACCTACGCTTGTCTCTGACTCCTACATTCAACATATTTGGCGACGATCGGGATTTTCCCGCACCCACCGCCAGTCAAGCCTTCAGGACTCACCAGAACTCGACCACTGTTCGTCCCCTGCTTCCTCAGCGAACCAGCCTCCAGTCCAACTCCAGTCAAGGTTGTATGCTTTTGGACACTTTCCCCCGTCCATCACCTGGCTCCCGGCGTGGATTTCTCTTCTTTTTCCTGGCGCTGCTTGTTTCTGCCAGTTGCTGCCTCGCGCCCAGTCACGCGCGCAACATTCTAACCTTTGCTCGCGCTGCTTCACACGCGCTACGCTACGATCTCAAGACAAGCCCACCGCCCTTGGAAAATCACGTCGTACCGTATCCTTGACGACGACGCTGGCGGCCATTTTCGGCGACCTTCCAAGCCTTCGCCTGGCATTACAGTGCAGCATTAAGCACGTTTTGCTGTGTTTCATTTTATTTTCAACTACAGCGATAGGCACGCTTTACTGCCTACCATGTTTATTTGACCTCTTCTTTTTAAGGTCATTTATTAACCACAGCGATAGGCACGCTTTACTGCCTACCATGTTTATTTGACCTCTTCATTTTAAAGTCATTTATCAACTACAGCGACAGCGACATTTGATCCTCATTACAAGTCTTCAAGTGACCACAGCGATAGGCACGCTTTACTGCCTACCATGTGTATTTGACCTTATTATTCCACGCTTACAGTCATTTATTTACCATTGCGGTTGACACCCTCCATTGTCCATCTCAAACTCTGTCATATTTTATTTTCGTCTTTCTTATCTCTTCTCACCATGGCTTCTTCTCAACAGTTCCAAACACCAGCTCTTTTCCTCCAAACTCCTGGAAAACCTACTCTTGCTTGGCGCAACTGGCTCAAAGGCTTTGAGAACTATTTGGTAGCCATCGATGCCACCAAATATGATCCTCCTCGCAAGGTTGCCATTCTTTATTGTTGTTTGGGAGTTGCCGCTCAACAAGTTTTTGAAAAGTTACCCCATATTTCTTCTCCCGCTGGTGAGTCTGGTGACAACTGGAATGTTTACCAAGAAGCCATTGCTCGCCTCAATAAACAATATGACGATGAGCCCAGTATTGTATTAGATGTCATAATTTCTTCAAACGTAAACAGAGCATTGATGAGAGGGTAGAAGACTATATCGCTCAACTCAGAATCCTAGCTTCTACTTGCGACTTTGGTGCTAGCACAGATACCTCTATCAGAGATCAATTTATTTTTGCTTGTTTTTCAAAAAAAATCCAGGAACGTTTATTAAGTTGCAAAAACCCTTCTTTAACTGAAACAATTGATATCGCCAAGGGGATTGAACGCGCAACTTATTCTTCTAAGATTCTACAAGAAAGCATATCTCAACCTTCTGTTCATTTGGTCGAACAAGCTTCTGGTTTCACTTCCATTGACCTTGTTAACAATTCTTCAAGACAACTAAATAGGAAACCTCTCACTTGCTACAGATGCGGATCTAGGAATCATCTTGGCAATTCTCCCATGTGTCCTGCTTCTGGCAAAAAATGCTCCTCCTGCAAGAAAATTGGTCATTTTCCTTCTGTTTGCAGGGGTCGCAAAAGATTCACTAGAGTCAATAATATTGAGCTTCAAGAAAATGTAGAGTCTTGTTCCACCAGACTTAATGATGTTATGTTGTCAATTGAATGTGATTCTCTTGAATTTACTAAAATTAAGAGTCCCTTGTGTGAATTGTTGATCGGTACAATTACAATCCAGGTCAAAGCGGATTCTGGTTCCCCCATCACCATTTTATCTGACCTTACGTTTTATGCTAATTGGAGTAAAGTTGTTCTTTCCAAGTCAGATCTCCATCTCAAGGCATTTGGCGAAAAGGACATCGATATGTTGGGTTTCTTTTATTCTAACATTGCTTGTCTAGGCAGATACACTTTCACCAAAGTTTATGTTGCCCTCAAGGGCAGGGATGTCGTAGGTTGGTTTGATTTAGCCAGAATGGGTTTGATCCTCAAGCCTGGTTCTGATCAACCCATTGCCTTAGGCGACATTCCTCATGACTATTATACTAGTCATGATTCTGGGAACTTCGACATTTCAGATCTTTCCTTTCCCATAGTCAAAATAGACACCTTGCTGAGTTCTTTCCCAAACTTATTTAAAAATAAGGTTGGTACAGTACTTGGTTTTAAGCATGAAATTCGACTTAAACCCAATGCTCAGCCGGTTGTCCACAAAGTTCGTCCTCTTCCCTTGAGCGCTAGAGATGAACTCAATAGCGTTCTGAAGAACCTCTGCGATGAAGGAATCATTGCTCCCTGTGACTCGTCCGAATGGGTTTCCCCCATTGTCTTAGTTCGCAAGAAAACTGGAGAGGTGAGATTGTGTGCCGATTTACGTTCCCTAAATAACAATATCATCGTGGATTGCCACCCCCTTCCTAAAATTCATGACCTATTGGCTAATTTGGGTGGGGCTAAATTCTTCTCCCTCCTTGACCTTAGATCTGCTTATCACCAGATTCCCTTGTCCCTCAGATCTCAGGAGTTAACAACGTTTATCACTCCCTTTGGTGCTTTCAAGTACCTTAGGCTTCCCTTTGGCTTGGCCTCTGCAGCCAGCATTTTCCAAAAACTAATGGACAACCTGTTTCAAGACATCCCTGGCGTGCAAGCGTATCAAGATGACATCTTGGTCTACGCCAACGACTCTTTTCAGCATAATCACACTCTTAATACCGTTTTACAAGTCCTGGAAAAGGCCGGCATGACTGTTAGACACGACAAGTGTAAATTTGGTGTTCAAGAGTTAGATTACTTGGGCCACTCCCTTTCTCCCAATGGCATTAAACCCAAGTTCTCTTTAATTAAAGCCATTCGAGATGCTAAACCTCCCAAGGATCGTGATGCTCTTCGCTCCTTCTTGGGCTTATCCGAATACTACGCCAGGTTCGTTCATGGTTACGCACAGATTGTTGAACCTTTAAGAACACTCTTGAGAAAGGGTGTAAAATTTATTTGGTCTCAAGACTTACAAAAAGTTTTTGACCAAGTCAA
The DNA here is from genome assembly GCF_964263255.1 of Lissotriton vulgaris. Taxonomy (NCBI): domain Eukaryota; kingdom Metazoa; phylum Chordata; class Amphibia; order Caudata; family Salamandridae; genus Lissotriton; species Lissotriton vulgaris. Next base: position 1,995,813,342 of record NC_141687.1, read on the forward strand.
GAAGATCATTGAAGACTCACCTGCTTTAAACCCTTTTTGTGACGGCTCCAAGTGTTTTATCACTGTAGATGCCAGCCTTACCGGTTTGGGTGCCGTTTTAGGACAATGGGTCGAGGGCAAAGAACACACGGTTGCCTTTGCATCCAGAACACTTCTTCTTGCTGAAACCAGGTACAGCACAATTGAAAGAGAAGCCCTGGCTTGCGTTTGGGCAATTCAAAAGTTCAAATCTTACATTTGGGGTCGGGAGTTCGAGATTTACACAGACCACAAGCCCCTTATGCACATGCTTTCCGACAGTACTTCTAATAGGGCTTCTGCCAGACTTGTTTGTCTCCTTTCCAAACTCCATGAATTTCATTTTGTCATCAAACACATTCCCGGGGGTAAGAATTTCAGGGCCGATTGCCTCTCAAGAATGTCTTTAACTGATGATTCAATTGTTAATGATGATATTGAGTGTGTTGTTTGCACCATCGATGCTGTTGCTGAATGTCAACCCATTTCTGAAGCAGAATGGAATATAGCTTATAAAAATGATGTTGTTCTTTCCAAAGTTAAGGATTTCATTATCAACAAATGGCCTGAACGTAGAACCTTACCCTCTGAGCTAAAAGGTTTTGCAAATGTTTCAGAAGAACTTTCTTTGGTTAATGATATGGTCATGCGCAACGATTTATTTGTTCCTCCTCAGTCTGTTCGTGATCATATCATTCGTTCTGCCCATCAGGGTCACCTTGGTATTGTTAAAACCTGTCAACGCATCAAACAATTCTACTGGTGGCCTTCCATGGACTCTCACATTAGAAAGATGATTGACAATTGCACTCAGTGCATCCTCTCTGATAAGCATTGGAAAACTCTTTCCACACCTTTATGCCCTGTTCCCCTACCGGCAGGTCCATGGGACAAAGTAGCTTTGGACTTTTCTGGTCCATATGATGTCTTGCCTTTAGAACACAAGTTTCTTATCCTTCTTGTTGATTATCACTCTAAATGGCTCTATTATTCCTTTTGCAATTCTGCTTCTACTGACAACGCCATTAAATTTTTACAGTCTGTTTTTGACGTCGAGGGCTTTCCCAAGTCCATCGTTACTGACAATGGAACCCATTTTGTCTCTCAGAAAATGTGCTCTTTCCTCAAGTGTCACGATATTTCTCACTTCAAAGTTGCCTTGTACTCACCATCCTCAAATGGTCTAGTAGAAAGATGTAATCGCATTATTAAGGAGGGTGTTCAAACTGCTATTTCTTCTAGGCTTGACCCCTTGCCTTTCGTTCATGACAAAGTGTGGGCCTACAATACCTCCCCACATTCCACTACTGGGGTCTCACCCTTTAGCTTACTTCGTAAAAGAAGAGTTCATTCTGTTCTCAATCCTAGTTGGTTGCATAAGGATTGTGATTTGTCTGATTCTTCTTTTTCTGTTCAAGATCATGTGAGTGCTAAACAATTGTCAATGAAATCACGTTTTGATGAAGGTAAACATTCTGTTGATCACCCTTTGCAAAAAGGAGATATGGTTCTTATCAAAAATCCCAAAAGAGTGTCTAAAGGGAGGTCTAAATTTTCCTCTCCAAATTTGGTCACACAAGTTGGTAAAACCTCAGCCCTTCTTGATGACAGTGGGTGGTGGAACAAGCGAGCTCTTGTTAAGATTTCTCCACTTCAAGCCCATGTCATCAGGGAACATGCCACTTCAGATTCTGAGCATTGTGATTGGTTTGATTTCTTTTACGCTCAACCACCCTCTTCCAATCCAGTTGCTGAATCCTCCTCCAATCCAGTTGCTGGAACCTCTACGTCCTCTGAGGCTACTGCTTCCGCTCATTCCCTTTTTCCTCCAGATTCTCTCCCTTCCACTTCTGCTTTGTCACAGTCCTCTGTCCCCGCAGAGTTACCCTTACCACACGATTCGTTTCCACAGGAAACTTCTGAGGTGGCGACAAAAAGGGCTTTTCGTTTAAAACAGTTATCCTGCAGATTGAGAGACTATGTTTTAGAATAATTCTGCATTATTTTGCAAATGCTCTTGTTTGCTCATTGCTATTGCTTATGTTTGCTTTTGTATGCTTTCTTTGTTTCCCTTCTTAGTGGGGAAGATGTTATATGCTTGTTAATACTTTGTTCCTCTTTTGTTCTCTCGTGCTTGCAAGCACGAGAGATCTCTGCCATGGTTCTGGAATTCAGACCTTCAGTTGTGAGGATTCCTCGAACGTCACTTTGGACGTTGGCTTCCTCACGACTGGACGGCTCTGGTTGTGGGTGCATTACCTGGAAATTGTTACCAGAAATAAATACCAGTTTGGACCTACGCTTGTCTCTGACTCCTACATTCAACAGGGTCATAGTACAAGATATAGAACGTATGGGAGGGGCGGGAAAAGGCACCAGCGTCACAGATGTCGGGCTGCTGGTCCTCGCAGTCTCGCAGACAATCTCTCTGCCCCAGAAAACAACTCCATCTCCTCGAGCGGCTCCCACGAAGTAAGGGCCACAAACCGCTGCTTTTCAAGTCAGGAGTGGGAGGGGCGGGAAGAGGCACCAGCGTCACGGATGTAGGGCTGCTGGTCCTCGCAGTCCCGCAGACAATCTCTCTGCCCCAGAAAACAACTCCACCTCCTCGAGCGACGCAAAGGGAAAATTGCTGCCACTGAAATGAAGTCATTCAATCGCTGAAGTGAATTGGTCCATTGACCTCTACTATGTGCTGTGGTGGGAGAAAGCATTCTTTGAGTGACATTTGTAGAGTCCAGTGGCAAAAGAGAGTTAATTTAGAGCCTCTATATATATATGCTTCTTTGTATGATATTCTTTGGAAAACGTGAGGCAGGCAGGACAGCTAGACAGCTAAAGCTGTTTTTAGCTCGAACCTAAACAGACAAAACAGAATAATGTTAGATTTGTATTTACCTTTGAACAAAATTAATGCCCTCCATGTAAATTACATTGTACCATTTACATCTATGACTCAAACAGTATCAAATCTGATTTTCTTTTCACAATGGTGCTTTACACATATCTAATTCTAAGAACTCATCGTCTCTTAGAGCTAACTCTGCTAAGTCTCGTATGTAGGAGCAGCTTTGAAAATACACGTTTATGAGATGGAGACAGAAATCATTCAGTGGTTTCAGAGCTTCTTTTGAGCCGGAGGCTGCAGTTGGGGATCAGCGGCACTTATTTTTCCCCAACACACTTCCCCAAGAGCTGGAGAGGGAAAAACTCACAAATCTGCCGCTGACCGCGCGACACGCAGGGGAGATGGGCGGGACAGCACCCTAGTCCCACACGACGGGCGAGCAGAGCCCTTAGCACGGCACCCCTCCCGAGCCGTCCTCCTCACGCTAGCAGCCAATAGGGAGGGCTCACCAGGGGATGGGGGCGTTACTTATGGTATAAAGCGGCGCAGCAACTATGCTCGGCCTCTCTTTCCCGTGCCAGGATTCCCTAGGCTCTGCGCTGATCCCACCCTGAACCCTGACCCAGCTGCAGAGCGGCGGGGTGAAAGTTGTGAATTTTTAATGGTCATGTTTTGTTTTGCAGGCGGAGTCACAGGGCGATCTGGAAGCAGATGGACAGTAAGGGTACCTCTGCGGCAGAAGGATACAGTCTAGATACCTCTGCCTGGCACAGTAAGGGTGCCTGAGACAAGAACCTGGAGCCGAAGGAGGTTCCAGGAAACAGCATCGGCGCCCCGTTAGTCCTTCGGGCGGTCGGGGGCCTGAACTGACCGGGGGTGTGCTTCATCGCTCCGCCCTGACAGGGGGGGCGGGAGTATAACGAAATGGTAATTTACTGCACCGTCAGAGCATCGTCTCGCCGTGCAAGATGGCTCCTTAGGCATGCGGGTCAGCGAGGGGCTGCCGCATTGGATCGCCTGTAAGATGACCCACCTTAACAGCTACCTGTTTGTACGAAATAAACCTGCAGCACTGCTTTCCCACAAATATGTCTCATGAGTTTCCTTTGGTATATAAGTGTATAATGTGCAATGCGGGGCGAGCGCTGGTGGTGTGGGCACTATGAATTACGGAGGTAGAGAAATGCGGAAAAACAGTCACAAAGAGAGAAAGCAGGAGTGAAAAAAGAGGCAGCTAGTGTCTGGTAGTGGATTAACGAAGCATGACGCGGATTTAAGACGAACAGCCTTGGTAATTGGCACTCGGACATTTAATTGCACCAGCTCTGATCTTCTGAGCAAAGCTTTGGGCACAGGCATCATTCTTTTACAAACTAAACACTGTACATCTCTGTGCAGGAATGATGTAAGATTCCCAGCACATCAATCGTTTGTAATTATATTAATTCTTTAATCAAATTGATCATTGCTCCCAAAAATGCTATCCAATATCGAGTACCTGCTGAGCACAGCCAAACACGTTTTCACAGCAGTAGGTGAATTTTTCAAGTTCTTATTGCCAAAAAAATACCTTACAATCAATGGTGGATGCATCGAGATGCTATAATTACATTATGGGGCGTAAACCCAAACAAGGCCACTAAATGCGTGTGCAGAGATGTGCAACATGTGCTTGCTAAATATCCATTGCATTTTAGCTTTTGCTTTGGCACTCTGCAGTACTGATGACTCTATTATTCTCCTGGTGACAATGTATTAAAGTGCACCTTCCCTGAACGTGCACTTTGAGATTTGTGCATGTTCTTCATGTCGGGAAAAGCTACGTTCATACCCTACACAAACATAAACCAGGTGTGTGTTGTAAAGAATACATTAATAACTCAAAGCATGGGTAGCAGGCAGCTGCATGGGGCTCAAGCGATGAAGCAGCGGGACATGCTACTGGCTGATTGCCTACATTCAAGGAAAGTGTCACCTATGACACGCTATTTGCTGCGAGTCTATTAAGTGATATATGACAACGTGAAATGACAGTGAGATGATATATGACAGCTTGGAAAAATAGCTGGCTTAGCATTCCAGTCGGAAAGTGCATACTTATCGTGACCCAAAGCACATTTCCGTAGAAATGGTTGTGCTTCGCATTAGGGAAGGGCCCGGCTGAGCCAATTAGAATGTACTGTCGTAGAAATTGATCAACGCCTCTGTAGAAATTTCACTGACGCCTTCACTTTCCACAGCTCATTCCACGCGGGGATGACCCTTGCAGTCATTTATTGGAGCTGAAATATTATATTCCCAGATCTATTGACGCCGGTGTCTCCTGTGCTGATACTTTGAAATCGAAAAAAAAATGTAATTAAAATTGAAAACAGATCACCTGTGTTTATTTTACCTGGACAAGACAATGTGAGTTCTAACCAGAATGGGTTAAGATCAGTGTTTTTATTAAGGGGTCTGAATGATTCCCAAACTTTCCCAATCAGGAAATGCTGTTCTGCTGAGCTCTATCTATTGCGAATGACCTTGAAATGGCCGGGTCCTGGCTAGTTTCTCCCTCTAATCCCAAACAAGCGTCCTAAATCTTACACTGTGTCATTGTTCGCATACCGCGCGCCTTGCATTTCCCTGCCTTCTCGAGGCTTTGACATAAATTATATGGGAAATGAAGCAAAATGTAATTACAGTGTCCAACAGCACCGATGCAGACGAATAGGAAGGAGCCGTGGACGGCAGGTCTGCAGCCCGTTTTCAATAAATGTCACACGGAGCCACGGGAATAGATGAAACATTTATCACTCTGCCACCTACGACTAAATGATGTCTTTATACTGCCACGTGACCTGCAAGTCAGAGGGGTACGGCTATGTCAGATGACCATTTACCAGCAGATTGCTTCAGCACAATTATGGCTGTAATAGGATTCCCATTGCGAGCCTCGACATATCATAGTTTGACCATGAAATGAGCCCAAAGGATTGTGTTTTGATGCTTGAAATCGAGTTATTCCAGGGAAAATATCCCCTAATAGGTTAATGTGGATATTTAATAACCCTTCAGCGTTTCTGATCCAGGAACATGTCCGATTTTCACCCAAACACTTTTACACTGAGAGGAAAACATTCACTTTGCTCTGGCTGATTGAAAAGTAACTTGATTTATGCATGCAAGATGCACTTAGAGCATGATGGGACCAGGAATCGCACTGCCTCATGACCTTTTGTGTAATGGTAATCTACCAATTGTAAATAGGGTTTCCGCCTAGAAATGAGAAAATCCGTCTAATACTGTGTATGTGTGTCACAGGAAAGTTGTCTGCGTTAAATGAATAGGTGGTAACATATGTAAGAATATTATCAATTGTAGCTCTTTCAGAAGTTTCCAAGAGGCATTCATGGTTCTGGTTTCTTGCCCGTTTTTGGCATTTGTTGATCTGCATTGGATACTTCCTCTCTCTTAGTCTCTTTGTGAGATCTGATGCCTGTGTTTTATAATCCCATGTGCTACTACAGTTGCGACAAATCCTTAAAAACTGGCTATCAGGAAAATTCTCTCTCAATGGTCGTGGATGAAAACTGTCAAATGGTATTAAGCCATTTTTAGCTGTAGTTTTATAGAAAGTTTTGTTTTCAGAGCCATTTCCTCTGCAAAAAAGTGTCATCAAGAAAGTCCAGTGTTGCCCTGTATATTGTGCATGTGAACTTCAAGTGGTTATTATGGTGTTCAGCCATTCAAGAAAATCAGGCATTATATCGGTTTCCCCCTTCCAAATGATGAAGATGTAATTTCTATATAGTTTCCAAAACAGAATCCTCTGCTAGTATGGGTGAGATGTGCCCAACACACGAGTGTCTTCAAAATTGCTGACACAGAGGCCCGGCAGACATGGGGAAAAGGTGCTGTTTAACAAAGATCCGTGGGGCTGGATTAATAGTGTGTTCTCAAACTCGAAGAAGTTTTGAGTCAGTGTTATTCCCCAACATTCCAACACAAAGTGTCTAGGTGTGTTGAATTAAAAAACACATAGATGATAAACGGAATGAAGAGCACATCAAACATTCACCCCCAGTCAATAGATCTGGGTTAAATCCATTGTTCTTTTGCCCACCAGGCCACCCCAGTTTAGACCCAGCCACACGCAATTCAGTCTTGACCCTGTGCCTCATAGGAACAGTCCAGCCCGAACTGCCAAGCCAGGTCCTACCTGGACCGGAAACAAGCACCCTGGGACCGGTTTCAGGGTATTCCATCCATCATCTGTTCTTTTTGCATTTGGCCCCTAAGTGGGTCCCATGCTCGCTGAGCCACCAGATTCAAGCTAGCCTGGCTGATGAGTGGTGTTACCCCGAAACTGGTCCCAGGAAGCTTGTTTCTGGTCCAAGGAGACCTGGCCTGGCAGTTCGGGCTAGACTGCTCCCATGGGAAACAGGGTCACAACTGATTTGCATGTGCTGAGTCTAACCGGAATGGCATTGCATGTAAAAAAAAATGATGGGTTTAGCCCACATCTGTGACTGGGGGTGAATGTTTGATTAATTCTGCATTCCATCCATCATCTGTTCTTTTTGTAGGTGTGTTGACTTGCCAGTCTCCTTTGAAGAGGATATCTTTGATAATTTGTAATGTGGAATCTTGTTGGACGCTTCTTTAACGACTTTTGATATCCAGCCTTACCAGTAAATTATTACTGGGGTCATATTGTCGGCCAGGTGGAGGTGTGTTGTTCTTGTGCCTCTTAGGAAGCGAATACAAGTAAGGTGTTCTAGGGTTTTTTGATTAATAGTAAATCAGCCTTCTTCTTTGCTATCCAGTTATTAGTTTCAGCCTCTTCTACTTGATTATTAATCATTCTTCGTAATCTTGGTGTTGGGTCCTCTATTAAAGATCGATAATATCTGGTGTCAGAAATAAGGTTTGTGCATTGTGTTTTGTAATCAAATTTCCTTAGCAGGACAATCACACCACCTTTAAATGTCCGGTTTGATAACTAGGTCCGGGTTGTCTTTTAGTTCTTGAAGGACGTGTTGTTCTCTCTTTGTTATGTTATGGAACAGTTGAACGCATGTGTTCTAGATCGATTCCCCCTCCTTGAATAAGGCCTGTTCAAATGCAAGAATTTTAACTGGTATCCAGGTGATAGGAAGGCAGAATGTTGGTTTTCTCTTGATCTGTATCCCCTTCTGTCTGTTTAATCTCTTTATCCTTCAAGAAGGCTTTCAGTTTAAATTCTCGACAAAATTCAGCTATTTCCGTGTGGAGTTTGAATTTATACTTGGATGGTGTAGGGACACATACCAAACCTTTATTGAGGACTTGATGTTGTTCATCTGTGAGCAAGATGCCTGTCAGATTGAACACTACATACTTTTGTGCTGGTTCCGGGTATCTGTTCTTTGGTCATGCTCCTTATTTGTATTTCTTGTTCTGCATCTGCCCATCTTACATCCTTCTTCTTTCTTCGCTGTGCCATTGGGCCTCTTCCTAAAAATGGAGGCCTAAAGTGTAGGGGGAAGAATGGTTGGGGTGCTTTCAAGTAGGTGTACATCCACCTGCCAAAATTAGGTTGGAAGTGTTGATAAAACTGTGCTATATGTACATAAAAAGTGGGTGCTTGCCAAGCCGGTTGGCAACCGCGTCCCCTTCCTCTTCCTCTGCCTCAACATATGTATCAATTCTCTTCTCCACTACTCCATCCCGTAGTGTCCGTGGAATTCCCAGATTAATTTTAGTCTCTTTCTCCTGAACTCCAATCTTGAGGTGGCACATTGTCTTCTTTCATATAAGGAAACACTTTTCCTGGGAGAACCTTTTTAAATATTTGCTGAATTTCTGAATTTTTGACACTGGGTTAAAAAATCCTTCTTGTCAGACATTTCTTTATTGATCCCTTCTAGGCGCTTTCTATAGACTTTGATATGTACCAAAGCATTTAACTTGGATTCGCTGACCTGTATCTTAATGATCAGTGCTTCTGATTGTCTTGTCTCTGGTTTTATAATCAGGACCAACCTGTCTCATGTGCATCTTCATGAGATTGAGGCCGAATCCTTCCTGAAGATTAGATTTGCCCAAAAAATCCTTGGATCATTCTGAACCCAGAGGTCTCTGGGTGCAGCATGAGCCCTCAGATATTCCTTCATCATTGTCCCATGGTAGTCATCTTTATTTGGTCCCTTTTTAAATCAGTGACAAATTCCCAATTGTTGGTTTGAGCCATGGTTTTGGCAATGTTGCTGTGGCTCAAAATGGATGGGCCAGCTAGGAGTGAATCCATCTCCTCATTAGTGTTGGTTAGCTCTTTATTTTTCTGCCATTTTGATTATATTATACTTCTGTTGCCTTTTCTCACTTTGATATTGTCACTTCTGGTCATAAGTTAGGAATGCTTCAGTTCTTTTTTTTACGTGCTGTTTAATGTAAAGGTAAGAATGGGGCAATGCCTCGTTAGCGTTGGACCGGATTTGGATAAATTGTAGCACTACTTGTGCTTTCGTTAAGGCTTATGTGCTGCTATTACCGTAAAAATCTATAACTTGGGAAGGGAGATAGAAGCAGCTTGAGAGGGGTCACTCATTTGTTGATGCCGGTCTTTGCGATCTCCCTCGCCCAGCGTACTGCCATCTGAAGTCACACAATGCCCTGCACTCAGATACCAGCCCCAGGCGCACACCTGCTCATGTATTAAACCCCCAACTTCTTCAGGACTCGGTCGGAAAACCGTGGTCTGCGATTCCAGGACTGAACCAGTGCCAACCGCATCAGTGGGCTCCTCTGGCGATGCCAAACTAAGCTTCTCGCCAAATGTTAGAAGTAAAACTTTCCTTCACAAGGAATAGATTAAATGAAGTTTATTCGTAAATTGAAAGGAGCCCACATGGAACGTCATACAACGAGACGCTCTAGAATGGAGAGCATGGCATATTACCAAAGATAATAACAAACAGGTAAGTGACAGTGAAGCATTACATTTATATCACAGTTAAAACACCATACAACTCACAATTGATATACGCTCCAATATAAGTGTAATACTAACAATGCATAAAATTAATGTTTATGTATATAACAAACCATCAACACCTCCTGTTTGGGGGCCCCATCATCTTACATTATGCCACTGTTAGATACCACACTCCCTCCCACCGACCACCGCCGCCTGCCCCTCCAACCCCTCTTAGATTGGCCAGTTCGAGTCATGGGTTACAGAGCTTTGAATGTGTAGGCCACACCCATTTTGCACCCGGCTCTCCACTCTGCTGCTTTTTAGGTTTTGACTAGCCAATGCGTACGAAGTACGCATGGCTAGAAAAAACTTAATGATGTGTGTGTGTGAGGACTGGACCGTCCCCACTCTCTCATTGGCTAGCTCCATAAATGGAGGCTAGCCATTGGGAGACGGGCCTGTCCGTCAATGCCGGACCAGATTCGGGGGCGTTCCCGAGAATTTTTGGCTTTTGGCTACGTAACGCTACGTCAGCCAAAAGCCGGGAACGCCCCTGAATCTGGTCCGGCATTGCCGGCACCTGCCTACTTATTTGGCCGATTTTCGAGTATTTTGTCCGCTGGCAGGTGCCCACCCTGCCAGGGACCTTGCCGCTGTTGTGGTACCCCAAGCGAGTGCCCACCTCGCTTAATATTTAGATTTAAGGCTGGTGCCCACCCGGCATTGCTCCGTGTATTCACCGCCGCGGCCCGAGTGAGAGGAGGAAGCAGCGCCAGCCTTCAAGCCAGGGCCGCGCTGGGATTGGCCCAGCCGGCCGAGCCCCCTTCCGCGTCATCGCAGGAGGAGGAGGAGAGAGCCGGAAGGAGGAAGCAGCCTGCACGGACCGTCCCGAGGCTCCCGAGCACAGGAGGAGCCCCGGGGAAAGAGAACGTCCCTCCGCGGCCCCTGAGAGTCCCGAGGAGCGGAACTCTCCTCCAGCAGCCGCCGGACTGCAAGGGGTGAGTGCCTGCAAGGGAAGAGGGGCGTCGGGACACATTGTCGGTGTCCGCCCCTCCCCCCGTAGTGCGATCTCGCACCAGGTCATCTGGATTTGGGTGCTCTAGCATAAATATTTTCCTGTTCTGCCCCATTTTCACAGGTTACTCTTAATGACCGTAATGTATCAATCGCCAGGGTATTATTAGAGACCGGGTGTGATAAATAGCACATCAATTACTCAGGATGCTTAACTGAGGCGCAAGACAGTTTTTAGGCATGTGCAATACCACATCGGAGTGGCACCCCCATCATCTGGGAGACTTCAGCGATTAGATGCTGGGCACTCCCGTCTTCCATCTCTCATCTCCCTCTGAGCTAGTTAGAGAACCCCTCCCCCCTTGTGTATAGATTGCACATAAATAAAGACCTTAATGGATTAGGAAATGTCAAAAGATTTTTTAAATATTGGCCAACAAGTTTTCAGGATTGTGCTTAGTTATTAGTGTCCTAAAATGTGTAGCGCGGAGATAAAATCATGTATTTGTTGTACAAATTCAACCAGTATACCTATAAACTGCTGTATGAAAAAGCAGTGCTAATGTGAGACCAAGCCAAACAGTTACAAGAGGCAGACTTCCTGTGACAGTGCTGACAAAAGCAAATTATCAGCTATCACTTCACCTGTCAATAGCGTTCAGATTAGTGAGTTTGCTGACGGGTATCAATGATATTGCGCCACATTTACAGCGATGTGTAACGTCAGTCTGGGCATGGTGTTGGCCGTGAGGTGAGAAGGGGGGTTTCACATGCTGAGCCGGAAATCTGGGGACTCAGTGAGGTAACAGAATTTACCAAGCCTTTCAAGAGCATTGATCTGTACACTCTAAGACATCCCACAGTGTAATGTCTTTCGCTAAAGCTGGCTGTGCTAACTTGCCAGAAAGGGTCTCAGCAATGTTTTTAATTCTTCACAAAAGTATTACAAGTGTACTGAGCAGATGTAACAGGACCTTTGCCAGTGGTTGGATGCGTTTGGACCATACCATATGTTTACCTTCCACATAATGTTAGCACAAGTTTAAAAGCGGATGTCACTGGACCTTTGGAAGTTCTTGGATGTGTCTGACAACAGAAGTGTCATTCTGGCGTAGATGTGGGTAAGTGTGCAATGTAAGGACAGCATGACTTTTACCACTCACAAGTTTTACTTCACAGTCAATACTACTATCAGTGCTCAAAACCCTAAATAAACAAGCATTTACAATGCAATGGTTTTGCCTTTGTTAAAGTTAGAGCTATTGGCATTGCTCTTGACATTATTTTTATTTATGTTTTTTTTAACATAAATAAATGGCATTGTCATTTACAATGCCACTAGCTTTATCTCTCGCAAATGACACACACAAACACACACAGAGCCCCCCCACACACACACCCACACAGAGCCCCCCACACACAGCCACACAGGGCCCCCACACACACAGCCACACAGAGCCCCCCCCACACACAGCCACACAAAGCTTCCTACACACACAGCCACACAGAGCCCTCCACACACACCCACACAGCATAAGCAGGCAACAGGGGCACACGGAGGCACAAGCAGGCAACAGGGGCACAAGGAGGCACAAGCAGGCAACAGGGGCACACGGAGGCACAAGCAGGCAACAGGGGCACGAAAACGGAGGCACAAGCAGGCAACAGGGGCACACGGAGGCACAAGCAGGCAACAGAGGCACACGGAGGCACAAGCAGGCAACAGGGGCACACAGAGGCACAAGCAGGCAACAGGGGCACACGGAGGCACAAGCAGGCAACAGGGGCACACGGAGGCACAAGCAGGCAACAGGGGCACACGGAGGCACAAGCAGGCAACAGGGGCACACAGAGGCACAAGCAGGCAACAGGGGCACACAGAGGCACAAGCAGGCAACAGGGGAACGAAAACAGGCACAAGTTGGCAACAGGGGCACGAAAACAGGCACAAACAGGCAACAGGGGCACGAAAACTGAGGCACAAGCAGGCGACAGGGGCACAAGGAGGCACCAGCAGGCAACAGGGGCACACGGAGGCACAAGCAGGCAACAGGGGCACATGGAGGCACAAGCAGGCAACAGGGGCACACGGAGGCACAAGCAGGCAACAGGGGCACACGGAGGCACAAGCAGGCAACAGGGGCACACAGAGGCACAAGCAGGCAACATGGGCACACGGAGGCACAAGCAGGCAACAGGGTCATGAAAACAAGCACAAGCAGGCAAAAGGGTCACAAGCATGAATTGTAATTTAGACGGGGCTGAAGTGGAGAACGGTCAGTAGGGAAGTAGTGCGGCTGGTGCAGTAGCATCAGGCCGAAAAGTGTGGCTGTGTGTGTGGGGGGCTCTGTGTGGCTGTGTGTGTGGGGGGCTCTGTGTGGCTGTGTGTGGGGGGCTCTGTGTGGGTGTGTGTGTGGGGGGGCTCTGTGTGTGTTTGTGTGTGTCATTTGCGAGAGATAAAGCTAGTGGCATTGTAAATGACAATGCCATTTATTTATGTTAAAAAAAACATAAATAAAAATAATGTCAAGAGCAATGCCAATAGCTCTAACTTTACCAAAGGCAAAACCATTGCATTGTAAATGCTTGTTTTCCCGCTGTTACCCTCACACCACCTCCTCATGCTCCGCTGACTGGCATGTTCTCACCAAGGCAAGAATGACAGCAAAAACGCACGGCGCTAACTGGGGCAAACAAAGCAGAGCTATGCCTTTCTCAGTGCATCCTTCCTACCCCAAAGTAGAGGATATTGCCAGTGCACCGGTGCCACAAAACAACTACAGTGGAACTACGAATTCTGAGCTCACGTAAAATCTCGATTATGCCTCTGCATCTGGCTGGAGAAAACATCCAAATTACACTGCCTTTTACTTCAGGAGCAGTGCACCAATGAAGGTGTGGGGTCCTGCTACTGACCAACCTGGACCTCAATAATTGAAAAACAGAGCTAGGTGGCTGATCAGGAAAGTTAGAAACAGAGTAAGAAACTGCACGGCCAATCAGTACGGTGCAGCCAGGGATTAGAATATTACCCAACAACTCAAGTATTTTTTGAAAAAACCTTTTTGTATTATTGCATAAGAAACATGGCATCAAATAGACACTTCATCACGACAGTCAGTGCAAAAACGTGAAGAAATATATACAAATATTTACAAAAGTATATCACAGTGAAGGCAACATACACTTACAAACATGGTAAGACAACATATAATCAAATTCATATGGTGACACCAACTATTGTCTGTGACAAAAATTCAAAAGCACATAGTTGCAAATTGAACACTTTTTTTACAAATTGTTAAAGAAAATAAAGCCAGTCCTATGATAACAAAAACCTGTGAACAGGGCGGAACTTAGGATGGAATAGCCTGCCTGTCACGCAACACCTGTGAATAATAAATTATAAGAAGTTGCAAGAAGGGTCCACAATAGTGGTATGAGTTTGTCCCTGTCTGCACCCCTAGTTCTTGACACAGGCTGGGGGTCAACGCGTTTCGAACCTTGTTTATTCTAGGTTCTCCTCAGGACGAGGACTGGATGACGATGTACCTTCTCAGCCAGAATATTAACTGCATGGAGAGAAGGGTGAAGAGCCACTGGAATTGGTCTGCAAGTGGTGTCAAAGATGCCGGATCAAGTGGCGCCCAGGGCGAGCCGTATTAGTCAAGGACTCACATTCTCTTAATTCTAATGTTTATAACGTAGAAGGCGGCTGCACGCGATGAACGCTGTGCGAAGGAGACAAGTCGGCAGATCACGGACGACTACAGACTCTGACTGTAGAAGGCTCTGACTGACAGCGAGAGATTGATTCCCGCCCAGACACTTTGTAGCAGACTTGTCTCCTTCGCACAGCGTTCATCGCGTGCGGCCGCCTTCTACGTTATAAACATTAGAATTAAGAGAATGTGAGTCCTTGACTAATACGGCTCGCCCTGGGCGCCACTTGATCTGGCATCTTTAACACCACTTGCAGACCAATTCCAGTGGCTCTTCACCCTTCTCTCCATGCAGTTAATATTCTGGCTGAGAAGGTACATCGTCATCCAGTCCTCGTCCTGAGGAGAACCTAGAATAAACAAGGTTCAAAACGCGTTGACCCCCAGCCTGTGTCAAGAACTAGGGGTGCAGACAGGGACAAACTCATACCACTATTGTGGACCCTTCTTGCAACTTCTTATAATTTATTATTCACAGGTGTTGCGTGACAGGCAGGCTATTCCATCCTAAGTTCCGCCCTGTTCACAGGTTTTTGTTATCATAGGACTGGCTTTATTTTCTTTAACAATTTGTAAAAAAAGTGTTCAATTTGCAACTATGTGCTTTTGAATTTTTGTCACAGACAATAGTTGGTGTCACCATATGAATTTGATTATATGTTGTCTTACCATGTTTGTAAGTGTATGTTGCCTTCACTGTGATATACTTTTGTAAATATTTGTATATATTTCTTCACGTTTTTGCACTGACTGTCGTGATGAAGTGTCTATTTGATGCCATGTTTCTTATGCAATAATACAAAAAGGTTTTTTCAAAAAATACTTGAGTTGTTGGGTAATATTCTAATCCCTGGCTGCACCGTACTGATTGGCCGTGCAGTTTCTTACTCTGTTTCTAACTTTCCTGATCAGCCACCTAGCTCTGTTTTACTTCAGGAGCGTCATTTTTTTTGTTCCTTTCTTGCTCTCTTTCGTCCACTTGTCTCAACGTAGAAAGGCAGATTGCAGGTCGCTCTTTTCCACTCATTTTACTTCACTGCACCAGTAGTTTGAAGTACAAATTTGCTTATGCTGTGTTATGGCAAAAATACGTCGCTAGTGTTAGTAAGGCTGTTGTAAATTTTCAAAAAATCCATCTGGTACACTGCACATGCTTGAAAAACTATTTGGCAAAAAGAAATATGCTAAAGCCACACAGTATCAACATATGGGGTTATAGATTAGAACCTGAATTCAGTGGCAACCAAAACTTGTTTGAAGAACTCCAAAATGCACGATTTTTTGATATTTGAAAAGGGTACGGTACACAACTTTGGTTAACCTGCTCGCACCTGCTCACTTGTGTGCAGTTAAAGACAGACCCCCCAGGATATAGCGGCATGGATTAGCAAATTTAGCGGCACAAAAATTGAAATTTAGTGGCACAAAATTGGAAATTTAGCAGCATTTTTGCGGCACTTTATTTTACTCGTAATCATTCATTCTAGCAAAATCCTGAAGGGTCTGACCTTAACTTCAGCCCCTGGGAGGTGCTTTAGCCCACAGCGACTTTATGTAACCATCAATATGCTTAGAAACTGCTTATTGACAGGACGCGCGTCGGTGCCTCAGAGAAAATCTCAGGTGACGCGCAGAGACGCTTCTGAGCATTAATCCCGGTGTAGTACCATGACATATACTGATAAAAATATCCAGGCTTAACTAATTACATCTCTTCTGAAAGCACAGAATGATCAGAAGGAAGTGTCCTGAGCAGATTACATTTTCAGATAGTGCATTTCTTGAGGTGATCATCTGAACAGGGTTTTTCCTGTAGCCACCCCCTCAAGCTGACTTCCTGTCACACCAAATGTTTCTAAGCTGTTGGGTGTCTCTGAACGGCTACTGGATTCTAGTCTTATCAGTAGTGCGAATGTCTCAAATTATTGTCCCTGACTGAATTTCAACCCCGGTTACAAAATAAAAGTCTAATTTATGGCAGGTGCAACCTATACAAAAAGGACATTGATGCAAGTTACAATTGTTTAGGTATTCAGGAAGAGTTGCTACTAAAACAGGTGTAACATTCTCCTTATCAGAATAGTCAGACATAAGTGAGCAGCTTACAAATAAAATGCACCACCTTTCTGTGCTAGAAAACTGCACCTTTAGGATTTGGAAATATGCAACATTTTTATACTAACTTCTGAAACCGTTTTTAAAAAGTGCCGATTTTGCGGGCACTTTTGTAAAAATCGCAGAATTTTAACAAAAGTGCCGATTTTGCGGGCACTATTGTAAAAATCGCGGCATTTTTACAAAAATGCCGATTTTGCGGCAATCCGTGAAATCGTGAAATCCTGGAGGGTTTGTAGAGAGTGTGCCCTACGTGTGCGTGCAGTGAATAACTATCCCTGGAGCGCACAAGCGCTGAATATATGGTCATGGAATGCATGTACAATCGGAGTGCATTTGCACAAAGTGCCTAATGTTGCATGCTTTCCGCCTGCTTCTGTGTCAGACCCTTGTAAATGCACCCCAGCAAAAAAAGGTAAAGAGGGAGAGACAAAGAGAAAACTGGCATGTAGAGAAGAGGAGAGAGAGGAGTAGGACCAGAAAAATGTTAGAAAGAAAAGATTCATGATCAGTGCTTTAAATGGGCAGGTACATTCCGATACTGAGTACCTACACTTCTTTTATTTGAAAGGGAGAGTACCTGCCAGTGGCAGCTCGCAGAGGGAGGGCTGCCGTACGGTGAGGCGGGGCGGGGGCGGGGCGGGGGCGGGGCAAGGTGGGTGGGTAGTGGAGTTGGACATACGAAGGCCAGGAGTAAAATAAGTAAATTAATAAATAAATACAACTATTTACCTTGCGCTCGCTGCATCGCCGAGTTTTTTGAAAACTCGCATGTTAAGGAACACAGTGCTGTCAGGCCAACCTGTGTGGGATAGTTGGGAGTTTGCTCCTGCGGAATTCTTATACATTCCGAATCTGCAACTCGGTGCGGGGCACTGCATTAGGTTTCCCCTAGCATTGAAAGTTTGATGCTTGCAGGATTCCAACAAAGGGATATGTGACATTGGACTTTTAGCATCCTCACCGTGGACCTTATTCACTACGATGTCCTAATTGTGGTACATCGTTTTTAATCTGAAAGATCTTAAAGTCTGGACACAAGCGGACGATAGACAGACAAGGCTAAGGTAAGGGCACGCATATTGTCTCATAATTTAGGGAACATCAGAAAGCATAGAACAGCCCTTTAATAGTTGTTATCTACGTTTCTTTAGTTTTTAGCCCATATACACATCTCGTTCAGACTAGCCAGAGTGTGAAAGTTGGAAATGTAAGTATACGCATATCTATGACCAGAGCTAAACTATATATTATTGCGACAGCTATCATTCATTTAGTGAAACTAAACTGTGCAACAAGGTACTGTTTGCCTGTCATGTACTATCTATGGGTCACATGTACACAGTCACCTATAGCTACTTATTCCCTTTAGCCATTCTCTATGAATTGGTCTGTTATGGTTCATGTATCATGGCTGGTGGGTCTCATAACTATCCACATATTCTTTTCTTTGGGTGCCTTCTTCTTCGGTTGGGCTGCAGTCCTGTTCATTCCTTTGATCCGTTGTGCGGGCGGAGGCATTTATCAAATCAAGTGCCACCTGCATTTGAGTTTATCATATCCCGCAAATGTGAGGGAGCGGGGTACTATATATTTCAGCTACATGCATGCTTACCACTCCCATATTTGATATCTCTATCAATTTCATTTGAACTTGTGACACATTGTCCACTTTTTATCAAGTTAATTTTTCTTTCTTTTTATGTAGGGCATGGTTATTCTAACCCAGATCTGTTTCTATGCTTATTATTTTGTGGATGTTATTCATCATGGCTTCCTGATGAAGGCTGCAGAGCCGAAACACGCGTAGCTCACAATCAGTCAAACTCTTCGAGCTATGTTGTACTTGCACATGTTTCTATTCAATTAGTTGAGCTGAATTGAATTTTCTCTATCTTGCATGGACATATCATGAAGACCTAAAATGTTTGGCTATTGTTGCAAATTGAAAATAATTGTGATCTGTATTAGGCCATTACATTATTATGTATTAAAACAAGATTTGGCACATATCACTGATGTGCAATATAATGCAAATATATTTACACATTGTATAGGTCTGGTTCCCATATAAATCTATAAACTCTTTGTATCTATTCTAGAAGCATGAATGTGGGAGTGTGAATGAACATATAGGCTAGTTTTATCATTCCCAAAGTGAAGATACACATCACTTTTCTAAAATATGTATATAATCATGAACACTGCACTTTAACTATTTATTTATTCAATGTACTTTGATAATTCCTTATGCATTACTTTTATTTTTGATACTTTCAACATTATCAAAAGGTTTTCATATAAAACATGATCTGGGTTCTCCTCTGTTCATCTTTCTTTATGTGTTTGACCACTTCTTTAACAGTTGCCTAAGTATTAAGTTTACATTTGTTGTTTAATCCCTGATTTAGGAACTCATCCAGTTACAGAGGTGATCTCTTTTTTGTACAAATGTTCATTGATTTGCTCAGTGATTGTACCCTCCTGAGGCGGAAGCCGGGAGGCTAGAATTCGAGTAGCAGAATAATTGCTGCTCCAGTTAATCAGCCAGCTAAGCTCGTTCTGACAAAAAAAAACGTTTTACCAGCACTCGCGCTTTTTAACATTGCACAGCTTCGTTTTTATTGTGATTTTGTAAAAACCGTTAATTGTGCCTATTATTCATGTAATTATAATCGGAGTGAGTCGCTTCCTCGTGCAGACAAATTGCACGACCTGAAGCAGTTTTAGGGCTCCCGGTCTGCCTTGTTAAACTTCTCCCCGAGGCACTCAATCCACGGCCGCCATCTTAGATAGGGGCCTGGACAGCGCTCTAGTGGCTGGGCGATCTCGGCCCATTCCCCATAAAAGAGCTCCCTACTCTCTCATTAGCCAGTGATTGTACCCTCCTGAGGCGGAAGCCGGGAGGCTAGAATTCGAGTAGCAGAATAATTGCTGCTCCAGTTAATCAGCCAGCTAAGCTCGTTCTGACAAAAAAAAACGTTTTACCAGCACTCGAACTTTTTAACATTGCACAGCTTCGTTTTTATTGTGATTTTGTAAAAACCGTTAATTGTGCCTATTATTCATGTAATTATAATCGGAGTGAGCCGCTTCCTCGTGCAGACAAATTTCACGACCTGAAGCAGTTTTAGGGCTCCCGGTCTGCCTTGTTAAACTTCTCCCCGAGGCACTCAATCCACGGCCGCCATCTTAGATGGGGGCCTGGACAGCGCTCTAGTGGCTGGGCGATCTCGGCCCATTCCCCAAAAAATGAAGCCGTTTTCTCGTCCGCGCAGCGGGCGGGCGCAGCGGGCGCGCCGATGGCGCGCCAGAGGCGGGCCAGAGGCAAGCCCGTCTGGGCCCGTCCGGGCAGGGCCGGGCACAGGGCCACTCACTATGCCCAAATCTGGAGAAAAGCGATTACAATACTCGAGGGATCATCTACTTCAATACCGCTCGACCGCATCTACCCCCACCCCCATACCGCCACTTTCTGACGAAACAAGAGGGAAACACCATACAACTAAACCGGTCAACCTAGCATTATTGAATTGTAGATCTACATCTAAACACTCCGTAGAAATTAATCACCTTATCCAGGATATGACACTAGATGTCCTTTTCCTTACGGAAACGTGGCTAACGCCCCATTCCGAAGCCGACATCGTCAACATGCTACCTACAGGCTACCTCATACTATACCAAAATAGAACTAAGGGTAAAGGAGGAGGGCTAGCGATTGTTTATAAAAACACTCTTACCTGCAGAATACAAGATGGAGGAATCGAGGGCTGTGAAAATATCCACTTTTCTCTCCAAATAAATCCCAATAAAACCCTTTCAGGATTTCTCATTTATCGTCCTCCCGCCAGCTTAGGAAATTTTGTCAGTTCACTGCTAGAGGCCACTATCTCCACTGGCACATCGACCTCCAGCTTTCTCCTTCTAGGAGACTTAAATCTCCACTTTGAGGATAATAAAGATAAAGTTGCCGGAGATATAATTTCGGAATTAAAAGCATTCGACCTCCAACTCAAAAACTCCGAAGCAACTCATGCCAAAGGACATCTTTTAGATCCACTCTTCACCAATCTCCACAATCTAGAAGTCTCACACCCACACCCCCTCCCATGGTCAGATCATTTCCTTATCCCTTTTAGTTGGCAGATCACTCCTAACACCACCCAGATCTCAACTTCCAGACAACAGGAAAGAATTTGGATGCAAAAATTAACCCACTCTGCCCCCTCCGCAGATCCAGACCCAGAAAAAGCAGACAAAAAATTTAACAACTGGCTCACTTCAACCTTAGACCAAGTTGCCCCCAGAAAAAACCTAAAGAAAAAATGCACTTCTTTTAAACCCCCCTGGTATTCCCAAGAACTCAAGATTCTACGAAAAAATTGCAAAGTCCAAGAACGCAAATGGAGAAAAAACTGGGACCCACTTATCAAAGAAGAATATAAAAAATCAATGAATATCTATAAATTAGCTTGAAAGTCAGCACAAGCCTCCTTCTATGAGGAAAAAATTAAATCTGCCTCTAACTCGTCCCGCGAGACATACAAAATTTTCAAAAACGTATTAAAATTTCCTAACCCCCCCCACCCAGGTACCCTCTGTTGCTAGATGCAATCAAATAGCAACTTTTTTTCAGAACAAAATAACAACCATCCTTCATACCCTCCCCCTCAAATCTGACAAAATCCCCGCAGAAACCTTGGCACTTCCAACGTACGGCCCTATCCTTGACAGTTTCGATCAGATGACCAATGAAGAATTTCTTAAAACTCTCTCAGGGATGAAAAGTGGCTCTCCAAATGATCCAGCCCCCATTCACATCCTCAAACAAGTGGGACCCACTATATCACACCTAGCCACCAACCTCATTAACGCCTCCCTCAGCCAAGGAGTGGTCCCCCACAGCTGGAAGCACGCAGTAGTGAAAGCCCTACAGAAGAAACCAGGTCTTGACCCACTTGACTTCTCCAACCTCCGCCCAATCTCCCTATTGCCAGGGATAAGTAAGATCACGGAGAAGGTTGTCAATCAGCAACTATCGGCTTTTCTAGAAGCCAACAACCTTCTTCGCCCCTCTCAAACTGGGTTCCGTCCTGGGCAGGGGACCGAGACCGCCCTTCTTCAAGTGGTGGAGGAAGCCAGATGCATCTTGGATTCAGGGGGATCGGTGCTACTGATCCTCCTGGATCTAAGCGCTGCATTTGATACGGTTGACCACGATATCCCGATACAGCGACTGTCTAACTTAGGAATAAGAAACACGGCACTTCGCTGGCTCACATCCTTCCTTAAAGACAGAACCTTTCAGGTCTGTGAAGGTAATGAGCGATCTGACCTTTTCCCCCTCCAGTGTGGGGTCCCTCAGGGCTCTTCATTGAGCCCCACACTATTTAATACTTACATGGCCCCCCTGGAGGAAGTGGTCACCCCATTCGGGATAAAAACCATCACATACGCTGATGACACCCAAATGGTGGTTTCATTCTCGCTAGAAAGTGCCCAAATCAAAAACCTTCATGACTGCCTTGAAGGGATCTATCAGTGGATGTGTGATTCAAGGCTGAAACTGAACGGCTCTAAAACTGAGCTTATGCTACTGGGACCTCAAACATCACCCCTCCCCAGCGCAATGTGGCCATCCTGCCTAGGTACCCTTCCACAACCTAAGATGGAGCTCAAAAGTCTGGGTTTCTGGCTAGAGCAGGATCTTTCACTTAAAACCCAGGCCAAAAAAACAGCAGGTACCTGCGTAGGTCTACTCAGCTCAGCCAGGAAAATTCTCCCTCTGCTCCCTGCACCTTCTCAAAAACTCCTAATACAAGGGCTGATTTCATCTAGGCTAGATTACGGCAATGCCCTCTTCCTGGAAGCCCCTGAAACAACCATGAATATCTTGCAGAGAACTCAAAATGCCGCTGCTAGGCTCCTGACAGGCACCCCCCGTAGAACATCAGCCAAACCTGCATTGAAGGCACTTCACTGGCTGCCAATCCGTGAAAGGGTCAAATTCAAGGCCTTATGCATAACGCACAAAGCTCTACAAGGCCAGGGTCCCCCGTTGCATAAAATCAGGCTCTTCCCATACAAACCCAACAGGTCTCTGCATTCCTCCCATGGCAACTTGGCCACAGTACACAAAATTAAAAAAGCCCGTACTGGAGGACGCCGTTTCTCAGTTGCAGCCGCAATATTGTGGAACGCCCTACCAACCCATCTACGCGCGGAAATGAATCATAACAAATTTCGCAAGCTACTCAAAACCCACCTTTTCCCACAATAATCTGCACATTCCCTCCCCGTTTCTGCTTCCCCCCCTCAGTGGCTAGTACAATCCCAGCGCTGGGACGCCCCCGGGCAGCCATGCGCTCTAGAAATCCCGTTTTCATTTCATTTCATTTCATTTCATTCATTATTATTTTACTGTTGTGTTGTTTTCAGTTATGAATATCCATAATACAATCACTGCCCCACCTCCTTTCCTAATGTCAGCAGGGGAACCACCTATAGAATGAGAAGATTGGATTGACTGCTTTGAAAATTATTTGGTAGCGCTAGATAGCACCATATTTCCAGTACTGAAAAAAAAGCATATGCGTTAGAGGCACTTGGAAAGGAGGGCAACACATATTTAAATACTGTTAGATTTGAGGGTCTCTAGTTGGCAGAGGTAATTACCTTTGACAAATAGGGAACCTTGCGTCTAGTCAGGGTAAGGGGGTACACTCCTAAAATAACCCCTGCTCACCCCCTGGGTGGCTTGGCACAAGCAGATAGGCTTATCTCAGAGGAAGTGTGTAAAGCATTTGTGAAGATATGCAGTAAATCATTGACAACACTACAGATGGACACCACACCAGTTTTATATTAAAAATAAGTATTCTTTAAATAGATTTAAAACAAGACCACAAATGACAAAAATCCACAACACTGTACCTTAAAAATGGTAGAATTAGCTTAGTTCTCTTTAGATGTTAAAATGCGACACTTTGAGTCTAATGTACCTTAAGATGTGTAACACTATACAACGAAAAACGAAAGTGTTGCAGGGAAGGTGATGCTTCGGTTCCTTACAATCAGGAACGCTGATGCGTTGGTTTCTTACTGCTGTACCGTGGCGGTGCGACCCGCAATGCCCTGATGCGATGAAGATCCGGTGCGATGAGAACAACGATGGCGTCTTCTTCTTGATGCGACCTGATGTGTGCACGCCCGACGGCCGTGCAGCGACTCAAAGATTC
Source organism: Lissotriton vulgaris (assembly GCF_964263255.1). Taxonomy (NCBI): domain Eukaryota; kingdom Metazoa; phylum Chordata; class Amphibia; order Caudata; family Salamandridae; genus Lissotriton; species Lissotriton vulgaris. The sequence continues at coordinate 1,995,837,243 of NC_141687.1, forward strand.
TTCAGAGCCGCAACAGGCCCTGCGACACGCTTCTCTTGTAATGCGAGGCGCTTCAGAGATGCGATGCGGCAGCTACAACGGCGACACTCTTCTTCAGTGATGCGACGACAGCGGCTGCGACACACTTCGCTGGTGATGCGAGACGCTTCGGCAATGCAATGTGACAGCTGCAGCGGCGTCACCCTTCCTCAGTGATGCGTCAACAGCGGCTGCGGCGGCGACATGCTTCTCCGGTGATACGAGAATCTTCTGCGATGTGAAGCGACAGCTGCACCAGCGACACCCTTCTCCAGTGATGTGACGACAGCGGCTGCGGCAGCAACACGCTTCTTCCTCATGAGTCACGCTTCCATCTCCTTGCGACACACAGTCCCTTAGAAAGCCCAACACAACTGCAGGCACTTCAAAAGAACTCTTGGGGAGCTGGTTGGTGAAGTCTGTTGTCCCTGAGACTTCAGCAAGACGCAAGCTCTTTCTCAAGCCCTTGGAGATTCTTCACAAGTTGATGAAAGTGCACACAAAGTTCCTCTCTTCTCTCTTTGGCAGTTAAGCAACCACTGCAGGCCAATCCCCCAAGCAGCACTTCAGCTTAGGGATAGTCTCTCATTAGTCTCTCTGGTTCCTCTCTTCCGCAAAGGTTTCTTCACGTTTCCAAAAAGTGATCTATAGTTCTGGGGTCTGGGTCCACCTTTTTATACAGAGCTTTCCATTGTCCTCTGAAGGCAGAGAGGCCTTTGCCTAGTCCAAACCAGTTCTGGTCAGTCCTGGAGCACTCTGTTCACATGACTCCTTCTTTACTTTCACAGTGCAGGGCAGGGACATAAGACGCACCAAAGGAGGTGGAGCCAGCATTGTGGAGGGAAGGCACAGCCCTATTCAGGTCCCAGGTGCCACTCCTCCCACCCAACTATATGCAGATCTCTCTATTCTCTCCTGTGCTGACTCACCCTGCCTCCTGGAATCCCCCAGCCCCAGCCCCTGTTACTCAAACTCCAGACAAAGAATACAGAACCTAGCAGATGCAGGCTTAGATGGTTAGACAAGAAAATACCCACTTTCATCCAGGGGTATTTTCAAACACAGAATGTTAACATCAACTTCACTAAAAGATGTATTTTATCATTCAGTTCAGGCATACTAAACTCAAATTTCTACCTGGTTCCCTGAGTCAGTTAGGATTATAAGATATAATAATTAAACTGCCCATTCTGGCCTATGGGGAACAGGTAGCCTTGCAATAGTGAAAAACAAGAATTGGCTGTAATTCACTATCAGGACATGCCACACACACCAGGGCATGTCCTACCTTTTACCTACTATGCACCCTAGCCTTGGGCCTACCTTAGGGGTGACAAACATGCAGAAAAGGGAAGGTCTAGGGACTGGCAAGGGGGTGCACTTTCCCAGTCAACATTGCAGTACCAGACTGCACACAGGCTCTGCAATGGCAGACCAGAGACACACTTTTACAGGCTGCTTCTGTGGGTGGCACAACCAGTGCTGCAAGCCCACCAGCAGTATTTGGTTTACAAGCCCTGGGCACACTCAATGCACTGTACTAGGGTCTGACAAGTACATCAAACCAACAAATCATGGAATCACTAATCCATACATCAATTTACCATAGGAAGAGCATATGCCCTTTAGCACTGATCAGCAGTGGTGTGGAGTGCATGGGACTCACGTCTGAGCATACCCACAGGGTCAGACTGATTTGCATATGGCCATGTCTGAACTGGGGTGGTGTGGAGTGCAAAAAATGATGGATTTAGGCCCAGATCTCTGTACTGGGGTGAATGTATGACATTGTTCTGCATTCTGTCCATCAACTGTGGTTTTTGCATTTGTCACCCGAGTGGGATGGGTATGCTCAGACGTGAGTCCCATGCTCTCCACACCACTGGATTCAAGCAAGCCGGGCTGAAGACGGCTGGAATGCCAGAAGCCGGTCCTCGGAAGCTTGTTTCCGGTCCAGGGAAGGCATGGCTTGGCAGTTCGGGCTGGACTGTTCCCAAGATGCACAAAGTCAGACTGATTTGCACATGGCCATGTCTGAACTGGGGTGGTGTGGAGTGCAAAAAAAACGCTGGATTTAGGCCCAGATCTCTGTACTGGGGTGAATGTATGACATTGTTCTGCATTCTGTCCATCAACTGTGGTTTTTGCACCATGGAGAAAGCAGCACCCATAGCATCTGTTGATTATGATTGGGAAGAGGAGAAACTGGAATGCTACAATGTAAAACAGCTAAGGCACTTCTGCAGGAAATTTAAAGTTGCAATGACCGGTCTCTCCAAGAAGAATGAATTCCAAAGGCGCTGAGGGCTTGGGTCGCAGCAAGGAGTACCACTGTGGCTTGCTGTCTGTCTGTTGGGACACACCTGTGAGCAAGCTAAGGTTAGGTGCTGCACAGGTGGTGTGGAGAAGGGTTTCCCATGGGTTAGCATGGTGGGCCCTGAGAGTATGAACAGAGGGATCAAACTAGGTTCAGATTGGCGTATGGCCATGTCTGAACTGGGGTGGTGTGGAGAGCAAAAAAACGATGGATTTGTGCCCAGATCTCTGTACTGGGGTGAATGTATGACATTGTTCTGCATTCTGTCCATCAACTGTGGTTTTTGCATTTGTCACCCCGAGTGGGATGGGTATGCTCAGACGTGAGTCCCATGCACTCCACACCACTGAATTCAAGCAAGCCGGGCTGAAGACGGCTGGAATGCCAGAAACCGGTCCCCGGAAGCTTGTTTCTGGTCCAGGAAAGGCATGGCTTGGCAGTTCGGGCTGGACTGTTCCCATGAGGCACAGGGTCAGACTGATTTGAAAATGGCCATGTCTGAATTGGGGTGGTGTGGAGTGCAAAGAAACAATGTATTTTGGCCCAGATCTCCGTACTGGGGTGAATGTATGACATTGTTCTGCATTCTGTCCATCAACTGTGGTTTTTGCTTTCTCCATGGTGGTTAAACTTGGCAGTTCTTTGTAAAAATAGGAAATCCCAGGAAAAACAATCTACCAAAAAGAATGTGGTTACGTTTGGTCTGCACTCACTAGTAGTGTTCACCAATCACTGTATATGAGTCACAAATGCTAGTCCAAATCCTCACTGCTGACCACCACTGTTAGATTTGGGATTCTATAGTTGGCAGAGATAGGTGCCTTTGACAAATAGGGACCCTTGCGTCTAGTCAGTGTAAGGGGGCACACTCCTAAAATAACCCCTGCTTACCCCCTTGGTAGCTTGGCACGAGCAGATAGGCTTATCTCAGAGGCAGTGTGTAAAACATTTGTGAACACATACAGTAACTCAGTGACAACACTACAGATGGACACCACACCAATTGTATATTAAACATAAGTATTCTTTATATAGATCTAACACAAGACCACAAACAACAACAATACACAATACTGCACTTTAAAAATGGTAGAATTAGCTTAGTTCTCTTTAGATGTTAAAATGTGACACTTTGAGTTAAATGTACCTTAAGATGCGTAACACTATACAACGATCCGGTGCGAGGAGAACAAAGATGGAGTCTTCTTCTTGATGCAACACAATGCATGCATGCTCTACGGCATCGCAGTGACTCAACAATTCTTTTGAGCCTCGATAGGCCCTGCAACATGCTTCTCTGGTGATGCGAGGCGCTTCGGCGATATGATGCAACAGCTGCAGCCATTTTTAGGTAGCCTTGCAATAGTGAAAAATGAAAATGGCTGCAAGTCACTATCAGGACATGCCACACACACCAGGGCATGTCCTACCTTTTACCTACAATGCACCCTGCCCTTGGGCCTACCTTAGGGGTGACTAACATACAGAAAAGGGAAGGTCTAGGGACTGCCAAGTGGGTGTACTTGCCCAGTCAACATGGCAGAACCAGACTGCACACAGGCTCTGCAATGGCAGACCTGAGACACACTTTTACAGGCTGCTTCTGTGGGTGGCACAACCAGTGCTGCAAGCCCACCAGCAGTATTTGGTTTACAAGCCCTGGGCACACTCAGTACTGTACTAGGGTATGACAAGTAAACCAAACCAACCAATCATGGAATCACTAATCCAGACATCAATCTACCATAGGGAGAGCATCAGCACTTTAGCACTGACCAGCAGTGGTAAAGTGCCCAGAGTCATAAAACCAACATAAACAGGTCAGACAAAATACAGGTGAAGGCAAAATGTTCAGGGATGACCCTGCACAAAGAGCCAAGTCCAACAAATACCTCCCAAGAAAGGTTGAGGAAGTGGAAGATAGGCTTTTCCCAGAGGCAGTGTGTAAAGCATTTGTGAACACATTCAGTAACTCAGTGACAACACTACAGATGGACACCACACCATTTGTATATTACAAATAAGTATTCGTTATACAGATTTAACACAAGACCACAAACAACAAAAATACATAATACAGGGCTTTAAAAATGGCAGCATTAGCTTAGTTCTCTTTAGATGTTAAAATGCGACACTTTGAGTTCAATGTACCCTTGGATGCGTAACGCTATACAACGAAAGTGTTGCAGGGAAGGTGATGCTTCGGTTCCTTACACACATGAACGGTAATGCGTCAGTTTCTTACTGTTCTTCTGTGGCGGTGCGACCCGTAATGCCGTGATGCGATGAAGATCCGGTGCGATGAGAACAAAGATGGCGTCTTCTTCATAATGCAACACAATGCCTGCACGCCCTACGGCCGTGCGTTGACTGAACAATTCTTTTGAGCCGCAACAGGCCCTGCAACACGTTTCTCTGGTGATGCGAGGCGCTTCGGCGATATGATGCGACAGCTGCAGCGGCGACACCCTTCTTCAGTGATGCGAGAATAGAGGCTGCGGCGGCGACACGTTTCTCCGGTGATGCGAGATGCTTCGTGATGCGATGCGACAGCTGCAGAGGCGAAACCGTTCTTCAGTGATGCGACAACAGCGGCTACGACTTGCTTCTCTGGTGATGCGAGACACTTCTGAGATGTGAAGCAACAGCTGCAGCGGTGACACTCTTCCCCAGCGATGCAACAACAGTGGCTGGGGCGGTGACACGCTTCTTCCTCTTGAGTCGCGCTTCCAGCTCCTTGTAAAATGCAGTCCCTCAGAAAGCTCAACACAACTGCAGGAACCTCCAAAGAACTCTTTGGGAGCTGATTGGTGAAGTCTGTTGTCCCTGAGACTTCTGCAGGAGGCAAGCTTTTTCTCAAACCCTTGGGGATCCTTCACAAGTTGATGAAATTACGCACAAAGTTCCTCTCTCCTCTCTTTGGCAGTTAGGCAACCACTGTAGGTCAATCCCCCAAGCAGCTCTTCAGCTTAGGGATAGTCTCTCCTCAGTCTCCCTGGTTTCTCTCCTTAGAAAAAGATTTTGTCTTGTTTCCTAAAAGTGATCTAAAGTTCTAGGGTCGTGGTGCCCCTTTTTATACACAGTTTCTATTTGTTCTCTGAAGGCAGAGAGGCCTTTGCCTAGTCCAAACCAGTTCTTGTCAGTCCTGGAGCACTCTGTTTACATGACTCCTTCTTTACTTTCACAGTGCAGGGCAGGGACATCAGACGCACCACAGGAGGTGGATCCAGCATTGTGGAGGGAAGGGCACAGCCCTATTCAGGTCCCAGGTGCCACTCCTCCCACCCATTTACAGGCGGATCTCTCTATTCAGCCCTGTGCTGACTCACCCTGCCTCCTGGAATCCCCCAGCCCCTGTCACCCAAACTCCAGACAAGGAATACACAACCTAGCCGAGGCAGGCTTGGATGGTTAGACAAGAAAATACCCACTTTCTAAAAGTGGTATTTTCAAACACAGAATGTTAAAACCAACTCCACTAAAAGATGTATTTTATAATTCTGAGTTCAGGCATACTAAACTCAAATTTCTACCTGGTTCCCTGAGTCAGTTAGGATTATAAAATGTAATAACCAAACTACCCATTCTGGCCTATGGGGAACAGATAGCCTTGCAATAGTGAAAAATGAAAATGGCGGCAATTCACTATTAGGACATGCCACACACACTAGCACATGTCCTACCTTTTACCTACAATGCACGCTGCCCTTGGGCCTACCATAGGGGTGACTAACATGCAGATAAGGGAAGGTCTAGGGACTGGCAAGTGGGTGCACTTGCCCAGTCAACATGGCAGAACCAGACTGCACACAGGCTCTGCAATAGCAGACCTGAGATACACTTTTACAGGCTGCTTCTGTGGGTGGCACAACCCGTGCTGCAAACCCACCAGCAGTATTTGATTTACAAGCCCTGGGCACACTCAGTGCACTGTACTAGGGTCTGACAAGTAAACCAAACCAATCAATCATGGAATAACTAATCCAAACATCAATTTACCATAGGGAGAGCATATGCACTTTAGCACTGATCAGCAGGAGTAAAGTGCCCAGAGTCATAAAACAAACAAAAACAGGTCAGACAAAATACAGGTGAAGGCAAAATGTTCAGGGATGACCCTGCAAAAAAGGGCCAAGTCCAACAAATACCTTCAGAGAAAGATTGAGGAAGTGGAAGATGTGTACAAAGATGCTATATAAGTTACAGACTAGGTTTGCAAAACAAGAAAATATCGTTATGCGCAAGTTTCACACACAGCCACAATGAATAACAGAAACAGTGGATGAGTTTGTGTTCAAATTATGGGAACTGTCTACAAAGTGTAAGTTTGGACCAATGTAAGATGAAATGCTTAGGGCCCAGCAGACTGTACAGTGCAGTAGCAAGAAAGCACAAGAAAGGTTGTGGGCTGCGTGCAATCCTACATTAAAAGAAGCTATTGTTATAGCAAATGTGGTAGAGGAATCAGAGAAGTAAATGATGGAAATGAAGTGCTATATTTACAATAAAATGTTGGAGCGTGGTGTTATGCCAAAATTGACAATGCCACACTCTGACATTTTTAATACGCAGAGATGCACCGTATTTACAAAAATATATCTCACTCCTGTGTCTCCCCTAGTGCTGGAGCTAATAGAACTGCCTAGCGCCAACGCAGGCACACAAAGTGTCATGTTGCAGGGGCAACTGCTTATATGCAGGAAGGGACACCTTCCTGTACAGAAACAATCTTAATAATTCTTCTTCGTGTCACCAATCAAAGAGCAGGTATTCCTGGTGTTAGTTTGTGGTGCTGCCTCAGTCTTGTAAATATAGGTCAGTGTCAAAAGCAATGGGTGTTGCGGTGGACCGCCCACTGCAACACCCATTGCATGCCCCTTTCACACTAAGTAAAGCGTGAAAAGGGAGCCTATTTACAAGGCGGTGTTAAACCACATTAAGTGGCTTAACACCGCTTTGTAAATATGGAAAAGGGGATATCGCTCACAGAACACCGCTAAAAGTGACGTTCTGGTGGCGACATCCCCTTGTAAATATTCCTGAATCGTCTCCAAGAAGAGAAAGGTTTGGAAGTGGCAATTATGCAGTGTGACCTAGAGGGTGTTAATGTAGTATGAAGCAAGACAAATACAGGTGGGGTCAATAACAATAAGGCAAAAATTAATAAGGGTGTGTTTACTCCTGTGAAGGGTTCCACACATGTGTGTCACAGGTGTGGAATTACTTTTCATTTAGCAGACTCAAAAAAATGTTTTGCACAAAGGGAAAAAGTGCCATTAGTGTGGGAAGAAGGGGCACTACGCACGCATGTGCAAAGCTGTTACTAAAAACTTAACTGTAGTTGAAGAGGAGGATCAGTTCCTTAAAAGTAGTCAAGCAGGCAGCTCCCCCCTCTACCGTTTATGCTCATATTGCGGTCGAAAATAGATATTCCCCACTATTGTTCGAACCAGAGACAGATTTAGGAATTGGTCAACCTACTACTTCCCCTGATGTAGCGTAAGCTTCTGAGTCCCATATACCATCAGAGCCCACTCCCTCGCCCACGGCTACACCACTAAGTAACAACTCTGGAATAGATCCAACGGAGACTCGGCCAGTAGAGCTGGGTAGCGGTCATGGTCAGCTTGAATCACTCCTTCAATCTCTTCGGAAGCACTTACTGTCTAAGTTCGAAATTTCTGAGGACGATCAGAAGGAAATAAATGGGAAATGTACCAGCCTTGAGACAAAATTAGGTAATATTTGCAATCGGACGGAGGCGCTGGAAGGGGAGGTTGCCACCCTTTCTAAAGTGACTCAAGCTCATTCGAAAGACAAAGCTGAACTAAAAGCACAGAATAGATCTCTGCAAATGGATATGGAGCGACTGGAGATCCATGCCAGGAGGAATAATCTTAAATTTCTCAAGATACCTGAAGGGGCAGAAAATGGCGATGTTAAGTCTCTGATATGACCTCGAGAGTGAAATACAGAGGGCACATGGGGACCCATTTAGGCAGCACCCTGATAGAAAAGCCCCAAGGAAGATTTTAGTCAACTTCCATACATAAGCAGTAAAGGAGCTGATATTAGGCAGGGCACTCACGGACTCGTTTCTTCAGATAAATTCAACAAAATACCTTATTCATTCAGATGTAGGCAAAGTCACAGCGCAGAGGCAGTGGGAACTGGGGTCACGAATGTCAGACTTAAGGAGCCAGGGTGCGCAGGTTCTGATGAAATTCCCTGCTGCATTGAAGGTGGTGTGAGGAACAAAACTTATAACTTCACCTCTCCTCAAGAAGTCGACTCATTTCTAATTATTATGAAAGAAACTCAATGTTAGAATGATCTCCTTTCCCCTCTCCTAAAGGTTTATGGTCCATGCCCGAGAGGATAGACAGATTAATAGAACCCCCTCACATCCAGTTTCTGTGATATAAAAAAGAAAAAAAACACACACACATAAAATATAAAAAGAAAGGGGCTATGAGGGGGCCAGACCATATAAGGTATAAGATAAATGGGGGAGTAAAAATTGCAAAAAAATTATAAATAATGATTTCTCTTTTACACTAAGGAAGGGTACAGTTTTCTTTTTAGTTTGTTATTTACAGAGGTAGACCCTAAGTTGGAACAGAGGGTTCCCAATAGGCGATAAGATCGCCGAAGGACAAAAGGGGGGGGGTTCATCAAGGGAGGTGGGTGGGTGGGTGCAGGGGGAGTTGGGACTAGAAAAGGGAAAATTCATTCCTCATATACCCATGAAAATAACGATAAGGCGCAACTCCCAAGTGGGAAAAGAATTGAAGCAGTACTTAGTCTTCTCCAGATATCCTCTTAGATGACCAGCACATTTAATAGAATAAAAATTGTAAGCTGGAATGTAAATGGGTTAAGGGACAGCAGAAAACTCTCTAGAGTCTGTGAATTCCTGAATAAATCAGGGGCCCATATTTGCTTGCTTGAGGAAACTCACTTAGAGGCACAAGAGTGCAGGGTAGCATTCAGTAAGCATAGATGGGTCCAGGACCTTCTCTGCTCCAGAGTGGAAACACCAGAGGAGTGGCAATTGTAATCTGTGCCAATGCCGGGATTAAGGTAGAGAGGTTTGAGACTGATCATTCGGGTAGATGGCTGACAGCATCATTAGTAGTGGAAAGCTCACGATTAGCATGCGCAGCCTACTACGGGCCTAATAAAGACTTTCCAGGGGCCTTGCTGTGCTTAAACGCTAGTCTCTCGGCTCTGGCGATACCTATTATCATAGGAAGAGATTTTAACCTGATCTTTGATGAAACTTTGGATCGTACTTCTAGGTCTAAATATATCCCCCCTCGCAAATCACAAATTGAGCTTAAAAATATTATGAAAGACTTCAACCTACTAGATATTTGGAGGGTAAAAAATGGTAATAAAAGTGACTTTTCCTTCTATAGCCGCAGATACTGGCACCACTCTAGAATCGACTTAATTTTATTAGATCAGGTCCTTTTTCCTCCGGTCGATACTATATTAAACATTTCAGCTTTGCTTTCTGACCATTCATTGGGGGAACTAACAATCAAGCTCAAACAGGGGAAACAACGAAGAAGGTGGACTCTGGATAGGTCTATACTCTTAAAAGAGGAGGTAAAAGATGACTTGGAGATGCAGATAGAGGAGTATTTTAGGCAAAACTGTGGTACTACGACTGATCAAGTTGTATGGGAGGCCTTTAAGCTCTTCATGAGAGGATCCCTGAGCACACTAATGATCTGGAGAAATAAAGCTAGAAGAAGGCTGGAAGAAGAATGTCTTTTTAAGATCCAACAAAAAGAGTTCTTCAGGGAGAAAATTTATCAGAATTGCGTCATTGATTATTCGTTCCAAAGCTTTATGTCGAGGCAAATTTTTGAATATTTAATGGCAAAGATAGCCTTGTTTTAAAACAGACTAGTCAGTTCTCCTCAATGGGTATTGGTTAAATAGATACGTGATTGGAATGGTGTCATTATTCACATCCTTTTCTAGTGATGTCTGTAGTCACCTTGAGTATTCGTAGCGTCTCCGTTATCTCTTGGTCGCAGCCTCGAGTTGGTAGTTGAACTACCATTGAGCAGAACTGACTAGTCTGTTTTAAAACAAGGCTATCTTTGCCATTAAATATTCAAAAATTTGCCTCGACATAAAGCTTCGGAACGAATAATCAATGACGCAATTCTGATAAATTTTCGCCCTGAAGTCCTTCGGACGAAAAACACGTTGGCTACATGTGTATGAAGATTTTTTGAATAAAAGCAAGAAAGAAAATCCTATGGCCTACTGATATAATTAATTTGATTATTACTGCTACTGTATACTGTATGGTGTGCTGAACCATTGTGTTTTATTGTAAAAGTGCCTTTGGGCATCATTTTTGGAAGCCTAGGGGTATGTGGCTTCAGGTTTCTGGCACCCACAAATACAACTAGACCACGAAATAGTGGATGTAGTGCAGTCAATTCCTTTGCCCTATACCCCTGTCGTAGTATTGTTAATTCAACAAAAAGAGCAGCAGCTCCAGGAATCCCATTATGGCAACATTTTTAATCCAAATTCCCTACAAACTATGGAAATACTGGATAATACAGGGGATTTGATGATTCCATCTACAGCTTTGGCCCTTAGCTCTTCGCTTACATTGGAAGAGGTTGAGGAAGCTTTAAGGAAAGGCATATCATTAAAAGCCCCAGGCCCTGACGCTGTCCCTTTGGACTTTTTTAAACACAACATTGAGGTATGGGCTCCTGTGTTATTAAATGTGTTTAAGGCTGCTGTTGTTGGACGTATTCCTGTGTCCTGGAAGGAGGCAGTGGTGGTGCCGATTTTTAAGAAGGGCGATAGGTGTGATCCCCGATGCTACCGCCCTATATCCTTAATAGATGCATCATGTAAAATACTGGGAAGGGTTGTTTTGGCCAGACTAGAGACATGGGCAGATTCTGTTGGCCTAATTGTGAATTCCCAGTATGGTTTCAGGAGAGGAAAGGGCACAGTTGAGCAGTGTCTGAATTTGGCACTAATTATTGGCAAGTACATGAAGGCAAGGAAGTCTGCAATATACCTTGCCTTCATGGACTTGTCAAGTGCCTTTGACACTGTTTGCAGAAATAAGCTGTGGCAGATGATGAATGACATGGGCTTTGAGGAACCCCTGGTCACACTACTCCGTAGACTACACGCAGCCACAACCGTGTCCATAAGGTTTGGACCTGGAGGGGAAATGACAAATTCCATTCCATCAACCGAGGGGGTGCGTCAAGGATGCATTTTGGCACCTTTTCTGTTTTTAGTATACACAAACGGATTAGAAAAGTACTTGCTGGACCACTGTTGCGATTTCCCAAAAGTAAATGGTAAGAGCATTCCTATGCTCTCTTATGCAGATGATACTGTTTTAATGACTCTCACAGGAAATAGTATGCAGGTGTGTCTAGACGCTTTTTATACCTTCATGCTGGACCTTGACCTGAAGGTTAATTTTACAAAATCCTTTATAATGGCCTGTGGTCCAAAAGGGTCGAAAATCAGGAAATTTGTAGTGAACAACCTTACCATTGAAAAGGTGGACAATTTTAATTACCTTGGAAATCTGTTTAATAATAAACTAAGTTGGGCCCCATTAATGAAGGCCCGAGCTCAGAGTGCCAGCCGGTCCATAGAGGGCCTCTTCCGTTTTTGCAGTAAGTTGGGCCAAAAACCCGTTGCACACCTCAAAACCCTCTATATATCAAAATGTTTATCTGTGGCCACTTACGGGGCTGGGGTATGGGGGACTGAAAACCCCGCTGTAATACAGGTGATGGAAAATAAATTCCTAAAGCGGGTTTTATCGATCCCATCTGGCTCGTCAAACAGTTTTTGCCACAGCGAAATGGGTATGACCAATGTGACTGATATTGTTCGTCTGTCGCCCCTACTATTGTGGGGAAAAATATGGTTATCCAACGAGCTCCAGCTCACCAAAGAAATTCTTCATGACTGTATGACCCTAGACAATGCAAAGCAGATCCCTTGGTTGTCATATGTCAGCAATATGTTGCACAAGATAGGTCTGGGGCATCTTTATAATGACCCGAAAAAAATTCAGGGAAACATAAAAGCCCAAATAAAAGCAAGTTATTGGAAATTTTTAAACACACCATGCTTGGGTGATGTAACTGTTCATGTCAAGTCTCAGCACCAGTTCTATTTAACTTTTACAACCAATACGCAATGGCGGTTTTATCTTACAAGGTTTAGGCTAGATATCCTTAATTTTTTGTTTGCTTTTCCCAAACAAGGGGGATGGTGTGAGAGGCTGCCCCCTTGTCCTTGCAATAACAGAGTTAACCAAAGCACCATACACCTTGTCCTCTTCTGTTCTCTTTATCAGGAGCCAAGGATTAGATTTATTAAGCCCATCCTGAAGGGGCGGCAGCCATGTACTTATAAAGAAGGTTGCGACTATCTGTTATCGCTATCATCTGTTGAAGTTTGTTGTGCCATGTTAAACTTCATAAGAGTATCACTTCAGATTAGGAAACGCTACGGATAATTTAGCCATAGACCTGTATTCTGCCATGGGAATGTGTATATATGCTGTATGATTTGTAATTAACATTGTGTGTAAAATTACTTGCTAATAGTAGGGGACAAAATGTGGTCCCCACTATCAATTGTTCTTATATCCTGATAAGTGACAAATGGTCATTTAAAAAATAACTTTCAATTACTTTTTTTAAATGTATAACTATAGTGGTTCATTTTAAATTGTGTATCATGCTTTTTAACTTTGTACTTTTATGATTCATTGTATGAATCGAATAAAGATTTTGAACCGAACCGAGCCTTTGGGCATCATTTTTGGAAGCCTAGGGGTATGTGGCTTCAGGTTTCTGGCACCCACAAATACAACTAGACCACGAAATAGTGGATGTAGTGCAGTCAATTCCTTTGCCCTATACCCCTGTCGTAGTATTGTTAATCCAACAAAAAGAGCAGCAGCTCCAGAGGGCTTCCCTAGATCAGCAGAACAACCTGCTATATATACAAAGCGAGCTAGATTCCCTACGGGCAATATCAGGCTAATCTAGATAAAACACTTAAAGATAGATGGGATGCAAGTAAATTGCAAAATTTTTCCTATTTTGGAAAAGTGCGGTCGACTTCTTGCCTGGAAGGCCAGGACAGACAGGATCAGAAATCAGATCGATTCTATCCATGCGCAGTACAGGAGTCATCACCTATGATGATGATCAGATCCCTGAGGAGTCCAAATCATTTATGCAAAATCTCTATAAAGAAGAGAATCGTTTCTCTTCTCAAAGAGCAGAAGATTGGTTAAACCAGCTTCGGTTGCCTCAGCTAGCAGAGATGGATAGAGCATTCTTGTGCTCAAATACAAAAGAGGGCGAAGTCCGAAATCAGATTAAAAACATGATCAAGGGAAAGGCAGCTGGCCCAGATGGGCTCCCGGTAGAGTTATATCTGATAGGGTTAGATAAAGTGGTCTCTGTTCTAACGACCTTGTTTAATAAAATGTACCTTTTGGGTGAGACTACCCCAAAAACATGCAGAAGCCACAGTCATTCTGATCCTGAAACCTAATAAAGCCCCTTTAATAATTGAGTCTTATAGGCCAATCTTGCTGCTGAACTCTGACTATAAGATCTTTGCAGGGGTTTTGGCAGCGAGAATGTCAAGAGTCATCAAAACCATAGTACATCAGGATCAGAGAGGCTTCATCCCGGGCAGGCAGCTAAACAAACTAACTTTTCAAGCAATTGCTGCCATAGATGCTGCAACAGATAAGAAGCTCCCATTGACCCTTGTAGCTATCGATGCCACTAAGGCTTTCAACCAAGTGAATTGGTCGTATTTATGGTTGGCTTTATCCAGCTTCGGATTTCCTGAGAATTTTGTATCATCAATCAGATCTCCTTATTTTAGCCCTCAAGCAAAAATCCTTGTAAATGGACTCCTCACGGATTGGATCACAATATCACGTGGAACCAGGCAAGAGTGCCCCCTGTCCCCCCTTTTATTCAATTTGTATATCGAACCATTTGTCTGCAAGTTAAGGTCGGACACTACGATTAAACCTTTTAAAATCGCAGATCTAGCATTAACATTTGCCCTATATGCAGATGATCTGCTTATGTTCACCTCCAATCCAGACTAAGCTATCCCCAGATTATTCGATCAGGCAGAGTCCTCTGGGGAAATCTCGGCATACAAAATAAATAAAGATAAAACCAAGATTATGCAATGGAACCGGGAGGTGGTGACCCCAGGTGCTAAGTTGCGAATGAGATACCTGGGTATACATCTGGCCCAAAATCTCTCTGAGATACCCAATTTAAATCTAACTAGAGTCTATAAGGACGTTTGCGGTGGTGAGGCCTCCCTTCAAACATCTTTGGGAGGGTGAACCTAATTAAAATGATTATTTTACCAAAAATAACTTTTCTTTTCAACTCAATTCAGCCGTTACCGACCGGTATTAGGTTTTTCAGATGTAAGGAGCCTATATTTTACCGATTCTGTAAATGTACCGAATCGGTAAATTTACAGAATTGGTAAAATGCTGAATCGGTATATTTACCGATTCGGTAAATCCACATGTAGGTGTCACTCCTAAGATTGCCACAGGCCCTTAAGAATCGGTATTTTACCACACAATCCTATTGTGTGGTAAAATACCGATACCCAATACCCTTAGGGCATGTCTGTGTGCCACATGGCACACAAGTCTGGAATTGGGGTGCTAGAGGGTGTCAAAGTGACACCCCCTGCACCCTTGCAGGATTTGGTATTTACCGATTCGGTAAATACCGAATCGGTATTGACCATTGATTCCTATGGGCTTCATGGCCCATAGGAATCAATGGGCAATACCGATTCGGTATTTACCGAATCGGTAAATACCAAATCCTACCGATTCGGTAATTCTGAAATTCGAATTACCTACATCTCCCCCCTTCCTATTTACCAACTCTTAAATACCGAATCGGTAAAATTCGGTATTTAAGAGTCGGTAAATAGGAATTACCTACATCTGGCCCATAATGAGCTATGAGACAAGGAAACTGAGCTCTGTATCTCATATTTTAGCTCATGTTACCTGGATGACTCCATGTAAAGTAACCAAACAAATTCTTGCAATTAGTAATAGCATGTTCCAGTCCTGAGCTTGAATTTTATAGGTCATATTCCATCTGGTTTAGTTGCAACCAGTGCTTGAATTGTGCTGGTGACTTCATGTGGTAGTTAGTGGCACTCATTTTAGGGGGAGGAGGACTTATTTTCATTATCGGGCTTTGACCCGGCACAAGAGAAAGTAAGCAACAAATAGAGGAAGAAAAAGAAATGAAAAATGTGACAAAGGTGGGGTGGCCAGATAGCGCCACGTCACCAGGACACCAACTTTTTTATTCCTGGACTTTGCTTTTACATATCATTATCAGGCGTATTGGTCTAATTGGCTCAATTAAATTGAACCAAGACTACACCTTTCAGAATGCACTAATATGTAAACGTAAAGTACAAATGAAAAAAATAATCTTTTCCTCTGGAGCTTCAATATAACCCCCTTAGGTTCCATAGATATCTAGCAGCCTGTTGTGTTCTTGATTGTTTGTATCTCCCCCTCCCCTCTGGTCACTGTGGTAAAGGGAGCTAGCAGGAATTAAATAGGAACAACTTTAAGAAAGTGACCTGAAGTGATAGGTGCAGTAGCGTCTCCTGGAGGGAGTGGAGCGGGACAGGGGAGGGGCAGGGTGGGAGGTAGTAAACTACGACACACGGTGAACCAAGGTAAGTACATAAATAAATAAATAAATTTAAAAAAAACTACATTGCTCACGCTAAAACGCCAAATGGCGATGCAACGTGCGCAATGTAATTCGTAGCGCTGATTCTGAGAGGAGGTAACATTGTTCAGTGAGGTACCTGTGAAGTGGTTATTAGGACAGAAGAGTCGCTCTGCAGTAGACCACTGTGATCAGAGTCTCCTGCTTTTTGAAGTCTTTCTTGCCTGCACGTTAGTCTACCACAACATCCGTCAAGACAGCAGTGCCTGGCCCTAGTGATAAGCTGACTTGACCATTGTGAGGAGAAGCTACGCGAGCAGCCTGAGGATAAAAAATAACACACTCCAATACCAAGCGGTAGGTTTCCTCCCCCTCATTCCCTCTCCCCAAATATACTTCGGCCCAAAAGAAGTACATCCACTTGGCCACTTTTAGATTATTTATAATTTATTATTGACACTGATGGGCTGGAATATTTTTGTCCTAAAATTGGTATTGCCCCTTGCAAGACATTGCACTGCTTGATGTGTTGATTGCCAACTGTTGGTAGTGCTCCATGGTCCTCAGTAGAATATGTCCCCTGTTGGTGTAGTTGGTGCAAATGCCTTGATTAAATGAGTGGGGCTTAGAATTTTTAGCATATTAAGGAAAAGTGTATGTGGTCATTAAAATTACAGTTAGCACTGGCAACAGGTCTAGTTTTAATGTTGTGATGCTTGATATGCAATGTGCAAACTCAATTTGCCCAATTACCCGTTTGGCTGTGTGGCACTGGGTCCTCTCTGTCGTCGCACTGCTGCTGCATCGAGATTACCAGCTTGGGTTTATTCTAAAATACCATACTAACCTGGGCCCATAAAACATTCATACAATAAGCTGGCAATCATACTCTGGCGATGAGGACTTATTTTTACCTTATAGTGAAATATACCTGTGCACCATTTCTTACCAATTCCTTATCACCTTATTTCTCAATTTCCTCTGGTCAATAGATCAGGTTGTTAGCATAATAGGTAGAAATGACATTTACTTTTAATTCTCTGAATGACCACAGACTCAGGAGAATTTTAGTAACTTTATCTATGCAATAATTTTGGGAGTCAAAGACCAAAACATGTCAAACACCAACTTCTAAAGAGAATGATCAAAGTAAATTGTAAAGACTTAGTGAAATCTCATGACATTGGTACCTGGGATTGGTGGAAAAGAAAATCGGTACAATGACATGCCACACAGATTTAAATTTACCTAGAACGGTGTGAGGACCAACCCCTGGCCAATGAGCTGGAAAAGGGACTCCCAAGTAGTCAGGAGCCAACAGTTCAGGACAGGTTCGGGACAGGACAGGTAACCTCTTCTAAGTGCAACACCAGCGTTGCACCCCTCTCTGGTGCTACTCTCCTCGATTCTTCCCCCTTCAGGATGGCCAGATTCTTCTCTCTCAGCAGTCTCTCCAACTATTCTCTATCTCTCTCTCCGTCTCTCCTTTCTTGATTCTTCTATCAGAATGCTCGAGCAGCGTCTCTGACCTCCGTGGCTTCCGCCGTCTTCTACAGCAAATGAAAGGTCGGTGACAAGTCTGATAATCCAACTGACTGGGCCTACCTTAGTTATAATATTCTCAGTGTATGTACCACCGCCCAATGGTTCAATATTCGTGAATCCCCTACTTGTGATTGGACATTAGGATGGGGAGAGGTCATCACACCATACTAATGTAATGTCAATTTTCTTTGGTTTATTGTTCTATGTTCCCTCCCCTTAATTTCACTTTCCCATGCTTTATTTCCACCCGCATTTCACATTAGGATTTATACATTGTATGCGAATTATGACTTTTCTCCTTCCCTTCTCCGGGTCAAGAGGTGATGTTTCCCGAGCGTATCTTCTGGTAAACTGTACTTGGCAGAGTTTCAATGTCACAGCTCGAAGTTTGACAGTGTCCAACGCGCTTGTGCACAACCCGGCAAGATGGAGATTTCAGTCACCCTCGAAGGCCCAAATACGAACTAATAATAAAGTCAAAGAAAAACATGTTAGAATATGAAAATAAATGAATGCACTGTATACCACTTACTCCTAATGTAATCCCTTTAATTTATTTTAGCTATTGCATTAGCAGTTTAGTAAGACATACAATGTTTAGTTTAAGCATAGCATGTGCATTAACATGTCAGATTCAAGCGGCCATCTTAAAGACTACTGCACAGTTGCAAAGATTTCCCACCAAAGCTAAAGACGTCATACTACGTAAATGCAGTAGACGCATGCGCAGAAGATTCCCACGTTTTCTGGCAGCCATTTTAAGTCACTTGGATTTCTGGTTAGTTAAGCACATTTAAAAGCTTCACCCAGATGAAGTAAATGTAATGTAGTGTAATTATTAGTTTTCCACTAACATGTTGGTTACATTTCTACATGTTATTCAAGAGCGTTGAATCTGAGCACGTTTCTTTACATACAAAACCTTGCTCCATTAATCCCCTCTTTAATGGCATTCTATACCATCACTAATTACCAAACCAGATGCCAACTTTAGCAATTTCCTATCTCTACTTCTTCTATGACTTTGGAATTTCCCTTTCCCTTTTGAAAACCCTTCATTCTTTTGTAAATATCTCCTTTTATTTCTTCCAGCTGAATTTCATCATATTTTCTTTTCCTTCCCTTTTCAGTCACTCCATACCATTTTCTTTTTTTGCAGCATTTGTGCCAAACCGTTATTGTTAAGACTAATAGTGTTATTCATATTATTGGCATCAGTTCTTGACCTGTAATACTTCTTTCTACATTAGAAAAACATCTACCTATACAAGAAATACTATTTGGCAGTTTCTTCCATACACTGTCAACTTCCAGTCGTTTTAAGTCTTCTTCCAAATTTGTGATATTTTTAACATACCTCCCAATTTCAACACTTTTATCAGGTATGTAAGTGCAACAATGTTGCGCCTTCAATATTTTACATACACCGCCCTCTTTTGCCAATAAGATATTAAGAGCAAGTCGATTTTGTAAAACCATAGATCTTTCCGCAACCAATTCGGTATTGATCAATAAAACTCCTCCAGCAGCGGTAAAAGCAGAATTTGCGCCGAAACAGGTACGGAACGGATATGGTGTGTACCCCCCATGATTGCAGGGGTACGCACCATGTATGCTAGGTGTACGCACCTTACCCCATGTACAATGGGTACACCCATCGTACATGGGGTACGGTACATACACCCCATTCCCCTGCGATCATGGGGGGTACGGACCGTACGGTGTGTATGTGTTTGTGTGCTTTTCCGTACGACTCGCCCTTACCTGACGTGGACCGTACGAATCGCGTCCTCATACCCCGGTCCGGATTGTACTCGTCGGGCATACGGCATGTGTACAAGTCGTACGGCATGTGTACGTGTCGTACGGTTCACGGTTTCAGCCTTGCAGTACGTACGGATCGCGACGATTCGGACGGATTCACGGAATACGGATCGTACTACGCGACTCAGACGGACGGGTACGATTCGCATGGAGAGGGCTTCGGATACAAATCGTACAGACGTTTTTTTTCCCGAATCGGAATCGACCCCAGAGTGTACTAACAAATTGGCAAAAACATTTAAATCTGTATCATTTTTATTATGTAAATCGGTCTCATCTGGTGCTTCTAATTCTACTCTGTCTTGCTTAATTTTAGCTACCTTTCCATGTGTATTAGTATCATTCTGTTTGTTTGCAGTAATTAGATAGGGAACAGCTATTGACAGTGGTAACCATACAATAAGTACTAAAAATATGCTAAATATACATATACTACAGCATTTTTCCACACAGTTTTGTTTCAGTTTTCCTGCAGCTCTCTTGTCCGCCTTTTTTAGGCTAAGAAGATTTCTCCCCTCTTTGAAAATTTTGTACAGAATACAACCAGGTGAATTATTCTCTTCAAGTTGATCTCACGTCTTCGTCAATTCGATCAGCATTTAATTCTTCATCACTATCTCCACTTATTTCCAGATTCTCGAAATCGTCAAGAATCACAAATGTCCATTCAGGACCGTAGAATTTATTGTTTAGTCTCTTCAATCGTGGACTTCTCCTTCTTGGTTTTTCATTCGACGGTTCAGATTGACTGGTCACTTCATTAACTTGGTCGGGTTCTTCACTTATGGTCATAAGGCGATATTTCAGTCTCTTGATAATACTAGGCCAAGTATCACCTTTCCTGAGTCTTTTAGCTTGCACTGTTTTCAGTTTCTTCAAGTGCTCTTTTGTTTTTGTTGATTTGTGGCGCGACTTGATTATTTTCATTTTCTGAATTCCTCTCTATTCGACCTTGTCTAGGGCTTATCACCTTAGCCGATTGGTTGGATGCATTCTTCTGCTCTATTATGACCCTGATCAGGAGTTTGTTTGATTTGATTTTGTTCTCTTTCTTCTTCCTGAACTTGTTTTTCTTTACCTAGCTAGTCCTGCTCAGGTCTTATAATTTCTTGATTTTCTTCTGCCTGGGCATTTCCTCTAATGCCTATCTGTCCCTCCTCAGACTCACAGGTGCTGCTTTCATTTTCTTCTGTCTGAGTATATTGCTCTTTCCTTATCTGATCCTCCTCAGATTAGGTATTAGTTTTATTTTCTCTAATCTGATTGCGTTCTTTTATTCCTGTCTCGTCCTCACTCCTCATTCTGTCTTTCTAAGCGATATTGACTTCTTGTTCTCACAATAATTTCAGGTAAGGCCACTACAGGGATCCAATTATCCTGACTAGTGCTAGGTTGTTCTTGATCAGCTACTTCAGGATCTATTGCCTGTGATCCTTCCACTATACAACCATCAGCCCTTTCAACTGCTTGAGCTTGTTGTGAGTCTGCTTCGTCAGGTGCTGTCACTCTCTTCGTATGGCTTGCATGAATCCAATTAGGCAATCCTGCACATTTTACAGCTGTTGTTGTAACTAATATAACCTGATGTGACTTTTCCCACCTTGGTGCTAATCTCGATTCTCAAGTGTGATTTTTCACTGCTACCCAGTCACCGGGATTCAGTTCATGCTTTTGGTTCGGCTGCCTGGCAACAGCGTCTTCCCTAACCTGGTGAGAGATAGAACGCACTTGGTCAGCCAACTCTTTGCAATACTCCAATACCAAATCACATGATATATTAAACAGCTTGTGTCCTGATATACATGCTTGCCTCATTGCCCTTCCCAAGAGAATTTCATGGGGACTCAAGCCTGTATTTTTGTCTGGAATGCTTCTGAGTCCCATCAGGACAAGAGGTAAAGCATCAGGCCACCCCAGTGAGGTGGATGCACACACCTTTTCCAGTCTTGACTTGATTGTGCCATTCAAATATTCTACCACTCCAAATGCCTCTGCACATTGCAGTTTCTGTTCAATCTTAAATGCTTCACAAACTACTCTAATTATTTCATTATTAAAATGAGACCCTCTATCTGATTCAATAGTTACTGGAAAACTGAATCGTGGAATGAGTTCCCTCAGTAAGAGTTTTGCCACTGTCAAGCTGTCATTTCTTCTGGTCAGGTATGCCTCCACCCACTTTGAAAACAAACAAACAATGACAAGTACATATTTCAATCCTCGACAGGCAGGTAACTGGATAAAATCAATCTGAAGTCTTATAAATGGACCCTCCGCTTTTCCAATTTTTCCTGTGCAGACTACAGTTTTCCTGCCTGGGTTCATTTGTTGACAAGTTAAGCATCTCTGGCAAAGAATCTCTGCGACATTCCTGAACCTCGCATTAAACCAATGTTGTCGAAAAAGTCTAATCATAGCATCTCTGCCTATGTGTGTGCCTCCATGATACATTCTAGCCATGGGTGCAAACATACAGTCAGGTAACACAGGTCTCCTTTATAGGTAAATCCACACACCATCATCAGCCCTTCTCTGACAACCTATTTTCTCCCACTCTTCCTTTTCTTCAGATCGGCTTCATCTTATAATTCTATTTTTTATTTAACACAATGTTGGGCAACGTGGTCAGCCTAACGATTACCAGCTGTCACCTTGTCATTTACTGACTGGTGAGCAACACACTTGACCACAGCCCCTTCTTTTGGCAACTGAATTCCATCAAATAATTCTTTTACAAAATTTCCATTTTTAATAGGGTTTTCTGAAGAAGTCATGAAATCCCTTTGCATCCAGAGCTGGTCAAAGTCATGCACAACCCCGCAACCATACTGACTGTCACTGTATATGGTCACTTTCCAATTTTTCCCAATTTTGCAAGCTTTAATTAAAGCTATCATTTTGGCTATTTGTGCAGACTTGACTCCTGTTAAATAGGATGCTTCGACTATACCAGCCAATGTACACACAGCATAAGCAGCACTCAATCCTCCTGCCTCATGTCGCTATCAAGAGCCATCTACAAACAGTTCATGTTCTGGATTCTTTAAGGGTTCTTCTTGTATGTCTGGATGAGGCTTGGTACTTAGTTCAGTACAATCGAGGCATTCATCATCGAATTCATCTTTTACCTCTTCAAAATATGGATCTGGCAACAGAGTTGATGGATTTAAGGCAGTACATCTGGCTATCGTTACATTCTCAGCTCCTAGTATGACTCGCTCGTATTTAGTCTGTAGACTAGGGGTAAAGTACTGAGTTTCAGTTCTTATCAACAGAATTACGACTGAATGTGGAACATACACTTTTACAGGATGTCCCATTACAATGGATTCACTTTGTTCCAAACTCATACACGTTGCGGCTACAGCTTTTAGACACCCTGGCAATGCAGATGTCAGGGGATCCAATGTAGCAGAAAAATATGCCACCGGACATCGCATTAGGCCATGTCTCTCTGTTAGGACAGAGAGAGCACAATTATCTCTCTCATCACAGAATAATGTAAACTCCTTTGAATAATCTGGCATACCTAGAGCAGGTGCTTCACAGAGACAGTTTTGTAATTTTACAAAAGCTGTTATGCTTTCATCATCCCACTCTATTGGATAATTTGCTCGTTTCATGGTCATTTGTATCAAATGTTTGGCTAATACTGCAAATCCCACAATCCACAGGCTACAATAACCTATGACTCCAAGAAACATCCATATTTCTTTCTGGATCTGTGGCAACTGCATATGTCTTATTATTTTTTATTCTTTCCGAAGTCACTCTTCTGACTCCTCTTTCTATTTGGTGTCCCAAATATTTAACTGAAGTTGTGCAAAATTGTAATTTCTCTGGCGACACTTTATGTCCACCTTCAGCCAGATGATTTAGCAATGCAATGGAATCAGTAACGCAATCACTTTGAGTTTTTGACGCGACTAATAAGTCAGAAATGTATTGCACCAAAATTGATTGTCTGGGCAACACCAGGGATTCAAGACACTTTTTCAGAATCTGATTAAAAATCGAAGGACTTTAAGTGTACCCTTGTGGAACACGATTCCAAACATAAACATGCTCATCAAATTTGAAAGAAAATAAAAATTGGCTATCAGGGTGCAATGGAATGGAAAAAAGGCATTGCATGAATAAATTACAGTGAACCATCCTGCATTCCATGGTATCTGATATAAGATTACTGCTGGATTTGGCACTGTCAGACAACATGGTACGACAATTTTTTAAATTTTCTTCAAATCTTGGACCACCCAATATTTTATTTTCTATTCCAATTATAGGTGAGTTACAAGGACTACTCATTATTTCTTTTAATAAGCCTTGCTTGACCAATCGTTTAATCTCTGCTGCAAAACCAGCTTTAATTTCTGGGCTCATTTTGTATTGTGTTGTATTTGTATAAACTGCACCTTCTTTTACAGTCACTTTTACTGGGTCTACATTTGCCATTAATCCTACTTCTTTCCAGTGAAATCCCACATATCAGGATTTCCTGTTGATTGTACCTCGTCTGGTAATTCATTTGGTGTCATCATGGAAAACATGTCATTCATTTTGGTTCCCTGTTTAGCTAACATGATTTTATATATTCCGTTTTCATCAGGAGTTCGAATTGCAACACCATTCAGTGTGCCATATATTGTGCAGATCATTTTGCACAATAAATCTCTTCCTAGTAAGTTTACGGGACTCGAGTCACACACAACAAACTTGTGCATTTCTCTAAAAGTTGCCAATACATACCTCCATTGGTTCAGTAATTTGGGTTCTAATTTGTTTATTAGAAACGCCCACTACTTGGATCGCTTCTCCCGAGAGGGGTAGGTTTGGAATGTCTGCTGTTCTCACACTAGTATCCAATAAGAAGGTGATGTCATTTCAGTCAACCTTGCCATCTATATATGGACCTGACTGATCTACCAGCAAGGATGCGCCAAGTACGCATTCCTTTTCCTCCCCTCTCAGGCACCGTCATTGCAGTTCTGCCTCAAAAAATGAATCCTGCAAAAGAAACTGTGGCGTTATAGAATTTTTCTTACCACTTCTCTCCCGGAATCTGGTGTCCACACAAAATCTGGCATAGGGGCAGGTGGCAATTGACTCTGTACAACCTGCTGCTGTTGCCTCATTAACATCTCATTCTGCGTCTGTGGATTTAAATTTTGATTTTGGACAATATTATTCTGAATAAGCTTACACTGGTTTTTCCAATGCCCCAATTTTCTGCACCCGTAACAAGGAAACTTTTTCTTAGCCTCTTCTTTGTTCATTCGCCGTCTTGGTTTGCCCCCACTATTTTCACCTTTACCATGCCCCTTTCCTAAATTTTCTGCCTGGCTTTGCTGAAGTTCTTGCTGCTCTGCAAATTTAACTTGGGCCCACATTACTTTATCTTCTAAATCTTTTCGTCTATTTTCGATCTCATCCCCACAGTACTTTGCATACTTAAGGATTTCATCTATGGGCTTCGCTTGCCAACATAACATGTGCTGTTTAACCATTTGTGATATGTCTATCCTTAACCCAGACGCAAAGCAATATACAAATTGTGTCATGTCCTTGTTTTCAATGTTTTCCAACCCACTGTACTGCTTGAACACCTGTAAAAGCCGTTCACAATAGGCATGTACTGACTCATCCTTTTCTTGAGTCGTTCTGTCTATTTTTATCCAATCAGTTTCTTTTGGGGGAATTTTCCCTTTCAGATAAGTAATTACTTGATGATATTTTTACATTGCATCATCTGCCGGGGCTCCTGTTTTTGCATCTCTTGGGTACTCATCGGTAGGCCAATCTACTGCAATTTTACACTCCTTCAGCAAATCTTTCAAGACTTTCACAAACCTTTCGACTTGCCTGTTCTATCCTACTGGTTTTTCTCTAAGCTTTGGAAAATCATTTGTAAATGATCAAATATCTTGTCGGGTCCAAAGAACATGTACATAACCTCCTCCCAGTACTTCTCTCTTTGGGCACAATGTTTCAACCTTTTCTGCTTCTTTCATTAAATACTCAGATGTCACTCGATTTGCCTGTGCTTCTTCCTTTTTCTTTGTCCACCTAACTTTCCATCTATCCAAATCTCCCCATTTCTGCAACATTGTCAACAATTCTTTTAACTGTAATTTTCTTCCTGACACATTTATATTTTCTAAATCTTTGTCAGAAAATTCTGCTCTATATGGTTTCTGTAATACTTTTGATTTTACTATATCAATACCATTTCTGAAGCCAAATTCATTCGTTTTTTATGAAATATTTTCGTATTTCGGGTAATACTTCTGCATAAGAACAACAACTCTTCTTCACTCAAATTATTTAATCTTTCTATCTCTACATTTCCAGCTATCATTTCTTCCAATTCTACTTGCAATTTAAATATATCTAATACTTTTGGTTGTGTTTTTGGCTTTTCTGTTTCTCGTGTCCACCTTTCTATTTCTTCTGGGTTACTACTAGGGGGGTGAGTCAAAGTCCGTTCCGCTCGCGGAAATTGCGATAATTTGACATTTCGCGTTCCGTGGAGAGCGCGAAAATGCCCAAGTTTCCGCGATCCGCAGCGTACCCCAAATTTTTTTATGCTTACGCTTTAAAAATAAGTTCTCGCGTGTGTGCGATCGCCTTACCTGGATCACCGCGCTCGCCGACAAGTTTTCCCGATCCCGTTGCGTGCTGCACGAGATGTTGGTAGCCGTTTGTGATATCTTGCGAGAGTTTGCACCCGCGATCTCGTCATTCATCTCACGATCATGCACCGCAAGAGTATGAGATCTAGAACACGTCATTCTCCACCGCAAGCGAGAGCATGAGGACGCGAACACGTCATCTCGAATGCGACAAGGAGCGAGAGAACGCAAACACGTCATTTTGGATGCGCCATCTACATCCAGCGGAAGTAAGGTGAAGCTTGAGAACCCGAACATGTAAAAATTTCAATCTGGAGAAGAATATCATCTCTAGCAGCATAAAACCTGCTGCAAAACGATGATTTGGATGAAAAAAACTCCTCAGATTGACATTTACCTGTCTTTTTTTGTGCAAGGAGTCCTTTTTTAAAATGGGGGGAGAGGGAGGAAGTGCCACAGAATCTCCAATTTCCCATTCCTGTCCAGCAGGCTCCTCCCAGTGCTTTGCCCATCTCCTGCTCATTCTGCCTTTGGATTTTGAGCTGGAAAGATCACTTTTTTTGTCTGCTGCATCATTATCATTGGATTTGAGGATTTTCTAATTGGATATTTTACAAGTAAGTGGTTGTTGTGTCTGTTTGATTGGGGGCATTGCAGTTGTTGCAACTACAATTTAATTGTGGTACATATCATTCCTTTTTTAAAAATTGTTGTGGGTAGTAGTAGTCAGTAGGCCCAGAGCTAGTCATGGGAGGGTGCATGATGAAGTAACTGTTCCTTTGGTGTTTTTTTAATGTATTTCATTTTCAAGCACCATTTAGGGCATGGATGGCATTGGATTGAGTTGGGAAATTTATTTTTTTGGGGTGGGCTTTCTGTTGTTGGGCCTGGCCATGTGGCTGGTGGCCATTTAGAAGCCTAGGCCTGCAAGCTTGTATGGCCTTGTCTATCAACAGGCTTGCTTTCATCCAGTAGGTTCAGAGAAGGTAGCTGCAGCTGCATTAAACTAGTGTTTCTGTGTGGTCTGTTGAATTTAGACATCATCTAGGGCATGGATGGCATTGGATTGAGTAGGAAAATGTGTTTTTTTTGGGGTGGGCTTTCTGTTGTTGGGCCTGGCAATGTGGCTGGTGGCCATTTTGAAGCCTAGGCCTGCAAGCTTGTCTGACCTTGTCTGTCAACAGGCCTACTTTCATCCAGTAGGCTCAGAGCAGGTAGCCACAGCTGCATTAAACAAGTGTTTCTGTGTGGTATGTTCAATAATCAACTGTGGTTTTTGCATTTGTCACCAAGAGTGGGATGGGTATGCTCAGACGTGAGTCCCATGCTCTCTACACCACTGGAGTCAAGCTATCCTGGCTGAAGACGGCTTATAGCCAGAAACCGGTCCTACAAATGCTTGATTCTGGTCCAGGAAAGACATGGCTTGGCAGTTTGGGCTGGACTGTTCCCATGAGGCACAGGGTGAAGGCTGATTTGCATATGGCCATGTCTGAACTAGGGTGGTGTGGTGTGCAAAAAAACAATAGATTTAGGCCCAGATCTCTGTACTGGGGTGAATGTATGACATTGTTCTGCATTCTGTCCATCAACTGTGGTTTTTGCATTTGTCACCCCGAGTGGGATGGGTATGCTCAGACGTGAGTCCCATGCTCTCCACACCACTGGAGTCAAGCTATCCTGGCTGAAGACGGCTGATAGCCAGAAACCGGTCCTAGGATGCTTGATTCCGGTCCAGGAAAGACATGGCTTGGCAGTTCGGGCTGGACTGTTCCCATGAAGCACAGGGTGAAGGCTGATTTGCATATGCCCATGTCTGAACTGGGGTGGTGTAGAGTGAAAAAAACAATGGATTTAGGCCCAGATGTCGGTACTGGGGTGAATGTATGACATTGTTCTGCATTCTGTCCATCAACTGTGGTTTTTGCGTATGTTGAATTTAGACATCATTTAGGGCATGGATGGCATTGGATTGAGTTGGGAAATTAGTTTTTTAGGGGTGGGCTTTCTGTTGTTGGGCCTGGCCATGTGGCTGGTGGCCATTTTGAAGCCTAGGCCTGCAAGCTTGCCTGGCCTTCTCTGCCAACAGACCTGCTTTCATCCAGTAGGCTCAGAGCAGGTAGGCACAGCTGCATTAAACAAGTGTTTCTGTGTGGTCTGTTGAATTTAGACATCATTTAGGGCATGGATGGCATTGGATTGAGTTGGGAAATGAGTTTTTTTGGGGTGGGCTTTCTGTTGTTGGGCCTTGCCAGGTGGCTTGTGGCCATTTTGAAGCCTACGCCTGCAAGCTTGTCTGCCAACAGTTCTGCTTTCATCCAGTTGGCTCAGAGCAGGTAGCCACAGCTGCATTAGAAAAGTGTTTCTGTGTGGTATGTTGAATTTAAACATCATTTAGGGCATGGATGGCATTGGATTGAGTTGGGAAATGTGTTTTCTTGAGGTGGGCTTATTGTTGTTGGGCCTGGCCATGTGGCTGGTGGTCATTTTGAATCCTAGGCCTGCAAGCTTGTCTGGCCTTGTCTGCCAACAGGCCTGTTTTTATCCGGTAGGCTTTGAGCAGGTAGCTACAGCTGCATTAAACAAGTGTTTCTGTGTGGTCTGTTGAACTTAGACATCATTTAGGGCATGGATGGCATTGGATTGAGTTGGGAAATATGTTTTTTTGGGGTGGGCTTTTTGATGTTATGTGTCTTAAAGACATGCCTTTGTTGTGTGTGTCTGGTGTGTGCTGGTGTGCAATGCATGCACCCTGGAGACCTTTTTTGGGCCTGTGTATTTTTGTGTTTGCATCTTATTGCATTACAAAGGCAGAGTAGTGTGCTTTAGCAGGAATCCTTTGCCTTGCTTTTAAGGCCTTTTGTTAGCTCCTGGTGTTTCCCAGGCCGCCTGCTTGTTGCTTGTGGTTTGTGAATGTCTATGTGGCTGGTGGCTTTTTTTAGTGGTGGGAGTTATTAGTGTCCTGCTTTTGTGATATAAAAGTCTGCATGGTTTTCCTATTGGCTTACTGTTTCCATCCATCCATTCCCTTTGCCAACAGCAGCTCCATGAATGATGTGATGCTCAAATAATTTAATGGCAAATAGGGTCCACCCCACTTCCATTACATTTTTATTTTGGTGATTCTTATTCTCTTTCCTATCCTTCCTGAGAGTGTAGTGTGTACACAGTAGTATAACATAGCCCTTGTTGACAAAGTCTCAGAAATGGCTAAACTATATCTTTTGTTTGCTTGTTTGTACTAGTACAGTAGTAACTGAACCACAACAACAAATGCAACATTTCACTGATGTTCTTCTCCTGGCTTATTTGCTTTTAGGTGCACAAAAAGCGAGAGGAGGAGGTGTCATCATCATCACCCGTTGTACTTCCAGCAAGACAGAAGTCCTGCTGTGCATCAGGTCCACGTGTGACCACAACTTGTGCACCTGCGTCCTGCCTGACATCTGAAGAAGATGGTCCCAAAGAAAGGTACCAGGTCCAGTACCAAGAAAGTTGCCGGTGAGAAGAAGGAACAGAAAAAGGAAGTGCCATGAACCACGACTGGTGTGCCGGCCAATGTTTTTTTTGGGACCCAAAAAATTACGCCTGCAGCAGCGTTGTCTGGAAACCAAGCTGGTAGCACCACCTCTGCACCAGCGGTCCAACCCCACCAACCTGGGCCCAAGCCCTTGAGTGTTGCAGAGGTAGCCAGTCTACTAACGAGCAGCGATTTGAAATGTCATGATCGCAAAGTAGTACACAAACAATGCAGGCGGAAACTCAGCAGATAAGTGTGCATAAGCTACCGCAACAACAACAGTAGCAGCCGCAAGAATAGCAGCAGCCGCAAGAGCAGCAGCAGCCGCAAGAACAGCAGCAGCCGCAAGAACAGCAGCAGCCGCAAGAACAGCCGCAGCCGCAAGAACAGCCGCAGCAACAAGAACAGCAGCAGCCGCAAGAACAGCAGCAGCCGCAAGAACAGCCCACAATAGTAGTTGTTGCTCCTAAAGTAGGGGCATTTCAGGAAATCGAGCTTCCTGCAGACAAAGAAAAGCAAACCACTGTTTTGGAAGATCTATTGTCTTCCAGACTACCAGCAAGGAAAAGGAGGCTTAGTTCATCATCTTCTTCTTCAAGCCCCGCTTCTGATGATCGTGATACCACTTGGCAGCCACCAGATCAGTCTGAGAGTGATGCACGCCACAAGACAATGGTTCTGAAAAGGAAGGTTCCAGAAAAACGTAGAGTTATGGAGGTAGATGTACAAGAGGGGGATGATGTTGATGAAGACGAGCCAGTCATCACGCACATCACTCCCACCCCAAAGGGGATGGAGACCAACATTATCACCCTATCCAGAAAGGCTGCTGCTGAGCGGGATGTAGCATGGATACCACCAACACAGGTTACACCACCATGACCTCCAGCTGCCATATTTTCAAAGGCCCGGCAGGGACATACATCCAGCTCAATGATCTCAGTAGGTAGTGGTAGTAAAAGTCGCAGTGTAGCTGCACAGAGTCATATTCCAAGCACACCCTCCAGTTCATCTGGTATTGAAAGTGGCACATCCAGCAGTGCCAGAAAGTTCTCCTCCCCAGTTTGGGACTTCTTTTCTGTAAGCACCAAGGAGGAGAACGTTGCTATATGCTCAATTTGTCGACAAGGTGTTCGGCGGGGTAAGCTTGGTACAAACTATGGTACCGGAGGCCAAGCAAGTCATCTCAGAATACACCACACTATTGTGTGGGAGAATCACCTACTTCATAAAACAAAGTAAAAAAAACTCAACCCATTGAAGTTGGGCATGAAGAATCAGGAGACGATATTATTGCGGTGGAAGCTGAAGAAGAGGGAGGCATTTCTAGCCCTGTCCCCAGTAGTATAGTGGTACCACCCACATCCTCCTCAGCAATATCTCAGTGGCACCGCAGTAAGAGCCAATACCAGAGTCAGGCTGGGACACAAAGGCGACCGAGTACTGCAATGAGACAAAGTGCGTCGTTGAGCCTAAGTGGGTTAATGAAAATAACAACACCACAAAGGAAAGTAATCCAGCCTACCATTGAGAGCATGCTTAGGTTGGAGGGGCAGTTCCAATGCAACCACCCAACGGCACGGTTGTACAATGCGAAGCTAGCTAAAATGTTAGCGCTGGACATTCTCCCTTTTTCATTTGTGGAAGGGGTGGGTTTCCTTGAATTTGTGTCAGCCATCTGCCCTAAATGGAAGGTTCCCAGCCGGTCCTATTTCGCAAGAATTGCTGTTCCGGCACTACATCATGATGTGCTGGAATTGGTTGGACAAGCTTTGCAGTAGAGTGCTGTTCACAATCTCCACCTGACAACAGACATGTGGACCAGTTGCCAAGCCACAGATTACATGTGGATCACTGCACACTGGGTCTCTTTTGTGGGTGTTAGAGATAATGTATCTGAAGGAGGTGCTGTTGAACCAGCTGAGATTTTTAAAGCTACTCTGAAACATGCAACTGTAGCCATGTTCGCCATGGATAAATCTCATACTGCTGTAAACATTTTGGAAGAGTTTCGCTGCAAGGTTTTTGAATGGCTGCACCCAAGAGGGCTTAGTATTCCTTTTGTTGCCACAGATAATGGCAGTAATGTACTTAAGGCCATGGACCTTGGTTCCTATTTCCAGGTTTCGTGTTTGGCGCACTGCATAAACATTATAGTTCAAGACTTTCTGAAAAAAGAACCCGTAGTCAGCAACTTACTGACCACCTGCCGAAGAATATTCACTCATTTCACCCATTCTATTAAAGATCTGAAGCAGCTGAGGATCATTCAACGTGACTATAACATGCCAGTCAAAGCCTCATCCAGGAGGTGGCAACACGTTGGAGCTCATCACATGCTTGATCGTCTGTTTGAGCAGTACAATCCACTCAATGAATATGTCATGCATAGACTGGATGCTTCAGATAAACCAACGATGCCTAGTTAAATGCCTGACTGACATGCTACGTCCTTTTGAGGTCTTCACGCGTGAAGTCAGCAAGGAAGACAGTATAATGGGCCAAGCTATGCCATTATTGCAAATGCTAGAGCATCAGCTGAAGAAGGTGTCTGAATAATACAACGTGTAGAGGAAAAAAAAGAAGCCTATGACTTGGTGGAGAGCTTAGCCCGTTGCTTAGCTGAAAATACAAGGGTGCAAAATAAGATTTTGTCACAAGAACATTACATTTCTGCCACAATTCTGGATCAGGCACTGTTGACATTAATTCCTTTTTCAGAGATAGATGTTGTCCGCTACAAAACTTGGATAGCTGAGGCAGTGAGTATGTTGGAAAATGAACGGCTGCTAATTAAAACCCCGCTAGATTAACCCACAAGAAGTACTGCAGCAGGGCATCCGGCATCAAGCGCAACTTCGGGGGCTGAGGGCAGTGCGTTTGGCTCAGAACACTCACCATCACTATTGACAACAGCAGCAATACCTGGATCATTAGACCCAGTAGAATCGTTACACGATTGGTATTTACAGTTAGGTATTGGTAAGCACTGTGCTGATGCACAGAGAAAAGAGCCCAAAAAAAAGTTAGCAGCAGCACCCCTGAACATTGAGCGGATGGTCCAGGCCTATCCGGATGACCCAAAAGAGGTGTACATTGATCAAAACCCATTGTAAATGTGCTGGACTTGTAAAGCGCACAGCTGCCCGTAAGCGTCCCGGCGCTTGCTTAGGGAACCCGTCCTGGTATTCCCCTGTGAGAAACCATGGCAGGGTGTCCACAAGGTGAAAGCCAGGCATCCCGCCGCGAGGGGCCGTAGTGGAGATTAAGCAAGCTATTGCCCAGAGTCGCAGAGTGTGACCCCGTGAGTTGAGTAGGCACCAGAGCGAGAATTGTCGAGTCCGTGGAATTTTGAGCCCGAGACCCGCCGAGGCGGGGAATCAAACCCTGGTCCACAGTCGATCTCAGCTTCCGGGTCTGCCACCTCTAACCACTGAGCCACGCTTCTCCACTGCAGTATTGGTATAGGAAAAGGACCAAATGGCCACTGCTCAGCAGGCTGGCGATAAGTTATCTGGCTAGCTCTGTCGCAAGTGTCTCTTCCAAACGTGTTTTCAGTGCTACTGGTTCCATTGTAACAGTGAGAAGGACCAGTCTCTTGCCCAAAAACATGGAGAGGTTAACAATGATCAAAATGAATCAGCACTTCATACCACCGAATTACACAAAACATGAATCAAAGGAGGAAGCTGAGGACAGCGGCTCAGGTGACGGAAGTAGTGTGTTACATGATTACCTACTACTGGTTGAACCTCCAGAGTTTGAGGACGAGCTATACTTCCCTGACAGTTAGGCTTGCACTTACTGTCTTCCTCCCTTATTTTCCTTTATTTGTGTGTCTGTCTTTCCGGTTACAAACTTTGAATCACAACAAATCCATTGCCACCATCTTCTACTCTTCTTATTTCAATATAAGAGTTTTAGCTGTCTGCATTTCACAGTACAGTACTCTGAATCCAGCTCCTCAGCTCCATCCTCCTGAATCTCCCTAAATCCATTGCCCTCAAGACAGATGATGATTGGATGATGCAAAATAGAAGAAAAAATAAAATCTTTCCTAGTCCCGCCAAAAGAAGTGGAGCATGATGACTACTATAGCTATCCTCCTTTCTGAGCCGAGAGAGACTGCGCATTACCTGAAAATGAGATGGAACAGGTAATGAATGATGCCATGCATTGGACACAGAGTGAGTGATTTTGTTGTTGTTTGTTGTGCATTAAGTTATTTCATTGTGCACAAATCATAATTTTACACACTAACGTAACTCAAGGCAATTTTCCCCTTCCTTGCAACTATTTTTAATAAGAAATGTGCACTTCTACTGCAGCTTGATACATTGCTTTTGATTGATTACAGGAAAGGGACGCAATCTGTACACTGCACACTGCGTATGACAACAGCACCGTCCATGATGATGATGGTGAAAAAGACAGGCCGTTAACTTAAGATGAGAAAGAACAGGTAATGAAAATGAATGGCATGCATTGGATACCTGACTCTGAGTGATTGGTGTTTGTGTTTTTGTTGTTTGTTGTGCATGAAGTGAATTCAAAGTGTACTAGTAGTCTTACTGTACACACTAAAGAGTGACTCAATTCAATAATATTTCTACTCTTGTTGTGTAATAACAAAATTGTACTTCTACTGAAGGCCGATCTTCACAGTCAGTCAGTACAAGTATCGGAGATGATGGATGGAATAATAACAAGTCAGGAGGACGTTTCATGAGTGGCATAAAATGTAAACAAGTCAACAACAACCACAGCAGACCTAAATGTCTTTGGAGAAGTGGAGTCGAGTGTAGCGGTGGGATGACTGCGGTGCATTGATTTAGTCACTTAAATTGTAAAATGCTATGTTGCTGGATATGTGCTTTGTCCAACTCTTTAAAAAAATGCACTATAAACGGAGGATGTGCTAAGCAACGTGCTGTCACTGTGGGCCTGCTCTGTCCTGTTGTTGTTGAAGGTCAATGCTGGAAACAGACAAGAGTAGAGTTGATGCATACATGCCGCCTCAGAAGGTGTTCTTGTTGCACTACACCATAACTTGTGCATTTTTTTCAACTTTGTTTCTCAATATCTCTTTTGTTTTTCCATCTACAATTACAGGCCGGGCCTTGCCCAATACTTGGGAAAACATTACAATGCACACTTACCTTACCTATAAATCTACATTTGCCAGGCAGGCAGTGGCGACTGGTGACACTCAAGATTGATGGACGAGAGGACCAAGAGGAATGCCGAGATGCAAATCCACATTTTCGACCAGGATAACACAGTAACAGTATAAAGTTTCATCATCTTTTAAATATTTTGATTAATTTTTTTGTCTAGAATCTTTACAACAGTGTGTTCTTGATGTTGTTATTATTATCATTAGGTTTACTCTCTGTTTATGATTCATCCCTACCAATATTTAAAAAATGTATTTGCTATCTGTAAAAGTAAGCCCAGAACAACTGAACAAGAACTGTATGTAATCCGGGTCTCCTTATCAATCATCATCATGGATGCATTTCTTTTTTCTCCCTTAAAATATTGATATGGATATGGCAGTCTACAGAGTTTGTTATATGGTGTTTGTCCATGCGTACTGTCTGTTTTTCATTTTCAAACCTTTCCCCAAACACCCCTTTCCATCCATTCAACAAACCCTAACCCTCTTCCCCGGGCTGTGTGACTTGTTGAGGTGTGACTAAATTAAATGTACACCTATAATTTATCACACGCTTGCTGGGGCGGATGTGGCGAAAGCAACAGTACTTAACTTTCAAGGCAGAGCAAGGATCTTTTTCTGCTTGCCCAACCATGAGCAGTATGTTTTAGAGGTGATTTTTATTTACCAAAGGTACATATACATGCGCATTAATTGCCGGCATCCGCATTAAGTGCCGGCATTGATAGGATTTGTTGTCATCCTCATACAGAGCACTGTTACCCTTGTGTCGAGTGTACTGTAGGCCTAGTCAAGTGACTCAACACACAACTATAGTTTGTAACTCTGTTTAGTAGGCTATCCCCACCACCGTTATGATTTGTTGTAAAATATTTTTGCATAATATTGTTTCTCTGAAAGTTCTGTACTGTAGTTCATTCTACTACTCCTCGAACAGTCTCTCTCAGGCGACTGACTCTCATTTTCTTTTTTTGCAAATGCTGCCGCCCTGCCAGTGTCTACTACTACTACCACCACCACAACCATGGCATGTTAGGAAAGTAAACCATCATCACCATGCAGCCATCGCTGTGCCTAAGTTAAACATCAAGCAAAGGTAAGAGAAGTTTGGGAGAGGCATAATTAATAATAGACAGGTTTTCAATCAATTCACACACCCCTTTGAGTCCAGTTAAAGAATGCATAGACTAGAAGAGAGAGACTGACAGTACTAGTAGGACAACTCAATCAGTGAGGGGTATCTTTGTATGTCTTACAAGGTCAGCCAATTATTTAAATCAAACACTGGCTATAGGTGGCCCTGCACCAGCAAGGAAACAGTGTGTAAAACAGTAACCCCACCCACAAAACATTAACAACATTGTATGTAAATTAGAAATACTGGTTTAATAACCCTAACAAAAATAAACTATGTAAAAAACCTACAAATCCTGACCCACCCCTCTCCCTAACCCCAACCAATGTCCATCAAAAAGTCCAACCAAATGTCCAAAACCCCAACGCCCATTCCCACCGACCAAAACAATAAATAAAATATGGGCAATAAACAAGGTCTCCTAGGTTCGGCGGGATTGTCTACGGAGGACACACACTGCCTCCTCAAGTAGGGCGATGCAGCGCTTTAGAGCGCAGCAGTTGCAGCCACAGTGGGGGGGGGCACCAGTGATGGAAAGGCGGTGGTGGGCGGCCGCCAGATGGTGGCGCAGTACCGCTGGAAGGCAGTGGCTGGGGACAGGGGCATTGGAGGAGTGTTCAGCTGCCGCGCCTCCTCCTCCTCCTCTTCCAGGACCACTGTCGATATTCCACTTGTATCGCCTCCAGCCTCCGGCGCCGTGCTTTGGCGGCCAACTCCTTCCGATCCAGTTTGGAAGGAGTAGCTGTATATCAAAAAGAAAAAACAAGACTATTGTAAAATATACTCTTAGAAAAACAGTAAGACAAGTTAATTATACACATAGTGGCATGGTAGAACTATAAAACACAGTACATAACATTTTTGATATGTATCTATCCTTCCGTTTGCTTGGTCTTTAACATTTGCAGGATTTTTTCAGGCATTCAACCAACCATGCATCAGATTCCTATCAGTCACCTTTAAAATTTGCATGCTTGCATCATACTTATCCTTCTCTCTGTCAGTCATAAATATGAAATCTGGCCCGTCCTGCTTCCTTCCACCAGTCTTTCCCTTTTTCGTTCAACAACAGGTGATCTGATCTGACTTTTAGTCATCTCCATAAATCTTTCAAAGCGGAGTTGAAATCAAATAGAAGAGGCCATTGGTTATTCAATACTCCTGCCACTTATGCCTTTACTAATGCCAATTAATGCGTGTCTTCACTCTTCAAACGTTCACAACAACTCTTACTTAGGGCATCGTTAGGATGCCATTCTCACGCTAAAAGGGACCGCCTGCCATAAGGGCGTGGGACCCGTGGGGGCAATTAGGATGCGCCCCCCACAGTGGCGGGCGCATCCCGTAATTTTTACATTGCAGCGGGTGGTGCTAAAAGCACCGTCCGCCGCAATGCTAAAAATACATGTTGTGCTTTTCAAAGCACAACGTTACAGGCACCGTGCTTTGAAAGGCAGGGCGGCCCCCATGTGCACCCCACATCCCCTCCAGAGTCCATGGGGGCCGCAACAGACCCCCCAAGCATACTCCGCATGCCTTTCCATGGCGGCAATGCCACCACGGAAAGGCATTCCAAAACCGCCACCATATTGAACCCTTTTCCGCCCGGCCGACATGTCGACCCTGCGGAAAAGTGGCAGATGGTCTTTCCATCTGCTGCGGGCCCCCCAGCCATTGTAATATGGCGGGGAGGTCTTTTTTAGAGGGATGGCGGGTGGTTTGCCGCCGCCTGGCGGGCGGTGACTGCCTCAAGATTAACAAAGACTCAAGATCAATAAGGCTAGAAGTATTACAAGAGGACAACCCAAAGGACTGGGCTCAATGGGTAGTGCTACTGGTGAATCTGAGTTTTATTTAAAACCTTTTAAATAAAGAGTGGCCAACTGGGCAAGCTTAGCTACTACAGACAGACTAATAGTAGTACTACAGAGAGTCATCATAGCAGAGGCAGGGTAACAAGAATTTTGAAACAGATAGTACAGATCGAAGGATAATTGTTGGTAAAAAAATAGCATTAGGAAAGGGAAACAATAGTTAGGAGAAAATATGGTGCAGTAAAAGTTCTGGAATAAGAATTATTACTGTTAAAAACAAGAAGACTTACTAGGGCCAGCAGAAGAGCCCTCGTTGGTGTCCTCCTGTTGCTGCTGTTGTACTCCACCCGCCGACTGCGGCCCTGTCTGCCTCCCCCTAGGTGCTGAACAGGAAAGATAGAAGAAAGAGACAAACATTGATGATTGGTGTGAAACAAATAAAAGGTTTTTAAAGAACGGTCAAAAAAACACTTATGTAAACAACAATTGCAATAACTAAATTGACCGATCTCATCTGGTCAACAAGTAGTATCGGGGGATTCGCGGATCGACTACTTACTATTTATCAACACTAATCCAGTCTTCCATTCTGATTTCAGAATACTAACTAAGCCTAATTAGTAAGTACCACTTGACCTAGTCCACCTATTCCAGGCATGCCAATTGTACATTAAGAATGCATTTCCACTTCTTTTAGTCCTCAACAATGCATATGGTCAAATGGAGGACACATGATAACATTTTTGTATACACCAAATTTTTGGTTGATTGATTGATGCTGAATGATGTTCTTATAGTGTTAAGCCTATTTCCACTCATTTCACAAACTAGAAAAGGTTCTACTAAAGACTGGGGTACTTGCAGCACGTGACATAACAGAGGGGCCATCACGCATACCGCAAAAAAATTACAAACTCATACAAAGTAACTAAACCTAAGTATCAATCAGCCCCTATCTCTTACCAAAAGGACAAGGTAAGGACTAGAGTCACTATAGCAATACATAACTTAATTTCTCTAAAATAAACTCTTACATAATCATGCTAAGCGAACGCAAACGCAAAGTTGCAAACAAGTAAGATTAGTAGCGCAGAAGAGCACCTGTGTCATCATAACAATCACAGAAGACTTTTAAACGTAATTTACCTGTAATTTAAGCAGCAGCATTCTAGCTATTTGGAAAAAAAGATATTTGCAATATATTGCACATAGCAGAAGAACAGACACAAAGTAGTAATAATTAGTTACTCACGAAGACCCGGGACCTCCACTCCTAGCCGGTCCTGCAGGTCCTGCGCCCGGTCCAGGATATCGGACCACCGGCGCGTCAGTTGGTTCTGGGTGCGCCAGACCCCAGAGCAGCGAAACACTGCCCGGCGCACCTTCCCCCACCGCTGCCGATGCTCCCGGAGCCCGGACCCGGACCCAGACCTGCCACCTGCTGCAAGGGTTAAGGGGAGGTGGGGCTGCAAAAAGAAAACGAGTGCAGCCAACTCCACCTCCCCAAATAAGGCCCGTGCCTGCACCCCTTGTGGGCGCTGCCTTCCGCAAGGAAGGCGGTTGCGGCTCTGGTTCGACATCAAGCCCTTTGACCCTTAGACATGGTTCTGGGGTAGACAGGGCGGGAACAAAAAGGTAAAAACAATTAAAAGTAAGTAAAATAAAAATAAAAGAGCAGGCAATAGAAAAAGAGTGAAAAAGTCGTTTAAAACACACAAAAAGTAGACAAAAACCAAAAATATAGAAGCAGGAAAATAGTCAGAGAGATAATAAATAAAATAGATAAAAACTGTCTAGAAACAAAGGATTGAAAAGATAGAGGGAGGATTCAAAAGCAGGCCCCAGAACCATGCAATAGAGTGAAAAACAAGATGGCCATGCCCATTGCGACCACGTGGGCAAGTTCGCGCAATATTTTCTCTCCAAGCACGCAAAAAGCGCAGCGAACACGTAAAGGCGTTCCCGAACAGGAAATAAGTATCGCGAACGGGCACGAGCATGCATTGCGCGACCCGGAACAGGAAATAAGCATCTCAAGCGGACGGGACAAGTGAAAACAAGATGGTCGCGCCCATAGGCAACCGCATGGGAAAGTTGGCGAGACATTTTCAGCGCGATCATGCAGAAAAGATCGCAAACTGGCGGGAAAAAAACGTATGCGTCTTCGCGATATTTCCACGGGTTTGCGGAGATTTTTGAAATTTTTGCTATAGTTTGCGAAAGTGAATTTTGCTAATTCCGCCCACCCCTGGTTACTACAGTGGCACCTTTTGTCCCTGTTGAGGTTTCAATCTTGTACCTCTTTTGAACGTCCAGGTGTCGATTCTCTGAATGTATAATTAATAAGCTCTCTTATTGGCAAATCCATTACAGAAATTATCGACTCACACTCACTTGCCTGATCATCAATTATTATATTTTCTTTTCTAGGTTGTGTGATCTGTGTAGTCAGAACAGGAGTTTTAGGACACACATGCTTATCTCCATATAGAGGAACCATGGGACCTATAGTGGCTGGTATTTTTAGGGCTTCAGGATTTGCGTTCAACTGGGTTATTTTCTGAATTCACTCACTTCTGTTTTTATTTATTGCTTCCCTTTCTTTTTCTTGAAGTACCCTTTCCATTGTAGTCTCCTGTACAACCTGTGGAACCAAGGGTGTTTTCAGAAACGGGGCACTAGGGGTGATTCTATTTAATACTTCTTGATAAGGTGGAGGATTTTTTATTAAAATATCTTCAAAATAATCATCTTCTGAATCTCCACTACCAGTCACAAAATGTTTTGTTTTCTCTGTACATTTGCTTCCTGTCGTTTCTTCGGTGATTAGTACAGGATATAATCCCTTTACCACCATAGCTTGTCTCCATTGTTTCATCTGACTATCTCGAGCTTCTCGGCTAGAGACCCCAAGCCTGGAGCTTCCAGGAGGTTGGTCATACCTTTGGCATTCAGGGGCTTCCTTCTCACACTAGCCAATGATATTCCCCTTGCAGGACATCTTGGCCAGAACAAGACTTGAGACAGACTTGTCCCTCACTTTTACTGGCCTTATATGTCAGAGGATACCAAGGAGTTTTGTCGCTCCTGTGTCACCTGCCAAGCCAGTGGCAAATCAGGTGGGACCACAAAGGCCCCCCTTATACCACTACCTGTGGTGGGGGTTCCCTTTGAACGTGTAGGGATTGACATTGTTGGACCAATGGATCCCCAAACAGCATCTGGGCACAGATTTATTCTGGTGGTAGTGGATCATGCCACCAGATACCCAGAAGCCATTCCCCTGAGGACCACAACAGCGCCTGTTGTGGCAAGAGCCCTCCTGGGAGTTTTCTCAAGAGTGGGTTTTCCGAAGGAGGTTGTCTCAGACAGAGGTGCAAACTTTATGTCTGGATATCTGACTGCAATGTGAAAGGAGTGTGGAGTGAACTACAAGTTCACCACACCCTATCATCCACAGTGCAATGGTCTGGTTGAGAGATTCAACAAGACCTTAAAGGGCATGATTAAGGGTCTCCCAGAAAATCTCAGGCGGAGATGGGACATCCTGCTGCCCTGCCTTTTGTTTGCTTACATAGAGGTCCCACAGAAGGGGGTTGGCTACAACCCTTTTGAACTTCTGTTTGGGCATCCTGTAAGAGGACCTCTTTGTCTGGTGAAGGAGGGATGGGAGTTACCTCTCAAACCTCCCAAAGAAGACATTGTGGACTATGTACTTGGTCTCCGCTCCAGGATGGCCGAGTACCTGAAAAAGGCATTTAAAAACCTTGAGGCTAGTCAGGAATTGCAAAAGGCCTGGCATGACCAAAAGGCTGTGCTGACTGTTTACTAGCCAAGACAGAACGTGTGGGTGTTGGAGCCTGTGGACCCAGCAGCTCTCCAAGACAAGTGGAGTGGACCCCACACTATTGTTGAGCAGAAGGGAGAAGTCACCTATTTGGTTGACCTTGGAACTCCCAGGACCCCCCACAGGGTGCTTGATGTCAACAGATTGAAACCATATGTTGATAGGGCAGACATGAGCTTGCTGATGGCTACTGATGAGGGACAGGAGGAAGAGAGTGACCCTCTCCCAGACCTGCTCTCACAGAACCCTGACGATGGTTCAGTTGATGGCGTAGCCTTGGCAGGCAGCCTCACTGACCAACAGCAGCAGGACTGCAGACAAGTTTTACAGTCCTACAGACATATGTTTTCACTGACTCCAAGTCAGACTACCCGGTGCACTCATGAAGTGGACACTGGGGACAGTCTGCATGCTAAAAGTAAGATTTACAGGCAACCTGATCATGTTAGGGACTGCATCAGGACAGAGGTCTAAAAGATGTTGGATTTGGGAGTCATTGAGCCCTCAGAGAGCCCTTGGGCCAGTCCAGTAGTCCTGGTGCCTAAACCTCACACCCAAGATGGTAAGATAGAGATGAGGTTTTGCGTGGATTATAGAGGCCTCAATGCTGTCACTAGGACAGATGCCCATCCAATACCCAGGACTGATGAACTCATTGAC
This sequence comes from Lissotriton vulgaris, assembly GCF_964263255.1. Classification (NCBI taxonomy): domain Eukaryota; kingdom Metazoa; phylum Chordata; class Amphibia; order Caudata; family Salamandridae; genus Lissotriton; species Lissotriton vulgaris. The sequence continues at coordinate 1,995,879,530 of NC_141687.1, forward strand.
ATATTTACATCTGCAAAGATTTTGAGTACATTTGACCTAACAGCTGGCTACTGGCAGATCAGACTAGCTGAGGATGCAACGCCAAGCGTAGAAGGGTATGCTCAGACATGAGTCCCTTGCTCACTGCACCATCAGGATTCAAGCAAGCTGGGCCGAAGACGGCTGTAATGCCAGAAACCGGTCCCCGGAAGCTTGTTTCCTTTCCAGTAAAAGAATTGGCTTAGTAGTTTGGTCTGCCCTGTTCCCATGATGCACTGGGCCAGGGACAGACTAATTTGCATGTAGCCAGGTTCTGAGCTGGGATGGTGCAGTGAGCTAAAAAATGGTGATGGATCAAGCCCTGATCTGTTGACTGGGTACGAGTGTTCTGTTTAATTCAGATACTCTGTCCATCACCATCCCCTTTTCTGAATCGTTTTGTCCACCACAAACGTGGAAGGGTATGGTCAGACATGAGTCCCTTGCTCACTGCACCATCAGGATTCAAGCAAGCCGGGCCGAAGACGGCTGTAATGCCAGAAACCGGTCCCCGGAAGCTTGTTTCCTTTCCAGTAAAAGAATTGGCTTGGTAGTTTGGTCTGCCCTGTTCCCATGATGCACTGGGCCAGGGACAGACTAATTTGCATGTAGCCAGGTTCGGAGCTGGGATGGTGCAGTGAGCTAAAAAACAGTGATGGATCAAACCCTGATCTGTTGACTGGGTACGAGTGTTCTGTTTAATTCAGATACTCTGTCCATCACCACCCCCTTTTCTGAATCGCAACGCCAAAGACAGCATTTTCAACCCCTGGAGGACATTATCAATTTGTGGTAATGCCCTTTGGTCTGAAAAATGCACCTGCCACATTCCAAAGGTTGGTGAACCAAGTCCTCTCAGGTCTGGATGACTACTGTGCAGCTTATCTAAATGATATTGCTGTTTTTAGCTCCATTTGGGAAAATCATCTGATCCGCCTAAAGAATGCTTTGGAGGTCCTGCAAAAGGCAGGCCTAACTATCAAGGCTAAAAAGTGCCAGATAGGGCAGAGTCAGGTTGTATACCTGGGCCACCTTGTAGGTGGAGGCCAAGTTTAACCATTGCAGAGCAATTTCTAGACCATAATGGACTGGACTGCTCCAACCACCCAGACTCAGGTCAGAGCTTTCTTGGGCCTTACTGAGTATTACAGGAAGTATGTCAAGGGGTATGGTTCCATAGTGACACCCCTTAATGACTTAACTTCCAAGAAAATGCCAAAGAAAGTTCAGTGGACAGTCAGCTGTCAAAAGGCATTTGATGACCTGAAGCAGGCTATGTACACTGCACCAATTCTGCAAACTCCAGACTACTCCAAAGAATTCATTGTTTAAACAGGTGTTCCTGAGTTGGGGGTAGGTGCTGTGCTTTCACAACTGAATAAAGATGGTCAAGACCAGCCAGTAGCTTCTATTAGCAGAAGGCTGACCCCTAGAGAGAAACGTTGGTCAGTTATTGAGAGGGATGCATTTGATGTGGTATGGGCCCTGAGGAAGCTGAGGCCATACTTGTTTGTTACTCACTTCAAGATTCAGACAGCCCCTCTTGTGGCTAAATCAGTGGAAGGGTGTGAATCCCAAACTGCTTAGGTGGTCCATTTCCCTACAGGGGATGGACTTTACAGTGGAACATAGACCTGGAACTGACCATTCCAATGCAGATGGACTCTCCAGATATTTCCACTTAGAACATGAAGACTCAACTGGTTAAGGTTAATTTAATGTCCCTGTGTGGGGGGGCGGGGGCGGGGTGTGTAGGAGAGTAGGGCCTGCTTCCTATGGTCACCCCCACTTTTTGCTGTGATTCTCTGGTTTTCCAACTTTATTGTGGCTGTGAGCCTGCTAATCATACCCCCAGCCCAGCTGTTCTCTCTCTAAATTGATACCATGTACTTTAGGTACATACCAGATTGGTTACTGGGTCACCCTTGTGAGCCCCTGTATAGTGTACCCTAGGTGCACCGTAGGCCTACCAGGGGCCGCAGCATGTATTGTGCCACCCCTGGTTTACATTCATATGACATCCTTTGTGGAACAAGAATGATTATATCAGATCTTGATTGTCACACTTCAGTGGTAGAACAAAAACACTTTGATATCAAAGACCGTTTGGCTGTTTTGCAGGACTTAAATGAAATAAGAAAAAGCCAAAGTAATGTGTTCCTGAAGCCAACAACCACTGAAGAGAAACTGACCGTCTCAGCAAGGCCTGTCTGGATGCCAAATATTGGGGATTAGTCAGAGAAAAGATCGCGGACAGGAAGGAATTTGGGCCTTCTTACAGACAACTAGTACCTGTCCTAGCCATCCACAGATCAAGAACAGTATTACTGCCGCCCCTTGCTGGTAAAAAGGAGAACAGGTTTGTGTCCATCGACCTGGTAAAACCACATCATGTGGCCGATCATAAGCAGTAGGCCAAGTGGACTCCAAAGATGTAGCAGATGCCCTAATCTGGCAATTATCCAAGAGGTTCAAACTGAGAGACTCATCACCTTTGAAGAATCTGCAGTACGAAAAGAAAGACAATGCAACAAAGCCTTGATACTTGTACCTCTTGAGACCCAAATAACAGTTTGTCAAGAAACACCTGTCTACAATGAAATAGCATCTGACTATACAAATGTAACAAGTGATCAAATGGTTCCAGTGATTTCAACAAATCCTGAAGCAATCGCTACAATTGACAGAACTGCCTTTGGCTATTTCATTAACTTTGATACGTTTTCCGAGGATCCCAGCGAACCTGAAACGGCACCAGTAAAAAGAACTTTGAAAGAACAAGCAACAGAACTTTTTCATCAACTAGAAAAGACTTATCTGATTTCACTATGGATTGAACTTTGGATTGTGTTGGGTGTACTTTTTCCTCTACTTTGGTTGACTCTTGTATTTACTTTGGGAATGCTGATAAATGGAAGATATGTTAAAAAGGACACAGCAAGTAAGAACATCAACTTACTCCTCCAGCCACACAAATCATCTCATTGTGAGCAAAGAGACTTGTCATCAGTGAACATCACAGCCGTTCCTATACCTGGTGGTATAGCTTGGGACAGAACTGAATATGACATTCTTGGTCCGGCGGAGCTGTTAAAGATTCCACACCAGTTCAAGATTTCCTTAAATTACTTTGTTTCATCTAGTACCTTTTCTGATGATAGGGACTTAGAAATGTCGGCAAAATGTACTAATCATGAATACTTAGAATGTTCATCAGATTATGAACAAATGTATTGTTATAATCCCTATGGTCAACATAGCTTGCATAAATCTGCAAACCCTAGAAATGTATTAACTTATAACCAATGGGAACATTGTCCTATGCCACCAAAGGGTAGCTCAAAAAACATTTCATGGCAAATTTCTATACTTTTCAGGTTTTAATGTTTCAAATCCAGAATAATTTTACTTTAAAAATGTTAATAGGACAGGAATGAAAAGTATGTTGACAAATACCAAGCAAATTTATTCTGCAGCCTTTTATGCTCAGCCATCTTCATTAGGTTTCGACTTTTGGAAAGACAACATTGAGACAAAAACTGTCTGGGACGCAAAAGACTGGCAGGTACAGGGTTTAGAAGCCTTATTTAGGGCCTGCATCATCCCAGAGCAAATATTGTTTTTGAATGACACTGTCCAACAGAAATCTTGTCTTGGGTTAGCCAAGATCAAGTTGTTAAACAAACCGTCCATACCTTCACCTGATATCAGTAACACTTCAGAGGGGGAGGTCGACGTACATACTATTTTGCTTCACAACTGAACAGATCCAGATTGGAAAAAATGGTTAACCTGGCCCACAGACACAGACAACTGTCAAGATAGATTCCTGAATAAGACACAAGGGCACACATTCACTAGGCCAGATCCAAGATATGTTCAGAGCCAGCGTCCAGGAATAGTAACATCATATAATGTAGGGAAACTGTGCCTTAAATGGCTGCACAAGTCTACACTAAAGGAAGTAAAACAACACTTATCTTTACTTAAAGATGGCGCTGACCTGAGAGACTTCTTGCAAGTACCTACTAAACGTGTCATAAACGTTTTATATACGCCAGTATCTATGCTGCTTATAATGAAGCATGGAAGATCACGCAAGCAGAGACTGCAGAACGAATACGAGATATTGATCGTATTAATTTAGAGAAACCTCTCTCTGTAGTTGACAATGGGTTAATGACTCTGTTGGCAAGGATATATTCTTTGGACAGCATAGTATCCTCTGCCATAGACATAATGGAACAGGACTTGGTCATGTTGCAGCATGGTCCGTCGCAATTACGTTCTATAATGCTATTAGGCTGGACGTTTACAAAACCTTGGTTCAGGCTATGTGCCTTGGTGTTTAATGTAACCCTGGGCGAAGCACTACGCTCCGTTTGCGGAGTTTGCGGAGTTTTGGCAACTCCGCGTTCCGCGGAGTTCGCGTAGCTGCCGATAACTCCGCTATCCGGTGCGGAGCGTAGTTGTCGCGCGCTACATAACATTGTCGCGCGCTAAATAACATTATCGCGTGCGCGGCAATGGCTTACCTTGGTTCTGCGTTCGCTTTTTCCCGGTCGCGTCGGCCACCATGTTTGTAAACCCTTCCGTGCAGCTGTGCGAACGCGATAACGTCATTGGAAGCGCGATAAAGCCATAAGGACGCGCGAGTATGTTTGTTGGTAAGATCGAGTTGCCGAACACGCAGAACCTGCAATCTTGCACAGAATAACTCGCGAGCATGTTAAAAGTTAAACCATAATAATAAATTACCATTTTGGTTAGCAAACAAGTGAGAAACCCCTCAAAGTTGTACCTTTGGATGTATTTTTTGGGGGGAAGGAGTCCTCTTTCTGTTTCTACTGTATTTTTGAATATTAAGGAGGAAGGGCTCTGGAGTTTACAACTTCCTGTTCCTGTCCACCAGGCTCCTCCCAGTGCTTTGTCCATGAGGTGGTCACTTTCATTTGGATTTTGAGCTGGCAGGATCACTTTCTGTGTGTGTTGGCTGCATTACTGCTTTTTTTGAATCTTACTGAGGACTTTTGGATTTTGAATTCTCTTTTTCAAGTAAGTTCAGTAATGTATGAGTGAGTATGATGTTGTAGACTTGTGTTTGTTTGATTTAAAATGTTTTAACTACATTATTCATTCCTTGATTTAAATTATTGATGGGTGCCTACTTTTATGAGGTCCCAACTTGTATTTCTTTTTAAATTTCATCCAGGCTACATAGAGAGGTACCCATGGGTAAAATCATAATTCTGTGTTTAAATTTTTATTCAAGTTTGTAAACAAACATCATGGCTGGCATTGGATTATGGTCATCATTCTGCAATAGCAATGTCTGCTGTGGAATTTCTGTTTGTGTAATGAAAAAGTTTTTTTATTTTTTTAAGCCAATAGCTGACCCTAGTACTCCATGTAGTTAGTGTGTAGGCATGTTTGAGTTCATTGTAATAACTTTCTGTGGTTGGCCTGGCCATGTGTTGTTGGCGGCCATTTTATGTTTCCCAGCCACTTTGGTCTTGCCATAGGCCTCCAAACTTGTGGCCTACTCTTCCAGTAGGCCAGAGGTACTAGTCATAGGGTCATGAAAGGTAATCAACTGTTTTTCTGGTGTACCTCTAATTAGGAAATCATGGATGGACTGGATTGATTTAGAAAATCTTATGTTTATGTGTGGGGTATGTCAGGTTTCGGGTGTCTGTCAATTTCTGCCATTAGGTAACCCTAGGAATACAGCTCGGGTAGTTTTGGTAACGTCGCGCCGTGTGGGAACGCGACCTTACCTTTTTTGTCTTTTTCGCGCGCTCAATGTACTGGCTCGGGAACGCGATAACGACTTTTTACTCGATTCGCGTTGCCGAACACGCCGATTTTGCATTCTCGCGAACAATATGTCCCGAGTTGCATAAAAGTTCCTCGAAAATGTTTAATGTGTCCCCTGTGCTACCAAAAAGTCCTCATTTTTTGTGTTATTTACTTCTTTGGTTGTAGCTTTGTCTTCCTGGAGCATGGGCCACTCCCAGTTCCTTTCTGTCCTCTATGTAATGATTTCTTGTTTATGGTTGGGGTGAGCAATTTGGGGGGTGGTGTCTGGTGTGTTCATTTTGTGAAGCAAAGCATTGTCCCTTTGGCATAGGCATTTATTGTCTGTCCTCTCTTTCTTTTCATGTAGTGGTGAGGGCCATTTTGTGTGTACTTCCTTTGTGATGATTCTGCTATGTTGTTGTTGGTGGGCAGGCTATGTGGTGGCGGCCATTTTGTGTATGCTTCCTTTGTGACTGATTTTGCCATGTGGTGGAGGCCATTTTGGGTGCATCCCCTTTCCATGTTGTCTTTGGGTGTCCCTGTCCTCCTGGCCCTATGGAGGCGGCCATTTTCTGTGTCCTTCCCTGGTCCTCTTCTTTTGCCATAGCCATCCAAGGCTTTTGTAGGTACTACCACTCAAAGCCATAGGTGCATTCAAGTTAATCAACTATTTTTGGGGTGTAACTTTAATTACACCGTGTATGGCTTTGGATTGCTTCACATTTTTTTGTAATGGTGGTACTTTTAGTTTTTTGGTTGCTTGTGTGTAGCTATTATGGCACTCCCTGCCATTAGGTAACCCTAGGAATACAGCTCGGGTAGTTTTGGTAACGTCGCGCCGTGTGGGAACGCGACCTTACCTTTTTTGTCTTTTTCGCGCGCTCAATGTACTGGCTCGGGAACGCGATAACGACTTTTTACTCGATTCGCGTTGCCGAACACGCCGATTTTGCATTCTCGCGAACAATATGTCCCGAGTTGCATAAAAGTTCCTCGAAAATGTTTAATGTGTCCCCTGTGCTACCAAAAAGTCCTCATTTTTTGTGTTATTTACTTCTTTGGTTGTAGCTTTGTCTTCCTGGAGCATGGGCCACTCCCAGTTCCTATCTGTCCTCTATGTAATGATTTCTTGTTTATGGTTGGGGTGAGCAATTTGGGGGGTGGTGTCTGGTGTGTTCATTTTGTGAAGCAAAGCATTGTCCCTTTGGCATAGGCATTTATTGTCTGTCCTCTCTTTCTTTTCATGTAGTGGTGAGGGCCATTTTGTGTGTACTTCCTTTGTGATGATTCTGCTATGTTGTTGTTGGTGGGCAGGCTATGTGGTGGCGGTCATTTTGTGTATGCTTCCTTTGTGACTGATTTTGCCATGTGGTGGAGGCCATTTTGGGTGCATCCCCTTTCCATGTTGTCTTTGGGTGTCCCTGTCCTCCTGGCCCTATGGAGGCGGCCATTTTCTGTGTCCTTCCCTGGTCCTCTTCTTTTGCCATAGCCATCCAAGGCTTTTGTAGGTACTACCACTCAAAGCCATAGGTGCATTCAAGTTAATCAACTATTTTTGGGGTGTAACTTTAATTACACCGTGTATGGCTTTGGATTGCTTCACATTTTTTTGTAATGGTGGTACTTTTAGTTTTTTGGTTGCTTGTGTGTAGCTATTATGGCACTCCCTGCCATTAGGTAACCCTAGGAATACAGCTCGGGTAGTTTTGGTAACGTCGCGCCGTGTGGGAACGCGACCTTACCTTTTTTGTCTTTTTCGCGCGCTCAATGTACTGGCTCGGGAACGCGATAACGACTTTTTACTCGATTCGCGTTGCCGAACACGCCGATTTTGCATTCTCGCGAACAATATGTCCCGAGTTGCATAAAAGTTCCTCGAAAATGTTTAATGTGTCCCCTGTGCTACCAAAAAGTCCTCATTTTTTGTGTTATTTACTTCTTTGGTTGTAGCTTTGTCTTCCTGGAGCATGGGCCACTCCCAGTTCCTATCTGTCCTCTATGTAATGATTTCTTGTTTATGGTTGGGGTGAGCAATTTGGGGGGTGGTGTCTGGTGTGTTCATTTTGTGAAGCAAAGCATTGTCCCTTTGGCATAGGCATTTATTGTCTGTCCTCTCTTTCTTTTCATGTAGTGGTGAGGGCCATTTTGTGTGTACTTCCTTTGTGATGATTCTGCTATGTTGTTGTTGGTGGGCAGGCTATGTGGTGGCGGCCATTTTGTGTATGCTTCCTTTGTGACTGATTTTGCCATGTGGTGGAGGCCATTTTGGGTGCATCCCCTTTCCATGTTGTCTTTGGGTGTCCCTGTCCTCCTGGCCCTATGGAGGCGGCCATTTTCTGTGTCCTTCCCTGGTCCTCTTCTTTTGCCATAGCCATCCAAGGCTTTTGTAGGTACTACCACTCAAAGCCATAGGTGCATTCAAGTTAATCAACTATTTTTGGGGTGTAACTTTAATTACACCGTGTATGGCTTTGGATTGCTTCACATTTTTTTGTAATGGTGGTACTTTTAGTTTTTTGGTTGCTTGTGTGTAGCTATTATGGCACTCCCTGCCATTAGGTAACCCTAGGAATACAGCTCGGGTAGTTTTGGTAACGTCGCGCCGTGTGGGAACGCGACCTTACCTTTTTTGTCTTTTTCGCGCGCTCAATGTACTGGCTCGGGAACGCGATAACGACTTTTTACTCGATTCGCGTTGCCGAACACGCCGATTTTGCATTCTCGCGAACAATATGTCCCGAGTTGCATAAAAGTTCCTCGAAAATGTTTAATGTGTCCCCTGTGCTACCAAAAAGTCCTCATTTTTTGTGTTATTTACTTCTTTGGTTGTAGCTTTGTCTTCCTGGACAGGCCATGTGGTGGCGGCCATTTTGTAGGTACTTCCTTTGTGCATTTATCATTGGCCTCCCTGCTTTTGGTCTGATCTGATAGTAGGACAGACTCCCAGAGGTGGTAGTTAGTTACTAGTGAACGGGGCTGCTTTATGTAGCTGTTTCTATTTGGTCTATTTAATTACCATCATTACGGCATGTGTGTATGCCATTGCATTTCCAAGTTGGTTGTCTGGGCAGGGGGGTAGGTAACTTTTTTTGTGTGTGGAATAATTTTATGACTTGTATGTGTTTTTGCCGTGAAGTTTTACAAACTCTTAGCCATGGTGTATTTTGATTTTCCTTGCATTAACCTGTCATGACTCATGTGTACCAGGCAACCTCCTTTTTCTGTCCATGTTGGTATATGATAGGCCTGCTTGACTTTATTATTGGTTATTTCTAGCTGGGAGCTGTGGTGCTCGTACTATTAGTCTTCTTTTTTGTGTTTTATACATTGCCCTGTGTGTCTTTCAATTGTTCATGTGTTGTTGGCTTACTGCTTGTTTGACTGACGTTTTCTGTCTTCTTTGCTTGTAGGTGCACAGAAAAAGACTGAGGAGGTGCTGGCTGTTTTCATCCATCGCCCGTTCAACTGCCAGACGGACGTCCTTCAATTGTACGCCACGTGTGGGGTGTGACTCATCTGACCACACATCTCTGCAATTTGTGCTACTGAGTGCTGCTGTGTGCTGCTGACATCAGAAGAAGATGGGTCCTAAGAGAGCAGTTACCAGGTCCTCTACCACCAAGAAAGTTGCTGAGAAGAAGGTACAGAAAAAGGAAGTGTCACTTAAGGCTGGTATGGACCCCCAAACCTTTTTTGGGCCCCCAAAACGTACGCCTGCAGCAGCGGTGTCCATGGTGCAAGCTGGAGCCAGCACATCGGCATTAGCGGGGGCAAGCCACCAACCCAGGGCCAAGCACATGAGGGTCGAAGAGGTAGCCGACCTAGTGTTACAAAGCAGTGATACTGAGCCTGAACTTAACTTATCGCTGTCTCAAAGTAGCACACAATCTATGCAAGCTGAAAGTGCTGACCAACCGCCGCCAGCAGTAGATGTTCAACAACCACAACCACCGCCCGCAATAGTTGTTCAACAACAACAACCAAATCCCACAGTAGTAGTTGTTGAAGAACCACAGCACGCTATAGTACTTCCTCAAGAACAACAACCACCGTCTCCACACGCAATAGTGGAAGTTGTTCCTCCCGATGTCGGGGCAGTTCAGGAAGTAGAGCCTCATTCCGAGCAAGAAGAAGAGGAAGCCACTTCTGGAGGTGATCTACTGTCTTTAAATTTACGAAAGGAAAGGAGGGTTGGTGGCAGTGCATCGAGTTCTTCGCATAGCATCCCTTCAGATGACCTTGATGAGGATTATCATCCACGACGAAGAACTGAGCATTCAAAGGAGAGGCATCAAAAGACCAGGCTGGGAAAAAGGAAGGATCCGTCAAGGCTTGAACTTCCGGAGTTCGATGTAGGTGAACAGGATGCTGATGGTGATAAAGACGGGTCTGACACTGACAATGTCATCATCACAAGCGTTATTCCTGGTGCAGAGGATGTAGAGACCAGCATTTTCACCCTATCTAGAAGGGCTGCGATTAGTGATGAGCAGGTAGCACGTGTAACTCCTACACACTCAGCGCCCAAAGTAACACCAGCTCCCATTTTTGCATCAGCGAAGGCCCGGCAGCGTGCGACATCCAGCGCAAGCGCCACCTCAACAGAAGGAGGTAGTGGCAGTACTAGTACTGAACTGTCACATAGGGAAATGCAACCAAAAGGCTCCAGTTCATCCGGGATTGGAAGTGGGTCCTCCTCTTCCTATGGCAGGAGACAAAAGTTTAGCTCCCCAGTCTGGGATTTTTTTACGGTTCACCCACATCAGGAGAACATTGCTATATGCTCCATTTGTCACACCAATGTTAGTCGTGGTAAGATTGGTACAAACTATGGTACTGGAGGCCCAACGACCCATATGAAAAAAACACACACAATTGTATGGGAGAACCACCTTGCAAGCTTACAAAAAGATGTAAGCACTGGTGTTGGTGGGGAGGATACAGTACTACAAGGTCCACTCATGGAAGAAGAGGGAGACGATGACCTATCTGGGAGTGGTACACCAATGAGCCCTGTCGCCAGCACTGGAGTGGTGCAGTCCAAATCCTCAGCATCAGCAACTTCTCAGTGGCACCAGAGTCAGCCGGAGACACCAAGGGCAAGGAGTGAAAAGTCTGCGTTGAAAGGTGGTCCGTCTAGCAGAACAGACAGAATTACCAAGCAGCTTACCATTACTGGCATGTTTAGGCAGGAGGGAAAGTACGAGCGGAACCACCCAACAGCACGTTTGTACAATGCGAAACTTGCAAAAATGTTGGCACTGGACCTTCTCCCATTTTCATTTGTTGAGGCAGTGGGATTTCGGCAATTAGTGGCAACACTCGCCCCAAAATGGGACGTTCCCAGTCGCTACTATTTTGCAAGAGTTGCTATTCCAGCACTACACCACGACGTGCTGGGATTGATTGGGAAAGCCTTACAACAGAGTGTTGTCCATTGTATCCACCTGACAACCGACATGTGGAGCAGTCGCGAAGCCACAGCAGATTACATGTGCATCACCGCACACTGGATCTCTTTTGCAGGTGTGAAAGACAAGTTAACATCAGGCCTTCTTGATGTTGCTGGGATTTTCAATGACACTCGCAAACATGCAACTGTAGCCATGTTTGGTATGGAGAAAACTCATACTGCTGACAACATTTTGTCTGACTTTAACAGCAAGGTCTTTGAATGGCTGAAACCAAGAGGCCTTAAGATTGGTTTTGTTGCCACCGACAATGGCAGTAATGTAGTGAGGGCAATGAAAGATGGACAGTATTTCAGGGTACCCTGTTTGGCACACTGCATTAACTTAGTCGTGCAAGACTTTCTGAAACATGAACAACAAGTCAGCAACATACTGACCATCTGCAGAAGAATATGCACGCATTTTAACCATTCTTTCAAAGCGCGGAAACTGCTACGCGTCATTCAGCGGGAGCATAATTTGCCAGTCAAAGCACTGATCCAGGAGGTCCCAACACGTTGGAACTCGACTTATTTCATGCTTGAGCGTCTCTTTGAGCAGTACATACCACTGAATGCTTATGTAATGTCAAGAAGATTAGTGGATCCTACTGTTAATCTTAAAAGCCTGACCGTTGAGATGTGGCAGTGGGACATCATTAAATGCTTGACAGAGATGCTACAACCTTTTGAGGTGTTCACACGTGCAGTTAGCAGGGAGGACTGTACTATGGGCCAAGCCATCCCATTGTTGTACATGCTCGAGCAACAGCTGAAGGAGGTCTGTGAAGCATACGAAGGTGACGAAGAAAAAGTTGATGCATGTACCTTGGCCAAGGCCTTACGCAACCGCTTATCTGTAAATGCAAGGCTTAAAATGATTGTGTCAGATCCAAATTACATAACTGCAACAATCTTGGATCCACGGTACAAATTGTTTGTCAGCAGTAGCGCAGTCATTCCTTTTTCAGATGGGGATGTTGCCAATTACAAAAGTTCCATAGCTGTGGAAGCTAATGATTTCGAAACTGAACGGCTGTTACTTAAAGGCCTGACAGTGCCAGCCCAGGACAGTCAAAGTACTCCAGGCCATCCTCCTGAGGCAACTCTGGCAAGTTCATCACAGCATGAGAGCGGCGCGTCCGCTTCCCAGCAGGCACCAACAGTACCAAAAGCAGCACCTGCACGATCTGATTCAGCAGACACAACCAAAAGCATAACTGCTTTTTTTCTACAGAAGGGAATGGGTAAGTCCGTTGCTGTTGCAAAGGGGAAAGAGGAGCAGCAAAGCCGAGCACCATTGAACACTGAGCGGATGGTTCAGGCCTATCTGGATGACACAACAGAGGTGTTCATGGAGCAAAGCCCATTGGTCTATTGGTATGAAAGAAGGAGACAGTGGCCAGTGCTGAGCAGGCTGGCGATAAAGTATTTGGCTTGTCCTGTAGCCAGTGTCGCCTCTGAGCGGGTTTTCAGTGCTGCTGGTGCCATTGTGACATCGAAAAGGACCAGTCTCTCCCCCAAAAGCGTCGAGAGGCTGACAATGATAAAAATGAATCAACACTTCATACCACCAGACTATACTGTACGTGAATCAGAGCAGGATGAAGAAAGCGAGCCCGAAGAATTTATCACTGCTGGGTTACATGACCTACTGCTGTCCGGACCCGCAGAGTTTGAGGACGAGCACCTCTTCCCTGACCAATAGGCTGTTAAATTGTGACTTTTTCCCTTCTTTTATTTGTGTTATTTATTTTCTTATTAAAAATGACTTTCTGGTGCATAACTGCTAATCTTAAAATAAAAAGCTCAACCAAATCCATCCCCACCACTCATTCTTTTAATGTACCTACTGGAGTTGCACACCTGTGCATTTTATTTTCGCTGTATCTTTTTTAGTTACCTCCTGGAGTTGCACGCCTGTGCATTTATGTTCCATGTTGACTGCACTCCTCAGAGTCTTGCTGCATCTTCTTGACTCCCACTCAAGTCAATACAATTCCATCTTGGCAGCCATACATTTGATGTTGTAGATGGAGTATAGTACAATAACAATAATGCAGCCTCTAACAGTCCCTCCATAATAAGTGAACCGTACATGACTACAGCCATCCTCTATTTCATTTGAAATCTGCAACTCATAATAACTGCCTTGCTGAGTCTTACTGTTAAGGCTACCACCTCTGTCTGCAGGCATTCAGAGACGACTCTTCTGTGTCAAAAGAAACTTGAGCAGGCATCCACAACTGAAGTCAACTTGTTGTGATGATGACTCGCATTACAAAGGCTCGGCAGCATCTGTGATCAATCTTCTGACAGTGAAAGAGAAGAAGAGCAAAACAGGTATAAAAATGAATGCCATGCATTGCATGGGATGTATTTTTTGGCTGACTCTGAGCTAATGTGCATGGAGTTGAAGTATATTAGTAACTTCAGTTCAGACTCACGTGATAGCCAATTCTTCCATGTTATTTACTAATAATAGAAATTATTTACGCACTTGTGTTCCTACTACTACAGATGCAGTCAGGACTTAATTTATCTTTGCTGTCCGGCGGTTGGATCTGAGCTGATTGATGCACGATGTTTCTTGGAGTGGAATACAAGGTAATAAATAAAATACAAATAAGAGTCACAGCACAGTAGACCCAGGCTACTACATGTTTGTGCACAGTGCTGTGGTAGAGTACAATAGTGGTATGATTGATGACTGAGAATGACGCATTGATTTTGTTGATTAATTTTGTAAATGCTAGGTTGCTTTTTCAATTTCATTCACCTTTCTGTGGGTCTGAAATTTTTAGGGAAATGCAGTTTGTATAACTGCCAAACCTGTGTCGTCGTGGGCCTGTTGTTGTGTGCTTGCTCCTGTCTTTTTTTGTACTTCTACATTAAAAATGATATGCAACTAGTAGACTTATACAAATTGTATCCAAGCCGCCTCAGTCTGAAAGTCCTCTCATACGACTACTCCTCTTGTTTTGTATTGTTCTTTTATCTTCACTGTATTACAATTTGTTTAGGTCATTCACATTCTTTTGTATTTGCCTTTTCTTTTTCAGGCTGGACATCTTTCACGGTTCACCCACTGCTTTATAGTATGAGCATCAACTCTCATCCTTACCACAGATCCTCATCATCAAGCAATTGGATTGCGGGAAACCAAGAATCATATTCAGCGTGTCCTTTTCTTACGTCCATTGCTTACAATCATTAGCTAGCTGATCAACATCATAAATCATCGTCTTCATTGTTTTGCTTTTGTTGTCTCCAATCTCCATGCGTACTGTTTTTCTTTCTCAAACCTTTCCCAAAACCCCCGTACCCATCCATTAAACAATCCCTAACCCTCTTCCCCCGGGCTGCGTGGTTACATTGAGGTGTGATGTTTCTTACATTAAATATACACCAACAATTTGATCACGCGCTTGCTGGGGCAGATGTGGTCAAAGCAACAATAGTGAAATGTCAACAAGGCATGGCCAGGATCTTCTGCGGCTTCCCAACTCAAGCTCTGTGTATAACGCCAAATAATTTACCATTTAACATCAAACAACGAATGCATCTAATGAATTGGCGTAATTTATTTTTTGGGTTTAAAGTGTAAAGCATTTATGATTTAGAAGAGTTTGACGTTGCCGTGAGTACTACAAGTAACGTTGAACTTCTTATCTTCTCTTGCACTTTGTTTCCAGTCCCCAAAACCATTGTTTTGTTTCAGTTTAGCAGTTGCAATATTGGGTCACCCATGCAATGTACTGTACTTACTTATACTACCCCCACATTGTCTGTCACGCGAATGACTGTCTCTTTCTTTTTGTCGCTACTGGCAGGGTCTGTCTACTATCACAGAAGTTCTGATTCTGAACCACAGATTCTTCGCCATTGTCTTGGAAATCAAATGCAGCCCTTGCAGTGCCACACTTCATGATAAATCATCATCATCTCATCAGCAATCACAGGTAAGATAAGTTTGCAGTGAGGTATAACGCAAGACAGACTGGTCGTTCTTCTAATACTACCAATA
This sequence comes from Lissotriton vulgaris, assembly GCF_964263255.1. NCBI lineage: Eukaryota > Metazoa > Chordata > Amphibia > Caudata > Salamandridae > Lissotriton > Lissotriton vulgaris. The sequence goes on from NC_141687.1 coordinate 1,995,894,823, forward strand.
TAACTCGGTGAGGGTTTACTGCATCTATCTGTTTGCATGTTAAAGATGTGGGCAATATATTTTATTATTAAAAAGCACTGTCCGCCGACCTGCATGGCCAAATTAAACCTTGCGAGGTTGCACAACGTACATTATTTGGTGAAACACTCCCCCCTCCAACCCCACAAGAAACGCAAATGAACTTCAAATGTTTTCTTTTTACAATAACTTTGTCTCGTTTATTTTAACATAATGTAATATATATATAAAACTAAAGATGATACAAAAATATATATAAATCCTACACCAAGCTGTCCCCCTACCCGCCTCCCCTAACCCCAACCAAATTCCCACGCTCAATGTCATGTAAAAAAATAGTAAAAACCCAACACCCAATTCCCACCCACCAACAAAAGGATTGAAAAAGGGGCAAACAGGGTCCATCTCATAGCCGGCGGGCTTTTAAGTGTTGATCCACCAGGATCTTGACACGCTCCTCTATCTGTTTTTTAGTCTGACTGCTTTGAGCCTCCAGCCTGGCTACCCGGAGGAGAATTTTGCGCTGGAACTGGCGGCACCTACATTGGCAGCCATGTTGTTGTGGGGGGGTGGACGATGCAGGGAAAATCTGGCGGCGGGCGGCTGCCTGAGCACGCCGACGTACTCCTGCAGGCTTGGGGGCCGGGGCATTGGAAGAGGCAGCAGCTGCTGCCGCCGCCTCCTCCTCCTCCTCCTCGGCCTGAGCCACCAGCCGGCGGTAGGCCTCAACGATGGCCTGCAGTTTCCGCTGACGGGCCCGGACTGCCAGCTCCTTCCTGGTTGGTTTAGAAGGAGTAACTATAAAGAAAGAGACAGAATTGTTGTAATCAGAAATCCCAGCAAATAAAGAACGCAAAATGGATCCAACACATAGTGGGCGGCACAGTACAGTAGCAATAGCAAGCAAGTTGAGTACCTAAAATGTTGTTTTATCTATCTTGAACATTCTATTCTACGCCTTATATACTTCATTTGTCTGCCTTTTTGGCACGGCATTATGCCTGCCCTAGTAACATAGTATGGGTGTACTTGAACGGTCACATACGAACACCTGTCTTTTTCATATCTCGTTCTTTTATATCATATACTCTGTGCTTCCGGGAAAAGTGACAGTCTCAAACTAACATTAAATTAACAGTGGCCAGCTAGTACTAATAAATGTCTACTCTAGAGACTATCATTCTTTATATCGCCAACAAACGTTAGGTGGTTTGTGTTTCGCCAGCAACGACCCAGAATGCATCCAGTGGTCCCCTCCTTCCCTTGCCTTTGTGTTTAACCAAAACACCGCTGCCAACACTAGTATCCACTATCCACTAACCACCAATATTGGATGTGTCTCCCACCCACGCAGGCAGCTGTGTTTTCCACTTTCTATGCTTCCACAACAACCCACGCATCCAACTGCTCTCAAACACCTGCATTGCTGATTCCAAAGTATCCTTCTATATTATATGATTAGAGCTTTTTCCTTGCAACTTTCATCATACTTTAGTTAAAATCAATCTCATGTTAATCCATCGCGGTCATGTAATGTTGTGGATAAGACTTTTTTAGTCTGCCACCAACCTTTCACAGCTGAGTTGTAGTCACATAGAAGAGGCATGTATAACTAATTTTATCAATTCTGGCCGGTGGTAATGCTTTTGCTAAGCTTGGTAATGAGAACAGTGGCGCGCGTCATATATTGTCCAGTAGAACTTCAAGTTCACTATAAATATCAGAGTACAGTGAGGAAGTTTTCCCCACCCACCAAGTAATGCGGATCACTATTGAATGTAACTTACCATCGCCCACCGTTGTTGTCTCCTCCCCCGCTGCTGCCGGTGCTGCTGTAGGTGCCTCTGGTGGTCCTCCATTCCCCTCCGGGATCGCCTCTGCTGACGGCGTTGCAGCGCCGCTGCCCCCGTCGGCACTGGTGGATGGTACCGGTTCTGCAAAAATAAAAATAAGTAATTAAGTACACCTTTTTAGATGGATGCACAGCCCCCATTGTACTTGTTCACCAAGAACGGAGTTCTGCAAAACAGTTAAGTACAACGTAATCACTAGTAGTCCACATTGCCTAGTACAGCAGAGTAAGTAACACACTACACATATCAGCATTTATTTGGTATGGTATGGTACCCAAGCTCATCTCATCTATTCTATACTGGTACTCTAGTCCTTGGAAAGTTAGACTGAACCATGTAACCTAACCAGTTTACTTTGTACATCAATGACATGTCTACAGTTTTGCGCATGCTACCTCACAGCTTGTTGCGCAGTACGAGGAGACGCCTTTGAGGCCACATGATAGTTCAAAGCATACACCTGAAGAGTTTGGAAAATAGAGGCCCGTATTTACTTTTTGAATGTGGATTGTGGAGTCCAGTTTCCTTACAGCCTCAGGTTACACCTTCTTTTTTGCATGACAGCTAAAAAGTTGAATAAATGTATGTAATGTTTTCATACTGTCTAACGTGCACCACTTTTGTCATTATCTTTCGGCAGATGAGAAGATTTACTTCTACGAAGCAAAGATTTGCAGAGCTTACCAACAAGAGGCATATGCAACCAGTATACGTTCAATGGTGAGGGGTCTCGGACATTTCCCACATTTCCCTATCGTGCACTGGTAGCTGTACAAATGTAGGATACTTTTTATTGAGCCTTTTTTAACTCTGGATTTCTTCTGGTGGCCCTGCCCTTGACGTATTTGACAGAACAACTTAAAAACATTGATGTTACTTACTTAGTTACTTCTAACAAAATAAAGGTTTTGAAGTACCACATTGACTCGGGAGTATATTTTCAGTGTCTGTTGTCTTGTAGACTTACACGAGAGAGTGAGAAAAAGGGGGTTACTTAGGGTATGGATTGTGTAATAAAAAAAGCATTTGGCATCTTCATATTGGGGTTCAGGAAAGGGGTAATTGAATAATTGACCAATGACTGAGCCCATATAGGTTGTCGTTCATTGAATTGTGGGTTCCTCTGAGTTCTGTGACTGAGGTGTAAGACTGTAAGTAAGTAAGGTCCAACCTGCCTATCAACAACAACAACATCCAATTTTGGGGTGCATACATAGTTATGTATGTCACTGCATAGAAGAATACCCGCAAGAGTAGTAGTGGTATTCTTCTTACTAACGCTTACAAAATAGTAGACCATTATCTGCATGCATACTTGGTTGGTGTCAATTGCCAAAGAAGAGACATTATAGAGGAAAAAGCATAAGACAGGAGTGGACCCTGTGCCTTCCGCTATTCGATCACAGATTTTTTGAAAAGATTGATACCTTAACTAAACAGTTAGGTGAAATGTCATTAATCGGTTGGAAAAAAAGCTCCGTTAGAAAGTTAGGGAAATATCATTGTTCCAAAAGAAAACACTGTTGGACTTACTAGGGACAGCAGCAGGATCCTCAGTAGAGGAGCTCTGTGCCTGTGGTTCACAATCACGTTCACCCGCCGACTCGGTCCCAGCCTTCTGCTTGCCCCTGGGTTCTGTGGTTCATGTAAGAAATAATAAAGAAAGAGAAAACATTGAGTGCTGTGAAACATAGACAGCAAGCATTTCAAAAACCACTGCTACAACATTAAAAGAAACAAACATTGGTCTACCAAATGACTACTGCCTTGCATGATTCACTGACTAGTGTACTTGGTGAAAACAAATCAAATGTTCCATAAACATTCTGATTGCAGATTACTAAGTAACACAGAGGCAGTAAGACCTGAACAACACCACAGATTCAAGAATGTAAGTAGCCATTTCTTTTTCATTTTTTGCCAGCAAAATACATAGATCGCAAGGAGGAGACAAGCTTAACTTTGTGCATACTAACTAACACGAAATTGTACGTTCATGGCATCATATTTTGTTTTGCTACTGACTGAATGCTACTGCTGCCCTACCCACTCAATAAACAAACTACATCAGTTCTATGGAGGGCTGAGGCAGGGGCAGCTATAGGCTCATGGTGGTCCTGGACTCCTGGCCAGGGAGCGTAGGTGGGGGGCCCGGAAGAGGAGGTCGGGGCGGAGCACGGAGGCCAGTGAAGAGGGGGGAGTCAGGGTGTTTGGAAGTGGAACAGAGCCGGAGGCACCAAATCCCTGCCAGGGGCCGCCACGCAAATATGTATCCATCCTCTGAGGATTATTAAATTAAGGATATATATTGGTGGGGTGGCCCCTGGCGTTTGGTGGCCCTGTGCAGTTGCACAGCTTGAACATGCCTAAATCCGGCCCTGGCTGAGGTAAGAAGAACAAAGTAACTTTTGCATTCATTGCCAGAGGAGTATTATTCATGCAGAAGAGAAGGCCGTGAAAAAAAGATACAATATGCATTGCAAACACGTACAATTATCCATCAACGGCTATTTCACTGACGGACAAAGGAAGGACAAGAAGACTCTATTAATAGCATTAACTAACTTCAGTTCTCTACAATAAAGAAAATCTCACACCAATAAACAGCAAAAGCTAGCGCCAAATTGAACACGCAAGAGTCAGTGAAGATGAAGAAGCGCAGCATAGACCAGTGGCATACAATTACAGTAGATATAATAACGGAATACATCGGAAATGTAACTAGGAGCACCAGTCATTGCGTTACTTATTCAGCCAAGATTTACAAAGATACAACAACAATACTTATACTACTATAGTATAGAGATATATTACACACACTTTTTTTTTGGGTAGCCACTCACCAAGACCCACGACCTCGACGCCAAGCAGGTCCAACAGGTCCTGCTCCCGGTCCAAAATGTCTGCCCAACGGTGGGTCAGCTGGTGGTGGGTACGCCGGATACCGGAGCAGCGGAAGACTGCCCGGCGCACCTTCACCCACCGCCGGAGACGCTCCTCAATATGCTGGTAGCCGGAGCCGGGCCTGCCACCTGCTGCCAACATCAAGGGGAGGTAGCGCTGGATAAAAAAAACAAGGGCAGCCACCTCCTCCTCCCCAAAAAGTTGGCGGGGCCTCACCCCTTGGGGGCGCATTCTGCCGCAAGGCAGCCTAGTTTTTTGGGGCACTGGCGCCTTGCCCTTTGAGCCGCCGCTGCTGCTGGCGCCCTTGACCATGGTTCTGGGTGGAGGGTAGAAGAAAACTAAAAGTTCAAGACAAAAAGGTAGGGGAAAGAAGAAGCAGGGTAAAAGAACAAGAAGGAAGTAAAAAGCAATAGAAAAGTTGTAAAAGTAGAAATAAAATGAAAAATATAAACCTAGGCACAGAGAGAAATAGGTAATAACTAAAGAAAGTTAGAAAAAGTGGGTAAAAAGACAAGGATTAAAGAGATTTTAACAGGATGCAAAAGTAGGCCCAAAACCATAGCCAGAGTGTGTGATCCACAAGATGGCTGCGCCCATCGCGACCGCATGGGTAGGTTCGCGCGATATTTAGCGCGATCACGCACTTTTGTAGTGCGAACGAGAAGATGAGTTCCCGAACATGTCTTGCACAACGCGACCACGTTAATTGTGACCCGGAACAGGAAATAAGGGAACGCAAGCAGGCGGGACAAACCTCGGTGGTAATTTAGCGCGCTAGCCATCCCGAGCATGCAGGCAACGCCCCGAACACGCGCACCGCGCTCCCGAAGACGAAAAACGGCGCGCGAACGGGCCCAGCAAGCAACTCCGCATGTTTGCGGAGCTACGCGTAGTTCGCGGAGTGCAACTACGTCTTCGCGTAGCTCCGCGGAGTCCGACTCCGCGAACTACGCCCAGGGTTAGTTTAATGAATACCACGTCACTGTTTTCAGAATTTAATCTCACTGATAAACAGATCAAACTGGCACAGAGGGGAGCAGACTATACGGTGCTGATCATTGAAACACTGGAAAGATTGCCATTTACAGTAGCTGAAAAGCGAGCCATTGAATGGATAATACACGGTACAATCACTCTGCCTGATACAATTTTCCATTTTCAGTATTGCTTAAAACCTATACCAGCAGGCCTATATGAAAGGTTGGGTAAATAATACATCAAGACATCCAGGGAATTACCTTCCACACACAGATGTTGGAGTGGGGGGAAAGAAGAATTTCTTAGTGGTAAAAATGGTAAAAACGCAGTAAGCGGCTTTCTCCTTTGTCAGGGTTTAATCTTACACGGGGCCTGCCATGGTTCCTCTAACAATTTATCCTGCCACCTGCAAGGTTCTCCAGCTGCAGTGATTGATCCAATTTTTAGACAACTTTCTAATGGAAGTTACATTATGTTGAATGATCACAGCTGCTGTGGCATGTTGCCAGGTTTAGCCTATCTCGTAACTGTGCCAGCCAGGGTCACTTGCTGTATGCAAGTATTGTTTCCAAAAACCAAGACAGACTGGGAGTCGCCGTTATGGCCTTCACTGAACATCTCTTCTATACAAATTGATACTTTAAGCAGAATGAAAGCCATTCTTTTACAGAAAACTGTGCCTTTGACCTCGGCCAAAGAAACCTATGATCTGCAAGTCGCAAGGACTTCTGCAGAGATACACACCCTAATAACTACAAATTGCCCTGTACATTTCTCAGAAATTTTAGGTCGTATCTTAAACATGTCTGATACGAGTGGTATTGTACATGCATTTAAGACAATTTTATCGGGACTGTTAGCACCTTTTAAAGCAGTCCTGGGCATATTTCCAAACTTTGTGCACTCTGTATTTGGCGGACTGCCTCGCATTTTGGGACTCACTGCAGGTATACTATTTTTGCTCCTACTGCTTCGATATGGCAAGCCAATCCGCAGCAGACACCCAGATCACCGTGGAAAATACTCTACTGGCAAGGAAGTGTCGTGAGCGCAGAGTTCAAATTTTGGGATTAACTCGTTTAAGAGAATTGAATACCACATGGGTTATGTCATTCAGACCAATCTGGCAAGATTGCATCTTACCTGTTCTACGATGCCTGCTATGTGGAGAAGAATGCGTGTTAGACATCTGTCTCACACTCCCATCGATCATGCCAACAGATGTTGATACTTTGCTTGGACCAGTGACGGCTCATGCACTGTGTTGTCCCCAGTGGCTACCAATTCTGATGACAGCATTCGTTGAGATCTCACAGACCCAAAATGCTGACGGTGAGGTATGAGAGGAAAGCGGCACACAGGTACCTTTAAATTCGAACATTGCTAATGCGACCAACGCTGACGGCGATGCTTCACATCTATGTGCAATTAATCTTCTTAAAGAGGTAATCCAACTTTCACCTACAATAGTAGACAAATTATTTACAGACTTAGAAGATTTTATGTTTCCTCCAAACAATAACACTGACTTTTGATTTGGCACGCAGTGTTCTGAGAGACTCTGAATTCGACCTTCATTTTTTCAAAACAAATTTCTAACTTTGGAACTCTATTTTTTCTATGATCGAACTTTTGTTTTTCCAAATTTTATTTTTTCCTTTTTGGCACAAAGTAATCTGCTTAAAGTGGAGAAGTGTGGCTCAATGGTTAGAGCGGCAGACCCTGATGCAGAGGTCTAGCCCGGGACCAAGGTTCAATTCCCCGCCTCGGTGGGTCTTGGGCTCAAAAATTCCACGGACGTGATAATTCTCGCCTGGGTGCCTTTTCCAATCATGGAGTCCCACTCTGCAACTCTGGGTAATAGCTTGCTTAATCTCCACAACGGCCCCCACAACGCTTAGGATGCCTGGCCTCCACCTTGGGGGTGCCCAGGAGTGCACGCCTCACAGGGAAAGCCAGGATGGGTTCCACAGCGGTATTTGTACAAGCGCTTTGAGACCCTTGCTGGTGAGTAGTGCGCTGTACAAGTATCAATTTACATTACATTTTACATTTACAAAGTAGAACTATTCATGGCTTAGAAACCATACAATGCTCTTACAGTATTATTTTATAATACTTTTCTCGCAGTACGCATTTTGCTTTGCAGTCTGCATAACAATTGTAGCAGTTCACCTCTCTTGCATGAGAAAGAAAACTGTTCAATAAACCCTTTTTATTGAAAACGCCTGTCTCACTATTTCTCTGCAACTCTGTAGAAAAGAAGCATGCACGATTGACTGAGTGAAATACTTTTCAATTGTTTCCGCGACTCTGAGAGATATATTCTTATTCTTGGGAAACAAAGTTGTCATGTTTATGCGGTTGTCAGAAACGAATCCCTTCTTGTGTATTCGAGAAAGTTTCTAGTGACCTGAGTTAGCTGGCACACACATTTAAGTTTAGTGTATTCGATTGAGACCTAGCTGACCTCAGTCCTACGTCTAATCTATAGGATATATTATTCCAATGCGCAGAGCCTATTGGGAATACATCTAATCTATAGGATATATTATTCCAATGCGCAGAGCCTATTGGGAATATAGGAACTACATTACAATAAGGTGTCGGAATCACATATCTGCCATACTTTTAGACATTAAGGGGCTCATTAGGATGGCGGGCGGGCACCCTATCGGGAAACGGGACCGCCCGCCTTAAGGGCGGGAATCCCGAAATGTGCATTAAGATGCGCCCGCCACAGTGGCGGGCGCAATCCTCATTTTAACATTGTGGCGGGCGGTGCTCACTGCACTTCCCGCCACAATCTTAAAATGAAATGCACGCATTTGCATACACGAAGCGGCAGGCACCCCGCGGTGCCTGCTGCTTCGTGTATGCAAATGCGGGGGATACCACAGGTACCCCCCTTTGCAACAAACACCTCGGCCTTCACCAGGGGGGCCCACAGGGGGCCCCAAAGCAAAGACCACAATGCTGCCACAGAAAGGCAGGCGGTCTTTGCACGGCTTGACAAAATGGCCGTTGTAATATGGCTGGCGGTGTCTAATAGACACCGCCACCATATAAAACATTTTCCGCCCTGGCCGCAAGGGGACCGGGCCGGAAAACATGCGGGCGGTGTTTTTCACCGCCACGGTCCCCCCCGCCATTCTAATATGGCGGAGGGGAATTGGGCAATGGATGTTGGGCAGATTGCCTCCGCCAGGCCGATGGTGGCTACCGCCAGCCTGGCGGAGGCAATCCGCCCGACATCCTAATAACCCCCTATCCCCCTATATGTTGAGTGACAGGTCGGGAGAAACACAAAATCAGGATATAAAAAGTAACACCGTGATTCTGGTTGTACTAACAAAACTTTATCACTACCCAAAGAAACCCTCTTTGCAATCTTTGAATTGCAACAGGTTGAGAAAAAGAACACAGATGTAAAATCCCTGACTTTAATTTTGTATGCAGCTCTTTGATACCACTAATAGATCACTGTGCTGCATTAGAAGGCTTGCAATTTATGAAATGGAAGTATCAAACAATCAAATCAGTCAAAAACAGTAACCCATTTACCTATCTAAATAAAATACAAATTTGTGACCGGCATATTGCACAATGTGCATTGTTGCAGGCATATTAACCCTCTATGCTACTCCAAGTCAAAACTGTGACTGGACTAACCACTGAACTCTCTCAGAGCTGTTTTACCCTCTAGAGTTATCTCATAACTTAATATAATCCCTTCAAAATTGATGGGCACACAAGAATATCTGCAACATGTGTCTTAACCCTGTAAAATACTTTAAAATGCAGCCACACTCTGGTAAATAAGTAATCTAGAACAGAGGTACTCTCTCATTTGTCCTTGATGCTACTTTCTTTACAGAAAACTTTTTCAAATACTAAAATGTATATGTTGCTTCCAAAGCTCCGCCCCTCGTAACTCCACCTCTTTTGCTCTGCCACAACTTCTCTGCCAATTTAAGGGTTCAAATGAGTAAATACTCCAATGATTATTCTGTTTTCCAATTCCAGCACTGTTTGGCATGTTAGGAAAATTCACTTGGAATTAGTTGGCTATCGAAATGAGGTTGGGGTTGAATTTTTCGAGTTTCAGGAAGAACTTGATCAACATTTCTTATAACAACTGTAGCAATGTGCCCGGTTAAGAGTTCAGATCTTTTAACTGGATTTAACAATCATTTTCAGTAAGTCGTTATTTAGAATGTTTCAGTTTGTCCTTACCTAGAATGCTACATAAAAACGGCCACCCTAAATCACATCTTTTAAAACTGCGTTCTAGCCAGTTTTCACGTTGTTTTCTGTAAATATATAGGCTTGAACTGGTAATTCTGATGTCTGTTCCACCGACTTGGCGCTTACTGAAGTTCCTGTTTCCTGATGCCATCTAGTGGAGGAAGGTCGCGTCTTCCTTCTGTCGCTGTTATTTTCATTCATTTTCTTGTCAATCACTTTCGTGAGAGGAGGGCATATCCACTGCAGTTGTAATTCAATTTACGGGAAATCGAACATTACAGTTTACGGAAGCGTTCTTGAATACAAGCATTTCTGCTCACACATGGCCCTTCTAAGGAGTGATGGCTATTATGGCACGCGAAATAGCTTGGTCTGTTAGATTGGGAGGGTGTGAGCTTCAGATTTTCCAATAATCATACTGTCATGTAATGTTAAAGAACTTTAGAGGACAAGCAGGGGGTATGAGAGGGGCTGTAAGGGCAGTGGAAAGGACGACCAATGCAGATTAGATAAGATACTCAGGTCAGAGAAAAACTATTTTCTGAAATAAACAAAAAATGTTAACACTTTCAAAACAGAGGGAGAGTGTGTGTGTGCATTTTTTGTCTGGAGGTATGTAAAAATTCCTGGTGGGATGCGACAGACACCTCACCATACCCCACAAGCACTTGTACCTAACTATTTACCTAACTATTTACCAGAAAATACTTTTATTAGAGGGGTGAAACACCCCAGACACCCCCCTGAAGCTACACCACTGCTCATATAAATGTGAAGGACCGTCTCCATAGAACAGAACTGACATCATACCTACTGCCATTTTAAGGCCTGGTTTGGCAAAGCAGCTGTCTGTATGATTGTTTTATCTCATAGATGCATTGTATACAGACTGCAATCCTTTTTTTCCTCAGTACATTTATTATTGTTTTTGTCAGGACTCCAGTGGGAGCTGTTGCCACCACCATTTTTAGGTCTTGCCTGCAACAGCACATGACCTCTTGCAAGAGATATTGCACAGAAGGAGCGCAAAGCTCGCCCATTACAGTGGTTTCTTTGTTACTATTATTTGCTGCCTTCTAACTGTCCAGTGCCTGCTGGCTTTACTTCTACTTCTTTCTGCAGGAGCATGGGCCAAGTACTGATTGTTTCAGCTTGATGGCTGTCCTCCTGTTGATCGCGCTGTGATTGAGGCACTACTTTTATTTTTTCATCTTTTATGTCGTCGTTTTTTAACTCTGCCATTTCTAGCTATGTTTCATTATGCCGCATGCATTTAAAAAAAGCCCTTTTTTCCTTTTAAATGGATCTTTATTCTGACAACAGATGTTCCCTGCTTTTATAGTAACAACAGGTATTGTCTGCTTCCAAATGTATTACCACTTTGGCATGGGCGTAATTGCTTTTGTTATGTGATAGGTTTTTTAGCCAAATATCATATTTTGTTTTCTTTTTCACACATAGGGAATTTAAATGATTTGCTAATAATCCCAGGGGGTGTTGTGCGGTGACCTAACAGGCATTGGCAAAGTCAATATGTCTCCTCTTTGACACTATTGGCTCTGTCATTGCATTTTTTTCTTGCTGTACAGTATGGGCATTGCGGACTTTGGAAATGATTCAGCCATGCTGTTTAGTAGCAGGGCTCCTGTGCAGCATGGATAAAAAAAAAAACCCAAGGCTAACATGAATCTAGCACTAATGCACTTGAAAAAAAGAACATTACCCCTGGTTGCGCCATAAGGCCTTTAGAAATTAATTTTAGCCACAATACAAAGCATCTGCGTTGCTGAACAGCATAACTTCAAAAAATTGCTAAAGCCAATAGCTCTCATATGTGAGCCCTATTGACTTTGCAAATGCTTTCTAAATTTGGCATCACTACCACCAGCATTACTACCGCCTTTACCGTTACCCAAATACTAGTTTCACCACCGCCATACAACTATTACCGCCACCGTAATCAACAACACCCATAACAATGCCACACAGCTATTAGTCACATCTGAAGAATGAAGACAAGGTAAGTATCTTCATAAGAGGATATTTATTGTCAGTCATCGTTCAGCAAGCCACCAGAGAACACATCGCAGGCAGCAACCATCATTAACTGTCTCCTCAACATTCTCCTCAAGAGCTTGGAATTGTTGCATTGTAAATGTTAGAAATGGGATTTTTGGCAGGCTAGGGTATGCGCCACAGCCAGGCATAAACCACCACTCTAGTCAGGATAAGGGAGTTACACTCCTAAAATAACCCCTACTCACCCCCTTGGTAGCTTGGCATGAGCAGTCAGGCTTATCTTAGAGGCAGTGTGTAAAGCATTTGCACATAACCAACAGTAATACAGTGTAGCGCTACAAAAGGACACCACACCAGTTTGGAAAAATATCCAATATTTTTATATACTTACGACAAGACCTCAAACAATAAAAATCCACAATACAGTTCTTAAAAATTGTACAGTTACCAAAATACGCTTTAAAAACAGTTCCTTGATGTCGATAGCTCCATCCGGGGCTATCACGGTGTCGTGAGCAAACAAATCCAAACAGTTCTGGCTGTCCGCGGCGTCGCGTGCCAACTACGATGTCGGGAAGACCTGCAAACAGTACCTTTTAGAAATGCAGGGTACCTGCGACCTATCTTTGAGTTTCCAAAAACACTGCGTCCGTAGGCATTGGTTCTAAAGGTCAGTGCAAGGGTCGTCGGGCCCTCGAAGTCACACGCGTTGCAGGTCGATCTCCTTCTTGTTGGAGCCAGGAGCGCAGGCGTCGGCAGGCATCGGGTGCTGTGGTGCGAAGTACAGCGATGCGGCGTGCAGTGTCCTCAGGTCCTGGTGCGTGCAGCGGCTCGGTGGCAGCATCAGATGGCGTTGTCAGTGAGACCAGGGTTGTGGTGCGAGATGAAGGCGGTGCTCGTCACGGTGCTGACAGGTCACGGTGCAAGCAGCGGCGTCGTTGTTGCTGAAGCGCTGTCATCGGCTGACAAACTGGAGTAGATGGCACCGATGTCGGTAGACCAAGGCTGCGGTTCGGGATGAGGGCGGTGCATCGTGTAACTTTACAAGCGGTGCCCTCGAACCATGTTCCAAGCAGCGGCGTCGATTTTGGCGTGGAGCGGTGAACCTGTTCTGCCTTCTCTGGTGTGATTTCCTGACAGGAGGTGGAGACAGCATTGTCAGAGGCAGAGCAGGCCCTTTGAGGTTCAAGAAAATCCCCTCCCCCTTCCACATTGCAGCCCAGGTCTATTCAGCCCTTTTCTGACCCTACCTAGAATATCTGGAGCCCTTCCTGCTCCCCAGCCTTTTTTCATCCAAAACCCAGACAGGCAATCCAAAACCCAGACAGGCAAACCACATTCCAGAAGAGGCACACAGGATGACTGAGCAAGAAAATACCTACTTTCTAAAAGTGGTATTTTCAAAAACTGAATGTAAAAATCACCTTCACTAAAAGATGCATCTTTAGATTCTGAGTTCAGGAGTACTAAACTTTATTTTCCACCTAGTTCCCAGGGCCTGTTATGTTTATAAGATGGTATAAACAAACTTCCCATTCTGTCCTATGGGGAACAGGTAGCCTTGCAATAATGAAAAACGAAATGGGCTGTAATTCACTATGAGGACATGCCACACACACCAGGGCATGTCCTACCTTTCACATACACTGCACTCTGCCCACAGGGGTACCTTGGGCCTACCTTAGGGGTGACTAACATATAGAAAAGTGAAGGTTAGGGACTGGCAAGTGTGTGTACTGGCCAAGTCCACATGGCAGTTACCAACTGCGCGCAGACTCTGCAGTGGCAGGTCGGAGTTACCTTTTTAAGGATACTCACGTGGGTGGCACAACCAGTGCTGCAGGCCCACTAGTAGCATTTGGTTTACAGGCCCTGGCGCACTCAGTGCACTTTACTAGGGACTAGCAAGTAAATCAAGTACCCAATCATGGAAACACCAATTCATAGCACAATATATACAGAAAGCATATGTACTTTAGCATTGATTGGCAGTGGTAAAGTGCCCAGAGTCCTAAAACCAACACAAACAGGTCAGGAAAAAATAGGATGAAGAAGCAAAAAGTTTGGGTATAACCCAGCAAAATGGGCCATTTCCAACACAATCCCCTTCCAGCCTAAAGCCATGTTAGGCCAATACATACCTCAATGGACTTCCCTGCTTGAGGCGATAGAACATGGGACCTGTCCCGAAACAGCAGGGTTTTCTTCCCGTTCTATGCCTTCCCGAACCTAGTTGGATCCCTCTATCCATACTGTCAGGGCCCACTAAGCTGACCCGTGGGGAACCCTCCTCCTCACCTGGGGACCCCATCTGTGCAGCACCTAAAATTACTTTGCTCACAGATGTGTCCCAACAGGCAGACAGTACCCATTTGGCCAACACAAGAGTGTGGCCCAGTCCACCCCCAGGGTGTGACTCCTTTCCCCCACCCAGGAGCAACTCTGTCCATCCAGCCAGAAAGACCTGAAGAGATTTGCCTTTAACAAAGTCTACCCTTACGCAGCCCCTACTTACACACCCCCACCAAAAGCAACCCTAATTCTGACCTGTCTGACGACAGTGAGTCCAAAAACAGTGGGTCAAGTAATGGGAGTTTCAATAACAGACAAAGGGGTGGATACAGGGGTACACCTAGACAAAATTACGCCCAACCTATGTGGCCACACTTCACTGCACCTAATGTGCACCCATGCACTTCCAACAACCTCCTTTTCCTTTCTGGAACCCACCCTACATGCCAGCACAACCACCCCATTAAAATACTTATCACCCTCCTTTTTTAGGGAGAGGCCACAGAGGGAAGAGAAGAGGGCAGAACTAGGCGTGGTGTGAACAAGAGGACCCAGTGGGCAACCATACACGCAGCAAATTGCAGGATCAACAACCAGGCACAAGCACTAGGAGAGTCTGATAACCAACCTCTCCGAGGTAATATTATCTCCTGTACAGAAACAGGTCCTGGAGAAGGGATTAAGCTTCATTCCCACAGGTCGCCTTGATAAATTCAAACTACACTGCGAGCTACCGGAATTTTTTGGGAAGCTCAAAATGAAGGCATACTTTGAAGGGAAAGAGACAAATGATTGCCCTGATGGCCCCACCAACACAGGACTGAGGTTGAAGTCTTCCTTCACTCCGCCCCCCCCCCCAAGGGGTGCCTGCAGAAATAACTGCTTTTGAACAAGCTGTCTTCAACGAGATTGAAACTTTTGAAGATAACAATGCATCCTAGAACACGACCAGGCAAGAATTCATAGCTCTCCAAGGTCTACTGTCCAATACCGCGATTACTATAAAACCAGCGGATAAAGGGGGGGAGTGGTGATCCAAAACACCAGGGACTACGAATTGAAGTGCCAGCGTCTCCTGGACGACAGAAGAAACTACACCCCTCTGACCAGAGACCCCTCTCCTGAATTGAGGAGAGAGATTGAAGATATGGTAAAGGAGGCTGAAGATGAGGGTCTAATCACCAGAAATGAGGCAGCCTTCCTGAGTGAAGGGGATGATGTGATCCCATACTTTTACACCCTGCCTAAGATGCATAAGGGAAACACCCCCCACCGGGACGCCAATAGTCTCGGGAATCGGCTCCATTCTTGAGCCACTATGACGCTATTGCGACTTTTTCTTAAAACCTCTTATACAACAAACATCAACCTACCTCAAGGATACCAAGTCCCTCCTACAACTCTTACAGGATTTGACCTTCGATGAGACCCCCACCATACTGGTCACTCTCGACATAGAGAGCCTTTACACCAGCATTCCCCAGAACGACACCATCAGGGTCCTGGGAGAAGCTCTGGATGACACCACCTGGGAATACCAGACCTCCAGGGATTTCATTATTAAGTGTGCTACATTAGCTCTCAGAGGCAACAACTTGGACTACAAAGGCACCCTGTACCTCCAAACCGCCGGCTCTTCAATGGGCAGCACTTTTGCCCCCAGCGTGGCAGGCCTCTACGTGCATGACTTCGAACGTAGATACATCCTTGATGCCACCAACCCTTTTGCCTCTCCCATAACCATATGGAAGAGGTACATAGATTACGTCCTCATGATATGGAAAGGACCTGAGGCTAACCTCACTTTAGAAATATTTGACAAGTTCTTCTTCAGTGACTCAGTCAACAGCCAGTCGGAAGCTCCCATAAAACTGGAGACTTTCACGGCAGCACTAGAATCGGCCTTTGATGACACCATACCCAAGAAATTTGGACCTGTCCACAGGCGCCTGCAAAATCCATGGCACACGGACGATTTAAAAGCGGCCAAATTAAAATGCCAACGACTAGAAAGATCTTGACGCCTCTGTAAAGACCCCCAAAATAAATTGATATACAGACAATCATTGGCTAGCTATCATTTGAACCTAAAGGCAGCAAAACTCAGCTTAATTCTTAAGCAAATCGAACAGTCGAACAATTCCCTGAAGACTCTGTTCAGCATTGTTAAAGACTTTACGTCCCCAAAAGCCTGCAGCTGGGTTCCAAATGAATCGCAGGATTTATGCGATTCTATAGCCACTTTGTTTCAGGACAAAATATCCACCATTTATGATAATTTTCCCCAGATAGCTCCTTCAATTTCCGATACACTGAAAGAACTAGAAGAAAAACGGAGGAGACCAAATTGCTTCCTGCATAATTTTAATTTAGTTACAATCGAGGAGGTCCAAAAAGACTTAGCCTTGGGAAAATCAGGATCTCCCAATGACCCCTGTCCCCCCCGAATTATGGCCCTCTTAGCTAAGAGTTGTGCACCAGTAATCTGTGATATTTTTAATTGTTCCATCTCCATGGGTATTATTCCATCTCCCTGGAAAGAAGCAGTGATCCGTCCCATTCTTAAAAACCTACATCGGACCCCGCAACTCTAAGTAATTACCGCCCCATCTCTCTCTTACCACTACTGAGGAAAGTGTTGGAGAACGTCATAAATAAACAACTGAGCCTCGAAGTCGGGCTTTTGCCCGGGTTTCAGTACTGAAACCGGGGTTTTAGCAGTCACTGACTCGCTAAGACAGACCATTGATTCAGGCGGTTCCGCGATGCTGATCCTCTTAGATCTCTCCACAGCTTTTGATACCATCTCTCATTCCAAGCTAGCGGAGAGACTATCGGACTGTGGTATCAAAGGAACAGCCTTGAAATGGCTACAACATATTCTGTCGGAGAGAACACAAAAGGTCACCCTAGGCCCCTTCTCCTCGGCCAACCTGACTTTAGACAAAGGGGTGCCACAGGGCTCCTGTTTAAGCCCTACCCTTTTTGATATATACATTGCCCGTTAGCCCAGATAGTGGAACAGCTGGGTTTTGAAATCATCTCCTATGCAGATGACACGCAGCTCATGTTCACTATTGGGAAATGTCCAGAACTAGAAAAAACACGCTTTTGCATGAAGCTGATCTCAGACTGGATGACGATGAACTATCTCCAGCTAAATCCCGGTAATACCGAGATCATGCTTATGGGAAAAGCACCAGCTATCTGGTCAGAAGACTGGTGGCCTGAACAACTAGGTGCCGCCCCTATTCCCAAATTATCAGTGACGAACTTGGGAATAAAAATTGACCTCTCCTTGTCCATGAAAGATCACATCACCACAACCACTGGCACTTGCTTTTACAGTCTTTGGCATCTTCGGAAAATATTCCCTTTTACTCCCACCGCTCCCCGCAGAACCTTGGTTCATGCGATGGTTACAAGCCATTTAGATTATGGCAACGCCTTGCTGGCTGAGGTGGGATCAACTCTTTTGTCTAAATTACAAATTGTTCAGAATACGGCCGCACAAATGATTCTGAATCTTCCGCCAGGCTCTCCTTGTGCTCCACTACTCAGAGAATTGCACTGGCTCACTGTAAAAAATAGATCTTTTTTTAAATCTGTTGTCTCACTTACAACACCCTTAGCAAAAAAGGCCCTCGTTACCTGCAAAATAAAGTTATTAAATACTGCCCCAGTATGAGGCTGAGATCCACCACTCATGGATTACTACGAGTCCCTAGAATCTGTCTGACTCGGACGGGTGGTCGAGCATTTTCTTATCTAGCTCTCAGATATTGGAACCAACTCCCACAGGCCTTACAAGCTATTTCAAATTATGGTACCTTCAGGAAACAGCTGAAAGCCTTCCTCTTCAACTACTAGATCTGTCTGACTCCTGCCACCTGTAGATAAATTTGCTAGTCAGCGCGGAGATACCCCAGGGTGATTTGAGCGCTTAATAAATTCTAACCTAACCTAACCTGACCAACTAACTACAATAGATCAATACTTTGGACCACAACCTTAGGTTCACCCACACTTTCGACCACCAGAAGGTGGTCTTTCTGGACGTGATCATATCTAAAGGCGGCGGAGTCTTTACCACCAAGACCCATTATAAACCCACGGCTAAGAACAATCTGTTGGAATTTACCAGCTTTCACCCGTGGCCACTCTGAGAAAATCTACCATATAGGCAATATTTGCAACTGAGGCGAAATTGCAGCAACCTGACTGATTTCCGTGCCCAGTCTACAGATTAGACTTCCAGACTGCAGAGTTGTGGCTACTCCGAGAAAATACTGAACAAAAGCTACAAGAGGGCCCATCACCAACCCATAGAGGCACTCCTACAGGACACCCCCAGGGAAGTGAATGGACTTCCACTGACTTGCGTCACCACATACAGCACTGCATCTAACACAGTGAATAGAGTGTTAAATAAACATTGGAACATTCTAACCAGCAATGACAGAAGATAGGAAAAACCCCCTGTCTTCTTTTAAAAAAGGCTGCAGTCTCAAGGACTCGCTTGTACATACACGACCTAAGGTACAGTAATCACTGGGACTCCCATCCATTACCACATCTTGGGGTTTACCAAAAATAGTTGGCCACTATACATGCTCCAGTTGCAGTGTATGCCACATGACGAAGCACACTTAAGCACTTGAACTTGAACCTGGAAAATCCTGGTCACAACTCTCCCACACAAATTGCAATTCAATTAATGTTGTGTTTTTAATCACCTGTCAGTGCGGGTTGAATTATGTAGGGGTGACAACACGCAAGGTCAAATAGCGCGTGCGTGAACACAGGAGTAACATCAAGTGTGGTAGAATCACAACTAAACTCAGTGAACACTACATCCAAGTCAAACACTCCACAGCCGATCTAAAATGGACAGTGATAGAACAGGTGCACACAGGCTGCAATATCCACCAGACCCTGTTTGAGAAAGAACAGAGATGGGTCTACCACCTGTGCATTGAGAGGGTTGGGCTCAATGATAACGTCCCATGGGGCACTGTACTCAACAGTTAGCCAGACATTAGGGCCTCATACTACACCAGTACTTTTGTCGGTCCACATACCCAACAGTGGTCTAATCTCTAAACCCAACCGCCTGTGGGTATTATTAATCCCAAACGGTTTCTTCACCAGTAAAGTCCTTCACAGACTGAGCACTGTATTGCAAATATAACCTGCGACAGGTGGTGTTCACCAAACTATATCAGCCCTTCCCAGATCTCTTAAGTACTTACCTGAGGGCTACTTAGTCACTCATTCATGAGGCAGCATTTTAAATTTAAATTTTACCATAATAATATATGTGACCACATTACCTCACAAATGTGTTCCTTAAACCAACCTTCCTGTAACTTGCGGAAGGAACTTGACACTCCGTTTTCTGTCACTATTCTGTCACGTTCTGTCCCGACCTTCCTCCATTTCTTGTAAACTGCATCTCTATCCTACCATACCTGAACATGAATAAACATTGCTAATAAAGCTTGGTGTTTCAACAATAGGCACGGAGCCCAATCAACGGGTAGCACACTAGCTTCCCGCTGACTCTTGTTATCACATGCCTTTGAAGCCACAAGGGGATTGGCCACGAGTAAGACGCGTGATGACGCAATCCCGCTGATGCCCAGAGCGCACTGACGCCCCGAGCACCCGCGCTCGCGGCACCCAGCACAGAATCAGTGTCAGCTTTTGACTGGTTGCCCCATCCTTCTTAAGGGCAGTGTTATTTTGGCCTCAGCATCAACAGGGTCCGGTAATCAAGGCTGAATCCAGGTTCCAAGAGGGTGCCTGGCTTTGCTGCTGTGAGTGAACCCAGATCTTCCGACCGCAATACAGATAAGTAACTAGCAGGAAAAGGAAAAGTTCTGCTTTTTCTGACCGCGTACTTCTCTTTACAGGGTGTGCCTATTTAGCCATCACCTCCTCTCGAGCCCATGGTGTGATTAGTGATCACGCCCCAGGTAAGCTTCATTTTTCAGTATTTGCATTTCAGGCACCACCATCGGCCACTTCACACGTAATGCGGTGGCGAAAGTCACAAAATGTTTCTGTGCGCCAAACACCCACTGATACCACTCGACGCCCGAGTTGGTGTGCAGTAACCCTGGGTGTAGTTCGCGAAATGCACTTCACACTTAGCAATACGCAAACTGCGTAGTACCCTGTTCATGATGATTGCACAGTGCTGGATGCTTGTCCGCACTGTGCAATCATTGAAAACGGCATCTTGCACAGTGCGAGCTGTCCTTTACTGCCCATGAGTAGATTTTTACTCGAGCAGCAGCTTTCTCAACACGGACTGGTAGTTTCTCATCGCGAGCGGTCGCGAGAATACGTGACCAATCGCAATGAGAAATCTGACCTCCCCGTGTTGATAATCTCGCCGGGAGGTTTATTTTCCACACTCGCGATCAGCAACTTGATGTTGCTGATCGGGAACGAGGAAAAAGTCTTGCCGTGATGTCATTTTGCTTGCTCGCGGTCGCCAACTTGGCGTTGAGGCAGCGAGCAAGCAAAAAATGACCGCTGCACTACCCTACGCAACACATGTTTGCACTGTGCTATGTGCAATTCGCGTAGTGTAAACTAGCGCAAACTTCGCAATCTACGCTAGCGTAGCGTAGTGCTTTTTCCCAGGGTTAGCGCGCAGGTCTAGCTGCGCTACTATCACAAGGTACTTCCCTACTTTGTGTGGTCATTTTTTTCACAACCACTCACGCTGAAACCTTGCAATGTAGGTACATCCCCTTACACGCACGCTACTCTACTGCTCTACTGCACCATAGTTCCGTGATTACTCCTTTGAGTACACCAACAGAGAAGAGCACCACTACCTTGAATTTTCTGCAGAAAAGCAGACACAGGTGAATTGATTGAATAAACTGTTTGTATATATATATATATATATATATATATATATATATATATATATATATATATATATATGTATATATATATATATATATTTATATATATACATATATATATTCAGCTCAATCCCCTGCAAGTTTTGGGAACTTTAAAATAAAACATCTGAGAACTACCCCCGGAGTGCGTGGTTTCTTTGGCAAACCTGGTGGAAAACTTGAGCTGCACATATATATATATATATATATATATATATTACCTACTGGCAGTCGCCAGTAGGTATATATAGTTAGGATTTTTTCTCTATGGGATTTTTGAAAATTCTATGTCTAATAACTTTGGCGTTTGTGGACGGAATTGGCTGAAATTTTCAGGAAAATGGAACATTTTGTTTCTGAGCAGCCCCTGACAATCTGGGGGGGTTTCATCAAGGGGGGGCCGAGAAAAAAGGGGGGTCCCAAAACGCGTTTTTCCCATGTTCATTTCCATAGGGCGGTTGGCCTCACTTTTAGCTCGAACGGCTGAATGGATTTGCACGAAACTTGGCAAAATTGTAGGGACTGTCAGCCCGATGTGCCTTTGCTAGGTCTCAATATATGTGCTCCAGTGGATTTTGAGTAATTTAGGTTCAAAAAAAGATATATATCTGGGCGGAGCCTAACCACACATCTGATCTGATTGGCTGTCAGCACTTCATCCAAGAAGTGTTGGCAGCCATCTTGGGACCAATATACATGATAGCACCTCATTAAAAAGCATTGTAGTTAATAGAGGGTTTTAGGACTTTAGTTACATTATAAATCATTTGTTGATGGTACCATACTTGTTTTAGGAATTGTGGTGGGTTCTAAGGTGATTTTACCATGTGAAAAAACCTTCTGCTGTGATATCATGAATATTGTTTGAAAGAAAACTAATATCTCATGATTTTCCCACAGTGGTTTGGAAGGGGATCTATACGCTAAACTGAAAGCATATTTTCTGTAAATTCACATTATCTTTCTCAGTCATGTGAAAATGAAGTCTGACATTCTCAGTAAAACATGTACATCCAACAAGGACAGAGACTGTCAGTTGATTCCTTTGTGTTCTACTGCAGCCTCCTAGAGTGTTCTAAAGAACAACTAGAGCGCTAACAGTCCTACTTATTACAAAGGTATGGCACACCTGAAGCCATCTTGATTGGAATAAAGTGGTAACTCTTAAAACATTTAATTTAAAAAGAAACAACATGAGGGGGTATATTTTGCCATAGAAAGTATGATTAGTGCTGCAGAATGAAAAATTAGGGCACATTTTGAGTGACTTCTCAAATCCTTTTCTATTTCATTAAAACATTCTGACATGCAGTCTCCCAAAATGGCCACCAGAGACAAAAGAGCCCAAATGTAGCCCAAATATCACCCAGATGTAGCCCAAGTATAGCCCAATGACAGAATGTCCCAGAGTGTTCTAAAGAACAACTAGAGCGCTAACAGTCCTACTTATTACAAAGGTATGGCACACCTGAAGCCATCTTGATTGGAATAAAGTGGTAACTCTTAAAACATTTAATTTAAAAAGAAGCAACATGAGGGGGTATATTTTGCCATAGAAAGTATGATTAGTGCTGCAGAATGAAAAATTAGGGCACATTTTGAGTGACTTCTCAAATCCTTTTCTATTTCATTAAAACATTCTGACATGCAGTCTCCCAAAATGGCCACCAGAGACAAAAGGGCCCAAATGTAGCCCAAATATCACCCAGATGTAGCCCAAGTATAGCCCAATGACAGAATGTCCCAGAGTGTTCTAAAGAACAACTAGAGCGCTAACAGTCCTACTTATTACAAAGGTATAGCACACCTGGAGCCATCGTGATGGGAATAAAGTGGTAACTCTTAAAACATTTAATTTAAAAAGGAACAAAATGAGGGGGTATATTATGCAATAGAAGGTATTATTAGTGCTGCAGAAAGAAAAATTAGGGCACATTTTGAGTGACTTTTCAAATCCTCTTCTATTTCATTAAAAAATTCTGACATGCAGTCTCCCAAAATGGCCACCAGAGACAAAAGAGCCCAAATGTAGCCCAAATATCACCCAGATGTAGCCCAAGTATAGCCCAATGACAGAATGTCCCAGAGTGTTCTAAAGAACAACTAGAGCGCTAACAGTCCTACTTATTACAAAGGTATGGCACACCTGAAGCCATCTTGATTGGAATAAAGTGGTAACTCTTAAAACATTTAATTTAAAAAGGAACAAAATGAGGGGGTATATTTTGTCATATGAATTATGATTAGTGCTGCAGAAAGAAAAATTAGGGCACATTTTGAGTGACTTCTCAAACCCTCTTCAATGTCATTAAAAAATTCTGACATACAGTCTCCCAAGATGGCCACCAGAGACAAAAGAGCCTAAATGTATCCCAAATATCACCCAGATGTACCCCAAGTATAGCCCAATGACAGAATGTCCCAGAGTGTTCTAAAGAACAACTAGAGCGCTAACAGTCTTACTTATGACAAAAGTATGGCACACCAGAAGCCATCTTGATTGGAATGAAGTGGTAAGTCTGAAAACACTCAATTTAAAAAGGAACAACATGAGGGGGTTAATTTTGCCATAGAAAGTATGATTAGTGCTTCAGAAAGAAAAATTAGGGATCATTTTGAGTGACTTCTCAAATCCTCTTCTATTTCATTAAAAAAATTCTGACATGCAGACTGAAACATGCACTTTGAATACCAGCAGCAGACGTCCCTGGTGAGCAGTAGCTTTACTACAGTGATCTAATGTGCAACTAGAGTGCTAACATTCAGAATTTATGGCAAATGTGTGACACATCTGAATGCCTTCTTGATGGAACCAAAGTAAACAAGCATTGAAAATGCAATAGATCTCGCCCTCGTTTAAGTTAAAGCCATTCTGTTTGTAATGAGGTGGCTTTTTAGCTTTGCTTTTATTAATGTTTTTTCAACTTTCATGTAAATAACATGCATCTGTATGCATATAAGTATATGTACGCATGCATTTATGTTTGTATTTATATAGATATACAGATGATATATGTTTATATATGTATGTATATATATATATTCACTGAAAAAACCATAGGCTATAGACCATATATAGTGAGGAATTAGCATTTACAAAACCTTGAAAATTCACTGAAAAAACCATAGGTTATAGACCATATATAGTTAGGAATTAGCATTTACAAAACCTTGAAAATTCACTGAAAAAACCATAGGTTATAGACCATATATAGTTAGGAATTCGCATTTACAAAACCTTATTTTACTCACACAAAACCATTGAAATTCCATATATAGTTAGTTGCACTAACTATATATCGCGCACCCGCAATCCACTGCTGATGATGTCACATATTACATCATTCATGACATGGTCAGTGACATCACTGATGACATCTCAAATGACATCACTGATGACATCACTGATGACAACATCCAGTGACTGTATGTTTCTGTAAAGTTAAAATATGTCTTACATATTGAAGAATGAGTGGATGTATAAGTGTCTGGATGAAGGATTTAGTAGGTGCATGACTGACTGTATGAGTGAGTGATTAAATGTGTCTCACTGAGTGCATGGGTTAGTGACTAAACTGTCTTAATTTGTGCATCATTATGTCTGTTGTTCTGTAAACTGTTGCATGTGTTGATAAGTAGCTATATGAGTAACTATATGGGTTATTGATTGGTTGCCCAAGTATTTGTATGGGAGACTGAGTGTGTGTGTGGGTGGCTGGGAGGTGTATGACTCTGTGCATAGATGTGTGAGCAGTTGATTCACTAGATGTATGGTTTCAAAAGTGCATGTGGAAACATCTGTATGGGCGGTTGACTGTGTGCATGAGTGTATTGGTGAGTGAATGGATATCTCAGTGCTACATGTCAAAGTAAGTACATATGTAAAACACAGTACATGTGAGAGTTGACATATATAAATAACTGTGCATAAGAGCCAGTGAATGTGTGAGTGGCTGTATGGATCATTGTGAACTTGTATCAGGGATTGTATAAGAGAGTAATTATGTGTTAGTATATGTTTGAATAAGTAAAGTTTGTATAACTGTATAGTTGAGGAAATGGAGGTGTGATTGATTCTTTGCATGACTGACTAGGTGTGTGAGTAACTCCATGGATGAGTGACAGTCTGTGAGTGTCTGTTTACACTGATTGTATCTAAGGTTATATTAGAGTCTGAAGAGGTTCATCGTATTATCACATGAATGATATCATCAGTGATGTGATCAGTAATGTCAAATGAGATGTCATCAGTGATGTCATCAGTGATGTCATTTGAGATGTCATCAGTGATGTCATTTGAGATGTCATCAGTGATGTCATCAGTGATGTCACTGACCATGTCATGAATGATGTAATATGTGACATCATCAGCAGTGGATTGCGGGTGCGCGATATATAGTTAGTGCAACTAACTATATATGGAATTTCAATGGTTTTGTGTGAGTAAAATAAGGTTTTGTAAATGCGAATTCCTAACTATATATGGACTATAACCTATGGTTTTTTCAGTGAATATTAGTATATACTTATATGTGTATGTACTTTGTGAGCTCTGGAGATCAGTAGGTAATATATATATATATATATATATATATATATATATATATATATATATATATATATATTCACTGAAAAAACCATAGGTTATAGGCCATATATAGTTAGGAATTCGCATTTACAAAACCTTATTTTACTCACACAAAACCGTTGAAATTCCATATATAGTTAGTTGCACTAACTATATATCGCGCACCCGCAATCCACTGCTGATGATGTCACATATTACATCATTCATGACATGGTCAGTGACATCACTGATGACATCACTGATGACATCTCAAATGACATCACTGATGACATCTCAAATGACATCACTGATGACATCACTGATGACATCTCATTTGACATTACTGATCACATCACTGATGATATCATTCATGTGATAATACGATGAACCTCTTCAGACTCTAATATAACCTTAGATACAATCAGTGTAAACAGACACTCACAGACTGTCACTCATCCATGGAGTTACTCACACACCTAGTCAGTCATGCAAAGAATCAATCACACCTCCATTTCCTCAACTATACAGTTATACAAACTTTACTTATTCAAACATATACTAACACATATTTACTCTCTTATACAATCCCTGATACAAGTTCACAATGATCCATACAGCCACTCACACATTCACTGGCTCTTATGCACAGTTATTTATATATGTCAACTCTCACATGTACTGTGTTTTACATATGTACTTACTTTGACATGTAGCACTGAGATATCCATTCACTCACCAATACACTCATGCACACAGTCAACCGCCCATACAGCTGTTTCCACATGCACTTTTGAAACCATACATCTAGTGAATCAACTGCTCACACATCTATGCACAGAGTCATACACCTCCCAGCCACCCACACACACACTCAGTCTCCCATACAAATACTTGGGCAACCAATCAATAACCCATATAGTTACTCATATAGCTACTTATCAACACATGCAACAGTTTACAGAACAACAGACATAATGATGCACAAATTAAGACAGTTTAGTCACTAACCCATGCACTCAGTGAGACACATTTAATCACTCACTCATACAGTCAGTCATGCACCTACTAAATCCTTCATCCAGACACTTATACATCCACTCATTCTTCAATATGTAAGACATATTTTAACTTTACAGAAACATACAGTCACTGGATGTTGTCATCAGTGATGCCATCAGTGATGTAATTTGAGATGTCATCAGTGATGTCACTGACCGTGTCATGAATGATGTAATATGTGACATCATCAGCAGTGGATTGCGGGTGCGCGATATATAGTTAGTGCAACTAACTATATATGGAATTTCAACGGTTTTGTGTGAGTAAAATAAGGTTTTGTAAATGCGAATTCCTAACTATATATGGTCTATAACCTATGGTTTTTTCAGTGAATTTTCAAGGTTTTGTAAATGCTAATTCCTAACTATATATGGTCTATAACCTATGGTTTTTTCAGTGAATTTTCAAGGTTTTGTAAATGCTAATTCCTAACTATATATGGTCTATAACCTATGGTTTTTTCAGTGAATATATATATATATACATACATATATAAACATATATCATCTGTATATCTATATAAATACAAACATAAATGCATGCATACATATACTTATATGCATACAGATGCATGTTATTTACATGAAAGTTGAAAAAACACTAATAAAAGCAAAGCTAAAAAGCCACCTCATTACAAACAGAATGGCTTTAACTTAAACGAGGGCGAGATCTATTGCATTTTCAATGCTTGTTTACTTTGGTTCCATCAAGAAGGCATTCAGATGTGTCACACATTTGCCATAAATTCTGAATGTTAGCACTCTAGTTGCACATTAGATCACTGTAGTAAAGCTACTGCTCACCTGGGACGTCTGCTGCTGGTATTCAAAGTGCATGTTTCAGTCTGCATGTCAGAATTTTTTTAATGAAATAGAAGAGGATTTGAGAAGTCACTCAAAATGATCCCTAATTTTTCTTTCTGAAGCACTAATCATACTTTCTAAGGCAAAATTAACCCCCTCATGTTGTTCCTTTTTAAATTGAGTGTTTTCAGACTTACCACTTCATTCCAATCAAGATGGCTTCTGGTGTGCCATACTTTTGTCATAAGTAAGACTGTTAGCGCTCTAGTTTTTCTTTAGAACACTCTGGGACATTCTGTCATTGGGCTATACTTGGGGTACATCTGGGTGATATTTGGGCTACATTTAGGCTCTTTTGTCTCTGGTGGCCATCTTGGGAGACTGTATGTCAGAATTTTTTAATGAAATTGAAGAGGGTTTGAGAAGTCACTCAAAATGTGCCCTAATTTTTCTTTCTGCAGCACTAATCATAATTCATATGGCAAAATATACCCCCTCATTTTGTTCCTTTTTAAATTAAATGTTTTAAGAGTTATCACTTTATTCCAATCAAGATGGCTTCAGGTGTGCCATACCTTTGTAATAAGTAGGACTGTTAGCGCTCTAGTTGTTCTTTAGAACACTCTGGGACATTCTGTCATTGGGCTATACTTGGGCTACATCTGGGTGATATTTGGGCTACATTTGGGCTCTTTTGTCTCTGGTGGCCATTTTGGGAGACTGCATGTCAGAATTTTTTAATGAAATAGAAGAGGATTTGAAAAGTCACTCAAAATGTGCCCTAATTTTTCTTTCTGCAGCACTAATAATACCTTCTATTGCATAATATACCCCCTCATTTTGTTCCTTTTTAAATTAAATGTTTTAAGAGTTACCACTTTATTCCCATCACGATGGCTCCAGGTGTGCTATACCTTTGTAATAAGTAGGTCTGTTAGCGCTCTAGTTGTTCTTTAGAACACTCTGGGACATTCTGTCATTGGGCTATACTTGGGCTACATCTGGGTGATATTTGGGCTACATTTGGGCTCTTTTGTCTCTGGTGGCCATTTTGGGAGACTGCATGTCAGAATGTTTTAATGAAATAGAAAAGGATTTGAGAAGTCACTCAAAATGTGCCCTAATTTTTCATTCTGCAGCACTAATCATACTTTCTATGGCAAAATATACCCCCTCATGTTGTTTCTTTTTAAATTAAATGTTTTAAGAGTTACCACTTTATTCCAATCAAGATGGCTTCAGGTGTGCCATACCTTTGTAATAAGTAGGACTGTTAGCGCTCTAGTTGTTCTTTAGAACACTCTGGGACATTCTGTCATTGGGCTATACTTGGGCTACATCTGGGTGATATTTGGGCTACATTTGGGCTCTTTTGTCTCTGGTGGCCATTTTGGGAGACTGCATGTCAGAATGTTTTAATGAAATAGAAAAGGATTTGAGAAGTCACTCAAAATGTGCCCTAATTTTTCATTCTGCAGCACTAAGCATACTTTCTATGGCAAAATATACCCCCTCATGTTGTTTCTTTTTAAATTAAATGTTTTAAGAGTTACCACTTTATTCCAATCAAGATGGCTTCAGGTGTGCCATACCTTTGTAATAAGTAGGACTGTTAGCGCTCTAGTTGTTCTTTAGAACACTCTAGGAGGCTGCAGTAGAACACAAAGGAATCAACTGACAGTCTCTGTCCTTGTTGGATGTACATGTTTTACTGAGAATGTCAGACTTCATTTTCACATGACTGAGAAAGATAATGTGAATTTACAGAAAATATGCTTTCAGTTTAGCTTATAGATCCCCTTCCAAACCACTGTGGGAAAATCATGAGATATTAGTTTTCTTTCAAACAATATTCATGATATCACAGCAGAAGGTTTTTTCACATGGTAAAATCCCCTTAGAACCCACCACAATTCCTAAAACGAGTATGGTACCATCAACAAATGATTTATAATATAACTAAAGTCCTAAAACCCTCTATTAACTACAATGCTTTTTAATCAGGTGCTATCATGTATATTGGTCCCAAGATGGCTGCCAACACTTCTTGGATGAAGTGCTGACAGCCAATCAGATCAGATGTGTGGTTAGGCTCCGCCCAGATATATATCTTTTTTTGAACCTAAATTACTCAAAATCCACTGGAGCACATATATTGAGACCTAGCAAAGGCACATCGGGCTAACAGTCCCTACAATTTTGCCAAGTTTCGTGCAAATCCATTCAGCCGTTCGAGCTAAAAGTGAGGCCAACCGCCCTATGGAAATTAACATGGGAAAAACGCGTTTTGGGACCCCCCTTTTTTCTCGGCCTCCCCTTGATGAAACCCCCCCAAATTGTCAGGGGCTGCCCAGAAACGAAATGTTCCATTTTCCTGAAAATTTCAGCCAATTCCGTCCACAAACGCCAAAGTTATTAGACATAGAATTTTCAAAAATCCCATAGAGAAAAAATCCTAACTATATATACCTACTGGCGACCGCCAGTAGGTAATATATATATATATATATATATATATATATATATATATATATATATATATATATATATATATATATATATATATATATATATATATATCAAGTCCATTGCTCTCTCCCAGGTAGGAAAGAAGCACGACACAGCTCCGGGGACAAACAAAGCTTTATTCTTTTCTGAGCACAAGGTAAGTGAAGTCACGAAACGCTTGGGCAGACGCGTTTCAGCCATCCATTTGGCCTCATCAGTGCCGGTTCCATGGGCTTCTCGATGTTGCTGAGAACGGAGCGATGTTTGTTGGTAGTGAGACCACTCCCAGTCAGGTGGTCACTTGCTCCTCCTCCACTATGTGATTGAAACTTGCCTCGTGCCGACCCATCTTACAGGTGCATGCTGGTCTAGGGAGTCCGAATAGAAGCCATATACAGTGATAGGTTGAACTGACACCAGGTGATGCCCCAATTTCCATTGGATTCAGTCTCCAAGAACAGTCGCCATTAACTGGAAAAGTTCCGCCTTTGCGTTTGTCCCCTTATCAGGCAAACAATGTTGCCTACTCTCTCCCCTTCAGTTCTTAATGCAGCAGAACCGTCGGGGGGGGGGCGCGGCGTTTGTAGTTAATACATAGTCCAAGTTTGTTGCAGGTATAACGCGGTGCACCAGACCGAGAGGGTGTGTCGTTTGCCAGCGCCTGCTTGCCGGCTTAAACACCAAGTCCATTGCTCTCTCCCAGGTAGGAAAGAAGCATGACACAGCTCCGGGGACAAACAAAGCTTTATTCTTTTCTGAGCACAAGGTAAGTGAAGTCAGGAAACGCTTGGGCAGACGCGTTTCAGCCATCCATTTGGCCTCATCAGTGCCGGTTCCATGGGCTTCTCGATGTTGCTGAGAACGGAGCGATGTTTGTTGGTAGTGAGACCACTCCCAGTCAGGTGGTCACTTGCTCCTCCTCCACTATGTGATTGAAACTTGCCTCGTGCCGGCCCATCTTACAGGTGCATGCTGGTCTAGGGAGTCCGAATAGAAGCCATATACAGTGATAGGTTGAACTGACACCAGGTGATGCCCCAATTTCCATTGGATTCAGTCTCCAAGAACAGTCGCCATTACCTGGAAAAGTTCCGCCTTTGCGTTTGTCCCCTTATCAGGCAAACAATGTTGCCTACTCTCTCCCCTTCAGTTCTTAATGCAGCAGAACCGTCGGGGGGGCGCCGCGTTTGTAGTTAATACATAGTCCAAGTTTGTTGCAGGTATAACGCGGTGCACCAGACCGAGAGGGTGTGTCGTTTGCCAGCGCCTGCTTGCCGGCTTAAACACCAAGTCCATTGCTCTCTCCCAGGTAGGAAAGAAGCACGACACAGCTCCGGGGACAAACAAAGCTTTATTCTTTTCTGAGCACAAGGTAAGTGAAGTCACGAAACGCTTGGGCAGACGCGTTTCAGCCATCCATTTGGCCTCATCAGTGCCGGTTCCATGGGCTTCTCGATGTTGCTGAGAACGGAGCGATGTTTGTTGGTAGTGAGACCACTCCCAGTCAGGTGGTCACTTGCTCCTCCTCCACTATGTGATTGAAACTTGCCTCGTGCCGGCCCATCTTACAGGTGCATGCTGGTCTAGGGAGTCCGAATAGAAGCCATATACAGTGATAGGTTGAACTGACACCAGGTGATGCCCCAATTTCCATTGGATTCAGTCTCCAAGAACAGTCGCCATTACCTGGAAAAGTTCCGCCTTTGCGTTTGTCCCCTTATCAGGCAAACAATGTTGCCTACTCTCTCCCCTTCAGTTCTTAATGCAGCAGAACCGTCGGGGGGGGGGGCGCCGCGTTTGTAGTTAATACATAGTCCAAGTTTGTTGCAGGTATAACGCGGTGCACCAGACCGAGAGGGTGTGTCATTTGCCAGCGCCTGCTTGCCGGCTTAAACACCAAGTCCATTGCTCTCTCCCAGGTAGGAAAGAAGCACGACACAGCTCCGGGGACAAATAAAGCTTTATTCTTTTCTGAGCACAAGGTAAGTGAAGTCACGAAACGCTTGGGCAGACCCGTTTCAGCCATCCATTTGGCCTCATCAGTGCCGGTTCCATGGGCTTCTCGATGTTGCTGAGAACGGAGCGATGTTTGTTGGTAGTGAGACCACTCCCAGTCAGGTGGTCACTTGCTCCTCCTCCACTATGTGATTGAAACCTGCCTCGTGCCGGCCCATCTTACAGGTGCATGCTGGTCTAGGGAGTCCGAATAGAAGCCATATACAGTGATAGGTTGAACTGACACCAGGTGATGCCCCAATTTCCATTGGATTCAGTCTCCAAGAACAGTCGCCATTACCTGGAAAAGTTCCGCCTTTGCGTTTGTCCCCTTATCAGGCAAACAATGTTGCCTACTCTCTCCCCTTCAGTTCTTAATGCAGCAGAACCGTCGGGGGGGCGCCGCGTTTGTAGTTAATACATAGTCCAAGTTTGTTGCAGGTATAACACGGTGCACCAGACCGAGAGGGTGTGTTGTTTGCCAGCGCCTGCTTGCCGGCTTAAACACCAAGTCCATTGCTCTCTCCCAGGTAGGAAAGAAGCACGACACAGCTCCGGGGATAATATATATACTCCTCCAATCCTGCTTAATTCAAAGACAGGTCTGACACATGCTCAGGTTTGGTAGCTGAATGTGCCAAGGTGAGATTTACCACGTAGCTGCTGTTTAAAATACAATCCACGTGTTTTCATTGGCTGGGAGTAGTTCTCACAAACAGCGGACAGGGAAAGTTCCTTTGTTGGTAAATGCCGCTGTGCCTCCTGCCGGGAAACCACGGACACAGTGCACCACTCCCGAAATGAGGAACCAACGAATAAACAATCAGTTAGATTGAGGTACAGTGACCCAACCTTGCACACGATAATGCTTTTGTTGCTTTTTCTGGGTCCTTTAGTTGCGGGAAACACAGGTCGGCTTTCATCACTGCCGGGAAATCCTTTAAGCAAACTCACTGTTCGCTCCCTCTCCCCAATGCCTACGAGACACTCCAGGTTGGGGGGGCGCCGCATTGTGCCTTCTAAGCACTCCAAGCCAGGAAAGTTTATCGGTTATTATGCGGAGCTCCAAACCGAGGGGCGTGTCAGATGCGGTAGAGCCGACCTCCACCTTAACATACTCCTCCAATCCTGCTTAATTCAAAGACAGGTCTGACACATGCTCAGGTTTTCCAAAGTGATTTAATTCAACCGGTGCACGTATTCAAGCTTCATGATGTCCACAATATCAGCGTCCGGCAGACGCGTTTCGGCGTGTGCCTCATCAGTGCCGGTTAGGTAGCTGAATGTGCCAAGGTGAGTTTTACCACGTAGCTGCTGTTTAAAATACAATCCACTTGTTTTCATTGGCTGGGAGTCGTTCTCACAAACAGCGGACAGGGAAAGTTCCTTTGTTGGTAAATGCCGCTGTGCCTCCTGCCGGGAAACCACGGACACAGTGCACCACTCCCGCAATGAGGAACCAACGAATAAACAAACAGTTAGATTGAGGTAAAGTGATCCAACCTTGCACACGATAATGCTTTTGTTGCTTTTTCTGGGTACTTTAGTTGCGGGAAACACAGGTCGGCTTTCATCACTGCCGGGAAATCCTTTAAGCAAACTCACTGTTGGCTCCCTCTCCCTAATGCCTACGAGACACTCCAGGTTGGGGGGGCGCTGCATTGTGCCTTCTAAGCACTCCAAGCCAGGAAAGTTTGTCGGTTATTATGCGGAGCTCCAAACTGAGGGGCATGTCAGATGCGGTGGAGCAGACCTCCACCTTAACATACTCCTCCAATCCTGCTTAATTCAAAGACAGGTCTGACACATGCTCAGGTTTCCCAAAGTGATTTAATTCAACCGGTGCACGTATTCAAGCTTCATGATGTCCACAATATCAGCGTCCGGCAGACGCGTTTCGGCGTGTGCCTCATCAGTGCCGGTTAGGTAGCTGAATGTGCCAAGGTGAGTTTTACCACGTAGCTGCTGTTTAAAATACAATCCACGTGTTTTCATTGGCTGGGAGTCGTTCTCACAAACAGCGGACAGGGAAAGTTCCTTCGTTGGTAAATGCCGCTGTGCCTCCTGCCGGGAAACCACGGACACAGTGCACCACTCCTGCAATGAGGAACCAACGAATAAACAAACAGTTAGATTGAGGTACAGTGACCCAACCTTGCACACGATAATGCTTTTGTTGCTTTTTCTGGGTCCTTTAGTTGCAGGAAACACAGGTCGGCTTTCATCACTGCCGGGAAATCCTTTAAGCAAACTCACTGTTTGCTCCCTCTCCCCAATGCCTACGAAACACTCCAGGTTGGGGGGGCGCCGCATTGTGCCTTCTAAGCACTCCAAGCTATATATATATATATATATATATATATATATATATATATATATATATATATAATGTTACTAGAAATTTATAGAGCCAAATGTCAGTCAACAGCTCTATATGGGGCCGGCGTCTGGGGCCATACAGATGTCTCTGCGCTACAGGTTGCAGAAAAAGCTTTTTTGAGGTTCCTCCTGATGGCCCCAAAGCGATCCTCAACGTACGCATGCCATGTTGAACTAGGCGTGCCATATGTTGAGGATCTGGCAAGAATTCAACCATTGCTCTTATGGCGGCGCATCTGGACCTCGGAAAAAAATGCATTTACCAAGACGATAGTGGCAGATGCCATGGCATTAGATCATTCCCTAAAAATAAAATGGCTTGCCTACATTAAGAATTTTTTCACTGACCTAGGGTTGGAGATTTACTACTCCACTCCTGAAAAGATCAGTGAAATTTCTAAGAAGGAGCTAAAAGATCTGGCCTTGGGACACTTGGACAACCTAAGGCTTCTTTCTGAAGCAAGCAAACCCTCTGTCCACCACGCTATAATGGTTCAATCCACTTTTACCATTCTGCCCTATCTAAATCTTGAAATGAGTATGTTTGATCGTTTTCTTTTGATAAGATTCAGATTAAACCTATTTCATAGATTAGTAGCTTTCCCTGTAATGAATGCTTGGGACTCAACCTTACCCCCCTGTCCTTGTGACGAAAAGTCAGTACAATCCACTTTACATGTGGTTATGTTTTGTAAACTTTATAATGAACACCGTAAATTGTGGTTGTTGTCCCTGTTAAAATCTTGGGGTTTTAGACAGTGTCGTCCTGCCATGCTGTGTCTACAGTTCCTAGACACAGAAATTACCTGCTATCATGTTCTTAATTTTTTGAAATGCATATTTAGACATAGGAAAAATTTGTAAAGTAATTTCCATTAATCAGTGTATTCAAAATGAACTTCGAAAATAATCCTTGTATGTTAAATTCTACTGCATTGTAAAATTTTATGCTCACAATTTTTACAGGAAAAATCATTATGTATTAATATTGCTTTTATGGATTTTTAATCTTGAAATTCCGAATAAAGAAAGTTTATTATATATATATATGTTCAAAGAGTTCAAAACCAAAGGTCAGGTCCGCAATCCTCGGCACACCAACACCGACACAGCAATGAACACGAGACCCAGGAATCAGGTGAGCTTTTTATTTTAGTAGCACCTTCGCCGGCATAACGTTTCCGCCTGCACAGAGGCCTTGGTCATATGGGCCGGGATGCCCGCCACCCCTTCCACCACCAATCCCAATGGGAGGAGACAGACACAGTTTGAACTTTTGGAAGGCAGGGGGGCCTCACGACCCCCCCAGCCGTATTTATTAAAATATGAAACAAAATTTAAAACTTTAAATTAAAAACGTTTCATGTATCATGTACAAATTCAACTTCCATTACATTTGATGAAGACAGGTATTCAGGCTAACCTTAACAAATCTCTAATACAAAGATTTCCTAACCGAGTCTAACATCATGACATAATGCATTGCATACGAATTTGTACATCCTAACGTTAGGGGCCAACGGCAAGGTCTTAACCGGTGACAGGTCCCTATCACCAAATTCCCGCCCTCACGTGTGAGTGGCGCATGCGCAGAGGACTTTACCCTCGTGCCCAACTGTAACTTCCCTTGTCGTGGGGGCCCCCTTTCACTCGACACCATCTTAAGGTCTTCCGAGTTCCCGTGCGGGGTATCCGTAAGAAGGACAGCATGGACTCCCCCCCTTTTCCCGCACTCTCTTCCGCCGGAGCGGATATCCGGCACCCGGGAAATTCTGGGGAGGGGCATATAGCCGTCTCCCCCTGGGAGGGGCCTATGGCTGTCTCCCCCTGGGCGACCCATCCGTAATGGGTGCCGCCCCCCGTGGGAGGGGCCAATGGCCGCCTCCCACCGAGCGCTCCCATCCATAATGGGTGGCACCCCCCCTAGGGACCTTGAAATCACTGCTCACCGATCATGACCTTACCGCCACAGGCCAGATAGTTGACCGACTTTCTGGCCCCCCCACACCTCCTATAGGTCATGTCTCTTCAACCCCACTAGCCAAGCTATCATGTCTCCTATCAATAAGTCATTCCCCACCCAGGACAGGTGTACCCCATCATCAGAATAACAGTGATCGCCCCAGATGCACCCATAAGATATGCTTTGAAGATGAGCAGAGCAAAACAATTTCTCCATTTTATTGTTGACCCTTCTTTACCGAATGGTTCAACGCTGTTATGGACAAACCACCCCGCCATACCCTCCTCGGAATCATATGAGGCCAAGCTATTGTACATCCCGGGAGCGTCTTTGCTAACCAACTAACTGCAGAAAGTATGTGCTCAATTAAAGCTCGTCTGCCCAACCTTACCAAGTCATTGCCCCCAATGTGCACTATGACTACAGATGGCGGTGACCTGTGCCGCCATAATAATTCTTCCACAAAACTTTGCAGTCGGTCAATACACAGGCCACCCTTCCCATGGAATGACACCCTGAAACCATATTTCTCAGATGTGTGGATCGCATCACCTGTCTTGAATATGTCCCCGGCACGCCTCACGTATGAGTGGCCCACGACCCAGACCACTCATCTTCCATTCCTTGTTCCTGAAGTGGTGGTTAGCTGACACTGGGCCGGTCCCAATTTCCGCCCGGCGTCACAGGCTCGTGAAACTGTAATCCCAACAAAAGACAACAAGCGTGAGTGCACTTCTTCAGTAACTTACAACATGTGCAGCCGCACGTACCATTTGAGACAAGTCGAAGACCAGCGGCCTAACTGTTTAACATTTTCTGCCTGCAGACCTCGAGCCGTTGCTTCTGTAACGGCCCCTATCCTGAATGAATGGGTCCCAAAATCAATCGGGTTCAAGCCTGCCGCTGAAATCGTGATTGCCAGCACCCTCTGAAATTGAAACTTTGTTAACGGGGTGCCGTCCGCATGTCGCAGCAAGGCCCCCCCTCCACGTTGTCAACCTCTGTTTTAGGTAGGCCTCAACATGCCTCACTGGACAACAGGGACTACCTGGAGCGCGCTGCAACACAATGCTATTCCCCTGGGCCTCCTGATCCATCTTTGACCTGGCTATCGTGATCAGCAGAGAATCCCCCCTCACTTGCGTGTGATCCCTGCGCAGACCCCCCTCCGCATCTCTTTTGTTGGCAGCCACTAGTTCGCTCACCCGCAGGGCCCCATAGAAAGCCAACGCGAACGCTGCCCGGAATAGTACAACCTCGCTAGGTGAGGAGCATGTCTCCTCTAGTTTAGCCAACAAGGAGGTCAATCTCTCAAATCCTATTGGGTGCCTGGCATCCTTTTTGCGCCCCTCTAAGCGCTGCCAGCCGCGCAGCGCCTTCCTGACTATGAAGGAGTCCGTCGGGTCCCTGTTACCATGGAGCTGATCCATAAATGATATGTCGGCCTTATACCCACTGGCGGTTGCTGCCGACCAGCCCTCCTCATGAAGTGCCACTAAAAATTGGGTAAAGGACCCCTCCTGACCCCACCTATGCTCCCATGCCGGGCCCAAAAAGGCGCAGTACGAGCGGAACGCCCTTTCATAAGCTTTCCTTGTCTTGGGCGCTAAACTGGCTGCCATGAGGTTTTGTAGTCCGGGGCGCCGATTTGCCATAATGCTTCGGGAAATGGCGCTGCCACTAGCTCCGCTGAGGGTAAACAATCCCTGAAAGCCTACATTTTGAAACAAGAGAGCGCATCAGCTGCATTATTCAGTTCACCCGGCACATGTTTTGCCCTGAATTGTACGTTTAATCCCAAGCATTTCAACACAATTTTTTTCAACAATCGCAATATCCATTTGCAGCGTGCTGCCTGCTGATTAATGCACTCAACCACAGTCATGTTATCGGACCAAAATACCACCGAGCGGTCTCTGAACTCCTCCGGCCATGACGACAGAGCCACCCAGATGGGGAATAGCTCTAGAAAGCCAATGTTACTCATCAAACCGCTTGTTTCCCACCATGCTGGCCATCTTTGGGCCGACCAAGGGTTTCCAAGGATCGCGCCGAACCCCACGCTGCCCGCCGAGTCGGTCCATAAGCCTAGTTCTGCCGACGTGGCCAGGGCTTTGCTCCAGACTACTCGGCCGTTGAAATCCGCCAGGAATGCCAGCCAAATGAGCATGTCCTGGCAAACCTCTGCCGACAGTCTCGTGCGATGGTGCCCTTCCTTGAGGCCAACCATGGCCTGGGCAATGGATCGTGAGAAAGGGCGAGCCATCGGCATAACCCTTAATGCAAAGTTAAGCTGACCTACTGTTTGCTGTAATTGGTGCAGTGTCACTTTCTCGTTCCGAAGACACTGCAACAAGGAAGCCCTGAATTTGGCAATCTTCTCCACCAGCAAGTGGAAGCAACCCTCCACGGAGTCTAGTTCGATACCCAGAAACTCCAGGGAGGTAGTCGGCCCCACCGTCTTACCTGGCGCCAACGGTACCCTGAAACCCGGCATGAGCACGCGGAAATCCTGCAATGCCCGTGCACAGTCCCGAGAGCCCGCTGGGCCGAGAAACAGGAAATCATCAAGATAATGCATCACATGTTGGTGCCCTGTGGCCTTCGAGAACACCCACTCCAGAAATGAGCTAAACATTTCAAAATAGGCACACGAAATTGAACAACCCATCGGCATGCACATAACCATGTAGTATTTCCCCTGAAATGTAAAACCCAGCAAGTGCTGATCCTGGGGATTCACCGGAAGAAACCTAAATGCAGATTCAATATCCGATTTTGCTAACAATGCACCGGGGCCTAAGCGATTCAACATTACCACTGCGTCATCGAAAGATGCATACCTCACACTGCAAATGTCTGGATCGATCGCCTCATTGACGGAAGCCCCCCTTGGTGCCGACAAATTATGGATGAGACTGTACTCCCCCGGGTCCTTTTTAGGCACTACCCCTAGTGGGGAACACATAAAATCGGCCGTTGGTGGGTCACTAAAAGTTCCTGCAACCCGCCCCAAGCCAACCTCTTTGGCGATCTTTGTGGCGGCAACCGCCGGGTTGTGCTGAACTGACAGTTGGTTCTTACATGAGGGGGCCCCCCGAAAATCACCCGCCGGGATC
This sequence comes from Lissotriton vulgaris, assembly GCF_964263255.1. NCBI lineage: Eukaryota > Metazoa > Chordata > Amphibia > Caudata > Salamandridae > Lissotriton > Lissotriton vulgaris. The sequence goes on from NC_141687.1 coordinate 1,995,934,451, forward strand.
CTGAAGCCATACGAGAAGCCATCTCACAGGATCCCAGGGGACACATGATCAGGGTAGTTGTTCAGCCACGGGGTCAAAGCCAGAATATCTACGGGCGATTGTTTGGACTTCCGCAGCACCGTATCAATCCTGCTTGGTAACCCCTTTTCCTCTGGTAACATTGGCTCTGGATCGGCAGCTAGTTTCGGGGTGGGAGGTGTTACCACAACTAGAGCACGCATGCCTGAACCTACACGTTCCTTGTGGCCTGCTACACGTTCCCTTATTGAAACCCCAACACACTCCTCGCTTATTTCCGTTCCCGCCCGATCTAGGCTGAGACTCCCCCCGTAGGTTGGTCGAAAGGGCTGAGGATGTTTCTGTTGAAAGGCCCTGGAGCCGTTTGCGCTCGACCCTGATCCACCCGCTGATCCCGTCAAGAACTGCGCATGCCACGATACAGTATCCAAACAATCCCAAGTCAGTGTTTCATTAAACTCTTTCGCTTTTCTAAAACCCATGTCATACCCTTTCCATTCTTCTCCTCCATACTTCTCATGGAAGCCCGTGATCCTGCTCTGGTAGCAAGCCAGGTCACTCAACAGTTCTGGTGTTCTTTCAGCGATAATTGCTACAAAAATAGAAAAGGCCCTGATCCAGTTCATCATAGACTCTTCGACCCTGAATTCTGCCATTTTTGCCCGCCATACACTGGGGTGCCATAAATCCTTCTGAGTCTTGGCATATTCTAACTCTCGATGATCAGTCAACAATGAAAACATGTTTATGTATTTATTAGCCCACACCATTTCCTTAGTTGCCATAGGAATATGTTGCGCCAAGCTTTCCCGCCTTGTGGGTACCGCGCCCTCCTCATCATTGGGAGTGATCTCTTACCGGCTTCCGCCGCACCTCCAGCCGTGTCCGTCGACTTATTCCGGTTTTCGACCGAGACCAGATTCGCCACCTGTGGAGAAATAGAAGGCACGTTCGCTGTCCCAGCACCCCTTGTCTGCCTTAGCTGCTCGATAATCTGCCTAGCTTCTTCGGCCGGGTCTTCCACAGCCGCGGATCCCCCCGCTCCCTTCTTCAACCAGGGTAACACAGCCGCCAACTGAAGCGCTAGTTCAGGAGGCATTTGGTCGTTATCCAGCGGTGTGATAACCACAGGGATTGGCAATCCCCCATCCGGTGTGGGTACCGGGCTGGATGCTGGTGCTACTGGGACCAGTGGGACCTCCATCGGGACTGGGGCCTCGCTAGGACCCGCTTTCCCCTTCCTCTTTTTCCCCTTATCCCCCCCTGGGGTAGTGTTTGGCAAAGCAGGCCCCACAATCCTCTTAGGTCGCCCTGAGGGCCCCGCTTGGGCCTCCACTTGTTTCCGGAGTTCCGCCAAGCCGCGACCCAGCTGGTCTACTATACCGAATTTTCTGTCCATCGCCGACACTCGGTTCACCAGTGTGCGCAGCATTCGTTCCATCTCGGAGCTCTTTTCACTCTTCTTGCCAGGCATATCTGCATTCTGCTTTATCTCTGCCTGTTGTCCAGTAGCGACTCGGACTCCAGCTACACCTTGACGACTGAAACAGAAAAAACAACGATTACACGTTCAAAAAACTGCAGATTGTTCCCTTGAGGGCTCACGAGCGACGAGTGGTGCAGCCTTCAGAGCGCAGGAACAAGAGGACGCTTCCCTTGATTCCCGCGCCTTTTATCCAGCAGCGGGAAGGCGGGGCCGCGACCCCATCCCGCCCATAGGTGCACGGACTTCCGGGCGGGTGTTTAGGACAACCCTTTTAGACGGCGGGGGCGTGTCCGACCACGCCACTATGGGCATACCGGCCGGGACACGCCCCCCGCCCGCAACGGTTTCCCGGGGGATCGGGGCACCCAGCCATACGTTCGGGGTGACTGAGTGGTCTCCCCTTTCCACATGACGCAATGGAGAGCGTGGGCCAAATTTGAAGTGCAAGTGCTTGAATTTTAAAACATTTGATTGGACAGCAGTGTGTATAGAAAAAACACAATAGAAGACAGACTTGTCTAGGCACATGTTGGGATAATCCCAATATCTAAACACATCATTGCGATTTTAGTGACGCATGCATCTGAGTTAAAAAACGTTTCTAATTCATATCATTAGCAATCTAAGACATGAAAAATTGCAATTTAGCAACTCATTCCCTGATAATATATACAAGTTAAATACCAATACCATGATTTACGGAAAAACCCATGTACCATAAATGAACAGTCAGAATCAACCAACTAGTCCACCCCTTCTGGCACACGGCTGGCATACTGGCATTAAATGTGTATCCCCACCATGCAATAACTCTATAAATACAAACAATGCATCTGGTTATTTCCTTACTGCGCCTGAATTAACAATAATAATTTCTAATAATCACACTAACTCTGTCCAATTTCATGCGTGAAAAAGTGAATGAATGAAAAATACAAAAGATTAAAAAACATACAAATGATTAGCGATGTTCTAGTAGGCTGCTCCCAACCTACACATTTGATGTTGGTGACCTAATACACTGCCCGGTACCAGATTACAAATGGACAAGCCACAACCCAACCTACTGTAAATACCATTTGGGTTAGGACGTATATTCAGAGACTGTCATAAGAACCTGCATTTGAAATGATGGGATGATAAGGCAAATATAACAGGTGCTCCACAGATTTAAAGCCCAATGAGCTGCATAGGGGGAATTTTTTCATAGACAAGTATGAAGATCTTCCGTTGAGTTCAGACCCCAAGGGGTCTTGCTGTTCAATTCTAATATATACTTTGTCTCTAAAGCTCTGAGAATGCCTTCCCTGTCACCTCCTCTTCTCAGGGGGCCCACTGTCTCAATCGCATAATATCTAAGGAGTGCACTGTTATTACCATGACACTCCTTAAAATGCCTAGCAACTGGGTACGTGGTATCACTTGTATTGATGGCTCTTATGTGCGGGAGCACCCTCTTGTGGACCTGCAATTTGGTTCTCCCAACATATCGCAGGCCACACGGGCACTCAGCACATATACCACGTACTCACTCTTACAGGTAACTGTTTTGTAATTTTGCGGGGCATAGGAGAAAATGGAGTAACATACTCGATCTTACTGACTCCATATAGGCAAGCATTGCTGCTGGAGCACTTCCTGAAACCTTTACTACCCGTAAGCCAATTTTTTGGCCCAATCACTTCAGGACTAGATTTTAATAATGCATCCTGCATAGAGTATGCTTTCCTAAATGTGATCGCAGGTTTCCTTAGCATATGCTCACCAATGACCGGATCAAATCTTACTAGATCCCAGTGTTTGTTCACAATTTTTCTCAAGGCCCCATGCTTTCTGTTAAAGGTCCTGATCAATCTGGTTGGTTGCTTGTTTTCATTGACAGTGGGTTTCAGCATCTTTTTATGAACCAGGGCGGCTTCTCGGGATAGGGCATTAGCTTTCTTCATTGCCGCATCTAAGATGCTTTCCCTATATCCCCTAGCTAGGAACCTTTGTTTACTGGCCTCCTGAGCTAGTTTACACTGTGCTTCTGTGCTACACACATGCCTGATCCTGAGCATTCTCCCCATAGGGGATGCTCCTTATCAGGTGCGGCGGATGATGGCTCATAGCGTGAAGCACCGTATTTCCAGTTGTGGGTTTTCTGTACAAAGTTGTTTCCAGACGGCTCTCAATGATCTCGATTGTGACCTCCAAGAAATGAGCTTGGCTCTGACTAATATCTGAGGTAAAAGCCAAGTTGTAGTTGTTGCAATTTAGCTTATCAATGAACTGGATAGCTTCTGCCTGTGTCCCCTGCCAGATTAGAAATACATCATCGATGTATCTATACCATCGTATGATGTGCCTCTTACAGATGTTATAGTGTTCGCCATGTATGTGTTTCTCTGTGTCTGCTTCTCTTTCAGATAGCTGCTGAGTGCTGAACACTTGCAGGTACCCTTCACACAGCAGGTTCTAATTATTTTTTACTATTTTTTCACACTTTGACCACTAGGTTAGGGTGAGCCTTAGCGCGCTCCTACCGCCGGGGTCTGCACACTGGTCCTGATGAATAACTAGAAAATTTGCATCCAGATAGGCAGAAATATGTTGACTGCACATAGCTTGGCATAGCTGAATCATCTATCCAGCTTTTCAACCGCCCGCTCTCTGTTTTAACCGTGCTGGTTTGGCCTACAAATAAACATTTTTTAGACACAACCTAGTCACTTTTATCTCACATCACTTGATCACTCACACACAAGAATAACCAGCTCCGCAGTAATTCTGGCGTCGAAGCACACGGGGGGGGGTTTAGACCTTTCTGGTGGGGCCCAATGATGAAGAATGTCACCAACTAGGTTAGTGAGTGAGGGCTTTCTAAAGAATCCATTTAGATTCTTTTTCCAAATTCTCCTCTCTCAAGGAAAGTGCACTCTTTTGTTGTTTTGATCATCCGGGCCAGCCAGCCACAGTGGCCACTAACAACTGTCAGTGAAGAGAACCAGGCCTAATGCCTTTCAGGCCGCTAAAACTGTTATGGTGTCAGAGAGTGGGGGGCGATTGCCCCAGGTACCTGGTACCCGTTCTCCACTCTCCCCCCTGCCAAGTCAGGTATGGCATCATGACACTGGCCCACCAGCCCAGGGTCTGCCCAGGGTCTGTACCCTACGGCTGGACAGGTGGCGGGGTGGGCTCCCCCACACCCTCTCGTTCTCCCTGGGGCTCAGTACCCTCCCACCTAGAGCTGTACCCCCTTCCAGAATGTAAGGTACCTGTGGCAGGTGTCCTGCACAATTCACTCACCAGTTCAGGGGTGCTATCCTGCTACTGGTACCCCAGTCCAGTGTCTGTACCCTGAGGCTGAACAAGGGACTGGGGTGGGCTCACACCTGGTCCTCCTCCCTGGGGCTCTGTACCCTCCCACCTGGAGCAGCACCCCCAGAAGACAAACTGGTAGGGGCACTGTTAGCAGTTACCCCATCCCCCAGGTCGGGGGGGACACCTCCCCTTACCTCTCCTTCTGGGATTCTGCACTCTCCTCCCAGGAGAAGCACCCTTAGAACCAAAAACTGTCAGAACACTGGAACCAGACCTCTTACACAATTCTTCAACCAGTTCAGGGCCTTAACCCTGCAACTGATCCACCACCCTAGGATCTAAACCCTCGGGTTGAACCGGGGTCAGAGGCGAGGACTCTCTCCCTTTGCAACCCCTTTCAGAGTTCTGCACCCTCCCACCTGGAGTGGTACTCCTATAAGATAAACTGGTCGGGACACCTCTTACAGTCGTCCTTCCCTCCAGGTCAGGCTGGACCTGAACCTGGCTTCTCAATCCACGGACTAAACCCTGCGGCTGAGCACCTGCTCGGCGCACCAGGACTTCCTCGGGAACAAGCATGCCCCCCCTTAGGGTAACACATGACTCCTGTGTTGTGTGACAGTGTGCCTGGTGCAAATCTCCTCACCCCTGTCCATCTGACAGTGCGTGAAGATCCCCAGGACAGAAGTGGTATCACCATGGTCACTCCTATGAGGCTCAGCCCTTCTGGCTGGCCCCTGACCCACTGGATATCCTACTGGGGAACGGATCCCCTTCTCACCCCGCCATATGCACACTCCATTTAGGAGAAGCACTGCCAGATACCAGAACCACTGGAGCTCTGTTTACAGATACTCCACGTTCTCCTCTCTCTAGGAGATCTCCCTCAGTGGACGGCCTACCAGTACAGCCTAGGCTCCCCACCTGGTGTTCCCTCTTGGAACCACCCAGGTTCTGGGACCGGGTTTTGGGCACCTTGGGCCGCAGCCTATTCCCACTCCTTCTCCGCGGAGACAGGACGTGAGTCCCTACACCCTTTCCATGACACCGGGACCTATCTGGGCTACCACAAACCTTTCCCACCACCCTCGGTTGGGATATACCTAAGCCACTTCCTTCCAGGTCACCCCCAGATGCTTCTCCAGACCCTCTGGGATCCACCTAAAGGTCTGCCTCCAGTGCAAGCTCCCTGGGGTCAGAGAACTCACAATCTACCGGTTTTTGGCATAGCTCTGGAAAAGAGGGACTTAAAAAATGCTCCCCAACAATTGAATCACACAGCCCCACACAGGTGTTAACCAAACTACCCTTCACCCAACCAACCAGTGCCTCAGAAAAGTACCCTACATCATTCTCACAATACTGGTGAGACAGTGTCTGACTGTTGCTGTCCCTCAACCCATACGCTTCTGGCTGGTCTCCATACTCACGTACCGGGGATTCTATCCCGGGGGAACCCTTCTACCTGTACCTCTCATCTAGAGTCAGTAGAGTGTCCCTCCAACCACCAGGAAAATGATCCTTTGCGCCAGTTCCCCAATCCACCTCAGGGACACTGGGCACCACTGGAGTTACCTCACAATCCCGAACCGCCTGGTGTCTGTCAACCCACTCCTTGAAGCAGGGCCCCAAATCTGTGTGTGTGTGTACCTCATCCTCAGTACTGGACCTAACACTTTTGCTGCCACCATCTGGGCTGTGCCTAGCTCCACTTGCTTCCCAGTCCAGCTCTCTCATTATAAACTCATGGTCTAATATCATCCTCCTTTCCTCCATGCCTATTCTTTTGTCTTCCCTCTCACTTTACAACCTGAGTTTCTCCAACACGAACTTCCTCGCTTCCCGTCTGTCCTCCAGCTCCTCTGGGGACAGACTGCTGCTGCCTGGTTTAGAGGGTGCCCCCCTCCCAAAAGCACATCCGCCCTGGCTCTTCTGCCTCCATGCCAAGATCTCCAGACAGCTCACAAGCATGTCTGGTTGCTACCCAGGCCCTGTGCCCCTTTTGTAGCTCCTATTTTCTGGTGAGGCCCCTGATTTGGATTTTGAGGTTTTTGCAGATTGCCTTCAATTCCTTCATATTGTAGGTTTCTAACCTCATCTCCTCAAAGGCCACTTCCAAGGATGCAACAGATGATGCAATTGATTCAGACAATCACTGTAAGTCTGATCCTCACCTCTGACAACCAATGTTGGAAATAGGATGTTTGGCAGGCTAGGGCATGAGCCAAAGCCAGGCAGAAACCACCACTCCAGTCAGGATGAGGGAGTTACACTCCTAAAATAACACCACCGCCATACAACTATTGCCGCCACCGTAATCAACAACACCCATAACAATGCCACACAGCTATTAGTCACATCTGAAGAATGAAGACAAGGTAAGTATCTTCATAAGAGGATATTTATTGTCAGTCATCGTTCAGCAAGCCACCAGAGAACACATCGCAGGCAGCAACCATCATTAACTGTCTCCTCAACATTCTCCTCAAGAGCTTGGAATTGTTGCATTGTAAATGTTAGAAATGGGATTTTTGGCAGGCTAGGGTATGCGCCACAGCCAGGCATAAACCACCACTCTAGTCAGGATAAGGGAGTTACACTCCTAAAATAACCCCTACTCACCCCCTTGGTAGCTTGGCATAAGCAGTCAGGCTTATCTTAGAGGCAGTGTGTAAGCATTTGCACATAACCAACTGTAATACAGTGTAAGCACTACAAAAGGACATCACACCAGTTTAGAAAAATATCCAATATTTTTATATACTTAGGACAAGACCAAAAATGATACAAAATCTACAGTTCAGTTACCAAAATATGCTTTAAAAACAGTTCCTTGATGTCGATAGCTCAGTCCGGGGCCATCACAGCGTTGTGAGCAAACAAATCCAAACAGTTCTGGCTGACAGCAGCATCGCGGGCCAGCTATGGTGTCGGGAAGACCAGCAAACAGTACCTTTTAGAAATGCAGGGTTCCGGTGACCTCTCCATGAGTTCCTGAAAACATGGTGTCTGCAGGCGTCAGTTCTGGAGGTCGGTGCCGGAGTCGTCGGGCCCTCGAAGTCACACGCATTGCAGGTCGATCTTGTCCTTGTTGGAGTCAGGAGCGCTGGCGTCGGGTGCTGCAGTGCAAAGTGCAGTGGAGTGGCGTGCAGCGCCCTCAGGTCGTGGTGCGAGCAACGGCTCGGTGGCGGCATCAGATGGCGTTGTTGGTGAGACAAGGGTCGCAGTGCGAGATGAAGGCGGTGCTCATCACAGTGCTGACAGGTCACCGTGCAAGCAGCAGTGGGGTTGTTATTGGTGAAGCGCTGTCGTTGGCTGATGAACTGGAGTCGAAGGCACCGGTGTCCGTAGGCCGAGGCTGCGGTGTGAGATGAGGGTGGTGCATCGTCTAACTTTATGAGCGATACCCTCGAACCACGGTGCAAGTAGCGCCGTCGATTTCGGCATGGAGCGTCGTCGCGGGGGAGGCAAAGGCATCATCCTGAGGTGAGGCAGTGCAGACTGCGGTACCCATAGGTCACAGTGCGTGCAGTGGCTCGGTGGCTATGTCAGCAGGTGTGGTCGGTGAGACCAAGGTCGCGGTGCGACATTGTGGCGGTGCCCTCTGCGATGCCAAGGCGTCCTTGTGAAGCAAGGCTGTGCAGAGTGTGGTGCCCACAGGTCGTGTGTGAGCAGCGGCTCGGTGGCGGCGTTAGCAGGCGTCGTTGATGAAACCAAGGTCACGGTGCGGCATTGCCGCAGTGCCCTCTGTGGTGCCGTCAAGACATGGAGTCGGCAACAGCATTGTAGACGTCGTTGAGTGCTTTTATTTTTTAGCAGCACAAAACACACAGTCCTCAGTGCTGCGGGCAGAAGAGCTTGAAGTCTTTGTTGTTCCTGAGACTTCTTGAACAGGGGACAAGCTCTACCTCAAGCCCCAGAAGAAACTCACAAAGCAGATTGCAGAAAGTTCAGTCCAGTCCTTTCACTGCCCAAGACAGAAGCAGCAACTGCAGGCCAACACAGCAAAGCACATAGTAATGTGGTAGTTCCTCCTCACAGCTTTTCCAGCTCTTCTTCGTGGTAGTCTTATTGGTCCAAAAGAGTTCTAAAGTTCAGGGGTCTGGGCCCGAATATTTATATCCCAAAATCCTTTGATCTCTTAGTAAGAGAGTTTCTATACCCAGCCAGAACCAGTTCTGCCTTCTCTGGTGTGATTTCCTGGCAGGAGGTGGAGATAGCATTATCAGAGGCAGAGCAGGCCCTTTGAGGTGCAAGGAAATCTCATCACCTTTCCCCCATTGCAGCCCAGGTCTATTCAGTCCTTTCCCGACCCTACCTAGACTATCTGGAGCCCCTCCTGTTCCCCAGCGTTTTTGTCATCCAAAACCCAGACAGGCAATCCACATTCCAGCACAGGCACATGGGATGATTGAGCATGAAAATACCTACTTTCTAAAAGTGGTAGTTTCAAACACAGTTTGTAAAAATCACCTTCACTAAAAGATGCATCTTTAGATTTTGAGTTCAGGTATACTAAACTTTATTTTTCCACGTAGTTCCCAGGGCCAGTTATGTTTACAAACATCCCATTCTGTCCTATGGGGAGCAGGGAGCCGTGCAATAGTGAAAAACTAAATGGGCTGTAATTCACTATCAGGACATGCCACGCATACCACGGCATGTCCTACCTTTCACATACTCTGCACCCTTTCCACAGGGGTATCTTGGGTCTACCTTAGGGGTGACTAACATGTAGAAAAGGAAAGGTTAGGGAGTGGCAAGTGTGTGCACTGGCCAAGTCCACATGGCAGTTACCAACTGCGTGCAGACTCTGCAATGGCAGCTCTGAGTTACCTTTTTAAGGCTACTCACGTGGGTGGCACAACCAGTGCTGCAGGCCCACTAGTAGCATTTGGTTTACAGGCCCTGGCACACTCAGTGCACTTTACTAGGGACTAAAAAATAAATCAAATACCCAATCATAGAAACACCAATCCTTAACACAATTTACACAGAGAGCATATGCACTTTAGCACTGATTGGCAGTGTTAAAGTGCCCAGAGTCCTAAAACCAACACAAACATGTTGGGAAAATAATATGAGGAAGAAACAAAAGGTTTGGGGATAACCCTGCAAAAAGGGCCCTTTCCAACAGTAAGGGCGCACTCTCAACACTCTATCATGAAGTACTACATGGGGTTCCCCTTTTAATAATGCAACAACAAAGCAATCAACACTAGTACATAGAGGGAAAGAACAAAAACTGTACTTAAGGGGAAGAAACAAAACCTAGAATCCCTTCAACGATACACCAATAACATGACTAATGAGAGACATTGATAAAGTTCCCCTATGATAACAGAATTAGATATGACAAACGCACTATATAACTAATAAGCCATAAGGAAAAAGGCTAATATAAATGACATTTCTTTACATAGATAAAAGTTCAAATATGAACACAGAGTTGGATAAACAAAACATTTAACTTCACCTGGCATTAAACTTCTCACAACATGGCACTTCTCTGAATAACACGCAAGATAGGGATGACCCGTAAATCTCTCTCTTAAGTGAAAAGGTACCTTCTTTACTCTACTACTGTGTCTCATGCTACCACCGCCATTCTCCACCTCCATTTCTTCACCACACTCATCATCGCTTCCACTCTTTCCTTTTCCACAACACACTCTAGTCAAACGGCAGCTATTCCACCATTGACCACCTTCTATCTGCACACTATTGCCTTTCACTTTCAATACTCTCACAGGTGGGCCAAACTTTGACCCCCCAGCCTTTCTTTACATGTATAGGTTTCTTTACCTGTAGTGCATCACCAACTTCAATTTCAAAATCGTTTACTTTATTCTTCTCATCAAAGTATTTCTTTTGTTTTTCTTGGACAATCTCAAAATGTTTCCTTACACTCTCATCTGCCCACTTACCCTGCTTCACCCTCCTGTTCATCCAAACTGAACAGTAAATTGTGGTGGCTTGGCGACCACACAACAACTCAAATGGTGACACGCCAATAGATACATGTGAAGTTGTGCAGTAGAACCACAACATGGCCCTAACCGCATTAGCCACCAAACAGCTGCTGGCCACAGCCCACTGTATACACTTATCCAACACCCTGTTTATCCTCTCAACTAAGCCATTGGCTTGGGTATGATACAGCAAGCTTCGCCAATGTTTTACACAACTAGCTTGCAAGAAAATCTCCACCTCACTCGAAACAAATTGTGTACCATTATCAGACACCAGCTTGGCTGCAAAAATACTTTAAGGACACATCCCTGAGAAATTCAACAACCACTCCCTATGCAACTTCCTTTACAAAATTTACAACCCAGTATTTGGTGTAATAATCCATCATGACCAATGCAAACTTAAAAAAAGATGCTAACACATTAAATGGTCCTACAATGTCAATTGCTATCTTTTCCCCTGGTGGAAAAGATAATTCTATGGGACATAAAGGAGGTGTGCATAGCTTTATAGTTTTGTTCAAACCCGCACATATCACACATTCCTTGACTACCTTGTCAATTTCTCTTTCGATGGAGGGCCACCAGAAAGACAACCTAATCAGTTTTTTTCATCATAGTAGCCCCTCAATGACTAGGCCTGGGCGGTGAACTTCACTCCGTTCGCGAAGTTTTCTGAGCTCAATAGTTAAAACACACTGCAACTTGGGATCATAATGTTTCAGACCTTTAGGTGACACAAGTTGACACTTCACCCACTCAAACACCTCTTGCTATTCCACGACCTACACAAAAGCAGCCCTCTTTATGAGCATTTATGACAAAGGTCTAATTTAGTGGCAAAGTCCTGTGTAAACCGTGAATAGAATTCACGCAGGTCTAAAAATGATTTAAGGCCAGCCTTGTCTACAGGTGGTTTGGTCTGATTTATGCTGTCAACCAAACTTGATTTTGGTGTGCCGCCATTGGTGATAAGCAGATGCTTCAAGTACTCCACTTTATCAGTGAAGAATACACACTTATCTCCTCTTTACACAACACCCTTTGTCTGGAATCTTCTTAACACCTCCTAAAGAATAATATCATGTGGCTGTTTATCTGGTGCAAATATTGGAAAAATCATCCTGAAATACAGGCAACCCCTTGCCACTATTCAGCATTTTAGCCATTACCCGCTGAAAGACTGAAGTTGCAGAAGCAAGCCCGAATGACATGCAGCAATGCTAATAGATAACAAAAGGAGAGATAACAGCTCTTAAATGCCTAGATTTTGGCTCCAGCTCAATTTGGTTGGTGTGACGCAAAACTACCAAGCTCAGTTGAATATCAAATTTTAATTGAAGTTTCTTAACAGTTTTCTGATACTTACCCAATTCCCTTTCACCATCAATACCTGCTGTATGTAGATGTTTCAGTATAGCTCTACCCACAACCCCTAGAGAATAAAGGAGTAGATATTTTCTTCTCTCTGGTCAGAAATAAAGTGCACCAATGGCTTCCAAATATGTTTTGAATGTATCGAACCATTGCCTCCGTCATGTTGGAGGTTCTCCAGGAGCCATATTACATAAGGTGCTCTGGGGGTGCAACGGGCATTTGCGCCCGCTTTGCATGACCCCGGGACACTTTCGTATTATAGAAGGGGACGCAGACGCTTCTGAACCCCCTTCTATAATACCGATATGCTGGTGCACTTAATGCCCCAGCGCTATCAACAGAGGGTGTTGCCTCATTTGCATAGGGGCGTGTCATATGCAAATTAGGACATTCCTTTGACTTTGCGCAGAGTCAAAGGAGCCCTCAGGAGGCGCACTGACAGTGGTTCATTTAAAAGGTGGTGCACTCTCAGTGAGCCTCCTGGCAGCAGCCCTCTGCAGGGGGTAAGGTTGGTCCCATGGATCCCCCAGACACCACTTTGAAGGCGGGTACAGTCACTGACTGCACCCGCCTGCAAGGGGATTTTCAATCCCCTATGAAAGTGCAGGCAGGTGCCGCCTGCACTGTGAAAACACGGGGAGGCTGATCCGTGTTTTCACATGAATGTGCTGCCCTGGGGGATGGGCGAGTTTGCGGCTGCCCCCAAGGCAGCGCATTCATCATAATGGGGTGCATTGGCATTGTTTGCGCCCGGCGCACCTTTTCGAAGATGCGTCTGGTGCAAACAATGCCAGTACGTAATACGGACCCAGGTGTTTCCAAAAAAGATGGTGGTGTTGTTACTGCCTGCAGAATTCTGCCTGTGATCTCCCAGTGACCTGCAATAAAATGCTGTACAAATCAGCGTGAAAACACGATACACATGCAAAGGATGGATTTTTAAATTCAGCATGCAGGTCAGTGAAGACATCAGTGAAACTGCGGGTGTGTAAATCAGCATAGAGACACAATTACCAACAGAGCATGAATTGCGAAACCCTGCCAATGGTAACACATGATCAGCTACATATTACTGTGCCAATCAGCAAAGTAACCCTTGTGCAGAACAGCGTAGTGATGCCAGATCTAGAAACACTACAAGTGTCAACCTTAACCTACATGCTGTGCAGATTAGCGCTGAAGAAAACTCTGACCTATGTAAACCCTCTCGCTGTGCGAGCATACACTCCACACTGCATAACTCATCGAAGGTTTGACCCAGGCCATATGATCAAGAACATAACAAAAAACAAATGCCCACACTCTCTCTGTTTGTAATACAGTTATTATATAGACCAAATAGAGAGATTCATTAAATCTGGTCCGGTACTTTTATTTATACCTTTCACTTATGTTTTTTGTAGCAAAACTTTTTTGGGAGTTTACTTTTTGGCAAAAAAAGGGGGAATACATATACATGAACCACATAAATCGCTTATTTACACATATAAAACTATTACATATTGGACAAAGCAAACATTACGAAAATTACAAATAAACCAAAAGACATCCAAGTAACAATAGACATTGAAATTTCAGTTTTTCAATATTTCAAAATCAATTCTTATTCATAAATCATACAAAGCAACGTCAAGTGACAAGAGCAATGAAACATATGTCTATTTTTCTATAACACTTGATGTCATGTTTTAGCTCTTGTAGTTGTGCTGACGCGTTTCAGGTTCGGGTAACAAGTCCCCAAACCCTCATCTGGGCTTTGTTATTTGTCTGTATAGGATGCAAGAAAACAATACAGTTTTATTGACAACCTGTACGCCTCATTGTCTACCATTTATTATTTATCGATTCATCAAAAATGTACCTGTATGTTTCTGATCAGGCAGGGGATATTTTCATGTGTCTTACTGGGGGCGCATTATTTTAGTGGGCCTCTGGCAATGCACCTTTGTTTCTAAAAATAAAGTGCAAACTATGTCAAAGTACAAGTTGAGCACAATATCTCATGGTGTTCAAATTCTTATGTCTGCAAATTAAATACCTCCGTGTGCACCAACCGGCGCCGCTGGAGGGGGAGGATGAAGGCATGGCCGCTATTTTAATAAGCCTATTTAAAACAAAAATCCGTACACAATATTTTACTGCCTGGCTACAATGTGAAACCACTGAACGTTTTGCCATAGACCAAAAAGTGTCACGTACCTCTTGTGTGGCCTGTTTTGGATGGGGAGTAACTGTTCCCGCACCTTGGCGGATAACAATGGGTCGAACAGGGACTTATCCAAATAAGAAACTAATTAGAGCCTTGGTTGCATAAGAAGCCCGGGTTCCACTGCGTTGCATTGTGGGAAACGTAGTTAGGATCGTAATGAAACCTACCCACGTTCTATTTTCGATTATTGGGCAAAGGGATTGGAGCACGATTCGTGATTGTGGGCCAACTTCTTCAATTGCCATTAAAGTTCGTGTGGGTTTGATCAAGGGTTTTAACTTCTTCAAGATCTATGGCATACCTCGTGGTAGCATTATGGGAAACGTAGTTTGGGTCGTAGTAACAACTCCGCTCTATTTTCGATTATTTCGCGAATGGATTGGAGCACAATTCGTGATTATGGGCCAACTTCTTCATTTGCCAATGAAGTTCGTGTGGGTATACTCAAGAAACTGTCACCTCTTTATTATCAAGAACGGCACAAATATTATCGCCGTTTTAACGGCAGGAAACGACTGCTAAAGTGGCGATAAGGGGCTTGATAATATGCCAAAGAGAATTTTAATAGAAGCCCAGGTTCTGGTGTCAAGGACATCAAACCTGGGCTTCTATTGGAATTCTCAAGAGCATATTATCAAGCCCATTTACCGCCGCTTTAGAAGCACTTTCCTGTCGCTAAACCGGCTATAATGTTTTCACTGTTCTTGATAATATGGCCCAATGTGTGCCCAACCGCTATGCTGTGTGAAGACTAATGTTGTATTCACTTGCTGTGTGGGTCAGCGTTGAAAGAACCGTCCCTGCAATATCTGCTAGCACGTTGAGAAGGGTTGACCTCCAACCAACTGAGCCCCTCACTCACCGACCTCTAAAGACATGTGGCGCATGGCAAAATAAATTGGACCTCTCACTCTCAGTTACTCCCAAAATGGAAGCTGCAAAGTTTTGCATACAGAGTCCCATGTTTAACAGCTGCTATGTCGCTACATGAAGTCCGTCGCTTGGGCTGATGTCAAAACGCAATGTAAAGGGTGCATTGCAACACGCCACATGTTGTTAAGTTCCTAGGCCTTCACTACACAGTGCTGTACGGAATGCTTTTCTTATCACCTTCCACCTGGTCTCATCCACAATCAACGGGGATGCACCAGACCATTCCACAGAGACTCACCAGCCAATTCGTAACATATGATCTGTGCCTGGCTTTCATGAGAATTCTGGTGTTCACGATTAGGACTATTTACGATCAGTTGGAAGTCAGAAACCAGTCAAGAGCATGCTTTGTTTCATTGTTTTGTTTTGCATTCCTATTTCTGTTGTGTTTTATATGCCACAGTCCTGATTTAAAACTTTCAACAAGGTTGATGTCATTTTGCTTTACACAAACACTGTTTTCTTGAATTCATTAAGAAACAGTAGCAACATTGCCAGCTGAAAGAACACAGATATGCATTGCAAGTTACCAATAGGTATAAAGGAAGATTGATCTAGTTAAGCTGTAGGTGGCTGCAATAAGGGATTAGGAACTCATCCAAAAGTTCAAAACAAAGTTCAAACATTTTTATTGTTTCAGTTAATTAAAACCATAACAATACAATTACTAAAACAAAAAGCTGCAATGAAATTTTTCCTAAGAGTAATAAAAGTCTTTCATTTAAATAGAATTACATGTGTAGAAATATCATTGTTGAAAAAGGGCAGACATTTTCAACGTGTGTATTTTACGAATAGTGATTCTGGAGCTTTGCTTGACCCCTAGACTGCTATATAAAATTGAAGAATGTTCCTCCCAGTGTTCTAGTGTTATTCTTCCTTGTGCTCAGGAGTACGATCTGCCACTGAGCAGACTGTCTTGTTTGGTGTTAGCGAGCAGGACACAGGATTCCTTTTTAATGCTTGTGCATGAACAGAGAGGAACTTTTTTAATTGGCAGTTCAATAAAGTGTCTGTTGGATCCAAGGCCACCATAATTGCTGATCTGCACGTCCTAATGCCTCTAACGTTCATGGCGTGTTTTAGTGAAATGTTTCGTGCTGGAGATAATTTAGGGCAAATGCAGACAAGGTGGACAAGGTTCTCTTTACTGCTCCCACATAGTAACTGAATCCGTGCAGCCTGCTCTCTCCCCCTTGCTGGGGGACACCGCCGCTTCCGCATTACAACTCGCCGCACCCGCTTCGCGGGTGCCGCCTCGCGGCTAGCGGTGAGGGGCAGACGCTGCCTTTGTGGTGAAACGAAGACCGGAGGAGCCTGGGAGGCAGAGCGCGAGCAGGGACTCTCTAGACCAGGAGTCCCTGCGCTGACCAGGTGTTGTTGCTGGACGCGCCCCCTGGGAGACACGCCCCACGCTTGACCAAAAGGCGGGAGCAACCGGAGCTCAGAGGGACACCAAACGACCAAACGCTGAGACGCTGATACCTTTTTGCAGTTGGAGGAACTGAATCCGTGCAGCCTGCCCTCTCCCCCTTGCTGGGGGACACCGCCGCTTCCGCGTTACAACTCGCAGCACCCGCTTCGCGGGTGCCGCCTCGCGGCTAGCGGTGAGGGGCAGACGCTGCCTTTGTGGTGAAACGAAGACTGGAGGAGCCTGGGAGGCGGAGCGCGAGCAGGGACTCTCTAGACCAGGAGTCCCTGCGCTGACCAGGTGTTGTTGCTGGACGCGCTCCTGGGAGACACGCCCCACGCTCGCAACGCTGCCTATATAACGCTTAGACCGACGCTCAGCGGGACGCGAGCGGGACGCCGGGCGAAGCCCGGGCAAAGGGCGGGCCTTCTACGGCCCTCATCGGCTAGAAGAGGCTGGGTTGGGCCACCCCCCTAAAGGCAGCACAACCATCAAACCATCAGGCTCACAAGGTAACTGCTTGTGCAATAAACTATTTCGTGCACTAAAACTATTCATATCGCATTGCCTAGTGCTCTATTATGAGGAAACCGGCTAAAAAGTCAAAGATGCCCATATTAAGATCAAGCACAAAACCCAAATCAGACCCCCCACAACCAGTACCTACACTAACTGCCATTGACATTATGTTGAAGCAAACAATAAGGGCTGTAACTAACGCTATAGCTAATACGGAGAGAAGGATGTCTTTACCTCCCATGACTATTGTTCAAGATACACAGGAAGCCGCTATCAACCTCTCTGTAGTCACCATAGACCCCACAGAGGATCTTGATACTAGTCTGGCTGTCACCTCCTCTCCCTTTGTTGATCTTCCGTGCGCCCAGGCCCCCACCGAAAACAGGAGGGAGTCAATGGACACACACACAAAAAAGATGATATCAAACACTATGGAGAACAAATGTCCCAAAGAATGTTCGAAACGCGGGGGGAAAAAAGGCCAAAGTAATACCAAAAATCACAATTTGGTGACACCTACAAATCCACTTACACCTGGAATACCCTGTTGGATTACCAATATGGTGGCCGATTTAAAAGCGGATCTAGAAGAGACCATCACAGCATCGATTAAACCCCTCATGGCCAAAATTGATAGGCTAACCTCTTTGATAAATAATAAGGGTGTTGGCCCAAAAAGCCTACTAGCACAAGATAATGCTTCTACAAAAGCAATACAGGACGGGGGCCCAACCAAAAAATCAACAAAAGACAAGGCAAGCCCAACAACTGAACTGGCATCAAATAACACCACGAAAGCCCCACAAACGAATATAAAAGATGCACAAAACGTCACAACATCACAAAGCACTGGCAATAATAGTAGACAATCAAACGCCCAAACAAAACAATCATGCCAAGGAACTGTCCAAACACCACACTGAAACAAAGATCAAACTTCAAAAGATAAATCTAAGGCAAACTCCACCCCACCAGCAAAGGCCACAGAAAACAAAACTTCATCCCGATTTAGGACTATTAATCTACCCCCCGAAGCTCTGCCTTTTGTAGTCGTGTTGACAGGAGTGCCACCCCTAAGAGAGGGTAAAAGGGAAACACAAGTGGAATTAAAAAATAAATGTGCACAGTGGCTACAAATACATAGACCGCTACCCCCTAATATTCATGGAGAAATTCTTTCAGTAAGAAGGGGGGAGTGGATTGGGAGAGGAATAAAAACAATAGCAGGGGACATAATAACAGTGAACTTTAGAGACATTGCAGCAGTAAACTTTATTTGCAATGCACCCCCTAGCACTGCTCACTCACAAATCCACCCTGTACATCTATCATACTTTTACCCTTACGCTCCCCAAAGACCTGTGCAGAGAAATAAAATCCCGATGAACAGGTTCTATCAGATGGAACCCCAATATAGATCGGCCCAGTGGAAAATGCCATACCATGCGACCCCAAATTATGATCCTTTTTTAATGCAGCATGCACATTGGAATATGTTCAGTACACTCGAAGAGGTTGATTGACATGCACGGGGATACCTTTTTTATACACCCACAAGATCAAGGGAGGAAGGGCCGAAGATAACAGGAACGGGTACTAAGAATAGTATAGGACTCACGGATAGGAAAGGGGGTGGTAAAAAGAGTTTAAAAACTCAAAAGGGAAGGTGTAAACTGTTAAAACACCCAGATCACAGGATAACCACCGAACAAAGTACACCCGCTAGTAACATCAGCCCACAACCCCGTACTAATACACCAACTATAGAAGTAGTCCAGGAAGCATACCCATTAAGAGGCTTATTAGAACAACCTAGAGCGGATACCCACGAAAATCTTTGAATTGTATCCTGGAATATCGCAGGCCTAGCAGCCAAATTTGAATCTCAAGAATGGCACGACTATATAAATAAATTTCAAATTGTATGCTTGCAAGAAACAGGGGCGGTTGAGCCAAATTACTACAGTCTTGAGGGATACAAATGTTTTTCTGTCCCGGCCACAAAGGTATCATCTGGGAGAGCTAGTGAGGGACTTACAATTTATGTAAATTTACATATCCAGGGAGCATGGTCAAAATTTAATTGGGACTCACATAACTTACAAGTAGTAAGGTTTCGCTCTAAAAGATTAAACCTCTTCCTACTCAATTGGTATAACGCTGTCAACTCGATGGCAACGGGAGCCGCTGTTAATGAATTGGACTCCTGTTTAGAAAATTTGCTTTCTTTAAATAAGACACCAAATCTTCCAAGTTTAATACTTTTAGGGGATTTTAATTGTCACCTTTGTGACAAATTAAAACCATTTAATAAAGACTGGTCTAGATGCACCATAATGAAAGGGCCACATTTTGCTCATGTAAGAGAGGGATGGGATCTCGAGAAATTAACCAAAAGGCATAACTTGGTCCACACTTTGGATCTTGCCAAACTAGGCGACAACGGAGACCTCAACCCAACATTTAGAGGTAGAGGTTGCCAGTCCTATATTGACTATATTCTAGTCTCGCCTCTATTAAAAAGAAACACCAGTAATATGGCCATAGATGCAAGCATCTTCAGTGACCACAACCCGGTGACACTCACATTAAAAGGGTTTGATTTTAAAATAGTCTCAAAGAGAACAGAGGTGATAGAAAAGGCAGTGGATCAAGGAAGGAGAATCAAGTGGGCTAGGACTGACGGGGATAGATTTTACAAAAAATTGATCGCAGAGGGTCTAAACGCAATAAATATATGCCTTGATCCTAGGGTGGAGGGAGCTCTAGTGGTTAGCGCATTCGAAGAAATCGCATGCCACGTAAACAATCTCCTGACGACCTCCAAATCAAGTAAAGTGCCCTCTACCCCTCGCTGGTTCGACTCCCTTTGTACTAAGGCGCATAAAAAACTGAAACTTAGCCTTCACGCCGTACCCAGGGATAAGCTCATGATTGCACAGAATAGAGCTGAATATAAAAAAGCATTGAACAGTCGTAAAAAGAGTTTACAAAATCACCCTGGGAGGATTTAAGGGATGCCGCAGAAAGGCGAGATATATCAGGCTTCTGGAAGGTCATTAACACCCCTTGCTTCCAGGATCAAGGAGCACCAAAAATAATGAACACTATTTTACCCGACCAATGGCAGAATCACTTCAAGAGCCTTTACAATCACACAGGACATTTAATCCAGGGGGAAGAGATAAGACCAACACAGCCCTTAAAACTGGACTTTTCCCTGAAAGAAGTTGAACTGGGAATAGCAGGGCTCAGTAAAAACAAAGCACCAGGCCCGGACGGAATACCACCTGATCTCTACCTGAGCAAAATTGAACTGTGGGCCCCACTACTAACGAGGGTCCTGAACGAGGCAGTGGTGGCAGGATTGCCTCGTTCTTGGTCAACAGCAACCATAGTTCCGATTTACAAAAAGGGGAACCGGGACGACCCTCAATGCTATCGCCCCATTTCTCTTATAGATGTGACAGCGAAAGTACTGGGGCGAGTTTTCTTACATCGTCTGCAGGATTGGGCTGAGGAGCATCAGGTTTTTTCAGACGTCCAATACGTTTTCAGGGAAGGTAGATCCACCACTGACCAATGCCTGAACCTGTACCTTCTGGCAGCAAAATATACCATCGCTGGCAATGGGAATGTATTTATGGGATTCATGGACCTATCGGCGGCCTTTGACCGCGTAAACAGAGGAAAACTTTGGTCATTATCGATAAATTTAGGCATGGATCAACCCCTTGTGGACATCCTACAAACCCTACACTGGAATACATCTGCAAGTGTGAGGTATAATCAAGAGGGAAGTAAGACCGACCCCTTCTGCTGCACCAGTGGAGTGAGGCAGGGCTGCATCTTAGCGCCCTTCCTTTTCTCTATATATATTAATCTCCTGGAAAAAGAGCTTCTAAAGCTAAAGGTTGACTCGCCACAAATTGGCCAACGCGCAGTGCCGGTATTACTTTATGCCGATGACGTGGTACTATTGGCCAGAACTCCCTTAGGTTTACAAAAGTTGATTGACGGTTTTGTCAATTTCATGGCCAAACTTGATTTATCGACAAACCTTGAAAAATCTTATATCATGATAACAGGAGCAAAGAAAAAGGGGAAGTTCACTTACAACATCGGATCACACAAGATTGGCCAGGTCAAGTCCTTCTCATACCTGGGTGTACTTTTTGATAACCACTTGAACTTTAAACCCCTGGTGGAGAAACATGCAACTAAACTGGCGGCGTCATCAGGAGCCATTATGGGGTATGGTCAAAGACTGGGAAGGTGGTCTCCAGAACAAATATTAAATTTGTACAGATCGATTTGCTGTGCGAAGGTCACCTATGGTGCGGAAGTATGGGGTTATATAGGCAATAAACTACAACAAATACAGGTGGAAGAAAACAAATTCCTGAGAAGAATCCTGAAACTACCACAGAGTGTCCCGGCTTACATTATTCACGAGGAAATGGGAGAGCCCTTTATCGAAGACCGGATTAAAGTTAAACCTCTTCTGGCCTGGGTTAAAATATGGACTAACCCAGAGGCGGACCTAACGAGACAAATTATAACAGACTGCCTCAAACGGGATAAAGGACACCATATTCCCTGGTTGAAGTATATCAAGGACTTGTTAGAAGAGATTGACTGTACAAACTTCTTCACATCCCCAGAATCCATAACCGTTGAGAGTAAAACGATGGTAAAAAAACTTTTCTTAGAATGGTTACGGACGATTAGGGCAGAGAGTGAAAGACATAAGCCCACTGTTTCATCCTATTGTCAACTTACAGCAAAGCAAGGAATGGAACCATATCTGAGGGTCATGCATAATGCGCAGGATCGTTATTACATGACCCGCTTCAGACTCAATATGCTTCATCACATAATTGCCGTTCCTTCAGGGTTCACCCTTACAGTGGAGGCGAAGGGTACCTGCGGCTGCGACACTAGGTCTCCCCAGGATACCCTTCACTTTGTTTTATTATGCCCCTTTTATTCTGCCCCAAGACGTAAGTTTTTAGTGGGGATTCTGAAAGAATCAAAACTCAGACATGCAAAACTGGCTCTAAAGTTTTTACAGGAAGCTGAAGACGCCTATACACTATTTTGCACTGTAAACTTTATCCGAGTAGCACTGCGGTTAAGGGACACCAAAGAAAATGGACCTTAATATCACTCAACCCCTTAAAATTTACTCCTTTCCCACTAGTCTAATGAAATATGTTTTTAGCTAAATTTTATTTATATCTCCTTTTTAAACTAAAATTTTTATGTAATATTGTGTGTATATTGTATATGTGCTTTTATGGTGTCTTTTTAAGAACCGAATAAAGACTATAAATTGACCTAGACACAAGGCCATTAATTGTAGTTTTCTGTAGGCCGAGACCGTGATGTTTAAATATGTGCTGGGGTGAGTGACTTGTAATTAGACATTACCATCCAGGCGTGTTTTCTCGTGCTGAAGGTGTTTTTATCGACTAACAGGGAGAGAATCTTTGCTGATTTATTTATAGTTTGCTTAAAGGAAGAGTAGGGCAGATTTGTCTCCCAAAGTTCTCCTGTGCCAGTTTCTAGTAATGCCTTTTTTTGGTATTGGCTGTATGGGGACTTTGCGTCTTTCTCTATTTCATCCCGCAGGGTCTTGTTCAGTTCCGAGGCTACTATGTTTTGTTTCAGGCTATACCATTGCTTGATGGTCGTGTACATTCTCCCCAGTGTTTCGTTGGTTACCCCAAATTCTAGTCTGGTCTGTGCTGGTGAAGCTCCCTGATGAATTTGAAAGACTCTTTTGTAAATTGTGACTTGTGCTTCGTTTAGCAGATCAGGGTCTTTCCCATGTAGAGCTGTACTGCCATATGATAGTGTTGGTAGCATTTTGGTTTTTATAACTGCTAGTAGGGGGTTGAAAGATAGCCCCTTGAGGTTTTTAGATAAAGACCTGAAGGCGAATGATAAGGCGTTTGCTCTCTGAGTAACATAAGCTTTTTGCTCCCGATGGTTGTGCCGGTTGTCAAAGAAGAACCCCAGAAACTTGTAGTTTGATACTGCTTCTAGCTTTTTGGCCTCATGTTGGAATTGTTGTTTGGCTGTCTGGCGTCTGCTAATAAGCATTGTTTTTCTTTTTGTGATGTTTATCTCTAGCTTATTGTTGGTTATACATTCCAGCATTCCTACAAGCAATCTTTGTAGACCAATCTTGGTTAGGCTCATCAAGACAACATCATCCGCGTAGGATAAATGTGGTAGTTCTGATAAATGCACACAACCCAGGAGGTCAGAGCTCATCGGTATGTTTATTGCTCTAGAATTACCACAGTTATCCAAGTAACAGATGGAGCGATCAAAGGAACCATAACTGATTTAATGAGCCATTTGCAGTTTCACTGTACCGACCATGTGCACTTACACATGCATGGCTTAATCTTTGAGACAAGCATATGCTACTGGCAGGATCAACCAGCCATTCATGTGCTGACAGGTAGCAACACTGTTAACAGATCTTAGCTGTTTTAGCATATATTCCAGATCAACAATTCCAACTAGGCTCATTGTCTTGGTTATTTTCGGTCTTGATGTTTGTCTGAGCTTTATTATGCTAGCTTCTGTATCTAAACACTGCTCTGTGCTTTACTCTGGTCCTGCATGAACAATAACCCCTGGTTCCTTTCTATTTTCGATCTGCTCCTATCTTTGATTGCATAACATATACAGAAGAATATTGTGCCACTTTCCCTCATTATTGTTGTGATTGTAAGTCTTTTAGGAATTAATATAGTACAGAAGAATCAGTTTCCACCATTATTGGTTCAGGAAGCAATAGGTACATTTACCTTTCTAATTTGTTGTACCAGTATCACATTACACGATTTTAGGTGTGTAGAACGGGGTATTTCAGGGTAGGCAGTCTTAACTCAGAAGATACAGGATCTGAAAATCCAAAACAACCTTATCCATGATCTATATCATCCACTATCATCACTTCTTCCAGCTGCGGAGAAAATGTGCATTCACAAATTGGAAACTCTGTTTTTCTTTTCTTTCTTCACCTGAAATGTTTACTTCTGAAAACTCAAAAGTATTGAACCAACATTTTATGCCAGTGAACATAGATCCCAGCAAAATTATTGGGGGCTAATCTTTCTTTATAGAATATTAAACACTGTGTTTTGAAATATACACCTCTATTACACATGTCCTTTTTGTGTTCTTTTCTGCAAAGATAGGGCAGGGCTTAGGCACATTTCAGCAGTTTCTTCAGCCTCAAATGGTCCCAGGACTGGTATTCGGCTGTGCCAGTATGTTGCAGTATATGACTGAAATCAGTTTCCTCACATTGCCAAGTGTAAGGATTATGTGGAATGTGGGATGACTTGCCTCACCAGTCGGGTGAGGGCATCAAAAGGTAACTGCCCTACTGATGGTGTATAGCACACAATCTGCCAAACGTCTGTATTTTCCCATTCAGGAAAAGCACAAACAGGGTGGGAGGCATTCTTGCACTGTTTTCTTCTATGCCACCTGAGATTAGACCAAGACATATGCAAATCAATCTTGGTCCTACTCCAATAAGGTCAGTTCAGCCTGAATTGCCAAGTTAGATCCTCGCTGAACTGGAACACAAGTGACCCAAAACCAGTTTTGATTGTGCCCACATTGGAACCAAACTGCACCTGACTGAAGATCCCCAATCACGACTATACTGGTCTGGGTTTGATTGGTCTCTGGTTAAGGGAGGACCTGGCTTACCAGTTCACGCTAGACTGTTCCCATTGGATCAGAGTCTAGAATGATTTCCGTATTGTAGGGACCAAACTGACATGTCCTGGTGTGCAAAATAACTGAGGGCTGTGATGTGGCCTTGAATAATTAACCAAGGCTGAGATTTTTTGCCATATTTCTACCTATCAATTTATTGTATACTTCTATCCAGGAAAAGATCGCCTAGTTTTAAGATGATAGCCCTGCACTATTATGACATAACTGTAGTGCCCAATTAGTCATTGAACTTGAAGTAGCCAAAGGGCAATCTCAGAAGTCTTAGTGCATGTATGAGTACATACCCAGCATTAGCTGGTTGTGGATTTTGCAGATACAGTTTTATATAGCGCAAACTCCACTCTAAGGTACGGGAACACCAGTTACATTATAAAAGGATACAAACATTTTGTTATTAGGCATATGATTTGCCTAGAATCACAGGATGTTGAGCAGGCGCAGAGACTCGAACTTGGTTTCCCATCTCCAAAGTTGGCAGCTGTAGCCATAACGCCACCTCCTATCCCCAAGCATGTGTGACTAAGCAGTTGTAATGTGAAGTGCGAGTCTAATATTATCCAGACCAAGGTTGTCTGGTGGCGGGAGAGAGGCGGTGGGGTGGATGTGAGTGAGCTCCGATGTATTTTCATTCTGCAGCCACCAGTGTAATGAACCACCTTGCTTACCACTGCAGTAGAGCAAAAAATGTATAGTTGTCTTTATCCTGGATACCAGTCCCCTTGGGAGGTTGGTAGCTCAATAGCAATCAGTTTCAATTGCATTGCTGAGACCTTTGGCTTTTCCAATGCTTGGCGAAAGTGGAACCTGCCCGTTGCTGTAGCAATTTCCTCCAGAGCTGCATGAGCTGTCGGGACAGTGAAATAGTTTCCCACATATAGATGACTCTATGGTCTCTGCATCACTCTAATAGACCTGGACACCTAATTGTGGAAGAATGGCGTTTCCGACGTTAAAGGCAAATTGAGTAGGCCTTGTTCGACTTGGGGGTTTTGCTGTCTCAAAGGTAACAAGCACAACCTAAAGTTATTGACATTCAAGCTATATATTTGGCTATAATCCTTAGGTAATGATATTAGAGATGTAATATCAGCGTTTACATCAAAAAGCTACTTTAACCCTTTGGATATCATCGACATCTACATTTGCATTTGCAGAATTTCCTTTCAGTGTTTGCGCTAAGCCATTTATTTAAGCTTCTAAGCCCTGAGTTAAGCAGCTGTCCTAACTGAAGCTGTGGTTAGTGATAGTCTAACACTGGACAAACTGTTCGCCAATTCTAGTGTCTATCTAAAAGAAGAAGAATATAGCACTATCTTCACATGCAAATAATGTTTCTGTTATTTCTGTCTGGAGCTTTTTAGCCTTAAATTGGATGACGTCTCAAAAAGCGTGCTCTCTATTCATAAAATCTGGCATGAAAAACACATCTTTAACGTAGGGTTTCTGATTATCACCTTTCTTTTCTCCTTTAATTGGTCCTCTTCTTCCTTTCCAAACCTCTGCATGCCTTTTCTCTCAAGCCACAAACTTTTCTAAGTCATTTGCATGTTAGCCTTAATCTCTATTGTTGTACTTCTGCAGTTTGCCCACAACTAATTTCAAAGATCACAACCCCTACTATTTAGAAAGTCATACCCCAACAATCTACCAACACCTTATTTTCTCTAGCTCATATTTTTAACCCCACTAAACATCAGTAGTACCCCTCTGCACACCAATGATAACACATAAATACTAATAATTCAAACTACCACAAAGAAACTAGAGTAGACACATGGCATGATTTGCTGAAGAACATAAAATGATTCCCAAAAAACACAATGGTAACAAATGACACTGCACTAACTACAGACTTCTGGAGCAGCGTACTGCTCAGAGTAAAGTACTTCAACGCCTCTTCAGCGGTAGTATGCGCTAAGCAATTACATTTAAGTGTAGGTGATCAAGCATTGCTATTCCCCCTGTATGCTGTTCCCTTGTGATCATCTCCAACATTGGTTCCATGGCCAACAGTCTGTATATTGCTACATCAAGATCGTCCTTCTGAGCATTTCCCTCTGTATTGAAGAACCCGGATGCGCTTTGAAGTCTTTATATGAGAGTGGTGATCTTGGACTATAGGATTCAGTTTGGTGAGTTTGTTTTCTGTATTTGCAACTTTCATGGCCATTTTTTGTTGGTTTGCTTTCTGTAGGTTCAGATAAATTGTAACACTATTGATCTTTTGTTTTAGGGTGATGCTGGTGTTGTGTACATCCTTTAGGATGGTGTATAATTTGTCATTTCAGATGCTGGTGTCTCCAGCGTCCATGCGGGATTTTGGGCATATTCTTGCCTAGCTTCACCATTCTGTTATGGCCCATGCCTGTCCAATTGAAATGGAGAGCAGAAAGATATTGTTACCGTTCCCCATGTTTCCTGCAGCTCAGTTGTCACACAGCTCTCAGCTTTTTGCTGCGGTGTCCTGAAAGTTAAATTATCTTGTATTCTGACATTAACCACTTCAGTCACAGCATGCTAAGTGACTTCTGGCTGAGTACCTCATGTGAGCCAAGTTGTGCCGGTTGTGCCTATTCTCCCCTAACTGTGCATCAATATTGAAACTCTCTTTACATGGCAGGGGAAGAACCAGGAACCAAACACTGCCTTACATCAGGTCAATACACGCTACAGTTATTTGTCACACTCCATCCAGGACTACAGATTTCAGTGCAGTCCTTTGCTTCAGCATCACTTGCAATCTGCACCCTTGACACTACTTCGGTTGAAGGATGGGAAAAGAGAGTAGGGGCACAGGACTGACTGTTTGCCTCCCACCCTGCGGGCATCATTGTTTTCCCACAAGTGCAGAGTGGTGTTTACTGCCTCCCACTTCTTTCGGTCCACTTCAGTCATTGTTAGAAATAGGATTCCTGGTTGGCTGAGGTATGGGGCCAGGCAGGAAACCCCCACTCTAGTCAGGGTAATCTAGATACACAATAAGATAACGAGTGCTCAACATCTGGTAGCTTAGCATCTACAAAGGCAATATGTAAAATATTTTAGAAGTCACAGGTGCTGAAAAGGGTACTTAAGGTCGCGAGGGACTGGATAAAATCCAAAGTTCAGGCACACCACTATCAACAGCAGGCTGGCTAAGTGACCCAGTCAGGTCTCGCTGAAGAAATACCTTGGATGGAGCTTTTGTCAATGTCGTGAGTAAACTGTGATGTGTTGAGCAGCGTAATGGTGGTCCCACATCGTTGTCAAGTTCTGTTGAAGTTAATGCAGTGCATTGACATCGAGCCACGCAGAGCTTCATTGTCAAGCCGTTCAGGCTGTGGAACTGCTGTTGTCAGACAGCCTCTGCATCGGCGCTGATCGGCAGCAGGATTTCTCACGCAGTTGATGCAATGTGTCGGCTTTTGATACAAACTGCTGCAAAACCCACTTCTGGGGTCCAGAGCTTAGAGGGGGCACCTCAGGCGTGGGTAGGACTCACAGAAGGCAGAGTCCAGCAGCATTAGCAGATTTGCAGGAAGTTGTTTGTGTCCCTGAGGCTACAGAAAACAGGAGGCAAGCCAGTAAGCCCTTTGAGATCACTTGGATGGAAGGCAGAGTACAATTCTCCTTCCAGGAGAGTCAGGGAGCAGCAGGGCAACAAGCAGAAAAGCAGTCCAGTTGAGTCCTTTGAGCAGGTCAGCATTCCTTCTGACAGAGGTGCATTTCAAGAACCAGAAGTGTCTGATTTTAGGAGGTCAGAGACCCAGTACTTACACCCAAAAGTGCCTTTGATGTAGAGGTGACTTAAAAGGAACTCTCCGAAGTGCACACCCTTTCAACGCAGTCGTGTCTGCCAGGCTAACCCAGGGGTTTAAATCAGTGCTTTGTGTGTGGACAGGACACTACCTATTGACGTGAAAGTGTCAGCCCCTTCCATTCCTCCTTCCCAGGAAGACCCATCAGAATGCAGATGAGTGTTTAGAATGCAAATGAGCCTCACATTCCTGTGTTAGTGACTGTCTGGAGGGAATGTACAACGTGTAGCTGTCACTCAACCCAGGTGTGTATTGGAGACTGGCTGTCAGGCAGAAACAGCAGTAATTACAGAGAAATGTCCACTTTCTAAAAGTGCCATTTCTAAAACAGCAATGTTAAATCCAACTTCACCAGTAAGGAGGATGTATCATTACCATTCCAAACATATGAAACACGAAAAAGCTACTCTACTCTGATCAGGAATTACAGCTTAAAAGTGTATTAAGGAATTCCAAATTCTGGCCTATAAGAAATATAGGCCTCACTGTAGCAAAATGCAAAATAGGCTGCTTGTCACTACCAGGACATGTAAAACATAAAGGTGCATGCCCTACCTTTTACTTACATTGTACCCTGCCCTAAGGGTTACTTAGGGTCTAACTTAGGGGTGACATATGTAATAAAAGGGGCATTTCAAACTTGGCAAGATGTTTTAAATATACATAGAGGTGTGCAGATCCTATATTAAAGAAGGTCGGAGGAACCTGAGGGATCAAGTCAGGGGATCTGATCCTTCTGGATCAAGAGCCCTCACACACCCCAAGGGGAGTTATGCTTCATAATAGGGCAGCTCCTGTGGAACCCTGGGTCACACTAAAAACAAATGTAGGCTAGAGTGGAAATAATGGTCTACATCAGCTCTAAATATAAGTGTTGGTCACATGTTTCTTGCCAAAAGGTTGCCGGAAAAGATTAAGGCAATTCGTCAGGACCCTGAAAAAGCGAAACAACTCATAAGGATGGGGACGGGTAGAAGCACATTTGTTGTCTAAAGCCTTACCATACCATCAATTGCCATAACATCAATGATATAAAAAATAAAAAAACTGTGACAATTTTGATACACCCACCTATCCTGAGAGATCTAGTCATGTCCGAATTTGGAAACAAGAGATGCACATCATGTGACTGTCACCACGATTACGTGATGGGAAGTGAGGGACAAAACTCGTTGGGCCATATTCTCAAGGAGCCATCGCTGAGTTAACAGCACTTTATTGCAGCCAAATTCCTGATAAATTTACCACCCCATTCACAAGCTGTGCAAACAGCCTATATCACCAGTTTTCTGGCAATAGCATCCTTAAAAAACACCGCCACTATCGCTAATGAGATGCAGAGCAGACCTTCCCAAGCGAAAAGCCACGAAAACACCACCCCACAACATTCACAACGACCAGCCAGATCTGTGATAAGATCACAAAACATGCTATAATGTGCATTAGCAGCAGAAAAGTTACACCTACTCCGCTCCGACCTGGTGTAAAGTCGGACAATGAGCAGCAGCCAAGGGAGCACAGCCCAAAGCCAAACATGAAGAACAACAGATGCCCCTGAGCAACTGAACATGCAGCCTGGAGTCCCAAGAGGGAAACAACACCCACCACCACCACACCCAGGACCACAACCCCCCCGTACCAATCCCCCCGGACCACCACAGAGGCAGCACTGACAAAGGCAGCAGACCCACACGGAACGCACCAACTCACAGATTCAACACCAGAGAATGCCATTGCCCATTACAGGCTCAAAAGGATAACCATCCTCCGCACCCTGAACATCATTGCCCAACAGGTACCAACACAGCAGACAACCAACATCCCACCCCAGACAAAGCTGTTGGCTGTGATGCACCTGTTGGCCTCTGGTACCCACAACCAACACCCGCCACAGTCAGAGAAGTTTCACAGCTAGCCACATCCAAGTCCCTCCCACCAGTCCGGGATGCCATCATCAGCCTGGTACCCCAGTATGTATATGTCCACCCGAATGCCCAGGATCCGCTGGAGACCAAGCAAGGACCATACGCCATAGATGGATGCATGCATGTGTTGGGGCAAGCCACAGCACACATGTCCTACTTGTGCCCCCTGGTGACACAGCACACAATCACCACAACAGAAAGCATACGTCTCACATCAATGTGGAGGCAACATCTGAACACCTTGGAATCTCCACCAACATCATCGCCAAATACCCAGCCAGTATGCATGATTCCTTCATCCTCTGACAGTCCATCATCCACCAGTGCTACTAGGATGGCACCAAGGGAAATGCACAGCCCCTTGGCAAGTTCAAAATGAATACCCCACACACATCAACTCCACAACCATGCAACTCACAACTCTGGCAATGCACACGTCACAAAATCACATACAACATGCAAAACAACATGCCCACCCACCAGACACGACAGAACAACTTACAATAGTAACCTGGGCAAGCAATGAACATTAGCCATCAATGGCATGGCACCTCAAACACACAATAGCGGAATGTGGGGAGAGGTTGGAACAGGCATGTGTGAAGGAGGCAAGAAAACCATGATTGTGAAAGCACACAATGCCACGAGTGGCAGCGATGTGCTGGACAGACCGCAATGTGCAGAACATGTCACTGACTATTATACTGTTCCCATTATCTCTGTTTACTCCTATTGCCCCTCCCTGTCTTTGTGAAGCGCTCTGATATCTGTAAGGATCCTGTTCGCGCTATATAAAACTTTGAATAAATAAATAAATAAATAAATAAATACACCCATATCCATGGCCACATACTCCACTGATGTATGGAGTGTAGTGGACAGTGGACGCAACAATGTCACCCCAGCCAGTGGGGGAGAATGCAGAAATGTTGCCTGTAACATCCCCCCCCGTAAGCGTGAGCAGAGTGGGATGGCCTGGCGTATGCCAGGCCAGCGTAGGGGTGTGAATAAAAAGCATGTAGCGCTGGTAGTGGTCCTCTTCTTGAATGGCCAACATCTCTGCCAGGGCGGCACCTCTTACCCCGCCACAAGGCCAACTCCGTCCTCGTGAGTGGAGTTGCCTGCGATCCTGTGCGCCTGCCGAACCGTGCCCCACTGGACCCCGAACCTTTCAGGCCCGCCCCTGCTCAGCCAGGCCACACTGATCACCTGCCGACACCGATGTGTGTTGAGGAGGGCTTACCACGTGCCATTGCCAGCTCCAAGCCCGAGGCCCACGACCCCGGCATCCTCCTCAGACCATCACGGCCTCTGTGACACAGACCCGCTTTACTCCCTTCTCATTGAGGTACTCTACTGCTGCACCCGGCCTACACAATGGTCAAGTAGGTCACACATTTGGAACTGAGACTTGATCACACCATGGCAGTGAACATTATTTAAGGGAGAGTTTATGTCACTATACTCCCTTCGATGTGGTGCCACCAAGTCTGTGCATAGCTTTAGAACCACACATGTCTGTGGGCCCTTGATGACTATGCCGTCGGCCTACACTGTGGTCCAGCAGGCCTCACGCCACTCCAAACCAGTCCGTAACAGGCAGGACACGTCATCGTCGCTGACTGAACACCCACTTGGCTCTGGTGTTTTTCCCTCCGTCAACCACAAGTCACCCCCAAACGTCATGTCAACGTCGTGTGTTAGAGTTCCAGGAGAAGCTCGCTGAACTGCCCTGACCACTACCTCAGGCCTCCACTTCGGTCGAGTAGGTCACACACTATTCAAATTCAGTCTTGATTTATTTATGGCCGACTTGATGTCATTGGACCGGCATCATCGCAGACTGCATCCCCTTTCAGCCACGGTGCCACTAAGTCTGTTCCCCGACATTCATGGACACTCTCTGGTCGTACATTGGTGACGTCTGAGTCTATGGAATAGAGGGTAGTTTTCATCCTTGTGTGGCTGATACCTAATTGGTGTTGGCAACGAGGCTGTCACTTTCCACTCCTCCATTTGCTGCTTCCGAAAAAAAAACATCAAACCTCTGCATCATGCCCTAGAGGACACCTTCCACTGTCCCCCATAACCCTCCGCTACATACACCTTCGACATTGATGAGGACCTGGTCAGCTCACGTGGCTCATCTGACTGCACCACAAGTGACCGTCCTGTGGTGGAGTGCCTGTGCCAGACGCTGTGCATCCGAGGCCACTAACTCTGTGTTGGTCCGGGACTCATTCTTCTGAGATATTGGATGGTCTCTAAAGCGATGGCTTTTGAGGCGATGGCCTTGGGGTCATCAACGCCATGTGTCAGGGGCCCTGTGCTGTCCACTGCCTCCAGCCTCAAATGTAGCATGCCAGGGCTCACACGTCAAATCGAGTCCTGACCTGCCCGTACGTCCCATCACCCCAGGAGGCACACGCCACCACGGCCTGGACCAACTCCAAACGCCAACTGCCAGTGCCGAAAAGGTCGTACTGGCAGGCTGACGGATTTGTTCACACCTGTTGTGGATGCCATCTTCTGCCTGTTCACCTGCTCAGCACTCCAGATGCCACTAACTCAGTGCACCATGAATCATCGTCCATTACTGTTTTGGTTATGTGCTGTGGAGAGCTCACGCAGCAATGACACTTCAGGCAGTGTGGGAGACCAGGGACGACGATTGGGAAGATGATGCAGGTGTGTTACAACCCCCCACTGCAGCTGCATCAGGAATAACCCAAATGGGCCCAATCCTAGCAATTTCTTCACATGAGCGCGCTCATCTCTAGTGCCCCAACCTCAGTGCACTGCAACTCACAAACACTTCTGTTTGCATGTTGTGTGACTCCTGCACTTGCTCCTGCTCTTTCCATGTTGCTCAGCATTTGACCCTGTCATGCAAGTGTTTTCTGTTTCCATTGCACTGGTGTCATCTGTTCAAGTTGTTACCAGCACCAAACACTCCATGCGGGCTGGCTTATACTAACGCCACGCACATCCAGCATAGGTGTCACTGTACATGTGGCCCTGCCAATAAAAGGGGCTGGGCGCACGTGCCCATAGACAGTTTTAATGATATATGCGTGTGTTCCTGTGGTCTTGTATGCATGGGGCCCTACAACATTATATTGTGCTGTGTAGAGCGGACGCAGACATGTCACGGCAGGCAGCGGGTCAGAGCTTGAACATGTCGCTTTGTCATCGCCCACTCATTTCGTCCTGGGAGTGGACTGGGCCATCGTACGCAAAGCCAACGTGGGTGTGTGTCTGATATGTGTTGCCCCTGGGCGTGGTTCTGTACTGGGAATGTCTATCTGCATGTGTCTCTGACACAGTGTGGGTCTCCTTTGTGGGGTGTAGTTGGTCCCTGATGGGACTTTGACATCCACGTATGTGGTCCAGTTCGACTTCTATGAGCTCTGAGCCCAACAGCACCTGTTCGGCCACCTCCTTTTGGCATTCTGACACCCGGCATTTGAATGCGATGTGTACCTCGGTGAAGTGTTGGGAGCCAGCTGTGGTGGCGGGTGCTTCCTGCTGTGTGATCTGTGCAGGGGCAGGGTCTTCTCTATGTAGCTTGCCCTGTTCCTGGGGGTGGTTTGCCTGTGATATCCATGAGCTGTTGTAGGGCGTTGGTGTCAAAGGTGTGGTGGTGGTCTCCTGCATCACTGATGGGTTATCTGGTTCGACCTGCTAGATGTGTTTTTGGTCCCTCTGCAAAGTGAAGGGGAGATGCATGTTGACATGTATGGTGGTGCATTGTTCTTGTTGACATGCACACTGTGGGACAATGTGCATTGTGACTGTTTGGGAGGTGCTGGCAATTTGAGGGGGACAGTGGACATTTGGGCTACATGACGGCTGTGAGGTTGTACACGTACATCTGCATCTGTCAGTTTCCTGCTCTGTTCAATGTGAGTTGCCTGTTTCTGTGCATGTGCGGATCCAGTTGTGTCCACTGTTTTGCAGTGTGGGTGCTGCACATGGTGTCACATTGTCATGGGATGTGCTGTTCTTGCTATGCGTGTGTGCTGCAGTGTGCCACGGGGATGAGGGACATGATCCTTGTGCATGTGTGCCATTATACCCAACTCCCACCGTCCCCCAGTCCCTGGTCGTTACTCACCCTGTTGTTGTTATGTCAGGTCCTCTGGAGCTGTGTCTTTACTCCCACCTCCTTGCACTGTCTCCACACTAATGGCTGGCCTCCATTTCCTCCGGCTCCTCCTGTGGCGCAGGACTCCTACCTCCTGTTGCCTCTGCTGCCTTCCTCTTGGTGGTACAAAAGGGGGTGGTGATGGACAGAGCATCTGAATCAATCAAACACTCACACCCAGTCAAAAGATCTGGGTTTAATCAATCACCGTTCTTTAGCCCACTCTGCCACCCCAGTTCAGACATGGCTATATGCAAATCAGTCTGACCCTGTGCCTCATGGGAACAGTCCAGCCCGAACTGCCAAGCGATGTCTTCCCTGGACCGGAAACAAGCTATTGTACCGCCTTCCTGTTGGCAGCAGGTTTTTGCCTGGTTTAGTTTTTCACATCATGCCAGCCCCTCTTGGCCTCCTCCACTCACATCCTCGACACTCTGGCTACATTCCAGGTAGCCTGATTGTGGGTCAGTTGATGGTAGTGTTCTGTCACCTCTGTGACGCTTATCTTGTTTTCCTGTCGACTGCACCCTGTCTTCCTCTCCCTCTTCTCTCTGGCCTTCCCCGACCCTCTAGTACCTTGCTGGCGGTTTTTGGGGCTTTTGAGGTTCTCGTTGGCCTCTGCGCTTGCTCAGGGTGCAGCCATGTTGCTGCGCACTTTCGATTGTTTCTGATGTGTTTTTCTTGTTCTGCTTTAATGGTGCATTTTCCCGCTGAAGGCGTGGGATTTGTAGGCCTGCCGCTGGTTTTTGCAGCTTTTTTTGTATCATGCTTGGCCTCATTGCAGCTTTTTTTGTGTTAATGTTTCGCATTTTTGTGGCGTGGTGTTGATTTGACACTTTATCTTGTGACTATCGCAGGGTACTGCCGTGTTGTGAATACTTGGTTAGCACAGCGTACGTTTCCCACAATAGACTGTGATGTTGGTAGTAGCGTTAAGTTAATTTTGCGTTGATTATCACACGTTCTTGAGAATATGCCCCGTTGTTTATAAGTAGGGTGCAACACCATTCTAGCTTTTGAGCAGCACTCTCGACCGCTGACCTCCCCTCGGTCATGTGGTGCAAGAGGAAATCAAGATAGAAGAAACTCGGAACAGCCCATCGGTTTCTCCACAGCGTACAGAGCGATGCACTGATGAGGGCAGGCTCACCTTGACAAAGTATTTAACAACAAGGGGTGGTGATGGACAGAGTTTCTGAATTAAGCAGAATACTCTCACCCAGTCAAGAGATCAGGGCTAGATCCAACACCGTTTTTTAGCTCACTGCACCATCCCAGTTCAGAACCTGGCTATATGCAAATTAGTCTGTTCCTGTCCCAGTGCATGATGGGTACAGGGCAAACCAAACTACCAAGCCAATTCTTACACTGGGAAGGAAACAAGCTTCCGGGGACCGGTTTCTGGCATTTCAGCCGTCGTCGGCCCGGCTTGCTTGAATCCTGATGGTGCAATGAGCAAGGGACTCACATCTGAGTATACCCTTCCACGCTTAGGGTGGACAAAATATTTAACAACAAGGGGTGGTGATGGACAGAGTTTCTGAATTAAGCAGAATACTCTCACCCAGTCAAGAGATCAGGGCTAGATCCAACACCGTTTTTTAGCTCACTGCACCATCCCAGTTCAGAACCTGGCTATATGCAAATTAGTCTGTTCCTGTCCCAGTGCATGATGGGAACAGGGCAAACCAAACTACCAAGCCAATTCTTACACTGGGAAGGAAACAAGCTTCCGGGGACCGGTTTCTGGCATTTCAGCCGTCGTCGGCCCGGCTTGCTTGAATCCTAATGGTGCAATGAGCAAGGGACTCACATCTGAGTATACCCTTCCACGCTTAGGGTGGACAAAATATTTAACTACAAGGGGTGGTGATGGACAGAGTTTCTGAATTAAGCAGAATACTCTCACCCAGTCAAGAGATCAGGGCTAGATCCAACACCGTTTTTTAGCTCACTGCACCATCCCAGTTCAGAACCTGGCTATATGCAAATTAGTCTGTTCCTGTCCCAGTGCATGATGGGAACAGGGCAAACCAAACTACCAAGCCAATTCTTACACTGGGAAGGAAACAAGCTTCCGGGGACCGGTTTCTGGCATTTCAGCCATCGTCGGCCCGGCTTGCTTGAATCCTGATGGTGCAATGAGCAAGGGACTCACATCTGAGTATACCCTTCCACGCTTAGGGTGGACAAAATATTTAACAACAAGGGGTGGTGATGGACTTTCCTTTCCCACTGCTCCATCA
This sequence comes from Lissotriton vulgaris, assembly GCF_964263255.1. NCBI lineage: Eukaryota > Metazoa > Chordata > Amphibia > Caudata > Salamandridae > Lissotriton > Lissotriton vulgaris. Next base: position 1,995,971,567 of record NC_141687.1, read on the forward strand.
GGATTCAAGCAAGCCGGGCCGAAGACGGCTGAAATGCCAGAAACCGGTCCCCGGTAGCTTGTCTCCTTTCTGGTGAAGAATTGGCTTGGTAGTTTAGTCTGCCCTGTTCCCATGATGCACTGGGCCAGGGACAGACTGATTTGCATATAGCCAGGTTCTGAGCTGGGATGGGGCAGTGAGATAAATAACGGTGATGGATCAAGCCCTGATCTTTGGACTGGGTAAGAGTGGTCTGCTTAATTCAGACACTCTGTTCATCACCACCCCCTTTTCTGAATCGTTTTTGGCCACTATAGGTGTGGCAGGGTATACTCAGACATGAGTCCCTTTCTCACTGCTCCATCAGGATTCAAGCAAGCCGGGCCGAAGACGGCTGAAATGCCAGAAACCGGTCCCCGGTAGCTTGTCTCCTTTCTGGTGAAGAATTGGCTTGGTAGTTTAGTCTGCCCTGTTCCCATGATGCACTGGGCCAGGGACAGACTGATTTGCATATAGCCAGGTTCTGAGCTGGGATGGGGCAGAGAGATAAATAACGGTGATGGATCAAGCCCTGATCTTTGGACTGGGTAAGAGTGGTCTGCTTAATTCAGACACTCTGTTCATCACCACCCCCTTTTCTGAATCACCTTGACAAAGTAAGCAGGGATCCGTGTGCAGGGGCCAAGGCAGAGATGGAGGCTGTCATCCAATTTAACTAACATATCAGACAACCAATGGTGATTAGATTTGTGAGGTGGCTATGAGGCACTGTCAGATTCGTCATGTCTCTACGCATGAAAGGGGTAAATTGCAATAATTGCAATAGTGTAAGACAGTGAGATGATAATATTGGGCCAATCTTTGCTTATTAGACTACACACACTAATAACAAACAACATTAGAGAGTAAGATTGAGGGGACATCGTTGGCACAGTTGATCTCGCGCTTTACTTCTGTGATTTTTCCATAACCTCTTATGCATTATTCTTTTAATTTCACATCAGTGTTTGACTATAGGGGGCAGCCCTCACTCCGACACCCTTTTGGGCACGTACTGCAGGGAAACTCTGTGAGATTGACTGGTTTCACTTGTTTTTTACTCATTAAAAAGGCTCCCTAAGTAGGAGATGGATGAGGTGGTGAATTCTGAGTTATTAAATAATGAATTCCAATGGTATAATTTATGGAGATTTAATCCTAACATGTGGTTATTAAATATACATGCAATTAACTGTACGCACTGATTAAGTTTAGAGAAACAAAGCAATATGTTTTTTGTGCTAACACAAACACCTATCCTTTGTCAGGCACCAATCCCTCCTCATCCAATTTTCATTCTGGGTGGGCCTCTGCTTGTCCTCTCAAGGCTTTCTTAAGCTGTGCCTTCTTGGTACTTACTTTGTGGAAACCCCCTTTCTCCTGGCAGAACCCCTTTTTAGCTGAGCCACTGTGCATTTTTCCAGGTTGGCCAGTTCGAATCGCATATTGCCATTTAGAACCACAGACATTGCGGAGAAAAATGGACCTTGGCCAAAAGGACTTTGGAAAAACCAAAAGCTGTCAGAACAGGGAGAATTGAAAAAGGCTTGAATTGGTCTCAGTATGGAGTTACAGTGAAAATTTAGTTACTATATAGTATTGCATAAACAAAAGTCCTATGCCTACAGCTGATCACCACTGTTAGAAATGGCATTCCTGATTGGTTGAGGTATGTACCCAGTCTAGGCAGGAACCACCACTCTAGTCAGAGTAAGCCAGGTACAAAATAAAATAACCTGTGCTCACCTTCTAGTAGTTTGACACAGAAGTCAGGCTTATGTACAAAGGCAATGTGTAAAGCATTTGTATAACACACAGACATACACACACAGTAACACAATGAAATCACAATCAAAAAGACTCCACATAGATTTAGAAAAACATAGAGAATATTTATCTGAGCAAAATGAGACCAAAACTAGAAAGAAAATTATCAGCAGAAGTCGAGAAGGAATTTTTAAAGATTAACTGCAAAAACAGTGCTTAGAATTCATTAGCGGTCAAAAGGTTACTTGAGGTCACAAGGGTCCGGTGCAAATTCAAAGTTCAGCCTCAGGCCAACTCCGACCAATGGCAGACTGACTACAGGACCCAGGCAGGACCTGAAGAAGGAAGGAGCTTTCATCAACCTTGAGAGTCTACTGCATAGGTGTCGAGGCGAGCAAAGGGGATGTTGTGTCGTCGTCAAGCTCCGTTGAAGCGTCAGCATTGAGTCGCGTAGGCTGTAGAACCTCTGTCAGTGGGCAGCGTCTACATCAGCATCGAAGGGTGTTGCAGTGGAATTTCTCAGGCAGCCGATGTAATGCATCTGTTTTAGATTAAAACAGCTGTAGAACCCAACTCTGAGGGCCAGAACTTGGATGGGGCACCTCAGGCAAGGATAGGACCCACAGAAGGCTAAGTTCAGTTGCACCAGCAGAATTGCAGGACATCTTTTGTGTTGCTGAGACTCCAGAAAACAGGAGGCTAGCGATAAAAGCCCTTGGAGATCTTTTGGAGGGAAGACAGAGTCCATTTCTTCTTCCAGCAGAGTCAGGGAGCAGCAGGCAGCATGGCAACAAGCAGAACAGCAGTCCGTCCAGAAAATCTGTCCAGTTGAGTCCATCAAGCAGCACAGGAGTCCTTCTGACAGAGGTTTAGTTCAAGATCCAGAAGTGTCTCATTGTAGGGGATCAGAGACCCAGTACTTATTTCCAAAAGTGCTTTTGATGTAGGGGGTGACTTCAAAGGAACTATCTGAAGTGCAAAAAGATTCCCTTCAACCAAACCATGTCTGCCAGGCTAACCATGGTGGGTAACTCTGTGGTTTTTGTGTGGACAGGATACTACCTACTGAAGTGTAAGTATCGGTCCCTCCCTTTCCTCCCTGTCCAGGAAAACCCATCAGAATGCAGATGAGTGCTCAGAATACAGATGACCCTCACCTTTCTGTGTTTGTAGCTATCTAAAGGGAACGCACAAAGTGTAGCTGTCACGCAAACCAGACTTGTATTGGAGACAGGCTTTCAGGCACAAACAGCAGTAATTAAAGACAAATTTTCCCTTTCTAAAAGGTGCATTTCTAAATCATTAATGTTAAATCCAACTTCACCAGTCAGGAGGATTTATCATTACCATTCCAAACATGAAACACTCAAAAATGAATCCTCTCTGATCAGGAATTACAGCTTAAAAGTGTGGTAAGAAATTCCCAATGCTAGCCTAAGGAGAGGTAGGCCTCAGAATAATGAAAAATAAATATACTTTTTGTCACTACCATGACATACAAAACATAAAGGTACATGTCCTACCTTTTACTTAAAAAAGCACCCTACCCGTAGGGTTACAAAGGTATACCTTAGAGGTCACATATATGTAACAAAGGGGGATTTTCAGGCTTGGCAAGTAGTTTTAAATGCCCAGTTGAAGGGGCAGTAAACTGCAACATGGGCACTGCAGTGACAAGCCTGAGACAGGTTTGAAAGGCTACTTCTGTGAGTGGCACAATCAGGGCTGAAGCCCACTATGAGCATTTAAAGTACAGCCCTGGGTATATGGCATACCACTTTACAATGGACTTACCAGTACAATGAATATGTCTATCAGGTATACACCAAGGTCATCATGTTTAGGCGACAAGCACATGCACTTTAGCGCTGGTTAGCAGTGATAAAGTGCTCAAAGTCCTAAGGCCAACAGAAAGGATCAGCAAAAATGAGAGACAAAATGCAAAATGTTGGGGGAAAGACCACCCTAAGGATGACAGGTCTAACAGTCATTCTTGCAGTCAGGCATTGTCTGGGCTCTTCCAGGCCACATTTCTGGGCTTCCATACCCTTATTTACCCCAGTAGGGGTCCCTGTTAGAGGAGTACGGCTAACACCAGAGCCAAAGATGATCTTGTTTGGCACTCAACATCTCATGTGTTCAGTACTGGCCTCTTATGCCTCCACCAGGTTTGCCTCTCCTCTTCTACAGACAAATCATTCCTCTCAGTACAGCTAGTGTGGGCCCAGTCTCCCTGTACCTGGCCCTCTGAGAGTCGTAGATCAATTCAGCTGCCACCTCCAAAGTGGATTTTCTTTCTTCCCTCTCCAGCATTGTTGTGGCCGGAGAATTATGTTGGTCTCAGAATTAGTGCTCCGGGGTCTTTTTCTGCTTTATAGTGATATATTTCTGATCTTGTTGATGTGTATTGCGCCATGTCCTCAGGATATCTTGTTCTATAAAGAATGTTAGTGTTTGAAATTAGATTGAAACTAAGGACCTGGAGAGACTGGGCGCATCTGTGATGGCTTACTATACACAACATCATCATGATTTCCTTGTTCCTCTCTGCGGACAATACTTGAGGGTGCAAGTTGCTGCCACTGGTGTAGGGTCATCAGAGGGCACTAATTTATAAGAAATCTTTTTTTTTTAGATTTTTAAAATCTATCTTTCAGGACATTGGGCTTAGTGTAGCTAGTGAGTAGGCCAGGCTGGGAGCTCCAATAACTGTGCCCGCTCCATATTTGTGCTCTAGCCTTCACCAGTAATGCCAAATATATTTAAATGTTTCACCCCTTGACCCAACAAAAGAGTGACTGTGAATCGCAGCCTTAGGAACGGCAACATGTACAGTTAAGGGAACGTAAACACTCCATCCTCAGGCCACTGTTGCTCAATGCTGTCGTCCGTAGAGTATTTTTAAAGATTTACCTAAGAAAATACCTTCTTGCTCTGCTGAACAACTTTGGGAAGCTGCTGTTCTTTGGTCATCCAAAAGCTTTTTATATTCAGGATCTTAGCACCACACATCTGAGATTAGTTCAAGGTCATCCTCAGGTAAGAAAATCCAGACTCTGTTTCAATTCAGTTAGTTAAATCAGATGTGGACATGTCAGTAACAGTACCCGAAAACCTTAATCATTCAACTGGTGTGCAATATTAACTTAGAGTTCATAAGTAAAGGGGTTATCCTCTAGTGAGGTCTCTCACTGTGAACAGTTGTCAGCATACATAAGCCTCCCTTCATGGTTAGTCCACTTGCTGTTTCACTCCCTTTAAAAAAAAATATTAAATTTGCCTGAGAAAGTAAATGAAGGGTTTTGGAATATGCAAACCATGCTCCATGTTCAATGAATGAACCAATGCATGAGCGAATCCGAATCTCTAGAGCACACAGCTGGTGTACACTCAAAATACCGAGTTTTTAATATTGAGTAGCGATAATATCGAGTAAAAAATATAGAATAGACATAATATCGAAAAGACAGAATATAGACTACCAAAATATCGAATAGAATAGTATTAATATCGAATAGAATAGCATTATTATCGAATCAAAAATATAGAATGGACAAAATATTGAATGGACAGAATATAGAATACAAAAATATCGAAAGGACAGAATATAGACAACAAAAATATCGAATTTGAGGTAAGTAAGTTAATATTATTTTTAATATTTGCGTAATATAATTCTGTAGCCGGTTGTGGGTTTATAGGGGAATAAGGTGGGAAGTAGTTTAATTATAATTATTTAAATATGTTAAATTATTTATTGGTATTTATTTTGAATTAATTGTTAATTAATTATTAATTGATAATTAATTAAAATATAATTGGTAATTTATTTTAATAGATTATTTGCTAAATATGTTAATTGTGGAGAAGTGTGGCTCACCGGTTAGAGGAGGCAGTCCCTGATGCAGGGGTCAGACCTGGGACCAGGGTTCAATCCCCTAAGCGGCAGGACCTTGAGCTCAAAATGTCCACAGACTCGATAACCAGGACGGGTTCCCAAAGCAAGCGCCTTGAGACCTTACGGTGAAAGGCGCTATATAAGAACGTATGATTTACGATTTACAATTGTATTCATTTATTTTCTGTAGTGGGTTGTGGGTTTAGAGGGGAATAGGGTGGGAAGTAATTTAATTTTAATTAGTTAAACATTTTAATTGATTTATTGGTATTTATTTTGAATTAATTGTTAATTAATTAATAATTGGTAATTAATTTAAATATAATTATTAATTAATTGTAAATAATTGATTAATGGATAATTCTGTTACTTTTAATAATTTATTTTCTGTAGTGGGTTGTGGGTTTATAGGGGAATAGGGTGGGAAGTAATTTAATTGTAAGTAATTACATTTTTAAATTTTTTATCTTTTGATCTAATTTTATTAATTTTAACTTGTTAATTAATTTATTGTTAATTGGTAAATAATTTGTATTAGTAGGTAATTATTAATAAAAATAAATTTTTATTTGTTTTAATAATTGATTAATTAATATATTATATAAAATTGTTAATTATTTAAATTAATTTGTAATTGGTATTAATATTTATGTTATTTTTATTTATATATGAAGTATTTAGTTTCCGTACTGTTGCACTCACTGGAGTAAGAATAGTAATTTTTACCCTCCCACTATCCAATGCTTTCCCTACTGTTGCACTTACTGGAGTGATAATAGTAATTTTTACCCCTACGCTATCCAACTCTTTCCCTACTGTTGCACTCAGTGGAGTGGGAATAGTAATTTTTACCCCAACACTATCCAACACTTTCCCTACTGTTGCACTCTCTGGAGTGGGAATCGTAATTTTTACCCTCCCGCTATCCAACGCTTTCCCTACTGTTGCACTCACTGGAGTGGGAATAGTAATTTTTACCCCTACACTATCCAACGCTTTCCCTACTGTTGCAATCTCTGGAGTGGGAATAGTAATTTTTACCCCTACGCTATCAAACGCTTTCCCTACTGTTGCACTCACTGGAGTGGGAATAGTCATTTTTACCCCTACGCTGTCCAACGTTTTACCTACTGTTGCACTCTCTGGAGTTGGAATAGTAATTTTTACCCTCCCGCTATCCAATGCTTTCCCTACTGTTGCACTCAGTCGAGTGGGAATAGTAATTTTAACCCTGCGGTTATCCAACACTATCCCTACTGTTGCACTCACTGGAGTGGGAATAGTAATTTAAACCTCTACGCTATCCAACGCTTTCCCTACTGTTGCACTCACTGGAGTCGAAATAGTAATTTTTACCCCTACGCTAGCCAATGCTTTCCCTACTGTTGTACTCTCTGGAGTGGGAAAGGTAATTCCTACCCTCCCGCTATCCAACGCTTTCCCTACTGTTGCACTCACTGGAGTGGGAATAGTAATTTTTACCCCTACGCTATCCAACGCTTTCCCTACTGATGCACTCTCTGGAGTGAGCGACCGCCGAGCCTGTAACCAGGCGAGGTCTTCCCCACACACCACTGCTTCTGCCTCGTTTTGCTGCCTGCCTAGCCTTGGGCTCTTGCCCTTCGTTTTTATTTCCTTTTGCCTACGTTTTTCTTTACTCGCTCTCCGGACGACCCAGCCGTCGCTGAGCCACCCTTGGACCTCCTTTTTCCCACCGCTGACTCCCTGCGGCCCCGCCCCCCTCCTGCCCATTCGCCGCCCCGCTCCCGCCACCCAGCTGCTCCTCCCTCCCGGCTCCTCTCTTAAGGGGATCGCACTCAGGCGCAGGGAGCGACCGCCGAGCCTGTAACCAGGCAAGGTTGCCCCCACACACCACTGCTTCTGCCTCGTTTTGCTGCCTGCTTAGCCTTGGGCTCTTGCCCTTCGTTTTTATTTCCTTTGGCCTCCGTTTTTCTTTACTCGCTCCCCGGACGACCCAGCCACCGCTGAGCCGCCCTCGGACCTCCTTTTTCTCGCCGCTGACTCCCTGCGGCCCGCCCCCCTCCTGCCCATTCGCCGCACTGCTCCCGCCACCCAGCTGCTCCTCCCTGCCGGCTCCTCTCTTATGACGCCCACACGAACGCACAGCGGTCACGGGCAGCGGTCACACGCAGCGGGCGCGCCGATTGTGCGCTGAATGCGCGCCAAAGGTAAGCCCGTCTGTGCCCGTCCGCGCCTGGACCGCACCCAGCGCCAGCAACCCTGGCCCCGGCCGTTGCGAGACCTGCCGCCCTCAACGCACTCAATGCCGGTTGGAACCCTGCCTGCTGCCGGGCCACCCCGAGACGCATCCACGGACCCTTCACCTGCAAGGCCTGCAAGTTCACCTGCCACCGAACCTGCACCGAACCCGCCAAGCCAAGCACCAGCAAGACCTACCTCAAGTGCATCCTGCTCAACACCTGCTCCATCCACAGACACGCCATCGAACTCTGGAACCTGCTCGACACGACTTCACCAGACGTTGCCTTCTTCACGGAAACCTGGATGAACTCTGCACCCGACATCGCCATCGCCATCCAAGACGGATACAAGATCACCCGGAGGGACCGCATCAACCAGACCGGAGGAGGCCTCGCCATCGTACACAAGAACACCATCCGCATCACGACCGACTCCAACGACACCTTCCCCGCCGCAGAGCACCTCCACTTCCAGACACACACCGACCCAAAGACGACGCTCAGAGGCACCCTCATATACAGACCCCCAGGACCACGCACACAATTCAGCAACGACATCACAGACTTCATCAGCCCGCACGCCCTCCCCTCCGTTGACTACATCCTCCTAGGGGACCTCAACTTCCAACTGGAGAACAACAAGGACCGCAACACCGCTGCCCTGCTGGACAACCTCGCCAACCTCGGACTCAAGCAACTGGCCAACACCCCCACCCACTACGCCGGCCACACGCTTGATCCCGTCTTCTCTTCCAGCAAGCACATCACCTTCAGCCACGCCACAGGACTCCACTGGACCAACCACAGCTGCATCCACTTCAGCTTCAGAAGAACAATGACCCACCACCACCCGCAACAGGTCCCTCACAGGAGCTGGAGAAAGATCACCACCGAGCAGCTCACCACCTCCCTCAGCCAGAACCCACCCGCCAGCACAATGGACCCCAACGAAGCAGCCCGCAACTTCATGTAGTGGCTGACCGCCTGCGCCGACGACCTTGCTCCACTAAAGAACCCTCCCAGCAGACCCAGAAGCAAGAAGGCCTCCTGGTTCACCGACGAACTCAAGGACTCCAAGAAGAACTGCCGCACCCTCGAGAAAGCCTGCCTCCACGACCAGACCACAGACAACATGACCGCCCTCAACCACGCCACCCGCAAGCACCACCAGATCATCCGCACCACCAAGAAGAAATCACTAAAGGAACGACTGGACAACAACACCCATGACAGCAAGGAACTCTTCAACATCGTCAAGGAGTTCTCCAACCCCAGCACCGGCAACAACGACATCACTCCTTCACAGGATCTCTGCGACTCTCTCGCCTCGTTCTTCCACCGCAAGATCGCCGACATCCACAACAGCTTCGACACACCATCCACGCACCCCACCGTCAAACCAATGCCCCCCACCACCACCCTCCGCACCTGGACCATGGTGACCACCGAAGACACAGCCCGCACAATGAGCACCATCCGCTCCGGATCTCCAACGGACCCCTGCCCCCACCACGTCTTCAACAAGGCCGAACCCACCATCGCACCCCAACTCCAGGACATCATCAACACCTCCTTCAACACCGCCACCTTCCCAGAGAGCTGGAAGCATGCCGAACTCAGCGCCCTTCTAAAGAAACCAACAGCGGACCCCACCGACCTGAAGAACTTCCGCCCCATCTCGCTCCTCCCTTTTCCTGCCAAAGTCATCGAGAAGACCGTCAACAGACAGCTTGCCGCCTTCCTCGAGACGAACTGATCCCTCGACCCCTCGCAGTCCAGCTTCAGAGCCAACCACAGCACCGAGACCGCCCTCATCGCAGCCATCAACGACATCCGAGCACTGCTCGACAACGGGGAAACAGCGCCACTCATCCTCCTGGACCTCTCTGCAGCATTCGACACTGTCTGCCACCGCACCCTAGCTCAACGCCTAAGCAGCATCGGTGTCCAGGAGGAGGCACTGGACTGGATCACCTCGTTCCTCGCCGGAAGAACACAGAGAGTCCACCTCCCCCCGTTTCGATCCGAGGCCACCGAAGTCATCTGCGGCTTCCCGCAAGGATCATCACTCAGCCCCACCTTCTTCAACGTCTACATGAGACCTCTTGCAGCCATCGCACGCCAGCACAACCTCAACATCATCTCCTACGCCGACGACACACAGCTGATCCTCTCCCTCACCAGAGACCCCGACACTGCCAGAACCAACCTACACGAAGGGATGAAAGACGCCGCCGAATGGATGAAGAACAGCCGACTGAAACTTAACTCAGACAAGACGGAAGTCCTCATCCTGGGATCTTTGCCCTCTGCCTGGGTCTACTCCTGGTGGCCCCCCGCCCTGGGCACCACTCCCAAGCCTACAGACCACGCACGCAACCTGGGCTTCATCCTGGACTCCTCCCTCTCAATGTCCAGACAAGTCAACGCCGTCTCCTCATCGTGCTTCAACACCCTTCGCATGCTCCGCAAGATCTTCCGCTGGATCCCAACCGAAACCAGGAAGACGGTCATCCAGGCACTCGTCACCAGCAGAGTGGATTACGGAAACAACCTCTACGCCGGAACCACAGCCAAGCTACAGTAAAGACTCCAACGCATCCAGAACGCCTCCGCACGACTCATCCTGGACATACCCCGACGCAACCACATCTCCGGCCACCTGAGGGACCTTCACTGGCTCCCCATCAGCAAGAGGATCACGTTCAGGCTCCTCACCCACGCACACAAGTCTCTCCACGACCTGGGCCCCAAGTACCTCAACGACTGCCTGACCTTCTACACGCCCACCGGCCAGCTACGCTCTACTAGCCTCGCCCTCACCGCCGTACCACGCATCCGAAGAGCCACCGCTGGGGGCAGATCCTTCTCCTACCTGGCGGCCAAGACATGGAACTCCCTCCCCATCCACCTTCGGCTGACCCAGGACCATCTCGCCTTAAAAAAACTACTCAAGATCTGGCTGTTCGAGCAATAGCAGACCCCTTCCCCCTAGCGCCATGAGACCCTTCCGGGTGAGTAGTGCGCCATACAAATGCTATGATTGATTGATTGATTGATTGATTGATTGATTGATTGATTGATTGATTGGAGTGGGAATAGTAATTTTTACCCCTACGCTATCCGCCGCTTTCCCTACTGTTGCACTCACTGGAGTGGGAATAGTAATTTACACCCCTACGCTATCCAACACTTTCCCTACTATTGCACTCACTGGAGTGGAAATTGTAATGTTTACCCCTACGCTATCCAACACTTTCCCTACTGTTGCACTCTCTGGAGTGGGAATAGTAATTTCTACCCTCCCGCTATCCAACGCTTTCCCTACTGTTGCACTCACTGGAGTGGGAATAGTACTTTTTACCCCTACGCTATCCAACACTTTCCCTACTGTTGCACTCACTCGAGTGGGAATAGTAATTTTTACCCCTACGCTTTCCAACGTTTTCCCTACTGTTGCACTCTCTGGACTGAGAATAGTAATTTTTACCCATACGCTATCCAACGCTTTCCCTACTGTTGCACTAACTGGAGTGGGAATAGTAATTCTTACCCTCCCGCTATCCAAAATTTTCCCTACTGTTGCACTGTTGCACTCACTGGAGTGGGAATAGTAATGTTTAGTGCTACGCTATCCAATGTTTTTTCTACTGTTGCACTCACTGGAGTGGTAATAGTAAATTTAACCCTCTCGCTATCCTATGGTAAATATATTGTATTTTTTCTAATTAATACTATGTTTATATATATATATATATATATATATATATATATATATATATATATATATATATATATATGTTTAAAATTTATTTTTTATTATTATATTAATTATCTATTAGTTTTGATGTTATTTAAGTATTTTAAGTATTTTTGAGTTAGTTATATTTATTATTTTATTAATTGTAAATTGCTTTTAACTATTTAAAAAAGTCGATATTTTGACTGTCTATATTTTTAACATCGATATTTTTGATTAGATATTTTTGTACTTACCTGTTTGGAGATAGGAAGTCGATATTTTGTCATTCTATATTTTTGACTCGATATTGTGGTATATCAATATTTTTGACATCGATATTGTTTCAGTGTTCAGTGATCCCACACAGCTACTGCTAGAGTGTCCCGGCGCTAGAGCAAACTGCAAAGGAGAGTATCAATCACCCTAAAGTTTCAACAGGTTTTTTTCAGTTGCTTGCAAAATAAGTTCTTCTCCAGGATACATCTAAGAGGAGGAAGGTGTTCATTCCGGTACTTGACTACCAGAATCGAGCAGGCTGAGCCACCCCACTTCTTTGGTTTCATTTAGAGAATAACTAGCAATTGGCCTGACTGTGAATGCAAAGGTCTATTTGGAAAGTATTCGACAATCCTTTTGGACAGGTATTTGGGATTTAGACCAGTCTTATAGAAAACTGAGTGTGCCATTTCAGCGATTTAAAAATAATCCTTTTTAAACTGGTAGCCAGTGTTTACAGTAGTGGGAGATGGAGTCATGCTTGGAAAGTTTAAGCAGAACGGGAATTGCAGTATTCTGAACCATTTGCATTCATTAGATTATGTAGTCAGGGACCCCTAGGTACAGAATGTTGTCATAGTGCTGTCTAGAGAGGATTAATGGCTTGAGTACTGTGTTCTGGGCTTCCTAGAGAAGGAGTATAAGAAGCTTTCTCAACAACCTCATATCCAGTAAGGGGACCAGTAACTTAAAGGATAAGTGTGTCCACATGCACCCCTAGATTCTTGGTCACCTCCCGGGGGGTTAGGGAGGGGTATGCATATAGTACAATTAGAAGGCCATAACTTTGACCATCCAGACAAGGGGTTGGCACCAAACATCAGGACCTCTGTTTTCTCTGGTTGCATTGTAGTTAGTTGGCCTTAAGCCATCATATTACTGCAACACTGAAGAACACAAATTTGGACTTAGCTTCTAATCCATTCCTGTCATAGGTCACCATAAGATTGGTGTCATCTGCATATGAATCCACTTAGATACTGAATGAATCAATGAGTTAAGCCCTGAGGAACTCCACACTTGAGAATCTTTTCCCCAGAATAAAAGGTTTAAGCCACATTGCCTGTTCGCTATGCTCCACAAATTAGCCCAGCCTGGCTGGGATAGTTCCCTCCACATGAACAGCGGCAAGGCGATGTAACAGAATCTTGTGTGAGTTATGGCAAATGCTGCGGAGATGTAATAAAATTTGGGCAGCGTTTTAGCCAGCGTCCAGCACAAATTTGAGGGAGTTTGTAACTTCAGTTAGCGCTGTATCTGTGCTGTGAAGAGTCCTGAAACCCGATTGTGAGGGGTTGAGGAGTTTGAAGGAGTCCAGGTGTGATGATAGTTGGGTGTTTACAATCTTCTCAATAGACCCCCTGGAGCACACAGATGAGTCTGACGTAAGAGAGGACTTCAGGGTCTTCATTAGGTTTTTTGAGATGGGAGATGACATTTGCCCTTTTCCAGGAGGCAGGGACAATCCCAGACCACGCAGAGGTGGTGAAGAGATCCTGGTAAATTGGACTTAGGCTATCCCATATTAGCGTCATAAAATGAAGAGGGAAAGGATCTGGTGGGAGTCTGATTTGCACCAGTTGAAAAAGTATTTCAGTTCATCTAAAGTGGGAGGATTAAACTGAAACAGTTTACTCTAAACCGAGGACAATATTTGATTATTTGCTTGCTGTCCATTTTTAAAAGATTGTCCTGAATCTTTGGAACATTTCTTTAAAAAAAAGTGCTTAGTTTTGTACATAGGGAGGTATTAGTCTCTAGGGGGATTGCAGTGGCTTTAAGGTAAAATCAGACACAATTTAAAAAATGTATTGTAGTATAGCTTATGGGTCCATTGTCGACATTTGCTAAGTTAGCATAAGCTTCGCTGCCATGAGTCTGCTTTTGCGCACAACACTGCAAGCATATACTTCGCAAGACTCAGTTTGTGCCCCTTTCACATGAGATTTGTCTGATTTTAGCATTCTCTGTTGTGCTCTGAGGTTTAGTCTGCCCACGAGGTACAAGATCGATCAACAATGCCCCTTGTTATTCTTTTCTGGTCAGTCCCTCGCACCTAGACATACCATACTACCCACAGCTTCACTACTGGAAATCGTGTGCTTTAATATTGCAAGCTAAACATGTTTTAAGACACTTGGAGAGACACCTTTCCAGAGAGAAGAGCTGTGCTTGTCCTGAGATGTGAACCTTTCATCTAGGACTTGAGGTATGGGGTCTGCTGACAAAGTCCAGAGTCTTCTTTTTTATAATAAACTATTTCCTACAACAGGGAGGGTGGTTAGGTCTTTTGGTCCTTTACCACGGTCTTTATAAAATGATATTCCCGTTTGTATTCTATGGATTTGTGAAAATGCTGACTATATTGTGTTAATGCATTTTGATGCTAGTAATGGCATGTGTACTGTACCATAGGGCGTGTTAGTTAAAATAAACAATTTATACTAAACAGCGTCTCTGATTACTCACATTGTGTATCCATGTATGGGTGAGTGAGCGAAAGAGTTATCTGACTCCCGCAATTCTCAAGAGAGAGTGAAGTGTTCTGGGTTGTCTTATCATTTGTAGCTTCGCTGTAGTCGGAGAACGAATGAGACACTATAGTTAGTCAGTTTAGGATTTTGGATACTAATGTCGTAGGATGGTACACCCCTATTCACTGAGGTCCTGTTTTCCTGTGCAACATGGTGCCGCCAACGTTTTGGTCTGGTTCTTATCTGCGAGACGCTTGAGTAGCGCTTGTCCACAATACCCTCACTTCTGCCTCCGGAGACAGCTGTGATGATTTAGCCTCTCATATTGATGTTTTTATGGGTTCTTTCAAGCTTGAAGTTTTGAAAAAGGTTTCTCTCTCTTTATTCTTAACCCTTGTTGTGCTGCTGCTTCTTAATTTGTTCTTTGCTTCTTGTGATGGTGCATAACATTATGGCGCAAAATGGAGCACCGCTCAGGGATTATTTGAGACTTTATTGAGTTCCTGATGCAGGGGTAGATCTGATTTTTGTAGATGAAGAGGATCCAGCCTACCTCTACGAAGTCTTTTACTCTTGGGTCACCTTTCCGGCGGTGGACGGAAACGATAATCTGTTCCATGAATACACTGCCACTGCTGTTCCGATTGCGTATCAGCCCTATCGGACACTTAGGGTTCCGCTCACAGCTTAGCAACACCGAATTTGGTTTAATAGCGCTCTTCCACACTCATACACGTTGGTCCGTTTGGGCCCCTTATCAATAGAAGGGGCCACTTGGCTGGTGTTGGCTGGGTATATCCAGTACCCGCGTGCATTGATGGCGGCTGCGCTGCCCGAACTACGCGTGTTACATACTTCTCTGATATCAGTGGATAGAATAGTTATTCAGTTCATGCTGCGCAACTTCCAGGTGGGACCACCTGGCATTACTGCGCAGCCTGCGGTACCTGGTGGGGTTACTATCAGTCCTGTCATGGTTAACTCGGTGATGGGCAAGCGACCACAAAATAAGGATGAATTACCTAATTGGCTTGCTTTCGGCATTCCCTCTATGACTGTACTCCCCTCCGTGATTAAGCGTGTTCAGGATGAACATGGTGCTGAAGCGGCTGTGGAATTGGGGATGAGACTGGTGGGGGTGTTCGACGTGGTTGCTGATTTGATCCTTGACAATGTCAAGGGCGATGCAGTAAGCTTTCAAGGCGCTAACGGCTTGGATGCTGTTGCTGATTTAGACAAACCATGCGAATAACCAAAAAAGATTGCAAAGGCTTATAAAACCTTTGGTCGCAATAGTTTGGGAGTTAAGCCTTTTACTCAAACTCAAACACAGTCTCAAACACAACAGAAAGCTCAATCTGACACAGATGGGCATCCAGTCTTTTCTAAAAAGCACTGGAAAAATAAAAAGCTGGGGCAGCAACAACAGAAGCAGGAGCGTGTGATGGGTCACCTACACCTGAGACTTCTGAACGTACTTATGACTTACGCGACTGCACTAAAATTAAGACTCTTAAGATAGGTTTCAGCTCCCTGATCAGCGTTCTTCTGGTTCTTCACTGGACTCATATGCCTTACTGGTCGGTGGTGGGGAGCACCAGGATCATGGCAAAAGTCATTCTGCGCCACAGGGTCGTGAATAGAGTCATCAGTTTGACAGCAAGAGGAAACAGGAGGAACAATCCCGCTTCTCTGCCCTGTTTCAAAAGAAAAAAGTCGCAGCTTTGACAGCGAGATATGCCTCAGATGGTGAGAACCCGACTTGAGTGCTAACCCTGCCACAGCGCAGCAGAAGTTACAATAGTGCAGGAGGCACTGCAACCTTGTCTGGAGGTGACAGCAACTGAAACATTCATTACTGTAGAGACAACTGACTCCTGGGTTGTCCCCCCCAATCGGTTGTATAATATGATTTTTCACATTGAGGGTGACATTGAGTGTGTCGTCACAGGGATTTATTTAGGAGAATCTGGTCACTTCCTATGACATTTAGTTAGCAAAGGCAGATTGACCCCCAACTTTTGTTCTGGCCGCAGCAAGAGGGAGGATGGGATACTTCCAAGTTTTTCGCGTTACGTCCCCAAAGAGCATGCAGAGGCTTTTGTAGCTGAGTAGGCTTTGGCCCTGACGCTGGCACTGTACCATAAACCAGTGGGCTGGGATAAAGATTCACCACCACATGAGATTCCATTGCAGTCTATGCCTCAACCTCCACCCATTATCCCATCCGGCGGGAAGCCAAAGGTCCCGTTTCTGATATTCTAACTCAGTTAGAGTATCAAGGAGTGATTGAGACATGTGTGTCACCAATGAATAATCCTCTTTTTACTATATCCAAACCTGATGGGTCTTACCGCTTGGTTTTAGATTACCGGCATTTGAACTCTCATTGCTGTACATTTGCGGTACAGAATACTGATAGTTCTGCTTTTGTTGATAGTATTGTTCGTAAAAAATATAAAACAACACTCAACATTTCCAATGGTTTTTATAACCATATCCTGTCCCCTGAATGCAATCAATGGACCACATTCACGTCCGGTGGAAAACAGAAAAGATTTTGGCGTTTACCTATGGGGCATCAGAATAGCCCCAGGGTTTTTACTGCACGTGTTGACAGCATTGACCCAGATGTATATTCGTATGTTGATGATATTTATCTCACAGACGACGCATTATGGCCGCATCTAAGCTATGTTGACTGCATAATTCTTGAACTTGTCAACTAAGGATACAAATACATTTTTGCAAAATCACACATCGCTTGTTATGCAGTGCTCTTTTTGGGCTATGAGCTCAATAGAGAAGGTCGGGCTTGGCTCCCCACTTTCTGGAGAAATGTGCATGTTTGCAGTGTCCAACTACACTGAAAAAGCTTCAGTCTTTGCTGGAACTTAAAAATTTCGGGCAATCCTACATTCCCAACATTGCCCAGCGTATCAAGCCTCTTTATGCCTTGATACAACCAACCTTTTCGAAAGCCAGCTGGCTTCCAGAACATTCTGCTATTTCGCATTCTTCGCAATCTGATTTGCTTGAATCTAAGTACTTGTTGGCACAAGATAACCAAAAAAACCTGGTGATACAAATCGTACCAGGCTCAGTGGGTTTCACTTACTTGATTTATAATGAAGGTGACACAGTACCAATCGCATACAAATCGCACTCATACACTTCAGCCGAAATGCAGTTTTCGAATGTTGAGAAAGTTTTGACAGCTGTGCAGATGGCGGTCCTGAAGGAATGCACACTGGCACAGGGGAAATGCATTTTGGTGGCTACACCTTACGCTGCTTTAAAGCAGTGACAACGGCAAGTGTCCCAAACTCAAAGGTTTTACATCCCTGTTTGATACAATGGGATACATCTTTGACGTCTCCAGATGTCATGTTTATCTTTGATCCCTTGCTTCAGACGCAGGAGTTCTTGCAGTATGAACAAGTTCATCCGCCTCCTTTGTGTTGGCTTCCTTTGGAGGAGTACGCATATATCATCTATACTGATGGTTCTGTGCAACCGGTCACTGATTCCAAACATTACTTATTCAGCAACCTGTGCTATTGTAGCAGGTACAATGGTTAATGGTGAGTTCAAGTCTAGCATAGTGCATACACAGGCGCTAGGAGACTGTACCGCTCAGTTGGCTGAGCTGCGCGCTCTGGTTCTTGCTCTTGAGTTTGCAGATACAAAGGTGTCAACTCTTATTGTGTGTGACTCATATTACTCTGTTCAGTCTTTCAATGACAACTTATTTTTTTGGTCTCAAAATGATTATCGAGATTCTAAAAGCAGCACAATTAAGCATAAAATGCTTTGGGTTAGAGTGGCGGATCTTAAATGATGTCTGCCACTCGTTATTCATACTCTTGGCCACCAATATGGGAACACAGGCTCTTGGGAATTGTTTGGTTGATGAAGCGGCCAAATTGGCAGTATGCACGTGTTCCATAGCAGCCGTTACAAGGTCCATGACTAAGATTGATAATGATATTTTGGAACCAATTGCTGCAACTTCAGAGGGCTCTAATTATTCACAGGGTTGCCCTTCAAAATATTCTTAGCAGTTAACTTCCAAACAAGTTCCTTTTGCTAGAATACCTGACATTGGAGATCTGCTGATTCCCAACTCTGACCACTGGCACACTTTAATCAAAACCACACAGAAAGGCATGGCTTCGGCCCATGCCTGGGTGTCTGCGACTGTTTTTATCTTGCAACAACATTATTGGTGG
Source organism: Lissotriton vulgaris (assembly GCF_964263255.1). Taxonomy (NCBI): domain Eukaryota; kingdom Metazoa; phylum Chordata; class Amphibia; order Caudata; family Salamandridae; genus Lissotriton; species Lissotriton vulgaris. The sequence goes on from NC_141687.1 coordinate 1,995,990,196, forward strand.
AGTGGATTATATAAACAGACCCATAATTATGTACTTTTGTGTGACATCTGTCGGCAAATCAAGCCTTCTATGGTAACACGACCACCACAAACACCACTTTGCATTGTTAATCGCCTTTTTGCGTGTGTGCATCTTGATCACTGTGGTCCATTTTCTTCTGATAGTGCATATAAATAAATTTTTGTTGCAGTTAATTTGTGCACTAGATTCCTTTGGGTTTGGCCACAATGCAGTACTGATGCTTGAAATGTCATCAAGGATTTGTGTGAGTTTGTAGGGATTTTTGCCTGTGGCACCTTTCATTCTGACCAAGGTCCAGCATTCGCCTCTAAGGCGTACAAGGATGCAATGAAGTCCGTGGGGTGCTGGTGCAATTTTCGTCTCCAGGGCAACTCAAATGTGGAACGAATGAACCGTGACTTCAATCCATCCTTGACAGATAAAGTCTTAGGTACTGGCAGGAACTGGTTAGCCCATTTGTATGGAGTCCAACGTGCACTTAATAATCTCCTTAGAAGACCTCTGGGTTGGCGGACCCAATACGAGATGCTCTTTGGCATCAAAATGTTTGTGCCAGACCTTGATGGTCTAGACGTTGCGGCAGCTGCCGCTACCTTTGCATAGATAATCATTCTACTATGTTACAGAACTTACAAGAGACCTGTGCCAGTCTTGCTACTGAACATTTGTCCTCAGTAACTGATGCAGCACTCCTGAATCCGGTGGTCGGCTGGCTTCCTAAAGTTGGAGATCTGGTCCGACAAAAGGTAGATATCAAAAAAGGATTTGGTCCCTTTTATCGTGCACTGGTTCCAGTGCTTGGCCCAAAAGGTCCTCGAACAGTGATTTTACCTTCCTGGTCACAAAGACAACAGATACATTTTAGTGGACAATGTCAAGCTACAAAATCTGGCCGATTCTGAATAGTGTGACGCCTGCTGTTTCGTGTCCCACAATTTCGAGGATTTGTGAGAATGGTAAGTCTTCCACTGTAGAAAGATGCAGATGACAATCTGCATGTAGTGTGCACTGTTCCTATGGAAACTGATTTCCAATATAACAACAATATAAATCACACAACACAACTTTAACTCAAATGCAATTAGCCAATTTTTAGTGGCAAATTTTCTTCAAAGATCATAAAACAATTCCATCATTGTTTACATTACATCCTATTTACATATATAGTACACAAAATGCAAATGTGTCATTCTCTTTTTCAGGGAAAGGAATATGTAACATGAAATATAACAAAAAAAATGTCAATGATATTTCACAATTTTCATGTCATTGGAACATTAATACATTATCTCAACATTTCCAGAGCCCAATGCATTTCGGGAAATATTCTTTCCTTCATCAGGGGCAGTATCATAAAACACAAAATGAGCAAACATCACAAGTTTATCTAATTAAAAAGAACAATAAGACACTCTATTTAGGTGAGTCCAAAACGTAATATCTCCCTGTGTCATAAGCTATTATGTACCCGTGAGTGCAGGGCTATAAAGCATTTATGAAAAGTGGGAAAATTATCATGCACTCAAAGATATCGATCCAAGGGACCCAAAGGAAAATTTTAAGCGGTTTTGCACACCTACTCACTGGAATGAAACTGTCGTGTTATATGACGCCCTTTAAAGTAGTGAACCAATACATGCATCTATTATTTGCGTGTAAATACCTGTGTTCTGGCTTTAGGGAATATTCAAAAAACGTAGTAAAAATGCCACGTGACACGAACGTATACTGCAAAGCAAATAGTAGTTACCCATCATTAAATATATAAAGACGACAGGAAAGCTACTGTCTTCAGAATTCTCCAATAAGAAAAATGCAAGAGGTTTACTGGATTTTTGTTTTGGGCACGGCTGTCAGTGGATTAAATATGGAAATCCCATGGGACCAGGCAATAATATAGGCTTATAACATCATGTTGTATAAGTCCTGTTTATATCTCAAATATTGAGTAGCAGATAAAGGTTGCAATTATGTAATCACTGCAATGTCTAACCGCTCATGGCTAACGTCAAAATCTTTAAGGTTGTCAGCAGGACCCCATTCATTAAAACTACATACTTAAGCTCATAGCTAAAATATAAATTCGTCATCTTAAACGATCTATGAAAAACAAGTAAAAATAAAGTTGTGACATACGCACTAAATAAGCCTGTATGTAATCGTTATAAACGAACCATCGCCGATTTTCCTCTTGATTAACAAAACTTGCACGTAGAAATCAGCCGAGCATACAGGTTTGGCAGTTATCGCAACACCCAGAAATGGTTGGCACGAAACCGGCAGACCTTTAAAAAGATTTAGTTTGTGCGGGCAAAATATCTGAGGAGGACACACACAAGGGAGCCTTTATGCCGGGACAGTGAATCCACCAAGTAAGTCGTTGCGAGTAATGGAAGCAATAATATATTTTTTTAAAGATGCCAGTACAAATGGGGACTTGGAGGGAATATAAGATCATCTGTACTAGGCGGACTGTGTTCACTAAGATCGGCATTAACTCTGGAGTTATAGCGAGGGTGCGTTATAACTAATAGCTGTCCAGATCGTTTGCATAATAATTGCATCAGGGGGAATTTAGTAATTGTAAAATTTGTATGGGGAGGTAGGACAGAGGATAAAGGTACGAAACATAAACTCGTTAATTAGCTCATGTTTAATTTATACAGCAGGGCAGATGCATGGCATAAAGACAATCTGAAGAAGCCGTAAAATAGGAGCACAAGCCAGGAAGGCCGATTCGTGTTAAACGCGAGCTACAGGTACTATGTATAATTTATTTACATAGTAGGTAAAGCAAGGCAAATTTATACGAAAAGAGTGCACCCCTCATGCGTAAAAATCTATTTCCCTAAATGCAGAAAATAATGAAATCGCTGAGGAAAATGACAATAGAAGAGTTTTGACATAATTTGCGCTAGAGAAATAAGGCCACAGCATCAATATTTAGGTATGTATTAGCGAATTAGTAATACAAAATGTATGTTATTTTATCTATGGCAGCTACAGTAGTATGTTCCCCCTCACACATTACTCAAATTTCATCTCTTTATCAGTGAAACACAAGTAGGAATCATATGCCTTTTGCTGAGGTTATCCTGCATTTTTTAGACAGCCCACGCCTGGATTCGTGTACTCAGAATCACATACAGGTACAACAGTGCGAGCATTATGAAAGATAGCTAGAGGGTCCACCCATGAATCAGGGAGCATGACACATTGGACGAACACATTGGGAGAGACATAATAGGAATGGAAGCAATGCATGTAATCTTATATGGTATATGTAGGTAATTACAGACTGTTTGTAACAATGAGGCTATACTAAAACTGCAACCATCATGGCTAAGAACCCCACTGTGAACTATAATCATTGGATAAAGAAATGGGAAGTGTACACTCTGCCATTCGATATTTTTTGATTATATGACCATAGGAAAGGGATGAGTCCAGTATTTGAATGATTTGCGGGTCTAGACAACAGTTCTAGATAATGATCATGGATAAGCTATCTATATGGAATATTTATGATCATAAACTAGCTTAGGAGTGGTGCTACAGCCGTGTATGCCGAAGGGAAAATGTAAAATAGTAATTGAGAAATGCCTTGTATATATTGTACAGATGAATATTGTTTGTAGATAAGAATATATTTGTTAATAATGTGCCGTAAATGGCCGTAATGTATAGAAGAATGTTTTTTAAGATAATAATGCACTGTAATTAATGTATAGCAATGGATTGGGAATTGGGTGGTATTGGTATGTGGTAGTGCTAGACCAAGCCCCCTTGATGGGTAGGTTGTCCAAGGAATAAAAAGTAAGTATATAAATGAATTAGATAAGAAAATGAATACAATCTGTTAGACGTTGACAATTGTAGAACTAACATACTAATTGATACAATTTCTCATCTCCTAGTTAACGCTCATGAGAAATATACAGAATTCCTGAGGAAGGCATATCCGAAATGCGTTGAATGGAATTTTGGTTCTGTATACAATCATGGACTACTGTGATGTAATCTAAGGAAATCTGTCTTATGCTGGTTTTTGTATCTTATGTATATGTAACACAATAATTGTATATAAGTTTATTTATTTGACATTTATAGAGGAAAAAGAATGAATTCATGAAAAATCAAAAAATAATAATGCAATAAAAAAGAAAGTGAAACTATATATCATGTTATTATGTGGTATAAATTATACAATTGTTTAACGTCTAGTTGATGATTAGAACTATGCACAAAACCGGGTCAAGAGCTTTTGTTTTTCTACAAAGTACTTTCCTTACCAGGGTTTATCCTTTTAGGTAGCGGCCCCATTTTTCTTCACAAAGTCTCCATTGGTGCCACATTTTGTCATCACTAACCTGCAGTGATGGAATGATGAAAATGCCTCCTCTATTCTGTGGTTAGGATCATAAAGGCTCCTAATTCTAGCAACAATCCACTGTCTGGGGAAGATATATTATCTAGCATTACTCTTTTTAACTACCATTTAAACTGTGAATAATTACTGCTTTGATGAAATCTGACCTACCAGTCTTCTTCTTCTAACGCTCAGGAATCGATACTGTCAAATCCAAAAAAGATCCCCACCTCAAAGTCCTAAAAGTTGTAAATAAAATCCTGTTGCTACTTTACTCATGTAATGTGTTAGAAAAACACTCAAATACTTTTACATGCTGACATACCTCCTAGAATATCAATGTAAGTTTCTCCTAGTATCATCTGGGTCCATATTCTGCTCTGTCCTAGTGTAGATGGAGATTCGGTAACCGCGGATGGTTACCATACAGGTATAAAGTAGTCCCATGTACTGAGAGGTGGTGACTGCGCCTCCAAGGGTTATGGGAGATGTAGTCCTCAATATTAACAAACTTCCCAATGTGAAGATAAAAACCTGGCAACCAATTGTTGCGGTAGGAAACGATAATATTGATAAAATGACGGACTTCTCTTAGAAGACTGAAAAATATCCTGTACATATTTCGTCAATTGACGCTTTGGGAGTCGGAGGTAAACCTAATATAATTGCCAATGAGAGATAACCTCATAGCTGACTCTGTTGAACTGACAGGTCACTAACACTCTCTCTCTGTTATACATGCAGTCTATATAGTTGTTGAACTTTTTAATGCCCAAATGATAAGTACACACTAAAGGAAGATTCTACTTACGAGATGTCCTTAGATGTATTTATAGTCCCTAATGTGTGCAAAACCTCTTGCATTTTTCTAATGAGAATCAATAAGGTGCTGTACTCATAAAGTATCTAGATGCCTGATGGGTGTAGCCATCTATATATACTGATACTGTTGATACTGATGTTCAAATGAATTCATTATAGTAATCATTCTTAGGTTACATATGTTCTTGATCTTATAGCAACATACCAGTAAACAATGATAAGACTGCATTACCATCATGTAGTTCATGTCTATGGTTTTCAATATTTGTATTAACATCATGGGATTACACAAAAATGTAGTAGACTCGATATAACATGTAATCATCCAGAGAAATGAAAAAACTACCAGAAGGTTAAATAGTGCATTTATACAAAGCAACTAAGGTCTAGTCTATCATTAAGACCTCGAGGACTCAATGTTTGTAAAAAATCTATCCAGAATACCACTCTCTGGAGTCATTTAAAAGTGTTGTCCTGACCTTCTCGTTTTGGTACTACTTCAATGATTTGTGCTCTAAGTTGGGCTATATTGTGATGTGCTTCCACCCAGTGATTTGCTACCGACGATGATCTATTTTGTGTGCGGATAGTGCTTTAATGTTCTGTCAACAGCATTTTATATTTCCGTTCTGATTTACCTACATAGGCTTTGCCACATGGGCACTTTAGACAGTATACTATGTGGGTAGCAGTGCAGTCTGCAGAATGTTTCAAAGGTATCTTTTTACCTGAGATGGGTGTAGTAATATATTACCCAAGGTTATGTTGTTGCAGTTAATACAATTATGGCATTTCAAGGTGCTTTTGAATGTAGTATTTTCCGATGTTTTCTGGGATGTTCTCACCATATTAAATAGGTTTTTTCCACGGGTGAAGGCGAATATAGGTTTTTCGTCAAATATTCCCTTGAAGTCTTCCTCATGTTGTAGAATCTCCCATCTCTTCAGTACAGTGTGTTTCATTTGACTTGAGACTGTAGAGTATTTGGAAGCAAAGGTAAAAGAAGTACATTGTTGTTTAGATGAAGTAGTTAGAAGTGATGCACGATCTTTGACCTCTAATCCATCAAGACTCTGTTCCGGTATATCAGTAGGGTAACCTCTTTCTTGGAACTTCAGCTTGTTGACCATCAATTGCTGGGTTAAAGTATCTTCATCCGAGCAAATCCTCTTGATCCTTAAAAAATGTGAATAAAGTCAATTGGATATTAGACTCCTTGTATGGAAACTCGTATATAACAACGTACTGTTTCTGTCAGTTGGTTTGGTGTAAACTTCCGTGCTGAGTTTTTGTTGCATGAGATTTTTCTTGATAAGAACATCAAGGAAATTGACTTGTTTTGTACTTATGGAATGTGTGAATTGAATTCCGGGATTTCTGGTGTTCACATCCACAATTAGATGCTCTCGTTCCTCTGATGATTTGGACCATATTAGAAAAATATCGTCTATGTATCGACAATATTGAACTAAGCCTTTCTGCCAATTGTTAGACGTCAGTATGTGGTCATATTCGAATTTGGACATAAAAATGTTCGCATAAGCTGGTGCCCCAGAAAATCCCATGCTTGTGCCAGATAGCTGGCCATAGTATTTCTCCTGCCATTGAAAATAACTGTTATGCAAACAGAAATGAAGAAGATTAAGTAAATAAATGCTAGTCTCCTGTGGTAAATCCAGTATTAGAAGCGCCCATTCTGTAGCCTCCATGCCCTCTGAGTGTGCAATGGAAGTATACAAGGTGGTAACGTCTATTGTGCAAAGTACCCAATCTTTGCAGAAAAACTGCTGCATGATTTCAATTTTGTGGAGGAAATCCGTAGTGTCTTTGGTGTATGTACACCATCCTTGCACAAATTTTTGTAGATAATGGTCCAAATATTTCCCCAGCGGGTCAAAAATCGAATCAAACGCCGCCACGATGGGACGGAATGGGGGATCTACTGGATTCTTTTGTATTTTTGGAGTCATATATAATCTGGGCCTCCTCGGATTGGAAGTTGTTAGGAATGATTTGAGTTTAGAATCAATTGTGCCGGCTGCTTCTGCTGTTCGTAAAAGCTCAGACAGAGTTGTCTGCAAAAGCATGGTGGGTTCCGTTTCCAGAAGAGTATACGTGTTGACATCATTACCATGTTCATTGACTTTCTGATTGTAGTACTTGGTATCCATTATATCCAATGCCCCACCCTTATCAACGGGTTTCAAAGAAAGATCTTGGCAATGTGCTATAGCCTGAATTATTCGTCGTTCTTGTTGCGTGAAGTTGGTTCTTTTGGGAAGAGAATAATTGATTTTGGCTAAGTCTCTTTTCACTGTTTCTTCAAAGTAATCGAGAATTTTATGAATGACATGAGCTTGGAACCGACTTTTGATGGTGAACTTGCTCCGATTATACTCTTCATAATTTTGTGATTCCTGGACCACATTCGTGAAATAATGTTTCAATCATAATTTGCGCATGAATTTAAACAATGCAATGTTGGTTTCAAACATATTAGTGCCAGTGGTCGGTACAAATGACATGCCCTTATTGAGAATAGATATTTGTTGTTGGGTGAAGTTTGCCGTAGATATATTAATTATCAGACTACATTTCTGCCGCTGTGTAATGTTCTTCCTTTGTCCTCGCCTTGTTTTGCGGATGATCCTTCTGTTGTTAGGTCGCTTTCCATTCCTGGCGGAGGTTGTCCTTGCGACTGAACCTGTGATAAAAAAGGAAGTGATGTCGAGGTTGTTGCTGGTGTACCAGAGCCATCTGGTGTGACAGTAGTTGTTTGAAGTGTTTTAGATTTAGTGACAGGTTTCCGAGTAACCGAGATGTCCTGATCAGTGGTTATGCTTTCTTCACTAGAAGCGTTGGTTCTGGTGGTCGTGAACCATTTCTTGGCATAGATTTCAGCCCAAGTATAAACTTCATTGAGTTTATAATCGATCGTGTCACGACGGTACTTCCCTATTTTCCCTTCCTTTAGTTCTCTACTGTAACGTTCTAACTTCTGGTTAAGCTCATTAAGTGTGACTGTCCATGTTTCTGGTTCAATGCTTTTTTCTAGTTCCTGTTTTAGATTGAAAATTTCTTCATCTAGATCTTTGATGGAACATGACAATTCTTCTATGATCAACAAGATCAGATCGAGAGAGCACTTATTAAGGATTGAAAACCATTTCTCCATAAATTTTGCATTAAGATGGAATCTAAATAACATAGGACGTAATGCAATCCTCAATCCTCGTGGAATACGTTTGGCACAATGGTATTGGACTAGCATAGAGGCTTCCACTGTACCACACAACACTGTCATCGAGATGGACCCTGTTGTTGACCATTCTTCTATTTCCCCAGCTTCAACCTGCAATGCGGAGCTGAATACACATATCCCACAAGTGAGTCTTTACATGATTTGCCGGATAGTCCTTTGCACCATGGAAGTTTTTCTCACGACTCGTCCTTCACCTCCTCCAGTGGCCAAACCAAATTGATTTTTTTTCTCCTGGTTTAAACAGACTTATTTGTCACTCCATAGACATACGTCTGGTTGGTCCTTATCCTGATTTTCCTTTTCATGTCAATTGGATTTATAACAGTTTTTTCCTACTCATCAATGGTCACTATTTGCCTGAACGCTCTCCTGTGAACTTGGTTGATGGTATTTTAGCACCCCACTCATCTTCCCACATCATGAAGCGTGACCAGACTCTTGTTAACACTTCAGCGTTCCCAGCTTCTAATGGAATCATTTAGGATACAGTGGATTATCAGAGCCATGGTCTCACTGAGGTCATCAATGACCCATACATATTTTGTGTTTCTATGGGTGATGTGGTGACACAGGTCATACATTCTGATGACTGGGATGTGAATGCAATACAAGCCTTATTTTCAGATTTAAATACTATGCTGCTTTTGATGCTGAAGATTTATACATGAATTCTGCCAATTATGCCGATCTGATCTGTTACCAACATTATGGGCATAATTTCCTACAGAAGACTAATACCTTACGTCTCATCATTAATTTCACACAGCGGGAAAATTGCCCTGCACTATTGAAAGGGAGCTCAAAAACACTTAGGGGCCGATTCCGATCTGGGTTGGAAAGCTCTCCGACCGAGCCGGATCCGGAGTGTTTTCCGACCGAGCCGGACTCTTGCAGACAGACTGAGCGAGTACGATGCGGCCGCATGATCCCGGACTCGGTTCGGTCGGACTCCCATCAAATGGGAGCCGGTCGTATGACGCGTTCATTGGCTCCCATTGGATGAATGGCTACGTCTCGCACCAGGGAGCCCCCTACAGTTAGTATGCATCTCTGCCATCTGCACCCTACATGCCAGTGTTGGGGAGACCCTAGGGTCTCCCCCTGTGTCCGAGTCGTAAGGGTTCGAGTGACAGGGGATCCGACGCGGATTCCCAAATGCAGCTTCTCTGACGTTTTGCAAGTCTGAAACTTCGACTTGATCCAGCTGTCCGTTGCGTGCATCGTACTGGCTCAATTGGAGGTGTACGGAGAAGTTCCGACCCAGAAACGATTCGGTCACCGATTTTACGTTTCTCACATCATACTTGCTCACTCATACAGCTGTACGAGTTGGGCGGAGAACACGCATACGGCTCGTACTTTTTCCAGCTGGAATGCGTTCGGAGCCCTTCCGAGCGAGATCGGAATCGGCCCCTTAGAAATAAATGTACATACTTCACGGAATTTGCTATGTCAAATACTGAGTCATATTATTTCAAATGAAGTATTTCCTCCTCTACAAAAGTCATGCTGACCCACATAAACTAATCCATTCAGATTCATTCAGACATGACCTGTCACTAAAAGTTTATGATCATTGGAAAGACAGGTTGATCTAAAATGATCTGGGGTTCCATGAACTGGCAAGTGAAAGGCACTGAGGCCTTACAACGTGCCTGCCTCATCCCAGCACAGATTTTATTTTTTAATAACACAGTGTACCAAACTACATGCTTTGGTTTGGCTACTGCAAAAAAAAAATGAATGCCCCAGCCATTCCCTCTCTAGCTGAATATAATAATTGGCTCTCATACACAAATTATACAATTGAGTCATTACAGACTTAGTTTCAAAATAATTCATTTGGGGCCAGACGTAGGTAGCCCAATACCGGTCGGTAACGGCAGGTATGTAAAAATGTGATGTAGGAGCCAAAATGTTACCGATTCGGAAAATATGAGTCGGTATTCTCCCGAATAGGAATATACCGAATCCTCAGTTACCGAATTCCTATTTACCGAATCGGTAAATAAGAAATGGTAAAAAATGCCAATGGAGATGTAGGAAACCAAAAAAATACCGAATTCAATGAAATTCGGTATTTAAGAGTCGGTATTTACCATTGATTGAAAAGAGGTGGTAACCAGGTGCAGGCTATAAAGTAAGGCCCCAAAATGCAACAGTGTAACCAGAATGGCGGCTTTCTACATCATAGCAAGGCGGCTACGGCTACAGGCAACAGGAGAGAGGGAATGGATAAGGGAGGAGCAAGTGTACAGGCAGAGGATAACACTTTTACAACTGACTGAGCCAGAGATACTGCAAAGGTACAGGCTACACCCCCAAACCACCCTGGACCTGATCAGGGACCTGCCACTCCTGGAGCACCCAACACCAAGTGCGCATGCCATCCAACCCCATGTGCAGGTGCTGTGTAGCCTACACCTGCTTGCCTCTGGGAGTTACCAAAGTGTGATTGCTGCAGTAGGTGGTGTGTCCCAGAGCTGCCTGTCCCGTTTCTTCAGGAAGTTCCTCGAGGCCATTATGTAGAGTATGCATCATTATACTTGTTTCCCTGACACACCTGCAGAACTTGCAAAGACCAAGACAGATTTATATCAACTTGCACACTTCCCACACGTGATAGGCTGCATAGATGGCACCCACATCCCACTCTGCCCACCTACAGCCACAGAACACATATACAGGAACCGGAAGTCAATGCACTCCATCAAAGTGCAGGTGATATGCAACGCTGGCAACATCATTACAGCCATTGTGGCTAAATTCTCTGGGAGTACCTATATTCCAGAACAGTGGGATATACACACGCCTAGTTGCTGGAGATTTTGGGGACGGATACCTGCTAGGTAAATGACTTTGACACACCCTGACAGTCATAGCAGATGAATGTATCATGAGTATGTAACTAATGGCATTCTCTTTTCCACCTAGGCGATAGCGCATATGCCCTGCGGTCCTTTGTGCTCACCCCCTACCTCAATCCATCTACCAGGAGTGAGAGGCGTGAGAGGCGTTACAATGTGGCTGACAGATCTACTCACAAAGTTGTTGAACGCACATTTGGACTCCTCAAGAGCAGGTTCCGCTGCCTCAACAAGAGCAGAGGTGCACGCCAGTATACTCCAATCCTGTGCTGCAAAATAATAGCGACATGTCCCATGTTGCACAATCTTGCCACCAAGGAAGGCACAGAGGTGGAGATCACAAATCATGAGGACATTGATGACGACACAGAACAGGCAGAGCCCTATGCAACAGGAGCAGCACCAGCAACAGATGGGAGACTGAGATGGGCAGAGATCACACACAGATATTTCTAAGTAAGTAATGAGACACAGACAGGCTTAGTATATGGAGTACGTAGTTTAATTGTCCCTACGGCATTCAAATCATACCACACCATGGTATTACAATGTCTATTATCATGACTGGGTGGTCACAGTTAACCTCACCGTGACCCGACCTGTGGGTTAAGGGCATTTTCAATGTTTGCGTCCACGCAGTACAGTGCGGGATGCACAAGGCTGGTTCTCAAGGCTTTCAGTGGTGCCTGGCTCAGCAGATTGGCGCCTGCTACTCCTACGCATTTCAGGGACAGGAGTGCTCAAGCCACTCCTGCAGGTGGATTCATTCGTTTCCCCCACACCTGTGTCGCCAGCAGTAGCTGCCTTTTGTGTGAGCATCAGCTCCATGGCAGAGGTGACTTTACCCATCCCCCTTGACAATTCAGTCCAACAGTGCACAATTGCATCCTGCATAGCAACAGAACGGCGGCACAGCAGGGAGGTTGCAGTGGCAAAGCGGTTCAATGCTTTTGTCTGTTGCCGCTTACACAGACGATCTCTACGCCTCTCTGAGTGGTCCCTATCTAATTTGTCGCATAGAGCACTCATGCACTGGGTCATGTCTGTCATCCCCTTTGCCATTGCCTGCATGTTCACTGTCATGTTGCCCATGCCCTGGTCAATGTTTGCCATCTTGAAATTCATACTGCGCACCTGCCTGTGAACTGCCAACATTGCCTTTGCCTGCAGGCGCTGTACCTTCACTATGTTGGCCTCAAGACCGCAGAAGACCCCCTCATCATCCTGGACTTCACCACTCTCCCGTGCCCTAAGGCCTCGGACACTGGACCGCACAGCTCTTGGAGTAGTCTGCTGCCCAGCGTTGTCTGACACAGGTGGATTGGTTGGCATGTCACCCTCCTCTTCATCCTCCTCTGATGTTTCAAGAATCCGGAGAGGGGGCACATCAAGCCTCCTTGCCCTTCCCTGCACAGGTGACTGTGATGTTGGTGTGGGGGAAAGTGCTGCTGGTTCTGAGTCTTGAGTCACAAACAACTGAGGTGACTGGGGCTGTGGTGTGTTGGCTCGCTCAGGTGTGGTGGCTGCCTGCGCTGTGGCTTTCCCTTGCTGCACAGCGCTGTGACCTGCTGTTTCTCTTGTCTTCTCCCTCCTCTCTGTTGTCGGTGCCCTCTCCTCCCTCCCCTGTGCTGTCTTGCGCGATGACTCTCCTGTGGACAGATATGGACATTGGGTCAGTGGTGTAGTTCACCTGTGTGTCATGTTTAAATCACATTTCTATCACACATTTGCCTGGTCTTCATCAGCTTCTGGAAGTAGTGTGTGGCATGCCTTGCTGAATTCTATGGTGACTGCATTGATGTGTGTACCTATGACTACGTCTCCCATGATGCATAGCTGGACATTAGTAAAACCTGTTCTGGAGTGTGATGCAGGCACACACAGTGGGGAAGGGGGACAGGGAAATGGGATGTGATTAATGTCCATGTTTCTTACCTTGGATACTCTACGGCTCCTTGGTGGATTCAACCAGCTCCTCAAGGTCTGTCAGTCGTGGTGCTCTGTTTTTTCCTCCACCTGTGGCTGCAGCTTCTTTTCTGTGTGCAGCAATTTTTTTCTTAGTGATGATACGCAGATCGTACCATCTTTTTTGGAGGTCATCTATGTCCCTGTGGATGACCCCACTGGCATTGACCTTGGCTTGGATGTCAAGCCAGGTAGTACTTTTCACAGACTCTGCAACATGCAGAGACTCTTTTCCCAAAATTTGCGTGGTGTTTAACCACCTCCTCAACTAGCACCTGCAGTTCTGCTGGGCTGAATTTGATCTTCCTCCTGCACTCTGCTGCATCTTTCTGGCCATCCTGGGTCTCCATTCTGCTGCTCAGGTATGCTCAGGTAAGCCAGCTCCACTGTCTTTCCTCCTGCTCTCCAAACTGTTCAGTTGCTCTGCACCTGCATGGGTGTGGCCACTCCCAGGTACTTGGGAGGGGCGCTTGAATCTGATTGGTTGGTTCCTCTGTCCCTTTGTTATGGGGTGTGGTGGGTGTTCCTGATTGGTTTACAGGCTCACATGTCTTTTTTTTAAATTCCCGATTCGGTATTTACCGATTCGGTATTTACCGATTCGGCAAATACCGATTCGGTAAATCCCATTCATTCCTATGGGCCAGAAGGACCGTAGGAATAAATGGGTATTTCCGAATCGGTATTTGCCGAATCGGTAAATACCGAATCGGTAAATACCGATTTTGAATTCCGATTGATATCGAATCGGTAAATTTTACTGATTTTTTACCTACATCCCGTTTTCCGATTCTGAAATACCGATTCGGTATGAGTCGCTATTTAAGAGTGGAAAAAAAGGATTTATCTACATCTGGCCCTTAATGTATCTGGCATGGATCCTCTTGGATGGTTAATTTGGCAGACGGATTCCAATGCCTGCCAACTCCGTTTTCATAACACTAATTTAGGTTATATGCAAGACAGACCCGACTCAGGATCTCCTGATTCCTATTCAGTAACAACATATTCAGTTGGTAAATTATGTCAACAGTGGTTGCTGCACTCTACACTATTGTATGTTAAACAACACTTATCGTTGTTATCCAACAATATTAATTTAGCCGATTTTGTCTTAGGACCGAGGGCTGCAACGACAAAAATATGGGTATACGCTGCTTACAATGAAATTTGGAAACTTTCGCAAATTGAAGCAGCATCTCGTTTGCAGGAAATAGACCAGGCTAACTTCGAAAAAGTTCTAGCTGTTGTCGACAACAGTATTAATACCCTGCCTTCCCGCATTTATACATTAGACTATATTTTTTCCTCTGTTATTGACACTGTGCAAGAAGATGTGTCTCTGTTATATCATGGTCAGAATCAGGTGCAATTTGCATGGACTTTGCAAACTCAAAAAATGGGAAAAGTTCTGTGGGATTATTTGAATGCAACTGCTTTGTTTTTACCATTTAATTTAACAGACAACAATTTATGTCCATGAAGGATTCTGTATACACTCTTCTACACAATGAAAAAATAGATCCTTTACACTTTTCTGTGGCAGAAACTGACTCTGCTGTTTGGCTAATCCAAGGGGTTATATCTTTGCCTTTTTCCCTGTTTCAATTCAGCTCTTGTATGAAGCAATACCCTTTACACCACTTTGAACCCTTTGGAAGCGCTTTTCTACATGAACTGTGGTCTTTACCTTTCACCTATCGATGTTTAAGAGAAAATACAGAAGTATATCCTATGGGTAGGACTGTGATTCCGCTGTAGGTCATTCCCTCATATGGAAAAACCATAAAATTATACAGAGCATGTAACATGTCACCTCCGAACCACGCATAATTTTTAAAAGGTAAACCAGTTCCCGCAATAATTCCCATGTTCACTCTGCTTACTAATGGTAGTTATGTTATTTTAAATAACCAAGAACGCTCCGGCTTACTTGTTGACATACCGAACATTGTAACAGTTTCCCAGCGCATAATTTGTTGCAATAATGTGCTTTTTCCACCCCGCGTGGGCCGCTGGATGGTCCTGCCTGGCCTTCAATGCCAATTTTGAAAGCAGATTTCAACAAGTTCAGCAGAAAAAGGGTGCTTTTAACCCAACAATAAGTACTCCTTAATACTGCACAAGAAACCTTCAGCCTACAGGTGGCTAGCACTGCTATTGAAATTGAAATGCTTTTAAGCACTAACCTCCTACTACATTTTGGGGAGACCATCTATCACATATTTATGGCGTCTACTACTCACAGCCTAGAAAAAAGGTTAGGGGTTCTGCCCACATAACCTTCCTGTACCTGAGCAAGGGACATCCAAGGATGAAGAGATAGAAGAAGATGGTACTTAAGGGATTAATCAAGCTTTTAATCACAACCAAGAAATAATTAATTATCCGGTTGACTACAAATATATCAAGACATTCATATTCAAAATATCATATAAACATATACGGGAACAGCAAGAGTGCCTTACAAAGGGAAAAAACACATATGACAAAATATATATCACAATACAACATACACAATATATACAATCATATATACAAACTGTACATTATAATTACTACAAGCTATCTATACAAAAGTGTACCCTAAGAAGAAATAATACACAACTTTTTTCCAGTATCCACTCCTACCTTCGAGTGATATACATCTCAGATGGGAAGTCCCACACTAAGCGCCAGAGGTCTCACTTCTCAATACACAAAATATATATTTATCAAGGCGCTAAAGAAAAAAAGAAAACACAGACTAGGTTATAGGTCTAAGGGGACTCCTTAAAGACAAGATGTTGACGCAGTCGCGGTCGCGTTTCAGCCAGAAGTCTTTATGGCTTCATCAGGACATGGGTACTAAAATGGTAACGAGAACAAAGATTATACTACTAAAAAATATATATACGGCCTGGCACATTTTTTAAGGCTGTCTTCTCTGGCCTCGTGGCTTCTTTTCAGGCTTTATTTGGTGTAATAACTGCATTCATTCATTCTATCTTTTCCAGCGTCTTTGGTGGGTTTCTCTTAATATTGACATTAGTTGCTGGAATCCTACATCTGCTGTGCCTGCTACGCAATGGCTTCTCTTCTACTGTGGTACCTCACAGACCGGGCCGGCTCTAATTGCTCCATGACCGAATGTATGGATGCTTTGGTACATTAACCCTGGCAACACTCGGGCGTTGATTCCGATTAGAGAAACTAATCCGTACATCGATTCGAATTCATAGCCGTTTCCGTACGAATCGTACAAATCCGTCCGAATCGTGTAGTACAATCCGTAGGAAATAAATACGTCGGAATCTTTACGAACCGTACGAAAACCAAAAGAAAATCCGTACAACACAGGACCCTCATGGTGAACTGTACGAATCGTAAACATGCTGTACGACCCAACAAGTACGATCCGGACTGGGGACCAAGAACGTGATTTGTATGGAAAAGTCATAAGAGCAATTCGTACGGAGAGCCACACATTCACATATGCACCGTACCACTGCAATCATGGGGGTATGCACCGTACACCTATGCTCTGCACCCCTACGCATCGTACACCTATGCTCTGTATCCCTACGCACCGTACCCCTACGCACCGTACCCCTACACACTGTACCCTGATGCACCGTACCCCTATGGACCGTACCCCTATGCTCTGTACCCCTACGCTCCGTACCCCTGCAATCATGGGGTGTAGGTCTGTTTCACCTGCAGTTCGAGTCGAAATCTGCTTTTAAAGATGTTTCAAACTCCCATAGAAAAAGAGTCGTACGGAGTGTTGTCGTAACGAGTCGTACTTGCTGGGTCGGAAAAAGCTGCTTCGATCCGTACGGACGTCGCGTACTGCGTGTTCCGAATGCGATTTGTATGTATTTTTAAGTCGTATGGTCTTTCGTATGATTCGTACTGAGATCTGCTTTGGGTTTGGATCGTACTTCATCGTACGTATGGGGACGTTGAAGGTGTACGATTCGTATGGGAAAAATGCTCCGTACGGCTATTTGTAGGGGATTTGACCGAATCGGAATTGACCCCTCAGTGTGTCTGATGGGTTGTCCTTCCATTTTGCATGCTTCACTTGCGTGTAACTTATCTTTTCGTGCTTGAGATGGCAGTTTACATGGCCGTTGAATTTATGTCTTTCCAATGGTTCCATGTTTAAATATCGATGAAAATAATATTGATGTAAAAATATTGATTACAAAAATATCGACTCCCTATACTTAAACAGGTAAGGACAATAATATTGACTCAAAAATATCGACTGTAAAAAATAACATAACTTAAATTAAATTAATTAAATAATATTAATATTATTAACAACATTCTTTATATGTAATATATTTTAACTAATTATAACAAGTAAACTTAATTTAAGAAATATAAAGACAAAAAAGTGTACATATACATATATTTACCTAGATACATTTTATTAACTATTATCTTTATATAATTATATAAAAATAAAATAAACACATATAAATTATTTAAAATTAAATATTCTATATTTAATTAACACATTAGACTATTAAAAAAAGTAAAACATACATTTAATAACAAAATAAAAACATTAGTAGTTAAAGCGCTGGATAGCCTTGTGGTACAAATTACTATTCCCACTCCATTGAGTGCAACAGTAGGGAAAGCGATGGATAGCGGAGGGGTAAAAATTACTATTCCCACTTCAATAAGTGCAACAGTAGTGAAAGCGCTGAATAGCGTATGGGTAAAAATTACTACTCCCACTCCAATGAGTGCAACAGTCGGGAAAGCGCAGGATGGTGGAGGGGTCAAATTTACTATTCCCACTCCACTACAATGAGTGCAACAATAGGGAAAGCGTTGGATAGCGTAGGGGTAAAAATTACTATTCCCACTTCAGTGAGTGGAAAGGTAGGGAAAGCGCTGGATAGCGGAAGGGTAAAAACGCAAAAATAAACTTAAAATAAATTAATACTAGTAAAATTCAAAAACATATAATAAAATGACAAACCATATTGTATTGTAGTATAGCTTATGGGTCAATTGTCGACATTTGCTAAGTTAGCATGAGGTTCGCTGCCATGAGGCTGCTTTTGCGCACAACACTGCAAGCATATATTTCACAAGACTCTGTGCCCCTTTCGCTTGAGAACTGTCTGCTTTTCACATTTTCTGCTTTGCTCTTAGGTTTAGTCTGCACACGAGGTACAAGGTCGATCAACAATGCCCCTTGTTATTCTGTTCTGGTCAGTCCCTCGCACCTAGACATAACATACTACCCACAGCTGCACTACTGGAAATAACGTGATCTAATATTGCAAGCTGAACATGTTTTGAGACACTTGGAGAGACACCTTTCCAGAGAGCAGAGCTCCGCTTGTCCTGAGATGTGAACATTTCATCAAGGCCTTGAGGAATGGGGTCTGCTGACAAAGCACAGAGGTCTTCTTTATTTAACATAACTATTTCTTACAACGGGGAGGGTGATTAGGTCTTTTGGTCCTTTTCCATGGTCTTTATAAAATGATATCCCCATTTGTTTTCTATGGAATTATGACAATGCTAACTATATTGTGGTTATGCATTTTGCTGCTACTAATGACACGTGTACTGTACCATAGATAAACATTTAAAACTATACTGATTACTCGCATTGTGGACAAGTATGAGTGAGTGAGCGAAAGAGTTGTCTGGCTCCCGCGATTCCCAAGAGAGAGTGACGTGTTCTGGGTTGTCTAATCATTTGTGGCTTCGCTGTAGTGGGATAACAAATGAGACACTATAGTTAGTCGGTTTGGGATTTTGTGTACTAATGTGGTAGGATGGTATTCACTGAGGTCCTGTTTTTCTGTGCATAGTTCTATATATGTCGGGAATTCCTGCAACAGTCATTATGTTGTGTTATTGTTTGCTTCATCATTTTTGCTAGAATAGAAAGTGCGTCCTGCAAGTTTCAAATTTTTATGGAAGGTGGCCAGAGCAGCTTTGTATTGGGTTTTCTCCATAATTGTTATTACTTTTTACAGTGCTTCCTTTCTCCATCTAGGTCGTTGGTGAAGAGGGCAGGGGGATGGTTTCTAGTGGTCCTTAGACTGGCTTCAAGGACAACCATGTTGGAGGCCTCTAAGAGCCAATCATTCACTATCATCTCATCTGCCACAGCTTTGCTGGTTAACGCAGGTTTGGTTGATGCTAGAAGATCCTTCAACAAGGATATATCAACTTTGTTCGAGGTTCGGTTCCTATGGGGAGGTCCCACTCTTGTTATATTCTTAGGAGAGGACCAGGGCCAGGAGAAGGGTAATATAAAATGGTCTGATCAAGAGATCTCTTTAGGCCTTTCAAGCTTTATTAAGACATTGGAAAATATTGCGTTGATTATGTGATCCGCTCTGTGTGTAGGTCCTATAGGTTTCCTTGATAAATCGATGGCCGTAAGCATATCTGATAGTTTAGTTGCTAACCTATAGGAGAGGTTGTCCAGCTGAATGTTAAAAGTGGACAGGAGTGTAAAATTTGCATAGTTGATGATTTTTTGTGCAAGCGTCAGGGTGAGAGAGTTATTAAAGTCTCCTGCGGGGAGGATTACAATAATACCCCCGCAAAGAAGCAGTGGTCGGAGAGTGAAATGAAGAAACCCAGGGACTCTTCGCCTACCAGTTCCTCGGCCACAAGCATGGAGCATTTCAGAGACTTTCTTACTGCTAAGTCTACCTCCCACCCCACCTTCCCATCATCTCTCCCTGTCTAAGTACACACATACATGATTTGGAGGGAGGGCCAGTTGCCAGTCTGGACAAGAATATTCATTTAACCATGTTTTAGTCATAAAGAGGATATCTAAGTGCTCCTACTCAATTAGGTCATAGATGTCTACGGCATGTTTAAGTAGGGAACAGACATTAATTAAGGATGTTTTAATCTCATTGGAGTATCTGTCTGCTCTATCCTCACCCTAACCCCTAGGTTTAGAGGATGAAGAAGAGGCTTACAAGAGGGGCAGTGGTCCGGGCCCACATAACCAATTTCCTAGTAGGAGTTGTTAAGCCATGTAACTCAGCAGAACTATAAATAATGTAAGATCTCACCTCTGATGTGCAATTGGCAATATGGGTGGCGCAGACCGCTGTCTGGACGGGCGCAGACGGCTTGCCTTTGTTGCACCTTTGAAATGCCAGCGGCATGCCTGCTGTGCACACCACACCTCAGTCATTGTTATATAGCCATTTTCTGTCCGTTCACTAGAGCGCTGCCGGCAAAATGGTTCTATTGCTCAAGCGATCTGCAGCAATGAGAGTATGCGCAAAAAGCTAAAAATATTAACATTTCCTAAAACCTGTTATCCCCCACCTGCAGCAATTCAAGTATTGCCAATCACCTGAACACCACCTCTTCACACACATGTACACTTTCTACTTATGGTCTAACTGGACTTCTATCATCCCAGATATTTTTGAATTTCCAGACCTCTGGTGTTATATTTTGTATGGCACTGGAAAGAAAATGTGATTTTGATCTAAGTTGCATACTGCTTGACAAGGGAAGATGAACCTAAGATTCAAACCGTTTATTTACAACTGAAGCTGCACAGAGGATACAAACCATTCTTTTTGTAGTTCTCTTGTTTCCTCTAAAGTATACTTGCATTGAACAGGGCTATCTCTGCAATACCTTAATGGTTCCTTTTATCTCTGTTCTTCCATTATATAAACTAGTAACGTAATAGAATTCAAAGTAAACTATTAACAATTACAGTGAGTTAAAAGTTCATTACAAAAAGACTGGGGTTTCAGTTAAAAAATAAAAAAGAACAGTACGTGGCATACATGAAAGAAACATAGAAAGATCTTCATCCGTGTTCAATTCAACTGGTTTTTCAATAGTTCAGTCAAAAATATATCTTGATTCCAATCTCTGCAAATAAAGGGGCATATTACCAACAAGTAGCGATAATTATCGCTAAGTTGGCTTAGCGGCAATATTTTTATGGCCGAGCTGCGACGATTTTTATCGCTTAGGAACCTTGCTATTATCAAGGTTTATCTCCTAAGCGATAAAAATCGGCCGAAATGCATGAATATCGCTGAAAAGTCAGCGATATTCATGCATTACCGAGTTAATGCTCTTAGCCATGTTATCCACCTGCCATTGGATAACATGGCTAAGAACTGCTCAGGGGCAGGTGTTAGCTTTTGGACATATTCGCGCTTAGTGCGAATATCTCCAAAAGTTGGTAATAGGAGATAGCGATGTTAGCGACTGTTTCCAGTCGCTAACATCTTGGCACGCCCACTTTGCATGTCATTAGTGATAAATTTCAATGACATGTAAAGCGGGGCCCAAGATGGTTGCTATCTCCTACTAGCTGTCGCTAACTGGTGTTAGCGACAGCTGGGTAATAGGGAGATAATTTTATCTCCGCTTTCTTGGCTTTCAATGCCAAAAAAGCGGAGATAAACCCCCTTGATAATATGCCCCTTACTTCCTGGTTTCTTCGTTGCACATTTCTGATAGTATTGTCAATACCAAAAGATGTTAACAATTCATATTTACCCTCATGAAGTTCTCCAGAGTAACTAGCTACCAGTTCGGGGGATTTGTATTTTGATGACTCTTAGCCAGTGCTGGTCCTCGGTAGCTAGTGCAGGTTCCAGCATTGAGATATTCACATTTCTTCCTTTTGACCAAGATGCAAGACTCTAGAAAAGTGATAAATTATTTACTTAAGGCAACTGCCCATGCAGTCCAACCCACAAGGGGTCTTTATCAAACATTGATGGTGAGTATTCCGGATATCCTCAAAAACACGATATTGCATAAGATAGAAATGCTGTCACCTTACTCGAAAATACGTAGGAATACAGACATGCAGTTTTTCCTCCAATGGCATAGTAAACTGATACATGTAAATGGGAAAGCATGAGCAATCGCATTTTGTCATCAAATAAATATCAATTATGAAGGCTGTCACTTCGTAAAAGTCAATTTAAAGCCTCGGCACCATTATTTTATGAATTTAGTTACAAGATAAAAGAATTAAATTAACATAGAAAACAGCGTAACCACCTCTCCATGTATTGAGTCCAACATTGTCAGTCAAAGATAAAGAAAATAATTAGACTTTCAACAATTACCTGGAAATTCACGTTGGAATATTTACAGGCTAGAGTCATTCACCAAGGCCCTAGAGTATGGTATATTCCAGGCCTATTTGCTCAAATACGCCAATTGTTAGAAATGTGTTTCATGATAGCTAACAGCTGTTACCGAGATCTAATAATTTTAATAGTGGAATCAGTCAAGCAGTTGATCCAAACACTTATGAACGAACTGACAGAGTTAGCAGAAAAAAATCAAACGAGCCAATGCATTAGAGAATGCTAACAAAAAATTGGAGGAAGTTCACATAGACTTGACCTCATTCGGTGATTACCTTGTAAAGCAAAAAACAGATATGTTGAAAAAATATTTTCGGAATACTAGGTTTGAGAAGACATATCCATAATTATCGGAACACTAATACAATCAAGGTCAGTACCGTGATGTACAGAATTCAGGGTCCAATATACAAAATAGGAGGGTACTGACTTTTTCTGATTCTTCAGATTCTGATAATGAAAGTGTTTCCCACCAATTTGACAAAGCGGGAAGATGTTTTCCTTTCAACACAAATCAATCAAGGGTACACCTTTTTTTAGCAAGGCGAGGAGTACGGAGGGGCTGCCCACTCGTCCAATCTCACTTCTGCATTGATTCATCTATCACTTCCCTTTTATCTAAATGGTTGTCTTTTGTACCACAACTGAACCTCGCAGGACTGTACCCTCCATCTACATTTACTCCATCCTTGGACCAGCTAGGCCCAGAAGGGACTGTGTTTGAACATACTGTGCTCAAACATTTAGACCAAGCCACTAAATATGTTCCTTGACTCAAATCTTGATCAGGAACAATATCAGGCTCTTGACAAATTGCTAAATAATAAATCCTTAACTATAAAGAATTATGAGAAAGGAGGTGGTATTGTGATTCTAGATACTAAGAAGTATGAATCTAAAATGCTTACCCTTCTGCAGGATCCTTCTCATTATGCTAGGATACATTCAGACCCCACAAAATATCCAAAAATATTGAACGCAACAACAAGAACTCTCGCATGGCCAGTATTTACGGGATACACAAAGTACACAAAAGTGTAGTGGATACTCCATATCGCCCGTTTTGTCACTAATATCGGCTCCATCATGGAACTTTATCCAAATACATAGATTGTATACTACGCCCTTTGTCCAAATATCAAGCCTCATATTTGGAGAAGTGTGGCTCAATGGCAGACCCTGATGCAGAGGTCTGGCCCAAGACCAGGGTTCAATACCCGCCTCGGAGGGTCTTGGGCTCAATTTCCTCGGACCTGATAATTCTCACCTCGGTGCCTATTCTAATCATGGGTCCCACTCTGCAACTCTGGGCAATAGCTTGCTTAATCTCCACAACGGCCGCAACAGCGCTGGGATGCATGGCTTCACCTTGGGGGTGCCCAAGAGTGGACATTTCAAAGGGAAAAGCCAGGAAGGGTTCCACAGCGGTACGGGTTACAGCGCCAAGACACCCCAGTTGGAGTATTAGTGCGCTTTACAAGTACAAATTACATTTACAATTACATTACATTTACATATAAAAGACACCAGTGATATGATAACATGGTGGAACATATAAAGTTGAACACAATCTCCCAGATTCTCGTCACATTAGACATTTAATCACTCTATAGTAATACCCCACAGGATGGAGCCTTTGAAGCAGTTTGTTGGTTAATTGATAAACAACATATCAAATGTCTAACTAATTTTGTTTTGGAATGTCTACAGATAGACCTATTCAAAAATGTATTTGAGTTTAGAGAACGTCTACACAAACAAACCAAAGGTGTCAGCTTGGGGGCCAATATTTATTATGGCAAAGTTCTAAAACAGAAACATCTTAAATGAGATAGCCCCTTTTTCGAGTCGGTAAAGCATTGGTCTCACTATGAAGACAATATATTCTTTATCTGGACTGACTCTGAAGAACGACTGCAGTAATTTCCTCTCTGGCTCAATCTGTGCAACCCCAATATGGGGTTCACTAGTCACACCAGTCACAAGCAAGTCGAGATCCTGAACATCCTGATTAGACATAACACTGGATGCCTAGAAGTTGATCTGTATGTCAATCCTTCTGCAAGAAATACTCTACTTCACTTTGAAAGTTATCATTCAAGGGCACAAAAGAAAAGTATCCCCTTTGGGCAATTTCTGCCTCTCCACAGAAATTGCACCCACCTAATAGACTATGACCCCCAATCCGTTCCCATGAAGGAGAAGTTCCTCACTAGGGGTTATTCCAGATGTTTAGTCAGGGAAGCCTGTAAAGAGCGCAATTGTTTGACAGAGACCTTTTACTCAAAGAACAACAGCAACAAATTACATTCTGCCTAGTCTGTGTTACATGTCATTCCACTATAAATGAGAAAATTAGGCAGATTATTTACTCTAATTGGCACATTTTGAATAGTGAGGCAGAAGCTAACTCAAAACTGCCAAACCAATTTTTGCACATAGCCGCAACAGGAACATCAACGACATTGTAGTACCTTCTCATTTCAAAACTAATACTCCTTTCTTTAGTCCAAAAGAAAATAGATGGAAATCTTCTTATAGTTGGAACCAGCCCCGGTCCATGCAGATAACAGCGGTGGGGCTGGGTAAGGGGGGATTTCGAGGGACGATGCTGAGGGAAAATTATTTATTTATTGAATTTTCCCTCAGAATCATCCCTCGAAACTCAGCCTTACCGGGCCCCACTGCTGTTACCTGCATGGAACATGCATGGAACATGTTACCTGCTGGTTGGAACATATTGATGCACTTAATGCAAAGCGTGTGAATCAGCGATACAGACAGACACCATCACTCATAATAACTTTACAGTAAAGACAAAAAAACGGTCTATTTGTAAAACCAAAAATGTGATCTACTTGTTATTGTATCCCTGTCAGTTAGGATACATGATGGAGACTGCCTGATCCACGGCGCCATGCCTTACAAAACATCAATCCGTGATTAGAACATCAACATTGGCAGCCTCACTGGTTAAACATTACCTAGAACTCCAACATGGACAAGAAGACATCAAATGAGTGATTTTAGAGAAAATTTAAATTTCTCAAGAAACCAAGAGAACAGAAATAAAAAAGAGAAGAGAAGTTAACTGGATATTTACTCGTAACACGTACAAACCAGGCCTTAGTAATGACATTGAGAAAATGCCATCCGATACAACAGCAGTTTAACAAGGCTCCTAGTTGTCAGGTTATTTTCTATTTTTAATTGTGTGCGCGTAGGCTGGACACCTCTGTGAATTAAGCATCTTTCATCTCTAATTTGCTTTGTTTTTAGTTAGTAACATGTTTCTGACCGATTTGTAGGTACCCTATATGTGTTTATGTATTTTTCTTTTTACATTCTAATAGCTATTTTATTACTTTTCCTTCTGTAACATGTCATTACCTATTCGTAGGTACCATGTATGTGATCGTAGGTACCTTATATGTGATCAAGTATTCTTCTTGTCAGACTCTAATAGTTATTTGGTTATTTTTAAAATCTGCATCATTAACTTTGGAATTGGATGTCCCCACTTGAGAGACCCTCCTTCCCAGACTATAAAGATATAGACAGAGCGAGTTATCTTTGTCTATCTTAGGCATCTGAGGTACATGTGACTCGACAGCCTCCAATAGTTGCATAGGAAGACTAGACACACAACGGACATTACATAGTGATGTACAGTCAGGTTACCTACAGTAAGTCTAGTCTAGTCTATGCATTTGAAGCACACTTGAGTTGGCATTTTCCAATAGCTGCATTGGTAGTCGGACAATCACGTATTTCTTGCAGTGGCGTACCACATCCCTTCTCCTACCCTCCATATAAAGGAAAGACTGGGACAGATTTCTGTCCTGGGAACATTTCGGTGCCACACTTGCTCATCCGAGCACTACCTCCTGATGAGTAGGAAAGATCTTGCACCCAAACTGCCAGATCAGAAGAGTGATTCTGTTATACACATTATGTATAATTACCTGTATTTTGAGGCATATAGTATCATTAGCCTTATGCAAGATACCTTCAGGGTTTATACTTTACGGCAGTTTTTGAGACATAAAAGAGATAAATATTCACATCTGATTTGAGACAGAGTTCACATCTCTGTGGCAATTACGCAGACTGTCAGTTTACAAGCCCTGGTATTCGTTCTTTAATTTGAGTCATGTTTTCTGTCTGACAGTGTTTTATTCTTGCTGATCTTTAACCTCTCTGTAGACTGAAGTCTCAATTAAAGTGAAATCCTTTCTGAACCAGCTGCATTAAGGAGCCCACAACACGAATAAGTTTAGGTAAAACGGCTTTTCTTCTGCAGTTTATTTGAAACATTATAGCCATTTGGTAATCGCTCTCTTTTTATCAAGATACTGAGATAGATTGGAACAGCCTGATGGCATTATGACACAAATTATATACACAGATACTGAGGCACACAAAAGGTAGTCCATACAGTATGCAGGTTAATAACTATAGAAGTAATTGGAGGTAGTCCAAGTTGAGTTTTCTTTCTTTTATTCTCCGGCATTTTCTTATCAAATTGGTAAATACACTAGCAGCAGACACGTGTTTCATCCTATGGACTATTTCAAGGCCGAAAGAATAGGAAGAAAACGAGCCAGGAGGATCAAAAGCAACAAGTCCCAGACACAACTTAACTTCGTGTCATGTAGATAGAACAATTTTCTTATGTGCTTGCTCACTGGGAACCCATCGTAATCCTGGCTTCCCTTCCAATAACGTAATCCATGGCAAATGCGGAAACCAGGCTTCACCAAGGCAGTATTAAGGGTCGAGCAGACAACAAGGAGTTTAGAGGGAATAAAGGTCATAGGTCGCCCTCCACTCAACATATACTTTCCACAAATATGACCTAGACCAGAACGGCACCTAACAAATAATTATTTCAATAGTGTATCTTGTGTTGGAAAACCATTCCAACTAACTCCCCTACTTTAATTGATGGGGTAGGAGATACACCTATGTTGTGCCACATTAAAAATAGCCCAATCCCTTTGAACAGACGTTGTGAGACAGATTACACACACCCATGTGTCAGACTCAGACAAAGAAAAAGATGTAACATCGAGACCTTTAGGATCCCCTGATTTATCATTGAGGGGGTATGCCCCGTGCAATGAGTACTCAGACACGAAGGGGGTCCGATCAAGAGTGACATAATAACAGTGAGAAGCTGTTTCTGTATATATCCATATTAGAGAGTTGTAAGGAAGAGGGGGTAAAACACACTAAATAATCCGCAATAAAAACACCGGATAAGTGAGAATGCTTAACAGATGAGACAGTAATTAAGGATACTCTGTCTCTTGCAGTGAAAATTACCGAAGGGAAACATAAGCGACTTACATTGGGAGTCTCAAACAATCCCTAGAAGGGTCCCGTCCTCTCGGCCGGTACGAGTTAGTTTGGCTGATTGAGAGTAACTATTATGGAGTTATGTGCATTTGGATTATCCCGCACCTAAACAGGTGCTTTCTAGAAGGCAGGTTGACAAGTATGTGTTTTATATGTTATATGTTTTATAGTTGTGAAGACTACGCTTGTCCGATCCAGTGGCTGGAAATGGTGATGCCCTGAAGAAATTGCCTAAAACTTTGATATGGCAATGAAACATGTCGGCAGCAAGTAGAGTATGGTTGGATAAGTAGGAGCCATACCTACTTTTTAGAGTCCATAACCAACACGAAAGAGACAGAAAAAAGCTAGAGATCTGTGTTGTTTGTGGTTTTATATGTTGTTTTGACACTTTATGTGTTGTTTGTGGTTTTCTACACTGCATACTTTCACAAACACATTGTTTGTTTTTGGACACCTTTTTTCTTTAGAGCTTGATGGTGCCAATGATGAGAACAGGGCTATCCTGGTGAGTACCTGCCAGGTGCCCGTTGGTGGTTCACCCGTGAGGTGCCATCTCGCTCACACACACTTTTTTCTTTGTCTGAGTCTGACACATGGGTGTGTGTAATGTGTCTCACAACGTCTGTTCATAGGGATTGGGCTATTATTAATGTGGCACAACATAGGTGTATCTCCTACCTCATCAATTAAAGTAGGGGAGTTAGTTGGAATGGTTTTCCAACACAAGATACACTATTGAAATAATTATTTGTTAGGTGCCGTTCTAGTCTAGGTCATATTTGTGGAAAGTATTTAGGATCGACCCAAAGGTTTGAGCTGAGACACGACCTATGCATAGCCTTGATAACCCTGTAATTCACACTCGATGCGAGAGCAAGTTCTTCCCAAAATCGAAATAGATGTGCATTCGCATAGGACATAGCCACTGGTCTTTGTTCACTTTGTGTCAATAGGCATTATGATAAGACCCAAGCGTCTCAGATCCTCTGATCATCTAATCCAAACTAATCTAATCTATCAAACGTACTTAATATTTCGTGCCTCTTAGGTATAGACATTATTGTATTTTACTTCGCAGGAAACAATTCACCTTTTAAGTCAAAATATCTAATAGAGTGATACTTGATTCACAGTATTGATTCAATCAATCAATCAATCAGAGTACTTGTAAAGCGCGCTACTTATCCGTGAGGGTCTCAAGGCGCTATGGGGAGGAGGGGGGGGTGCTGCTACTGCTCGAAGAGCCAGGTCTTGAGGAGTCTTCTGAGATCGAGTAGGTCTTGGGTACGCCCTATGTGGGTAGTAAGGGTGTTCCAGGTCTTGGCGGCGAGGTAGGAGAAGGATCTGCCACTGGAGGTCTTTCGTTGGATGCGGGGGACAGCGGCGAGGGTGACGCTGGCAGAGCAGAGCCGGTGGGTGGGGGTGTAGAAGCTGAGTCTGCTGTTCAGGTAGGCTGGTCCGGCGTTGTGGAGCGCTTTGTGTGCATGGGTGAGGAGATTGAAGGTGATCCTCTTGTAGACGGGGAGCCAGTGTAGGTCTCTCAGGTGGGGGGGTGATGTGGCTGCGGGGGGGGCGTTGATGATCAGTCGGGCGGAGGCGTTTTGGATGCGTTGTAGTCGTCGTAGGTGTTTGGCTGGGATTCCTGCGTAGAGTGCGTTGCCGTAGTCCAGTATTGTGCTGACGAGGGCCTGTGTCACCTTTCTTCTTCTTTCGGTCGGGATCCACTTGTAGATCCTGCAGAGCATGCGGAGGGTGTTGTAGCAGGAGGAGGAGACGGCGTTGACCTGCTTAGACATGGAGAGGGAGGAGTCGAGGATGAATCCTAGGTTGCGTGCATGGTCAGTGGGTGTGGAAAGATTACCAAGCACTATGTTTGATGGTCATCGAAGATCTATTGCATTCCCTGCTACTTGAACCATCAAGGCCAGCTTGATTTATTTTCTACTGGGTATGTCATGTAACAATTTTCATTTGGTCATTCTCTGTTTTCACTAATAGTTAAAGTAACATCTGATTTTCTGAGGGCCTTATCAGTTGTCTTATGCTGTCCTTCCTACAGTTTGAATATTTCCACCAGATTCGAACTCCTTTGGTAAACATCATTTACAACGCGGTGTTTACACCGCAGTGCCTTTACAACAATGCCATTATAACGCAAGTCGTTACTACGACTTGCGCTGGATGGCGCTGTTGGGCAAGGCATGTTGTAATTTTATATTCCAACACCTTCCCTACTGTTACGTGGACTGGTGTTGGAATATAAAATTATAATATTCCAAAATCTGCACCCTCCAACGCAAGTCGTTGTAACAACTTGCGTTGTAATGCCCGCGTTGTCAAGTACAGCGATCTTTTAGATCGCGTTGGACTGACATACATCCACTCCTTTTGACACAATTTCTCACTACTGTAGATAATGGGGTAAGTATTAGACATGTCTCTTCCCTTGTGTTGTGTATATCTGGAGGATCGTTGTTTAATTTCTACCTCCCACCTAGAGTGTCAAGGTTGGTGACGGATGTTGTTTACACTATGCATGATCAGTTTATTTTCACTGATGGGCTTTAGGCTATATACATATGTTCAGTAAATACTCTTTACTACTCACATATTAAAATAATCCACCTCTGAGTGCAACTACCTTTTATTTATTAAATTAACAAACCAACTATATTTGTAATTAAAAGAATATGTTAATTAATCTTCTCAACATTAAAAAAATGTAATGTTAGTTTTCTTGAAGTATATTGACGCAAACACAACAATACATTTTGTTTCAATGACATGCATGATGAGGGGATTCATTTTAGTAGAACCCTTGGCATAAACACTCCTGCAGTCAGTGACAATGATACTTTTTGTTGTAATGACATGTATGCTGAAGGCATTCGCAAAAAAGCAACAATTCAGTGAAAAGGCGGGCGTACTAATGATGCAGTCTTTGTGCTGGTTTTGTTACAAAGGCTATGCATACCAAATCCTTCTTGCAAATGGATGTTTCCCATTTACCTGTGAAATAGTGACCTACAACTCCCCCAGGTGCTCCATGCGAGTTGTTGTACAAAACCGAGACCCACTT
Source organism: Lissotriton vulgaris (assembly GCF_964263255.1). NCBI lineage: Eukaryota > Metazoa > Chordata > Amphibia > Caudata > Salamandridae > Lissotriton > Lissotriton vulgaris. The sequence continues at coordinate 1,996,021,073 of NC_141687.1, forward strand.
TGGTGTCACTTCATTCAATAAACATTAGTATATTTGAGGGAGTCTGTTCATTTTATGTTTGATTCAACAGTTTCAGACTGGGGACCGGACAATCCTGCTGGATTCCGGTTTCAACTGTCAGCAAAATGTATTGCATTATATAGTTTTACTGGTGGCACATACAATCATGTATTTATATACAAACCAGGTTATTTCTGGGCTAAGTAACATTTGGTTTCACGCACCAACTGGCATTGATGGTGCATTGATCCATTGATGGTGCAGATAGCGTTGATTTGAAATATTGATGCTCTCCAGGTGATTATATTTATTTTAGGGCATGATGTATATTAGTCCCATGTTTAAGGAATTAGAAAGTCAATACAAATAGAGACACTGAAGTGTCCATTTGATCAGGTAGAGGCTTGCTTTGCCCAACTTTATATTTGATTTCATGCATTTTAACCTGGGACGTTGGTTGGACGTTTGTGCCATTGTTGACACTGCTAGCGAGCACTTAAGACTCAGTCGACTAAGAATGCATTTTTAATTCCACTGGCTGGCCGTATCATAGGGATAGCTGTACCGTATTTGATTGATTTGATGAGGCAGGTTTAGTGAAAAAGGTAAGAGTAAGACTCCCATTTCACCTATTAGCCCTGTTTTTGGGTATTTCCAACAATTTTGATTTTATAATCAAAAAGGGTGCACAAGGTTCATTTGGAGTCCATCAATGGCAATTTTTGAATTATGCAAGCTTTGAAAAGCAGGATGCTGTCAAAGGATAGGTTCCCTGACCAGCCCCATGAGCTGAGAATGATTTTGGACCTTCTAGCTATTTTTCAAGGTGCCACGCTAACAGCCCACCAAATGTCTTTTGTCCCAAAACGTATGTGGGATGAGCTACTGAACTATTACTGACAGAGAATAAGTGAAGTTTGGCAAGCGAGGTGTGAGAAAATCATCAAGTAATGTGTATTTCATGCTCACCCAATTTATATTCCTTCACAAATACACCTTAGAGCTTTAGTGATCCACAAAATGTATCCAACATGACCGAACAAGTGCCCTAAGTTCATGATTTGAAGGGATGATTTTCTGTGTGTGAGCTTGCCTCACAATCAGTGCATATTTCAATGAGGTGGTTACATGGTTGTAGGTTGAGATTAGACAGATTGTGGATTGTATGAAAATTTGCTTTGAAATGGCACATGGGTATAATTTGTATGTTGCTTTATGTATGGTGATGAATCTTTGAAAAGTGCTCAGGCAGTGTTTCCACACAACCAACCCTGTGGTGGAAAAGTGGTAAAAGGATGTGGGTGAGTGATCAGAACTGCACATTTTGAGAACCAGGAACAATAAATAATCACAAGAGGATTTGGGCTATTGTTGAGCATTGCTGTGCCCCCCCCTGATTTATTGACACAGTGCAGTTACAACTTTCTCCTCTAGGGTTTCTCAGATAGAATAGGATGAGAAATCACACTTTTGAGTGCATTGTCTCATCTGTAATAAAGGTATATGTGTTATATATTGTCAAATAGCACTTCTTGGTTCATGTTGTTTGTTACATAAAACCTCTTAAAAATAAACAAATGACCAAATTAGTTAATTAAATAAAGTATAATATATTAACCATGTCACTCAGGAGTTTGAAAACAAATTAAATACTATTGTACTTACCTAGAATATATAATGACCTTCTAGGTAGTGGTAATCTGAATAGTGATCCTATCAATAAAGTAACACTCGATCATACTAAAAGAATATTCCAGCTATGTCTTGCACCATCTTTCCTGCAGCATTGCATGCGAGTAGCCTTTGTATTGTTTTTTTATTTTTTTTATTAGCAGTCTAGGAAACTAGTGCTTTCCGATAGGCGACATTTCTTTACATTTTCCGTGTTAACAAATCTTAACTCTTCGTTGTTAAATCAGATTTTACCTTTGTCACATCTCTCCTACATATGAGATTAGACCAACGTGCATTGTGGATCTTTTGTGTACAATGAATTGTATAAAATCCTTCATAGTAAAAGAAAAATTCTAGCTAGTTACATAATAGCAACTGTTTGTCTATTTGCACCATTAACATACTTTATTCCCTACTACATATTAAACAAAAAAGTAATAAATATACAGAAACAAAAACAAATTCATTGACAATCATAAAGTGTATATTAACAATTGGTTACTAGTAAGTATTGCCACTAATGCTTGGTTGTTAAAAAAGGACATTTATGTTGCCTTGCTTTACAATTTTCTAAAAGTTTTAAGAAGCATTTAATTTTACTTAGTAGAGAAAATATCATGACCTCATTCTTCACGCTATGTGCTTGTGTAAGTCACACTGACAATTGCAAACATATTCTTTAACTAGTGCAAATTTACAATTCGAAATCAGGAAAGTTAGTTTTGATCACAAAAATTAATTTACTCAGTGGGAGTAAATGTGATCCCCTGGGTGGGGAGTGGGCCTTCCAGGGCAAACATTCTCTTGTACTGTAGTGTAGTTCCTAGTTTCCCACTAGGCCCTGCGCATTGGAATAACATAAACAGTAGTATCGATGTGGAACTGCGGATATTCCAGGCCTCCACTGACTATGCTAAACTTAATTGGGTTGTGTTACCAACTAGCTCAGAGGTCACTGGAAACTTTCTTCTCTGCATAGGAAGTGATCAGCTTCCTTGGCACAGACAAGAAGGGATTCAGCTTTCCAACAACCGTGCAACATGACAACTTTGCTCCTCAGATCAAGAGTCAATCTCTAGGGTCGTGTGAAACAATAGACATGTATTTCACTCAGTCAGTCTAGTGCAGTTTACTTTCACGAGATGTAGAGAATAGAGAGACGGGCGTTTGTCAATAAAGGGTTAACATTTATTGAACAGTCTTTCTTCTCGTACAAGAGAAATGTATTGCCACAATTGCAATAATTGTTATTATAAAAAGTACGTACAGTAAGATAAGTATTGCGAAATAGAACTGTAAAAGCATTGATATGGTTTCTTAGCCATACAATGGTTTAAAAGTAATAAAACATATATACAGTCATATATACATTAGGCTAACATACTCAACTGGTGCTTCTAACTAAGCCTACCCCAGTGTGCCTGACCTAAGCCTAACACGTGGAAGGGGAGTAAGTAAGTAGCTTTAAGTTAAGTTGGTTTTGCCAAGGTTTGTTTCAAGAATTCTCATCTAAGGGTTTAGTCAACACCATACCTCTGAATAGAATGATGGAGGATTGGTATCTCCTTCAGGGGTCTCTCTCGATATCCCAGTCACCCGCGAGGGTAGACCGGAAACGCCGGAGCTGGATTTCTCTGCACGAGAAAGGCAGCGGGTCTCTTCAGCGCGTCGAGGAAGGAGGGGGGACAGCGTCCGCGGGCAGCTGGAATCTGCTGGATGTCTTCGCAGAGGACGGCTGTTCAGCTCCTTAAGCGTACTGCACCATAGTTCGCGCTTTAGCAGCGATAATGGTATCAGCAGCTTCACCACCACAGGGACAGCAGGCTGCAGCGACAGAGTGCTAGATTTACCAACACGGGGTCTTGCAGGCAGCTGGCATCAGCAACAGTAGCTCGCATTGCTTAAGGCAACGTTGGTAATATTTATACCTGACAGGTGCCGGGTTTGACGCAAGTTTGCTGGACATAAGACGTCCATTAAAGATGTCACTAGGAAGTGATAGTTATCAGTTGCTCATTAGAGTTCCATTACTAATCAAAACATAGCAAGCAGGGATTTCCTGGTTTGCTGAGTTTTTATCTTGTTGAAGAACTCGGAGTGTTATCTAGGAATATCAGATAGTGACTACTGCTCTGTCATTGCACTAATTGGTCGCAAAGGAAGTGGCAGAGAGAACTATGCTGGAATGTGGCTCTGTTCGTGTGAGGCCAGAGATGACTTTTCAGAAAATCGCACTTGAACGGTTATGCCAATATAGGGAATAAATGGATTTATAGCCGAATAGGGGCATAAGGTCACAGTATCGATCAGGAACCTAGATAAACACGCAACAGTACTTCCTCTGCACCCACAAATCTACTTGTTTGATGGTGTTCATTAACCAGTTTATGAACCATTCACACACTTGAAATGGTCAGAGATTCACGTCAGGAAATGGCATGAGTAAATCCCTTTCCAGGGTGAGAGCGAGAAAAAAACACAATTACAAAAATGGTGTGGTTTTACTAAGGAATTAACTATGGTAAAAAGAAATGAGAAATATCATTTGCTCTTTGTTTTTTATGTACTCAAGTTTTTGGTGTGTATCTTCACCTATGCTAAAAAGGTATTCACAAAGCTGTTTCAAAATTACTGGCGAATGGTGTAGGTTTCTGAATTTCTGACATGATTACATCTTTACTTATGAGGTTGGTAACCTCCATGTGGAAACTCATTTAATTTAAAGGCCGTGTGATGGTTTCAATTTCTTCACCACTCATAAAATGATGGGAATGGTGTACATTTTGTCTATTAGAAATCAGTTTCTAAACAATTATGACAGACTCCAGCTTTTCCTCTACTTCCAGAAGAATTTTTGTCTTCACTAAAGTTAGAGAAATTTCAATTATTCCCCTGTAATACACTTAATTTTCAGAAATTTACATTGAGCTTGTGGCACAAAAGTTCCAAAATTACATCAGTACGCCATGTTGCAGGCATGCATTGATTTTGCAGCAGCATTATAGTGCTAGAAAAATGGCACTACTTGTGATTTTGTTGCTACATTTTACTGTAAAATTCACACAAAATAGATACAAGGATGCGCTTTGTGCTAAAATTTAGAGCTAAATGCCTCAATTGCCTTTTGTGGAATTACATGTAATTTCCTTGAAATTTTGCATACGTATGGAAAAACAATTTTCGTCGATTTTGCACACTTCTAGTCTCCCCTGTGTTGCCACTATGCTGTCCTATATTAGCATGTCCTCCTTTTCTCACTACCTGTACAATCATTAAGAAGTGGTGTTTAGTGGCCCAATTGCGAGGTGGGGGAGTGAGGTTTAACTCCTGCTGGAGCTTAGAGGCCTCAAGAAAATATAAGTTAATTTGTGATATTTTCTTATGATTTCATACTTCAGAGCACAATTTTTTTTTTTCTAAAGACAAGAATATAATATGTTGTTTGTGACCTTTAAAGAAAAATCTATTATAATTTAACAATAAAAAGTTTGCCTATGTCGAAAATATAATGGTTTGTTTATAATAAACTTACATATTAATATTTTGTAAACATGCAAAGCATTCACAGTGCATATTCAACCTATTGTGCTAAATCTATTTTCACATATTTGAAAGAAACAAGTAACTCAGAAAAGGAATTAGTCCTAATGTTGTCATAATCTTTTGCAGATCCCATTAGAGAAATGTGGCATCCAAAAGCTGCTTCCATAACTCTTTCTAATGTAGCTTGTATTGAGAATTTGCTTGACCAATCATACACACATGGAAAGCTGTTGTGAAAAAATTTATTATGGGGTATAGTGACAGTCTTTTGGATCCTTTTCTTCATGAGAGAAACCAACTTAGTCATAGCAGATACTTTTTTAGTCACAGCCACACTGTCTCACCCACAAGTAGACTTATAGTTTCTGTCACTTACTTCCACATGCTGATGTTCCACGACAGTCCAATACCATGTACTCTAGGACATAAATTCATTCAGGGGGGTGTTTGGGGTGTGACTTCTTCCCCGTTCCCCCAAATAAATGCATTTTTGGATTGGTGGTCGGGTCTGTGGGGCCTGAGTCAGGTCTGCTGTCTCTTTGTTGGTTTTCCTCATTGTGAGCCAAGAATAAAAGACAAAACAGGGGCCTATGATGTAAACAGGTAGTGGGGAAGAAAGGAGTGAGCAACGGAGACAGAGATAGCCATCTGGTGGCTGAATTTTAAACTGTGAAACAAGATAACTTGGATTTAATACACCTTGACTCCTTGTCCAAATTGTGTGATCATAGGCACAAATTATATTTCATAGAGAGTCCTTTTTCAGGTCTCCTCTAGCGAAGGCTGCGCTTGCGCAGTCTCGCTGGCGAGATTTTATGTTTTCTAGTATGGAGGGTAAACGAGCTAGCTCTTCTCCATTGGCTGGCTTCCTAAACGGCGGCCAGCCATTGGAGAAGAGCTTTGTCCCTCACTTTAAGCCCTGTCCGTTTTGAAGGGGGGGGGGGGCATGTTTTTTGCTGTCCTTTCTCTCCTTGACGTCTTCAGTCAATCAACAAAAAACACTCCCCCATTCGCAAAAGGACGGGGCTTAGAGAAAAAAAAATGTCGAGTGATTGTTTTTATTTTTTGTTTTCGGGACGCATATCCCTGCCGACAGATATTCCACTAGTTAAGATTAATTACGCCACACTCCACTAAGTTCCCTGCAGACCACGCGAATGATTTTCACGTATGTTTCACACTAGCTCTAGTTATTATAACAAGGAAACATTCGCTGTAGTATTAAATCCTGAACAACATATTTATTGGTATCGCCGGTTTGACAACTTTACGACTACCGTCCTAAATTATCCCATTAATTTTCAGACCACCCCCTCAAGGTTGCCCTAACGCATCGTCCTACGACCACAGGCATTCCTGTTGTCACACTCCTATTGTCACACAGCCAACGATGCCACTCGTGCGAGTCGCACATAGGGGTTAGAAATCCAAAGACTCCGAGACCCAACATGCTCTGCGGTGGCTTCCTGGACATCGTCAGATTACCTTGGTGGATGCTGAGGTCAAGGTGCCTCTCCCACAGTACTCTTCCCCGGCGCTTTCCCCCCTCCACTTCGCTGCAGCTCCCGGGAAAGCTTAGTGAGAGCCTTCTAACGTCCCTCCCCCTCAACATGTCTGCGATTGGTTCGTATCTGAACAGGGAATACTTTAATTGGCTGCAACGCGCGTTACAAGACTCGTAGATCTGGACAGTGAGATAGAAAAGAAACAAGAGTGCGCAAAATCACGAATCTCAAACACCATAATAACGAGCTAATACCATATAATAAATGGAACAGTTTCATACTTAACCAGTTGCAAAAATATACACCCAACATTACCAAATCAAGAGATTATGAACCCAATAACATCTCATTTTATAATGCGTTTAAAGATTTGCTAATTAATGTTCAACTATTGAATTAAATTTACATTTAAGTATAACTTTTCTTATAGTCATGCTTTCAATTAATATGTATTTCAAGACGGAAATTTAAGACTTCTGTCTGCACCCTTCGTTATGTGTACAGGAGGCCACACTTTTAAAGATGGCGACCAAAACACCATTTGGAGTCTGTATTTTGAGATGGCGCCAACGTATCTATTTTGAATATTTTTGCCTTTCTCTCTCAAACTGGGGCAGTCAGGGGAGGCAGCACTTACGGGTCTCTTGCCTCACTTGCCACCCCTCACATGCTCTCCCTGCTGCCCAGCTCTGCCGGCGCTGGGTCACCTGACTGCACCTACCCCTACTGCTTAAACTGCCTGCACTTCTCTTCCCCACACTGCCTGCTTTTAAGTTTTGGGGCGTGGCCTGCATGCACAGTGTGCTCTTGGGAAACTTTGACATCTCTGTGGGAGGGTGAGGATCTGTAGATGCAGTGTTTTTCAATGCAGTTTAAAGAGCGCGGGTGGCCCTTGTGGAGGAGGGGCCTTCTTAGCACAGGTTCAAGTGAGGGGATGTGTAATGGTGGTTCCAGACCAGGGTCTGAGGCGGGACACTTACAATGAAACCGAAAGAAAAGTTGCGTGCACTGCTGTTTTTTTGTCAAACATTTCATTGAGGATTTCGTCAAGTGCACTGCTCTTTGGAGCATAAATGTTATTATAGTGCCTTGTGGCGGGACTTCACTGTGATGACCGGGCTTTAAATAAAGGCCAAGTCTGTGTATGTATATTTCTTATACTGCACAGAAACCTGCATAGCCAGCTGAGTTACCCGCTTTGTGTTCTTCTAGGCACAGTGAAAAGCGAATTGGAATATTTAGACGCATGTTTACCTAAGAGCTGATGTTTCAGGTTAGTTTGGGGAGTCGTGTTTGTTACTGGTGTTTAGAAAGAGAGTTACCGGATGCTGGGTAGCTGTGGGCGTAATTCAGTGTTCAGTCTCATACGCAGGTGCATGGTGTGTACTCGGGATCTCTCAAGAGGTTATATGCTTTTCTTCTTGCGATCTAAGTGTGTGTGTGTCTGGTTCTGTGTGTGTGTGTGGCTCTGTGTTTGTGTGTGTGTAGCTCTGTGTGTGTGGCTCTGTCTGTGTGTGTGTGTGTGGCTCTGTGTGTGTGTGTGTGGCTCTGTGTGTGTGTGTGTGGCTCTGTGTGTGTGTGTGGCTCTGTGTGTGTGTGTGGCTCTGTGTGTGTGTGTGTGTGTGGCTTTCTGTGTGTGTGTGTTGGGCTCTCTGTGTGTGTGTTGGGCTCTCTGTGTGCTAATAATCTCTACTACTCTCTAATGCTCACCTATTGCCATTGTAAATGACAATACCATTTATTTATGTTTAAAAAAAAAACAAAAAATGAAAAAAATGCCATTTGCAATGCCAATAGATCTAACTTTAACAAAGACGAGACCATTGCATTGTAAATGTTTGTTCTTATCTTCATTATCACATATGGGCGCACTTATAAATACTAGAATTCTACATGTACGCCTATTTAATTTAATAGACTGTAATGTTGCTACATCGATGAGAATGAGAATTAGGCCATGTTTAGGGTTTACATGACTACTGACTTACCTATTAGTTTACAAATTGCATTGCCATTTGGGAGCGAGTCATTAATGTTTTTAAAAACTATCACTTTTAATAAATGTCTGTCTAAGCAGTAATATATTCTGATGAATTACGGTACAGGTGTTCTGCATGTTAAAGAAATACCCTTTTTTGAAGAGATTGCATCCTATTTTTACAATATGTTGTTGCACGAGATACACTCTGAAAGTATTCACGGCTTGTCTCATGTGCAGTGCCAAGTCAGGCCCATGGCTGGGCTTGTACTATAAATATTCTTGTGCGCCCTCCTCTATTTCCAATGTGGGCTAAGTACATGGGTCCATCAGTCACTTGATAAAATGCTTTTTTAAAAGGTGAGCACTAGAAACATGAAGCCCTGCCCACATCCATCAATTTGACTTCTTTACCATTAAGTCTGCTTGTAGGAGAGATGAAGATGAGTGCATGCACTGAAAATATATTTAAAATGATTGATCCCAGGGCAGGGACTCCAAGCCGTTGCGTTGTATGTGACCAAAGTCATGAGTTCCCGGTCCAGGTAAATTGGGCAAGGGCGTACCTTCAGCTGGGTTGTTTGGGATGTGACTCCCCTCAAATACATTTTTTGGTTTGGTAGTTGGATCTGGGGGCCCTGAGTCCGGTCTGCTATGTCTTTGTCAATCTTGTCTTCATTTCACTAAGAGGTTATATCTTGTTCATTTTTGTCTCAAGAGCTTAAAAATATACAGTGACCAGTTTACCCAAAAAATAGTAAGTCTGCACCCATAGATGCACTCCTTGAAATTCACAAATATTGGAAGTTGTACACTGGAAAAGCTGCACCAATCTCAAGATTTCAGGCATACTATTGGCAAAATACAATTGGGCAAATGCTTGCAAACAGTCTAATCAGTGGGAATTGCTCCATCCCACTGTTTCACCTTCTGTGACATTACAGGGGTGACCCAATTAACCCTCTCAAGTTTTGGGTGTGCAAACAAGATTAGTGTGAACAAAAAATGACCTTTGAGGGATGAATACTACAGATATTTGTGAACAATAGTCTGTTAATTACTGTTGGACTTCTGTAAGTGTTTTTAACATGCATATTTTATTATAATGATTGTTCCAAACACTGCTAAGGATAACTGGAAATCAATGTTTTACTTCACGATTTTTAAAATAAATTCCATGGTGATACACATCTATCATTCAATACAAAACACACTTTCCTCATATATGTTTTTACAAAAAAGATGGCCCAAGTATCTTCTTTTTAAAATATATTATAGTAATATTATAGAGGAGCTCCGATCTCTGCACGGCAGTATGTTTGCCATAGCGAATTGAAACTGTTTTATGTTGAAGATTATGTAAAGGCTCACCCTGCCATGTTTTGGCTTGTAGTTTGGAAAAATCCTACAGGAATCCTTACCAGAGATATAATGATAGATTGTCTCAAGTGCGTGAAGGGTAGGGAAGTACCATGGCTTGCCGCAGTGAGGGAGAATCTGAGTAGCGTGAAGTTTGAGCACGTCTTTTCGAATCCCACCTACTTAGATGGCTTAAATAAAAAAGCCCTTCAGGAGGCCCCATATGCACATTATAGCAAAGTAAGACATGAAAAGGAGGTTTAGAAAATCACTGTTGCCAGGTATATGTCCATAGAGGATGCCTCTCATTTGCCATCAGGCTATCTCTTAAAACCGATAGGTCGCTGGGAGAGAGGACTCCTTTTCCGTCACAGGGCTGATACAGTGACATTTTTACTTTGCTTTCCCCTGGGGTATAATGACAATATGGATCAATTGCAATGCACTTGTGACGATCGAAGTAGGCAAACAACGCTACACTTTTTTTATTCTTTTGTAAATTTTACTTAAAATATGCAAAATGGTTTTTGATACCATTTTTTAAAAAGTCCTCCCGGTCTATTATAAAGCAGCTTACACGAAAATCCTCAAATTGGAAGAGAATGAACACATTTTTCATGTAGGCTCGTTTTTTAAATCTGCTGTATATGCTCGTAACACAATATCAACTTTATGAAGGCTTTTTTTATTGATCTTATTTTAACATCGTATTCGTGTTCACAGCAAAATTTATGGATGTTTTATTGATCAGTCTTTTAACCTTTTTCATGATATAGGATAAGCATAAAATAAGTGGGTCAAACTGCTTTTATATACTATCTTATCATGAATTGATCCTATTTTATTGATTTGTGTACTATAGCTGCTATTTTTGCCATGTGCCTTTATGGATATATCTGTATCCGAATGAAGATTTTTAAATTAAATTGCATTATAGTTTTATTGGGTCCGTCTTTCAGGTAATCCACTTACGAAGCCAATGAACCAACTGCCTAATGCCCATATATTACACATGTGATCTAATTAGACTGATGCTCCCCAACAATTCTTTGTATTTGTTGTGGACCCCTTATTGAAGATAGTTGATGCGTATCGGCCAGTTGACATCGGCCTTCTCAGGACTATATAAGGAGTGTGAAAAAATAAAATAACCCTATATGAACATGGCTATACTTATAAAAATGAGCACATGTATATTTACACAGTGGAATCTATTTGTGTGTGAAAATATATAATGCCCGTGCTGCACCCAGAACCACATTACCACAACCAAAAGTTACAAAATACAAGTAGTGCATATAATATAAACATATTTCAAATAGTTAGCCATTGATGTCATGCCACCTATGGAATTACTGTGTAGAGGGCCTAGGTGTGGGAAGTTCAGTATCTCAACTCTAAACTATCATAAAGCCTTCTTGTACACATTAATGATGTTTTTGCCCTGTGTACTCTACTTTGTTTGTACGGTGTGGTATCATGTTTGTTGTGTAAACCAAGTCTGTGCTGGCATACATCTAAGTGGCACATGCACCACCGGCTAATACCCTACACGTGATTTCAAAAGACCGGATGCATCGCCATGAAACATAGATTCCAGCTCTTCTGATGAAGAGACGACGTGGCAATAATACACCTTGGCTAGGTTGCAATGTGGGTAAGTGGATCACCGCTCCCAACAGCAACACTTGGCTAACCTATGCAGAGACACTATATCTCGCCGAGACCAAATCTTTAGGGGCCCGATTTCGATGTCGGGTAGAAAGCCAGACAAAAACTGGTCGGAGGCTTTCCACCCGACAACAATGGTTTTCCTCTGACCACCGTATTGCAATGAGGGTGGTCAGAGGGAAACACACAGGGGAATTCAACTGAGCTTCCGAGGTGCTCAAGAAGCCCTTTGGCGGTACAAAAGGGGGTGGTGATGGACGGAGCATCTGAATCAATCAAACACTCACACCCAGTCAAAAGATCTGGGTTTAATCCATTACCGTTCTTTAGCCCATTCTGCCACCCCAGTTCAGACATGGCTATATGCAAATCAGTCTGACCCTGTGCCTCATGGGAACAGTCCAGCCCGAACTGCCAAGCCATGTCTTCCCTGGACCGGAAACAAGCTTCCGAAGACAGGTTTCTGGCATTCCAGCCATCTTCAGCCCGGCTTGCCTGAATCCAGTGGCAAAGTGAGCAAGGGACTCACGTCTGAGCATACCCTGCCACACTTATGGCGTCCAAAAGCGGTACAAAAGGGGGTGGTGATGGACGGAGCATCTGAATCAATCAAACACTCACACCCATTCAAAAGATCTGGGTTTAATCCATCACCGTTCTTTAGCCCACTCTGCCACCCCAGTCCGTCCAAAACCACCCCCTTTTGTACCGCAAGAAGCCCTTTGGAGCATCAGAATAAGTCATCATCCCATTATGACGATACAGCCAGCCTCTGCTGCGCCCCTGGGATTATGATATCGCTTTCTGCATGTCCTTTCATGGCGGTCTGCCCCTAGCAGGGCCCCCTTCATTCCTGAGCCTCTGCTCTGCCTAAACAATCCCTGCACTGTGTGGCAGGCACTGCATGGTGCCTGCCACACGGTATGGGATGTTTAAAAACATCCATTTTACAATTGTAGCTTGTGATCCGGGCCTTTTCCACCTGCTGCACAAGCTGTAATTGAAAACTGAATGCTTCTGACACCCAAAGGGCATACGCATCCAAATTCTGCAGGTGGAATCACCGACTTATGGTTGGGCAATTCCATTCCGCAACAGTGTCATCTGACCAACATCAAAATAAGGTCCTAGATCTTTAAAGGATCAAAATGTACTTACAACAGTGGCTTTTAGTCTGTCTGTGGGCTCCGATTAGGTGGCTATTGTCATTCCCAACCTGGTGGCATATCCATGAGGTATATAAGCATTGATCTGATGCTTTGTGGTGTTTGAAGTGCGGCGTCCTGGAAGTGAAGCTCGCTGTTCTCCGACATTTCGTAAACAACTAAACTGCATAGGATACCTCAATTCATTGCAGATTGTGGACTCCATATAAACATTTTAGCACATGGAAGAATTTTGTGTGTAATATATTAAAAGATGGGGAATTATGTGCATGAACAAACATGTCTGGTGCATACCAATATACCAGGTTGCAGTTTATCACACCTATGTAGACTCATAGCTGAAATCAGTTTGGCCCCATGTGTAAATGGAGAGTCTAAGTGTCACCCCTTCTAATGGGTAGGCCATGTATCTTCTCAATAAGGTAGATAGACATAAGGGCTACGTGGTATCTTTGGCTGCACTAATTGTTTTAATCTATTACATGCACTGCACAAAAACCTCCAAAAATATTGTGTGAATGTGTTAAAAAAAACAATCAAACACCAAAAGTAAAATCATTTAAAAAAAATCAAAATGCAGATTATCAACATATAACCAACAATGTTTTTAGCTTTCTAATCCATTTACATAATCACAGTCTTATTGAAAATCACATTTTTACAAGGTATTGTACACTAATAGGCACCCAAATCTCATCATGTTCATTTAGTCCATGTGTAACAGCATGGAATCTTTCCATCAAGCAGGCTACCTTTATCAATAGCAGCCTTTCTATTGATTCTCCCCTCGCTACTTTTGAAATCACATACAAAAATGACCATTCAATTTGGTTTTCCATATGTCCTGCTGTGTCATAAAGACAGACCAAAGGAGCTCCCCGTATCTTACATCTCACTTTCAACCTGCATCACCAAATTCGATGCAATGCACGCAACGAAATTCGTTGTATTTATTTATATGTTTACTTAACTGTTAAGGTCCGTAATCCATACATTACTACCCCCCACCCTGCCCCTCCCCCTCCCCACTTCATCGCCCGGCAGGTACTCCAACTACCGGCCGCGGCTGTTACACAGACACTTGATATAGTGGCCATATGTATGAAGCCAAAAATCAGTCGCAAACGCTGTGATTCGTTAAAAATAGCGTTTGCGACTAAAAAAACGCTAATCCCAATGTATCAAACAAAAAACGCATGCTAAATAAGGAATCGCAAATTAGCGATTCCCAAACGTTGCGAAAGTGGTAAATAGCGATTACAATGGCGATTTCCAAATTTGCAATGAAACCTGTTAGCGAAAATCGCAAATCTGGAAATCGCAATTTAGAAATTGCAATGGAATGTATCAACCAATCGCAAATAGCAAATTAAGCAAAATCGCAAAATAAGGAATCGCAATTACCATCAAGTGGGAGCAGTTGGTAACTAGGTGCAAAGTATAAATTGAAGCCCAGAATGCAACACACTCCCTACCACAATGTCCGAGCTGTACATGATAGTGAGGAGGCGAAGAGTGAGAGCTCTGGCGCAGAGGAGGAGACAGCAGGAGAGGATATTCCGGATGCGCACCACCATCTTCCAACGCACTGAGGAGTATATCTACACTCATTACAGACTGGAGGAAGAGAGCATACTTGATTTGATTGAGGAACTCAGGCCCCACCTAGAACACCCCACCCGCAGGACACAAGCCATACCCACACACATCCAGGTCCTCTGTTTACTACACCTGCTGGCCTCAGGTAGTTTCCAGGGGGTCATAGCGTCTGCAGGAGGGGTGTCACAAAGTGCCCTGTTGCGCTTTTTCCATGCGTTCCTCGACGCCATGACACATAGGATGCAACATCACATACACTTCCCCAGCACCCCACAGGAACTAGCACAGACCAAGCAGGAATTTTACAACATAGCCCAATTCCCCCACGCCATAGGATGTATAGATGGAACACATGTTGCCATTTCACCCCCCTCAAACATAGAGTATGCATTCCGGAACAGGAAATGCTACCACTCACTGAACATACAGATGGTGTGTGATGCCAAAAACATAATCACCGATATAGTGGCAAAGTACCCAGGAAGCACACATGACGCCTTTTTATTCCGTCGCAGTGGGCTATACCATAGACTCTCAAGAGGGATATTTGGAGAGGGATACCTACTAGGTAACAGCACACAATGTCAGCCCACATTTCTCATGAACAGCATGTGCATCACAGTGACTGACCTTCAAACATTTCCACCCACAGGGGACAGTGCCTATGCAGTCAGGGATTTCATCCTGACACCCTACCTGAATCCTGCCACTGCTGGGGAGTGGCGCTACAACCGGGCACACATTTCTACAAGAGGCACCATCGAGAGAACATTTGGCATTTTGAAGAGCAGATTCAGATGCATTCACAAAAGTGGAGGAGCCCTCCAATACAGCCCTGAGACGTGCTGCAGAATTGTTGTAGCTTGTGCCATGTTCCACAACATTGCAACCACGAAAGGAACATCTATGGAGTTGAGTGACTCAGAATCCTCTGACGTGGAGGGACCTGGACCCATACACATGGAAGCTGGCGTAGCTGCTGCTGCAGCTGGGCGACAGAGGCGTGATGAGATCATGCGGAACTACTTCTAGGTGAGTGAAAAAGATACAATGACAACTTCTTGCTTTGCAAACGTGTTTAATTCCCAATAGCAACAATGTCACACATCCAAAAAAACATGGATGAACTCCCCTAAACCAAAGCACATGTTTCAATCACAGTGCAACAAAATCAGTCATTAGTACAGCAAGTGCTACACTGTTGCTTGCCCCATATCTCCCCTGTGTGGAATAATCATTTTGCTGCAGTCCCTATTGTTGTGTGGCAGGCCTGGTGCTCCGGCCACTATGGCGCCTCTCAACAGTGGGTGGTGGAGTATTGGAGCTCCGCACCGACTGTGAGTCCTCCTCACTGGGGGTAAGCACCCCGGGTCCAGCAGTACGCAGCACATGCAGCTCATCCAGGGTGGCAGTTGACTGCACTACCACAGTGGCTATGTCCTGGATACCATGCGAAAACTCACGCTGGATCTCTATGGCACGCCTTGCCAGCATATTGGTGGAGGAGGCCAGGCGGTTAATAGCACGCGTGTAGTGGTCCATGCGGGCTATTTCTTTGCGCCTGGCTGCGCATTCAGTTCTCAACTCTGCAGTCATCTCCTGCACAGCCCTCCTGATTTTCTTGCGTATTCCTCTGTTCCCTGCCCTGATCTCTCTCTGAATGGCCTTCATGTGTTTCGCTTGCAGGCGGTGAACCTGAATCATGTGCATTTCTAGGCCGGCAAAAACAGATTCTTCTTGTTGCACACTGGAGCTGATGGCCGTGTGGGGTCTATGCCTGCCTCTGGACTGTGGTCTGGACTCCTGCTGCTGGGGTACTGGTGCATCAGACTGCACATTTTCATTGTCCTCATCCTCATCATCCATAATTCTGAATGGCCTCACGTTCCTCCTACTGTGTCCCTGTGGTCGGATGAAAGGACTGTCCTCCCCATCTGTATCATGGCCATGGCTGCCTTCTCCTGAGGCTTGGGGTCCTGTCTCAGTTGCACTGGCTGTAGCCTTTCCACTTGCAGGTGCTGTGGATAGAACAGCACATATTACTTATTTTTTCATTACATGTGATGTTCTAATACATTTTTTCACAGTGTTCCCTGACTTTACTTGTGTCATTCACCTTTCCTGACCTGCACATGTGTAAATTGTGAAATTCTGATGCTACATTCAACATCACAGACTATTGTGACTACATCTCCCATAATGCATTGTTGTGACTGCCTGTGTACTTGCTCTAGCCTGACATGTGTTTCCCCTAATCCCTAGGTCGCTGCAGGGGGTTGCTGGGGGTGGTTTAGGGTGGGGAGGCATGCTTCTTACCTTGTCTTGCAGCTGGTTGTGCTGAGCTGTCGAGCACGGACACGCCCGCAACACTCTGTGGAGGCAGTGTGCCCTCTACCAGCTCCTCCAGTGGTGTAGAGTCAGGGACTTTGGAGGTTCCCCCACCGGTGAGCTGGGACTGCTCCAGCCTGGCAGCCAACTTCTCCTTGGAGCGCTGGCGCAGGTCATACCAGCGCTTCCGCAACACTTCTACTGTCCTGTGGGTCACTCCTAGGGCATTCACTTTAGCTTGGATGCCCTCCCAAGTCCGTCTCTTGCTGGCTTCTGGCCCCTTGTGGGAACTCCTCCCAAATAATGCCTCATGGTGTGGCACCATTTCGGTAAAGAGGGTCTCTAGTTCAGCCTCAGAAAACGTGAGCTTCCTCTTCCTGCCTGCTTCCCCTTCTTGCTACTCCTGCTGGCTTGCTGGGACATCCTGGTTTCCACCTTCTGCCATGGCTCCTGAGTACCAAACAACACTCTCACACTCTCTGTCTCAATCCTGAAGCACCATGAGAAATCACTCACTTCCTGGATGGTGATGTCATCATAAAGCATCAGGATTGCGATTGGATGTTTCCAGAAATTCGCTAAATTGCAATTTTTCGCGTGGGAACATCGCAATTTAGCGATTTCCGGGCTGCGATCGCGCTATTTTGCGATTTTCTGGATGCGAACTCACTAATTTGCGATTTTTGACGTTTAAGGAACCGCAAATATCCATTGCGCTAATATTTAGAGATTTTGGGCGAATCGCTAAATATTTGCGATTGCGTTGTTACATCCCGATTTGCGATTCTGATTTTGCCATTCAGTAATAATCGCAATTTCAGAATCGCAAATCGTTTTCTTGATACATATGGCCCATAGTAAACTACATGTTAAGTGTTACAATTAGAAAACATATTTTAAAATCATATTTGTCCATTATTCGTTACACTTTTGCTATTTTTGGTGAAGTTACAAGCTGTGCAGTTACTGCATTTACAGTGTCCAACTATGGGTGAGAATCCAAGCATTTGTGATAAGGAGTTATATTCTGTTTTTTGACGGTTTTGACCAGGTGTTGGCGTACATTTCTGTCCTTTTTAAATAAATGCTTTTGAATGTTACAGATGTTGAGCATTTTGAGATAATAAAGAAGGATTTTCTTAATTTTAATGGCCATTGGGGAGGATGTCAGGACACATGTCAGGGGAGTGTTTTCTTCTCTCTCTTTGAGGGACATCAAGCTCTCTCTAGGAGTGAACCATGATTGTTTAAACTAAATATTTTCTTGGGCATATTCTATGTATCACTTTTTTACACTGCGCTTCTTCATTGGAGAAACAATCCTCCTTCCGTGCACAATTTCTATGGATTCTCTAAAATTGGAAGTTCTCTTTAATTTGTAAGTTCTCCTTATGCGTTCTATGGTGGCTGCTTTCACAGTGTAATATGGTGTTTTCATCCATGGGCTCAATGTATAGATCAACTATAAGTTTGTTTTCTTCTGGCAAAATCCATAGAAATTAAGTTTATCACTGTTGCAAGTCATAGTGAAGCGAAGATCAATGGACCTTTTGTTTAAACATTCATAAAATACTGTCAAGATATTTGGGGAACACAGTAGATAAAAAATTCATCTTCAATATAGCATTGCCATGATATGATATGATGCATTTCTTACATCTGTTGGCATCGCCATCAATCCATGAGTCTTCAAAATAAGAACATGAAGATGCTAGCTATGTCTGGTGCAAAAGCACAAACCCTGGCTACTCCTTCTGTTTGCAGAAATAGCTCAGCTTTTCTTTTTTTTATTACTTTTTATTAAATGAACAAACAGAGGCCAATCAGTACTGCAATCTACGGACACAAACAGTACATTGCAATTATCTGTGCCCTCAAGCATCTGGCCGCACATCATATAAGGCATAGCCTTAAGTCCAATCTCGAGAACTTCACAGTCAACACAACATTTAAATGTTTCCCCCTCTTGCATGAGGCCCACCAATGTTTCAGAGTCCTATGTATTGGGACCACTTTCCCCAAATCTTGTGCCATTTCTTGGGGCATCCCCTTCCCTGAAACACAACCTTTTCGGTGCTACAACACCAGTCCAGGTCGTCTTTCCATTTCCCAACACACAGAGGCTGATGTGCCCCCCATTCCCTCGCAATATTACGCTTGGCTTATGTGCTCGCTATCAGGAGCCAAATCTTAGACTATTTGGACCATTTGATTGGGGTCTATTCTACCAGCTGTTTTCCTGCTGGAACTTGTCTCTGAAGGTCATGCTTAGATTATAAGTATCGGAGAAACTCCTTGTCAGACAGTTGGTATTCCACTTTGAGATCCGAAAAGCTCATCGTATTGTTCCCCCTCCATATGTTTCCCAAATACTCTATCCCAATATTCTGCTATTTGTGTAGTACCTTCAGTTGGCCCACCTCCAGTAAGAGGTCTGAGTCTCACAGCGGGGTTCACTCCGTCAATTTGTCCTTCTCACTCAGGAACCATGTGCTTCCCTTCATATTTGTACTGTCACCTCTGCGTGTGTAGGTAGTGTGTTTCTTGCATGTCTATGATATAGCGCTGCTAGTCATCCCCCTTCACTCATGTGATAGCAGTCAGATCTGTAGGCGAGCTCCACTCTCCCAACAAACATCCTGTCATTGATGGTTATAAGCTGTGCAGTCCAGTAGTACTTCTTGATATCTGGGACTGCCAGCCTCCCATCGTACACTCTACTCTCTAGCTTATGTAAGGCTATTTTCACCTGCTCTCCATCTCTTATGAGTAATCTTAGTCCTATCAGGGTCAGTGGGAGTTTCCTCCAGTTCTGTATGTCTCTGCGCAGCCTGTCCAGTTGAGGAAACAGATTGTCCTCCAGGAATCTAATATTCCCCTTGGAGACAGTTATGCCCAGATACTTGAAAGTATCTTTGATAACCAGGGAGTGTGTGCTCGATGGGAGGTTCGGGGCCCCACCAGACAAGACATATAGTAATGATTTGTTCCAGGTGATCCTACATCCCGAATAGTTTCCAAACAGATTGTATATGTGTATAGCCCGGTTTATTGATGATCTGGGGTTTGTGACATACAGTAGTATATCTTCAACATAGAGGGATATCTTTTCCACCCAGTCTCCACCCCCACTGATCCCCTTGATTATTGGGTCTATTCTGACCCATGCCTCTAGGGGCTCCAGTGCCCAGGCAAACAGCATGGGTGAGAGCTGGCACCTCTGCCTCATACCCTTGTGTAGCTGTGTAGTCCTGTATAGTCCTAGAGGTTGCCCCATTCACTCTCACCCTCACTAGTGGATTCGCGTAGAGGAGCTACACCCATAAACAGAAGCCGGGTCCGAATCCAAACTTCTCCAGAACTGCTTGTAATTAGGGTCTCTCTAAATTATCAAATGCATACTTGCATCTAAGCATAGGAGCGCTGCATCGTAATCTGGGGTAAGTTTGTTATCAGGTAGCACTCCATAGTGTCTTCTCAAATTGAGCCTAGTGCTTCTGTGAGGCATGAAGCCGGATTGATCTGAGTGTATCACTGAGGTGATGACCCTAGTCAGCTTGCTTGCCAGCACCTTCGCTAGTACTTTGACTTCCACATTTAATAGGGATATGGGACGATGTGAGCCACACTCGTGGCTAGTTTCTGATCCACTGGTAACACTCCTCTGGTAAGTGCCTTGTTATACATGTCTAAACAGTGTAAGAAAGCAGTAAACTAATTCAATAACTTGACAATTAAACAATCAATATCATTTTATATCAAAGTGTGGCGTGTGGCGTGCATCAGGTAAAAAGGCTCTGCAGGCCTTTGGTACAATAAAAGTGAAACATTTCCAGATGTCTATCTGGAATTACCAATGCACTACCTGGAACTCAATAGAGTGCATGAGCTTTTAATATTTCACAAAATTATTAAATCAATGTACACAATAGATTCAATAGTACACATCAAAGTAATCGCTGAAACAGTGAAGAAAAAATGTTTTGAAATCTTCAAGCGTTGAACATATTCTTTTTTAATGTTCTTGATAGTTGGTCAATAATTCATAAAATCCAAAAGGTGCTTGACATCAGCATCAATGGTTGAAATTAAAGAATCCCAATGCATTTCGGGCTAACAACAACAGCCCTTCATCAGGGGAATCTGTCGAGTAACAATGCAAACCATTACTACAATTTAAATACGATCAGCGGACAACTCAGTGACCTATATAGGGGGTAAGGAGTGCACAATGTCACCAAAGCGGCTGTATAACAAGGAATTCCAGGTAGTGCAATGGTGATTCCAGATAGACATCTGGAAATTTTTCACTTTTGTTATACATGTCTAACTTGTGGGGGGCCACTTTCCACGCTACTCCCTTGTAGAATTCAATAGGTATTATTTTGGGGCCCACCACCTTACCGGATTGCAGGTCTCCCAAGGCTCTGACCACATTATTTGCAGTGAGGGATCCATCCAGTGTCTCCCTATCTTCGTTGGACAGGTGTGGGAGAGGAATCTTTCTGAGCAACTCCAAACACTCCTTCCTCGTCTTGGAAGTGGTGGACCTATATAGGTATTCATAGTAGTCAGCAAACGCTGAGGCAATATCTTTGCTCATTTTCTTAATCTCTAATTTCGGAGTGTGTATCTCTGTGGCCCAGGTACGCTCCCTGTCCCTTTTTTCCAACCATGCCTACAGCTTGTTGGCCTTCTCTCCTAGTTCATATACACGCCTTTGGGTTGCTCTAGCATGGGTTTTGTCTTTGTCTGCATCCTCGACTATGTCCTTCATCTCTTTCTGCTTGAGACATATTTGCTATCTAGCCTGCATTGCTGGCTCGCTGGCTCCCACGACCCCCTTTTCAAGCTGCAGTATTTCTTTCTCTAGTGGTATTGCAATGGAGTCTTTGTTCTTTCCGTTTCCCTCCCACTATGGCTTGGACATACCTTATATGCCTCCCCTAGTGTACAGGTCGAGTCTAATGTTCCTGAGTTGTCCTGGAAATATTGTACAGTGCGTTCTACAAATTTCTCCCCACACCTGTTTGTCCCTGAAAAGCCATGAGTTCAATCTGGGAGGCAGGGTATAGTCCTTCGCCAGCCCTTTAAGCTGTGTTTCTTCTAGGGAATGATCGGAGACACCTCTGGCCCTATGCTCTGTGCCCAATAACCTGTGTGTGTACCTTGTGTCATGATGTAGTCTAATGTTGAGCTCCCTCCATGGGAGCCTGAATGGAATGTATATTGTCGGTCCTTAGGGTTGTGCGCCCTCTAGAGGTCAATTAGGCCCATAGCCTTCACAAAGTTGCAAAGTGGTTCAGGTCCCCTGTCTCAGTCCGGGGTCATTACTCTGTCCACCCCTGGGTCCATCGTTGCATTCATATCCCCTCCCATTATCAGAATGCCTTCTAGGAGGTTTAGTAGCAGAGTACCTAGATCTTGAAAAATGCCCGAGTGTAGCCTTGGTGGTACGCAAACCGAACAAATGTTCAGCGCTTTCCCCTCTCATCGCCCAGTGATAGCCACATATCTACCCAACTGGTTGCACCATGTTTCCCCAAGTGAAATCGGGAGGGTGGTCTGCAATAGTATCCCGACCCCTCTCGACTCCGTTGTCAAGCCCGTGCGTGCAACTATTTTATACTCAAATCTGTCAAGTTCCTTGCACGTGGAGCCCTTGAAGTGGGTTTTTGGGAGTAGAACTATGTCAGGGTTATGGCTACGAAGGAATTGCAATACTATAGTACATTTTATTTTATGGCCTACACCATTAACATTCCAGGTCAATATCCTAATGGTGTTCTTAGGTTGAGGGGCGGCTTGTGGCTCATCCGATTTCTGTGTCCTGTTGGTCATAGGTGTGTATGTGGTAATTCTGTGCATGATCTTGTTGCCCTGTGGATGTGTCCTGCCCCTTCCTTATGCCTCGATTCTGCACTGCATCATTACAAATTACCAACTCACATAATCTAAGCACTTTGCCATGTCCATGGCGACTACAAAAACTATGTAGACATCCTCCCTTCTACCCTGCACATGACTTAAGAACCTCCCACCACCCCAACTTACAGAGTGCCTGTCGCCCCATAGTAACAACTTTAAACTTGGGTCGGCCCAGGCAGCCAGCCCGTTGTCCCGCCCCCAGTCAGCCCCCATTTATACGGTGCTATATCCCCACACCAGCGAGGTAGGTAAATTAGCATAATCAATTTGTCCCCGATCTCCACCCGTGGGTGCTCTCTGTCTCCAATTCTGCGTCAGTGTCGTTTCCGTTGTCCCTACAGTGGCTGTGGCCTTCTGCCACTGTCTTAACTTCGTGACCATTCTCCAACCCTCCAGCCAGTTGTGTGCTTCATCAGGATTCATGAATTTCCATATCTTGCCTTCTGATACCACCCAGAGGGTTGCCAGGAACAGCATTGGAATATTTATTATCTTGTGGTAAAATGAAATGAGAGCACTTTCGTATTTCAATGATGGGGTGCATCTTGCCACTTGAAGGATTACATCACGATTCCTGAAGTTAAATAGTCTCACTATTATGGGCCGTGAGATAGCTCACCTTTAAAAAAAATACTAGTCGCCCGTTCTAGTCAGTGGGTATACCAAGTAGGATTGAGCTCTCTTGTTCAAAGTATCTCTCATCACTGCCAGTGCTTCATCCTGAGGGATATTTGTATAAAAGGACTCGATGTCCAGTGATAACAGGAATTCTTTTAGGGAATAAAATGTTCTGTTCTCACACTTTCTGATAAAATCCATAGAGTCTTTGATAAAAGTTTGTGTCTCTACCTCTCAACCACAAATGGCTTTAGGAAACAAATCTATGTATTTAGCTACTGGCTTCAAAATGGAGCCACAACCTGTTATAATGGGGCATTGTGCCAGTTCTTCAGTGATTTTGTAGACTTTTAGTAGTAAGTAGAACACTGGAGGTCTAGGATTTAGTTTATTCAGGATGTTGCATTCTTTACCACTGATTTAGCTATTTTCTATTACAGCTTTAGTGATACCTTCAGTATGATGTTTCAATTGTGTATAACATGCTTTTACAATGTTTTTCGATTTTTAGTTTCAATTCTAAAGTCTACTATAGTTATTATTGTTGTTAACCCCTTCGATGCTCATGACGAGCTGAGCTCGTCATGAGGCACGTTTGAGCTGTGCTCATGACGAGCTGAGCTCGCCATGAACAATGGGAAGCAACCAAGGTGTTAAGTTGGCTCATCACTTCATTGTCATATTTTTCGAAATCCATTATAACTATCCATCCCCCTTTATCTGCTGGCTTACTCACCAGCTGAGGGTCAGTGGATAAATAATGTATTCCTCTTTTGAGATTTTTTTGCGAACAAATGGTGTCTCTTATTTAGTGAGCCTACCTCATGGAAGATGGTCTCTACAAAATGGTTATCTGTGGGGCATTGCTGATGTTGGGGGCACAATGTAGATCTATTTTTGAGCCCCATTCTACTCTATATGTTGGTATCTTCTCTGTATGAAAAAAAGATAAGTACTCTGATTTTCCTCACGAATTGTAAGATTTTAACTTTGGTTTCTACTGGGTTTTGTCTTCTAACCAAGGTGTATTTGTGCGACATTGTTTCTTTATCAGAACAGCTGTTTTTTATAATTATGAAATGTATTTTAAAAAATGTGAAGTAAAGAATTTATTTACAGCTTTCCTTAGGAGTTTTTGAAGCAATCACTATAACAAAATATATGTGTTAAAAATACTTACAGAAGTCCAATAGTAATTAAAAAACTACTGTTCACATATATTTGTAGTATTCCTCCCTTTAAGGTCATTTTTATTCACACTGTGCTACTCTAGACAGACACGCACCTAAAGCAAATCAGCACTGACTCTGTTCCTCGGGGAAACAATACTTCTGGAACCTTGGCCATCTCACCCCCCCCCGCACCCTGCAGCTCACTGCATTTTAGTGGGAAAATAAAAATTCACACCACCACCAAATCTCACTGACTAAACTACCCCCTTGCATGTGCGTATATTTCCCAAAACATTTATCACATTTCTAGGATATATTTTATTCAATTAGTGTTAGGCTCAGGTGTAAAAAATAATACAGGTAGAATAAATAGAAGATATATTTATTGTCAGCATGGCATGAACAAGCCCATGGAAGACAAGATCCAGATGCAACTGCACAATAGTGATAGAACTGTACATTAGCAAAGTTCTGTTTGGAATATGGAACTGACATGGAAAATACACATGTCGCATGCCTTAAAGGAGCATGTATAAACAACATTATTATGTATAGCATGTAATATAACTTAAAGAATGTAACATCAGATCTTTTAGATTTTCTTTGTGGGGCTTGCATCATAAACTACATATGGGGTCCATATTGTCTCTTCTTCTATTTATGCTGGTTGTAGGAATTCTTGCTTCTAAGTATAAATAGGTATTCTCCAAGAAAAGAGAAAACACAACAGCTCCAGCATCTTGTGCGTACCAGTAGTTGGGAAGTACTTATCTGACCCATTTTTAATAAATCAGCAGGCTTGTTGCAATTTACAGCAGGAGTGTGGGGTCCAGATGACAAAGCATGGGGGGTGGAACATAAAGACTCTTGCATGAAACATGGGAGCTGCTCAGCAAACTTATAATGCCTTCAGACAACTTATGATGTTGGTGGTTCCTCAGAAAGGACAGAGCTCTCAGCTACGCATCTTGAGAACTCTAAATAGGGTGAACCAGTAAGTGGAGTACATACCTCAACTGCCCTGGAAGAAGGGAGTACAGAAGAAGTACAGATTCTAAATGAGGCTCTGAATTTCTTCAAATATACACATTTTCAATGTTACATTAATGAGTCAGAAAAAATGCAATTAATTACATTTTCACCCCTCTACTTATGCCATACATTTCTATATTTTAACAAAATGTTTCTGGCATTCATTACTTTGCTATAACTAATTTGGTTTAGCACTGTCTACTGCCCTGTAATAGTCCAATGTTTAATATATTTCAACATTCTGCAATGAAAATGTAAGTTCTACATATGCTCAATTATTAAATGCTGTACCTCTCAGATCCTGAGATAAAGCATCTGACAACTCCAGTTATTTACTAGCATTGGGCTTGGTGTGTCTGAACAGGAGACTGCATGTGTTGTTGTGCAAAGGTGGGTCATATTAAGTTTCATGACAAAGTCCCAAAGTGAAAATCATGACATGGGAAAAGTCATGAGAAGTATGCATCTGGCCAAAGGACTTTAGGGGACATGAACTTTCAATTTTCCTACTCTGAGTTTTTCTCACTAACTCCAACACTTCAGGAGGACCTCATATAATGGCATCCAACTCCAGAAGGATACAGCCTTTTACCTTGCCCCGCTGGAGGATTTTGACTTCATAAAAAAGAAGTAAGAAGGAAAAACTTGGACCATACTGATCTGCTTGGTAGCCAACCTCCACTCTGTTGCTATCGACATGAAATTTCACTTAGGTCCCAGTCAATCATGAACAGTGACTTCTGGTTGGTGCTCTACTATTGCTTAATGCTTTTTGCCCCAATGCTTTCAAAATATGTATCTCCACTTCCCTTTACTGAATTGTAATGATTTTGTGTCATTTTTCAAATTACAAATCTCTTGTTTGTTTTTTAAAATATGTTTTGGTAATTTTATTACATAGTGTTTTTTTATTTTTTTATTACTCATAAATACTTCACACTATTTTCTCTAAGTTAAGCCTATCATATATTTCCTTTTATAAAGCATGCAAATATATTAACAAATATGCAAGATGTTGGCTCTAGAGATTTTTTATTTCTATATTTGTAAGATATGGTTGAATTGGCAATTATGCATTCTAAGATAAATGTAATTTTAGGTGGTTCCACACTTCTTGGAGATAGGAATCCACAGTTGTATATTAGAAAACTACAGTTTACAAAGTAAACTGATAATTGATGTAGAGATAAAAAAATGATTGTCTTTAGCAAATGTAAACCATCAAGTTATAAGTGGCAGCTATCAGGTTCTTTCTTGAAATGTGTATCATATTATAAAAATTTGGTATTACATTTAATTCAAAATTGAACTGGATTGAACATCTTAGTTTGACTAAAGCCAGGGCTGCTGTTGTATTGTCAGCACTGTTGTAATTCAGTAGCTAGTATGGAGACTCTTTAAATATAGTGCTTCCTAAAGCATTTTGGGGAAAAGATTATTCTCTTGGTGCTTAATGATGTGAATATTTCAACTGTTGAGGAGAGAAAGCATTGTGCAGGACTAAAAAATATTTAAGTGACAAGATTACTAATATTTCCAACTGCAGTTATGACTCAGGCCATAAAGCTTAAGTAAGGTTTGATAGCATGGTACCTTTTGGCAGGAATAAAGTGAAGGTTTTTCTAGTATCTTAATTTACCCGACCTGGAAAGATTTTCTTTATTTTTGGAAAGCTTTGCTGAAGGGGAGGATAATTTCTCTTGCAGCTTTGTTAACTAAATGACTTCTTATCTAATAATTTCCTAATACATCACAATTTATCTCAAGAGATATGCTTTTAATAAAAATCATCAACGTTTTTCTGCTCAAGCTGTCAATAAAACGTAGGATTTTCAGTACCTTAAGAACAACGCTTCAATTTCATTGATGTTGCCCTCCTTGCGAGATCACGAGTTGGTATATGTCACACTGTTCCAATTGTTCCTTGCACTACTGTTTTATGGGAGTGCTTTGTTTCAAGTTTAGATAAGCTCTGGTATTTATATCTAGGCTAACAAATAAAAAAAGAAGAAAATCATCCAGACACTCTACTAACCATAGACGTTCCTTGCCCCCTATTCCTAATAAAAAGAATGAGACATTGTGTTGTGTCATCTAATGAGGTTTATCCTTGACAAACTGCTGAGGGATCCAAAACACACTCTGAAAACCTTCATATGCATCAGAGCAAATCTCTTAACAAAGTCTAGAAAACAATAAATGCATTACTCCTGACCTAAAGTCATGCGTAGGATCCAAGATATCAGTCTACTCTTCTCGGCTCCTCAACACATTCCACAGCTGCAGAACACATATTTCTTCACCAAGCAAGCAAAACACTTAACTGAATATTGCCCAATAGAAAAAAATAATCAAAGGCTAAGGATAACACTTTTCCTCACAGTTTTCTCCATGGGCTACACTTGAGTCCTCCGTCTCTGCTTCTCCCCTGGATCCATGTCTCATAAAAGTGCTCAGATCACCTGCTGTGTCTATTGCTATTCCTGTACTGTATGCAATATATCACTCTTTACTTTGTACCTCAAGATCTCTTGAGAGCTATAGTTTTAACTCTTCTTTGAAGATCATTCAAATAGGAATCCTTCTTTGGTTGCGTTCATCTCCAATCCTCCAAGCCTGGCTTTGGAGGTTGGGGTGAATTTAATGTTTTGCTTCTTTCATTACACCTTGTGTTTAAGCTATTAAGTTAAAAGCTTTAGGATCTTCCTTTATTACGCAAGGTTATTACACCTATATGGGTACTGCTCTAGCACACCTTTTACAAAAGCACAGCATTTCATTCACAGCCACTCTTGCCTTGTTTTTCAAATGCAGCCATTATCCGATATCTCTTGGCTTCACTCTACTTTGCAAACCTGCCTGATGGATGTCACCTGCTGCATGTATGGAAATCACCTAAAGCTGAATTTGAATAAAACCAGAATCATTTTATTTGGAATACCTAATTCAATACGTGCTCATATTAAGGTGCATGTACACTGTTTCTTTGTTTATTTAAGGTAGGGGCTTCTGCAAATCATTAACTTGTGCTGGGCGCAGACTGGGACAGTTTGGCTAATAACTAAGAATGAGGTGTTCACCGTAAAGACGCATGTTAATAAAAGGCGGATTTCATTGCAAGAGAAAACCTAGCCTCATTTAGAAGGGGGAGCAGGGATTCCCTCCCAAGCAGATGCAGTGTGTCTGCACCTGCCTGCAAGGGAGATGCATGGGGGCACCTGGAATCCATGTGCCCTCCTCCAAACTGGCATCCTCCCGGACGTGTTGACTATGTGCCACCCCATATGTGATGCACAGTGTGGTGCTAATAGTGCTCCGAAGGCAAACAAATCAGGCACACTCACCTTTGTTATGCCCCCAATGCACTTTCTACAATAGAGCCCCTAGTCTTAATCATGGTGGCCATTATCTCTAGGTATCTTACAAAAAACGACCAACCATGTTCATAATGGTGGTTTATTTTTGGATGTTTCTTTAATTAAATCCCCACTGGCAAAACTATCTTCATCATGTTTTTAGCTGATAGAGAGGTATGAGAATCCTACCAAGTTTCATGCTCACACAAATCTATCACTCAGGCCTCAGTCCAATTGAGACTTGTTTATTTGGACCTCCCAAAATACATAATACAAAATATGTAGTTAGTTCAGATAATAGCAGGTCACCTCGTCCATTTTTTCCAATAGAGTTAGTGCACCTTCTTGCACTCCGTTGGCTACCGATCGTAGAATGCATTACATGTATTGGACTCTGCATCTGATGAACTTCGTGCTCTATTTTTTACTTCCAAAATAGCTTCCACCATCAAGAGGTGAAAGATTCTCTTCTGCTAACTTTATGATGTTGCCTCATATCAGACATGCTTGAAATGAAGGACACTCCTATATTCTGTCATGCAGCTAAATACTGGAATGCAACACCATAATCTATCCAGAATATTCCAAATAATATTGCCTTTCACAAGGCTCTCAGAACCTTGATGCTTACTACTCTGCTTTCTCACTGATCTTTCTAGATATTTGGGATGACTGCACTGGGACACCTTGTTGAGGTTACTGTTTCTCTCTTAATAAATAATTGTCATTTGTGTATTCATGCATTCAAGTCGATGTTGGATGTATTGACAGACTGATGTCTGAGTATGTGTACAAGGATAAATAGATTGTTGACTGATTGTGCATAGATTATTGGCTTGTTGTGGATGCATATAGTTGTGGACTAGGATATGTATGGATAGTTGCTTAACTGTTCTTTGCAACGTTGGGTGGATGTTATAAATGCTTTTTATGGCTTGATGGATGAATGGCTGTTGAGGTTGGTACCAACAGAGAATAGTGGGTGGATGGGTAGGGGCCAATAAATGTGAGTGAAGGGGTGGATCGTTATGGATTTATTTTCTTCAGCTATAAAGTGGGCCTTTGCGAAATAAAAATGATCCCTGTGAACACGCTCTGCTCGCTTTGGTCCGATCATGGCTCTATTAACTAGCAAATCTGCTCCAACCCATGAGCAGATGGTGTGTCAGACAAAACATGTTGGAATACCAAAAATAATGAAGATCAATTATGGACACAGTAGGAGCCAGCAATATATTCCAAAATACCACTGATTGCAGAGATATAGACTGCACCTCCTATGAAAACCTTTAACCAAAAGTCTGACCTGAACCATATCCATTGTATCTACAAAGGCCAAGTACCTGGAGCAAGCACAGCAGACACAAACGGGCCCAAAGTATCGAGACATAACACTTTAGCACAGTATGTCGTCCGCAATGATTAACACTGAAGGACTCTGATGCTGTGTGCCCCGATTGAGCAGCATCCCATGCTGGCCATGAAATGAACTAGGTAAGTGTTGGGCAGCAGGAGTATCCTTGGGCATCTGCTACATGGATAGGGTTCAAGGCACATTCTTGGTATACTTCCGAATCCCCTGAAGTTGAAGTAGCTTGGCATGTCATCGAAGTCATATTAGATTAGCAAATATCGTCACTGGGAAAGAGAAGCCACAATCTATATCTTGGGGCTACTGGGGGAACTGTGTCACTATTCTGTGCCATTGCCGGATGTGAATAATCAAGACAGTTCTGCTAATGGAACACCCATCTCTAATATAGCCCTAATTTATGAAAGTTCCACATTATGTACAAGTCACACATATGGCCTATGACAGTTGTTCCTCCTCCAGAAAAATAATTCCAAATCCATAAATTAGTGGTGACTATTGCTACTGGGAGGGCAGAGGCCTTTCTCGCATGAAATTCTCAATGAACCCTGCGTTTTCTTACCAGAAACTCCTCCATCAGCCAGCCTCACCACCTGGACATCCTCCTAAGCTTCTAATATGTGGTGCTAATCTTTTGCTGTACCTGATACCAATAAGCAAATCAATGTAATACTCGGAACTCGTGATCCCTCTTTATTAGGTGTAACTGAGCAGGACAGGACATTAATGATACACGCTACTGAGAGCTAAAATAGAAATTGTGCTCCGCTAAACATGAAAAGGGGTGCCCTATAATGTGTCACGAACCGAGAGACTATCGAGCATCCTAGCTAGGCAATTACTTGGGAATTCAATGATTATGAATGATTTGACAACCCGGAAATGAGATTTCCAGGAACACGGACTCCACTGGTGATGGACTTCTGATCCTGTAGCATTCACTTTAATAAAGCAGCCTGTGAGGCATCAGATGAATTAAGAGAATTAATGGCCTGAGGTGTGTAGTTGTAAGCGTGCATTCTTCCATATAAAACGGCCATATAGCCATGAACACAAAGAATGTCAGGCCACTTGAAGACCTAGGTTTTCTTGAACTATATAAATCAATCCAGGAACTGTGTGAACGCACAATAACCGCACTCGATATCTTCCAAACAGCTGCCATGGTCTAGGTCAACTGCTCACACAGGCCCTGCTTTGTGAGAGTATACAAACCACGGCGTTCAGGCAAGGGATGGTGGAAGCCACAGTGTCGTCGTCGGAGGGAGTGGCCACGACCTTCCCTGTGGAGACCATACAGGCTCCTTCAAAAGGGCTCCTGATGTTGTGCTAAGGACCGCCAACTCATGCATGGTGGATGCACATGCCCGTCAGTGGCCTCGTTGGATTCTGCGCATGCGCTCATGACGATGTACGGCAGAAGGGAACATGAGGATTGGCTCTTTGTCATGGTAACATGCAGCCATGGAAATGACAGCGCATGCTTTTGGAAGCGTTGGCGCCCTGATACAAATGTCAGCCCACGGAAGGCCAACAACGTATTCCCTCATTGTCGCAACACAAGTAAAGTGGAATACCATGACTGGTGAAAACTCTCTAAATTTTGCTAAAAGCTTGGACTGTGTGAACGATGGAAATGTAGTTTCTACTCGTTTCTCTTTTAATTTACAATAAATTAGCAAATGACTCCGATCCAAATCCCAACGCTTCTGGTTATGAGAACCTAATTGAATAGTTGCCAATTAAATAATTAATTTGTTGCCGGTCATCTGGGTGCCTGGCTTTTTCATCATGGATTTCACTTCCACTGTGTGATGTGTCTGGACAGCTGTCAATGGGCACAGAGAAGCTTCAAAGGAACAACTTCTGTTATAGGCAGTCAGTACAGAGTGAGAGAGGCTCGGTGGTGCTGGCATATTTGATCATCAGTTATAGTTATTAAAAGCACCATTTCGGATATGATTTAGGAAATGTTCGACCATCTAAAAATCATGATTTCTGTGTTGCGTTCAGTGCTTAATTTGTGAAAGAATGACTATCGTCGGAGTCACTTCATTTGAATGTTTGCGGCCTCATACCCGCATAGTCTTACCTCATGCCGCTTTAATTCCCCACCAGACACTCCCTGCTTTCAACATTCGTGACGGGTTTCTGTCTTTCTCTTCTCCTCCAGTCTTCGTGCTGTGTGTCCTTTTCGCCGTCTTGCTCTCGGGAAATGTCAGATGAAGAAAAATAATTGCTGGTCCCAAAAATGAGTTTCAGTGACCCCCACTGGCTCAAATTAAGCTCTACACATTGCTTAAATCTGATGACATGTGAGGTGATCGTAAATGACTGCCACAGCGACTTCTGTGCTAAGGTCAAGTTGAAAACCGAAATGCACATCATCTAGGATTAAATTAGCTGCAAGAAAAACAGATAAACGAGCTGCAAACAAGCTCTTGGGTAGTTCAGAAATATATTTCTTTTTGACTATTTCCGGTCGTAGAGATCCGATTAGAATAATCTTAGAATTTCTTTTTTTTTGTACAGCTGCTTGAGATCTGGGGAGTATCTCTACTTGCGTTCTGCATGTCTGACTTCTAGCTTTAGTGTCTGTCAACTGGGCAAGAACCAAGATGACATTTTAGATTTTTTTTAAATGTGTTCCTAAACGAGGTTAATAGAATATTTTGTTCACACAGCTCAGTTGTATTATTTAGAATAACTTGCATCTGATTATTTCAAATGGGGCAGGTAGTTTATCCTATCTGATATTGGTACATCAATTGTATGGTGTTAATCCTTCACACCATATAACATATTCTTCGTAATATCACTTTTCGTCATTATTATTTACATAATCCAAATATTTATTAGTGGGCCTATCAGAAAGATTAAACGTCGTTTAATCTTCCTGATGGGAGCACTCATAACTAAAATTAGCCAGGAAGAACTACCCGCTGATGAAGGGCACGTCCCGAAATGCATTCGACTGTGTAAATAGTGACGACGAGAAGTGATATTACGAAAAATATAAGTTATGCACTGTGAAGGTTTAACACTATACAATTTAGGAACCAATATCAATAAATAAAGATTGGATCGATTGCCTATTGACTATAATGTTTTGATATGCATTTGCTTACTTTGAACAAATGAATACAGTGATAACCCTTCTCAAGGAGTGCAAGGTGGGGATATTTATCCCTTCCAGGAAGATGCGTTTTGGGTTGATACACATGCCTTATGATCAGTAGGCCAAACCCACTTGCACCCATAACATTGTTTACATGGATACCTATTGTTTAACTTCTGTACACCACTAGTTGTGCGATTGTCTCTCTTTTTATCCAATTTTAAGTTTTAAACTGCCATTTCTACCTGACAAGTTCACTGACTTGTCAGGCCCAAACCTTCTCTTTTATTACATATAAGGCACCCCTAAGGCAGCTGCTATGCAACCCCATGGGCAGGGTGCAGTGTATATAAAAGGTGGGACATGTGCAGTACATGTCATGGTGGAGAAGTGTGGCTCAATGGTTAGAGCAGCAGACGCTGATGCAGAGGTCTGGCCTGGGCCAGGGTTCAATTCCCACCTCTGCGGGTCTTGGGCTCAATTTCCCTGGACCTTATAATTCTCGCCTTGGTGCCTATTCTAATCATGGGTCCCACTCTGCAACTCTGGGCAATAGCTTGCTTAATCTCCACAACGGCCCCAACAGCGCTAGGATGCTTGGGGGTGCTCAGGAGTGGGCACTTCACAGGAAAGGCCAGGAAGGGTTCCACAGTGGTATGTCCACAGCGCCTTGAGACTCATTCAGGGGTGATTCGTGTGCTATATAAAAGCACTACATTTACATTTATGGTAATGAAAAATATGCTAAATTAATTTTTCACTACAGCTATGCCTATCTCTCCCATAGGTTAGCATTGGAGCTGCCTTGTAATATTTTTCAATTGGGAGTAGATGGAAAATTGGAATTTGGTGTCTCTGGACTAAATTTAAAAAACATCTTGTAGTGAAGTTGGTTTTTAAATTGCAGGTCTGAAAATGCCACTCTCAAAAAGTTGTCAATTTCTTACTTTAATCATTCTGTGCCTCTGCCAGTGTCTAGAATCCATGTCTGGTTTGGATGAGAAGTGGGCTTTGTGAATTCACTCTAGACAGTCACACAGAAAGGGACCTGAGGTGTTCCCAGCATATCCTGATGGACCATCAACAGGCTGATGAGCCTTCCTGAGCTAGAGTGGTGGGAGGAACTGACACTTGCACCTAAATAGAACTATGCCAGTTCCCATACAAGCAGCTGCATACTCTCCTGTAGTGTGTCTGGAGCCAGGGCCAGGAACTGTAGGGTCCTGTACTGTACACCACAGAGACCTTTCTTTGAAGTCTACCTTCTTCAAAGGCCAAAAGGAATATAAGTACTGGATGTCTGACACCATATACTCAGAACACTTCTGGACTGAGAATATTCTGCCTGGAAGAAGAGCTGTAGTGCTGCCAGGAGGGATTGCCACTTTGCTGCTTGCTTTGCTGTGTTGGCCTGCTGCCTGCTGCGTCTTACCTGGTAGTGAGAGGACTAGACCTTACTGTCTGCATCCTGCTTTCTAAGCATCTCCATGGGCTTGACTGAGTTTGTATCGTGTTGCTGAAGTCTCAGAGACATCAAGACTTAATCTACATCTTGTTACCAGCACCTGGGGTCCTCTGATATGAGCCCTATCCAACCAAGTGGTGACAAATTCAGTCTGGCCCCTTTGGAGTGTATTTGATGCTGCAACCAAGAAACTGACACATGGACTACAAGCCTCAGTTCGGAACTGGTGTCTTCTTGCAAAATTGATGAATCGCACCTGCCTGCACTAAAGCCACTGGACTCAAGCTATATTGCCTGTTTCCCGGTTGAGGGAAGACCTGGCTTGACAGTTCAGGCTGGACTTTTCCCATGAGGAACAGGGTCAAGATCGATTTGCATATGGCTGAGTCCAAACTGGGGTGGCGTGGAGAGCAAAAGAACAATGGATTAAACCCAGATCTTTGTGACTGGGGGTGGCTTTTGTCGCCCAGGTGGGAAGGGTATGTCCAGACATGGGCCCCATGCTCATTGAGTCACTGGATTCAAGCTAATCTGGCTGATGAGGGGCGATGCCCTGAAACCAGTCCCAGGATGCTTCCAGGGAGAACCTGGCTGGGCAGTTCGGCTGGACTGTTCCCGTGAGGAACAGGGCCAAGACTGATTTGCATATGGATGGATCCAAACTGGTGTGTCTGGTGAACAAGAGAATGATGGATTGGGGATGAATGTTTGCATTGTCCAGCAATCCATCCATCATTTGTTTCTTTTGCACCAAAGCTGTCGACACTGCTTCCCGAGTGTATGATGCACCGACCTCAACTTTCAACACAGCCCCGACTTTGCCATAGCACCACCAAAGAACCACCATGGCGTGAGTTTTAACCACCACCTCAACGAAGTCTGAGACATCCGCTCCAATTTCAACACTGCCCTGCCCGGCTTTCAACCGACATCGTGCCTTCTATCCAGCGGTTTGATGTAGACGGCAAGGAGTTGACGGCGTGCGCTCTGAACATCAATGCTTCAACAATACCATGTTGCCTTCCAGAATCTAGGTCTTGCACCAGCATCTGATGCATCACCTACTCTGTGCACTGTAATTGTCCTGAAGCCGCTAAGCTTCAATGCCTTAAGGAATCGATCTCTCACCTGCACCTCACCTCCTCTGCACCACGATCATCTTTGACTTCTGACTCATCCATGGTACTACTTTTTGGCCTAGTTGTTGAAAGAATTTTCCTATTATGTTTATAGTTTGATGTGCAATATACGTTTAGGACTATGAGATGAAACATTAATTGACTGTAACTTGATTGTTTTGGAATGAACATTGATCTATTTACACTGTGTATGTGATTTTAATCTTGTTGCATTTGAGTGCATTTTAATGACAAATGAAGTATATGTATATATTTTTTTTGATTTTTTGAACCAACCTAATATATATTGTCTTAATACTTGATTTTCTTGCAACTGTAAAGTTGATTCCGTGGCAATTGAGTAGAGTTTGTGGTATGAGAGTCTGATTAGAATGCTGAATAAATATCCTGAAGAGAGTTTATTTCAGACCCAGTGCAAGGTCTGCATGACGTCTGTATTCGGCTTGCGCTCTATCGTGGGTGGACAGAACTTTTGGATTTGTCCCAGTCAAGCGTGACCAGATATCCCCAATTAGAGCTATAAACTTCTAAACACTGCACTTTTATTTAATCTTTAACATTTTATATCTTGCATTGTGTATGTTGGTTGTTTGTCGTTTTGGTCTTGTTTTACTCAGATAAATAGTGTCTATGTTTCTAAACTGGTGTGGAGTACATTTGTGGGGTTTCTACTGTGTTGCTGTGTGTGTGCACAAATACTTTACACATTGCCTCTCTAGTTTTATCTGACTGCTCTGTGCCAAGCTACTAGAGGATAAGCACAGGTAAACTTTTAATCTATTTTACACTTACCCCGACTAGAGTGTGGGTCCCTACTTGGAAAGGGTGAATACCTCTGCGAACCTGAGACCCTATTTCTTACACCTACCCAGCGAGAATGGTCAGAATGTGCAACCAGAGTGGTGCACATTGAAGATGGTGAGCAGGGAGAAACATTGTGAAATGCTTGTGCATGATGGTGCAAAATGAACTATGCTCAACATCAAGTGAAGTGGGAGTCGAGGGGTAGGTTGCAAAGGGAGAAGTTTGCGATATAAACGAACCCACCCACATTAAAGGACACACATTAGATCAATTATGGACCTTTAACTTCTCAGTCCACGACCTACTGGTACAGCCGTGTGCATGGTCGGACCACCTCATTTATTTTCCTATACATGGTTCATCTAAAGATAAATCTCGGAGCGACATGAAACCACTGACCAGAAACTGGAACCGTACTCGCCTACCTGAGTTCTTCCATATGCTGCAATCTACTCTTCCGCCTATAACGACTAATGTTAATGAGATGGAGAGCGCCATCTCTAACTGGCAATTTCAAGCATGTGAGGTACATGCCCCCCTACAGAGGAAAGAAACATCCGTGAGGTGGCATGAAAGCTCTGATTGGTTCAATAAGGAGTTAAAAATTGTAAAACTTAAAACGTGCCAGGCAAATTGGAAATGGCGGAGAAGTTACTCTCCGACAGAAAGGAAAAGGTATGAAAAAACACTTACTGATTACAAGGCTGCCATAGTGGAGGCAAACAAGGTCTTCTGTTCTACCTGGGTACTTAGCTCTAGCAACAAATCTAAAGATATTTTTAAAATTGTCAGAGAGATTTCTAGCCCTGACCGAATTACTTTGGCCATCACCCCATCTCAGGTCTTATGTGACGAGTTGAACACCTTCTTTATTGAAAAAATCAATGCTATTCAGAACTCTATCTCTACTAGTCATGTGGAATGGAAATCACACAATCAATATGAAAATCCCACAACGATGTTCAACTTTCAAAAGATTACCCTAGATCGACTGGAAGAACTCAGAATCAAGATTCAGTCTGGTTCTCCTAATGATCACTGTTCTGCAAGGATACAAAAAGAACTGCTCTCTAATTACTCGGCTACCTTTCTCTCTCTTTTAAAACACCTCCCTGGAGCAAGAGGTAGTTCCACGTGCCTTCAAAGAGGCAGTGTTAGTGCCATTACAAAAGAAAACTGGAGTAGATCCAGCATCCTGAGCAATTATAGGCCTATCTCGCTCCTTCCTTACCAGGCACATGTGGCTAAACTCCTGTGCGGCTTCATTGAAGAATCTAATTTTTGGGATTCTCATCAGACAGGTTTCAGACCATCTGAATCTACTGAATAAGTTATCTTAAGTGTCATGGATGAACTGAAGGAAGGTGCAGACAGGGGATGTACACAGGCCTTGGTATTATTAGACCTGTCCACTGCTTTCGATACCGTGGATCACTCCATCCTAGTGGATAGAATGGCAGCGGCAGGTCTGAGGGGCACAGCTCTGGATTGGATGCTTTAATTTTGAAGGAAATGCTCCCAGTCCATTAGACTGGCACCCTTTAATTCCTCTTGGGTTAACACCACTTGTGGGGTACCTCAAGGGTCTTCCCTTTCGCCCCATCTGTTCAATATATATATCTGTCCTCTGATTCATGCTCTGCAAGAAAGAGGAGTGAAGATATATAACTATGCAGATGACATGCAGCTGATTTTCCCGCTTGATGATACGATTGACTTCAAGGACTTATTCCAACACACTATGCTCTTCATCAAGGAGTGGATGACTCATAATTATCTCAAACTAAACTCTGATAACTATCTCTAATAATAGAATAGAACAGTGGACACCAGCACACTGGCCAGCTGCACTGGGTACCCAAAAAGTCAGTCAAAAGTCAAGGAATCATGATAAATGCTAATCTATCCATGCAGTACCAGATTAGCTTGGTATTGTCCTCATGCCTTTATCAACTGAGGACCTTCAAGAAAATCAGGATTTCTTTTTTCCAGGGAAGCAAGCATAGCTATTTTGCTTGCCCTGATAATGTCCCAGCTGGATTATGCCAACTACATTTATCTGGGATTCCCTGATAACCAAACTCACAGGTTACATTTTATCCAAAATCAAGCGGCCTGGCTAGTCTTTCAGTAACTGAGACACTGCCACACTAATCCACTGATGAAGCTGCTTCATTGGCTTCCTGTGACACAGCGCTCTATGTCCAAGACCGGTTGTATGGTTTTCAACGCACTTCATGAAACAGGCCCTAAGTTCATATACACTAAGATCTCAAGATACTTACCTAAACAGCATCTTAGATCAGCCACTATGAACATGC
This sequence comes from Lissotriton vulgaris, assembly GCF_964263255.1. Lineage (NCBI taxonomy): Eukaryota > Metazoa > Chordata > Amphibia > Caudata > Salamandridae > Lissotriton > Lissotriton vulgaris. Next base: position 1,996,060,221 of record NC_141687.1, read on the forward strand.
TGACTACTCCGAGATTTAAGCAAAAGAAAATGGGTGGCTCGCGCTTCTCAGTGCTAGGCCCCACACTTTGGAATTCCCTAACAATAGAAATCAGATCAATCCCAGAATACACCAGTTTCAGGAAAAGACTTAAAACATGGTTATTCACTCAAGCCTACTGTTAGAGCCCTGAAGGACATCTCCCTTCTTCCCCTAGCACCAAGAGACTGTTGGTATACGTGCGCTTTATAAATTCCCTAAACATAAACATTAACATAAACATAAAACAATAGTGACCTGATTGGCTACTTGCATGTCCACTAGCATATCTATAGGTCTTGTGTGTAATAGTGTTTACTTTTAAATGCTGCTATTGTTCTGCTGTCTCCAGAGTAACACTCTAGAATCCCTACGGAAGGCACTTTCCAGTGGACTTATTTGTGTGCTGTCCTATTGTACTGTGCTGCTACCAATAAGCAAACCTTTATATAAAACTCAACAATGTAATACGTCCATCCCTCATGCCGGGGGAATTGACGCTATTGAGAAAGCAATTCTTGACAGTAATATTGATACTCCCATGCAACAATTTCTAATGGAACTTATGATGTTCACTTTATATCACAGTTATTTTGAATATGACAAGGTATGGTATCTGCAACTATCTGGCATGTCCATGGGCAACTGTGCAGCGCCCACATACACAAATATATACATGAAAGAATTTGAAGATACTCACATTTATGGAAACTCAGACTGGTCAGAGAACTTGAAACTTTTTGTTAGATACATCGACGATTTATTTTTTATTTGGAAAGACACTAAAGAACACCTACAACAATCATTGAACACGTTGAATACTAAGGATGAAAGAATTCAACTAACTTGGCAAATGAGTGAAGAATCCATCACATTCCTTGATGTACTTATCTCCAGAATGACTAAAGGCTTTGAAACTGACATATTTCACAAAGAGACTGATCGCAACAATACGTTGCACTTTTCTAGCTTTCATCAGGGCTCTTTGAAGCGCCATTTACCTTACTCACAGATGTTACGAGCCAAGCGCATTACATTTAATGTAAACATGGGAGAAAAACGCATTAAAGAAATGGGAATGAGATTCCGTGAAAGGGGCTATCCCCAGAACATCATTGAACAAGCAGAAAATCGGGTATCAACGATCTCCCGAGAGGAGGCACTAACAAGATCCATTAAACCCAGTGAAACCAGTATGGTACTGGTATCACAATTCTTCACACTCAGTACAACATATAAGAAAATTATTTTAAAACATTGGCCGATCCTCAAATCAGAACCAGAATTCAAAGACTTGTTCAAAGCCCCACCCATTTTTGCCTACACGCGAAACAGGAACATCAAAGAGATATTATCCAAGGAGTCACCAGAATCAGGCGATGCCAAAGGCACTCGCCCGTGCATGAACTGTAACAATTGCAATAATGTAATCAAAGGCAACTCCATCACTCACCCTATCAAGGGCCATAATATTAAACTAAAGGTCAATGCCACGTGTGAGTCATCCAACTTGATTTATCTATTAAAATGTCTATGTGGAAAAATATATATCGTAAGACCGAAAGGAAAATCAAGGTTCGACTAAATGAACATAAATCCAATATAAGGACCAGGAACGAGAAATCGAACATTGCTGTACACTTTATGGAGCAAAAACACAGTATCGCCCAATTAAAATATTTGGTACTTGAGATCATTGAAAAACGTGAGGGCAAGGACAATAATAAAACTTTATTGCAACGCGAAATATCTTGGATCTATCGCCTTCACGCCATGAATCCCTTTGGGCTTCATGACAGGAATGAATTTAGTTGTTTCATTTAACCACTGTCTCAGGGGCTCTCTGATGCTGTTCATACTATTTTGTGTCGCCTGTATTGTAAATATGTCACATGACCTGTTCACAGAATTTGTGTTAGGTGGTGTTGTTCAAAACTTTATTGAAGCACTTATTTATTTCGCACATTCTCACGTTTCCTACATGGCCGCCATTTGCAATTTGTCCGCCTTTTACTTCTATCATCCACGTGAGCTCCATCGAGCCACTCACGTTAGTTTGTCAAATCCCAGGTCACATCATTTAACGTCGCAGTAACTTGTCCACCATCTACCCGTTTGTACGAGGTCCCGCAACCGGTCACGATTGAGCATTTTTATCCAAGTAAGTCGGTTGTTTTAACCGCTGTGTTACCGTTTTTCTAGTATGTGCGAGGCGCCACCACTGAGTGAGTGCCCTGTATTAACACCCAGATTTGATTTTCGTTACAGCCCTTAAGCCGCACAATCTACGGGCATTCAGTTTGTGTAAGTCCGTTTACCTCACTAATGGCCTTTTCACTGCACCGCGCACTCGTTGCACTTTTTGTCACTTTTTTAACAAGAGCACCCGACCCGTATTCATGCGCTCACACTACAGCACGTTCTTTCACCATCTTTAAGTTGTTGATATTGTGACATGTTTATTACGGTACACAGACAAAATATCGAGTTTTAAATTTCGATATACAATTATATCGAAGTTTAAATATCGATGGGACATAATATAGAAGGTAAGTAATATCGACAGTCTTAATATCGATATTAGTATGATATTAGTAATATCGAAGTTTTAAATATCAATGTCAATAATATCGAAATAAATAATTTCGATGTTACTAATATCAATTTTTAAATAAATTTTGTGTATATTATATTGTATTTATTATGTTTTATTATTTATTTTTAATGTAATTTAATTAAATATTGTCTTTTAGTACTGTAGCGGGTTGTGGGTTTATAGGGGAATAGGGTGGGAAGTAATTTAATTATGTTAAATTAATTATTAATTAGTAGGAATTATTAATTAATTAATTGAGAATTAATTTTTAATTAATTTTAATAATTGATTAATTGATAAATATGTTCTGTAGCGGGTTATGGGTTTATAGGGGAATAGGGTGGGAAGTAATTTAATAATAATTAATTAATTAATATATGTTTGTAAATATTTTTAATTAATAATTAATTGGTAAATAATTAATATAATTAGTTAATTAATTAATATAATTTTGTACATATTTTTAATTATTAATTAGTTGGTAATTAATTAATATTAATTAGTTAATTACATTAATTAGAGTAATTTTTTTATATGTATAAATTGTTGTTATTCTTAATTAATTAATTGGGAAAAAATAATATTAATTATTAAATTTAATTAATTACAGCTAATGTGCTAATATATTTACTTTATTGTTATTGTTAATTAATAATTAATTGGTAATTAAATAATAATAATTAATTTTGGGTAAAGGAGTATTTTTAGGGTTCAGGGTCAGTTTTCAGTTTTTGGGTAAAGGGGTATTTTTAGGGTTCAGGGTCAGTTTTCAGTTCTTGGGTAAAGGGGTATTTTTAGGGTTCAGGGTCAGTTTTCAGTTTTTGGGTAAAGGGGTATTTTTAGGGTTCAGGGTCAGTTTTCAGTTTTTGGGTAAAGGGGTATTTTTAGGGTTCAGGGTCAGTTTTCAGTTCTTGGGTAAAGGGGTATTTTTTAGGTTCAGGGTCAGTTTTCAGTTCTTGGGTAAAGGGGTATTTTTTGGGTTCAGGGTCAGTTTTCAGTTTTTGGGTAAAGGGGTATTTTTAGGGTTCAGGGTCAGTTTTGGGTTTTTGGGTAAAGGGGTATTTTTAGGGTTCAGGGTCAGTTTTGGGTTTTTGGGGTACAGGGATTTTTTTAGGGTTCAGGGTCAGTTTTGGGTTTTTGGGGTACAGGCGTAGAGGGTAAAAATAAAATAAATTTAAATTAAATCAATTAAATGAAATTAAAAAAAATAAAATTACATTAAATTATTAAGTGTTTAATTTATTTTAAATGTATATGTATTAGTTTTAATTTTTTTATTATGTTTTAATATTTTTATTTAATATTTGTAAAATTATATGTATTTTAAAATTATTTTTACATTATTATTAATACATTTAAAAAAACGATATTTTTAATTTCGATATTTTTGTACTACGATATAAATTTTTCGATATTTTTGTACTTACCTTTATGAAGATATGACTCCGATATTTTTGATTTCGATATTTTTGTCCCGATTTTTTTGTATGTAGATATTTTGTCTGTCGATATTATGTCAGACATTCGTTTATTACCATATGTTAGTGATTGCTATATCTTGTTTTGATTTATAGAGCTCCTAGATAAAGGGCTTTGATGCCCGAAATGCATCGGAGCACTAAAGAAATGTCTTGGATACGTCATCATGCAACTGTATAAAAACTCCAGAAACTAAAAGCTTGAATATGATATGACGAAAATATCGTAAAGTTTGAAAACTATGAATAAATTACATCATATATATTTTCTTGTGAGGAGTCTTCTGTGAAGAACCCACGGTGTGCCCAACTCAGGGATGCATTCAAAATCTATGTGTACACAAAGTTTATTACTATTTGGATGAAGTAATAGGACGAATACGTTACCTGAAGGAGCACCCTACCTTGTAAAACGTTCTCATCAAACTTCATTGACAAACTCTGTGCTGTGCACCTCCCCTATCTGCACATAAGCACATTAAAAGTTCCCACCAAATGGAATAGCTAAATGTTTATGTGTTCATAGAGGAAACAATCCTGTTCCCAGAAACTGCAGACAATGATGTCAGAGACACACTTCGGAGCAGGTTTATGGAGCAAATAAGTTCCCATCCAGCACTCACAGCAGCCGCTGAGGGAGTGTCAGCACCCAGTAGAAGATCTGCCAAATCAGAGCTAAGATGCAACTCATCAGGAGCAGAAGCATCACAGGAAGACTCGTAGAATGCAGCCAGAAGCAATGAAATATGCAGTGGACAGCGATACAAATGGGCCTTTAAGGGGTCCACCAGTACATTTATGTCTGAAGCCTCAACAAATTGCATTCCAAGCCACAAGTCCATCACCCACTCAATAGTGCACAGCAGACAATGGAATACTCACTACACGCAATGAAGCCAAATAGGCCAACATTATAAAACCAATGCTCATTCAATTTCTGAAGCAACGTTGCGCCAAAGAAATGTACCATGCATTCACAGCACAACATCACATGTGGTAGTGCCAGTTACATTCGATCTCCAAATGGTACATCCATTGCAGAGCAGAAAAATGAAAACCGCAGTCCTGAGTATCAGGAGTAGGACCTGCGGATGACTTTCAAAAATGCTTCAGGTGCTAACCAACCCAGAGCCTATTTTGTTTATCGGACATATTTAAAATGTGGTGCACCAGCTCACCAAAATGTAGTGGGATGTTAGTGCAGACTAGTGACTGTGTCTCTGAAGAGGACCTTTCAACTTGAAGATCAAACGTCTCCTTTGCAGATGTTAAGGCTACATATATTTGAAATATTATGGCTTTCAGTTTGCTTAAGGCATCAATGCTTCGCCTCCCTAACTGTACGGGCAGGTGGAAACAGTACTTGTGACAACTGGTGACATTGGAAGAAACCATCACCATGTAGGCATCCCCTTGTTTCATCCCATAGCAACCTTAATTGTTCACCATTAAGTAACTCCCATGAGAGAGAAGTCCGAACGTGGGAAGAATCACAACCGCTGGAGGAACCTTTAGAGTAGCAAGATAAGTGTGCCACAGAAGCATTACAGGCCCTGTGAAGCAAAATGTCCTTGCACACTAAGGATCCATTTAAACTATTCTTGCAGTCTGAAACACTGAGAAAAATGTCAGTCTCCCTATTTTGACACCAACATTTGAAAGACTGTCCCAATAGTTGTGTACAAGCCCTTACCCCAATACTTCATATCTGCCCACTTGGTGGGTTTGCAGACAGTACTGAAAATGAAATGTCGAAATTGGCAAAGTGATTGTTTCAGCAACAGTGAATGGTATCTTTTCTATTTTGTCTGTGTGTAACATAGTGTATGTTGCATCTTTGCGTGCCAGGAGTATTTGTTGTATTGTAAGGTGGTATGGGGAAAACAAATTTGTGGCATTGATTTGTCGCCACAACACACAGCCAGAACGTAGTGTTTGCAGTGTCCAGCTCAATAGCAGAATACACCTATCTGTGATTGCCAAATTTATAATGCAGACTTGTCTTTCAATAATGTCTATAGCCATTGGCACTATGTTTCCCAAGGAATACATTCTAGAGGACAAGGTGGTCATACCATTGCCAACTGCTAGTCCCTTTTCTAAATTAGCCTTGTCATTTCGCTTAGTCTTTTAGCAGCCTCCTGCAGAGGAAAGTCCCATATGTCGTTGTATATTGCATACAAGAAGCATTTTTGATGTCGTTTTTGAGAACCTAATAAGAAGTACCAGGTCATCAGATACAAAGGGCAAGTGTTATTTTACCTGAGACAGTGTTGAGGTTTTAGCCAATCAAGACACCGCTTCCCAACACTATAGTTTGTCACCACCCCTGACTGTTCATGCTGCACGTAATGCAGGTCCAGCCTACTTGTTTTAAAATCCTCTGTGTTATCTAGGAATTGTGCCTGACATCCGGTCCTGTCTAACGACCAAACTAACCATTCCTTCCAATTGGGGTCTGTTGTATTGTATTTGCCATTACATAGCTTGGTGTCTAATGTATCCTACAGTTTTCAAAGCATGTGAACATGGGAATGTGTGGTGTGTTCAAATATTTCATCTTGGCAAATCCAAAACATAACATTTGTGGTGCAGATTATTTTAGGAAACTCATCTATTGTATTGTAAGGCATGCTCTGAACAAAGTTTCAGTTCCCTGAACCTGCCAATCTTGTATCCCCCAAATTGATTTTACATCAATAGTATCCCTCCAAAAGTCGAAACCTTGTGCAGACAGCTGGGAAAGAAAAGAATCAGAGTATATCAGCTTAGTTTTGGTTAGCATATTTTTCTTTGCAGGTAAATGTGCAAACCTATTATATAAAAGGCAGGTTCAGATATATCCTAACCAGAAAAATAAGCAAACTTCTGTGCAAATATTTTTGAACTACCCTGTGGTGGTGTAGGGCAATGTTCCCAGTGTGTGTAATTGAAAACAATGCGTGGAATACTTTCATTATGCAGAAAAAGATGACCATAATGTTGAAAACAAAACACTTCATCATAATTAGATATATCATAATACAATTAGTCAGACAAAAACACAGTAGAATGCTCTAGCTCTTCTAGCATTTCATGCACTGTATCAATGTCCCAATCATCAGAAACAGTATTAGGGGTAATTACATCATGCAAGAAACTTTCAATTGGAATGGAATTTGTAAAAGTTCAGTGGGACATACTCATCAAACGATACCCTATCGAAAACAATCCCATCAGGAACTGGAAAAGCTGCAATGTTCACCAGGGAAAGGTCTCTTTGTTCTTGATGTGGTGACAAATGTGATTTAAGAACCTAGTTTACTAGTTGAACCACAGAGCTTTCTTGGAGATATTGTCAAGTCAGAAATAGGGCTGGGCATAGTTTGCGAAGTAGCGCTACACGTAGCTACGCGAAGTGCACTTTGCACTATGCGAACTACGCGTAGCACTACGCGAACTGCGTAGTACCCTGTTCACAGTGTGCAAGATGCCATTTTCAATGATTGCACAGTGCGGACACGCATCTGGCACTTTGCAATCGTTTAAAACGGCATCTTGTACAGTGCGAGCTGTAGTTTTCTGCCGCTAAAGTAGATTTTTACTCGAGCGGCAGCTTTCTCAACGCGGATTGGTAGTTTCTCATCGTGAGCAATGAGAAACCTGACCTCCCCACGTTGAGAATCTCGCCGGGAGGTTTATTTTCCACGCTTGCGATCGGCAACTTGATATTGCTGATCCCGAACAAGGAAAAAGTCTCGCCGGGATGTCATTTTGTAATTATGGAGAAAGAAAATATGTCCTTTTCAGCCAAAGATAGAAGACACACACTTTCAGTCCAAACAGTAGATGTTGCGGTGGATCAGATAAATACAAAGAGAAGCCATTAAAGTCTGCAAAGTGGCCAGAGGCAGTCCAATCTATTTTTGGCAGCACAGCAGGTTTTGCAGAACTTGGAAATGACTTGATCTGTTTCAGGATTCTGAATGTATATCTGTGTTTCTCTACTAGTTGACTGTACAGTTATTGTTTTAGCAACAGGTAGAAGGCTTACTTTGTTCTTGTGGATTGTTGTTTCTTGCTGGACAGAGGATGCTTCATTAGTTTTTTAAGCTTCTATCTGAACTTCCTGACCAGTAGCCAGAGGAGGCAGGTAGCTACCCAGAAGCCCATGTGGCTTACTCTTGAAAATCAGCCATGCAGTGTTGTTTGATCAGATCAATGAAGATAAATCTCTTATCTTACAGACTGCCAAGAGGAAGAAGAAGTACAGTTCTGGTACCGTCAACAGCCAGGACCAGTACAAGCGGTCTGTAGGATGACCCACATTATTTCCTGTCCACAATGTTTTTCCCTGTACAGATCCCCAACCTTAGGGACCCAGGCAGGTCTTTCTGGTACTTCATTCACTTCCCTAGTGGTGGTGCATTTTGCTTGGACGTCGCTTTGTTCATCCTGGAAGCTGTTCAGTTTCTGTAAAACAGCCAGACCTTTGTTAGATCAAATGGTGTTTCCGCTGTCACTGTGCTATGATTGTCAATGTCTGAGGCCCACATCTCTATTCCAAACAGGATTTCATAGAGAACAGCGATCCAGGTATTTTCTAGGCAGGTTATTGAGTGCCCTCTGGACTTCATATTAGTGATGAACCCAACGGAGACATCAGCCTAGTACCCCAGTTGTTAAAAACTGCTTTTAGCCAGGGTTTTTCCTCTTCACTACAAAATTACCATCAGGATGCTAGGGGAAAGAGAAATGCAGGGTCACACCCAAATTTCCTTTTTTTATTTTTATTTATTTTTTATAAACATTTTTTATATCTTTTAACAATAACAATAGTTATGACAAATCATACAGCAAAAATAATAGTGACTTGACAGACACTTCTAGGCAAGAAAAAAACAAAAAAAAAACAACGTTATTATGAGCAATACAGATATCACTAATTGGCTGAACCAAAAAAGAGGGAAAGGGAAAGAACGGCATTACTCTACCCACAGCTTCTTGCCCATATCCTGTTTCCTGCGGCCTTTAAGCCTATAAAATGCTATTTCCATACTATATATGGCTAGTAATCTAGCTCTCCAATTTATAAACATGGGAGGATCAGGACTGATCCATTGAGATGTAATATTAGCTCTTAAAATGGCCATTGCAATAAAAACTAGACCTATATCCGATCTAGTCTATCCAACCATATTCTGGGTCTGATAAATCCCCAGGATCACTAAGCCAGCTGTTATAGAGAGCGTCTTGACAAGGATCTGGGCCAAGAAAAACTCAATGTCCTGTAAATATTTAGCAAGCTTGGGGCAACCAAAGAACATATGTATTGTGTCGGCGGCCAAAAGTCCACACCTGCTACATACATTCCCACGTGACCCAGACCACTCAGCAATTTTACCCAGAGTGTAATATAGATCAAAGATGGACATGTAATGTTGTGCTCTCAGACTACCAGTTATTAAAATCTGATTAGCCCAGCTGAGTACCGCGCCGTGAGGGCAACGGCCTTAACCCTGCACCCTGCACCTGGGCACACACGGACACGGGACTCTGTTTGCCGGGCCACGCTGTCTATCGCGACGCCCTGGCAAAAATTACATTTCCCAGCTGCCCGCCTGCCAACGGGAGGAAATTGACGCGCCTGGAGGTGCTTAAACTGGAAGGAGCGCCGAGAGCTCCGGGGGACCTTATCAGCCCAGCTGAACACCGCGCCGTGAGGGCAACGGCCTTAACCCTGCACCCTGTACCTGGGCACACACGGACACGGGACTCTGTTTGCCAGGCCGCGCTGTCTATCGTGACGCCCTGGCAAAAACTACATTTCCCAGCTGCCCGCCTGCCAATGGGAGGAAATTGACGCGCCCGGAGGCACTTAAACTGGAAGGAGCACCTCTCGCCCCGCGAGTCGCGCGCGGGAGCGCCTGGGGCTAAGCCCGGGCAAAGGGCGGGCCCTCTGTGGCCCTCTCAGGACCGGGAAGGACGGGACGGGCCACTCCCCTTGGCTCCACCAGAAAGAGGGTAAAAACTCCTACCTACTAATTGACTGACTATCAAGGTACTTTTTGTCATCAGTTTGAACAATCCTACTAACTGCTTGAGCATTCTCCTGTAATCACGATGACACGAAAGGGGGTAACTAAAAAAGCTATCCCACATAGGGGCTCGCCAAAAGGGACACAAGACTTACAAGGAAATACGCCCTCTCAGCAATCTCCCTTAAAACCAGGGGTAAATGAACCTACACATCCATCCGAGTGCATAACTACAAATCATTCTCCCGTATCTGTCTTTGATTATGGGAATAGCTTAACAGGGCTAGAGGAACTAAACAGATTTTGTGGAACTAAGTACACTATAGCTGCAAGCAGCCCTGAATACATTAGCGCCCCAACTGGCTCACAAAACTTTAATATCAGTCCGCGCGAACGACGCCAAAATAACCCAGCAGACACCCAAAGCACAGTAACAGCACGGCCTCCACCTGGTAAAAGGAAGTGCGAAACAGACAAACAAAACGGCAATCAACCCAAACATCCCAAATTTTCTTCAAATTCCTTGTTGTCTGCTATTACTTCCCCTCCAGCTCCAGATCCGGGTGAAACTGTGGGAGGGTTAGATCTCTCAGCACCGCCCTCACAGTCGACCTTACTGACCCTCATTGAACGGCTAATTAACTCCGCCATTTTACCATTGATGGCAAAAATAGACCTCCTGGGGGATAGACTCACGGAATTAGGGACCACAATCAACATAAACCTGGCCTCCACAAAAAATCTGGTATATACCAGACAATCTCCTCCATCTGCTGTCTCTGGAACCCCTAAACCAACTGCACTAAGCACCAATGCTCCGACTCAGGCTCCAGCTCCTAATACACTAGATCCAAAGGACCCTCATCCCCCGCCAAATCGTGTTTTTCCACAGCCAATATCGCCAGATCAGGGTCAAACATAGCACCTCATATACACTTATCACCAGAGGCTGCTCCCCTTGTTTATGTTCTATCAGGAGTGCCTCCAATCATACAGGGGAAATCTTAAACCCAACATGAGCTACAAAACAAAGTTATTCACTGGCTATCTAGGAATAGACCCCCGCCTGCTGACCTTAATGGCAGAATACTAACTGTTAGAAGGGTGGGCTGGCTAGGTTGCCTTTGAAAGGATATTGCCGGGGATCTGGTCTTAGTGAAATTCTGCAACAGAAACATCGTTCCGTTCCTCCAATCCTGGTACCGGCAAGAAGAAGTTGGCCCGATATATACTGGGGACCTTTATGACTTTTACCCTCATCACCCCTCACTTAGACAAGGGGCAGGCTACACCCATGCTATCGGTAAATCTGTTTGGTGAACGATCAATAGCAACCTCCCTGCACCTAACCATCTCGATACGCTGTATAACAATTAACGCCATAGAGGCTTTTATTAGTAGCCTATGGGGAGGGTGAATTCTATTTAAAGGCAGGATTGCTAGAATATATAATTAACCTAAATATTGTGTAACGTTGTTTTTCATTATGAATGAGGTATGTACACTTTAGGGCCGGGATCCTCTCTCTTTGAACAATCGTTTAAATTTCACTTTTAATTTCGTCAATATTTTGCGGCCCTTGTTATGGTTGTTTTAAATGTATGTTTTTAAAATTGTACGCTTTTATGATTTGCACGACAAAATCGAATAAAGCTAAATTGAATTGAATTGATTAGTCAATTCTAGAGAAGCTTCTAAGTCCGTGCCTTTCTGTGCAAGTTTCCTATCCCATTTGTCATTCTGGAAAGCTAGATCATCAGGAAGAGTTGACAGTAGAATTTGATAAATTTTCCCTATCCTGGACATAGATGCTATGGCATCCATCAAAGGTATTGTAGTAAAATTGACCCTCCCCGTGCACTAATTTTAACCCAAAAACTTCTGATCTGTAAAAACTTAAAGAAGTGTCTTGTGGAGAGCCCGTATTTTTCTTGTAATTCAGAAAAAGACATAATTTGGCCATTACTAAAAAAATCACCCAAGACATTAATTCCAAGAGCTTCCCAGCCTATGGTTATTTGATCCTGAAAAATTGACGGTAACAGCCCGTGTGAAAACAAGGGAGTATACACGTTTAAATTCGATAACCCTAACTGACGGCTCATTTTTTCCAGATAGACTTAGTTTTCTTATAATAACTAGGTTCATTAACCTCTAGTAAGACAATTTTGCACTTCCTCCCCTAAAAAGACCTCAAATATAGTGGGTCTGACTGGTTCAGGGACTAGCATCTTGCTTCCACCAACAGCATCCCCATGTGCTGCAGTAATGTTACCCAGTGATAAAGCCTTAAAGACGGTAGTCCCCAACCCCCCCTTAATCTCGGAAGGATTAACCATTTAGCTGCCTTTCTAGCTTTATGGCAGCCCCATAAAAATATAATACAAACTCCTTCTGCTCTGGAAATGCAGGATGCTAGGAATTCAAGAGGTATTGACCGAAACAAATTTACAAATTTGGGGAAAATGATCATTTAAATAACATTGCACCATCTATACAGTGAGAAATGAAAATGGTCTTATCTTGCAAGTGTCTGATCGGTTCTTTTTACAATAGGTAGTATATTCAAATTAGGGATCTGCTCGGTCGCTGCCGTGATCTTATACCCAATTAGGTTGCTACTGAAACTGTAGGCATCTCCTGTGGTCTTAAGGTGTCAGAGTGTATGACCTGGGTTTTATCGGTGTTTAATTTATACCCCGAAACAGAGCCAAATTGTTTCGACAGATCATACACTGCCGGCACTGCAGATCTTATTTTCGTTGTAAAGAAGGCTACGTGATCAGCATACCCAACGTTTTATACAAAATCCCATTTACTGTAGCCGCCTCAATCCATTGAACGGCATCCAACTTGCTGAGTAAAGGGTCAGTGTAACGGGCGAATAATAATGGCAAGCAGGGACACCCTTGGCGGGTTCCTCTGCTAATAGATAATACATTGGATTCCTGTTCAGAAATCCGAACACGGGCCTCAGGTGAAATGCACAGGGCCTGTATAGCTGTGACAAATTCTTGTGGGAACCCTTTAGTTTTCAGCATCTGCCGGAGGAACCACCAGGAGACCATGTCGAGTGCTTTCTCTGTATCCAACAGGATCATCCCCAGGGGTGCCTTGGAGGCCTGGGCCCAATCAAACAGGGATATTGCCCGCCTAACATGGTCAGATGTATCACGACCAGGAATGTTGACGGATAGAAACTAGGGGAGCGATGAACTTTCTAAGCCTCAGTGCTACTATTTTTGAGTATAACTTCCTAGCTGCACATATTAAAGAAATGGGTCAATATGAGGAAGGACTGAGTTCTGGCTTATCCTTCGTTTTAAAAATTACAATAGTTGTTCTGTGCAATGAATCAGGAGTCTGGCCCTTCTGAGCTTTTAAAAATAAGAATTCAAGTTCACCGAGAAGAGTTTGCCTGAATGTGCAGAAAAATTCCAAGGGTAATATGTTGGGTCGGCAGCCTTGCCTGCCGCCAACGAAATTATGGTGGATTCAATTTCTTCTCTTGAAATCGGGGCAGATAGCATATCCCTCTGTTCAGGAGTGATCTGAGAAGTAACATAGTCAAGCAGAAATTCCTCGCCAGAAGTTACTGGTCCATCCGTCTCTGAGGAATAATGCCCTTGATAAAACACCTGAAAAACCTCCAGGACTTTAACCAGGAGATCCTGCATCTGTCCCACTTGATTTTTAATACAACATATTCTGCTTGAAACTGCTCTTTGCTGTATGCGCTTGGCTAGCAATCTGCTGATGTTCTCTTCAAATTCATAATTTGGTGTATAATGTTGGTGTATTTTTGTTCTTACAGCTGCTATCCTTTTTTCACATTTCTCTCTCTTCTGCTGATCCACAATTACACGAATGAGCTCTTCCTCAGCCCACCTAAGCAGACCTACCCAGCCATTCATCTGCTCTTTTATCTTCTGCTGTTGATATAGAGAGAAACTGAGAGTTCTCCCCTAACTACAGCCTTGAAGGCATCCCAGACTATTACCTCAGATGCAGTGCCCCTATTCCTCTCAAAAAAGTCCACAATCCAATATGAGATATATAAGCAGTATTCCTGATCAAGTAATAGCTTTCTGTCAAACATCCAGGTTGTCATAGCTTGTACAAAATGTCCTGTTAGGAGATGAATAACTAAAGGGTTATGGTAGGATATAAATCTAGGGAAAAGCTCACAGTTAAATCTTCCCACTATTGCATTGGACACGAAAAAATAGTCTAACCCTACACATTTTTTATGGGGGCAGAAAAGAACGTGTACCCAGAATCCGCTTGTCGCTGGCTTTGCCAAATGTGGACCAGTCCATGTTCCTGACAAAGCCCCTGTAAAGCCTTAAAAGTCTTGACCTTCCGACCAGTATAAGGGTCATTACTTTGAAGATTGAAATTAACATTCAACTGAATGTTAAAATCCCCGCAGAAAACTATCGGAGACCACAAAGCTAATTCAATGTTTAAGTGATCAAAACTAGTGGGATCATCTAGGTTGGAGCCATGGAGAGAACGTATAGTATATAAGGTCCCCCTAATGACTACTTCTAGGATTACCCATCTACCGAAATTATCTTCCTTAACTCGTTTGCAAGTTAAGAGACCATGCCTTCCCATGATAGCAACTCCTCAAGTGTTTTTGGCTTGACGGGTGCAAGCGAGAAGATCGAGACCCAAATCTTTTATCCACATTCGATTATTCTAATAAATATGAGTCTCCTGGAGACATAATACATTGATCCTCATATATCTAACAAGGTTATCTAATATACCCCTCTTTTTCTGTCATTGAGGCCACAGCAATTTAAAGAACAGACTCTAATATATCTTTTCCTATCTTCCATATCTACTGGTTCCTTCTACAATCCACACAGACAAAAACACAAGGACTTTACCTCCAACTTTCCTAAAAGAGATGCCCAAAAAAGGAAACCTTATCAAAAATATTGAATCTTGTCAAAATTGCTATATTTATAGAATTGAACAGATGCTAGTGTGCCCCCCACCCCATGCCCCTCACCTCCACACTAGATCCCCCGACTGAATCCCGCCCCCTCAGACCTCTCCCCACCCCCTCCTACGCCCCACCACACAAGGCTTGGGGATCATCTATACCTGGTGATGCTGAGCTAACCCACCCATCCCTCCGGACTGCGAGACCTTTGATCTTAATCTCTATACCTTTCCTTAGTGAAATAAGTGATTTTGGGCCCCCAAAACATGAAATAGAGTGATATATAGAATAAGAAACAGAGAAAAGCATACAAAAAGAAAGCTGATGCGGTCTAGGATTCAACGCTCAAGAAAAACATCTCACATCCAAGCACATAGCAATTCATTCTAACCAAAAAAAATTTAAACGACTTCAAGGATAGTAAAAACTCTTTCGCCTGAATTTCTGACTGAATATACTGTGTGTGCCCCTGGGAAATCATCATCAATTTGGCAGGATAAATAAGAAAAGCCTGAGCCCCTTTTGCCTGAAATTCCATTATTAATTGCCGGAGAAGCTAGCGCATTTCAACTGCCTTTTGACAAAAATCAGGGCAAACAAAAAAATTGCACCCCTTCCCTGCTCTTTTCCAGTCAGGTATAGCAAGGTCATATAGAGATTCCCTGGCTAGAAAATTGTTTAGAGAGAACAAGATTGCACGTGGGCGATTGTCCTATTGTCCGGCTGCTCTCCCTTGGTTAAAAGGGAAGCGATGTGCCCTTTGTATTTGAGTCTTTCAGTCCCATTGCAGCAAAGCCGGGAACGCCTCCTCAAGAAGGTCTATCACAAACTGGCAAATATCAGACCGTTCCTTTCTCTCAGAGATACCCAAGATTCGCAAGTTATTTCATCTGGCGCAATTTTCAAGATCGGTCAATTTCAACAGGGTATCACCTCTTAAAGTTTGCATTCATTCGGTCTTCTTCTTTTGCGTGTTTAACTCGTACTCCAATACTCGTACTCCAATTTGGAAATCCTGCCTTCTGCCTCTCCTATTCTATTTGTAAAGTCTGCACAAGTCTTCGCAATTCTTCGGATAGAGTTTTGTAATTCCCTCCAGGCACCTTGTGCCTGAGAGCTCTCAGCCCTGGTTACCTCGCGATGGGCCATAATCATCTGTTATATCGTAGAGAGTGTGATTTCTTCCGTGATCTGAAGCATGCTACCAGGCGCTACCAGTATCTCTCCCTTTCCTTCATCACCTTGTTTTTCTCCTAAGTTTGGTGAATAGGAGTAGTCCCATATCATGCTATCAGTGGCCCCCTCGGCCCTGTCAACCGATGTAGGAACAGCAGGAAATTTTGTAACCGTTCATGGATTAGACAGAGATCTATCATGCTCTTTTTCCCATTACAGACTGCTCGTGTCACTCCCTTCACATACCCAGTCTTTGCCCTGGGTTTCATCTTCTGAAGAGTTCGAATGATCAGAAAGAGAGAAGAACTTATCAGCAATATCCTCCTCTCTGCAAATAGGATCAAGGTAGTCTTTCTGGATATCTGTATTATTATGTAGAACTGCGTCCACCCTGCTGATTTCCAAACCTTCAATTAAGTGAACTTCATTTCCCAGAATGCAATGGGATTGCTGTGCTGAAGTTAGGGTTGAACCATCCGTTGTTACCACAGGTGATGTACTCTCCATAGCACAAATCTCAACTAGATTGGTAGTGGACTTCACAGACTCAACATCGATAAGATCATCTGCCCCCATCTGCTCACCGGTTAATCCCCCCGCTCCATCCACACTGTTGACCTGAATCATGAACACCCTCCCAGACTTTTCCCCCCAGAGTCTGCATCCTTAGTGTTGACTATTGCTTTGCATTTCACTGACTGAGCCTTAAACAACGCCAGTACAGTTTGCTTACCACGTGTTACCGCTCCATTCTTTGGGAGTTTCTGCTGCTTGCCTGAACTCGTCGTCTCCCCTCCAGGGCAGAGGCTCATATCCACAGATCCTCCTCTGCCTGTGAAACCAGCAGGAGCATATTTCCCTGTATTTTCAGAGTTAGCAACTGAGCCGTGTCCTCTTACTCCCTTCCTGCTTGACTTTGGTGGCATCCTTGCAGCCCCCTCCGTGTACCAGGGTGAGAAGTACCAAGCAGCGGCTGAGCAGCAAAGAGCGCGGGACGCCAATCGACAGTAGAGCGGAATCCTCCACAACCAAATCTGCGTTCTCCAAATAAATCGAATTAATTTAGAATAAATTGGTAGTACCTACACAAAAGAGGGGTTTAAATTGATAAAACCTGTAAGTGACTCTAAGGTGGTGATCAAGTTGGGAAGGAATTGCACATTGGGGAAGATAAAGTGAAGTGCGTCCTGTGTTGAAATAAGGGTGTAGAGAGCAACAAGACAGCTATTTGGTCTTTGTTTGTGGTCTATGTATAAGGTGTAAATATATATATATATATATGGTGTGATGTACATATATGGTATTGAAATGTTTTGTGTACATGTTCTTTTCTAAATATAAAAAAAGATAATTTCTTTTAAAAAACATGAAAATAAATACAGAACCTTTAATTCAGTACATATAAACCTTGTTTGGTCATTAACTATGGATATTCAAAATTGATATATGTTATTCTATATAGATTCATATCAACAGGAAGATGGAAAATAGGATTCTCTTTGTCATACTGTTTAGCTTGTCTATCTATTCTGAGGCATTGTTTATTTATTGCATTTTTTTGTTTCTTCTTCAGCAGATGTATGACTGCATTCTCAATGCTATGCTCTTAGAGGCAATTCGGTTTATCGTCCCTGGGGTGTAAGAGCAGCAAGAGTAACATAACTACTACAAAATGTTGATGACCAGGCATTGTCCTATGTCAATGACATGCACCCGAATGATTACCTTTTGTAAAACTTAAAAAGAGTAGATCGCATAATTCTGGGGTTTGCTCAGATGAGCTACAAACTTAATTTCAAATAATCCAAAATTACCCATCTCAACGTCCTTTTTCAGGGATATGAGTTGTCAAGCGAAGGCAAAAGCCTTGAGACACACTTCTTAGAGAAGTGTGTGGTACTTCAACCTCCAACTACATTGAAGAGATCGCAATCCATATCAGGTTTTCTAAATTTTGGTAGAGCATACATTCCAGATTATGCTGAATGGGTTGAACCATTCTATGACTTTTCCAGTACACATTGGACTCAGGAACACATAAATATCTTACATTCCATACAAGCTATTCCGAGGCATTGTTTATTTATTGCATTTGTATGTTACCCAGATGCCTGTGGTTTAAATTGGGTTACCCCTGTTTTAAATAGAAGAAGAAGCAAAAGTCCCTTATCAAAAGTTCACAGATAAGTGGACCAAAAAAGGCTCCGTGATTAGGAACAAAACTTAATATGGATCATGTGCTGAGAAAGCCTATAGCAGGGGTCTCCAAACCGGTCCCGGAGGGCCGGATCCATACCAGATTTTTTGGATATCCCCATTGAGATACATGTAGTAATTTTAAAAATCTGGCACGGATCCGGCCCTCCAGGTCCGCTTTGGAGACCCCTGGCCTATAGAATACATCAAAGTCAAACATCCAATTGTATCAACAATACAGTGTACACAAGAATAGCAATAAAGTACATAAAGGGAATAACTGATATAAAATGTTAATTTATTTTATGAAATCTTAGTCAATATACTACATAAATGATTAAAACATATCCTTATTAGAGAGGTTACAATATTGTAGAACCACATTAGTTGCATTAAAAACAAGTAGCAGGAAAACTTAAATTTAACTTTAGCTTCACTCTTCAACTCTTGGAAACGCTAATATCTTAAAAGTGAAGCTAAAGTCACGGTGCATTCTTTGACTATGTATTATTCAGTTTCCAATTGGCCTATATTTTAATTCAACTTTGAAATTCATTTAATATTTTCGGTGCCTCTAACGAACATAAACAAAGGACTATGGACTAATTTAAAGGTCATCCTTTTCCTACATAGTACCAATGGATAAGCTTCTGCCTTCCATTATAATCAAGTGACTTAAATTTAAGAAAAGCCTTGATCACTATGTATTTTGACTAGACCTTGTTTGTAAACTCTGTCCTGAAGAAGGTTAAGGAGTTACATCTCACTGAAATGCTGCGTCAACTGTTATTAAGTTTTCCTGCTACTTGTTTTTAATGCAATTATAGTGGTCTACAATATTATAACCTCTCTAATGAGGATATGTTTTTAATCATGTATGTAGTATATTGACGAAGATTTCATAAAATAAATTTAACATTTCATATCAGTTATTCCCTTTATGTACTTTATTGATATTTTTGTGTATTGTTGATAAAATTGGATGTTTGACTTTGATGTATTCTATAGACTTTCTCAGCACATGATCCATATTGAGCTTTGTTCCTAATCACGGAGCATTTTTTGGCCCACTTATCTGTGAACTTTTGATAAGGGACTTTTGTTTCTTCTACAGTGCTACCCCATCCATTTTCTCAGAATCAGGGTATCTCCCTCTTTTTTAGATATGTCATATATCTGCTTCCAGGTGTCATATTTTGGCAGAAAAATCCGTTCGAGATATCAAGTATCATTTTATATTTCTTTTACACTGTTCATTAGTGCAGCACTGTGTACATTTTGTATTGAAAATTTGCGAGGCACTGTGTTTAAGTGTCTGTGTTCTAATACTAGACGATATGAATGATTGGGCATCATAACAGGAAACAAGGCATTATTCATTGATGAGATGTGACTTTATATTACTTGGTATTCAAGTTGTTGGAGGATTTCCCTAACTTGTTTTTTAGCTTCATGCTCAATAGAACATTGTCTTTGAGGTTGTGGGGTTGTCCTGAGTGATATTTCATGGTAAGGATAACCATCATCCCACCCCACTTGGTTGCCGTATAACACAGGAGCTAGTGCCCACTCCTTGGCATATGAGTGTGTTACTTATTCAGGAAAAAGGTCGGAAACAACTGGTAAAATTACTGTTTCTCCACTTGGGCATTCCATCATGAAATCAAGTTGCCAATCATTTGTAGCCTGGTCTTGTGGCTCAGTGGACTAATGCATCCACTGCAGGGGCCTGTGTTTGATCTCATGGTCACAGGTTCAAATCCTCGTGGGTCCGCTCAGCCTTTCATCCATTTGAGGTCAATAAAATGAGTACCATTGAGTTGGGTAACAATATACATCTGCTATTTTAGGGCCAAGATGCCCTGTTGCTGTGGTGAATGTGCGCTTTACAAATACACATGTTATGTTATGTTTCAGCCAAAAAAATATTATATTTTATCCGTGAGTCAAGTCCTCCCAAAAAAGAACATTAATGTTTCTAAGTACACCCCCCTCCAATTTAAGTTGTAATTTGTATAAGCAATGTGGGATGCTGACCCTAGTATCAGGTGTTTGCACCATCACTCAGCGCTACTCCCACCAGACAATCCATCAGGTTCAGGCAAACTATCAGAACGTCTACCACACTGTCCAGCATGTTCACTGCCCATTCCCCACTCAGAAGCAGTTTCCTCAATATCCTGTACATGTCTGACCTAAAGTCTGGCTACCTTTTTCTTTTTGAATTGAGGCTTGGAAGATTTAGGTTTATCTTCCTGTTTAAGTATGTAGTCAGGTGCGTATTGTGATTTCATGTGCTCCTCTGATCTGCACTCTGACCGTCCACTTGTCTCCTATTGTTTTTCAGATGACTTTCGAAAAGAACGAGATGAACATGTACTAGTATCCTGATATCTGTCAGGCTCTCTAATATTATCATGGTTACACAGGTTAAAGAGTTTTTCAGTGGCTTCCTGTATCGGATGCCCACCCAGTGATTTTTCGTCTTTGTTTTACTTATCCTCCCACTTCTTCTTTGTAGAAGACTTGTGTGTTGCTTAGAATAATCCTTTTAAGAATCACTCTTTAATTGTGGTTTACCAGGTCTGGCTCACAAATTATCCCTACCCAGCGTAGAAGAGGCTTCTTCAAGAATGTTAGGTAATTTGTGCCCCTGTTGTGCCAGAGCCAAATTCCTCAGTTGCTGCCATGTAGCCAATGCTGCTGCTTCCCCCTTTATGTCACTACACATAATGGTGGATACTGCAGCAAAGTTGCCCATCAGCTTCATCCTCAAGTTCATAGCAGCTGCTGCCCCGTACTCATTCTGGATCTGTTTAAGCACTTCTGGCAAAATAACCAATGAAGGGGTGCCATGTGTTCTGGCATATACTGAAGCAAAGACTGTATCCATATTTGTGCAGTCTTCTACAGGGGAACCATACCCCTCCGCAAGCATAAAGACAGTGTTCCATGATTTTCCTGCAGGCCCATATGAGGCAACACTGCCTCAGTGGCTTGTATTTTTATGCAATCCAGAATTTAATCTCTTCCTGTCTGACAGAAACTTTGCCCATGACTACATTTAATGTTTGTGGGCTGATGCCTGAGGTAGCCAATTGCAGTTGTGAAGCTTGAGTGGTCCACCCAGAGAGAAGTGTCAGTGTTCAAATAACTAACTGTGTCAAGCATCTGTATAGTGTTAATAAATCTTTGTTTAATGTCCATACCTGCACTGCCGATAAATTATCAACATTAGGATGCTATGTGTATCTGGCTAAGACTGGACATGTTGCTCCCTCATTGATAAGGGGACCAAGTCTAACTGTTTCTGTTGTGTGTGGTAGGGCACCATTATACCAGTTTATATGTTCTTGGTAGGTTAGGGGTATTTCTATTTCTTCATACAGTGTATAATTTCCTGGTACTTCAACCTATTTGTAGGTGTGAAATAGTGTTGTGTAGTCTGCAGCCAGGAATGTAACGCAGGAATAGAATACCTCTGTCCTATATGCTTCGTGTGCCTCAACCACAAAGTTAACATCCCCATACCGAACAGTGAGACCATGTTGCTGCAGTTCTCAGCAATTTTAAGTGCTCGGGCCCCTTCATCTCCAGATCATATTGTAAATTAATTTCAGAGATGGCAACATAATGGGAATAGCTCCTTTAAAGAGTTGAAGCCTCAACAACCTACAGCCCATACATAATATTTACCCACTCAGTTGGGAAGGATGGTCCATACCATCACTGTCTTCTCTGGTTCAGAGGTAAGTAGGGGTCTCTGAGAATGCACAAGAGAACTACTAGGGCAATTCATTAAATAACAACCCAATCTGTTAATGTAGTTCCCACTTTCCAGTAGCAACTTTGCGGTGTTGGGCAATGCATTGGGATGGTTTTAGACTGATTTTGAGCACCCCACAGGATATGTTTTCCAATAGATCAGCTAGCTCACAGTGTTACCATTAGCACCCCTCAGCCTAGACAGGTAGCAAATGGTTTTGGCAACCACAGAACATGACAGCCCTCACACCCCCAGGAAACGTGGTAACAGATCTAGAACCCTTTTGCTCAGTCACTCGAGTTCTCTCTCTGAGAAATATACCAGGAATACTCAGATGGGCATTTTCAATATTTATTGAACCATCATGATTCTTGTATAGAATATATTTGCTGCAATAATCAATAGACAAAAGCAGATTAGCAGTATAAGGACACTGAACAAAATAAATAGTTCCACCATCTTGCTAAAACAATGTATTTATGCAAGCATAGAAAACAGTATATAGCATACTCCTACTATGCGTTTTCTAACCTAGGTGCCTAGAGTGTGTGTATGTTTTTTGCCAAGTATCTACTTTTGGGTGATCCAATCCCCATTACCTGAAAGGAAATTATGTATGTCCCCGTCTTGGTCACAGGTTGGACATCCCTCTCCGCAGAGGGATCATTAAGCAGATGGGCTGAGGTTTCAGCGTGTAGTTAACTCGCAACAACAGTAAGTACTCCTCTGCCCCGCCCCTGAAATGCTTGTTTATTTATGAAAAAAACACCTTGCTCTTATACCAAGACCTTAGTCAGGTCACCATTGTTTATGTTCCATTGATAGCTGCGTCGCTTCATGGACGAAAAACAAACAACTGCATTTGCACAATGTATTTTCAGAACTTGTGCAAGATGTTCAAGGTGTTATGATAGTGTTCTTATGAAGTGAAATTTGTAAGTAAAGTGGTTTCAGAGAAACTAACCCTGCACTTTCATGCAAGCAAATGTGTGACAAAACTCATTCTGTGAAAGAGAAGGCAACTTAGGAAACATATGCATGTTAAAATGGCATTGTTTCTTTCCGGGGCTAAGTGAGTGATGTGACAATTACACGTTCATACAAGGCTTTGCCACCAAAATGGAACCTCTCAGGGAACTAACGAGGAAGAAAAGTGAGTTATATATGGTCTGAGAAAAAACAAGCAACCTTTCAAGAAATCAAAGAGGAGATTGCACAGGCGCCTTCTCTCAAACTGTTTTGTTTGAACAAGGTTTGCATTATAACTGCAGAAGCCAGCTTGTATGGTGTTGGAGGACTATTGGGTAACCCTGGGTGGAGAACTCTGCTCCACCAGCAGAGTTTACAGAGTTTTGCCGACTCGGTGCTCCATTAAGAACACAGAGTTCAGGCAAAACTCTGACTCCCTAGTGGAATGGAGTTAGCCGGCACCGCCACCCTCTCTAATTTAATTACAATAAAAAAGGCACTTACCTGCTGTGGCATCTCTCGGCTGCCTGCTCCTTGCCATGGTCTCGCTCTCCTCCTCATCCTCGCCATCCCCGTCCACGCAAACCCCTACGTTGTATGTCTTGCATGTGCACAACATAGGGGTTTGGGTGGACCAAGATGGTGAGGACAAGGAGGAGAGAGAGACCACGGCAAGGAGGAGGCAGCCAGGAGAAACCATTTGCAGATAAGTGCCTTCTTTTTGTTAGAATTAAATTAGGGAGGTTGGAGGGGAGCGGAGTGGAGCAGTGTTCCACAGACTTTTTTCCAACTCTGTGGAATGCCACGAAGTGGCACTCCACCCACAATGCCTGGGCTCAGTATTGGGTCAAAAACTTTAGAAAAGATGAATGGTGCATGGCATTTGCATCCAGGACACTGAGTGAAATGGAGAGGGGGCATGCAGTAATTGAAAAGGAGCTTTTGGCATGTGTTGGGGTGTTGAACATTTCCGCAACTATGTGTGGGGAATTACCGTAAACTGTTGGGGAGAATTTTGTCACCAGAGGTGAGTGTAATGCACTGCACGTTTTGCTAGACTCACATCCGGGGTACAGGAATATAACTTTAGTGTTGAGTACATGCCAGGGAAATATAATGTTACTGCAGATTGTCAGTCCAGATTGACATATCCGTACGACGGAAGTGCTAAGGAGCACGATGAGATTGGGATAGTTGCAATGGTTAAAGTCTTTGTGAGCATAGAATTCACGATTATGTCAGAGGAGGTTTGGAAGAGAATGATGGATGAGGATGTAGTGTTGCAACTTGTGAAGAAGTACTTTATAAAAGGATGACCCAAGAAGAAATATGTGTCTCCCGAGGTAAGATATTTTTTTAAAGCGTCTTAGGATTTGAAAATGGAAGGGGATTTAATTTTCAAAGGGGGAAAATGTGTTCCTCCTTGCACAATGCAGGAGGAGATTTTGAAAGACGTACATGAGGGGAACCAAGAGGTATCTTCCACGAAAAGACTCTTCAGAGCTAATTTTTGGTAGCCCGGCTTGAATAAAATTGTGGACCAATGTGTGATGGAGAGTACTCTGCATGTGAACAGTGACGAAATCCTTAAGGTGTTTCACTCCCCTCTCAAACCTGTGTCATGGCCAAATTCACGTGAGGAGAAAGTGGCCTACGATATCTTGCAGCTGTATAAAAGTTTGCCCCAGGAGGCCAGATATGCGTTGGTCATAATTGATTATTACTCAAAGGGGCCAGAAGTCAAGTCTTTTGCACATGCCACCTCTCTGGCAGTGATTGCGTTCTTTAGGGAAGATTTTGCCCAGAGGATATTCCTACTGGGGTTTACTGTGAAGGGTACTTCCAAATTTGGTTGAACGTTAAAGGTGGTGAAAGTTAACCAGAACAGTCTGGTCCCTCAAGATGGCAGAGTGTGGAATGTGAGAAGGGTGGTCAAGTGCAGAAGTGTAAGAGAATGGGAAATCATACTCAAGTGTGAGTAGCTAGTGTGAAAGTGTTCCTGCTGGTAAACATAGTGATTTGTAATTGAAGGTACAGGTATGAGACAGTCCTTTGAGAATGAATCTGTGGCATCATAGGTAAAAATAGTTGTTGGATCAGTCATCCACCAGCAAGTTATTGATGACGAAGCTTTGTTCTTTATTTTCAAGTTTATTGTTTTAAGGCAGAAAATGTGTTACAAATGCATAGGTGGGTATACAACAGAGGGGGACCTAAAAAGGACAATATTTATAGGGGTCCAGTGTACGTGTCCTAAAAACCTATAATCAAATGTGGTACAAAGTTCCCCAAGGAGTAATGTTCGTATGGCAGCAGTGATCTCTCTCTCTCTAAGTGAATGTATGGACGATTGTAAGGGAAAAGATAATCCTTTATTGGAACTAAGGATGCCTCACACAACTAATTAGCTTGACGACAGCTGTCATCTTGCCAGATGGTTGTCTCGTCTCATCATCGGCTTCCTGCAAAAACGTCAAGCCGGCGCTGCAATGCCTGACGGGTAGCACAAAGTGCTACACTTTTGTGGAGTTCTTTTGTTCCTGGCCGTTAGTTGAGTGCGTGTGAGGGGCCTAAGTAGTGAGGTAGTGAGCGTGAAAAGGTGTTTAATTAAAAAAGGTAAGTATAGTCTACTAAGACAACTTTATTCGTGTAGCTAACTGACTTATCAAAAAATGGGTGAAGGGAGGGGTACCGGGGCTCAAAAACAATGTAGATTGGCCTCGTTCAACCCTCACCTATAATCACAAATGCATAGGCCTTGTGTGTAATGGTGCTTACATTTAGATGCTGTTATTGGTCTGCTGTCTCCAAAGCGATATTCTAGAATCTCTCTGAAAGGCAGAGGCCTTGCTTGTGTGCAGTCCTATTGTACTTTTCCACTATCAACAAAGAAACTTTTATATTACACCCAGCATTGGAATTTAACAATACTGTTGGAAGTCAGGACTCAAGGTGTAAAGCAGGAAAACAGAAATTGCATGCTGGGATGTAGTGTTAACTTTAAGTAGTTACCAAAATGTGTTCTGTCTCTAGTATGTGGTCCTTTCCTTAGTGGATAATCTTCCATCTGTGAATGTGGTTTAGTTTCTCCCATGGTGGATAATATGCCACCCTGCAGCCTAGACATACCATCTTTTTTACTTTCCATAGCACAGATTAGCGACATGAACATTTCTACAGTGGTTCTGTCAAACTAGTGATGAGCGGGTTGTGGAAGCAGGAAGTTTTTACCTCCAGGCTGCAGTGAGGGCATTGGCTAGCTGATCAGAGTAGGTTTAAGTCTTGGTTCTTGCCAGACACTCTTCAGGGATTTAGAAACAGGTTGGGGTTGGTAAAAGATCAGTAGTAGTAGAGATCAGCAACATGCAACCTTTCTCTTGACATCCCTTTAAAGTGACAATGAACCCCAAATGCAATATGTAGCACCCACGTACCTTGCTATGACTGTCAAGTGAACTCAATATATCACAAAGAAAGATGTGAAGATCAGATCCATGGGTTCTAAAGTCACAAGGGAGGCTCAATCTCTGGTTGAGAATCATTCTGATTTCACAGTGTTGCCTAACGAAGTGCATCAATCATTGCACCTTTACCACTTCAGCATTTGAAAGAATAAGACCTACCCTCATCAGGGCTGATCCCAGAGTAGGGCTATAATTGGTATGGTAATTTATTCATGAGAAACATTTGTTTGGCTATTAGATCTGCACCTCAGTGATGGGATCAAAAGCCTCACCGGAACACTGTTGGTCCGGCAGGTGAGCTACACACTGGAGCATTGGATGATTACCAATACCCCACGTTTTTCACAGAGCCATATGAGTAGCTATAACCATGCCACCTAGCTAGGGCATTGGTCATTGAGGATCTGATCACTGAAGAGGCATGGAATGTTGATCTAATTATCATGGCCGAAAAAAAGGAGTGGGGGCCGTAGTGGTCGCAGCTGGGACCCCAGGTTTACCTCTTGAGTTTGGTCCCTGAAGAATGAACCTCCCACTTTTGAGCATTTGTGAAGCCCTAAACTATTTATTCAGCATCTTCCACAAAATATTGTGATCAACAGTCGTACACAGCAGAGAGGTTAAGAAGAATCAAAGTAGTTTGCTAGCCCTTATCGTAAGTTATGAGGAGCTTCTCTCTGATGTCTTCCGGAGCTGACTCTGTTGCCCTAGTTTACTATAGACTTGAACCATGTTTAGCGATTGTGCAGTAGTTGACGTTATTCTACATAGCCTTAAAAGTGGTCTGCAACAATTGTTTTCAGAGTTTTTCTAGATCATCGAAAGTTGCATATCAAATTTTAGTCTACCGGAATTAGTTAGGAGATGTCTGTTTCCAAGTTCTTTGGTGATGTCATTAGCTAATATTCATTTGGCACTCCTTGATCGTCAACAAATGTTTTAAAATGTTATTGTTTTAGTTATAATTGTGTATTAGTCTTTTCTGATTTTGTGCAATAAATTACATTTTACATGGCAAATTGTAATAAACCATGCACAGGTGACCATTTTATACATGGCATAGATTAGTTCCCATAAACTGGTTCCTAAAGCCAGTCTTCATATGCTATTGAATTTATTGTTAACATTTGAAAAATCATAAAAGAAAGAAGAGAAATAATCTGCAAATAAATACATATATAATTGCATAAAATGCTGCTATGAATATGTTTGTTTAGTACACAACCTGTTGCATGGGAAGAACGGAGGCTGTATCCAAATAATACAGTTGGTTGAGTGTAGTGTACTTATTGGAATGTAGGTCGGTGGTAAAGGTTTAGAATGGGGGTGACTGGAGGATTCTCTGTGAATCCAGTTGAGTGGCTGTTTGGAGCTAGTCAGGAGGATGTCAAGCTGTCTTCCTTCTATGTGAATAAATAGACTTAATTTACCCTGCATTGTGTAAGTGTATCCTTCACCAAGCAAACTAGCGAGGAGAGTAAAGAAGGAAGGAAGTCAGTGCACACCTTGTACCTGTGTGGTCTTTGGAAAGGTTGGACTGCTTTGCTTATGCCGACCATCACCGTAGCGGTGTTGAGGTGTTGCAGTGGCTTTCCAGGTCGTGAGTATCCCTAACCGGGGGATTTTATGTAAAATCGAGCTAAGCACTGAAGGGGCCAATGCAACGTTTGCCACCATGGTGAGTGAGAGGCAGAGGGACCCAGAGTGGTGTCATCTTGTACAGTCATGTGGCCATTTTGGATTAGAGCGAATTGTAGGCCCGAGTCCAGAGTATTTGTGTTGGCCTGTATCTATGATGAAAGGCACACTGGTTTAAAGGTTTCAAAGCACTGAACAGAAAATATTATTTCTGAAATTAATTGAAATTATGTTGCAGCAATAATATTCACACCATTCATTTTAAGGCATCTTTACGGTGACAGGCACACCTGAAATTGTACAATTACTGTGTTATCTAGGCAGTTTATGTGGATTAAAGCATTTTATTGAAATGCCTACACTTACGGTGATGGGCACACCTGTAATTATTCAGCCATTGGTATTTTCTGTGATAGTCAGACCTGAGGTATTGTTGGCTCTTTTCTTAATCCCAATGTTAAAAATGGCCAATATTGCAGCCCACCACATAATCTGCATGTTGCTGGAGAAACCAAAATGGAATGGGAATTACGGTATCCCAAGATTGTTGGCTTATGTGAAGGTCCTAGAGGATGAAGATTGTTCAGCAAAGAGGAAACTATCTTGTTTAAAGCATTGCTTAGGTGGAGCAGGTTTAAAAGAATTCAATAAACGTACCCCTTTGGAGGGGGTAGGGGATATAAATGTATTTAACCAAGCTTTTAAAATGAGTATCCTTTATGGAAGGAAAATCACCACAGTGATGGAAAGGTTCAAGTTTTATTCATGTATACAAAAGTAGGAAGAGCCAATTGAAGAATATGTATCAGTGTTGTGGACATTGGCAGGATCTGGGGCTTTTGAAACTATAAACTATGAACAATATTGATGAATACTAAAAGTAAAAAGATCCAGGAAAGGTAATGGATTGGTACGGAATCCTCCTTAAGTGCAAATATTAATATTGAAAAGGGAATTGAACAGTCTGAGAAGTTTGTAAAAGAGATCAGAGGCCAGAGCATCAGAATTGAAGATACTAATGCTGAAGTTTCCATAGTGAAAAGTCAAATGAATCCTATGAAAAGTCAGATGACTCCTGTTAATAAAGACCCTGAATTCAAGAACTTTGAACTTCGCAAGACCTCTGCAACTCCCTCGCCTCCTACTTCCACAACAAGATCGCAGAAATACACAACAGCTTCAGCACTCAACCGACGCACGCCACGACCGAACCACCGCCCCCCACCACCACCCTCCATGCCTGGACCCCGATCAGCACGAAGACACCGTCCGCACGATGAACTCCATCCACTCCGGATCTCCGACCGACCCCTGCCTTCACCACGTCTTCAACAAGGCCGACGGTGTCATCGCACCCCACCTACGGGACATCATCAACACCTCCTTCCCGGAGAGCTAGAAGCACGCCGAACTCAGAGCTCTACTAAAGAAGCCATCAGCCGACCCCACCGACCTCAAGAACTACCGCCCCATCTCGCTGCTCCCGTTTCCTGCAAAAGTCATCGAGAAGATCGTCAACAAACAGCTGGCCGCCTTCCTCGAGATGAACGGATCCCTCGACATCTCGCAGTCTGGCTTCCGGGCCAACCACAGCACCGAGACCGCCCTGATCGCAGCAACCGATGACATCCGAGCCCTGCTCGATAACGGAGAAACAGCGGCCCTCATCCTCCTGGACCTCTACGCGGCCTTCGACACTGTCTGCCACCGTACCCTAGTGCAGCGCCTCAGCGACGTCGGAATCCAGGAGAAGGCACTGGAGTGGATCATCTCCTTCCTCGCCGGAAGAACACAGAGAGTCCGCCTCCCCCCGTTCAGATCAGAAGCCACCGAAGTCATCTGCGGCGTTCCTCAAGGCTCCTTGCTCAGCCCAACCCTCTTCAACGTCTACATGAGCCCCCTCGCAGCCATCGCACGCCAGCACAACCTCAACATCATCTCCTACGCCGACGACACCCAGCTGATCCTCTCCCTCACCAACGACCCCGCCACAGCCAGAGCCAAGCTACACGATGGGATGAAAGAGGTAGCCGAATGGATGAAGAACAGCCGCCTGAAACTGAACTCAGACAAGATGGAAGTCCTCATCCTGGGCTCCTCGCCCTCCGCCTGGGACGACTCCTGGTGGCCCCACGCCCTGGGAACCACACCCAAACCGACAGATCACGCACGCAACCTGGGCTTCATCCTGAACTCCTCCCTCTCCATGACCAGACAAGTCAACGCCGTCTCCTCGTCGTGCTTCAACATCCTGCGCATGCTACGGAAGATCTTCCGGTGGATCCCCACCCAGGAAGACGGTCACCCAGGCCCTCGTCACCAGCCGCCTGGATTACGGCAACTCCCTCTATGCCGGAACCACCGCCAAAATCCAGAAGAGACTCCAGCGGATCCAGAACGCCTAAGCACGACTCATCCTGGACATCCCCCGCCGCAACCACATCTCCGGACACCTGAGAGACCTGCACTGGCTCCCGGTCAACAAGAGAATCACCTTCCGGTTCCTCCTCACCCACGCACACAAAGCCCTACACAACCAAGGCCCAGGATACCTCAACAGCCGCCTCAACTTCTACGCTCCCAAACGCCAGCTTCGATCGACCGGTCACGCCCTCGCCGCCGTCCCCTGCATCCGAAGAGCCACCACAGGGGGAAGGTCCTTCTCCTACCTCGCCGCCAAGACTTGGAACTCCCTTCCGACCCACCTCCGCCTGACCCAGGACCACCTCGCCTTCAGGAAGCAGCTCAAGACCTGGCTGTTCGAGCAGTAGCGGACCCCCCCCTCCCCTAGCGCCTTGAGACCCTCCGGGTGAGTAGTGCGCTATATAAATGCTTTGATTGATTGATTGATTGATTGATTGAAGTACCATTGGATAAAAGTGGTATTACTTGTTACAGGTGTGGAAGTTCGTACATGTGTTGAACTTCAAGGGTTGTCCCGCATGTGTCAAATGCAAAACATTTAGGGCCATATGTATCAAGGTACCAATTTGCGATTCTGTAATAGCGATTTTTAAGAAATCGCTATTTCAGAATCGCAAATTGGTATGTATCAAGAAAATCGCATTTTTTTTGCGATTTCCTAATATTCCTTAATTGCAAATTCGCAAATTGCGAATTCGCAATTAAGGAATACTTTCCCATTCATTTCTGTGGGCCAGGAGGCCCATAGGAAGGAATGGGAAATTTGCGATTCGCAATTTCGGAATCGCAAATTGAGAGTAATTTCAAGGGTGCAGGGGTGTCCAAAGGACACCCTATTGCACCCCTGAAATAAGCGTGGGTGCACATGTGGTGCACATACATGCCTTAAGGGCATGTATGTGCGTCAAACGGCACTTAGAAAAATGCTATAATTGGCATTTTTCAAGAAATTCGCAAATTACCACAAACTTGAAGTTGGTGGTAATTTGCGATTCCTTAGGGACAATTTGCGTTTTTTTTTTTAACTTCATACATTGCATTTAAGGAATCGCTAAATTTGCGATTCCTTAAATGCAATCGCAAAATAAGGAATCGCAAATTTTGCGATTCCTTATTTTGCACCCAAATTCCATGATACATACCATTTTGCGAAAATGAGTTCGCAAACGTTCGGCATTTGCGAACCCATTTGGCCTTGATACAAATGGCCCTTAGACATTTCCGTGTGTGCAGATCTTCTAAAAGAGTGAATTGCATTATTTATGAGGAGGAAGTTGATGCTGCTGAGTTTAACTCTATTTTATGTGTGGGTGATACTAAATGCACGGGTTTTCCTAGATGTACTTTAACAATTGATGGTAAATCGGTAGTTAAGATGGTTGATTCATGAGCTTGGTACATTTACCTCATCCCTCTCCTCAATCTTATAGAGTCATTCGGCATACCTGTCACTTCGTATGCCGATGACACACAACTCATTGTACCACTGGACAAACTTTCCACCAAAGCTGAACTCAATCTGAAACACTGCCTGACCGAAGTATTTCGATGGATGGAAAATAACCACTTGAAATGCAATTCAAGTAAAACGGAGATCCTCCCGATCGGCACAAATATCTCCTTCTGTCCAGCACTTTGGTGGCCGGATAATTCTGTTGCCCCCCCCGAGACAGTGTCGTCTGCCAGGAATCTCGGCGTAATCTTTGATTCCGATCTCTGCTTTGATCAGCATGCCAGAACCGTCGCAGGCAAATGCTTCGGAACAATCAGATCTCTGAGAAAATTCTTCGACTTTCTCCCTATCGATGCCAGAAAAACAGTGACAGTAGCACTCATAATCTCGCGACCGGACTACTGCAACGGTTTGCTCGCAGGCGCCAAAAAGAGCACCATCCTAAAACTGCAGAGCGTACTTCACACTGCTGCCCGTCTTGTCCTGGGCCTACCACGCAGATCCTCTATCTCTGCAGCACTCCGTTCACTTCACTGGCTCCCCCTTCACAAGAGGATTCTCTTCAAAATCCT
The DNA here is from genome assembly GCF_964263255.1 of Lissotriton vulgaris. Taxonomy (NCBI): domain Eukaryota; kingdom Metazoa; phylum Chordata; class Amphibia; order Caudata; family Salamandridae; genus Lissotriton; species Lissotriton vulgaris. The sequence goes on from NC_141687.1 coordinate 1,996,092,945, forward strand.
GATTATAGCCTTTCGTGCCTACAACAGAACGGGTCCTAAATACCTTACCAAACGCTTTCCCCATTACGTGCCCAGCCGTCATCTTCGTTCGACCCACGACAACCTCATCCTTCCGTCCAAATACAATCTGAAAACGAAGGGTGGGAAGACCCTCAGTTTCCTTGCAACCAAAGCTTGGAACAAACTGCCTAAAACCCTCAGACAACAAACCCAGGAAAAACCCTTTAGAAAGCTTCTAAAGACATGGATCTTTAATCTCTCTGACGATTCCGCCAAAGCTTCCATCTAACTCTTCCTGGAATCGTTCATTTGGGATCCCCAGTGCCAAGATGCTCCCTCCGGAGCGAACGTCGCGCTCTAGAAATACCCCACAAATATCACAAAATATCACAGTATTATTGGAAAGACCTTGTTTAATGAGAAGTGGGGTGAGAAGAAATTGTTATACCTGACATTCACCCCGAAGGTTATTCAGGTGACAAAGTTGATCTGCATGGGTAGTTTTGGGCGGATCTGGAATTGGAGGGAGAAGAAAAAGGGAAAAAGTGTATGTGGCAACGAAGGGTGAGGCTATTCTGGGGTGGCCCCATCAACAAGAGGTGGGTATAAAATTAGATCCTAATGCTAGTCTGCCAGTGTCTGTAATAGCAGACGAAAATGATGAATATGTCAGTGGAATAAGGGCATTGTTCCCAGGTTTTTTTCAGGAGAGATTGAGAAAATATGTTGATTTTAAACACAAGATCATACTCGATGAGGAGGTAGTACCAGAGAGGCACAAGGGAAGGAATGTGTTGTTGGACTACTAAGACAAATTTAAGGCAATGCTTAGCAATCTATTTGAGAAGAAAAGTATTGAACCCACAGAGTCTTCTCTTTAGGTAACTCCCATTGTGTTGTCTTTTAGGGGCCTAAGGAACTCTGTTTGTGTGTAGATTTATACCATTTAAATAAGAAGATTTGGATTGACAAACACCCTTTTCCAAATATACACAAGCAATATCCATATTGGTGGGTGCTTCCGTTTTTTCTGCAATAGATTTAGCAAATGCCTACCACCAGGTGGAATTGCTGGAGAATTCGAAACATTTGACAGGGTTGTTTTTTGTGCCTGCCTTTTGGATTGGCAAGTGCAGCCTCCGTGTTCCAGCATCTGATGAAAAATGTATTGGAAGGTATTGGGGGCCATTGCCTGCCAAGATGATGTTTAGATTTTTAGGAAAACATACTATGAACATTATAAGAGTTTAGTAAATGTATTGAAAAGATTGCAAATCAAAAGCCTTGTGTTGAAATTCTCTAAATGCTAATTCAGGCAGGACAAAGTGGTGTATTTGGGGCGTGAAATCTCTGGGGAAGGCATTAGACCTAAACACAACCATGTGCAAAGCATTTTGAATCCCCCGGCACCCATCTTGAAGGATCAATTACTGTCCATTTTCGGGTTAACAGAATACTATGGGCAATCTGTACAGGACTATTCCTCTAAAGTGCATCCTTTGTAGCAACTGTTCATGAAAAATTGTAAATATGTGTGGGGTGATAGCCTGCTAAAGTTTGTGAATGATTAAAAAAGGAGATTGTTGGTGCACCATTTTAAAGCTCATAGTTGATTGATAGAGAATGCATAATGTCAGTGTTTCCTGGTAGTGTAGGTTTGGGGGCAGTTCTTATGGGGAAAGATAGTTGGGGTGAATGTGTAGTATCATATGCCTCAATGATGTTACGTGATTCTGAGTGCAATACATTTTAGCATAGAAAAGAATTGTCAGCTTGTTCTTGGGCAGTGCAACCTTTTCACCAGTTTTTATGGAGTATAAAGTGTGTACTAAGAACTGACCATAAGCTGCTGGTTAACATGGCAGCAGGTGGTAGAAAATGTGAACAGCTCGGTTAGCGAGGTTGGCTGCCAAGTTGCAGGAATATGAATGTGCTGTGGAATCTGTCCCAAGGCGTGCTAATGTACATGCAGATTGTATGTCATGGTTACCTGTTGTGGATAAAGTCAGCATTGAAAGAGGATGTTGGAACATGACATGGGATACACCTTTGATCTTGTTGACAAGTGGTGTGTAAATGAAAATGCAACTAAAACCATATCTGAACAAAGATGGAGGGAAGCTATGCATGTTGACTGTGTTTTTGAGGTTCAAACCTATTTGATTAAAGGTTGGCCAGAGAAGATGAAATTGAGTGGTGAGGTGGCATCATTTTTCAAAGTCAGGGCGGATCTAATGATTTCTGATGGTATAGTCATTAGAGGTGATAAAATTGTTTCACCACAGAAATTAAGAGAATCCATTTTCAGTTTGGCTCATGAAGGCATCTGGGAATCTCTATACCACAAAGAGGAGGATATGTGAATTCTACTGGTGACCTGGTGTAGAGGGTATGATTGATAAGTGGGCGATGGAGTGCTTTCCCTGTGTGAAAAGTCTGCCAAGACGTTAGCTGTTGACGTGAGTCCTATTGAATATACTCAAGGTCCCTGATGGAGATTAGCGATTGACATATTGGGGTCATTTAGAATTCTACCTTGTAAGAATGCGTATGCCATGGTGGCAGAGTATTATTTCACCAAATGTCCGGAGTTCAAAATTGTGGAAGAAGTTATATCCTTGCGGTCATTACATTTTTGGATGACATTTTTTCTCATGAAGTTACCAGAGGAACTTATATCAGACAATGGCCCACAATTTGTAAGCAAGAAAATCGACAGCTTTTTAAGAAGGTGTGCTGCTCAACACAAAAGACCATCTAATTATCACCTCCAGGAAGCTGATCAAGTTGAACGCTTTAATAGAGTAGTTAAAGAGTCGATTAAATTGGCCATAAAGAGTTGTTTACTGTGGAGGAAAGCTTTAAGGGCTACCTTATTGACATATAGAATGTCATCTTATTCGGTCACAGGGTTGTCCCTGTTTGAGATGTTAGGGGGCAGGAAGCCAGGTCCTAAACTTAGACCTTTGCGGTTGAAGGTGAGAAATGCGTACTATATGGAAATTGATTCTGCTAAAGTCAAAGAGAACGTGGAGAGTATAGAGCAAAATGAGGGAAAGTGGTTCCAAGGCTCTAGCTCTGGAGTTTAAGTTGAAGGTTGACAATATGGCACGCTTGAGACAGGGGTGTGTGTTCAACAGGAAGTTGACTAAATGGTCAGATCCAATGAAGGTAGTTGACATTTTTTGTACAAGCGGTAAGGGGAATTTTAGATGAATTTCTGTGTGTAAAGGAGTGGTGGATGGTGACACATGCGTTTGTTTGTATGATGAATCTGACAATGTGGAAGTTTAACAACTTAAGTGGGTGGGGTGGGTCTGGTGATGCTGTTGACCTAGTCACAGACCCCGTGGTGTGAGTGATGGTTTAAGAATACCAGGTAGTATTGAACTTGAAGGTGTAGAGTGTGAGATGCCTAGGACACATGGTATGATTCTGAATACCAGTGTGAGAAATCATGGGAAACAGGTTGACGACTATACAATGAAGCAAGGGCAAGATGTGGAGGTGTGGAAAAGTACACGAGTAAAGAACATTTCCATGAAATTGAAGGATTTTGTTCAGTATTAAAGCATCCTTATATGTGAATAAATTTTTCTTTATATTGTAGTGGCAAATCATATTAGAATTATTTTTGTTAGTTTTTTATAAGGGAAAGTGTGTAGTGTTCTTAACGAAATATAGACGAATGATAGAGGATTGGAATGGGGTTGACGGGAGACTTCTCTGTGAAGACGGTCGAGGGGTTGTTTGGAGCTTGCCAGGTGGCTGTTAAACTTTGTTCTTTCCATGTGACTAAATAGACTTAATTTACCCAGCGTTGTGTCAACGTATTCTTCACCACAGTTGAGCTCCTGGACACTTGAGTCCTGAAACTAGAGATAGCTTTGCTCAAAGGCACTAAATAGACACAAGAATGAGAAAGGCTTACAGGGGCAACTGAATTCGGACAAGACGGAAGTCCTCATCCTGGGATCTTCACCCTCTGCCTGGGACGACTCCTGGTGGCCCCCCGCCCTGGGCAACGCACCCAAACCAACAGACCACGCACGCAACCTGGGCTTCATCCTGGACTCCTCCCTCTCCATGACCAGACAAGTCAACGCCGTCTCCTCGTCGTGCTTCAACATCCTGCGCACGCTACGTAAGATCTTCCGGTGGATCCCCACCGAGACCAGGAAGACGGTCACCCAGGCCCTCGTCACCAGCCATCTGGACTACGGTAACTCCCTCTACGCCGGAACCACCGCCAAACTCCAGAAGAGACTCCAGCGGATTCAGAACGCCTCTGCACGACTCATCCTGGACATCCCCCAACGCAACCACATTTCCGGATACCTGAGAGATCTGCACTGGCTCCCGGTCAACAAGAGAATCACCTTCCGTCTCCTCACCCACGCACACAAAGCCCTACACAACCAAGGCCCAGGATACCTCAACAGCCGCCTCAACTTCTATGCCCCCACACGCCAGCTCTGATCGACCGGCCACGCCCTCCTCTCCGTCCCCCGTATCCGAAGAGCCTCCACAGGAGGAAGGTCCTTCTCCTACCTGGCCGCCAAGACTTGGAACTCCCTCCCGACCCACCTCCGCCTGACACAGGACCACCTTGCCTTCAGGAAGACCTGGCTGTTCGAGCAGTAGCGCCCACCCCCTCCCCTAGCACCTTGAGACCCTCCGGGTGAGTAGTGCACTATATAAATGCTTTGATTGATTGATTGATTGATTGATTGATTGATTGAGCGTTGTTAGGGCTCATAAGCGCTGACTAAGGGGCATATTAGCAAGAACGTTGTTAAAATTATCGCCATTTTAGTGGCAGGAAACTGCCGCTAAAACGGCGATAATAGGCTTGCCAATATGCTTTATAGAATTCCAATAGATGCCCAGGTTAGATGTGCAGTACATCTAACCTGGGCTTCTATTGGAATTCTACAACACATATTAGCAAGCCCATTATCGTCGTTTTAGCGGCAGTTTCCTGCAGCTAAAATGGCGATAATTTTAACGAGATTCTTGATAATATGTCCCTAAATGCTGCAGCACTCACAGGCTCTGCTCTACAGATGCTATACTTCTTAGGCACTAGATGGCATGGCTTTCGAATATTAAGCATAGCTAAAATCTTGAGCATTACAGATGCAGCACTACTAAGTATTACAGATGGTTGCGTTCTCGTACACTACAGAAGGCAGCAGTAAGGCACCATAGATGGTGGTGCTGCCTATCACAATGATGGCTGTGTTCACAGGCACTGAAGAGGGACACATCTAAGGCATTCAGGGTTTTAGCTTCGATTTCATCAGCTGTCCCACCCTGACCAAAATTCTGATTTTAGGTCATACATTCATAGAGTTGTGTGAGATCATTAGCAGATACAAACGAAAACATGCAATCAGTGGTGTAATCCAGTGTGAAATATGGTGAGATCAGGTTGACGGAAATTTTTGCATCCACAGATTTAAATAAAAGAAACTGCATTTTAATCACAGGCAAATTGTATTTACCTCTAAATATTATTATTGGATGTGTATTGAAGATTTTAGAAAGTACATCAGACTAACAATATGAGTGCAAGCTCATACCTCTTGTAGGGATGGGGCTACAATGCACTGCATTATGTAGGGGGGTATTGTAGGGCCTGTCGAGAATAGGTAAAGGTTGTTTTATATACCAAAAAGGGTTCACTATGTCCCAAGTCCTAATTTCTCATCTAAACATTGTGAGTTCACTCCCTGAGTGCTAAACCCACAGCTAACACAGCAGTTTCTGCAATTAAATGCAACATACTTGCTGTGATTAAATGCAACAATCTAATCTTAATAAACATTGCTCATAGTAGCTCCTCAAAGGATCGTTTTTCAGGAGTGCCACTTTTATATTCAATCGTTTATGTGACCTATCTATTTTCTCGTCCCTCTCAAGTAGATGGTTTCGCATGGAAATAGCAACACATTTTGGTTCTTGTCTTGGGCATGTGTTGTCTTGATGAAGTGACTTACCCTCATTTCCTGAGCATGAAGATTTTTTAATCATACAGCAACAGATTAAAAAGAAGACGTTTATATACTTGCTGTCTGAATAATACATACATACGTTGTTGTTTATAGTTTGGAAGCATTTCAAGAGGGCCGTCGCAAACATGCAATATTAGTATGCAGTTTACTCAGATCTTGACTTGAGAAAATGCATTTGCAAAAATGGCAAACTTCCCAATTTTTTAAAAGATTCAAGATAGTGTATCCAACATCTCTGTTTGCCCCAACAGTAGATGTCATAGCAGGTGATCCTAAAAACACCTTCAGTGGGCACAGCACAGGTGTCACTGGCAGCTGAAGCCTAAGCATTCTGACCACTGAGGCAAAAGATTGTCAAGTATATTGTGTCGGTTTATTTATATAGCATACATGCATGTGTAAAGCACGTGTTCACATCTTAGTGCCGAATAACAGATATTTTTTTGCTACTTTAACCTCAGAAAGAGCAAAGGCTGAATGGATCCACAGAACTTGAACCTGTGACCATCATATGTTCATGGAGTGGGTAGGTTAGCCCATTCAGACAGCAGGTCCTCTACAGTTTTTTTTATGTGAGAGCCCTTTGTTCTGTTCCATAACATGCTTTCATTAGTTGGACAATCTATTGTCCACAATAATCATGATGTAAGTGCATTTCAGGAACAACAATTTTCTTATGCATCTGTTTTGGGGTATTCTCTTGAGATTTTGCTTTTACTCTCTTCACAGATTCCTCAAGACCTTATTTAACTTAAGTGAAACATTAATCTCATATACCTTCATGGCAGGTTCTATCAAAATAAGGCCCCAATATACCAAAAGGGTTCCCTATTAAGAGTTTATGGATAATTGCTTTGATACTCAAGGGCCTTAGCTACTGACAAAGCTGTTGTAAATGCCCCTTGACCCAAGTTGGACCTAACCTTATTATATAAAAAAACATGAAGTGTGACTTGGTATAAAGAAACATTGATCAGAATGAAAAAACTTATTTTAAAATATTAGTTATTAATGTTGTTAGACCTGGCATCTTCGGTGCAGTTTTGCCCCTAACATTTTGCTTTTATCTTCCGTTCTGCTGACTTTGTTTTTGCTGGTGTTAGGACACTGCACATTTAGCACTGCTAACCAGTACTATGGTGCATGTGCTCTTTCCTTAAAACATTGTAGAACTGGCTCATACCAAATTATCCTATTCAATGTACTTATAAGTCCCTAGTTAAGCAGCACCACCTATGCCCATGGCCTGTAAATTAAATGCTACTAGTGGGCCTGCAGCACTGAATTTGCCACACACTTAGATAGCCCCTTAAACATATTTCAGGTCCGCCATTGCAGCTTGTTTGTGCATTTTTTAAACTGCCATTTCAACATGGCAAAAAAAACTTTTGCCAAGCCCACACCTTCTTTTTTATTGCATGTATGTAACACCTGGAGTAGGCCTCAGACAGCCCACTGGGCAGGGTGAAGTGTATTTAAAAAGTGGGACATGTACCTTTTAGTTGTACATGTCCTGGTAGTATAAACTTCTTAAAATCATTTTTCACTACTGCAAGGCCTACCTCTCCTGTAGGCTAACAGGAGTTACTTGATTACATCTAATAAGTAATCATTTCCAATTGGGAGCAGGTAACCAGTTCATGTTTGGTGTCTTTGAAATTGGAATGAAAAATCCTCTTTCATGGCGAAGTCACATTTTAAATTACAATTTTGAGACTTCTACTTTTAGGTAGTTGACCTTTTTCTGATTTAGCCATTTCGTCCTTGCGGCCTGAAATCTGGGTCACATGACTGAGTGCATTTGACAGCTGGGCTTTGTGTATTCCTCCTAGACAGCCACATACGGTAGAGAGGTTAGGTGTGCCTGGATGGACCATCATTGAGCAGGATGGGAGGGTGGAGCTGGCACAGTCCTTCATCACCTAAATAAACTGTGTTCTGCCTCCGTACAAAGGACTGCACAAGGGGCTGCATACACCCTGTAGTTAGTGTAGAGCCAGGAAAGGATGATGATGGATTAAACCCAGATAAGTTGTCTGGGGGTGTGTGCTTGCAATGTTCAACACTCCGTCCATCATCCCCTTAGGTTTTGCACTTTTTATAGGGGCATGGTGAACATTTTGAGTTTCTTTTAAGAAAGGTAATCCAGCAGGGCGTATGTCTCGAACAGCTGATGGTAGGCAGCTTGGTACCTGACCTGGAAAGTCAATGGTTTGGGCAAATAGACTAAGAGGTTTATAGATGAACTGAAGCAGAAGTTGCCTTCCTGTGAGAAATGTAGCTCGTTGAAAATAGAAAAATAGGCCCACTTGTATAGATTAGGCTGACTATAATCTGCTGTGCCACTCAGGATATATGAAAGACTTGTGATTGAGCTGGTTCTTAATTTCCGACGAGCACAAGGCGTCCAGTGAATCAAGTAAAGCAGATCTCATCTTCCACCATCATTTATTGTATATATCCATCATTATTGGGGATTGATGGAATAGCCCAGTTTCCAGTCAGACTTATGCTTGGGGAATAAATTGCTAAAGATAAACAATATGTTTAAATAAGATGGACTGCAATTTATTTAGGGTAGTTGCATCCTTTGCCTTTAACAGTTCTGAGCCATAAGTGCGTGAGGGAAGACACTTGGTTCCTATTACTTGCAATAAATTGGAATTAGACGTACCTCCCAGCTTTTCCCAGCTTTTTATGAAGAACCTTACATGCAAGAACAGTTTATGTGCCATGGCTCTTCTTTGGAGTAAGGGCTCCTTGATTGTTAGACCCGAGTCGATGACCAGCCCTAGGTATTTATACGTTCTGACCAACTCTAAGTTGTTCCCTGCTGCATTCCACTCAAATTTGTTGGAATGAAGATTGGGCTTTAAAGTCAAGCAGATGACCTTGGTTTTCTTGTAATTTAGTTCCAAACCCAGGGTTTCTGTGTAGGATAGTAATTTGCTTATCTGATGCTGGAGGCCAATTGGAGGTTGGCTACATAGACTTATATCGTCTGCATATTGTAGGCACTGCATTGGAGTCATTGCTAATTTAGGTGGATTGCACCTGAATTCATATTTATATAGGAAGTGGAGAAAGCAATTTCATGGCTTCAATATAGAAAGGCAACAGGCCCTAACTGGTTTGCCATGGAATTGTGTAACAGACCGGGAAGCATAACCTGAGGTCCCATGTTTAATATGAGTTTAGGTGTTAGGGAAGAGGCCATGCTTCTATTCAAATTAAGGACTGTATCAATATCATTAGTTTATTTGTAAGGTTCCTAATTTTCAGTTTTTACTGATTTTTATAGATACATGCAGACAGAAAACAATGTGTTTCTTGTTTGTATTTATTTTTAAAAGCAGACAAATACTAAAAATTGTGGTTCTTGTTATTGACTCTCCTTGCTGTTTTTCTTAATTTTCAGGTCAACAGCTAAGTGGATAGACGAATGTCTGACAAAATATCGAAAACAAAAATATCGATATACAAAAATATCGGAACAAAAATATCGAAGTCAAAAAAATAGGAATCCTATCCCTAACAAGGTAAGTACAAAAATATCGAAAATAAAATATAGAATGACAAAAATATCGTTTTTTGTAAAATATCGTTTTTTTTTAAATATAATAAAAATGTAATATTAACAAAATAATACTTATAAATGTAATAAACATATTTAAAAATGTACTATAATATTTAAAATTAACACATAATGTAATACAAATTAATGTTAATAAATATATAATACATAATATATTTTTCATTAATAATAACTCTAAATTAATTATTGTCATAACTTAAAAACAAATAAAAATGTAATAAATTACTAATACATTTATTCACATAAAATATTCACATAAATAACAATTAATAACAACATAATACTAATAAAAAAGGTAAATACATTTTAGATAGCGTATGAGTACAAATTACTATTCGAACTCCAGAGAGTGCAACAGTAGGGAAAGTGTTGGATAGCGTAGGGGTAACAATTACTATACAATTCCAGAGAGTGCAACAGTAGGGAAAGTGTTGGATAGCGTAGGGGTAACAAATACTATTCCCACTCCAGAGAGTGCAACAGTAGGGAAAGTGTTGGATAGCGTAGGGGTAACAATTACTATTCCAACTCCAGAGAGTGCAACAGTAGGGAAAGTGTTGGATAGCATAGGGGTAAAAATTACTATTCCCACTCCAGAGAGTGCAACAGTAGGGAAAGTGTTGGATAGCGTAGGGGTAACAATTACTATTCCAACTCCAGAGAGTGCAACAGTAGGGAAAGTGTTGGATAGCGTAGTGGTTTAAATTACATACTTATAAATTACATCTATCAATTAATTAAATATTTAAAATTAATAACCAATTAATTACATTTATTTACCAATTAATAAAAATAAATGTATGCTTCCTACTAATTAATAATTAATTCTACATAATGAAATTACTTCCCACCCTATTCCCCTATAAACCCATAACCCGCTACAGAACATATTTATCAATTAATCAATTAATTAAAATTAATTAAAAATTAATTCTCAATTAATTAATTAATAATTCCTACTAATTAATAATTAATTTAACATAATTAAATTACTTCCCACCCTATTCCCCTATAAACCCATAACCCGCTACAGAACATATTTATCAATTAATCAATTAATTAAAATTAAATAAAAATTAATTCTCAATTAATTAATTAATAATTCCTACTAATTAATAATTAATTTAACATAATTAAATTACTTCCCACCCTATTCCCCTATAAACCCACAACCCGCTACAGTACTAAAAGACAATATTTAATTAAATTACATTAAAAATAAATAATAAAACATAATAAATACAATATAATATACACAAAATGTATTTAAAAATCGATATTAGTAACATCGAAATTATTTATTTCGATATTATTGACATCGATATTTAAAACTTCGAAATTACTAATATCATACTAATATTGATATTAAGACTGTCGATATTACTTACCTTCTATATTATGTCCCATCGATATTTAAACTTCGATATAATTGTATATCGAAATTTAAAACTCGATATTTTGTCGGTGTACCGGATAGACAGTATAGGGAATCAAAAATACAGGATGAAATTTCCTTAAATACAGTCATATGTTAACATTTATTTGTAGCTTAATGCTAAATGTGAATAATTACCTGCGGGTGTAGTACTCTGTTGTATTTGGTTGCGTAATTTGCTAAAACTTGACAGGTATCAAAGTAGGAGTGCATGTATATCAGCTAAATTAATTTGGGCATACAGCATTTTACGACTCCATTTATTCTCAAAACACAAAACTAATATGGATAAACACCAATTAGATAGACTCAAAGTAAATATGTATAAATAGAGTCAGAAATGTTAAAAAAGTAGGTGCCATAAAATCGGGAGCCCTATACATAAAAGAAAGGAAAGCGAAAATGTACTGTTCTGTTTACCGCCCTACCTAACTGCTGAACACAGAAACAAAAATCTAAGGTAAGGTTTTAGCTAACAGACTGCTCCCATATATATCTAAATAAACTTCACCCAAAATAATCCAGTTTTGTGCAACAAAAATTCACTAGAACTAATTTACACATGCTACAAAATAGATTAGCATATGAAGAGGGAGTCATGCAACCCACCGTGCTGACATCATTGGATGCTGAAAGGCTTCAATCCTCTGCAACGGCCTATCCTGTTCGAGCTAATGGAAGCATGAGATGTGGTTCCTACTTTTCATCAGTGATGAAATTGTGTCAAATGCTCCAGAGGCCAAAATATGAGTTAAAGGCATATTCTCAAGGCATTTTGATGTAGGTTGAGGAACGAAACAGGGGTACCCACTTTCCCTAATCCTTTTTGGATTACTAGCAGAACCTTTGATATTCTGGATTTGAGTGAAGGCTTTGATTATAGGATTGAAATGGTGCACAGAGCAGGATGAGAAAATATCACTTTACACTGATGACCTCTTGTTTTATGTAGCTGATCCTGACAACACAGTGTAGAGATTAATGCAGATTTTGGAAATGTATGGTAGATTTCTGGGATTCTGCATGAACTGTGGGCAATCATTGTTATTTCCAGTGACCAAATTGTCAGTGTCCCCAAAGTGAAACATTTCACCAGTTTATAAGGATTATATGGATTTCCTGGGTTCTCATTAGATACTATCAAGACAATCTAGGCCCCCTCCTAAATACTCCCAGTAATGACGCGTATGGCAGATGTTTGACTTTCACTAATCAGTCAACAAACACAGTTCAAAATGATAGTTTTACTGAACTTTTTGCTCATACTTCAGAATACATCACTCCAGACCGATTCTTTACCAAAGTAAAAAAGCATAAGTGAAATCACCCTCCTCAATCTTCTGGTGCGTTATAAAGCATCTAATTTTGTGATCGTAAACAGATTGGTTTTTGCTCAGGAGGAGGAGACTGCTCTCCAGATTGATAGACTCTGAATGGTGAAGATATGTTATGTACACACACTGTACTGGCTTAATCCAGTGCTCTATATCCAAAGGCAGTAGAATTGTTACTAAGAATAATGGTAGAATTTACTAGAATAATCTGTTTTAAAAGGATGTTGACACATAAGATCAACAGATGGGTGGAGTACAATTTTGCAGATTTGGCAATACTTGCCAGCCATAAGGGCTGAAATGAAATAGATATATCTACTCTGGTGGATATCTGAGATGCTTTGAGAATACAGACCTACAAATACTTGCAGCTTGAATTTTCAGTTAGAGAAATCCCTAACCTTTAGATATTGACAGCTCAAAACGCCCCCAATGATATAGAGCTACTGGAGGATACACCACTTGAAAGTAGAATCCTGGAGACGTGATTTAAGAGGAAAGCAACTGCCCAACATACAAAACAATGATCATACACTTATGCAGACAACACTGAGATTCACTTGGGGAACAGACACAGATGTGATTGAAGATTCAGTTTAGCACCCTGAGGGAAGTTGTCCTGAGAACTTCTTTCTGATTCGTCCATTGCAAGGTGTTAAGTATAGTGTGTTACACACAAGTGCATCTCTACCTATTCGTGCTCACTGATAATGACCCTCCAGAGATGTAGGATGAAAACGACTCTTTTTCACATGCTATGGAAGTCCTCACTCCCGAAAACATTCTAGGCCTATGAGGAAAAAATGTTGGCACAGTTCATATAACTACCATTGGACATGAAGGTTTGTATAAAACGATTGTGAGTCTGGGAGGCTCATACTGTATCAAAATTACTAGTGAATGTAGGCCTGTTGGTGGCGAGAAGGGACATGGCATAGGAATAGGGTAGTTCTAGATTGCTCACTATCCAGGAAGTATTCCTCAGCATGGTTTGGTGTATTGTCACAGCAAGAGCAACTCATCGGAATTCTCTGGCCTTTCCCCCTAGATGTGTGTGTCACTAGATCTGGGGGTACATCATAAAACTCCCATTAGGAATGGGCAAGCAGGAATGGTAAGGGATGTCTCCCATGGGCAAATGAAAAATACTGCTTTATGCCGATGATGTTTTGCTGACCTTGAGAAATCCAGGACCGTCATTCCACGCTTCCTCTATTCTCACTGATCAATACCTTTTTGGGTTTCTCCGGGTACAACATTAATTGGACCTAGAGCAAGGCATTGCCACTGTTATACTGTGATACCCGGCCCTCTCTGAATATACACGGTTTCATGTGGGAAGCATTGGGCTTAAAATATTTTGGCCTGTTAATCAATAGGGGTCTGCATAATATGGTAAATGACAGCAACAACCTTTCCTGGCTAAAATTGAGCAGATTTTGCACTGTGGTCTTGCACTGTGGTCTGTGCTACAGATCTCTTTCTAGGGGAGAATCCAGATGATCCAATTGGTGATGGCCCTAGGTTCAATTATGTTTTTTTTCATGCTGCCAATATTGATCCCAATGCACCATCAAGGCGCACATTAAGATTTTCACCTGGGCGGGCAGGAACACCCTACTCAAACTGGTGAGACTGCATGCGGACACTGGATCGGAGGTCTGCTTTTACCTGATATGCATATGTACTAAATTGCACATCATCTCTCTTAGCTGGATGTTTTTTAGCACCCACAGATAACCAACCACAATGGGTATCTTGGGAACGCAATGTGACAGAGAACCCCATGGGCTTAGGTCTCCTGTGCGATACCTAGACTCTGAAATGTCAACATTGCCGCTTCCCCCCACTCTGAGAACCATGTGGGCGCAACATGGAAAGGTTACCACCGATTGCTGGGCCTACATAGCGCAATCCATATAGGGGTACCTCTATGGTTCAACGAGGGCATTACTATTGACGGTAGGCTGATCAGATGGGCCATTTTGGGAAATCAGGGGGATTAGGATAATTAGAGAGCTACTGAAAGGGGGCTCATTTTGTCCCCTTGAGATGCTTACATCGAAATTCATTTTACCCCAGTCAAATCGGTGGAGATATTGGCAACTGTGACACCGTCTACGAGGGATTTTAGCCAACTCCACTCCTCTCCTGACTTGGACAATCTCAGAACAAGGGGTCTTTCCAGGGGCTCTGTTGCCACATTACTCATTGATAATCGCTACTCTCAAGACACGAGGTGTGCAGGGCCCATGTACTTCAGACGGGTACCTGTTGGCATTGTCTATTTGCTGGATGTCACCTGCATCGTATACTGTGGTCTTGTGCCTATCTGGTCCCTCCAGGAGGAGGAGATTAAACTCCAATAGTTACATACCCTTTTGGCTCTCTACCAAATGAGCCCTTTTACACAATTACACATCCTGCCACTGGTGGAAATGGATGTCAACAGCCCTTATTGAAGCCAACATCTGTATCATAGAGGATTGGGGCTCACCACAAGTGCCCACACACCAGGAATAGTTCACAGAGCTGTACCGATTGGCCTCCTATGAATGGCACATTTACAGACTCCAGGATTGATTACTTTTACTTGATAATATTTGGGGAACCTTTTTACTTTTCGAGAGGCTAATGCTTTCCACTGCCCCCAACATCCCCACATCCTTACATGTCGAAAGGTACACATCCAACAATTTCAGGACGTGCACTCATGGGGCAACACAAGTGGCAGACTGACTGAATTGCAATAGGGGGTTCTCCCTATAGCTTGCACCATTCACCATCACCAATATGGTAGCAGTGGCCTCGGCTGGCCTGGTGAGCCTGGATAAGGACATGACACAAGAATTAGGAAAATGAGCCGGAAACAATATTGCAATTGTGATGGACAGCAGGGATGGCATTGGCTAGTTTGTAATTTGCATCCTCATGAGTACGTTATGGATTAATGTTTTGATATGTGTCCTGCTTTGTGGCACTGTATACTCTCCTTTGCTTATTTTGCTTAGAAATTTTTGCTTCTTTGTTCATTTGCTTTTAGCATAAGATTTGTGTAAAACATATTCATCTACATGTAAACTTTACTGGGGTTCTATCAGGTACTGACTTAGAAAACCTTAATAAAGAAATATTTTTTTAAATCGATCTTCCAAGTCACAAAGTTCTATGACTTCATGAATGACGCTGGCCGATGGCATGTACATCCTCCACATACATACAGAACTCCATTATTGCTTGTAATATTCTGATGACGCAAGTCGAGGGAATTTTATCTTGTGTATCACTCCTCTAAATCTATTAGAACTCCTGCCTATAAACCTTTCGTATGTTGTTTTAGCTCAGAAAACACTTCATTTTGAATAGTCAAAAAATATTAACATAATTAACATACCATTGGCATAAAATGACAGGGCCGACCTGTCAAAGTTTGTGATGAGGCCCAAAATGTTCCTTAGCCTGGGCAGCTTACAGACATCCTTGACTAAGACAAAGGTCACTTGATGTTGGTGATGCAAATGCAGGGTCTGTGTGTGTGATGTAGCGAGCAAGAAGGAAAGAGTGAAAAGTAATGAAGAATGTCCTTATCACAAGCCTGTTTAAAGTGGATATAAATGCAGTATTCTATTCAAATCGTTGCCTCTATGAAAAAAAAGCTCAAACGTGGCTGTAATTTTCTGGAGAAGATAGCAGTAAACCCAAAATATTCTGAATAGATGTGCCTTTTATATTTCAGAACTTAAATGTAATAACTTTATTTTGCTGAATGGTAGGTAACACATTGCATGCTGCCTGCAATACTATTGATTGGGGATTTTTAAATTTGTTTCTCATTGTGTTTTCTTAAATCAGGTTAATTTCAATAATAGTTTATAAAAGAGTGCTGGGTGCACTAAGTGTGACTTGGGAAATTCCTTTTCTTCATGTCGAGATGAATTTATTAAAAACAAACGTAGTTATAGTAGTATTTAAGAAGTCTTTTTACTGTGACATAATCTAGTAAAACTAGCGTAACACACAGCCACACAAACCAAAATCTGGGCACCACAGTGTGGTGAATGGTTTTCCAAAGGGCAGAGCATGATTGCACATCCTCTGTCAACAAGGCTTTTGAATAGAAAGTTCATCTCTCCACCCTACTGAGTGCCTGTCTCTAACGCTATCTAACGCTATTTGACACGACACTGAGTTTTCCTTCCTACATAATGCATTTCATTGTCTCCACCACAGTCTGTGACTACAGGCATTCGGCCTTTCAGGGATCTGAAAAAGATACAAGAAATACGTAGCCAGTGTAATTATGTTCTATAGCTCTATGTGACATTAATACAGTTTCACGCCACATGACAATGGTATAAGTGCACACACTAAAAAAAGGTGTTGTTACGCATTAACAGTTCACTCTGGTCGCCATATTTTGTAAATACCACATTCACAATCTACAATGGCCGAGCTACTGACTTTCAGCACACAAGTGCAATGTTTTGACAAATCAACATGCCATAAAATCGCCAACTATACTAGACATGCATGCCCGCACAAAACCTAAGTGGTTCCAACACTCCAACATTTACAGTAGAGTCGTCCTTGCTTTTCTGATTTACTTGTGGGCCCGTCTGCATTGTTTTTGAATATTAATTAGGGATAAGGCCGTTCCCCGAACATATTCCCTGCTCACTTTTGTTTCTTACAAACCTTCATTTACTGTCAAATAATAATTCACTACTCGCTTCAGAGCAGTAATTTAGCCACTTAATGTTTTAGATTTGGCATTAACCACAACCTTTTGATATTACTATAAGTATATAATTAAGGTGCTTACTTTTAATGGCTTTCAGCCGACACTCTTCTGGTCTGGTATGTCATCTGCATTTTCTTCCGCCTACTACAGCATATAGCATGGGGCAAAGGTTCAGCCATTGACTAACTTCATTGTGAGTCACAATTTTCTGCTCTTACACCATGAGCACATCAGCACACAAAGTAGTTCCTTGCAGTGCGATAGACAGACGGCTATGGCACTGTGTGCTTTTGAAGACCCGAAAAATAATTTTCCTTTTAGCAAATATTGTTTTTTTCTTTGTATTGGTCAAGGGTCCAGCAGCGAGCTCAACAATAAGGACTTATATAAAAAAAAAGTCCGGGACGTAGCAAGACAAGCATTAACAAAGACAAAAAGCTGGCCACCAATCATAGATTAATTGGTTTTGCCAATGCATGTTTTATTTTAACTGTTGTTCTATATCTCCACTGCAATATGATAAAACAAGATACAAAGTTGCAACAATAATCTCCGCTAACTGGAAAAACTATGTCTTGAGTAGTACTAATTTGTATGATACAAATTAAAAGCCAGACGTTTTGGCTTTACAAGAGCTTAATACCTTTGTTTAAAAATCAACAGCTTCATTGGATCTTGTTAATTTACATACCTGAAACTAAATTCCTTGCAAAAATGAACAATTTAATAGGTGTACTTTTCAATTGAAAAAGCATGCTTGAATAGAACATTTTTCTTATCCATTTCCCTTTCAATGAAGCGAGATTTAGAAGAAAAACAGTGCAGTATTTGCAAATACTCATCGCTTCCTTTTAAAACAGGAAACTAATCAGATTTTGCTGTAATCTGATTTGAAGACAGCAGCATGATCTAATATTAAAATAAATCAGTTAATATCATTAGGCATTTTGATTTCTCGAAGAAATAAGGATATTGCATTTCTGATTTTTATCACTGTACACATGTGGCACGAACATCAAACTCTTCCAAAGAGGGGGCGGAGTCACAAACACCCATATGTTGGTGGAACTTGTCCTGAGTAATAATCAGAATCGATTTTATTCCACTAAAAACATTTATTTGTATTTACGTAATTTCCCAATATGAGGATTTTACCTAATTTTGGGCAAGGTTGCCATAAGTATTAATTTTCAGGATATTAGTCCCCTGCAAGCCACATTTGTCTATCTATACAATCTGGAGTGTATAATTCCATCAGAATTCTGCCATCTTTTGCATTGAATTTAATTTAACCTCTTCCCTTTGCCCCCAGTGACTTGGCTTGATAGAGTAGATGTGGTGAAACTTTTTGCGAACAAGGACATGACTCTTGTAATCATAGAAATAATTCAAGTGAGAATTGGAGATTGGAACTGGTTAATAGCATTGCCACCGACAGAAGAGAACCATATTACTAGAGGCAACTAAAATATCCCCACAACAGAACAATGGGTAGGACATTATTTGAGCCGGTGATTCACCAAGAGAAACAAATGCTAGAAGACAGAATTCGGGATACGTGAACAACCGAAAAAGGAAATCTGTAACGCGACCTTTTAAAAGTAGGCAGTGACGGTTTGTCAAAGGACAACAAGCAATGGCAAAGCCAATAGTGTAATGCTGCACTTTTCTCTTTATATGAAACACTCGTGGGGCCATAGGTGTGGAACATGTATTTATTTTTGTACAAATGATCAGCAGGAGAGCGCCGGGCGTCCAGTGCTCTCCAGGGTTTTCCCCCGACTCGCGCTTGCGCTGCGAGTCCCAAAATGGCCGCCACGCGTGCTACGTCATGACGTAGAGCGCATCAACTAGAGCGCGACTTTTTGCATAACAACAGAAAACATACAGTCTAAATGTGAGGTAAGTTATTTTGCTTCTCCAAATTCAAAGTCTCGAAATCGGGTAGGCCTCACCAATGCTCTACCTGCTCGTGTGCGCCTTACCGGAGTAGAGGGAACTTCCCTGGGACTGTTCTCTGCTGGGCTCACCACCTTACCCCCTTGAGTACCGGGCCTTTCTCTCCTCGGGGTCTCTCTCTCCTCTCCTTGATGTTCTCCTGCCAAGGGGTTGTCACTGTATCCCAACTCCTGGCAGCTTCCATCTGCTCCAGGAATTCCTTTTTCCGGGGTGATTTCTTCATTCTCCTGTGGCATCCGGTCTTGTGATGTCCTCCCACTTTCTTCATGGGACCATTGTAGAATCTTACTACATTTGGACATGCGGTCTTGGGGCCATACATTTCCATCGCTGAGCAGCGCCGCTCTGTCGTACACTTCCTTTACTTGTAGAGGTTGGCTGTATTTGCTGTCCCCCTTTCTCCGCAGCACAGCCAGTTTGACTTTACCCATTCCCCTTTTTCAAGGGCCGTTTCTTTCACGTTCCTTCTCATGTTATAATGTTCAGCGTATAACTTTTGAGCTTTCTCTAGATTATGCTGCACCACCGCTGGAGACCACTTGCTTGTTAATGTCTTCTCCTTCCACGCCAGGTTATCTTAGGTGAAGGGGTCTCTTCCTCTCAAAATCTGGAAGGGGCTATACCCCGTGCTCGTGGGGGTGATGCGGTAGGCCCACATCATACTTTGGACCTCCTTTTCCCAATCCTTGCCCATCGTGATGGCAGCTTGGATGGATCCCATTATGACCCTATTAAACCGCTCCACCTGACCATTGCCGGCGGGGTGGTATATTATCATTATTATTATTATATATTTTATAAAGCCCTTGGTTACACCAGCAGGTGTGTCCCCGCGCTGGTTGCTGCAGTTGCTTCTCTCAGCGTTTGGTTCTGATTGTGAGAGAGGACCTACTTCGAGCACTGAGGTTTGGGGAACAGGATTGTTTTAAGCTGGATGTGTGTTTGGTTTTGATGCCGTTCCTCTCCATGTACTTTTTACCACTTCTCCGAGGTGAACTGTGGTCCATTGTAGCTCAGTATGGGTCTGGGAATACCTTCTCTAAGGAAGATAGATGTAAGAAATCTGAGCACTGTTTCGGTGTCCATTTCTTCCTGAATGTGCATTTCCGGCCACTTCGAGTACCTGTCGCCAAGTACGCATAGGTATTTTGGCGTGCCCTGGGTGTCTGGTATAGGTCCCAGAATGTCTACGGACACCTCCTCCCAGGGATTTATTGGGCTGGCAAACTTCCTTAAAGCTGGTCTTAGGGGTGTCAGGGTCTTGTCTGCCCTTTGACACTGATCACAGTCTCTCATATGTCTTTCTACTTGGATGTCCATTCCTGGCCACCAGTACATTTGCTTTGTTCTCATCTTAGTCTTTACGATTCCCAGGTGTCCCTCGTGTAGTACTGCTAACAGGTGGGGTACTAGTGTTGTCGGCGAGACTACTTTGTCTCCTCTGTACAAAAATATGTCTTTTTCGTCTATAGACAGTTCCTCTTGCACCTCATAGAACTTCCTGAGTGTTGTCCGTAAATGTTTCTTTTCAGGCCATCCTTGTAGAATACATTCTTTGACCTCCTCGATATCCCAGTCTTCTCCATATGCTTCGGTCCACTCCTGGTTACTTATCACTTTCTTCCGTTAAGGCCACCATCTCCCCACTCTCTTCCGCACTGCCGGAGGCTTCTTCCATTGCTGAAGCTCTACTAAGGTAGTCCGCTACCGTGGTTCTAGTTCCTGGGATGTACTCTACATCATACCTGTACTCGAGCACTTTCAACGTCATCTTGGGAATGCGTGGTGTGGCGCTCACATGTCCAATCGATGTGAGGACCTTGACTAGGGGTTTGTGGTCTGTCTTGAGTTGGAACCTCGTATCCCATAGGAACTGGCGGAACTTCCCCATGGCCCACACTACCGCTAGCATCTCCTTCTCTATTACGCTAAATGTTTGTTCCGTGGGAGATAGAGACCTTGAGGCGAAGCTGAGGGTTTCCATTGTTCCATCCTTCCTTTCCTGCATGAGGACTGCTCCCAGTCCTTTTTCGCTGGTATCCGTTGTCAACACTGACCGCCCTTGGGGGTCATAACCTTGCAGAGTTATAGCTTGGCTGATGTCATTTTTCAGGGCATTAAATTCCTTTTGTGTCTCCTCTGTCCATGTGAATACTGTTTTGTCCCTAATTAGTTGCCTCAGGTGGTGCGTCTTGGTGGCAAAATGATGTACAAATTTGCTGTAGTTTTCAGCCATCCCTAAGAAGGATCTCACCTCTTCTTTACTGTTTGGTGTCGGGGTGTCACAGATCGCCTTCACGTTGGCCCTTTTGGGCGTAATGCCATGTTCTCCAATCTCATGTCCCAGGTATGTGACAGAGGTCATTCCGAGACGGCATTTCTCCCACTCTGCTGTTAGGCCGTTGTCTTCCAGGACTCGAATCACCTTGTCCAGCTTCCTATCATGATCCTTTAGATCTTTTCCCATCACCAATATGTCATCCTGGAAGTACTGCACACCTTCAATGTCTTTGAATAGGCGGTGCATTAATTTCTGGAACACTGCCGCTGCCAACGCGAGACCAAAGGGCATGCAGTGGAATTGGTAACATCCGAAGGGTGTTATAAACGATGTCAGTTTCTGGTTCGCTGAGTGCAAAGCTATTTAGTGATAGGCTGAAGTGAGATCAATAGTGGAGAACCACTTTACTCCTTTGGTCTTTGCCAACATCTCTTCAATGCGTGGCAGTGGGAATTTTTCCACAACTATGCATTTATTCAGTTCTCTTAAATCCACACAGAGGCAGACCTTTCTGTTAGGTTTCATTGCTACCACCAGGGGTGCCAGCCACACTGAGAAATGTATTGGTTCGATGATTCCGTTCTCCTCCAGTCTGTGCAACTCCTGCTGTACCACTTCCTTACTTTGTGGGAGTTCTCCTTGAGGTCTATCTGGTGCGTGAATTTTTCTAATTTGCCATCCTTCTCCCCGAATACTTTCGAGAAGTCACTCTTCATCTTCTCAAAGTCCGGCCAACGCTCTGGGGCTGTCATTAGCATGTGCGTGTCTCCTCCTGGATCCAACTGTATGCCTAAGTCACCTTGGTCCATCCATCCCAGGACCGACGGCTCCTTCTCTGCTACGTACAATTTGCACTCGGCACTCCGCCCTTTGAACTCAAAGGTTAGGACTCTGTAACCGACCATCGTGATAGGTTCTCCTGTGTATGTGACTGGTCTTATATCTGGTAGTTCTAGTCGTGGGCCTAGGCTGGGTCTGAAATTCTCATTCCACACTGCTCTTTGGATGATGGTATACGTGGAACCCGAGTCTACTACAATTTTAATATGCACTCCGCCTATCACCATGTCACATTGTGGCTTGCGGGAGTGTCTGCAATCACTGCAATCAATGCCCAGTACTTGACCTTCCACACACAGTACGTTGTCTTCTTCATCTCGTTCTCTATCTTCTTCCTCCTCCGGATCTTGCGCCACATACTTCACCGTGGGTCTTCTCATCTTTTGGCGGCATACCTTCTCATAGTGTCCTACTATGCCACAGAACATGCATTTCGTTCGGAACGCCGGACATCTTTTGTTGTGGTCCGCGTGGGACTGGCTTCCGCACTGGTAGCACGCGCTCATGCTTTCTCTGTTCTGCTTCCTTTGCTGTATGGATTTTCCTGTCCATCTGTTTGGTTCTTTACTTTCTGCCATCAAGGCTTTGTTCCTTCCCGTTGGTTCTGCATCATCTACTTTGTTCACCATGGGCCTCAGGACAGGTTCTCTCTTTGCTGCATCGGCGCACCTTTTTGACAGTTCGGCCTTTTTCACCATGGCTATCACCTCCTTAAGTGTGGCGTCTCCATTCACCCATAATTTGTCCTGGACAGTCTTATTGGTGGTGTGCATGACTATCTGGTCATATATGAATTTGTCGTGCAAGATGCCGAATTTACACGTTATCGCCAGCTTCCTTAGCGTGGCAAC
Organism: Lissotriton vulgaris; assembly: GCF_964263255.1. Lineage (NCBI taxonomy): Eukaryota > Metazoa > Chordata > Amphibia > Caudata > Salamandridae > Lissotriton > Lissotriton vulgaris. The sequence continues at coordinate 1,996,115,998 of NC_141687.1, forward strand.
GTAGTAGTCTATCGATTCGCCAGCTTCCTGTTTCCTCTGCTGGAAATTGTATCTATCAATGGATTTGCACACTGCTGGTCGATAGTGGTTGTTCAAATCTTCTATTGTGTGTCTGAATACGTTGTTGTCTGCAGCTTGCCTGGGTGTGGCCACAAGATTCTGGAATACCCTACTCCAATCCGGGCCTAAGTTGTGCAGAAGTACCCTCTTCTTCCTTGTACTGGGGAAGGCTTCTCCGTTCTCGTCTTCCAGAGCTTCTATGTAGTTCATGAAGTACTCTCTACAGTTCTCCCATTTCATCAGAGGCTCTTCTGGTTTGGGCAAGAACGGGATCGGCGTCGTAAGTGAGGATGCCTGCGCACTCATTTTGGCGCGTCTTACTGGTTCCACCCCCGGACCACCCGGGCTGCCCGGTGCACTTGCTCCCTCTCCGTGTGCTTGGTTCGGCTTCTGCGCCCCCTTCTCTGCTCCTCACTGACTCCGCCAGGGCCTCAATCTTGTGTGGGTGCTTCTCCTGGATTGGCCTCCCCTGTGGTGTCCCTTCCTCAGACTATTTTCCCTTGTGCTGCAGGGTTCACGGTAGGATCAATTCCCGATTCCCCGCTCCAGTCTCCTTCTGTCCCCTGTACCTGGTACAGATATGTTCCTTCTGCTGCTCTTCTACGGGGCCCTGTGCCTCTGCCACGCTCTCCTGCTGCTTCTCGTGTGTTGGTTCCTCCTTGCCCCTTCTGTACACTCGTGGTGGTCCTCCAGTGCCTGTGTGCTTCACTCCTTCCTGTGCTGGGTTCTTCTCCTAGGTATTCTTCGTTTTTATTTCCTCTTCCTTTGGCATCCCATCCTTGTCGCGACTGTAATGCTGCACTTTTCTCTATATATGAAACACTCGTGAGGTCATAGGTGTGGAACATGTATTTATTCTTGTACAAATGATCAGCAGGAGAGCGCCGGGCGTCCGGTGCTCTCCAGGGTTTTCCCCCGACTCGCGCTGCAAATCCCAAAATGGCCGCCACGCGCGCTACATTATGACGTAGTGCGCATCAACTGGAGCGCGACTCTACAAATAGGTCTTAATTTGACAATGCTTGTTTGCTGCTGTTATTGCTAATGCTAGGGCAAGCATTGCCAAAACCAATAGTGGCAACTAGCAACTTAGATTATTATTTTGTTACTTTTCAAGATGGCCTAAAGGTGTGTGATAGATTCAAGATGGTAGTCATTGTGACACATAAAAAATATAATATTCTATGCTTCTGAGAGGGCCAGTATGTTGTATTAGGACGCAATGTAGCTAGCCTGCAATGGGGGCAGGGCCTTTTCTGTAACTAGGCTTTGTCCCTATATGCTCCTGCCTCAACACTCATACCTTAAGAGTTGATGTGGTGGTATTTTGCCAAGTCCAGCATTATGGACAAGGCCGGAGTCCAGACTACAGGGCGTGGTTCTTAACTAGACGCGTTTCTTTTACCCAAGTACTGCAGCACAAATTAGGCAAATGATTTACCCTTAATCCTAGCGCTGTGGTCAACAAACATGAAGCTAGAGGTGAGTTGGCATGATGTTTGGTCTCTGTGAGGTATATTATGCGCAATGTTTTGGCAGAGGTATTGGTTTGTTACTCAGCATAACTGTTGAATATAAGTAGTATTTATAATTGTGTCAAAACCATTAGATCCCTTCAATTGAAGCCTTCAGAAACATTTCTATAATTTTTAAACACACTTACTCGTCTTCTGAGTACTTATTGTTGTTAATGTTAAATATCACTCGTATAGTGCACAATCTAATGGCAGTTGTAATGAGGCCCTTAAACTAGATTTTATTTGGTACATTTTATACATTTTGTATTGATATACTTTAGCCTCTCGCAAAATGAAAGATACATTATGCTCAACCTTTCAGTCATTTATGAGCACGGGGCTTGACTTTTGTTTATGGCCTGCACCCATCTGCCATACCCAGAGTAACCACAATATATAACCTTTGAACTAGTACATTGGGTTCAAAGTGAAGGGCATTGCCCATGACCAGGCCCTGCGAACATTCTTTGTATTCCCACTACCCACTGTGTATGAACTGTAGTCGTGTACAGTGGCAACTGGGTACAAGCTCTGGCCTTTGGCCAGGACCAGCATTCACTGCAGTGTCCAGAAAACTAAACCAGCACAGGTGTTGACTGTGTCTAGCAACAACATGGGCTTCATTTTTTTGTAAAAACCTTTTTTATCTGCAGATTATGAAATGCCCAGGCATTCAAAATCTCACCGAAGTTCTGCAGGATCATGTGAATCTTAAAATCTACAGTACGGTGCTTGGATCTATGGTAACTACAATCATTTATTTTCCTTGGGGCAGGATTTCGATTTTTGTTATTCCCTCACATATGCCCTGTGATTGGTGGATGATTCACGCAGTCTTTGTAACCGCTACACATTTTAATTTCTGTACCATGCAATCCACGGATATTTCAGCAGATCCATCGGGTGATCTGTGGCTATTGCAGTGAAAACTACAAATTCCTTATCCCTTTTTAGGACTATATCTTTCCATCAGGCACCCATAATAACCTCCATGGGAACAGAGGGGTCTCCTCCTGCCCTCTTACATTACCACAAGTGTGAATCCCTTGCAGGGCGTAACAGAGGCTGCAACAACTATATTTAGTCATACACTGTCATCTAATCTACATGACCTGTTAAGGCGGAAAACCTTGGCTGTTTAATCTCCTTGATCTCATTTGAATTTTTTATAAATGCTTCATCCCCCATTGATTGGGACCAGCAAATCATTTGTGAATTAACAGTACAGACATACATAGTAACACTTTAAAGCCACCTAAAAAAGTTTTGCAAGGCAACTATTTTGAACAATGCTTAACATTTTATTATCAAATCACATAAGGGCTATTTTGAGTAATACGTCATTTTTATGCCAGATTTAGTGTAATTTTGTTGTGTGGTTTTTGAACTATCAGAGACCAAAACTCCTTTAAGACATAAAATGGAAAGCATTCCCTTCAAAAACAACCCCTGTAATTTTCCCTGCAACACAATCAGATCAGCATGAAACATAACACTACAAACATAGGTAGAACAAAAAAATGACACTGCCAGATTTCATGCAGATTCATCAGACATTACCATGGGTATTAACAAAGCAACACAGGCCTTTTCAATGTAAAGTTAAACTTAATATACATATCTAAAACGTCATTATCATTGATTGTAGGTTGATTTTTCCTTTAAAAAAGTTTCATTTTAACAGAAATGATAGGTATGATATGATCCAACACATAAACACCACTGAAATGTGCCAAATATAGCTAGATGTAAAATCAAAACACTCCAAAGCCCTGTTGAAGGCATCACACATTACTCCACAAATGGCATAATTGGTGAAATTAGATTTTACATCGTCAGTGATATTGATATTGTCTCCTCACCATGTTGTACTAACTCAAATGCTTTCTGATTATTAATCGCAAAGGGATTTTGCAGCATTGTTGGATGACAGTGAAATTCATTTTTTTTGTTAAGTTTAAGTAACATTTATTAGAGAGAAAAAGCACGTCATATCAAGTCATATCATTCTTAAGAAATGAGAGGCAATACAGTACAAATAATGATTAATAAAGTATAATGAACTGGTAAGAATAACAGAGAATGTAAAGGGAAAGAAGGGAGAAAAGCAAAAGGGAAAGAAGTAAGGGTGAAGGGGGAGAGCGTGCAAAGTATATAAACAAACTATAAAAATGTAAATACTGTTAATATATTATGAAATTGAATAAAAACTGTGCATTATAGACTTGAAAACAGTAATTTAACAATGATTACAGGAATGCTAAAGGAGGCTTAGTAATGTCTTCAGTAGAAGGGTGATGGTACAATGGCATGGCAGCAGATGAGTCTATAAAGTTTGTGACTGGTAACCATAGAGAGAGTCTGTGTATGGCCAAGGTTAAAGGGTGAACATATGCTCTGTCTAATTGAAGATTGTAGCAAACACCATAACACCAGCCTTGAAATGAAATAGCAGACAAGTCTTTCCAGTTTTTGGTTATTTGTTGAAAAGCAACAGTGATTATTATATCAATAATCTTTGCGAGATAGGGTGAAGTGTTTCATTCCTCTAATAGACTACCTAGAAATACATTTTTATGAGAAAAAGGTACATTGACATGAAAAATAACATTAAGTTGAGACCACACTTTTAATCAAAATTGTTGCATGTGAGGACATGTGAAGAGAGCATGAAAGAAATCAGCTGAAGAAGTTCTATGTGACCAAAAAACAGAAGAGATAGTTAGATTCATATTGGAGATTTGGGTTTTTAATACGTTAATTGTAAATAAAAAAAACAGAGTTTTAGTACTGTTTCTTCTCTAGATGTTTTACATATTTTAATCTAGAGTTTATTCAACAGAGGTATTGACCATGAAACATTAAAATCGGTTTCCAATTGGAGTTTGGTTGAAGTCTTATCACGTGAAACAGGGGATGCATGAAGAGCTCTGTACATATTAGAAGCTGAGGAAGATGATAAAATAAGTTGGGTAAGTTGTGATTGGACCTTACAGGAGTGGTAGTGGTGGAGCGAGACAATTAAAGTTGTGAGATGTTTCCTGTAAATTGGAGATATTTTGAAGCAAAGGAATTTGATAAATTAAAGTGAGACTAGGCCAGCAGAAAAGGAAGTGTAGTATTTCTATCAACATGTTTTTTAACCCATAAGAGTCCTGTAGCTCCCCAACATAAAAAAAAACATTTGTGCCTTTCATTGTAATCAACTTATATTACCACATGGAGGATTCTAAGTATGTGTGCCTATCTTTGAAATGAATATTCATAATAGGACGAAAGGCATTTAAAGAGGTTTTAAGGATAAGGTGGGAAAGAAAGGAAGGTTTCATAGTAAAAGTTAACAGTTCAGGAATTGAAAATGGAGTGATTAAGTAGAGTTCAAGTTCCACCCATATTGACAAAAAATGCAGTGTGAGACGATAAAAAAATTGGAAAGTTGACTTCACCCAAATCTTTAACTAGTTGAAGTCTAGCAAGAGACATACAAGGTATTTTACTGTTCCATAGGAATTTAAGCAAGGTGGTGTATATAGATTTGAAATATTGAAGTGGAATCTGTATGGGTAATTTAGTCATTTAAAAAGGGTGGTGGGTACTCACATAATTTTGATGGGGTCTATTCTGCATCACCATGACAAAAATAAAGGGTTCCATTGAGACATGAAAGGTGTAATTTTTGTGACTACTAAGTTTAAATTACTAGATATAGGGGTCTATTATAACAGCGGGTGGATCGCCACCACCCGTATGGCGGTGGCGATCTGCCCGCCATTATCTACCGCCCGCCTCTCATTTCCCCACCAAACTAGGATGGTGGGCGGTCCCCGGCGGACGGAAAGACTGTTCGCCGGTTTTCCACCCATCGACGAGTCAACCGGGCAGAATAGGGGCTGAATATAGTGGTGGTGTCTTGCAGACACCACCATTAATATTACAATTCAGGCGGAGATGTGCCTTTCCATGGCGGCGTTGCTGCCATGGAAAAACATGCGGTCCCTGAATGTAGGGGCCCATTGCAGGCACACATGGGTTTACCTATGCATAGTTGCTCAGTATGTCCTTTTTCACTTGAAAGATCACCGATTAATGACTCCGATAAAGGACAGTTAAAGGCAGGACTGATAAACTGTAGATCTCTTAGCAAACATAGCATCAGAATGTATAATTTACTTGAAGACGAGGCACTTGACATCCTTTTTTTACAAGAGACCTGGCTAGGAGAATACTCTGACCTCGATATCATAGAGGCCATGCCACCTGGTTACTCCCTCTCCAGACTGGACAGGAAGGAGGGCAGGGGCGGAGGGATTGCAATTACGATCAAAGCTCCGTTGGAATGCTCTTTATCACCCCTGATGATTGACCATTGTGAAGCTGGCTCATTCACTATTATAGTGGGGCCTCAACACTCCCTTTCGGGTATTCTTGTATATAGACCTCCAGGCAGGCTATATGATTTCACGGCTTCCCTAGCGGAAGCTGCAGCCCACCTAGCCATAAGAAAGAGTAGATTTATGGTGCTAGGAGACATGAATGTCCACTTTGATGATCTCCTCGACAAAGAAGCTAAGGACATCAGGCAAGAACTACAATCTCTACAATTAGACCTGAAAAACTGTGCCCCTACTCATAGATTTGGTCATCTGTTGGACCCTATCTTTGGGAACTGGACGGGAGTGCAAGTTCAACCACCCTTACCGGTACCCTGGTCAGATCATTCCCTGATTCCGTTCCACTTACGAATATTAGAGTCTGACTCTAAAAAAGACTGTGAACACCGTTACCAATGTCGGAAATGGAAAAACTTCTCTCAAGAGACTTTTAATAAAAGACTTGTACTAGGAGGACCGCCAGGGGGCATAGATTGCGAAACCGCATATAGCAGGCTACAGGATCGTATTTTAACTGCCTTAGAAAGCACTGCCCCTATACGTACCATGAAAAAACCTAATAATAGGAAGAAGACCTCCCCGTGGTTCACTCCTGAACTACAGGCTGCTAAATCCGCATGTAAAAAACTAGAACGTGAATGGCGCCTAAACTTCTGCCCTACAGTCAAAACTCAATACAAAAAAAGCTCAAAAGGAATACTACATTTAAATACGCACCACTAAAGCCTTGCATTATAAAGTTCGCATTGGGGAAGCAGAGAACTCCTCTAAGGAGCTATTTAAAATCTTCAAGGAAATCTCTGTGGTAACCAATGACAATACATCCCAAACTGACTCTGTGGAAACATGTAATAAAATCGCCAAATACTTTTCTGGAAAGATAAAAGACATTTATGCCACTTTCTCTGGTAACCTGACATCTGGCCATGATTTTATAGAAAGTGAAGGAGTTAACTCCACAGAGTTATGTTTACACTGTTTTTTGGTCCCCTCTCCAGAAACACTCAGTAGCACATGTAAAAGCATCAAGTCGGGTTCCCCCCGTGACCCGGCTCCTCCTAAGATACTAGGAGCGAGCTTGACAGTACTGGAACCATTCTTTAGACATGTGCTCCAAGTCTCCTTTGCCTCGGCCAGACTTCCGGAAGTATGGAAGAAAGCTATTGTTCTCCCAATTAAAAAGAAACCTAATGTGAGCCAAGATACCCTTGAAAATCTACGCCCCATTTCTCTGCTACCCTATCTAGCGAAGGTGGCGGAGAAAATAGCCAATAATCAGCTTATGGCACATCTGGAAACCAACAATCTCCTTCACAACTCTCAGTCTGGCTTTCGGTCGGGTTACTCCACAGAGACAGCCCTTCTGAGAGCGACTGAAACCCTGCGGTGAGGAGCAGATGCGGGTCACACTATGGCACTCATTATGCTGGACCTCAGTGCCGCGTTTGACACTGTAGCACACTCCATCCTGCTACAGTGTTTAAACAAAGTCGGGGTCACCAAGTCGGCACTGGGCTGGCTGAAAGCGTTCCTTACTGACCGCAGCTTTCAGGTACAGCGGGGAACCTACTTCTCAGACAGCATAGCCTTAGAACAAGGGGTGCCTCAGGGCTCTGCCCTGAGCCCCACCTTGTTCAACTTATACATGGCTCCCCTGGCAGATGTGGTACAATCGTACGGTGTTGAATTAGTATCGTACGCCGACGATACCCAACTGCTCATTTCCCTATCCCAAGCTCCTACCACGGCAGCTGCCAACTTCAAAGCCTGTATGCAGGATCTAGCAGGCTGGATGAACCAACACTGCTTGAAGCTTAATGGCTCCAAAATGGAGGTATTAGTGATAGGAGGAAATGATGCAAGCTGGACAAGAGAATGGTGGCCAGCTTGTCTTGGTCCTCTACCTACGCCCTGTAAGGAAGCTAAGAATTTGGGTATCTGGGTTGATCCCAAACTATCTTTTGATGGCCACATTCATAGAGTAGTAGGGAAATGCTTCGGGGTTCTGAAGATTCTCAATCGCACCCTGGACATCCTACCCTTAGAGGCCAGACGAACCATGACCCAAGCCTTAGTGACTTCCCGTATAGACTACGGCAATGTGCTATTCCTAGGAACTACGGAAAAAAACTTAAGGCGACTGCAGGTTCTCCAAAATACCGCAGCATGATTGGTCCTTAGACTACCCAAAAGAGCAGCCTCCAAACCTACTCTGGCTGCTCTACATTGGTTACCTATAAAAAAAAGGATCTTATTTAAAGCGCTTTTAATGTGCTATAGGATTACTTCGCACAAAGCCCCTCTTTATCTGGCGGACCTAGCCCTCACATATGAGCCTAATAGAACACTCCGCTCGAGGGGAACTGACCTACTTAAAATCCCTCGTGTAAAAAAAGCCAGAATGGGAGGCCGCTCTTTTAGAGTGTTAGCGGCCAACAAACGGAACTCCCTTCCAGTGAACATCAGGTTAGCAGATACTGAAACTAAGTTTAGAAAGCTATTAAAGACCTACCTGTACACCCTCTAGTTCTGGTCCCTTGACCACGGCTTCCTCTTTCTCCACAGCGCGGGGATATGCCGGGATGGCGTCGCCATGCGCTCTACAAACCCCTTTATTATTATTATTATTATTATAGTACCCCCCTGCATTTGCTTGCACAATGTGGCAGGCACCGCGCAGTACCTGCCACGTTGTGCATGCAAATGAACAAGGTACATCCACAGCATTGTGACGGGCGTTGCTGTGAGCACCGCCCCCACAATGTTGTGGATGGGGGATGCCACCTCCACTGTGGCGGTGGCATTCTAATTGCCGGTGCGGGACCACCGCACCACTGGCGGCCGGTCCCAGCACTGCTAGGGTGGCGGGCAGGCGGACCTAATAGACCCCATAGTGTCATTATTAGTAAACCATAGTCCTAAGTACTTATATGGAGCATAACATTCTTTTTGAAGCGGAATTTAGAAAAAGGAAGGATTTGCCATTTATCAATGTTAAGTTTATATCCTGAAAATATAGCAAACTTACTTACTACACTTGAGAAAGCAAGTAAAAAGAAAGCCAGGTTTGATATAAACATTAGGATATACTCTGCATTTATAGACATTTTAACCTATCTTTCATCATATTGGAAACCTGTAATTTCTGAATTTTGCTGAATTTTAACTAAGAAAGATTCCAAAGTCAAAATGAAAACTAAAGGCAAACAAGAACAGCCCTGTCTAAATCCACCATGCAGTGAAGAGGATTTTGGTAAAAGAGCATTGACAAGAACCGTAGCTGATGAAGAATATTAAAAAAAACTAGAGTGAGAAAATATGGACCAAAACCAAACCATTTAAGCATGTGGAAAATGAAAGTCCAGCTCATATTGTATAAATTTTTCTCAGCAGCTAGAAAAATTGATGCTAAAGAATGAGCATACTTATTGGATCTGCTTAATCTATTAAGAAAAAGTTGTGCATTGTCCATTAAATTTCTGCCTTTAACAAACCCTGTTTGCTCTCGACCTATCAGTTGTGGTAATGTTGAATGAATGCGTAGAGCAATAAGCTTTGCAAAATGTTCAGGATCTAAGTTAACAAGGGACGTTGATCTATAAGTGTTGCAAAGTTTGGGATCCTTACATTCCTAAGAGATAAGGCAAATTAAAGCTTATTGAAATGTCCCTAATGCCTAGTTAATAGTAATGAAAAATGAGAATAGCTGGAAAAGTTGGGGGGTGTGCTTACGATGCGGAAGATGGCAGACACATGAGGGATTCGCTTTGCTCCGGCCCACCATTAATCCTACCTGATTTGCCTGCTGGAGTAAAGATTGGTGGCCCCAGGGCACAGGTCTGCAAGCTTAGGTCCCAGGGGTGATGAGGGTTCCTTCCAGAGGGTGTCTGCTTGGGTCCAGCGGATGACTCAAGATCAACGGGGGAGAGGCCAAGTGGATCGGACAGAGAGGAGCAGCTGTGTTCGGACCCATTGAGGGGTAGAAGTAGGCAGGGGTTTCGAACCAAGAGCAAAGACCACTGCTGGACCACTCACTGACTCGGAGCTGCTGGGGAAGTACAAGCTCTGCTGCCTGAGAGCCAATAGCAGGTGTCCTCCATGCACCGGAGAACCAAGTGAGTACAGCAAAAGCAAACCATTGGGCCATGCAAGAGTTGGTGTACAGGGCAGTAGCCTCTGTTACAGCATGGTGGATGAGCGGTATGGCCCCAGCCCCCGGGTGAAGAACGAGAGTCCCATCGCAGGGTGGGGGACTGAGGCAGGTGCTGGGGCCCGGGGTGAAGCAGATAGAGAGAGCAATGAGGTGCACCATCCTAGGATCGCTGAGGGAGTACGAGTGAAGAGAACAAGCTCATGACGTAGAGGAGGCCGAATTGGAGGACTGTGCACCCAGCAGACAGGCCAGGAGTGTGCTGCTGGAATTGGAGGGTAGCAAGACACGGGGACACATGTCTTGCATTGGGAAATGGTCACTGAGGGCCTGCAGGGGTTGCTTGATATTTTGAAAGTGAACATAAACTGAAGGTGGGGACATCACCGGAGCGTGTGCCATTTTATTACCACCATATTTTGTCAGACTGGGCTCTGCTACAGGACACTCAGGCTGGTAAAGAGGGACACATTGGAAATTGGGCCCACGCTGTCCTGCCGGAGGGGCTGGAAAGATTGGCTAAGCCTGATCTATGCGATGCCTCAGATTCTCTGGGAGAAGTGAGGAAATAGCCGATCAATGGGGCCATAGGTCAGGGCGAACATTTAGGCTGGAGTTAAGACCTGTTGAGTGGGATGGAACTGAGGGTCACAAGGCCTCACCTGAGACAGGTTGCTCATTGTGGAGGTGCAGATTCCTGGGAGAGTACTGGTGGGGCCTGAGATGGGCAGGTGGACCCCATAACAAGAGATAAAGTACCAAATGTTGCCCTTTGGCGAGGCCTGTGGCCAAGGAGAACCAGGAGGACCGAAATAAATGCTGAAGTAGGCATAGAGGGTGTGCAAGACAGGTACAAGATCACAGCCCTGACCACTCTACATAAGGGCTTCAATAGATAAAACCTAGTGCTAGCTCTCCCTGGTGCAGGGACTTCACACAGTCTGCGGCCATAAGGGGTAAACAAGGGAGCATGCAACGGAGGGGGGAGAACTAGCATCAGACACCACGGGATCCACGACTGAGGACCATGGATGTGCTGACATTTCGATGCAAATGCACCTATGTAAGGTGTTGGCCCATATGGGGTAGAGAACAGGAAAGTATCAAATTTTACGCACTTCACTACTCAGTTTCAGGCCCGCAGAACATCATTTCTGGAAGTGAAGAAAGCCCTGCGTGAAGGGGACATCCAGTACTCCCTAATGTTTTCAGCCAAGCTTCAAGTAATTTTGCATGGTAAGATGCACTTTTGCGATACTCCAGAATCTATGTGGTCCTGGTTGGAGGCGTTTAAACCTGGAGCACCACATCAGCAACCGCAGACTGACTCGGAAGCACTGAAGTGCCTGGCCCAGAAAAGGTGAAGGAGGTCAGCAAGGGGGGCTGCATTGAAAAGACCCGCATTTTCCCATACAGAGAGGAAAAGAATGGTGGCCCTGCAGGCTGTGGCAGAGATCATGTTGACCCAGACAGCAGAAGGGGACATAGACAGGTTCTCGGAACATAAATCGGGTCACTCTGACTCAGGAATTTCAATCCTGAGCAAGGCTGCACTGCCTGATCAGTAGATTAATTGATCTAAATACATAGTAGGTGAGGCGGAAATCCTTGAGCAGCAGCGGCTCCTGGAGGGAGTGCTGCATGGTGGTTAGGCGGGGTGGGGGAGTGGTAGGGAGTTATGTAGTAAACTCCGGCATACGGCCGAACCAAGGTAAGTACATAAATAAATAAATAAAACAAATTACATAGCTCACGCGGCATCGCCATTTGGCATTGCAGCGTGTGCAATGTAATTAATTTTATTTATTTATTTATGTACTTACCTCAGTTTGGCTTTATGCAGGAGTTTACTACCCCCTACCCTGGCCCTCCCTCTCCCCACCCATCGCCCCGTAGCACTCCCTCCAGGAGCCGCTACTGTCCTTGAGGGAGGAAGGGTGCTGCAGGACTTTGCCTGCCTGTAACACAGAGAACGGTTGGCCAGGGAAGGGTCTGAAATGAGTGCACACAGACGAACCTTGAAACTTCAAATATTGGGGAAAATAGCTTGCTGTGGACTGGGGGTGGGAATGCACAAGCCAGCTGCCATTATGGATGGAAAAAATTGGGCTGGAGGGAGAACAACATGTGGGAACTAAAGCAGCTTACCCCCCGACCAGATTATCCCTACTAGGAAACTAGAGGTAGCTATCTTCTCTTAATGTTTTTTTCATTACTGGTTTGGGTGGCTAGTAGTCTCAAAGCTGCCCTTGGGATGGGGAGTTACTTGCTTGGGGTTTTTAACTGTTGTCCAGGAGGGTCACAAAGAGTCACATTATGAGCCACAAATGTCCGGCTGGTGGGGGAAGTCGGTTGGGGGCCATGGGGTACCTATGCTGATGATAAGTGTGAGGCAACTACACGAGGAGATAAAACTCCTGTCCTGAAACATAAGAGGGATGGGGTCAGCGGGCAGTTGTCATAAAATACTCAACTACATTAACCATAGAGGGGCACACATAGAAATTGTTGCGGGATTCCCATCTCAAGGCGGAGGAAGTTATCCATCTGGGGAAAAGGTAGCGCAAACAACTATATGCTTCCTCTTATTCCGCAATTTTCTGGGGAGCTCTGTTGTGGGTTAGATCTGGCATACCTTTTAAATTAGACTATACACGTATTGACCCAGAGGGACGTTATGTTCTAGTGAAAGGCAGACCAATGGCGAGGGAGATTGTGATGGGTAGCATCTATGCAACATACCAAGATTAGCTACAATACCCCCGTACACTGTCCGCGTTCCTTACATCTCTGGCACAACAGCCCTTCTGCTAGGAGGTGACTTTAATTGTGTAGCAGACGTGAAATTGGATAGGTCTACTCCCCTGCTCAATGGCACTCTTGCCTCTAAAATGGTGCTGGGATTCCGGGAGTGGAGGGAACAGTGGGACCTCCAGGATATATGGAGGGTCCAACATGGCGTACTACAGGATTACTCCTATTATTCTTACCTTTATAGCCTCCAAACCAGGTTGGATCTGTTTGCCTGCTCCACACGTTTGAGCCTCTGGAATATTTGGGGCGCACCTTATCAGATCACAATCCACTCCAGTTGTGCTTCAGTCTGGTGGCGGAGCACATGGTGACCCCCACATGGCGATTCAACCCGACCTTCTTGGAAGAGACGTGCTATAGTGACTCACTTTAGACGCCCATCTCAGAATACTTCAGGCTGAATCCGGGGACTGCTGCTTACTGAACAATAGAATGGGAGGCCTTTATTGTAGTGGTGAGGGGACATTACATGGAACAAATGGTAGAGAGGGAAATCCTCCCGGAGCTGCACACATTTGAGAACCAAATGCATGACTTGGGCTCCAAACTGACTGCCAAGTCTCCTCCCCATAATCAAATAGAGGGAACAAGGAGTAAATACAAAAAGGCTCTAGAACAGCTTAGATGCCTGGATCTGTGAGAATACCAGACGGGGCGAATGAAGAAATAGGCAGGTAGGATAGGCTCCTGGCATGACTGGTAAGCCCTGAATTCAGAGGCTCACCCATCACCCGGATCACGACAGCTGACGGAACTGTGCTTCACTTGCCTAAGGCTATAAATGAGACCTTTCATGCGTATTATGAGAACCTATATGGGGAGCCCCAGCCACCGTGTCCGGAGAGGTTAGTGGAATTTCTGACACCCCTGACTCTGAGGACACTGAAACCTGCTGAACGGAAAGAACTAGGGGGACCAATCACGGAACAGGAGGTGCAGTTGATTATCAAGGATGTGGCTTACGGGAAGAAACTGGGCCCAGACAGCCTACTGGCAGAGTTTTACTCTGCCTTTGCATAGACCCTAGCCCCTATTCGGTGGCCTTGTATGCTGAGGCATTGAGTAAGGGACTATTACCAGACTCCACAAGAAACGCACTGGTTATCCCCCTACCTAAAATGGAAACCTTAGAGGCACGCACGTTGGAGTTTCGACTCCTCTCTATGTTGAACATTGACTTTGTAGGTGCTGAGGTAAATACTATTCTTGAGGCTTTTACCCCATATGCCCCATCTAATACACAGGGAACATAATGGATTCATACAGGCGAGGTCCACCTCCATGTCCTGCACCACCCAGCCGCTAGCCTTTACCCGAAGGCAGTAATTATGTACTTTGACCTAGAGAAGTAGTTCCACTCGGAGAGGTGGGACTTTCTACATATAGTGATGGGCCAGATGAGACGGAGTAGGGTTAGAGGAAATGGGTGAGGTTACTATACACCCGCCCTGCAGCGCATGTTTGGACATGGCGAGTGATCTCAGACTTGTATAACATCCACAGAAGAGCCAGGCAAGGGTGCCCTATGTCGCCTCCCCTGTTCGTGATAACTATTGAGCCTCTGGCAGCACTCTTTAGACAGAGGCAAACGTAATGGCCTGTGCTTAGAAGGAGAGGACTACATTATTTCTCTTTATGCTGATGGCTTATTGCTATACTTGGGTGATGGAGGCAGCATTAGAGGACTATTCTGCTTTAGCAGGTCTCATTCTGAACAAATCAAAGACCCATATCTTTCCGTTATTGCATAGAAGCCATAGCCCGTCAGATCTACCTGTGGACCTTGCTTGGTCTCCTCACTCTTTTAAATATCTGCGGGTACAGGTATTCCATACTTTGGAAGACCTTCAGGGTGGTAACTTGAAGCCGGTAGTGCGATCCCTAAAGACGAGTGCCCAATTCTGGTACTCCCTGAAATGACATACAATGCCCCGCATAGCACTATGCAAAATGATCATGCTCCCCGACTTATGTATTTTTTCGTGAACCTCCCAGTGTTGATTTCACCTTCTAAGTTCGCTACCCTGGAAACTTTGCTTTGTGAGTGAGTATGGGATGGACGCCTGAATAGGGTGTCCCAGGCAGTGCTGAGGAGGACACCGGAGGAAGGAGGGCCGGCTGCCCCTGATTTTGAATTGTTTTACCTGGCTGCTCAAATACAGTGGTTGGCCCACTGACTGGACGGGAAGAACTTGAAGACCCCAGGGCCCATAGGTCAGGTAAATAAACAGGGACTGTTACTTGCAAAACAGATACACCCACAGGTGACTACCCCGAGGCTGGGTGCACTGCTATGAAAGGCACTGAAATGCTGGAACCCCTCTATGCACCAGATTTGCCACTAGTGGGGCTTCCACATGGGTACACCTTTTCCCCATTCACAAGGAGCTTACTTGCAGAAAGGACATTGGCTGCGGTCGTTACTGTTAGTAATTGCACTCAGCAGGGCGTACTCATTACAATGGAGGTTTTCTTATCCCATTACGCTCTGCCACGGGGACAGTTTTTAGTCTATGATGCAGTGGTGAGGACATTTGGGCATCTGTGGTGGTGCAAGTGGCAAGAGCCGAAACCCATGGGGTCCTACATGTACTGGTGACATTAGGGGCTGCCTGGCATCTGGTGAAATGACTAAAAAGGGTACAGCTTCAGATACCTACAAGACCCCTAACAAAGACACAGGAGAAATAGGAGACGATTGTGGGAAGGGAGCCCGTGGACAGCCGCGGCCCGTGGAGGGGGTTCCTTGGGGCATGGAGAATGTGAGGTAAGTAAACAATTTAATAAATAAAACAAATTTCGTAGCGCGTCCTGCATCTCAAAATGTGATGCAGGGCAGGCTACGAAATTCGTTTTATTTATTAAATTGTTTACTTACCTCACATTATCTATATTCCGGTGTTTAGCACCCCCCACCCTGCCCCTTCCTCACCCCGCCTTTCTGCCCTAAGGAACTCCCTCAATGGGCCATGGCTGCCCATGGACAAGGACAAGGAGTGGAGTCGGATTTTGGGAAGCCCGAGAAAGTTGTCAAGGAACACTAAATAACTAAGCTTATCCAATTGAACTATATTCACATGGCCTATTTGGAGATGATCGTTGTTTCCCTAATTGTAGAGTGCCGGATGTGGGGTTTTTACACATGACATGGGAATGTACAAGGGTGCGGCCCTTGGGAATTGGTAGCGGCTTAAATAACAAGGTTTTGGCTCGCACACTTCCCACCTCGGCAGAGCTTTGCCTGTTGGGATTGTTTCCCAGATCCAAGACCAGAAAGGTGGGATCCAGATTTGTAGATCTGGCCCTGGTATTGGTCTGGAGACAGATAGCACTTACATGGATGGTGAGGATAGGCCCTACTGGGATAGCCGGGGAAAAGGATGTGGATAGGCACAGCAGAAAAATGCCAGGGTGGTTTGCCGCCTCCCACTGGTGGATATGTGTACGGAGACGTTGCAGGCAAGGGGTAATAGAAATAAAGAAGTCTCTGGAGGCAGTGCTGAAGAAGGAGGTGAGCTTGAGAGTGCCTTGAGCAACCCTTAACTGATTGTTTTGCCTATGAGTAGCATGTGGGCTAGCCGTGGAGCCCCCTGATTCCCCCAAAAAAGAATTAAGCAGATCTGCAGTGTAACACACTGTGAGCGAATCCATCCCCCCTACGAGATGAGATTAACCCCTACAATTTAAGATGGCAATGGGCCCACTGGACAAGTTGTTGTTAGTTTATTTCCAAACATTCGGTTTAGACAGTTTAGAAGATGTCTGATTAGTAGGTCTGTGGTAGGTGGTATTACAAGGAACTCCCCAAGTGAGTTTCTTAGAGTATAGCTGTGGTTATTGGCACTAACACTAGTGGCCATGAAGTGATTTGCCACAAGGATATGTACACAAATGTTATGATGATAGAATGTTAATGTATATCGCATGGTTCCATGCACATAATGACCTGCGACATGAAGTTGCTGTGCTTATCCACTTACTGCTCTTGTAAATGCATATAAATGTGTGTACCAAAAACTAATAAAGACATCTTTAAAAAAACGAGAATATCTGGAAAAGTTTAAATAATAGACTTTTCGCAAAGTGAAGATAAAATGCAGTTGTGAATCTGTCATATCCAGGATATTTCCTTTTCTTAAATTAATTGAGTTAAGAATTTCTCAAGTAATAATCACTGTCTCAAGAGAGGTACAGTCAATAGTAGAGGCATGTTCTCTATGAATGGAAGAGAAATATTTTGGAAATGGGTCAGAGGGCGTGAGAAAGTCCAGATCGTACAAAGTGAAGTAATAATAGTTAAATTCCTCTCGGATATTATCATCAGTAAGGAGAGCAGCATTATGCTTGATAAGAATCTACTCTATGGCTTTTCTTTATAACATCATAGCAACAGAAAAAAGACTGAAACACAAAAGGACAAACAAAACATAGCTATTCCCAGACAAATATTCTGGGGTGATATATCCGCAGGAAGAAGATGATACCATCAAGTCTACGGCAGGTTGACGGAGGGGATACAGCCAACAAGAAGGCAACAAGTGGGATTTGCAACAACACAGAACTTATCTAAGGGAAAATAGAGAATATAATGAAATAACAAAACATGTCATATAACCACGTGACAGATTTTAAAAATAGGTAAATGTTAGCACTAGCTATATAATAAGGCATGGTAATAATGCAATAAGGTATATGGAAAATTTAACGAAAGAGAAGATCGGGAAGTATCCATGTGAACTTTTCAACAGTATTATAAACTAAAAATTTCTGTGGTAAGTCAGGATCGTCATAAGTTGTAGTCTTATTTTTGTATTTTACTTTGAACAAACAGGGATAAAAGAGGCCAAATTTGGCATCCATAGAGCACAACATGGGTCAGATTGACAGGAATCCTTGGGAGGGAAAACTGTTAAACAAAACCAAGATGCAATTGCCAAAGCCATATGTGTTTAATGGATTAAAGTGGCTGGTAAGATCAGTCGCCTTTAAGGATGCCGCAATCTGATGCACGAAGTACAGCTTAATGGCAAGACTATTTATTTCCCCAAACCTCAAAGAAGAAGCTTACAAGTTCATCATCATTTATGTAAGCAATGTTCTCACAGGACGTACAAGATAACATTAGATGTAGCAATTTCTCAGAAGTAGAAGCGCACGTATGTGGACCTAGCCATGCAGGGCCGCCTTTAGCGCTGGTGGGGACCTGTGCAACAATAATTTTTGGTGCCCCCATGCCCCATAACCACCTACGGGGATTATCTCACTTCCACCGGGCAAAAGTGCCCCTCATCTCTCTCATTATTGGTAAACACAACGCCCCCCCTTTGATGTCAGCGCCCCCTCCATAGGCCAGTGCCCAGTGCGGCTGTACCCATCGCACTGCCCTAAAGGCAGCCAAGTAGCCGCACTGGTGAACGGAAACCCCCCAAGTGGGTTTCAGATCTCGTAATTAAAGTGGAGCATAAAGTAAGTTTACTGATCGCACAGTGGCACATGGTTATAGCTTGCTATATGCTGATTCAGCCAAGCTATATGACCTTTGTGTGTGGTTTATTTTGCTAAGCGATCTGACCTTTTAGTGTGTATGTGTGGTTTCTGTGGAAGCGTGCACATGCGCATCAGTATGTTCAAAGCGAAGATGTGCACAAGATACCCCATCCTGTGTACTTCTGTTAAGCCATGGGTGTATGATGAGCCTGCAGCGCTTATAGAGAGAAAGCAGACCCTAATGTGATTGTTGCATCTCGACTTATTCCTCTAGCAAATGGAGATGGTGGTGACATATTTTGTGACATCTTCACTAATCACCAAGGATCTGTCAAGTTTCCTGAGACTAAAGGGAAATGTGAACTATTTCCATGCAGCAGCTCTGCTAGATAAAGTGCAAGATGGTTCCTTGAACTAATATGTGCTGAGGCTTATTTAATTCTGCTGAACCCACTGCTTTTTACCACATTCTTTGGGACTTTCACTAAGTACATAAGTTTAAAACGATCTTTAATCTGAAAAGTCGCCATGTGGGTCTGGGATCTTAGATCTGTGTGGGTCTTTACATGATGCATCCCATTCTTACCTGTGTCAAAGCTTTTCCGTCGATCTGCAGTAGATTTAGCAACAGCTTGAGAAAAATAGTGATGTTTACCAGACCAGGAAATTCAACCTTTACTTTTAGCAGCTCTAAGCATTTTGAGTAGATCTTTAAACTCCAAGAAAAGATTATAAAGTTTGAGTACTCTAATTTTGATCAATAGAAGTTCCATGGAAATAGGAGCAAGTGACTTGACTGGAGATGGTGGATCTTTTTAGACCTGCTTATGCTTAACATTAGAGGAAAATCCACCACGTTTCCATGCATATTTGGCAGAAGAGACAGGAATAGAGGAAGGACTCACATTTATAGATTCCTGCAAGGTGTGACAGTTGCCTTCCATGGAGGTGCAAAAACGTGCTGAGGAAGGGGGAATAGAGAGTGGAGGTAATACAGGTGATAAATATAGTCTATTGGTTTGAACTTTTAGCGTGGTCCATATAATGGTGTGGACATCAAATAATATGGTGCTTGAGCAAAGAAAAGTAACATAAACATATTGCAGGTTTGAATGAAAGTAATTTGTGGAAAGAAAACTGGCAATAAAAGCGCTATGCCGTATGGAAAAAATAACAATAACGTTTTTCTGTTGTGCCAAAATGGCAGTCACTGTGTTCCATACTCCCATCGACGTATCCCGAAATAAAAAGTACCTGTGTTTCAAAATGGTAAATTATGATTACCACAAGATGACTCTGCATGCGTGAAAAGTAATTTTTAGGTCTCGCCTACGCAGCGCGCATGCGCCGCATAGGCAAAAAGACCTATAGCTATCGCTTCGGCTTTTCAGCCAAAAACGTGCACGGGTTCCATTGCCTTCAATGGCAACGCGTGCACGTCTGGCGATTCACTTGCGGGAGCGAGCGCCGCCATATGGTAGCAATTATTGCTCTCGCAAGTGAATCGTTTAGCCCCTCCTGCAGCCGCGCGAGCCTCGCGCGCGCTCGCTTGTTTACCTCAGCATTCATGTTACAGAAATGCATCTGAAACCTACATCCCAGAGGTTGACTTTGCGTCTAAAAAACATGTATTCCCATGAGAAGATTTGTTCCTCTATCTGGCGCGCGCGCTCGCCCTTGTTTACCTCAGCATTCATGTTACAAAAATGCATCTGAAACCTAAATCCCAGAGGTTGACTTTGCGCCTACAAAACATGTATTCCCATGAGAAGATTCGTTCCTCTGTCTTGCTGCGAAAATTAACAGTCTTTTACTGAATAATGAACCTCTTATCTAGTGTGCCCTTTGTGCAGGTGGTGGCACTGTGCGTGGCCTTAGGTGTGAACAGAATCTATGTTTCCTTTCCTACTCGAAAAAGATGACAATCCACGTGTGACCTCCTTTTGGCGGGTGAAATTCAGTCTGTGCTGTGCAGTTCTTTCAATCACACAAATAGACCCATATATGAGAAGTGCATTAAACCTGGCTGCCTCTTAAGAGACAGGAGGGGGCAGATAGCACAGGGAACTCACAACATCCAGAGGCTGGGAGAATGAAAACTGTTTTTCACGGTGAGGATGAACCAGAAGCCAGCTTGGAAACGACAAATGTTAGCAAAAGTAGGATGGCATTCACAAAATTGTGTTATTTTGCTGACAGTTTTCAGAGTGAGATTTGAGCACGTTTTTCTTTTTATATTCATCTAAAAATAATTTCTTAAATTGTGTTTTCATTAAAAATGACATGGCGCACACCCTGGAAACACTTTGCTGAAGACGGGTAACGACGTGGTCCTTGTCATCCCAAATTCCATGAATTGCTGCATGCTTGTTTGACTTTTTATATAATAACATATTTTTCAAGCAATAGAATGACAGAAGGCGATTGCTAACTTGACAGTCACATGGTTTACAGTCCTGTTATTCTTAAGAGGCAAACAGGATGGCTTTGATTAGCAGAAAATATTATAATTTAAGTCAGGTATGTTTCGGATTTGCAGCACACAGTGATACAAATAATTTTGTCAACGGTGGCACAGCCTCGGTACTGTCTGGCTGTAGGTCCAGCGACCTCATTGCAAGAAAGCGCAATTTGCATATCGGCTGGTAGTCTCTCACCAGGCACAGAGGAGCTCAGTCAGAATGCCGGACACGGCCCCTGGCGGTGACATAGAATTGTTGATAAGAAGTACACCAGCGTAGAAGGTCTTTACTGTTGTGTAAACACATCCCATGGGGGAGGCAGGAAGAAATTTGCTATCCTAGATGCATCAAATATGTGACATTAAATTATGAAAAGAAGATAGCAATGCTTAAATATAAAAAATAAATAAAACAAGCATTGGCATAGCCAATAGGTCTTGCATTTGGGACCTTATAAGTATTTAGCCATGCAACAGTTGATGTTGTTGCACCAAGGATATTGTGCTGCATAACTAAATACCTATAATGTCCCAAAAGCGAGACCTATTGGCTATGCCAATGCTTGTTTTATTTATTTGGGGACCTAATCAGCCTTGGGGGTCACGGCGCAGAAGCAGACCAAGCCACGAGACGCTCTCATTCAGCGCTACTTGCCTCAGCCGCCGCAGTCCACCAGCGGCTGCCCAAAAACTACACTACCCAGCGTCCCCTGCTTCGCGGGGGCGCTGCTGGTCCACAGCCACTTCCGCCCGGAGGTCCTCATATTCCAACACTTCCTCCCGCGTCGCGGGACGCGCGCGGGCAGCGCCGGGCTGAGCCCGGGCAGAGGGCGGGCCGTCTGTGGCCGTCAGGGGCAGGAAGAGGCAGGGCCGGGCCCCCCCCTAACCTTCATCATGGGCAAAAGGAAAAAGGTATGTGCTAGAGACGATCTTGGGTCAAAAGCGAAACACCCCAGGAAATCCGATTCTATTATCTCGTACTTAACCTCAGCGGTGGGGGTGTTCACCAAAGAAATTGCTAATGTGGAGAAAGAACTGGGCCTGAATGCAGAGGAGATTGACCCAGTCCTGAGACCAGAGCACAGTAGGGAGATACCATTGGAACCAATTGTAGTGATTACCAATCGGGAATCAAACCTAACTCACAATGCACCACCAACTCCCAAAGATGCATCGACCCACCATACATCTATACCCCCTACGCCCATTGTTACCCTACATAGGTCGCATAAGAAGAGAAAGCCACTAAGTACATTGGGCAGGGCAAAAAGAGATTTGGCGCATATTAACAGACTAGATTCTCGCTTTAAGAGCCAAATTGGGAAATTTATTGAGGACCTATTTATTACACGCCTGGAACCCGCACTTGTATCTGTAGCTAAAGACATTGTGGATACTTTAAAAACTTGTGTAGCGGGGCTTCTCTCTAAATGTGAAAAGATTGATGTGTTGTTGAAACAAAACAGTGGGGTTAAGGGAGGTCTGATCCAGCCAGATGTACCAGCCAATATTCTGCCTACAGTTGATAACACTAACCCCATACCCTGTCGGGCCCCTAGCTTGGAAAGGATTGCCGACACTGTAGGGAAGCCAAGCTCAAGGGTCGGGTCAGGGAATCCAATACCTGAAGTAAATGCACAGGGTAGTCGGGATAATGCTAATAGTAGACACCCCCGACAGCCTGGCTACACCCTGGAGCTTCCACCGGAAGCATCCCCTTTGGTGGCTGTATTCACTGGGGCCCCCCCGGTCAGAGGGTGTGCATGGGAGACTACTGCTGACTTGATGAATCTAGCTAGACAGTGGTGCGATCAGTTTAGTTCAGGTGAAGCTAATGTGGCTAGTGCAATCACCGTGGTAAGGAGGGTCCGTTGGGTGGGGCATCATCCTAAGAACATCCCAGGGGACTGTGTGGTGGTGAATTTTAATAATAGGAACTGCGCGGAAAGATTATTCTGGGACGGCTCAGATCTTGTAAACAAAGGTATCAGACCCCTTTCCTTGGGGTTCTTTTACCCACCACCTAAAGTCTACAGACATCCACACCCACATTATCGATCGCACACTAGACCGAGCAACATAAGTACTCTAACTTACCAGGCCAGGATGAGCGCACAGATGGGTTCTGCTCAGGGGTCATCTCAGGGTGCGGACACTGAGCCCATGACTATACTCCCAGCTTCCCCGATAAACTTGCAACCAAGGGGAGAGGTACAGCTTAGTAACAGATTCTCACCCCTATCCCAGATGGAATGCAATGATTGACTGGGCCATGTAACCTTAAGTCAGGGGACTTGGATAGACGGTGCAATTAATCCAGCTGACTCACACTCAGTCCCATGCAAAATCTTAAGCTGGAATGTGGCAGGTATCAGATCTAAAAGTACTGACCCCATTTGGTTGCAATTCATAAAACATGTTGATATCTTGGCATTACAGGAAACCTGGGACCCAGATTCTAGTTTTAATCTAGATGGTTTCCAGAGCTTTACCACCCCTGCGATCCGAGGGATTGTGGGGAGGTCTAAGGGTGGTCTACTCTTCCTTGTTTCCTTAAATCTTGTCGGGTCATTTAGAAAACTCAATGGGGAGTCAGATAACCTTCTTATCTTAGAATGGTCCATGCCAAACAAGCAATGCCTCTTGATAAATTTGTATAATGCCATGGATGGTTTTGAACATTTTAACACGTTAGAACAATTTTTGTCAGTCTGCAAGGTTAATAACTCTTTTTCGGTAGAGATGTTTCTTATGGGAGATTTTAATATACACCCTTGCAAGTGGGACTGCTACGGGGATGACCTAGATGGGCATTCAAATGGGAGGGCATCCCATTTCGAACATGGAAAGCGGGGTGAGGCCTTGGAGGAACTGCTTTCTAATCTGAATCTATTAGAACCAGCCAGGGAAAGTGGTAGTGAGAATGCACCTACTTTTATAGGGAGGGGGGTTAATTCTGTCATCGACTACATCTTTGTATCCCCCTTACTTTTGACTAAGACACTGGCTTATAGTGTAGTGATGTCACCATTCAGTGACCACAACCCTCTTGTATTAGAAGTTGATGTGGGTGCCAAGACTGTCATCACGGATCCAGGAAGGGAAGCACCATGAGCTCTTTCCACAAAAGATCAAGGCAGACGGATAAAGTGGGACAACATAGTCCCGGAGGCCTTTTTTGATGAACTGGTGGCCAAGACTGAGTCCTATAACAAAGCAGAGCTCCTTCCCCTGAGTTTTATAAATCGTGGGTGGTGTTCAAATCCCAAAGGGGACGTTCACATTAAATGAAAAGGATTTGCAGTATTGTACGGGTTACCAAATTTACAACTTGATATATATCACAGACCCAAGAGTACCATGAAAAACTTCATATACACAAAAAATCTTTTTTAAGATGTCATTCATTTATTTATAAAGTTTAAAATTCATAATAACACAATTTTGTTATAAAAAACAACAAGAAATACACATTCGCTTTTTGCAAAAAATCAACACTATATAAAAATCTTTGAGTTAAAAAATGCTATTATAGCATTGTTTTCACAAACATGTTAAAACATCGTATTTATTAGTCAATAGATTTATAGGAATAAACTGTCAAGACTGAGTCCAACATTGGTATCTGCCTGGATGGCAATATCGTGGGTAAGGGAACTATAACCTCCTTTACAGCAATCTGTAAACAAATTGCTGACAACTTACACAAGGGGAGTGGGACACACCGCAAGAAAGCACAGAGATGGTTTGATTCCTCCTGTACAAAAGCTCATGAGGCCCTTCTTGAGGCCCTTAAGAGGAGCCCAAGGGACAGAATTTTGGTTTCCTCTCTCCGCAAGGAGTATAAATTGGCAATCTCCGTGCGGAAACAGAAAATCAAAGAGGAGGCATGGGATAATTTGCAGGCCATCGATGTATTAAGGGATAGCAGAAAGTTCTGGGCCATAATAAATCAGCCATTCTTCACGGAAAGCGACAATCTAGATACTGATTGCATAATCCCGGATGATGTCTGGCTCCAGCATTTTAAGAATATCTATTGGGACAATGAGACCCATGAGTCAACATCAGAACTACCCACCATTAGCTGTCCTAGAATCCCTATCAAATTTGAGCTGGTGGAAGTAGAAAGGGCTATTCGAGATACATCTAAAAATAAGGCCCAGGTCCCGATGGGGTGCCTGCTGACCTTTATATTATGTACCCTAATTTTTGGGCAAAAATCTTAACCAATGTATTCAATGCAGCAGCACTAGTGGGTTTTCCCCCCTCTTGGGGCTCTTCCATTATTGTGCCCATCTTTAAAAAGGGGAGCCGAGGGGACCCCGCCTGTTACAGGCCAATCTCCTTGTTAGACTCTGCCGTTAAGATCATGGGCAGAGTCGTCCTTCAGAAACTAGGAGATTGGATGAATGGCAGGGGGGTGCTCTCGAGCCTCCAGTACGGCTTCAGGCAGCACAGGAGCACCATGGACCAATGCCTTAATCTATACCTTTTGATTAACAAATATACGGTGGCAAAAGAGGGCATTTTATATCTTGGGTTCATGGATTTATCATCAGCCTTCGATATGGTGAACCGCTCAAAATTATGGCGTATTCTGTTGGATATGGGCATAGATGCTTCTTTAGTTTACTTTCTTAGCTCCCTCCACCAGGACCTAGCGGCAGCCGTTAGGGTCACACAGGATGGCAGGTGCACAGGCCAATTTAGTTCTAGACGGGGAGTCAGACAAGGCTGCATCCTGGCCCCCCTCCTTTTCACGATCTATATAAATGGCCTGGAAAAATCTCTGTCCGGGGCCAGGGCGGACATTCCACGTGCAGGAGGAACGGGTATCCCGGTCCTCTTGTACGCGGATGACGCTGTACTTATTGCTCGCACTGGTCTGGGTCTACAGAGGCTGCTGGACAATTTTGGAGCATTTATGGAGTCCCTCGATCTAAAAGTAAACAGCAATAAATCTCATGTAATGAGTGTAGGGGAACGTAGGCAAATCAGTAAGGTTAAAACATTCAAATGCCTGGGTGCGGAAGTCTCTAGGGTCCCAGTTTTTACTTATTTGGGTGTCTTATTCGATGAGAAAGGCAATTGGGGTACCCAGCAGAAACACAAAAGCAACATAGTGGCAAGATCTACAACAGCTCTTCTTAGTTTTGCTAAAAGGCTGGGAGCCAAACCCTTGGAACCTATGCTCAAAATATACAAGTCCAAGTGCTGTGCGATTGCCTCTTATGGGGCGTCGATATGGGGATACGGACCTGTGGGCAAAATACAACTAGTCAAAAACAAGTTCCTTAGATCCCTGCTGGCGGTTCCTGATTCGTCGTCGACTTTGGCGGTACATTGTGAACTAGGTGTGGGTTATATCACAGACTATCTTAAAGCAGCCCCACTGATTTGTTGGGTAAAGACATGGCTCAATGAGGACATCACTCTCAATCACCGTATCCTTAAAGACTGCTTGGCCCTCGACAAGGCAGACAGAATCCCATGGCTGGCATACGTTAGAGCGGCGTGTGTCAGGCTGGGACGTCCTGAATTGTTCACAGCCCCAGAGGGAATCAAGAAAGAGGATCTGGGATGGATTAAACACAATTTCCGGATCATGGCAGAGGCAGACAGGGAGGAGGTGGAGCTTAACAAATCGGGAGTAAGAAGTATTTATGCCTTATAGACCTCGCCTTCCATTGAACCCTACCTTAAGATAGTCACAAAGCCGTACCATCGCTTTTTGTTGATAAGATTTAGATTCAATCTAATTCACTTCGTCCTAGGAGACTTCCAACAATGGGGCAAACCAGCTGATTCCTCACCATGTTCATGTGATAACTTCTCGACACAAGACACCCTCCATCTAATTATGTTTTTCCAAAACTTTTCTGAGGCACGTAAAAAATTCTTGTTGCCTATATTACGAGAAGCGGGGTTTCTACAGGTGAGACCTGCACTGTTACATTTGCAACTTTTGAACAGTGTGCGGGTTATCTTTAGCGTAGCAAGTTTTCTGGTGGCTGCAGCGAGAGTGAAGAATAAAAGAACAATATGTATGAATTGAGTTTTTGCCCCCATAATCATGGAAATGACGATATCATAAATTTTTATTGTATTTTAATAGTAGTTTTTAGGTCAGGCGGAGACAGTCGCTGACTAACTGTTTTTTATGAATTATGTACTATAAATAGTGTATATACATGAATGTCTGTAAATATATGTCTGTTCATTTTACTTGTATATACATTTTTATCTATTTTGTATGTATGCACTGCTGTTTCTTTTATGATTTTAAGTAATCGAAATAAAGAGTTTTGACTGACTGGTTATGCCAATGATTGTTTAAGCTTTGTTAGCATCTCCACATGTTTAGCAAAGCATTTCCCCATAAATAAATGGTGTGTTGGTAATGCACCCAATATCTCTCACGTTACTCTGTATATACAAAATGATGGCGCTGGTGTCCTCAGCTGTGATTCAAACACAGGAAGGAGCTGAGCAGCACCACCATTCCGGTTGCCAAAAGTAGGTTCAAAATGAACAGCTCAAATCACCTGGTCTACGGGATCAGTTTGTTGATGGTCGATCACATCATGCAGGCGACTAGGCCGTTCCTCTCACATAGCACAACAGAGCTCCACTAAAGAACAGCCATCTTCTTCAGTGATATGCCACACCCCCTACTATAAAACTCTTGAATGAGTTTAGTGAAGAACCTGAAGAAGTGTATGTGCAGACGTAACATATAGGTCACTGAATTAATCTTGTTTAATCTTAGACAGCTATGAGTTTAAAATTCCATAACTTTGCATTATACTGTTTGCAACTCATCAATATCACTTGCGTTTAATTTGCATGTCCCCAATCTCCAAGATAGAAAATGGGGAGGGGAAAAGAAAGAATGGAACAGCCGCTTATCATATGTTGAATATAATCTCTTAAGAGGACCCTCCCAAGAAGCAAAAAAAACAGGCTTATCTGTGGAGGGAAAACTTGCTAGAAGACTTTTAAATCCCAAATATTCCTGGAAACAATCTGCTGTTAGTCTTCAACTTTTATAGCATCTCTTTGACAGAAAAGCACACCTTTTTCCCATAAGCATCACTCTACTGACTGTATTTTTGTTATTTTCCCACTTGTATGGCTTAAGCCGAAATAAAGTTATTTGAAATGAAATGTATAGGAGACCTCAAAGTTACTTGACTCGCTGTCTCCATAAGTCTCCTTAGAGTTATGGGTGTTTACTTCCCTGGTTTTTAAGATTTACCTTGAATGATTTTGTTGTATTATTTCCATTGCTTTAGACTCCACTTTTAAATGGATCGCATTCTACAAACTTGCCTTCTGATATTATCTTTCAAGGAGGACTCTCCAAATCTCGAGCTAGCATAACTAGACATCCTAACTGCATGTCCTTCATAGCACACTTCAATGCATTGTATTATGATCTCTCATCAAAATTAAGTGCTTGATGCATTCTTGTGTTTCCTTTAGACACTTAAATTCATGATCCAGTGTGGGTGAAGACAAGAACACACTCACAAATCCCTTTGCTCACCTTAGCTTGCCTCATCATTCAGGTCTTCTCTATAACCCTTCCATTTCCTTCTCCTTCCCTTTCCTCTCACCATTACTCGTGAATGAAAGGCCACTGCAGCATAGCTAGTGGGTGTTAACTGCTGACCACTTAGCAGGGAGCAGCCAACTGGGAGAGGACAGCTGGCACAGCTATGTGCAGCTTTAGCACTACCTCTTTTGACTTGGACTTACCGAAACGGCTAGGCTGCAGTCACAGATTTAGGAAAACCAGGTTGACCTTGTCAGATGGGAGGACAATCTGAATACAGGAGTGGCTGAAGTCAAAGCCAGGCCTGTCTATCTTTTGGGCGTTGACATCTTGAAACAGGAGCTCTGAGTGATTTTGCATTAGGAAGTGCTGAAAAATGATGGAGGAGACTCTGAGCTTTTAATTTTTCTTTTTTTTTTATGGAGGAGACTCTGAGGCCCGAAAGGGGGAGGAACATGGCGGCCGCCATGTGAATGGCCGCAGACGCACCTCTCCAGGCTCCAGATGGCGGCGGGGTTTGAGGCTCGGATGACCCTGCATCAGCGACCCTGTACTCTCTAGGCTATGAGAGTTAGCTTTACAGTGTTGATTTGATCGGATTCGTAAATTCTGTGTGCTTTCCTCTTTCTGCGGTCAGCCCGTGTCGGCTCCTCTCTCAGCTTCTCGGAATGCGGGAGGTGCCTTCGGAGAGCTCGGCAGTCACGGTTGACGTGCTGGTCTTTTCTGCGCCAGAGCCGGTGTCTTGTCAGTTTTCATTCCAGGTTATTGGAGTCAAGCTGGAGATGGAAGATCGCCGCCAGTCAGTGGATATGAAGTGGGCTTTTTTTTCGGTCGCTGTGCAACACGGGAGGGAGAACGTATAGGCAGGAAAACAAATTATTTCCGAAACAGGTAGGAGGGGGAGAGGTTGAATGTTGGCGTGGTGCCTCCGGGGGTAATCGCCGAGAATATGAGCTTGTAGAAGGTAGGTTACTCCCGGGCAGTTCCAGGGGAACTAATAAGCTCCCGCATTCAGATTTAGACTTTAATGTTGTATCAACCACAGAGGCAGGGGGCATTTTTTGTGAGGTTTCACCGGACTCTATGGAGAAGGTGGTTGAACTGCAAGTGGGAACATCTCCCCCTCAATTAACAAGATATTCGCTGCGGGCTAGGGTGGCTCACTTCGCCTCTAATAACTTGAAAAGACACTCCAGCCTACCACAGCAAGTATCTCCCCAAGTGGCTGAAGTAAAATCTTGGGCAAAACAGCTCAAACAGGTGGGGGTACAGATCCAACAACCACTCCGGCTAAGCCCAAGGCCCAGAGAGGTAAGGGGAAAGTACAGGATAAAAAAAACGTTTTTACCAAGTCTAAAATTACTCCCTTGTTGAAAACTTTCTATCAGGTCATGTCCCTTTCTACCACTAAAGTCCTGTCTTCGACCTCCCTACCTCTTGAAGTGGAAGGGAATCTGGAAAGCATGTCAGAGTTAAATCCCCAACCTATCGTGGCTCCGGTAGTCTCCTTAAAACCCATGAATACTTCTACAACCTCAAAAGCGAAGAGCTCAGGCACCAGCCAGGTCAAGCAAAATTGTCTCCTGGAGAGTGCCACAATATCAAACTTGGCTGAGTCAGCGGATTCCACAGACCTCATTATGACATCAGAGACCGAGTTAGAGGTCCATCCAGATATAGCTCTCTCGAATAGATACTTGGTATTAGACCAAAAGAAGTGGTCAGATACAAAATCAGTTGTGCCCCTGTTCCTGTTTATGTTCTTGTTTCTGGCCCTGATCATAGAGAAGAGTCGGGAGCAAAAAGGTGGTAAAGGCAGGGTTGCGCAAGAGACCCATGAGAAGGGCGAAGAGCGGCATAAAATCCTACCTCCCTTGCCTTTGAATGCTCAGAAGACTTTGACATCGAGCTCTGATTCTCACTCTGATTCTCGCTCCCACTCTCTTGCAGACATCCTCCTCGCTCTGAAAGACGAAATGGCAAGTAGATTCACTGTTTCAGAGGCAAATCAAGCAGAGTTGGCAAACAAGTTTTTAGTCTCTGAGGGGAATTAGGCTGCCATCAAATCCTCATGTGAGATCCTTGCTAAGAAGCTTGACGAGGTTACTGCAAGGACAGAGGCAATTGAGGAGGAGATCCCAAAGATGAAGAGTGCAATAGAGAGTTCCTCTTTCCAGCTGGAGAAGTTAGCTATTCAAAACAAAGAGCTTAAAGATATTTGGAAAGACTGGAGAATTCCTCGCAGAAAAATAATTTGAAATTTCTGAATATTCCAGAAGTAATTGAGGGACAGGATATAAGGGGGTTTTTAATCTCATTTAAGCATGGGCGAATTTTGCGAATTTGCAGTTCGCAAATGTGCGTATTCACGAATTTGCAATCCGCAAAATCCGCGAACTCTCGCGAATTTTTCTTTTTTTTGTGTTCGCAAGGGTTTCTGCCAGTTCGCCAGGGTTTTGTACCAGTTCGCAATTGCGAACTTACTTGTTGGCTCGCAACAGTCGCAACTATGTTGTTTCTACGTCTGTTTCAACATCACAGGTTCACAGCACCCTCTGTTTCACTACTGCCACCCTCTGGTTCAATCATGCCACCCTCTGGTACATCACTGCCACCCTCTGGTTCATCACTGTAGATTATGGGGGGGAAAGCAAGCACACCTGCCCTGCTTCAACTGACATGAATTAATTTGGGGTTGAACAATGTGTCACTGAATTTAAACTTCCAGTCTGGCACCTGCTTCCTTATCTGTAATTTGCTTTCTGTTGCAGTGCAATTTTTTTTCACAGGACCTTTGTGGCCTACTTGTAGCTATTCTATGAGCCTGCTGTGAGGGTCAGAGCAGGGTCATCGAATAGTTGCAAGTAGGCAACTGAACTCTAGAGGGGCCCCTCAGCAAGCACTAAAGGGAATGGTTACTAATGATGAGTTTGAACTTTTGCACCTGCTGAGTGCTTTCAGTTTTGCAAAACTCGTTTTTCTGCAATTTCGCGGGATTTGCGGGGCGCGAATTTGCACAAGATCGAATTCGGAAGCCGCGAATTCGTGCGAATATGCGATTTGTTTTTTTGCGGCGTGTTAGTTCACAAGGTTTTGTGCGTTTTAGCGAGCCGCTTGTAGCGCAACGGCGTGAAGTTACCCTGACGGTCGTTCAAGGGTGCGGCCATCTTGTTTGCATGACGTATTTCCGTTTCCGGGCGCGATGTGTAATCTCGCAAAGTGTGCGGCTCGCTAGTACAAGTTCGCGTGTGATCGCGAGGGAAATCTCGCGCGAACTTACTAAGCATGGGCGAATTTTGCGAATCTGGCATTTGCGAATTTTGCGAATTTGCGAACTCGCAATCCGCGAATTCCCACGAATTTGCGGATTTTTTTTTGTGTTCGCAAGGTTTTCTGCCAGTTCGCGAGGATTTGGTACTAGTTCGCAATTGCGAACTTACTTGTCGGCTCGCAACGGTCGCGACTATGTTGTTTCTACGTCTGGTTCATCATCACAGCCTCCCAGCACCCTCTGTTTCACCACTGCCACCCTCTCTTTCACCCATGCCACCCTCTGTTACATCAATGCCACCCTCTGGTTCATCATCACTGTAGAAGATAGGGGGGAAAGCAAGCACACCTGCCCTGCTTCAACTGACATGAATTAATTTGGGGTTAGTTTATTAACAACACCTGCCCTGCCCCAACTGACAATAATGAATTAGGGGCTAATTAATGTGTGACTGAATTTGAAGTTCCAGCCTGGCACCTGCTTGTCTGCACCCTTAGCTGTAAATCAGGACCTTTGTGGCATACATTTAAGGTCAGAGCAGGGTCACACAATAGTTGCAAGTAGGCAACCGAATTCTGGAGGGCCCCCTCAGGAAGCACTACAGGGAATCGTAACAAATCATGAGATTGACCTTTTGCACCTGCTCATTGGTTTTGCTTTTGCAAAAATCGTTTTTCGGTAATTTCGCGCTATTCGCGAGGCACGGCCTCGTGCGAAACCGACCGCGGAAGCCGCCAATTCGTGCAAATGAGCTTTATATTTTTTTGCGGCGTGTTATTTCGCAATGTTTTTTGCAGTATTTGCGAGCCGCTTGCAGCGCAACACGCGAATTTACCCCAAGGTCGAGTATGGGCGCGGCCATTTTGTTTGCGTGACGTATTTCCGTTTCCGCCCGCTATGTATAATCTCGCGAAGTAAGCGCATTGCGAGTACAAGTTTGCGCGAGATCGCGAGGAAAATCGCGTGCAAACTTACTTTCGCGCTCGTGAACGGGCGGCCATCTTGTTTTTCATTCATTTCCTGTGTCTGGGCATGGTGTTTATCCTCTTGCTATCTTTGCCATCCTTTGCTTGTTTTCAGTTTTTTTTCGAACGATTTTGCTTCTTTTCTATCCCTCTCTTTTCCTAGCTGTATATTTTTGTCTTTTCTGCTATTTTTGTTTACTTTTAAACTACTTTTTTAAACTCTTTTCTTTTCTTCTTCCCTATCCTATTCCTTCTTAATTTTCTACTTCCTACCTTACCTGCCCAGACCATGGTGAAGCCAGGCGCCGTGAAGCTGCCCAGGCACTTGAGGGTCGCAGCGGCGGCGGGGAGGAGGAGTCCTGGACCCCGTGCCAGGACAGCATGCGGCCGATTGAGGGGGGAGCAGGTGACGCGACGGGAGATCTTCAGCCCGGAGGAAGTGGGCGCGCTGGTCTTCTTCGTCCAGCGCCGCCTGCCCAGGACCATCGCGGGAGGCGGCAGGATCGCGGCCGGCTACAACATCCGGGAGCGCCGGAAGCGGTGGCAGAAGGTGTGCTGGGCCATGTCCCAACTCTCCGGGGTCCAGCGCACCTACAGCCAGGCCACCCACCGCTGGACGGACCTCCTGGACCGGGAGCGCAACCAGCTGGACCAGCTGGGCTTGGAGATCCCCGGGCTTGGTGAGTAGTAGTAGCTATTTCATCACTCACTACTATGTTTTCTCCTGCTCTGTGTTGTTGTATTGCAAATATTTGTTTTTTACATGGAGCAAGCCAATAATGCTGCTGACGATTACATTGTAGTTAAATTATATTTCAAAATCTTCTGTGCATTTCAGGTGCACTGCTCTCCTTCTCAGTGGCGTTGCAACTATGCTTATTTGTTTTCTATTTTGTGGTTTTATTGGCCTGAGTAACTATTATGTATGAGTGTACTTTACAGAACTGCGTAATGCTAGACACTAGGGGGCCAATTACATTTACAAGCCCCTTGCGCCACGTTTACGTTGCCTTGCGTGACGCAACAGCGGCGTAAACGTGGCGCATCCCTGCGAGTCATTTACAGAGTGACGCATCTAGGGAGATGTGTCACGTTATAAAGCCATGGGCCTGCGCTACAATGGGTGCGTTCCTAGTACGCAGGGTGGGCGGTCCGGCGGCTGTGCGCCTCGCAAAAGTGCCTGCGTGAAATCTACAAGATTTAACGCAGGCACTTCTGCAACGCTGCTACGTCAATTCAATTCCTTATGCCTGCTTGAAGCAGGCGTAAGGACTGACACAGCATGTTAAGTATTGGGTGGCCCTGAGCATTACTGGAGTTGCATTGCGTTGGCGACGTGACTCCAGCGATGCGCCGCTCTTACGTGACGAGATGCGTCACGTATTGTAAATGAGATGCGCGCCGCATTGTAAATGAGGTGCATCTGCCGTGTCGCAAGGGTAGTTTTGCGTGACGCATTTGATCTGGCGCATCTCTGGAGATGCGCCAGAACGCGTAAGTAAGTATGCCCCTAAGGGGCAGAATTGCAATTACCGTTGCATCCCTGCAAAGTAGCAGGGATGCGCCAGTAATTGTGCGGCCCGCTACCACCACCAAACATGGTGCGCCGTATTTGCAATGCGGCGCACCATGGGCCCAAAACGTCACCGAAGCTTTACTGCTGGAGTTGCTCCAGCAATGCTCTGGGGTACCCTATCTCCCTAATGCTGGGTCAAGCCGTACGTCTGCTTCAAGCAGGTGCAGGTTTTGTGTGACGCATCATTGTCCTAAAGGTGACTGATTGAAATTTTGTAGATTTCCCTCAGCCACTTTTAGGATGTGTTCCATCGCAGGAATGCCCTCCCTTGCGCCGGAACGCCCCCTGATGGCGCAGGGCTTTATAACGGGATGCATCTCCCAAATGCGTCACGTTGTTATAATATTATACGCCGCACCATGGCGCCTCTTTTGTTCAGCTGCTGCGTCACAAAAGTCACGCAAGAACGGAGCAAAAGACCCGCAAGGGGCTTAAATATGCCCCTTCCTTTGTACCCCTGCCAATAAGAAAAATAGTGGCGGTGGATTGATAGTTTGACTATTTAAATGACTGGTTATGTAGCAGGCAACTGTTAGTGTTGTCACTGATCTGACTGAAATCACAATGGAGTTTGTCTGTCACTTTGCGTCTTGCCTGCGGACTGCTGCCTGCCAGTCCAAGGTGAACCTTTCAGTACTTTGTTTAGTGAGTTACGTGACTTTCGAAGTCGCAGGTCCGCAAATCAATGAAAACTAACCCTAATCAATATAATTTCGCGGAAATATTTTGTTATTGTTGTTTTGAAATGTTTGATTTGGTTGACATTGACAAGCAACAATCATCCATGTTTTCTGTTCTTTCTTTCATGTTGTACATCAGCTCCCCCCAGGGGCGAGGGGACACAGGAGCAGCAGGCGGCGGCGGATGCTGTTGAACAGGGCCAGGATCGGGCAGGCGAGGGCTCCTTTGCTGGCCCCAGTAAGTTTTCATTTTAGACTAGTACCTATTTTTCCTAGCGTTCCTCATTTGATTTTTTCAAAATCGTCTTTGATCTTCTTGTAGACTGTATCTAAATTCTTATCCTGCCTCTACTATGACTCCCTGTGGTATTACTAGATTATTCTCATTAGTCTGTCTGTGTAGCTAACTAAGATTGCACGGTTGGCGAAACTCCCATTCTAGTCAGCAATAGCTCTATCAACTTAGTGCAGTCCTCTGGGATTGTCCATAATGTCTTTTGAAGTGTTCTATCTGCTTTGAAAATTCCCAACTATAAAATGTGAATGACCACCAAGAAAGAATAAGATACTACCTTTTGGTTTGGATAGGAGGACAATCCATACCACTACTGTTGCGCGGACAATTCTTCTGCAGAAACAGAACTATGGACAATAAATAGTGCATTGCTTATCAATTATAATAGGCGCTGTTAGAGTTTCCACATACCTCTGTGATAACAGACTTTGAACCCCCAATGTCCTTACTGACTGACTACATAGTGTGGCACAGTCATTTACCTCCTGAATTCATCGATGATTGATCCCCAATAATAATTATCCAACGTAGCTCAAGAGTACGGAGTCAGAGTCAAGAAGTGTCAGAGGCACGGACTCATGCTTGCAAAAATTGCAAAACCTTTCGCTCAGTCACTCTAGTCTGGACCAAAAAACACAGAGCCTATTTAAGTTTAAAAGCTTTATTAAAAGTAAACGCATTTATTAAAATGAAGTCATAAGAAAACTAAACGTTTAACTGATAATGGAAAAGTGGTTAGTGCTGACGATTAATTGAAGACATTTCTTGTGGTCGAGCCGAGCTCTCACCTGGTTTCAACTTGATCTTGTTGTTAGAAGTCCATCTTCTGTCTCTGTGGAGAAAAATGGTGCGTGTTAAAAAGCCAGCCTTCATCAGTTGTGCCAAAAAGTGCAGCAAGACAACAACCTTCCCTGGAAAAAGGGACTTTTTTTTACTTTAGAGTAGACAGTCACAAATTACATTGTTTTCACATGTCTTCATTCCTAGACCAAATACTAGTGAGTGGTTTATTCTAACATTCTTAAATGTACTTTGTAGGTGGAACATCTGGTGGCGGGGCCAGCGTGGAGGTGGTGGTGCTCGAAACGGAGGCGGAGGGCAATTCTTCAGGGGAGGAGGCGGCGGCTGTAGAGAGTTGAGAGGTGGTGGTGGCGGGCAGAGGTAAGCTCTTATATATTCCTTACTTATTGAGATTGAAGACGTGGCTGGGAAGGAAAGAATATGAGCTGCATGGCTGGGTGAATGATGAAGGACAACAGCCTGGGTGGGTGACACAGAAACTGTATGTGTCATATATCTGGATCATGCTACTATCTGACTCTTAGATAGCATATGTGTATCTAGAGCAGGGGTACTCATAGTACGGCCCGCGGGCCGGTGGCGGCCCGGCAAGCCTTCCTTGGCGGTGCGCAGACCTTGCAGACAATCACTGCTCCCCCGGCCCCCACAGAGCAGAGGCTTTGTTGTATTTCACCTGTGAGCGCCCCGGCATCTCCACTCTGACAATCACTGCTCCCCCGGCCCCCCCGGGCCCCACAGAGCAGAGTGGAGATGCAGGGCCACAAAGAGGTGAAATAGAACAAAGCCTCTGCTCTGTGGGGCCGGGCGAACAGTGATTGTCAGGGTGGAGATGCAGGGGCGCTACAACAAACAAAGCTTCAATAATATGTTAATGGTCTTTTAAAGACCTGTTAAGTACTTTGGTGTGGCTGTCTGTGTGTGCGCGTTGAGGAAGCTGTCTCAGCCTGGGCTGAAGGCTGACACAGACAGACACACACACAGTGAGATGACAGAGGGGGAGGGAGAGGGAGGGCAGGAGGGAGAGAGAGATGGAGAGGGAGGGCAGGAGGGAGAGCAGGAGGGAGAGAGATGTATGTAAATGCTGGGTCTGGTGGCTCAGTGGATGAAGGCATCTGCTGCAGGGACCTGTGTGCAACCTCATGGTCACAAGTTTTCGTTTTGCTTTAGCCCCGCCCCTCTGACTCCGCCCCCACCAGTGCGGCCCTCGGCCACAAACTACACTGTAAATTTAGCCCCTGAGAGAAAGTTTGTGAGTACCCATGATCTAGAGAGAGTAGACGGTCAGTGGATGAACTAAGTGTAACTTTGAAGAGCATGTAACACTGCACCCGCACGTCCGTTCCAGTGTAGGAAAGGCAAGGAAAAGAAGTTGTAATTTTGTCCAAATACTACCATCAATAGTAGCAGTAGTTTGTATTGCAAGCACAGCATAGATCCGGGTATTACGGTGGCCACTCCCTACCTCTCTTAATAAGTTTAGTAGTACTCAGTCATTCATGTGTGGATGTATCACTGGTCACTCAATAAAAAGCAAAGCACCTAAAGTCATCCCATATGTAAGCAAAAACATCCCATGTGAAGTGATAGATAATCAGAATATTTATCATTTCTAGTACTCATTTGCACTGTAGGGTGAAAGTTAAATTAATTAAGCAGTAGCCCTTGTAACAGAGTATTCTCAGTGCCACCCGTAATAGAAAAGTAAGAGCTTCACCACCTGCATGTACTGGACCGGTACAGTAACGCAAGTCTAGGTCACTCATCATGGCGTGCGTCTCTTTTTCTCGGGTGCAAGTTGACTGCGCTGGCATTATGCCGGCTTGCAGAAGATAACGTACCAATTTTCCTAAACAAGAGACAAGGAGAAGAATAAGACTGGTGCACTTTCATAGTCGACTCCAATGGAAGTCCAAAGTGCTCGTAGAATTTGTTCCTCAAACTCCCACTAATGTTAGAGCAAGGATGAAGAAGTGGGAGGTTAGATAGATACTGGCCTCAATAGTTATGTAATGTGCTTGCAAGTTGCTAGTTGTACTGTAACACAAATTTCTGCTGAATGATTGAGTTAATCTTAAAGAGCATTGGTTACAGACTATGTCTTTCTTTCTTCATATAGATGCTCCTTCCAAACCAACAAGGAGGAAGGAGCTGGCTAGAGCGGCCCGGCAACGGAGGATCGATGCCACTGTTGCTGAATATCGGCGGCTGGTGGCTCTGGAGGATGACGAAAGTGCGCAATCGACCACGACAGCAATGTCGGCTGCATCGGCCTCCGTGCCCCCACGGGCTGCCACCCAGCACAGTGCTCCAGCCAGACCGAGCCGGGCTGCCAAAGCCAAATGCCGAGCAG
The DNA here is from genome assembly GCF_964263255.1 of Lissotriton vulgaris. Classification (NCBI taxonomy): domain Eukaryota; kingdom Metazoa; phylum Chordata; class Amphibia; order Caudata; family Salamandridae; genus Lissotriton; species Lissotriton vulgaris. The sequence goes on from NC_141687.1 coordinate 1,996,154,377, forward strand.
CAAGGACAACAGCTGCCTCTCACAGCCATTGCAACTACAAGGCACGCCTGCGCCGCAGTACCCTGAGGGTGTCCCGCCTTCAGCAGGAGCTCCACCACTTTACCAACGTGTTGGAGGGTCTCCGCTTAGAGCACGCCTTGCTCCGTGAGGAGTTTGATGCCCTGGCCCAAAAAGTCAACAGCATCCACCAATAGTGTCCCTTGCCCCTTTTTTAGAGACTTTTGGGGGGTGGGAATCGGGAGTTGGGTTTGGGACTTTTAAAGGACAACCGTTGGGGTTAGGGAGGGTCTTGCGGGAGATAATTTTGTTAGGGATATAAATATACTTTTTCAAACTTTATCTGAGCATACCTGTTTTTTACTGCTTTTGAGTCTGGTGGGTGGGGGTTTAACAGTAAGTTTGTTTTCCTGAATAGTCCTAGGACTTTAGTAGTATTACCGTCAATCTCTCGTCTCTCCTAATACTCCATTATACTACCTCCAACCAAACGCTTATCTTACCTGTAATTTGTGTTTGAAAGTAGGGCTAGGCCAAGGGCTGGCTCCACGGGAAACAGCGAATAAGGTTGGCAATGCAAGGCGGATGAAATGTCCTCACTGCGGTGGTACTAGTGGTGTGACACAGTGGCAGTTGCATGCCTATGTAAGTAAGAAAGTAATCTTTATTTAGCATAGTTACTTAAAACCATTGCAATATAAAAATGAATTAAGAACAGAATAGATAAAACTACAGTTTTAAAAGACTCAAAATTTAAAATGTTCACATTTCCTTATGACCGATGTGCTTGTATTTGGACTTAATATTTGTAAGTTATTGCTCAATGTCCTCATGAGCTCATGAAGTCGGTAAAACAGTCAGCAAAGTGATGTCTAGTCGGTTGAATTGGGGCAGTTATGGATTGGGTTTTTTGGCATCTTTTTTTCAACTGCCTTCAGGAATTTTACAAAGCTGCAGTTCAAGCCAGGGTCATTAGGATGAAAACATGCAAGGACCGCCGCCCTTCTAGTACGGATCCCTTGCCGATTGAAGTGGTGTTTTAGCCAGCGTTTCCGTTCGTCCCGTAGTTTTTCACAAGAGCATATCAAGTGCAGCATGTCCTCTTGTGCCAAGCCGCATAGCCGACAAAGGGGGTCAGATTTGATTTTGAGCCAGCGTGGGAGATTTTGAGTACAAGGTAGCAGGCCCAACCTGTGCCTTAGAAAGCACATCTTGACACTTTTGGAGTAACCCTCGGCCAGATAGCGCTGTTGTGCTTTAGTTGTGTACGAATTCAGAGTCACCCAGCCATGTGTTCTCTTCGAGAGGGTTTCCTTGTCTTGCAACCATGATTGTAATTTGATTGATTTTTTACCAGTTTTTTTAAATTTGTATGACTTGTTGGAGTGTTCCAGAGCTGTTCTAGACCTGTATTCGTCAGGCTGCCCGTGAGGTACTTAGCTGCTGCTGAGGAAGGATGCTGTTCTAACTCCTATCACAGGTGTTCATTCAGGGTTCCTTGTTTTGATTTACTCACTTTGTCCCAGGCTATCATGTAGGCTCCCTGCCTTGCCAGGAACTGTTGGTCAATGCCGAATTCGAGCCTGATTTGAGCGGGTGAGGTTTGCTTGGGTAGACTGAAAATGATTCTGTAAGCTGCTGTTATAGTATTGTCAAGGATCTTAGCTTCCCTTCCTCTGAGTGCCTCACTCCCGTTAGTAATTGTTGGAAGAAGTTTAGCACGAATTACTTGCGTCAGGGTTAAGAGGGATGGGCCGGAGAGTTTGTGATTTAACGCCTTCAAAGAGATCGCTAACAAAAGACCTTTCCCTCGTATGCTTGTTCTCTGAACCGAGAACTGCCCACCGTTGTCGATCTTCACTCCTAGATATTTGTATGTTGGGGTTTCTTCGATTCTTGTCGTGTTCCAATGCCATGATGTTGGTTTCCTTTTTTTCCTGCTATGGTCATTGTTTGGGTTTTCCACAGATTTATTGTAAGATCGTTCTTACTTGAGTACCTTTGTGTTTCGTCTAAAAGATGTTGAAGTCCTACCTTAGTGTGGCTTATTAAGACGATATCGTCAGCGTATAGTAGACATGGTAGCTGGAGACCTCCTAGTTTAGGGGCGTGGGAATTGCAGCCATTTAGTATTGGGACAAGGTCACCTAGGAATAGGTTAAAAAGCGTGGGGGCCAAGACGCAGCCTTGCTTTAAGCGTGGGGGCCAGGACACAGCCTTGCTTTGCCTATGGAAAAAAAGAAAATGAAACCTGGTTTGTCCTTACTGTAGCATTACAACGGTACGATAGAGAATATAGCAGGTGACAGTACACTAGACTACAACAGTGCCACAATGTAGCCTAACAAATGGTAAAGTATTTATGGTATAACTTGTACTTGCGTAGGATTTCTTTGACATTGGCTAATACTACAAGAAATAGTACTGAAGCTGAGTAAGTCTAGAATATATCCTCGGATTCCTTCACCAGCCTGTTGCTATGCCCTTATCCTCCCCAGCAAGTGTGTGGAATTATTGATGTCAGTTAGTCACACATCAAGCAAAACCACACAACCCGGGGGAAGAGGGTTAGGGTTTGTAAAATGGATAGGAATGGGGGTTTCTTTTTGGGTAGGTTTTGTTGAGAAAAAAAAAAAAGCACACCATGGACAAACAATAATTGAACATAAAGAAATTTTTAGTTACAAAGCTAACCATAAATCTTTTACATGACTTAAAGGAAGTGCATGCACTACTGAATGCATTGTTACAGAAAAGTAAGTAGTACTTTTGACAACCGTGAATGCCAGAATGCGACAGTACAGGGCTACATTAAATTAGGTTAAAAAAATAGCAGAAGTAAAACATATAGAATGGCTGTAGGGATCAATTTAGAAGCAGAGAGAGATCCAGAAATGCAGTCACACACACTCATTGAATAAAATAATGGATACTGTATCTGTATTGTTGTAGTTGTCCTGTTAAATTTGGTAAGTAAGTTGCATGCAGCAAACAATTCCTCTTATTAGTGGCACTCCTCCATTACAGCTGACGCTTCATCCATCAATGTTGGTGACCAGAAGACACCCTGTACACTGCCTGCCTGGCGGATGCTGAATTGCGGCTCGCTAATGTGAAGCCTGACTCCATCCTTTTTCCCCCATTGCAGACTGAAACCCAGCCTGTAATTATTGAACGAAAAACAGCACAGATAAATAAATATAAGGTATGTACGCTGTGTAGTGCAAAAAGTCACACTTTGATTTTCCTAATAGACAGTACAACATTTTTGAAAGTGCGTACTCTGTCTGAGTCACTTTTTCAAGGATAAATAAGTATGGGCGAATTAATTTAGCGGATCTTTCCCCTCAAGCTAGGTGTACTGTAAACTGTGTTTTAGAACAAAATTAGACCTTACCAGCAGTGCTTCCACCCAGACCCTTACTAAAGCCAGTTGCAAAAATGTAGAAGACCCCCAATCAGATCTCAAAAAACGAGGCCTAGCAGAAAACTGGTGACAAAACGTACTTCAAAAGTAAAAGTAGGCCCAAATACCCCCTTACCCACCGTGGATTGTATTCAAACCACTTGCAAGCAAGCAAAAGTATCCATAGCCAGCATTGCTCCAAGACTGGAAAACCCCCCCCACCCAAACACATGCAATAGAAATACTGCTAACCCTAACGAGCCGTAAGTTAAGAATAGTGGCAGAGGCTTTCTTTAACTATGCCAAATCCCCCCTTTCCTACCATGGATTTTCTTCAAATGACTTGCAACCAAAATTACACATTCTCACGAGTGCTCTAAGACCCCAGAACTCAGTTGCAAAAATCTAGAACACCCCAAAACACATGCAATCCGGCTGCTAGGGCTAACCCTAACGAACCCTAAGTTACAAAAAGTGGCAAAAGGCTTTTCCTTATGGATTTTGTCCCAACCACTTCTATCCGGTATTAGACCTTCCCAGGAATGCCCCAAGACCCGCCAACCCACCCGCCAAAAAGCACAACACCCCCAAACAGCCCAAAAGCAAAATGTCATACTTACAATATTTCTCGGCCTTCGGTCCAAAAGCGCTGTGTAGCTAGGCCATAACTCCGGTTTACCACCACGGATTTCCTGAAAAGCAAATGCAATCAAGATTAGAGTGTCCCAGCAGTGCTCCCAGACCCTGAAACTCACCCACAAACAGCCGGAACCCCCCCAAAGAGCTCCTCAAAGGCAAGCAAGTCAGCAAAAACACACAAAAAATTCCGCCTCCAATTTGGTCCAAACCACTTTTATCCGGTATTAGAGCTTACCAGCAATGGCCCCAGAGCCGTCAACCCAGGAGAAAACGAGTAGAAGACACCCAAACAGACAAAGAGCAAAAGTACAAAAATGGGGACTTAGTCATTTTTTGGCCAATTTCCCAAATCACTCCGCGCACGCTCTGCAGCTAGGCCCTAACTCCCCTCTGCCATCATGGATTTGCTTCAAACCTCTTGCAAAGTAAAGTATCCATAGCCAGCAGTGCTCCCAGACACCGAAACCCACCTACAAACACCAGGAAGCCCCCCAAACAGGCCCCCGAAAACGCTACATTGAGCAAAATGTCAGAAATAGCAAAATAAAATCCTTATGGATTTTGTCCCAACCACTTCTATCCGGTATTAGACCTTTCCAGGAACGCCCCAAGACCTGCCAACCCGCCCGCCAAAAAGCACAACACCCCCAAACAGCCCAAAAGCAAAATCTCATACTTACAATATTTCTCGGCCTTCGGTCCAAACGCGCTGTGTAGCTAGGCCATAACTCCGGTTTACCACCACGGATTTCCTGAAAAGCAAATGCAATCAAGATTAGAGTGTCCCAGCAGTTCTCCCAGACCCTGAAACTCACCCACAAACAGCCGGAACCCCCCCCAAAGAGCTCCTCAAAGGCAAGCAAGTCAGCAAAAACACAAAATAAATTCCGCCTCCGATTTGGTCCAAACCACTTTTATCCGGTATTAGAGCTTCCCAGCAATGGCCCCAGGGCCGTCAACCCAGGAGAAAACGAGTAGAAGACCCCCAAACAGCCAAAGAGCAAAAGTACAAAAAAGGGGACTTAGTCATTTTTTGGCCAATTTCCCAAATCACTCCGCGTGCGCTCGGCAGCTAGGCCCTAACTCCCCTCTGCCACCATGGATTTGCTTCAAACCTCTTGCAAAGTAAAGTATCCATAGCCAGCAGTGCTCCCAGACCCCAAAACCCACCCACAAACACCAGGAAGCCCCCCAAACAGGCCCCCAAAAACGCTACATTGAGCAAAATGTCAGAAATAGCAAAAAAAAAATCCTTATGGATTTTGTCCCAACCACTTCTATCCGGTATTAGACCTTCCCAGGAATGCCCAAAGACCCGCCAACCCACCCGCCAAAAAGCACAACACCCCCAAACAGCCCAAAAGCAAAATCTCATACTTACAATATTTCTCGGCCTTCGGTTCAAACACGCTGTGTAGCTAGGCCATAACTCCGGTTTACCACCACGGATTTCCTGAAAAGCAAATGCAATCAAGATTAGTGTATCCCAGCAGTGCTCCCAGACCCCGAAACCCACCCACAAACACCAGGAAGCCCCCTAAACAGGCCCCCGAAAACGCTACATTGAGCAAAATGTCAGAAATATAAAAAAAAAAATCCTTATGGATTTTGTCCCAACCACTTCTATCCGGTATTAGACCTTCCCAGGAATGCCCCAAGACCCGCCAACCCACCCGCCAAAAAGCACAACACCCCCAAACTGCCCAAAAGCAAAATCTCATACTTACAATATTTCTCGGCCTTCGGTCCAAACGCGCTGTGTAGCTAGGCCATAACTCCGGTTTACCACCACGGATTTCCTGAAAAGCAAATGCAATCAAGATTGGAGTGTCCCAGCAGTGCTCCCAGACCCCAAAACCCACCCACAAACACCAGGAAGCCCCCCAAACAGGCCCCCGAAAACGCTACATTGAGCAATATGTCAGAAATAGCAAAAAAAAAATCCTTATGGATTTTGTCCCAACCACTTCTATCCGGTATTAGACCTTCCCAGGAATGCCCCAAGACCCGCCAACCCACCCGCCAAAAAGCACAACACCCCCAAACAGCCCAAAAGCAAAATCTCATACTTACAATATTTCTCGGCCTTCGGTCCAAACGCGCTGTGTAGCTAGGCCATAACTCCGGTTTACCACCACGGATTTCCTGAAAAGCAAATGCAATCAAGATTAGAGTGTCCCAGCAGTGCTCCCAGACCCCGAAACGAACCCACAAACAGCCGGAACCCCCCCAAAGAGCTCCTCAAAGGCAAGCAAGTCAGCAAAAACACAAAAAAAATTCCGCCTCCGATTTGGTCCAAACCACTTTTATCCGGTATTAGAGGTTCCCAGCAATGGCCCCAGAGCCGTCAACTCACCCGCAAAGAAGTAGAACACCCCCACAAGTGCTGAGTCATTCTTCATTGGGCGTAAACCAGCCCTCTGCTTTGATGGAAATAGGAGTCTGGAGGAGGAGGATAGAGGAGCATGTTCTTCTGAACTTGTGAACCTGAGGAATGCAGACTGCGGCACCTTCAAATCAATAAGCAAACAAGTGAAGACAGTTCTGCTGATGGGCTTGTTTTTGTGATTAGGTGATTAAAGTTTGAATTATATTAACTGTGCACAACAAAGAAAGACAGACACACAGGAATAAAAGTGAATAAGGACGAAAAAGAAAGTTATTGATTCATTGTCTCATTTTCAGGGCTCGGTGTCACGGTCCACGAATAAGAATAAGGCTTCGTCATCATACTCTGCGAATTCAGGCAGGGTGAGCTCAGTGTCACCTGACAGAGAAGAAATTCCCTCATCTATGTTGCTGTCCACCTCGTCTTCATCCGGCGTGCTTTCTCGTACTCTGTAATCTGGTGGTATGAGGTGCTGATTCATCTTGATCATTGTTAACCTCTCCACATTTTTGGGCGAGAGGCGGCTCCGTTTGGAAGTTACAATGCCACCAGCAGCACTGAAAACACGTTCAGAAGACACGCTTGCGAGTGGGCAAGACAAGTAGTTTATAGCCAGGTTGGAGAGCTGTGGCCACAATTCTTTTTTCCCATGCCAATACGCCAATGGGTCAGCATTAACATAGACCTCTGTTGAGTCATTCAGATAGTCCTTCACCATCGACTCAAGGTGCTCCTCCAAGGTTCCTCCACTTTGCTTAGCTGTTGCTGTGACCTTTTGAGAACCAAACCCAAGCTGAGCTAGCCAATCCTCTTCAGCCTTCAATGTTACTGTTGTGTCTGGTGGTGCAGATGATCCGGTTGCCGGTGTCTTTAACGGCTGAGAGGTCACTTGTGCCGCAGCCACAGGTGCAGAAGTGGATTGTTGTGACTGGGGATGGCCTGCTGATGCTGATGTACTGCCTTTTCCTTCAATTTTCTGCCGTTCTCTTTCAAACCTTTTGGCTGAGGAGGCTAGCCACTGTTTGTACTTTGTAACATCTTCATCAGCAAAAGGAAAGAATGCTTTGCCTGCCAGCGCCTTTTTGTAGCGTGGATACAGAATAGTAGCACAAATGTAATGCTGGTTTGAGTGGATCATTTTAAGACGTTCATCACCTTGTAGGCGCTCTAATAATTTCTCCGCCAGAACAAAAGGGTCTTGTTTTTTTTAATCTTTTTGAAACACAGAACACACCTCCTTCAGTTGGTGCTCCAGCATGTACAACAATGGGATAGCTTTTCTCAAATTACAGTCCTCCTTGCTGACTGCACGCGTGAAGAACTCAAAAGGACGAAGCATGCGTGTCAGGCTTTTAACTATGTCCCATTGCGCCGCACCCATCCTCAGGTCCTCCTTCTGAGCTGTACCCTGTGTTAAGAAATAGTGATCGAGTACCGTATACTGCTCATACAGACGCTCAAGCATGTAGAAGGTTGAGTTCCAACGTGTTGCCACCTCCTGGATGAATGCTTTCACTGGCATTCGACGTTCATATAGCAGGCTCCTCAGATGCTTCCAGGCCTTAAAAGAATGGCTGAAATGTTTGCACATTTTTCGGCAGGTGTCCACTACCCTGTACGCTGCACTGTCTTTATCACTCAAGAATTTTTTGACAACCAGGTTTATACAGTGCGCCAAACACGGCACTCTGAAATAGTCACCCAGCTCTATGGCCTTAACTACATTGGCGCCATTATCAGTGGAAACATAACCAACCTGGCGTTTTTTTGGGGACAGCCAGTCAAGGACCTTTGTGTTAAACACATCCAAAATGTTTTCTGCTGTGTGACGTTTCTCCAAACCAAACATGGCTAGTGTTGCATGTTTCCGAGCAGCTTTAAAAACTTGGTCCGGGTCAACACCTGCGTTTAGCTTTGCTTTAACCCCTGAAAAAGAGACCCAGTGTGCAGTGATGCACATGTAATCAGCGCCTGCGCCACTGGTCCACATGTCTGTTGTCAGATGTATAGTGTGAACAGCACTCTTCTGCAAAGCTGCCCCAATCACCTCCAGAACATCTTCATGTAGTGCTGGAACCGCAACTCGGGCAAAATAGAACCGGCTAGGAACCTTTCATTTAGGGCAGAGCGCGGCCACTAATTCTAGAAAACCCCTTCTACAAAAGAAAAAGGGAGAAGGTCCAGAGCTAGCATTTTAGCCAGCTTAGTGTTATACAGACGCGTCAGTGGGTGGTTGCGTTCATATTGCGCTTCTGTAAACAACATCTTTTTAATGTTGGCCTGGACCAAGGATTTACGGGATGATGATGATGATATTTTCGACCCAGTTACGCTCGCTGATGAACTTTTTCGCATTGGTGTATCACTCTCTCCCACACTCTTAGTGTGGCTCACATGGGGTGTGCTGCTGACAGGGGTACTGGGTGTAAGTGAAGTGTTTGACACGTCTTCTTCCTTCTCGTCATCATCAGATGAAACATCAACGTTTTCATTACGTGCAATTCGGGCTTCCTTGATCGCCTGTAGGTGCGCAAACCATTGGACAGTGTGCTGTCTCCTAAGATGACCTCTCTGGCCTCCGGTACCATAGTTGGTACCAAACTTACCACGACTAACTCGAAGCTTACAAATGCTACAAATGGCTACGTTTTCCTTTTTTGGGCAAACACTAAAGAAGTCCCAAACTGCAGACTTGAAATGTCTTTGGGGGCCGGAGGAGGCGGCGATACTGGTGGTGGTGGTCCTGCTGCTAATGCCAGATGAAGTGGAGGATGTGGATTGCCGAACTTCAGTACGTTTTGCACTTTCACCACCACTAATTGAGGTCGAGGTGGATGGAGGTCCCTTCTTGCGAGGAAGAAATATGGAAGCGGTAGGTGTTGGTGTACTAGTTAACTCCAATGATTGTTGTGTTTCCATTGCCTCCTCGTCGACATCATCATCACGCTCAGCAGCTTCTCGGGAAAGGGTCAAAATGTCTCTTTGCTGCATGCCCGCTGGGCCTGCAGTGACCTTTATGATGACTGGCTCGTCGTCGTGAGAGGCTTCATCAGCAGCAGTATCCGTCACTTCTTGTTGAGTCTCATCACACTCCATAGCTATGAGTTTTTCGACGACCTTCCTTTTACGCTTAGGTACCTTTGTCAGATCATGGTGTGCCTCACTCTCAGACTGCCGTGATGGTTCCCAATCTTCATCCAGATCATCAGAAGGAGGTGGGCTTGAAGAAGATGTAGACACCCCCCTTGATCTTTTCCTTGCTAGGGATGTGGAAGACAATGAATGATCATCAGGAGGAGTGGCTTCCTCAAATGATACCTCGGTTTGATTGTCAATTTCCTGATGTGCCCCTACTTCGGGAGGAACAACTATTGTGGGCACTTGTGACCCTCCATGCACCTCTGCTTGCGCATCTCCTTGCGCTGCCTCTCCTTCCACATGTACTTGGGCTTGTACTTGCACATGTTGTTGTTGTTGCGGCTGTGGTTGTTCAACACTTGTCAGATGAGTTACAACAACCTGTGTTGATTCAGGGACATTGCTGCTACTTTCTTGCGATGAGCCAACATCACTGGTCGATGGTGATTGAAGAAGTACACTGACTGCCTCTGCAGCACTCAAGGGCTTTGACATAAGTTGGCGTGGTGGTGGTGATGGAGGCACTAAGCCCAATGGAGCGGGGGTGCTGCTCCCAGCTTGGTCCCCAGCAGATCCCGCTGCAGCTGCAGGCGTACTTTTTTTTTTACTCCCAAAAAACGCGGCGGACGGCACACCAGCCTCCTTGGTAACTTGCTTCTTCTGCTCCTTACTGGCAACTTTCTTGCTAGAGGAGCTACGGAGAACTTTTTTTGGGGCCATCTTCTTCAGAGCAGGTCAGAACATTATGCTGCAGTTGCACGAGTTGCAGAGTTGTCTGAGGCCAGACGTGACGTCGCGTGACGTTATGCTGCACACACACACCGCTGCAGGACTTCTTCCTGGCACTGGTGGTTCTCTTGAGTCTTGTGCACCTAAAAGCAATGGAAGACAGAGGAACATCAGTTCAGTTATACACCCCAAAAAAATCGAAAAAAAACAGAAAAATCAGCACAATCCCATGCCCTCCATGATGCTTAAATTCAAGACACCCCACAGAAAGATTAGGCCCATGCACCACTCACTACCCCTGGGCATAATGGATGAAAGCTAGGCAAAATGGGTGCAGGCCTGAGAACACTGCCTGCATTCAAAATGGCCCCCTCCCTCACAGCACATGGCCAGGGCCTGTAGCAGCACTCAAAATGGCCCCCAACCACATGGCCTGTCCACAACAGGCCAAAAAAACGAAAATCACAGAAAAATCAGCACAATCCAAGCCATCCAGCCCCTCCATGATGTTTAAATTCAAGACAACCCACAGAAAGACTAGGCCCATGCACCACTCACTACCCCTGGGCGTAATGGATGAAAGCTAGGCAAAATGGGTGCAGGCCTGAGAACACTGCATGCATTCAAAATGGCCCCCTCCCTCCCAGCACATGGCCAGGGCCTGTAGCAGCACTCAAAATGGCCCCCAACCACATGGCCTGTCCACAACAGGCCAAAAAAAGAAAAGGAAAATCACAGAAAAATCAGCACAATCCCAAGCCATCCCATGCCCTCCATGATGTTTAAATTCAAGACAACCCACAGAAAGACTAGGCCCATGCACCACTCACTACCCCTGGGCATAATGGATGAAAGCTAGGCAAAATGGGTGCAGGCCTGAGAACACTGCCTGCATTCAAAATGGCCCCCTCCCTCCCAGCACATGGCCAGGGCCTGTAGCAGCACTCAAAATGGCCCCCAACCACATGGCCTGTCCACAACAGGCCAAAAAAAGAAAAGGAAAATCACAGAAAAATCAGCACAATCCCAAGCCATCCCATGCCCTCCATGATGTTTAAATTCAAGACAACCCACAGAAAGACTAGGCCCATGCACCACTCACTACCCCTGGGCATAATGGATGAAAGCTAGGCAAAATGGGTGCAGGCCTGAGAACACTGCCTGCATTCAAAATGGCCCCCTCCCTCACAGCACATGGCCAGGGCCTGTAGCAGCACTCAAAATGGCCCCCAACCACATGGTCTGTCCACAACAGGCCAAAAAAACGAAAATCACAGAAAAATCAGCACAATCACAAGCCATCCAGCCCCTCCATGATGTTTAATTTCAAGACAACCCACAGAAAGACTAGGCCCATGCACCACTCACTACCCCTGGGCATAATGGATGAAAGCTAGGCACAATGGGTGCAGGCCTGAGAACACTGCCTGCATTCAAAATGGCCCCCTCCCTCACAGCACATGGCCAGGGCCTGTAGCAGCACTCAAAATGGCCCCCAACCACATGGCCTGTCCACAACAGGCCAAAAAAACGAAAATCACAGAAAAATCAGCACAATCCAAGCCATCCAGCCCCTCCATGATGTTTAAATTCAAGACAACCCACAGAAAGACTAGGCCCATGCACCACTCACTACCCCTGGGCGTAATGGATGAAAGCTAGGCAAAATGGGTGCAGGCCTGAGAACACTGCATGCATTCAAAATGGCCCCCTCCCTCCCAGCACATGGCCAGGGCCTGTAGCAGCATTCAAAATGGCCCCCAACCACATGGCCTGTCCACAACAGGCCAAAAAAAGAAAAGGAAAATCACAGAAAAATCAGCACAATCCCAAGCCATCCCATGCCCTCCATGATGTTTAAATTCAAGACAACCCACAGAAAGACTAGGCCCATGCACCACTCACTACCCCTGGGCATAATGGATGAAAGCTAGGCAAAATGGGTGCAGGCCTGAGAACACTGCCTGCATTCAAAATGGCCCCCTCCCTCCCAGCACATGGCCAGGGCCTGTAGCAGCACTCAAAATGGCCCCCAACCACATGGCCTGTCCACAACAGGCCAAAAAAAGAAAAGGAAAATCACAGAAAAATCAGCACAATCCCAAGCCATCCCATGCCCTCCATGATGTTTAAATTCAAGACAACCCACAGAAAGACTAGGCCCATGCACCACTCACTACCCCTGGGCATAATGGATGAAAGCTAGGCAAAATGGGTGCAGGCCTGAGAACACTGCCTGCATTCAAAATGGCCCCCTCCCTCACAGCACATGGCCAGGGCCTGTAGCAGCACTCAAAATGGCCCCCAACCACATGGTCTGTCCACAACAGGCCAAAAAAACGAAAATCACAGAAAAATCAGCACAATCACAAGCCATCCAGCCCCTCCATGATGTTTAATTTCAAGACAACCCACAGAAAGACTAGGCCCATGCACCACTCACTACCCCTGGGCATAATGGATGAAAGCTAGGCACAATGGGTGCAGGCCTGAGAACACTGCCTGCATTCAAAATGGCCCCCTCCCTCACAGCACATGGCCAGGGGCTGTAGCAGCACTCAAAATGGCCCCCAACCACATGGTCTGTCCACAACAGGCCAAAAAAACGAAAATCACAGAAAAATCAGCACAATCCCAAGCCATCCAGCCCTCCATGATGTTTAAATTCAAGACAACCCACAGAAAGACTAGGCCCATGCACCACTCACTACCCCTGGTGAAAAGGCCACAACAGGCCAAAAAAACAAATATCACAGAAAAATCAGCACAATCCCAAGCCATCCAGCCCCTCCGTGATGTTTAAATTCAAGAAAACCCACAGAAAGACTAGGCCCATGCAACACTCACTACCCCTGGTGAAAAGGCCACAACAGGCCAAAAAAACGAAAATCACAGAAAAATCAGCACAAGCCCAAGCCATCCAGCCCCTCCATGATGTTTAAATTCAAAACACCCCACAGAAAGACTCAGTGCACCCACCACTGAGTACCCCTGGGCAAAAGGCCCCAAAACAGCCCAAAAATCGAAAATTCCAAAATTGTAGTTGCAGCAACTGTAATGCCCCAAACAAACTTACTTGTGAAATTTCTAATCCAAAAGTGATCCAAAGAAAGTCAAAAAGGCCTCAAATCCAAATATCCAGCAGCATCCACAAAAAGTAATCCTTCCAGCTCCAGATCCAAATGAAAACTGACCAGGAGATGGACAAAGCACTGGGAGGAGCCTGCTGGACAGGAACAGGAAGTTGAAGGCTCCCACCCCCCCCCTCCCCAAAATGGACTCCTCGCAAAAAAAGTGCAGGCAAATGTCAACCTGAGGAGTTATTCAGATAAAAATCATTATTTCCAGAAGGTTTATGCTGCTTGCTGGTGGATTTCTTGTGCAGAATTGCAAATTTTGTATTTTTGCGAGTGCGAGATTGTTGCTGCTCGCCGCATCTCCAAGCTCGCAATTGCGAAGTACCGCGATACGTGATCACGGCGTACTCGCGTTGACAAACTCTCGCTGTACAAGTTGGCAAGCCGCGATTACGTAATCGCGCTTGCCAAATTCCTGCGGGATCCCGCAGCAAGATCCAAAATGGCGCAGCACTCGCAAAATATCAAGAAAAATAACTCGCCAAACGATGAATGACGGTAAGTAAACGCCGCGCGCCGCAAAATTGTATCACCAAGAAAAAAAAAATCCGCTGCGTGCAAATTTGCGGATTTTGCGGGAAATTCGCGAATCTCGCGGATTGCGAATTTTCCAAAAATCCGCAAAGTCCGTGAGCGGAACGGATTTTACGCCCATGCTTAGAACTTACCCACGCGGTCGTGAACGGGCGCGGCCATCTTGTTTCTCATTTATTGCTATGGTTCTGGGCATGCTTTCTGTATCCTCTCTGAATCTCTGCCATCCTTTGCTTGTTTGAAGTTTTTTTTAACTTATTATCTATCCCTCTATTTTTCTAGCTCTATATTTTTGTGTTTTCTGCTACTTTTAGTTAATTTTAAACTACTTTTTTAAACTCTTTTCTTTTCTTCTCCCCTATTCTATTTTTTCTTTATTATTTGGCTTCCTTTCTGCCCAGACCATGGTAAAGGGAGCCGGGAAGCATCCTGAGAAGGGGAAGGGTTCCGCACCCCGTGCCCGGCTCCCGTGCGGGTGTTTGAGGGGGGAGACAGTCACAGCCCGGGAGATCTTGAGCGTGGAGGAGGTGGCCGCACTAGTTTTTTATGTTCAGCGCCGCCTCCCCAGGACCATCATGGCAGGCGGCAAGATCGCTAGTGGGTACGGGATACGGGAGCGCCGGAAGCGGAGGGAGAAGGTGTGCCGGGCCATGTACCAACACTCTCGGGTCTGGCGCACCTACAACCAGGCCACCCACCGTTGGACGGATCTCCTGGACCGGGAACGTGACTTGATCGACCTGCTCGGCCTTGAGATCACCGGGCTTGGTGAGTAGTAGTAGCTATTTCTTCACTACTCTGTTTTCTCCTGCTCTGTGTGTTATTATATTGCAAATTTTTGTTTTTTACCAAGAGCAATAATGCTGCTGATTACATTGTAGGTAAATTATATTTCAAAATCTTCTGTGCATTTCAGGTGCACTGCTCTCCTTCTCAGTAGCGTTGCTACTATGCTTATTTGTATTTGATTTTGTGTTCATTTCATTGGCCTGAGAAATTATGTATGAGTGTAGTTTAAAGAACTGCGTAATGCTAGACACTAAGGGTCAGATTTGTAATTACCGGCGCATCCCTGCAAAGTAGCAGGGATGCGCCAGTAATTGTGCGCCACGCCACCACCACCCATGGTGCGCCGTATTTACAATGCGTCGCACCAAGGGCTCAAAACCTCACCGAAGCGTTACGCATCTGTGCCGTAAAGGCGGTGCATTGCTAGAGTTGCGTCGCAACAATGGCGCAGCTCCAGCAATGCTCTGGGGTGCCCTATCTCCCCAATGCTGTGTCAAGCCGTACGTCTGCTTCAAGCAGGCGCAGGGTTTGAGTCACGCATCATTGTCCTAAAAGTTACTGATTGAAATCTTGTAGATTTCCCTCAGCCACTTTTAGGATGCGTTCCTGCGCATGAACGCCCTCCCTTGCGCCGGAACGCCCCCTGATGGCGCAGGGCTTTACAACGTGATGCATCTCCCATATGCGTCACGTTGTTAATATATGCAGCACCATGGCGCCTCTTTTGTTCTGCCGCTGTGTCACAAAAGTCACGCAACAATGGAGCAAAAGAGCCGCAAGGGGCTTTTAAATCTGCCCCTACAGACTCAAGTCCAGTCCTTCCTTTGTACACCTGGCAATAAGAAGAAATAGTGGTGGTGGATTGATAGTTTGAGTATTTTAATGACTGGTTAATGTAGTAGGAAACTTTTTAGTGTTGTCGCTGATCTGCAATCACGATGGACTTTGTCTGTCACTTCGCAAGCTGCGGACTGCTGCCTGCCAGTCCTAGGCGAACCTGTAGTTTGTTTAGTGAGTTACATAACTTTCCAAGTCGACAGTTCGCAAATCAAGCAATACTAATATCGTAGTAGACCACATGCGATAGGTCATTATATCCCGTGGAATAGTTGTCTATTTGCTATTTCGCCAAAATATTTTGTTATTGTTCTTTTGAAATGTTTGATTTGGTTGACATATATCATCCATGTTTTCTGGTCTTTCTTTCTTTCATGTTGTACATCAGCTCCCCCCAGGGGCAAGAGGGCATTGGAGGAGGCTGATGCTGAACAAGGCCAGGATCGGTCAGGCGAGGGCTCCTTTGTTGGCCCCGGTAAGTTTTAATTTTAATATAGAGTACCTATTTTTTCCTAGCGTTCCTCATTCGATTTTTTCTAAATCGTCTTTGATCTTCTTGTAGACTGTATCTAAATTCTTATCCGTCCTCGACTATGACTCCCCGTGGTATTACTAGATTATTCTTATTAGTCTGTCTGTGTAGCTAACTAAGATTGCACATTTGGCAAAAGGTGTAAAACGAAACTCCCATTCTAGTCAGCAATAGCTCTATGCACTGAGTGCAGTCCTCTGGGATTGTCCATAATGTCTTTTCAAGTCTTCTAAATGTTTATGCTTTGACAATTACCAACAATAAAAAGGTGAATGACCTTCAAGAAAGAATAAGATACTACTTTACTTTTGGTTTGGATAGGAGGACAATCCATACTACTACTGTTGCAGGGACAAATCTGCACAAACAGAACTATGGACACTAAATAGTGCATTGTTTATCAATTATAATAGGCGCAGGTAGACTTTCCACATACCTCAGTGATATCAGACTTTGAAGAACCCCCAATCTCCTTACTGACTAGATAGTGTGGCAGAGTCATTTAGCTCCCGAATTCATTGATGATTGATCCCCAATGATGATTATCCAACGCAGGACAAGAGTACGGAGTCAGAGTCTAGAAGTGTCAGAGGCACAGACTCATGCTTGCAAATTGCAAAACCTTTTGCTCATTCACTCATGACCAAAAACCACAGAGTCTATTTAAGTTTTAAAGCTTTATTAAAAGTAAAAATATTTATTGAAATCAAGCTTGTCATAAAACATAAACGGTTGATTAAAAATGGAAAAGTGCTTATAGTGATATTTCACACATTTATTGTGGGCGAGCCGAGCCCTCACCTGGTTTGAACTTTAATTTTTCTTTTTGGTGCTGAATCGTTTGTCCCTCTGTCCTAGTGGTGATGATGATTTGTTCTTAGAAGTGAAGCTTCTGTCTGTTATGAGAAAAATGGTGCGTGTTAAAAAGCAGTTGTGCCAAAAAGTGCAGCAAGGCAACACCCTTCCCTGGAGAAAGGGACATTTTTACTTTAGAGTAGACAGTCACAAATTATTAGATTGGTTTCTGTATTCACATTTCTTCATTCCTAGACAAAATAATAGTGAGTGGTGTATGTCTATGGCATCTAACATTCTTAAATGTACTTTGTAGGTGGAACATCTGGTGCTGGGCCCAGCGCGGAGGTGGAGGAGGAAAGCTCTGGGGAGGAGGCGGTGCAAGTGCCGGACCAAACTGCTGTGCGGGCAGTGGTAAGCTCTTATATTCGATACTTATTGAGATTGCAGACTGCATAGTGTGCTCCCCGTGAGAAAACGTAAGGTTTGTCCAGATGAGAGACATGAAGAAGAATGATTGACATATAGTTTGAATCGATGGATGCCTGGATCATGGTACTATCTGACTCTTAGATAGCATATGTGTATCTAGAGAGAGTAGACGGTCACTGGATGAACTAAGTGTTACTTTGAAGAGCATGTAACACCGCACCGCACGTCCGTCCCAGTGTAGGAAAGGCAAGGAAAAGAAGTTGTAATTTTGTCCGAATACTACCATGAATAGTAGCAGTAGTTTGTATTGCAAGCACAGCATATATCAGGCTATTATGATGGCCACTCACTACCTCTGTTAATAAGTTTAGTAGAACTCGGTCATTCATGTGTGGATGTATCACTGTTCACTCAATAAAAAGCAAATGTGCAGTGATAGATAATCAGATTATTTATCTTCTTCATTTTCCTTTTCTAGTATTCATTGGCACTGTAAGGTGAAAGTTAAATTAATTAAGCAGTAGCCCTTGTAACAGAGTATTCTCAGTGCCACCCATAATAGAAAAGTAAGAGCATCACCACCTGCATGTACTGGACTGGTACAGTAACGCAAGTCTGTCTCACTCATCATGGTGGGCGTCTGTTTTTCTCGGGTGCAAGTTGACTGCGCTGGCATTATGCCGGCTTGCAGAAGTTAACATACCAATTTTGCTAAACAAGAGAGAAGAAGAAGAATAAGACTGGTGTACAGTCATAGTCGACTCTAATGGAGTGAGTCCATAGTGCTCATAGAATTGATTCCTTAAACTCCCACTAATGTTAGAGCAAGGATAAAGCAGTGGGAGGTTAGATAGATACTGGCCACAATAGTTATGTACTGCGTTTGCAAGTTGCTAGTTCTACTGTGACACAACTTTCTGCTGAATCATTTTGTGTTAATCTTAAAGAGCATTGGTTACAGACTATGTCTTTTTCTTTCTTCATATAGATGCTCCTTCCAAACCAACACGGAAGGAGCTGGCTAGACGGGCCCGGCAACGGAGGCTGGAGGCCACTGTCTCTGAATATCGGCGGCTGGCGGCCCAGGAGGAGGAGGACACGCAGAGCACGTCTACAACATCTACGGCGACACCTGCATTCTCCTCCGCGCTCCCTGGGTCAGCCAGTCAGCGCAGCAGGTCTCCAGCGGTACGGAGCCGGGGTACCGCAGCCACCCGCCACCGCCGAGCAGCAAAGAAATCAGCTGCCCCCCACAGCAGTTACAAAAAAGGATGCACCGCCTTTCCCTGAGGGTCTCCTACCTCGAGCAGGAGCTCCTCAACACCAAACCCCTGCTCGAGACCCTCCACAAGGAGCATGCCGACCTGGCCCGGAAAGTCAACAGCAGCAGCCAACAGTAGGAGGAGACTGTCCCTTGCCCCTTTTTTAAAGACTTCTGGGGGGTGGGATTTGGGAGTTGGGTTTTTTTGACATTTCACGGACATTCCTTGGGGTTAGGGAGTTGGGGTGGGTTGGGTCTTGCAGGAGATTATTTTTGTTAGGGATATAAATATACTTTAAACTTTATCTTAGCATACGTGTTTTTTTTTACTGCTTTTGAGGCTGGTGGGTGGGGGTTTAACAGTAAGTTTGTTTTCCTGAAAATTAAGTGGCATCTTGATTCAAGTTGTGTAATTAATTGCCCAAATGTTTTCAAAACTAAGTGCCTCTCACAGAGTAAGTGAATTCAATAGTCCTAGGACTTTACTAGTACTAGCGTCAGTCTCTCGTCTCTCCTAATACTCCATTATACTTCCTCCCCCCAAACGCTTATCTTACCTGTATTTTGTGTTTGGAAATAGGGCTAGGCACAGGGCTGGCTGCACGGCAAATGGCGATTAAGGTTGGCAATCCTGGGCGGATGAAATGTCATCATTGCGGTGGTACTAGTGGTGTTACTCAGTGGCAGTTGCAGCATCTGAAAAAAAAGAAAATGAAACCTTGTTTGTCCTTACCGTAGCATTAGAACTGTACAATAGAGAATAGCAGGTGACAGTACACTAGAACAGTGCCACAATGTAGCCTAACAAATGGTAAAGTATTGAAAGTATAACTAGTACTTGCGTTGAATGTCTTTGACATTGGCTACTACTACAAGAAATAGTACCGAAGGTGAAGGACACAGCAGCGTAATAATTTGCCACTTCTAGGAGGGGGATGTTCTTGATGACCAATCAAGTTGATGCCGCACATGAAAATCTGCTTTCATTTGCCAATAGTGACTGAGTGTCAAGCTCAGTAAGAATAGAATATATCCTCGGATTCCTTCACCAGCCTGTTGCTATGACCTTATCCTCCCCAGCAAGTGTGTGGAATTATTGCTGTCATTTAGTCACACATCAATCAAAACCACACAGCCCGGGGGAAGAGGGTTAGGGTTTGGAAACTGGATGGGAATGGGGGATTTTGGGAAAGTTTTGTTGAGAGAAAAAAAAAAGCACAGCATGGACAAACAAAAATTGAAGATAAAGAAATCTTTGGGTACAAAGCTAACCATAAATCTTTTAAGTGAAGTGCATGCACTACTGCATGCATGGTTACTGAAAAGTAAGTAGTACTTTCGACATCTGTGAATGAAAGAATGAGACAGTACAGGGCTGCAGTACTAATTATGCATGTTCACTTGCCTATCTCTGCACTCAGAGAAACACTACTTACATTAAATTAGGTTTAAAAAATAGCACAAGTAAAACTTATAGAATGGCTGTAGGGATGAATTTAGAAGCAGAGATCAAAGAAATGCAGAGTCACACTCATAGAAGTTCACAGCAATAACATTACTTAAAAGATAATTAGAAAAGAACAGATACTGTATCTGTATATTGTTGTAGTTGTCCAGTTGAATTTGGTAAGTTGCATGCATCAAACCATTCCTCTTATTAGCGGGACTCCTCCATTCCAGCTGACGCTCCGTCCATCAATGTTGGTGACCAGAAGACACCCTGTCCACTGCCTGCCTGGCGGATGCTGAATTGCGGCTCGCTAATGTGAAGCCTGACTTCATCCTTTCTTTCCCATTGCACAGACTGAAACCCGTCTGTAATTATTGATGGAAAAACAGGAAGTGATATTAGAACACCACTGACAAATAAATATAAGGTATGTACGCCGTGTAGTGTAAAAAGTCACACTTTGAGTTTCCTAATAGACAGTACAATATTTTTGAAAGTGCGTACTCTGTCTGAGTCTCCTTTTGAAGGATAAATAAGTATGGGCGAATTAATTTAGCGATCTTTCCCCTCAAGCTAGGTGTACTGTAAACTGTGTTTTAGAACAAAATTAGACCTTCCCAGCAGTGCTCCCAGACCCTTACTAAACCCAGTCGCAAAAATGTAGAAGACCCCCAATCAGATCTCAAAAAACGAGGCCTAGTAGAAAAATGGTGACAAAACGTACTTTGAAAGTAAAGTAGGCCCAAATCCCCCCTTACCCACCGTGGATTGTATTCAAACCACTTGCAAGCAAGCAAAAGTATCCATACCCAGCATCGCTCCAAGACTCGCAAACCCCCCCACAAACAGCCCCCCGCCCAAACACATGCAATACAATACTGCTAACCCTAACGAGCCCTAAGTTAAGAACAGTGGCAAACGCTTTCTTTAACTAGGCCAAATCCCCCCTTTCCCACCATGGATTTTCTTCAAACCACTTGCAAGCAAGATTACACATTCCCACGAGTGCTGTAAGACCCCAGAACCCAGTTGCAAAAATCTAGCACACCCTCAAACACATGGAATACTGCTGCTAGTGCTAACCCTAACGAACCATAAGTTACAAAAAATGCCAAAAGGCTTTTCAGCATGGATTTTGTCAAAAACACTTTTATCCGGTATTAGACCTTCCCAGCAATGCCCCAAGACCCGCCAACCCACTCGCAAAAAAGCACAACCCCCCCAAACAGCCAAAAAGCAAAAATGGAAAATCTCATACTTACAATATTTTTCGGCCTTCTTTCAATTCTGTCCAAACGCGCTGTGCAGCTAGGCCATAACTCCCGTTTTCCACCATGGATTTCCTGAAAAACAAATGCAATCAAAATTAGACTGTGCCAGCAGTGCTCCCAGACCCCAAAACCCACCCACAAACACCCGGAACCCCCCCAAAGAGCACCTCAAAAACAAGCAAGTCAGCAAAAACGCAAAAAAAGTTTCGCCTCCGATTTTGTCCAAACCACTTTTATCCGGTATTAGACCTTCCCAGCAATGGCCCCAGAGCCGTCAACCCAGACGAAAACAAGTAGAAGACCCCAAACAGCCAAAAAGCAAAAGTACAAAAATGGGGATTTAGTCATTTTCAGGCCAATTTCCAAAATCACTCCGCGCGCGCTCTGCAGCTAGGTCCTAACTCCCCTTTGCCACCATGGATTTTCTTTAAACCTCTTGCAATCAAAAGTATCCATACCCAGCAGTGCTCCCAGACCCCGAAACCACCCACAAACACCAGGAAGCCCCCCAAACAGGCCCCCGAAAACATGGTAGTGAGCAAAAAGTAAAAAAAAAATTCAAGTCTGATTTTGCCCTAACCACTTTCATCCGGTATGAGACCTTCCCAGCAATGCCCCAAGACCCGCCAACCCACCCACAAAAAAGCACAACACCCCCAAACAGCCAAAAAGCACAAATGGAAAATCTCATACTTACATTATTTTTCGGCCTTCTGTCCAAACGCGCTGTGCAGCTAGGTCATGACTCCACTTTTCCACCATGGATGTCCTAGAAAACAAATGCAATCAACATTAGACTGTGCCAGCAGTGCTCCCAGACCCCAAAACCCACCCACAAACACCCGGAACCCCCCAAAGAGCACCTCAAAGACAAGCAAGTCAGCAAAAATGCAAAAAAAATTCGCCTCCGATTTTGTCCAAACCACTTTTATCCGGTATTAGACCTTCCCAGCAATGGCCCCAGAGGCGTCAACTCACCCGCAAAGAAGTAGAACACCCCCACAAGTGCGGAGTCTTTCTTCATTGGGCGTAATCCAGCCCTCTGCTTTGAGGGAAATAGGAGTCTGGAGGAGGAGGATAGAGGAGCATGTTCTTGTGAACTTGTGAACCTGAGGAATGCAGACTGCGGCACCTTCAAATCAATAAGCAAATAAGTGAAGACAGTTCTGCTGATGGGCTTGTTTTTGTGATTAGGTGATTAAAGTTTTTATTTATATTGACTTTGCATAACAAAGAAAGACATACACACAGGAATAAAAGTGAATAAGGACGAAAAAAAAAGTTATTGATTCATTGGCTCATTTTCAGGGCTCGGTGTCAGGGAAAAAGAGTTCGTCCTCATACTCTGCGAATTCAGGCGGGAGTAGGTCACATAACAGAGAAGAAATTCCCTCATCTTAGTTGGTGTCCTCCTCGTCTTCTTCCGGCGTGTATTCTCGTACTTTGTAATCTGGTGGTATGAGGTGCTGATTCATCTTGATCATTGTTAACCTCTCTACATTTTTGGGCGAGAGGAGGGTCCTTTTGCAAGTTACAATGCCACCAGCAGCACTGAAAACACGTTCAGAAGACACGCTTGCGAGTGGGCAAGACAAGTAGTTTATAGCCAGGTTGGAGATCTCTGGCCACAATTCTTTTTTCCCATGCCAATACGCCAATGGGTCATCATGAACATAGACCTCTGTTGAGTCATTCAGATAGTCCTGCACCATCGACTCAAGGTTCTCCACGGTTCCTCCACTTTGCTTACTTTTTCCTGGGACCTTTTGAGACGCAAACCCAAGCTGAGTTAGCCAATGCTCTTCTTCACACAATGTTACTGTTGTGTCTGGTGCAGATGATCCGGTTGCTGGTGTCTTTAACGGCTGAGAGGTCACTTCTGCCACAGCCACAGGTGCAGAAGTGGATTCTTTTGACTCAGGATGGCCTGCTGATGCTGATGTACTGCCTTTTCCTTCAATTTCCTGCCATTCTCTTTCAAAACTCATGGCTGACACAGCTAGCCAACGTTTGTACATTAAATCTTCTGCTTCACCAAAAGCAAAGAATGCTCTGCCTGCCAGTGCCTTTTTGTAGGGTGGATCCAGAATAGTAGCAGAAATGTAATGCTGTTCTGAGTGGGTCATTTGAAGATGTTCATCGCCAAGTAGGCGCTGTAATAATTTCTCCGCCAAATCAAAATCTTCTTGCTTTTCTTCATCTTTTTGAAACATAGAAGACACCGCTTTCAGTTAGTGCTCTAGCATGCGCAACAATAGGATAGCTTTTCCCAAATTACAGTCCTCCCTGCTGACTGCATGCGTGAAGACCTCAAAAGGATGAAGCATGTCTGTCAGGCTTTTAACTAGCTCCCATCTAGCCTCAGGTTCTTCATAGCTGTACCCAGTGTTAAGAAATACTGATCGACTACCGTAAACTGCTCATACAGACGCTCAAGCATGTAGAAGGTTGAGTTCCAACGTGTTGCCACCTCCTGGATGAGTGCTTTCACTGGCAGTCGGCGTTCATGTAGCAGGACCCTCAGATGCTTCCCGGCCCTAAAAGAATGGCTGAAATGTGTGCACATTCTTCGGCAGGTGGTCAGTAACTCGCACACTGGACTTTCTTCACTCAAGAATTTTTTAACAACCAGGTTTATACAGTGCGCCAAACACGGCACTCTGAAATATTTACCCAGTTCCATGACCTTAACGACATTGGCGCCATTATCTGTGGAAACATAACCAATCTTGCATTCTTTGGGGGACAGCCATTGAAAGACCTTTGTGTTAAACTCCTTCAAAATGTTTTCTCCTGTATGACTTGTCTCCATGCCAAATATGGCAAGTGTTGCATGTTTCCGAGCAGCTTTAAAAAGGTTGTCCGGGTCAACACCTGCCCTTAGCTTTGCTGTAACTCCTGAAAAAGAGACCCAGTGTGCAGTGATGCACATGTAATCAGTGCCTGCACCACTGGTCCACATGTCTGTTGTCAGATGTATTGTGTGAACAGCACTCTTCTGCAAAGCTGCCCCAATCACCTCCAGCACATCTGCATGTAGTGCTGGAACCGCAACTCTGGCAAAATAGAACCGGCTCGGAACCTTCCATTTAGGGCTGAGCGTTGCCACTAATTCAAGAAAACCAACCCCTTCCACAAAAGAAAAAGGTAGAAGGTCCAGAGCTAGCATTTTAGCCAGCTTAGTGGTATACAGACGCATCAGTGGAGTGGGTGGTTGCTTTCAAATGGTGCTTCTGAAAACAACATGCTTCTAATGGTGGGCTGGACCATGATTTTACGGGATGATGATGATGACTTCTTTGACCCAGTTACGCTCTATGATGATGAACTTTTTCGCATTGGTGTCTCACTCTCTCCCACACTCTTAGTGTGGCTCACAGGGGGTGTGCTGCTGACAGGGGTACTGGGTGTAAGTGAAGAAATATTTGACGCTTCTTCCTCCTCGTCATCATCAGATGAAACATCAACGTATACAGTTTGTTGACTTCCAGTTCGGGCTTCCTTGATCTCCTTTAGGTGCGCATGCCATTGGACAGTGTGCTGTCTCTCAAGATGACCTCTCTGGCCTCCGGTACCATAGTTGGTACCAAGCTTACCACGACTAACTACAAGCTTACAAATGCTACAAATGGCTATGTTTTCCCTTGTTGTGCAAACACTAAATAAGTCCCAAACTGCGGACTTCAAATGTCTGTGGATGGCGGAGGAGGCGATACTGGTGGTCATGCTGCTAATGCCAGATGAAGTGGAGGATGTGTGTTGCCGAACTTTACTACGTTGTGCACTTGCACCACCACTAATTGAGGTCGAGTTGGATGAAGGTCCCTTCTGGCGAGAAAAAAATATGGAAGCGGTAGGTGGTGGTGTACTAGTTAACTCCAATGATGGTGTTCCCATTGCCTCCTCGTCTACAACATCACGCTCAGCAGCTTTTCGGGCTAGGGTCAAAATGTATGTTTGCAGCATGCTCGCTGAGGCTGGAGTGGCGTGTATGATGACTGCGTCGTCGTCGTGAGAGTCTTCATCAGCAGGAGTAGTATATGCCACTTCTTCAGTGTCATCATCACACCCCATAACTATGAGTCTTTCGGGGACCTTCCTTTTACGCTTAGCTACCTTTATCAGATCATGGTGTGCCTCACTTTCAGACGGCAGTGGTGGTTCCCAATTGTCATCCATTTCATCAGAAGGAAGGGGGCTTGAAGAAGATGTAGACACCATCCTTGATCTTTTCCTTGCTAGGGATGTGGAAGACAATGAATGATCAGGAGGAGTGGCTTCCTCAAATGATAGCTCGGCTTGAATGTCGATTTCCTGATGTGCCCCTACTTCGGGTGGAACAACTATTGTGGGCACTTGTGCCCCTCCATGCACCTCTGCTTGTGCATCTCCTTGCGCTGCCTCTCCTTCCACATGTACTTGGGCTTGTACTTGCACATGTGGTTGTTGTTGCGGCTGTGGTTGTTGAACACTCGTCAGATGAGTTACAACAACCTGTGTTGATTGAGGGACATTGCTGCTACTTTCTTGCGATGAGCCAACATCACTGGTCGATGGTGATTGAACAACTAGACTAAGTGCCTCTGCAGCACTCAAGGGCTTGGACTTAAGTTGGCGTGGTGGTGGTTGCACTGAGCCCAATGGAGCGGGGGTGCTGCTCCCAGCTTGGTCCCCAGTAGATCCCGCTGCTGCTGCAGGCGTACTTTTTTTTTTATTCCCAAAAAATGTGGCGGGCGGCACACCAGTCTCCTTGGCAACTTGCTTCTTCTGCTCCTTACTGGCAACTTTCTTGCTAGAGGAGCTACGGGGAACTTTTTTGGGGGCCATCTTCTTCAGATGTCAGAACAGCAGGCCGCAGTTGCACGAGTTGCAGAGTTGTCTTGTCTGTGGCCACATGTGACATCGCTGTGACGTTATGCTGCACACACACCGCTGCAGGACTTCTTCCTGGCACTGGTGGTTCTCTTGTGCACCTAAAAGCAATGGAAGACAGAGGAACATCAGTTATACACCCCAAAAAGTCAAAAAACACATAAAAATCAGCACAATCCCATGCCATCCATGCCCTCAATGATGTTTAAATTCAAGACACCCCGCAGAAAGTCTAGGCCCATGCACCACTGAGTACCCCTGGGCATAATGGATGAAAGCTAGGCAAAATGGGTGCAGGCCTGAGAATACTGCCTGCCTTCAAAATGGCCCCTTGCCCCCCAGCACATGGCCAGGGCCTGCCTGTACTAGCACTCAAAATGGCCCCCACCCACATGGCCAGTCCCAACAACACCCCCAAAAAGTAAAAAAAACACATACAAAACAGCACAATCCCATGCCATCCATGCCCTCAATGATGTTTACATTAAAGAGATCCCACAGAAAGACTCAGTCCATGCACCACTCACTAGCCCTGGGCAAAAGGCCCAAACAGCAGCCAAAGAAATCAAAAAACACACACAAATCAGCACAATCCCATGCCATCCATGCCCTCAATGATGTTTAAATTCAAGACACCCAACAGAAAGACTAGGCCCATGCACCACTCACTATCCCTGGGCAAAAGGCCCCAACAGCAGCCAAATAAATCGAAAAACACACAAAAATCAGCACAATCCTTGCCATCCATGCCCGTCAATGATGTTTACATTCAAGACACCCTGTAGAAAGACTAGGCCCATGCACCACTCACTACCCCTGGGCATAATGGATGAAAGCTAGGCAAAATGGGTGCAGGCCTTAGAACACTGCCTGCATTCAAAATGGCCCCTTGCCCCCCAGCACATGGCCAGGGCCTGCCTGTACCAGCACTCAAAATGGCCCCCACCCACATGGCCAGTCCCCATCAACATCCCAAAAAATCGAAAAACACACAAAAATCACCACAATCAAATGCCATCCATGCCCTCCATGATGTTTACATTAAAGAGACCCCACAGAAATACTCAGTCCATGCACCACTCACTAGCCCTGGGCAAAAGGCCCCAACAGCAGCCAATAAAATCGAAAAACACAGAAAAATCAGCACAATCCCATGCCATCCATGCCCTCAACGATGTTTAAATTCAAGACACCCCACAGAAAGACTAGGCCCATGCACCACTCACTACCCCTGGGCATAATGGATGAAAGCTAGGCAAAATGGGTGCAGGCCTGAGAACACTGCCTGCATTAAAAATGGCCCCTCACCCCCCACCCACATGGCAAGTCCCCATCAACACCCCAAAAAATCGAAAAACACACAAAAATCAGCACAATCCCATGCCATCCATGCCCTCTATGATGTTTACATTAAAGAGACCCCACAGAAAGACTCAGCCCATGCACCACTCACTAGCCCTGGGCAAAATGCCCCAACAGCAGCCATAAAAATCGAAAAACACAGAAAAATCAGCACAATCCCATGCCATCCATGCCCTCAATGATGTTTAAATTCAAGACACCCCACAGAAAGACTAGGCCCATGCACCACTCACTACCCCTGGGCATAATGGATGAAAGCTAGGCAAAATGGGTGCTGGCCTGAGAACACTGCCTGCATTCAAAATGGCCCCTTGCCCCCCAGCACATGGCCAGGGCCTGCCTGTCCCAGCACTCAAAATGGCCCCCACCCACATGGCCAGTCCCCATCAACACCCCAAAAAATCGAAAAACACACAAAAATCACCACAATCCAATGCCATCCATGCCCTCCATGATGTTTACATTAAAGAGACCCCACAGAAAGACTCAGTCCATGCACCACTCACTAGCCCTGTGCAAAAGGCCCCAACAGCAACCAAACAAATCGAAAAACACAGACAAATCTGCACAATCCCATGACATCCATGTCCTCAATGATGTTTAAATTCAAAACACACCACAGAAAGACTAGGCCCATGCACCACTCACTACCCCTGGGCATAATGGATGAAAGCTTGGCAAAATGGGTGCAGGCCTGAGAACACTGCCTGCATTAAAAATGCCCCCCCCCCCCCCACCCACATGGCCAGTCCCCATCAACACCCCAAAAAATCGAAAAACACACAAAAATCAGCACAATCCAATGCCATCCATGCCCTCTATGATGTTTACATTAAAGAGACCCCACAGAAAGACTCAGCCCATGCACCACTCACTAGCCCTGGGCAAAATGCCCCAACAGCAGTCAAAAAAATCGAAAAACACTGAAAAATCAGCACAATCCCATGCCATCCATGCCCCCAATGATGTTTAAATTCAAGACACCCCACAGAAAGACTAGGCCCATGCACCACTCACTACCCCTGGGCATATTTGATGAAAGCTAGGCAAAATGGGTGCAGGCCTGAGAACACTGCCTGCATTCAAAATGGCCCCTTGCCCCCCAGCACATGGCCAGGGCCTGCCTGTACCAGCACTCAAATTGGCCCCCACCCACATGGCCAGTCCCCATCAACACCCCAAAAAAATCGAAAAACACACATAAATCACCACAATCCAATGCCATCCATGCCCTCCATGATGTTTACATTAAAGAGACCCCACAGAAAGACTCAGTCCATGCACCACTCACTAGCCCTGGGCAAAAGGCCCCAACAGCAACCCAAAAAATCGAAAAACACAGAACAATCAGCACAATCCCATGCCATCCATGCCCTCAATGATGTTTAAATTCAAGACACCCCACAGAAAGACTAGGCCCATGCACCACTCACTACCCCTGGGCATAATGGATGAAAGCTATGCAAAATGGGTGCAGGCCTGAGAACACTGCTTGCATTCAAAATGACCCCTTGCCCCCCAGCACATGGCCAGGGCCTGCTTGTACCAGCACTCAAAATGGCCCCCAACCACATGGCCAGTCCCCATCAACACCCCAAATAATCAAAAAACACACAAAAATCACCACAATCCAATGCCATCCATGCCCTCCATGATGTTTACATTAAAGAGACCCCACAGAAAGACTCAGTCCATGCACCACTCACTAGCCCTGGGCAAAAGGCCCCAACAGCAGCCAAAAAAATCGAAAAACACAGAACAATCAGCACAATCCCATGCCATCCATGCCCTCAATGATGTTTAACCCCTTCAGTGCTGATGACAAAGCCAGCTCGTCATGGGTGTTACCTGCCCTGTGCTTATGACGAGCTGGCTTTGTCATGAACAATGGGCTCTCAAAGAGTTCAGCACCCAGCGGGAAAACCCATAGCAGCCAACGTGTTAAATTCAAGACGCCCCACAGAAAGACTAGGCCCATGCACCACTCACTATCCCTGGGCAAAAGGCCCCAACAGCAGCCAAAAAAATCGAAAAACACATAAAAATCAGCACAATCCCATGCCATCCATGCCCTCAATGATGTTTAAATTCAAGACACCCCACAGAGAGAATAGGCCCATGCACCACTCACTACCCCTGGGCATAATGGATGAAAGCTAGGCAAAAAGGGTTTCAGGCCTGAGAACACTGCCTGCATTAAAAATAGCCCCTCCCCCCCCCACCCACATGGCCAGTCCCCATCAACACCCCAAAAAATTGAAAAACACACAAAAATCAGCACAATTCCATGTCATCCATGCCCTCCATGATGTTCACATTAAAGAGACCCCACAGAAAGACTCAGTCCATGCACCACTCACTACCCCTGGGCAAAAGGCCCCAACAACAGCCCAAAAATCGAAAATTCCAAAATTGTAGTTGCAGCAACTGTAATGCCCCAAACAAACTTACTTGTGAAATTTCTAATCCAAAAGTGATCCAAAGAAAGTCAAAAAGGCCTCAAATCCAAATATCCAGCAGCATCCACAAAACGTAATCCTTCCAGGTCAAGATCTAAATGAAAATGACCAGCACATGAAGAAAGCACTGGGAGGAGCCTGCTGGACAGGAACAGGAAGTTGGAGACTGTGGGACACTTCCTTCCTCCCACCCCCCACGTCCCAAAATGGACTCCTTGCAAAGAAAAGTGCAGGCAAATGTCAACCTGAGGAGTTATTCTGATAAAAATCATCATTTTCAGAAGGTTTATGCTGCTTGCTGGTGGATTTCTTGTGCAGAATTGCAAATTTTGCAATTTCGCGAGTGCGAGATTGTTGCTGCCCGCCGTATCTACGTGTTCGGAATTGCGAACTCCCGCGATACGTGATCACGGCGTACTCGTGTTGACAAACTCTCGCTGTGCAAGGTGGCAAGCCGCGATGACGTAATCGTGGTCGCCAAACTCCCGAGGGGTCCCCCAGCAAGATCCAAAATAGCGCAGCACATGCAAAATATCGAGAAAAACAACTCGGCAAACGTTGAATGACGGTAAGTGAACGCCGCACGCCGCAATATTGTATCACCAAGCAAAAAAATCTGCTGCCTGCGAATTTGCGGATTTTCGGCAAATTCGTGATCCACGAACTCACCGAAAATCCGCAAATTCCGCGAGCGGAACGGATTTTACGCCCATGCTTAATCTCATTCCTGAAAGGTATGGTTTCCGAGAGTCTTCCTAATGTTGACTTAAAGCATGAAATTCAGAGGGTACATAGAGACCCCTTTAAAAGGAACCTGGGAAGGTTGAAACTACAGAAGATACTGGTGAACTTTCTTTCACATTCAGTCAAATAACAGATTCTATCTGCAGCCTTAAAAGTTGGGGTTATATCTTCTCCTTTCACCGATCTGTCTCCGTTTACTTTTTCCATCAGGTCTGATGTCTCACACATAACGGCCGAAAGGCAGTGGGAGTTGGGCAAAAGACTGGTAGAACTAATTAGTCTAGGGGCAAAGGCCCAATTAAGGTTTCCAGCTACACTGCTTGTCATGCGGAATAATCATATGCATATGATCTGGACTACTAACAAAGCATTCACACTCATAGCCAAGATCCAGTTCGAGAAACAGGGAGGGAAGTAGGGGATAGTGGCCATCTTGAGAGTTTGTTTCCCCATCGTAATGATTTAGTAGTACTTATGTATATTCGCAGAACCTGGAGGAGGGTTGGGTCCGAATAGGCGTTGACCTATTGGAAGATAGGGTTCCTCAGGGTAGCAGGGGTTTGGGGGACCACGGGGACTGGGGGTGCAAAGGGGGGGTGGGGGTGTGGAGGTGCCCAGAGGGAGGCACAGGGTGGGAGCAAAATAGGTAAAAAATTCTCCCCATCTCACAAATTAAATGATTTCGTTATGATTAGATTATTCAGAGAACAACTCCAAAGGCTTCGTAAAGATAAAATGAAGGTGAGTCGGAATATTCAATTTATTTCCTGGAACCTGAATGGCCTGAGATGTCCAAGAAGACAAAGATTAATTTTTAAATACTTAGAGTTGTCTCCTGCGCATGTGTGTTTGTTGCAAGAGACTCACCTGAACAGGACAGAGTCTGAATCTATTTTTTCAAACATTTCTTGAATTCAATGTTTCTGCTACTCCCAGGAATTACTAAATATTCGTGGAGTCGCTATTTTTGAAAAAAGGGAATCACCTGTACAAAAAGATCAGTCCAGACAGATCAAAGAGGTAGATGGATTAATGCGCTGCTAGATTTTGACGGGGAGAAGTTGATTTGCCTTCTTACTACGGTCCTAACACGGATGACTCATCTTTTCTGGTTAAACTGCAGGACAGGTTAATTATGGTGAACCCCCCACTTATTATAGGCTGGGATTTTAATGTTCGGCTTGACCCTGTGAAGGACAGATCCAATAAGAGTCGCGTGGAAGGGACCCCGAGATCTCGCAGGGTTATGAAAAATTTAATATCTAATATAAACCTGGTAGATCTATGGAGAGCAAATATGGGGAGTGTGGATGGGTTCACATTTCGTGTAAGAAAAATCATCATTCCTCAAGAATCGATTGTGTTTTGGTAAATAGAGAGAACGTAGATAATGTTATCAGTATATCTGTATTTCCAAGTCATCTATCCGACCATGCACCTCTAGTTTTTTATATTCCACGAATGATATTCCTCAACAAGTCAGATGGACTCTGAATAGGACAATGTTATTGGAGTCCGGAATTATCCAGGCAAATAAAAAGTCCTCTCAGAAGTTTTTTTCTTTTAATCTAGGTTCTACTTCAGTAGAGGTTGTCTGGGATGCCTATAAGGCAAATTTAAGAGGGTTCTTACGTAGTCTAATAAGCTCGAGGAATAGGAATAATGCTTTAGAACTACAGAACCTGGAGGGCAGAATTTCTTAATTTGAAGAAGAAAGGAGTCATATCGCCCATGAGAGTTCAAGAGAACTGGTACAGATAGAGGAAAAACTTGAGCAGGCAAGTCGAGATCTAAGGTCCTATTTGGATCAGAAATGTAAGGCCCAGTGGCAGGTTCATATTATGGAAAACTTTGAATATGGGGAGAGAGCAGGTGCCTTATTGGCCTGGAAGGCAAGGATAGACAGGGCAAAAAACACCATTAGCGAACTCATTATTGATAATGCGGGAACTAAATCTAGTAAGCCTGCAGCTATGCAGAACTGTCTTCTGTCTCGCTTTGCAAATCTTTATAAGGAGGATATTGATCCCTCACAAATTGTAATAGGATCGTGGTTGAGGGATAAAACTATTTCTGTCCTAACAGAATCAGCTAGGGATCTCTTAGCTTTGCCTATTTCTATGGAGGAGATCAGGAAGCAAATAAAGAGGGCAAAAAACAAGAAGGCAGTGGGCCTTGATGCTCTTCCACATGAAATCTATATAGTGTTGCTTGATGAACTTTTACCTCGACTCCACTCTTTATTTAATATGGTCTACAACCCCGGAGGGAAGATCCCTAGTTCTTGGAATGAGGCTACGATAGTGTTAATATTGAAGCCTGGAAAGGATTTCTTGAGACTTGATGCCTGACTCCTATTGCCCAATCTCCCTGCTGAATGCTGATTACAAGATCTTTATGGGCATTTTGGCAGGGAGATTGGGTAAACTAGCATCAAGCCTGATTAACACCGACCAGAAGGATTTTATGACTGGGAGAGTTATCCAGGAGCAAACCCAACTACTAATTGGCAACATCGATCTTGCTGAAATAAGGGGGGATGGCACTGCCCGATATAAATTTATATTTATTGGCTTTCCAATTTAAGGGAATAAGAATGCTTGTCTCCACTCCGGAGGAAACTTCTTGGGGTCGACTTTTGGACGAATTGGCCTTAGTAGAGGGTGGTAGTGGGCAGGCTGGGTTTCTATATAAATTTGGGGACCCCCGATTTTTCAAGCGGGTACGCCTCAAAGTTTTGAAGGCTGCCTTGCAAATATGGTACAAATTAAGGTGTAGCTGGGGTATCGGATACTTTTCCCCTTTTGCACCAATCTGGAATTCACCGGGGACCCCTCTTTGTTTGGGCGATAGCTTAGCGATTCCGATCAGAAGAGCAGGTTTGGAGAGGTGGTTGGATCTGTTGGACTCAGATGGGGTTCTCCCTTGGGAGATACTGTTAGACAAGATCGGCCCTGCATTCTCTAGGTTTAAGTACCTTCAGCTAAGGTCAAGGTCATGGTTTGAGGCGGAGGCCCGAGATACAGTAGGGATTGGGAACTTGAGCAGCTATTTCAAGACTCACGTCCGAGGAAAAAAGAAATATCACTGTGGTTAGCCTTCGAGAAGTAGTAGACCACGAGGCCCCTCCGCAGTCATCGGTATGGAACTCCACCCCACTCGCCCAAGATATTAAAATTTGTTTTGAAATTTCTATTAAGTTATTGTATAAATACATTCAGCCTGCTAGACTAAAGAAAAATCATGTATTTGTATTAAACAGGCTTTATTATACTCCGGCCAAAATCGCCAAATTTGTATTTTCCTCCCCTCCTGCTCCTGTTTGCCGAGGTGTTTTATTAATAAGGTGGACAATATCCATATGTTCCTTGATTGTGCAGAATTAGCTGGATTTTGGAAAGATGTGGGAGACACCCTGGCAGATATTTTCCAAACGCATGTAGAGATGGATCATCGCCTGGTGATTTTTGGCTTGAACAACCATGGGACCAGGTCACTTTGGATTTGCTTCTCTACCCCCCACTAGAGAAAGTTGACTTTAAGCTGCTCTACATATGGCAAGTTTAGATCAAGAGGAACCACCTGATAACATCTGGTCTCCTCTGCTGACTTGGGGGCGTCGTCTGCACATGATAAACAGTTAAGATCCTGTAATCGGTGGTATGTCCAATGATTACACCAGTCCTCAGGATCAAGAGGAAGGCCGTGGTCGGCTAGTAAAATGCAATGAGTCGAGTGGCGCCCAGTTAAGTATAAATCGACTTGTCAAAACTGCTGGAGTCTGTGGTGAGATGAGTAAAAAAAAATTCTCAAAAAAAAAAAGGAGGAGACTCAGAGTAAAGCCTTGTGATTGTGTGGTAGAATTACACCAGTCACTGGCCAGTACACAGGATAAGTCTGACATCTCTACTGCCACCACCTCAGAACCTTCTTGCACGTGGGAAGACTACATATGAAGAGGGCAGACCTGCTTCAAGAAGAGGACGCAAGGACTGTTAACTCCCGCTGGCACCCAGGGACTTGAACTGCTCTCCAAGGGTGCAGTCATTGGTCTTCTCTTTTCTTGCTTCAGGGACACACAATGCAGTAGGACTCTTCATCATGACCTGAGGATTGGACCTTCCAGGAGCCTGGGCTGGAGAGAGAACTGGTGCCTAGAAACCTGACCTGAGGACATGTGGACTGCAAGACTGACCAGGAGGAACTTTGAAAAGGTTGGGACGTAATGATTTCTTTGACCCCAGGAGGACCAGGACATATTTCTGAAGTGTTCCTAAGGAAACAGCACCTAAGGTTGGCTAGAAAATCATGCATTTCCTGCTTGGAGTGTTTTGCAAAATTGAAAACGGGTTAAGCAAGTGAAGTTGCTCAGCCTTGTAAAGCCCTGCCCAGTTATTCATTTAGTCATGCCCCCTGGAGGATTTCGACAATCAAAATAGTGACTTAGGCCAAAGGTAAGACTTCGGACCAGGACAAGGCAGCAAACCTATTTGGCCGGTGAAGCACACTTGGTAGCCATAAAATGCCGGTTTGTCACTTCAAAGCTTTTGGTGCCAAATCAGCTGCTTAAGCAGGAAATTGACGATGACTTCACATGATCCAATCTTCTCTTAGCTTTGTACCATGACCCTCAGGTAAATTTTGACTACCATAAAAAAGACTATCAGTAGGTAAAAACTTTGACTGAGAAGACCAGCTTGGTATATCCAGCCTGGGCTTCATCGCAGTTGGCCTGAAATCACATCAGTGTTCTAGTCAATCCCAAAAGTTGACTTTTGATTGGAGTTTTATTTTTTCTTAGAGTTTTTTGCCATAAAACTTTTTATAATATTATAAAAAGTTCTTCTTCACCTATTTTAGGGAGAATAGCATCTTTTTGATCATATATCTCAAGAACAATAGAGCCAGTCTTCGTAGTGTGTGCTAAACACTATGAAAGCGGGTTCTATTTTACTTAAGATATATGGAACTAGGAGGATGAGCCCCTCTGGGAAACTCCTCCTGTCTCCCCCTTTTTTTGTTATAGTCTTTTTGATCATTATATTTTTCTTTATTATTCTAAATTTGTTTGGGGGTTTATGGCATTGTGTTATCTTTAAAACTGGTTGTACTGCTATAGGAAAGCATGCATTTCTCTGGGGATTGCATGCTTCTAGTGCCGTAGCTGTCAGTAGCTGGGCAGAAATTCCCTCAGAGCAGTGTTTTTATACAAGCCAGAGTGTGTTTATTCAGTATGTAGGGGTAGATCCCTCCCACATTTATAGCCAGATGTCTTAGAGTCACTAAATGTGATTTATGTAATTTTGTGTGTCTGTGACACAATTGCACCTACCACTGTATTAGATGCTGCAGCATCAACCACAAGCTGAAGTAAAATTAGTAAGATTTTTAAGTTGGATGATGGTGTCTGCAGGAAGCAATTGTTGCAGTTTCCTAAATCACTCTTCTGCTTTTTTAAGCAAACATTTTCAACCCTACTTCGACATACCACTAGAAGAGTATTCCATGAAGAACACAACAAAAACAAAGCTGTAAAAATTGGTAACATTCCTAGCATACTATTCTGTGTTTCGTCAATAGCCATTGCACAATAGTTAATATCTGTTCTGCGTGTACATATAGTGGCAAACAAACATTGGAAAAGAAGATGTAACTAGTATGAAACATAATTCTACCTTCACAAGTTTTATATTTACTTCCAACTTTTTAAATTGTCATATAGCAAATGTTCACCCAATCCCCACAACCACCCCCTCCACCCATGTAGTGAGGCTTTAGGACCAATGGTCCCTGAGATGAAAAGCTCCCGCCACCCGGATACTCAACCCGCCTGCACTCCACCCTGTTTTATCAGACAACCTGACCCAATACAGATGGTTTTATAGAAAAAAGGAAACAAAGGACCATATACAAAAAAAACAGAACCAAAAAAGAGGGCGAAAACCCTGGAACCAACAACACACGTGATAGTTAGAGCAAACATATATAATTAGTCACATACTGCGATATCAGCCTTGCCTCAGATAGTTTGCAAATACTCCTTTGCTTGTACCTCCGAGCTAAAAAAGTGAGTATGCTCCCTATATATTACCTTTAACTTAGATGGGTTAAGGAGAAAGGCTTGCGCACCTTTACCCCGAAACGGTGCAATGAGCTGACGTGAGTGCCAAAGTCTTTCCACCATTTGATGGCACACGTCTGGCCTGACAAAAAAATGTGTCTCTTTACCTGCCCTCTTTCTATCATGGCATGTGATTAAGTTATTAAATGATATTAGTATCGCCCGTGGTCTAGGGGCTGTCTGTCCTGGTCTTGCTTGAAGAGTAAACAGGAATTGATGCGCTCTTTGGATCTCTCGCTGCTAGTCCCACTACGTAAATTCAGGAAAAGTTTCTGAGAATAGCTCAATAATATCTTTGTGGGGATCCTGGCCTTCTGCGCCCTTTCGGATTTGCAAAACTCTCAAGGTATTTCTCCTAAGCCGGTTTTCCAAATCAGTCAACTTCCATTGTGTATCGTCCTTCAGTGACCACATAGCCTCTGTTGCTGTCTTCTGAGCTACCAGCTCATCCTCCAAGCACGAAATCCAAGCTTCGTCTTCATTAAACCTCTTGGTATACTCAGAGCATGACTTTGCAATACGTCGGACAGAATTCTGCAGTTTGCGACAAGCACTTTGCATCTGTTGGCTCTCAGTAGGCGTCTCTTCCCTGTGGGTCATTATAGTTTGATATATCAGGGCTAATGAGATCTCCTCATATCTGTCTGCCATTCTCTCCTTGTTAGGCTCCGGAACATGCTTGCTGTCAGCCCCTAGCTCTGCCGAGAAAGAGTAGTGCCGTTGCGAAGCATAGCTACCCACCATCTGCACAGTACCTTCTCTCATGTCCTGTTTCTTTCGGACGGTCCGAGGACTGGCTTCCGTGGTATCCATATCTGTGTTATCGGGGTGTCTTCTACTTAGGTCACTGTATCCACTGCCATGCAAACCCCTCCTTGCACAAAATGTTAGGATTGACTCTTTCTCATTGTCAGAAGAGTCTGAATGATCAGACAGGGAATACAAATCATCCTCAGAATCTATTTACTTGCTTGTGGTCTGGATATTGCCCTTACGTCTTGCTTGTTTCAAAATTTGAGAGAGACCCCCTTACAACCAGGGGAATAGGGTACTTTAACAGTAAGAAAAGAGGTTATTTCCCTTGGTGAACCAATCTTTACTCGGACGGCCTAAGGTAGGTATCTTGGCCAACCTAGTTGTTGGACCCACTAAAGAAGTTTCTTAACTAATACACTTAACCAATAATGTAGTTCATTATTTATTAAAAAAAAATTTTTTATGTTCGTGCATGTACATATGCACTTAAATCATTAAAACCGCTCACAAGGAGCCAAGAATAAAAGTATGCTAAAAAAACATTCAATACACATGAATTACAAAAACAATATAATAATTTAACAATTGTAATGCTCAAAGAATATGGAAAAGAAGAAAGAGAGACATATACAAGACATGAAAATTGTCAATTGGTGTTGCACGTTAACGGGATTTTGATAGAACACAATCCTGACAATATATGATCATTGGTCTACAGGTTAGGTCTTTTCTCCCTTGATCGTGCTGTGGGGCGTCGACGCGTTTCGATGGTCTTATTGATAATTTACCATCTTTATCAAGACTATAATGATAAGTCTCTCCCTCTTATATGGCACTGGTTGGTTGCCCGTAGTCTAGAACTCCTTTTACATGTTATCAAATTGCATCGTTTTTCTGCTACAATGATTGAATTCTCATCTTTTCTTTATATATACCTTGTTGCTTTATTCTTTAACCGCCTTCTATTGAGTTCGAGTCGGTATCCTTTTTGCACGCATTGATAAAAATGGACCCTATATGTCCTTAGGTTTAAAGTATTGGTAATAGATGGTCCGTTTCACTGTTTATCTTACGATCTTGCGCCAAAAAACGTTTTTTTGGCGCAAGAAGACCGGCGTTCGTTTTACTGAGATCCAGAGAAATATGAGGGGTGCGGGAATCCAGGGTTTCTTCATCAAACCGGAGGGTGCAGGGAGAAACCGGATAGAAGTACCCGCCCCAAAGGAAAATAGAAGGTTCAACATCTCCAATATA
Source organism: Lissotriton vulgaris (assembly GCF_964263255.1). NCBI lineage: Eukaryota > Metazoa > Chordata > Amphibia > Caudata > Salamandridae > Lissotriton > Lissotriton vulgaris. Next base: position 1,996,193,281 of record NC_141687.1, read on the forward strand.
GGGAGAATTAACACACCAGTCGAGTGGAAATAGAGCCAACAAATTCGTAAGATAAACAGTGAAACGGATCATCTATTACCAATACTTTAAACCTAAGGACATATAGGGTCCATTTTTATCAATGCGTGCAAAAAGGATATCGACTCGAACTCAATAGAAGGTGGTTAAAGAATAAAGCAACAAGGTATATATAAAGAAAAGATGAGAATTCGATCATTGTAGCAGAAAAACGATGCAATTTGATAACATGTAAAAGGAGTTCTAGACTACGGGCAACCAACCAGTGCCATATAAGAGGGAGAGACTTATCATTATAGTCTTGATAAAGATGGTAAATTATCAATAAGACCATCGAAACGCGTCGACGCCCCACAGCACGATCAAGGGAGAAAAGACCTAACCTGTAGACCAATGATCATATATTGTCAGGATTGTGTTCTATCAAAATCCCGTTAACGTGCAACACCAATTGACAATTTTCATGTCTTGTATATGTCTCTCTTTTTTCTTTTCGATATTCTTTGAGCATTACAATTGTTAAATTATTATATTGTTTTTGTAATTCATGTGTATTGAATGTTTTTTTAGCATACTTTTATTCTTGGCTCCTTGTGAGCGGTTTTAATGATTTAATTGCATATGTACATGTACGAACATAATTCTTTTTTTTTTAAATAAATAATGGACTACATTATTGGTTAAGTGTATTAGTTAAGAAACTTCTTTAGTGGGTCCAACAACTAGGTTGGCCAAGATACCTACCTTAGGCCGTCCGAGTAAAGATTGGTTCACCAAGGGAAATAACTTCTTTCCTTACTTCTTGCACCTAAGGTCTCCGGGTTTGAAAGGGTCACTATCTTGGATCCAGCAATATTTTAGCCGGGATGGCTATGTCTGGTGGTGCAATGCTGTGGTTTCTATCCCCTTCTGCTCCTTCTGCCCTTGCCACAATCAATTCACCCTCTGTAGCTTGCACCTTATTGCCAGAATTAGATACTTCAAAGTTTTAGTAATAAAGTCCCCCTCCACAGATCCTTGTACTGCAGAAAGATCTGACTACCATCTGTCATATACATTCACTCTCTGGTGTGTATAACAGAACGTTCTGCACTTTTTTCTTCTCATTTTGTGCAGAAAACAAAGAGGGAATAATACACTTACCAAGACTTTCTTTTGGAACACCCTCACTTTTCCCCACAGAGGCATCTCTAATGTTACCATTCTGTACTCTTACACAATTTATCCAAATGTTCAGGGTTCTTGTAAGCTCCAGCTCCAGCCTTATCAGTCAAGTAATAAGACCTCCCTCTCCCAGCCTTTGGAGGTATCGTCAGGTCAGCTCCGCCCTTTCCCCTCACTTTGCCGTCTGCCGTTGTGGCAGCCATACACCACAGGTGCCGATACCACAGCAGCCTCCAAAGCAGCCGAATGTGCCGCAGCAGCCTACTCCTCAACGTCACCAAACCAGCTCCGATCATGCCAGCCCAGCAGTCCTACCGGATCCGGTAACTGCTCCAACGGCTGTGCGGCATTGCAGGGGGGGGGGGTCCTTCACTGATTTACCCCCGTGTAGGCAGGGAGGCCTGGGAGCCATCTGTTCTTTGAATGTCTACGGGCTAAATAATAAAAGACAAAGAGTAGCTGCAGAGCTACGCGTACTTCTCCCTGACCTGGTTTGTTTGCAGGAATAACAGATACCCTGGGGCAAGCGGAAGAGTTTAACAGAATTAGGGTATGTGGTATTGGCATGTTCACAACAGTCCACAATGACTCGAGGGGTTGCAGTGTTGGCTAAACAGGGAATCCAGCAATCAGGTTGAGTGTTTATGGACAAACAAGGTCGATGGGCTATTTTGGAATTTATTACAGAGGGTAAATTTAATTTATGTATAGTATATGGCTCTAATTTTGATGAGGTCTCAGTTCTGGAGAGCTTGAATGTGGAACTGGCATCATGGCCCACCCCACTTATTGTGTGTGGGGATTTGAATATACATTTTGGTGGTAGGGACCTACAGCCGGGCACACAAAATTACAAGGGCAGGAAGCCTGAGGTTTTTAAGGCACTACATCACTTATTGACCAATCACAGTTTGGTCGATGGAAGGGCAAAGCTGCAGGACTTAGACCAGGGGTATACATTCTACTCCCACTCAAATAAAAAATTAATTAGCTAGGCTACATTTTTGTGTCACCAGTATTATTAGCTGGAGCCAAGATACAAGTTTGTCCTAGGATCATCTCAGATCATGACCCAGTAGCGATGGAGATTTTCGTGCTAGGCAGGTATATGGTTCCGAGAATATTTACATTTGATCAGGAGCTCTTGTTGGATACTGTGTTCATTGACCATATGAATAATTGGATTAAGGACTTTATGGAGAATAATCATGACTCTACCTCATGTCAGTATGTGTGGGACACCCTAAAAGCTGGACTTAGGGGGGAAGTCTTGAGCTACGGATTATATACACAGAGGAAAGCTAAGCTAATAGTTAAGGATTTATACATGAAACTTAAAATAGCTGAAGAAAATCTAGTGCTGGGGATACTGGCAGATAGAGATATCATGTAATTACAAAAGATTGTTGCTCGAAGCAAAACCTATGTTAATCTACATTGAAGCAGGGATAATGCTCTCAAGTATCAGCTTAATAAGCAAAACTTCTATGAATATGACGAGGTGGCACAAAGAATTGATGGTATGGCAAAAACACAGGATAATCTGGTACACAGTCCCCAGGAAATCTTAGAAATCTTTCACACCTTCTATGAAGAGCTATATACAGAAGAAAAGTCTGTGGGGCAGGCTAGTGAGATAGAGCTGCAAAACCTAGTCTATTAACAGCTGGGGTAGGAGGAGGCAGTGATTCTAGATAAACCTATCACTATGGAGGAACTGTAAGGAGCCATAAACACATTGGCTAGCGGCAAGGCGGCTGGGCCTGATAGGTTACCTTTGGAGGTCTACAAGACCTTCTTTCAGTAGCTAAACGTGAAAAAGCTGGCAGTTTTTCAAGCAGCACAATGTGGGTTTGCTCCTGTATCCTGGGATCAGGAAAATATTATTGTATTCGAAAAGAAAGATAAACCAGCAGATCTCCCGGGGTCTTGCCAACCAATATCCCTAGGCAATTGTGATGGGAAACTTTTAGCGTAAATGTCAGCAACTTGGAAGGCCAGAGGTATCTCCCCAGTGTCTAAAACACAACATGTGTTTATACCTATCAGTGGCACTGTTAATCATATCAATAGGGTTGTCCTCCTGCTGGCATGGCAAAAGTTCATGGCAGTGAGTTTGGGCTGATCCCTTTAGATGCCAAAAAAGGCCTTTGATCGGGTGGTTTGGGATTTTTTGTGGGGGGGGTTTACAACAGATGAGGTTTGGCCCTGGTTTTACTAAAGCTATTCAAGTCCTATACTGATTGCGCATGGCTGGAATATGTACGATGGGGCTAGAATCAGAACCATTGTGTATCTCTAGAGGGATGAGACTGGGATGTCCTTGCTCTCCACTGCTGTTTGCCCTATACATTAATCCTTTCCTAAATATGTTGAAGCGAAGCTCTAGGATTAAACTTGTTATTTCTGGGCAAGAGCACTTCTGTGTTTTGGCATATGCTGACAACATATCGGTCGTAACACCTGACCCTGTGGCAGCGATGCCAGAAATCAAACAATTTGCACACATGTTTGGTTCTGTATCAGGATATAAGCTGACTGTTGCAAACACTCAGATTATTTGATAGTGATCCCAGAATAGTTAAAAAGGCAACATATTTAGGAATCAGGATTAGGCGTGTCTAAAGGAATTAGTTGAGGTCAACCAGGAGCAGTTCCACTATTTATTTGAAAAGTTTTATATAGAGCTGGCTAGACCCGGAGGTATCAGAGCGCTTTACATGAGGTAGGACATTGTTTCAGAACATTGTTACATAGTTACATCAGTTGCTGGAGTGTCGTATAACATAGAAAGGGAAACAGTATAACATAGTTACATGAGTTATTAAAGCATAGCATAATATAGAAAAAACTGCAAGGGGGAAAGAACTACAGGGGACAAACAAAAAGTCAGACTGGAAAAGGGGAGTCAGTCAAAGAATCAGGGAGGGAGGAGGCAGGGGAGGGAAAAGAAACACAACGGGAGGCGAGGAAAACAATGTCCGATGTCCTGCTGGGTAGGTGACGGCCGAGGGGTGAACAAGAGCCAAACACCTCTATAACTGCATAGGATAGCTCCACCGGGCATCGGCCAAGGTTGCTTGGGCACTTTGGTAAGTACAGACAATTATGGTTTCCGTCCAGGGGTCATCATCAAAAAGTTCCATTGAGCGCACCAGTCACGGTGTTACTGGAGGTGCCGTTCTTCTCAGTTCTTCTTATTATACAGTTATACTTGTGTGATGATGTTGCCGTCCACAGTCTGAAATCATCAGTTCAGGTTTTGGGTTGACGGGTCCTTGGCAGGCAACGTAACATAGTATGCTCGATGAAGTGATCAGGCCAGGGAAAATCTGTTGGGCTCCATAACAGGTGTTGAGCAAGTGTTGTTGGATTTAAAGTAAGGAATTGGCACCTTACATCAAGCAGCAGACTTCAGCATAGTTATAGCCTTCCAATTGGTATTAAATCATATATTTATCGTGAAAGACTTATCTCTATGAAGAAAAAGGTGATGAGCAGAAGCACGCCCCATCCAAAGGTAATTTGTCCAGCAATGGAGCGGTGAATAGCCCTGCGACAGTGCAACAGTGGGTGGAGGAGTCGCAACATGTCCGGAATCGGGGGGCTTGATCCTGGTGAAGAGAGGCTAGGTGAGCAAGGTTAGAGGAACGTCGGGCCCCTGTTGTTTATCCCTGAAGGTAAGCCAAGTTGTAATACCAAGTTTGATGCCAAAGGGAGCTATATGTAAGTAGATTGGAGGTGGATGGGCGGGTAAACAAGGGGATATTTACCGATTTGCTAATCTCTGGTCCGGGAGCTCCCGGGAAGAGCTCCTACTCGGTGTCCATCTTGGAACCTACCAATTAAAAGTTCTAGAACTAGAACTCTTCTGAAATCAGCTACAACAACTGTAATCAATGTGTGCTTGATTTCTATGGGCCCCGGGGAAACCATGTAGAGCAATGCGTTTTATGACCGGGTGGGTGCGTGGTCAATCCCAGACTTCACATATTATTATTATGCCTGTATTTTACAGAACATGCGGATACTCCTAACAATAGAAGAGGTTGGTAATACCGCCGAGGCCCCATCTATATACCAGATGGTTTTCGGTGCAGAAGCTAAGAACTGTTTGTTCAAAATGTTGGAAAGCAGTTATTACAAAAAACATTTTAAAATCATGGTTACGGCCTTTAAGGTGTGGAAGGTAGTGCGGAAGAGCCTCCAGATTGAAGGGCTATCGTACTATACACCCACATCTGCAATAACTTTTTTGCCGCAGTCTTCTGGGATTGGACGGTCGATAACAGGAGACATAAAGGCATTACGCAAATTGGGGATTTCTATGATGAAGGGGGTCTGTGCTCCTCCTTTTCAATATTGACTGATAAATATCATCTACCCAAAACTAATTTTTGAAATTTCAACAAATATGCGACTTTTTGGGCAAACTGCAAATCGCTATAGAACCACATCAATTAATAGAAGCTGTCAGACGTCGTGCTAAGATTGGGATATTATACAATCTGTTATTGGAGACAAGGAAGGTCGATCTTGACCTGTAAAACCTTCAATGGGAGAATTATCTGAGGGAGCAAGGTCTGTCTGTGTAGCAATCAATAGATTTACCAGGGAAAATCTTGATCTCGGCCAATCTACCCGGGAAAGATGTTGAAATGGGACGGAGTAAACAATGGGAAATGTTTTCATTGTGGAACAGATATGGCTGATATAGTACACATTTTTTATGCATGTGAAAAATTGACACATTTGGTGGAAAATATTGAGAGATTTCTTTCAGAAGTAATAAGGGCTGGGATAAAGATTTTGACCTCTTTAATGCTCTTAGCAATTGTGGAGGACTTGCTGCAGGGCCTACCTGCTTTTAAATTTCCATATCCTGTCTTTATGGCCACGGCAGTGGCTCAGCTTTTCGTAGCGTCCATGTGGCTACAGAAGGAAGCCCCGTCTTTCAAAATGTGGAGGGCCAGATTTGACAGTATATTTAATTTGGAGTCTAGCCTTTATTCAGGTAAAGGGTTAGGAAGGCGCAAACTTGCTATGTATATATGGGGCCCATGACTGAGCATATGTATTTAGCTGTGTGTAGTTGATCTGTTTGTTTTACCTAAGTGTGAATTTTCTCCTTTTATTAACAACAATATGAGGTGCGTTATTGGATGTCATGGACTTGATGTATGTAACTGTTTATTCTTGCTATGGCTTGAAATTTAAAAAAAAAACTAATTAAAAAAAATTGTTCAATAAACATCGAAATGTACACACTCACATTTCAATTCATGTTGATAAAAGGTTTGGTTTGCCTATGAAATATTTGACACATACAAGCCATCCTTCAATAAAACCCATAAGGATATAAATGCCATATCACCAGATATATTTTAATATGATGCATTTCGGCCAATTCTAGTCAGCACACAAGTAAAAGTTTAACACAACAAACAATAACAAATGTTATTGTGCTAAGTATGATGCATGTTAATTTATCAAGAGACTCTGAGTTACAGATTGTTCCAATGCAAAGAATTTTGAATATAATTTTGCATAGATTTTGATCAGAAAGTGTATATTTCAAAGCAGGAACTGGTGAAATGATTGAAGGCCTCAGATAAGTAAACTACTTATTTTTGTAAAAGCAGTGGGAGTAAAAGGTAGGTACTCCTTTTAAGACAATAATGAATCCATAGATTTCTTTTATACCCTATTAAGTGTGGATTTATTAACATAAAGTGAACTGAATGTGTTTTCTAGTTGGGAAACAGAGCAGTATAGATTTTCTGAAGTAGAACACACATTATAAAACTTTGATAACAAGTTCAATCACGATCGGTGCAGGTAAGAGTGGTGGGGCAGTGGCAGGGGAGGGGGTACAAAGTCGACGGAAATTCAATTTAAAAAAAACAAAAACAGCTACCTTACGCTCGCTTCAGCGCTGACTTTTAGATGCGCTAGGGCAAGGTAAGTCATATTATTTATTTTATTTTCTATATTCCATTGTCTGTCGAATGCCCCAGCCCACCCCGCCCCTTCACTGTTACCTGCACGGGCAGCGACTGGACAAGTGCTTATTTCTATTGCTGCCTACATCATTTTATTTTTGCATTTTACATTGCTTTGAGAGCAGTGGGGTGACGCTCCTTTACCTTATTGGAGGAGCCACCACTGGGTATGACCGACACATGCTCTTTCAAGGCTTGATTGTCTTTGCTCATTTCTCCCTCTAACTGGGTGTCATCCCGCTCATCCTCAGCATTGGTATCCAGCAAAGCTTCTCCATGTATCAGGCTGGATGTGGGTAGGTGAAGAGGAGCCCAATAAATGTTTCTGTATCTCTGTCTTTACTTCTCCTCCAGTTCCAGAAGCACACTAGTTACATATAGAATAATTTCCCTTCCATTACCACTATTCCAAGGACTTTTTTCTTTGCCCATTATTTCCTTTGCCGGAATATATGTGGGAATCGTATCCAAAGCCTCAAGGGATGAACTTCTTATCAGTCACGCTCCATCTCCCTAGGCTAATATTTCAATGACACAACAAAGGTAAATAAGTATTTGTCAATGGTGCAGAGACAGAATATTGAGTACAAATATTGAATAGCACAGATATAAATAAATAAATAATCCACATTTGTAAAGCGCACAATCAACCGTAAGGGTCTCTAGGCGCTGGGGGCCATAGGGAAGATTAAGCAAGCTATTGCCCAGAGTCACATGGTGCTGGGCTAATCTGCCATGGGTGCCAGGGATCGAACCGTGATCCCCAGATTCCGGAGTCAGTCGTCCTGGTCGCGGCGCCACACCTCCTTGTGTCAAAAATCTTGTGGATCAGGAATATCAATAGACAAATTCTCGTGGTCAAGAATATCGATTTTAGGTAAGTAATATCGATTTAAAAACGTATTGATGTGTTTAATATCATTTGCAAAAACATAGTTGTTAAAAATATCGATTTTGTAATAATGATATGTATTTTAGTATATACTTTATATGTGTGTGATACATTTTTTTGTATAGGAATTGTTTGTATGTTCATTATATTTGTTAACATTTTAGTAGTTATTCATTTTTAGATCTCGCCTTGGCAGCACATGCGCAGCATGCGCTGTCTCAGCAAGACCTAAAGTAATCTGTATGTTGGCATAAACTTCATGTAATCTGTTTTTCCGCTTGCTATTGGCTTACATGTGGTATTGATGTTGTTATCTCCCTTTCTATTAGCTGTTGGCCATTTGCTAAGTTCTGTGTAATCCCGATTCAGCGGCATCTAATTACAGTTTTAGTCGCTCTGCTTGCAATTCTTTTAATTGCCTGCAGTGTGCCATCTATTTTTCAGCAGTAACCTGCCTCTGTAACTATTATCATGCGCGCGCATCCCGACCGCCGAACGCAGTCCCAGAGTCATCCCTCCCCGCCCCCACTGCTTCCTTGTTTACAGAGTGCCTTGTTTAACAAGCGCCCGTTGTGCTCTTTTATATAATGACGAACGCTCACTGTTCACTGAATTTCCCACCTCCCACGCTGAGTACACAGAGCTTCTTCGTAGGAGTCTTCGGCATTTGAATGCTCTTTTCTTCTTCTCCGTGGATTTATGATGCGCTATGAGGGGCATTTTTGGAAGGCAAGGATGGCTGAAGTAGATCAGTGCATGGCTCAGTGAGAGACACAGATGTATCTGTGGCGCAGATCAAGGACCCCCGATGTGCAGGGGGGCAGATGGTTCGGTTTCACCCTGCCTCCCTCCCTCCCTTCGGAAGCATGTATAACGAAGGAGTTCTGGGCTGTTCCTGAGTTAGGTGTCGTTTAGTTTTTTCTGTGATGATGTTGTCTTCCAAAGCTTTGGACAGGATGGTTTCTAATGTCTGTTTGAATTCTTCCGTTGGATTTCTGTCTAGTGGTGCGTATGTGGTAAGATCCGTGACATGGAGGTGTACTTGTCACGGATCTTACTACCGAAGGTGCATAAAGATTTAAAGAAACCCCCATTCAGGCCGATTGTCTCCACAAGGGGCAGCATCCACGAACCCGTTGGAAAACTGCTAGACAAACATCTTCAACCTTTAGTAACTAAAACACCTACATACATACGAGATACAACTCACTTCCTCAATAAACTTGAAAACCTACAATTATCAGACCGTGAAGAATACTGGCTGTGCACTGTTGACTTAAAGGCCTTATACACATCCATTCCGCACAACTTGGGAATTGAAGCCATTGAAAATGCTATTTTGAACTCAGATATCAACTCTACACTTCAACCATTCCTGATGGAATTACTAGGGTTCTCCTTGTACCAAAGTTACTTCACCTGGAGAGACACATGCTACCTTCAACTTAACGGAACTTCGATGGGCAATTGTGCTGCACCTGTCTACGCTAACCTTTTCATGAGTTATTTCGAACAGAATAACATCTTGAATCTACCACAGTGGGCACAATCCTGTAAACTATACATCCGTTACATTGATGACATTTTTCTGCTATGGTCGGGATCGGAAACCAATTTGTTACACTTTTTGGAAACATTGAATAACATCAACGATCGAATACAATTTACATGGGCCTATGATCGTAAAAGAGTGAACTACCTTGATGTACTGGTGACAATGGAGAATTTGAAATTTCGAACCACGGTTTACAGGAAAGATACGGACCGCAACAGTACTCTTCATTACAAGAGTTTTCACAGACAAAACCTTAGGAACAATCTTCCCTTGTCTCAACTGATGAGGATCAAACGCATTGTATCCAATGACAGTGATGGTGACCAACAAATGGATTTCATGTGTCAACGGTTCAAAGATCGTGGATACCCTGATGCCATTGTGAATAATGCCAGATCCAAATGTGAACAGATGAAAAGAGAAGACTTATTGAAGTCTAAACCCAAAACCATACAGAAACGCATGACCGTGGTCTCTAAATACTCCACCATGAGCAATAAATATTGAAACATCATCCTGAGACATTGGCCACTATTGAGCAAGGAATCTGATTTTAGGGGACTCTTTGAAGAAAAACCCATTTTTGTATACACTCGTGGTCCCAACATCAAGGAATTATTAACTAACCCCAAACCTGCAAGCTCACTCTCGAGATACAATGGACTACAGCCCTGTTACAATTGTAGCAATTGTAACAATGTGATCAAAGGCAACGTATTACACCATCCGATGAAAGGCCACAAAATTAAACTCAAATTGAATGCGACGTGCAATACGTCCAATGTAATTTACTTACTGAAATGCCCGTGTGGCCTTTGCTATGTTGGGCACACCGAGAGGAAAATAAGAACCAGAATCTTGGAGCACAAAAGTAATAAAAGAACAGCCAACACTAAGTCATCGGTGGCCACACACTTTCTTGAACGAAGACATAATGTAGCTCAGCTACAATTCATGATTCTGGTGAACGTAGTGAATCAGGAAGGCATGAAGCCTAAAAATAAACTATTACAGAGGGAGAACTTCTGGATACGTTACCTGAGCACGATGCAGCCCACAGGGCTAAATGATCGCATGGAATTTCTTTGTTATCTTTAATATTGAATGTATCACACTTGATGACACTTTAATGTTTGGTTCATTCATGACATATTAGTTGATGATAGTATTTATACGCACTCTTACTTGCTCACATTTTTATCTTTCATAATCCGTTTTGCTATTCTTTTTATGCTTTTTTAACTGATGCCCTTATTCTATATTATGTTCCTCCATTCACTTGGTGCACTCATTTTACCCCATCATTTTACCAGTGTTTCACCGTGGCTTTCACCTTTCCATCATGGCCCCCGTTTTGCACTCAGTTTCCTATTCCCAACATACACACTGTGCCCTGGACTGTTTCCAGTCCGTCATCTTTGTTTATCATAGGCACCGGCCGGGTTACTTTTAAAATAAGCACCAGCCTATCGTCAAGCCTTATGTGAACTGAAACTGCCGATCGTACCGCATTTCAAACGCCAAGTAAGTACCGACTTCGAGCAGTGCCTTTATCTTATTTAACTTTTTGACAGCTTTCCGCATGATCATGAGCACGCACAGACCTCGGGTTTTGTGATTCACGCCACTTTGGTCAGACACCGGTTAATATTATTGTTCTTATTTCCGTATGATCACGAGCACGCCCAGATTTTGTACCTCGTTACTCACGCCACCTCACGTTAATACCTTTGGTTAGACACTGGTTAAGATCACTACTATATCTGTTATGTTTCCTCATGTATTCTCTCCGGTTTTCTTCTGATAGTATGATATCTGGACCACGGTTTCTTTTTCATGTTACCATTACTTTAACACTGACACGATTTTCTATGGTTATTTGTGATACATAGTGCATGTGTAAGCAATGTGGAATTTTCCACAGCACATGGGGGTTATCATGTTTAAAAATGTGTTAGTCATATGAGAAGTCTTCTCTGTATTTAGTTCGTTTTTATTTGTTGATTTACAGACCTTTCCCCTGACGAAGGGCTGAACGAGCCCGAAATGCATAGGGATTGATGGGATTGATGAAAAAATTGTGGATGTATTTTCTGATGCCTAAGAAATACTGATACTACATTTTAAGTGAAATGGAATTGGAATTGGGGTGCCGCTTGAGGCTTGGGACGTTGATTGTCTGCTGTTCGCCCTTTCCCTACCTCGGAGTGAGAGCTGGGATTTCTTGCTGCCAGACGGGGACCAGCGCCGCCAAAGGAACCACCGGGTGAGACGCGGGACTGCGAGGACCAGGGGGCCAAGCAACACCTGACAGGCCGCACCTGGTCCTCTTCCCGCCCCGCCCCCTCGGCATTGAAAGTGCCTCGCAGACCCGGTCCTGCGGGTGCCGCTTGAGGCTTGGGACGTTGATTGTCTGCTGTTCGCCCTTTCCCTACCTCGGAGTGAGAGCTGGGATTTCCTGCTGCCAGACGGGGACCAGCGCCGCCAAAGGAACCACCGGGTGAGACGCGGGACTGCGAGGGCCAGGGGGCCAAGCAACACCTGACAGGCCGCACCTGGTCCTCTTCCCGCCCCGCCCCCTCGGCATTGAAAGTGCCTCGCGGACCCGGTCCTGCGGGTGCCGCTTGAGGCTTGGGACGTTGATTGTCTGCTGTTCGCCCTTTCCCTACCTCGGAGTGAGAGCTGGGATTTCCTGCTGCCAGACGGGGACCAGCGCCGCCAAAGGAACCACCGGGTGAGACGCGGGACTGCGAGGACCAGGGGGCCAAGCAACACCTGACAGGCCGCAGCTGGTCCTCTTCCCGCCCCGCCCCGCCCCCTCGGCATTGAAAGTGCCTCGCGGACCCGGTCCTGCGGGTGCCGCTTGAGGCTTGGGACGTTGATTGTCTGCTGTTCGCCCTTTCCCTACCTCGGAGTGAGAGCTGGGATTTCTTGCTGCCAGATGGGGACCAGCGCCGCCAAAGGAACCACCGGGTGAGACGCGGGACTGCGAGGACCAGGGGGCCAAGCAACACCTGACAGGCCGCACCTGGTCCTCTTCCCGCCCCGCCCCCTCGGCAAACGACCATCCCTTGGGAGCATAAAATCATTGCACGCCTCCCGCAACGCGGGACGCACGCGGGACGTAGCCCGGGGCTAAGACCGGGCAAAGAGCGGGCCGTTTTAGGCCGTTAGAGGCCGGCAGAGACCGGATCGGGCCACCCCTCTGACGTTCCCTGTCCTACAGCCCCTACCTGTATAACTGCAATATGGCCTCCAGGGTTTCAAGGAGTAAACCTGCGCAACAGTGTTCAAGTACACTGGAAAAATTCTTCCCTAAGGCCAGTGCTCTAGCCAATAAATGCCAGTCAGTTATGGAAACACACCTGGAGCTGGGATCTGAAAGTGTGACATTGGATCCCGCGGATTCTTCTATTGATGATAGTACCCCTATACTACTGGACGCCACCCATATGTCACTCATGGACAGTATCGATCAGACCATTGAGTCGGTCCTCCAGCAGCTAAGAACTCCATCAAACTCCCAGAGGGATAGAGACTCCCCTCGGCCATCTGGGATCGCTGACCACTCTTCTATTCCGGTCAACAAGGGATCAGAGTCGCAGGAAGTGAGCCAGGTTGCCCTCCTCACAGAGCCTGTAAATAGTGGAGTGGAACAACCACCAAAAAGGAAAAGGTCCAGGAAACCAAAGAGGGCAAAAAGGGCCAAAGTTGACACAACCGAGTTAAATCTGGATGACAGTATAGACATCTCGGCCTCCCCTGAGGTCATGACACCAGAGTCTAGGTCGGATCATATAGGCTCTTCATTATCTACGGCCTTACCACTGCAGCCGGGTCCATTCATATTCGGTGGGGAAACCTCTAATAGCACAGACAGCCTAATTAGCTCACTCACAGACATTGTTAAGAACTTGCTGACCCCTATCTCTGACAAACTGGATGCTATAGAGGCTAGACTCATGGCCATGGAAAATATTCACAAAAGGAACAGCCCTGGGTTGGCTCCAAATGCTCCATCAGTTTCCCGGGAGACATCTGGGAACAGACCATCGTTTTCTGCATCGACCACCCAGGATTCAAATTTGGACTTGCGCAGTAAAAATGGTGCGCTTGCCCCCCAAACGCACCCATTGCCATCTCTAACGTCAATGCCGCCTGTTCCTGCCCCTAGGAGATCTAAGCCACTCCCAGTTTCTCAACCGATGGGAGATGAGAATTCTACCAACGGTCCTACTGGCCGTACCACTAGCCCCCATGATAGGCGTAGGGTGGTCAACCTGCCCCCAGAAGCAGTACCGTAAACGGCAATCATGGTGGGAGTGCCTGAGCTAACTGGTGACAAAAGGGAGCCTCAGGACTCTTTACGCAACAAGGTCATAAGCTGGCTTAGTATTAATAGGCCTCTGCCCCCAAACTTGAAAGGTGAGGTTCTGATGGTCAGGAGGATCCCATGGATTGGCTTTACCCCAAAGAACAGGGCAGGGGATTGTATCATTGTTAGTTTTAAAAGCCCACATGTCGCCAATTACATTTGTAATTGGCTTGTAAGGCCAGATAAGTCCACCATTGAATTAGTACCCCTCTCACACTTCTACCCAAATGTTTGCAACACGGAGGTGGGGAGGGAGCAGGGGTGGACTAGAGTAGGCTTTGCTGTAGATGGCTCACGTTATAGACCAAAGCATTACTTACCTCCTGTTCCGGCCAATATCATACATCACAATAGATTTTCCTGTCTAGATCAAGTGGACTGACCACAAACGGGGGAGACTTCACTCAGCCCTGGAAAGTTAGCTGGTGAGGCCCTAAGTTGGGTGGGATTGAGTGTTGTCCCTGCAACCGATTGTGGCCCACATGATACCGCCAAAGAACGAATGGGCACCCTGGATGATATTCCGGGCCAACTAGGGCCATTATCGAATACTGGGTTTGGTCATGGTTTACAACCAGTGGAGGTGGATGTTCTATCCATTATCCCGGTTCATAACAATGCCCCGCAAGACTCTAACCACGCCACAGTCACCGTACCACCTTCCACTGGAGGCCTAGGCATACTACCACAAGATCCAGGGCTGAGAATTCTCTCCTGGAATGTGGCAGGAATTGCAAATAAGGTAGGCACACCGGAGTGGGATCTCCTGCTAGATGCTAGTGATATCCTCCTCTTTCAGGAGACATGGGCGAGGGAACCCCAAACTAGGAGAGGGTTTGAAATATTTGAAATCCCTGCTAAATGGAGTGGGAGGGGGAGGCCGTCAGGAGGCTTGGCAATCTGGATAGCGAGTCACATTGGGTGCCAGGCGGAAAAGATGTGCACGTCTTCGCAGGACATCCAGTGTGTGTTGCTCACATGGCCTGGCAAACCATCGTGGGCCATTGTTAATGTCTACTCGCGACCAGTTGCCGCGCCAAATGAATCACCCACCCTAAACGAATTGTCCTCCTTCCTGGGTCAACTGCCAGGAGACTATAAGGTAGTGCTGGGAGGAGACTTTAACTGTCATTTTGAACCCCTGGAAGGTCTACTGGAGGGTGCCCTCACTGCTGAGGATGACTACTGGGGGGTACCACCCTCGTCCTCGCCCTACCCTAAAGCCTGGTCCCCTCTAGCAGTACAACTCATGTCCCTTACCTTGAACTTCGCACTGAGGGCTTGTAATGGTCGTACTCCTTCCGATACCCCCTCAGTGTGTACATTCAACAGAAAGGGCCATGAGTCGAGGCTAGATTATATTATGATAGATTTCACACTGTGGCCAAAAGTCCTCGACTTCAGGGTAATAAATAGGTCAGATAGTGACCACAATGCCCTCTGCTTAAGCATCCAGCAGCCCCTGCTCCTAGCGGGCCTGCCCGCAGAAATTGGCGGAGAGGACACGGGGGAGTTGCTTCTTACAACAAATAGGCGTCGGGTTAAATGGGGAAAGCTCTTGAGCTCAGAAGATGCCATCAATAAGTTATACGGTCTGGCACTCCCTAGGTTCATGGAGGTGGATGTGCTTTTAAATGAACCAAGAACCCCAGAATATAATGAGAAACTTGGTAGCATTCACCAGGAATTAGTGAGGGATCTGGCAGAGGTATTTCACCCGGTGGTACCAAACCGAAAGAAAAAGACCCGTGTTCCCACCTGGTATACCTCCTCCTGCAGGGCAGTTAAATCTGAGCTCATTGCCGCAATCAAGGAGGGGTCAAATAAGGCCAAGGTACGAGACCTTAGGAGGGGGTACAAATCAGTGATAGCTAATGCAAGGGCCGAGTGGGATTGGAACCACTGGCATGACCTCCATGATGCCTTAAAAGCCAGAGACTCTAGGAAATTCTGGGCCCTGGTAAATAATGGGATGGGGGAACTCAAAACAGCAATTGAACCCAACATCGCCCCCTCGCTTTGGGAGGCTCACTTTGGGGCACTCTATCAAGACACTAACACTTGGCCAGATGGAGACTTTTCAGTGCCCACAAGCACCCCGGACTCGGCCCTGGAACTTTCTTTAGGGGAGGTGGAGGCTGCTCTGGAGCACTTAACGTTGGGGAAGGCGCCGGGGCTGGATAAGTTACCGGGGGATCTCTTTAGGCATCATCCGGACATCTGGGGTCCGTACCTCCTTATTCTTTTTAATGCCATTCTAGGAGGTATGGCGATCCCCGGCTCTTGGCTGGGGGCAGAGATTGTACCGATTCACAAGAAGGGGTCTACTCTGCTTCCGGCCAACTATAGGCCGATTAGCCTGATAGATGTACCCCAAAAGCTCTTTGCGCGCCTCATTCTTAACCATCTGCTGGATTGGGTGGAGGACAACGACATCATGAGCCCCCTCCAGGCTGGCTTCAGAAAGAACACGTCGACCATGGACCAGATCTTCCGCCTCCTCCTCCTCTATTGGAAGACGGTGACATTAGAGGGGGGAAGGCTGTACATGGTCTTCGTGGATCTGAGGTCAGCCTTCGATCTAGTCCCGCGAAGGAAATTATGGGAGGTCTTGGAAAAGCTAGGAGTACCCCCTCAATTACTCAGCATTATAATCAGGTTGCATGAGAACAACTATGCACAAGTGAGGTGTGGGAGGGATGGTAAGCTCTCATCCAGGTTTCCGGTCCACCGAGGAGTCAGGCAGGGCTGTGTCTTGGCACCGACCCTGTTCTGTCTTTTCATTAACAGCGTTATACTGCACCTAGATAACGTTAAGGACAATGATGCCCCATTCCTGGCAGGCAGAAGGGTCCCGGCAATAATGTTTGCTGACGATACCCTCCTGCTTTCCAAATCCCCCATGGGGATTCAGAGGATCGTGAACGGTTTTGGTCTTTTCTGTCGCCAACACGGGTTGGAGGTGAACACAGAAAAGACCAAGTTTATGATTTTCAATCCCCCCACCAAAACCAGACCCAACCCCACATTGGGAAAAGTCAGTCTTGAGAGGGTCTCGACCTTTATATATTTGGGGGTAACACTCCAGGAAAACCTCTCATGGGACTGCCAGATAGCTAGATCAAGGGTAAAATTGTCCCAGCTATCGGGTGCAATTTTGAAGGTGGCTAACAAGTCCACCTTTAAGCCTTTAAGCCCGGCCCTGGAAACATATAGGTCACAAGCCAAGGCAGCTGCCATGTATGGCAGTGAGTTATGGGGCCATAAAGCGGGGAAAGTTTTGGCAGGAGTGGAAAACAGTTTTCTAAGACGCCTACTTGGTCTCCCGCAAGGCACGCCACTTCTGCCCTTAAGACTAGATATGGGTCTACCCTCCATTGCTGAAGATCTTCTGTCAAAGCCCGTGAAGTTTTGGCACCGGATTTGGTCCACTGATGAACTGCACCACTACAGACAGGACCTTATTCACGTAATGAGCTTGAATGGCAACAATAAAATCCCCTGGCTCGCCTTCATTAAGACGGAATTGCTCAGTATGAATTTGCCAGATTTATGGGATGATCCAGCTCAAGGTTGTCAAAGGATTACCCGTAAAACACTGGCCCAGATGTATAAGAATAAGAACTTGTCTCACATGGAAAATGCTTACATTAGTGGCACCCTGACGGCACGTTTTATGGAATCCAAAAATTCTTATGTTTTTGAACCCTTCATGGATTTTATCTTTCCTGTCCTGGCGAGGAAATTGTTCGTGCAATGGAGGTTCGGCACACTCCCCACTAAAACATTTACCTGCAAATGGTCCAGAGGGGGTGACAAACTCTGCCCATGCTGCAACGCCCATGAGGAAGATGACCTCCATATAATGTTTGTATGTCATGCTTACCGTAGACCCAGGAAACACTGGATAGCACCGCTCTGCAGAAACCTGGGGTTCAAGATGTATTTACAGGCATACAGGGTCATGAAAACCAGCACTCTGGGCCACATTGTGTTTGCCGTATCCAAATTCTTAATGGCAGCATGGTTAATCAGAAAGAAAATGTCCCCCTGAATTGGTACTGTCTTGCAGCCTCTATCCCTCGCTGGTTCAGCAGAGACTTTTTATATGCATTAATTTTGTATTTTAAATGTATGTATTGTATTTTACTGCATCTTTTATGGCCTATATGGCCGAAATAAAGAATTTTTGGAATTGGAATTGGAATTGGAATTACCATGAATTTTTTGAAAACTTTAATAACAGAACAATTTGGAAATAAACTCTTGTCTGCTTGAACTTTATTATACCTACGGGTATCACCTAACGCGGTGCGCTGGGGGACAATTCCCATTGGGAACTTGCTATTTTGTATTTATCTCAACGCTGTATTGTTCAGACAGCGAAGCCTTAGCCTGCAGGCAACAACTTCTCATTTATTCAAAGTTGATATACCTTAAAACGGTGCGTGCCATATCAATTCATAAAAGCAAGCAATGCCAAAGTCTACGTATGCAGAGGTCTGCCATTCTGTGCGCTTGTTTCTGTGTGTGATCCACTGCATGGAGGTACCTATGGGAAGGTTATGTGCTTGTTTTTGTGTTGCGTTTTGACTTGAGATTGCATTTTGACTGAGAGTGAGATTGTGTGCATTTTGTTTATGACTTCCTGCGTCACAGGTGTTTGTGTGTTGTGTGTGGTGTATGCACTGATGTGGAAGTTGCATAGGTTTCTGTGGTTTTTCGTAGGTGCATGCTTTTGACGCTCACAGTTCACTGAATCTCCCACCTCCCGCGCTGAGTACACAGAGCTGCTTCGTAGGAGTTTTTGGGATTTGAATGCTCTTTTCTTCTTCTCCCTGGATTTATGATGTGCTGTGAGGGGGCCTTATTAGAAGGCAAGGGTGGCAAAAACAGATCATAGCACGGCTCAGTAAGAGACACAGATGTAGCCATGGCGCAGATCGAGGACCCCTGATATGCAAGTGGGCAGATGGCTTGGTTTCACCCCTGCCTCTCTCTCCGTCTTGTGTGATGTTTCCTTGATTATCCGATCATGCGCTCCCGGATTCTTGATCCTGTTTATTTTTCAATTTTTATCCGACAGTTCTTAAGACGCACATCTTATTTCACTCCAGTGGCGTTAATTCTGCCTCCTACAAGTAGTTATTACTTTGGCAACAATTGAAACATGTAACTCGTCCTTCCAACCCACACAATGAAGTGTGTGCCTCGATTTCTGTATTTTAGAATATAAGTAGACGGAACAAGCCGGGCGGTTTGGGTAAATGGTTGCATTGCATAATCGTCGTTTAAAAGCAAGCAATGCCAAAGTCTACATATGCAGAGCTCTGCCGTTATGTGCGTTGGTTTCTGTGTGGGATCCATTGCATGTCGGTGCCTATGGGAAGATTATGTGCTTGTTTTCTTGTTGCGGGGGATCTCGTAGGCGATTTGGGACCTGCATACTTGCTAGCACACTTGCCTGCTCACTGGGGGAGACGCTGGGCTGGTTCCTGGGCTGCACGCCCGCCGCTCGACCACCACGCGGCAGGGAACTACAGCCCCCAGCATCCTCGGCGGTGACACGCCCAACACAACGCACGGAGGCGCATAAACACCGGAGGTCCCTGCAGGAGAGCGGGGATCTCGTAGGCGATTTGGGACCTGCATACTTGCTAGCACACTTGCCTGCTCACTGGGGAAGACGCTGGGCTGGTTCCTGGGCTGCACGCCCGCCGCTCGACCACCACGCGGCAGGGAACTACAGCCCCCAGCATTCTCGGCGGTGACACGCCCAACACAACGCACGGAGGCGCTTAAACACCGGAGGTCCCTGCAGGAGAGCGGGGATCTCGTAGGCGATTTGGGACCTGCATACTTGCTAGCACACTTGCCTGCTCACTGGGGGAGACGCTGGGCTGGTTCCTGGGCTGAACGCCTGCCGCTCGACCACCACGCGGCAGGGAACTACAGCCCCCAGCATCCTCGGCGGTGACACGCCCAACACAACGCACGGAGGCGCATAAACACCGGAGGTCCCTGCAGGAGAGCGGGGATCTCGTAGGCGATTTGGGACCTGCATACTTGCTAGCACACTTGCCTGCTCACTGGGGGAGATGCTGGGCTGGTTCCTGGGCTGCACGCCCACCACTCGACCACCACGCGGCAGGGAACTACAGCCCCCAGCATCCTCGGCGGTGACACGCCCAACACAACGCACGGAGGCGCATAAACACCGGAGGTCCCTGCAGGAGAGCGGGGATCTCGTAGGCGATTTGCGACCTGCATACTTGCTAGCACACTTGCCTGCTCACTGGGGGAGACGCTGGGCTGGTTCCTGGGCTGCACGCCCGCTGCTCGACCACCACGCGGCAGGGAACTACAGCCCCTAGCATCCTCGGCGGTGACACGCCCAACACAACGCACGGAGGCGCATAAACACCGGAGGTCCCTGCAGGAGAGCGGGGATCTCGTAGGCGATTTGGGACCTGCATACTTGCTAGCACACTTGCCTGCTCACTGGGGGAGACGCTGGGCTGGTTCCTGGGCTGCACGCCCGCCGCTCGACCACCACGCGGCAGGGAACTACAGCCCCCAGCATCCTCGGCGGTGACACGCCCAACACACCGCTCGGAGGCGCATAAACACCGGAGGTCCCTGCAGGAGAGCGGGGATCTCGTAGGCGATTTGGGACCTGCATACTTGCTAGCACACTTGCCTGCTCACTGGGGGAGACACTGGGCTGGTTCCTGGGCTGCACGCCCGCCGCTTGACCACCACCCGGCAGGGAACTACAGCCCCCAGCATCCTCGGCGGTGACACGCCCAACACAACGCACGGAGGCGCATAAACACCGGAGGTCCCTGCAGGAGAGCGGGGATCTCGTAGGCGATTTGGGACCTGCATACTTGCTAGCACACTTGCCTGCTCACTGGGGGAGACGCTGGGCTGGTTCCTGGGCTGCACGCCCGCCGCTCGACCACCACGCGGCAGGGAACTACAGCCCCCAGCATCCTCGGCGGTGACACGCCCAACACAACGCATGGAGGCCCATAAACACCGGAGGTCCCTGCAGGAGAGCGGGGATCTCGTAGGCGATTTGGGACCTGCATACTTGCTAGCACACTTGCCTGCTCACTGGGGGAGACGCTGGGCTGGTTCCTGGGCTACACGCCCGCCGCTCGACCACCACGCGGCAGGGAACTACAGCCCCCAGCATCCTCGGCGGTGACATGCCCAACACAACGCACGGAGGCGCATAAACACCGGAGGTCCCTGCAGGAGAGCCAGGATCTCGTAGGCGATTTGGGACCTGCATACTTGCTAGCACACTTGCCTGCTCACTGGGGGAGACGCTGGGCTGGTTCCTGGGCTGCACGCCCGCCGCTCGACCTCCACGCGGCAGGGAACTACAGCCCCCAGCATCCTCGGCGGTGACACGCCCAACACAACGCACGGAGGCGCATAAACACCGGAGGTCCCTGCAGGAGAGCGGGGATCTCGTAGGCGATTTGGGACCTGCATACTTGCTAGCACACTTGCCTGCTCACTGGGGGAGACGCTGGGCTGGTTCCTGGGCTGCACGCCCGCCGCTCGACCACCACGCGGCAGGAAACTACAGCCCCCAGCATCCTCGGCGGTGACACGCCCAACACAACGCACGGAGGCGCATAAACACCGGAGGTCCCTGCAGGAGAGCGGGGATCTTGTAGGCGATTTGGGACCTGCATACTTGCTAGCACACTTGCCTGCTCACTGGGGGAGACGCTGGGCTGGTTCCTGGGCTGCACGCCCGCCGCTCGACCACCACGTGGCAGGGAACTACAGCCCCCAGCATCCTCGGCGGTGACACGCCCAACACAACGCACGGAGGCGCATAAACACCGGAGGTCCCTGCAGGAGAGCGGGGATCTCGTAGGCGATTTGGGACCTGCATACTTGCTAGCACACTTGCCTGCTCACTGGGGGAGACGCTGGGCTGGTTCCTGGGCTGCACGCCCGCCGCTCGACCACCACGCGGCAGGAAACTACAGCCCCCAGCATCCTCGGCGGTGACACGCCCAACACAACGCACGGAGGCGCATAAACACCGGAGGTCCCTGCAGGAGAGCGGGGATCTTGTAGGCGATTTGGGACCTGCATACTTGCTAGCACACTTGCCTGCTCACTGGGGGAGACGCTGGGCTGGTTCCTGGGCTGCACGCCCGCCGCTCGACCACCACGTGGCAGGGAACTACAGCCCCCAGCATCCTCGGCGGTGACACGCCCAACGCAACGCACGGAGGCGCATAAACACCGGAGGTCCCTGCAGGAGAGCGGGGATCTCGTAGGCGATTTGGGACCTGCATACTTGCTAGCACACTTGCCTGCTCACTGGGGGAGACGCTGGGCTGGTTCCTGGGCTGCACGCCCGCCGCTTGACCACCACGCGGCAGGGAACTACAACCCCCAGCATCCTCGGCGGTGACACGCCCAACACAACGCACGGAGGTGCATAAACACCGGAGGTCCCTGCAGGAGAGCGGGGATCTCGTAGGCGATTTGGGACCTGCTTACTTGCTAGCACACTTGCCTGCTCACTGGGGGAGGCGCTGGGCTGGTTCCTGGGCTGCACGCCCGCCGCTCGACCACCACGCGGCAGGGAACTACAGCCCCCAGCATCCTCGGCGGTGACACGCCCAACACAACGCACGGAGGCGCATAAACACCGGAGGTCCCTGCAGGAGAGCGGGGATCTCGTAGGCGATTTGGGACCTGCATACTTGCTAGCACACTTGCCTGCTCACTGGGGGAGACGCTGGGCTGGTTCCTGGGCTGCACGCCCGCCGCTCGACCACCACGCGGCAGGGAACTACAGCCCCCAGCATCCTCGGCGGTGACACGCCCAACACAACGCACGGAGGCGCATAAACACCGGAGGTCCCTGCAGGAGAGCGGGGATCTCGTAGGCGATTTGGGACCTGCATACTTGCTAGCACACTTGCCTGCTCACTGGGGGAGACGCTGGGCTGGTTCCTGGGCTGCACGCCCGCCGCTCGACCACCACGCGGCAGGGAACTACAGCCCCCAGCATCCTCGGCGGTGACACGCCCAACACAACGCACGGAGGCGCATAAACACCGGAGGTCCCTGCAGGAGAGCGGGGATCTCGTAGGCGATTTGGGACCTGCATACTTGCTAGCACACTTGCCTGCTCACTGGGGGAGACGCTGGGCTGGTTCCTGGGCTGCACGCCCGCCGCTCGACCACCACGCGGCAGGGAACTACAGCCCCCATCATCCTCGGCGGTGACACGCCCAACACAACGCACGGAGGCGCATAAACACCGGAAGTCCCTCGCGGGACGCGCGCGGGCGACGCCGGGCGGAGCCCGGGCAGAGGGTGGGCCGTCTGTGGCCGTCTAGGGACAAAGAGGGACGGGGCGGTTACCCCCCTAAAGCCTTTAACTTCAACATGGGTAAGCGCAAACTCCAAACATCTATTACCGGTGGTGCAGGTAAATCTAAGGTCCCACGGAATGCTCCAACTTCAGCTAGCATTATGTCCTATCTAACCTCTGCTGTGGGGAACTGAACCAGGAGATTGCAGCAACTGAACGTGAACTGGGGCTAGATACACCTCTATTGGATAACCTGGTGCCCCCACTGACTGGGAGACAAGCTATACCTTTAGAGCCCTCTGTTCAGATCATTACTGCTAAAGAACTGACATCACAACCCCTATGTACTGCAATAATTCCTGATGAACCTAATATGTTGGGCACAGATGATCTCCAAAGTCGCGCACAAGATCCTGTAACCCCAGTCAATAAGCGTACCAAAAGGCGTCTAAAGAGATCAAAAAGGAACTCCACACAGCATGTTGCTACATCCCGTTATGTGTCTAAGAGACTTGAAAAAGGCATAAGGGACATGGTGGAAAAAATGTTTACAGATAAAATTGAAAGTACCCTTGTTCAGATTGCTAATGATATTGTGGAGACTTTAAAAGACTGTGTCTCGGAAATAGTGGGGAAATGTGATAGGTTAAATATGTTGTTATGCCCTAAAGTACTTGAATGTCCAACCGTGACTTCTACGGCTATACCTGCTCCCACTGTCCAACATGAAACACCAATGGAGGGGATAGGGAGTGTTACTCCACTTGTTCCAATTGTCCCAATTCTCCCCCCATTTCCCCCTGTGCCAGCATGTTCAAAACCCACCATCAACTTGGCTGGGCCCACCAACCCCTTGCTGTTGACCCAAGTTGGGGATAAGGTCAACAATGTAGCTGGGAACACCATCGTACATAAAAATGAACAGTCACAGGTGGAAAGAAGGCAGCGGGGGAAGCCCCGTACCAATTTACCACCTGAGGCAACCCCCTTTGTTGCTGTCTTAGTAAATATTCCACATCTGAATCCAGGGGAGGTGGAGTCCCAGTGTTCCCTATTAGCAAATATAAAAGCGTGGTGTGATGAAAATTGCTCAGGGCCAAGGGATATATCCACCCATATTACTATGGGAGACGAGTTGATTGGTTGGGGTATACGGCAAAAAACCTTCTCGGAGATTGCATCATTATTAATTTTAACAGTCCCCATGAGGCTGCCCGTCTATTTTGGGATGCGACGGATGTGAAGGTTGGAAGGATTCGAGCTGTACCACTTGGTTATTTTTACCCACCGCCACCTATTCCCAATTTACCCCTAGGCAAGGAAAAGCAGCAAGGGGCCAGCAGAGGGGGTACTGGGCTGTCATCTTGGGCTTTGCAAACACCTAATTTTACCCCTAGTCACACTGACCCTATTAGACCTACAAACCGGGCTACCGTACCACTAACAAACAGATTTACTGCCTTGTCTCATTTAGATGAAAATGATTGACTGTCTGGTAATGTTACGGATACAGACCAGACTCAATCCATTACCACCATTGATAGGGAAGGTGGGGAGACAGTTAAAATCACGAGCTGGAATATTGCAGGTCTCCGTTCCAAGAGAGATGACGTTATATGGTTGGAACAATTAAGGGGCTATGAGGTGGTGGCGCTCCAGGAGACTTGGGATAAAGAATGTAACTTCTGGCTGGATGGGTATTCTTCTTATTTTAAAGCTGCCCAAGGTTCCAGTTCAGGGAGAAATCGAGGTGGGCTCATGTTTCTAATCTCTGTTAAACACAGGGGAGTCGTGCAAATTGTAAGCACCACATCTCATAACCTTTTAGCCTGTGAAATAACCTTACCTAACAATGTCAAAATCCTTTATGTTAACTTTTATAATGCCCCCAATGGTACGCATTGTAATGAAAATATTAACGCATTAGCGAAATTTTTAACTACCTATAAGGAGAGTCAAACCACTTTTGTTCATTTAATTTTGCTTGGGGATTTTAATATACATTTGTGCCAGCTAAATTGTCAATATAGGGGGTACACAGATATGGATTGTCTTCCCTACTCTCATTTTGAACACTCTATAAAGGGGGCTGCCCTAGAAGAATTATTGTCAGATGTCGATTTATCTGAGCCAGAGTTTATCGACCCTAATGATCGGGTAGCCAAATACAGTGCAAGGGATTCAAATTCTATTATAGACTTCATATTTGTGTCACCAGGCTTGCTACAAAATGTAATTTTTTATAATGCTGTACAAACTACTTTTAGTGACCATAACCTAGTAGTTATGGAATTAAGTAATAAAAATCTAGCATTACTTGCTGCAAATACAAAGATTGCGCCCAATATGGACTTAGTTGTGCAAGACCAGGGGAGGCGGGTCAAGTGGAGTAAAATTATCCCAGAGGATTTTTTCTTTGAACTTACTGAGAAGGTGGGAGATGAAATTAACACCTGTTTGGACCCTCTTAGGTTTGGAGGTGACATTATTACTTCATTCGAAATTATTTGTAAACAAGTAACTTCGAATTTAACATCTAAGACGAAATACAAGGAGCAAAAACTGCATGGGTGGTTCGATGCAAAATGCTCTAAGGCCCATAGAGATTTATTGGCAGCATTAAAAAAGTCACCCCGGGACATACAAGTAGTGGCTAGATTAAGGACAAACTATAAGTCTATTGTAGAGGCACGTAAGAAGGAGATTAAGGAAAATGCTTGGGACTCACTTTATGATAGGGCCACCCTGAGGGATAGTTCCAAATTTTGGGAAATTGTAAATACACCTTTGTTCAGTGATAAAGAAAATTCCCCGCTGGAATTGAACATACCTGAAAAAGAATAGCTGAACCACTTTGAAAAGATATATGGGAGTAACCTCCCGATAGATCCATTTGTACCAATAGCAAGTGAACAATTGGGCCCACCTTTGAGATTCACTATTAAAGAAGTCCTAAAGGCTATTGAGGACACAACTGCTCATAAGGCCCCGGGCCCAGATGGGGTCCCTGCAGACATGTATAAATCCAACCCCTCCATATGGTCAATTGTCCTCACAAATATCTTTAATATAGCCAGCATTGATAAAAGCAGATTACCTACAACCTGGTCACGGTCTATTATAGTCCCAATTTTTAAGAAGGGCCAGAGGGGGGATGCAAGATGCTATAGGCCGATATCATTGTTGGATTCGTCCTTTAAAATACTAGGGAAGGTTATTTTAGCTAAAATCTCAACATGGGCAACCAACAATGACATCTTGTGTGACGCACAGTATGGTTTTAGATCTGGCAGAGGCACTGAGGATCAGTGCCTCAACTTACATCTAATAGTCAGTAAATACACTGTGGCCTCAGGGGGGTCAATCTATTTGGCGTTTATGGACTTGTCCACAGCTTTTGACCTAGTTAATAGGTCAAAGCTGTGGACAATGCTTTTGGATATGGGTCTAGACCAGGCTTTGGTGTACTTCCTGGCTGAATTGCATAGGGACCTGACAGCGGCCATTCGCATGTCACAAGAAGGGAAGTGTACGGCTGATTTTAAGTCTGGGAGGGGAGTACGCCAGGGCTGTATTTTGGCCCCAATGTTATTTTCTTTATATATTAATTCACTGAGTGCAAATTTGACGGCAGCGTCTGTAGATGTCCCGTATATGGGGGGTACCAAATTGCCAGTATTATTATATGCTGACGATACAGTGCTGCTATCGAGGACTCCCATAGGTTTACAACGTCTTTTAAACTCCTTTGGGAATTTTATGCGAAACTTGGACCTTGTAATAAATGTAGAGAAATCGCATGTGATGTTTGTTGGGAAAGGCAGGAATAACACCAAGACCCTCTCGTGTAATGGCTCAGTAATATCAAAAGTAAAAATCTTCACATACCTTGGTGTAGTGTTTGATGATCTGGGCAGCTGGGCCCCCCAAGTTGCCAATAAAAGAGTGGCAGTGAAAAGGTCATCGGCTGCTATACTTGGCTTTGCAAAAAGATTGGGTGGGAAACCTCCTGAGGCAATTTTGGCGATTTATAGAGCCAAAACTATGGCCATAGCCAGGTATGGGGCAGCAATTTGGGGCTATAAAGATCTATCTTTGATACAGAGAGATGAAAATAAATTTTTGCGATCCCTCTTGGGTCTCCCCCAATCCACTTCATCTTTTGCGGTCCATGCAGAGTTGGGTATGGGTTATATTGCAGACATGTTAAACATGGCACCGCTTTTACTTTGGATTAGAACTTGGCTTAACCCCAAACTTACATTGAATCATAAAATTATTAATGATTGTTTGGGGCGGGACAGAGTAGCTGATATTAAATGGTTGGCATATATTAAAACAACCGCAGCACTTCTGGGCCGACCAGAACTATATTTAAATCCGGAAAATTTGAATAAAGACGACATCAACTAGGTAAAACTTAATTTTATTAGGACCCGAGAAATGGAAAGAGAGTCGATTGAAATCTCTAAACCTACAGTAAGGTCACATTTTATGCTGGTTAATTCAATGTGAGTGCAACCCTATCTGACTATTGTTACACGTCCATATCATCGCTGGTTGCTAACCAAATTTAGATTTAATCAGGCACACTTTCTGTTGGGTACTTATGAGAAATGGTGTACCCCAATGGAAAACGTACCATGTGAATGTGATAATTTCTCTGATCAGGATTTGATACATTTTATATTTTTCTGTCCCTTCTTTTTGGAGGGCAGGGTAAAATATATTACGCCTCTCCTGAGCGAAATGGGGTTCTTACAGTTGAAACCAGCACTGTTGTTTCTTCAATTAATGGAAAATCATTGGATTGCATCAATCCGTGCTAGACGGAAGAGACTCCAGACGAGTTTAGTTGGGGTCAATGTAAATGTTTGCCCTATACCTGATAGTACGAACTAATTTCTAGGCTCTGGTTCATTTTACATATATCCTTTTAATGAATTATTACTGATAACTGTGTAATTCCTGTGTGCTAGGTCAATCCATATGTATTTGCCAATGAATTTTAAATGTACAGTAAATAACAGATTTATATGATGTTTTTATGTATTTGTATGTATTTGTATAGTATACTTTTATGATTTTAATTTAATCGAATAAAGTGCTTTTGACTTGACTTGACTTGACTTGTTGCGGTTTGACATGAAATTGCATCTTGACTGAGAGTGAGATTGATTATTTAGAAGTTTTATATAGCAATAGCTGGATCCGAGGGTATCAGAGCGCTTTACAACAAGTAAAGTATGAGCAAGTATGCAGTACAGAGTATAGTCAAACATGTGGGTCAAGCCGAGAATAGGACGAACAAAGGCGCAGTTGCACTGGCGGGAAAGGAGGATGAAGTTCAAACACGGCGGGACCCCCAAAAGTTGCTTTTGTTCACATCAGACAAGAATCCAGAAAGATTTTCTTGATCCGAGTCAGTGTCACTGATCAAAATTCTAAGTTAGAAAGAGTGCAGGCTGGAGTGCATCTTTGGCTTCTATCAGTTCGTTCG
Source organism: Lissotriton vulgaris (assembly GCF_964263255.1). Taxonomy (NCBI): domain Eukaryota; kingdom Metazoa; phylum Chordata; class Amphibia; order Caudata; family Salamandridae; genus Lissotriton; species Lissotriton vulgaris. Next base: position 1,996,222,148 of record NC_141687.1, read on the forward strand.
AGAGCGGCAGAGGAAGAGAATTTTGAGCATATTTTTTAGTTTGGGAAATGAGGGTATCATTCTGATGTGGGGGGGATGGAGTTCCAGATTTTGGGGGCATTTCCGGCAAACATTTTTATCACGGTTTCCTGCTTATGAGATTTCAGTAGGATGAGTAGAAAGTGTTGGAGCTTCTGAGGTTTCTGGACTGGCCGGCCTTTTTGAGTTTGGCAGCCAGGTATTCCAGTTTGCCTGTGTGCAGGGCTTTGTGGGTGAGACAGGCTGTTCTGAAGCTGGTTTTAGTTCAGTTCAATTGGGAGCCATTCGAGTTCATTGAATGCAGGGGAGATGTGATCAAATTTCTTAGTACCAGTGACCATTCTAGCTGCTGCATTTAAAGTTGTTTTGAGGGGGGCCAGGTGAGATTTTGATGTCTTAGTCAGGGCTGCAATCCCGTAATCAATCCTGGAGAACACTAGTGCTTGGGTGGCTGTTGAAGGTCTTTGGGTGGGAGGAAGGGTTTGATTTTGTACAGTAATTTCAGATTGAGGAAGGCACTTTTTGCTGATTTTGAGATATGTTTTTTCATGTTTCATTTTGGGTCTATGGTGATACCTAGAGATTTTACCGCATCCGCCAGGATGAGATTGCCATTGAGGGCATCGATAGCTTTGAGCCATTCCGCGATTTGTGGGTTTTCGTCTTTATTGGAGATGAGGAGTATTTCCGTTTTCTCTTGGTTGAGTTTTAGGTGATTGTTTGAGAACCAGTCTTGTACCTCCCTGAGCGTGGCATTGAGTCTCTGGATGTCAGTAATAGAGGAGGTTTCCAGATAGAGTTGTGTGTCATCCGCATAAAAGTGGAAAGGGATGTTGGATTTCGTGAGTAGGGAGGTAAGGGGTTGGATGTAGATGTTGAAAAGCTGAGGGGAGAGCACTGATTCTTGTGGAACACCCCTGTTAACGGGGTGGAGGTCGGACTCGAAGTTTTTAATTTTTATTCTTTGTGAGCGGTTGTGGAAAAAGGAAGAGAACCAGTGGAGTACTGTCTTTTCTATACCTGCCCTTTCTTGTAGAGTCTTGATGAGCAATTTGAGATCGACTGTATCGAATGCAGCCGACAGGTCTACGAGGATGTGAAGGCAGCATTGTTCCAAGTCCAGTGATTTGTGAAGATCATCTATGACATTAAGATTGCAGTTTCAGTGCTGCATCCCTTTCTGAAGCCAGATTGGTGGGGGTCTAGGAGATTGATGCTGTCCAGGTGTTGGGTTGGCTGAGGGAGTACACATCTTTCCAGGATTTTGGACAGAAGGGGTAAGTTTGATACCGTTCTAAAGTTGTTAAGACTATCAGTGTCTAGACCAGTCTTTTTCCGCAGAGCGTGACTTGGCCAACTGTAAGGCAATCCGGAACGACTCCTGAGCTCAGTGACCTGTTGATGATCTTGCACCATAGCGGAGCTAGGACGAGCTTCATGTCCTTGGTCACTTGCGGGGGAAGTTGATCCAGGGCGTGGGATGAGGGTTTAGCATTGGAGATTAGGTTGATTATCTCTGCTTCCTAAATGGGAGTGAAGGAGGACCATTGTTTAAGGAGGCGCAGTTGTTTGATTCAGACACCTGGATCACGACGGAGGGGATGAGATTTGGGCCAAACGCGAGGTTGATCTTAGCAATTTTGTCATTGAAAAAGATGGCAAAGTTTTCACAACGTTCATCGGATGCCTTAATTGAAGATGTCACTGGCTTAGAGGTTTGATTCCTGATGATATTGAAAAGTTCTTTGGGTCGTTTTTTTGCAGTGTCTAGTGTGGAGCAGAAGAAAGATGTCTTTTTGTTCTTAATGTGCTTTTTGTAGTTCCTGTGGACTGCTTGAAGTTGATCACGATGAAGGGCGGTGGGATTATTCCTCCAGATTCTTTCTGAGGCTCTTAGATGTCTTCTTTCTTCATTGATGTCAGTGGAGAACCATGATTTGGATGGAATGCTCCTGGATTTGTTTAGTTTCAGAGGCGCAAGGCTGTCTAGGGTGATTGACAAATTGGAGTGGTAAAGAGAGGTAAGTTCAATAGTTGAGAGGTGATCTGTGCTGTTGGGGAGGAGCAAGCTTATTTTTTCTTCTAGTGTCGCTCGAGGGATCTGAGCTGTGTTCCTAATCCATTTGGGGGGGTCCTGTATGGGGAGTTGAGTTGGGACCTTTTGGTTAATGCCAAAAAGGATGAGGTGGTGGTCGGACTAGTCCACAGGAAGGATATGGTCAATGGTAATTGCATTGCTTTTGGCAATGATTGTGTCTAGTGTTGCTCCTCTGTGGTGAGATTCTTCTGAGCAGTGTTGGGTCAAATTGTTTTCTAGTAGGAGGTTGTTTATGGATTGAATGAGTGGGTTTTTAGATTCATTCCATCTTAGATTGAGGTCACCTAGAAATATATTATTTGAGTTACCGAGAGCACAATGTGCAATTAAGTCAGAGAGGTGTTCCCCGAATTCAGAGGAATGTCCAGGGGGTGGTGAAGGAGATGGCAGATTGCTGGCCTGTTTTCACATGTCTTGATATTGACTGAGAGACACTCAAATGTGATATATAGGCAGGATGTAATTTCTGTGATGGAGATGATTTTCTTGTGAATGATAGCTATACCCCTCCCCTGTGCTCCTGTCGGTCTTTGTTGATCATAGTGAATCCCGGAGGCACCAGCATGTCCGTGTTGGGGTAAGAGAGATTGTTGAGCCAGATCTCCGTGATGAATGCAATGTCTATATCATGGGAGAGGATGTCTTCTGCTAGTTCGGTTGCTTGTTTAGAGGCCGATCTGCAGTTTAGGAGCATGCAGTTAATAGGGGACCCTTCTATGTTCGGATTCTATGGGAAGAGAGGTTAGGTAGGCTGGAGGTCTAGGGATTTTTGGAGTAAGGTGATCTCTTCTGACTCCCGTAATTACTTGGATCGAAGATTTGGGGGAGGAATTAAGTGGAGAGACATAGGTTGAGGCTAGGTGTGCCTCTTCCCGAAAGGAAAGTGCGTTTTTTGCTCTTCTGGGTCTATCAGAGCAATTCTCAGTGACTGATCTGTTGGTCGAAGGCCAGGGCGGGGCAGGGGCCCCATTTGAGGGCGAGGCCTTGTCGTTCTCTGGATAGGTAAGAATAGGGGTGCTATGGGCGGCTGGGTGGGCTTTTGAATTGTGGCCAGGTTGGATAAGGTTTTGTTCAGGCCTTGGATCAGGGTTTCGAGCTGAGTTTCCAGGATGTTTAGGTACTGCATCATGATATCTACGGACAGCGGTGGGGAGACTGTGGCAATGTTGCTTGGGGCCGAGGGGGGGGTCGCAAACGTGCTCGCTATAGGTAGGAAGTTGTCTGGTATGACTCTGGAAGTAGTCGTGAGCTGGGGTAGTACTGGCTCATGACGAGGGTTAGGCCTCCATTATGCTTGGGGGTGCGGCTCGCTCCTGGCTGGCAGGTTGGGATGCACAGAGGAGCAGGAGTGGTGGGGACATCTTCCCGTGGGGAGGGGATTTACGGTCGGAGGTACAGCATTGTGGGAAGTGTCACAGGAGGGCGGGGATGGGGATCTCATGGGGGTATGAGAAGGTTCTGGTGTTTCATCTGCCTTGGGGGACTTGCTAGGAGGGGGGGACAGGTCCGATCGCGTGTTGTACAAGAGAGCCTTTTTTAGCGAGAGGAAGAGGGAGTCAAAAACCTTGAAGTTATCATTGTTAGCTTGTATCAGGACTATTTCATTCAAGTAAATGGTTAAGGAGATATTACTATTCAGCGTCTGGTGATTCAGGAGAGAGGACGTCACTTTGCGGCTATAGGATGTGATGGTGGTTTTGGAGATGTGAAGATGTGTGTTGAAGATGCTAAACCACGTGTCAGGTCTTTCAGTGTGGAAGATGAGGTCCGTTTCGTTCTGGCCTTTAGATGAGCAGTGGAAGGAGTCTACAAAAAGTGTTTCAGGGTGCTGTCTGATCAGTCTATGTTTGAAGTGTCTCTTTGCTTTGCCAGAGAGGTAGGGGGGGAGGAGATCGTGAATGAGTTTGGACCGTAGGGTGTCAGATACTTCGGTGATCGTGGGGCGATAGCCATATGCGAGGCCGGTGGCATTATGTCTGGGTTGAGAGGGGGGTGGAACTTTCAGGGGTGTGAAGAAGAGACTGTCGTGAAAAGGGGAAAGTGCTAACTAGTCCGGGGGGGTTGAAGAGCTCAAGGATTGGCTTCTAGTGGAAAGAGACCAGGTGGGAGGAGGGGGATGGGGAGCTTGAAGAGTTACCCTCCAGTGCGGAGAGACCAGAGGGGGGAGGGAGGGGGTCAGGTGGAGTAGGACTTCTCCCAGGACCCGGTTAGAGCGCCGGCGATAGTCTGGTATCTTGGAGGCTGTTTACACTAGCCTGAGCGTCTTTGTTGCAGTGTTTAGCGCGTTAGAGTGGATTTGGCTCGGATCCCTCAAGCGTTCGGTCATAGGCAAGATCCTTGATATTTCCCAGAGTTAGTCGTGAGAGATTAATGGTATTAGCCAAGGGTGGAAATCCTGTTGGTCATTGCTGAATCTGGCAGCGAAGGCTAAGGTGGTGTTCGGTCACAGGGTTCCTCTCCCTCCTCAGGGCAGCCTAGTTTTTATTGAGAGATACAAAAGACACTACTTCTGATGATAGGAGGATCTAGGCTGTCTGCATTCCTATGGTGTAACAGTAATTGGCAGCCATTGAGGGGTCAGGCAGCAGAGGCTCCTAAAGTGCTGCGTCTTGGGGGCTCAACTTTCGCTTCAGTACAGCCTAATTGACATCAGGGGTCTCAGATGCTCCACTTCTGGGGGCCTTGGGCAACCAGAGGACTACTGGTGTTCTAGAGTTGCCAGCTTCTGGTCGGGCGTCTGAATTTGGCGGCCATTACGGGGTCAGGCAGCGGGGGCTCCATGCATGCAGCACCCCAGGGCCCTAGAGCTGATTCAGGGCACCCAGCTTAACGTTGTAGGTCACAGATGACCTGTTGCAGAGGTTGCAGGTTCTTTGGGGGTTAACTGTAGTCATTTGGGGGGTGTGTTTCCTTGTCAGCTTCTGGTTGGGTGTCTTAATTTGGCTGCCATTGCAGGGTCAGGCAGCCAGGGCTCCATGCGTGTTGCACCCTAGGGCTTTTGTTCTGAATCAGGGCACCCAGCTTAATGTTGTAGGTCATTGATGACCTGTTGTAGAGCCTGCAGGTTCTTGGGGGGTTAACTCTAGTCAGTTGGGCAGTGTGTTTCCTGGAGAGCGTCCTCGGGCGGCGGCCATTACAGGATCAGGCAGCAGGGGCTCTTCGTCGCGGGCCTTAGAAGATCCACCCAGTACCATACTGTCGGCTACAGGTAACCAGGGGTCCTCCAGGGGTTCCGGTGTATAGAACATCCTGCTCTGAGCACTACTAAGCCACCACGAATGAAAGCTCAGATGTCTCTACATATGGCGGTGACGCCTCCAGTAATCCACAAAATTGTGCTCAGGATCCGGCTGCGTAGAGTCCTCCGCTCCGCCAGAGCTCACCGGTTGGCTCAGCGGGTTCGGGAGAGTAGTTCACTGGTGTCCGTGAGCCTCGGGGTGCAAATGGCTGCAAGACAGTGACAGTGCGGAGGTGAGGGGTTCCCATTGTGGGATCGGGTACCCCTCCTAAGTTGGCCCGGTGAGTAAATCCGGAAATCCGTCGCTTCAGGGGGCTGGGGGGCTTAGTCCAGATGGGATTTACACTATTTACCTATAGTGACGCCGGCGCCCGGAGCTCAGTCCTGCAGCTCCCTCCCCTTGTTTATGACTTCCTGTGTCACAGGTGTTTGTGTGTTGTGTGTGTGGTGTATGCACTGATGTGGAAGTTGCGTAGGTTTCTGTTATTTTTTCGTAGGTGCATGCGTTTGTTGGGGTGGTTGGTGATTCATATTAAGGAAACAAGCATTTGCAATGCAATAGGTCTCGCATTTGCGAGAGTTTAATATATTGGCATTGTACATGACTATGCCTTTAATTCATTTGTTTTAAAAACCAACAGATAAATAAAAGGCATTTTCATTTACAATGCCCATGGCTATGGGACCTATTGCATTGCAAATGCTTGTTTTTATTTGAATTTAGCTTTTTCAGTTCTGTTGCGGGTTGCGGGATTATAGGGGAATAGGGTGGAAAGTAATTTAATTATATAAAATATATTGATTATTTGTAGTAGTTATTTGTAGTAGTTATTATTTTTTATTTGAATTTTGCATGTTTAGTTCTGTCACGGTTGTGGGTTTAAAGGGAAGGAGGGTGGGAAGTAAATTAATTATTTTACATTTATTGAATAGTTTTTATTTATTAATATTTGTTTAATTGAGATGTTATAGTGTTAAATGTGTAAATTAATTTATTATTAAATATTTAATAATTTGTTGTTAATTAATTTTAATTAATTAATTGGCAATTCATTATTGTAATTTTGTAATTAATTTTAGGTGTGCGTTGTGGTGTTTATAGGTTGGAAGGGTGGGAAGTAATTTATTTTTGATTGATGAATTAATAATTAGTTGTTAATTAGTTTGAATCAGCTAATTCATTATGGTAATTGTGTAAATATTTTTGGGGGTGTGTTGTGGATATTATAGTGTTAAAGAATGTGTACTCATTGAATGTTTATTTTTGTATTAATAATATTTTTTGAATAATTGTTAATTATGTTAATTATAGAAATACATTTTAATAAAGATGTTGATGTCTTTTTTTATTGGTGTAGTGTTATAGGGTAGGAAATACAAAAAAAATACATTTATGTTTTAAATAATTTGTTTGTTTGATCATATTTGCTCCTTTTAGATAAATATTGTTTATTACTGTATTTATTAATTTATTTTATATAAAAATGTACCTTTTTGTTATATATAATTAATATTATAATCTATGTTGAAAATATTTTTGAAAATATTATTTATTTATTTTTACGATTATTTAATTTTTGGGAGTGGGAATAGTAATTTTTACCCCTCCGCTATCCAATACTTTTCCTACTGTTGCACTCACTGAAGTAAGAATAGTAATTTGTACCCCTCCGCTATGCAATACTTTTCCTACTGTTGCACTCATTGAAGTGAGAATAGTAATTTTTACCCATCCGCTATCCAATACTTTCCCTACTATTGCACTCACTGGAGTGGGAAAAGTAATTTTTACCCCTCCGCTATCCAAAGCCTTCCCTACAGTTGCATTCACTGGAGTGGGAAAAGCAATTTGTACCCCTCCGCTATCCAATACTTTCAGTACTGTTGTATTCACTGGAGTTGGAATAGTAAATTTAATTATTCTGCTATCCAACATTTTCCCTACTGTTGTATTTATTGTAATGCAAAATGAACGTTTTAATTTATTTAAACAGTTTAATGTTTTAAATAATTATTGAATGTTTTTTAATTTTAAATTATATGATAATTGCATATATTTCATTTTTATATAATTTTAAAGTTTAATAATCAAATAAAGATACACTTAACACATTATTTAAAAGTAAATATATGTAAATGTATAAATTATTATGTTTGTGTGTTTATATTTTTTAATTGTTTATTTTTTATATTTAGTTAAAATGTATAGTGAATGTAATTTTTTGATTAACGATAATATTAATATTTTATATCTTTAATATTTGCTATCATATTTTATTTTTATTTTTAAAACAATATTTTTTACATGTATATTTTTAACTTCTATATTTTTGAACGTACCTGTTTAAGTATAGGGAGTCAATATTTTTGCATTCCATATTTTTTCATTGATATTTTTGTCATTTATATTTTTGCTATCAATATTTTGTCAGTGAACCCAAGCTTAAATGTTTGGCTCCTCAGTTCATAGGATCAGTGGCAACAAAATCTATGGAGAAGGGGGCACTTTATGAATAATGTCAGTCAGTTAGATATGAGTGATATTCAAAGTTAAGCATCTTAAAACAGATTTAAAAAATCTATTAATCTTAAAAAAGTGCTAAAAAATGTTTCAGTAAAAACAATAAATCAAGAGCTTTTTTAATTGAACTGACCTCGTATGCCCCAAAAGAAACAGCCCGTGCTAATAGCACGAGTGTACAATCTTCAGTTCGGGAAAGGTCAGAACTTCACATTCAACATCGAGGGCTGTCCTATCAACAATTACAAAGTAGTTTCTTCATGATACTCCTCAGACAAAAGCCCAGAGTTGTTTGTGAAGTTGAGCCCCCATACAAAGAGTAATAACCAATCAGTTAAGTCTAGGAGTAATTTTATTTGGTATGTATGCAATGGCATTTCATTGTCAAAATATAATTGATATCACGTGGTAGAGAATTCGATACCATTGACATATGAATAGAGGAGGAATTACCTCTTCGTTTTCTCAGTTTATAATTAGGAACTGTTAGGCTCTCTCTTTCCCACATAGGGACAGAATGGAGATTAGGGGTGTGGTAAATTCATGTAATTTGCTTTTGTGTAATTACACAACATTTTGGGAATATTAAAGCATTACTACACAAAATGCAGACCAGTCACTTAGTGCCATGTTTTAGCATGAAATGTGTCCTCGTGTCAGACAGAGAAGAAAATGAACCAAAAGCATATAGCCTGCGAGAAGACACCAACCAAAACAGCACCAGCAGGGCGACAAGACAGGACCTACAGAGTCCAAAGGTGCAAAGTGGGGAACCTGAGAGGCCACACACCCTGATGTAAAGCCCAACAAACACAGCACAGCAGGATATGATGGTGATCGGAAAAACTTTCAAATTGACCTGGAACCTTGACCAGGAAAACCACCAGACCACTACAAGGGGACAGGCAACCAGAAAAGCCCATCGAGAGGAAATCAACACTGGAGGCAGAGAAATAAAAAGATGAACCCCATGCTACCAAGCACACTACACCAGGACATGGCAGAAAACCCAGCACTGTCAGCACAAGGAATAGGGCCGGGGAGAAGAAGTCCTCCTGTACCAACAGCTGGACAAAACGGCAGAAGGAAACCCACCTCAAAAGAACCAGCAGCAGAACCACCAGATAATCCAACACTCAGGCACCAACCCTGAGATCGGGACACAGACTGCACGGCCGGACCTGAAACTGGCAAAGTACGACTCCACAGCGAGCACACAGAACTGCTGAAGACAAGGACTAACGTTCAGTAGAAGAAAAACCAATGGAAAATGCCTATACTGGAAGGACGCCAGGCCAAGCAAGCCACAAGTGCCCCAAGGGAGAGGCCAATCCAGGACCACCGCCCTGAGGAACTGCAATGGCAAAGGCAGAAGGCTGCATATACCAGGACAACCAACAACTGGACCTCTAACTCTTAGGCCAGCCCCAAAGTCCCCAAAAAGCTGGCACCAAGGAACGAGCAGGCAAGACCTCATGAGGCAGCCCGTGCAACAGAGAAGACAGCGCGACAGAAAACAGCAGACTACCATTCACCAGGTGATCCACATGATCTGAAGGAGAAAAATACCCGAGAGAATGAAGACTAGCCAAGAAGAGAAGCCAAAAGAAAACAATCCGAGGGAAGGTGGCAAAAGCACAACCCCAACAGCTGAAGAACAGCTGAAGAAAGCAAGAAACCCAGAGGCCAGCGAACTGCGCTGCACCCCCGTTGGCAACCAAAGATGGTCAGCCAGAGTCAGTCTGCAGGTCATAACCTAAGAAAAAAACAGCCAAGATAGCGGAGGAGAAGGTTACAGACACTGCAACAAGAATGGAAGATACAACATCCAGGAATACAAAATGTCGAGAAAACTGCACCTGGACATGTGACTCTGACGGGAGACAACCTTTACAACACAACTTTTACACCACACTACCATTACAATGAAACTTTTACAACGCAACATCCATTACAACGCATGCATTTACAACGCAACCATTACAACGCATGACACTACAACGCACACCACTACAACGCATGCCATTACAACGCAGTCATTACAACGCATACAATTACAACTCATAGCATTACAACACATAGTACCCTACTGTTGCACCCCCTGGAGTTAGAATAGTAATTTTAACCCCTACACTATCCAACACTTACCCTACTGTTGCACCCCCTGGAGTTAGAATAGTAATGTTTACCCCTACACTATCCAATACTTGCCTTACATGAAATGTAATGTTATGTGTTGTAATGGTATGCGTTGTAAATGTAGTATGCGTTATAGTGGAATGCGTTGTAAAGGTAGTTTCAAAGAATTAGTTGTAATGGCATGCGTTGTAATGGTATGCGTTGTAATGGATGTTGCGGTGTAAAAATTGTGTTGTAAAGGTAGGCACACACACACACACACACTCTCTCTCACTCTCTCTCTCACTCTCTCTCTCTCTCTCTCTCTCTCTCTCTCTCTCCCCCCCCCTCCCTCCCTCACTCCCAGAGGCGCAAACACACCCCAAGAAACAAGCCCGAAATTCACAGGAAAAAGACCGACAAGCCACCATCCACAACTGCGAACCACCCAATTCGAAGGCAAGAAACACCAGGAATGAAAGAGAAGCCGCTAGCAGGAGGGGCCAGGAAGGAGTAACCAGGGTAGAAAGAGGTCAAAATTCCACCCCACCAACCAGCATCCAGGTGAAGCTGAAAACACTGATCATCACAAATCCAAGGAGTAGAAACCCCACAGCAGAAAGTCCACCAGTGAGCCGTGCAACAGCCAAACAGACATTGAGCCACAGAACAGGGACCCCTGCAGGAGCGCAGCAGCCCACAGAGACATCCAATGCCACAGCCCCCACCAAGAATAGAACAGCGGAAACTCAGAGACGCAGCTGAAAGCCCGACCTACATCCACTACAGGAGCCACACATCCCGAGGATGCCGAAAACCTGCCACCAAAATCCTGCCACACGGCGAGCAGGAATCGAGAGGACCCACAGCACCAGGCTAGTGGAAACAGCAATGGCGCACAGGCACTGCAAGGCAGATGAAGAGCACCCAGGCATGACAGCCCATGAGTATGCACAAGCAGCACGCCGACCAGCCAGGTCAATGTGGGGTAGGAAACGAAACGGACCATGCACTAGAGCCGGCCACGACAGTCCACATCCCGGGAAGACGTGGAAGAAAGGCACCAAAGACCAGAAAAGGGGAGAGCACAACAGGCCACCGGGGACACCATAGGACAGAACTTCAAGGCCAGCAACTGAAAGGCAGGGCCCCACCAAATGGCAGAGGAGCAGCAGAGGCAACAAGGGCCAACTGTGATACAATGTGCAGCCAAACCCAAGAAGGCCCGGAAACACAATAGGTATGCAGGAAGAGACCCATTAGAAGAAAAGACCATGACTAGAGGCCCTCAAGAAGGGACACACGGCACCACTATGAGAACTGTAAGGCCCCAACCTACCACAACCCAGTCAACAGTCAGAGGGCACAAGACCAAATCTCTAGGCCCTTAAAAACCAGAAAACCAACATGGAAAAGGGTGTCAGTAGGCCAATGTCGCACAGGCAGGACACAGAGCCCAACATTTCAGAGGGCACAACAGCACATCCTTGTCGGGTAAAACCCACAGAGAATCACCAAGGGCATGAAAACATTCTGAAAAGCCAAGGCAGGACATGAGTCTCGGGGGAGCAGGGAGCACCGCAGCCAAGACACACACCATAATCAGCCAAGGCCGAACGCCGGTCATGCCAGAGGAGAGCACGAGACCCTGGGAACAGCAGAAGTGAATAGCAACAGTTAAGCAGCTGCCAACTAGCTACCCTGCATTCAGAACCCCCTCCAGGCAGCCGGAAGGAGGCACTGCACTCCAAAACCTGTAAGAGGATACATGAGGAGAAAAGCACAAGCGCGTGGCACAGCCAGCAGGTGGCTCGCAAGAAACCGTGCGTGCAGCCCTCCAGACAGACCCACACTCGTGGAGGCCACAAGGGCGACCAGCCAGGGGCAGAGCCCAGCAAGCAAGCGGGCCCTAAAGAAAGCAGCACCCAGCCTACAGAAGCAGTGAGGGGGAGCCTCAGGGAAAACAGCAGCCAGAGAGCCAGAAACTGTGAGCAAGGGCCACAAAGGAAACAAACTCCGCACTGCAGAAGAAGCAACACACGGAGGAAAGCAGCATGCAACCTTGCAAGGAACTTAGGGACTCATTACGATGGCAGAACGATCACCACCACTGGGCCGGCGGTGGGTATCGTTCCACCATTGTCATGAGATTTACCCCCGCCACATTATGATGGTGGTGGGTATCCCCGCGGATGGAAAGTCCGTCTGCCACTTTTCCGCCAGTTGCAATCATCATGATTGCCTGCCGGACGGAGCTGCACCGTCCGCCATATTAGAATGTGGGTGTTGCAGGTGCCTTTCATGGTGTCAATGCTGCCATGGAAAGGCTGGCGGTGATTTGCTTTGGGGGCCTGTTGCAGGCCTCCACTGTGGCAGTGCCCTGGGGGGGTACCCATGGTGCCCCCCCCCTCCATTTCCATGCACAAGGTGGCAGGCACCGCGCGGTTCCTGCCATCCAAAACATGGCCATTTGACATTGTGGCGGGTTCTGCAGTCAGCAGCACCTGCAGCAAAGTTAAAATGCCAGATGCGACTGCTGCGGTGGCAGTCGCATCATTATCAGGGATGCGGGACCATTGCATGGCAGGTGGGCGGTCCTGTTACCTCTTGGATGGCGGGCAGACTAATGTCTGCCTGCCATCCTAATGACTCCCTAGGAACGCAGCTTCCCAGACTGAGCCCCACACACTGAGGCCAATTTTGGCCAATGCAGAGCCTGGCAGGCAACGGCCAAGACAGGTGAGGAAAGGCCAGAAGCGCAAACCACAATGAACACCCATGCACAATGCACACAAGAACCATGAAGGCAGGCATAGTGCAAGGTGGCCGCCGTAAATTGCAGCATACCCTGGCTGGGCAACATAAGGCTCGGAGCCATGCCTACCACAGCTGGATGCAGGCACAGCAGGATACCGGCTGGGTGTCCCAATCACGAAAGTTACCATACCAACCCTGGCCTGAGGAAAGCACTGCAGACCTCCGGCCGGGCAGCACATCAGGACATTGCCTTCATCAAACCGTTGCACAGTGAGGGCTCTGTGGGAAACCAAGCACCAAGACAGTAGTATGAAAAGAAATTGCTGGCCACAGCACCCCCAAATACAACCGCACATAAATCACCAGCCCTGTGCGACAATGTGGGGCAGCCCGAAGCGTGAGACAGCCATGGTAAGAAGACATGCACACCCTGGCCAGAGGAAGACACCGCAGACATCTGGCCAGTCAAAAGTACACACAAAACACCTCATAGGCCCCAGGAAACCAAAAGCACCCACCTGAAGCCTCCTGACGTGGAGTATTGAAGCAGAGTCCCCCACAGGACCACCTGTTGAAGCAAGCCTCAATGAAAACACCGGCACCCATCGGCCCTCCAGAAGCTGCACAAACCGCTTTAGCATGCACACAGTGCCTGCCCTAAATTGAGGGGCACAAAAAAGGAACAGGAAGTATGGATGGGGGAGGTATTTTTATGTCTAGAAAAGGATTGTGATTGGAGGCACACGGTCCTCAATGAGTGAGTCAGTATGGTGAGAGGGACACAAGGTAATTCAAACTTCACCCTTGCCTAATGTAAACCTGCCATTTAATTTTAGTACTACGCGGCGGTAAGGAGAGCCTACCGGGACTGCGGACAGCTTACCTCGCAAGCAAGAGTGCTAATGGGAAGCTGTTCCCCTCCCCCGCCATTTTGAGTTTTTGATTATAATAAACTTGGTTCCCCTCCACAAAACAAAGGGCTCTTACTACAAGGTGATATTTCCCTTTTTCACTTCTGAATTGGTTGAAGGATAAGGGTTGTCACTCAGGGTCACAGAGGTGAGAGTCCTGAAGAAAGCCGGGGCACTGTCAATAGCCGGCTGAAACATGTCAACACTTATGCAATGTGGAGCAGGTGGAATTTCATAAATAGTTCCTCTACCTGGCATCCACGATTTATTTTTAAATCCTGGACAGGGGACCTCAAATTAAAATTGTAGTAAGGATCCCTGGGTACCAGTTTTTATCATCACTGATTCTGCACCACTTCCTCACCTTTTGAGTTTTCACTAATCTCTCACTGTATGTTGTATTGTCTTCCCCTCCCTATTGCTCCACCTCCAGTGTTGGGTGAACACGGAGGTGTGTTAGCAGCCCTATGACGAAGTATGACACAGCTTGCTGTGTGTGAGGGCAGTTTTAAGAATAAGGCGCTCTTTCCTCTACTTACTCTTAGAAACCTTTTATGATTTATCTTCATCCCTCTTCTTTTTTGTGATATAAGTCTAAGCGGGAGGTCGAAGTGGGTTTTGTTCCTCTCACCCCTCTGTTCTAGTGTGTGTTTTTTTATTTTTTTTATTTTAGCAGACAAGAAGCCAGGAGCTAGGTGACAAAGGCATTTGTACGTAAAACAAATGATTTTGAAATCCATTGATATATCTGACTGGAGGCTAGTGCAAATGAATGTGTGCTGAGAATGCATGATACCGTTTCAAGTGAGAGATTGCACATACTATATTGTCCAGCTTGGAATGCTTGTTTTGGGGCAAAGCAATAATCCATCCAATCGGTTCGGTAACTTCAGCACTAACCACCAGAACTCAGTTTTTCATAAAAATTTGAAGGATATTTGGGTTTGTTGATTTGATGGAAACTGTTCATGAAAACTGCATTTGTGGGAGGATTTATCTCACCTGCAACGTTATTGCCTTCCCAAAGATGTTTAGAGTTGTTAAAAACGAAAGAGAAGACTTACTTTGCTGTAAAAAATAAGTAATTTCTTTTTGGATTAATTAAGCAGGAAGATGTTAGCATGCTTCGAGCTTTGAATGTCTTGTGCTATTTGTATGAGACCTACACCAGGATGGGAATCTTGGGAATACTTGATATTGATTTGAGTCTGAATTGCATCTGATGCTTTCACACCAAGAGGTCTTTAGCAAGGTCAAGCAAGAGGCCTGTCTATATTAAAAAGGTGGAAGGCAGAAATGACCGCTGCAGAACCACAGTCAGACGTGAAGGTCATTGATAGAAAGGGACCTTGCTTGACCAGTTGGATAAGGCTTAAAAACACAGGTGTGGTTCACGGTGAGAAAGGCTTAAGAGAGATCGAACATCATCAGAGTGACACTGCCATCTTATCAATGAACCAATTTTTTTTTTTTTGCTGTGAATTATTTGTCTGACTGTATTTTTATATCTTTTAGTTTAGTTTTTGTCACAAGCTTTAATAAAATGTTAAACCTAAACTTGATCTTGATAACTAGGTTGCGAGAATTACTTTTAAGCAAATAAAGGCCTGGGTTGTAAAATGTTGTGACAGTCACAAACCCTCATATTCTGCATAGCTGAAGATTTGCGACTGCTAAAACACCTTTTGTAATTTACTAAGCAAACCACCCCAGAGGCTGCGCAGACAAAGACAGTGGACCCTCAGAAAATGCATCTACCTCACAGACCCAACACCAGAGAATGCATTGCCCACTAAAGGCCCAAAAGACCAACCATCCTCCGCATCCTGATCAGCATTGCCCACAGGCTGATGGCACTAACACAGCGGACAACCAACATCCCACCTCAGACAAAGCTGCTGGCTGTGCTGCACCTGTTGGCTTCTGGTACCACCCAGCCAATTACTGCCAGAGTTGGCGGAGTCTCACAGTCAGCCCTATCAAAGTTCATCACAACTGTCCTGGATGCCATCATCAGCTTGGTACCTCGTACCTATACCCACCACACACTGCGCAGGAACAGCAATTGACAAAGAAAGGTGTCTACGTCATAGCTGGCTTACCGCACATGTTAGGGGACAATTGACTGCACACATGTCCTACCTGTGCCCACTTATGACACTGCAAATAATTACCTCAACGCAAAGCACACGCATTCCATCAAGGTGCAGGCAATAGTGGACCACTGGAGAATCACCACCAACGTCATTGCCAACTACCCAGGCGGTGTGCATCATTTCACTTCTTCCAACAGTCCATCATCAACCAGAGCTACCAGGATGACACCCATGGAAAATGCACTGCTCATAGTACAAAATGAACACAAGACACACCTCAACTCCACAATCATACAACTCACAACACTGGGAATGCAGACATTCCAAATTCACATACAACATGCTCAACAACCAAACACGACAGCACAACTTACTGTGGCAACCTGGGCCAGCCATGTACATGAGCCATCAATGGCTTGGCACATCAGTCACACAGTAGCAGATTGTGGGGAGAGGTGGGAACCAGGCATGTGTGAAGGAGGTAAGTGACCAATGAATCAGAAGCTACACAATGCCAATTGTGACGTGGATGTGATGGCCAGACTGTAATATGCAGACCACACACATATCCAAGTAGACATACACCGCTGGTGTATGGAGTGTAGTTGACAGTGGATGCAACCATGTCACCCCAGCCAGTGGGGAAGATCGTGAAAATGTAGCTTGTTACTTTCCCCCCAGCGTAAGTGTGTGAATAAAAAGCACGTAGCTCTGGGTATGGTTCTCTTCCGGAATGCCCAACGTCTCTGCCAGGGTAGCGCCTCTCACCCCACCACGAGGCCGATGCCGTCATTGTGAGCGGAGTTGCCTGCGATCCTGTGCGACTGCCGTACCCTGGCTGCTGGTCCCTGAACCTGTCCTGCCTGCCCTTGCGCAACCAGGCCTCACTGCTCACCTGCCAACACTGGCGTGTGTCAAAGAGGGCCCACCACGTGCCTATGCAATCTCCAAGCCCGAGGCTCGCAAACTTGGCAGCCTGCCATCACAGCCTCATCGAGCAAGGCCTGCAGTCCTCTTTTTTCGTTGACGTACTCCTCCAGCATACACAGCGGACAAGTAGTTCACACATTTGGAACTGAGTCTTGATTACACTATGGCAGAGTACATATTCATGGATGATTTTATGTCACTATACTCCCTTTGATGTGTTGCCACCAAGTCTGTGTTTAGCATTCCAACCACAAGTGTCCGTGGGCCCTCGCAGACTACTCTCCTCATCCCACACTGCACTTGAGTAGGTCAAACATTTGGAACTGAGTCTTGATTTCATCATGGCAGAGTTCATATCATTGCACGCAAGTAGAGGTGTCAGAGGAAGACGCATTTCAGTCAGGAGGAAAAAAGGATTATCATTACGGAGGTGAATTAGCACTACCAACAACGGTCCTTGTGTCACTAACTCTGTGCATCGCAAGCCAACGACACGTGCTTGTGGGCCCCCCCCCAACCGCTGCCTCGGGCCTACACTGCTGTCGGGTAGGTCACACTTTCAGAACTCAGTCTTGATTCATTAATGGCAGATTTGATATCATAGTACAGGCCTCAATGCAGACTGCATCCCCTTTCAGCTCTGGTGCCACTAAGTCTGTTCCCTGAGAGCCATGGACACTTTCTGGTTGAACTTTGGTGGCGACTGAGTCTATGGACTGGGGGTTGTCATCATCATAATGTTGGTGATACTGACATGGTGTCAAAATGAGGCTCCTCCATTTGCCGCTTCCGGACGGCTTCTGCCCTCTGCAGCATGCCCTGGAGGACACCTTCCACAGTTCCCCGCAACCCACCACCACAGTCACCTTGGACATTTATGAGGACCCGCTCAGCTCGTCTGGCCCCATCTCACTGCACCGCAAGTCACCATCCTGTGGCGCTGTGCCTGTGCCGGCCGCAGTGCATCCGGGGCCACTAACTCTGTGCAGCTCAAGTCAGGGACCTGATGAGATATTGGATGGCCTCTGAGAGGATGGCCTTGGTTCATCAATGCCATGTGTATGTGGCCCTGTGCTGTCCGCTGCCTCCGGCCTCAACTGCGGTCCACCAGGGCTTACACATCAAATCGACTCCTGACTGGCCCGGACGTCACATCACTGCAGGAAGGACACGCCACCACCACCAGGACCACCTCCAAATGACAACTGCTAGAGTCGAAAGTTTCTTACTGACAGACTATTAGAGTTGCTCACACCTGTCATGGATGCCACAATCTACCTGATGCCCTGCTCAGCACTACAGGTGTCACTAACTCAGTGCAGCTCATGGACACTTCTGTTTGCTCATTGGGTGACCTCTGTACTTGCTGCGGCTACATCCATGATGCTCCGCAGTTGTCTCTGTATAGCTGTTTTTTTCTGTTTCTGTTTTGATAGTGTTCACTGTTGTAGTGGTTGCCAGCACCAACCACTCCTTGTGGGATGGCTTACACTCACCCCACACACATCTAGCACAGGCATCACTGTACATGTGACCCTGCCAATAGAGGGGCCAGATGCATATGCCTGTAGCCAGTCCCACAAACTACCTACGTGTGTCTGTGTGGTCATGATGTATGCATGGGGGTCCTGGGCCCTACAACATTACATTGTGCTGTGTACAGCGACGCAACCATATCCCTGCTAGCAGTAGGTAAGTCCTTGGACATGCACCTTTGTCGTCACCCACTCGATACGTAAGAAGAGTAGACTGGGTCGTCGTACGGAGGTCCGGCGTGGTTGTGTGAATGATAATTCCAGGGCTCTATGCGTGCTTCATTAGAGGACATGTGCAAACGCATATGTCTCTGTCACAGTGTGGGTCTCCTTTGTGGAGTGTAGATGGTCCCTGATGGGACTTAGACACCAACATATGTGGTCCAGTTTGGCTTCATTGAGGTCTGACCCCACCTGCACCTGTTCAGCCACCTCCTTTTGGCATTCCGACTCCTGGAATTTGAATTTATTTATTTTAGTTTATTTATTTTATGTGAAAGGTTTTATATAGCGCTGGCGCGACCCGAGGGTATCAGAGCGCTTTACTTGGGCATTAATTACAAATAAGGCAAAATAATACAATGAGGTCGTATACAAAAAAAACAGTAGGAAGGCTGCATAAATATTACACAATCAAATTACGGAAGGTCCAATGGGCTACAGCAAATTCTGAGAGATTAGGCTAATGAGGGAGGGAAAGCATGGAAAAGAGGGAGGTCGGGTATAGGAATGGGGAGAGGCTAGGGAGGGGGGTAGGTTAAAGGCAATATCATACCGCTATGCATGGATAATAAATAGTAATGTAACAGAATTACAATGAGGTAGTACTCAAAACCCAACCGGAACATTAAAATCAACTCTAGTTGTACATGATCAAATTACATGCATTGCAATGGGCTACAACAAGTCCAGAGTGACTAGCCTAGAGTGGGAGGGAAAGGATGGAGAAGAAAGGTGAAGGGTATGGGAATGGAGCGAGGCTGAGGAGAGGGGAGGTTAAGGCAATACCAAGTGGGAAGAAGCAAGTCCTACAGGAAAGGCAAGTGGGAGGAGTTAGTGGGCAAAAGAAGATGAGGGAGGGGGAGAACAGTAGGAGGCCGGGTGGGATGAGTGCTCAGGGAAGGTATTAAGGACCCCAGTATTTGTTGAGCAGGAAAAGTTTGAGGTCTTTTTTGAAGCTGATGTAAGAGGGGTTACAGCAAAGATCTTTAGGGAGAGAGTTCCAGATGTTAGGTGCGTTCCCAGAAAAGGAGCGAGATTGTGTGGTTTTCTTGTTTAACAGAGGAGGGACAAGAGCCAGGGTGTTGGAGCTCCTCAATGATATAGAGCAGCCAGCTTTGTGAAGTTTATCTGAGAGGTACTGCGGGGAGTGTTAATGCTGGGCTTTGTACGTAATACAAGCTGTCTAGTAGGAAGCTCTACTTTCAACGGGAAGCCATTTGAGGGCTTTAAGTGTAGGGGAGATGTGATGAAACTATTTGAGGTCGATAATGAGCCTAGCAGCCAGGTTCAGAACTGATTTGATTGGGACTAGGTGGGCTTTAGGAGTTCCAGAGAGGATGGCGTTACCATAGTCAAATTTCGACAAGACCAGCGATTGGACGACTAATTTAGTCTTCTGCAGGAATTAAGGGTTTTATTTTCTTAAGGTGATGGAGTGTGAAGAGAGCGCTTTTGGCTGAATTTTCTATGTGGGGGATAAGGGTAAGGTTCGGGTCAATGTTAAAATCAAGGGATTTAACTGAGTTTGATATAGTGAGAGAGCAGTTGAGTGTGGTAAGGTCAGGGATCCATGAAAGAATGGGGAGCCAGTTATTCTTAGGGGAGAAAATAATTATTTTGGTATTTTTTGGGTTGAGTTTGAGGTTGTTGTAGTGAAACCAGAATTGAATCTTAGTCAAGGCATCATTGAGGTGAAGAACATCCGAGCGGGATTGAATCTTATAGTAAAGTTGGGTGTCATCGCGTATAGGTGGTAATTGATTCCCACTTGTTTAAGGATAAGGGTGAGGGGTTCCATGAAGAGATTAAATATAAAGGGGGAGAGGATAGAGCCCTGGGGGACCCCAAGGGAGATGGGCAAAGGTTTGGAAAGGCAGTCACGGATTTTAACTTGCTGGGTTCTGTGTTAGAAGAAGGAGGTGAACCATTTGAGGACTGAACTGTTGAAGCCAAAATGATCTTTCAGAGTGTTAAGTAGAGTGGTTGATAGTGTCAAAAGCAGCGGAGAGATCAAGGAGAATGAGAAGGGAGGATTCACCTTTGTCGAGGGTGTAATGGATGTCATCAATTATGTTTAACATTGCCGTTTCTGTACTACAGCCCTTTCTGAAGCCTGATTGTAAGAGTCCAAAAGATTGAATGAATCAATGTATCTATCTAGTTGGAGCAGGGTGCATTTTTCAAGGGCTTTTGAGAAAAGAGGAAGGTTAGATATAGGACGAAGGTTATTTAGGTCATTAGGGTCACTAACAGGATTTTTGAGGATGGGAGTGATTTGTCCCAATTGGAGGGAAGCAGGGACACAACCCGAGTTAAAGGAGGAGTTGATGATAGAGGTCCAATAGGGGGCAATGATGTGTTTTAGATCTTGGACAAGGTTGGAAGGGAGAGGGTCTTTAGTGTGAGATGATGGAATGAGATGTGTGCCTCTGTTGAGTGTTGGGAGCCAGCCATGGTGGCGGGTGCTTCCTGCTGTGTGGTCTGTGCAGGGGCTGGGTTCTCATCTATTTAGCTTGACTGCCCTGCTCCTGGGGGTGGGCTTCCTGAGATATACATGAGCTGTTGTAGTGCGTAGATCTCGGAGGTGTGGTGGTCCTCTCCAGCATCACTGATGAATTGTCTGATCTGCTCTGCTGGAGGTTTTTTTTGTCCCTCTCTAATGTGAAGGGAGATGCATGTCGACATTGTGTTGACATGTATGTTGGAGCATTGTTCTTGTTTACATGCAAACAGTATGACAATGTACATTGTGGCTGTTTGGGAGGTGCTGAAATTTGAGGCTGGACACTGGACATTTGGACTACATGACGGATGTGAGCTTGTACACGTACAGTTCCATCTCACAGTTTCCTGCTATGTTAGATGTGATTGACCTGTTTCTGTGCATGGGCTGACCCAGTTGTGTCCTCTGTTCTGCAGTTGAGTGTTGCTCTTTGTACCACATTGGGATGTGCTGTGATTGCTATGTGTGTGTGCTGCAGTGTGCCACAGGGATCAGGGACATGATCCTGGGTCATTGTGGGTGTGTAGTGTGCTACACATCATTGTGCATGTGTGCCATTGTGCCCATCTCCGCCGTCCCCCCAGTCCCTGGTTGTTGCTCACCCTGTTGATGTTGTGTCAGGTCCTGTCGTGCTGTGTCTGTACACCAGACTCCTTGCACCGTCTCCACACTGATGACTGTGGCCTCCATTTCCTCTAGCTCCTCCTGTGGCGCAGGACTCCCACCTCCTCTCGCCATTGCTGCCTTCCTTTTGGCAGTGGTAAGGTAAGGTAAGGTAAGGTAAATTTTATTACGTATAGTTAATTAAAACCAGTACAAAACATTTACATTTAAAAAGGTTTCTTAAAATGTAATAAAAATATGTATAGTCGTTATGATCTTCATTGTTGCAGTAAAAGACCAAAAGTAGTTGTTGGCAGTGGGTTTGTGCTTGGTTTGTTTTTTCACATCATGCCAGCGCCTCTTGGCCTCCTCCATTGACCTTCTCGACACTACAACTCGCATTCACGTTTGTCAAATAGGCGTTCAGTTAATGGTAGTGTTCTGTCACCTCTGTGACACTGATCTGGTTTTCCAACGGACTGCACCTCATCTTCCTCTTCCTCTTCTCCTTGACCTTCCCCGACCCCAAGGTTCCTTGCTGGTGGTCTGTGGGGCTTGTGGGGTTCGCGTTGGCCTCTGCACTAAGTCCGGGTACATCCATGGCACTGTGCAGTTTCTTTCTTCTCCCTTTTTTTGCTGATTTTATAGTGCATTTCCCTGCATAACTTGTGGGATTTGTAGGCCTGTGGCTGGTTTTCGAGGATTTTTGTATTGCGATTGGCGTCATCACTACTATTTTTGAGTTTGTGTTTTGCTTTTTGCGGTGTTGCGTTGATTTTAGCGAATTCATTTGACGCATTGTTGTGGGTATATCTTATGGTACCACCGTGTTGAGAATACCACATTAACATGGAGTTATTTTCCCACGATAGACTGGCATGTGAAGAGTTGCGTTAAGCTACTTTTATGGTAGTTATCACACGTTCCTGAGAATATCCCCCCTAGTTTTTCAAACTCTGCGACTAATCAATAACAAATGATAACACATATCAGAATAAATATTTGCACATTTGAAGTTCTGAAAAATAACTAATTTATTATTTGAATTTGCTATTTTTATTCGCTCTTTGAAACGATTTACATAGAAAAGTCTATTTGTCTCGGAGTGTTGAATTTAATGCACTCTTCACTAATCAGAGAGTGAGAGTGTATTTAGCAAACAATTCTACAATGGATTTTTTTAGGTTAAAGCTTATTCAGTATTTCTTTTAAATGTTCCCTAATATAAATTGTGGGCGTCTGTTGAGAAATGAGACGACGCAAAAAAAAGTATCCCCGGAAGGTCGGACAGAAGTTTCAGACTTAATTCCAACTCGAATTTATTTGCCTCTGTACTGTCAATCTGGTTAAAGAGAGAGATTTTTGTTCACAGTGAAGTGTGTAGACTGATAAATATGTAACTAAAACACACACTGTCCAATCAAGTAAATGCAAGTGACCTGTTATACAAGAAACAGCTGTAGCTCTTCTTTTTTCTGCTGAAGCCGAGGAGCTTTTGTTCGGCCAGCAGCACATTTATTGAACTGACATCAACTTTCCACTAGATGTCAGCAGACACTGTGTAATAAAGCTAAAACCACGCCAAGCAAGGCGACGCGAATGCACTGTTTTGATCAAGGTACCTTCTTGAAGATTTCTTCGTTTACGTCTGTGTGTGACCTGTCCTACAGAATATTTTATTGGAATGATAAGCAACTTATTTCATGGGAATGATTAGTGTGTTATCCACCTGTTAGTTGAACTTCAAAGTGAACACACTCCATGCGATGCGATGCGCTCCCAAAGTAATTCATAATCAAAAGAGCTCTAAAAAGGTTTGTGCACAAACTCTTACGCGCTGCCTAATTGTACAACTTACTAGAACAAATCGTGCCTTAAAATCCTTAAAAAGGTGGTGGAGTGACTTCCCTTCACCAATGATATTCCACAGCATATGTAATCCATACACTGGTCTAAAAATGTACTATTTTCTTTCAGACCGGTACTCTTTTGAAACCCATACCAACCCCATATATTTCGTTCAGATCTTAGTGTATCATGCTAGTCAGAGTACCTTGTGTACTAATACCGCAGTCATTAGGTAGATCCTTGATAAAAGGCCCTCCTCACCAGGCATAAACCATTCCAAAACGGAAGACTTGAGTCTTTCACTTACAGCCAAAATCTTTTTCGAGGGGTTACTTTCGAAATGCATGACTTCTAGCCAGTCGGATCCATTGAAGGCTACAATATCTCTCTGTCCAGCATTTGCACAATTTTTTTTTTATTGCAAGACCAAATTGGGATTTCCATGCTGATTCCGAGCCAACTTTTACCTCTAAATAAACATAAACCATGACTACCTCCAATACTTTATTACTCAGTATCCTTTTCCATCAAACCTAGTATGTTTATTTATTACAAGCATTATTTTTGTTTTTGCAGATTTAAATTCTAACCCCAGTGTTTGTAAATTCCGAAGCAGTTTATTCTGAATACTGTTTGGCTTTAGGGCCATAATGATACCATACTCCTGCTACGTCTAATAATAATATTAATTATATTGTGTGCACACAATAATGTATTCAAAGGCTTAGGGCCTGATTTAGAGTTTGGAGGATGGGTACTTCATCACAAATATGATGGATATCCCGTACACCTTATTAAAAGTGCATTATTTCCGAATGCACTTGTAATAAAGCGGAGGGAACATCTTTCACGTTTATGATGGTGTGCTCATCTGTCACCCTCAAAAGCAAGCAACTAGGAACTAGGGCTACATGTACAAGTCGCAAATGGCTCAATTCCCAGAATTAGTATGTTTGCGACTGCAAAAAAGCATTTTTTAATGTACCAAGGCCCAATTTGCGATTCCGTAATCTATTGTTGATTCTCAAGTCGGGTTTGCGATTTGGTATTAGGAAGGATCGTGTTTAGGGCGTCCCTTCCTAAAACTGAATTGCAGTGATATGTGTGACTGTTTTGCGACTGAAACACAGTCTCAAAACATTCACATTTTACCACGTACTTCAAGTAGGTGGTAAGCCTTTTGCAATTGGTTAGTTGTCCTCCAGAGACCCCTTACCTTTTCTGAATGTTTGGATTTTTTTTAAGAGCAGGCAGAGTTCCCACAGACCACTGACTACTCATAAAAAATGAAAAAAGTAACTTGCAATGATCTTGAAACACATCCTGTTTTCCTTTAATAAAAAACGTTCGACAATAAAACATTTAAAAAAAAAAAAAAAAGCAATCACATACAAGATGGTCTGCTGACCCCAGCAGGCCACCATCCTGGTGATTTTTTGCTATTTCCAATGAGTCTCAAATTGAGACCTACCTCATGAATATTAATGAGGTACATCTATTTCAGACCATGAATAATAATGAGGTACATCTATTTGAGACTAACCCTGGGCGTAGTTTGTGTAGTAGCGCTACGCGTTGCTACTCAAAGTGCACTTCGCACTACATGAGCTACAAGTAGCATTACGCGAACTGGGTAGTGCAGTAGGGAAATGCTGTTCGCAATGATTGCACAGTGCTGGATGCTTGTCCGCACTGTGCAATCATTGCAAACGTCATCTTGCAAGCGGTTGTTTTCTGCCGCTCGAGTCGATTTTTACTCGAGCGTCAGCTACCTCAACACGAACTGGTAGTTTCTTATCGTGAGCATATGTGACCACTCGCAATGAGAAACCTGACCTCCCCGCGTTGAGAATCTCGACGGGAGGTTTATTTTCCACGCTCGCGATCGGCAACTTGATGTTTGCTGATTGCGAAAAAAAGTATTGCCGGGATGTCATTTTGCTCGCTCGCGTCGCCAACTTGACGTTGAGGACTGCGAGCGAGCAAAAAATGCCAACTACGCTACGTGTTTTGGCACTGTGCTACGTGCAATTTGCGTAGCGCGTAGTTGCGCAAACTGCGCGAGCGTAGCGTAGTTTTCCGACCAGGCCTATTTGAGACCCACTGGGAATTGCAAACTGTGTTAAACACACATTTGTGCATTGCTGTTTGCTATTACCAAGTAGTGAATCACAACTGCTGTTTGGTAATCACAAACGCTTACTCTAGTACATCTGGTCCATAGATCCTGAATTTGTTAGACACAAGGGCATACTTAGAAATAGTCTGGAAAATCTGTCCTGCGTCAGGAGAAATGTGTTGCCACTTATAGACAAACTTGACATCAGAATTCATTGTGTTAATTCTTTATATAGTTATCTGTTCCCATTTCCAGGAGTTGTATCTAGGAGTCTGTGTGATCAGCCATTATTAGTTCAAATAGCACCTCTGAAATGTCCCCTCTTTCAAACTTTGACCACAGTATTAAGTTATTTACTAAGTTTAAGGGGCTAATAAAATAATAGGTACAGTGATTGTGCCTTTTTTTAAATATATTTTTGCTTAGGAATCCAATGCCATTATACTAACTTGTTTCAAAGATGAAGGACAAGTCTGATTGCTCTTTTGCTAGCCACTCCTGTAGATTACCTAACAAAACTCCTATTAAATACAGGTGGTACATTACTTTCTTTCCATGAGTAGGGGACACCCATAAAGGTTTTTTAGAGCCCTTAATCAGCTTTATGACCACTATCCCTGATGGCAGTTCCAATTCCTCAAACACTGCAATTGGACTATTTCTATTGTTTAATTGCAGTTCAAAATATTCATATACCGAGTAAAGATTTGTGGTACTTGTTAGACCTTGTATCCTTGGCAAGGTTTCACCCTAGTTTTTGCCTCCTGACCTGCTGTTTTGCTGTCTTCAGTTTTGCTGGCTTTAGGATTTGGCCACTTTACCACTGTTAACCAGTGCTCTGTACTCAAAACATGGTAACCTCAGTTTATCCAAAATTGGCTTATTTATTTTACTAATAAGTCCCTAGTAAACTGCACTATCTCTGCCCAGGGCCTGTAAATTAAATGTTACTAGTGTGCTTTCAGCACTGGTTGTGTCGCCCACTCAGTCGCCCTTTAAACATGGCTCAGGCCTGACACTGCAAAGCTTTTATGTGCAGTTTAAACTGACATTTTGACCAGGCAAATTCACCTACTTGCCAGGCCTAACCCTCCTGTTTTGTTACACATGTCACCTCTAAGGTAGACCCTAGGCAGCCTTATAGGCAGGGTGCAATTTATTTAAATGGTAGAACATGTACTTTGAGTTTTACATGTCCTGGAAGTGGAAAACTGCTATATTAATCTTCACTACTGCAAGGCTTATCTCTCCCACAGGTTAGCATTGGGATTGCCTTAAAACCAGTGGTGGCTGATGACATTTGAAAGTGATGGGGCATAAACATTGGGCATGACTTTAATATAGCGAGCAAAGTGAACAAGTTCAATGAACAAACCTGGGGCCCTGGTTGAGTCCCTCTCTCGAGAAAGAAATGAAAAAAAGATTGGCACATGGTGTATTCTAAAGCAAATGAAAGTAGCGATAAAGCATGGCTTATTAAGCAGTGGGAACGTACAGTCTTGAAATATTAAAAACATTCAAATCTGCCCCATATCTTCATCGATTAATATGTTCAACAGTTACTGTAAAGTGTAAATTGTACAGCATGACGACTTTAGCCATTTCAAATGTGTGCTTGCCCAGAGTCTTGTACTGCATGCAGCATTAACTTTGGAAAATTATGCTCTAACCAGACTTCGAGAAGCACCCAAAGAGGCTGGCTGCTACCAGTCATATAGAAATATGTGCAGACAGTTCTTTAAGAGGGATGAAAAAAGTGGGGGCTCTATATAAAGGAACATGTCAAATACATTTCTGTGATTCCCATAGTGCGCAACTTGACCAGTATTTTGGTTTCACTCTGAGATGTAATTTTTATCCAGATAAATGACACAACATCTGACATACACCTAAAGCCCGTCAGTATGATTGGCTTTGTCAGTGGATATTAGCTGTTGAAGCTAAATGAGTAACAACATTGATTTCTTATAAATAATTAACATTGGAAATGTTTAAATTCTGAAATAGTTAATCTGTGAATTAACCCTTTAAGTGCTGCCATCGGCCAACGGTCGTCGCGAGCACTACCTTGCCAGTGCTGCGCACGACCGTTGGCCGACGGGCCGCACCCGTTATTCGAACGTTAAGCACTGGGCGCTGAACGTTCAACGCTCCTAAGGTGTTAAAAAGCATTGAGACCTGTGGAAAGAGTTTTGGCCCTAAGTTATGTGTGCTTTATATTAGATATGTATCTTCTTTTTCTCTGCATATCTTGTCCATATGCACATCTTAAACCACCTCTCTTTCCTCTTCAGCATCCTCTTTTTACTTTTCCTCAAATGCATTTCCTCGCATCTCTGTCACTTCACTGCCCTAACATGCACTGCACTCCCTCAAATTGAAGGCCTTTAATTTCTTTTACTTTTGCCTTGCAAATATTTTGACATCTGTGTCCGACTGTCACACACATATCCACAGAATTTCAGTTGCAAATGCAATACATAAACATTGTTCTGTGTGCTCTGCAGAGAGGCCAGCCGACTGACAGGCACATTTTTTGGCTTCCACCATAGTGCCTGCAAGCTCAAAACCCCTCATAAACATGTGGCATGGCTCAAGCCTCAAAGTGTGCACAGAAAAAAATACAGATAAACAACAACATTACAAAATAGCTAACTCTTGGAGTATGCAGGATTAAGTAAAGCATGTAAAATAAGAGAGGAACTAAATTGCTGAAATCCATTCCCTTAACGTTTTTAACATTCATTGTTTGCAAGTCAGTCCAGTTTTTTGGCATCAGGATTAACTTAGGGGCATGACGACAGGACCGTTAATGTCATACTTTGGAGAACTGTCCACTGTAAGCACATTTTCCACAGTAAGCACAAGCACAAATCTCTCACTTTGGGCTTGACTCGGATATTTGGAACAACTTTGCAAAGGAACAAAGATTCCCGCTCCTTATTTGGATCCATTTCGTGGGGAAAATAATACAGCAGCTCCACTTCTAAAGGAATGCATGATCTGCAGTGACGGACTGGGGTGTCACAGTGGGGGAGGTTAGCATGATGATGGGTCTTAGCACAATATACATAACACAACATTAGCATGTAAACAATTATCATTACTGAAAGCAAGGCACCAAATCAGATGTGCTTACATCCACTCCCACGGACAACGAAAGGGTGGGATCTATGCCTTTGAATGACGGATGTCTGGAATCACGTATGGATAAAGTCTCAGATGCCTGAAACTATGACGCTTATTGCGTCACTGGCTTACAGAGTGTATACAACCCTAGACCACAATGGCAATGATGGGCTTTAAAACAGAAAACCCTGCTTCATGCATCACAGTTCAGAAAGCCTGGCTTCCATCTGCTTCTATAGAGCAAGACGGGGCAGGCAGCCTGAAACAGACAGCCTAGTCTTAAATACATCTATTCATGTAGAGATCTCTAAATAAATTGATCTATTTAATATGTTGTTATGTATATGTGTAAGAATTCCAGAGGGGCGCAGCCCCTGTGTCCTAATGGAGAAACCGCCTCTGCTTAAAACATCTTTTAAGTGTAATTTCAAATTGGGAAAAGATAGAAATTTAGAGTGTGGTGTCTCCAGACTCACAATTTAAAATCACAGCTTATGGTGAAGTTGCATTTTAAATTGTATGACTGTAAATGCTACTTTTAGAAAGTTTCTAGTTTCTTAAGTAACCCTTCTGTGCCTCTGTCTGTCTCTGAATACACATCGAGGTTGATTGACAGCTGGGCTTTGTGCATTCGCTCTAGACAGTCACACGAGGGGAGCCGGCCCGTAACATTTGCATCTTAATGGCCCATCACCAGGATGATGGGCATTCCTGAGGTTGACTGGGAGGGAGGAGCTAACACTTTCACCTGAATAATAGGGCTGTTCCTGTACCCACACAAAGAGCTGCACACCCCTCGTACTGAGTCTGGAACCAGGGCAGGAAATGCATGGATCCTGGGAATTTCAAAGGCCTCTTTGAAGTCTCCACCACTTCAAAGGTACATTTGGGTACTGGACCCCGACACAATAAGATGAGAACTATGCTGGAACCAAGGACATTCTGCCTGGAAGAAGAGCTGCTGTTATGTAAGAGAGACTGCCACTTTGCTGCTTGCTCTGCTGTGTTGGCCTGCTGCCTGCTGCTTCTTGCCTGGTACCTGTTCTCTACATCCTTGAACCCAATGTTCTTCGAAGGCTTGTTGGCTTGCCTCCTTTTCTCTGAAGTCTCTAGGTCGCAAAATACTTCTTGTAACTCTGCTAGTGCTACTGGACTCTCACATCTGCGAGTCCTACCCTTGCCTTTGGTGTCCCTCCAGTCCTGGGCCTCAAAAGTAGGTTTCTCCAGCTGTTTTCTGCAAACATGTACGCAGTAACCCCTTTGCAACAATCAGAACTGATGCTGTGCCCTCAATCGCCAACGCAGTGCCCATCCGATGAGGACGTGGGACCCGAATGGCAGATTAGATGATGACACAGTGCCAATCCGAAGATGGCACTACGAGATTTGACTTCAATGCATTGACCCGACTGCGTGAATTGGAATTGATATATTAAGTCTTTGATGCTTGCTCCATACAAAGCTACTTTTTCAGCGGGCCCAGCATGGGTCCTGTAGCTGGCCTCTTGGGTTTCAGGTTGGCAGACGTATGCACTTTGTCAAAACCGGAACCACAATCCTAGTCAGGGTAGGTCAGATACACACCCTAAATTAACCTGTGCTCATACTCTGGTTGTTTGGCCAGAGCAGCCTGGCTTAACTTAAGAGGCAATGTGGAAACAAAAATAGAGCATCATTTAAATAATTTTGGTGCTATGGCAACAGGGAAACCCACTTCTAAGGGCCCAGAACTTGATTGGCACCACTTGGCAGGGTAGGGCTACAGATGGCAGGGTTCCGGTGCTGGTTGGAGAAGTGCAGGCAGTCTTGGACATTCCTGAGACTGTAGAACAGGAGGTAAGCAGACAAGCACTTTGAGTTACTCTGGGTTCAAGTGGTGTAGATCCTGTCCTTCTCCTGTCCTTCTCACCCAGGCAGAGAGGGCATCAGGCAAGTCAGCACCGCGTAAAAACAGTTCTTCTTATACATGTCCTGAGTTATACAAGTTTAATGCAAATTAATTTGAAACATCTTTTAAATTCCTCCAGTAGGACCAATGTTTGTATTTGCAGGGCCATCCAATATACTACATTGCATGGTTTCAATGTCACAGTCTCTATTGAGAGACGTCTTCAATAAATTATAACATGTAATTTATTTTCTTATTCCAAGCGTACTATAATATCAGACCAGGTTTGTGAAAAGACAAAGAAAGTCAGGCCATAATAGAGAAAATACGGGCTGTATTATATTGTTTTTTAATGCAAAGTTTGATGTGTAATGCACGCTTGCAGCGAGAAGAACCAGGAAGCGAGGCCGCTGGCCCCTTTCCTTCTGGTCCACAATGGAGCAGACCAGCTGCTTGACGTGCCCCTGTGTTGGGGGACTGAGAATGGACAGGCAACCTCCAAAATCAGAGTTGTGCCATCAAGAATGCACAAGCTTGTTGTGCCACAGATTATGACCAATTATTAATAAGGAAAGGATTTTGATGATGTGCGCTATAAGGATTATAAGGATGTGGCGCAGCTGCCATTTTTGAAATTTAAACGCAGAATGGGAGCTAAGAGATAAAAAAGGCAGCGCCCAGTATAAATAAATGATATTGGAGGAGGCTGCAATCTGCAATAGTATGAGCCCTGACCTCTAATCTCCGACATTGGTCGCCTACTAGTGGGCAGTAGATAGGTATCAATTTCTATAGCCGCCGATACCACAGAGCAATAACAATGGCTCCGGGATGCCTATGAGCTGGAATCTTACCCCCAGCTCGGAATGTGCACCTCGTAATCCCAGTAGTCGCAGCTCCTCAGGCTGTTCACCTCAGCATACACCTGGGCCCTGCTCCCAGCGGCGGGGCGGGCATGGCAAGGGCTGCTGCCCACTGTGGTATGAGGCAGCTGAGCAGGTGGATAATTAGTGGCGCAGGGAGCAGCAAGAGGCAGTGAAGCACCAGGCCGGGGATGGAGGGAGAAGAGCTCCGGGGACTTCAGGCAGTACTGTTGAGTGAGGGACCCAGAACACAGGCAGCAGGTGGCCGGTGGCCAACGAGTCGGGAATGAGAGCGCGCCACTTGGTGGATGGGAGGAAAGAGGTGACCAGTGAGACACCGATAAAGAAAAAGTACACGCACTGTGTAACAACCAAGTAAAGGGGCCAGAAGCCATGGGAGGTTACAAATGACGTCATGTCCGTTCTAAGGAGGGACTAAATAACCTATTAACGAATCACACAGCAGCATTTATGAAGGACAAACACACAAGCCAATGAAAATATGGGTGGGGTTTCTCCTCCATACAGTGCCTACAACAACTCGCCAGAGGAGCGCTTGAGCACTGGCTCAGGCTCGACCTAAAAATGAGGCCGCCATAATGTGCTATTGAAAGCTTGAGTATCAGCCTGTAGTATTGGGTTCTCTGTGTGATGGATTTCCATAATAAACAAGTATCTTATAAGGTGAAGTGTAGTCGAAAATTCCAATTAGGCATGTCTGTGCACCATACGGTCCAACAAGAGTGAAGATTGTCATAATTAGATTGAATGCATATGTAACCTATTCAGTGCACAGACTTCTTGATATTCAAAGCCTGCTCTTTGCTGATTACTTGTTCATACATTTTCTATGTAAACTTAATTTTCACGATCAGTATAACAGACTGAACATTCAGTTTGCCACGAGGTTTTTGGCATTGATTGCAACACATCAGAATTTCTTTTACATTATTACAGGTTCCATTTTTTTTCTGTGACAATATTAGTTAAAAGCCTTATCCTTATTCATTCATAAAAGCTAGCCCCTGTCCTCACTTCACATAACAATTTTTGATGAAAGCTTTTTTTCTGTGTGTATTTAAACTAAATGGGTGGGAACCATAGTGTCTTCTGTTTTATGTGATCTTAATTATGGTGCTCCTGCCATGTAGTGTTGTGCATGACATTCTGAGCCTCCTGTGTTACGTCTAAGTTTGTTCTAGGAGGGACTAATTAAATCTGCAAGGGCTGAGCTCAAACAATAAGAAGCTCTTGGTGGCATACAGAGTTTATATTTATCCTGTTCCTGAATATGTAAGATAAAGCAACTTAAGTTTACAGTGCAACTTGAGAACTATCTGTCACCTTAATTGATCACCATAGCACATTTTCACTGCCATTGCACTCCATTTCACACATTATTTACATTAAAAATAGGTGCAGAAATATGTAAACAAAAAAAGGTAATTACTTGGGACTGCATCCCTGTCCATCGTTTTGTTTTTGCCCACCATGCAACATCAGATTTCACCCAGTCATTTGCAAATAAACCTTGATCAAGCTCCAGTGAGAACATTCTAGCCCTAACTGTGAAGCTAGATCCTCTGTGATTCAGAAACACAAGCAACCAAACAACAGTTTCAGCCTATTCATCCCTCTTCAGTTGGGTCCAGTGGTATAGTGATTACAGGACACACATCTGGGAATACCCTTGGCCACTTAGGGGATGGCGTCAAACATATAAAAAACAATAGACGGAATGCTTGCAAATTGTCGAGCCAATGGCAATCACTCAAGGTAGCATTCAAAATTATCTTTGTGTTTGCCCAGCATGCCAACTCTGTGCCAGAGAACACCCAACTTTATGCAAAACAGTCTTGATCCTGCTCCAGTGGGAACAGTCCATGCCAGATTTCCATCTATTACTTTTTTTATTTTGTTCATTTTAGTGTGAAGTCCTGAGTTATGCTCGGACTGTGCCCCTGGAGTCAAGCTGCATCCAACCAAAGAGGCCCAAATAGGCTTAAACTGGTGTTTGGTTGCTCGTGATATGTAAATTGATACTTGTATAGCGCACTACTCACCCGCAAGGGTCTCAAGGCGCTTGTACGAATACCGCTGTGGAACCCATCCTGGCTTTCCCTGTGAGGCGTCCACTCCTGGGCCCCCCCAAGGGGGAGGCCAGGCATCCTTAGCGTTGTGAGGGCCGTTGTGATGCAGTTCTGAGAGGGACTGGTTTGTTAATTTGGACCAGACTGATCCCTTTTTAGCATGACCAAGACAGATTTGCATATAGTTTGGTCTAAGCTAAGGTGGCATGGTGCGCAAAAGAACAATGGGGTGGAGTGCCACCCTGAGTAATTGCCAGTGGTTAGACTATTGACATGCATTGCTCCCATCACTTTTTTTCTGTGTTTGATATTATGCCTTAAGTGGCCAAGAGTGTGCACATCTGTGGATCCTGTGCTCGCCGTTTCACTAAAACCAAGCTGCACCTAACTGAAGAAGCTGAAATTGACTTAAGCTGGTTTTGGGTTACTTATGTGCTATTTCAGAGAAAAACTGGCTTGTCAGTCAGGAATGGACTGTTCATACTAGAGCAGTATCAAGAATGATTTGCATTGTGGTGGTTTCACTAGATGCGGCCATGGCCTTTGATACAATCGAATGTGTCATATATGTTGGCGGTATTGCAAAATCTAGGGTTCAGCCCTGGTTTCCTGAGTTGGGTACGCCTCCTATATACCGCCACCATGGCTTAGGTAGTGGTTAAGCGTGAGCGGAAAATCTGTTCCGCTCGTGGATTTCACAGATTTTCGGTAAATCCGCAATCCGCGAATTTACCAAAAATCCGCGAATCCGCGAGCGGCGGATTTGGGGGGCAAAAGTTCAAGCCTTCAAGCTTGAAGTTGTAACTATTTTAGGATGGCGCCAGCAAGCTGCCAGCGCCATCCTAAAATAGTTACTAAGTTAGCTTCAGTTAGCTTCAACAGGAAGCACTAATAAATAAAATAAAGCAGGTGCTCGAGCACCTGCTTTATTTTATCTATTAGTGCTTCCTGATGAAGCTAATTTAGTAACTATTTTAGGATGGCGCTGGCAGCCATCCTAAAATAGTTACAGGATAATGGATGGGATGGACAGCTCACTCAAGGGACCCCTGCGCCCTTCGGGGCGATTGCATAGTAACACACACATGGTCGCTGGAACTAGTTGAAGCTCAAATTCAGTGACTCATTCATCAGCCCAAAAACAATCGTGAGCGTCGTCGAGGCTGGGCAGGTGTGCCTTCTTCCCAAATCTACCGTCAAAAATCAGCTGTGATGTTGGATAGAGGCCTTTGCATCCCCCATTTAAAAAAAGTCCGCAAAATCCGCGAATCCGCAAGGTTGCGGATTTTGCGATCCGTGAATCCGCAAATCCGCAAATCCGAGGATCGTGGATCCGCGAAATCCGCCAATGCCTAGTAGTGGTCAACAACTGGGTGTCCTCCCAATTTGAGCGGAGTAGGGGCACTCGTTAGGGTTGCCCCCTCTCTCCATTCATTTTTGCCCTAATTTTGGAGCCATTGGCAATGTGGATCAGAAAGGACCCGGTAGTTAGAGGGTTGAGATGGGCACCAGACTGGGAATCACGCATATCACTCTAAGCCAACTATACATTGCTCTAACTGGCTTCACCAGCAGCCTCTTTAAATCCTTCTAGAGTAAAACTAACAGGGACCACAATCACTCGGTAATGGTATGGAGGGACGCCGCACTGAGTTTGGGGTGGAAGGACAAAACACTGGCTACCCCACTCTGGGACTCAGTCCAGTTAGGGAACATGAGGATCACTAAAGGGTGTGACAGATGTGACCTAATTGGTTTATCTTCAGTGGGGGACCTGTGTTTGGGATGGTGAAGTACTCTCCTTCGACCAGTTAAGAGACAAATATGACCTAGCTTACTCAGAACAGATACCTTCAGGTCAGACATGCGCTGCAAGCTGTAATACCTAGGGTGATAATCCGCCAGAGTCCATACCACTAGAGAACAGAATACTAGATGGCCATCTTCCGGAGAAAGCAATCTCTATGATATATAAGAAAGTAATAAACAATTTCCCCGATACCCTCTCCGACTCCATGCTCACTGGGAACCCGACGTAGCAGGGTTGGACGATGGGGAATGGCTTGAAGCTCTTGCATCCCCCAGAGAAACTGCAGTCTCATCCAGACTGAGGCTTATTCAACTCAAAATATTACAAAGGATATATTATTCTTGATCAAGATTGATGAAGATGGGCTTTAGGGAAGACGCAGATTGTATCAGGAGCTGTGGGCTGGATGGTACATTCATACATACATACACTTTGGGAGTGTCCATTAATCTAGAGGTACTGGGAAAGGGTCACAAACTGTATGACAGAAGTCATGGGGGTAACCACAGACTGCAATATTAAGTTATGTCTTAAACATCTTGGGCCCAACAGACCTAAACGTCAAAGATAAGATATGGGTGTCATTGGGAAGGACGGTCATCAAACTCATTATTGCAAAGTAGTGGGGAGCCAGAGAAAAACCGTCTCTGAGGCTTTGGGAAAATGACATGGACCACTGTATGTTCACAGAAAAGACTGTATATATCTCAGGAGGCTGCCCTAACAAATGGCCGGAACTATGGCAGAAATGGAACACTTACAGTGGTGATTTTTGTGAGCTGCTGAGAGACCTACCAATTTTGGATGCTGGATAATGCTTACCTGTCTGACGTCTTGTGATATCTTCTACCCCGGCGGTGAATACGTCTTTGATGTGGAGGTTTGCAGATTGCAGAATAGTACACAATACTGTCTGTAATGTGCTATTTTATGTGTTAATTTGTTATTAATAAAAAGAACATTTAAAAAAAAGAATGATTTGCATATGTCTAGGTCTATTCTGATGTGTCATGGTGGGCAAAAAAATATGCTTTGCAACACTACCCCAAGTGATTGCCAATGGTTAGACCATTTACAAGCCCACATCCTGTCATCTTTTTTGTGTTGAATTTTCTAGTGAAGTGAAGTATGCAACACGACAAGAATTAGAATACATACTCATGGGAGTGTCTAGCGTGTTTTTTTTCGGGGTGTGAGACAAGGATGTGTTTGAGCTCCTCTTTTATGTATTTTATATATCAATGATCTTCACCCTTTTTTAGTAACCATCACCCCTAATGTCCCTAAAGTTAAGGGTTCTTTGTTACCATCTTTCCTGTAGGCAGCTTTGGCAATTCTGATGGCTCATACCCCTAGGGCTCTGAGGATGCTAGCTCAAGGTTTCATAAATGTAATGGCTACCCTAGATCTACTTACAAATTTTAATAAATCTTATATTTTTGCCTGTGGCTCGAGAAAGTACAATCTATCGTCCCTCCTTGTGGGCAAGTAATATGCACTAGCACTTTTTCCAAGTTGGGTTTAGTTTTTAACAACAATGGGTTATGTATGGCGCACATTGTGCACTATACAAACAAATCTTCCAGGGTGATTGGCTTATTGTTTAGTTTACCTCAACCCATGAGGGTAATAATACTCTTTTTTGATTGGTTTAAAAAACCATTTACAATTTAAAACATGTCAACATGACAAAATTGAACGATAAAAATGACTGTGAATAATGTTAAAAACAGTGGATTTAAAATTACTTACAATGAAGGGGGCCATTATTGGATAATAATGATCTGATGAAGGACATCGCACTGGATTTCTTGTAGTCTCTGATTTGATTGTTGAGTCTATTAACTCAGCCGCCATGCTATGATGAGGAGGATTTGGATGTGGTTGTGGCTTCCAGTAGTTTTGACGCTTTATGGATGAATTTCGTAAGCCCAATGTTTAGCTTGTTGTTGTCAGGGTTAAGAGCGGCCATTATTGCTTGGCGGCAAGATCGAACTCCCAACGTAATACATTGGCCTCGCAGCAGTGACCGTCTGGCCGTGAGCAGTGCAGGACATGCACAGACGATGTGTTCCATTGTTTCAGAATGATAGCCACACAACCTGCATTCAGTGCTACTACCCGGCTGGCGCCATTCGGGAAGAATCTTCAGAAAGGGCCTGTCACCCAACCCATGAGGGGTGGTGTTCTTTTGCCTCTTCTGCATATTTTTTAAATACAATGCCTCCCGATGGCTACATATGCGGCCGAGGTCAGGGTATCACTAATTGTAGTACAATCCAGGTGGAAGAAAATAGATTTTGCCGAAGAGTTTTGAGGGCTCCCATTTCCACCTCTAACTTTATCTGTCATAGTGAGTTGAACATACCTTGTATTGAAGACTATATCAGCACCTGCCCTGCCTTATTATGACTAACCGCTTGTACAAATAAGGAGGCAAGTCTTACAAGAGACATTTCTCAAATTGCCCTACCTGTGATAAATAAAGGGGCATTCCTTGGTTGGCATCAGTGGAATGTCTTCTGCGTAAGGTTGGCTACCTGCATTTGTTTGAGAACTGTGAAAACACCAAAGTTGTTAGTAAAATACAGCTGAAGCTGGCTTTGTACAAACTTTCTTAGGATGAAAGATTCTCTGTTGAAACTAAGAAGTCGAGTGTGGGAGCCTGTATAAACATTTGAATGGATAGATCAATCGCATGGTATCTGGGCCGTTGGGAGCAGAGCCTATTGTTTCAATATAACGCTGGCACTGTTAAATACTTGTTATGTTTCCCTTTAGGCTTTCAAACAAACCTTTATTCCTTACCCTGCTCATGTAATGGGAGATCGGGCCAATCTGTGCTGCATTTCTTACTCTTCTGTGGTTTTTATTCTTTACACGCAAAACATATTTTACCCCATTAATCAAGAGGTTTAACATTGCAGATTTTCAGGTAGCATATAGTATGTTATACCAACTTAAGGATGATGAGTCAATTTTTTATATAGGTGCTTTTCTAACAACCGCTATCCAAGCTCGTCTCTTAATGAACAACGTCTAGGTTTCTACTTAAACTGTTTAATTCTTGAATGACTATTATGTTTATGATTGCAATAGATTTTAAACATGTAATTTTTGTGATTGAATGTTTTTAACAATTTACATGTTTTATTGCATATTGCTTGTGGCTTTTATTGTGTTTTAATGGACTTTTGTGGATACTTAGTATCCAAATAAAGATGCATTGATTGATTTAAGTATACAACACGTTGTGCCTTTTGGGTATAACAAAAAGTACAGCTCATATATCTAAGCAATCTTTTCATTAAAATAGATTATCATGCTTTTCAAAGTCTTATTCAATTCACATTGTTTATATTTATTCCTTCAGCATATGTCTACAATTTACATTTATTCCAGAGATCCTGTCTCTTTCTCTGTTTGTAAGGCATCCATAAGCTTTTGTCTCCTCTCCCACCTCTGTGTTACCATAAATCCCTCTGTTCCATGGTTATAATTTGGGTTAGTGCTTGTCTAATCCACCCTCGCCTGATGGAAAGCTTCCCAAGCTCCGTTCCTATTTTTTCATTTGAACATGTAGTCGGTAACTCATCTCTACACAGGTACCGGCTTTATCAATTTCCTGCATGCAAGCTTGAATATATGGGCTTTTTGAGGTTCTCCATAGTCCGTAGTATGAGTATACAAAGTGTAGATGTCGCAAACCATTTTGACATGCTAGGTTGTTTACTGTGTCATGCAAAAGAGTGCTGCGTAGCTTGTAAGTGGGCCAGCTAGTCCCAACGTTCTTTTCATTTAATTGAAAACCTCTGCCTAAAAGTGTGCTATGGCTAGGCACTCCTGAGGGCATACACATTGTTACACCCCATTAGGTTGCATCTTTAGCATTTTGCACCTGGTAGTAACCTCATGTTGTGTTATCGCTTAGGGCCCGGTTAGGAATCTAGCGGTCTAAAGACTGGCAGACTCAGGGTGGCACAGCGGTGGCAGTCTTGCGACCACCACATTACAACCCTAATGCCGGCCTGGCACTGCCAACTCCTCCATGGAACTGCCATTCCATGGTGGTTGAGTGGCAGGCAAGAGGCTACATGCTTTGCGGAGCCTCCGAGGTCCTGCCAAGCAAATTGCGACTTTCCTCTCTGCCACTGCTCTCATGAAGGTCTTTCCTCATTGAACCAGTGGCAGAGATGAAAGAAAGGGGGGCCCAGCAGGGCCCCCTAGTGCCTTAAGCCTCGTGGACACTAAGTCAGAAAAAACTCCCTTTGGTACACCACAATTGCATACTCGGACAGTCAGTTCTCAATCACACCTCATTTATATAAAAACTATAGCAATCGCCAAAGGACAGTATATAAATGCTTTATTCACCAGGTGAATGCAAATGTTAAAAACTTTTTTATATATAAAAATAAATCTATTAAATATATTAAACATTATACTGTCCTTTGGCGATTGTTATGGTTTCTCTGTGAATGAGGTGTGATTTAGAACTGACTGTCTGAGTATGCAATTGTGGTGTCCCAAAAGGAGTTTTTTCTGACTTAGTGTCATTGTTGAGTCCTGTCCCTTTTGGCGAG
This sequence comes from Lissotriton vulgaris, assembly GCF_964263255.1. Classification (NCBI taxonomy): domain Eukaryota; kingdom Metazoa; phylum Chordata; class Amphibia; order Caudata; family Salamandridae; genus Lissotriton; species Lissotriton vulgaris. The sequence continues at coordinate 1,996,262,028 of NC_141687.1, forward strand.
GAGGACCACTCTCTAGCTTTTGGAGTATTCAAGCCTTGTGGAGCCACACAGGGGAGCACAACATGTGCTCACCTGTGTGCATGCTCAGATGTTCCAGCACTTCATGGACTTTCGAGTCCATGTCTTGCTGGAACTTCCAGTGCATGCTGTGCTGGAACTTCCAGTCCATGCCGTGCTGGAACTTCCTTCAAAGTTCCTATTGCAATGCCTATTTAACCCCTTCCATGCTGATGACAGCCGGGAGCCGTCATGGCACACAGTGCTCGTGTGCTGATGACAGCTCCCGGCCGTCATGACCGCACCCGCAAATGAAATGTGCCACACAGGAGCAGAATCACGGCCGCGCCCAAGGGGTTAATAGGCACTCCCATAGTAACGGCAAAGGAAATGCCAGCTGATGAATAAAAAAGTTATTATAAGGCAGGCGGTCCACACGTGACTTTGGCACAGCCGCACTAGAGGAGAGTCAGTGCAACTGTGCTAAAATTGGAATTGGGCCGATGGGTTCTAGTGCCATCTGTTGATTATCTTAAAATGACTGAAGTTGATGTGTGCTTCTCACATAGCTTTATCAGGGTTAGTCATTAAATCTTTCCAATCACTGCCAGTGTAGTCCAGGCATAGCCGTTCTTTCCTTCCTAGTGGAGTGGTGTGGCTCACTGGTTAGAGGCAGCAGACCTGGAAGCAGAGAACGGCCTGAGGCCAGGGTTCAATTCCCGATGCGGCATGGTCGTGGACCAGGGTCAGCGGACTCGATAATTCTTGCCTTGGTGCCTACTCTAACCAGGGATCACACTTGGCAACTCTGGGCATTAGCTTGCCTCATCTCTACAACGGCTCCACACATTCGCCGGGGATGCCTGGTTTCACCTTGGAGATACCCAGTAGGGACCATCTCACAAGGATAGCCAGGACGGGTTCCCCAGCGGTCTACAGTGCCACGACGCCTCAGGGCAGCACTACTACTAAATTGAGAAAAATCCTAATTTTAAGACTTTCGGTATTCACAGAAGGCATTTAGGAGTCCTAAAGTTAGTAGTCCTAACTTCTGTGAATACCGAAAGGAGTAAGTTCATTCTGTGAATACCAAAAGTAGTAAGTGCATTCTGTGAATGCCAAAAGTAGTAAGTTCACTCTGTGAATCGGGCCCATAGTCTGTATTAGTGCTCCCGCGTAGTCGCTGGTAGCAGCACGCCGTACCCCGTAGAGAGGTACGAGGACCCCAATGATGAAGCATGACACTAAGGGGTCTGTTGGTGTGTGAGGGGTACCAAAAAACACCAGGTTGTCCCCCACCATTGTAGGAAACACCTTTTTTGAAGGAGTGGATTCCTTTTGTTTAATTGTACATGTATATATGGTCATCTGTAGTAATGGGTTAGTCAGCAACTGTAGCCATTTGTGTAGCTATTTGTGTCCAATGCAGAGTGGGTCTAAGGGGCCCTCTTCTCTTAAGAGTGTTCTCTCTAGAGAAACCCAGTGAGGTTAGTCTAAGTTTTTATGTAACAAGTAGGTATTAGATCTAGTTGGTAGGCATTCCAGTAGTGTTCCACATGCAAAAGCTGCAGTCCACCACTTTCCATTGCTGTACAAAGTTGATCTATTTTAACCCCTTGGCTGTGGGGCCGATTCCCCCGCTGTGCTGGGGGGAAGGGGGGCGCGCACAGCGCCCCGGTGCTCATGACAAGCTCAGCTCTTCATGAGCCACGTTTCTCGTGTGCTCATGACGAGCTGAGCTCATCATGACCAAGCCTGTTTGTTAGAACGCCCAGCACATCAGGGGAATTAGCCCCACACCTGAGCATTCTAACTGTCATAACAAGCTCAATTCGTCATGAGCACATGAGAACCGTGGCTCATGACTAGCGGAGCTCGTCATGAGCGTCGGAGGGGTTAAGTTGCTGTTTACAGAATGCCCAGATGAATAATTTCATCACGTTCGTAAACTCCTTGATCATGCTTGCAGGCAACTGTAAAAGTAGTATGGCAAACACATAGTAAATGCTTGGCATTACATTATTCTGTACACCTGTGTCCTGCCTCAAATGGAGAAGATCAGTGCAGACCATCTTTGTAGGTCCATTTTTATATTGGAGATAAGAGGATTCAAGTTGCTCTTGATCATATTAGAGAGCCCTGTGTTTATTCTAATTCCCAGGTATTTCAGGTTACTTTGTTTCCAGTGGAACGGCTGATCCACTATACCAGCCATTGTTCTTCTCATTTACCCAGTTAATTTAATATCCTGAAAAAGTAGAAAATATTGATTTTGGTTTTATGAGATCTGGAATAGAGTTCATTGATTGGAAATTGTGACTAGAATATCATATGTTTAGAGGAGAATCTTACATTCCCCCACTGTGGTCAGAATGCCTTCTATGTTGTGGTTCTGTCACATGGATATTGCTAGTGGTTCAAGTGCTAAAACAAATAACAGTGGAGAGAGTGGTCATTCCTGCCTGTATATGTGTATCCATTACAGTCCACTACTGCTGAAGTGTAGTACAAAGCCAACCTGATCATGGTGCATCACAGCGGTAAATATTATTTTACGACTATTGGTCAGTGCTTTTACAATTATTTTCATGTCTGCATTTATGAGGGAGATTGGCCATTAGCTGGCACAGTCTAATGGGTCTTCCCCTTGCTTTAGCAACAGTGTGAATTTGCCCTTGTTCTTCTCCTGGAACAGTTTATGCAGTAGGAGTACTAGGAGGTGTTATTGAGTCAGTAATATTCTGCTGAGTAATCATACAGTCCCGGTGCTATATTGAGTGGGAGTGACCTGCTTTATTTTATCTTCTGTGATGTCATGGTCAGTCCTTTGCATTCGCTCTTTGGTAATTCTTGATATGAGGAGTGGGGAGAGAAATTCTTTCTCTACTTGCCTAGGATATGAGCATTCGGCCATGCCAAGTCTTTAATGGTATTCTTTAAACATCTCCACTATTTTGGTTGGATGGGTTACTAACTTTCTTGACCCATCCCTTATTGCAAGGATTTCCTGTTGAACTTCTTGCTAGCGAAGTTTTGGAGCCAAAAGCCTCCCAGATTTTTACCCTGTCTTATAGTGGTGCTGTCGCAATCAAAATAAAGCTTTTTCAGCCTGAGACGTGACTCGTTGGTTCAGTGCTTGTTTTGCTTGTATTAGGTCATGTAAGGCTGACATTTTGTGTGTTGCATTAAACCTCCCTGCATGTAGTTATCCTTGAGTTTCCAATAGTGTTATGTTTTCAGGTGCTCTCTTATTACTTTGGGCTGAGTCCCTTACTTCCCCTACACACATGCCTTTCATGTGGCTCACACTGTGCCACTATAACCATTTGTTCATTTTCTTGTATCTGTGCAGCATGGATGTAAGCCTGCTTTTTCAGAGGGTTGTTGTAGTAGCACATGCTTATGTATCACTGCCCTGGCTTTGTCTGTTTTTATCTGAATTGTTTTGTGATTCGACACCTGATTCAGGGGTATATTTACAAGGATTTAACTCTGATTCATCCCCACCATACCGCATCAAAAGCGGAGATAGAATTAACACCTCTTTCACAAGCTGGTGCAAACTGCATACATCGCCAGTGTTCCCGCAATAACTGCCCCGAGATTTTCCTCTGCGGTGGACACCACTGCCTAACCCAATGAGATGCTGAGTAGGCGATCCCTTGCAAAAACACATGAAAAAGCCACACCACCACTTTCACAATGAAATGCCAGATCCTGATGCGAACCAAAAACAGGCGATAAGCCGTGGTAGCAGCAGGGATTTAACACCTGCCCTGACCTGGTGTAAAGTTGACCACAGCCTGCACCACAAAAGGTAGCCAAGCCCAGAGCCACACCTGAAGGATAACAGATGCCATGGAGCCAACGGTCGTGCAGTTCAGAACCCCAAGAGGGCCAAAACATCCACCACCACCACCCACAGGACCCCCCTACCGCCAACCCTGGACACAGATATGCCACATCAACAACACTCAAACAAGGACCAAATAATCCGCATGATGTCGCACAATCACATCTGGTGACATGCATGTGTCATCACAAAAATGAGCAGCACACATTCACTTATGAAGCAACAATTGAAAATGTATTAAAATAAATACTGAACAGAAATGAAGACACATGGCGGCTCCCCTCAGGACAATCTCTACGACACAGCCTGCAAGACAAAAATCAGGATGAGAAGGGGTGTCCTGCGCACATCAAGGGACAGAGAGAGAGCAAGGGAGAGAGAGAGTAGAAGAGAGGGGGAGAGAGGAAGAGTAGAAGAGAGAGAGAGAGACAGGAAGAGGGGGGAGTGAGAGAGAGCAGAAGAGAGGGAGAGAGAGACAAGAAGAAGAGGGAGAGAGAGAGAGTAGAAGCGTGAGAGAGAGACTGGAAGAGGGGGAAGTGAGAGAAAGGAGAAGTGAGGGAGAGAGAGAGACAAGAAGAGAGGGGGAGAAAGAGAGTGCCACACTGCTCACCTGCTGCCACCGGTGTGTCTCCAACCATGTGCCGGTATGTAGTGCAGTTCACCAGGTCCCACATCTGAGACAGGCCCTTCATCTGGAACAGATCCCAGATACATGAATGGCACAGTACAAACAATTGCACAAGACATCATCGCCTGTCTGCCCCTGCGCCCCCAGGCAGAGGCACCCCAGCCCCTCCCGCCACCCATCAAAACATGCCCGCCCCTGAGCCCCGAGGCAGAGGCACATTAGCCCCTCCTGCCGCCCATTGGAACATGCTTACCACTGTGCACCCAGGCCTCCCTGCTCACCTTCTGCCACCGATGTTTGTAAAAGATGTCCCACCACATGCTGCTGCAAGCCAAAAGCCCGGGCCCACAGACATGGCACACTCCACCTCATGCAGTCCCCCTCCGCAGGCCACCAGATCCCACATTTTATGCTGGGTCTTGATCACGCCATGGCAGAGGACATGCCAGGGTACAGGGCATCATCGCAGGCTGCACACCTGCTCAGCCCAAAAGGTGCCACTGACTGGTGATCCACGATGCGAGGCTATGTGGCGAAAGGCCCATGTTGCCCGTTGGCTCTGGCGTGTGCTGCGGTTCAGCAGGGCACACCAATGATGCTAAGTCCTGAGTTCTCAATGGAGGAGACCACATCAGTGCACATGTCATCATTGCAGGCTGCACATCCGCTCAGCTAGTCTGGTGCCACTAACCCTGTGCAACCCAAGTCAGCGCACATGGTGACAGGCCCTTTATGGCCCCAAGGCCTCAAGTGCCACTAACCCTGTGCAACCCAAGTCAGCGCCACATGGTGGCAGGCCTGTGATGGCTGCAAGGCCCCAAATGCCACTAACCCTGTGCTCAACATCTCATGGGCCCTTTATGATTGAGCACCGTGGAGCGTCCATCATCCAGTCCCCCCCAGTAGAGGAGAATGTGATGGTGTCGGCCCCTTATATTAGCGTGTCTACATGGCCTGTGATGCCTGTGTCAGATGGGTGTGGTGTGTGTGCAAACCTGCCCTTAGGGAGTGGCCGTGACATGCCGACTACTAGACCAGTGACCTGCACAACACCAGCGTGCCTGCGAAAGGTAGCTATGTGATTTATGTGATAGGAGATTTTAGATCAACTTGAATACCAAGGGGTGATTAAAACATGCACCTCCACAATGAACAATCCTTTGTTTACTGTTTCCGAACCAGAAAATACACATCGTCTAGTTTGTGCGTAAAAAATATAAAACAACATTAGATATTTCTAACGGTTTCTTTTGTCAAAACATTGCACCTGAAAGTAGGTATTTGATAAGTATGGGCGAATTTTGCGAATTCGCGATCTGCAAATTTGCGGATTTGCGAATTCGCAATCCGCAAAATTCACTAGTTCGTGCGAATTTGCGGATTTTTTATTTTTGCGTGTTCGCGGGGAGCTTTGCGTGTTCGCGGGGCGCTTTGCGTGTTCGCAGGTTTTTTTTGTCTGGTTCATCACTGCCACCCTCTCGTTTTTTATGCCCTTCTGCCCTCTGTCCCACTTGTTTTTGTGCCTTTCTGCCCTGTGCCCCACTCTTGTTTGTTCCCTTTTGCCTCTGCCCCACTGGTTTCTGTGCCCTTCTGCCCTCTGCCTAACTCATGCCCTCTGTCCCACTTTGTGCCCTTCTACCCTTAGCCATAAGTCAGCTTCAACAGGAAGCACTAATAGATAAAGTAAAGCAGGTGCTCGAGTTGAAGGTCAAATTAAGTTACACAGTCATTAATCACCCCAAGTTTGGGGTGATTAATGATTGTGTAACTGAATTTGAGCTTCAACTCTAGCACCTGCTTTACTTTATCTATTAGTGCTTCATGTTGAAGCTGAATTTTGTAACTATTTTAGAGGCTCTGGAAGCTTGCAGGAGCCATTCTAAAATAGTTACAAAAAGTCAGCTTGAACTTTTGACCCAATCCGTTCCGCTCGCAGATTTTGCGGGAAATTTGCGAATCTTGCAGATTGCGAATTTACCGAAAATCCGCAAAATCCGCGAGCGGAATGGATTTTCCGCCCATGCTTAGTATTTGACCACTTTCTCAATAATGGGGACACAGTGTCAGTTCTGTCGTCTCCCTCAAAGATTGAAGAATAGTCCGGGGTTATTCTCAGCAAGGGTAACAGAGTAACTACAAATTTATGATGACGAGGCATCGTCATATGTCGATGATATCTATTTGACAGACGATGAACCTGAACATGGACTTGAACAGGGACTTGAACAGGGTGAACACCATTATACTGGGCTTCGCCTCTGAAGTGTATCAATTCAATTTTAAAGAATCAAGAATTGCCCATCTCAACGTCCTTTTTCTAGGATATCAACGTTCAAGTGAAGGCAAAAGCCTTGCAGCCAACATTTTAGAAAAGTGTGCGCTGCTCCTACCTCCACAAACGCTGAAAAACTTACAGTTGATTCTAGGTTTCCTGAATTTTGGAAGAACTTACATTCTAAACTAAGCATAAAGGGTTAAACCTCTCTACAAATTAATTAAACCTGATATTAAAACAATAAATTAGACCAAAGAACACACAGAAATTTTGCATTCACTTTAAACAGACATGTTAGTAACAAAATATTTACAAGCACGCGTTAGCGTGCGAAACTTCGTGATCCGAACATTTCCGGGTCAATGCAGATTCACCTACTTAACTTTTAACGAAGGTGAAACCAATTGCATACAAATCACATTTGCACACACAAGCAGAAATGAAATTCGCTTCTACAGAATTTTTATTTGACAGCAGTTCAAACGGCTGTAGCAAATGAAAGAGCCCTACCTCAAGGGAAACACTTTATGGTCGTAACTCCTGTACCAGCCTTAGAGGCAGTTACAAAAGCTAGCATTCCGAATGCTAAAGCTTTACATCCAAGATGGATACAATGGGTTAATTCTCTTGCTTCAGCTGATGTTGAATACGTTTTTGATCCTTATTTGAAAACACAAGAATTCCTGCAATACGAACACGAATGTCCTCTATCGACTGAAATTCTACCTCTAGATCAGCATGAATGTATAATTTATACTGACGGATCAGCACAACCCGCTACAGAGGGTAAAGAAGCTTAAAGTGCTGCATGCACGATCGTTAAAGGTTGTATGCGTGATGGCAAATTCAAACCTATGGTCACAAAAACGCAATCTCTAGGAGATTGTACAGCTCAGCGAGCTGAACTACAAGCATTCATAATGGCACTTGAAAATACAGATCGCAAATTCCCCTCACTCATAGTGTGCGATTCTTTCCACTGTGTTCAATCTTACAATGAATATTTACAGAATCAACTTCAAAATGCTATTACAATCAATGCGAGTGCCTTCTCCTTGGTGAACGGAGTCCCAAATGATGACAAGGCCGGAACCGAGAGATGACTGATCGGTACTTTTTCATCGAAGGAAGTACCATGCACTAGAGGTAGTAACTCCCCTCAACACGTTTTCACTTTAGAATAGGTCAGTGGGCAGACTCTCCTTCAAAATCAAGGTCCAGACCACCAGCTACTCAGTGTTTTGTGTATTGTAGTAATGGGGGATGTAACTGGTTTTGGTCTATAAATATTTCCCTAGGACCCGCCATCTATCTGATTGTTTTTTTGTGTAAAATATACTACATGAATTACATTTCCTCCCACCACCATCACATTAGGGCCTACGTAAATGTTTTTGTACTTGTATAGCGCACAGCTACCCGCAGTGGGTTTCCCGGCGCTAGTACGAATACCGCAAGGGAACCTTTCCTGGCTTTCCCTGTGAAGTGTCCACTCCTGGGCACCCCCATGGTGCAGACCAGGCATCCCTCGCGTTGTGGGGACTAAGCAAGCTATTGCCCAGAGTTGCACAGTGGGACCCATGATCAGAATAGGCACTCAGGCGAGAATATCCGGTCAGGGGAATTTATGAGCCCGAGACCCACCGGGGCAGGAATCGAACCCTGGTCCCTGGCCAGAGCTCTGCCTGCTCTAACCATTGAGCCACACTTCTCCACAAGTATGGGTGATGTAACCTAGTGGAGGTGACTGAGAAGCAGTGCGTGAAAGAGTGAGTGAAAACGTGAAAGATGTGGAAAACGTATATATAAAAATTGGATAATAGAGAGCTAAACAACTTTATTAGGTGTCTCTCACATTTCCAAATCAAAAAACCAGTGCGGGATCATAGCAGTTTTGAACAAATATCTGCTATATTGATGTAACAGGTCAACATGTTTCTGCAGGTAATGGACCTCAGAAGGTGTCTGCTGCTTTCTTCAGGACCATAAATTCGCTACTGCATAGTGATGAAAGTAAAGTATTAAAATTAATTAAATACACTTAAAGATATCACCAGGACGTCTTTGTAGAGTAATCGTCCTTACTAAAGGAGATGGCGTCCGGGTGGAACAAATCAGTGGAACAGACACACACAACATAAAAAGGGAAAGAAACAAAAACACATTGGTAATTTGTAGACTCACTTCACATTTAGTGGTAAAGTACATACATTAGTTGTTAGGTATCTTTAGTTCCCCACAATAGTGTACTCAGCCCTATTGTTCGGCCGTAGTCCACTTACCTAATAGGTAGGACGTAAAGGCTGCGCCTCACCTGGCTGCTGCTCAGGTAGCGAGAGCACCGCTCTATTAAAAACAAGAAACAATAATCAAGACTAGTTACTTAAGAGACACAAGTCTCTATATGCCGTTGTTTTAAAGAACTTGAGCACATGAGGGAGAATCACCAGCCGGCGGCGGCAATTCAACCCCTTAAACAGCCTCATCAATTACTCTGGCCACCAGAAAGGTAGTCTGTTTTTCTCCACTGATACGAGCTCGTTGGGCTTACTCAGACCGCTGTGTTTGTTAGCTTCGTATCTGTAATATCATATCTCGCATAGGAGCGCAGTATTATCACGGAACGCTCTGTTTTGTGAGTGTAGTCCGATCACCTATGCATATCAACTTAGTCTATATCGCGAGTATAGAGACACTCCTACTTGTGCAGTATGGGGCAGATGACATAGCCACCCTATCGCGTTGTTGTCCTAGGGTGTGCCTAATCTTGTAAAGGGGAGAAAAAACCCGGCAGGTGACATTGCCACCCTATTGCGTTGTTGACCTCGGGTGTGTCTAATCTTGTAAAGAGTAAAAATCTTGGATTGGGGTTAGTCCGACTATCTTGTCGTATTCCTTTGATACTTATAATAACAGTTAGCTCCCACAACCGAGGGCGTTAGAGGCAAATTCTGTGTCGACGAGTCATACTGCGCAGAGCTTCTGGTATATCCACGCGGTTGCAACATACCACTCATAAAGTTAAACCCCCTTAGTGAGGCAATGCTAAATCGGTTCCTCTTACCTTCCCGTCGGTACCTGAGCGTCCCTCTGGGCCGTCTCGGGGAGGTGCCGGTCGGGTCGGTGTGTCTGTTTTACTCTACTTCCTGATCTCTGCTCGATGTCACGTGAATCTATCGCGTGACCCAGTGAGCATGCTGGGAAGTGAGGTCCGGAGAACTCGATGTTGTGATTGTACCGCTAAGCTCCTTCTTGTCACTGTTAAGTGAATGTTTAAGAAAATGCGGGCATATATACTCTAAGTTTCGTTACAGGTAGCCACACGCGTCAACATTAACATCAACATAGTTCTGCATAACAGTTGACTGTGCCTCGAATAAAGTGCTAAGCGATTAATTGCATCACAATGACAATGTCTATTTTATTCATTACTCCACAGCTGCTCAACCCGCAGTGCGATAATTAATTTGTTTAACAAAGTCTGGGGTAGTCTTTATCAATGGTATGTCTCTATAAAAGCTAGATGGCTTTTTGCTCATTACTGACAACTGATGGAATGTAGGCGGACTCTCAGCTATTCGCCACGGACATGTTGTGATCATCCCTACATGAAGTATCAGTATCTGTCAGTTCTAAATAAAGATTCAGGGGCCTTACCTCACAGAGACATAGATGGCAACGATAGGGTCTTAGGTCACCCATGATAAATCGGAAACTCTTTATTATCAATACCGCAGTCATTGGTGCCATAGAGAAACCCACTCTACATTCACCCAGATTAAATGGGGAACTCTAAATAATTAATATCATAGTAATTGGGGACATCGAGAAATTGCAGGACATGCAGGTCTGGTACAGTTAGAGAGACATCCACGGTATTTCTTCATTCAGACCTTCTTTCTCTGTATTCAATTTGAACACCCATCTCTGTTCTTTTCTGAAGAGGAATTTGCTGATGTCTGTTGTGTGTTGTGGAATCATGGGTTGCTCGATGACAGTCCAGGTAAAGTCGGTGTGCATGTGTCCAATCTCAAGGAAATGATTTGTGAGGCGTGTAGCTTGTTTTTTTACATCGGATGGTGCTCTTATGTTCCGAGATACGGATCTTGACTTCCCTGGTAGTCATCCCTACGTACTTTAATTGGCAGGGACAGGTGATGAGGTAAATAACATTCTGGCTATTACAGTTCGTAAAGTGCCTTTGTTCCCATGGGCGTTTGCCTCCAATATCTATACTCGTGGATTTTGATGTTTGAGGGCATGCTGCACAGTTGCCACAAGGGTGGTGCCCTTCTACGGCGGGCATGCCCCAGAGTGTCCCTACCGCTCTCGGTATTTTGGTCTTAGGTTTCATATGTACGAGCTTGTCTCTGAGATTAGGTCCCCTTTTGAAGGCAAAGAGTGGTGGTAACAACTGATCAGAGCCTGTGTTCAAAATGGACCAGTGCTTTTTGATGATCTTCTGTATCTCATTGGATTTAGGGCTAAAAGTATTTACGCACGTTATCCTTTCATTCTTTTCTTTAGGCATCGATGGTTCCAGGAGGGACTCACGGTTATTGTTAGCTGCTCTTTTCAAGGAACGGCGGATAGCTCCTAGCTCGCAATTGTTTCGCTAGGGCGTCTGAATGTTCTTGAAAGGACTCTTTTGTGGAACAGTTTCGTTGGATCCTCAGAAACTATCCGTAAGGTAAATTATCTTTGAGAGCCTTTGGGTGGCAGCTATCGTATTTCAGAAGGGAGTTGCGTGCCATTGGCTTTTTATAAATTTCCAACCTCAGGACATAGGCATCATGGAACAGGACTTGGTCATGTTGCAACATGGTCAGTCTCAACTACGTTCTATCATGCTATCAGGCTGGATGCTACAAAACTTGTGTGCAGGCTATGTGCCTTGTCATTTAAACAACACTATGTCACTGTTTTCAGAATTCAATCTCACTGATAAACAGATCAAACTGGCACAAAGGGGAGCAGACTATTCGGTGCTGAGCATTGAAAAACTGGAAAAATTACCATTCACAGTGGCAGAAAAAACAACTACTGAGTGCATAATACATGGTAAAATCACTCTGCCTGTTACAATTTTCCATTTTCAGTATTGCCTAAAACACATACCAGCAGGCAAATATGAAAGGCTGGGTAAAGAATACATCAAGACATCCTGAAATTTAGCATACACACACAGATGTTGGAGTGGGGGACGTGAAGTGTTTCTTATTGGTTCTAACTGCGAAAACGCACTAATCGGTTCTCTCCTTTGTCAGGGTATTAATTTACACGGGCCTGCGATGGTTCCACTACAAACTTATCCTGTTACCTGCAAGTTTCACCAGCTGCAGTGATTAATCCAATTTTTTGACTACTTTCTAATGGGAGTTACCTAATGTTGAATGATCACAGCTGCTGTGGCATGTTGCCAGGTATTCCATATCTAGAGACTATTTCATCAAGGGTCACTTGCTGTATGCAAGTATTGTTTCCACAAACCAAGACAGCCAGAGAGCCGCCTCTATGGCCTTCACTGTGCCACTGACCTCGGCCAAAGAGACCTATGTTCTACAAGTCACAAGGACTTCTGCAGAGATACACGCCCTTTTGAATACAAACTGCTCTATACATTTCTCAGAAATGTTGGAACGTATCTTAAACATGTCTGATACGAGCGGTATTGTACATTTATTTAAGAACGTATGTTCAGGACTGTTAGCACCTTTTCAAGCAGTACTCAGAATACTTCCCAACTTCGTGCACTCTGTGTTTGGCGGACTGCCACTACTATATGAACTCCTTGCAGGGATCCTATTTTTGCTCCTACTGCTACGATATGGCAAGCCAAATCAGCAATGCCACTCCAAGCACCAGAGGCGAGCCCTATTAGAGATGAAGTGCCGTGAGCGCATCCTCCAAATTCTAGGTTTACCTCGCCTTTGAGAATCAAATACCACATGGTTTCTGTCATTCAGACCAATCTGGCAAGATTGCATCTTACCTGTTCTACTCTGCCTGCTTTGCGGTGAAGAATGCATGCTAGAAATCTGTCCAACACTCCCATCAGTTATGCCTACGGATATCGATACTCTGCTGGACCCGGTAACGGCCCATGCTCTGTGTTGTCCCAAGCAGCTACCAATTCTGATGACGACATTCATTGAAATCTCACAGATGCAAAATGCTACTGCTGAGGTACAAGAGGAAACAACAGGCACACAGGTAACATCCGATACGAACATTGCTGATGCGACCAATGCTGAAGGCGATGCTTCTCATCTATGTGCGGTTAGTCTTCTAAACGAGGTAACCCAACTTTCACCTACAAAGGTGTCCACAGACATAGAAGATTTCATGTTTTCTCCCAGCCCTAACACTGACTTTTGATTTTGGCGCACAGTGTTCTGAGAGACTTTGAATTTGACCTTAATTTTTCAAAAACAAGGGAGTAATTTTTCCTATGATTAATTATTTTTTCCAAATTTTTATTTTTAATTTTTTGCTAAAGTAATCTGCTTATAGTAGAACTACATTCATAGAGAACAGAATTCTTTGAATACTTCCAGAGACAATATATGAACTTGTCCACAAACAAACAGTTGTATGTAATCTGACATGAAATGGTTTTGGCCCTTTTTCTTCTGTATTTACGAGCCATTTCATACATGTATGTTTTCATGATTCATTCAATTCACATTCAAATTTCAATATGTGCTTAGAATGAAACATTGCTTTAATATGTACAGCACCAATGCATTTGTATGCTACAACCAGTTCTAATGCATTTTACAATGTATTTGGACATGCTTTTAGCACTTTGTGTGTAGCTATATTTTAAATATGTTTAACATGTTTAGGATTTAGTAATGTCATTCATACGAAAGTGGAGTGGGTGTGTCGATTTAGATACTGTATATAGATTTCCCGATTCATGCCCTTAAATAGGTACAATTCACATTGCCCTTATTTAGGCATAGAAAGCCAGCCCTTATTTAGGCATTGCTCATGCTAACCTAATACAGGCAAGATCAACTACATCCGATCCTCTTCGTCAAACGAGTTCTTGGAAAACCAGACTCTTAAGCCTTTAGGACTTCCCCTTGCACGGATATTGATTTATCCAAGAACTCATTTAATATGCATGAACATGTATTCCTTAGGGGTTCATTCATGACGTTCTTATGCCCGACTTGAACGTCAATACTGGCATTCCTTAACACCTTCAAGGTATAAATATACCTTCACTTGTTATGGCAAGGCACAGCGCGGTTGGGCTACCTACTTGCATTTTTTTTTTGTTGAAAATTTCTTTATTAGCAGGATATATGAAGTTATGGTAAGCAGAGCATAACAGTTCGGTACATAAGTCACATATTTGCATCATATGGTCGCACTGACAGGATATACACATTTTTCATTTTTCATTATGTCACTGTAACACCCGACCTAAACTCCCCCCACCCTTGCCCTCCCCCCTCCAGGCACTTCCTATTCGCATTTATACCAGCCCGTGGTGTCGGACATTCTTACACGTGTATATGGCGTGTGTTACAGTATCCCTGTTGTATGCGCATGTGGGGTTAGACACTGTCGTGTTAGTGCCGTCTGTGGCTGTGCACCTGTAGATTCGTGCGATGGGTCCTACCTGTTGGCGGGCGCCGCATAAGTGTCAGTCTGTGATGTGGAACAACCCTCATTCTTGGTGTCCCAAGTCTATGGTGTGTTCTGAGTCTGAATCATTCCCCGACTCAAAGGACCCCAGCAAAGCATTCCAGTCTAGGGAGATGGGGTGTTTCCTAAGCCCTCTGCGTTCTTCACGCTGCAACGTCGTACTTTCAGCCTTTCCCCACCTCACTAGCTCCGCCCTCCACATCTCAGGGTCTGGTGGCTTGGGGGACTTCCACCTCATGGTGATCGCACGCTTCGCTAAGATCATGGCTAAGTCTGTGAACCGCGTACCTACGCTCTTTCTCCGCTCCACAGGGCCCAGTCCCAGGAGGGTATATTCCAATGTGTTGAATGGTTTGGAAGTAACTAGTCTAGCTAAATCAGACTGTACTGAGGTCCAGTAGTACCCCAGCTTAGGGCAAGCCCATAGCATGTGAACCAGTCGGGCATCCTCCCCCCCACACCTTGGGCATGTATTAGGAGTGTCTGGGAACATAGTGTGCAGGCGGTGAGGCGTCAGATATGCTCGGTGGAGGAGCATGAGCTCTATGAATTTAAACTTCTGGTTCCTCGATACCTTTTTGGGGTATTTCAAGATCCTGTCCCATTCCTTATCTCTGAGCGTTCTCCCAATGTCGTGTTCCCACTTATCTCGTAATGGTTGCAGTGAGATGGCCCTGCCCTCTCTTATACCATGCGTTATCCACCTGGTCAGGTGGCTGCCAGTCCCCATTAGATACTGCATCGTGATTAGTGGGTTCGTGGGTGGCTCCGTCCCGTCAGGGGCCCATGCCTGTGCTATGTAACATTTCACACCTGCGTGTAGCAAGAACGACCTCCCAGGTGAGTGGTGTGTAATGCGAAAGTCTTCAAAAGTCATCATCTTGCCACCATTAAAGAAATCCCCCACCTGTGTCACTCCCAAGTCGTGCCAATCTGTAAGCATGTGGTTTGATAGTGTTCGCAGCCCAGCTGGTAACCCTAGTAGTGGTATCGTAGGGGCATAAGTTGACGTGGGAGACGTGTATTTCACAGCCCGCCTCCAGTGTTCAATCGCTATGCGGAGAAGGGGCGGTGTGGACCTCGGGATCCCCGCCTTCGGGAGCAATAGGGCGTGAACCCTCCCTTTGTTCCATTCTGAGTCAGACATATCAATTTCATGCAAATTGCGTCCTGCCAGCCAGTAGGCGAGCCATTGCAGGTGGCATGCGAAGTTATATGCCCGGAGGTCCGGGACCCCCATACCACCCGCAGACGTGGGAAGCTGCAACTTCTTTAGGCTAATACGTTGCCTCCCGGTGCCCCAGACCAATTCAGTCAACAGGGTGTCAAGTGTTTTGAATACCGCGGCAGGGATTTTCAGCGGCAGTCCGGTAAAGTAGTACAACAGACGTGGCAGGACCACCATCTTGGTAATAGTCACCCTGCCCGCCACTGCTAACGGGAGCGTGATCCAAAATCGCACCTGTGCTCTCAGCTTCGTAATTGCCCTTCCTACGTTGCCCTCTAGCAGGTCCCTTGGATCTCTATACACTTGTAACCCTAGGTAACGGAAGGTGTGCTCCGCCACCTGGAATGAGTAAGGTGCAAAGGGAAGATGGGTTTCCATCCTGGCTGCAGAGAAGAAAAACCCATATGACTTGGGTTCACTAATCGTAAGGCCCGACATGGTGCTAAAGGTATTAAATATTTCGGGCACAGGGTCTAAGTCCCCTCCCAGGTCTCCGAAGTAGAGTATAATGTCGTCCGCGTACGCTGATACCACATGCGTCGTCTCACCCCTCCGTACACCTCTGTGTTGCGCGGACTCTCGGAGTTTGCACAGTAGGGGCTCTAGCGCTAGTATAAACAATAGCGGGGATAATGGGCATCCCTGCCTGGTACCCTTAGCCACTGCCAATTGTGCCGATATGCACCTGTTTGTGCGGACCCGTGCAGTTGGATATGTGTAAAGTAGTTTCACCCAACTAATGTACTCTATCGGCAACCCAAAATATTCGAGTACCGCAAACATGTAATCCCACTTGATGGAGGCGAAGGCCTGCTTCAAGTCTAGCAATACACATCCCTCCGTCCCCGCCCCTCCCGGTGTACCTAGCATGATTTGGCTGAGGCGCCGCAGGTTCATAGCAGTACTTCTGCCCGGGACAAAGCCACACTGGTCTGGGTGTATGAGCGATGGAATGTATTGAGCCAGTCTGTTCGCTAGTAGTTTACTTAATATTTTGTAATCCGTGTTTAGTAGTGATAACGGTCTGTAATTTGCTATACATAGGCTGTCCCTGTCTGGTTTCAGCAGTGATACTATTAGGGCTTGTAGCGTGGACTGTGGAAGACCCCGGGCCTTAAGTGCCTCCCTATATACCTCTAGTAGTCGTGGTGCCAGGAGATCTATGAAGGCTCCATAGAATTCCACTGGAAGGCCATCCGTGCCTGGGGCTTTGTTCTGTGGGAGGGCGCGAATGGCCTGTCGAATTTCTGCTATGGTGATGGGCCTCGCCAACTCTTTCCTCTGTCTCTCCTCTAGCTTCGGTATTTCCAACCCCCTTATGAAGTCCCCAAGGGCCCCATTCACCATAGGGTCATGTGGGCCATATAACGCCCATAGTAGTCTTGAAACGCTTCGTTCACACTCAGCTGCGTTGTTGCCATGGCCCCCCCCTGGTCAAGTACCTCCATTATGGGCAAGTGTATCGGGTCGTCTTTTACCAGCCGGGCTAATAAAGGTCCTGCCTTATCTGCCTGCGCATGTTGTCTACTCGTGTACTCTCGGTAGTCAAGGATACGCAGTTCCTCTAACAGTTCTGCATGTTGGATGTGTGCTTCCTGTAGGGGCGTGAAAGGCACATTCGTGCCGGCAGCTTCACTCTCCAGTAGTGCTAGGCGTCCCTCTACATCCCGGAGTTTGTCCATCACAGTGTGCCTCATGCCCACCCGTGTGCTCATCGCTTCACCCGGAATCGTGACCTTAAAAGCATCCCACTCCACCTGGCGGATGCTCACTGACCCACCGTTTATGTCAAAGTAAGTTACAATGGCCATCTCTAGTGATGCACGGAAAGTCGTGTCCTCTAATAGGTCTGGGTTAAGGCGCCAGGTTGGTATGGGAGTTGGGATCCTACCCCACTGAAAAGCGACTTCCACCGGGTTGTGGTCTGAGAAAGTTTTTCCCATGTGTTCCGCCGTTAAAACCGACCCTGAGAGTGGCGTGGTGCAGAATACATGATCTATTCTGGTGTGCAACTTGTGTGGTGGTGAATAGAATGTATATTCCCTGTCTAATATGTGTTTGCCACGCCATGCATCTGTTAATTGCCAACCCTCTGCCCACTGCGCTAGCGCCTCAGCCTGTTTCCTACTTTCCGTGGCCTGTAATGGTGGGTGCGATCTATCCATTGATACATCCAGCACAGCATTAAAATCCCCACCCAGCAACCAAGGAAAATCAGCCCAATCAGCCAGCACTCCGCCAAGCATCACCAGGAACGCTGAATGGTTCGAGTTCGGTGCATATACACTTCCCAGCACAACAGGGGAACCATCCAACAACCCTCGGACAAATACATATCTGCCATTCATATCCGCCCTCAGTTCCACCAGTTTGAAGGGGACTGAATTCCTCAGCCACACAGCTGCCCCTCTCGAGAAGGCTGAGTAAGAGGTGGCGAACAATTGACCCTTCCACTTCTTACGCAATTTCCCACTTTCTGAGGTCGTTAAATGGGTTTCCTGAAGGCAGGCAATATTGACCTTCCTGCGATTCAGTTGAGCTAAGATTCTATGTCTTTTGTGGACCGACCCCATGCCACGAACATTCCAAGTGCACAATTTATAGTCATTAAGGGTCCCCATCCCTAGCGGCAGCAGGTGTAGCTGGTGGATTCCACACCATGGAGCAGGTATAATTAAACAACCATAAGTCTCGTGCCCGTACAAGAAACAACCCCGTAACTCCCAGGTCCCCGAACAAAACCTTTCGGGATCCAAACAGTATAGCCCAATGTGGGAATGCCTTACAGTTAAACATGTCTATATGGTGGGGGTCTGGAGCCTCTTACACCAGTCCAGAGTCTGTTGGCAGCACTCCATCTCACCAAGAGCAAAGAAGGCCCCCCCTCCCCCCGACCGCCTTGCAGATAGTTCATACGTTACCATCCGACGTGTCGCCCAGTCACAGTCACAGGTCATGTGCTTCTTGTGCCGTGATCTTGGGAAACAGCTGCAGGCTATCAGCAGACCCCGACACCTCTGTGTGGGTGGCAGAACGGCTGGCTGAAGCGGCAGGGTCCCGGGCGTCGTGTTCAGCCAAGGCGGCCGATGTGAGTTGCCCCAGCCCCTCGGTCCTGGCCGATGACGGTCCCCCAGAGTCCGCGTGTCGGTGCGTGTGATCCTTGGTCGCTCCCTGCTGGTGTCAGCCTCCCCAGCGCGATGATCCCTCACCGTGATCCTCCCCAAAGGGGTCCTACGAGTTTTGGGGCGTCAGTGTCACCTCAATCCATTCCGCCGCTTCCTCCGGTGATTCGAAAAAGTAGGACCTATTGTTGTAAAGCACCTTGAGTCGTGCCGGAAACAGCAGTGCGTACTTCAGATCCCTGTCCCGCAGCATGCGCTTAACTCCAAGGAACGTCAAGCGGGCCCTCTGCACCGCCGGGGTGAAATCTGGATACACCGAAATAGTCTTGTCCTCAAAGCGCAATAGGGCTTTCTCTCTTGCGGCCCTCAGGACCGAGTCACGGTCTTTGTAGTGTAGCAGGTGGGCAATTAAGGGGCGCGGTGACGCTCCTAGTTTAGGCGGTCTCGCCGGCATCCGGTGCGCTCTCTCCACACTATATAGTGGCGTGAGGTCTTGGGGATCCACTATCTTCTTTAGCCAGTCCTCTACGAATTGGGTAGGGTCCTTCCCTTCGCTTTTCTCTGGAATACCCAGTATGCGCACGTTATTGCGGCGGGCCCACCCTTCCGCATCATCCAGCTTGTCCCATATCATTTTGATCTGTTTGTCCATTTGCTTGAGTTTCGTAGAATGGGATGTTTGTTGTGGTATGAGGTCGTCTAGTGCTATTTTGTGCTCCTTGACTTTCTCCGCCAGCTTCGTATGGTCCGCCTTGAGCAGTGAGAGGCTCGTTGCCATGTTGTCCATTCGGGATTCTAGCGCCTCCCTGGACGCCTTGATTTCAACTAGTATAAGGTCCAGTTTTGCATCTTGTGAGGTTTTGCCCGTCGGGGGAATCATCTCCACGTTCGAGGGCGCTAGCGGGTCCTCCGAGCCCGTGGACTGAAGATCAGCTCCAGCTCCGTGGTCCTGCGCCTTGGCCCTGTTCCTGCCCATATTGCGCGTTGGATGTGTCCCCAGTGCTACTGGTCTGGGCAAGCGACGAGTGAGTCCCAGTCGAGTGATATGCTGCTGGTGTCCCCCACGTACAGCCGCCAGGGAGAGGTCACCCGTCGTCGTCCTGCCGCATCCAGCGTGTGCAGGAGGCCTCACCACCCCCCCCCAGGGCCCAGCAGTCACGGTTAAAAAAATCGGGAATGGCGGCCCACACAGCTCTCTCATAAGCTGGCATCTCTCACCGTTATTACGTCAGTGAAGGGGGGGTAGGGGGTCACTCAAAGGCTAGATGCTGTCTGCGGCGTGCCGCATCGTGGTGGGGTGCCTATTATCCCGCTGCCGCTCCATGCACTGTACCTTCTGTCTGGTGGCCCGACTCAGCAGGCAGGGTCCTCACAGTGCCGGGGGGTGAGGGGGGGGACCCTCCGTCCGGCCCGCCACCGGCAATGTCAATGTCTCGCGCAGCCCCTCCGGGTAGTGGCACTCGGGGTAGTTCAGTCGCGGCAGCATCCTCAGGGGGTCTGCTGAGCGCGGCGGGGGCAGGCGCGCTCAGGCCGGGATCTAACGCGGTCAGCGCCGCTTCCTCACCAGGCAGACAGGGCGTAATGGCAGTCCTCACAGGCAGCGCCCTTGCTGGTTTTGGGCGTTCGGGGGGTTCGGCAGGTCACTTTTTTGTATCCCTCCCGTGGGTCTTCCGCTGGCGTGTTCCGGCTCACCGCCCCTCAGCGGCCCAGGTCGCACCCGCAGCAGCCCTAGCCGGCTCCGGCCGCCTCCTCACGCCAGTCCGCTGCTCCACCGCGAGGGCCAGGCCGCTCCCAAATCACCGCCCGTAGCCAGCTGTCTGCAGTCTTCCTCAGCCGCCGATCGGCGTCGGGGTCCGCACCGCCTCCCGGGACCGGGGGGTGTATCGTGGCAATCGGGAGGTAGGGGGATAAAGGATATTTAGCTAGTGTTGGTGGTCATGGACGGAGCCTCGTTAGATCACGTCCGCCATGTTCGGTCCTTGGCCACGCCCCCCGCTACCTACTTGCATAACACAGCTTACCACAGCAACTCCCAAAGGAAGTCAAGACCCCAATCCTCCTCACTGAGAATCCAGCCCCAGTGCTTCCGACTCCCCTTGCGGGTGTCAGAGATAGAGTACTGGGAAAGAGATTGCAACCTCTCTCATTCTAAGGTATGGGGCTGATTAGAACCTAGAGAAACTTTTGGCAATTCTTGGCACAACTAAACTAAACTATAGCTGAAACAGTACCTACGTCTTCCCTTGTACTACACTTAGGTTAGGTACACTGGGTAGGATTATTATAGAAAGACCAGTAGAGTATGTTAGCCTGTGTTATTTTTTTTTTTTTCAGTTTAATAAGGTTTTTATTTTGTTTAAAAAAAATAGTACAGTATAATATAACAGCATGACATAGAACAGAACCAATATGCGATAATCATAAAAGATAAGTGGAGATGAAAAAAGGTTCAGAGAAAATATGAAATGGAAGAAAATAGTAGAGAGAAAGAAAGAGAAGAAAAGAAGAGAGAAAAAGAAGAAGAGAGAGAAAAAGGAGGGAAAGGTTAGGGAGGGGGGTAAGAGGATAAGAAGGTAGAGAAAGGTAGCCAGGTACGATCAGATTTAATTTTTAAGGCGACAGAAGAAGAAGAAGCAATTGCAATTCTGTGCTCATCACATACAAAATTCCACCATGTATGCACAGACAATTTAGAGTTATCCTTCCAGCAAGACAAAATTACTTTGAAAGCAGTTGCAATGAGAAGATCAAACAATTTAGCGTTATACGAATGTAAGTTCAAAACATCAGATAGGGAACCTAAAAAAATATGCAACAATGAAAATGGTTCAGAGAAATGAAAAATACGCATGCAATAATTCCAAACTGCGTTCCAAAAAGTGAGAACTGATGGGCAATCAAATATGAGGTGTTTGAGTGTGCCTGGATGAGAGGAACAGGACCAACAAAGGGGTGAGGAGGAAGGGGAGAATTTTGTTATGCTTACAGGGGTAATAAGAGCTCTATGGTAAAGAAAAAAAAGTGACTGAGTAATACGGGCTGAAATCGAAGTCTTAAACAGTTTAGACCATAGGCGATCCCAAACATCAACAGATAACGAGAAAGATAAATCAGTTTCCCAAACAGTTTCAGTAACGGTTTTAGGCCTAAGGCCAACATTCTCTAATAACAGTTTATAAATTAGAGCAGCTTTGGGTATTTGTTGAGTAAACATAGTATATAAAGGAGTGGAAGGAGTAAGGGAAGGAAGGAAATCAAAAGTAGGAAGGGTAGATAGGTGAGATAAAATGGCAGAAGCAATAATGTCAAATTCTTTGCGAAAATGTGCAGGTAAATCAAACATAGTTTGCATTGCATCAAAAGAAATAATGGATGAATCAGAAAAAAAACGGTACACAAACATAATATCCTTTTCTTTCCAATACTTGAAATAGAAAGATTTACCCTTGTACTTAAGATATTTGTTATACCATACGCTAGAGGAAAGAAAAGTTTGTAGTGGGGACGAGTCTTTCGAGAATATGTTGTGCATCAGAGTATGTGAGTATTTCAGTACAGGGTGTATAGTCAAGAATGAACAATTTGACATGAAAAGGGTTTGTTGGAAAGAAAAATCCTTTAACAAGGACCTTTCGACAGCAATCCATCTGGGTAGAGGGGTATCATTGAAATCGAACGCCAATGAGAAGGCTTGTTTTATTAAAAAGGCAGAATGGTACGATTGGAAATCAGGAAAGCGGACCCCACCTTCAGATTTCGGGCGTATAAGTTTATGTAAGGCAATACGAGGTCTTTTATTATTCCACAGAAATTTGGAGCAGATGGAGTTCAGCCGATTGAAATACAATTTAGGGATTTTCACAGGTAGCATGGAAACAGTGTATAAAATATGTGGAGAAATCATCATTTTGATGGTGTCTAAATGACCCCACCAGGAGAGGAAAAGGGGAGACCATAATTGAAGGAGTGATTGAATCTTTTGAGTAAGGGAGGTAAAGGTCAGTTTGAGTGTGTCACGCAAGGTAGAAGAGAACCAAATACCCAGGTATTTGATCTTGGAGGGACACCAAGCAAAATCCGTCGATGCAAACATATATTGGTAACACGATGAGTTGAGGGGTAGGACCTCCGTTTTAGAAAGATTAAGTTTATAACCAGAAACAGAGGAGTATAAGCGGACTTCTTCTAAAAACGGAGGAAGGGAAGAGACAGGGTTAGCCATGTAGACCAGGACATCATCGGCATAAGCCGAAATTTTTGTCTCAATCGATGACTGTTTGAACCCCTGAATTAGGGGGTTAGAGCGGATTTTAATGAGAAAGGGTTCAAGACAAAGAATAAAGAGTAAAGGGGAAAGAGGACAACCTTGTCTTGTCCCTCTGGATAAGGGGAAGAATTTGGAGAATTGATTATTAACAAAAACACTAGCACGGGGAGCAGAATATAGTAGTTTAACTAAGGAAATGAAGTGGGGGCCAAACCCAAACCATTGTAATGCTTTAAACATGAATTTCCAGTTAATTCGGTCAAACGCTTTCTCAGCGTCTAGGGATAGGGCAGCTAGAGGGGCTTTGAGTCGTTTACTGTGGGAAATAATATTGGCAAAAACACGGGCATTGTCAGCTGCAAGTCTACCTTTCACAAAGCCAACCTGATCGGTTGTGATTAGCAGGGGAATAAGGGATTCGAGGCGGGCCGCTAAAATTTTGGCAAAAATTTTACAATCGTAATTAATAAGGGATATGGGATGATAGTTTTTACACAGGGAATGGTCTTTGTCAGGTTTGGGGATTATGATTATTAGGGCGTCCAAAAATGAGCCAGATGCTTTAGCATTTGCAATAAAGGAGTTAAAAAGTTGTAAGAGATGGGGGACAAAAATAGAATGCATGGTAGCGTAAAATTCAATTGGGAGACCATCTGGACCAGGGGCTTTCGCTTTCTTGAGGGAGGTAATTGCTTTGAGATTTTCCTGAGGGGTAATTTCAGACTCTAGTTGATGGAATTTGGTAGGGAGGGATGGGGGAGGAGGAAGGTCTTTGAAGAAACGGGAGAGGTCATCATCATCAGGGTGCGTATCATCAGTATACAGTAGTTTATAATAGTTATGGAAGACTTGTGCAATATCCTCATCAGAGGAAACCGTTGTATTGGTTACTTCATTGAGGATAGAGCCAATTGATTTTCGCTCAGATTTAATTTTGAGATAGTTTGCCAGCATTTTCCCCGCTTTATTCTGACCCCCATGAAATTTAGATTTAACCTTCAAGAGGGTGTTGCAAGCGTCAACTGTGGCAATTTGATTGAGTTCAGATTTGGCTTTGATAAGTTGGAGGAGAGCGTCAGGATTCTTGGACGAGAAGTAAGAGTGTTCTAGGGTCTTAATGTTGGAAAGTTGGGCGGTGTATTTGTCACGGTTGATTTTCTTTTTCCTAGATACATAAGAGATTGTGAAACCTCGTAAAGCCGCTTTAAAAGCATCCCAATTATTTGAAACTGACGTGTCCTGGGGTAAATTGAGGGAGAAGTATTCAGAGATGAAATCTTTAACTTTAGACATAAACACATGATCGGAGAGAAGGAAAGTGTTAAATTTCCAACGATTGAAAGAGGAGGAGGTTTGGGCCAGGTCAAAAGTGGCATAAACAGGTGCATGATCCGAAAGAAAAATAGAACCAATTTCAGATTTCTGAATCGCAGGGAGAAGGGATTTGCTGACTAGAATATAATCAATTCTGGACCTGGTGTGGTGAACATTAGAGTAGAATGTATATTCGAGTGATTTTGGATTACATGTTTTCCACACATCGAAGAGGGGACATGAGGCAATGGCTGATTGGAAGGATTTATGTGTCTTATCAGGTTGGAATTTGGAGGAGGATAGTCTATCTGAAAAGGGGTCTAACCATTGGTTAAGGTCGCCAGCTAAGACAATGTTAGGGCAGTCAATGGAGGAAATGAGGATTTTGACATCAGTCCAAAATTTAGGGTCTGGTCGGACAGGACCATAGATATTGAGGAGCACCATAGTTTTGTTTTGTATAGACACTTTTGACATAACCCAACGACCTTCAACATCCGATTGAGTAGATAGAATTTGAACATCCAAACCTTTACGAAATAATATAGCAACACCTCCTTTTTTATCAATAGCAGGAGAAAATACAACTTGACCCACCCAAGCCCTCTTAAGTTTCAACGATTCGACATCTGTACAATGCGTTTCTTGGAGAAAAGCAATCTGAGCATTTCGTTTGGATAAATGGGACAATACCTTTTGACGTTTAACAGGGTTGCCGAGACCACGAACATTCCACGTTACAAAGTTACACATGATGGAAGGCAAGGGAGGAGGGTAACAACTGGGTCCAATACACTGCAGGTAAGGAACTACAAGGAGATACAATGGAGACATACATGTTAGAAATGAGAGCCAAATACGAAATATACAGAAAGGCAATACAAATCGGGTAAAGATAGAGAAACAATAGACGAGGAAGCATCACAATCATTAGGAAAAGCGAGGAGGAACAATGATGAGTATTGGGGTTAGCAATAAGAAAGGAAATAAGTGACACAAAGAAGAGAACGGAACATAAATGAGCAAGGGATAAACATGAATGGCCTGTGAAAAGAAGAAGAAAAAGAAAGGAAAGAAAAAGAGGGAAATAGATAAGAAACAGATCAAGGCAAAGACGCCAGATCTGAGAAAAAAGAGAATATCTAGATAGTAGGAGCATGGAGACGCCAACGCGGGCGCCTACCCCACAGAGCGAGGAAGACGCGGGAAGATAGATAGGATATAATCAACAAGAAGAAAAGTCGAAGGAAATAATGACAAGAAAGAGACCGGGACAAGGCCACAACAGTCGTCATGACAGAAGAAAAGTGAATGCAGAAAATAGAAAAGAGTTATTTTCAGCCATTAGTGTCCATCGTGGAAGTGGAGACGGTTAGTAGATACTCTCGAAGCTTCTGAGGATCATCAAAGGTACGAGAACGACCATTGTGAGTTATTTTGCAGAGACAAGGATGTAGGATTCCATATTGAATGCTTAGTTCCCTCATACGTGGACGAGCCTGTGTTATTTATGTATGTATTTTTATTGGCATAGCTACAGAGCATGCTATTGCAAAATTATCTTACTGCTAACGCTGTACGTATTATATATCGCATTCTGTCTTACGATTGTAGCAGTTCATATCTCTTGCATGAGAAAGAAGACTGTTCAATAAACCCTTTTTATTGAAACGCCCTTCTCTCTATTTCTGTGCAACTCTGTATAAATGAAGCATGCCCGATTGACTGAGTGAAACTGTAATCTATTATTTCCACGACTCTGAAGATATTGTTCCGACTCTAACTGAAACAAAGTTGTCAACTTTATGCGGTTATCAGAAACTAATCCCTTCTTGTTCGTTCGAGAAATTTCTAGTGACCTCTGAGTTAGCTGGCACACACAAGTAATTAAATTGAATGTACTCGATAGTGACATACTGACCTCAGCCATATGTCAAAACTATAATGTATATTATTCCAATGCACAGAGCCTATCAGGGATATAGGAACTACACTACAGGGTGGCAGTGACACATCAGGTGCCGGAGTGGATACGGCTGCCGCACTGTGAGGCACTGACACACCAGGGGGCGGGGAAGTGGACGATGTGGGGGCAGCAGCAATCATCAGCGCCATGCCTTGTGGTAGCAATGCCATGATGAGGATCTGCAGTGCATGGTTGTTCCCAGCTACATCTCACTGATGTGCAGCAGTGGCTGCCATCCTTTCCGCCTCCACCCGCACCAGGTCCTCCATGAGCCTCTGCATGCTGCATGTGTGCCAGCTCATGGCTGGTATCGCTGGAGCCACTCTGAGCAGAAATGTGTTCTACTCTCCGCGTCAAGACTCCAGCAATGTCAGTCAGGGCTCATTGGACACCATGGAGTGGGCCGTCGTTGTCTATTAGGGGCTGGGACTGGTCCCTCATGGGACCTAGCCACCCATGGATGGCGTCCAGTTTGGTAGTCATGAGGTCGAACCCCATCCACACCTGCTCAGCTATCTCCCTCTGGCCCACTAGCGCAGGGATTTTCCATGCAATGGTTTGTTCCTGGGGGTCTTGGGAGACTGCCTGGGCTGTGGGTACCTCCTGCTGGGTGGTTTGGGTAGTGAGTGGGGTCTCCTCGATGCAGCTGGTCTTCCCTGATCCTGGAGGTGAGCCGCAGATTATGTCCAAGAGTTTTTAGAGGGCTTGGGCGTCAATGCTGCTGGTGTCCTCCTTGTCATCAGTGAAGAGTGGCTGGGACTGCTGTGCAGGGGGTGTTGACGGTGCCTCTGCAATGTGAAGGGGAGATGGTGTATTACAATGTGTCCACATGTATATGGCCGCATGGAACATGTTGACATACAAACAGCATGGAAATGTACATTGTGACTGTGGGTAGATCAGGGCCATGACCCAGAGTCATTATGGGTGTGCACTGTGCTGTGCTTGATTGTGCTTGGGTACCATTGTGGGTCTCTCCACCCGATTCCCCAGTACTTGGTGGTCACTCACCATGTTGCCGTTGTGTCCTGTCGAGCAGTGCCCGTTCCCCCGACTCCAGCCACAGTCTCCACACTGGGGACTGTCGACACCAGCTCCCTCATGTCATCCAGCTCCTGCTGTGGTGCTGGGCCCCCACCTCCAGTCTGTATTGCTGCCTTATGGTTGGCTTCAAGTTTTTCCTTGGTCTTCCGCTTGATGTCAATCCATCACCTCTTGGCCTCGTCCATTGACCTCTTCTGCTCCCCGACGGCATCCCCCTTGTCCACAATGTTCCGCCATATTCCATTTTTGGTGCCCAGTGACGCGTTGGAGGTTTCGAACAGTTGTTGATGGTGTTCCATCACCTCCATGATCAGGACCCTGTTTTCCTGCTGACTGAACTCCGTCTTCCTCTTCTCCTTGTCCTTGATCTTCCCTGTCCCCGAGGTCCCAGGCTGGTCGTCCGGGGTGCTTGTGAGGTTGCGCTCGTCCTCTGTGCCTGCTCAGGCTGCCTCCATGGTGCTTGGGTGTTGGTCAGTTTGTGTGTTTTTTCTACTTTTATAGTTGATTTTTCCCACCTGCCATGTAGAAGTATCCACTATCTTTCCTAATAGAGTGGTTGAGGTAAGGGAATAATCAATGGTGGAGCTTGTCTCGTGAGGGAGTGAAGTGAACATATACTCCCTATCTGTAGCATGTCACAATCTCCAATTATCCTGGGGAGAGATTCTGTTTGGTATACCTCAAAGTAGTTCACTGTCTAAAACAAGCAGCTGGACATATTTTGATACAATCATTTAAGTCCTAACATTGAACAATGTAGGTTAAATGTAAAACTTCATCAATTTGCCAGTGAAGCCATTATTACTTGTAGAAAAGCAATAGTTGATGGCGTGGTTAATAGTTTTGATGTTAGCTTCAACAAATGACTCTTTTAGATATTATCTCCTGCTATCAGGGAGGGATGGACAGAAACAGATTAGGTGTTCAATCGAGCCATCCTTCTACAACACAACCTACAAAGACTAGATGCCGAACACTGGGGGTTCGAAAACTACCTCGAACTGAAATATTGGGATATAAAGCGGTGGTTAACTTAAATACTATTTTTAAAGCCGGCTCCAGCGATAAGATCAGAAAATCCTGGTTAAAATTGGAATAGGTGTTCACAATGTAGTCTGATTGCCAGGAAGACAGGAGTCGACGGAGATCGTTTAACTTACACTCCTCAGCCCAGCCTTTACTTGGTCTTTTCGATACAATTGTGACTGTTTATTAGCTTATTAAACAAAGACAGATTGTTCTCAATAATTCATTTTTCAACATTCTCGAGGCTGGAGTTTGAATGGAAGCCTTTAGATTGAGTCATTGCCTTTAGTATCAGCCCTTTAATATAATTGTCCTTAGCTTTTTGAGCAGTCACAAACACAATGTGTGGGAGCACTCTCCGAAAGTGCCAGTAAAAAGGAAAGCGAGAGCCGTAAACATAGCCTATGTAGGAAGCAGATGAGCGCACATTTAACAGCAGGCCTCTGGTTCCGTTCATTTACATTTTGTTAGGTTTATGATTGTTTCATTATTGAAGATGATGGAGGCATATAAAAGGATCGGAATGAAATTGGCTTTTGTAACCTTCACTGATCGGACCCCGTAGACGTTTCTGAATTTTGCATTTGATGTCACCACCATGCTCACCTTCTGCCTCTTGTTTGTAATATCGTGAGCTGGTGCCAATTTATTGTCGAAAGTCAGACTTGAGTAATCATAACGAGTCACCTGATTTTATACTTTTCTTGAATTTTAGTTTTCAAAGGGCCAGATGTATCAAGATACCCTTTTGCAATTCTCAAATAGCGATTTTTTGAGAATCGCTATTTGAGAATTGCAAAATGTTATGTATGAAGAAAATCCCTATTTTTTTGCGATTTCTTAAAATTCCTTAATTGCGATTAGCAAATTGCTAATCGCTATTAAGGAATAATTTCCCATTCATTTCTATGGGCCAGGAGGCCCATAGGAATGAATGTCACATTATTCCCAATTTGCGATTTGCAATTTGCTAATCGCAAATTGAGAATAATTTCAAGGGTGCAAGGGTGTCTTAAGGACACCCTGCTGCACCCCTGAACTTGACATGTGTGCGCATATGGCGCACATACATGCCCTAAGTGCATGTATGAGCGTCACATGGCACCTTTACAAATTGCAAAAAGTGCATTTGTAAAAGAATTCGCAAATTACCACCAACCACAAGTTGGTGGTAATTTGCGATTTCTTAGCCTGAATTCGCAAAACTTAAATGCTTCATACATAGCAATTAAGGAATCGCAATTTGCGATTCCTTAAATGCTTATGGAATATTAAGGAATCGCAAAATTTGCGATTCCTTAATATTGCGAGGCTTTTTTCTTGATACATTCCATTTTCCTATTTTTTTGTCGCAAACGCTGCTTTTTAGCGATTTGCAGCGTTTGCGACAAAAAATAGTTTGATACATCTGCCCCAAAATGACATAATTTTTGTTTTTCCTAAATGAATCTTTAAGTCATTTACCATGTTAAGCTCGTTGGATTTGTAAACCTGAAAGAGTTAACAAGAATATGAAAATATCACCCGCATATCTACATGTAGAATTGATTTCAGACCGCACTTGGGGGTGAGGCCCTCAGGATTGTCAAAATAGGAGGACTAATCTGCTATGTAGAGGGAGAAAAGCATAGGTGCTGCTATGCATGCTTGCTTAAGACCTTTAAAGGTACTAAGCCTTACTGATAGTGATTTTTCAGCACATTTTACGCCAGGTGTCTTCATGAAATGATACCAGAAAATGCATTAAAGAACAGCTGATACCCTGTTCCTTAGTTTCTTCCAAAGCGTGCTATGATTTACGGAGTCAAATGCAGATAAATATCCAATAAAACAGACACGTAGTGTAATTTTTTTCTCTTCCATGACTTTAATATTAATTTCAGTGCAACTATGTTATCAAGAGTAAAACAACCCGGCCTTAACCCGGTTTGGTTGAACGGTAGTAAGTTGAAGTCGGTGGCCCAATCAAAGATTTTGTTTGGCAAAAATGTTCTGAATAATTTCCCTTCAACGTCTAAGAGTGCTATTAGACAATAATTCTAATAGTTGGCCGTGGGACCTTTTTTTGTACAGAGCAAGGATTATGGCCCACATGCATCAATGTCGTCTTTTGCGATTTCTAAATTGCGATAAATAGCGATTCGCAATTTAGAAATCGCAAAAGGCTATGCATGATTGTTTTTTTAATTTTTATGCAATTCGGTAGAAATCGCAATTTTTACCGAATCGCATAAAAAATGCGATTTTCATATTGCGAATTCGCAATTCCCATTCATTCCTATGGGCCAAAAGGCCCATAGGAATGAATGGGAATTGCGAATTCGCAATTTGAAAATCGCAAATCCTGATTGTATTTCAAGGGTGGTGAGGGGGGTTCAAATGAACCCCCCTGCACCCATGAAATGCTGTTTTCGCATCATGTTGCACACACACATGTCCTAAGGACATGTGTGTCCGTAACAGGAATGTTAAAAAAATGCATTTTCAGCGTTATTTTCACTTTTTGCAAATTTACCGAGTAGTTCAACTACTCGGTAAATTTATCCCTCTAATTGCGAATTCGCAATTTAAAAAGTATTCATGCATTGCTTTTAAGAAATCGCAAATTTGCGATTTCTTAAAAGCAATCGCAATTTTAGAAATCGCAAAAATGTTGCGATTTCTAATATTGCTTGATGCATCTCAAAAAGCATTTTTGGAATCGCAAATGGACGATTTTAAGGAATCGCACCGTTTGCGACTCCAAAAATGCTTGATGCATGTGGGCCATTGAACCCTCTTTAAGAAGGACAACTTTTGCCAGTGTGGAGAATTGTTGAAAACAAAAGTTGATCTAACTTTATCATGTCTTCATTCAGTAACAGATCAAAACCATGAAAACTACACATGGGTAAGAGTGCCCCACCTTCTCTTGCTGTGGGCGAGGACATTCTATGCCTCATATCCCAAAGTCTGCCAGATATAGTCCTACTGACTACATCTCCAACGCCTACTAATAGATCAATTTACCAAAAACCTTGTCATATTTCGGCCTGGTGTCCCATGGCAGTGCAATGTTTTGCCAATCCAGGTCACTATTCTATGTTACTAGACGCATGTGTCCCTGTAGTTTATATACATTACTCAGGGGAATGGTAGGTGATGTCCAGTTTCTGTTCCAGTAGCACCTTGCAACCGTTAGCCCATCATTCCTAAGCAGCTATCCCTTGGTGGGCCTGTCCTGATGCTGCAGCCTTTATATACGAGAGGGAGAATCACTGTCTGCGGCATGGTTGTCTGTTTATAGCTTATCCATCAGACCATCTCATGCTCTAGCAGCCTCTCTCTTAAACCTCTGTTGCTCTTTGTTTCTCTGAAGAGGGTGACACTCATGTATTCCGCCCATCTGAGCAGTTCTCTCTTCCACCTATCCATTGTTGGCCTTATCGCTTATTTCCATTTGAGTGTGATATTTCTTTAACTAGAATATGGGTTAAATTGATAAATTTGGCCATAATCTTGCATTTGGCAGGACGTGAATAGAGACTCACGAGTCGCATCACTGGTGTCCCAGAAATATTTCAGTCTGTGATGTTGACTAGTGCAATATCATTTCTCATGTATGTGGTTTGCTACTGGCACTCCCAGATCATATGGAACATTTCTGCTCCAATAGCCCTGCAGAAAGGGCATATGACCTGGTCCAGGGGGAAGAATGTGCTGATTTTGCAAAGAGTGATGTATGCCCTTTGTAAGAAATAAAAGTTGATCAGCTTAAATCCCGCATTTCTAGAACCCTTTGGTGTTCTTTCCAATATTTACCCCAGTCTACATCTGTAATAGGTATTCCCACATCTACCTGCCACTAATCTTTTAGTGCATCCAAAGGAGCATCTTTTTCTGTTCTTACTGCTTGATACAGGCCCGAAACAGCCCTAGTTCTACCAAGGAGGCACAAATTATATGGCAGCTCTGATGTAATTTACACTCTCGCAGCTGCCCCGTCCATGTCTGCCTAATAGCCACCACCATCACCCTGTATATAATAAGAAGTGGCGATTGGTATGTCAAAGTCGACCTGTAACTTGGCAAATGACAGCAATTCTCCCACTCTTTATATATGTCCACGCTTTTCAAGCGTAGTGTAGTTCCTATATTCCCAATAGGCTCTGCGCATTGGAATAATATACACTATAGATTTGACATAGGACTTAGGTCAGTATATCTCTATTGAGTATATTAAACTTAATTGTGTGTGCCAGCTACCTCAGAGGTCACTAGAAATTTTCTTGCATAAACAGGAAGGGATTAGTCTCTGACAACCACATAAACATGACAAATTTGTTTCCCCCAGAACCAGAACAATATCTTCAGAGTTGAGGAAACAATAGATAACTATTTCACTAAGTCAATTGTGCATGCTTCGCTTCTGCAGAGTTGCTTAGAAATAGAGAGACAGGCGTTTCAGTAAAAGGGTTTATTGAACAGTCTTATTTCTCATGCAAGAGATATGAACTGCTACAATCGTTAGACAGATCGCGAAGTATAATGCATACAGCGTAAACAGTAATATAAAATAATACTGTAATAGCATGGTCTGTTGACACTGACATATATACAAATACATAAATAACACAGGTTAAAATACTCAACTGGTGCTTCTAAAATAATCCTACCCCAGTGTACCTAACCTAAGTCTAGTATGAGGGAAGAAGTAGGTGCTATCTTAGCTATAGTTTAGTTTAGTTTAGTTTAGTTTAGTTTAGTTTAGTTTAGTTGTGCCAAGAATTGCCAAAGGTTTCTCTAGGTTTTAATCAGCTCCATACCTTAGAATGAGAGAGGTTGGTATCTCTTTCTCGGGATTCGATTTCCCAACACCCCGCAAGGGGAGTCAGAAACACTGGAGCAAGATTTCTCGGCAGGAGGATGACAGCTTCTGGTCAGTGCGTCAGCTGGAGAGTTGGCTTCCTTCGGGACTTGCGTGGCGAGCTGGGTCGTGCAAGTAGGTAGTCAAACTGCACCAAACCTCACCTTGCTTTGCCATAGCAAGTAAAGGTATACTTATACCTTGAAGGTGTTTAAGAATGCCAGTATTGACGTAGAAGTTGGGCATAGGAACGTCATGAATGAACCCCTAAGGAATAGATGTTTAAGCATATAAATGAGTTCTTGGAAAAATCAATATCCAGGCAAGGGAAAGTCCCTAAAGCTGAAGAATCTTGTTTTCCAAGTAGTCGTTGTGACGTAGATGAACGGATTTAAGTAGCCATGCCTGTATTTGGGTAGCATGGGCTATGCCTAAATAAGGACTGGATTTATATGCCTATATAAGGGCAATGTGAATTATACCTATATGAGGGCATGAATCGGGAAATGCATATGGAATTTAAATCGATGCACAACAGAAGGTCTTTCTCAATCTCAACCCATGTAGCCAGCCTGCTCAGTTAATTTATTGGGACAAGGGCAGATAACCACAGCAGTGCTATATTGGGTGAGTAGGGTTTCTTTGTTTTTGGTCTTTTATAGGCAGCAGACCAAGCAATGTTTGTCAACTGCCTGCAACTCATGTGTGTCCACTACAACACTGTGGGTTTCCATTATAAATTGTTCTAGCCACAGCTGTTGCAGGGCATCAGGGTTGTCCTGGTGTATCTGTGCCCAACTAGCATGCACCTACTTCGTCATTGTCACCCACTGTAATTATGCTGCCAAAGAGCATGCCTCAAAGTCTGGGGCCGCTAGTCCTCCATCCGTCACAGGGCGCTGCAGCTTACCGAGTGCCACCCTTTGTCTATCAGTATTCTGGGAACTACAACCGGCAGTGTGCTACAAATATGTACGAGCCGGGCAGTGTCAACATTTTAGCAACCACCAGCCTCCCAGCTACTGACAGTGGGAGAGTTTTCCAGGTCATTGGCGCTTGTAGTGAGGGTATGCCCAGACCAATGTTGTTCTCTACAATATTGGTTACTTTTTTATATATGTGGACTCCAAGGTATTTGATCAATGTGGGTTTATATGCCTCTCCCTGTGTGGAGGGAGGTGCATTCAGGACAGCTGAAATAGTGGTGGCTCCTCCGCTAAGGGGCGTAGTGTCTACCCACTGCCATTCAACAGTATAAGAAAAAATAAAATGATAATAACTCAATGTTATTATCATTTAAGTTTCTTCTTGTTGCAGGTGCTGCAGCTTTGGGAAGCATGCCAGGGATGCTCTGCTGAAGGAGCAGGGGAGGGGAGGAGTGGTTTTCACTCCCTATGTGTGCATGAATGTTTGGCCAGCAATCTGAGGCTGGCCAAACACTCATGTGCACATAGCATGCTCTCCACCCAGACTGCATTACAGCCTGGGTGGTGAACAAGCCAAGGCACCCATTCCACAGCTGAGCACCGAATCACGTCACTCTGCCCAATAACAGTGCTGCATTGCAGCATTGTGATTGGCTCAGGGGAGCCTGGGTGCTTCATGCGTGCTTCCTGGGTCCATCCTGTTCCAGTTGGAGGAAGGAGTGGAGCGACCAGACATGAAGGACATGGCGATGCAGACAGGAGTTACGTTTTTTATTTTTTTTTTCCTCCCCGGCCATCCATGCCTCCCCAATCTGGCCGGCCGCCAATGGGTTAAATTGAGAATAGACTGGTTTATTGGCAGTTAACTCTCAGGCCTGTCAGAGTCCCAAATTAATCAAGGAATTGTGTTACTTTACTGGAGTCTTAGAGTTTATCTTTTAGAAAGAGAAGCATATCATCTGTTTATTGTTCTGTATGGTATAATCTACCATGGCTGGTCACACCCTCATAATCTGTGCTGTACACACCAACTGCTCTACCGCTTTTTGCAAATATAAGTGCGGACAACAGGCATCCTTGCCGAGTGCCCCTCTCTACTCGATAGTTACCAGAGATCATTTTCCTGGTTTTAAATCTTGCCATGCGGTTAGAACATAATAACTGCGCCCATTTAATAAACCTGGGACCAACTGCTGCTTTCTCCATAATGGCATAGAGGTAATTGCAATCCAGGATGTCATATGCCTTCTAGATATTGATAGATACCTAGGGTGGATATGGCAATATCTGGGCCATCTAGTAGAATGGTTATCAGTTGCCATATGTTTAATGCAGTACTCTGGCCAGGTGAAAATCCTGCCTAGTCTGCATGTATGATTCATGGCATGTAGGGCAACAGGCAGGTTGCTAATAATCTACTCAATATCTCGTAATCGACTTTTAACATAAATAGGGGTCTGTATGCCTTAACATCTTATTGTTTTCAACCACGTTTAAGTAAGGGAATTAGCAGCGCCTCTCCAGTTGATGCAGGTAAGAAACAACTTTGCCATGCCTTTCTATAAACCTCTGCCCGCTGCGGACCTAAGTGCTCTACGTATGCTGTGTAGAGCTCCACTGGGAATCCATCACATCTGAATACCTTGCGCCTGCCATGCCCTTAATTGCCATCATGATTTTTTGTGGTGTTATATCACTACCCAGTTCCTCTATTCCCTCAAGAATGCTGGCAGTAGCAACAGGTGAAACAAAGCCTCAATATTAGGTAGATTATCTCAACAGTTTCCGGTACACAATTCAGTATAATAATGCAGATAAACATAATTTATGGCATCTTGCCTGTAGATTCCGACCCCCTGAAGTAAGTGACCCGAAAAGGGCTACTGGGGTCATATACAACCACCTATTTGCCTTCTGTGCAAATGAAGAGTCGGGCTGACAGTGGGAAAAATACAAACATAGATTTATTAGTAATACTCTGCAGAGGAGTCCAATTTTGTCCACACTATGTGTGGGAGGGTATACTCAGACGTGAGTCGCTTGCTCATTGCACCATCAGGATTCAAGAAAGCCGGGCCGACGACGGCTGAAATGCCAGAAACCGGTCTCCGGAAGCTTGTTTCCTTCCCAGTATAAGAATGGGCTTGGTAGTTTGGTTTGCCCTGTTCCCATCATGCACTGGGACAGGAACAGACTAATTTGCATGTAGCCAGGTTCTGAGCTGGGATGGTGCAGTGAGCTAAAAAACGGTGATGGATCAAGCCCTGATCTCTTGACTGGGTAAGAGTATTCTGCATCATTCAGAAACTCTGTCCATCACCACCCCCTTTTGCAAAATCGAGGAGTCCAATTTGACCTGCACCCTAAAATGTATGACTAGGGGCTGACCCCCCCAACAGTTTGCAATGCATAACCATTCCTCCAATAACCCCCAAACCACGCCCACAGTGGAAAGTTACTGGCTTAGGCCAAATATGAACAAAGGAGGCACAGAAGGATGGGCTACCACCTGCTAGATGGGTACACACTATCACTGTCTCAAGGTTGCCTTGCTAGGGCTCGGCATCTACTAAAGTGGGAGCAAAGTTACACACAGAGGTAGGCACATGAGAGAAGAATTGCCTATTCATTAGTTAGTCAGAATCCAACCCTGAACAGAAAAGTAAAATAATAACTGAATACAGTGTTCTGCTGAGGCAAGCAGTGTGAATAATGATGCCTAGTTCAGACACAGCCTAATATTGATTACGAAATACAAAATGGAGTCACACGCTCTAACTGAAGCGTACACCTTGCCCGGATAGCTCAGTGGATCTCATAAAATGGATACGAATTATAGATCTAATTTAGTTGCACACTGCTAACCAAATATAGCATAATATATCCTTTAACAATAAAGGATTTTTCAAACCTAACACCCCTCAGCATTTACTCTTTTTCAGTATCTGTGAGCCCCCTTATTTGGGGGTTACCTATCTGTGCTATTAGTGTCCCAGATTTTTCTCTCCCAGTGTGCGTTTTCACTATTGACTCATAATGAAAGCACTGTAGGCACTGGTTCTGTTCTGCCAATTTCTCATTCTCTTCTGATAGCTTGTCCTGTTTGTCTATTTTCCTACTCCCATCTTTATCTACTTCTCTTAGTATTGCTTCCTGGGCGTTAATCGCTTCTACCAGTGTGCAGCAAACTCCTACTACAGTTGCAATGCACTGCCCTCTGATCATCATTTTAATGGCATTCTGAAGAACCGGGTTTTAAACCCAGCGGCGCCAGGAGCACGCCCAAAGTCTTCGGATTCACCTGTCTTGGTATACAGAGACACGGAATACTTCTGGGTGGCGTCAAAGACCAAATTTATTAGCTGCAGCTAGTAACAGAAATCCTAGCAATACAACACGGTGTACAACTCAGGAAACTGTTCAATTTTTTAAGGCAAGGCGTCTCCATTTATGCCCAATTTTCACATTACAAATGCACACCCACTGCACAAAATTCTAGCCAATAAGATACATTATCCCACGCAGCATCACATAGCAAAAACCTCAATTTACATTGTCTCAACCCACAAGTTAATTATTAGGAATGTCCCAAATTCAATCTCCACAAGCCGGACAAACCCATAATTGAAAGTACAATGCATGTAATGAAGAAACATAGAAAGGAAACAATGACAGATAACGAGCAAGATAAGGCATGTGTAAAGAAACTAAAAGTTAACGATGTCCTGAACATTGATTGGCAATCTCAGACAACGATCAACCAAGGAAATTGGCTTAGAGAGGTCAGTTTCAGGTGAAGGGGTCAGTTTGTTACAGTTCACTTACAAGTCAGAAAAGGCCTAGTTAATAAGTGCATGAACAACGAAGCCCATGCAACTTGTTTCATTTGGTTACCTCCACGGGCCTACGTGATGGCAAAACAAAATGGAGGCACGGACAAAATGGAACCCATATTCGAGACAAAGCCTCTGAATACGTAATGAACTCGCTAGTTAACGTGACAAATTCACTCCATATTAGCCGTACTTACTAAATACGGTTCAACATCACCAAAATCGTGACAGAACCATAACCTCACGGGACAAGACAGAATTTACAGAACCTCAATTCCATTACGAGTGTTGAGGTGGCAGTACCTGCATTGTCTGTCAAATACATCTGGATCCCTTTCTCTATAGTGTGGCCCTGCACTGTCTATTATCTGGTAGGTTCACCCAAATATTTACTCCTCTTGAAAGTGGCAAGTATACTCTACAACATGTTTGACCTCACCATCACCTGAGGAGGGCCAAACCTTCAGCAGCAGTCAGATGTGCCTCCCGAAGCAGTACTATATGGATCCCCCATTTGCTTTCAATAAGCCTGCACTGTTTATCTTTTAGGTATATTGTTTGGATCTCAAATATTCCAGGATATGCTACAACATTTACAGTATACCTATCCGAATATGCTCCTTTCAGCTCAGCCTCAGTTGCAAACAGCAACTGTTCACCATTCCGAACCCCCAACAGAATTAAACCAAACTCTCCCTTCCCAGGACAGTAAGGCACCATCCTATTCAAACCAATAACAAGAAACATCATTAAACATCTGTGTAAGTGGGGCACATGGCCAACATTAGTGGAGTGATGTGCTCCTCAGGAAGCGGTCCTCCCAACTCTGCAATCCGCCATCCACCTAAAGTAATAGATTCAGTCAAGCATATCTATTCTCCTTGCCGCGCAACATCTGGCTAGCAGTTGAAGAGAAGGCCCTTTCAGCCTGGATGAACCAGCAGAGTATCCTCCATGGAACGGCCATAGTAGCAGTAGACTGTTGGTTGCTAGATAGGTCCCTCCATTTGAGTTGTCTGTCCTTGGTTCCATCTGGGAAGCAGTGGTCAACAGAAGAGTGCATTTCCCTATTAGGTCCCAGGCACAGTAATGACTGCTTCGTAGGGGGTTCTGGCTTTTGCCTCAAGAGAAGGGTCAATCAACTCCCCTGGACGATAGAGGAACCACAAAACCCCCCCCAATCTCACGATCTTCCCCTCTGCCAATGCCTTCAATTTGTTAGATTATGGCTGCAGTTGTGTCACTCCATGTTGTCTCCATGAATCCTCAGTTTTTTTTCCTCCTGGTATCATGCACCTTAGATTGCTCCTAACCCACCAAAGTCACCAGCAATTCCATTGTCATAGCTCTGCAGTTTATGTAAGAGGCAGCATGCGGAAGCATGCTTTGGATGTGTCTCTGTAATGTGGTGGTTGGCCCGCTGTAATGCCCAGGGCACACCAGATTTCCCCATGCCCTATCTCACCATTTGTGCCGCAGGTGTGTGGGGTGGTGGTGAAGGCAGCACCGTTGGGAGGCACCAGCCCCTCAGGGTATACTTTGCAGCCCAGCAATGAAACCCCCCAGTGCTCTGCTCACATAGAACTTACCTCTACTCCGAAGCCGCCAGTCACCTCGGGAGCAGCCCTGTGGCATCTGCTCAAGCTGGCATCTCTCACTTGGGTGTCTCTGCCCCTATGTGACTATCTTTTCCTTCACTGTTGGTAGGACCCGCTTACCACCATGCAGGTCCAGGACCAGATGGGTAGTCCATTCTGCAGAACAGGTGAGTGTGGATCTTCAAGTTCCCAGCTGCCACCTCAGATGCCACCCTTGCTGACGGCAGCCAGCATCTTGGATCTTCCTTGCAGCTGCTGTCAATGATCAAACAACTCTGAAGCAAGCTAAGGTGACTGGCCCCTTCTTCTGTTGTGCAGGGCAGCTGGACACAGTTGTTATTGGGCCAACTTGGAGGCAATGGAGGCCGGAGGATTGGTAGAGTGGTACCTCAACTGAGCTCTGGGAGTTGCCGCTCACTCCATTGGTATCAGGCCACGCCCCCTTATTATCTGGAGTATTTTGCTTGTTTTGATTTATTCTTTTCCCCGTATTGTTGTTTATCCGCTGTTTTAAATATTTTAAGATGTGAAATTAAAACCTAAATTCAAGAACTGTTCCTAGCCTTTACACCAGTCAAGCATGGTATCAGGCTGTGATGAATCAGGTTGAGTCATTTTGTAATAACGTATTTTAAAATACATTTTAATAAAAACAGTTTTGCATTGAGTGCACTGTCTTTTGATTTGTCTGTGAGGGGGAATCATTGTTGAAACAGTAAAAAAGAGTAGTCAGTTATATGATTTGAGTTGGATGCAACAAATGATGGTTGAGCTGGTTGAGCAGGTTAATATTCTGGAGTTAAACCATTCAGGCTGTTATAAACCAGCTCAAAGAGTAATTTACCAGCTCAAAGAGTAATGTAAACACTTTACTTGATGTAGAGTGTCTCTTTTTTACCTATTCTAATATTAGAGGGGCAGTCACACTAAAAGATTTTGTTCCCCCCATAGAGCAAAGGAAGGTCATTGTTAAATTCAACAGTAATAATAGGGAATGAGGTACAATTCTCCAAGTTGACTTCAAGAGTGCCTAGTTCTGTCTCTGTTTGTGTAATGTTGTAGGTGGAAAATAAATGTTTATAACTAATAATTGTGTTTGATGATTAAATTCAGTTAATACCTCCACAATGGTTGTTTAATTCAACCTTACAGCGATGCCATTATAAATGAGGCTCAGAAGACTTCTGCCTGGAGGTCCCTTTACATTTTTCCTTGTTAACACTTCACGTAATTTGTGGTTTTAAAAGAAATGACACATGTACATGGAACACTAACGTAATGACCACCTATTTAGTCAATATCTGGTGTCCCATAGGGATCTCCAGAGAGTAGTCTGCCAGTAGTCACACAGTCATTATGAGTCCCCACTCATCCCAAGATGTATGCTCTTCCTCTGGAGCCTGCTTGTAAACCGAGTGGGGATCCATATTGACTGTGCGACTACTGGGCACACTACCCTTTGGAAATCCCTTTGGGGCACCAGAGATTCACTAAATAAGTGGACCCTCTCATAAGAAAGGTAATTGTAGTAGTTTACCATGTATGTATGTGTCATGGTATAAACAAGTAAATTAATTACCAGCGACCCTTTCCCAAAAGGGGTGTTAATAGAGACATACGGTTTCAGATGAAAGCCAATGAATTGAGGTACGTGGCAGAAACTAGTTGATAAGCACCAAGGACTGATAGTAACTCCAACCAGCCTATTTCCCCCAGTTTTAACCTTGTCAGATGGACCCGTGAATAAATACTGTTTTGGGCACCGCCAAGGTAATTTTAAAGATTACCTCATATAGATCCCCCACACCCTTTTTCCTTAAAAAGTGCTCCAGTGCAAGGAAAGAGGTTGCAGCATGCCTCGACACTCCGAGGGACGGGAAGACCTGGAAGATGAAGCTTGTCACTGGAAAACATTCAGAGAGTTATGTTATGTTAATATGATTTTTAAAGTGCACAAATACCCAAAGGTGTCTTGGCGCTGGGCCTAAGTAGCCATGACAGAAGAAGAAAAACATAGATTTAATGGACTTAGTTAAACAACCAGGTTTTCAGACTTTTTCTAAAGGTAATGAGGGAGTTGGCCGCTCGTATATCAACTGGGAGAGTGTTCCAGAGTTTAGCTGTACAATAGCTTATGCTTCGGCATCCCCAATTTGCCGTATGAATTTTAGGTACCAGCATCAACCTGGCATTAGTAGACCTTAAACATCTACCTGGATGGTACCATGCGAACAGACTTTTTAGTGGCTCTGGCCCAATATTGTTCAGTGCCTTGTAAGCAAGGCAAAGTACTTTAAACTTGATGTGTCCAGCAAGAGCCTTACAGCAGCATTCTGTACCATTTGCAGTTTATTCAAATGTTGCTTCTGTAACCCAGGATAAAGGCCATTGCAGTAATCGAATTTTGATAGCACTAACATTGTTACCACCGTCCTCCTAAGGTCTGAAGGGATGAAGGGTATAATTTTCCTCAGTTTTCTTATCAGGTAGAAAGCTACTGACAATGTTGCATTAGTTTACTGAGAAAAGGTAAGTTTGTTATCGATTAACACCCTGAGGTTCTTTGCCTTTTCTACCGGCTTCGGGAGTTCTGCGATGTCCACCGGCCACCATAAGTCATCCCATGTGTCTCGGAGGTTGCCGAAGATAACTACCTTGGTTTTATCCGAGTTCAATTTAAGGCAATACCCACCCATCCAAGACTAACTTTCCTCATACAATTCTGTAATTGTGAAGCAGGTGGTGCTTGATCTTTATGCACCTCTACTACAATCTGAGTGTCATCGGCGTATGATGTCAGATTAAAGCCGAATCTTTGGACCAAAGGGGCCAATTCTGACTTATATATGTTAAACAAAGATGGGCTTAACGAAGAGCCCTGAGGAACCCCGTAGGGGAGTACTTAAGGGGTAGCTTGAAACTGATCTAGCGTCACAGTCTGGTTCCTATTTTTTTTAAATGATGCTATTAAAGAGAGAGCTGAGTTCTCTACTCCTATTTTTCCCAGTCGCTGGAGCAGTGTGTCATGGTGCACAGTATCGAAGGCAGCCGACAAATCGAGGAGAATCAGAACAGCTGCACCTCCCTGGTCCATTGCTGCTCTGATCTCCTCAGTAGCCTTGATTAGTGCAGTTTCCGTACAATGCCCTGACCGGAATCCAAATTGAGAGGTTCAAGTAGTTCCTTATCTTGAATGAACTGTGAAATAAGCCTGATAGGAACATATTATTGAAAATGTTAGTCAGTATAGGACTCACCTCCTTTGCTATGCTTTTTAATACTACAGGGGGGCAGGGATCCAACGGGGAGCCCGATTTTATTTCTTGAATACGTTTTTTCACAAGCTCACAATGTACCTGTGAGAAATTAAAGACATCATTCTCTTCAGTTTTGGAAATCGGAGAAACTACGATTGGTGGTTTGGGGATGGCGGAAAAGTTATTATAAATGTCATAAACTTTATTCCTGAAAGTAGTTGCAATGTTATCACAGAGAACTTGACTACTTCCTACTGTTGATTTATTTGATATGACCGTTAGCTTTTCTGAGAGTGAGAGTTATTTTAAGGAAAAAGGTCTTTACCCTGTAGCCAGCTAGCCCACTCTAGATGACTCGAGGTTGACTCTCTCATATCTCTTGCACTAAAGTTTCCTCTAGACTTATTATCTCAACAGTTCTTCATCTCTATATCGAGTATATATCCTATATTTTCTGCTAGGTTCCAAAGTGCCATTTTAAGTGGTATCTCACTTGTTATATTTGGGGGCTAGTCACTACTGACTGCTATTGTTTTTAGGTCTGTCCTAGATACAGTTTAATTGCTTGTTTTACAAAAAAGGCCTACATGGTTAGGAGTTTTTGGGCAAGCCTCTATAACCCCTGGTCTGCTCACATTTCACTCAAAATATGCTTCTTCA
Organism: Lissotriton vulgaris; assembly: GCF_964263255.1. NCBI lineage: Eukaryota > Metazoa > Chordata > Amphibia > Caudata > Salamandridae > Lissotriton > Lissotriton vulgaris. The sequence goes on from NC_141687.1 coordinate 1,996,305,530, forward strand.
TATCAGGGGAGTAGCCAGAAAGAAAATACCCCCAATTGGACCCCCATCCAGAATCACTGAGCCTGACAGTTTTTCTCTATAAGGGCTAACCTTTCATATTTCCTATCTTTTCTCTTTTCACTTCCTCTTTCTAATCCCCATTTCTCTGTCCCTCCTTCCCATGTACCCCTTCTCTTTGTCACTCTCTTCATTTAACTCCTCCTCCTCTTTTTTCCTCACCCCTCCTGTCTACCTCCTTCCTATTTCCAACTGCATGTTCTTCTTTCATTTCTCCTTTCTTGTCTTGCTCGATCTTTGACTTCCAAACACACATTTGTCTCTTTCCTTATCTCTCTATTTCATTTTCTTTAATCTCTTTCTCACCTCTATTTCCTCTGCACATGTGTCTCTTTCTCTCCCTTACAACACTCCTTTTGGCCCAGTGCTTTCCTCTCACTCATCTGCTTCCCTTTTCTCTCCCCTCCCTTCTGGACATTTGTTTACAAATTTGGACAAACAATTATTTTTTTTTTATAAAAAAGCTATACATTAAACAACAATGAATATGTATTCCCTGTGGTTGAAAACATACTCATGAAAGGCAAATGGCGTTCAAACATTTTCTAAAGTGAACTATATGCAATTCCGGTGTTAAAAAAGTCAATGACATAGTTTCTTCTGTCAAAAGCCTGATAGTGAAAGCTGTTTTCGCTCCTATTCTCCAGTCTTTTTTCAGATCATGACTTACACTAGATACTTTTAGCACTTAGAAAAAGCAGAAATATTTTGAACCTACAGGAAACAGATTTGAAGTATGTAGTCCAGTCTTCCCACATGGACAAAACACTCTAGCAGATGCACATCATTAAAGCGAGGAGGGAGAAAAAGGCAACTATGGCCTCACTCGCTCTCCTGTTGAACTCAACTTCTTTCAAACAGGGGTGCTGGAAGAGTATTTAGAGTAGAGGTGCTGGTGTCAATGTTACATCACTGGCGTAGCTGATGGTGTCATTTGGATCACACTATCAAAAACATATTCTTGAAGCATTGTGTTGTAACACATAGTTATTTATAGACAACATATTTAACATTGAAATGGCCATTTATCCTTATAGACACTTCACTCATAAAAGTATATAGTGCAATAATGATGTGTGGAAATTGGTTTTCAGTAAATATTTGTCATTTATGCAACATCAAGTAATTGATTTGTGTTGATCTTATTAAAATCTCTGTTTCCATCATACTTTTTGAATTAAAAAAACTAAAAACACTTATTTGGATTTATTGACTGCTAATATGATTTGAAATAGATGTAACGTTCTTCTACAGGTATTCAAATGTTGTTGTGTGTTTGAAACAAATAACACCGAACAGGCTTCCCTTTCACACCAGTACAATTGTCAAATAGTTCACTTTTAAAAAGAAAGTAAGGACAGAGCTGCACCATAAAATAAAAAACATCAATTTGTGACAAGCCACAGCCTGACATTTGACCTCCGTCTCTAAATCTACAGAAAATGTGTTAAGATAACACTGTAGCGGGAATTCTGTTCTCCTACAGAACTGTGCATAGAGACTTGGAACCTCCGTGAATTAGGATGGCCCAAAACTCACCTCAGTACACAAAATCCCCCTTACCGAGCTAGCTACAGTGTCTCATTGGTCATAACAAACTCCCAATGCTTAGACAGACCAGAACATGAACTTAGATTACCTCAGGTATCGTGGAACACATGAACACTCTTTCGTTATATAATCATTACAAACCAGAACGTGGAGTAAAAGAGGACACGTGCATGTTTGAAATATTTATTTACTAATGCAAGGTTCTCAAACGCAGTATCTTGTACAATACTAGCAAACATATTATAAGCAACAAAGTTATCAGCATAGTTACTAGTCCATAAAAGGCGAATGGTGACAGCATACTAAGATGCTGTAATGAATAGGAATTAACAATACCTAATTCACACCCTCCCTATTTAGCATAGTATTTTATATCTATGAAGGTCTCATTTGGGTTTTAGCAGGGCGGGCCCATACCTCAAAATCTCAGTGGCAGAGGATCACATCATCTTCCACCAGCTCTCTGCATGCGAAACACCATCAAGTGTGTCAAGTGTGTGTGCAGCAACAATATAAAACCTGCCTAGAGCCAGATTTTGGCAGCAGCATGAGTGTTATGTCTATGGGCGTGCAAAGATCAGACCTCACAACAACATTGTGTTTAGTTATCCTTTCAGCCTTCAGCACTCACTGTGCAGACAGTGTACCGAGCAAAACAGATATCAGAGCAATAACATATTATTTCTCAAGTAAATCACAAAGCTCTTCTGGGTTGAAAGCTAAACCAACAATTATGTGTCGTGTGCAAAATGAGGCAGAAAGGTAAAAATGGCGTTTAAACATTTAATAAGCTCATGCTAACTTAACACAGTATATAGAAAAGAAGTAGCTATATGACAACACTAATTCACCATCAGAAACTGAGTAAGCTGCTGTCCTGGACTTCGTCTATGTGTGTCTCTAGGGAGACAAGGCAGCCCTTGGAGGCTCTCTGGGGATTGCATCTCTACACAGGCAGGCCTCCAAAAAGAGGAACAGGTCTGTGGACTACAAACCCCATAAAGCTAACGCACTGCTGTGAGCGACCGAGCAGGAGCGTTTTGTCATAGTGACAAGCTAAACTCAGCTCAATGCAAAGTATTCTGTGGGTCCAGTAGCGTTCACCCCTATCCCCCCACTCAAGCTGCTGGGAGTTCACAACACCGCTACTTCCAACTATATTGCACAGAATGGGATTATGGGTCTGCCCACTTTAGCCACTGGCTGCCTTCACTTTGAGAGGTTGTGTTTTCCTTCTGCACATGTATACAAGCACTTGAATGTAGTTCTCATTGTTAGACATTTTAAGACACTTGTATCTACCAGCGACTGATAGGGTCTGTGTATATTAGGGTGTCATCAAATGGTCTCCAAAACAATAGAGGAAGTATAGAGGAATTGATAGAATCACCCTCCTTGTAGATCCACATAAACAAAAAGATTCTATAAAAAAAGTGCAAGTGTTAAATTTATGGTTTTTACAGTTTTTTAAGAAGTGTAGAATAAGGCTCTTCCTCAGATTGGTGAGATGAAGGCACTATGTGCTTTTAAAATACCCCTCACACACTAAGAATCCCTTAGTGTCATGCTTCATCATTGGGGTCTTCCCGTCCCTCTACGGGGCGGGGCGTGCTACGACCTACGAGCTACACGGGAGCACTATTTTTGTGATGAAAGACTATGTGTTAGTGCAGTGTCAGTCAGTTGGCACCTACAGCCCTACCTCACAACCCCTTAACATTCCCAGCCAGGGAAGTGAATAAAATTATTTTTTCCACTAGCCAGGGAATTTAAAATTTTTAATTTTTTTACTCACATTATAAGGTCCCTACACTTCACTAATTCCACTGACACTGCACTAACACAGAAAATTGCTTGTGGGGTGCTTGTGGAATCCCCCTTCTTTTATTGCTAAGTTGTTCTTGGTTCCCATCTCCCTAGTGACTGATGGAAGAAGACACATGGCAAAGAAGAAATAAATTGGGCATATTATGCTCAAACTTGGAAATGTCCCTGGAAACCACCATCTCCCTGGGGACTAAAGTCCTTTGAGCGCCATTACTTTCAGATTCCAAAAAACTCTGAGGTGGGTCAAATCCTTATAAACTTCACTGGGTGCCCTCTGCTGTTCCTGTGCCTGGGAGAGCAGGAGGCCCCCAGTACGTCAATCCCCACCCAAGGAGACCATGGGTGGAAGAGGAGGAAAGGTATGTTCTCCCCGCCCACATGTTGAAGAGTGCATCCAGAGGAAAGAGAATGCTAAATCTGTGCTGAAACACAACAGTGTCAGGTGGTAGAAACCTTCCGGGAGATCCAGGTTTGGGCTCCCAGCCATCCTGGTATTTTGTTGTCCCCTAGTAGAAAGGGGCACCCCACCCACAAAAAGGCAATGCTCAGGAGCTCAAAATGAACTGTTTTTGGGGCTGCTAGGAGTGCATCAGCCTCACCATGAGTAGTACCAGCATCTCAAGTCTCTCAGGCATCGACCTGATGACTACAGAGAAGTTTTACATAATTCCAAGTGCTTCTGGAGCTCAGGTTTGTGCGCTTGATGGCTCTAGGATGCAGATACCTTTTGCTGGGATCCAACTAAAGCTGATTAGCATCATGTGTAAAGGTAGGAAAAAGACATATGTTAATAGTTTAGTTAAAATGGAAATGTTTTATTGACAATGACAGAGTTAACAGTGAATCATTTGCATGTATTTAAGACTCATTATACGCTAGTCTCATTGTTAGTGGTTTTATGGTATTGCATTGGTGTTACACTAGGTATTTCCAACTTGCTAACTTGTATATACTTGTAAATTAATGCATAGTATTGATCAATGAGTGCGTAATAAAATACGTTTCCTTTTTTAAAAATAAAAGCACTGCCTGGAAAATTCAATGAAGTGCTGGGTGTTTATTATGTGCCTGCAAACTGGCGTGCTAGTCCACACTGCATCACCTGAGTAGGCCCGGGACTGCTCTGCCTTGCTGTGCTGAGAGAGTCAAGTGCTACGATAGAGTGCTTGGTCCTCACTAGATGGAAGGCTGTTGATATATATATTATTTGTGAAGGACTCATAAGGGCCAACTAATAAACCACTATCTTACAGTTATTTATTGTGGTTATCTTTGTTCCTTTCTCTTCATATGATAGTTCTTTCTGTGCCACTTGGTGAACAGAGTGCAGGACTTTCCTGAGTACTCAAACTCTATCCATTCTTTAATCTCTCCCCCTCTGAATATTTGATTTATTTTTGTCATGACATCCATTCTTCCAGTTTTTCTTGGGAATAAGCTCTCTTTTCTCTCATTGTTTTTGATAGACATTCTGTATATGCCTAGAGGCGGTTCCAGATGTTCAAATTGTGCATGCACTTTTTCTATTTCAAAGGAATTTTGAGCAATCTTGAAGTATTCCACAATGTTACATTGTACATTGATAAGGTATGTTTCTGTGCTCCCGGTTTTGGTTCTATTTTATAAATGGGGTGGGTGTGCCTTGTCAAATTTCTCAAGCTTAAGTTATGGGGATTTGCCTAATTATCCTTGTTTTTAGGGTCAAGTTTGCTATGTCTGGGCCTATAGTTTGGACCCAAATAGGGCTCTGGTGAAGAATTCTAATTTAGATCCTTTTATGTCATGGGTAATTATTGTCCTATTTCCCTTCTTCCTGGGATAAGCAAGAGCTCCTCATTCTTGGAGGTCAACAACCTCCTGCATTCCTCTCAAACTAGATTCCGACCCAAACACGGGACAGAAACTGCCCTTTTAACTGTGGTCAAAGAATCCAAGACAATTCTCGATCAAGGAGGCACAGCCGCAATTATCCTCCTGGACCTCTGTTCCACATTCAACACTGTTAACCTTTACACTGTTATCAATAGACTGAGGAATGTTGGAGTCTCAGGTGGTGTTATCACCTGGCTGCAGTCCTTCTTGGAAGATAGGACCTTCCAGGTCTTCGAAGGAGACATCACCTCTAAGAGTATGTCACTCAGCTATGGAGTACCCCTGGGAACCTCCCTCGGTCCAACATCGTTTAATGTATATATGAGTCCCCTTGCAGACATAGTTCTTCCACATGGTATTAAATTAGTTAAGTATGCCGATGATACTCAACTAGTGGTGGCATTAAATTACTCTGAGAACTCAGTATCCTACTTGGGACCCTGCTTAGAAAAAGTGGGTAAGTGGATGGAACGTTCCTGTCTCAAACTCAGTGGAGAGAAGACGGAGCTTATGCTTCTGGGAAACCCTGCCATCATCAACCTTGGATCAGCTTGACCTGACTTGCTTGGCCCTGATCCTGTTCCCAAAATCCAGATCAACAGCCTAGGCATGTGGCTGGGCAAGTATCTCAAATTCAATCATCATGCAATGAAACTGGCTGCCACCTGCTATGGCATTCTTAGGATGCTCCAGAAAATTCTACCTCTTCTTGGTAATAAGACTCATTGTCCAGGCCTTAATTCTCCCTCGCCTAACCACTTCGAAATTGCAAATTATCCAAAACTGCACAGCACACTTGTTACTCAAAACTCCCAACAGACAATCTGCTTCACCTGCGTTGAATGCCTTACATTGGTTGCCAATCATGGAGAGAATAAAATTCAAAATCTCTATGCATAGCCCAAAAGCCTTTTTGGGGGAGAGGGCCCCCAATCAGCCGGAATATCATCTATCCATATTGCCCTAATAGATTCCTACGATAAACTAACCTTTGCCTTGCCTCAGTTCCCAGAATTCAACTGTGGAATGCGTTTCCTTTCCATCTCCACTCAGAAGTCAATCATTTTGCCTTTAGAAAGTGCCTTAAAACCTGTTTTTTCCATATCCCCACCTAATAACTATTAACCTGTCAGTCTGTTATCGTTGCTAGCACTGGGATGCATTTGGGTAGCTAAGCGTTTTAGAAATATTTTTAATAATAATAATTGTGAAGCCGTTATTTTTTCTGCATTTCTTTTTGTATTAAAGTCTAAAGTCCCTGATCTACAAAATGTCCTATGCCTCTACAAATGCATTTGCTAATTCCTAATGTTCTGTGACCCTACCACTTTCTGGGTTCCCTACCCCTCTGCCGCCTATGATCCTCCACTCAATGCACCTCAAAATTGTGGTGCGCAAATCTGGAGCTGTGTCCCATTAACTGTTCCTGGTTACCTTGACCTGAACCGCAGCCCATACTCTGAGCTCTGGTTCTACACAGAACTCCCTAATTATGGTTGTCACATCTCTTGACCGTGGAGAGTGCTGTTGAGATAGATGCCTCAATCATTTCCTGTCAGACCACTCTTTCTCCATCGGGGCAACATTCAAAATGGTGAATTTATAAATAAGAATCAAAAGTAATAAGGACTAATTTGCACAAACAGAAAGACTACTGATAACTCTAACTCCTATAAACGGCTCTTTACTACTTATATTGTACCCCTCTGCTCTGATTTAAATCTCTGTTCGAATTATATCTCACCACTGACTACCGACTAGGCCCTCATATGTTTTATTTTCTTCCGCTTACTACAACTTTTACGACTATTTATGACTATGATTGCTTTGAAATTTGTAAAGATCGACTAGGCCTCCTAATACTATTTATATTTTATTTTGTCTATGTCATGACTTCTCTTATCATTTATACTTGTAAATGCATTTAAAATTTATTGACTAGGTCTCTAATACTATTTTTATCTTTATTTTACCTATGCCATGACTTCTCTCAACATTTATGCTTGTAAATGCATTCATTATTTATTGCCCTAAACTCACACCTATTGCTCCCCTCCTTAATATTCTCAGCCCTCATCCCCCTTTACCATTCCCCCCTCTCTCCTCAAATAGCACCGACCCCCTTCCTCTCATCTCTTCTCCTTTCACTGAACCTCCCTCTTTTATAAGGCCTATAACTGATTGTTTAATCCCCCTATGTCTCCCAACGAACCTCACGACCTGTCCCCCTCTCCTCTCTTGCATTGTCCTCCTCTCCTCCTATACCCACTTTAAATGCATACTCCTGCCCCAGCCCCTACCTGACCTTCCCTCCCATCTCCCTTCTAGCGCTGACCTTGCTCTTGTCGTCCCACCCCCTATTTGCCCGGATTGCCCTCTCGCAATTCTAACCACCCCTAAACCCGCCCTTGACATCTCCTCAAAAATGCACTCCACTATCACCACACCCCCTGATCCCACACCGAACCTACACACCACTTTTCCTCACCCTTACATCTCTCCACACACACATAATACAATATCTCCCCTGAACTACTTCCCATACTTACCCATAACCACACCTCCTAAAACCAATCTACCTAACACTCAACTAAAAAACAATGTCTCCTGGCAAAATTTCCACCCTGTAGCAGAGCATGATGTTTTTAACATCATTGCCAAACTGAAACCGTCCTCCCACACCAAAAACCCCCTCCCTTCCAACCTTGTGTAAGACCTTAAACATATCACTACCCCATTCTGGACCTCTATCATCAACACCTCCCTTGCTACGGGCTGTGCCCCTACCTCCATTCAACTTGGACAAATCACCTCCCTTCTTAAAAACCCTATGGCTGACCCCAATGACCTTAACAATCTCCGCCCCATCTCTAACTTCCCCCTTTTTTCCAAAGCCCTCGAAAAATGTGTCCTACTCCAATTTAATAAACTCATCGAAAACTTCAACTTACTGGACCCCCTACAATTAGGTTTCAGGAAAGGTTACAGCACCCAAACTGCCATGCTTAACATTGTCAATGAAATCCATCACTACCTCGACAATGGCGAGACCTGCCTACTGATCCTCCTTGATCTCTCTGCTGTGTACGATATTGTCAACCACTCTGCCATCAATAATAACCTAACTTTCAATGTGCACATCAAAAACTCGGCTAAAGGAGCCCTCTTCACTCTCAGTCATTTAAAAAAATGAAGCTGTTTATCCCTAGTGATAAAATTAAATTAGTTTTCCAATCTCTTGTTCTTTCACTCATTGACTACTGCAATGCCATCCTCACCGGAATCCCCAAGGTGCACCTTGCTCCACTCTAATCTGTGCTCAACCTTGCAGCAAGGCTCATCAATGACGGCAAGCGCTTCAACCACTTCTCCCCTGCCCTCAAAACACTTAAATGGCTCCCCATTGAAGGCAGGTTCACCTACAAAACTGCTTGCATTGCACACAAAGTCCTCCATAAAAATACTGGCCAAAAAAATCTGCAAAGCAGGCAGCACACAACCCTTGAGAAGCACCAACGCTCTCCTCCTAGTCCCACCACTGCAAAATAAGAAATCCACTCAGTCCCGCTCCTTTTCCGGAAATGCCTCAAACACCTGGAATGCCCTCCCAAAAGACCTACGATGTAACCCTTCCTCCTCCAGCTCCAAAAAGATCTCAAAATGCACCTCCTCAATAAATATTGGGGATAACCATCACCCTGAACTTGCCCTTTCCCTGCCACTTCTCTGGCCCCGTCCCTTCATACTATTTCCCCCTTACCCACTTCTCTCATCCTCTCCCCATCCCAATATCGCCCTCCTACCAAATTTCCCCCTTCTGCTTCTATCCTCCCCTGTCTCACGTCTAACCTCCTACCTCTTGCTGCCCTTTCATGCCTCTCCCCTTCCCATACCTCCATACAAAATCTGATCTCCCACTTCCCTGTTTTACTTATGTATATAGCACCCACTCTTCCTACCTGTGTATTTGATTTATGTATACCCAAGCTGTTTCTAATTTGTGGACATATTGGTTTTACAAGCTGTTAAGTGATAGTTTATACCGTAACCACCTTCTTACCCATGTAAAGTGCTCTGATACCTCTGGGTCCAGCCAGCGCTATATAAAACCTCTAAAATAAATAAATAAATTCACACTGCTTCTTTAGTGTTGCTCCATCTCTTTTTCTTGTGCAGGATTCAAAAGGTTTATCCTTCCTTTTTCCTTTATTGGATTTTTCCTATTATCAGGGTGTATGCTCCCATGCTTCATTCTCAATGATACGAGCCATCCTTATAGTTTGTACATTAATTTTTTTGTCAAAAGCTACATGCACCAACACCTGGAACGAGCTCCCTGTACACATTATACGCTCCAAACCCTGCAAACCTTCAGGATGGACCTCAAAACCTGGCTCTTCGACTGATCTGAGGCAGCGACTGATCCGGAACTGCCCCCTCCCCTAGCGCCTTGAGACCCTCACGGGTGAGTATGACACTTCACAACCCCTTGATTGATGCAGCTGAACACAAGTGTATACAGGATTGTGATTAAGCTTGTATACATTCTACTTTGGGCAATGGTGTTTCTGTGAGCAGCAAGGATTGTGGATCAGGGATCCTGGATCATTTACTCTTTTGAAAAAGATTGTTCATATGTCCTTGACACTACAAGAGTTATTTTGTCGTGTGGTTTAGAATGGTTTCTTCGTGTTCAACCAGGTAATGTCATATGGATTAAAATTTAAATCAGGGAGGGAAAGAAATGTGGAAAAATAGCAAGCCTGGAGCAAAGTGTGAAACAATTGTGTAAGATGAAGGGGTAAATGAGTACCCATTTCTCAATCAAGCACACTTGATGGCTTTTTCACTTTTACATCTACAAATAAGTACGTATCAGAGGGCAGTTGCACCAGAAGTCCAATTCAAGTGGGTTTCTCTGTGGAGAATGCCTACACTCACAGGTTATATATCTTGAATCATGAAAGGTTAACTACATGCTGTTGGCTTAGCATCTTCACTTTTCTACTTGGCTTTCATGAGTGATATACAATTTAGGAAGTACACACAAATCTTTATTTCCTAAATCATGTGAACTTCCTTTTGACTTTTTTATGCCATCGACTGCTAGTACCAGAGCCATATATATCTACTCTATCTGTTGTTGTTATCGATTGCCCGTAATTATGTGTTTCATTAAATTGCCATCAAGATTAATATCAGCAGACATCAAAGGACTCATTCCAATTATATGCAGAAATACTTCCATCTGTGCATTATTGTGATGGTTTCACAAGACATCCTGTTGAACTAGTAATCAATGTCATGCCATTCTACATACATATGGCCTAAAGTAAACATAAGTTACCATAATCATGTACTCCACCTTGAGTTTTTCAGCAATTGTCAAGTTAGATTCTGGGCATAAGGGATAAATGCATAAGAAATGCTGATCTGAAACGCACAGCCTATATACCTACACAAAATATTATTAGAACATTGGAATGTGGAGCACTCCATTGAATACAATGGAGTGTTCTGGGCATCTACGGGCCTGTAAAAGTCCGCAGAACAGCATTCCAATGTTGTTCTTGTTCACACTTTTGCTGTGAACAAAGGCCTCTCAGAGCCAGAGGAGATTTAAACCCCCTCGGGCTCAAAGAGGCCTTTGTTTAATTTGTTGGAACATTCTGCCCTCTAGTGGCAGAATGTTCTAATAGCCGTATAGCCCTCTGTAGCTGGGCTACACCAGCCATTAAAGTCCAGCTCCCCTGTTAAAGGCCCTCACCTTCGGCTCAGGCCTTTAACGCTGAAGCGGGCCTTTAATGGCCGGTATAGCCCGCTACGGCGGGCTATAAGGATATATTAGAACATTGGACTGTTGCACGCTCCATTGAAGACTGTGGAGTAGCTCTGGGCTTCTAATTGCTGGTAGAAGCCCGGAGTATCAACATTCCAATGTTTTCCTTTCTCACCTCTTGCTGTGAACAAAGGCCTCAAGGAGCTTGAGGGTATTTCAACCCCCTCGTGCTCCGTGAGATCTTTGTTGTACTAATTAGAACATTTTGCCCTCTAGTGGCAGAATGTTCTAATAGCCGTAAAGCCCTCTGTAGCTGGACTACACCAGCCATTAAAGTCCAGCTCCCCTGTTAAAGGCCCTCACCTTCGGCTCAGGCCTTTAACGCTGAAGCGGGCCTTTAATGGCCGGTATAGCCCGCTACGGCGGGCTATAAGGATATATTAGAACATTGGACTGTTGCGCGCTCCATTGAAGACTGTGGAGTAGCTCTGGGCTTCTAATTGCTGGTAGAAGCCCGGAGTATCAACATTCCAATGTTTTCCTTTCTCACCTCTTGCTGTGAACAAAGGCCTCAAGGAGCTTGAGGGTATTTCAACCCCCTCGTGCTCCGTGAGATCTTTGTTGTACTAATTAGAACATTTTGCCCTCTAGGGGTGGAATGCTCTAATAACCTTATAACCCTCCATAATGAGCTAGTCTATCCAATAAAGGTCTGCTCCCATTAATGCTGAAGCGAGCCTTTAATGGCCGGTAAAGTCCTCTATGACTGGCTATAAGGCTTTTTAATTGCCTATTTTGCATATCATTAGCGCTAACGTTGGTGTACAAGGGTTGTAGATTTTAACGCCTCTGATCTTTAGCCAACCGCTATTGTAAAAGACTAGAAATTTACTTTCACTGTTGTTTTTTTCTGTATGGGATTGGTATGACTGGACTGATTGAAGGAAAATGCATTTGTTAAAAAAACACCCATTTTCTGAATCTAAATATGCACTTACTCAAAATTCTATCGAAAATGGGCTATACAAGTTTATTTGCCTGGCTTGATTTGATGGCAAGAGTTTTGCATGTAGTCATCATGTTATTGGATTCGAAATTACCACGCCGGGTCTGTACGCGTTTTGCTATATATTTTGTATGCATTTGAACAGCTGAGTCATGAACAACCTGTAAAGGTGATCAAATGCCATTCGTTCATCACATGGCCCTGTTGATATCAGAAGCTAACCATATATGATGGAAACTATTCTTTTTTTTTCATTTTCAAAAGCAGACCTATTTGACTGGATAGCAGAACATATCTTATAGTATGGGGAAATAATTTAAATAATAAACATAAAAAGTCGCCAGTAAAAAAAAAAAATGGTGTATAAGGAAATATAATTTTATTTTCTCTGTGCCTTTTTACTGGTGTGGACCCCCTCCCATTCTAACTCACTCGGCCTACTCATTATCATGTTTTTCTTTTCGCTCCTTACCGCCATTAACCATGCCTGTCTCACGTTTTCATTCTTCATATATTTGATCTCATCTGCACTTTTTTCATGTTTTTAGTTTGGCATAAGCCAACTTTTTGGGTATTTAAAATATATATATATGTTACAATACAAACATATTGACAATGCATCAGCCTTCTTTTGCCTTTGACTTCTTTGAATCAGGACCTTCCAAACTTTGGTTTCTTTCATTGCCAATCACATTTTGGATCAGTACATTGGAGTACTTTATTCTTTTTATCTTTCCCTTGACTGTTTGATTCTGTTCTCTTTCCTCCTCTGGGATGCATAAATGACTATTTGACATCTGAAAAGTACAGTCAATCATAGCAGATTCAATATATTTTTCTGAAAAGTAGTTGCTTGACACACGTTCAGCACAGAGCACACCTCTCCTCTTAAGACAGGCTATTACTTCCCTTCCACAAACCTAGTGTCTCTGCTCTAACCCCACCCTTCCCTGCTCAAGTCCCCTGCTGCCAAGACACTACTTCCACCATAGGTGCACAAGGTGTCTATTCACCACCACTGCAGACATGCTGCTCAAGCTACTGTCTCTTTTCTGCATGCCTTACGACTCTGCACTCATCCCTATCTGTCAGCTTTCCTAAACTACTGCCAGGCCCGTACCGACAACCCAAAGCCTTATTGCCAATTTTCTCTGACCTGCCTCTGAAGATGCACTTCCTAGGAAAGGGAGCCTGGACAAGCTTGCTTCCTAGTTTTCTTACTGGGGGCCAATATTGCAGCACCGCTGCAAAAGCAGCCCCCACCACTACAAACCATCCCCACCTGTCCAGTTAAAAAAGAGAGAGTGGCTGACCAAGGTTATGCACAAGAAATTTCAAAGTATGATAGGTAAGTCCATATGTTGTGCACAGTACGTCCAGAGTATGCCGCACCAATACTCTCCTGCGAAGCAGATCCCAAAGTTTATATATAAAAGTACGGTGCACCAAAAAGGGAGCACTCGAAAGCTCCAATTCTTATTCCAAAATTCTTTTATTCAACTCCAATTAAAACAAATTTCTCAGCCAACGCATTTCATTCACAAAGAACTGCGTCAGGGCTGAAACTATTCAAAATTACACAATCAATACAAAATATGAAAAGCCCAGTAGAAAAACACCAATTCATAATAAATACCAATGTTAAAAACAAGTGTTTCTCATGTACATCATTCATATAATGAATTTGTAATTCCTAACTTGAAAGGGAAAAAAAGGGGGAAAAAACACAATACATGACAAAATAACAAATAAATTCAATTTCTTCACATACTCAAAATAACATAACATAATACTAATAAAGTGTGTCAGTTTCATAATTCATAATTGAAGATGAATAAAGTGTATCAGTGTCATAGTTCATAGTTAGAAACAAATGTGTGAACTAATAGTAAAACAACGAAAGTTGATTCACAATATATTGTTCAGTCTATGTAAACTCGTTCTGCAATATGTGCTATATCGACAACATATAGCTGTATAGTAAAAGTTTTGGAAATGGCGAAACAATGTGTAACAAGCTTCATGGACCCTAACAGTGGGGCGCAATTGGCCACATCTAACAGCATGCATCACTGGAGATGACGTGCATCATGAGGATTTAAGAGGTGTGGCAATACTGTGACTTGTTTCTTGTCCCCTGAAGAAAGAGTTTGTTAACTCTGAAACGCTTCGGGGAATTGATCATAGGCTTAATGCGCAGCCTTTTAAAATAAATCGTTTAGTGAAACCTACCTGACTACGGAGTGGCGTCTTTATTTGGAGAGACATTTTGGGTGAATTTAAACGCGGCGGTCTCAGCCACCGAGGACGCACCGCCTGCTTGAAATGTGGATGCAGGACTGCACGGGCACAATCTGGTGTCTGTTAAATGCAGCGTGGACAGTACAGAGTGGGTAAGGCTGTGCTTCACACCTGGAGCCCACTGGAGGGCTGTAAAGGTTTTGGAAATGGCGAAACAATGTGTGACAAGCTTCATGGACCCTAACAGTGGGGCGCAATTGGCCTCATCTAACAGCATGCATCACTGGAGATGACGTGCATCATGGGGATTTAAGAGGTGTGGCAATACCGTGACTTGTTTCTTGCTCCCCGAAGAAAGAGTTTGTTAACTCTGAAACGCGTCGGGGAATTGATCATTGGCGTAATGCGCAGCCTTTCAAAAAAAATGGTTGTTCATCTTGAAAGGTTTCTTCTTGGGTTCCAGAAATTAAGCCATCATTAGGCCCCAGTGCTGCAATATGTGAAAAGAAAAGTGATGTGGGTGTGTATGAATTAGGCTGAAAAACAACAGGATAGGACTCTTTGGCCTTGCAAATGGGTGAATGCCTGCATCGTTTTAAAAGTCTAAAATATCTCTGTTTGCAGCATTGCCTAAAATGGAAGAAGGAATGGTAATTCTCTGCAATATCCTTCAACAAAAAGAGAGGTAGGAAGAGTAGATTGACACTCTTATTCCCCGGTTATGATCAATAAACAAGTAAAAGAGTGTCCTATGGTTACACTTAACCACATATATGGAGCAAAAAGGAAGTATTTTAAACGGCCTGATTTAGGATGTTTAATGAAAGCCCTCACTCACCACCTGGTGATGCAATGCTTCATCATTGGGCTCCACCAAAGAGACCGAATGTCTCTTTGGTGTGCTACAACGCCGGATGTTTCTGCGGAGCAGGTTGGTGAGAATTAGGGCGTGTTTGTGCAAAACTAAGCTAATGAGTGGTGAGGGGATTAAAAGTAGTCTGTAATGTATCAACTGGAACTTTATTCTATGATCACTAAAGACAGTATTTAAAATCAATGTGTATGGAAGCAGTCCACAATTAGTTGAGTGGTAGTTTCCTAAATATCAGTCGACATGTTTCTTGCCACGAAACGGTGTGAATTTACTGGGCAATTCTTCAGGACTAGAAAAGTGTGTTTAAACCCTGGTGGTATGGAAGCGCTAAGGCCCACCCTTACCTAGGGACGTGAAAGTGAAAATAATAAAAAACAGTGAAAAAGTGCGGAAAAATAGGAAGACAGGTAAGTCTCCTAAGTTACTCCAGGTTTTGGAGGCTTCGACTTTGCGGTTTCTGCACCTGAAAATGAAAGGACAAAGACATACATGTAGAACAAGACATATATTTAGTATTTGTTCTGATGATAATCGTAAGTCTATGGTGCTCCAAATGTGGTTCAGAGACAGTAGTGGTGTGACTTAGCCATATCGTTATCACCACCTTAGTCCCTGGGTTTTTAGCTACTATTCAGAGGGAAGTGCTACGTGCTATTTAGTGGTACGAGCTAGGTATGTAGGTTGGTTAAAAAACGGAAGGTTCCGATTGCGATCAAATTAATGGTACAGGCGGATCACGTCAATAAAAACATAGTTAAAATGTCTCACTGTTTGTGTTTCAGATGAACTCCATGGGTCGCAGGAGGGGGGTGGGAAAGTAATTGGCACACCCTGCGCGTTTGTCAGAAAAATGGGAGGAAAACATAGAGTGAGTCATTGGCAATATACTCGGTACTTAGCTTAGTGGTGAGGCGATCGTTCAATCGTAGGTCCTACTCACGCCCTCGACGCTCGGCACCCTCAGTGTACCTGCATCACCCTCTACTGGACCCCGACGATGTGGGAGCGGGGCCCCTATGCCGTATATGTATCATCGGCAGCGAGGTGAGGATCATTTCCGGGATGGGTGTGGTCAAAGGAGGGGCCAGGGGTGGCGCCATAACGTGAACCAATAGCCGCCAAATGATGGTTTCGGTACGTGGTAGGCGTCTAGTCGCTTAGCAACCAGGAGCGTCTTGGTGGTTTTTCAGCTTGTGGTTTTTGAGAGACGCTAAAGTTAAAAGGCTGATGCTGTTAATGCCGGTGGGGGAATAGAAGGAGCACCGATAAGGCACTCAAGGAGTAATTCTAATTGCCGATTGCTGGCTCTAATGAAAGAATTTGGTCCGTAGTCAAGCCCAGTTATGTGTTAGATTTATGCGGTCAGTGATGTGGATACGAGGGCCGCAAGTACCCATTTTACTGGACAACCGTCAGACTCACAAAATGTCTATTTTATCAAAGCATTCCAAGGTATATCATCATTTAGACCAATGAGATGGGTCCCAAGCCTGTAGACCCATCTCTGTTCCTTTTCAAAGAGGCGACTGCTTATGTTGTTGCCACTGTTTACATGTTCAATTACAGTCCACTGTAAATCATTGGTTGTGTGGTTCTTTTCTAGAAAATGTCTACTCATTTTAGTTGTTAGTTTTTTACATCTGATGTTTGAGCGATGCTCACAGATTCTCTGCTTCACTTTTTGGATCGTCATGCCTACGTAACGTAGGTCGCAAGGACACGTGATCAGGTATATCACATTTTGCGAATTGCAATTTGTGTGGTCTCTCTGTGTCCATATTTTTCCAGGTTCAAGGTCGAGCGTTTTTGAATGTACAGTGAGGTGGCAAAGACTGCAATTAGAGCAGGGAAAATGGCCAGTGATTCTTGGTAGATTCCAGGTATCCGTAATTGATCTCACTGTATTAGTTTTTGGTAGTGTGTGGATGAGTGCATCTTTTAGGCTGCGTCCTTTTTTGAAAGAGAACAAAGGTTTTTACCAAGTTTTGTTCGTGCTGGATAGGATTCTCCAGTTTTTGTTAATGGACTTCTTCATATAGTTTGATAGGGTACTGTATGTAGTTACACAGGTTAGTGGTATTTCTTTGGGGTTGTTGACCTTGCCCTCCAAGAGGGCTTCACGTGGCTGGTTACGTGCTCTTTTGTAACCCTTGTTCAATGTTGCCATTGGGTAGCCTCGAGATTTAAGTTTATCTGTCAAGTCGACAGACTGGGTTCTGAAATCTTGTAAGTCAGAGCAGTTGCGTCTTAGCCGCAAATACTGACCGTATGGTAGGTTTTCTTTCAGTGGACGAGGATGGAAACTCGTGAATTCTAGGAGGTTGTTCCGAGCGGTGGGTTTGTGGAAAGTTTTTGTGGTGAGTCTTGTCCCAGTGACATTGATTGTCTGAAATTCATTGCCTGCTGTGTGCTTTAACTGCCGCTTTGTGTATTTACTTTATAATACTGCCAGCGCGACTTTCCTGCTCGATTTGCGTATTCCCCCAAGCGCCCTCCATTTTGTTGTTATTGTCCTCCTACATAGCCCGCCCCGCCTCCCAGCTGAGCCGCCCTCCCACAGACTACAACAGCGCTCCGTTACCTGGAAGCGCTGTGACTCGCTCTACGCTTCCCAGCTGAGTGGTCGCTCCCTTGTGGCTCCGGTATCGTTGTGCAGCGCTCTGTGCTGGAAACTGTCTGAAATTCATTGCCTGCTGTGTGCTTTAACTGCCGCTTTGTGTATTTACTTTATAATACTGCCAGCGCGACTTTCCTGCTCGATTTGCGTATTCCCCCAAGCGCCCTCCGTTTTGTTGTTATTGTCCTCCTACATAGCCCGCCCCGCCTCCCAGCTGAGCCGCCCTCGCCCCTCCCCCCCCACCCTCCTTATATGACAGCTGTTCCCGCGCGCAGCGTTTACGCGCAGCGACCGCGCCCAATCCGCGCCGAAGGTGCGCCAAAGGTAAGCCCGTCTACGCCCGTCCGCGCCTGGACCGCGCCCAGCGCCAGACCCCCTGCCCCTCGCGCTGCCCAGCCCTCCCGCATTACCTACGATGCCGCCACCCTCCTAGCCCTTAACCCCGGCTGCGCCCCCAACTGCGTCCAAGCCGCTCCTGGACACACCCATGGACCTTTCTCTTGCTACTCCTGCAAATTCAGCGGCACCGACAACATCTCAGCTACGACCACACCACAGATTCCCGACCCCAACCACCTACAATGCATCCTTCTCAACACCCGATCGGTCCACAGACACGCCATTGACCTATGGAATCTATTAGACACCATCTCTCCAGACGTCGCCTTCCTAACAGAAACATGGATGAACGCTTCCTCCGCCCCAGACATCACCATTGCCATCCCTGAAGATTATAAGATCACACGCAAGGACCGTACCGGCCACACAGGAGGAGGAATCGCTATCGTCCATAAAAAATCAATCCACATCTCAACCAGCTCTGACGTCAACCTCGCCAACTCTGAACACCTTCACTTCCAGATCCACATCAACCCCAAGACCACACTCAGAGGCACCCTCCTCTACAGACCACCAGGACCCCGCGCAAAATTCAGTGAAGACATCACGGACTTCATCACTCCACACGCGCTCCCCTCCAAAGATTACATCCTTCTGGGAGACCTCAACTTTCACCTTGAAAAGAACAACGACCGCAACACCACCACCCTCTTGGACAACCTCTCCAACCTCGGACTTAAACAACTGGTCACTTCCCCCACCCACATCGCAGGTCACACACTCGACCCCATCTTCACCTCCAGCAATCATGTCTCCTTCAGCCACACTACGGATCTCCTCTGGACTGACCACAGCTGCGCTCACTTCACCTACAACAAGCCGAAACCCACCAACCACCTCCAACCAACTCTGCAAAGAAACTGGAACAAAATCACCATCGACCAGATCTCCTCATCGCTCCTTCTAAACACCCCAGCCCACTCTTCTAACCCAGACCAAGCCGCCGCCAACTTCACCCTATGGTTATCCAACACCGCCGACATCCTAGCACCACTGAAAAAACGTCAAAGCAAACCTGGCAGCAAGAAGGCCTCATGGTTCAACGATGATCTTAAGAAGTCCAAGAAACTCTGCCGCTCCCTTGAGAAGGCCTGGAAAAAAGACCCAACCACTAGCACCAAGGACGCCTTCAAAAACGCCACCCGCACACACCACCAACTAATCCGAAAGGCCAAGAAAACAGCATTCAAGGATCGACTAGACAACAACGCCCACAACAGCAAGGAACTTTTCAACATCGTCAAGGAATTTACCAACCCCTCGGCCAACTCCAACGTCATCACCCCCTCTCAAACCCTCTGCGACTCCCTGGCTTTATTCTTCCACAACAAAATTGCAGACATCCACAACAGCTTCGACAACCAACCCGGAGATCAACCCACCCAACCATATGCTGAACATTCTCCCCCCTTGAACACCCTCAACGACTGGAACTCAATCTCCACTGAGGACACCATCCGCCTGATGAACTCCATCCACTCAGGATCCCCCACAGACCCATGTCCTCACCACATCTTCAACAAAGCAGACTCCGTCATAGCACCGCACCTCCGAGACGTCATCAACTGCTCCTTCAACTCCGCCACCTTCCCGGAAAGCTGGAAACACGCTGAACTCACCGCCCTTCTGAAAAAACCCACAGCGGACCCCACCGAACTCAAAAATTACCGCCCCATATCGCTCCTTCCTTTCCCGGCCAAAGTCATCGAGAAAGCTGTCAACAACCAACTCGCCGCTTTCCTCGAAGCCAACAAATCCCTCGACTCCTCACAATCTGGCTTCCGAGCAAAACACAGCACTGAGACCGCCCTCATCGCAGCAACAGACGACATTCGAACTCTACTGGACAATGGAGACACAGTCGCCCTCATCCTCCTCGACCTCTCTGCAGCCTTCGACACAGTCTGCCACAGCACCCTTTTACAACGCCTCAGAAACATCGGAATACAAGGAAAAGCACTTGAATGGATCACCTCGTTCCTCACCGGAAGAACCCTGAGAGTCCGCCTTCCACCATTCAAGTCCGAGGCCACTGAAGTCATCTGTGGCGTACCACAAGGATCCTCACTCAGTCCCACCCTCTTCAACGTATACATGAGCCCCCTTGCGGCCATCGCTCGCCAAAACAATCTCAACATCATCTCCTACGCGGATGACACTCAACTGATCCTTTCTCTCACCAATGACCCCAGCACCGCCAAAACCAACCTACACGAAGGAATGAAAGAAGTTGCCGAATGGATGAAACACAGCCGTCTGAAACTGAACTCAGATAAAACAGAAGTCCTCATCTTAGGTACATCCCCCTCTGCTTGGGACGACTCTTGGTGGCCGGAAGCCCTTGGAAAAGCACCCATCCCGACAGACCACGCACGGAACCTAGGCGTTATCCTGGATTCTTCACTTTCAATGAACAGACAAGTCAGCGCCGTATCCTCATCCTGCTTCAACATTCTTCGCATGCTCAAAAAAACATTTCGCTGGATCCCCACCGAAACCAGAAAAACAGTCACCCATGCTCTGGTCACGAGCCGACTGGACTACGGAAACACCCTCTACGCAGGTACTACCGCTAAAATCCAGAAGAAACTCCAACAAATCCAAAACGCCTCAGCCAGGATCATATTAGACATCCCGCGTAACAAACACATCTCTGGCCACCTGAAAGACCTCCACTGGCTACCCGTCAATAAGAGGATCACTTTCCGACTGCTAACCCACGCACACAAATCACTCTACGACATCGGACCAGAATGCCTCAACTCACGACTGTCCTTCTACACCCCCTCCCGCCAACTACGTTCTTCCAGCCAAGCCCTCGCCAATGTACCCCGCATCAACAAGACCACCATGGGAGGAAGATCCTTCTCATACCTGGCAGCTAAAACATGGAACTCACTCCCCACTTACCTTCGCCTTACCCAGAACCACCTAGCATTCAGAAAGCAACTTAAAACGTGCATATTTGACAAGTAATCCTCCTCCCCTCCCTAAGCGCCTTGAGACCCTCTGGGTATGTAGTGCGCTATATAAATTCTTTGACTTGACTTCCCAAAACGTTGTTTCAGTCTTGCTGGTTGCAAAAGTAAATTTGAGATTTGGGTCCAGAGTATTGATCCAGGTCAGGAAAGCCTGTAGCTGTCATTGTTGGTCCATATTACAAGGACATTGTCAATATAGCGTCTCCAGATCTTTAGGGACGCAGCAAAGGGGCATTCCGGGTGTAAGAC
Source organism: Lissotriton vulgaris (assembly GCF_964263255.1). Taxonomy (NCBI): domain Eukaryota; kingdom Metazoa; phylum Chordata; class Amphibia; order Caudata; family Salamandridae; genus Lissotriton; species Lissotriton vulgaris. The sequence goes on from NC_141687.1 coordinate 1,996,326,983, forward strand.
ATATTTATCCTCAAAACCGGCAACATAAAGGCCAGCTACACTGGGGGCAAATGGCTTTATGCCCCCACCCAACTTCCAACAACAGTACCGCCAGCCTTTTTTAGAACAGGGCCGGTGAGGAAGAGGGAAGAGGAGAGAGTCCAACCAAGTGTCATGGGAAGACAACGATGCGGTGAGCTACCACACCCGGAACAAAGAACAGCCACAGGGAGTGAGCGGCCTATAAGTCTGATAACTTATAGGCCGCTGATACACTACAGACTACTTTTAATCCCCTCTCCACTCATTAGCTTAGTTTTGCACAAAACACGCCCTAATTCTCACCAACCTGCTCCGCAGTAAGATCTGGCATTGTAGCACACCAAAGAGACATTCGGTCTCTTTGGTGGAGCCCAATGATGAAGCATGTCATCACCAGGTGGTGAGTGAGGGCTTTCTTTAAACATACTAAATCAGGCCGTTTAAAATACTTCCTTTTTGCTCCATATATGTGGTTAAGTGTAACCATAGGACACTCTTTTACTTGTTTATTCATTCTCTGCAATAGCCTACTGTAACGGCCGGATTTTCGGACCAGATAGAATCAGCTCATCAGAGCACCACTAACCCAGCCGAAACGTAACCACCTCCCTCCTTAGGACCTATTTACAACAGGTATCTATATTTCCTACCCAAGGATGGGGAATTAGCCATATACATGCTTGGATCTTCTACAATACCACACTCATACAATATAGTCTCGCGACCATATAGGCCCAGACTAATCTACCCTAGGGCAGTTCTGATTACTTACCATTACACACTGGCTACACCCAGTGCTCGCTCAAGATAGGCACTGTATCCCCCCAGTGCTCTCACTATTTCATACAAACACAAGCCACAATCCTGTGGTTATACATACTAACCTCAGTCAGTGCTCTCATTAACGCCTCTTTCTATAGAGACGATCTCATTACACATCGGTATCCCTCCCGATGCTCTCATTAACGCCACTCTCTCTAGAGGCGATCTCATTAAGTTCAAGTTCAAGTTCGGGCATTTGTATAGCGCACTACTCACCCAGAGGGTCTCAAGGCGCTAGGGGAAGGGGTTCATTATTTGTCGAATAGCCAGGTTTTGAGTTCTTTTCTGAAGGCGATGTGGTTATGAGTAAGGCGGAGGTGGGTGGGGAGTGAGTTCCAGGTCTTGGCAGCCAGGAAGGAGAAGGATCTGCCACCCATGGTGGATTTTCGGATGCGCGGGACTGCGGCGAGGGCTTGATTGGACGATCTTAGTTGGCGGGTGGGTTTGTAGAAGGACAGTCGAGTGTTGAGGCATTCGGGTCCTAGATTGTAGAGGGCCTTGTGTGCGTGGGTGAGAAGGCGGAAAGTAATTCTTTTGTTGACGGGAAGCCAGTGGAGGTCTTTTAGATGTCCGGTGATGTGATCTTGGCGAGGGATGTCTAATATGAGTCTCGCTGACGCATTTTGGATGCGCTGGAGTTTTTTCTGTAATTTTGCTGCGATTCCGGCGTATAGTGTGTTACCATAATCCAGTCGGCTCGTGACCAGTGCGTGGGTGACAGTCTTTCTTGTCTCGGGGGGGATCCAGCAAAAGATCTTTTTGAGAATGCGAAGTACGTTGAAGCAGGAGGACGAGACTGCGTTGACTTGTCTGGACATCGAGAGAGAGGAGTCTAGGATGAAGCCGAGGTTACGTGCATGGTCTGTGGGTGTGGGTGCTGTGCCCAGAGCAGAAGGCCACCAAGAGTCGTCCCAAGCTGAGGGGGAAGATCCCAGGATGAGTACCTCCATCTTGTCTGAGTTGAGTTTTAGGCGGCTATGTTTCATCCATTCAGCTACTTCTTTCATGCCTTCATGAAGATTGGTCTTGGCGGTGTTGGGGTCTTTGGTGAGGGAAAGGATTAATTGGGTGTCATTGACGTAAGAGATGATGTTGAGGTTGTGTTGACGCGCGATGGAGGCAAGAGGACTCATGTAGACGTTGAAGAGGGTGGGACTGAGTGAGGATCCTTGAGGTACGCCGCAGATGACTTTGGTGGCCTCTGAGTAGAATGGGGGAAGTTGGACTCTTTGAGTTCTCCCAGCGAGGAATCAGATGATCCAGTCCAAGGCTTTTCCTTGTATGCCGATGTTGCTGAGGCGATGTATAAGGGTGTTGTGGCAGACTGTGTTGAAAGCGGCGGATAGGTCGAGTAGGATGAGGGCCACTGTTTCTCCGTTGTCCAGGAGTGTTCGAATGTCGTCGGTCGCTGCAATGAGGGCGGTTTCGGTGCTGTGTTTGGCTCAGAACCCGGATTGAGATGAATCAAGGGAGTTGTTGGATTCAAGGAAGGCAGCGAGCTGGCTGTTGACGGCTTTCTCGATGACTTTGGCTGGGAATGGGAGGAGGGATATGGGTCGGTAGTTTTTAAGTTCAGAGGGGTCGGCTGTGGGTTTCTTCAGAAGGGCGCTGAGTTCGGCGTGTTTCCGGCTTTCTGGAAAGGTGGCAGAGTTGAATGAGCAGTTGATGACATCACGGAGATGGGGTGCGATGATGGAGTCTGCTTTGTTGAAGATGTGGTGGGGGCAGGGGTCAGTGGGCGAGCCAGAGTGGATTGAGTTCATGAGGCGAATGGTGTCTTCAGTGGTGATTGGGTTCCAGGCGCTGAGGTTGTTAGTTGGCGGAGTAGGATCTGAGGGGGGTGGGGAGGGTTGATCGCTGGGAGTATTCTCGAAGCTGTTGTAGATGTCGGCAATTTTGTTGTAGAAGAAGGAGGATAACGCGTCGCAGAGGTCTTGGGAGGGAGTGATGTCGTTAGATGCTGCGGTGGGGTTTGTGAATTCTTTGATGATGTTGAAGAGTTCCTTGCTGTTCTGGGTGTTGTTGTCGAGACGATCCTTGAATGTTGATTTCTTTTCGGATCGGATCAGTTGGTGGTGTTTGCGGGTGGCTGACTTGAGGGAGGCCATGTTGTCGTAGGTTGGGTTTTTTCTCCATATCTTCTCCAGGGTGCGGCATAGCTTCTTGGATTTTTTAAGTTCAACATTGAACCAGGGAGCCTTTTTGCTGGCTGATTTCATCTGGTGCTTTTTCAGGGGTGCTAATTCGTCAGCACTGTGGGTAATCCATTGACTGAGGTTGGTGGCCGCTTGGTTTGGGTCCATTGAGAGGGTGGGGGGTTTTGGTTGAGTGATGTGAGGAGTTGGTCGGAGGTGATTTTGTTCCAGTTTCTCCGAGGAATAGGTTGTGGACGGTTGTGGGTCAGGGTGGTTTTGTAGCTGAAGTGAACACAGCTATGATCCGTCCAGTGGAGAGCTGTAGTAGCGGTGTCGAAGGAGATGTGTTTGCTGGAGGTCACACCAGTGTCCTCCCTGGTGCTCTCATTAACGCCGCCTTACAACGACGATCACTTTCCTATGAATACCTTTAGCTCTTATTGGGAAATCTCTCATTATCCACTAGGGGTACAATACTACAATATTATGAATCGCACAGGAAAGGCCGAATTACATGGTGTACAACTTATTCTCTAGTTCAAGGGCTCCTCTCTCCCTAATTATTCAGTGGCCATTTACCTGATCGGGGGTAGCTTCCGTTCGTGCAATGACACCTGACTAGAAGAAAAGGTTACCCTTACTGTATAAGAACAAGGCATACGCTGGTTCACTAAGAACTGGGGTATCTTTATTAACAATAACAATAACGATATAACACTATACTATAAAATATAGCCTACAAAGAAAAATGAAAGGTTAGAATGTGTGCACGCTAATAGGAAAAGGTCGACATCATCTTAATAATGGAAAGTTTGGACTCAGCATGTCATCTAGGTTCCCTTCTCGTCTGTGCCTTGGCTCGTCTTAGGGTCACACCTCTGCAGTCACGGATACACGTCTGCATCACTATGCTCTGCCTCCTCCGTTTCCCTCCAAGTCACTGGAACCTTCCTCTTGTCAGCAGCGTTCTCTCTGGCTGTTCTGCACTACTCCTCTCTCCTCTCAATCACGGACTGTCTTCACTTCTCAGCTTTGATCTCATAACTTAATTTCTACCACTCTGGTATTCGTTCTCTCAACTAACTGCTTCACTCTGTATGCTCCAATCTTAATGTCGAAGCTCGCCAGCTGCTCCAACTAAAATAACTTCAATCTTTCTAAGAGAGTATCAGCTTCTCGGTCTTTCTCCGACTTCAAAATGGCGACTGTCTGCCTTGAAATAATTATTTGCATTGATGCTAACGACTAGCTGCCGCCTACGGACTGACTGACTCACTGCCTCATGCCTTCGCTAATATGGAAGCTTGTCCTTTCATGGAAAGTTACGGCCAGTAACCTGCCACCCACCAAATTCTTGTACCTCCCCGTACCAAGGACACGTTCTCAGCCGGCCGGCCTGATGTTATGTCTTCGGCATGGAGAAAAATACAGTCTTTCGATAAGGGCCAGCCTGAGCCGGTTCTCTCCAAGCGAACAACACCTCGTAACTAAAACATTACACTTGACTTAGAAGCATCTCAAGCTGCCGGGGCAGAAAGAAAGATGGAGTCTCTCCCGTTTGAGGCCTACAAGGCCCGAGATCAGCATAACTCCATGAAAAGTATACTAACACTCTTACAAAAGGACGGATTATCACTAATACTCATAAATCTATCCCTTAACATAGGTTCACAAGCCCTAATCTAAAGAAAGGGGTACGGGATTGTGTCAACACGCCTTGTGAATAGGCTCTATTTACGGTTCTAATCCTTCTATTAGAATGATAGTAGACTAAAGTCACCTCCAATCACCTTCCCTCATGAAAGGGCCCGAAAAAGTCGGTCAGAGCATTTCACCCTTGAATTTAGGCTGCTATTCATTCCCTAAATGGAACTAACATCCGTAGAGGAATAATATGAAACAAAATTAACTGATCTATTTCTTGTACCACATCTACAGAACAGAAGTAAGGAAGGAATACATTGAATAAAGCAGTAAATAGCTACTAAAATGCTAATAGTAATCAGGATACCCCCTAATATCTGTCGTAAAGAATGTAAGTCAGGTAACCAATTGAAGAGCCAGTCAAACCAGCCCTGGTCAATGTGTTTTCTAACCTCTTCAGTCAAGTCATGAAGTTTGTCAATATGAGCCTGAATGGATCTAGTATGATCCGATAAATTGAAACAGCAAAGGCCCTCAAAGTCGGAACAGTCATGTCCATGTTTAAGCAAAAGATAGTCAATGGCAGCCCGGTTCTGCAAAATAGCTCTGCGTTCACCCGGGCGTCTAGTAACATGTCAGATAAAATTGTAGAAGTATGATTGATGGACTTAAGCATCCAACAGGCCATCTTCCCAATGGACTTAGCGTTGTAAACTGCTAAGGCTGGGACACCAATAATTGAAAATGCTAAACTAAGATATTCAGATTTGGAATATAAATGTAGTGAAGAATCACAATCATCATGTAATATCACAGCATCGCGAACAACACAGGAATTTGTATTAGGATGTGAAGAAAACATCAATAAGCTCAGTCTAGTGATGGCACAAGGTCCTCCAGAAATATTTGCGGGAATGTAGGGCCAGGATGTATTACCACAAGAGAAAAGCCATCCAGAAGGTAAAAGCATTGTACGATAATGACTAGGGGTAACTACTAAACCCTTACAGGTCATATTATTCTTAACAGAAGTACATGATTTCGGGGATCTTCGGGAACACAAAGTTCGTTCATGAGCTGAAAAAGAAGTTGCTGCTTTCAATTTTAAACGCACACATTCAGTAATTGCATTAGGATCACAGGTAAGGAAAAAGCATAGATCGTCCTGTGTGATATTATACGCAATTATTTGGGAATGAATCGGGGGTGTTGGATCTGAAAGCACAGTACACAAAGGACAGTACTCGTGCGTGGCAAAGTCTCCAAGAATAACATTGGGCCGGGCATTTGATATATTAAAGATATGAGATAACGTTTCCAACGAAGCAGGGACAGCAACCAAACAGGTCGCTAGTATGTCAGTCACCGAACGCATCGGTGTTAAGCAAAAATGTGGGGAGTTCGTCACCCTTCGAGCAAGGGTGGTCCAAAAGTTAGATGATGAATCCCACGCAGCAAAGGAACGCGGTACTCGGGTTATCGAATCAACCAAAGTCTGTGGGTTCCCTCCTTTCCCGACGTAGCAGGCCAAAAGGAGTCCAACGCCGGCACATCCTGCAACAGCAGTCCAGAGAGTGATCTGAAAGAAAATCAAATACAGGCATTATTCATTCTCGGAAATAACATTTGTCAGCCGGGACAGCTTGCCAACTATCTTTCCCTGGTCTCATGACAAGAATCGTATTATCATGACCGGTTGCAATAACTTCAGCTTGTTCAGGGGGATTTTTAGGCGATTGCACCCACACTCTTGCTCCTGGATTATCAGTGGAGCCAAAACCTTTTTGTCCTCGTACAGTTAACAAAGTTGGGGCAGTGCCTTTCCGAATCTCACCACTGAAAACAGGCATAATTAGCAACTGAGCAATTCAGTCAGTTTTATGAATCAGTAGATCAACCTCACTGCTATTCAGCAGGAGAACCTTAATCTCTCCCTGACAATCACTGTCAATGACTCCTCCGAGTACTTGAATGCCTTTTATGGCCAGGCCCGATCTAGGGGCAATCAGTCCAAAATTTCCAGTTGGTATACAAACACCAACGCCAGTTTCAATGATAACTCGATCTCTGCTTTTAATTAAGACATCATTCATGGCATGCAGGTCCAAGCCTGCAGAACCTGGGGTTGCTCTGCATGGAGATAATGCTCCAGGGGAAATTTCCCAGTACATTACAGTATTGCCAATGGTGTTTGGCTTTGCATCAATAGCTGGTGGAAATAAATGCATTAATGGAGATTCAGCATTCAAAAAGGGACGATTATTCAAAATTAACAGTGCCTGAAACAAATAATCTCTCCAATTTTTATATTTATTGTCAGTTAATTTTCGCAGTTGATCTTTTAGCAAACCATTCATTCTTTCAATAAGACCTGATGCCTGTGGATAATATGGTATGTGAAACACCCATTCAATGTTATTTTCCACACAAAATTCCTGCACCAATCTTCCCTTAAAATGGGCTGCATTATCAGATTGAATTTGAAATGAAACACCATAATAGAGCATAATGAATTCTAATGTTTTAATGGTGTTTACTTGAGTAGCTCGATTACAGGGAAAGGCCACTAAAAGGCCACTGTATGTATCAACAATGGTGCAAATATATTGGCAATTTTTACTCATAGGGAGTGGACCAATATAATCAATCTGCCAAATTTGAGCGGGCAATTTTCCTCGATGTAAATGTCCTTTAACAATTTGGGGTACTTTTCGTTGTCTAGAATGTTGACAGATAGGACAATGCAATATTGTGTCTTTAATCAAATTTAAAGGAATATAAATTCCTCGATCAGCAGCCCACCTGCTAGTGGCTCTCTCTCCAAAATGTCCTGCTTTCTGGTGGGCCCATTTCGCCAATCCCGCCAAATCAGAATCTTGCATGTCCACCACTGCCTCAGCAATTTTAGATTTCTCATCTGCAATGTTATGAAATAATTTGTCAAGGGAGTCTATTGGTGTATGAGCATCCACATGAAAGATTGTAACAGTACTTTGTGGGAGCATTTCCCAAATTTCTTGCCATAATTCTTTACCCCAAAGTTCTTTAGAATGCAATTCCCAATTATGAGAATGCCAGGTTGGTAACCAAACTGCCAGTCCATTAGCAGTGGACCAGGAATCAGTAAAAATGTGACACGTACCAGGTAACTCTTGTTTTAGAACTTGGTAAACAGCATACAATTCAGCAAATTGACTACTCTTTCCTTCACCAGTTGTACTCAACAATTTTTGTGTGATGGGAATATAGGACACTGCTTTCCAATGTCTTTTCTCTCCTATGTACCTCGCTGAACCATCCGTAAACCACACATGGTTTCTGTCCTCCGCCGACAGATCATCAAATGGCTTACCCCACTTAACAGGGGATTCCTGTAATACAGGTACGGAGCAATCACTCCCAGTCTCAAGCGATGGCGCCTGCGCCACTTGCTCATGTAATGATGCCACACCTTTCGGTCCCACACGTGCCCTGTCTTGTATGTACCATTTCCACTTAATCACACTCGCCTCTTGAGCATGTCCAATTCGATGAGTTTTCGGCGAACTCAAAACCCACTGCATTATAGGAATCTCAGGTCTCAAAATCACATCATGTCCCAAAGTCAATTGCTCGGTATCCACCAGAGCCCAATAACATGCAAGTAGCTATTTCTCAAAAGGTGTATAACGCTCACCAGCATCGGGTAACTTTTTAGTCCAGAAACCTAATGGTACTTTATTCCTGCCTTGTTTTTGCCACAAACTCCAATTTGCATACAGACCTTGCACGGACACATTCAAATCCACATCACCGTCATGCACGGGCCACAAATCCAAGGCATACTGAATCGCTTCTTTCGTCAAATCAAACGCATCCTGCTGCAGTTTACTCCATTCAAACGCATTCTTTTTGCGAGTCACTCTATATAAAGGGGCTAGAATCTGACCTAGATGTGGGATATGTTGACGCCAAAAACCAAATAAGCCAATAAAGCTTTGAGCTTCTTTTCTATTTCTTGGAACTGCAAAATCGAGAATTTTCTGTTTCACTTGTGGAATCACCTCTCTATGACCTTCATGCCAATTAATGCCTAAAAATTTCACATTTTGGGATGGACCTTGCAATTTATCGGGATTGATTTCCCAACCTTTCTCACGTAAGTGATCAATAATTTGATCTAACTGGGTTTGAACTTGATTTTGTGTCTCACCTTGAATCAAAATGTCATCAATATAATGGCATATCTGAATTTGCGAATGTACGGGTACTTCAGACAAATGTTCTGCCACCAGCCGGTGACAAATCGTAGGACTGTGTACATAGCCTTGGGGAAGACTTCCAAACGTCATTTGACGTCCATTCCATGTAAAACTGAATTGTTCCTGACACTCAGGGGCAATCAGGATTGAAAAGAAAGCATTGGCAATATCAATAGACGCATACCATGTTCCTGGATGCTTCTGAATTCTCTCAATTAAAGTAATTATGTCTGGTACTGCAACAGTCAAAGGGGGTGTATGTTTATTCAATTTGCGGTAATCAACAGTCATACGCCAAGAATTATCACTCCTGCGTACGGGCCAAACGGGATTATTCCAAGCAGAAGTAACCGGAGTTATAACTCCTGCATCCACCAAATCTTGAATTGTAGCACTAATTTCTTCATGGCCACCTGGGATACGATATTGTTTTTGGGAAACAACCTGTGTAGCCTGGGGAATTGTTATAGGGGGCATTCTTAAGCGACCTACTCGTACAGGTCTGGATGATATGTAACTTTTACTTCCAAATTGATAACAGCCGTTATCTAAATGCAATGTCATTCCTTTCAAAATGTCAATTCCGATTATGTATTCCAAAAGTGGCACAACTAAAACAGAATATTCTTTTCGGGGAATTCTACCTATTTTCATTTCAAGAGTAGTTTGCACTGCGGGAGTTTCATTTCCACCTAAACCAGTAATTGTGAAAAACTGACCTTTAAATTTCTTTGATTTTCCATGAATAAGAGTGGCCTCCGCTCCTGTATCTACCAATGCTCGGGCCCTTTGGATATTACGATGGTTCCAAAAAATTTCAATATCTACATAGGGTCTATTATCTCTGTGAGCCCACCTGCGTACTGGAGCTTGACCTATTTCCTAATCATTTTTGTTACGTTCTGATAACCAAGACAAGTCAGGGTAAATGCTCTCATATTTTTTGGACAAGAAAATATCATGTTCATATCCATCCCCATTACGGAACGAATTCTTGTCATCTGCATGGTACTGTGAATTTCGATCAGAAAATCTGTGTCGATCCTCCCTTTTCCTCATCTCGGGGGACTGATCCCTTTCACTCCTATGTCTGCTGTTAACACGGTCATCTCTCCCTCTTTCTCTTTCCCCCTCTCGACCTCTCTCTTTTTCACGTCGAGGGGACACATCACGTTCACGCCGTCGTCCATCACGATGATCAGAATCATCACGACATCTATCATCTCCACTGTCATCAGAATATTCACGATCACAATCATTCTTTCGCACACGTCGGGCACCCTCCTTCCGATCCAAACCACGGTCGCGGAACATGTCCCACAAGCGATTATTAGATTCACCGTCAATGTCCTCACTCTTCACACCATCAGCCAGTAAAGCAAGATACATATCACGTCGAGTGAACTTATAATTCCCAGCAGTACGACCCTCAGGTCTGGACTGCCTCTCAGGTTTAAGCCATTCGCCTAGCTCGCCAAGTTGACGCACAGATTCAAGCACCATAGACAAAGCATTGCCAGTCTGATTAATCAACAAAGTCATCATAACCTGCTTATAAGCAACAGGGGAAGAACGGATAATGCGATTACGTACAGAAGACGTTAACAAACCATCCAACAATCTGTCAGATGTACTCAGAAAAATCGCAGTTTTCATAACCTCCTCTTTCAGCCGTTGCGCTGCATCGCGCAAGGGGTACCACGGCTTGTCATTCACAGGCCAATCAGATTCAGTAGGATATTTGTGATTACAGCCGTCAGTCGCTAACTGGAGTAGACTAGTCTGACCGGCACCATTAAAATTCCGAAAATGATCTTGCACAGTAGAATCGGAACTTAAGGAACAAAATTTCAAGGCATCTCCCGCATCTAACATGATACCCGCAGCGCCTAACTCATAGATGCACACCATCCATGTAAGCAAGGCCTCACCAGGCCGTTGTCGAAATCGTTGCAAAATGTCACTAACTTCCTGTTGTGTAAAATCTTCCAAACTATCCAAAGCAACACCATTTGGATTGCCAGGAGCTTGTTGTAATTTTCATCAAAAAACCGGATGTGCAGAAACTTCAGGACGAGCATCAGAAGAAGCCCGATCCATAGATTTAGAGGAACAATCAGAATGAGAGACGTCAGTAGAATGGGAAGAGCGACCATGGTCGCCAGAATCATCACGTGTATCACAAGAAGGAGATTTACAATCACGTCCGGAGCGAGAAGACTCGCCCCTGTCAGACTCCTCAGCCGAGATGCCAGAATCATTCGAGTCCCAGATATTACCATCCCATTCATCTGGGTTCCAGTCCAGTCCGGCTTTCGCCATGACCAGACGCACCTTCCGCTTACAGACACGACCACGACGATTCTTATATTTGTATTTTGCAATTCAAACAGCAGCCCTTTCGGCTATTGTCTGATAAGTTTCAAGTTTGTCGGCAAGCAATTTATTTTGACATCGCAAAAGAGTATGAGCATTTTGCACTTCAACAAACTTTTCCTCCATATCCACATATTGCCTCTGCAATTTCATGAACTTCTCATGTACAATCCTGTACGACGTTAAAACAATCCAACCTCTGCGTCCCAAAATAGAAAGCTCATCACCCTTCACTACTGGTGCTTTCTGCAAACAAGTAATAACATTAGCCGGCTCCGCCAGCTCCAAACAAGAAGTCCAATTTTCACTCAAACAAGTAGAATGGGCCCACTCACGGGCCAAAGCCTCGTAAGGCGTTGAGTCCCATCCGCGAATTTCAACAGGCAATTTAAAAGTAGATTTCGATTTACGCAAAAACATTTTGACAAACCAAAAAGATATACACCACTAGAAACAAATAATATACAAAATAAACTTTGTTCGTGCCGAGTGCAAACCAACAAGATAAAAACAATTCAATGCACACAGGATTCGTAAACAGTTCGTGACGCCAGATGTAACGGACGGATTTTCGGACCAGATAGAATCAGCTCATCAGAGCACCACTAACCCAGCCGAAACGTAACCACCTCCCTCCTTAGGACCTATTTACAACAGGTATCTATATTTCCTACCCAAGGATGGGGAATTAGCAATATAAATGCTTGGATATTCTACAATACCACCCTCATACAATATAGTCTTGCGACCATATAGGCCCAGACTAATCTACCCTATGGCAGTTCTGATTACTTACCATTACACACTGGCTACACCCAGTGCTCGCTCAAGATAGGCACTGTATCCCCCCAGTGCTCTCACTATTTCATACAAACACAAGCCAAAATCCTGTGGGTATACACACTAACCTCAGTCAGTGCTCTCATTAACGCCTCTTTCTCTAGAGACGATCTCATTACAAATCGGTATCCCTCCCGATGCTCTCATTAACACCACTTTCTCTAGAGGCGATCTCATTACACACCAGTGTCCTCCCTGGTGCTCTCATTAACGCCGCCTTACAACGACGATCACTTTTCTATGAATACCTTTAGCTCTTATTGGGAAATTTCTCATTATCCACTAGGGGTACAATACTACAATATTATGAATCGCACAGGAAAGGCCGAATTACATGGTGTACAACTTATTCTCTAGTTCAAGGGCTCCTCCCTCCCTAATTATTCAGTGGCCATTTACCTGATCGGGGGTAGCTTCCGTTCGTGCAATGACACCTGAGTAGAAGAAAAGGTTACCTTTACTGTATAAGAACAAGGCATACGCTGGTTCACTAAGAACTGGGGTATCTTTATTAACAATAACAATAACGATATAACACTATACTATAACATATAGCCTGCAAAGAAAAATTGAAAAGGTTAGAATGTGTGCACGCTAATAGGAAAAGGTCGACATCATCTTATTAATGGAAAGTCTGGACTCAGCATGTCATCTAGGTTCCCTTCTCGTCTGTGCCTTGGCTCGTCTTAGGGTCACACCTCTGCAGTCACGGATACACGTCTGCACCGTTATGCTCTGTCTCCTCCGTTTCCCTCCAAGTCACTGGAACCTTCCTCTTATCAGCTGCGTTCTCTTGGCTGTTCTGCACTACTCCTCTCTCCTCTCAATCACGGACTGTCTTCACTTCTCAGCTTCGATCTTATAACTTAATTTCTACCACTCTGGTATTCGTTCTCTCAACTAACTGCTTCACTCTGTATGCTCTGATCTTAATGTCGAAGCTCGCCAGCTGCTCCAACTAAAATAACTTCAATCTTTCTAAGAGAGTATCAGCTTCTCGGTCTTTCTCCGACTTCAAAATGGCGACTGTCTGCCTTGAAATAATTAATTGCATTGATGCTAACGACTAGCTGCCGCCTACGGACTGACTGACTCACTGCCTCATGCCTTCGCTAATATGGAAGCTTGTCCTTTCATGGAAAGTTACGGCCAGTAACCTGCCGCCCACCAAATTCTTGTACCTCCCCGTACCAAGGACACGTTCTCAGCCGGCCAGCCTGATGTTATGTCTTCGGCATGGAGAAAAATACAGTCTTTCGATAAGGGCCAGCCTGAGCCGGTTCTCTCCAAGCGAACAACACCTCGTAACTAAAACATTACACTTGACCTAGAAGCATCTCAAGCTGCCGGGGCAGAAAGAAAGATGGAGTCTCTCCCATTTGAGGCCTACAAGGCCCGAGATCAGCATAACTCCATGAAAAGTATACTAACACTCTTACAAAAGGACGGATTATCACTAATACTCATAAATCTATCCCTTAACATAGGTTCACAAGCCCTAATCTAAAGAAAGGGGTACGGGATTGTGTCAACACGCCTTGTGAATAGGCTCTATTTACGGTTCTAATCCTTCTATTAGAATGATAGTAGACTAAAGTCACCTCCAATCACCTTCCCTCATGAAAGGGCCCAAAAAAGTCGGACAGAACACCTACATAAAAATTTTCCAGCCTTAGGAGTTTTCCGCCGTGTAAGAGTCTGGGGTTTTGTGATGCCTCCGATTAAGTTGATGATGCTAGATCCTTCGACAGGTTGTCCTCTGTAGATAAACTCTCCTTCCTCATTCCATGAGGCAGTGTCTTTTTTTCTGTACGTTTTATATTTCCGTGTTTTATTTCTGTGTTGCTAAATAGTTTATAAACCAATAGGTCCTCAGGGTGGTGGGGGATCTTGAGTGGCTGATTGGTGTGGACTTTCCGAGTCAGTAGTACATAAAGTCAGTTAATTTTATTCCTCCAAGCTCTGTCGAAAGTAGTTTAAAAAGATCTGAAGAACTGTTAAGTACAGCTTCGCTTTGTCATGTGGTGCTAAATCTGTATGGTTTAGGATGATTTCATTTCAGTGTCCAGTCTCTGCATTTCATTTTTCCATGTGCCCCAGTCTTCATGTGCAGTGGCCCCCAAATGTTTATCTGATGTCTGGGTACCAAGTACATCTTATAGGTGTACTTCATCACTTCCTATTCAAAAGGCTGGTGATAAGAGTAATAGCAATACCCAACAAAGACCCTATAAATCCTCCAGAATGCTTCACCAATTTCTTATTAGAAACCAGGGCTGTGTGTTTGTTACTAAGCTTTTAATAAGATGAAGCTTCTTCTATAGAGCTTTGAACTGATGATCTAATATTGGGACAATATCTTTTAGGATGTTTAAAGCAATCACCAAAATAGAAGCTACTAAATCATCAGAAGCAGAACACAAAGGTAGCCTTTCTTTGCTGGGGGCTCACAGTGACTAAACGTTTTACGAGGTCTAGATTGCTATATATACCTGCTGACATAGTAACCTGTAGTACAGCGTTTAGATTATAAAATGTTAATAGGGAGTCAATAGTGATACTTTTTATAGGGTTTTGGGCTTATTTTTGAGTGTGTGAGCAACCTGGAGATCAGGTAGAAAAAAATGTCAATATGGAGTCTATAGTCTTATAGGGTTGCTGGTTTTAAATCTACCAGTAAATTACCAAGGGGTTTCTCTGTAGAATCTTTAAAAGCTACCAAGAAAAATCTGGTTTATCCGGGATACATTCTTTGGCTATAACTGGTATTTGTTGTTTATCTTTAGGATTTTGACAAGCACTAGGTAACTGAATGTCTACTCTTACCCGTATAAATCAAATTCTGCACCATATAACAAATGCTTCAGTTTCGGTGGTGTGAATATAGAGCAACGACTTTCTTTATTTCTGGGCTATCACCAACTTCACTCATTACCTCATCTATAATAACCATGCTTACTTGACTTGGAGGCAGTATATCATCAATATTATCATCGTTGAGAGTATCAGGTATTCCGTCAATACATTTTATGTACTGGAATGTATGTCCTAGCTCTGTATATTCATTCTGTCTGCATGAATAAGGCAAGACAATATTGGTTGGGGTGTGGCTTTAAACACTAGAGGTATTTTCTAAAAGCTTTTTTCATAAAAGAACTTTTACCACTATTTGAAGAACATGCTAAAACACAGGAAAATGAATTCTGCAGTCTAATGTCCATTTTGTGGGTAAATACAATTATGTCTGTCAGTACCCATAGAGCAGTGTTTTGTACTATTCTGTCAGTACCCATTTATCAAACACGATGTGTAGGGTTTTATACATGGGCCTGGCTGAAATTTGCCTCTGTTTTTTGGAAATGATATTACTAGGCTGTTCCACCACAATAGTTTTAATACATTTGTTTGTATGTTCTTTCATATAATTACTGACCAGATCCTTTAGGCTGTTAAAAAATATTTGTATGCTATTGTTAACATTGTGTAGTGCCTTTCACTTTCATTCGCACTACCTTTCTGGATGTGCGATAGCAATAGGTCTTAGGACCAGCTGACACAAATTCTATAACATGTTCACCAGGAGATAACGTGCTTGTTAATCTCCCAAGTAATCAACAAGTTGAGGGTCTTCATTGCCTGGTCTACTCACAAAACTCACATAGTCAGTATCATGGTACAAAACATCTGCCCTGAAGTTGATCCAGCACCTTGTAAAGCTCTAAATTAGCATGAGCAGCTGTAAAACAAACTATAAAAATATTTATACTGTTAGAAGTAGTCAGGTATTCTTTGGTATATTTGCAAAATAGAGAAGCAGTTTCATCATCTATGAAGTTACAAATGGAGATGTCATTACACGAGTAGGCCTGTGCAGTGAACTCTGTTCTGTTTGCAGAGTTTGCCGAGTTTTCTGCACTCCGGGCTCCGCAGAGCTAGTGGAGTGCAGAAAACTCCACTCCACGTAGTGCAGCAGAGTTTTTACCCTGCTCGTGCTCACTAGCGTTAAGTTCGCGAGCGTGAGCTGCCGAACAGGTAGAATTTCTACCCAAGTGGCAGGAAGACCAAGGTGAACGGCAGTTCGCACTGCACTCCGCCACTTGCGGAACTCTGCAGAGATTTTTTGTCAATTTGCGGAGTTCCGTGTAACGAAACTCAGAAAGCTATGCCTAGGCCTGAACACGAGCAAAAAAAGGTATTTATACAACTTATTTGATCTATGACTATTTTAGTGTTTTGCAAGTTTGTCCACTGTGCGAATTTGCCCCTTAAAGAATTGAGACCGAGTTTCGCCTTCATGCAAGAAGTAATCGTATATATATTGTTGCTTAATGGCATCATTGATACACCAGTCTGGAAATTCTGAAGCATCCTGCTTGTCTTTGAGAAATAATTTAATATGCTCAGAAAAACGTTCAGTCATAGTCTGCTTTAAGTGCCATATCTCATGTACCCTTCCAATCTAGGAACCTTCCTCTAAGGCAATCTGTTCCTCTATTCTACAACGGGTACTTGTGATTGACCTTTCTTTGTCAGTGTGTCTACATTCATTGGTCTGTTTGTTTTAAGCTCATGTCCTGCAGAGGGGGAACGTTAGCTTTCCACCAGCTCTATGTGGGAGAACAGGAATATAAAGCCTATAGGGAATGTACACCTCACATTTTATCAAGCCGAAGTATTCACTGAGGTCTTTAAATTCTCGATAAAGGATGCAAGGCCGCCATGGTGAGTAAAGTAAAGTTTCATTCTGTTCACATAAGGAGTTGTGAAATCATAGTAGTGTATTTCTTCACTACCTACCAACTTTTTGTACAGCGTAATAGTATTTGCTAGACAACCAAATAAAGAATCACAGGGCTTAGGCAAATCTGTGCTCTTAATAAAACACAAAGGTTTTTCATTTGATTTGACCATATCTAGTCACTTGTACTCCCACAAGGATCTCACAACAGTACTGTGGTTCTCGATATAATATGCCTTTAATATTGTAAGCGGGACAGCAGATCAAAGATGGTACCCAGCAGACTATTAAAATCATGTGATTTGTGGTAGTGGGGAAAATTGTGATAAAAACAATTGTTAAATTCAATAGCGGTTGGCATACCATTAACTACAGCATATCCATGTATGAAATATTGGCCCCCTGATATTCAGAACCCATCAACGCGTTCTGAATAAAGATGTTTTCATTTTCAGAGACATATATTAGCCTTTGAATAGAGGGTGTAGAATATCTCCCCTGATTACCATTATACAAATGAGGCGTTGCCAGCGCTATGTTTTCAGGTTGTAAAAACATGTGGTTATTGATAACCATACAGATTAAAGCCAAAGTCACATATTGAAAAGGGTCTATGTACTCAATGCATTTCCCATGTCAGCAGTGTTTGGCTGTTTCTTGTTTTGTTACCTGTATAATGCCATCTCTAAAGAGATTACAAGCCTTCCTTACGTTAAAAAGATCTTCTTGGCAGTATGCTTTCAACTATGCCTGATAATCTAATGCCTTGTCAAGGTTTTCTGTGTACCATTTTAAAAAGGATTCTTTCTCATACAGCATCAAAAAGCCTAGACAATATTCTTCAGGGGAAGTAATAGGTCCCCACCTAGTTTTGGTTTGCTGAGGTGTTAAAAAAGTGGGGAATAACCATTAGGGCTTAGAAAACTAAAGGCTTTTGGCAAATTGTTGAGCTTCGGGGTAAAAATTTCAAGCAGTCGATTGACTTATTTTTAGTGGTACCACCATGAGCAGCAACAATTTGGAGCATTGAGTGTTAAGTTTCACCTCCATTTATTTGGTAATTATCCGACGTACAATGAAGAACGAGTCACAAGCTTTTTAGTTATGAGCTAGCATGTATAACCCGTAAATTATTTTTGTAAGAACTTGTTAAGAAAATCATCCATGCAGGATGGACCTGCAAACCCTCATTTTTCATTGCAAGTTAAATGGTGTGCAAAGATAAAGGTGGGGATCATTATTATTTTTTAAATATTTGATCACCCTAGGAAGGAAAGTGGAAGGCCTTTGTTAAAATTTACTTTGGCCATTCCTTCCAGGTCATCCACTATCTGAACACCCAAGTATCTATTTTCCTGCTTTTCCAAGGGTCTATTGCAATGGGTGTTCCATTCTATGATCTCTGTCTTATGCTGATTAACCAAATAACCCGAGACCTTACTGAAAACCTCCAAAATACTTAAAATCAATGGCAATGACCTAGCAAAATCTCTTGTGTAGATAATTAGATCATCAGCATATAAGACGCATCAATTATATTCAAATGTCATGATGTCCCAGTTAGCTCTAATTTTCTCGCTGAAGGGTCAATTTTTAAGTTTTAAAGCAGAGGCGATAACGGACAACCCTGACGAGTTCCTCTTCTAATATGTATCTGGTAAGAGTCCCATTCACCAAACTTTTTGCAACCGGGTTTAATACAGGGATTCGACAGCTCTTAAAAAACCTCCCCTAACCCATTTTGTTTGATCACACATTGGAGGAAGAGACAGCTTTCCCTATCAAAAGCTTTGGCTGCTTCAAAAGTGAGCACCACCAATAAGATCATGCATAGATTCACAGAGTTGAATTCCTTTAACAAAACATTTTTGATCTTTGTGTATTAGTGGTTTGATCAACTTCTTCAATCGCTTAGCCAATATCTGTGTATGGATTTCTATAGTCATAATTAAATAAGGATATCTGCCTACAAGACTCGCATTGCCTGGAATCCATGTTTGGTTTTAAGATTTTACTGATGACAGCCTTATCCCAAGAGCACGGTGAGTCCTGTCCTTTCAAAAAGGCCTCATTCAATACTTCTGTTAAAATAGGAATCAACTCCTCTTTCAAAATAATATATAGCTCATTTGGAAGGCTATCTGGGCCATCTGCCTTCCCTCTTTTTAATTTCTTAATTATGTTAGCTACCTCCTCCTCATTAATTTCAGTATTCAATTCTTCCTTTGACTTTGTTTGTATGACTGGAGTTGGAGTCCTATAATCTAATTCTAATAATCTGTTCTTCTGTTTGAAATATGTCTTCTGTTTACAACTTTTGGAAGAATTGCATAAAAACCTAATCTATGTCCAACTCTTCTGTACATACTTTGCCTGTCTCTTCATTTTGTATGCACTTATTGATGTTTCTGGTCTGCTCTACCATTGTTCTCCAAGCCAGTAACTTGCCATAACCCTTCTCCACATTTATAATGAAACATTATTCTTGCTCCCTGTTTGTATTAAATATTTATCTCTAACTCATTTGCGAGGTCCATCCTTACTCTTTTTATCCGCCCTTCTACTCCCACTGGATCTTGAATACTATGTCCTCAATCTATCTCGACCATTATACTCAGTAGATTCAAGATTTTTTATATTTTTGAAATCTTTATATTGATATGCAGCTCAACTAATTAATATCCCCCTAATAAATGAATGTATTGTATGTATTCCAAATGATGTGCAAAGGGGCAGAGCCTCTATTTAACAGAAAGAATTATTTAGTCCCTTGTCTCAGCTGGTCTACTATTTGGGAATCTAGTAGGAGCACTCAATTTACTGTCCACCTTGGAGATGAGGGACTTGTATCAACTGCTAATTAATTGCAGAGTGGTCAGATAGGTGTTCTGGTACATGTTCTACTTTTTTAGTATTACTACCTATTTTATTGTCTGTATCAAAATAAATTCTATAAGAATGCCCATATTTCTCATTGTGAAAAGTAAACCTTTGCCATTTACAGCCCTTCAGCCTCCAAAAATCAACAAGGGCTATATCATTCATTATTTGCTTTACCATAGCTCTGGTGGATTTATCTAAAACAGAGTCTATTAGCACAATAAAGTCTCCTTCTAAATTAATGGGGATTCGAATCTCTAGCAGTTGGTTATATAGATCTTGTAGAGGACACGATCTTCTATGTTCGGGCCATAATAACCTGCAAACCAACGTATACCAAGAATCATACATTTTAGCTTTTACTATCAAACACATCTCTTTCTAATCTTTCATTGAATCCCCCAACAGAACTTTGGTGGATTTTTTAAACAAAATTTCTATCTTCTGAACAGAGAATGTCTGATTCAAACAAACCTATTGCTCATCCCATTTTTGTTGCTCATGATATCCTCCCACTCTGCTCTTAATAGATAAGTTCCCTGCAAAGATTATAAACTCATTGTGCACAAGTTTTAAGTCCTGACAAATTCTTCTCCTCCTGCTCCTAGCTCTCAGAATGTTAACATTTCAAGTTCACAGATTGAACGGTACTGAGGTTAATGACTTGTTCATGTTACCTCAAAGGCATAGAGCTGAATTACTCTTATAAGTGCTCCTTAACCAGCCTACATGTTTTAATTCCACGAATGAGGATTACATTTTATTTTTATTTCTACAACATGCTCCCCACCCTGTGTTTGAAAAATATATTAAAAAAACGGATCCAACCATGACCCTCTCTCCCTATCCTGGAGAACCCTCCCTTCAATCACTGAGTACATCTGTAGAATTTACCGCGTTTGAGCTTTCTTTCCCCAGGCTACATTTTAAACATTATTTCTGTTGTGTTTTAATCTGTTCCACTAATAGCCCTACTTCCTTTAGGTACCTTATGTTGTGCATTTTATTATTCCATATGATTTTTAGTGTGGTGAGGAAACACATCTGTGCTGTGGCTCTCAGTGACCGGAGTGCTTGAATATATTTTCTTAGTTCCCACTGTCTGTCCTGTGTGGTCCTAGAAATATCTGATCTAATATAGAAGGACTATTCTCCTTTAGAATAGCTACTCGCTTTAAGTGCTTCCATGAGAATTTTCTCTTTGATTGAGTTACTCCTGAAATTGATCAGCACTTTCCTTGTATTCTTTCTGTCTGCTTTCTTTTTGAAAAGGGCACAATGAACTCTGTGAATATCTTCCTCCAGAACGCTGGAATCTATATCAGGAATAAATCCCTTTATTAGGCTGGTCATAAAACTTTTATATTTTCACCCTCCAGCCCTTCTGGAATGGCCAACACTCTGATAATATTTCTTTTTGCATTATTTTTGATTGTTTAAATTTTATCAAGCAAATGTTTCTCTCCAATTTTTAACTTTTATATTTCTTCCTGATTAACTTCCACCTCTCTATTAAGTTCTTTTAAGATTGCGTTTCCTTCTCATGGGGTAGTGAGTTGGACGCTTGTGGGTGGTGAACTTGTGTATTCAATTCTTATTGAGTGAAAACTTGGGGTCATTTACTCTTTTCTGGTAGCCCAGTGTTCCCTCCAGTTTCAGCCATTCTGTTACTACAAACAGTGTTATTAATCTTAGCAAAACCTAAACTACCTATTTGAGGTGGGTTATGGGTCTGGTGAGAGTAGTTCTCTTCCTTTTTTGCCCAAACTTTCAAAAAAGGAGCATAAGAGGACTTTAATAGGGTCTGCAGCTCTACTGCTTTTACCCCAGACTCATTTTAGTTATTTAATTCTGCAGAGCGATTCCTGAACCTGCTTGTTGGAGCTATTAGAGGACTCATGACATAAAAAGTTTTTCTGCCGTATTCACTTCCCTCTCAATAGATACTAAAACCGGTTTCACTTGTGTAGAAATGGCTGAAGAAGTGGTTTCTGCCAAGAATAATTTCTTGGTTATTAATGAGCACGTTACATTAAGGGGGCCACAGAAATGCCTCTCAAAGCCTTCCAGATTCAGCCGAGAACCAGATGTAACTTTTTTTGTTTTTATCTAGTGTCCCTCCTTCTTTTGCAGGTGAATCATAGGCTGCTAATGCATGTCTCCTTCCAGGTCCCCATTATTTTTCCGCAATCACATACGGCCCCTTTGTTCGCTCTATCTCAAGAGTTTTGTTGGCATACTTGCTCGCATCTCTCTACCTATCCCAATGATCCCTGGGATGCCCAGGAAGCAAATGCACACTGATGCTCTCCGATCCCAGCTGAGCCTCAATGTCAGCTCTGCCCACACTCTGCCACCACAGAACCAGTTGTCTCTCCTCTGTCCAGTTCTCGCCTTGTTCCGAATCCCTTCCTCCACCTTAGATCGCATACGATGCAATACACGCTAGGAAACCCAGAAGCCAGCAACTCCTGGTAAGTGTCAGGGGTAATGAGGGACCTCCCAGAATACTATCTTGCTACCACACATTCATTTCAATATGCCATTTGCTTAGGGGTCAGAGGCTCCCAACAGGCGCACTCAGCCACTGCTTATGACCTCACATATTCCATCATTCATGACATGGTCCGTGACATCACTGATGACATCTTAAATAACATGACTGTTGACATCATCCAGTGAGTGTGAGTGTTTTCTCAAAGTTTATGAGTGTTACACATATATCATCAGGGCACTACAAAAGTTAAAATAGTATACTTTCTGTGCTACTAATGAGTAATACTATTTGTAACATATATTATGTGAGTGGCTCTGTGACTGTGTGTATCCGTGTGTGAGTGGGTGTGTGATCACCTGTGTGGGTGTGTGAGTGGCTGTATGAGTGTATAAGTAGTTGTGAGAGCAGCTGTGTGGGTGGGTGAGTGGCCGGTGAGTGACTGTGTTGGTGAGTGAGTGGGCATGTCAGTGGCTGTATGGGTGAGTGAATTGTATGAGTAGTTTTATGGGTGGGTGAGTTGGTGTGTAGGTGACTATATGGGTAAGTAAGTGGCTATCTGAGTAGGTGTTTGGATATGTGAGTTGAAATGTGAGTAGCTGTATTGTAGAGTAAGTGTCTTTGTTAATGGATGTATGAGTAAGTGAGCAGATGTGTGAGTGCTTACATGGATGTGTGAATGGGTATGTAAGTGGTTGTGTGGGTATACGAGTGCTTGTATGAGTGAGTAAGTCACTGTGTTGAGAGGCTCTATGGGCAGGTGAGTAGGCATGTAAGTGGCTCTATGGGTGAATAAGTGTGTTTGTGAGTAGCTGTATGAGTGAGTGTTTGGCTCTGTGAGTGGGTGTATGGGTAAATGACTGGTTGTAGGTGTAGCTTTATGGGTGAGTGAGTGGTTGAGTAAGTGCCTGTATGAGTGAGTGGGTGGGTGTCTGAGTGACTCTGTGGATGAGGATGAGTGAGTAGTTGTGTAAATACTTGTATGGGTCTGTGAATGAGTATGTGAGTGGTTGTGTGGGTGTGTGAATGGGTGTATGAGAGGTTGTATAGGGGTGTTAGTAGGTAGGTGTGTCCATGCTTCTATAGATGATGTCATCAGATGTTGTCAACGACCATGTCATGAGTGATGTAATATGTGAGATCATAAGCAGTGCACTGCCGAAGCATAAGGTATAGTTTGCTCAGGTATCTTTAACTGATGAATTTCACTGGTTTTGTACAAGTGAAATGTGAGCCTAACTATAACGTCTCTGTTAATTTCTAAGGTTTTATAAATTCGATTTCCTAACTATATCATCCTGTTAACCTTTGTTTTTTTCTAGACCTAGGCATAAAATTACGCTCCACTCGCGGAGTTTGCAGAATTCGATTACTCTGTGATCTGCGGAGAACGCGGAGGTACTGATAAACTCTGCAAACCACAAAACAGAGCAGAATTTCTTTTACATTGGCTCGCTTGTCATATCATTTTGCTGTAGCAGGGAGCGCAACCAGACTTTACGGCCACTCACAAACAGACAGGCAACCAACCCTCAGCAGCCATGAGGAGCTCATCCCCTAACCAGTAGTGTGCTAGGAGGCTCCTTTGAAGAGTGCTTGAGAAAGGGGGCAGTGGCTCCTACAAGTTCTCAGCAGTCCGGCTGTGGGGGACTTACTTGGCACAACAACAGGGGTTCTTGGCCCAATTACCCTCGGCAGCCAAGGAGAGTTCATCCCCCAACCAGTAGTATGCCAGGAGGCCCCTGTGCAGAGTGGTTGAGAAAGTGGGTGGGCCTCTAATGACATCCCAGCAATCCAACTGCGGGGTACTTGCTTATCCCGCAACAATAGGGGTTCTTGGCCCCAACGACCCTCAACAGCCAGGGGGAGTCAATCTGACAACCAGTAGTATGCTAGGAGGCCCCTGTGCAGAGTGGTTGAGAAAGTGGGCGGGCCACAGAGGACATCTCAGCAATCCAGTTGTGAGTGACTAACTTATTGCAATGATAGGGGGGCATATTACCAAGCAATAGCGATAATTATTGCTATTGCTTGGTTAGAGACAAAAATGTACTGCTGAGCTGCTGCGATTTTTATCGCAAATAAACCTTGGTATTAGCAATGTTTATCGCAAATGTGATAAAAATCTGCCGCAATGCATGAATATCGCTGAAAAGTCAGCGGTATTCATGCATTACCGAGCTAATGCTCTTAGCCATGTTATCCACCTCCCATTGGATAACATGGTTAAGAACTGCTCAGGGCAGGTGTTAGCTTTTGGAGATATTCGCGCTTAGCGCTAATATCTCCAAAAGTTGGTAATAGGAGATAGCGATGTAAGGGACTGTTTCCAGTCGCTAACATCTTGGCACGCCCACTTTGCATGTCATTAGTGATAAATATCACTGACATGCAAAGTGGGGCCCAAGATGGTCGCTATCTCCTACTAGCTGTCGCTAACTGGTGTTAGCGACAGCTAGGTAATAGGGAGATAATTTTATCTCCGCTTTCTTGGCTTTTAAAGCCAAAAAAGCGGAGATAAACCCCCTTGATAATATGCCCCAGGGTTTCTTGGCCTCCAACGGCCCTCAGCAGCCAAGGGGAGTTCATTCAGCTGTACAAAAGAAGGTCCTTTTGCAGAGTTGCTGAGAAAGGGGATGGAGCCTCTGATGACATCTCAGCAATCTGTGCCCTGGAGCCCCGACCATTACCAAATGGGGGAGATAAACAGAGAGGCCCGCCTCCCAAGGCCGATTTCCACCCCGGGGACCTCACCGCCCAGGGCTCAACCTTTTATTTTTTTTAAAAAGATTAATGGAGGAGGGGGGCCATATGGGCCTATCACCAGGCTGATTTCGGCCCCTGGGACACCATCCCCTGAGGTCACCAAATGGGCAGGGGGCAAGCAGCCCACCTCATGGGGCTGATTTAGGCCCGGAGACCCCATTGCCCGGGGACCCCATTGCCAGGGCACAGCCATTACCAAATCAGGGGGCCACACGGACCCCCTCCTTGGGCCGATTTCAGCCTCGGGGACCACATCCTCAGGGGCTTGGCCATTCCCAGATGGGGTAGTGGACCCCATCTCTCAGGGTCCAGCCATGGTTCTATTGGTTCTTCCTATGTCATCCATTCTGCACTGGGACCGCTGGGGTCCCCATGGTCCCTGCTGCCTCCTTCTCTCCTGCGGGAGCCAACATTGCTTTCACACACAGGTCGCGGCTAAACATGCAGCTCCCTGTATGTGAAAGCAAATTTGTCTGTTTCTTTGTTCACTTGACAGCAGGCAGGGAAACAAGTGAATGTTCCGCTTCCAGCAAGCTAGAGCATTTTCAATTCCCTGGTTTGGTAAAAGCAGAGTGCTTGCTGTGAATTGGCAGGAGCACTTTAAGCTCCTGCTAAGCCACAGCAAACAGTTGTCCCGGCAGGGACACACCCCAGGATATTGCAGGAGCGGGCCCTGGAAGGTGGCGGCCCCAGGGCTATTCATGGGTTCACGAGGGGGCTTCTCCCAGCCCTCCATTCTAGTGCAAAGCCCAGGTAGGTGGAAATCCCAGGGTTGTTTGGGGGGGTCGTGAGCCCACCCTTAAGTTCAATGAATTGCCCCAGTGAGGTAGCGTCCCTGGGGCTGCAGGGGTGCCACATGAGCCCCCCTTATTAATTTTATGTTTAGCCCCAGGGTGGTGGCATTCCCCTAGGTGCAGGTGGGCCTAGTGGTCCAGCCTGCATACATATTTTATAACTGACCCGAGGAGGAGGTGGTCCTCAGGGAAGCAGGGTGGGTGCGCAAGCCACCTGCATTCTTTTATTAAACATTTGTCCTGGAGGGCGGGGGTGCCGCATGGGCATACATAAAATCCAATGCCCTTGTGAGGTGGCGATCCCTCGGTGCATTCATAAGCTATAGGAGTGAGGCCTTGTGCAACCTCTCCTACTTTTATATTTTGCCTCCGAGACCTGGCCCAGTCAAGGGTTATTTGAAAGCTAGCGAGAGCGCCTGTCCTTTTTATTGAAGAAAAAAATCCTGCCAATATGCATTTTCATGGCTAGATTTCTTTTGTAAATACTATTTTGTCCTGCGGGGGCCCCAGGGGGGCTCCAAGACCAAGGCTTGGGGGTCAGGGTAATCCTCGCCCACCTCTCTTTCAGCTTGGATGCTAACACTTGAGATATTTTTATGACTATTCAATCACACTAGGCCCAAAGCACTTTAATCATGTGGGAGGATGTTGTTGACTGCAGTTTTAAATGTTTTATGGTAGTTTTTATCATGATGTTTTTATATCTGGAAACTGGGCAAGATTATCTTATCCTTGCTTGTTATTTATTGACAATGTATACTTTGATGGTTTGGATCAAACCAAATAAAGTTTATTATAAATGAATGAATGAACTAACTGTATTTTCTTACAATTCTCAACACCTTCTGAACAGATTTACACCCAATAACAAAAAGCACAATCTGTGTACCAAAAGCTAGCTTCCTGTCAAATTTGGTGTATTTTCTGGCTGCAGGCGCGTCTGAAGGTCCTATTGGAATTAACATGGGAAAACATAATTTTTTTACACCCCTTTTTTCTCGTTTACAACTTGGCGGATCACCCTGAAACTTTCTATACACACAACAAGATTCACAGGGACACTTTTTGGGGAAATTTCACCAAATGGTATATGCAAGTCAAAAAACGCTTTTCTTGTGCAATGATTCTATCTAAAACTACCTACTAATTACCACCGGTAGGTTATATTAATATATACACATATATAAAGATCATAATTACAACCTAAGGAAAGGGAAAAATATTCTCAACATTAGGTACTTTTTTGTGTGGGAGTCAACCCTTCAATGGTATTGCAATTTTCAAATTGGTCTAGAATGTCAAACGAATCTACATCAGGAATAGTATCACATGGGCCTGCGATGTAGTCTGCAAAAAATAAAAATAAAAACGTTAATTAAGCAAAACCAACTCTAATAAAAAGGCTGTAGAAGTCACAATGGTATTTCATACTAGACCTTTTCTAATAGTATAATTGGAGTGGCACTGGACAACTCTGGCCGGAG
This sequence comes from Lissotriton vulgaris, assembly GCF_964263255.1. NCBI lineage: Eukaryota > Metazoa > Chordata > Amphibia > Caudata > Salamandridae > Lissotriton > Lissotriton vulgaris. The sequence goes on from NC_141687.1 coordinate 1,996,354,218, forward strand.
GTGTAGCAGTCCCTTGAAACTCTCCCTTTTTTCAAATTGCTTCATTTAAAGTGGCCCAGTTGCCTAGATGAAATACCTGAGCGCAAACTCTTCGAATTATTTTTTTCCGATATACTTCAACAAGGCGGTTAAAACGGCCTTTTCAATACTTTTAACAAAGTTACAAGTCTGACTGTCTACCAGCCTCTATGGTGTTCACATAACCCTCGGCCATGTCTGGCACTATGAACGTATTTGGAAACCAAGTAAAACCCTTAGTAAAAAGCAGCATCAAAAGCTTAGATGTAAAACGCCTGTAAAATTCAGCATCAAAACAGGTTTGTCTGCAAAGGTCCAGTTTGGTCGCACCATGCTAAAACAGTGTAAAATTCTAAAACCCTAAGAAGTTTTATTGTAATACTTTTGAAGCTACCCCACACAATGACTTTCTCCTCTCACAAACACATATTCATGAAGCACAACCCAGGAAGAGACTTCAAAAAATCCCAAAGGCATGGTATCTTTAGAGCAACATTATTTTAAGACTTTGCATTTGAAAGCAGAAGGTGTGACATGAGCTGTCAGGCCTCGGCTGGTTTTCAAGTGAAATCATGATGCATTTGGTTGGCTACAGTTGTAAAAGTAGGTTGTTTGCATCCTTAATGAAGTATAAACAAGGGCTACCCAGCGTGAACACATTACATAAAACAAGTTGCTCATTGCAACATCCAAACAAAACGTACAGTGGTGACTCTGTTTTCTACTGCACGAAACTAAAAGCCCAGAGAACATGTAGTTTACAATGGAATTCATATATTATTTATAAACATCATTAATATTTATGATCAAATTCACAAGCAAAACCATAGATTTTTTTTGCATGTTTCATGTACTGAAATGCTACATTATACAACATGATGCTTGATTGAAACACAATAGGCATCTAGCAACTCATAAGACAGTTTGCATACAAAACAAAAAATACATTAATACATACAGTTCACTAATAAAACAATCATCAACTAACCTTGTACATAAGTGTACAGTTCATGACCAAGTGACATCTGTAATTAAATAGAACACATGTAAACAATGCACAATACTATAAATATTCATGGCAAGTCAATGGTTGTTTATTCGACCAATATGGACAATAAAAGCACATTTATGAAACATGTCACCTAAAATCGAAACAAATACATAATATCCTTAAAAAGCAGTTAGTATACATTCATTTCCATGTTTACGTGAATAGGCAAAATCTTAAAAATATTTGTGCAAAGTGCAAGTTAAGAAAATACATTAAAAAAGAAATACAAAGTCACTAAAGACAATATAACATACCGACAGAGAGACCTCATAAAGAGTAGTCTTCCAGAAATGGAGACTCATGGATAAGCATGTAAAGATGCCTCATTGCATTAACAAGAACAAATTCATCGGGTTCAATACTTAACAATAAAAATGCCACAGATAAATATGTATAGCTAGTGACCCATACACACAAAATCAATATGTGGCTCTCTATTCCATGATAGCTTTTTCCTAAGTCTGAGGGCTCCTGGAAGAAAACTTGCAAGAAGACAATAATGCAGCCTTACTTGTACAAATTAATTGTTTCTTACCAACAGTGTATTAATTGTGCCTCAGGGTACATAGAAAATCACAAAGAAGTATAAAGTGCATGATATGCAATGCCCCCTCGAGAGTGATGCAATCCTCTCGAACATATTGATTCAGAATGAGGACAGTGGTTGACCAAATTCACAGGCTGCACATTATAGGTGCCACTGCGATAACGTTAGATTTGTAGCCCGCTCCAAGCTCCTCATGTATCATAAAAGAGGGCATGCTATTGGAAACAGCGAGAAGTCTGCTAAAACATTGGCTGTCAACCACCTGCAGTTCTCTTACATCTTTGTACCCCCACACATCACACCCATATGTACCATGGGAATACATTTTTCTTTAAAAACCTTTAGCGGGGCAGGGGGTTTAGCAACTAATCTCTTGGCAAAATCCATTGTGGCACCCACTGCCCTCGCCAAGATATTCTTTTTAAGGGTTCTTTGAGTTACCCATGATTCTCTGTCATCGAAAAACACTGCTAAATGTGGAAAAGTTGAGACTTTGGTAAATTCTGCCCCCTTAGAGAAAAACCTGCTCCAATAGCCTACCTGCTGCCAATCGCCATGCTTTGTAGAATTGGAAGAAAGAGTCCATACATTCAATAAAAGCATATAAAGGGGTTTGAAGACAAATAGCAGTCCATGCTAGCAATACTGTATTGTCAGGGTTTTCATCTCGTGATCCAGTTGCCACGTTTTGTGCCGGACCGGCCCGCCAGAGCGTGAGAGGGAGAGAGAGTGGGTGACGTGGACGCCGTTTTGCTGCGTTGCTTTGGGTTTGGTTCGGTGCTGTCGGCTCCCCCTACCCTCGCCTCCTAACCGGGGGTCACTGGTGAGTGGTGACCCTTGCCGTCTTGCCGTCTTGTCAGCATTCGCCGGCAAGCCCAGTGACTGCGGGGGTTGGAGCAGCTGCAGAGGCGAAAGGAGACAAAAAACGGGGGATCGGTGCAGAGGCACTGTGTGGAGGCCATCGTACTCCAGGGGGCGCTGGTGAGCTGAGCCCAGAGTGTGCACAGGGCCAACGGTAGCTGAGTGGAGCTGGAGTGGAGGGGAGCTGAGCTGAGATGAGAGATGCAGTGAGCGCGATTGAGTGCGTCTGAGTGCAGCTGCCACTGAGAGCAGTGGCGGGGGTGAGCCGCAGGACATCCAGGCTACAGGCTACAGCCCCTCGGGGGCCTGCACGACCACGCAATCGCTGCCTTTCCTCCCTCCGCGCCGAGCCCTTACGACCTCTGCCACCACCTTACGTCCACTTAGCCGTGCCAGAACAGCCCCGGAGCCCTTAAGTCTTCAAGTTATCAAGTCCTCGGCTGTGGTTTCGTCTGGCTCTCTGTGTTTCCCGTTGAGAAACCTTCGAAATCCCCACAAGGGCCTTATGAAGTGGGTAGGGGAGTGAGATACAGAAGTAGATACTTTTAGAGCCCTTGGGCGTCTCTTGGAGCATACACAGCTATGAGGTCGGGCAGGAAAAGGGGCCAACCCGTGACTAAGTCTTCAGATGAAGCTAGGACTTGCAGTGATCCACCTCTTCAAGCTGGAGTCCACCATCCTTATTTTCGTCAACCAAAAATCACTTCAAAATTTCAACTCCTAAAGGACCCACCTTCATCCATTTTTTCATCTAGTGGTAAAATTTTGGGCCTTCAGGATCCTCTACTTCCCCTATCTATCCCCTCAGGAACTGTTAGCATCACTATCTTCGGGTCAGGCCCCGACATCACCAATATGCCTTTACCCACGGCTTGTTCGCCTGCATTTGAAAAAAACAGTCAAAACTGATTCCGGTTCATCGCCTCCTCTCAAGTCCATTACTGTCTTACTTACCCCATACAATCGGAAGGAAAGACTACCTTCGCTCAGCTTTACGACAAACAGTGGCAAGGATCCTAACCGAGGGCAAGAGGTTCTTAGTGGACCCAATTCAAATGATCTCTCAAAGACAACCTACGTCTCCCCTCACCACCTGGAAGCCTTCAAGACTAGACAATTGCCTACTGAAGTAAATGTAGATGAAAAGGGCTTCTCTGAGTATCCAAAGGAGGCCGCAGAAATCGCATAGGATTCAGGGTGCGACGGCACTCTTCACCTCACTTACTTGGGCTCACAGGATTGGGGGGATTTAATTGCTTCTTACACCCTGGTCACCCCTGTTAAAAACCCTTTGTCCATAGTTAAAACTGACAAAAACTGTGTGCTAATCAGGTCTTTGATCAGGAAGCAATACTTTCTAACTCAACAATTCAACAAAGTCTTTCCGCCTTTTCTACATCCCCCGGTCCCTCAAGTCAATCTGTGATCCAATCTGGGACTCAAGCATCAAACGCTTCGAACACATGGGACATTCTCTTAAACACAATGCAATGAACCGTCAATGCCCTTCATTGCCAGTCCGACAAAATGGATCTACAGCTGACTTTACTTGATACCTTGGCCCTTTTTGTGGGGGCGGATTGACGAGAAACTTGGCCAACTAAATCTTCTAATCGGCAGAGCTCAGCAGGAAGCAAAGCTGATCTGTAGTTGTGGCCCAATCATTGACAAACTATTGTCACTCCCGGAAATAGTATCCACTTTGATAGAAGGCCTGCCAAAGGGCTCTCATAAAGGGGACTTTTACACCAATCGCTGCACAACAGCCAGTTTCGACCTTTCAAAAGGGGATCCCACCACAGCCAATACCGCTGAAAAAATTGTACCGGCCCTGCCAGTGGGCTACTCGCCCAAATGTTCCCCCCCACTTTCCGTGGATCAAAATCCAACTCAGAACTCTAAGCGTCAACGTCAACAAAGAAGGTCATAATAAAAAATTAACCTCAGATCCCCCTGAGGTCTATCCCCTTTTTAGGACTGAAACTATACAGCAGTCACCAGAACCTGAACCTATTACAGCATCGGACACAGGCTCAGAACAAATATCCAAATCCAATGAGCCCGCACTTGGGGGAACCTAGCGGCAACTAAAGAGGTTCTAACATTGGGGGCTGGCAGGGCCCACTCCAGCAGCCAAACTCGCACCCAAACTATTATAGACCCTAGTGGAATTAGTAAGGGGAAGGAGGCCAGTCCCCCCAGACAACCATCGTCAAATGAGTTAAGGGAAGCACCACTTACGCATGGCCCCAACATGGCACCAGAAGCTACGACCACTCTCTCCCGCCTCAACCATTGGGCGAGGAATTCACAAAAACTGGACTCCTGGGTTTTCAGGTCCAACTACATCCCTATCCAGACGGTGATTCCAAAGCACCTATAGTTTTCAAACCTCGAGAACTTCCTATCCTTGATGTCTCTACCGGATCTTCACAACAGTCCTTCACTAACAACAGAGGAATCCAACTGGGGTGCCAGTATCCAATAGTTCAGCCGGTAGACCAAACTAGGAACTCCACCATTATTACCGAATCTTCACAACAGTCCTTCACTAATAACAGAGGAATCCAACAGGGGGGCAAGTATCCAACAGTTCAGCCCGTAGACCAAACTAGGAACTCCACCATTATTCTTTTTACCCCAGTATATGAATCAAAGGGTCCATTTGACATCTTGAATAGAGGGAATTTACTTTGACTCCTCTGCACTATACCAACCTTAAATGATCTATGCTCAGCTGACCTCCTCTGAGTAGAATTCATAAAATTCGACAAAACACAATATTCAGAAGCCACAAAATCAACCTGGATGACGTCTGGAATCGCAAACAAAATCCTGGAGGAGCAGACAACCCTCAAAGCAAAAGGGATTCAATCTGTCCTACACCACAACACAGGATACCCGTTCCCCCTCCTTGAGAGACCACAAGATGGACCAACCCAGAAAAGCTCCAAGATCATGTCAGTGCTTAGAGGTGCCCAGGGACGATCACCACCAAAAACTTAGGCGTTGAATATCCAAAAGAGTATAACGGCTTCCTTTTCAGACAACCCAGATTACCTCCGGACCTTTAGAACGATTAATACCTTTAGTTACCCACAATGACAGGGCAACCTAATGAGGGCCGGTGTGAACTTGAACATTCCGCTATTGAAACTATGCTCATGGAACATTAATGGTCAGAATAACAAGGCTGTAGACACCGAATTCCTTCAATACGCAAAATCATTTGACATCATCATGTTGCAGGACACATCGCTAGAGGAGCCTGTGCAAATAGAAGGCTATATTTTTTTTCATTCTGCAGCTGTAAGGAAAAGTAAATGTGGTCGGCTAGCGGGTGGTCTAGCTACCTACATCAAAATCTCAAAAATTCATAGTGCTAAGCAACTAACTTCTCAATCTCCAGTTATAAACACTGTCAAGATAAAATTAATTCTTAGTGGGGAAAAAAGAAGAGGTCCTGTTGACTAACATTTACATTAACCCAAAAAAGAAAAAACAAGAGTCGAAATCTCTAATGGACTATATGCATCAATTAACGACTACGCACATCCCCTCTAATTTCATTCTGTCTGGGGATTTTAATCAATACATTCTAGGCTCCTCCTCAAACAAGGATATTCAGGCCCAGTCTTTCTATTGAAACGTCCCAACCCAATCCCTTAGTGGCCAGGGAAAAACTCCCAAAATGGGTAAAGAGCTGTTAGAAGATCTGGAGCATATCGGCCTGAGAGCTCTAAATGGAAGATTTGCTGACGATTCACCATCTGCCGCTTCATTCCACTCAGGCAACCGACTTCCACAATAGACTATACGCTAGTGTCCCTTCCATTTTTCATTATATACTAGGCTTTTGCCTAGGAGACAAAGGGGATAGGGACCATCGGCCTCAGGAAGTTTTCATTCTTGCCTCTCCAGACTTAACTCCCCTTAATCCAACAGGATCACATGCATGTCACACTATAAATCTCAAAAGAATTAAGTCTTCTGTTGTAAATACCAAGGAGGTACTTCTGGCAGCAAAACAACAACTAAACAGCCTGAACTATCCCATGGGTAACCCAATCACTTCATGGGAAACTTTCACGGCCGCATTTGCAAATTCATACTCAACTACAGTACGGCATCTCCCGTCTTATTGCCCTACGGTCACAGAGAAGATTTCAAGCATCCAGAAATCGGCTCGGAAACACCACAAAAAAGCCATCAATAAATTATTAAGGCTGCTGAGAACATGACCAGGGGGAAATGGACTTCTCCAACAGCTTCGTAAGCGCAAGGCCGATCTTAAAAAACTTAAGGGGGAGATCAAACGATGCAATGAAGATGACTTTTGGGCTAAACTTCATCACGACTCTAAAGGAAACAATAGTGCCCGATTTTGGTCCACATTGAATACATTTTTAAACCCTAAACACGGTGGATTAACATCACATATAACAGATAACTCCTAGGAATATTTCCTAAATACCCACTTCAATCAACAGGTTGTCGGAACAAACATGCTCCAAAACGTCCAGGCGGCCTATCCGTTGCAAATAGTAAATTCAAAAACGCGGCAATTGAAATCAACGCTGTTATGATCAGGGAACACATTTCTAAAGGGAGGAAAGATGGAGCACCAGGGCTAAATGGAATTCCACCAGCACTCTTCAAATATGACCCGGAATACCGGTCAGAATCTCTGACTCCCCTCTTCACCTTGGTCAGTCAGTCTGGGTGCCTGCCAGTCTCATGGAAGGGTTCTATCATATCACCAATTTATAAAGCGGGGGATAGAACCCTACCTTAAAAATTACCGCCTGATTGCCTTATTGGATGTTGAGGCCAAATACTTTGTGGGGCTTCTATTGATACAGCTACTTGAATGGGCCACTATGTATAACATAATTCCGCCCAGCCAAACAGGATTTTGCAGAGACGCCGGAACCACAACAAACCTCCTAGCAAAATCACTATTTATTGACAAAGCAAAATTGACTAGGCAAACTCATCCATTCTGCTTTGTGGATTTCAAAGCGGCTTTTGACAACGTTAATCGAGCTAATCTTGATTTATTTATTCATTTATTTATTTGCTGGTTTATAACGCGCTAGAATCAACTCCAACAGGAGTATCTCTGCGCCCTTAACACCAGAAGCATGATCAAGCAGTCAGTGGATAGCAAATTAGTTCTGAAAAAGGAAAGTTTTGAGCTTCTTTCTAAAGGTCAGATGTTCAGAACATTGCCTAAGCTCAAAGGGGAGCTTATTCCATAAAATTGGACCAACTACAGATAAGGCTTTACCACCCTGTCTGGTCTTTCTTACTGCAGGCACTCTCAGGAGAAGCTAGTTGCTGGACCTAAGGGACCGACCCGGATTATATGGGATGAATTTATCTCTCCAGTGCGATGGCCCTAGTCCATTTAGGCTTTTATGTATTAAACAGCAGTTCTTAAATTTTACCCTATTACGGACTGAGAGCCAATGCAATTTATCCAAGAGAGGTTTAGACGGTGTTCTGGGGGGGCATTTAATACCAGCCTGGCAGCGGTGTTTTGAATCATCTGGAGTTTGGCTAGTACTCCATCAATGGCTGATAGCAAGAGGCCATTACAATAGTCAAAACGACTAAGTATCAAAGTTTGCACCAAGGTTTTCCTGGTGAAGTCCGGTAGCAGGGGAAAGACCTTTCGCAACAATCCGATGACATGGAAGCAGGAACTCACAATGATGTTACAGTGCTGCTTAAAAGAAAGTTCACAATCCAAGCGCACTCCTAGATTCTTCACAACCAGTTTAGGGTCTGGGACCGTGCCAAGATCTTGCGGCCACCAGTCCGGGGTCCACAGAATCTTTGCTTCCCCAAAGAGCACCACCTCCGTTTTACCTACGTTGCACTGTAGGCAATTAGAAGTCATCCAATTTGCTACCGCCTTCATGCCACTGCAGAAAGAAGTTTTCACTTCGTCGGTAAGGATTTTAAAAGGAAACAGGAGCTGGGTATCATCCGCGTATGATACTGGGATGAAACCGAACACTCTCAAGATTTTAGCCAGGGGGGCCACATAGATGTTAAAAAGAGTTGGGCTCAAACAAGAGCCCTGTGGCACCCACTTGGTAATCTCAGTTTCCACCAAACGAAATGTACCCATACTAACTGATTGAGTCCTGCTAGATAGGAAACTTCTTAGCCAGGCCAGTGCTGTACTCACAAGACCGATCTTAGCAAGTCGTTCGAGCAGAATATTATGGGATATAGTGTCGAACGCTGCCGACAGATCTAACAGTACCAGGACTACTGAATGACCCCTGTCCTGGTACATGTGTAGATCATCCGTTACTGACAGTAGTGCCGACTCAGTACTATGCTTCGGCCTAAAGCCAAATTGCAAATGATCTAGACTGCCGGCCTGTTTGATATAGCTCGAAAGGTGCTTGTTTACATGTCTTTCATGTCTTTGGAGGAAATTGGCTCTTTGGGTGATCCCTGCACCCCTTTTAAACCTCCTGATCGAACTGCATTCCAACACGTGGGTTCAGGTGAATCTTGGAAATGGTACCCATCTCTCGAGGCGTATATCAACAACAAAAGGCCTCAAGCAGGGGTGTGTTCTAGCACCAACCCTTTTTAATTTATATACCGCCGACCTGCCACCAGCTCTAGAAGCCTTCAACTCACACGCCCCTCGATTAGGGGGTCAAAACTTGTCTAGCATGTCCAATGCAGATGATGTGGTCCTGGTTAGTTACACCAAAGTAGGACTACAACATCTCATTAATACACTGCATGGATATGCTGTGGAGAACCTTCTCGAAGTCAACATTGATAAAACCAAAATACTGTCAATAACCGGGAATAAAAAGTCCCATTCTTAGTTCATTGGAACAAGGGCAATTGCAAATTGTTCCGAATATAAATATCTTGACGTCATAGTTGACAGGGGAGGCCGTTTCTCAAACCATCTTGAGGCTATTAGGAGAAAAGGCATGCTGATTGCGACAACACTTAGACAACCAAAAACGGACCGGTCCTACCTTTCTGCCATTACTTCGTGTTGCCCAAATCAAAATTCAGTCATCAGTCACCTACGGCAGCGAAGCACTAAGAAGTACAGATGCGTAACTGCTGGACACTATCATTTTAAAAGCGTACAGAGTCCTCCTAAATTTACCATCCTATACCTCACAAGCCCAGATCCGGTTAGAATTTGGACTAACAAAACAACTGCTCGCAAGGCGAGGATCGTATATTAAGTGTTGGTACAAAAAAAGAATTCACCCAAAAATACACTGAACCACCAGCTTTGGCAGATTTGCGTAGTAGTTCCAAGAGGAGTCATTGGCTATTACAGGATTAAAAGAACTATGGGAAATCTCACTACCGCACGTACAATTTAAGCATGCAGTAAACAAGTGCATAAAGAGACTTTCTTTTATAGAGGACAAAGCCACCTTTGCCCATAGGTGCCACGCCTGGATGATTCCAAGCACCTATAAATCACCCGGGCTTTAGGCTTACTTTGGACTGGGGTATTTCAGGAAATCAAAAGAAGCCTTCCTAAAATATAGGCTAGGAATTCTACCTGCCATACCCCACCTACAACCATGGCTGAGAAGGAACTTTCTCTTACATTTTTTTTATTGATGAAATGTGTTTCCTAATGTACTTATGTAATGGTTTTAATTAATCAGAAACAATAAATTTACTTACTTACTTACTTACTTATTGTCAGCGTATAGTAATGCAGGAATGAATTTAGTGCCCACCGTAGGGATGTTTCTACAAAGTGCTGACAATACATCCCCCAGCTTGTTAATGTAGAGGGTTTACAAAAGGGGGGCCAAAATGTACCTCTGCCTTACCCGTCTCTTGACCCTCCAGGAATCAGACAAACTACCATTGTCATTATACCTCACTGAGGCTGTAAGTTTAGAGTGGGAGGTATGTAAAAAGGCCTCCAGATCTGTGTCCACACAAAGGTCCAGGAAGATAGGACAAAGCTTGGATCTATTGACACGTTGAAACGCTGAGGTTAAGTTCATAAAAGCCATGTGTAGACAGCCCCTCTTAGCCATAGTATATTTCCCCACAATCAGGTGTAGATTAATGCACTGATCCAGTGTCCCTCTACCCTGCCTAAAACTGTATTGCAGCTCTGAGATTAAAAGTATCAATCAGTCTAGGTGCTTCAGGACAGCCTGTCCGATGATTTTTGCAGCAGAGTCTGGAAGGGAAATGGAGAAATAACATGCTAGATCGTCCCTCGGCCCTTGTTTGAAAATTGGTAAAATATTAGCCTCAGACCTGGAAGAGGGTAAACCACGCATACAGGCTGTGTTAAAAACCTGTGACAGGATCTTATACAGTCAAAGGGTCAGCTATATAAAGATCTTGGGGAACCCCATCTAGGCCCGGCACTTTTCCCCCATCTGTGGCCAGGATGGTGTTATGCACCTGTTAAACATTTAAAATCAGTGTTGAGATTTCAGTCCCTGGTTCCCACATGGTATCAGGCTCGACCAGGCCCTCGCCACTAAAAATCCCTTTGAAATGTTGGACCCATCTCTCACAAGCTATCACACAATCCACTCTAGATTGTATAGAACCTGAAAAGAAAGGGCTATTTACTACTGCCCAAAACCTGGAGCTGTTGGCTAACATGCTGGCCTGATATAGGGTTTCCCATGCCCACTCCCTAATAAACTTTCTCCTCTGCTGGATCACAAATTTGTATGCTTTTCTACATAGCCTGATTTTGTCCTTATCCATAGGATTCTGCTTAAGCGCCTCCATTAAATACCTGTGCATCTTGGATCAATTAACATCGAACCATTTTTTCTCTTTATTTCTATTGGACCTGCCATCAAAGGACAAGTTATCAGCAATCTGTTCACTTAATTTGTTAAAAACATCTAATACAGATCTTTCCTGCGTTCCACTATTAAGGCATAGTGCGATGTCACCTGCACTTAAGTATCCAAATTATCTAAAAAAGCCTCCGCTATCACCTTGTCCCACTTTAGTCTACAAGCTTGATCTCTTGTACTAATAACACTGTGTGGAACACCTTGCTCTCCATCCCTGGTATGTCTAGGTACAATACCTGCGCCAGCGTTATGGGATTATGGTAGCTAAATTGTTCCAAGAAGCTCTCCGGGAGTTAACTGCGGGAACCAAGGGAACAGATAACATAATCAAATCAATCGTAGAAGAACAGCCCCTACCAGAATAAGTAGGAACAATATCATCCACCCTCATCTGTTCCAGGCAGTGCAGATTGTTGGCTGCAAGGAGCTCCTCCAATCGATGACCTTGACCAGTATGCTCTAAATGGGTGACCAGAAGTATTTAATCCAAATGGCGTTTCACAAAAGTGCAATCGAGCTGGCATAGTTGTATAATAACTTCACCCAAAATGGTGACCTGGATATATGAGGACTTCCTCTCTCCATAATGGTCCAAAAAAAGCCTCCAATGTGGCAATATGTTCAAAAGCTGGGTTTCTACAAAAAGAATTATAAAAGTTCACTACCAACAGAGGGAGTTAATTTGTGAACACCAGCTCTACTGCCAGCAAATTGGATGAGTTGCTTTCTATGAGGCTGGCAGTGCTTGGAACCAAAACAAGAAGACCTCCCTTGGTACATCCTACTGGGGACAGGGATGCGACCTTAAGATACAAGGAAAATCCATCCATATAAAAGGATTCACTAATATCCCGGGTTTCCTGCAAAGCAACTTTATGACAGCACCAAAGAGTTCTCAACCAATCTGCATCGTATCTTTTCGCCCTCTGTTCTGCAATATCCCAGGTCATAGCCGTATAAAAGAAGAAGTAGAGGGTGTAGGATCAGACAAAATGGGCACAGTATCTGCTGAACCTGTAAGCCTGGGGCTCAATAGCCCATCCTGTTGTGACACTTGTGTATCGCTATCCTCTAATCCTATCAAGGAAGCAAACCTATTGGCAAGTGGAATGTCTATCCTGGCAGTCATGCCCTGGGGCATCCTAGAAAACCTAGGGGCAGACCAGCCACTAGTGTCGGGGAAAAGAGAATTGGTGGGATAGAAATATTGAAAGGGAACATTCCCAACTTTTTTGCTTGTATCTTGGTAAAAATTGCACTGAACCAGAGCTTTTGTATATCTGGGATGCCTTAGATTAACCACAGCACAATCCTCTTGAGTATTTTTCTTCACCTTAGAACTTAACAAGCCTACTCTTCTTGCCATTATAACAATCAGGGACAGAAGATGCCCATTCACTATAGTGCTATCACACCAATGTTTGACCTGATGCATAAGGTCTACCATACCCTACACCCACTCATGTCATGAGAGGTCTACTCATATTATATGTAATGACTTTACCCTCATTGGCCTAGAGGCACCTACAGCCTGGGTAACACAATTAGCTCCTGACCTATTAACCCTCCCTTGGGTAATTGATGTAATAATCTGAGCCCTGGGTATTGTGCGCCTGTGCTCGCATGTTGTACTCCCCACACTAGTACAGACCTGAGGTGTGGGCCCAGCCAAACAACTGGTCCGCAGCTTAGCCTCTATCCCTTCAAGCTGCAACAAAATAGGAGACAACAATGTTTTAACCAATGTTCCAAACTTAGGAAGTAATTCGTCTATAACCTGTTCCAGATCAGAATTGAAACACGTAGTTTGAGAGACCGCCCTCTTGTGAAGCTGAAATGCTCTCTACCCCAGGCCTTTTCTTTTTACCTGGGGGTTCAACTGGTGTAGTGTCATCATCTGATGACACCTCCGTAACCTTGTCATGTGTGACCACAGTGGGTGCCTTGTCTTTTAACAGGGTACCGGCTACTTCCTCAGAGTCAACAAAGGGAAGTAATTTGTGGATACATTCCAGCCAGGGCTATTTCCTAAGAGATAACATTCGCTGCTTTGACCAAAAATAAGTCTAAAGTTGTCACAGTATCTCCCCCAGATTGACCTGCATTAATTTTCCTTTTGCCCTTGAACACACACGTTTGTGATATTGATATTATAATTAATAGGGGCACCAGGCAGTGACCCTTAATGCCCATTAACAGCTGCTTGACCCAACCAAGAGTCTATTGCTCTATACAGACCAAGGCAAGGCCAGATCACTCAGTCAAACAGGCACAAAAAACTTCTTGAGAGCTCTGAGGGAAATAAACAACAAAGGCTGAGAATAAAAATATCAGTACCTTAATGTTGCTGAGCCAAATGGAGAAACCAAGAGGGGCGGCCAAGCCCAGCCCCGACCGTCTGTGGACGGGTGCAGACGTCCCGACTCTTGGCCAAGTCTTCGCCCGGGTCATGCCCAGGTGCAACCCGTAATTTATAGCACTCCGACACTGGAATCTTCCCCCCAGCACCATCACCCAGGCAGCAGGTACAGCAGCGAGTGTCCAGCGCTGCGGAACTCCTCAAAGTAATTTATGGTGCTTCGGCACCGGGATTCACTGCCTCGGCCTCTGGGAATTAGATCATCAAAGACAGCTTTCAAGACAGTTTTTAAAGAGACCATTTTTAGAGATGAACCAAGTGTCAGCATTTTGTGTGTTAATAAAGAATGTTACTGTTCTTTTCGGTTTTGTGAGCAATGAGGTCATCCAGGGCAGCTTTTGGACGAAAAAAACAAAAGGCGTCCCCTCTTGCAGTTTTAAAATGAACGCTGAGCTCAGTTATATTCCTGGCTGTTTAAGTTTTTTTTCATATGGTGTAAGCCCAGATCGTGAATGTGGCACTGATCTAATGGACAACAATGCCAAGGGCAACGCATCTGGCCATTTCAAAGACGTGGAAGCCAGTATTTTCGCTAATTTCAATTTCAAAGTAGCGTGAAAGACTGCATGGAACTTCTGTTTGATCTTTAATCCTTTCACGATATACTCAACAACTTACTCAATAACATGAGGTCCGTTGTCACTCCACAAAAGTTTGCAAACACCAAATCTAAGGAAGAATTCCTTTAAAAGCACTTTTGCTGTGGTGAGAGCAGTATTATCCTTTGTAGGGTATGCCTCTATCCATTTAATGAAGGCACATACCACCACTAGAAAATACTTCAGTTATTGCAACGTTCAAGTTGGATGTAATCCATTTATAAAACTTCAAAAGGTGCGGTTGGTGTAGCAAACCCTCCTGTTGGAGTCTGTGTCCCTTTACCAGGATTGTACTGCCAACAGATCAAACAGGACTGTACTATCCTTTTAGCTGTGCAGGTAATTTCTGGATGCTCCCAAACTTGCGTAAGCAATTTCGTTATTGCTGAGGCTCCAACATGTGCCGGCCCATGTGCCATCTGAACCATAGGCTGTAAATTGGCTATATGTATTTTCAACTTATCCATCTCTTTATTGCGCCAACAGCCCTCATCATCCAACATTCCCTCTTTAGACCATTGCTCAAGTTCTTCCACAGAAGCTGATCTCTGTATATCTAACACTTCTTGCCTAGCATCATGCCTACGTTCAGCTTGTGACTTCACTACGTACATAGATGTAGTGCTTCGCTGCATCGCAGTCTCACGGGCTGTGCGATCTGCAAAGGCATTGCCTTGTCCTGTCTTATCAGTCACTTTCTTGTGTGCGCTACTCTTAACAATAGCTATTTTCTCCGTATATGTCAGTGCAGTCAAAAGATTATGCACTAGTTCTCCATGCATTATCTGCATCCCGTGGAATGTAAGAAAGCATAGAAAGCCTCTTTCCTTCCAAAGTAGGCCAAAATCATGGGCCACTCCATAAGCATAGCGGCTAGCTGTATAGATGTTCACACAAGTCAGTGCTAAGTTCACACGCTCATGTCAAAGCTATTAGCTCAGCTGCTTGAGCTGACTTCTGTGGTATACGAGATGTCTCCACTACTGTCTGAAGTGTCGTAATTGCATATGCAGCCAAATTTGGGCCATCTGGTAACTTCAAACAAGACCCATCAACCCATAGTTCCCCATCTACATCTGAAAGATGAGTATCTTGCAAATCGACGCAACCCTTTGTCTGTTCCTCAGTAAGGAATATGCAATCATGAGACTCCTGTGACTGAGTCTGAGTCGCTGGATATTGGAACAAAGTAGCTGGGTTCAAAGTTGCACATCTCTTCAGGGTAATGTGAGAGGCCAACAATGTCAATTCGTATCCTGTGAAACAAGCATTAGGCAAGTGTTGCATCTTAGTTTGGTTCAAAAGGGCATCGACCGCATGGGGTACTAGCGCCAACAATTTATGTGACAAAACTATCCCTTCACTCTGACGTATGGACACAGCTGCTGCTGCAACTGAATGGAAGCACCCAGGCAATGCACGAGCAACCGGATCAAGAACAGAGGAAAAATATACACAGGGGGCGCTGCTTGTCACTGTGTGTCTGTACTAAGACTGACAATGAATACCCTTCTTTCTCGTGTACATAAAGTGTAAAAGCCTTTGTGTAATCTGGAGAGCCCACACACTGGTGCAGAGCAAAGAGCTTGACGTAACTGGCAAAAAGCATTCTGGCATTCAGTCATCCATGGAAGGGGCATTGGAGTGTCTTTGGTCAAAAGCGCTAACAAGGGTTTAACAATGTGTGAAAAACCTAATATCCATTGCCTACAAAAAGAAGTAAGACCAATGAATGCATGAACTACTTTCTGAGTAGAAGGCACTGGTATGTCTAAAATTGCTTGAATGCGATCTGGTGTAAGTGCATGCCCCTCCTTAGACAGAAGGTGACCTAAGTAGATAACCTTCGGTCTACAATATTGCAATTTCTTCTGTGACTCTTTGTGGTGGTGTGACGCAATAAAGGAAAACAAAGACAAAGTAACATTTTCACACTGTTCAGGCGCATCGGCTGCCAACAAGATGTCATCAACATATTGTAGGAGAGCCACTCCTTCAGGCAAAGTGAAAGAATCAAGTTGTCTTTTCAATGCTTGACTGTAAATACTAGGACTCTCAGTATACACTTGAGGAATTCTACAAAATCTGTACGATCGATTATTCAAAGTGAAGCCAAACAAATATCAGCTATCAGATTGAATAGGAATCGAAAATAAAGCATTCTTGAGGTCAATCACAGTAAATGTAGTTGCTGTCGGAGGAAGTAAGGTAAGAAGTGTTGTTATGTCAGAAACCACAGGGATTGTGGTACTACAATCTTGTTAACTTCTCGCAAATCAATGATGAATCTGTAAATCCTAGTGTCAGTGTCTTTTTTCAAAATGGGAAGAATAGGACTGTTGCAAATGTTATAAGGAACTTCTTCCACAACTCCCAATTCAATGAAAGCATGGACAATGCGTACAAGTGCTTCTTTGCCTTCTTGAGAAATGTTGTACTGAGGCAAGAGTGGCAATGAAGCGCCCTCCTTGACACTAATATGTACTGGTGGAATAACCATTTGCCCTACATCGGTGGCTGAAGTAGCCCACAAAGTACTGGGAAGTGAAGCTAATGCATGTCCTCTTTAACAAGACAAGATCTCTCAATCACGGGGTAGTTGTCATTCAAAATAACACGTACACCTTCTGGAGAACATTGTATGGTAGCCCTAAAATACTTGAGCATATCAAGGCGCCACAATATTGTCCGGAGTGTTCGGAAAAAGCAAAAATGGACATGGAGCAGTAAATTTGTCAACATGAAATGCAAGTGGTTGTGACAGGGGGCTAAGGGAAGGTGTTCCATTGAAACCTATCGATGTAATGGTTAAGCCAGACAGGGGAGCACTTGGAACCAATTGTTTAGATAAGGCGCTACGAGTAGCTCCTGTATCAACCAGAAACTGATCAGTAGAACCCAAAGCCTGTGCTGTAACATAGGGACCCTTCTGATCTACAAGAACTTCAACTGATTCCTTACCCCATCCTAGGCAGTCCGATGCATAAGCAGACTCCTTCAGATCAGACAGCAAATAATCAGACATTTGATATTGTTTCTGTCTATCGAAAGTGTTAAAATCATTCTGCCCCACGCATATTAGTATCAAACCTAGCACGATCATCCGTGCTTCCTCTAGGCCCTGAATATCCTAAAAAAATTCTTATTTGTCCCCCTCCACGTGGATACTGCTGAGCGCGCAATACTGGACAATCGGCAGCCCAATGTCCAGATTTCTTACAGTATGCACACTGGTCAGAAGACAAAGTCAGACGAGCATAAGGAGGAAAAGATGGACCACAAGACACACGTCTACCCCTGTCACCACCTCTAGAAGCTGGACCATAAGCCAGAGCTAACATAACCTTCGTTTTAAACTCCTTAGTCTTCTTATCCTCATTACTCTTCCCTTCTAATTCCTGCCATTCATAATACTGAGCCATAGTCAAAAGAGAAACCGGAGAAGAAGTAGTCCATGAATTCTCACTGGCCTTTAGGCGACTAGCTATTCCTGGCAACAGGTTGGCCACATATTTATCGACATACAGATGCCTGCCCGTGTCATCTGTCAATGACGGGCCACTAAAATCGTGGAATGCCTCCTCAAAACGTGTAAAGAAGTCAGAAACCGATTCATCTGTCTTTTGCTTACAGGATGCATATTACACTCCAGTCTATCTTTTTAGAGGGAATAATTGTCTTTAAGTTAACTAATAGCTGCCGGAAGATCTAAAATTAGCTGACAAGGTTTCTGTGCGGGTTCCCTTTCTACATCCATTTGTTCTAAATCATTCCATATTGCCCAAAAAGTCGCACAATCATCAACTTTACGAACAGTTCTCCATATATCAGGGGGTAATATCAATTCAAAAAACATATCAATATCAGGCAGAGTCATGGTACAAAAGCTAATGGCACCCTCAACGTCCTCATAAAAAGTGGCTGGATCTTTCCGCGGATTGGGCAATGCAGCTTTAAGAGCCATACCATCGGCTCTATTCCAAGGAGTGTAAACCCAATTATAAACAAAATAACCCTTTGCATCAGGGGAATCCTTATTATCATCTGTTCCCGTACCTCTAGGAGGAACATACAAAGGTATGGCTTCCCGCATGGGCTTCGCATGAACTATCATAGTCTTATCTGTTCCGGAAGCAGAAGCCTGGGTCACACTGGTCTGGGATGTTTATGCAGCTGCGTCAGCTGCCTTTTTCTTCTCTAGCAAACGGACTGCGTCATCACGCAATTTAACCAAACGTCTGATTGAGTCAGCCACCTGAGAGAAGATAAAAAGACCATCAGGCATTTGCTTACAGTCATTTGCTATATCATCGGGCTCCAATTCATGAGAATGTTTCCTAAACCGCCCAATACCTCTGTGGCGAATACCTCGGTAAAATATATTTGCTCCCTTCCCTGCTAGTTTTTCATGTTATCTATAAGCTCAGAAGCAGGAGCAGTACTACGAACGGCTTTGCGAGCAGAGGCTGTAAGGTCAGCCACAAGTTCAGCGGTAAACATAGAGCGAGTTTCCAGTAATTTCTCTTGCTCTGTAGTAGAGTCCTAATCTGACTCATGAGGAGCAGACTGAAAAGTGTACGGAGGCGGAGAATGGTCTAGCAAAAGGGAATCATCTTGTGGTTTATTAAGGATAAGATAAAGGGGTCACGGAACAGCGTATTGGCCAGTTATCTGCAAATGACGCTCCCTATCTTCTCTCTCTTTTATTTCCTTCATTTCTTTGTTTTTCAACTCTAATGCTTTCGCATGAATACTTTTTTGTTGGTCTTTTTCAATCAAGGCTTGCTCTTGCTTCATTCGTTCACGCACTTCTTTCGCCCACATTCGTACACAGTCAAACATATCTTGCCTAGTCTTTTGCTTAAACATACATTGTTCCATATACTGAATCTTTCGTAAATCAAATGACCCATGCATAGGCCAACGCAACTCAGGATCCTTACTAGTATCTTTATTCCATACGTGCTGTACATTATAGAAGAAATACCATATTTAATATGCAAATCCCTATTAGGCGTCCTCTTTGGGGGGCGGTTGTGCCTCATCAAGTCTTAAACTGGCACCACCACAAAAGCAACACATTCGTCGAAGTGTGCTAGAAACAGGCATGCCAAAAATAGTGCAATATATGCAGTATTATACGCAAAGTTGCATTTAAATCACGTTGTTCCGTTCAAATCTTATACAAAGTAGAGAAAATTCTCCTCATTACCTGCCTATATAAATTGCAATTTATATATTCCCAAATCTCAAAATCCCAAAATTGGCCGATACAAATACCAAAACAAACAGCCAGCGTCGCATTAAATGACCTTACCAATCCCAAATGTCCAGATTCCAACTGCCAAGTTCTTGAATTGACCAAATGGTCACTGCACAGCAAATCAACAGAAGAGATCTCAGTCGAGGACCGGCACCACCTGGAGGGTCAGATCAGAAAGAGAGGAAAAACTCTGTTGTTGCCAAGACGCAGGTCTCCTTGGGCAGGGATCGTCTGCAGCGAGATTCCAATCCTTTGTTTCGCCCACTCCTTCGGGCATCCGAGTCGCCGATGAGCCCCACTGGTTGGTTGCCAATTTGTCGTGGTGAGCCTCAGCCAGGCCTACCAGTGCTAGGGTTTCGCCCTCCTCTGCACAAGTCCTCAGACCAATAGAATAAAAGTTGGCACAGAAACTGAAATATAAAACAAAATACTTTCATTAACCTCATGAGGTGGAACTACATTCACACAACACCCTTCTGTAGTGTATGAAGTAGCACACTGAACAGAAGGAACATGGCCCTTTTATACCCATACGGGGGGTCAGAGAAGGCAGCGCAAGTACAGAAGAGAAGGTTTACATGCATAAAAGGTCTTACAGAAATGCACAGTCAATAGTAGGGTTGAGCTTAGCAGTTTGCTAATTGCGGTAAAAATACCCTGACCGTTACAGAATAAGACATATGTGAACAGTCACTCGCAGACTTGCACTGCTGCCACCTTACCCCCACTCTAATTTGGTGATTTCACCGCGTTTTCGCGGGTCCCTGCCCAATGTCTTGTTTGGTGGCCATCTTGGGAGGGGGGACATTGCAGGCGGCGCGGTTAGCGCTTTAGTCTTCTCGCGCTCGGCAAGCATAAAGGCAGGCAACTCTCAGGTGAGCACCCTTAACATCTTACACCAAACGCTAGGAAAGCCTCTGTATTCACTGCTACCCTGCTGTTGGCTGCTGAATTTAATCCGATTTTAATATCCCCGTTTTTGCTCATTTCTTTTTTTTTTCATTTACTCGTTTTACCTTGTTTTTAATTAGGGCCACTCGCAGACTTGCACTGCTGCCACCTTACCCCCACTTTAATTTGGTGATTTCACCGCGTTTTCGCGGGTCCCTGCCCACTGTCTTGTTTGGTGGCCATCTTGGGAGGGGGGACATTGCAGGCAGCGCGGTTAGCGGTTTAGTCTTCTCGCGCTCGGCGAACATAAAGGCAGCCATGCTGACGCGCAGCGTCATCACGCAGCGTCATCGCCGGAATGTCGCCGGAGTTTCACCAGAGTCAAGCCCGTCTGTGCCCGTCCGGGCCCAGGCGGGCTCAGGGCATGTTACTCTGCATAACTCTGTTGCGCATGGGGATCCCACTATGAGATACTCCAGGGAGTCTCTGCTGTCGGTACGTGTGTCCAAACATTCTAGCTGCAGATACTGCTGGGTGGAAGGTACCCCGTTTGCACATTGTAATGTGTGTTATCCTGCTAGTACCGATAGGGACCGTACTGTGTTCTCTATGGCTCTGCTTAACTGCAGGTCACTACCTCGCCATGCCACGGAAATTAACTCCCTCCTTTTAGACCACAGCTTGGATGCCTTGTTCCTTACGGAAACCTGGCTGACTTCTTGTTCTGGTCCTGACATCGTTCAAGCCCTCCCTTCAGGATACCTTATGTTTCATCGGGATAGGCCGGATGGGAGGGGGGGAGGAGTGGCCATTGTATACAGGGACACATATGTATGCAAACCGGTAGACTGCGGCATTAACAACGCTGAAGGCTGTCAGTTTTCCCTATGCATATCTTCTACTGTCTCCATCTCTCGCCTTCTTGTGTATCGGCCTCCGGCAACGCTGGGCAATTTTGTAGACTCCTTCATCGAGGCAGTGATTCCACTGGCGGCCGCATCCTCCAACTTTGTAATCCTCGGGGATCTCAACTTACATTTTGACGACCCCGATGATGCAGTAGCGAGAGATCTTCTAGCCACGCTGGGTGCACTTGACTTACATCTTGCTAACGTTGGTGTCACCCATAATAGGGGTCATCAGCTCGATGTTGCTTTCGCTAATTCAAAGAACCTGCAAGCGCTCCAGCTGTTGGCTCTCCCCTGAACGGACCACTACTTAGTCCCGCTTAAATGGCTGTTAGTGAAGTGGAGAGATCCTGTACCCAGACAGTACACAGTAGAGCGACTTTGGTCGAAGCTGCCAGTGGACAGTTGGGCGGCAGAGTTAGCAAGAACCTGTCCTCCCCTGGCCGCTGATCCCATTATTGCTGACCAACATATGGGAATTTGGCTGACTAATGCTTTGGACTCGTTGATTCCAAAAAAAAGAAGGCCTGTCAGGGAAAGGAGAATTGGCTCCACTCCCTGGTATACTCCCGAACTTAGGGGCCTCAGAACCTCATGCAAAACATTGGAACGCGCATGGAGGAGAGAGCGGTCGAAAGATAGTCGAGAAGATTATGAGAGAGAGATGAGGAAGTATAAAAACGCGCTGAAGGATGCCAAAAGGAACTTCTTCAACGATAGGATCGAGACTGCTAGCAATTCACCAGGGGAATCCTTTAAAATTTTTAAGGAACTTCTAAAGGCCCCGGTCCCGGCGGTTGTATATGACAATCCTAAAGAAAAATGTGAAGAACTGGCTTACTTCTTTCATTCTAAAATAGAGAAGATCCTGTCCTCACTGCCTGCGACCCCTCTGATCCCGGAATCAGATGCTAGCCCTGTAATTTGCCCTGTGGAGCTCTCCTCCTTCGGCCCTTTTTCTGAGGAGGAGGTCACAAAAGCTCTGAAAGAGATGAAGAGTGGATCTCCTAGTGATCCAGTCCCCATGAAATACCTTAAACTAGTTGCAGACTCTCTGTCCACTTCGCTCACTGACCTTATCAACCTTTCACTCTCTCAGGGCATAGTGCCCCAGAGATGGAAAAAGGCAGTGGTGAAAGCACTTTTGAAAAAACCAGGATTGGACTCTTCGAATCTGGCCAACTTTAGGCCGATCCCACTGCTACCCGGCTTTTCAAAAGTCGCAGAGAAGTTGGTTAACCGTCAGCTCTCTTGTCATCTAGAGTCACATCATCTGTTGGGAGACTCCCAGACTGGCTTCCGTCCCGGTCAAGGGACGGACACAGCCCTGCTGGCAGTAGTGGAGGAACTAGGAGCATTCTTGATACAGGAGGGTCAGTGGCAGTGATCCTCCTGGACTTGAGTGCTGCCTTTGACACCGTAAGTCATCAGGTGCTCCTCCATCGCCTGTCAGAGGTGGGTGTGTCAGGGACGGCCCTAAAATGGCTGGAATCCTTTCTCTCCAATCGGTTCTACCAAATCTGGGAAGCGGCAGAGCAGTCAACCCCGTTCCCTCTTCAATGTGGAGTCCCGCAGGGCTCATCTTTCAGCCCTACCTTATTTAATATATACATGACTCCGCTTGAAGGAGTGGTCGCCCCTTCGGGAGTGAAGATTATCAGCTATGCTGATGATACTCAGCTGGTGGTAGGTCTCACCCAGCTGGTGGAACAACCTGAAGTTCTGCACGACTGCCTTGCAAATGTCCATCGTTGGATTTCCCACTCTGCTCTAAAGCTCAATGGGGATAAAACTGAGCTGATGCTCCTAGGCAAATCCAGTCCCTCCAGTATGGCTAGCTGTTGGCCCCGGTCCCTGGGTGATCCACCATCTCCCAAGAAGGAGATCAAGACCTTGGGAGTTTGGTTGGAGGAAGACTTGTCCTTTAAGACCCACGCCAGGAAGACCGCTGGGATTTGTTTTGGTCTGCTGCGGTCAGCCCGCAAGGTGCTGCCACTGCTCCCTGATCCAGCAAGGAAGCTGCTGATTCGCGGCCTAATCTTGTCGAGGCTCGACTACGGGAACGCGTTGTTTCTCGGTGCTCCCGAAGCGACTTTTAAAACTCTCCAACAAGTACAAAATGCAGCCGCCAGACTGTTGTTGGATGTTCCTAGAAGGCATTCAGCTGCCACAGCTTTGAAAACGCTGCACTGGCTCCCTGTTAAGGAGCGGGTGAAATTTAAGGCGTTATGCACTGCCCTCAAAATTCTGCACGGTAAGGGCCCTCCGATTCTCTCCACTATGGCACGTCCTTATAAGCCCACACGTCCCCTGCGCTCGGATCAAGGACATCGTCTGCAGTCAACCAGAGTAAGGAAGGCTTGCTCTGGGGGCAGGCGTTTCTCAGTGCAAGTGGCGACTTTATGGAATTCCCTGCCCCTTAAGATCCGCTCAGAGCCCAGGATCTTACTCTTTAGGAAACTTCTGAAGACTCACCTGTTTCCAGTGTAGCGTGTGAACTCAGCTTTCCTCCTTGGTCTGTCTCGCGCCGGGATGCTCATGGGTAACTGAGCGCGTTATAAATTTTGTATAATAATAACAGTTGCAGTGTCTTCTGCTCAAGTGCAGAGAAGCAGAACCTAAACATAGTCTGTCCATAGGCAGAGTACAAGAGTAAACGACAGCAAGGAAGGGCAGAGCACATGGTGAGCACATGGCAGACAAGATGGATGCCGAATACAAGATGGCTTCAGCTAAATGCTAACCCCGATCGCTGCCAAATTACAACATCCTCACCGTAGGGATTCCCCTGTGATGCCAACAGCGGAGGGTGCCTACCCTGCGTTTTTCCTTACTTTCACGGGTGCCTACCCCGCTTTGTTGCTGCGTTTGCTTTTCATTGATGGTAGGTGCCCACCCCTCTCATGTACTGTCTAGCGGGTGCCCACCCCGATTTTTTTTTGTTTTCACAAGAGCGGGTGCCTACCCTGCAAGGATGATTTTACTTTACCGTGCAGAAGCCCACCCCGCATTTGGTAATCTCCTAAACAGCCGCCGCGATCGAGCGTGGCGACCCAGAAGCCAAAAAGCCTTGCCTGACTATGGGCGGGGCTAAGACCACACTCGGTGATCAGGGAGAGGAAGTCCCGCCCACCGGAGAGTTGTCAGGAACCCGCCTTGCTGAGAGAGGAGGCCCGGCAGGAATCTAGTGAGCAGCTGTTCGGTGGGGCTCCCGTGAAGCTCACGATAGCCCCGCGCAGACCCCAGCGAGCACTAGCAAAGTGGGGGGATCCCCGGCGCCGGTCCCGAAGAAAAGAGAGGAGAGCAGAATCCCCACAGGAGCCGGTGATTGAGGGCTCTATGTGGGTGGTGCCGATCAAGGCACAGTGACACTGCCAATTTGCTGTGCGGACCCGCCATTGCGGGCTGCTCCAACGATGGTGCAATTCTTTCCAAGAGCCCCTGTTGGGGGGGCATGGCAGGGCATATTGTCAATGCCCGCCCCATGGCCACCTTGCTGTTAGGGCCCGTGGGGGACTTGAGTGCCCGTGTGGCATTCTTACAGCTGCCCCGCCTGCAAGGGAGCAGCTGCACCGAGGGGGGCAATTTGCTTCAGAGAGCCCAGTAGAGGCCCCGAAGGCACAGTAGTGCCAGGCCCCCTTTACTTTGTCTCAGCTGCGCCACACCAGCGCGGGCAGCTGCAATGTTTTGCATATTTGTTCCAAGGGTACATTTCATTCACAAACGCACATCAATTAGCGTCAGGTGCTATGTTTAGGCCAGCAATTCTTTGGGGGCATTTTGAAGGAGACAAGAGTGAAAGACACTCTCACGCCCCAGCGCAATGGTGCACTTTGGATTCTGCTGCATTGGCAGCCACCCTGACTTTGGGACATAGGGCGTTTGAACCCCTTGAGAAGGCCAGTTGGCCAGGAGGACTGTGAGGTTTGTAGGGCGCCAGGCCCTAATGTGATTTATGTGGTGCTAGGAAATGGGATTCATGTACTATGATTTACTCACCCTGTTTTATGCCTCTAACTGTGGTTTATGTATGAGGTTAGTTGCATACTGTGGTTTATGCTAGTGCGATTATTCTCTACTGTGAATTATGCCGCTAGTGTGAGTTATGCTTAGGAGGTTATTGTCTAACGCGTTTAGATTTATGAGATGATTGCATAATGTGTTTATGCTGGTGAGGTTGGCGCAGAATGTATTTCACGCCTAAATGTGATACTCTGCATAATTTGGTTTATGTTACAGGATGATGCTGAGTACAGTGTTGGCCAGTGATTACTGGTTCTGTTCTACATTTATATGTCCTACATTTACTAAGTTCACTTTGTGATGGTTCTGACAGTGGTCCACATGGCCCTGTCAGGTGTACATAATCCCTTGTAGATATTACCTAGTGCCAGGTGGCACAATGTATATTATGTGATTACTATTTTAATGGGTTATGAGAATACAAAGGCTATTTTTGATATAACCTTGTGTGGAGTTTCTTCTGTGGTGTGCCTTGTATGTTGTAGCTGTGTGCTTGTTGCACAAACGCTTTACACATTGCCTTCAGGATAAGCCTGACTGCTCGTGGGGGTGAGCAGGGGTTATCTTTGGTGTGTAACTCCCTTGCCCTGACTAGAGTGGTGGTCTCTGCCTGGCTTTAGCGCAAGCCTTAGCTAACCAGAGATCTCTTTTCTAACAATGGGCCAAGCTATCCTGTTGTTGCATCTCCTACGGGACTAGGTAAATAAGGTGCCCGAAAGATTTGCTCCCTCAGGTGTGAATGAAAACACAGAAGTGCATGCCTTGGTTGAGACCTTAATCCTTTGCTTGGCATGTAATACAAGGCTGCAATATGACATCATCGAGTACATCTGTGCCACACTATTCTGCCCACTTTCATTTCTTTTTCCGAAGGGGATGTTTTAAAATAGAAGAGTTGCATTGTAAAGCAAGCCAGGGACTTGGAAGTAGGATGGTCGGAACTTCGAGTCCCACCCTGCAGTTCTGGGGTGCCACCCACAACTTGCAAAAGATGCGATGACAAAACAGGTTGATCAAGTGGCAGTACCAATGACTATCCACAGGATGTTCCAGGGGTATCTGGATGATCCAAAAGAGGTCTATGCGGATGGAAATCCAATGACATATTAGTATAGGAAGATGCATAAATGGCCAGAGCTCAGCAGGCTGGCAATAAAGTATGTTGCCAGTGTGTCTGCTGAATGTGTGTTCAGTACAGCTGGTGCGGTTGTTACAGTGAGAAGGACCAGTCTCTCACCTCATAACACGGAGAGATTAAATATGAACAAAATGAGCAAACATTTTATATCACACAATTACACAATTACACTATTCCTGAAACAGCAGCACAGGAGGAGGAGGGTTATTGGTCCAAAATTGAATCAAATGTGTTAGCTGACCAACTTAGTTTGTGGATGAACTCTACTTCCCAGACTCAGAATGCACGTGCCCCATTGAACTTTTATTTTTTTTATCATTGAACTTAGTAATTTCTTTGCAAAGTAGCTAGTGGAACATAATTATTTTTGTGTCAGATTTATGCTGCCATACCTTTTTTATTAGTCACATATATTGCCGGATTGCAGTTGGACCAGTGTGCATTGAAAAAGCCTCCACAATTCCTTCATGACATTGGGCACAGTGCCTGCCCCCCTCGCATGCCAATTGCCTATCCCTTTTTGCATCACTTAGCAGTAAAAGATCTTACCCAAAAGATCATTTCTTATCAACAAGACTGTCTGCCAATACAAAATTCCAATATGTTGGCTGCATCACAGATTATTGAATACCTAATACTAAACTACCCATGCTTGGATTGGAAGAGGTAACTTCAACTATTGCAATGGTGAGTGACAGATAGAGTGAGTGATGATGATCACTGATGATTCATGTAGTAAGGGAGGGTCTTGAACTATAATATGGGAGCTTACATGAGATGATGTATTTGTAATGTTTGGGGCCTGAGAGATGCACTATCATTTTTGCCTGAAGGTGATTGGCCTTCACAAACTTACTTAATGAAAATGAATTAACTGTATGGTCCACTTCTATGATCCTTCAGTTTTTTATATCATCATCTAGGATGACTGCCTCAGACAATCGTGTGAGTTAAAAGACTACCAAATTCCAATGTGTTGCTAGCATTAAAGGGGAGATAGTGTGCCTACCACAGTTCTTTGAGTAGTACAGGTACCATTGCACCAATACGTGATCAGATTATTGAGTGACTGTTGGTGATGATTGATGAGCAGGCTGATAGTGAGGGAAGGTGTGTTGAACTGTAATACGGGAACTTTCTTGCAATGATTATTTATTTGCAATTTTTTGGGCTTGAGTGATGGGCGATAATGTTTTTTTCACACTTAGCCTGATTTAACTGCAGGGTGCTCTCCTTTTTTTCCGGTTCTTCATAGAACTGATCATCAGTTAGTTATCAAACTAAAACCCATGCAAAATACTGCAATTCTGTTTCTCTTCTTGTTCTTCAACAGCAATATACTCCATGTCTACCTTGCTTGCGTCATCATGATGATGACTGGCCTGGGATGGAGTAACTTGGAGTCAGGAGGAGGATCATGGAAGAGCACAGGCCGGGAGTAGTGGGACTACCTCATCAACAGCTAGTAGCAAGAAGCTATTGAGTATCAACCTTAGTTGAAAGGTAAACCAAGAGTCTGAGGCCGAGTCCTATGTGGAATACATAGAGGTACATTTGTGAAATACTGCTGTGTGTGTGTGTTGGACTTGTGGCAAAAGTAAAACTGAGTCCCTCTCTTATTTTTTTTGCTCTGCCTCTGAGTGTTCTTGATACAGTTTTTCTTTTACAATTCATTGAACTTTTCCTAGTCTACGACATCAATGAAAGGCAAAAGCTAGCTGTGCTCAATAACACTCCTGCGTACCTACCAAACCAGTCCAGACAGGCACCAAAGCATGGAAATTCCTGAGGAGCATGCAGATGCACCACCTAATTTTGCAATGCGGTATCATTTTTATTTTAACAATCACTTTAAGAGAACTGAGTGGGTGGATTCACTCCCAACCTAGAAGACAGAACATTTAGATATTTAATAACTTGGATCTCGGAGGCAGAAGGAATGTTTGCAATGCATTTATCTGTACTCCGTCATACTCATTCCTTAGTTTCCTTCTAACAACAGATTGATGGTGAATGATTTGCTGCTCATTGTCCAGATAAATAGTGTCCTTGTGTAGTAGTGTTAGTCTTTGTCAAACCTTTCCCCAAATCCTCTTTTACATATATTCAGCAAACCCCTAACCCTCTTCCCCGGCCTATGTGATTTATTAAGGTGTGGCTTAATTTACACCATCAATGGATAACACACTTGGTGGAGCTGAAGTGGTAAAGGCAACACCAACTCACTGTAGGATCTTCTCAACAATAGCCCACACTGGCCCCATTTACTCTCCCGTACATAAAAGTGATCCATATTTTAAAGATGAATGAAGAACATCAGCCATAAGCATCATCATTCGGACCTTGATTTGAATAGCCATAAGCGCCTAACACTAACTTGAAGATTTCACAAATAATACTACTAGTTCCACAGAAGCCAAAACTTACTAGCATCGCTTTTTTTGTATTTTACCACTATGAGGCATTCTAGTTGTGTCATCATGTAGTACTTAGGTGCTGTCAATTTTTTGTACATCTTTGATAAATATATAACTCAGGAACTGCGTCTTTCTATTTTCATGTAGTCATCTACGATGGATAATCAATCAATCATTCAGATTAATCCTACAGTTCGAGCTCACCTGGGTGGAACTGGAAGTGGGACCTGGATTGTGAAGTTGTGATGCCTTCCCTGTAAGTGCTTCATCTGTATTCAAGTTGGACAACTAGTATCAATGAAATTTAACTCAGTAAGTAAGTAACTAAATGCTACTGTTATTTTTCTAGGTTGTACACAATATAGGTCGTCATGGCAGTATTCCCCAAATCGTCAAGATAGTTATAGAAGTATAACTCTATAACTAAGTGCTATACCCTCTCTTAAGTTACAAGCACTTAAGCAGGCAGTGTAAAACTACTTAAAGGCAGCAGTGCAAACTAAAAGTAAAACAAACTACTTCAGGCATACATTTTGATTGAATAAAATAGTTTCCCCCTATATTTATTTACAAAGAAACCCACCCTCTCTACCCCAAACCACATGCCCACCCCTCTCCCCAAACAAAACTGACCCAATCCCCAAAACTCAAAATGTCCAAGGAAAATGTCACTTCAGTCCCAACTCCCTTCCGACCCTCTCCACCCAGCCCCAACAAACAGCAAGTCCCTCCCACCAAAATAAAAAATGTAAAACAGAATTATAAGAGGGCTTTATGGATATCGGTCTGCAGCTGGTACATGCTTGGCTCCATCATGGTGGCCGGGCCCTCAATGGTGTTGAACCACTGCAGGATGTCGCGCAGCAATGGTCTGTTGTCAGCGTGGTTGGGGGTGGCAGCAGTTGGTGGCGGTGGGATGGCCAGGAGGCTGGAGGCTGAGGGGGACCGGCTGTATGGAGGCCTGGATATCGTGCGTTAATTTCCTCTTCCTCCTCCTCTTTCAGGACTACCAGCCGCCAGTATACCAGTTGGACACACTCAAGCCTCTGCCACCGCAAACAGGCCGCTATACTATGCCTGTTGGGTGGTCTGTCTGGATCAGCAGGAGCAGCTATATGGAGAAAAAAGACAATTTATAACTAATGCTCTTTGTAAACAATTGTTTGAAATTACTGGGTGGCACAGTAGCAGTACATTGCTGGTCCCATAGGACCGTGGAATTTTTTTGTTGTGATTATGATTTTGAGAGTCACGAGGCCAATTTTATGTTTTACCCACACATGCCAAACATAAAAAAGCATTGACTGTGTGGCCAAAAAGAATCTAGAGGAAGGATAACATCACTGGATTAACACAGTAGTGAGCTGATTAATTTTTTTTTCTAAAGGCTTTTCAAGTAACTCTAAACAGAGTCAGACACTTTGAGTTGAAAAATAAATTACCTCTCATTATTGAGTTTGGCATTATAAACTATATGGAGCACAAGTTATGTGTTGTGCTAAACCTATGCAGCCATGCTGATTGCAAGCCAGTGCGTCGGATAGTTTGCTACTGTCTTCGGCTGTAATTGACAATTATCTATTTTGTGACCCTGCTTTTCCCCAAATGCATTTCCCTTTCTACCCTGTCTCCAAAGAGGCAGATGAATAATAAATAAGATACTTCCTCACACATCTCAAGTATGAAATGCGGATATTCATATATTATCCTATCTGCTGTAAGTAGAGGAAATACATCTGATGGACTGTACTACAGAGAAAGGATTTGGCTAAATACATTTTATTTGGCACATTCGTCACTGTGTATCCCTTACACCAGACTTGACATCAAATCATGCACTTACTCACATTTTTCTCTGTGGCCTTGCCCACCACTCAAATTTCCAACAAATTAATTCGCTGGGCAGGAAGCAAGGAAATTAAGCTTGATTTACTCTACTGCAGGGGCTAGGGTAGAGGGATTAAACTGGAAGGGTAGAGCTGTTTTGATGTATAATAGAGGGGCCACTACACTGATCATCGATTTGCCATCTTTGGCTTATCCAGTCACTGTGTAATTCAAAAGGGAAAACTTTGAACAGGTGTAGAATAAATCTGTTATGGGAAACAAATAAATATATTCTGGAATCACTTCACTTCACATGGTTATAAAATTAAATGTGGCACATGCCAAGAAGGGATTTTCCAATTTGGTAGGCTGGTAAGGAAGAACTTAGGAAAAAATAAAGGGGTGAATTACTAAGAGGTGACTCAGGGGGCAGAGGCACACAACACACCTTGGGTGTTCAGTTTTCAATGCATTAAGCACATTGTAAATGCCACATTAACTAAAGCAGACACACATTATACAGCCAACACCGCAGTCACAAATTCACCCATACTGCACTTCAGTCATAGCTGCTAAAAATGCCATGGGCAGGGAGGAGGGATGAGAAATGCTGGGTGGGATACATCTGCCTCACTTAACAAATACAAACAATTGATGGACAGAATCCAGACAATGTCATCTATTCACCCCAGTACAAAGATATGGGCCTAAATTCATTGTTTTTTTGCTCACCATGCCATTCCAGTTTGGACCCAACAATATGCAAATCAGTCTTGACCCTGCACCCAGTGGGAACAGTCCAGCACAAACTGCCAGGCCAGGTTCTCCCTGGACTGGAAACAAGCATCCAAGGACCAGTTTCAGGGTTTCATCCCTCATCAACCAGGATATCTTGATTCCAGGGACATGGAGAGCACAGGACCCACGTCTGGGCACACCCGCCCCACTTGAATGAACAAATGCAAAAAGAACAATTGATGGACAGAATGCAGAACAATATCACAGGATGCTTATTTCCAGTCCAGGAAGTACCTGGCTTGGCAGTTCGGTCTGGACTGTTCCCATGAGTCAAGACTGATTTGCATATGGCTGTCTAAACTGGGGCGGCATGGTGAGCTAAAGAATGATGGATATAACCCAGATCTCTTGACTGGGGGTGAATGTATGATTTATTCAGCATTCCGTCCATCATTTGATTGTGTAGCACTTTTCACCCTAAGTGTGAGGGGTATGCCGAGACGTGGGTCCTTTGCTCACTGTGCCACTGGATTCAAGCGAGTCTGGCTGATGAAGGGTAATTCCCAGAAAGTGGTCCCAGGATTCTTGTTTCTTGTTTCTGGTCCAGGAAGGACCTGGCTTGGCAGTTCGGTATGGACTGTTCCCATTAGGCACAGGGTCATGACTGATTTGCATATGGCTGGGCCTTAACTGGGGTGGCAGGGTGAGCAAAAGAACAATGGATTTAACACAGATCTCTTGTCTGGGGCTGAATGTATGATTTATTCAGCATTCCATCCATCATTTGTTTTCATAGCACTTTCACCCTAAGTGTGATGGGTATGCCCAGACGTGGGTCCCTTTCTCACTGTGCCACTGGATTCAAGCTAGCCAGGCTGATGAAGGGTAATGCCCAGAAAGGATGCATTCCTCTAAACCAGGGAGGACATGGCTTGGCAGTTTGGTCTGGACTATTCCCATGAGGCACAGGGTTAAGACTGATTTGCATATGGCTGGGTCTATTTGGGGTGTCATGGTGAGCAAAAGAACAATGGATTTAACCCATACCTCTTGACTGGGGTGAATGTATGATTTATTCAGCATTCCATCCATCATTTGTTTGGTTGGCACTTTTCACCCTAAGTGGGATGGGTATGCCCAGACGTGGGTCCCTTGCTCACTGTGCCACTGCATTCATGCTAGCCTGGCTGATGAGGGATAATACCCAGAAACCATTCCCAGGAGGCTTGTTTCTGGTCCAGGGAGGCCCTGGCTTGGCAGTTCGGTCAGGACAGTTCCCATGAGACACAGGGTCACGACTTATTTGCATATGGCTGGGTCTAAACTGGGGTGGCATAGTGAGCAAAAGAACGATGGATTTAACCCAGATCCCTTGACTCGGGTTGAATGTATGATTTATTCAGCATTCCTTTCATTTATTTGTGTCTCACTTAACAAATACAGTGAGTTAAGGGAGTAGAACAAAGAATAAAAATAGCCCCCACTTAGAACCACCGCTTTGAATTATAGCCCTACATAAACCAAGCAAGCAAAGTAGGTGAGCAGCATGCTCCTCATGAGAAGAGCTGCCTTGCTTATTCATCTGAACAATCCAAATATTCATTCATCCTTTCATTCAAACACACTCATAGCCACCATAATTAAGCTTTACTTTCTCTCATCAAGTCTTTCACCAACATTTCCAATCCATTATCCATCCATTCAATAGTCACCCTTTCTTTAAACCATCCTTTCGCCCATCTATAACGGAAATTCAACTGCAATAGAGAACTACAATTCAGTTAGCACTGCAGTATCTTCAAAATATCACTATGGGCATTTAATTGGTTGGTTCACAAAGTTAGTCAAGCCAGGGGTGGAATAATGGTCAATGAAAGACATAGGGTATTGGCTGGCAAATGCACAATGGCAGTGGGACCTCATACTCCTTTTCCAGACATGCTGCACTGTCATGAGAAACTGATGGTATATGTAACTATAAATGAACGTGACTGCAGCACATTACATTGAGGGGGAGTCCATGATGACCATTGCCACTCTCTCGTGATCTCAACTGTGTTAGATCACGAGCAGGAAAAAGTAAGCCTTCTCAACAAACATGCATGGTAAATTTTATTTACAATACTAGCTTGCTTGGGCCTGCTATCTGAATCTTCACGATAGACAGCACCAACATTCCGATACACCAAGATTCTACCCTAAGAAGTCCACAACAATCATAAATGGACGTACTGGGATCAGCAGAGCCCTCAGAAGCAGCGCTGGTGGTCGGCGCTGGCTGACTAGCTTCTCCTGGACCCTCAGAAATATCCCTCTTTTTTCCATTGGGTGCGGATGAAAGAAATCAAGAAGATAAAAAAAATTTGATTAGTGACACTTTCAATCATTGCATTTGTAAAGCGCACTACACACCCTTAAGGGTCTAAAGGCGCAGGGGGAAGGGGAATGCGGCTACTGCTTGAAAAGCCAGGTCTTGAAAAGTCTTCTGAAGGTCAGTAGGTCTTGGGTCTGCCCTAGGTGGATGGGGAGGGTGTTCCAGGTCTTTGCGGCGAGGTGGGAAAACAATCTACCACCGGAGATTGCTCTTCGGATGCGGGGGACTGTGGCGAGGGCAAGGTTGGCCGAGCATTGCTGGTGGGTGGGGTTGTAGAAGTTGAGTCGTCCGTTGAGGTACGCTGGTACGGTGTTGTGGAGTGCCTTGTGTGTATGGGCGAGGAGCTTGAAGGTGATCCTCTTGCTGACGGGGAGCCAGTGCAGGTCTCTCAGGTGGGGAGTGATGTGGCTGCGGCGAGGGATGTTGAGGATCAGGCGTGCAGAGGCATTCTGGATGCATTGAAGCCTTTTCAGGAGTTTTGCCGAGGCTCCTGCGTAGAGTGCGTTTCCGTAGTTCAACCTGCTGCTGACGGGGACCTGGGTGACCGTTCTTCTCATTTCAGTGGGGATCCACTTGTAGATCATGCGTAGCATGGTGAGGGTGTTGAAGATCTTGCGGAGCATGTAGAGGGTGTTGAAGCAGGAGGAAGAGACGGTGTTGACCTGCTTAGTCATTGAGAGAGTGGAGTCGAGGATGATCCCTAGGTTGCGTGCCTGGTAGGTGGGTGTTGGAGCTGTTCCCAGTGCGGTCGGCCACCAGGAGTCGTTACAGGCTGAAGGGGTGGATCCAAGGATGAGGACATCCGTCTTGTCCGAATTCAGCTTCAGTCGGCTGTTCCCCGTCCATTCGGCGACAGCCTTCATTTATTCATGGAGGTTGGTTTTGGTGGTGTGGGGGTCCTTGGTGAGGGAGAGGCTCAGTTGGGTGTCATCGGCATAGAAGATGATGTTGAGGTCGTATAGTCTGGCGACGTGGGTGAGCGGTGCCATGTAGATGTTGATCAGCGTTGGACTGAGGGATGAGCCCTGGGGTACGCCACAAATGATCTTGGTGGCTTCGGAGCGGAAGGGGGAGGCGGACGCTCTGTGTTCTGCCGGTGAGGAACAAGGTTGTCCAGTCCATGGCCATCTCTTGGATCCGGGCATCGTGGAGGCGTGTTCGTAGTGTGCAGTGGCAGACCGTGTCGAAGGTGGCTGACAGGTCCAGTAGGATGAGGGCCGTGGTTTCTCCGTTGTCTAGTAGGGTTCTGATGTCATTGGTGGTGGTGATGAGGGCAGTTTTGGTGCTGTGGTTGCTGTGGAACCTGGACTGGGACGGGACCAGGATGTTGTTCTCCGGGTCAGTTGTTTGTTGACGGTCTTCTCAATGACCTTCGCCGGCAACGGGAGTAGGGAGATGGGCCGGATGTTCTTGAGTTCCTTGGGGTCCGCCTTGGGTTTCTTGAGAAAGGTGTTAATCTTGGCGTGCTTCCAGCTCTCTGGGAAGGTTGCTGTCTTGAAGGAGATGTTGATGGCTTTCCGGAGATGGGGTGCGATGGCGGTGCTGGCTTTGTTGAAGATGTGGTGTGGGCAAGGGTCTGACGGAGATCCGAAGTGGATGGTGTTCATGATCTTGATGGTGTCCTCGTCATTGATGTTGGTCCAGGAGAGCAGGTGGTTGGTGCGGGTGGTGGTCATGGGGGCAGGTGTCTCCGTGGTTGTCGAGGCGGTTGTGACATTGAAGCTGTTGTGGATGTCTGCGACCTAGCAATGGAAGAAGGTAGCAAGCGAGTCGCACAGGTCTTGCAAAGGTGGGATGTCGTTGGTGTTGGAGCTGGGGTTGGAAAGTTGGAGAGTGCCTTCACGATGTTGAAGAGCTCTTTGCTTTTGTGTGCGTTGTTGTCTAGGCGGTCTTTGAAGGAGGCCCTTTTGGCAAATCTGATGAGGTGATGGTGTCTGCGGGTGGCGTTTTGGTGGGCTGCGTAGCTGTCCGGTGTTCGTTCACGGAGTCAGTTCTTCTCTAGCTTTCGGCAGA
This sequence comes from Lissotriton vulgaris, assembly GCF_964263255.1. Classification (NCBI taxonomy): domain Eukaryota; kingdom Metazoa; phylum Chordata; class Amphibia; order Caudata; family Salamandridae; genus Lissotriton; species Lissotriton vulgaris. Next base: position 1,996,390,160 of record NC_141687.1, read on the forward strand.
TTTGCCTGGAGGACTTCAGTGAACCAACTGGCTTTCTTGCTGGTGTAGCTTTTGGAGGGGCTCTTGAGCAGGGCGAGGGTGTTGAGGCAGTCGTCGATCCACTGTCTGAGGTTGCGGGTGGCGGTGTTGGGGTCGGTGGGGTCAGCAGGTGGGCTCTGGGCGAGGGTGGTGGTGGTTGTTAGCTGGTCTTCTGTGACTTTGCTCCAGCAGAATCAGGGCATCTGTTGGGTGCGGTGGTGCGTGGTGGGTTTCTGGAAGATGAGGTGGATGCAGCGATGGTCGGTCCAGTGGAGTTCGGTGGTGGGGCTGAAGGTGATGTGGGAGCTTGTGGAGAAGATGGGGTCAATCGTGTGGCCGGTGGAGTGGATGGGTGTTGTGATCCTTGAAATATTGGATATCCTTGAAACAGATCGTCTATAGTACTACTAGTTTCAACTTAGGTCTTTTGACTGTTATTGCCCATAAATCCCTATTCCAAATTTCCTTTAAAAAAACGACATTTGGAACTAATGCTTTGCAGTGAATGATCTTTGATTCTATTACCATATCTCAACCCACTTGATGTATCAACTCAGTGTCCCATTTTTGCAATGCATAGATACATACTACGTTTCTGTGAATTACATAACGTGGAATTGTATGAACTACATAAACAAAGTCACAAAGAGAATGCGCTTCTCAATGATTCACTATAGTGACAGGAGAACAGTCTGCAATGGCTTCTTAATTAATCAGCCAAAGCAAGAACAAATGAAGAGTGCGACTAGGTAGTGCTGAGCACATGCCTAGCAGAAACTAGAAATTGAATTATATAATAATATACCTGTGTCAACTAAATGTAATTTACCACTGAGTGTGAGCAGCATGCTATTAAAACATTTTTTTTTCAATGCATAGCAGGTCAAACAGGTCCTGTTCGCAGTCCAGAATGTCAGCCCAGCGGTGCATCAGAATCTGGGCAGTGCGCCGAACTTGGCAGGTGAGCCACATATTCCGGAGCACCGATCCCCAGTGTTGCCGATGCTCCCACAGGGGGTATTTGCTACTAGGCCTGCTGCCAGCGTAGAGGGAGTTGGCACTGCACAAACAAAACTAGTGTTACCACCTCCTCCTCTCCAGAGATCGGCCAGGGCTGCACACATGGGTGACAGCGCCACCCACAATAAAGATTTTCCTCTGCCATGGTGCGGGATAGGGTGAAAAAAAGAAGGAAAAGAAGGGAAAGGAAAGAAGAAAGAACTAAGGAAGTAAGAGGAAAATAAAATAAAAAAATAACAAAAACACAATTTTTTCCCCAAAATCATAAAATACACAACCACAAAAAAACACACTATTGAAAAAATATAAAAATAAGGGGTAGATAAGTAATAAAGTAGGAGGATTACAGAGATTAAAGAGAGATTAACACCATAACAGAGAGCCGAAAAACAAGATGGGCGCGCACGTGCAGACCGTGTGATACTGTTCGCGCACAATTTAGAATGTAAGGACACACTTGAGAACAATGTAGTGCTATTCACGTGTTATTTGGAGCACAAGGACGCACTGTGTGTTCCTATTGAAATCCGAATGGGCACACCGGAAGCCTCCACCCTCAAACAGAACTCCACATAGCGTGGCGTAGTATTTTTCTACTCAGCACAGTTCCCCATAGGGAACTCCGCAAACTCTGTACAGACCTACTCTTCTCCAGTTACCCAACAGTTGTGTAGTTTATACTTTCCAGTAGAAACTGCACGTTTGTTGAGCAACATATACTTTGGACTGATTTAATGCACCCCTCAGGATCTGTTGTCCTATAGGCCAGCTAGCGCACAGTGCTACCATAATCACCGCTAGACCTAGACAGGTAACTAATGGCTTCAGCAACCACAGAACAAGACAGCCCTGGCCCCCCCAGGAATGGTAACAGGTCTAAATCCCTTTTGCTCAATCACTCGTGCTCTCTCTCAGAGAAATATACAAGGAATACGCAGAGGGGAATTTTCAAAATCTATTGAACCATCGTGATTCTAGTATAGAATATATGCACTGCAATGATCAACAGACAGAAACAGATGAGTGTAATTAGCAATAAAAGGACAATGAAAAGCTCCACCATCTTGCTAAAAACAAAGTATATATTTGAGCATATAAAACCATATCCTGAAACGTACTCCTACTATGTGTTGTAGAAACTGAGGGGTATATTTACAAGGGAAGTGGCAGAGCACGGCGTTAGCCTTCTTGGCTTAACGCAGCACACAGCCACTTTAGAAATGTAGGGCTGCACCGTATGTACAACAATATGGTGCAGCCTTTCATTTCCCCCAGTGCTGGTGGAATGATTGTTTAAGTGCCGGAAGATGTCCCTTCCTACAGATAAACAATCTTAAATGGTGAATTGTAACTTCTATGTATGCTGCTTTGTGCAGCACACATAGAAGTTGCAACTCATCATTTTTAATATGATTGTTTATGTGCAGGAAGCAGCACCTTTCTGCACATAAACAATCGTGCATGGCATTTTGCTGTTTCTAGATGTATGGCACAATGCAGCACACATAGAAACAGCAAAAACGAGGAGAAAGAAAGCATTTCTCCTTGTTGCACCATGTTAAGACCAGGATTTTTTTGGTCTTCATTTTGGCGCTGCCCCATATTTATGTTACCCTTGAAAACAATTGGCAGCATCAAAATCAATTGATGTTGCGGCAGAACGCCCACCGCAACACCCATTGCCCACCCTTTCATGCTAAGTAAAGCATTAAGGGGTGCTTATTTACAAGGCAGAAGTAAGCCATATAAGTGGCTTAACACTGACTTGTCAATAAGGCGAAGACCCTATCGCCACAGGAACGTCTTTAAAAGTGACATTCCTGTGGCAATAGGTGCTTTTAAATATGGCCCCAGGTGTCTAGGGTGTGTTTGTATCCTGATAAGAATCCCTTATTGAAAGATTCAACTCCTGTTTCCTGAATTGAAAGTATGTAGGTCCCCGCCCTGGTCACAAGTTGGACATACCTCCTCACAGAGGGATCCGCAAGCAACTGGGCTGAGGTTTCAACATGTAGTGGCCTCTGAATGACAGCAAGTGCTCTTCCCCAACACGGAAATGCTTGTTTAAAGCATCCTTGCTCTCAGTTGTGATTTTAGTTAGGCTGCCATTGCTTATGTTCTATAGATAGCTTCATCACCGCATGGATGAACAACAACTATCACATTTGCACAATATATGGCCACCTTTGTACGGGAGTTCAGGGTGTCGTGATAGTGTTCTTATGAAGTGGATTTGTAAGCAGATGTAGCTTCATGGAATCTAATCCTGCACTGTCATGCAGGCATATGTGTGTCAAATGTCATTGTGTGAAGGAGAAGGCATCTTAGGAAAACAGTAACCCCACTCTATATCAGGCTGGGGTGTTCGCTCCGTGGAACATCCATCCTGGTTTGTCCGGATTGTGAATACATTTGAGTTCTCCAAGACCCCAGGGGAAACAGGCACCATTCTTACTGTACCTCACACTGCTGGCAGATTTTGTTGTTCAATTCAGAGGCAAGCCCCTTTGTTTATACCACGTCCCTTGTGATAGTGGACTGAGCTGCAGTTTCTAGCAGTCCTGTGAAGGCATGTTGCTGTGTCTCCTGTATCTGTATTCTCCTTATGTTGCCTAGGGGTCGCCACCAGAGTTCAGCACCTGTGGAACCCTAGAAGTGCATCCCAGGGCAGCTCCATCTCATTGCCTCCACCACTGGAAGGCAGTTTTGCACTGAGGACATGCAATGCCGATAGGCCGTCTCATATATCAGATGGGAGCTTTAGAAGGTGGTAGCAATCTTTCTTGGCAGACAAGTTCTGAATTATTTTATGAGTTCATAAGAATTGATTGCAAATGCAAACATTGCTGGTATTGATTTAAAGACACCCGATGAGCTCTATGAACAAAAAAGAACATCTTTCGCTAGTACAAGTTAAAGGTAACTTGTGGAGGAAAGGTTATCAAGCAAGCCATGAATCTAGATATTCATATGCTACTGAAGATAAAAGGATCCCAGCATTTGGTGAAGATACAGACTTGTGGATTCTGTCTTTCAGTGTCACAACGAAGATCTTAGACAAAGGTGCTGGGTTTTCAGTCACACAGATGTACCAAATACTGTCTCCGGATATACAGGAGTCAAGGAACATTCTAAACCAGATGCTGCTTTCATTTCCCAGGGTCTGTAGTAAAAAAGCAATGTGAATAGTTACATATTTTCAGTGCAGAACATTGTTACTGGCCAGTCACAAAACACGTATTCCTTTAAAGGAACACAGGATTCCAAGTACATAAGTGACAGTAAACCCCACGATTGCTTGAATGTGGAATGTAATGTAGGTTAACATCACAAACGCTGTAAACCACTCAAATGAAAGATGCCAGAGATAAGTTTTAAATGCAAAGGTTGCACAGTTTTTGAATGAAAGTGGAAACCAAGATGCGTATGAACAAATTAGTGACTCCAGCCTATGCACTTACTGCCTCAAACATAGTGGACATTTGGAAAGTGTCTGCCGGCTTGATTTTCGGCATGATGTGTACTACACATATCAAGATATTGCAACAAAAAAATATGAAAGCTGGTCATTTCACAAAGACTGGATGATTGTAATGGTTAACTGGTGATTCACAAAAAAAGTTTATTAAATCACCTCAAACTCTCTCGTTGGACAAGGAGACAAAAGGGGATTATCTCTATGGCACTGCTTTAACTTTTTAAGACATGGCATTCAGAGGAAGAATCTCAAGGAGAACTTGCCCCTTTTACAAATGTATTTAATACTGTGAAAGACATCTACCATCCTGTCTTTCCAACATATATTAAAAAGGCTAGAAGAAGAAATTGGACGAGAACAGTTTCTTGTAGCAAAACTTGCTAAATAAACTCGCTTGGCTAGTCAGAGTGCAGGTTCAGGAAGTCAGGATCAACTTGGTAACTGCTCATTGAAAGCAAAACTGCTGTGCATGAGGTGGAAAATGCTATTGACCAAGGGACAGAAACAATTGATTTTAGATAGTCTTTTTGAACAGCGTAATGAAGATAAAATGTCAGTATATATAAAAAAATCTCAGCAGCATGTTATTCTTTATCAGACTTTCCAGTGGAAGTTTATGAATTTTAACCATGCACCACTGTATCTCAGTAGGTGGGCAGGGACAGAAAAAGGCTTTCTGATTCTGGTTATAACAGTCTATGCACATCAAAGAACGCGCTATAATCACTTGGATATTGTTATTGCACCAGCTGGTTGATCATAATCAATCAAACATTATTTTGTATAGAGCGAAAATCACCCATGAGGGTACCCAGTTGCTGGGATGTAGGGCTCAGTCAAAAAGCCAGGTTTTGAGTCCTTTCCTGAAGTCCACCAGCGAGGGTGATGGCCGGTAATGGAAGGAGCAGCCTCCTCTGTGGCTTTGGTGGATGTGCAGGGTCTGTGCAAGGGGAGGCAAAAGTTCTCTGGATGGTTGGTGGTTCAGCGGGGGTTGATATTTGCTGGTCCTAGGTCGAGTAGGGCTTTGTAGGCATGAGCATCTTTTCTGGATGGGGAGCCAGTAAAGGTTCCTAAGGTATGGTGTGATGTGGGTCCGTTTTGGCCGGTTGAGGATTACTCTGGCCGCTGAGTTCTGTATCCTCATGAGTTCGCTGGTAGTTCCTGCGTACAGTGCATTGCCAAAGTCCAGACGGCTTGAGTGACGGTTTTCCTTGTTTGGATGAGGAGGCATTGGAAGATTCTTTACATCATGTGGAGAATGTGGAAGCAGGGAAGGAGCCAGAGTTTCTCTGTCACTTCACAGCGAGCTTTCTGTCCAGGATGATGCAACGGTTGTGGGTATGATCTGTTGGTGTGGGAGTGGGTCCGAGTTCTGCCGACCACAAGGTCTCATTCCAAGGAGAAGTATTGTTGCCAAAGTCTTGTCAGTGTTTAGCTTCAGTCAGTTGGTCTTCATCTAGTCGGCAACGTTCTTCATGCAGCTTCTTGTAGAGGGTGGATATGTTGTTGTGGAAATGGTCCGCAAGAGAGTTGCAGAGTTCCTGTCAATGGGTGATTATGTTCTCAGTGGCCATAGGGCAGGAGAACTCTGACAATGCTGAAAAGTTCTTTAGTCTGATTGGTGCTTGTTTCCATGTGGTTTGCTTGGGGATCATTTTTTATGTGTTTGGATCGTTTGTGGTATTCTTTGAAGGCAGACTTGAAGTTGGCTCGGTTTGTGGTGTCTCTGCTGGCTCACCATCTTCTCTCTAGTTGTCTGCCTTTGCGTTTCATTGTCCTGAAGTCTGGCGTGTACCAGCTGCCTAACTTGGTGGATCTGCAGGTCTTGACATGTTTGATGGGAGGGCCTTGGTCAGCTGCATTGGTGATTCAGGTGGTGAACTTCTGGACTGTTTGTTCCAGGTTGGTTGAGAGGTCGAGTTGAGTGGTGTTGAGGATGTCCATCCATTAGGTCTGTGCCACTTTTCTCCAGCTGTGGAATGGGGCTTTAGGGGGCTGGTGGTCATGCCTGGTGATCCTGTAATGGAGAAATGGATGATGGAGTGGTTGGTCCAGGTGAGGTGAGTTCTGTGGCATGGCTGTATTTGATTCAGTTACTGGCAATGAAAATCAGGTCCAGAGTGTGTCCTGCTCTATGTTTGGAGTCAGTGACCAGCTGGGAGAGGCGGATGTTTTCTATGGGTTTCAAGAGGTTGGTGGTATTAGTGTTTGTGGAGTGCCTCTGATGGTCGTTCTGACTTCAGTGTAAAGTTGGAAGTGAGATGTTCCATGATTGGTGTGGTGCTGTCTTTGGTGATGATGCAGCGGATTGTTTCTTTGTCGATGATAGTGATGCCTTTTCTATGTTTGTTGGTGCAGTCCCGGTGAGCCATTTTTTAATCTTTAGGAATTGCAGTGGCAATATCGGGAACAGAGGAGGGGTTGTACCATGTTTCATGGATGAAGATCACGTCGGGGGTGAGGGTGGAGATGGTGTCCCAGATTTAGGTGGAGTATTTGCAGAGTGATCAGGCATTGAGTATGAGGCATCAGAGTGGTTCCAGCGTTGTTGGTGAGGTGGACTTAATGCAGTTTTCTGTGAGGGCGGAAGGTCCTGAATTGCACGTGAAGAGATAGAGTTGGCTGGTGATTGGTCATTCTGTTGAGCTTGGGGATGTGAGGCAGCAGTCATTTTGGCATCTGGGGTCCGGAGCTTGGAGTTCTGCAGAGGAATATATGTGGGTGGCCGGAGGACCAGGGTTCCTTGTTCTGGGCATAATTCAGGCATAGACAGGTGCAGATGGCTTGTCTTTGGCTCTTCTTCAGCGCACCAGCTGCATGTCTCGACTGTGTGCCCACACTGCAGCCTCCATTAAATAAGTCCTGGGGGTTGGGGCGCTGGGTGGCAGGAAGCTGGAGGAGAGAGTTAAGTATGAAACGTGTAGGAGACAGCACAAAAGAAGAAATGCACAAAACAAATACACAGGTGAAGGCAGCACGAGAGCAGGACATTCTACAAGTATAAAAAATATACTCAGGCAATTAACAATACGAGCTAACGAGAGCAGGAATAGAGGCTAACTGGCTGACACTGTGCTAGGCAGTTTTGTGGGGGCAGTCCCTGGCAGTGATGTCAGCAAGGGGTGTTGCTGAGACCCCTCCAGAACACATGTGGCAAGTGACTCCTGGGCAGCCCCATCTTGAAGAATCCCAGAAGGCTGTGTAGAAAGGTTTAAACAGTGGTGGAGAGGTGATGTGGCTCCTCAGGATAGGCCAGAGATGCATCCATGCTGGCACCTCCCACCCCTACTAAAAAGATTTGACACAGTGGGGAGAGCTCTCCCTTGGGTATGCATTACTGCTGAACACTGGGACTGGAGGCTAGCACCATGGACAATTGGAAGGAGGAACCCCCTGACTGCCATCTGGATTAAGAACTCTTTCTCTGATTGACCCCAGGACCATTGGGGTACTCTCACAGGACCAGGGAAGCTGGTCCCCTTACACCTCTGAGGACTAGGTGAGGGAAATGCTAGGTATCTGTGCAAGAAGGAGAGAAGTCCAGAGAAAGAGCAAAGTGAAAGACTGGCACAGAGAGCAAGGGAAGCTCCCTGCAAAGAGTGTTGCCTTGGAGTTAAAGAGGCCTACAAAATTATTCCAGGTGGCTGGGGCTCACCGCCAGGAGCAAAATGACACCAAATGTGTTGAAACTGGCACAATGGGGCAAGAGTTATGGCAGTTTGAAGTTGGAAGATCTCTGACCTTTTGCTGAGAATGGGATGAAGTGTGTAGGGCTCCGCCGCTATAACTCAACTGCCTCCGGTGGGGTCTAGGACCGAGAGGCTGCCCCCCAAAACAGAAAAATACGGGGAAGCACAGAAAGAAGAGGGACAGAGGCTATGTCTGCAGGGGACCTAGGACCCCATTCCTGGACCTGAAAGGCCACATAAAAAAACTAAAACTAATGAAAAGGACGCAGCTCTCTCCGGTGCAGTGGGAGAGCTTCTACTATCATATGCATGTCCCCACCAACATGATGCTTAAGTGCAGGGGGACACCTCTGCTCCCCCCTCAAAAATAATTACCTAGGTCCTCACCCTACGTTTGGTGGTACTCTAGAAGAATAACATCTCCCGGATTCCTTGCCATTTTTAAGCCCTCCCAGGCTGGAGCTTCTGCTCTACAGGTAGGAGTGCTGCACCCTCTAGGGACAAAGATCACCATATTAGGGGACCTAAATCTTCATTTTGAGGACCAGAACCTCCCTAGTGTCAAGAGGATGCAGTTAGATCTTGAGGGTCTACAACTGTCCCAGCTGGTTATGTCTGCTGCACACATTAAGGGCCATATAATCGATCGAGTAATCTCAAATGACCCTAATATCTCAGTTACCCCCTTCAACACCAGTACCCTGGTCAGACCACCACCTCATCCCAGTTAAACTTGGCAACAGTGTAAGTGGAAAGGAAAAGTACCCTCTTTTGGTAGTTACGAAGGCAAAAAACTGGTCCAAGTTGAACACAGATTCTTGGAGGGATGGCCTAGCCTCACTGGACACCAAGATACATGATAATGCAGAAGAAGCTTACTCCAGCTGGGAAAATTGGATCACACATTCAGTGGATAAAATAGCCCCCTATTACATCTTCTAAACCAAAATCCAGGCCCAAAATGGCAGTATGGTTTAATGCTCAACGTTTATCCTTAAAGTAAAACCTCAACAAAATTGAAATGAATTGAAGAAAACCTATGATTTACAATTCAAAGCCAGGTATAAGGTGGCATCAGACTATACCACAACAGCATTAAAGAGCCACAGGCAAAATTCCTTGAGCTAAAGATTAGTCAGGCTCAGAACATCTCAAAGGAACTTACAGTAGTCAAGGCCTTAACCTCCCTAACAAACTACACCTATAGGGCTGAGGAAAGATGTAATGATCTAGCTACCTACTCCCTTACAAAAGTCATGTATATCTATAGCTCATTTATGATCGTGAGAGAGACATTTATAAGGCAGGAAAGAGTTAAGGCATCGATCTCTTCTACGCCCACTCTCACTAGCTTCCCCCCAGTCCACTTAGAGGATGTGAGTTTGTTGATGGATAAGGTGAAATCAGGTTTGATATTAGATCCTGCTGTACTGCATTTTCTCAAAAAAGTTACTAAGATCCTGCTCCCAACACTAGCTGAAATTATGAACCTCTCACTTGAGTCAGGCAAAGTTCCAAGTGCAGGGAAACCTGCAATAATTTATCTCTTTTAAATCTAGACTCAACCCAACTAGGGAACTATCGCCCATTTCATTGCTGCCATTTGTTGGGAAACTGTTAGAAAAACACATACATAGAGTGTGGACAGAGTTTCTGGGAACAAACAAATGCCTCCATCCCACACAGATGGGGTTAAGCGCTCTGCACAGCACAGCACAGAATCAGTGGTAGAGGAACTTAAAATGACGCTGGATCAGGGAAGCCCAGCAGCTATACTACTTCTTGACCTTAGCGCATCATTCAACAGGGTGGGCCCCCATACTTTAAGAAATAGTCTGCTGGACCTCGGCGTCTAAGATGAAACCATACAGTAGCATAAATCTTTTCTGGAAGGTAGAACTTTCCAAGTCATGGAACCTCACTTCCTCTCTAAGACAATGCCTCAGGTCTCCATGTTGAGTCCCACACTGTTTAATCTCTACATGGGACCACTAGTATGGATAGCACAATAGTTTGATGTCTCCATGATATCCTATAAAGATGACACTTTGTTGTTTATCTTCCTAGATCCCAGATCCAACAGTGACTCTGATTGCTTAGCACCCTGCATGGAAAGGGTGGTGAATTGGATGACGAACCGCTGCCTAAAGCTGAACAGGGATAAAATGGAGTTGATTGTCCTCAGCAACAAGGCAGTCCCCAGGCCTCTGATCAACAGGCACAATTGCATAGGTAGCCTACCCACTACAAAGGTGACTATAAAAAATCTTGGTTTCTGGCTCGACAAGGATCTAACACTGGTGATCCAACCCCATAAACTAGCAAGCCAAGCACATGTTTTTCACTAATAAGAATGCTCCGCAGAGTCCTGGAGCATATCCCCATGCAGCTCAGAAAGACATTAGTCCATTCCCTGGTTAATTCATTTATGGACTATGGAAGAGCTCTGCACGGAGGGCGGAACACTGGTCTATACCCAACGCGAAATCCATTGTGCCCTAACAGATCACTAAAAACAACTATATAAGGCCAAGGGTTTTTGCCCCCGTTGCCTCCTGGAGGAGTTCCTGGACTCCATCCATCTACCCACGGCCTCTGAGGAGCAGAAGGAGTCGCTTAATGCGCCTCTTTCATTAGAGGAAATTGGGGAGGCGATCCAGTCGCTGGCTTCTGGGAAAACTCCGGGGCCGGATGGCTTGCCCGCTGAGTACTATAAGGCTTATCGGGAGTCCCTGGCGTCATTATTGCATAGGCTGTACAATGCAGCGGTGGACGAAGGATCACTGACCCCTTCCATGATGGAGGCATTCTTGGTCTCCCTGCCCAAGCCCGACAGAGACCCCACAGCATTAGGCTCATATAGACCCCTGGCAATGCTCAACGTGGACTATAAGATCTTCGCAAAAGTACTGGCGGAGTGGTTGGCGCCGATGGTCCCCCACTTAGTCCATGCTGATCAGAATGGGTTTGTCCCTGCGAGGTCCACTTCACTGAACCTCAGGAGGTACTTCAGGGTGGCAGCTGAGGCCTCCCGGGAGTAGCCCAGGGCGGTGTGCCTCATACTAGATCTAGAGAAGGCGTTTGACTGCCTAGAGTGGGGCTACCTGTCGGCGGTGCTACTGCACTATGGGCTGGACATGGGGTACCTCCATATGGTCGTCCTACTATACAAACATCCTACAGTCCGGGTACGGCTGGGCCCCTACATTTCTGAAGTGGTGGCGGTGGGCCGGGGCACCTGACAGGGGTGCCCATGTCCCCGTTGCTGTTTGCACTGGCAATTGACCTTTAGCCGTAGCTATACGGGAGACTCTTGGCGATGGTATACCAATGGGAGATGCGGTCCATCAGGTGTCACTTATGCGGACGATCTGCTGGTATTTGTGAGGGACGTGCAGCATATCCCTGAGTGCCTGGCCAAGCTGCTGCACGCCTTTGCCAATATCTTGGGGCTCCGAGTAAATGCGGGTAAATCCTGCATCTACGTCTTCAGTGCAGGGAATGCGGATCTGGGATACTGCCTCGAGGGTACACGGGTGCAGTGGAAAGAAGATACCTTCCGGTACATGGGTATACAAATCTATCGCCACCCGACTGACTTAATTGATGGGAATCTGGGGAGGGCGCTCGCGGCGCTCAGGTCGCAGGTACGCTTCTGGATCACGCTCCCGCTGACGATCACGGGTAGAGTGGCGCTCGCCAAAATGGTCATGCTTCCTCGCCTCCTGTACTACTTTGTCAACTTGCCAATATTCATCCCGGCCCCCCTTTTTGACATGCTTCATAAAATGCTGCAGGACTTAATCGGGGGCATCTCTAGACACAGGCTGGTGTTGGCGAAGCTGTATCTGCCGACAGATCGGGGAAGCCTGGCTGCTCCTTGTTTTGAGGACTACTACCTAGCAGCTCAGCTGCAGCGGGTCACTGGCTGGCTGGCAGATAGAGGTAGGGACGATATAGCCACAGCACTGCCGCCATACTCACTAAAGCACATAATCAGACTGTTCCACCCCTCTGCTGCGATTGCGCGCCCAACACCGCCCCTCTTGGCAGTGGCGTATAAGTGCTTCCGTAGGGCTCTATACCTCACCCGCAATACTATCCCTTATGCGCCGGCTATACCTTTTGAGGGCTCGCCCGGTGGTGAAGGGGTGCTTACGGCTCCTATGCAAAATGGTGGGAGGCTGACATCCACATGCTTGGAGACCTGTATTGAGATGTGCAGCTCTTGCCTTATGAATCCTTAGTAGAAGAAGAGGGGCTTCAACCAGGTTTTTTTTTAGTGCACCGCTCACTAATAGCAAAGTTGACAGCTCGGTAGGGGGATGTGACCGCGGAGCCTAGTCAGCATTTAACTATGCTGTACCTGCACGTAATGGGGAGGGGGAGGCATCTGGTCCGCTGGTTCGTGTCATCGCTAAGGGAACACACATCTGTTAGCTTAGGCCCACTTAGGTGCAATAGGGAACTAGATCTGGGGCGACCACTAGCAGACAAAGAATGGGAGAGGGTCCTTAAAAGCCCCGAGCGCATCCCTAGAAATATGTGATTCAGCCAAATCCAGCTCTTCATTGTGCACAGAGCTTACCTCATGCCTGAATTGATCAACAAGTACTTTCATCGTAATGATGCACTTTGTCCTAGGTGCAGCGAACTGGGGGCGGGGTTCTTCCACATGTTGTGTAGGTGTGCGGGGTTTATTGCTTACTGGCGCGCAATCAGTGGGCTGCTGCAGAGCTGCACAGGCCAAACCTTACCCTTTGACTGGCCTGAGCACATACTGCACCACTTTAAAAGGTCCCCCAAATTTAAGGTGACATCCCGGTTCTTGGATCTGGGGCTAGTGGTGGCAAAGCGCCTTCTTACAAGAAGATGGAAAGCGCATGACCCGCCGTGCACGCAGGCGTGGACTTCCTCATTCCAGGCAGGAGCTAGGGCAGAGTGGACTGCCATTCATAGGGAGGAAACGCCGGGGTTGCGGAAGGAACCTATAGCGGCCCACTGGGAGCGGATGCTTGATGCGCTGCAGCGGTCGGGCAATGAGGAGCGCACGAGTCGGGCGGGGGGAGCGGGAGGCGATCGCATGGGCGGATGCACAGCACAGGCTGCTCCACTGATGGGATGATCTGGTGATATTCTACCTCTGCTCTGCCAGGGCATGGAGGCAATCCCAGCAGCGCAGCTATAGATGGGGGGTGCCAACGCGACCGAGGTGGGGCGGAGAGCGGGGATACCGGAGAAACTGTGAGGGAGTTAACATGTGCATGTGGTTTCTGCTGCTATCATTATTGTTTCTTGTTTAAATGTATGCCATCTGTTTGCATGCCCAAGATGCAGGTTCAACCTTGATCATGCAGGCAGTTGAGAAGTCGCTGCAGCGGCCCTTACTAGTGGCCTTAAAGACTGCATCTGGACTGGTGAGAAGTAGAATAGTTCGCTCCTGGGTGGGCACTATTGTTTCCATTTACAGCAATGTTTATACGCCTGGACAACATCATGGCCATGCGCTAGCGCGTTGTTGAACATCCTGTGCATAACTGTGAACTACTATTTGTGATACTTGCGCTGTCAAGTGTAATCTTAAAAAAAAAATGTATGGACTATGGAAATTCACTCTTCCTAGGGGCACCAAAATATGTTGCCATTAGACTTCAAGTGGTCCAGAACGCAGCAGCAAGACTGCTGTACAAGGTCCCAATTCAGGATTCAGCCAGGAAGTATCTAAAAACGCTTCACTGGCTCCCAATTGAGGCCAGAATTAAGTTTGAGTCACTATGTATGACACACAGAGCTTTACACAGCAAGAGCCGAGTAAAATCAAAAACCTGCAGATCCCCTATGTTCCAAACAGATGCCACAGATCCGGCTCTGAACTGCTTCTAAAAACGACCAAATTAGGAGAGTCAGATGGGGAGGCAGATCCTTCGCTCATCTGGCACCCAAGCTGTGGAATTCACTGCCACATGAATCTAGACTTCTGAAGCGGAAGCAGCCTTCCAGAAGTCGATTAAAACTTGGCTGTTCCATCAGTATTATTAATCTTCCTCTATCCTTCTATGGTATTGGTCTCTTAGCGCTGTGAAGCCTTTGGGCAGCTATGCTCTCTACAAATCACTAAAATAAATTATGAATGTAGTTCTTGTGGCCTGACATGGTGCAATGTGAGTTTTCATGTTGGGAGACACCCTTTTGGGCTAAAAGTTGGTAATTGCCCATGTGTGCATTTAAAAAAAGATGCCCTTTAAGGACTATCGGCCAGATTCATCATTGTCCCGTTTTGCGAGTCCTTAATAGCGATTATTAAGGAATCGCTATTAAGGACTTGCAAAACGGTATTCATGTAGGAATCGCTAAATAAATTGCGATTCCTACACATTCCTTATTTGCGATTAGCAAATTGCTAATCGCAAATAAGGAATAACTCCCCAACTCCCTAAGGCCCATAGGAATGAATGGGGAGTTATTCCTTATGTGCAATTAGCAATTTGCTAATCGCAAATAAGGTTGCGATTTCAAGGGTGCCAGGGGTGTCCAAAGGACACCCTGTAGCACCCCTGAAATGAAAATGTAGACTGATGTTGCGCACACACATGTCCAAAGGACATGTGTTTGTGTAACATTCCACTGAGAAAAATGCACAAAAGTGCATTTTTCTCAGTTTTCGCTATTTACCACGAAGTCAGACTTCGCGGTAAATAGCGGCAAAAAATAGCGATTTTGCAATTTTTAAATGCTTCTTGAATTGCATTTAAGGACTCTCTAATTGAAATTCCTTAAATGCAATTATTCGCTAATATGCGATTTCTAAAAATGCAATTTTTGCATTTGGGATGATGAATCCCAAATGCAAAAATAGCGCTCGCAAAGGGCCAGATTCTCAGAATCTGGCCCTATGCGAGCCATTTTCCGCTTGATGAATCTGGCCGATAGTTCAAAAAGCAGTATTTTATTCTGAATGAAAAGTGCAAGCTGCAAACACCCTCTGGGATGATAGTCTATAATTGCATAGTGATGCAATTATAAAGGTGATGCCCTTTAGAGACTGTGGTTAAATTGTGTCATTCAGATGATGACTACACACTACAGTCATGTATAGATATTTCCTCTTACAAATGTTTTATTTAATAACGTTACTGACTGCCACTTGCAATCAAAGCTTTCATGCTTTCCTGCCAGTATTAAGTCATGGTAATGTGTAATTATTGCATTTAGTCCTATTATGAAATGCTTGTTGAGATAATTATGTTGACACCTGCTCGCTTTGGTGCCAGTATTAAGTGCTCTTACTCCAAATTATGTTCAACCCTTGCAGTTAGGGATAAAATAATGTTTAGACATGTGAGTTGTGGTACTAGATCTTCCTTTGGGAGGGGTAATGTCATCAAGAAGCATTTCCACCAGAGTGTTTATATTTGGAAATTGCTAGATAGTATTGAGCAGTGTGTGTGAAATAAATGTACTTTTTATTTTTCAAAAGAAAAAGCACAAACCGGACAATCATTATTGAGTGTTATTGTATATCTGTGAATAGAGATTACTACCCCACACCACCTCCCATGAGTAGGCCTTAGACAGGTCTGCTTTGCTGCCCTATGAGAGTCAAGTACTACACAGGGGTGTTTGGTTCCCAGTGGACGATGAATATAGACCCATTACCTGGGCAGGTCACACAACTAATGACTCATTTTCTAACAGTGGGATTCTCTATAGCAATCACAAGCAACTGACTATTAATTATGGTGAAATAGGCCGCCGGTGGTGGGAAAGATGAGAACCTCTGTCTCTAATGATCAGCAGTTGGCCCCTTTGAAGATTTTTGAGGAAAGAGGCCAGATCTGAGTAGGTGAAGATAAGCTCAGACACTGATATGGAGAGCAACAAGGTGATTGAAGAATGTCTGAATTAATCTCGGCCACTGGTGATTGCTTCGGTTGCATTCCAGTCTGTCATTCTTGGTTGTCACCTTGTAGGTCATTACACTATATGCCTAAAGTGATACATGCATTCCCAGGTGGTCTCGAGCTAACTGTCCTACAGTACTCGAACTAAATCTCAATGCACAGGACAAACCCAGCCTAGCCATGCTTTTGTTCTCATCTAGTTCTAGTTCCTATTGGAGTAGTATCACAATTGATTTGTAAATGGCTGCGTTCAGTATAGAGTAGAATAATAGTCTCTGATGTGACCAAAAGTGATTGCCTGTGGCTGAGGTTAATTCAACCTTTGGTTTGTTGCTTCATGGGATTTTTGCGATCTTGCAATTTACCCAGAATACTGTACTGGAGAGTAGTGAGTTGGTTCATTTGAGCGCAGCAGAGGTTGGAAGGATGATGTGGCACCAACAGATTGGTTTTGTGTCTTACTAATCACTCCCTCTATTAGCTTTTATGTAGGCTGAGAATGAGCATAGAAAAGATGGAGAAAGGATCAGCACTTCTGTTACCCTCTCAGAAGCCTTGCAGTTGCGGACACATCCACTACTGATTTGTGCTTCAGAATTTATAGACTACTCAAATATCTGTTCAAAGTTAACCTTCACTCAAACTGCTATTCAATTAATTTGAAATAAACATCCATTGCACAGTCTGATATGCATATTGATTTGACTACAATATCTCAAAGATCACTTAAAAAGCCTATATTCTTTTAGAGTAGGTCGAGAAAATTATGATATTTGATCAACCTCTAATCTTAATAACGTCACTGCCAGGAATGTTATCTCTCCCTTCTCACCTGCATCCGTAGTTCTTAAGGTGGCCTCCAAGGAACTCTGAAAATAGAAAAATCATGGCATTTGATAAATCTCTGTCTTCTGTAAATGAGATCCTAAAGCAGGAAAAAGTGTTAAAAAATGAAAAAGAGAAGAATTGAAAAAAAGCAAACATTAGATTTCCTTACCCCATCTCAGATAAAGATCCTTTACACATTTCGTTAACACAATCTGTTGTTTTATCTACACAATTGATCCCTGCTACAGAAGCATTTTGCTTCCCTGATACATCTATATCTCCCCATCTTTATGAATGTTGACCCTTATATTCCTTGTTCAGTTGTTGCAACAAGTTAAATTAAGGATGAAATGTGATCATTAGCTCATACATCTATTTTAATATTTGAAAAACTATTTCCTAAAACCGACAAAGCCCAGCCAACAAATAGATTACACATTTTTAATATTTTAAATATAATTCTCAGACTAAGTGCATCTCAATTATTAGATATTAATCTTATTGACTTCCATACTGTTGATCAACCATTGATGATTATCATTGTGCTAGTGTCTTTTCTTTTCAGCAGCAGTGTGTTTAGTGGTCAAGGCTTTTAAGGACAACTTTTGTTATTATGGTATTGAAGTTCATCCTTGGTAGCAGAACAGCTCTTGTTTAGACTTTAAAAGTACCAGTTATTATACTCTACCAGATTTAATTGCTTTTGAGGCTTCTTGCAGGTGAGTTGTCTCAACTGAAGTGGCATATCAGAGAAATCCAGAGTCAAGATCTATTTCAGACTGGAAAAGGTAACTGCTACTTTCCACTAATTACCTTCATTCTCCTTATGCTCATGCTATTGCCTTTTAATGTTTACAGTCCACCAGGGAAATGTCATGATTTAATCCTTGATAACACCATGGTCGCAATATTGAAGATTTAAAAAAAAAAAACTTTTTTTTAATCTTCCATTATTTACAGTATAGTAGGTGATTTTTACATCTATATTACTCATATATACTCAAGCCCCTTTAATAGAGTTGAATGCAATGAGGTCTGAATCCTCCTGTTATATGTAATTCTTTTGCTGATACTAGTGGAATCAGTCTTTTAAATTGGGCTCCAAAATTAAATACTGCCATTACGAATGACCCTGTTAGAGATTAACTCAAGGGTTCTTTTACCTAAGGAGGAGGGTTTTTTCAGATACAGGATAAATTGTGTACTTATTTCCTATGAATATGCATGATCCGTGAATTATGGTTTAAATAGAGTGAAGTCTGTTCAGTGATCATAATTCTATTGAGCTTATATTGATTTTTGAAACTTTAGCTTTGAATAAACTAATAAATATGCCAGCTGAATATTACTAACAAAAGAATTGCAAAGTAAAGTGAAACAATAACACTAGTTAAAACGTAAACACGTTCTACTTGCTTGGAGAGATTTCTGTCACCACTCAGATTTTTTTGTCTTTGATTTCAAAACATTTACAATTCATCAACATGATGTGAAAAAAATACCTCCTGAGGGAAAACCAAGCGGAGGGCAGGTCAGGCAGAGCCAGGTCACTTCCGCTTTCTCAGAGCGGTCAGCGCTCTAGTTGCTGCACCTGAGGGTACTTAGCCCCCTCGTCACAGCAAGCGCGCAGTGGTCGCGCGCAGCGAAGCGCCTGAGACGCGCCAGAGAGAAGCCCGTCTGCGCCCGTCCGCGACAGGACGGGACCAGGGGCCTCTCACTCTACCCTGCCTGCCATCACTACTATGGCCACTACAAAGGACACACGCATAAGGTACACCCCGCAGGCCTTATTAGCACTCCAAACTCAGGGACTACAGAGGTGTGCCTGCGATAACTGGCCTTTTCCCGAGGGCCCGTTTTCATGTCCCTTATGCAGATTCCAAGCTACCTCCAACTGCATTATCACTGGTTCTGCTAGAGATAACGAGGCCACCTTAAAAACGAACGGCTGGAAAAGTTTTCTCTTAAATGTTCGATCCTTTCCCCGGCATCATGTCGAGATCTGGGATACTATCCAAAGTCACAAGCCTGAAATATGTTTCCTCACGGAAACTTGGCTGAAGCCTCACACTGTTCCATCCATAACTCTGGGTATCCCTCAAGGATATAAAATTTTAAGACAAGGCCGCCCAATAAAAATTGGCGGAGGAATTGCCATCATTTTTAAAGAAAACCTCCATATTACGGTAGTGGAACAAATTAATTTACCTACTATGGAAATAATGATTTTTAAAATTCATACTAGAACTAAGGACCACTGGAAAGGCGCCCTAGTATATCGACCTCCGGGCCCCAATGCTGGCTTCTCACTCGCCTTAACCGAAATACTAGCCCCACACTTAAGAGCTAAAGAAAATTTTATTGTTCTCGGAGATTTTAATTTCCATGCGGATATTGCAGAAGACCCTGACACTAAACTCCTCCTTGCCGACCTAGCTCTTTTAGGTCTTCACTTAAGAAATTGTGGCCCCACTCACAGGAAAGGCCATACATTGGACTTAATATTTACCAACTATCCCTTAATACACTGTCACCCACCTAAATCCATCAGCTGGTCCGACCATAGCATGTTGGAATTTTCCTTTTCACGACTTGATAAACCTTCTGCTCCCCCTACCACTCTGAGCATCACCAAAAGAGCATGGTATAAAATTACACCAAATTCTTTCGAACAAACCTGGAATGAGCCAACTATTTCCGATTCTGATAACATCGAATCGGCTCTATCCAAACTAAATAACTCCCTTCTAGAGACCATAAATTCTCTAGCCCCGCAAAAGACTGTTAAAAAACCCCCGACCACCAAAAAAGAAATATGGTATTCCGATTCACTAAAAACAGAGAAACACAAAAGTAGGAAGCTGGAAAAACAATGGAGAAAGAATCATTCTCCCGCCAGCAAGGAACTTTACCAGCAGGCCATATCCACCTACTACAATAACATTAAAAAGGCAAGAAAAACTTGCCTGCTGTCCCAGCTTGATGAAGCTGCCAACTCTACTAGAGAATTATATAAAATTCTCAGGACTTTTACTAACCCTTTGGCTTGTGAAAGTCCCGACACTTTCTCTCAAGAGCTATGCAATAATATTTCCCAATTCTTTGAGGACAAAATTGACACCATTTACAATAAAATCCTGGCCAAACACCCTAATAATTCGGAAGACCCTATTACCTTATGTAAAGAAACTCCCATAGAGATCTTTAAAGTCATTCCAGAAGTTACAGAAAATGAAGTACATACGCTTCTGAAAAATATGAAATCTGGCTCTCCTCATGATCTTCTCCCGGCTAGGCTAACCAACAGCCTGAGCAGATCATTATGCCCTATTATTACAAAAATCCTCAACCTTTCTTTCAAAGAAGGTAAACTCCTGCAACAGTGGAAAGAGGCAATTGTGAATCCGATACGTAAAAATACCACCTCTCCCTGGACTGAACTCTCCAACCTTCGCCCTATCTCTCTTTTGCCCCTCCTGACCAAACTGGCTGAGAAATTTGTCAACACCCAGATCTCCAGTTTTATCGAAGCAACAGGGGGCCTGGACCAATCCCAATCTGGGTTCAGGCCCAACTACAGCACCGAATCTGCACTCCTCTCCGTGACCGATAACATCAAGATGTCACAGGATAGAGGAGGCTCGATGATTCTGATGCTGTTAGACCTGTCAGCTGCTTTCGATACTGTATCACATAAGATCCTGTTGAACCGGCTACAAGGAGTGGGCATTAGAGGTCAGGCGCTTGCATGGTTGGAAAGCTTCCTCTCTGGCCGCTCACAATCTGTCAGCTTGGGCCCCTACCATTCCATCTCTAGGGCGCTCACTAAGGGGGTGCCACAGGGCTCATGTCTAAGCCCCACATTATTTAATGTGTATGTAGCCCCCCTTGCTGAGATTGTGAGGAAGTACGGATTCACACCAGTGTCGTACGCCGACGACACTCAACTCCTCTACCCTTTCCATGCCCCTGACTCTAATGTTAGGGAAAACTTTGCGGAAGGCATGAGGGCCATCTCTAACTGGATGGCCTCCAACTACCTCCAGTGTAATGTCGGGAAGACAGAAGTGATGCTCTTTGGGAAAGCTAGCATGCTCTGGTCTCCTGATTGGTGGCCCCAAGATTTGGGGCCTGTACCCTCCCCAAAACCCACCATCAAAAATCTGGGTGTGAAACTGGACCAAAACGTAACCTTAAAAGAACATGCAAATGTAATTGCAGGCGCTTGCTTTCACACCATTGGACTACTCAGGCGAGTCTTTCCTCTGTTACCGGACACTTATAGAAAGACCCTGGTACAAGCCCTTGTAATAAGTTGTCTCGACTATTGCAATGGGCTTCTGATACAAGCCAATGAGGATGCCATCAATCGACTGCAGGTGGTCCAGAACACGGCGGCAAGACTGATTCTGAATGCCCCTCCAAGAACATCTTCTGGACCCCTGTTGAGAGAACTTCACTGGCTCCCAATACGCCAGCGGGTTAAATTTAAAATTTGCTGCACTGTACATAAATGCCTATTTGGAAACGGCCCCAACTATCTAGCTAAACTACTACAGCCCTACAAACCGGAATGAGATCTACGGTCAAGTAACCAACTCCTGCTCAAACCACCTTTCATTAAAAAAACCAGACAAGGCGGCCGAGCCCTCTCTTCAGTGGGGCCGGCCTTGTGGAATAACTTGCCGCTCAGCTTAAGACAGATCTCCAATCACCTTACTTTTAGGAAAATGTTAAAAACAAATCTGTTTATGGAGACATAATTAAAGGCTGTCCCCTCTTGCATTCTCTGGCTATCTGTACAGTATCTTTGCCACTTGTTGCAGTCAAAGCGCGGAGATAACCCTTCCGGGCTCGATTCTTGCGCTATTGAAATATAAAAATAAATAAATAAATAAATCCAAAAGTTCAGCCCGATCTCAATGCAGCGAGGAGCAGATACAGGGACCAGCCTGGGTCAGCTGAAAAGTACCTGGGATGCGTCATTGATGGACTTGAGATGTGAAAGGCAAAGCGGCGATGCATCTGTGTCGCACTGCTGGATCAAAGGCAATGCATTGTTGTTGAACAGCTGACGAAGGCAATGCCTTGACAAGGAGCTGCACAAAGAGGAGATGATGAGCCTTGCAGTCAGTAATGCGAGGTCGCAATTTGTGCAGGAGTGGTGCTGTGTCGGCGTCGAGGGAGATGCACCAGTTGAAATTGGAGCAACATCGTCGATGCATGGATTTTAGTATTTGCAGCACATTATCCCCACTTCCAATGTCCCAGGACTGGGTTGGCACCACTTGGCAGGGCAAGACCTGCAGCAAGCAAATGCCACGTGCTCTTGCAGGGTGATGAGCAGTCTTTGATGTCGCTGAGAGTTACAACTCTAGGTTCAAGTAAGGCGGATCCAGTCTTTCCTTTAATTTTTAGTATATATTGTTAATATCCCACAATATCTGGAAAAGTCCATTCTTCTCCTATTTTAGGTGGAAAGAAGAAGAAGAATATTTTAATGCATGCTGATGGCATCGTCTTATTTGATTTTACCCATGTTGGACCTCAGAGTAAGTTTAACTATTTCATTCAATACTTGGAATCTTTGGATCTATTAATTAAAATCAATACAATTAAAATCATGATTGTATGGTGTTTGATTTATGCAAACTAATATGACTAGTTTATTAAAACATGACATCTGGAGGAAGTGTTACATTATAGTTATTTAGGGGATTTAATTCAGAGCAATATTTCTAGTAATGGTTTTGCAGACTGCCAAGTCACAAGTGTTAGTAAAGGTTTATTACATGTTTTAGTGTGTGAGTTAGGCAGAAAATGCATGTTCTTTGAAAGATATATACAGCCGAGATACCTATTTTAACCCAAGCCAAAAGTTTACAATGGAAATCTTACTTGACAATTCAAAAAAAGATTAATTAACATTATAATTAAACATGATTGGTATACTACATCAGGGATATGAGCAATCATTACAGATGTGATTTCTTTTAAGAACAAGTGAAGTATTACCATTAAAGCATCCATTCTATGAGGAACTTTCAAAATTAAATTCAAAATCAAATGTGTTGGGCCTGGCCCTCTTTGCAGGATTATCCCCAACATTTTTGCCTTCTTCCTCCTATTTGTCTGACCCTCTATTTGTTGGCTTTAGGACTCTGGGCGTTTTACTACTGCTAATCAGTGCTAAAGTGCATGTGTTCCCTAATTAAAAATGGAATGATTGGTTTACACCTGTTTGGCAAATTAAATTTACACGTAAGTCCCTTGTACAGTGGTATCCCATATACCCAGGGCCTGGAAATGAAATGCTACTAGTGGGCTTGCAAAGCTGCTTTCTCCATCCACAGAAGTAGCTTGTCAAACCGGTCTCAGGCCTCTGCCATTGCAGGGCTTGTGTGCGCAGTTTACTGCCACATTGACTTGGCATTTAGGTTACTTGCCAAGCATGAAACTCCTCTTTTATTATATATAGGTCATCCCAGACAAACAGCCTATTTTTGTCTCACTATTCTGAGGCATGCCACTTCCGTAGGCTGACATTGGGGATCCCCTTACATGTGTTTAAGTGGTAATTTCTGATCTGAAAGGAGTAGCGCTACCATGTTTGGTATGTTTAGAATTGTAGTACAAAAATCATGCTTACTGGTGTAAATAGATTTTTTTATTACTAATTTAGAAATGCGACTTTTAGAAAATGGAAACAAAATTACTAGGACTGACGACCTTAGACAGAATATGCACTACCTACTACACTCATCTGAGTGTTAAACAAATGTAATACCAAAAATACAATAATTTGCAATTATACACACATTTTTTCATTGCATGCGGGCGTGGTTTTTTAAAGTTTTCCCAATGAATGTCGTGACTTCAACAATTGTTTTCCTCATGCTTCTTGTTTATTCAAAAAAGTTGTTTCCAAATAATTCATAAATGCCCAACTCCAGCTAAACAAAACAGGCATGGATTACATCAATCTCAATGTATTTCAGGTGTAAAACTTCACCCTTCGTCAGGAACTCTACAAATAATTCATATAAACAATAATTGTATTTTACAATGAATTTTATGCTGCATGTTACAACATAGCTGGCCTTTACAATCCAGTAAGGTCTATGTGACTGAGAACAACTCAATGAGGTTATGCATTCTCTAATGCTCTTGAATTGCCAAATATAGTCTAACTGAAAGTATAGAAATATGTAGGAATAAGAGGATTGTACAAAGACATAGTGGGTTGGTGAGTGAAAAGCCAGCTGTGCTGAAATGGACCGATAAAATAACATGAGTTCCCATCTGTTGATCAAACAGTAATTTGACAATCACCCGTGAATGTGCTCAAACTTGTCAAGCAGTTTATTTTGCATTCAAGTACTATCAAACTGATGGACGTACCACCACGCCCCTGGACTAAAACAATTACGATCACAGCTTGGACTCGATAACTCGCTCCTGCTGCCAAAAGACCACAGCTTCCAGAGCTCAAAGAATTATTGCTCCGTGTTGTCTCAGAGCAAAAATTCAAAGCGTGCTCTATAAACAATAGAAATGAACCCCAAACGCAAACTTACAACGGGTAAAAATTTGAAAACAATGTCCTGCTCGCAACAGTGATATTAATAGCTTTCCCAGTCACAAAAGCGTGACTCACCTATGTCTAAAATGCTCTGTATTAAAACATCTTGCCGCCCTCTTTAAAAATGCAATAGCAAACCGCATGAATACAGTTTACCCACCTGCACCTCCGCCACTCCCCGTAATCGTCTACTCACTTCAACTGCGCCATGAAAATCCTTTCCTCTGTGTCAACGCTTTCTCACTCCGTAATGGAACCGATAACTAGCGTTCCTCACCCCAGGCTATTTTTAAAAAAAATGTCACTTTATTTTTTATTGATTATCCAATTGTTCATATCCATCACAGACATTACTGAGATCAACAAATCGCGCATTCTTTCAACATATGAATACCATTCTATCCTTGCGTAGCAAACAAACAGCCATGCCAAGTGTTGCAGTTATATCGAGCAATTGTACATGTGAAATTTGAGACAATTACAGCTGCATATGTAGCCTGCACACCATCTAATTTTCTAAACCATAGTTTAATTTAATCTTAAACTAATTGGTGCAAACCTGCTTACCCTGACTAACCCCTGTCAGGTTTTTTTAAACGAACTGCAGACACCGACACAATTGTGTCACGTGCAGGAATGCACTGTTCAATTTTGCTCAGGTGCAACCCTTATGTATAACTATTATTCATAGGTAATCAAACATGGTAAATTATTAAACATTTCAATGCTTATCTTCCAAACAACATTTTCTACCAGTGTCGTTAATATAAACGAAACCACAACTTAAATGTCTTCACTCCTTATTCTTTACTTCAGTTGATAAAAGCATGTCAATACTTTACAAAACACATATTTCAAACTGTTTAGCAATAGGTTATCACTGCTGATACAATTTCCATGTGGCCAATATCAATTTAATACAAAGAAAAACCCTTTTCATCTGTACTTGTGTCGTTTCCCAATGCATTTCGTTGCACTCGCATCTTCGTCAGGGGAAATCACTGCGTAAATAAATAATAACAATTTTTGTAACCATATTAACAATTTTTCATCTTCTATTCGCATACTACCATTTTTAATCATGAGACAACATAGTACTTGTTTCTTGAACATGTTATTTGATCAAAACACAACCAGCTATCCAAGCAATGTTCATTTCACTGTGGTATTCCCTATACATGCTATTGAGTTTAACCAAGTATAATCAACGTGTGTAATATGAGTACTTAACTACCTGCCTTATAACAAATAAAATGAAAAAAGGGGAGAAACATACCCTGAAATCAAACACAAATACTTCCTTCAACTGCTGTGAATTGAGCCAAAAGTCCTACAAACCAAAATCAAGAGTTCACGTAAATGCACACTCTCTCTAACTGCTTTTCATTACAACGTCACAATAGTATGTCACTTACTTCTAAATATTCTGGTGTATGTCTTGAGCCTCTTAAATACACTGCGCTGAATGCTGGAAGCACAAAAAGAAGCCCACTGTCAGAAACAATCTTTCATTCTCCACGACCTTAAGGTAAAACGTACTCAATGTACTACGCGTTCTAACGCTTACCGTCTGCCTTCCTTCCAATGCGTATGCCCTGTTCACCTCGCTCACTCCAACAGCACTGACAACGCCATGTGGCCACGTGTCTAACCCGGGTCTATTTAAACCCATCATCAAAACGCGACAGGCGTCCCCGCCCCCTGAAGGTTACTAATGTTTTTCTAAATACCCGTAATTAAACTGCTCATTTGCGAACAAAAGTTCCAAAATATGTAACCACATACGCTAATGTACACCAGTGAACATTGTTTTAAAGTGATGTAAAATAATATGAGTTATGTACAACTCCCGTCCATTTTTATAGAAAGAGGACTGATCTAACAACCTCTCATCCACTTCAACTTGTGCTACTCTTCTGCCTGCTTCTACATTGTATTATAAACAACAATGTTTGTATCTCCTAATCGCTACTATAAAAATAGGCTAGGGGGGTGAATTAAAAAATTCTAATTGTGAATTCACTACGTACTCAATCGTTGATGATACTTCAGTGTAAGCTCAATCCTGTATTGACAACTCAACATGTTACCACAATTTTGGAAAAAATGATGTTAATCAAACCAATTATTACAAAAAACACGCAAATTCAATTTTGTCATTTAGCCCACCCGGTTTTACGGTATTCAGATGTCTCATCCAAAATGTTTCTCTCTGAGCTATTCTAATGTTAGGATCCACGTGGGGTTCAACTAACACCTGCTCCAGTACAGTAAATCTTAGCTGGGGAATAGTGTGTTGCCTCTCCTTCCAGTGTTGTGCCAAACTAGACTTCTCCTGATTTAACCTTATGTTAGACTTGTGTTCTGTAATCCTTATCTTGATCTTTCTAGTAGTGCGGCCTACATAAACTAAGCCGCACGGACATGTGATGGCATAAATTACAGAACTGGTATTACAATCAGAGGTGTGTCTCAGTTTTATTTGCTTCCCTGTATGTGGATGTGCAATAGTGTCTCCCACTTGTACGTTTCCACAATGTCCACAGTTAAAACATTTTCGCATGCCTTTAGTGTTTTCTCTCAAAATATCCTTGTCTTTCAGTTTCAGTAATTCCTTGAGATTTTTAGATCTTGACAATGCAAACATTGGTTTGTCAAAGAATACTGTTCTGAAATCCTCCTCCTGTTCGATGAGTTCCCACCTCCTCAAGATACATTTCTTTATTTTTGATGTAAGTGTTGATTGTTTCAACACACAAACTTCTCTCCTGCTAGGAGTTCTCTTAACCTTCTGAAGTAAAACTTCTCTTGTTTTCTGAGTGACCTTATGTTTTGCTTCAATCAGTACCTGTTCTGGATATCCTCTTCTGCTATATTGTTGAGACATTTCTTCTATGTCCTCCAAGGCCTGTGTTTCATCACTACTGATCCTTTTAATTCTAGTAAACTGTGAGAATGGCAAGTGGTTTTTCAGACTGATTGAGTGAAAACTCGAATAATGTAATGCATTGTTCCGATCAGTTGGTTTCTTGAACACCTTCGTTGTCATTCGATCTCCTAACTTAGTTATTGTTATATCCAAGAAATTGATGGTGTTCTGATCAATATTATTAGTGAATATTATCATAGGATGACAACTATTCAAAACCGCAATTGCCTCTTCCAACTGTTTCTTCGTTCCCTGCCAGACTATTAGGATATCATCTATGTACCGGGCATACAAATTTTCCTATGGGCTCATCCGCCCTATTGTGGCAGGATGTGGCTCATTACATGAGCCCATAGGAAAATTTTTGGATCACTATTTGCAACCCTTGGTTCAAGGATGGGTATCGTACATACAGGACACTACAGACTGCCTAAACAAACTTGGTAAAGTCGAAATATCTAATGATTCAGAGACATGGTTGGCCACAATTGATGTAACTGCACTCTATACATCAATCCCCCATGGGGAAGGAATAGAAGCGGTGGAGTGGATGCTGTTAAGAAGTGAATATGAGGAGTCATTGAACATTTTTCTATTAGAAATCTTACAATTTTGCCTGTACCACGGATATTTTTCTTGGGATTCCAAATTTTATCTCCAGAAGACGGGAACATCAATGGGATTCACGGGGGCGCCGGCGTACTTGAACATTTTCATGGCAAAGTTTGAATATGAACACATTCTTGAGAATTTGAATTGGACAGAACACCTAAAACTGTATGCCCGGTACATAGATGATATCCTAATAGTCTGTCAGGGAACGAAGAAACAGTTGGAAGAGGCAATTGCGGTTTTGAATAGTTGTCATCCTATGATAAAATTCACTAATAATATTGATCAGAACACCATCAATTTCTTGGATATAACAATAACTAAGTTAGGAGATCGAATGACAACGAAAGTGTTCAAGAAACCAACTGATCGGAACAATGCATTACATTATTCGAGTTTTCACTCAATCAGTCTGAAAAACCACTTGCCATTCTCACAGTTTACTAGAATTAAAAGGATCAGTAGTGATGAAACACAGGCCTTGGAGGACATAGAAGAAATGTCTCAACAATATAGCAGAAGAGGATATCCAGAACAGGTACTGATTGAAGCAAAACATAAGGTCACTCAGAAAACAAGAGAAGTTTTACTTCAGAAGGTTAAGAGAACTCCTAGCAGGAGAGAAGTTTGTGTGTTGAAACAATCAACACTTACATCAAAAATAAAGAAATGTATCTTGAGGAGGTGGGAACTCATCGAACAGGAGGAGGATTTCAGAACAGTATTCGTTGACAAACCAATGTTTGCATTGTCAAGATCTAAAAAAATCTCAAGGAATTACTGAAACTGAAAGACAAGGATATTTTGAGAGAAAACACTAAAGGCATGCGAAAATGTTTTAACTGTGGACATTGTGGAAACGTACAAGTGGGAGACACTATTGCACATCCACATACAGGGAAGCAAATAAAACTGAGACACACCTCTGATTGTAATACCAGTTCTGTAATTTATGCCATCACATGTCCGTGCGGCTTAGTTTATGTAGGCCGCACTACTAGAAAGATCAAGATAAGGATTACAGAACACAAGTCTAACATAAGGTTAAATCAGGAGAAGTCTAGTTTGGCACAACACTGGAAGGAGAGGCAACACACTATTCCCCAGCTAAGATTTACTGTACTGGAGCAGGTGTTAGTTGAACCCCACGTGGATCCTAACATTAGAATAGCTCAGAGAGAAACATTTTGGATGAGACATCTGAATACCGTAAAACCGGGTGGGCTAAATGACAAAATTGAATTTGCGTGTTTTTTGTAATAATTGGTTTGATTAACATCATTTTTTCCAAAATTGTGGTAACATGTTGAGTTGTCAATACAGGATTGAGCTTACACTGAAGTATCATCAACGATTGAGTACGTAGTGAATTCACAATTAGAATTTTTTAATTCACCCCCTAGCCTATTTTTATAGTAGCGATTAGGAGACACAAACATTGTTGTTTATAATACAATGTAGAAGCAGGCAGAAGAGTAGCACAAGTTGAAGTGGATGAGAGGTTGTTAGATCAGTCCTCTTTCTATAACCATGGACGGGAGTTGTACATAACTCATATTATTTTACATCACTTTAAAACAATGTTCACTGGTGTACATTAGCGTATGTGGTTACATATTTTGGAACTTTCGTTCGCAAATGAGCAGTTTAATTACGGGTATTTAGAAAAACATTAGTAACCTTCAGGGGGCGGGGACGCCTGTCCCGTTTTGATGACGGGTTTAAATAGACCCGGGTTAGACACGTGGCCACATGGCGTTGTCAGTGCTGTTGGAGTGAGCGAGGTGAACAGGGCGTACGCATTGGAAGGAAGGCAGACGGTAAGCGTTAGAACGCGTAGTACATTGAGTACGTTTTACCTTAAGGTCGTGGAGAATGAAAGATTGTTTCTGACAGTGGGCTCCTTTTTGTGCTTCCAGCATTCAGCGCAGTGTTTTTAAGAGGCTCAAGACATACACCAGAATATTTAGAAGTAAGTGACATACTATTGTGACGTTGTAATGAAAAGCAGTTAGAGCGAGTGTGCATTTACGTGAACTCTTGATTTTGGTTTGTAGGACTCTTGGCTCAATTCACAGCAGTTGAAGAAAGTATTTGTGTTTGATTTCAGGGTATGTTTCTCCCCTTTTTTCATTTTATTTGTTATAAGGCAGGTAGTTAAGTACTCATATTACACACGTTGATTATACTTGGTTAAACTCAATAGCATGTATAGGGAATACCACAGTGAAATGAACATTGCTTGGATAGCTGGTTGTGTTTTGATCAAATAACATGTTCAAGAAACAAGTACTATGTTGTCTCATGATTAAAAATGGTAGTATGCGAATAGAAGATGAAAAATTGTTAATATGGTTACAAAAATTTTTATTATTTATTTACGCAGTGATTTCCCCTGACGAAGATGCGAGTGCATCGAAATGCATTGGTTACCGACACAAGTACAGATGAAAAGGGTTTTTCTTTGTATTAAATTGATATTCGCCACATGGAAATTGTATCAGCAGTGATAACCTATTGCTAAACAGTTTGAAATATGTGTTTTGTAAAGTATTGACATGCTTTTATCAACTGAAGTAAAGAATAAGGAGGGAAGACATTTAAGTTGTGGTTTCGTTTATATTAACGACACTGGTAGAAAATGTTGTTTGGAAGATAAGCATTGAAATGTTTAATAATTTACCATGTTTGATTACCTATGAATAAGAGTTATACATAAGGGTTGCACCTGAGCAAAATTGAACAGTGCATTCCTGCACGTGACAAATTTGAGACAATAACAGAAACGTAATTCTAATGGGTCCTGCCCTGTTCATTCATATAACAGGGCCACAAACCCAGTGGCATCAGCTATATAAAGGTGGCACACATTCAGAAATGATAATATCTGTATTATTGAGAAGTGTCCAATACGACTAGTCTACTCCTAGTGCCTTTGTTCTATCCCACCCCGTGAGTACTATACCCGACCTGGCCTGAGACGCAGCAGAATTGCTTAGGGAATCAATATATACTTTATATGGACCCCAAATATCCCTGGGATGTGCAGCAGCTCGATAGGATGCTGGAGTATATCTCGCTATTTGTGCTACAGTTGGCTAAGCTGTGTAACCAACCTTGCAGTGTGGGTGAAGACTTGCAACCTCAATGCAGTGCAATTTCTCGCTTCGCCAGCAGCCAAATAAGAGATGCCAATTTCCAGACTGCTTTAGGAAAATTCACTGTGTACCCCAAGAGTGCCACCTCAGGAGTAGGAGCAATGGACAGACCAATGATCTCACCCAGCGTTGAATGCACTAGGGTTCAGTAGGGCCGTATGCAAGGGAAGGTCCAGGATAGATGGGGAAAATCTGCGTGCTGAGCGCCGCATTTCCGGCATGTGTGCGATTTACTGGGATCAATTTTATGTAACTTGTCAGGTGTCATGTATATCCGTCGTAAAAACCTATTCAGGGAAACATCTTTTGTAGTTCTGCAGCAGCCTGTCCCAGGGCTTTAAGTGGGATGAAAAAACTGAGGGGTCTCTCAAAGGGGCGTGGTCAGTGTAATTAGGGGCGTGGCTTTAAATCACTGACGCAAAATATCTGTGCTTAGCATAGTGTGCTGCCCGACTTGTATTTTGCTGTTTCTGTCATTGCATCCAGATATTTGATACAAGTAACATAATACCTACATTAAGTAAGGGATATTGGCTTTGTCAATGGTTATTACTTGCTGAAGATAAATAAGCTGCAACTATGACTTGTATATAATATTGACAAAGCTTCCAAATAAATCCCTGGTGACCCTACCACAATGTTACTGTTCCTGAGTTTCAGAAAGAGAAGGGAAATCCAGAAAGAAAATGACTCTTAAAGGATTTCCCTTCCCCCAAAACGCTCCCCTGGCATGACGTCATGCTGTAATTTCTCTACTACTGAGAAGTGAGCAGTGTGAGCAGCGCACATCCATGTGCCTGGTGCTGTCTCGAAACAGGTCTCTATCAGGCTTTGTTTTGCGCCCTGGCACTTTTTTCGAGACTGCAGTGAAAGCAAACAGCTGTCACTGCATTCAGGGAAAAAAACAGACTGCCTGAGTCAGGGCTCAAAACAGAGCCCGATAGAGACCCGTTTCGAGGCCCCCTGAAAAAAACTGCCGGTGCTCAGACCCCTTGAGACCCGGCCCACTTAAAGCCCTGGCCTGTCCATTGGGTGTCTGTAATCTGGTGACCCAAATCCGCCTCCCACTCCGCACGGAGTCTACTCTCCACCATAGGGAGTTGTGTAATGCAGAGTTTGTAGAGTTTGGATACTATGTGCACTCCACTATTGCTCTCAATAATGTGAGTCAGAGGAGCGAATGAGCGGAACGGAAAGCCAGTAATCGTGGCTCGTAAGGCCGAATACAGTCATTGGAGCACAAATCTATCCATGAATGTGGCCTCCTGAAATCGGGCCTCCTCAGTGGCCGAAAAAATGTGGCCATCTGGATACAAGTCTCTATCGTACAAATATTAAGCTTAGCCAGTGTGCGTTTTACCAGTTTCTCACTTGAAATGGGAAGCCAGCGAGCATTGGGAAACGGCAGAGCTGACGAATACAAAACACATGTAGCGATGGAGCCTACTCCATGCCCAACTAGTGATCAAGAATGTCTGTATATCTACGGGATCCCTAGGTTCTCCCCTGGGCAGAAAGGCCATCAAATGCTCGGGAAGAACTAAGTCAGCCTCAGGGCGCAGATACGGAATCCTGGCGTCCGATGGTGCCAAGCGCAGGCAAAACTACACTGAGCCACTAAATAATATAAGTAGAAATCCAGGACCCCAAGGCCATCTCTATCATATGGTAAAGTGAGTATCCTCCAACTAACATGCGGCTGCTTGCTGCCCCAGACCAGTCGGCGGAGAAGGTGAGATCGCAGAGATGAAAAAAAACTGTGCATGTGGGGTATAGGGGTATAGGGATATTGTTAAAAAAATAGAAACATTTGGTGAGGATCATCATTTTAATTATGGCAATTCTACCAGCCATGGATAATGGGAGCCGGAGCCACCTGTCCACCTGAGTCTCCAATTTCGCTATTGCCTGCCCATAATTTAGTCGAATAATCTGGACTTGGTCAAGGTGACTAAAAATACCCATATATTTAATTGAGTCCGAGCACCATTCCAAAGGGAACTCACATTCCCAAGAGGATGTACAGGTAGTCAAAGGAAAAATAATTGTTTTGCGCCAATTAATGCCTAACCAGAATACAGCCCGAACCGAAGAATCTCTCTAAGGAGCGGATCGAGGTTCAAGTGTGGCTCGCGGACATAGAGGATAGTGTCGTCAGTATATAAATAGACCAACAGGGGCCCCGTCCTAAACTGTAGCCCTCTATGCAAATGACCCTCTTGGAAATGGCTTATTAGTGGGTCCATGGCGAGAATGAACAGCAGAGGCGATAAAGGACAGCCCTGACGCGTGCCGCGGGTCAACGGAAAGGATTCAGAAAAAGTCCAGTTAATGCCAATTTTAGCTGTTGGCCGACTATATAGTAGGCTACTGTGGCTATCAATCCAACCGGCATGCCCATGCGATGCATGATGGACATAAAAAAGGGCCATTCCAGTGTATCAAAGGCTTTCTCTGTGTCTAGTAATATTGCTGCTGCCGGTACCTCAGGACTTATTCTATGGAGCACTGCAAAATGAGTTCGCAAATTTAAAGAGGTTGACCTATGGGGAACAAAACCCAATTGTGCTGGAGAAATGATGAATTCTAATAATTGGGAAAGTATATTAGCGACAATTTTTGCAAGGATTTTGTAATCCACATTCAATAAGGAAAGTGGACTATAGGGTGAGGTCTTTACCGGACTTAAGCCGGAGAATGATAAACACTTCACTTAACGTGAACGGTAGGGTCTGCTTTTCCAGGGCCTCAGTATACACCTCAATAAACTTCGGCGCTAGCAGGTCAGAGAAGGCATTATTGAACACCCCAGTAAATCCATTTAATCCAGGGGCGGAGGAGTCATGCAGCAGTTTTATTGCCCACTTACCTCAGTCTCAGTAATCGGTTCCGCCATGAATTCTGGCATATCTTTTTCAAGGTATACAAGGGCTACTTCAGATAGATATGCTTGCTGCTCGGTCGGGTCACAGCCCAGTCTGGATGTGTATAATGTGGTATAATATGTTCGAAATTCACCCCGAATATCCATGGGGGATGTGAGTAGGGTCCCGTTCGCAGAGAGAATCTCAGCAATACAGGCTTTGCTATAGAGTGGTCTAAGCATTTGTGCTAGTGTCTGACCCGGGCAGTCACCTTCTCCATAGCGACGGGAAGCTTGATATTTGCTTTTCCTAAATAAAGGATCTCGCGATCCGCAGCTTCCCTGTATTCTTCAAGGAGGGCCAGCCTCTGACCCTGTGAGGGGGATGCCAAGGGATCTTGAGTCTCACTGTTGAGAGCTGTTAAATCACCCTCCAATTTGGCTATGGTTGTGCGAAGAGATTTGAGCACATCAGCATGTTTAGAGATGCATATGCCTCGGATATAGGCTTTGAATCCCTCCCACAACATCGCCCAGGTGTCCACCGAGCCAGTGTTAAGTGTGAAATAGTCCTCTATTGCTTCTTCAATTTTGTGACGAAAAAGATCGTCAAGAAGAGGCCCGCCCAGGGAAACACCACTGCCTCTTGTGTACCCCTCCGGTCATGGGACCTGGAGACGAAGAAGGATCGGGGAGTGATCAGAGTACTTTCTAGGGAGCGTAATCAGTGTTTGATGCCACGAGGACACATCGGGGGTAGGAGCCAGAAATCTATCCTGGTCCATGTGTTGTGCTGACCCGAATAATGTGTGAAGTTTGTGAGAGAGGGTTGCGCCTGCGCCAAATATCAATCAAAAAGAATTGGTCGCATAGTTCTAAAAGTGTGCGCCGCGCTCGTGGCTTTGTATCGGGTGTGGCTGAAGTGCTGTCTAAATCAGTGTTAAATAAAAGATTAAAATCTCCACCCAGGAAAATCAGACTAGGTTCTAGTTTGGAGAGTTGTGTAGCCCGTGGAAAAATTCTGGGGAATCAGTGTTAGGCGCATAGACACATAGCAGTGTGACCATATGTCCCATCAAGGATCCTGTGACAATGCCATCTCTATCATTAACAACCATTTGACAGGTGAAGGGGATCCTCTTGTGGATCAAAATCGGGGTTCTTCTTGCATAGTTGCTAAAATTAGCAAAATACCTGTGCGCCCCCCAACTTGAAGCAAAACGCTCTGTATATGAAACTGGCAAGTGCGTTTCTTGCAGGAAGGCAACATCTACATTGTGTCTGAGCAAATAGTGCGCCCCCTGACGTCTTTTGCGGTTATCGTTTAAGCCACGAACATTCCAAGACAGCAGGGACCCTTAATCGAACCTGGCTGTGCCATTTGCAAACTGGAAGGATTCTGACGCGATTCGATTCAATAAATAAGCAATGGACCTAAGCGTAAAACAATAACAATGACAATCAACAATGAAAACATTGTAAAATACCAACTACCCCCTCCCACCACCCAGCCCTACTGCAAGAAAGGCAAGGCATAACCCAATCTGCAACCAAAAGACAAAGGGCCAGATGTAGGTAGCCCAATACCGGTCGGTAACGGCCAAAATTACCGAATATCGGCCGTTACCGACCGGTATTAGGCTATTGAGATGTAGGTGGCTACATTTCAGATTCGGTAATTTACCGAATCGGTAATTTAAGGAATCAGTAAATTACCGATTCCTTCAAATACCGAATCGGTAAATTACAGAATCTGAAATGTAGGGAGCTCTCAAATGAGTACCGAATATTACCGATTCGGTAAACTTTACCGAATACTTACCTACATACCATTTACCGATTCTGAAATACCGAATCGGTAAAATTCGGTATTTTAGAATTGGTAAATGGAACTTACCTACATCTGGCCCAAAGTACCCAATTTTTGTACATCAAAACAATGCTGTGTTATAACGGTACATCCGAGCAAACAACAAGAGTCCCAAGGTTTCCACCAGGGGGGGGCGGCAACTGTCAGTCGACCAACTGTGAAGATTCTCTGAAACTGCGACAACATATAATCCCAAATCAATTTAAGATTAATCAAGGATATCAGTACTTCAATGTCACCCAAAACCGGAACCTGGGAAGACTTCTAGACTGGCCACGGAACCACTGTGAGGATCACCCCTGTCTTCCAGCCACTGTTCATTGCTGCATTTATAAGTACGTCAAAACTCCTGGACCTCGGTAGGGTTATCAAAGAAACATGACCAGCCCCCCACCTCCACCCTCAGCCGTGCAGGATACAGCATGCCATATTTAAGGCCAAGATTACGAAGCGTGGCTTTCACTCCAGTAAACTTGCGCCTGGTTCTTGCACCAGAACAGTGAAGTCTGGATACAGTGCGGATTTTTAGCCCTGCCAGATGGTTTCTCCACGCTCTCTTGCCAGACGAAGGGCAGTATCCCGATCCCGGAAGTTCATGATGCGGGCAATAAGAGGCTGGGGGAGGCCCGGATTTGGCCGCGATCCCAAAGTGCAATGGGCACGCTCGACCATGAACCCAGGCGTGAAGGTGTCTCTCCCGAACAGGTCCGACAGCAACGTTTCCAAAAAGAGGTCCAGGGGACCCGTGGCGGTTGATTCCGGAACCCCAAGGATACTGACATTATTGCGCCGACTGCGTTCTTTTTGGCGACGTCTTTCAATATATGTTCCTGCCTATCCAATCTGCGCAGTTCCATCTTCTAAATCGGAGATCTGGGCCTCCACCACGTCAAGACGCCTGTAGTGCTCGTGGATCTTTGTGCCCATCGACTCAAGAGTCTTACCGAGGGTATCAAAATGGCCGTCCAGCGCCTGAAAACCTGCCCTCATCTCCTGAAGCCACTCACCCAGAGAGGCCGCGGAGGCCGCGCTGCGATCCAGGCTAGGACCTTGCTCTACCATGTCTGGCTCCTCCCCCACATCCCGTTCCACCAGTTTGCCAAAAGGGAGTGTTCACTGTTTACGATCTTTGCAGCCCATGCCACTAGAGAACTAGTGGGGGTCAGGCCAGAGATGCCCAAGGGACGTCACAGAGAGCGCCACCCAAGTATATAAACATAGCACTTAGCCGCCACAGCCGCACCGGGCATCCAAGAAGTTGAGCAGCACCAGAAGCTCCTCAAGTCACCATTGCCACAAGCCAGCCCTATGTCAATGCGCCCAAGGGGGAGAGGCGACAGAATATGCAGCATGCCAGATTACGCAAGGAGAACAACAGGGGGGCTGCCTCACCACTTTGGATCCTGAGCAGCCACCACTGACTCCACCAGGTAGTGCAACTGGTAGAAAAAAATATCTTCTATGAAATACGCTGCAGATCTGCTTTATGCAGGACTTTGAATGGGGGCCCAATAAGTTTAGACAAGCCTAAATATGATTCCCACTACTTAACTGGGGGGGTACTTAGGACTCTCTAGGAAATCTTCAATCACTAGGATCACTTGAAGCAGTGATTTCAGACGGGTGCGTTTTGTAGAACTCTGGCTGCATTCAATTATTTTTCGGCTCAATCTTCCCTAGTCACCAGATGCAGACTCTTTTCCACTTGAAGGCATATGACAGTCCAGTGGAAGATGTTTCACCTCTTTCAAGATTCTCATACAATCAGATGTCAGTGTAGATGTTCTGCTGCAATTGCTCCAGAGACAAGCATCCAGGTTCAGAGAAGGAAAGGTGTGACTCAGAGTAATGGCTGACATTCTCCATAATAAGTCCAGTCTGCATGGGAGTTACCTACATGGATCTTGGGGAAAGAAAAGGTGCAATACCACCATTTACATGACCACATTTGTTGAATATTTGCTGCATGGACATAATTAGATCAGTGCACTAGGCAAAGAGATTTGAAAGAAATATTCACTTAGAAATTGTCAGCCAATGACAGGGCTTACAGAATGAATAAAGATGGATTCACTTTAATTTACAATAGTTTGGAGGAGTCTGAGCTAGTACTGCAGGCTTTCCAAGCTGTTTCATATGCATGGAAGGGTAGCATGCCCGTGAACTGTCCTACAGTTTGAAAAAGGAAATGTCAATGAAGGTATTGGAACCCTTTGTGTATCATATAAAATACATTAGCAAGCAAACAAAATTTACAATGAAGCTTAGAAATTCTTAAACTGAACCCCAATGAGATCCGACCTTGGTTACCCAGGCTCTCATTATGAGGGGCCTAGTTAGTGGGTCAAAGTTTATACAACCCCTGAACTTCCAATATAGGGGTACTGTGAACTTCGGAGGTGGATAAAATCAGCCCACTACGAGTTGGCCTCTGATGGTCAACTAATAAATTCTCTGTCCATTTCCCCCAGTAAGCCTTATTTTTGAGCCAGACTAATAGCTGAAATCTCTGGGTGAAGTTAAGGGATCCACAGTGATCCCGCAAGTCTTATAATTCTGATGGGGTCAATAAAGGCCTGTGTTTTTATCCTATTACCGCCGAAAGTACAGCACCGTACACCGTGACTGGCGCGCTCAATGGAACTTTTTGACTATGCCCCCCTAGGCGGAAACTATAACCTTTCTGTATGTACTGCGGTGCCCGAGCAACCTTTGGCAGATGACCGGTGGTGTTGTCCCACGCAGCTATAGAGGAGTTTGGCTCAGGTTCAACCCTCTGCCGTCACCTACCCAGCGGGACGTCGGACACTGTTTTTCCTCATCTCCCCGTTGTGCCTCCTACACCCCCCCTCCTCTTCCCTCCATTATTCTCCATCTATCTCCCCTATTCCTTCCCTCTCTCCCCTAATCCTATCTCCCCTTGCCTATTTTTACCTCATGTTTATGCTCTGCTTTTGTACCCATGTAATTCCTGTAACTAAGCTTCAGTAACTGATGTAACTTTGTAACCATGTTCTGAAATAAAATGTTTTCCTTATGTAAAGCGCTCTGATACCTCTGGGTCTAGCCAGCGCTATAAATAAATAAATAAATAAAAATGCCACGACAATGGTGCTGTGGACCAGAGTTCGTACGTGCAATGGGCTGGTGCATGTCCGCTGTTGAGCTACTGTATTGTGTAGACGGTCAGAGCAGGAACTGCGTAATCACTGCATACTGGCGGACCAAGCAAAGCGTGTGCCGTTTATCACACATGTAGTGCATTCCGCTGTGCAGCTATTTAGATGGGGGGCAGCTCGGGAGATGCACTGGGCACCAGGAGCATTAGGCGGCCCTGCCCAAAACCTGAACCACGAGCCGCCGCAATAGGCCCCTCAGCCGCCCCCCAACACCAAGATGGACCACCGGGGCGGTGGCGGGAGTGCGGCCCAGAAATGGACTGGCAGCCAGGCAGTTCTCAGCCCCACTTCAGCGCCCCACTGGAAGTCAGAGCGCCACAGGGGAGAAAACCAGGGGGGGGCAGAGACACGCCCGACCGGCACTCAACACACTCACCGGCTATACGAGGTCCGAAGCATGGAGATTGCCGCAGTTGAAGTCCTCAGTGCCAATGCTCTGGTCCGACGCTCTTGGAAGCCGCCATTTTCTCACAAGCATGTCGTAGCTGTCGGACCCAGCATCTCGGCCACACAGGCTCCGCAGTGATCCAGAGATAACAGCAACTGTGCAGCTCGGCTTCCGGGGGACACCGACCCCGGCATCACCCGCTCCGACGCACTGGATATGGGATTACACACAGGATAAGTTGGTCGACTAGCGGAGCTTCAATGTCAGGTGGCTATTGCTGTCCACGGCTTGGCCATGCCCCCGCCGCAGGCTATTTAAATTAGTCCTACGCGTTGTGCTCATACAAACGTCGCAACCCCAAGAGTGAGAGCTAGTAACAGGACTTAAAAGCTACCTTCTACTCTATGTATACTTGGCGGTCATCTTAGTCAGTGCCATAGTAAGCTGAACAATGGCGGTGGGCACAAAAAGTGACCTAAACTCTTGTTGCTGTGATTCACCCATTTAAATAAAAATGTGCCCTGAGAATCAAT
Organism: Lissotriton vulgaris; assembly: GCF_964263255.1. Taxonomy (NCBI): domain Eukaryota; kingdom Metazoa; phylum Chordata; class Amphibia; order Caudata; family Salamandridae; genus Lissotriton; species Lissotriton vulgaris. The sequence continues at coordinate 1,996,430,208 of NC_141687.1, forward strand.
GATTATAATATTATTTGAATCTGCATAACATTGAATCCCTTGACACTATGAAAAACTGATTACATGTGGCAATTCACCTTCATTAAGAAGAATTAGGGTAAATCTATATCTCCATTCTAACAATTCTCAACACATTTTTTATCATTATGTCAATCATATATGTTGAGACCTCCACTTGTTACAACTATACAACTGATTTTTTGATCATTTATCAAGAAATTTTGGATTGGCATTATTCACAATCTGTTGATGTTTCTACATCTTATTGAACGTTATCACTCATTGAGAGCTTAATCATGTGTGTGTGTTCGCCTGCAATATTATGAAGGTCCGGATGAATTTACAGCACATGTCCACTATGTCAATCGCATATGTCAAACTGATGTACGCTTCTTAAAGTAAACTACTACACATTCAGTCTGACCACTGTGTACAGGACTGCCTTAATGATATTCTATAATGTGTCTGTCTCGCTGTGACATTAACAAACTCTTAATCCTGTCATCAAGGACAAATACTTCTCTCGCATCTGTCTGTAGAATGACCAACTTCTCTAGTATATGATAACCATCTCCAACCTGATGTGGAACCCTAAAACACTCTGTGAGGGGAAAAATGTGTATATACATAATTGGCTGTTCACTAACTGACCCAGAACACTAAGTCTATCCTAATCTCCCAAATTGAAAAAAACGGCAACCCATCCTGCTCATGACAGGATCACAAGAAACAGGATAAATTGAACTTGTCATTAATACCCTTGGGGGTTAAAGTGTCCAAATACTGAATACAATATATTTCTCGTTGGTTGATGAACTTAGACATGTCCCTATCTTCATGGCTCTTGATAGTTTCTAGTGCAGTGAATCTTAGCTGTGCTGTGGTATGGTGAAACTCACTCCAATGGTTAGCTAATGGTGAGCTCAAGACCCTGGTTCCGATTCTGCTCTTGTGCTCTGTGATGAGTGTGCATAGTGATCTCTTAGTATTGCCCACGTAATATAAAACACATGGGCATCTTATAGTGTAAATCACATTTTGCCCATTGGAATTTGTGGTGAACTTCAGATGCACAAGCTTTTCCGACCATGGGTGTGAAATAGACGTGCCCATCAACACATTGTTACAGTGGGAGCAGTGGTACTTCTGGTTTATCAGTTTCCCTCCTCGTGAGTAACTCCCTAAGATTCTTTGATCGTTTATATGCAAATATTTGTCGATATCGAAATAAATTCCCAAGTCAGGTTCTGATTGTAAGAGATCCCAATTGTTCATGATCACCTTTTTTATGGTGGCTGCATGAGTGGAAAAGATGGAAACAAATACTTCTCTCCTATCCTGTGTTTTCTCTTTCTTTTCTAGAAGAGCTAGTCTCGGAATCCCTTCTGCTCTCTTCACTGCCATTTCCACTAACTCAACGGGATAAGCCCGATCTAGAAAACCTTTTTTGGAACCTTTCAAATCCTCAATGTAATGGGTTTTTTCTGAGGTAATCCGTTTGATTCTCAAAAACTGAGAAAGAGGAAGGTGTTTCTTCAATGATTCAGGGTGAAAGCTGCTGTACAGCAGAGTGTTGTTCCGATCTGTGGGCTTTTCAAAAACAGTGATAATGTTAGTGTCAACAAGCTCTATATTCACATCTAAATATGAAATCTTTTGGCTATCAACAGTGTGTGTAAACTGTATTCTCCAGGCGTACTCGAGAATCTTGCAGTGCTTTTTTTTTGCTGCTAGTATCTCGGAGTACCATGGATGCGACTGCTCGCGTTTGGGCCGGGACAGTTTTTTGGGGATATAGTGGTCTAGTGAATTGTTGATCCACCCCCTACAAGCTTTGTCTGCTTCCTCCAGATTGCTGGGCCAATCTGGGCGAGAGGATTTAAGGCTGGACTCGAAGCTGGGAGCGTCCAGTTTATGCCAAGGGCGCCTCCAGATGGGGGGGCGGATTCTGCCATGAGGTGGCTAATGTGCTGATACAAATATGGATGAGGAAGTGGTCCATCCAGATAAGAGGAAGGGGTGTGTGGACTTTGATTCCCTCAATGTTGGAGAACACAGGATCAAGCAAGTGGCCTGCCAGGTGTGATGTACCTTTGACTAACTGGGTTAACTGGCAGGCTTCCAAGTCTCCCAGGAAGTTAGTGATGTCATGGGAGTCAAGGCGCTCCAGGTGTAAATTTAGGTCTCCCAATATACTAAAGTTGGCTGTCTGCAGGGCAAGGGTAGAGATGGTCAGGGTCAGGGTTTCTTGAAAGGTGCTCGCCGGCCCAGGGGGGTGGTAGATAAGAAGCCCAGTGAAAGTGAAATTATCTGATATCCTGATCTTAAATAGAACGCATTCGCAATCAGGTATAATCACGGGGGAGAGAGTGCAAGGGTAGGCAGATTTGGATATCACAGCTAACCCGCCCCCCTACCACTGGGTCTATTCTGAATAAGCATTGTATAGCCTGTCGGAAGGGCCAGAGGTGGGATAGCGGTCGAGTCGCTGGTTAGCCAGGTCTCAGTTAGGAAGAGTAGGTCTGGGGACCGGTCCATGAGGAGCTCGAGTATTTCCTCGTGGTGTTTTACCAGGGACCTACAGTTCAGGCTATGTACGTTAAGATTTGTGGGCTTGGAAGACTCTGGAAGTGTCTGGGCGACCTCTGTGGCCCTGAACCCGCATATGTTGCACCGTATGCGTGGGGCATCTGGGTGCCAGAGATGGTCAGCGCAAGGAGCCCAGGTGCCAAGGGCAAGCAGGTCCTCTCGGGAGTAAGGGGGCATCTGTGCCATCCAACAACCAGGGGTTCTGGCGTCTGATGTCGGACCGGCGCGGCCGGGCGCAGACGGGACGAGTTTTGAATGGATGGCTTTCAGCCACACAGTTAATCTGCACAGACAGTGCCCTGATGAACGTTGATTACATATGTTGCAAACTTCCCAAACGCGAATCAGCGCAATTTTTTACAGATGGTTTTACACATGTAGCATCAACCATTCGTCTTAATATATTATATTAAGTTATGAGCAACAATGTTTTACCTCTCTTTTTTTTACTTCCGTGTTTCACAATGTTCTGTTTATGTGATTATTCTGATGTATAGTCCTTTTGATGTGTGTTGTTTTGTTATCACTGAATTGTTATAAGTTATATGTCCAGTGTTTGTTCCGTATCGAAATTGAATTATTGTAACAATTGCTCCTCTTTTTCTTTGTGTGGTGCTCACTACATTTGTATTTCAAACATGTACAGCTATTTTCACAACTACAAGTACTATGAACTCTGATTTTATATGTATAAAAAATGTAACAAATAAAACACTTTTGGATTGAAAATGAATAAAGGATGAAGAATGTACTGGTCTGATTTTTGGTGTTTTTATGTTATAAACATATTGTTTTGTTAATTTAGATTTGGATAAGTTTCTGTTTTGGTTGTTTACGTGATTTTTCCATGCCTTCTTCTCCAATGATATAGTCCGTCAGGGACCCTCTCTGTTATTTTGAAGCATGGAGATCTACCCAATGACTCATAAAGAGTAGTGTCAGCGATATGTGCCAGCAGGAGTCAGGAGTCATTGGTTTGCCTTTCTTCCAGCTTCCAGACAATCTTCTTAAGATGCCTCCTTTCCAGTTCCAGTAATTTTTTAAGGCAGTGATGGGGAGGTGCAAGAAACAGCCTTTAGAGCTCATGCTTTACATCACATGCCATTACAACGCTGCTCTTACGACTGCATTGATACAACGCAAACCATTACATTGCAAGTTGTTACAACAAATTGCTGTAGGGGGCAGAAGGTGTTGGATTTAAAATCTAACACCTTTCCTGCTGTTGCACAAACTGGGGTAGGAAAAGTAAATTATACTATACCTAAGTCCAGCGCGCTACCTACAACAAGCCATTTAAATGACTTGTGATATAATGGTTTGCATTGTAACAATGCTGTTGTTGTAACAGCACGTTGTAATGGCATGTGATGTTAAGCATGCTTACTAAACGTATATATTTGGGAAGTGTAAACTATAACTTGTTCACCAACCAATGATTAGAGAACTCCCTATGCCTAATTCTGTCTGCCATCATTCAGCACATTACTCTTCCTTTCCAGAATTCCACAACCAAATGGCCCTAGCCACTATCCTCCTGGCAAAGCTCTGGCCCTTCCCTAGCCGCTCCCCGATAGAGAAGAGGTGCCCTGCCCTGTCTTAGTATTGAGATTGATTTACACTCCTGCTGGGGATAGAGCCATAAAGGATAGGCTGGCTCTGAGAGTGAATTCTTACAGATCTTGACAACCCAATGTGGCATTTCCAAGTCAAATGAAGAAATTGATGCTCCCTTTTCTTCTGCCTGCTGGCTGGCCCTCCTTCTAGATGGCGTATCTATGCTAATCGATCCCTTGCTTAGAAGACCCATGCCTTCCTGATGCCAGGGCCTAAGCTATTATCTTCTAGGAGGAGGGCCATTAGTGAGTCAGACAAGGATGTTTATTAGCATCTGGAACAAATCTGAGAGGTAAACCAGTTCTAAACAAGTTTACTCTCAGACAATACAAAGTACACTTTCCTAAAATCACTTTCCGACTAATGTAAAATCTACCTTCAACACCGAAGTAGATTTTTTCGGCTAAGTGGAAATAATGTTTAGTCATCACTTAGTATTTTCACATATTTAGATATGAAGAAGTGATTTTATCAGTGGGAGGCCTGTTCGTACAGCTTTAGCTACACAGTAAACAATGATTTCGATAATTATTCACATAAGAGTTTTCGTTTCATGGCGAAGACATTTTTTCTAGCCATGCTTTACAGAAATACTTTTTAGCTGAAACCCAATCAGAGCACAACGGGTCTATCTGAAGGCATATTTTTTCATATTCATGGGTGGCGTAAATACATACTGCGGCCCATATAAAATCTACGCAACACTAGTGTAGTGTATTTCTTGCACCATCTACTGTTGTTCCACGAGATGGTTAAGCCAATTAGATGAAAGTAATGCACAGTACATGCTTTAGGCAAAATGCGTATGTGCTGTGCCACTCTTAAATAGTGTCATAGAGTTCAGAGCACTAAAGACATCAAGAAAATTTGAGGGAGGGTACTACGAAAATAATGCTTTGAATTGCTGTACAAAAGCATGGTCCATGATTTACTTGTGCAATTTGTATTCCTAGTCTAAAACTACGCACAGTAGATTTCTAGGACCAATCTTGGACTTCTTTGGGACCCCCAGAAAAGTTTGAAGCCTACACCAAATAAGAGATTAAAACCTATCTGCTCTAATCATTTAAAAAAAATTAAAATGTATAATTGTTTCTCTAAACTTTCTGTGCCTACTCAAGGGAAACTGCAACAAACAATCCTTTCCATGATTACTCATTTAAGAAAGCATTTAACCATGTAAGTATTCTTCAATGTACACACTTAGCAAAAGTATATTTTCTCATGCAAACATTTTTTATTTCCTTTGTGGAATTTTATTTAGCTCAAATTCACAATATTTTCCCTTAAATCCCTTCTCATCCACCTCACAGTTGTTGGAGTTGCTCACTTCAATTACTACCATGGATACATATTTACTTCAGCCCTTAAAAAGAGGACATTTCCAATCAAAGAATATGAACGTACCCATTAAAGTTATGTAAACCCCCAGAAATTCAAAGGATTGTAGGTGTTTGCCTATCTTGCCAGTACTTTTCTTATACCTGACCGTCTAGGGGTGGTCTTCGCCAAACCTTTTGACTTCCTCCTCCATTTTTTTCTGATCTCGTTTTTGTTGGCTTTAGGACTCTGTGTGCCTTACCATTGCTAACCAGTGCTACAGATTTTCAGCTCTGTCCTTTAAACATGATAAAATTGGCATACACCCAATTGGCACATTTTGTATACTTGTAATTCTCTAGTGAAGTGGTGCTGCATGTAACCAAGGCCTGTAAATAAAATGCTACTACTGGGCCTGCAGCACTAGTTGTGCCACCCACTTAAGTAGGTCTTTAAACCTGTCTCAGGCCTGTCATTGCAGCCTCTGTGTGTAGTTTTAAAACTGTCATTTCGACCTAGTAATGTAAAACTTTTACCAAGCCTAAACCTTTCTCTTTAATACATATACCCCTACCACTAGGGTAGGCCCTAATAGCCCATAAGGCAAGGTTTTTAAAAAGTGGGACATGGACTTTTCATGTTTAGCATGTTCTGGTAGTGAAAAATTCTTACGTTTATTTTTTACAACTGCAAGGCCTACCTCTCCCATAGGATGATATTTGGTTAACTTATCACATTTAATAGGTGACAACTTTCAATTGGGAGCAGGTGGGGATGTCGAGGTTTGTGTCTAAAGAATTACAATTTAAAGCTCTCTTTAATTCTAAAGTCGGATTTTAAGTCAAAAATCTGAAAATGCCACTTTTAGAAAGTAGGCATTTTCTTCTCCCACTCATTTGGTGTCTGCTGCCTGTATCCTGGGTCACATGACTAGGTGTAGCTGGCAGATGCTCTTTGTGCTGTGCTCCGAGAGAGTGAGACAAAGGGCCATAAGTGTTGGCAGGATGGGCCACTTCTGACATGATGCGGTGGAGGAGTAGCCGCCTTGGACATCACAAAAACTCTGCTTACACACACCCCCACAAGGTTTGACACTGTCTTATATGGCACCAGAAAATCTGGGGTCAGGGCAGGGAGGAAATTCCAAACACCTAAGGGGATGAAACCTTCAGAGCCTTCTCCTACTTCGAAGTGGGGACCAGGCATAAATATTAGACCTTCAACCCCAACTTTTCAGCACACCTCTCGACCTGTGGAAGACTCATAAGTGCTGCTATACTACTCTACCAGAAGGACTGCTACTCTGATGCCCTGCTGCCTGAGTGAAGGACTAGACTTACACCTTGAACCCAGGAGCAGCAGAGTGTCTCCAAGGGCTAGCTGGCTGGCCTCCTGACTGGAGCCTCAGGGACGGAAGGCTCCAACCACCTTGAACCCAACAACTGGACTCAGTTTGCTTTGAGTCCTACTCTCCCAGATGGTGCCACCGCAGTCCTCAACCGTTGAAAGTGGACCTGAAGGTGCTCTGCCAGCCCAGCTGTGGTCCCAGCAGGACTGTGTCAGCGCAATACATTGCCCTACAAACTTTAGAATTAGTGCCGCTGGGCGTTGCATTCTTAACACAGGCCTTTGCATCACAATCCCCTCACTGACAGAATCCTTGACAATGACGCAGGACTCCACATCGTAATACCTGCAACTCCTTTTGATCCAGCGGGTGCATGAAGCATTTTCAATGTAAGACTTCACATCACAAGCCATTCGGTGATGGCACCTACAATGATGACGCAGTACCTCAAAACACAGAATCACAGCTTCCCGGAACCACCTCTGCATGACACATCTCCACACCAGTAACTCGCATCGCTTTTGTTGCGCAATGCATCCTTTATGTGAGATCTTGCAGTGCTCCATAACCAGAATTTAATATACTCTTTTTTTTAACTGGGTCCTTGTAACCAGCCCACTCTTGTAATTTTGTCCCAGTCAGGCATGACTAGATAACCTCAGTTGGCACTCGAGGCTTCTAGGCGCTGTTTTCACTGAAATATTTATAATTGCATATCTCCAGTTCTACTGAACGGATGTTTCTCTTTTTGCTGTCAAATATTGTATTCCATTTTAATAATTTTGTTTTCTAAATTAGTGTGGGATTTTTCTTGTGTTGTGCTTTCACGTTATCAGTTTTTGAAGTGCTGCACTAAAACTTTACACATTTCCTCTAAATTAAGCCTGACTGCTCGGTGCCAGGCTACCAGAGGGTTACAGACAGGTAAGTTTGGGGGTTGCATGTGTTTCATCCTGCCAGAGATTGGGGTTATTGATTAGGTATGGTTTCACCCTCCTCATCCAATAACATAATTTCCACCAACGTCCCGCTCTCGAACGCCCACTCCTCTCTACTATGAGTAGAAACCAGCCACGTAATACTACACATTAATGGAGTAATATTATGTGAGAGTAGATTGCTTTATAAGTGTAAATTCACTTTTTGTGAATGTACATTTGAAAATAGCTTTGATAAATCAAGCCCTTTGGGAGTATAGTTCTGCTAAGTATCAGCCCCTCTTTGGTATTGGACTCATATAATCAACATTATTTAACTCCCTCCAACCACAACAACTTGCAGGGTTGAATACGGCACTTACAATTTTAGTATGTAAGGTAAGAGGACCAACATTGTGACAATATAACTTTATGAGCCAAATAAATTGTTATTTTGAGTGTTGGACTTGGCCCTTCTGGAAGGTTCACCCCTGAATTTTTTGCATTTGAACTCTGAAATAATTATAATGATTTCTGGTCTTGGCGCACTTTAGCACTGTGGCGCAGTGTAAAGTGCGTGCGCTCTGAGTGCGTGTGTGAGATTTGCCTGCCCTCCCATAGGAATGCATGGGGAATGTGTGTGTCCCTGGTAGATCCTGATGCGTGGGGAGTGCAGGTGCGAGTTTGGTATGTGCGGACTCGTGTGATTAAATGCTGCGCAATGATGTATTCGGCTTGATTGTGTCTAGTGTGCAAGTGCCACTTCTAGAAGTTGGCATATTTGTGTAATTTGTGTCTGGCTTGTGATTGGCTGGAGCTGGCTGGTGTGCCAGGCTCCAGGAGTCAGGATGGGTTTGCGCCAGTGGTGAATGGGAGGTCTGCATGTGTGATGGATGGGGTGGAGTGCACCTGGGACCTGAATTGGGCTGGGCTTTCCCTTCACAATTCTGGCTCCACCCCCTGTTGTGTGTCTGATGTCCCTGACCCACCCTGTGAATAGAGAGAGGGGCTGAACAAAAACAAAGTGCTCAGGAACCAGTTGTATCTGGTTCGCCCCTTGCCTGCACCTTTAGACAAAGGAATTGTGTGTATAAAAAGAGGATGTGACCTCTTGTAAAATGTTCTTGTTTCTGACTGGAATCTTCCAGGGGCGTGCTGCTGCTGGGGCGCAGGGGAAGGCTTGCCTCCCTGGGCCCTGCCCAGCCCCTGGATTGCCTGGATATTGGAGGACTTCTTGGGCACCCCTCTGGCTTGTTTGGATGACTGGGGGACTTGCTTTGCTGGGAGCTGGCTGCTTCATTCCCTTGCCCCAGGATCTCTCCTTTATCTTTAGGAACCTTTTTGCTTGCCCTAGCGCCTGGGAAGCGCTTGATTCTAAAGCTTGCCTTGATATTTAGGTAGTTGGCCCCTCATGGCTGCATTCCTCATTGGCAGCGCAATGCTTCCCTTTTGCCCGAGGGATTCCCCGGCGTGGGGATCCCCCTTTTGCTTATTTTCGCGCAGGAGCCCACTCCCCTTATTTTGCAGATTTTGGTGCCGTTTTCTGCCCCCCAAGCGAGTGCCCACCTTGCTTTATTATTGATTTAAAAGAGGGAGCCTACCCCTCGTTGACCAGGGAGAATCACCGCCGCAGCCCAGGAGTGCCGAAAACGTTGCCAGGCTGCTGCCTAGCGCGATCCGGTAGTGCGACAGCCTGCCCCAGACGTCCCTGCCCTCACCGCCGCAGCTTGAGGAAAGGAGAGACGGCTGAAGGTACCGGCGGGGCTCCGTTACCGAAGAGGAGCCCCGCGCTGCCACAGAAGAAGCCTACAGAGGCTGTCTGGTCCCCCGCGAGGATTTCGCAAGTGAGAGAGACCCGCCCGCTGCCCGTGAGAGGACCCAGCCCCCAGGAGCGGGACCGAGTGAGAAGGGACCAGCAGCGCACAGGAGCCCCGGTGAGTGAGGCTCCGTTTCTGCCAGTGTTGGGGTCATTTCGGTAGAGCCCAGAGAGGCTCAGGAGCATTGATTTGTTGATGAGCCCTGAGAGGCTCAAGGCGGCATTTTCGTTCTAGAGCCCCCGAGGCTCTTGGGTGCCACATTTGTTCTCGAGTACCGCGATACCGGCGCACGGAGGAGGGTAGAGCGGCCCCAGCAGGCAGCAGGCCGCTCCCCCCCCACCCGGGGCATGTTTGTTTTACGAGCCTTGAGAGGCTCCTGAGTGCCACATTTGTTCTTGAGCCCAGCGAGGCTCACAGGGCCACGAGTATTTTTGTGGCTTGAGCCCACGGCGGTCCACAGGGGCATTTTGTTAGTTAGAGTCCACAGATGAGGCTCAGGAGGCACGCTGGTGCCAGGCTCCCTGCTACAGCTACCCAGCACTTAGTGGGCAGCTGCTCCGTTTAGGCCCCCACTGACATTTGGGACTGCCACAGGTTGTGGCTTTCGTAATTTCTGCGAATTATGCTGTGCTGCACCTCTGAATGTGTTTTTGATGCGTCATGAGCCTTGTTCTTACACCGCTGAATGTATGTTTATGCCTCATGTGTTTTCCTTCCCTGCACCTCTGAATGTGTTTTGATGCGCCATGTGCCTTGTTCTTACACCGCTGAATGTATGTTTATGCATCATGTGTTTTCCTTCCCTACACCTCTGAATGTTGTGAAGCATCATGTGTAATATGTTCATACTTATACCCCTAGATGTATGGTGATACTTAGGTGGTTGTTCTTCCTAGTACAGGTATTGCTAGCGAAGTCCAGGTTTCCTGGTAACATTCTCCTAAGGTGGTTAGGGTTGCGTAGGTGGTGCTTACCTCTTACCAGTAGTGACTGGTTGTGTGTTCTATTTTCTATTTTGGGCTAAAGTGATTATTACTCTATGTTCTAACAAGTATTCTAAATCTACAAGTGCATATTCCTGACAGTGGTCCATGTGGCTCTGTCCTGTACATAATCCCCTGTAAATTCTGCCCGTGCCTGTTGGCACATTGTACGGTGTGTGTTTACTATTTAATGTGTTTTGTAATCCAAAGGCTATTTTTACATATACCTTGTGTGGAGTTCCTTTAGTGGGAGGCCTGGGATGTTGTTGCTTGTGGGTGCGTGCGCAAATTCTTTACACATCGCCTCTGAGATAAGCCTGACTGCTCGTGCCAAGCCACCAAGAGGGTGAGCAGAGGTTATCTTGGCGGGTGACTTCCTTGCCCTGACTTAGAATGGTGGTTTCTGCCTGGCTTTGGCGCAAGCCTTAGCCAATCAGAAATCCCCCAATTCTTACATTGAGATAGCACAGTATCCATATAACATTGTGACAATATAATTCTTATGAGCCAAATGCATTGTTAGTTGGAAATAGCACAGTATTATTATAACATAGACACGTACTTTCTCTTTGTGCTCTACGTGGGTGCTCTCAATCTGTTTATTGTGCAATTGCCACTACGTTCAAAGCTAATATGCTGATAATGCTATTTTACATAGATCTCAAGATGTGGGGATTTAATTCTGTACTCCTGGATTTAATTATATCTAGAGTCCTGTTAACTCACGTGTGTGGACTGAGGAATTAACAAGAATTCTACGTTGATGACTGATACTCCAGGAATAAGGAATTAAAACGAAACACTATTTCTAGATCCAGTTTCACTAGTATTTTCCCCATACTTCACCATAGTTTCCCGCAAAGTATCTGGGCTGTTTCACCAGCTATAATCCCTTGAAGAAACATGATAGGTCTGCAGCAATTTCACGTACCTCATAATTTCGGATGGGTCCAGTGATAGGGTTTCAGGCCCCATTGCGAAACACAAGCCTCTTTTAATTGAGGGCTAATACTTCTATTTATTTTTGGACAGCTGGTTTACAGTGAAATGAAACAGCACTTCCCAAAATGAGATGAGAATTGGCGGATACCTGTACTAGGTTCACATGCAGCTGTGCACGTGCCATCTTCAGTCTTCACAAAAAACAGCTGTGAGCTGTAGACTGCATTAATTTCATTACAAAGTCTTACGTGTCAGATTACATCCCGTCTATATTTGTTTCAGCGTGAGGTTTATGGCCCACCAGTCTCTGAACTGACGCCAACTGTGTTTGTAGTGATTAGGGTATAAATTAGCAGCCATGTAGTGGGCCTATTAAAGCGAACATATTCTGGATGTAATTGGTTATTGAATGTCTTCATTAGCCTAGCACTGATTGAAACAATAATGTAGAATAATAACATGTGCTCTCATAAAGAGGTCATCTAACATCTCGCACATCCTGGCACAAATAGAAAACAGGCATAATTAAAGATGGCAGTTTAGAGGACAGGCAATAACATTTCCCATTGACCTAGAGGAGATTGCACAAACCAGGGGCAAAACTACAATAGCTAAGATCGCCATATGGGAGAGAACAAAACGTACTTGAAAGTTGATTGGCAGGGGTATTTTTCGTTTTATAATTGCATTTTCCAACTCCTTGTGCGGGTAAGATTGTATGTTCTACTCAGACATAAAATAGGGTTTTGATGACAGTCATATGAACTTCTGCTAGTAGTTATAACAGAATGTAAACTAAGTAGAAGAACCGACAGCCTCTTTTGTACGGTGTCCAAGTCTATAGCAAGCTCAGAGCGTTTCATGAGAATCCGGATGTGGCATTATTGATCACCGGCGCGTCATATAAGTGGAAGGTTTGCGGTCTGCCAAAAAAGCTTCTCACTTTGGCACAGGTTTTGAAACACAATGACGAGGTCCCAAGAGAGTTCTGCAACTAAAATAAGTGCATTTGTCTTGCCTCTGAAACAGGTGGATGTTTTCGAAAGCTAAGCTATTGAATACATGCTATTGTGATATACTTTACACTGCATTCGCATCATAGTATTCACAGCAATGCTTCAGTGTTCCAATACGTGCATGACGTACAACGTAGGGGTCATCAAAGATGAAGGATGGCGAGGAAGAGAAAGGAGAGCGGCCATGGCGAGCAGGAGGCAGCCACGGCATGTAAGTGCTTTTATTTTACATATAATTATTTTGAGAGGGGGGAGGTAGAGGAGCGGCGTTCCACTGAGTTTATTTCCTACTCCATGGAACTCGGCGTAGAGGCACTATGCCTGCTCCGCCCACCCTTAGTTTCATCTCCACTTCTAGAAAGGAAAATTATCCTAACTTCTTGGCGTTGGCGAAGGCAAAGCAAGTGTTTTTTCTCTGCAATTCTACTTTGAAAAACCATCTGAAATCGTGGTTGAGGTGAATACGTCATTAACCGCTTCAATGCGGTGCACATTTTCCTGCTGTGCGGGTGAATTCCACGCGTGCGCAAATCGGACGGACCTTGGCCGTCCGATGCACATGCCCACCTTGACGTCAGACAGCCGAAGGCCGTCCGACGCATGGAAGAGGTTAATGTATTAGAGCAAAATGTCTTCTTGGTGACTGTGATGAGTTGGTCCTTTCTTGTCATCTCCTGGTGAAAGCAGAGTGCATGGTACTCCCCTTTAAATGCCCTAATTATGCAAATGCCCGAAATCCATAGCACCAATCACACATCCACTCGCAGACACACATACAAACATCATAGACCCACTCAAAGACCCACATACCCATTCAGAGATTCATAGCCCCACTCATACACCCACTCATTGACCAACACAGAAATTCACACACACACAGACACACACACACATACACACACACATCAACTCACACACTCACACAAAAACTCCCACTCCCACTCTCAAAGGTTACAGGAAATATATATATTTTTTAAACTTAGAAATTCAACGAAAAAACCAAAGGCTACAGCGACATTATAGTTTGGAAACAGAACATTAAACAGCCATATAAATTCACAAAAAAAACAAAAGGTTACAAGGACGTTATAGTTAGGAAATAGAATATTTACAAACCCTAGAAATTCACTTACAATACTAAGCAAACTAGGGCTATAGGAAGTGATAGTTAGGAAATAGAATTTTAAAAAACTTAGAAATTCACTGCAGTAAGTAACCATAGAAATGCAGCCGTTCTAGTTACCTGAGCTAAGTATAACTTAAGGCACCGCAATGCACTTCTTATAACATCACATATTACATCACTCATGACATGGTCAGTCAGTGGCATCACTGATGACATCACTAATGACATCTCAAATGACATCTCAAATGACATCATTGATGACATCATCCAGTGAGTGTAATTATTTTCTATGAGTTTACGATTGTTGAAAATATATACTAAGTACTACAAAAGTTAAATTAGTAAACTAGGTGTACTACTAAGTATATAACAAATATTATGTGAGTGATTTTGTGTAAATCCATGTGTGAGTGGGTGTCTGGCTTCATAGCTGTGTCGGTGGGTGTGGGAGTGGATGTATGGGTATATAAGTGGGTGTGTGAGTTGCTGTGTGAGTGAGTGGGTCTATTGATGAGTGAGTGGGTGTGTCAGTGGCTTTATGAGTGGGTGGGTGGCTGTTTGAGTGAGTATTTGGTTAAGAGAGTTTGATTGTGAGTGTCTGGATTGGAGAGTGAGTATCTGTGTAAATGGCTGTATGGGTGAGTGAGCTGATGTGGGAGTGCTTACATGAATGTGTGAATGGATATGTAGGTGGTTGTATGGGTGTGTGAGTGAGTGTATGCATGATTTTATGGGTGAGTGAGTGGCTGTGTTAAGAATCTGTATGGGTGAGTGAGTGGGTGTGTGGGTGGCTATATAGGTCAATAAGTGGCTGTGTGAGTAGCTGCATGGGTGTGTGTGGCTGTGTGAGAGACTGTGTGGGCGAGTGGTGGTATGAACAGTTGTATGAATAAGTGAGTGGTTGTGTGAGTAGTTGTATGAGTTAGTGAGGGGGAGTGGCTCTATGGATAAATGAGTGGTTAGTAGCTGTGGGTCTGTGACTGGGTATGTGAGTTGGTATGTAGGTGTGTGAGTGGGTTCATGAGAGGTTGTATGGGATGTGAGGGGATGTATGAGTGGTTTCTATGGATGATGTCATCGGTGATGTCCTTTGAGATGTCAGTGATGTCACTGGCCATGCCATGAATGATATAATATGTGAGGTCATAATCAGTGCATTGCGGGGTTATAGTTAGCTCAGGTGACTCTTACTGCTGAATTTTACTGGCTTTGTACAAGTGAAATCTAAGCCTAACTATGACATCCCTGTAAGTTTTAGTTTTTTCCAGTGAAAATTAAAAATAAATAAATAAATATATATATATATATATATATATATACATACATACATTTATATTGCCACAAAGTGATCCTGCAGACAGTCGATGCGCTCAACAGCGTGTGCTCGGCTCAAGGGTCGGATCCTGACCCAATTAGAGTTTATGTCACAAAGGGAGCGGCACACCAAATTTCTGTTTCGTAAAAAAACAGCCACCAATAGTGTGCTACGCGGGACAAGTTTTCATCCCAAGTCACTGTTGAAAAGCATTCCATATGGTGAATACATAAGGTTAAAAAGAAATTGTTCTGAACCTGAAGATGCTGAAACCAAAATCCAAGAGAGTAAATTAAGATTCAAATCAAGAGGATATGATGAACGCATTTTAAAGAACTGCAAACATAAGGCTGATCAAAAAACACGAGCAGAAATCCTGATTGAAAAACCAAAAAAATCAATAGAAAAGGATCCACCAAGATTTGTGACCACATATAGTAAGGAAAGTGGAATCATCGCCAATAAAATGAAAAAATATTGGCATATCAGGAGATCCGGACGTTGGAGAACTAGTGGGAAAACAACCTGCAATCACCTACAAAAAAAAATATCTCACTTCATGATCTCCTGGTGAAAAGCTATTTTGAAAAAACACCGAAAAAGAATTGGCTACAAACTCAACGGAAAGGTTTCCATCATGCTCATCATGCAAAGCATGTAAAATAGGAACCAGTAAAAAAAGCTATGAGGAACCGAATGGCAACATCATGTACATTGACCAACAGATAACATGTATGTCTAAGAATGTGGTATACATCATTGAGTGCAGATGTGGCAGTAAATATGTGGGTAGTACCACCTGCATGCTGAAAAAGAGGATGTTGGAACACATCAGGGCGGTTAAAAACAAAAACATGCTCTATGCAACTGCCAAACACATTAATGCCTGCCAAGAAGGAGACTGGAGAACGATGAGATTTTATGGGGTGAAAATGCTCACTAAAATGGAAAGAGGAGGCGACACCGTTCGGAAATTGCGACAAATGGAGTCTCGCCTAATCATTCGATTACGAATGAAAACACCGAGAGGCATGAACTTTGGGGAAGACCTCCATATACATCTGGAGTGATCTTGATAGTACCAGCTAAATAGACTTTTAATTTGATAGGGTACTATACCCAACTACAAACTGACTGTAATAACTGGAACTATTCCAATCACAAATATGGTTTCAGCATCTTCAGGTTCAGAACAATTTCTTTTTAACCTTATGTATACAAATATGAAATTAATTCAGCTCATGTGATTTAACATGTTAAGAAATGTGTATGAAATTAATGACACACTGGTCTTTCTTTTTAAATGTGATTTTGTGTAAATACTGTTTTCAAACTACAACTCCCATAATGCCACCTAAGGCTAGTATGGGCTAATATAAAAAAGAAAATAGTAGAAGGACTTGCTGACCGTGAACAAAGCCCTGTAAGGCTGAAACGTGTTGGTGGGGTGAAGCGCTGATTAAAAGGCTTCAAAAAGAAATTTGGTGTGCCGCTCCCTTTGTGACATAATATATATATATATACTCGCACTCCATGTTGCTGTTGAAAACAGTCGTCTCTAGCTGTGTGACTGGAGAAGTAGATAAATACAAAGGGCCAGGTCAGGTAAGTATCTGGTCTCTGGCACCCATCAGTCGCTACTCGGAACCGCCCTTCATCATTTGGGGCTCCGAGAACCAACACTGCACCTGATAAGGTTTATTTAACAGAAAAGGCGTAGTCTTCCTGTTAGTCGGTGCATAATGATTGATGGATGAAAAGTTACGTGCTGGTGAAGTAACTGATGGGGTAAAGAAATATGTGTGCAGTGCAAAAGCAAAATGATACCAAGGGTAGAAAAAAAGGTGAATAAAATAGGTTTAAGGAGCGACAAAGAACTTTAATAGAGTATAGCTCCTAACACCTATAGTGTCACTTGCGTATCTAAGTTGTTCCATTTTTCTCTTTCTTTTATTGAAACACCTTTTTCACTTGTTTGGGGTTTTATATCTGCAGTAGCGATATGTCTAGGTCCTGAAGAAGGCAAGGCTAATGGCCGATAATTGCTGAAACATGTCGACCACGTTCCATCACTAGACAGGTTATAATTTTTCCCTGTCTTGGCTATTTTTAATATAGGTGTTAGGAGCTATACTCTATTAAAGTTCTTTGTCGCTCCTTAAACCTATTTTATTCACCTTTTTTTCTACCCTTGGTATCATTTTGCTTTTGCACTGCACACATATTTCTTTACCCCATCAGTTACTTCACCAGCACGTAACTTTTCATCCATCAATCATTATGCACCGACTAACAGGAAGACTACGCCTTTTCTGTTAAATAAACCTTATCAGGTGCAGTGTTGGTTCTCGGAGCCCCAAATGATGAAGGGCGGTTCCGAGTAGCGACTGATGGGTGCCAGAGACCAGATACTTACCTGACCTGGCCCTTTGTATTTATCTACTTCTCCAGTCACACAGCTAGAGACGGCATCTTACTTTACTGTCCTGATCAATTTCCTGTAGGCTTTTGACCCTCTGATACTTTCTGGTGAAATATGTCTATAGGGCGTGTACTCAGAGCTGGTCGTTAAATTGCCCCTGGGTCCCCTTTAAATGTATGTGTTATAGCTGTTGAAAACAGGTCATTTTTATTACAGCTGTATATATATATATATATATATATATATATATATATATATATATATACAGCTGTAATAAAAATGACCTGTTTTCAACAGCAACATGGAGTGCGAGTCCTGTTTTTCCAGAAAGGAGCAACTATACGGAAAAACCTTCGCTCATATATATCTATTTAAACCAAGCAGGCAGATTAACATCCCTTTGAAGTCCATGGCCTGACACGTTTTGATGCCGCTGTTTGCATCTCCTCAGAGGCCGTGTCAGCGGAGGTGATTAGTGGCTACCGCATCTCCCCTGCGTATTTCCATAATAGGGGGCATTCAGTGCTCCTCCTATGGTGGCAGTTCATTTTTAAATGCATGCTGGGATTTGAGGTATCATTTTGCCAATTAACGCCCTCTAGTGGGTTACCTCCGCTGTAGCTAAATATGGACAATTTTTCTCGGCCCTCCATTGAGCCTTGGATGAGACTCTGCCTGCTTCATTAAAGGTTCCCTGCAGCTTCAGGAAGTGGAAGTTTCCTCTCTCCTAATGCCCATTGGTTGCAGGCAGTGCGATCCCTCTGTGACCTGGAACCCCTGCATAACATGTAACCAAAAACGCCCAGAAGCTTGAGGCCGCACAGCACTGCAGGTGAGTAACAACTCTATTTAAACCAAGCAGGCAGCTTAATGTCCCTTAGTAGTCCATATCCTGACGCTTTTCGATGCCGCTGTTTGCATCTCCTCAGAGGCCGTGTACGAGGAGGTGATTAGTGGCTACCGCATCTCCCCTGCATATTACCATAATAGAGGGCTTTCAGTGCTCCTTCTTTAGTGGCAGTTCATTTTTAAATGCATGCTGGGATTTGTGGTCTCATTTTGCCAATTAACGCCCTCTAGTGGGTTACCTCTGCTGCAGCTAATTATGGACGATTTTTCTCGGCCCTCCATTGAGCCTTGGATGAGACTCTGCCAGCTTCATTAAAGGATCCCTGCAGCTTCAGAAAGAGGAAGCTTCCTCTCTCCTAATGCCCATTGGTTGCGGACAGTGCGATCCAGCTGCCGCCTGGAACCGCCACATAACATGGAACCAAAAACTCCCAGAAGCTTGAGGCCGCAGAGCACTGCAGGTGAGTAACAACTCTATTCAAACCAAGCAGGCAGCTTAACATCCCTTTGAAGTCCATGGCCTGACACGTTTCGATGCCGCTGTTTACATCACCTCAGAGGCCGTGTCAGCGGAGGTGATTAGTGGCTACCGCATCTCCCCAGCGTATTTCCGTAATACGGGGCTTTTAGTGCTCCTTCTTTGGTGGCAGTTCATTTTTAAATGCACGCTGGGATTTGAGGTCTCATTTTGCCAATTAATGCCCTCTAGTGGGTTACCTCCGCTGCAGCTAATTATGGACAGTTTTTCTCGGCCCTCCATTGAGCCTAGGATGAGACTCTGCCGGCTTCATTAAAGGTTTCCTGCAGCTTCAGAAAGAGGAAGCTTCCTCTCTCCTAATGTCCATTGGTTGCCGGCAGCGCGATCCCTCAGCGGCCTGGAACCGTCCCATAACATGTTACCAAAAACGCCCAGAAGCTTGAGGCCGCACAGTACTGCAGGTGAGTAACAACTCTATTTAAACCAAGCAGGCAGCTTAACATCCCTTTGAAGTCCATGGCCTGACGCATTTCGATGCCGCTGTTTGTATCTCCTCAGAGGCCGTGTCAGCGGAGGTGATTAGTGGCTACCGCATCTCCCCTGTGTATTTCCGTAATAGGGGGCTTTCAGTGCTCCTCCTTTGGTGGCAGTTCTTTTTTAAATGCACGCTGGGATTTGAGGTATCATTTTGCCAATTAACGCCCTCCAGTGGGTTACCTCCGCTGCAGATAATTAGGGACAATTTTTCTTGGCCCTCCATTGAGCCTTGGATTGGACTCTGCCGGCTTCATTAAAGGTTTCCTGCAGCTTCAGAAAGAGGAAGCTTCCTCTCTCCTAATGCCCATTGGTTGCGGGCAGTGCGATCCCTCTGCAGCCTGGAACCGCCGCATAACATGGAACCAAAAACGCCCAGAAGCTTGAGGCCGCACAGCACTTCAGGTGAGTAACAACTCTATTTAAACCAAGCAGGCAGCTTAACATCCCGTAGAAGTCCATGGCCTGACGCGTTTCGATTCAGCTGTTTGCATCTCCTCAGAGGCCGTGTCAGCGGAGGTGATTATTGGCTACCACATCTCCCCAGTATATTTCTGTAATAGGGGGCTTTCAGTGCTCCTCCTCTGGTGGCAGTTCATTTTTAAATGCACGCTGGGATTTGAGGTCTCCTTTTGCCAATTAAAGCCCTCTAGTGGGTTACCTCCGCTGCAGCTAATTACAAGGTACTTTTCCTCCCAAGCCCTTTATTGTGACAGGGGGCATGCTGCCCGAAATTACAACACCTGACAAACCGCCTGACGCGTTTCGATTTACATCTTCCTCATAGGCTCAAGAAGCATCCTGGGACCAGTTTCATGGTAACATCCCTCATCAGCCAGGCTAGCTTGAATCCAGTGGCAAAGTGAGCACGGTACCCATGTCTGGGCATACCCTGCCAACTTAGGTCAAACAAGCAAATACAATAAGATGATGGACTGAGCTCTTGGGAACTTTCCAGCCCAGACTGCCACGTCAGACCTTTCCTCAGAAAAAGCAACTAAGTCCCATTCTGCATTGGGACTTCGAAACGTTTCAGTGAGAAATCGCCAAAGCTCCAAAAAACCAGTGGGACCAACACACTTTAAGTATCAGCCCTGGGTTTCACTGCAGAGGTTACATTATCATTGGTGATCTGCTCAGGGAGGATATTTTTTTCTTCATCACTTGACTAATTCCCCTACTGGAGTGGGACTGAGAAATGTTTTTGAAGATTTTGACTTCCGGACTTTCACCGGGACCAATCCATGTAATATCCAACCATGACTCCATCACAGTCAGCCTCAAATCACACCTTGGTCCCAGTCTGCTGCTTTCATAAACTATCATCTGCACTTTGTGCCTTTTGCCGCTATTTCTGCTTACAATTTTGAAAATTCATATCTCCAGTACCCTTTATTGGATTTTAGTAATGTTGGTGTCATTTTGTTTTTCTTTTTTTCTTTTTTTATTGACAAACCGATGAGAAAAACATGCCAAAGTACCTATAATAAAAAATAAAATACAAAAGAAAAGAAAAGACCAAAGTTGTACAGACAAAAAGAAAATATAAATTATTATCGGAACAGAGCTTGTTACATTTTCATGTTCAGTTTTCAGTTTCCACTTGGAGTACATTAAACCATACTAATTCATGTTAAACAAACAACTAGGCAAAGACAACAGAGAGAAATAATAAATAAATGAAGCAGCCAAACTTCAACCAAGTAAGCATTAATACGATAGATGTACATACTTCAAATAAAATTTCCCCATATTTTCTCAATTTTTTTTAGCAAACAAGCTCCTCTTAATTTTGCCAGGGCTGACTCCATAGAGTGAATTTCATTTACTAGAGACCACCATTCCGAGATATTAGGAGGTTTAGGGCAAGTCCAGGCTCTGGCCAGTGTTATTTTAGCACAGGATAAAAGGATCGTCACCAGAGCTGGGCAAAGTAAGGGGGAAGGGTGCACATCAAGCAGAACTGTAACCGCAGTAATGGAAGGTAAATAAATCTACTTGATTTCCAAAACTTTATGTACTCCCCCCAATAATCCCTCAGAGTTGGACAAGAGAACAACATGTGTTCCAAGTCTGCTGCATACGCTGAGCATTTAGGACATTTGGTGCAGTCGCTATAGCTGCTATTGAGAGACTACTTCGAGATCTTTTCTGGTGTATAATATAGCATGCACGTTGTTCTAAACTGTTGCAGCCTTTAACTGGATGATCTTACTGAGTTGTTATTATTGGATAAAGATTGAGTTATCTGTTTTGGAGTGATATTTAAGCCAGTTTTATTGCTCCATTTCCTTGCCAGTTTTAAACAGTCATCAGATATAAAAGCACAGAGATGTCTATAAGCATCGCTTATAATCGATTTATTTTTGGTTGCATATAAACATTTCCAAATATCACAGTCTAAGATGTCATAGATTTGTTTTTTCGTACCAAAAAGTCGTGAATTTCAAAATATTTAAACCTAAATGTTTCCGGCAAACCATACAAGATTGTAAGTGTATGGAAATCTAGGAACCCTTGTGCGCAGTATAAGTCCCCCAAAACATTAACTCACTGCATAGACCATCTTAGGGCCGCACCATCATTAAAGATTCCAGGAAAACGCGGGTTACCCCATAACCGTAGTTTCCGATGATAGATGGTGGTCTTACAGAATGCTAGTATATTCGTCCAAATCCTCACTATGTCCCTTGCAGTCTTAAATTTCACCCTTTCAAAGTAATTGGGGTCGTTTACTCGAAATAAGAACAAATTTGAGTCAGCTTTTAGCATAAATAAATGAAAAAAAATGTATCTTCTCTGTTAAGCAGGGAGCGAAGACGCCTGATAAGGACCAAAAATATAACTTAAAATCAGGGAAATTGAGACCACCCTTGTCAGTTCCATTCTTGAGAAATTTCAGCGATCTTCTGTCTTTTTTGTAACCCCAGATAAAGCTACTGAATATTCGTCCAGTTGTTTAAAAAAATAATTATTTAGTGCTAAATGAATGGAGCGGAATAGATACAAAAATGTTGGTAGTACCTTCATTTAATTCTTCAAAATTAGAGTGGTAGATTTAATCATTTCACTATAATTAATGTTGTTGCTTTCCCGTATTTTAGATGTGATTTTTACCCCTAGATATGTAGCGACTTTACAGATCTCCGGGGTCGCTACCGCAGGTGCATAATTAGCTATAACTTGTGTCTTGTTTATGTTTAGCCTATAGTCAGATACTGTCCCGAACTTACAGGCCTCGATGGTAATCCCTTTCAATGCCTCTGTAACATCAGACGAATAAATGGCTATATCGTCGGCGTATGCCGTAATTTTCAGTGCCTGTGTGTTAGACTGAAAGGGTATAATTCATGATTGTACCTGAAGTGCCTGTTAGTAAGTAAGTAATTCTTTATTGTTTAGGTTAAAAAAAAAAGTTACAAAAAAGTGCAATAAAACAAACTCATAAGAAATTTAAAAGACCTTAAAAGCAGAAATTCATGGTTGATGGAATAGTAAAGGTAAAAAACAATAAAACCCCACGGGAAAAAATGTTCAATGCGCTTAGTCCTAGACTGGGCATCCACTATACAAGTGCCTGGGTTATTTGTTTCCGTTCCCGCTAGTTTCAGAAATTTCACTAGCTTCCCGTTTAGTGGCGGGAGACCAGGATCAAAACAAGCGAGGACAGCTTGTCTACGTGAGCGGACTCCTAGTTCGTTGAAAGCTGTTTTCAACAAAGCTACTCTTTCTTCGTTCACCCTCGGGCAAGTGCACAATAGGTGTTTCAAATCTTCAATTCCTGTTCCACAGAGCCGGCATTTGGTCCTATAGTTCTGCCTCAACCATGGTGGTAAGTGAGGAATAGCGGGTAGAATCCCCAGCCTGTGTTTGAAAAAGGCCTCTTTTGTTTTCCAGCCATACACCAGACCAAAATATGATTGGAGCCCTGGTGTTCTATATGTGCACAAGGTCATCCAGGCATGTTGCCTATAAGAGAGCAAAGCTTTGTCTTAAGACTCTTGTTCACTATGCGCTTGAATTGCGCATGTGATACAGGAGTCTCCCATAGGTCTTTCGGTCCTGTGATGGACAAGGACTCCTCTAGGTATTTTTTTGCTGGCATTCGCGATGTGGTAAGCATGTCTTGCCAGAGCTGTCGGTTCAGGGTGTTTTCTTGGGAGTTCTTTAATTTGTGCCAGCACTTGATGTATGAACCTCTTCGAGCAAGCGTTTGGCACGTCAACCCGAATTCCAACCGAATCTGGGACTGCGAAGTATAGGGTGGTAGATTAAAAAGAAATCTATAGGCCTTTGAGATGGTTGTGTCCAGAAGTTTAGCATCGGTTCCTCTTAGGGCCTCACTGCCATACGTGATTGATGACTCTATTTTAATTTTGGCTACTCGTAATAGAGGAAGTAGAGTCTCACCGGTCAGATTGGTCTTTAGCTGTTTCATTGTCACGGCTATTAGCATGCCTTTCCTCTTGATGGCCTCTAATTGGTTTTGCTAGCGGCCGCCTTTATCGACTTGGATCCCTAGATATTTGTATTCAGAGCAGTTTGAGATTGCATCCGAACCAAGCATCCAAGTTTACGACTTTTTGCTTCTAGTTATCGAAATAACTTTTGTTTTACTAATGTTCACTTCTAATAGGTTTTCGACAGCATAACCATGAAGCGTGTTGATAAGGTTTTGAAGGCCAACTTTCGTGTGACTGACCACGACCACGTCATCTGCATAGGAGATGCTGGACAGCCCTTTACCTCCTAACCGCGGAGCATGCGAATTGCAGGCATCTAAGGCGGGTGGCAGGTCAGCTGTAAAAAGATTGAAAAGAGTTGGAGCTAACACGCACCCCTGTTTTAGGCCCTTTGTGGTCGGAATGCGCCTAGAGAGGTGCGAGCCGTTCCCAAGCTTTACCTGGACCCATGTATTTGTGTGCAACTCAATCAAAAGGTTTAGTAGGGGCGAGGGAATCCCCCAGGAGGCCAGTAATCGCCATAGGATTTCTCGGTTGACATTGTCAAAGGCCGCTTTAAAGTCCACAAAGCAGAGGTGGAGAGCCTGCTTGGTCGCTCTTGCCTTGTCAATGAGCAACGAGTTGGCGATCAAGTTAGTTGGTGTCCCCATGTCTTTGCAGAACCCCGTTTGGCTGGATGGTATTAAGCTTTGGTTTGCAGCCCATTCTTGCAGATGGGTCAATAGGAGTCCTGCAAAGTATTTGGCCTCAACGTCAAGGAGTGCAATCAGTCGGTGAGATGATCGAGCCCCTCCATGAGGCGGGAAAGCACCCAGAGTTGGTGACAGATGAATAGAGGGGGATCAGTGTGTCGGCCCAGTAATCAGGTTCAAGTTTGAAGAGGGCCGGGGGAATACCGTTTGGTCCAGCAGCCCCGTCTTTTCTACATTTGGAGATTAGTTTCCTGATTTGAGCTGCAGAGGGTACTAGAATGACGTTTTCACTTGGTGAGCGAATTTGCAGTTGTCTGCCACCAAGAAGATTGAGAGGCCCGCTTGTTTTCCTATCCTGGTGATTAAAATGTTCATCAAGAAATACTTCCCAAGATGATTTCGATATGTGTGATGTTATTCCGCTGATTTTTGGATTTAGCAGTTTGTTTATGATCAACCAGAACTGGGCGCTGTTGTTGCCCATGGATGCATGATGAAGTTTGGCCCAGAAGTCAACGTCATTAGCCCTTTTAATTGCCCATTTCAGTTTTTTGACATCCGCTCGTTGCTTGCGGATCCGTGCTAGAGCATTACATCCCCCGGGGTTTTCTTTAGCAATCTTAAAGCTTTATTAATCGATTTTTTGTATGATTTCATTGCCAGTTTCTGGGTGCCCGAGATCTTCATTGAAGCACCCTGTGCTGGTCGTGGAGAGTGCCGTTCAGTTGTCGAGTAATTGTTTGCAAACTCCATCGTAAATTTTTCCCAGCCTGCCACTATATTGCCGGAAGGATAGTTTGAGGTGGTCAGCTGAGTTTTTGCCGCTAGAAATACCTCTGCAGTATTTGCTACTGAAGTTTTAATCCGTTTAAGGTTGATGGTGTAACTGTCTTGCGGCCCAGTTGCGTTTAGAAGAATATCGTCTGGGAGGGCTCCTAAACTGACCTCTTGAGGGCGATGGTCACTTTCACCCTTGTCTCCTAAGTTGTAGCCCAGAACGTGATGAAATAGCGTGAGGGAGACTAACGTATAATCAATAAAAGAGGTAGTAGTGGCTGAGATGAATGAGGCCACAGATGGGGAATCCTTTACGAATCTTCCGTTTAAGACCCTCAGGCCCATGTGATCTAGGTCTTCCAGTAGTGCCTTTGCCGTCTTTGATGCCTTGCACTGACTGCTAAATAATTGGTTCGGGATATCCCAATGATAAGACTGTGCCTGTATATCATTGTTTGCTGAAGTCCCCAAAATGCGCTGATTAAAGTCTCCAGACAAAATTAGATTTGGAGATGTTCGGGTGTTCATAACATTGTATAAATAGTCTGTTAGGATTTTCCCCTCCTTTCCCTTGGTTTTAGGGTTAATGTAGGTGTTGGCCAGCTGTACCTCTTTCTTCTTACCCCCGAAGTTAAGTAGTACCTCCACTGTGTTTAAGGCCAAGGAAGTTGTGCTGAGTGCCCGAGCATAGCCAATCGTTAATATTTTGAGATAGGTTGCTAGGCCGGTTGCTAGGCCTTCTGACAGACGACCAAACTTGCTTTTCCTTGTGGCTGGGGAATGATGACAGGTATAACCCTCTAGATGGATAGGCTCTTCCAGCCATGTTTCCTGGAGGAGGATAATGTCAAACGATTTGACATAATGTAGGAAATCAGTATCCGCTGCTTTATTATAGAGCCCGTTGATGTTCCAGGAGCATAGGTCCATGTGCGGTGCCTCCGTACGCGGATCTCTCTCTGTTCGTTTACCTTGTAATTGGGAATTTCCTTGTGATTGAAAATGTCCTTGTGAATTACATATCCTGATGAGCCGGTGTTCAATTGTATGATACGTGTCAGTAGGCCTTGAGATATTTTGCATGGGTAACGCCTGTGGTTCTTTAGTCGAGCGACCCAGTGCTCCCCTCAGCACGGACCTAGTTGTTGAAATTGTGTCTGGTCGCTGCTGGGGCCGCTCAAGTAGGGGCAGCGGGTATCTAGTGTTGTAGTGGACCACTGTGTCAATCCCCCATGCTTTAAGGAGACCTTGCTCCTTAAAGATTTTATTGACTATGTCAGGGGAAGTCCATGTAGCCTTTGTTGCCTCATTCCCATCCAACCTGCCTGACTTTATGAATTCAATAGACAAGAGGTCCGCTGAAGACAAGTCCTTAAGTGCTGGTATGGTGCTAAGTAGCCGCAGTAAATTCCATTTATTCAGGATATCAAATGGGCCCTTTGATTGATACTCTGGAGTAAAAAGGTTGCTAGAAAAAAGATCCTTTGGATAGGGTTGCAGGGGAATTGGCTGGTTGTTAGGAGCTTGCGGATTTGAATTGCTGTGATCAGGGTGCCGCTGGATCCCAAGAGGATTTTCACCAGAAGTGAAGGTTGATAGAGTAGGCATAGAAAGATCCATGAAGGAGCTGGCTGTGGTGGTTGGGAATTTAATTTGAGGGCTCAAGAGCCTAGGTACCACCAGCTCTTGGGTACGGAAGCTTAAATTGCTTGAAGTGGTTGGTTCGCTCCGTACAGGGTCCAAGTTTTGGGTTGGCTGAACTGTTACCAGTTCAGATGTCCGTGATAGAAGGAGCGGAGGACTTACATCAGTCACATTGCAGAGACTGTAAAAAAGGCTCAAGTGAGAGGGCAAATAATAAAGGTGACAAGGGGCAACCTTGACGGGTGCCCTGAGAAATCAGAAAGTCTGACGAAGTCAGCCCCCCGTAACTGATACAGGCAGAAGGGTTGTCATACAGTGCCTGTATCCCCTTTAAAAAGTGCCCGCCGAACCTCATTTTTATCATAGCGTGCCAGAGGTAGTCCCACCCCACTTGATCGAAAGCCTTCTTGGTATCTAGCAAAATCATAGCGAGTGGGGTGGACTCTGTCTCTGCCACGTCAAAAGCCGTTATGGCCATATTAACATTGGTGGTGGTATCTCTCCCGGTCACAAACCCATGTTGCTGCGGGTTCACAATTTTGGGCATCAGAGGAGCCAGCCTTGTTGCTAAAATTTTGGCAAACATTTGGGCGTCAGAATTAATCCATGAGATGGGTCTGTAAGACCTCCTCTCCTCCTTCGGTTTTCCCTTTTTAAGAAAGAATATTATTTTGGCCCTATTCCATGAGCGGTGAGCTATTCCAGTTAGCCCAATACTTTGTCTAACTTGCAGTAGAAGGGGTGCAAGTTCCTCTAAGCAGATTTTGTAGATCTCAAGAGGGATGGTATCCTTCCCTGCGGCATTCCCTGTGGGCAGAGATGTAATAGCTCGACAGAGTTCAAGCTTGGTTATGTCTTCAGACAGTAAATCGATTTCTGTAGAGTTACTGAAGCTAATTGAGCTCTTCTAAGTAGGTTTGTATTGTGGCAGCACTAGGTGTAGATTCCGGAGTATACAAGGACCTGTAGAAATCAACAAACTGTTCTAATATATCACATGGTTGGTCAAAAAGCTTGTTATCAGAGCCTCGGATATTCGTGATCACAGTGTTGGCTCTGTCCTCCGCAACTTTATATGCCAATATTTTTCCGATTTTGTCCCCTCCCTCGTATTGCGCAATCTTAAATTTATGTATATTGGCACTATTTTTTTGAATAAATTTGGCCTTGGTTTTAAACTTTAATTGGCTTAACTTAGTACATATTTCCGTTACCGTTGGCAGATCTGCTCATAGTGCTGACGCTAGCAGTGCTTCCTGAGCAGCAATATCAGAAATCAAGGTTTCATCAAGTTTACGTCGCTCAGCGTTTTGTCTGAGCAAATAAGCCTGAGTAAAACCCTGTATGCTTGCTTTACAGGTGTCCCAGACCATATTGCATGTAGTAGAATTCTGATTATGTTCTATGAAGTCAGTAAGATGGATTTTTAACTGAACAATATAAGCTGAATCTGATACTAGATACCTGGGAAAAGAAAATGGTCTGGGACCGGTACGAGTGTGTGAGGTGGAAAATATCATCATTATAGGCTTATGGTCCGAGGAGATTCGAGGGCATACCCCCATTGAGCTAGAGTTCAGTAAATTATCATTAACTAGAGCCATATCCAACCGGGAACATAACTTATGAGGTGCTGAGTAGTAAGTATAACCAGGGATATTTGGATATAAACACCGCCAAACATCTTTGATGTTATGGATGCGACACAGGTCTAGGATAGAAGTTCTAGTTTTACGCATCCGCTGGAAGCTTCCGGGACTAGTGATGACTTGTTGGTAATCTAAGATACAGTTGAAGTCTCCCATTATAATTAACTCCCCATCCTAATCCAAGAGTTTTATATTTAAGTAATCAAAGACCTTCGGTTCATCTTGGTTGGAGCCATACACCGCACATATGACATATTTTTTGTTATCAATAAGCATTTGAGCAATAGCCCATCTACCATCCTTGTCGTAAGCAGTTTGCAAAGTTTCTGCCCTTAGTCGTTTGTCCTTAAGAATAGCTACCCCTCTGATAGAGGCCCCAATGGTGGTACAAGTTAGAATATCATAACCCAGTTGGTTCAGCAGTTTTTTATCCTTGCCAGCAATATGTGTTTCTGAAAGTAACACTAGATGAGGATTGTGTAGTCTCAACTCCTCTGATACAAGACGTCTTTTATTTTTGCTATTTAGTCCCGAAACATTCCATGCCAAGCACCTTAGTTTATACATTCAAAAAAGAAGAAATTCGCCAAGTGGAAAACATCTGAAACACCCTGCGGAGAACAAAGAACCCCCTCCCTCCACCCCCCAATCTCCCACCCCCCACCGGAGGAGACCCCCTTGAGCTTCCGCTGCCGCTGTAGTGGAAGCACCTACGATAGGGTACCTGGTGCTACCCCCCCCACCCCCGTCTGAAAAAAAAAAAAAACTCCCATAACATTTCGTGTTACTGAGGGCTGCTGTGTAAAGAAAAAATAACCACAGTGATGACCTCTACCCCCCAAAAGTTTCCTTTCTACTTTTTTGAGTCTTATTTACCCATATTATGTAAGCCTAATGGTATTTCGATCGAGTTTGCTATCATAATTAGAGATTAGCTCTTACTTATATTAGATAGGAACGACTCAGCCTCTCGGGTATCACTAAAAAAATACGTGCAACCATTTTTAATGACCTTAAGACGGGCGGGTTCCTGAAGAAAAACTTGTCCCCCAGTGGATTTAATAGGGTCAATCAATTTATGCATTTCCCACCGTCTATCCATGGTGGATTTGCTAAGGTCAGATCGTGTAAACAAAGAGAGATTCCCTATGGTTATAGGGGTGTTAGGTCGTGCTTTCTGCCAAATAGCCTGTCGATATAGAAAATTGCCAAAATAAATAAGAAAAGGTCGCAGGAATTTACTCTTTTTGTTCTTTTGAACTAAAGATAGACGGTGTGCCCGTTGGATTTGGGAGTCCCAATCCAAATCTGATAGGTCTGGGAAAGCTTGGGGTAGTAAATTAACCAAGAAAGCCCTTTGATCAGAACCTTCAGATCCCTCCGGTATCCCAAAGAGTTTTAAGTTAGACCTACGCTGCCGATTTTCCAAGTCCTCAACTTTTAACTGAAGTAGTGTCATCTGAGCATCGTGTTGGCTTACTACAGAGTTCATACGCGTAGCCACCTCCTCTACGCCCACCACCCGATGCTGTAGCTCCTCAATGTCCTGCGAAACCCCACTAAGATTAGAGCTCAGTTCTGATAGGGAGGTCTGTATTTTGTTATTGTCTCCCCGAAGCTGTAAATAGTGCTCCTGTGCTTCTGCACGTTGGCTAGTTAATATTTGCAGAATAATGTCTAGTTGAGAAGAATCCGTACCCAGTTTATCCTCCCCCTCTGGTGCTGGTCCGTGAGGCCTGGTTGGGACTCTATCAGCATTTGTAATAATTAGTGGCGCTTTCAGATTGGTAACCATAGTCAAACCACTAGACAGTGAAATCTCAGCCCCAGGTCCAAGCCTAATTGCAGCTGCTTGCTCAGTTGAATCAAGTAATGCAGTTACTGATATATTTGGAGCTACATTTGACGAAGCGCTTAATAAGTTGATCTCGGGGGCAG
The DNA here is from genome assembly GCF_964263255.1 of Lissotriton vulgaris. Taxonomy (NCBI): domain Eukaryota; kingdom Metazoa; phylum Chordata; class Amphibia; order Caudata; family Salamandridae; genus Lissotriton; species Lissotriton vulgaris. The sequence continues at coordinate 1,996,460,644 of NC_141687.1, forward strand.
GGCAGCATAGAGTACCTGAAGTAGGCTCAAAGTCTGTAGGACTTGTCCCTGATAGTCTTAGTGCCATATTTTTAACAAGCCCCTTTGCCTCAATCCATTTACTAAGAGGGCTTTTATCATTGAGAGTCTTCTTAGCAGTCGCAATATTGCCTGCAATGGATCGATTTAAGGTAGATCCAACTTTCCCTCCTCTTTTAAACTTGGGCTTGATTTTAATTTTTTGCCTTCTGTCTGCCAGGGATTTCATAGGGTTATCAGTTGGGTTATCCGTCTCTTCCTAAGTCTCTGCTTCATAATCCTCATAGGAACCTAGATCAGCATTATCCTCTATTACTACAGAGATATCACCAGTAGCCAGCCCTTCATTCACACCTGCATTTGAAAAGCCAGCGACATTAATACCCGCTCCGGTGATAGCTGCGCCCGGGTCTGAATCCAATAATAGTTCAGGAGAGCCTGTGTTCCCAGCGTCTGTCCCATCGGTGTTAGGATCCGCCTGATGGGTTTCTGTGTTTAACATTTCACCTGCTCTTCCTGAGTCAGTTGCCGAAGCCCCAAAGTTTAAAGTTATATTAGTGTCTAGTATTGACTTTGCTGGCAGCTTTGTCATAGCAGATACGTTGTTGCCAGACGGCAGTTCATCAATACTCTTCGAAGCTGCAGCTGCACTTAGAGTAGCTTCATCTGTCAGAAGCAATGCACCACAAATTTCACCCCTTGGCTTGACCCCCGATTTTGATACAGCTTTGTTGGCGTGTTTAGAAAGAGTAACGCTTTGAGCCGTCAGAGTAGGGGGACGCAAGACTGGCTTACCGGCATTTACACGATCCGACCCCTTCACTCCCATGGCTGCCGAGGGCTTGACTCCAGGACTGTTCGATGTAGTCTCTCCTCCCGGTGAATCCTAGAGCACCGTAGGGTCCGAGGAAGCTGCCACCACGAGTACCGAGGCGGTCGTTTGCACTGCAGCCGTGGAAGGAGGAGGAGGAGGAGGGGGGACGGCCGTGATGTTTTTTGTGTTGCGTGTAGTGCGAGGTGGATTTTTTGGAGACCTTCTCCGGAGAACCAGAACCGAGCCGCAGGCGAAAGTCCAGACCAGCCAAACCCCGAACCAGCGATCAAACTGCAGATCGCATGCCGGATAATCCATGGGAAGCCTGAGAGCCAAAGCATTGGTAGCCTCGCCGAACACCTTCTTCTCTCAGCGTTCGAGTTTCCTTCAGTGAAGAGGTATTTTTCAAAAGAGCATTTAATCTGCGAGTAGAATTAGTAAGTCGTTCTCTTTCAGTCTCTCTGTAGTAGCTCACATCAGAGGGGGTAGGGAGCCGCCAGGTTAGCTACCGCACGGTCGCGTCCTCACTCCGCCATCTTGGACCGACCGGAAAAAAGGTGTCATTTTGTTTTCACATGCTTCTCTGCTTATGAAATTTAGGTATGGATGTTTACTGCTTGGTGGTCTGACTTTATTACTGGTTTGGCACTGCAAACATACTTTACATACTTTTCTGCTTAACACCACGCTTTGTTATTCACTTGTAAATATGCCATTAGGTTTAAAATGACTGAGTGCCTCAGCCAAGCACCTGTATTCCTTTTGTTAAGTAGCTGAACTCCAGTTTCTCGAAGTAGTTAAGACTTATAAGTAATAAGACTCTGACTTCACCACTGATATTTAGCACAGATTTACTATATCCTTAAATCCTATTGCCTGTTACTGAATGCAGGTTTTAACTTAACTACAACTGGGCATTTTATTTGCCTTCCAGGCTGCGGGGGATCTGAAGACCTGGAGCTCTAATAGTACATTATGTTTTAGGTGAAAAAATGTTTCCTTCTCTCTATTATCTGATTTCTATAATTGCCACTGCTACTCAAGGACTTTAAATGCAGTTAATTTACCAAAATGAGTTATCATCTAACAAGTTGATAGTCTGAGATCTGCACTCCGCTAATCTTTTTTTTCAACTAAATTAAACATCTCCATGCTGTTTTGGGGTGTCCTCTGTCTCGTGAACACGGTTTCTTTTCCCACCATAATCTGATAGCACAGACATGCATATGAGCCCCAAGGCGCATTGGACTAAATAGGCTAAATTGTCTTAAACAATCCCACACAGATAATTGTATTACTTTTTTTTCAAACATTCTTTGTAATGGAAAGTTCAAAATCATCCAAATACATCCATACATTAATGTGTGTGTGCATATATATATATATATATATATTCACTGAAAAAAACCATAGGTGTCAGGGACATTATAGTTAGAAATTATCATTTAAAAACCATAGAAATTCAATAAAAAAAATAATGTTTCATGGACGTTACAGCTAGATATTAGCATTTAAAAAAACATAGGAAGTCACTGAAAAAAACACAGGTTTCAGGGACATTATAATTAATTGGACATTACACCAGTACAAAACAACAGAAACATTCGGCTGGCATAGTTAGTTGAGCTAACTATAAGTCGCGCACCTGCAATGCACTACTGATGACATCACATATTACGTCATTGATAACATTGCAAGGCCCCCTAACCTAAATAAAATATAGCCCCTGGAAAGGTGGCAGTTCAAGGGGCTGGAGAGGGGGCCTGCGAGGACCCTTGCCGTAAAATAACATAATGCCCAGGGAGTTGGCGGTCTCCTTGGCAGCGCAGGGGCAGGAGTTCACCACACTTTTTGAAAAAAAAGCCCTGGGGAGGTGGCAGTCTCTGTGGATGCAGGGGGCCGCATGCCTCCACATATGATAACTAAGCCCCGGGGAGGTGGCAGTCCCCATATTATTCCCTTATTGTCCACCGGAACTAAGCATGGGCGAATTTTGCGACTTGGCAATTCGCGAATTTGCGGATTTGTAAATTGCCAATCCGCAAAATTCGCGCGAGTTTGCAGATTTTTTATTTTTGCGTGTTCGCGAGGAGCTTTGTGTGTTCGCGAGGCGCTTTGCAATTTCGCTGTTTTTTTTTTGCCTGCCTAATCACTGCCACCCTCTTGTTTTTTATGCCCATCTGCCCTCTGTACCACTTGTTTCTGTGCCCTTCTGCCCTCTGCCCCACTCATTTTTTGTCCCCTTCTGCCCTCTGTCCCATTTTGTGCCCTTCTGCCCTCAGCCCCATTTAGAATGGCGCCGGCAAGCTGCCAGCGCTATTCTAAAATAGCTAGAAATAGCTTCAACAGGAAGCACTAATAGATAAAGTAAAGCAGGTGCTCCAGTTGAAGGTCAAATTAAGTTACACAATCATTAATCACCCCAAGCTTGGGATGATTAATGATTGTGTAACTGAATTTGAGCAGCACCTGCTTTACTTTATCTATTAGAGCTTCCTGTTGAAGCTGACTTTTGTAACTATTTTAGAATGGCTCTGGCAGCTTGCTGGCGCCATTCTAAAAGAGTTACAAAAGTCAGCTTGAACTTTTGACCCAATCCGTTCCATTCGCGGATTTTCGTTCGCAGATTTTGCGGGAAATTCGCGAATCTCGCGGATTGCGAATTTACCGAAAATCTGCGAGCGGAATGGATTTTCCGCTCATGCCTAACCGGAACTGGCCCACCCAGGGGCTTAAAGAAATGAAGCGCTGCAATCCGCGCTTCATTTTTTTTACATTTTACATTGTAATTTTACATTTAAAAAATGCTTTTTTTGGCTGAGCAGGCCTAGGGGGGTCAGGGTGTTTCTACCTAACCCCTTTTCTTGTTTTTTAAATCTTTTTTTACTGTTTTTTTGTGACGGGCTGTTGATTTATCATCCACCAGGACCCAGAAGTGTATTTATTCATCCCTTTGAACTATCCTTGGAATCCCTGGCAAACCTGATTTTTGTATACTAGGTGATTTGAATTCCCATTTGGAAAACAAATCAGACCCAGACATGGTCATCAATTTAGAGCTAATGGTGGATGAAAGACCCAGACACAGTCATCAATTTAGAGCTAATGGTGGATGAAAGACAATCCCATGACTTGTTGGTTTAACAAATCCTTGAGAATCGCAAAGCAACAATGTCAGAGACATGAGTGATCATGGAGGAAAGATTACAATGCTTTAGAGATAGAAAAACACAAAATTTGCATTCCTCATTATAAAAAGTTTGTCACTAAAGCAAAGACTGAGGTTTTTAAAGAACTCATAAAAACCTCCATGAACTCATCTACGACACTGGTTTAAACTGTCAGTTACAAGAACACATATGGCCGCAGAAGGGAGTGAGTCACTCTGAGACTCCATGGCAAGTTTCTTTCAACAGAAAGTTGCGCTTATCTTTAACAATGTACTGTGAGTAAGCCTCAGAGTCAGACAAACTATTAAGACACAGTAGTTCACCAAGACAAATCCACTTTCACAGAATTTGCACCTGTATCAGTGGAACAAGTCTTTCAGGCTATATCCAAATCAAAATCTGGTTCACCATTGGACCCCTGTCCACCAAATATCCTGTATCTGGTCCCAGAGGTGTTAACATCTGTGCTAAACAAAATCTATAAAACTTGGTTTAGCTCAGGTCCTTTCCCTAAACAATGGAAGGTAGCCTCAATACTTCCTATGCTCAAGAAAACAAATTTAGATGAACAGGACCTGGATAACTATTGGCCCATTTCAAGACTACCTTTACCAGAAAATCTATTTGAGAAATGTATGAACTCTCAACTGGCTGCTTTTGTGGAAAACAATGCTCTCCTGGACGATACCTAATGCAATTTCCATAAGGGTTTTAGTACAGAGTTTGCATTGATATTGGCCACTGAGGAGATCAAGTCCATAGTGGATGCGGGTGGCAGTGCCGCCCTTGTCCTACTTGATCTCTCTGCAGCTTTTGACATGGTCAGTCATGCTCTTCTGATTGACCATTTATGGAACCTGGGAATTCAGGGGTCAGCCATTCTTCACACAACAGACTCAATCAGTCTCCCTCAAAGATTTTGCTTCTGAACCTTTTACCCTGCCATGCGGGGTCCCCCAGGGCTCATCCTTAAACCCGAATCTATTCAATCTTTTGGTCACTCCTTTGGGGAAACTTATCAAATCATTTGGGCTGTCATTGGTTTCCTATGCCAACAACACCCAGATTGTGGTATTCCTAGCAAACAAAGGCCAACAACTGCATGAGTGCAGTGGGCTCCTGGATGGACCAAAACTGCTTGAAATGTAATGCAGCTAAAAAAAATTTATTTTGTTTAGAAATAATCTGACATTCTAGCCCCCCAAATAGTGGCTTGAGGAACAAGGTCCCCTTCCAAATCCGATTTAGAAGCTAAAAGACCACGGAGTTATGCTCGATGACGGTTGACATACAAAGAGCAGGTAAACAAAGTTACTTCCAAAGTGTTTCTTACCCTTCGAATGATAATGAAAATAGCCCCATTTCTTCCCATTCACTTGCTTAAAACCATAGTCATCACACTGGTACTATCCAGTATAGATTAATGCAACGGGCTCTATCACAATCTACCCAGAAAATTATAGAATCAATTACAGATCCTGCAAAACGCATCGTTTGTTGATGAAGGTCCCCAGATTTGTCTCAGCCTCATCAGCCATTCACACTGGCTGCCCGTGACGAAAAGGATCACCTTCAAAATACTTTGATTGGCCTATAAGGTACTACATGGCCTTGGCCCAGGGTATCTCAAAGACAAATTTAGATGGTATGTACCAGGCAGGACTTTGCGTTCCAGCTCTGCTAATGATCTGATAGTCCCCAAGCATAGATCAGCCTCATGGGGTAGCAGGAGTAGCATCTTCTTTATAACTCGAAACCAGAATCGCCTGCCACTGGAACAAAAAAAGGCTACCTCTCTTATCTGCTTTAAGAAGGCCTTAAAAACCTGGCTATTTAAGCAAGATTAATTTCTCGATTTTCTTTTCTGTCTCTCTGATCTGTGATGGGTGCAGCGCCAAGATGCGTTTGGGTATTTGTACATGTTTTATAAATATAAAATCAAATTAAATCAAAAAAATTAATGATGAAAGCGACTTCTATTATGCACACTTACTCCTAGGAGTGTCCCTACACTTTAGCACAGACCGAAAAAAGTAGAACAGCTTATATTTATTCCTGCACAAAAAGCAAGGGTTTCAGCCTTTTTTTACACTGCAACATTATTCAATGTGTGAAGCTCCAAGTGATGACACATTACAAATAGAATAACTAACCCCTGTACTCAAATTAGTGTCACCTAACACCGCAAATACAAACAATTAAGGAATTAATGAAATAAAAACAGTGAACGGAATAGTTGAACTAAAAAATAGATCACATCTCGGAAGTGCATGGCTGTCTAGGCATGCTGGACTATCTGTTTTCTATCACGGGGGCCATATTTGAATGGGACACTATTGTTACAAATTAAATAACAACATTAATTAAATCTAAAACTAAAATGCAACACAAGGAACTAAAAGTACAGAATAGGTCATATCACAGAAAGAAATAACTGTGTGGGCATGCGCGCTCAACTTTTCTTTAACATGGAGCCCATATCTGAATAAGGAACTAATGTGTCTTTGCAAATAAAAGCGCGACGTTGATCAAACATCAAAATCTATGAATTATAACGCATCACATATGTGTAATAGAGTCCAACCATACATAAAATTACAGTGACATCTGAAAAACACTCCAATTCCTGATCAGTGCTTAGAAACATAGCGCAACGTTTTTACTAGAAAAAAGAGATCACAAGTCTCTCATACATTCCGCTGGGACATGCAGTGTCTAACAACTTGATCCATGCAAGAAGTTTTCTGCTGTTGTCTATATTTGAATCACATGCAACAATCTCAAAACTCTGGAATTGCGGGGCGTGGCCAGCAGCAGCAGAGTGGAGAAGTGTGGCTCAATGCTTAGAGCGGCAGACCTTGATGCAGAACGCTGGCCAGGGACCAGGGTTCGATTCCCGCCTCGGCGGATTTCGGGCTTAAATTCCTCTGAGCGGATATTCTCGCCTCAGTGCCGATTCTAAGCATGGGTCCCACGCTGCAACTCTGGGCAATAGCTTGCTTAGTCTCCACAAAGGCCCCCTGATACACAAGGGATGCCTGGTTTCACCATGGGATGCCCAGGAGTGGACACCCCACAAGGAAAAGCCAGGAGGGGTTCCCTTGTGGTAGGAGTACAAGCGCCGGGATGCCTCCGGGTCACTGTTCGCGCTATACAAATACGCCACATTCACATGGCCGGCTAGCACCCCAGAGACCACACACTACACCTGGCGGTATGTGAATAAAACAAGAATCTGGTGGGCGCATAGCGGAGTCGCCACTGACGCGGAGCTGCCCGGAATTTGAAGAACCGATGGTGAGCCAGGAGCGCCCGTGGCGAACAAGATGGCGGTGAGAGACTGAGCGGCTGCAGAGACGGAGCGGAGCAGACCTGTGCCACTGTTTGTCCACTGAGGCAGAGTTGGAACCTCAGCGCAGCCTGGGCCTGGCCTGAGCCCCGTTGGAGCGTCGACGGTGGTGCCTAGAATGGAGCGGCAGATCAGTTTTGGAGTCCGGCCGCCTTTACCAAGATGGCGGCCGGTTGATTTCCTACCCGGTGCCCGGGGGACAGGAGAGGAGCGGGACGGCCCCCCGCACGGCACGGCTCTGTGAGGCGGCGGAGGCTTCGAGCGGTGGGCGAAGAGACGAGTGGGACGGGCGCCTGAGACGGCGACGCCTGTCTGCGCCTACAGAGACGGAGCAGGAATGGAGTCGGCGGAGGAGGTGAGCCTGAGGGGAGGCGTGCCGGCGGAGGGGGCTGCCTGGGGAGAAGCCTTGCTATGGCGGCCCAGGGCGCCTGTGCCTGACCCCGCGCCCGCTTTTGGCAAACCCACATCGGCCGTGCTCTCCCCCTCCCCCCGCTCACCCCGGCACGATATAAAACACCTGCGTGGGAGCAACTGAGGTGCCCTGAGCCCGGCTGCAGAGAAGGGCGAAGGGCTGATAACGGCAAAGTCACCATCCGGGGCGCCACCAACTAGATTGCCCGGGCTGTGAGGAGCTGAGTAATAGCGAGGAGCGGAGCGGGACTGGGGCCAGGCCACCGGCTACAGGCCTGCTTGCGAGAGGGCACTACGCACAGCCGTGCAGGGGGGAGGGTCCTGACGGCACCGCTAGAGAACAAGACCCGGGAGTGGAGCCAGTGCCCCCCTGATAATTATAGGGCCGGAGAGGAAGAGACGGAGGGGGCATCGGGGTCCGGGTGAAGACCGGGAGAGCACACACAACTAACAGAGGACGAGGTGACGGGGCGGCCTCCTCCGCCCGCCCTGGCACCTGTGTCCGCCCCGCCGCGGACTGAGTGGTAAAGACAAGGCCTCTGGCATCGGGAACGCTCCTGGGGCCGGGAACAGGGTTCAGATTTTGGCGCAGCTGGAGGCCCGGCGCAGGGAGAACAGCCTTATTGGCGGCGCGGTGGGAGGCAACTAGGACGGTCCACGCAGAGCCTGGAGGGGGGTGAGAACCTACGACACCGAGGAGTGACGCCGGGAGGGAACTGGCATGTGATGACCCCTTGGAAAGACATCTGCACAGGCCGCAGAGGTTAGAGTGGAGAGGACCTCGAAGGCGGCGGCCCCCGGAGTGAAATCTCCCATAAACGCCGAGTCTCGAACATTACAGACAGACCGCCCATACCGCCGCCCTCACCGCGAAGTGGATCATCATGGGGAAGAGAGACCCGGTCCCTAAGCCGACTAAACAGGGCCCCATGGATAATTTTGCGACATCAAGGCCGGTAATGGAACACCGACCGGAGACCCCTGGACCGCAATCCGAAACAGCAATGCTACTGGCAGCCATACAAGCCTCTAGGAGTGACATCCAGGAATCACGGGCGGCCCAGGAGGTGAAGATTGGAGAAGTGGGCTCCGAGATAACGTTGCTGCGACAGGACTTTCGCAATCTAACGGACAGGGTGGCAGTGGCCGAAACTAGAGTCACGGACAATGAGACATCAATCACAGAATTAAAAAAGGACATGGCGGAGCTTCAGGCCTCAGATCGTCACTTGCAATGGAAGGTGGACGATGCTGAAAATAGATCGCGGCGCAATAACCTTCGCTTTGTAGGTTTTAGAGAAGGACACGAGGGGAGGGATATGGCATCCTTCCTCCACACGTGGCTAAAGACTACCTTCCCGGCAGCTCAGTTCTCGGCGTGCTTCGTCATTGAGAGGGCACACAGGGCGCTCCTGGCCAAGCCACCGGAGGGGGCAAGACCGAGACCAGTCATAGCAAGATTCCTGAACTATGCTGATAGGGATTTGATACTTCGAGAAGCCAGGAAACTGGGAGAGATCCGCTTCGAGAATGCCACAATAATGATCTTCCCGGACTATAGCCAGGAGGTGTCAATACAGCGCCGTTCCTTTGATTCAGTAAAGATGAAACTACGATCCTTGAATATAGCCTACATGCTCCTATTCCCAGCGAAACTCAAAGTCATCTACAAGGACAAATCCATCTTCTTTACATGCCCAGAGGACGCCTGGCAATGGCTTGAAGAACGCCCTATCCTCAATAGTAGGGAGGCAGCCGGAAGGGAAGCCATGGACAAGTCAATAAGGGAAAAGACACGCTGGGAGCTGCCAAAACCACAACGTAGATGATCAGGAAAGATGAGGAAACGTAAGCCAGCGACGCCCTATCAGACCCGTGGTGCTAGTGAAAGACGGGGAGGCAGATCAACGTCTCCGGGTAAAGGATCTGTGGCGGGCTCCAGGTTTAGCTGCCTGCGGAATGGCATCCGTTCTGAAGGAGATGAGGAAGAGGATTCGGAGGGACATGTTTCAGGAAGGGATGAGGACGATGGTCTTGGCGACTCAGTCCACCCATTAGTCGCAGAAATACAGCTGTTGGAGCAGGACTCGTCGGGGCAGGTCCCCGCAACAGACACTCAGGACTCACACACATGAGTGTGGATCTCCAGGGATCAGTGAGATAGTAGCCCGGTCACCGGGAGCACGCAAGTTGACACGCCCTTCAATGTTGTTTGAGTTGTTTATACAGTTACTTGGTGCGTGATGGGAGGGATGTGTGGGAGGGCGACAGGCCTTCTCCCGTGGATAGTTTGGCCCCAGGTTGGGATGCGACTGGAAGGGGAGGGAGGTGGGGAGGGGGAGCAGGGGGGGATGGTCTCTTTATTCACTCAAGTTGGGGTACCAGGGGGTTGTGGGGGGGAAGTGGGGGTCAGTTGAGAAACAGCAGCGACACGTTATGCCACACCTTGAGCCACTCCAGTTCCGGGGACCTACAAGGAAAGAGGAATGTGACACACAATGGCAGATACACTAGATACCCCACACATAGGTGACACAGGAGTCACCGTATTAACATGGAATGTGACTGGCCTTGGGTCAAAGATTAAGAGAAGCCTGGTGAACGCCTACCTTAAAAGGTTAGCGCCGGATATTATCCTTCTCCAGGAAACTCACCTTAGAGGCAATCAGTGCTCGTTTATAGCAAGAGGCAGGCATGTAGTACTAGCTCACGCAGGTTACACAACAGATTCCAGGGCGGTAGCGATCCTCGTTAAAAAGACGACACCGTTCACTATCACCCATACCTGGCTAGACCCGCAGGGGACTTACGCAGGAGTACAGGGAGTCTGGAAGAGGCGTAGGTCCACGATCCTCTCAGTATATGCCCCCCAAATGCTACAGGCACGCACCCTCAAGGCAATCACCGCTATACTTATAGACACGGCTGACACAATTCAAATAGTGGGGGGAGATTTTAACGACGTGATGTGTGTCACAAGGGACAGATCGGGGACACCGCACACAACAGGGCACGACATGGCACTAGCGCGACAGATGCAAATCATAGGTCTCACCGATGTCTGGAGATGGCTTCACCCTACACAGGAGGCCTACTCCTTCTACTCCGGGGCTCACAGGGTATTTTCAAGGCTGGACTATATCTTTGTGTCCCGGCAAGATGTCTCCGTGAGAGATTTAGCAGAATACAAAGCACGGGGAATCTCATATCACTCCCCACTATACGCACAGATGGGACGGGGGAGAAGAGAAGGGAGGGCGGAATGGTGCCTAGCAGCATGGGATGTCCAAACACCGGAACTACTGAAGGGCATCAGAGCAGACATAAGGGTGTATGTGGCCGAAAATGAGGGTACGGTGGAATCAGGGATCACCCTTTGGGAGGCACTGAAGCCGGTCCTGAGAGATCGCATACAAAGCAGGCTGGGAGAGGCTAGGCGGAAGCTGCAGGACACGGTAACTAGTGAAGAGGTGTCTATCTTAGCCCTTGAATCGGAATACCACCAGAGGAAGGAAGAGGCAATACTTAGGAAGCTGTTGGACACGCAAAGACACTATAGAGAACTCGTCACTGATGAAGCACGCACGCAGGCGCTGGCGACGCTCCACAGATTATATGACGTGGGGGATAAATCAGGCAAACTCCTGGCATGGCTGAGCAGGAAAGAAAGGGCAGCAAGATGGGTGAATAGGATAACGCTAACAGAGAATAGATTGGCATGTACGGACGAGGCCATAGCAGAGGCCTTTGCGACATACTACGAAAACTTTTATAGGGCCAGGAATCTAGGTGGCGAGGAAGACGCGCAACACTACATGTGCGACATGGAGGGGCCGACTCTGTCCCTCAAGGCCACCACGGCCTTGGAAACGGAGATGACACTAGAGGAAATATTGGAGGCTGTAGCATCGCTAAAACCGGGGAAGACACCGGGGCCAAACGGCTTCCCGGCGGAATTCTTCAAGCGGACGGCTGACCTGTTGCAAAGCCATGTGAAAACTTTATTTATTGAGGCATATCAGGAGGAGAGCTTGCCACCAGACCTCGCCCTGGCCACGATTGTCCCAATATACAAGGAGGGCAAACCTAGAGACGATTGTGCCTCCTACCGCCCGATTTCCCTCCTTAATATGGAGACAAAGATACTGGCCACTGTTCTAGCTGAACGCATGAGGCAGGTAGTTTCGGATCTGGTGCATGCGGACCAATCCGGTTTCCTCCCGGATAGGGCAACCAAATTGAATCTCCGCCACACACATAACTGGCTACAGGAGGTCCGAGGGAGGAGTGAACCCCACTGGTTCCTCTCGCTGGACGCAGAGAAGGTCTTCGACGCAGTCCATTGGCCCTTCTTGCTAGAGACACTGCGGAGATTTGGCTTTGGCCCCAAGTTTTTGAAGTGGATCCGGCTCCTGTATTCAGCCCCGAGGGCACGAGTGCGGGTCAACGGGAGGTTGTCTCGCGAATTCCAAATCGGCAGGGGAACGCGCCAGGGATGCCCACTGTCCCCCCTTCTTTTAACACTTACCATAGAAATACTAGCGATCAGGATTAGACAGAACCAGGGGATTAAGGGCTTCACATGGGGAGACTCTGATGTTTCGCAGGAGAAAATATCACTATACGCCGATGACGTCCTGTTGTTTGTCACCGACCCAGACACAACAATCCCGATACTGTTCAAGGAACTGGCTGATTTCGGTGCAAGGGCAGGCCACACTATTTACTGGCACAAATCGGTCCTATATGACCCGCAAGGCCAGGAGCGTAGGGAGTGCCTGCCAGAGCTACTCATTCACACCAAAGAGGGCTTTCAATACTTGGGAGTGTACATAACTCTGGACAGGACGCTTTCCTTTGCCAATAATGTGGCCAGAGTTGTGACAAGCGCTACGACTGAGATGGATAGGTGGCGACAGCTCCCACTCACTTTGCTGGGTCACTCGGCACTCTATAAAATGGTTCTGCTCCCCAAATTTTTATACGCACTTCAAAACGAATACTATCCGTTGCCGGCGAAAACTTTGAATAAAATTCATGCGGACCTGCGTGCATTCCTGTGGCTGGTGAAACAGCCGAGAGTGGCTCTATCCACACTGCAGCGCCACCAGTACAGTGGAGGAATTTCTCTTCCCAACCTGGAGGCGTATTATTGGGCGGAGCATCTCGCCCCGATTAACGAATGGCTCCATGCGGCAGCGGATCACCCTACCTACGCACTAGAAAGGTCTAAGTGGTCTACCACCAACATATTGTATTACTTATACGGAGGAACGGTGGGGAAGCAATTTCTACCGGCCACAGGGATCACATTGGTGGCATTTCGTAAGGCGACAAAACGCATGGGATGGGACAAGCGGCCCACCCGACAGACGCCTTTATGGCACTGTAAATGGTTGGGAGAACTCAACAAACTGAGAGGCTTTAAATGATGGGATAATATAGGCATTTCAACTGTGGGAGACGTGATCGCAAGGGGGAACTGAAAACCTTCCAGGCACTCAGGGAAGAATTTGGTTTGCACAACACCCAGTACTATAAGTATGCACAACTGAGTCACGCTTGGAGGGCACAAAACATTACACTTACAGACATCCCAGAGTACGCACCACTGGAGGGGAGATTACTGCAGGAACAGATACAGGGCGGGGCGATATCCCTCACGTACAAAACACTGACCAACAACATGTTAGGAGACCTACGAGACCTGCGGATTAAATGGGAGGCAGATGTGGGGGACATGGAGGACCTAGACTGAGAGATTGTTCTCATGCACCCACGCGAGGTTGCGATTAAGTCGAGGCTTCGACTCATACAACTGAAGGTGCTCCACAGAACTTATTTTGACAGGGTGCGCCTTTTTAGAATGGGGAGGATAACAGACACAGCGTGCCTTAGGTGTCGACAGCAGGATGGCGACTTCTTTCACACACTCTGGGGTTGCGAGGTCATACAAGTCTACTGGGAAGGAATATTCACAGAATTAGATGAGGTCCTGGGAGTGAACTTACCACGCGACCCTAGATTGGCTTTGTTAGGCATGACAACCGAAGTAGACCTGGCTCGCCCCTTGGTCATATTCCTGGTACTTGCTTTGGTGGTGGCGAAGAGGGACATTGCACAATACTGGGGGGCACCTGAACCGCCAGATTTGGAGGAATGGAGGAGGGGGCTAGATTTGTACATGGCGGCAGAGAGAGTGACTTACAAGGCCAGGGGCTGCCCAAAATTTTTTCGGAGAGTGTGGGCGAAGTGGAGACAATACCATGGGCTGGAGTGAAGCCCCAAGGAACTTGAGTGGGAGGTCCAGAGAAACCCCCAGTGGGACAGGCCTAATGACAGTGGCTCGGGGAGGCCATGTTCAGACTTAAATGTTAAGACCAGGCAGGGGTGGTGGGGGGAACTGCAATTGTATTGTATTGTATTGTATATTGGATTTATATAGCGCTTATCACCCAGGGGTCTCTAAGCGCTTGCCTTGGGAACCCGTCCTGGCTTTTCCCTGTGAGATAGCCCCTACAGGGCATCCCCAAGGTGAAAGCCAGTCTTCCCACCGCGGGGGGCCGTTGTGGCGATTAAGCAAGCTTAATGCCCAGAGTTGCAGAGTGTGAACCCATGATTAGGTCAGGCACCGAAGCGAGAATTATCGAGTCCGTGGACATTTGAGCTCAAGACCCTGCCGCGTCGGGAATTGAACCCTGGTCCCGGTTCTGACCTCTGCTTCAGGGTCTGCCTGCTGTAACTAGTGAGCCACACTTCTCCACAATAGGGAGAGCGGAGTGGGCCCGGGGGTGGGGGGGAGAGGTGGGTAGGTGGGTTGCTATTTTAGGGGCTGTTTTCTTTCTTAAGTTCTCGTTATGCTGTCAGTTAAAGATCCACGCGTTTTGTTTACACCGGTGGAATTTAGGGGAAAAGAAAATAAAGGAAAGTTGCGTATCTGACGGTCATGACGGAATGTTGACGCCTGCCTGTGTGCTCATTTTTTTCATTTGTGATGCTTTCAATGCAACAATAAAAAGAATTTAAAAAAAAAAAACTCTGGAATTTCAATTGGCTTATGTCGTTGTCTATTTCCATCCAGGGTGACCACACTGGATTGTTTGTATTGATTGTGTATGCCACTTTTATGTTCTGTAAAATTTATTTTATTTTTCCTTTCCATTTTACCCACATATAATAAACAACATAGGCATTTTACTGTAAATAGCATTGTACAATTTACAGCAAAGTGCCTAGGAGCTTTATGTGCCCTTGTTAGTTTATCTGATGCCTTTTGCTTACACATGACACACCCCTCCTAGCTGCCATGCTAAAGCAAACTAATTTGAGAAGGAAAAACTCCCTCAATGATATTTCACAGAAAAGCAATTTCTAGTTTCTTCCAACAGGAAAAATAAACTTACGGTCAGTCACCACCATAAAAAGGTACTTGGAAATGGACATCGTAATCCTGAAGACTGTGCCTGAGCAGGTATCACTTCCATTCAGGATCACCATTCTGGACGCTGCCCTATCGGGATCAGTTGATCATGTCAGAGCTACAGTACGCCCCCGACAGTCAGGGTCCAAAAGCCTGCTTCGTAATGCAGTGGTTGGCCCAAAGGACTGTCTGTCGGTTGGACTGCCACCAATAGACTGTTGGAGGCGGTCCCACCGGCATCCTAATGATGTCCAAAATGTTTTATTGCAAATGGTAACTCATGCACGATTAGGGAGTACATTTTTTTGTATGGGATCGGCATAGGGAATCAATTTGGATTGTAGGAGCAGTGATCATACATTAGAGAAAGAAGACTGAAAAAAATCACAAGATTTTTAAATGCTTACATTGTTGGACTGGAAGCCAGTGAATCTTTTTTGAATGGCGTACTGTATGAATGCGGGAACTTGGTCTTAATAATACCCTTTCTGCTGCATTTCAAATTTGCTGACTTCTGTGTATTGCTCTCTTAGACAGTCCTGCATACAGGACATTGAAGTAATCAACATGAGATAAAATAAGTGCAGAACCACCATCCTTCTCAAGCATTTGTATGATGCTAAAGGCATACCTTTACCACGCAATGCCTTTACAACACAAATCGTTTACCATGCATTCCTTTACCGCAGATACGCCAATTGTTAGACATGTCATCCTTAGAGTAGTCTTCCCCCAAACCTATTTGCCTTCCTCCTCCGTTTTTGCTGATCTCATTTTTGCTAGTCTTTGGACTAGTAACCAGTGCAAAAAAGCATTTGCTCACGCCTTAAAACATGATAACATTGGCCTATGAGAAATCACAAGAAAAGTGTGATGACTAGTGGAAGAGAGCTACATTGTTCCATTCTAGAATATTGGAGATGTTTCTATTGAAATGCCAATTTTATTGGAAGATGAGACCTTACCCACTATTTGTGGCATGCTGCATCATTGATGACTTCTCCCTTCCGTGGTAAGATGATTCCACTAGAGTTGATTCAACCTTAAGTGAGAGGGAGTTCTTAAATAAAATTTACTGGATAAGAAGGGACCCAGATCACTTAAAAATACCTGGAAATAAACCCAGGTTATTACCTGGCTTGACATTGACCCTTTGTTTTTTTCTACACACACTGTAGCATGGGCTATATTATTAGGGATCCCTCCGCCCTGAAGAATGGCCATGACCAGTATTGACAAGTGATAGGGTACAAATATTTTGGGTTTTAGTGGAACCATTGTGCCTACACTTCATCCCACTATTGTTTGTGATATACATGAGATACCCATGAATAAAGGAGATAACTTTCCTCAAGGTATTTTTAAGTGATCTGTGTCCCTTGTTGTTTAGTAAGTTTTATTTAAGAACTCCTTCTCACTTGAGGTTGAGTCCGCCCTGGTGGTATCATCTTAAAGGGTGGGGAAAGGTTGCCAATGATGAATCATGCCACAAATAGTAGGTGAGGATTCTTCTTCCAATAAAATTGGCATTTTGAAAATCTCCAATATTGCATGTGGTAGAAATTTTGGAAAACACCAATGTAGCTCTATTCCATAAGCCATTGCGCTCTGTTGTGATTTCTGATAATTTAACTGTGGAGGTTGTGCCTTTACCAAAGCACAACCTCCACAGTTAAATCTCCCTGTGTGTTCTGAAACATTGGACTATCCCAATAACCATATTTAATGTACTCATAGGTCCCTAGTAAAGTAGCACTACATGTACCCAGGGCCCATAAATTAAATGCTACTAGTGGGCCTGCAGCACTTAATTTGCCGCCTACTTAAGCAGCCCTTCAAAAATGTCTCAGGTTTACCATTGCAGCCCATGTGTGCAGTTTTAAACTGCAATTTGCACCTGGCAAAACAAATCATTTTGATAGACCAAAACATTATTTTTTAATACATATAAGTCACCTCTAGGATAGGCCCTAGACATCCAAGATGACAGGGTGCAGTGTAGGACATTTACTTTGAAGTTTTACATGTCCTGTTAGTGAAAAACTCCTAAATGTTTTTTTTTCGCTACAGAAAGGCCTATCTCTCCTATAGACTAACATTGAGGTTAACTTCTTACATTTAATAAGCTGCAAATTTCAAATGGGAACAGGTAAACAGTTCATGGTTGGTGTCTTTGGAAGTATAATGAGATATCCTCTCTTATGGTAAAGTCAGATTTTTTATTACAATTTTGAAAATACCACTTTTAGAAAGTTAAAGACACACTATTTATGGACAGAATACAGCACAAATCAAAACATTCACCCCAGTCAAAAGATCTGGGTTAAATCCATCATACTTTTGCTCACCATGCCACACCGGTTTAGACCGGGCTATATGCAAATCAGTCTTGACCATGTGCCTCATGGAACCAGTCCGATTCAGAAAAGGGGGTGGTGATGAACAGAGTGTCTGAATTAAGCAGACCACTCTTACCCAGTCCAAAGATCAGGGCTTGATCCATCACCGTTTTTTAGCTCACTGCACCATCCCAGCTCAGAACTTGGCTATATGCAAATTAGTCTGACCCTGGCCCAGTGCATCATGGGAACAGGGCAGACCAAACTACCAAGCCAATTCTTATACTGGGAAGGAAACAAGCTACCGGGGACCGGTTTCTGGCATTTCAGCCGTCTTCGGCCCGGCTTGCTTGAATCCTGATGGTGCAATGAGCTAGGGACTCACATCTGAGTATACCCTTCCACGCTTATGGTGGACAAAAATGATTCAGAAAAGGGGGTGGTGATGAACAGAGTGTCTGAATTAAGCAGACCACTCTTACCCAGTCCAAAGATCAGGGCTTGATCCATCACCGTTTTTTAGCTCTCTGCACCATCCCAGCTCAGAACTTGGCCCTGTTCCCATCATGCACTGGGACAGGAACAGACTAATTTGCATACAGCCAGGTTCTGAAACTGGGATGGTGCAGTGAGCTAAAAAACGGTGTTGGATCTAGCCCTGATCTCTTGACTGGGTGAGAGTTTTCTGCTTAATTCAGAGACTCTGTCCCTCACCACCCCTTGTTGTAAATATTTTTGTCCACCCTAAGCGTGGAAGGGTATACTCAGACATGAGTCCCTTGCTCATTGCACCATCAGGATTCAAGCAAACCGGGCCGAAGACGGCTGTAATGCCAGAAACCGGTCCCCGGGAGCTTGTTTCCTACCCAGTGTAAGAATTGGCTTTTGTAGTTTGGTTTGCCCTGTTCCCATCATGCACTGGGACAGGAACAGACTAATTTGCATACAGCCAGGTTCTGAAACTGGGATGGTGCAGTGAGCTAAAAAACGGTGTTGGATTTAGCCCTGATCTCTTGACTGGGTGAGAGTTTTCTGCTTAATTCAGAGACTCTGTCCCTCACCACCCCTTGTTGTAAATATCATGGAACCAGTCCAGCCTGAATTGCCAAGCCAGGTCCTTTCTGGATCCGAAACAAGCATCCTAGGACCAGTTTTGCGATTACACCTCTCATCAGCCACAATAGCTTGATTTGCATATGGCTGGTTTCAAACTGGAATGGTATGGGGAGCAAAAAACGATGGATTTCGGCCCAGATCTCTGTACTGGGGTGAATGTGTGACATTGTTATGCATTCTGTCCATGGATTGTTCTTTTTGCATTTTTCACCTCGAGGGACGGGTATGCCCTGAGGTGGGTCCTGTGCTCTTCAAGCCTCTGCATCAAGATATCCTGGCTGATGAGGGGTGAAATCCCGAAACCAGTCCTAGGATGCTTGTTTCCAGTCCAGAAAGAACTTGGCCTGGCAGTTTAGGCTCAACTGTTCGCATTGGGCGCAGGGTGAAGACTGATTTGCATATGGTTGGGTTCAAACTGGATTGGCATGGGGAGAAACAAAACGATGGATTTAGGCCCAGGTCTCTGTACTGGGGTGTGTGACATTGTTATTTACTCTGTCCATGGATTGTCCTTTTTGCATTTGTCACCTCGAGGGACGGGTATTCCCTGAGGTGGGTCCTGTGCTCTTTAAGCCAAGGGAGTCAAGCTATCCAGGCTGATCAGAGGTGAAACCCCGAAACCAGTCCTAGGATGCATGTTTCCAGTCTAGGGAGAACCTGGCTTGGCAGTTCGGGCTATACTGTTCCCATTGGGTGCAGGGCCAAGACTGATTTGCATATGGTTGGGTTCAAACTTGAATGGCATGGGGAGCAAAAAAACAATGGATTTAGGCCAAGATGTGTGTACTGGGGTGAATGTATGACATTGTTAATCATTCTGTTCATGGATTGTTCTTTTTGCATTTGTCACCTCGAGGGACGGGTATGCCCAGATGTGGGTCCTGTCCTTTTTAAGCCACTGAAGTCAAGCTATCTTGACTGATAAGGGATGAATCACCGAAACAGGTGAGGCTTGTTTTCAGTCTAGTAAGAACCTGGCCTGGCAGTTCGAGCTGGACTGTTCCCACTGGGCGCAGGGTCAAGACTGTTTTGCATATAGCTGAGTTGAAACTGGAATGGCATGGGGAGCAAAAAAACGATGGAATAAGGTCCAGATCTTTGTACTGAGGTCAATGTATGACATTGTTCTGCATTCTGTCTGTCAATTGTTCTGAATGCATTTGTCACCCTGAGTGGGATGGGTATGCCAGACGTGGGTCCCGTGCTCTCTATGCCACTGGAGTGAAGCTATCCAGGCTGATGAATTGTGAAACCTCGAAACCAGTCCTAGGATGCTTGTTTCCAGTCCAGGAAGAACCTGGCCTGGAAGTTCAGGCTGGACTGTTCCCATTGGGCACCGGGTGAAGACGGATTTGCATATGGCTAGGTTCAAACTTGAATGGCATGAGAAGCAAAAAAACGATGGATTCAGGTTCAGATCTTTGTACCGAGGTGAATGTATGACATTGTTCTGAATTCTGTCCATCAATTGTTCTTTTTGAACTGCTAGAAAGTAGGCATGTTCCTGCCTTAGCCAATTATTGCCTTCATCCTGCCTCTGGGTCACATGACTGGGTATGGCCTTTGTGTATTCCACCTAGACACCCATATATAAAAGATCACTTACGTGTGCGTGGACAAGTGGGTGGAACAGGGCACAGCCCTACTTACACTTGAGTATGCTGTGTCCTACCTCCACACAAAGGGCTGCATACCCCGTGTCATGCCAGGTCATGTTAGCCAGGAAATTTGTGCAATTCAAAGGGAAACCTTTAGAAGCTTCTCCCACTTCAATGGAGGTGCTGAGTATTAATTTTGGACCTTTGACACCAACTCTTCAGTACACTTCTGGACCTGTGTGAGCCTCTGCCAGGAAAAAGGACTGATGTACTGTGAAAAGGACTGCCACTCTGTTGGACTGCTGCCCCGAAAGACTGCTGCCTGCTGTGCTGACCTGCAGTCCTCTTGCCTGGATGAGAAGGGCTGGACCTGCAACCCGTACCTAGGACCAGCAGAGTAACTCTAAGACAAGTCTCTTGTAACCAGCACCTGGACTTTGCAGCTGTGAGATCTACCCTGCCAAGTGGTGCCACGCACGTCCTGGACCGTGTAAGTGGGCCTGAAGTTCCTTAGCCAGCCCATCTGTGGATCCAGCAGAAATTACGCTTCTACTCTGCTGTGTGGTGTAACTTCAAGCAGAACTGACACATTGCCTCTACTTTGAGGATTCTCTCAGCGCAAGGACTGTACATCGACCTCGCAGCCGCATCTGAACAAACGCTGTGTTAATTTCCCCAAAGCAGGCCCTCACATCGCAAATCTCTCATCGACGGTAGCCTAGATGATGATGCAGGTTTTAGCATCGTAGCCTCACAGCTCGTCTGAACTGGCGCAATGTCTCAGCTGCGCAATGCATAGTCTAGGTAGGAACTCGCAACACTTCACAACCTGGATTTAAGGTCTTTTGTTTAGTTGCTCTCTCTGGGTCACTGTAGCAAGCCCATGCTCCACCATGGTCATCCTAAACTTGTGACTTTTTCCCAGTCCATATATCCACAGTTGGCACGTTGTGCTTTTTGCACTATTTTCACTGAAATCTTAAAACCAGCATATCTCGGGTTCTACTGATCGGATGTTTGTAAGTTTGGTCTTATTTTATTTATTAAAATCTACTCCAGTTTTAAAATTTGCTGTGGAATGCTTTTGTGTTTTTTTAGTACTGTGTTATTGTTTGAAGTGTTGCACAAATACTTTACACCTTGCCTCAAAGGTAAGCCTGACTGCTCCATACCAAGCTGCCCAAGCTTGAGCACAGGTTAATTTTAGGGTTTGCTTGTGTCTTGCACCTGACAAGGATTATGATTCCTGCATCAGTAGGGTTTCGCCCCCTCAACTAGTAACCCAACCAAAGAAGCTCTACCAAACAACAGAAGATCTGCCTTGTCCTTGTTCAATTTAAGCATGTCATTCCCCATCCATTCTGCTACAGTTCTTGGGCATGCCTGCAGCACAACTTCTCTATCTAGCATTCTATGAATGTCATCCATCACAGCTATCAGTGCAGCCTGTGTCCCATAAAAAAGGTAGAACCCTGCTTGAAATATATCAAATAGCCTATGGTCAGTAACTGCCTACCACCTCGGGGTCTGCTGTAGGTTTTATTTTTTTAAAGCAAATGTACCACCATAGCTTCCTCTAAGACCGAGCTACAATTCCTGATTCTAAATAAATATAGGACACAGAAAGTGTATTTCTGATGGGTACATTTCCCAATTTACTTTCCTCACAACTCTTAGAAAAAGTTGGAAGGGTGCAATGCCAGGTGGCTGCCTCCAAATGTCGATTTGGGATGTGCAAGGAGAGAAAGGAAGAAGCTGGGAGGAGTCTGAGCACAGGGAATTTCCCTGTAAGTGCTACAGAGATGATAATAGAGAGGAGTTGGGGAATGCAACAAATAGACCTGTGTAAAGAGCTGCACAATTGGATCTTAAAACAAAAGTGCATGTTTAATGACATATACTGCAATTGTGAAGATCTGTGTGCCAAGTCCTTCTCCCCTTGAGCCATGGTGAGCTGCTTTTGCCCCTGGATTCGATGTATTAATATCATTGATTTATTTGCCTTTCATATCGAGTAAGAGACAAGATGGGGGTGGCGGGGGGGAGAAAGGAGCATGATACGCTGGAGAGGGAGAGAGAGAGGTGAAGTAACGTGTCCTTCCAATGCACTTCAAAGCAGGACAGGATGAGATCTAACTGCTCCTGGGAGGAACAAACACAATATAGTAAAAAAAAGCTATTGAAGTTGGAACAGGGGAGTACGCTAGACAGCAAAGCCATGCAATCATATGCAAGAGGCTGATAAGAGGACCACTCTAAGTGCTTGTAATGTATTGGAAGCAATAGGTCTGGCCAACAGACATCTATACAATTCCGAATCTCATAAATCCACAAGCCCTCACCATTTGCCATTGTTTTAGCAAAGTGTTCTTCATGAAAGTTAATCAAACCCTAAACCTTTTAGTTGTTAGCTGAACTTTGACCTCATTCCTCTATATGGTCACTGAACTCCACAGTGACTAGCAATATCCATATAAAGTGTGGCAGGGGGTACTTTATCCATATAATAATACATAACAAGTAACTGTGTAGGTCCTGTATTGCTGTTAAGGGGTTCAGTAGACATCATAAATTACAAGACTGAAGATCGAGTTGTTTGCAAATCTCACCAGAATTCTTAGATGGCAATATTGGGCCATATTGTACGTGATTCACATTATATATTTGTTATATTAGTGTAGGAAATGACCATCTTTGTGCGATATACCCCAAAATGTTTGCCCTATTTGTCTTTGCTCACTGTAGAACTCTGTGCACGTTACCCCTGCTAATCAGTATTAAAGTGCCTGTGCTCCCCTTTTACATAGTTGAATTGGTATTCTCATAATTGGCATATTTAATTTGAATAAAAGTCCCTATTGTATTGTAAGGTTTACACAGGGCCTGGAAGTTAAATGCCACCAGTGGACTACTGTATCTATTGTACCATCTATCACTGTGGCAGTGCAAACATGGCTTTAGGACTGCCATTGTAGCCTGATTAGAGCAGTGTAAAACCTGTGATTCAACCTGTCAAAGAACCCTTTAACTTTTCTTTAAAATACTAATACGTCACCCATACTTAGACCTTGTAGCCCACAATGCAGGGTGCATTACATTCAAAATGAGGACATGTAGAAACGTAATGTTAACATGTTCTTAGAGTCACTAGCACCCAAAAACTATTTTCAGCGTAGAAAAGCTGGCTAGCCAATAGAGAGATGCTGGGAAGCAATATGAAATAATAATTCTGCTAGCTTCGGTTAGGGACTACTAGAAGCACAATTTCGCAATTGTCCTAGGTATTCATCACAAGATCAACTTGATGGTGAAGTTTGATTTTTGATAAATATATTTTAAAATGTAACCTTTAGAAAGTTACCCTTTCCCTGGCTGAAACATTTAAAGGCTAATTTGCATGAGCTTTCCAACTGGCACCAAGCTGGTGAATGTCCCTGAATAAAATTTGAAACCTGTCCCAGAGCAGAAGTAATGACCTGTGTGCGGGGAGGTGGCTTTGCTCTTCTGGTAGGATGACCATTTGAGGTGTGTCCAGAGACTTAATTTACTTGAAATGGGCCTCCCTTGTCAAAGGCAAGTGTCAGGTAAGACATGGACAGGTCCCTTCTTTTGTTCCTCTAGTCAGACAGGCACCAATTCCAGTGTGAGGGGAGATTCCCCCACAACAGATTTTGAAGGACCACGGAGTCACTCATTACAGAGCTGCTCATTACCCAGGCCACGCCCTTGATTGGGCACAAAGGCTCTGCACAAAGGAAAAGGGTTTCACAATTTTAGATTTTAGGAGGGAGAGCACTCTGGGAATATTTGTGGAAGGACATACAGGAACTGTTGAAAAAGTGAGTAGGGTTAACCCTGGGAATTTTTATGCCACTGGTTAGGGAGGGTCCAAGAGTTAAGCCCAAAGATAAATGTGGAGTTCAAGGGCAGCCGTTTCAAAACACTTCCTGTACTTGAGGAGGATCAGAATAGGACTGAACTTGCAGTCTGTGACAGGAAAGGGCCCCTGAAGGACTCAACCTGCTCCCTCTTGTACCCAGTAAAATGAAGTAGACTCCAAGAGGCATAAGGCAGACCTCCTGTTCAAGCTACAGGTACACAAGAGCCCTCAAGAGGCATTTTCCTGCAACCACCCATCCCAAACAGTACCTGGTATTTGCCCTCTTCGAGGCCTCTGTCTGAGGGAGTGCTGACTGCTTAAAGGCTTTTTCTGAGGTCTTGGAAACCTTGACTATGGCTGGCAGCACTTCTCATACATCTTTGAAAACCTTGGACTTAGAAACTTTTTCCAACTCAAGGCCTTCGGAGGACTAGGCAAAACCTGCCAAGCTGGTCCGATCAAGGTACATTGCCACAGGGCTGAAGATTCAGGTTCCTCCATTTCTGAGCTTCTCCACAGCAGTATGCCTGATTCAGCTTGACCTTGTGGAGAAGGTGTTCGGCCTCGTGGAACCCTCTTCTGCTATGCCTGCAATCTTGCCCCTCTAGAAGATTCCAAACTGAGAAAATTTGACTAAGTGCGAACATAGAAATCTTGAATGGGCGATGGCACCAAAAGCATCCAGCTGGTGAAAGTACTTCCCCTTGTGCGATATTTCAACTTTACCACTTTTAGCTTTTCTGCCTAAACCAACAGCTACACCAGGAACTTGCACAACAGCTAACCAACCTCATTGAGCCCTCTCCGGCTACAGTCTGCTGCTTTGCCCCACTGATTATGTTGGGCTTCCATTTTTAAGATTAAGGGCCAGATGTAGTTGGCTAAATACCGGTCGGTAACGCAGAAATTCGCAGAATTTCTGCGTTACCGACCGGTATTTAGCCATGTGCAATGTAGGTAACACCAAACGCCATCGCAAATAAGGAATCAGTAAAAATAGGTGAAACCAGTTACTGATTCCTTAATTTGTGATTAGCAGACACCGAAACCCCTAAATATCGAATCAGTAAATAAGAAATCCTTTAAAAAATCGCAAATCTGATGTTCCAAAAATCGGTAATACGGAATTTTCGAATTATTGGTATTTAGGAGTTGCTAATTACCACCGACTCAAAGCGGGTGGTAATCAGGTACACTGCACTTAAACAGCCCCAAAATGCAACAGTGTTAACACAATGGCGGCCCTCTACCTAATTGCAAGGCGTCTACATTTGCAAGCAGCAGGACTGAGTATCTGGAGACGGGAGGAGCGCGTGTACAGACTGTGCATTACACTGTTCCAACTGACTGAGACTGAACTCCATGAGAGGTACAGGCTACACCCAAACACTATCCTGGACCTGATACGGGACCTGCACCCACACCTGGAGCACCAGACACCAAGGGCGCAAACAACACCCACTCAAGTACAGGTACTCTGTTGCCTGCACCTCCTGGCATCTGGCAGTTACAAAGGGGTAATAGCTGTGGCATGTGGAGTCGCACAGAGTTGCCTGTCGCGTTTTCTCAATAAATTTGTGGATGCCATGTTGCAAAGGATGCCACACTACATCCAATTCCCGAGCACACAGGCAGAACTGCAGAAGACCAAGATGGACTTTACCAGTAGGCCCAGTTCCCCCACGTCATAAGTTGCATTGAAGGGACACATATACCAATCTGCCCCCCTGTTTCGACTGAGTACATCTACCGCAATCGCAAATCCACACATTCTATAAATGTACAGGTCAAATCTGATGCGTCTTCCATCATCACCGACATAGTTGCAAAATTCCCAGGAAACACGCATGATTCATACATATTCAGGCACAGTGGGATTGCGGGTGAATTTGGGGAAGGCTACCTGCTAGGTAAATACATGCAACACCCCTGAAGTATACACCTGTTGCCACAATTGTTGACAGTGAATAACTTACTTTCTTCTCACACTCAGGTGACAGCGCCTATGCTGTGCGTTCTTTCATCCTGACTCCGTACCTTCACCCATCCAGCCCAAGTGAAAGGCGAAATAATGTTGCACATAGATCGACCCGCAATGTGGTAGAGCAAACATTTGGACTCCTCAAAAGTCGGTTCCGCTGCCTCCACAAAAGTGGAGGTGCACGGCAGTACTGGCCCCTGGTCTGCTGCAAAATCATCACTGCATGTGCCATGCTGCATAACCTTGCCACCAAGATGGAAAATCCTGTGGAAATCAGTGAATCTGAAGAAGAGGAGGAGGAGGAGGAAGGTACACAACCACAGCACAGTGCTGCAGGTGGCGCAGCTGCAGCAGATGGGAGACATAGACGGTAAGAGTTCACACAAAATTATTTCTGAGTAAGTAATGAGACAAAGCCAGTTAATGCATTTGTATCAGGGTGTTTAATTGACCTTACAACAGGCAATTGTACAGCACACCGTAACACCAATGATGGCCTCACAGTGCCTGACCAAGCACAACATGGCATAGTCATTACCCCATGCAAAATCACTAGTCCCATCATTGTGTCCTATGGGTTACATCACCCACCACACAATGGAATTTGAGGGCAGTGCTCGTCTCCTGCGCCCATGCGCACCACTGCTGCATTCAGCAGGCACACTGTCCTCACCGTGCTGTGTCCTGTGGCAGAACCATGCCTCACAATGCGCCTCCTGTTATCTGGCAAAGGGGGAGTTATGGTGCTGCAACTGCTTGCCTCCTCCCTCTCATCTCCATGCCCTGTTCCGGTGGCAGCAAATTGGTTTGTCTGAAGCACCTCTAAAGCACTGGTGACTGTCACCAGGCCCTGAGTGACTTCACGGCTGAACTTTGCCATTTCCAGTTGCATGGCCACTGATCGACGGCTGAGCACATGGGTTGCATTGCACAGCCTGTTGACAGACTTGGTGTACCCTGCAAGTTGCTGCCTGTCTCTGCGTCTTCAAGAACGGTCCCTATCAACTCTGCCGCATAACAGCCTCACTGCTTCCGACATTTCCTTCATGCCCTCTGCCACAGTTTTGTTGAGGCACTATATGGCCTCCTTCATGTTGTTGACATTTCTGTTGTTTGCCACCATCTGACATTGAATGGCCCTCATTGTCTTTCCCTGCAGGTGCTGCACTTTGAGCATCTGCCCCTCCAGACCAGAGAGAACACTGGATTCCTCAGCATCAGGATTCTGTGCCCTTTGTCACTGTCTACAGGCACCTGTGTTGGTTTCCTCCACGGGGGACTGTGTCACAGATGCCTGTGTGCCATCACCCAGCATGGTCTGTTGTGCTTTGTGGCAGTCATCCTCTGTGGCATCTATCTCCTGGAGGCTAGCCACTGTATACCTCCTTGATCGTGGTGGGGGTGGTGGTGGTGGTGGTGGGGATGTTGGTGTGGTGTCTGCAGGTAAGATGACTTCCTCCTAAATTGGGACTTCCTCCCTGGAAGCCTCGCCAGTCTCCCCTTCTGCAGCCTGGGATGATGTTCCGCTTGTGAATACAGAATGTACCATTACTCACTTGTCTGCCAGCATTTGTCTGCAAATAAATTTCATGACTGACAATCTAGCTGTCTGTCATCCGCTAGCTCATCTATTGATGTGTGTGACATGCCTATGCTTTTTGGGGACTGACTGATTTGCTAATAGTTGATAGGGACTACATCTCCCATGATGCATTGCTGATTTTAAACAAAACATGGTCCGGAGTGGGATTCTTGCAGGGGGATTGGGGTTAGGGAGGGGAGACAACTTCTCTATCTAGCATTCTATGAATGTCATCCATCACAGCTATCAGTGCAGCCTGTGTCCCATAAAAAAGGTAGAACCCTGCTTGAAATATATCAAATAGCCTTTGGTCAGTAACTGCCTACCACCTCGGGGTCTGCTGTAGGTTTTATTTTTTTAAAGCAAATGCACCACCATAGCTTCCTCTAAGACCGAGGTACAATTCCTGATTCTAAATAAATATAGGACACAGAAAGTGTATTTCTGATGGCTACATTTCCCAATTTACTTTCCTCACAACTCTTAGAAAAAGTTGGAAGGGTGCAATGCCAGGTGGCTGCCTCCAAATGTCGATTTGGGATGTGCAAGGAGAGAAAGATAGAAGCTGGGAGGAGTCTGAGCACAGGGAACTCCCCTGTAAGTGCTACAGAGATGATAATAGAGAGGAGTTGGGGAATGCAACAAATAGACCTGTGTAAAGAGCTGCACAATTGGATCTTAAAACAAAAGTGCATGTTTAATGACATATACTGCACTTGTGAAGATCTGTGTGCCAAGTCCTTCTCCCCTTGAGCCATGGTGAGCTGCTTTTGCCCCTGGATTCGATATATTAATATCATTGATTTATTTGCCTTTCATATCGAGTAAGAGACAAGATGGGGGTGGCGGGAGGAGAAAGGAGCATGATACGCTGGAGAGGGAGAGAGAGAGGGGAAGTAACGTGTCCTTCCAATGCACTTCAAAGCAGGACAGGATGAGATCTAACTGCTCCTGGGAGGAACAAACACAATATAGTAAAAAAGCTATTGAAGTTGGAACAGGGGAGTACGCTAGACAGCAAAGCCATGCAATCATATGCAAGAGGCTGATAAGAGGACCACTCTAAGTGCTTGTAATGTATTGGAAGCAATAGGTCTGGCCAACAGACATCTATACAATTCCGAATCTCATAAATCCACAAGCCCTCACCATTTGCCATTGTTTTAGCAAAGTGTTATTCATGAAAGTAAATCAAACCCTAAACCTTTTAGTTATTAGCTGAACTTTGACCTCATTCCTCTATATGGTCACTGAACTCCACAGTGACTAGCAATATCCATATAAAGTGTGGCAGGGAGTACTTTATCCATATAATAATACATAACAAGTAACTGTGTAGGTCCTGTATTGCTGTTAAGGGGTTCAGTAGACATCATAAATTACAAGACTGAATATCTAGTTGTTTGCAAATCTCACCAGAATTCTTAGATGGCAATATTGGGCCATATTGTACGAGATTCACATTATATATTTGTTATATTAGTGTAGGAAATGACCATCTATTGTGCGATATACCCCAAAATGTTTGCCCTATTTGTCTTTGCTCACTGTAGAACTCTGTGCACGTTACCCCTGCTAATCAGTATTAAAGTGCCTGTGCTCCCCTTTTACATGGTTGAATTGGTATTCTCATAATTGGCATATTTAATTTGAATAAAAGTCCCTATTGTATTGTAAGGTTTACACAGGGCCTGGAAGTTAAATGCCACCAGTGGACTACTGTATCTATTATACCATCTATCACTGTGGCAGTGCAAACATGGCTTTAGGACTGCCATTGTAGCCTGATTAGAGCAGTGTAAAACCTGTGATTCAACCTGTCAAAGAACCCTTTAACTTTTCTTTAAAATACTAATACGTCACCCATACTTAGACCGTGTAGCCCACAATGCAGGGTGCATTACATTCAAAATGAGGACATGTAGAAACGTAATGTTAACATGTTCTTAGAGTCACTAGCTCCCAAAAACTATTTTCAGTGTAGAAAAGCTGGCTAGCCAATAGAGAGATGCTGGGAAGCAATATGAAATAATAATTCTGCTAGCTTCGGTTAGGGACTACTAGAAGCACAATTTAGCAATTGTCCTAGGTATTCATCACAAGATCAACTTGATGGTGAAGTTTGATTTTTGATAAATATATTTTAAAATGTAACCTTTAGAAAGTTACCCTTTCCCTGGCTGAAACATTTAAAGGCTAATTTGCATGCGCTTTCCAACTGGCACCAAGCTGGTGAATGTCCCTGAATAAAATTTGAAACCTGTCCCAGAGCAGAAGTAATGACCTGGTTGTGGGGAGGTGGCTTTGCTCCTCTGGTAGGATGACCATTTGAGGTGTGTCCAGAGACTTAATTTACTTGAAATGGGCCTCCCTTGTCAAAGGTAAGTGTCAGGTAAGACATGGACAGGTCCCTTCTTTTGTTCCTCTAGTCAGACAGGCACCAATTCCAGTGTGAGGGGAGATTCCCCCACAACAGATTTTGAAGGACCACGGAGTCACTCATTACAGAGCTGCTCATTACCCAGGCCACGCCCTTGATTGGGCACAAAGGCTCTGCACAAAGGAAAAGGGTTTCACAATTTTAGATTTTAGGAGGGAGAGCACTCTGGGAATATTTGTGGAAGGACATACAGGAACTGTTGAAAAAGTGAGTAGGGTTAACCCTGGGAATTTTTATGCCACTGGTTAGGGAGGGTCCAAGAGTTAAGCCCAAAGATAAATGTGGAGTTCAAGGGCAGCCGTTTCAAAACACTTCCTATACTTGAGGAGGATCAGAAGAGGACTGAACTTGCAGTCTGTGACAGGAGGGGGCCCCTGAAGGACTCAACCTGCTCCCTCTTGTACCCAGTAAAATAAAGTAGACTCCAAGAGGCATAAGGCAGACCTCCTGTTCAAGCTATAGGTACACAAGAGCCCTCAAGAGGCATTTTCCTGCAACCACCCATCCCAAACAGTACCTGGTATTTGCCCTCTTCGAGGCCTCTGTCTGAGGGAGTGCTGACTGCTTAAGGGCTTTTTCTGAGGTCTTGGAAACCTTGACTATGGCTGGCAGCACTTCTCATACATCTTTGAAAACCTTGGACTTAGAAACTTTTTCCAACTCAAGGCCTTCGGAGGACTAGGCAAAACCTGCCAAGCTGGTCCGATCAAGGTACATTGCCACAGGGCTGAAGATTCAGGTTCCTCCATTTCTGAGCTTCTCCACAGCAGTATGCCTGATTCAGCTTGACCTTGTGGAGAAGGTGTTCGGCCTCGTGGAACCCTCTTCTGCTATGCCTGCAATCTTGCCCCTCTAGAAGATTCCAAACTGAGAAAATTTGACTAAGTGCGAACATAGAAATCTTGAATGGGGGATGGCACCAAAAGCATCCAGCTGGTGAAAGTACTTCCCCTTGTGCGATATTTCAACTTTACCACTTTTCGCTTTTCTGCCTAAACCAACAGCTACACCAGAAACTTGCACAACAGCTAACCAACCTTATTGAGCCCTCTCCGGCTACAGTCTGCTGCTTTGCCCCACTGAACATGTTGGGCTTCCATTTTTAAGATTAAGGGCCAGATGTAGTTGGCTAAATACTGGTCGGTAACGCAGAAATTCGCAGAATTTCTGCATTACCGACCGGTATTTAGCCATGTGCAATGTAGGTAACACCAAACGCCATCGCAAATAAGGAATCAGTAAAAATAGGTGAAACCAGTTACTGATTCCTTAATTTGTGATTAGCAGACACCGAAACCCCTAAATATCGAATCAGTAAATAAGAAATCCTTTAAAAAATCGCAAATCTGATGTACCAAAAATTGGTAATACGGAATTTTCGAATTATTGGTATTTAGGAGTTGCTAATTACCACCGACTCAAAGTGGGTGGTAATCAGGTACACTGCACTTAAACAGCCCCAAAATGCAACAGTGTTAACACAATGGCGGCCCTCTACTTAATTGCAAGGCGTCTACATTTGCAAGCAGCAGGACTGAGTATCTGGAGACGGGAGGAGCGCGTGTACAGACTGCGCATTACACTGTTCCAACTGACTGAGACTGAACTCCATGAGAGGTACAGGCTACACCCAAACACTATCCTGGAACTGACACGGGACCTGCACCCACACCTGGAGCACCAGACACCAAGGGCGCAAACAACACCCACTCAAGTACAGGTACTCTGTTGCCTGCACCTCCTGGCATCTGGCAGTTACAAAGGGGTAATAGCTGTGGCAGGTGGAGTCTCACAGAGTTTCCTGTTGCTTTTTCTCAATAAATTTGTGGATGCCATGTTGCAAAGGATGCCACACTACATCCAATTCCCGAGCACACAGGCAGAACTGCAGAAGACCAAGATGGACTTTACCAGTAGGCCCAGTTCCCCCACGTCATAAGTTGCATTGAAGGGACACATATACTAATCTGCCCCCCTGTTTCGACTGAGTACATCTACCTCAATCGCAAATCCACACATTCTATAAATGTACAGGTCAAATCTGATGCGTCTTCCATCATCACCGACATAGTTGCAAAATTCCCAGGAAACACGCATGATTCATACATATTCAGGCACAGTGGGATTGCGGGTGAATTTGGGGAAGGCTACCTGCTAGGTAAATACATGCAACACCCCTGAAGTATACACCTGTTGCCACGATTGTTGACAGTGAATAACTTACTTTCTTCTCACACTCAGGTGACAGCGCCTATGCTGTGCGTTCTTACATCCTGACTCCGTACCTTCACCCATCCACCCCAAGTGAAAGGCGAAATAATGTTGCACATAGATCGACCAGCAATGTGGTAGAGCAAACATTTGGACTCCTCAAAAGTCGGTTCCGCTGCCTCCACAAAAGTGGAGGTGCACGGCAGTACTGGCCCCTGGTCTGCTGCAAAATCATCACTGCATGTGCCATGCTGCATAACCTTGCACCAAGATGGAAAAACCTGTGGAAATCAGTGAATCTGAAGAGGAGGAGGAGGAGGAAGGTACACAACCACAGCACAGTGCTGCAGGTGGCGTAGCTGCAGCAGATGGGAGACATAGACAGTCAGAGATCACACAAAATTATTTCTGAGTAAGTAATGAGACAAAGCCAGTTAATGCATTTGTGTCAGGGTGTTTAATTGACCTTACAACAGGCAATTGTACAGCACACCGTAACACCAATGATGGCCTCACAGTGCCTGACCAAGCACAACATGGCATAGTCATTAACCCATGCAAAATCACAAGTCCCATCATTGTGTCCTATGGGTTACATCACCCACCACACAATGGAATTTGAGGGCAGTGCTCGTCTCCTGCGCCCATGCGCACCACTGCTGCATTCAGCAGGCACACTGTCCTCACCGTGCTGTGTCCTGTGGCAGAACCATGCCTCACAATGCGCCTCCTGTTATCTGGCAAAGGGGGAGTTATGGTGCTGCAACTGCTTGCCTCCTCCCTCTCATCTCCATGCCCTGTTCCGGTGGCAGCAAATTGGTTTGTCTGAAGCACCTCTAAAGCACTGGTGACTATCACCAGGCCCTGAGTGACTTAACGGCTGAACTTTTCCATTTCCAGTTGCATGGCCACTGATCGACGACTGAGCACATGGGTTGCATTGCACAGCCTGTTGACAGACTCGGTGTACCCTGCAAGTTGCTGCCTGTCTCTGCGTCTTCAAGAACGGTCCCTATCAACTCTGCCGCATAACAGCCTCACTGCTTCCGACATTTCCTTCATGCCCTCTGCCACAGTATTGTTGGGGCACTATATTGCCTCCTTCATGTTGTTGACATTTCTGTTGTTTGCCACCATCTGACGTTGAATGGCCCTCATTGTCTTTCCCTGCAGGTGCTGCACTTTGAGCATCTGCCCCTCCAGACCAGAGAGAACACTGGATTCCTCAGCATCAGGATTCTGTGCCCTTTGTCACTGTCTACAGGCACCTGTGTTGGTTTCCTCCACGGGGGACTGTGTCACAGATGCCTGTGGGCCATCACCCAGCATGGTCTGTTGTGCTTTGTGGCAGTCATCCTCTGTGGCATCTATCTCCTGGAGGCTAGCCACTGTATACCTCCTTGATCGTGGTGGGGGTGGTGGTGGTGGTGGTGGGGATGTTGGTGTGGTGTCTGAAGGTGAGATGACTTCCTCCTCAATTGGGACTTCCTCCCTGGAAGCCTCGCCAGTCTCCCCTTCTGCAGCCTGGGATGATGTTCCGCCTGTGAATACAGAATGTACCATTACTCACTTGTCTGCCAGCATTTGTCTGCAAATAAATTTCATGACTGACAATCTAGCTGTCTGTCATCCGCTAGCTCATCTATTGATGTGTGTGACATGCCTATGCTTTTTGGGGACTGACTGATTTGCTAATAGTTGATAGGGACTACATCTCCCATGATGCATTGCTGATTTTAAACAAAACATGGTCCGGAGTGGGATTCTTGCAGGGGGATTGGGGTTAGGGAGGGGAGACAACTTCTCTATCTAGCATTCTATGAATGTCATCCATCACAGCTATCAGTGCAGCCTGTGTCCCATAAAAAAGGTAGAACCCTGCTTGAAATATATCAAATAGCCTATGGTCAGTAACTGCCTACCACCTCAGGGTCTGCTGTAGGTTTTATTTTTTTAAAGCAAATGTACCACCATAGCTTCCTCTAAGACCGAGGTACAATTCCTGATTCTAAATAAATATA
The DNA here is from genome assembly GCF_964263255.1 of Lissotriton vulgaris. NCBI lineage: Eukaryota > Metazoa > Chordata > Amphibia > Caudata > Salamandridae > Lissotriton > Lissotriton vulgaris. The sequence goes on from NC_141687.1 coordinate 1,996,494,994, forward strand.
GGACACAGAAAGTGTATTTCTGATGGCTACATTTCCCAATTTACTTTCCTCACAACTCTTAGAAAAAGTTGGAAGGGTGCAATGCCAGGTGGCTGCCTCCAAATGTCGATTTGGGATGTGCAAGGAGAGAAAGGAAGAAGCTGGGAGGAGTCTGAGCACAGGGAACTCCCCTGTAAGTGCTACAGAGATGATAATAGAGAGGAGTTGGGGAATACAACAAATAGACCTGTGTAAAGAGCTGCACAATTGGATCTTAAAACAAAAGTGCATGTTTAATGACATATACTGCACTTGTGAAGATCTGTGTGCCAAGTCCTTCTCCCCTTGAGCCATGGTGAGCTGCTTTTGCCCCTGGATTCGATATATTAATATCATTGATTTATTTGCCTTTCATATCGAGTAAGAGACAAGATGGGGGTGGCGGGAGGAGAAAGGAGCATGATACGCTGGAGAGGGAGAGAGAGAGGTGAAGTAACGTGTCCTTCCAATGCACTTCAAAGCAGGACAGGATGAGATCTAACTGCTGCTGGGAGGAACAAACACAATATAGTAAAAAAAGCTATTGAAGTTGAAAACAGGGGAGTACGCTAGACAGCAAAGCCATGCAATCATATGCAAGAGGCTGATAAGAGGACCACTCTAAGTGCTTGTAATGTATTGGAAGCAATAGGTCTGGCCAACAGACATCTATACAATTCCGAATCTCATAAATCCACAAGCCCTCACCATTTGCCATTGTTTTAGCAAAGTGTTCTTCATGAAAGTTAATCAAACCCTAAACCTTTTAGTTATTAGCTGAACTTTGACCTCATTCCTCTATATGGTCACTGAACTCCACAGTGACTAGCAATATCCATATAAAGTGCGGCAGGGGGTACTTTATCCATATAATAATACATAACAAGTAACTGTGTAGGTCCTGTATTGCTGTTAAGGGGTTCAGTAGACATCATAAATTACAAGACTGAAGATCGAGTTGTTTGCAAATCTCACCAGAATTCTTTGATGGCAATATTGGGCCATATTGTACGTGATTCACATTATATATTTGTTATATTAGTGTAGGAAATGACCATCTATTGTGCGATATACCCCAAAATGTTTGCCCTATTTGTCTTTGCTCACTGTAGAACTCTGTGCACGTTACCCCTGCTAATCAGTATTAAAGTGCCTGTGCTCCCCTTTTACATGGTTGAATTGGTATTCTCATAATTGGCATATTTAATTTGAATAAAAGTCCCTATTGTATTGTAAGGTTTACACAGGGCCTGGAAGTTAAATGCCACCAGTGGACTACCGTATCTATTGTACCATCTATCACTGTGGCAGTGCAAACATGGCTTTAGGACTGCCATTGTAGCCTGATTAGAGCAGTGTAAAACCTGTGATTCAACCTGTCAAAGAACCCTTTAACTTTTCTTTAAAATACTAATACGTCACCCATACTTAGACCTTGTAGCCCACAATGCAGGGTGCATTACATTCAAAATGAGGACATGTAGAAACGTAATGTTAACATGTTCTTAGAGTCACTAGCACCCAAAAACTATTTTCAGTGTAGAAAAGCTGGCTAGCCAATAGAGAGATGCTGGGAAGCAATATGAAATAATAATTCTGCTAGCTTCGGTTAGGGACTACTAGAAGCACAATTTAGCAATTGTCCTAGGTATTCATCACAAGATCAACTTGATGGTGAAGTTTGATTTTTGATAAATATATTTTAAAATGTAACCTTTAGAAAGTTACCCTTTCCCTGGCTGAAACATTTAAAGGCTAATTTGCATGATCTTTCCAACTGGCACCAAGCTGGTGAATGTCCCTGCATAAAATTTGAAACCTGTCCCAGAGCAGAAGTAATGACCTGGGTGCGGGGAGGTGGCTTTGCTCCTCTGGTAGGATGACCATTTGAGGTGTGTCCAGAGACTTAATTTACTTGAAATGGGCCTCCCTTGTCAAAGGCAAGTGTCAGGTAAGACATGGACAGGTCCCTTCTTTTGTTCCTCTAGTCAGACAGGCACCAATTCCAGTCTGAGGGGAGATTCCCCCACAACAGATTTGGAAGGACCACGGAGTCACTCATTACAGAGCTGCTCATTACCCAGGCCACGCCCTTGATTGGGCACAAAGGCTCTGCACAAAGGAAAAGGGTTTCACAATTTTAGATTTGAGGAGGGAGAGCACTCTGGGAATATTTGTGGAAGGACATACAGGAACTGTTGAAAAAGTGAGTAGGGTTAACCCTGGGAATTTTTATGCCACTGGTTAGGGAGGGTCCAAGAGTTAAGCCCAAAGATAAATGTGGAGTTCAAGGGCAGCCGTTTCAAAACACTTCCTGTACTTGAGGAGGATCAGAAGAGGACTGAACTTGCAGTCTGTGACAGGAGAGGGCCCCTGAAGGACTCAACCTGCTCCCTCTTGTACCCAGTAAAATGAAGAGGCATAAGGCAGACCTCCTGTTCAAGCTACAGGTACACAAGAGCCCTCAAGAGGCATTTTCCTGCAACCACCCATCCCAAACAGTACCTGGTATTTGCCCTCTTCGAGGCCTCTGTCTGAGGGAGTGCTGACTGCTTAAGGGCGTTTTCTGAGGTCTTGGGAACCTTGACTATGGCTGGCAGCACTTCTCATACATCTTTGAAAACCTTGGTCTTAGAAACTTTTTCCAACTCAAGGCCTTCGGAGGAATAGGCAAAACCTGCCAAGCTGGTCCGATCAAGGTACATTGCCACAGGGCTGAAGATTCAGGTTCCTCCATTTCTGAGCTTCTCCACAGCAGTATGCCTGATTCAGCTTGACCTTGTGGAGAAGGTTTTCGGCCTCGTGGAACCCTCTTCTGCTATGCCTGCAATCTTGCCCCTCTAGAAGATTCCAAACTGAGAAAATTTGACTAAGTGCGAACATAGAAATCTTGAATGGGCGATGGCACCAAAAGCATCCAGCTGGTGAAAGTACTTCCCCTTGTGCGATATTTCAACTTTACCACTTTTAGCTTTTCTGCCTAAACTAACAGCTACACCAGGAAATTGCACAACAGCTAACCAACCTCATTGAGCCCTCTCCGGCTACAGTCTGCTGCTTTGCCCCACTGAACATGTTGGGCTTCCATTTTTAAGCTTAAGGGCCAGATGTAGTTAGCTAAATACTGGCTGGTAACGCAGAAATTCGCAGAATTTCTGCATTACCGACCGGTATTTAGCCATGTAAATGTAGGTAACACCAAACGCCATCGCAAATAAGGAATCAGTAAAAATAGGTGAAACCAGTTACTGATTCCTTAATTTGTGATTAGCAGACACCGAAACCCCTAAATATCCAATCAGTAAACAAGAAATCCTTTAAAAAATCGCAAATCTGATGTACCAAAAATCGGTAATACGGAATTTTCGAATTATTGGTATTTAGGAGTTGCTAATTACCACCTACTCAAAGCGGGTGGTAATCAGGTACACTACACTTAAACAGCCCCAAAATGCAACAGTGTTAACACAATGGCGGCCCTCCACTTAATTGCAAGGCGTCTACATTTGCAAGCAGCAGGACTGAGTATCTGGAGACGGGAGGAGCGCGTGTACAGACTGCGCATTACATTGTTCCAACTGACTGAGACTGAACTCCATGAGAGGTACAGGCTACACCCAAACACTATCCTGGACCTGATACGGGACCTGCACCCACACCTGGAGCACCAGACACCAAGGGCGCAAACAACACCCACTCAAGTACAGGTACTCTGTTGCCTGCACCTCCTGGCATCTGGCAGTTACAAAGGGGTAATAGCTGTGGCAGGTGGAGTCGCACAGAGTTGCCTGTCGCGTTTTCTCAATAAATTTGTGGATGCCATGTTGCAAAGGATGCCACACTACATCCAATTCCCGAGCACACAGGCAGAACTGCAGAAGACCAAGATGGACTTTACCAGTAGGCCCAGTTCCCCCACGTCATATGTTGCATTGAAGTGACACATATACCAATCTGCCCCCCTGTTTCGACTGAGTACATCTACCGCAATCGCAAATCCACACATTCTATAAATGTACAGGTCAAATCTGATGCGTCTTCCATCATCACCGACATAGTTGCAAAATTCCCAGGAAACACGCATGATTCATACATATTCAGGCACAGTGGGATTGCGGGTGAATTTGGGGAAGGCTACCTGCTAGGTAAATACATGCAACACCCCTGAAGTATACACCTGTTGCCACGATTGTTGACAGTGAATAACTTACTTTCTTCTCACACTCAGGTGACAGCGCCTATGCTGTGCGTTCTTTCATCCTGACTCCGTACCTTCACCCATCCACCCCAAGTGAAAGGCGAAATAATGTTGCACATAGATCAACCCGCAATGTGGTAGAGCAAACATTTGGACTCCTCAAAAGTCGGTTCCGCTGCCTCCACAAAAGTGGAGGTGCACGGCAGTACTGGCCCCTGGTCTGCTGCAAAATCATCACTGCATGTGCCATGCTGTATAACCTTGCCACCAAGATGGAAAAACCTGTGGAAATCAGTGAATCTGAAGAGGAGGAGGAGGAGGAAGGTACACAACCACAGCACAGTGCTGCAGGTGGCGTAGCTGCAGCAGATGGGAGACATAGACGGTCAGAGATCACACAAAATTATTTCTGAGTAAGTAATGAGACAAAGCCAGTTAATGCATTTGTGTAAGGGTGTTTAATTGACCTTACAACAGGCAATTGTACAGCACACCGTAACACCAATGATGGCCTCACAGTGCCTGACCAAGCACAACATGGCATAGGCATTACCCCATGCAAAATCACAAGTCCCATCATTGTGTCCTATGGGTTACATCACCCACCACACAATGGAATTTGAGGGCAGTGCTCGTCTCCTGCGCCCATGCGCACCACTGCTGCATTCAGCAGGCACACTGTCCTCACCGTGCTGTGTCCTGTGGCAGAACCATGCCTCACAATGCGCCTCCTGTTATCTGGCAAAGGGGGAGTTATGGTGCTGCAACTGCTTGCCTCCTCCCTCTCATCTCCATGCCCTGTTCCGGTGGCAGCAAATTGGTTTGTCTGAAGCACCTCTAAAGCACTGGTGACTGTCACCAGGCCCTGAGTGACTTCACGGCTGAACTTTGCCATTTCCAGTTGCATGGCCACTGATCGACGGCTGAGCACATGGGTTGCATTGCACAGCCTGTTGACAGACTTGGTGTACCCTGCAAGTTGCTGCCTGTCTCTGCGTCTTCAAGAACGGTCCCTATCAACTCTGCCGCATAACAGCCTCACTGCTTCCGACATTTCCTTCATGCCCTCTGCCACAGTTTTGTTGAGGCACTATATGGCCTCCTTCATGTTGTTGACATTTCTGTTGTTTGCCACCATCTGACATTGAATGGCCCTCATTGTCTTTCCCTGCAGGTGCTGCACTTTGAGCATCTGCCCCTCCAGACCAGAGAGAACACTGGATTCCTCAGCATCAGGATTCTGTGCCCTTTGTCACTGTCTACAGGCACCTGTGTTGGTTTCCTCCACGGGGTACTGTGTCACAGATGCCTGTGTGCCATCACCCAGCATGGTCTGTTGTGCTTTGTGGCAGTCATCCTCTGTGGCATCTATCTCCTGGAGGCTAGCCACTGTATACCTCCTTGATCGTGGTGGGGGTGGTGGTGGTGGTGGTGGGGATGTTGGTGTGGTGTCTGCAGGTGAGATGACTTCCTCCTCAATTGGGACTTCTTCCCTGGAAGCCTCGCCAGTCTCCCCTTCTGCAGCCTGGGATGATGTTCCGCCTGTGAATACAGAATGTACCATTACTCACTTGTCTGCCAGCATTTGTCTGCAAATAAATTTCATGACTGACAATCTAGCTGTCTGTCATCCGCTAGCTCATCTATTGATGTGTGTGACATGCCTATGCTTTTTGGGGACTGACTGATTTGCTAATAGTTGATAGGGACTACATCTCCCATGATGCATTGCTGATTTTAAACAAAACATGGTCCGGAGTGGGATTCTTGCAGGGGGATTGGGGTTAGGGAGGAGAGACAGCATGCTGTGCATGCATCTTACCTTGTCTGTTGGATGCTGTTGCTGAGCTGTCCACGTCTCCGATGCCACTGACGCTCTCTGGCTGAAGGGTGGACTCAACCATTTGCTCTAGGGCAGGTGGAGCAGGTGCTGTTAAGGTTCCCCCACCTGTCTTCTCTGCTTGTTTCTGCCGGTCAGCCACCCTCTCCATAGCACGTTTCCTCAGATCATACCATCGCTTCTTTAGGTCCTCAGTTGAGTGATGTGTGGCGTCAATCGCATTGATCTTCTGCTGGATCACCAGCCAAATCCTCCTTTTTTGTGCCTCAGGGACATGCAGAGATCTCTTGCCAACGAGCTGGTCGTAATCTTTGACAACGTCCTCTATGAGGACCTCCACTGGCACTTCACCACAGCCTCACAGGAGAAGGGGAAGGATGCTGGCAAAAGAAAGCGCAAGCACAAGTTTAGTGAGAGGGATCTCACTAAACTTGTGCTTGCGCTTTCTTTCACCAGCATCCTTCCCCTTCTCCTGTGAGGCTGTGATGAAGTTCCTCTGTGTTAGTTGGGTGGTAGCTGTGCAGCTCCCGTGCTCTTGCTCCTGCTCCCTGTCTCTCCAGCAGCTACAGGATCAGTGTAGCTGCATGGGTGTGGCCACTTCCTGGTTGTGAGGTCATGAGGAAGCACAGGATTGGCTGATTCGACAATTACCGATTTTTTGAAATACCGATTTACTATTTACTGAATCGGTATTAAAGAATCGTGATACCGATTCAGTAATGGGGAATCTGTAAATATTTTTACTGATTCATTCCGATTAGCTAAATATTACTGATTATTACCAAATCTGTAATTTTTAGCGATTTTTTACCTACATCGGAAATACTGAGTTCTTAATAGCGAATTGGTAAAATTCGCTATTAAGGACTCTGTATTTCAGAATTGCCTACATCTGGTCCTAAGTAAAACCTCTGACCTAGAAAACTGGTTTCTGTATCTAACATGTGCTCCTTTGCAGTTTGCCCCAAGCTGCTCCTAGATCCCAGTATACTGTGACCAGCTGACTGACATTTGAGCGCTATTTTTATTTAAAAAATCAAGTTTCCAGTTCCCAATATTGGATGAGTGTACTTTTGCTTTAGGTTTCATTTTATTATTTAAAATATATTTCTATTTTTCTAATTTGGGTTGGGATTTTTTTTACAGCTTGTATTGTCATTATTGCTGTTTGTTTTTACTGCATAAATAATTTACATATTACCCTAAGCTAAGCTATTCTGCTAAGTGCCATAGTTACCACAGCGTTGAACTCAGGTTAATTTAGTGGCTTCACGGTTTGAACCTGGCAAGGGCTGTAATAATTACTTGAAGTGGGTAGCCACCCCTTCCAGCAATAATCTAATCACCAAAAATTTGTTTTGAGGCAATTAGTTAAACTTTCAAGACAATAGCTTTCTCAAGCTAATGTTTAGGCTTTACTTACCTTTCTTGAATAAACTGTGTTAGAAATGGGGTTTCTGGTTGGCTTGGGCATGCACCTAAGCCAGGCAGAACCCAGCACTCTAGTCAGGGCAAGGGAGTTACACACTGAAGATAACCCCTGCTCACAACCTTCGTATCTTAGCAGAGCAGTCAGGCTTATCCCAGAGGCAATGTGTGAAGCGTATGTGCAATACCCTCACAGCGCAGCGACACACTGGGCACACCACAAAAGGAACTTCACACAAGGTTATATAAAGATAGACTGTATATTATCCATAAAAACACATTAGAACATAATCACATATATTACACTGTGCCACTGGCACTTGTCCTGGCTTCATATGGATTATATAAGTCACTAGGCCAATCAAGCCACTGTCATAACATTATAGTTAGGCTGACCAGTAACCATTAGTATCATTGCACTTAGCACAGCATATTATGCAAAACATAATCAGCAGTGTACTATAAAGCGCTGGTAGAGTGCACACATAATAACCTTATCATTACCATGCATGTCCCTTTGCTAGGCAGCATTACATCAGGGCACAAGACATTATGCAGATCATCATAGTAAACAATTGTAGCGTGCACATCCTATAGAAAGAATCTCCAAAACAAAATCACTTCAGGGCACCCCGCCCCAGTGGATACACTATACTAGGATAGCATAACTGTTAGATCGCCGCCTACGCATCTATGATGGTACCTGGTGTTCCTCCCATAGGCTTCTGGGCCAAGTACCCGCCTACACCTGGAAATGTTCTAACCACCAGGGGCCTCCGTCGAGGTCTCACCCTGTTCTTGAGCCCTACACCGCCCACAAGGGGGCTGGAGTGGAGCTCACCTTGTTTCTACCAATAAAGAATGTCCCGGCGCTTCAGATAGGAAGGCAGCTGCCCGCGATCATGCGGCGCAGCTGAGATAATACCAGGATCAGGGGCCTCCGCCGAGGTCTCTCACCAAGCCCCTCTGCTCTAGTCGATGGGAAGACCCCTCCTCTGCTGCACAAAGAGCCGCAAGGCTCCGACTCAATCTTGCAGCCGACTCCACTCACAACCAGGCTCAGACAACACGCAAGGCTCTCCTCTGCCTCTCGGTAGCTCCACCCACAACCAAGCTTTCTCCACCTGACTTCCAGCGGCTACGGAGCGAAGTCTCCATCAATGCAGGCACACAGGTAGGTAGAGTGCCCACCACGCTGTTCAGAAGGTGCTCCGACATGCACAACAGCTGCTGCCTTCTCCTCCCCAGGAAACACGATGCTCAACATGCACTTCCCCTGCCACTACGCTCCTGCTGGTGGTCTCCTTCCTTTCTTGCAGGTGGCTCAACACCGTATGCAGCCACATCTGCAGAGCCCCCTGCTGTATCATAGATGATACACACAGCTCATTGCTGGAAAGGCCAAATGGAAAAACACAGAACTCACCACCCGCTGTCACAAATCAGGTAGGGTAAACCAAAATGTCATGGGAGACGACAGGGGCACACCAGCAAAGTGTCCCCAGAGAGGCCAGCACAAGGATTCTTCTAGGCAGAGTGGTAGTACCTCCCCTAGCCCAATAATTCAGCAGGTCAGTACTTTCTGGAGTCCATTTCAATGACAGTTCCTCCTGGAAGAGTTGTGTTCAGCAAGCTCAAAAAACATGGGACTTATAGTACTGACAGTCTTTGTTCTGCCCTGGCACAGGGCTTTGAGCCCAGTTTAAACCAGTTCTAGAGCACTTTAAATATAAAATTAACAGTGCACAACATTCCTCTGTAAGCCCTGGCTTCAGACACACCACAGGGGCACAGAGCCATCATTGTGGAAGGCAGGCACAGCCCTATTCAGTTGCAGGTGCTACTCCTCTCACCACTCAAAATGCATCCCAGGCCTATTCAGGTACCAGGGGAAACCCCTCCTGTTACTCTAAATTCAGCCAAAGTCTATTCAGCCTAGCGCTGAGTCACCCAGGCAGGGCAGGACACAGCTCAATCCCCTCCCCACCCAGTGACTGGCTGGAGTGAATGCACATCGCCTCGCTCCTGTCAGTCAGAACCAGGTGGTCAATGCACATCAGGCAGGCCCAAAGACACATAACACACAGGAATGCCCACTTGTAAAAGTGGCATTTCTGAAATAGTAATAATAAATCCGCTTCCACCAATAAGCAGGATTTATCGCTACTGTTCCAAACATGCCAAACTTGATCACGCTACCCATCTTAGATCAGGAATTAACGCTGAAGGACATATCGGGGAATCCCCAATGCATCACTATGAGAGGGCAGCCTCACAGCAGTGAGAAACCAAATAGGCTGTTTGTCACCACCAGGACATGCCACACAGTTAAAGCACATGTCCTACCCCATACCTACACCGCACCCTGCCCATAGGGCTAGCTAGGGCCTACCTTAGGGGGAGTGATATGATGCAAAAGGGAGTTATCGACATGGCAACCACTTTATGTACCATGCTACAGTGGCAGTAAACTGTGTGAGCAGGATCTGCAGTGGCAGAGGCCTGAGAAATGTTTGAAAGGCCACTTTAGTGGGTGGCTCAAGCAGCGCTGCAAGCCCACCAGTAGCATTTAATTTACTGGCCCTGAGTATATTGGATAACACTGTACAAGGGACTGATAGGTAAATTAAATATACCATACAGGTGTAGACCAATTTGACCAGATTTACCATAGAGAGCACATGCACTCTAGCACTGATCAGCAGTGATAAAGTACCCAGAGTCATAAAACCACCAACAACAGGTCATATTAAATACAGGAGGAAGGCAAAAATTTCTGGGATGACCCTAAAAAAGGCCAAGTTCAACAAACTGATAATAAAACAGTGAGCAATGGTGAAGGTCAGTGGATTTAGGTGATTCAGTGGCTGCAGCATTTACCACATAATTATGGATTTACTGCATTCACCTCATAATTTGCCACATAACCTGTGGCAGCTGGTGACATTTGAAAGTGGTGTGGCGTAAAAGTTGGGTATAATTGTTAAGTCTAAAACGTGCTTTTGGGCGGTTCTTCTCTAGAGAAAGTTGTGAAGAAAACAGTGGCAAATGCTACATTTTAAAGCAAATTTTAGAAAGAAAAAGGTTTATAAAGTGTGAATGTGTGGTGTAGAAATATGTAATCACATTAAAAACTGACAACTTACTGCATTAAATATGTTCAACAGTGACTGCAGTGTGCAACTTGTAGAATTGGACATAAGCACAGTGAAACTATACAAATGTTGCACATAAGAAATATGAAAATTTAACAGATGAAAATTATTAGTTTGTCAGGTTTGCTGGTGCATTATATTTTATGTTGTTATTCTTATATTAGAGGAACTAACACGGAGCTATTAAAGCTAAAATATACTCAAGCACTTGGGCTGTAAAGCATATAGAATGAAATGAACCTTAGATTAAACTAACAGCACAATCTCACAACCCTCACAGACTAACAGTCTTGCAACACTGGCAGAACTCTCACACCCCTCATATCAGGTAGGGTGTGACCGCACTCACCCCTGCCAGAAGCACTGGCACTCTAGAATTAAGGAACATCTAACGACTCATTATAGCAGGGAAGTGTGCTTGAGTCGAGGGAGTTCCAATACAGGGCTTCTGAACTGGAGACAATGGCCTAATGCGGGATAATGGAGGCAAAAGGTTAAGTACCAGTGGCATGCTTAACATCTCGAACTATCGGCTTTGTCAATGCTCGACAGTAGACGAAGGCCTTGCAATGATTTCCCTCCACTGCAACACCGCAATTCAGGGAGGATGAATAAGAAAAATGATATAAAAGGCGATGATTCCGATCTCAGCACTTCTTCTCAGTGCGGCCGCACTTCACTATCTGTTTTGGGTGGATTCTTCTCTGCCATACACTTGGGAAATCTGTTTTTTATACTTGCACGGGAATACACATTTCTGAATTCCCCTTGGCGTCAGATTGTAGAAGACGTTTGCAATTGTTTTAATTTTTGGGGCTGGCATATATAAATGCCTTACCTGGGCGTTACATCTCAAATACTGAAATGATAGTTCGTGTTTTTGTATCTTAAGGGCAGCAAGCGCTCTTCTCAGGGAAACACCTGTCTGGTTTACAGATAGTGTCTCCCTGGCTGAATTGATTTCGTTGTAAAAGTTAGAAAGGTGGGAAGTAACAAAACATAGTAATGAGCACAACCTAGGCTTGACTGGCGCCGCACACGGATGCGGAAACGGAGCTGTGTTAGGAAAACAAAAATGGTACAAAGGAAGCATCATGAATACCATTATGACAAGTGCCTGCTGTAACCCGCGGCGAGTGAGGCATATGAAAGAAATAGATGGTAAACTGAGAAAGAATAAAGACCGCACAGAATGATTTAGGAGATGTCATCCACCACAAGACACCGCGGAAGACGCCCAAATAAATATTTTAAGCGTTTATCTGCTAAAATGGGTCACAGTATAACTAACAAACCCAGTTAGTTACACATCGGAGAACAATTCGAGATGTAATTCTGAAAAGTGCAAATATGGAACCTCAAGCAGGTTTCACTTTAGCGTAGTAGGCACTTAAGGCTGTAAAAAAAAACATTTTCGTGGGGTATTTGGTGATTTAAAAGCCTGCCAGTCGCAGCGTAGCGATCCGTCAGAGTCCCTGGAGCATTGCAAAGCCTTGCTATAAATACATGGCATATATTATTAAAGAGAATTATAGAATACAGGGACCGTTCCCCGCCCCCCTCAGTTTGAAGTGTTATTTATGCCAGCAGGAATCAGCCGCGAAAGCCTGAGGCGCACCAGAATTGGGTCTCTGTTTACCACCGTATCATTAGGGCAGGGTTACCCACTACGCCCAGCCGTGATGATGCCACTGGAGGGGCCCTGCTAATACCGTCTATAATATTTTTAATTTAAAAACAGCATTAACATTTCTAACGCAAATGTTGTGCAGAAGGAAATTGGTAGTACATCCCGAGGAAGGCATATGTCATGGGAAACAAACTAAAGTGAGCAGTTCAGGGGTTGTACTAATAGGATCTTGTGTGTCAGACATATGCAAAGTGATAACAAATGGAAGGGAATACACTTGATGGAGTACCATATATTTACAATGCACTATACTGAGCAGCATTTCCATGGTGGAAGTGCTTGCAGGGTTCAAAGGTTAATTAGCAATTGCTCAATTTGGAGAATTCCTGCTGTAATGGAAGAAAGCTCCTTGTGGGCCAATAAGTACATGAATAACTGAGCTTAGTGGCTATTGAATTGTAAAAAGGAAATGGCATACACATACGATCAATTACTGCTGTGTGCTAGCGTAATATTGATATCAATTATAATTTCCGACTGTGTGATCACTTTCGGCTCCCTAAATAGGCTGGTCATAGTGAGAACCCGTACATGATCATTACATATCGTTCATCTGGTAGTTTCTTGGCATCTTGCATCATCCTAATTTTTCCATAAACCCAACGCTACTAGCAAGGCCAAGCAGCAGGGTATGAAAGAGGTAAAACTTCTGAAGTCTGGAATTCCACACAAACTGCAGAGTTAAGATGCACAGGAGAAGTTCTTTGGACTGAAGAAGCTGTAGATGTATGGTAGGGGCTAAACCCTTATAAAAAGCATTGGCAAAGCCAATTGCTCTCGGTGATGCAAGAACAATTAGCTTTGTCATTGTTAATGTCCTTTAGCCAAGAGCACACAATTTAAGTTTGTAAGTAAGTTTTTAGTATGGTACAGAAGTGACCTTCTTTTCTATAAAACCTGTCTGGGCCTAAAAAGGAGGTCAGAGGGTGTAATGCATAATTAAAACGTAATTTCAGGGCACATTAATTATTAAAATGCATGTTTTCTCTTATTTTAAATATCTGTACATAATGAGAATAGGCTATGGCCATGCGCCTACAGTTTTCATGAAAATGCCTATTTGTGTTACGTTTAACAGATGAACAACACTTGCACCCCAAACTGCAACATTATTTCACACACTCAGCAACCACTTTTTTCATTTCTTTATTTGGTTAATAGATATAAACCATAAAAGTACAAAATAAAAAACAATACAATTAATCAATAGCTTAAAATATAATACATAAATCTTGCCTGGATGCACATTCCCAATGTCAATATTTTATAGCGTTTGTAAATAGAAAAATATAATTTCCATCTCTTAAAAGCAGTGATCTACAGAATGATCCGGGCATGTAAGGGGTTATAATCATCTGGACCTCCAATCACTCTTTCAGAACAGATTGGTGTAGTTATAATCAAACAGTTCATAAGAGTGGGATTATAATGCGGCCTCATAAATTAGGGCTTCCAGATGTGCTAGATTTTTCCTTCTATCCAAAGCAGTTATAATAAATCTTATGACAAATATTCCCATTTTCCAAAAGCACATAAATAGTTAAAGGCATCCTGATAATAAATATAATAACCAGTTTTAAAAATAGGCACTCAGCAACCAAATGTTAACAAAAAAAGAAATGTGAACCCTCGAATTACCATAACTAAACACATTAGGACTCTCTTAAAAATAAGGATAAATGTTGATTATGTAGAAAATATCTAGTTTGAAACAGCTGATACTTTTAGATTTTGAGAAATGTCATAATTTATTTAAGATGAGCACCAGCATATTGAAAATATATAATTTTGTCCTTTTCGAGAACGGCATATAGGTATTTAGTAAACGGGGTGGTCACCAACAATAGCACAGAGAAAATGTAAATATTATCATGTAAGAAACTTCCCAGGTTGCCATATTTAATGTCTTTTGTCCAAATTCCTTCACAAACAATTAACAACTACTGATTTGAAAGTAACACATATTAACCCTTTCCCTGCTGCCGTCGGCCAATGGCCGACGGCTCTCCACACGCGCACGGATACGCCTGCACCGCGACGGAATTACCGCCGCGGTTACCGGGTTAAAATAAACAATTAGGCAACTGAGTAAACAGGTACCAATAAGTGCAGTATTTTTCACGTTATGGCTATCAAAAACCTGAGGTTGTACAGGGGTCTGTTTACTCCAAGCAGCCCTTAGAACAGAGGTCTTCGAACTTTTTGATGCCGAGACCACCCTATCAAATATTTTCAGGCGTAAGGACCCCCTCCTGATAAATAGTTCTAGAACTTGAAGTCCTCATCATTGACAACTATCAACAACATTAAAAGCCCCCAATTCCCATGGCAAATCATTTTTACAGTGGGGAAATAATATTAAACAGTGTTTATCAATGGTGTGGCTAAAAACAAAAGGCCTCATTTATGAAGAATCGGCCTAGGGCAACGCCGCAAGTCTTCTTGCTGGGCTGCCCTATGCCAATATGAAAGGGCAGGAACACAGCTTATTTATGAAGTATGATGCATTCCTGTCCTTTCCCACTGCATTGGTGCACAAATTGCTGCCTAGCGCCAATGTAGGCAGGATTGTTTTTGTGTAGGAAGGTGCCCTGAGAGGGGTTTTCTTCTTTCTTTGTGAGCCGCAGAACACAACACACATGGAAAGATAAAAAAATACAAGGAGAAATAAAAACATTTCTCCTCATTATACCTGCTGTGGGGATGCATAAAGTTTGGGCGCTGCCCCAGGTTTACATGGTTTTGTAAATCTGGAGCAGTGTCAAACTCCATGGGTGTTGCGTGGGATCCCCCACTGCAATGTCCATGGAGATCCTACTTGACAGACTAAGTCAAGGCAGCGACATGCGCTGCTTTGTCTTACTCCATATGTATGAGGCCACTCAACCACACAGGGTGACTTTGCGTCGCCCCATACATACGATTGCGATGATTGTGCTGCTGGAGCTTAAAAAAGAGATGCTCTTGCGGCTCAAACCTCTCATAAATCAGACCCAAAATAAAGTAGCTACATATAAAATAATGGGTAGCTTAAATGAAAATAAAACGTTGTTACTTGGTGGGAAATGCACTGAAGTACATTAGGAAACCTCTATTAGTTAAATGCACTGCAGAGGTTTATGTGTTATAAGAGAGCCACTGAAAAAAGTTTGGTTGGTGCAGAGGGGAATAGTGGCTTGTGGATTTTTAGTGCTACGAGGTCACAGCCTGTGACAGAAAGCACAGTGAAAGTGTAAGTCATTAATTTAATCTTGAATTACACACATTATAAGGTAGACTGCTACCAACTGTGAAAATTGTTTAAGGATATAATGGAGTTTCCAAAATGTAGATTTTAGTAATACTAGAACATAAGTAATGCATTTTTTTTTCATACCTGTCCCTTTAACACCTCCTCGGAGGTACGTAGCGATTAGAAACATTCACTTCACAGCCCAGTTGTTAACTACCAGTAAAAAAAAATTATCTTTGTCATCACAAAGCAATGATAGCCAGAACCGCTCCCAAGTACCATTTACATTTGCAGATTAGTTCAAAACTCACATTTGCATTTCATTCAGGCAAGCAGGCACCCTGGCACGCAGGATTGTTTCGCCTGTCTGCCCAGCCTCTTCCTTTCACAGAACAGGAGACTCAATAAGGACCGGAATGAAGCGTACCAGGGGGTAGATTTACAAGCCCCTTGCACCTCTTTTGCGCCGCCGTTGCATCACTTTTGTGACGCAGCGGCGGCGCAAAAGATGGGCCATGGTGCGAGCTATTTACAACGTGATGCATCTGGGAGATGCGTCACGTTGTAAATCCCTGCGACTTAAGGAGGCGTTCTGGTACGGGGGGGGGGCGTTCCGGCACAGGAACGCCTCCTAAAAGTGGCTGAGTGAAATCTACAAGATTACACTCAGTCACTATTAGGCCAATGCTACGTCAAAACCCTGCGCCTGCTTGAAGCAGGCGTAAGGCTTGACGTAGCATTAGTAGAATGGGCCCCCCAGAGCATTGCTGGAGCTGCGTCGCGCATGCTACGCAACTCCAGCAATGCGACACCTTTACGGCACAGATGGGTGATGCATCTGTGCCATTTTTGCCCCATGGTGCGCCGCATTGTAAATGCGGCGCATCATGGATGGCGGAGGCATGGCGCACAATTACTGTTGCATCCTGGCTAATTTGCAGGGATGCACCAGTAATTGTAAATATGCCCCCTGGTTTTCAAAAGGAAGAGCACATGTTTTAGATTCCAGGCAGAAGTGAAGCCTGGAAATGCACCACCCCCTTCCCAGGAATCTAGGCCCTGCCCTGGGGGTCGCGCCCCACATATTGAAGACCTGTGCCTTAGAGCCGTCCAAGCAGCTTAATCTCTGTCTGTACCTAAATTAAAATGCAAACAAACAATATAAGCTCTGCCAATCTTGTTATGAGTTTGGTAAAATAAAGGAGCTATTTACAAGACATTTGTGCCGCAAGTCCGCCACTTTTTTCCCATATTAAAAATACGGGAAGCGCAGGACGGTTGGGAACGGCACAAAGAAAACAAAATGATAAACAATGGCATTCCGGACAAAGCAAGCTGGTACGAGGGATGCAGATTTAAGCTATGGGGTGTAAACGGTATTCTGGGACCGAGCGCGAGATTCCTTCCAAGATGGAACACTATTCTAATGATAAAAAGGTATCAACAGATACGGCAATAAGAGCTATATAAATCTAATTTCCATGTAGTACAGTGTTGTGCTGGTGGCCAGCAATGCAATGCCAGTGAGTGGCTTCCGCGATTTATGTAATGCTTCACACACCTACAATGAAGACAGGAGCGAGCGATGGCATCACATAGCACAGCTGGTCATAACCCTAACTCTCATTAAAAAAATCAACATAGTAAATATTGTACTCGTATGTTCAGCAAGTTTTTCATTGTCGCTTTAAGTCTTAATTATGAGCTGCTTCATGTGACTGCTGCACGCTTTCACTTTGCACTTACTCGTTTTTAAAACTTTTTTAAATTATTGATTGTGATACTCTGTTAGATCTGTAAACCCCCTCCCTGCGCTCCCATTACCTTCCACGAGCAGGGCTTCCCCGCGCAGCCGATTTGAGCGCTGCTGCGGGCTTCAAAATTGCCGCCATTTCGGCAGACCAGGCGACGGCCACTGCATTTGGCCACGCCCCCCGCCGATGTTATGTAAGAGCGCTGACTGCTAGCGCGTATTAGATAGTGGACATTAGAACTCCTGAGGCACTGCCGGGAGCACGCTTGCACTTTGCACATACTCGTTTTTTAAACTTTTTAAAATTATTGATTTTGATACTCTGTTAGATCTGTAAACCCCCTCCCTGCGCTCCCATTACCTTCCACGAGCAGGGCATCCCCGCGCAGCCGATTTGAGCGCTGCTGCGGGCTTCAAAATTGCCGCCATTTCGGCAGACCAGGCAACGCCCACTGCATCTGGCCACGCCCCCCCGCCTCCCCTCCCGATATAACATGTGCACTTCCCGGCCGCGCAGCGGGCGCGCCGTCAGCGAGCCGAAGGCGAGCCCGTCTGCGCCCGTCCGCGCCTGGACCGGGCCTAGGGCCACTGCCCCTGTCAGTTTTATCAATATTGGCCCAGAGAGAACTCTAATGTATGATTCTAACTTTCTTCACTCTTTAAATATCTCACCTCATCATTGCCAGCGCCTTGAACTGGCCAATCAGCCATACTCTCTTCCTTATACTTGTCCTATTTGCTCTTTTGTCACTAATAATTACCGTCGTCTACCAACAAGTACCATTGGCAGGAATAAGATATTGCCTAAACCATGTGTGGCAGCACTAATAAACGCACGTTCCCTGCCCAAGCACAAATATAAGATTTCAAACTTCATTGAGGACTGCAATCTCGATCTCCTTTTCATTACAGAAACTTGGGGTGATACCCCTTGTGGACCTGACTTTGTTACTGCAACTCCCGAAGGATTCTCGAATATTAGATTGGACAGACCACACCCTAAAAAAGGAGGTGGACTAGCCATTATATATCGTAGCAATCTAACAGTGCGAACTGAGGCCGTCCCCATCACAAGTTGTGAAGCCATTTCTTTTACAATTTCCATTCCTTATGCCCCCCCTTTTAAAGGCACACTTATTTACCGTCCTCCAGGACCTCGTAGTCCTTTTCTTGCTAATCTACCCATTCTATTAGAACCATTGGCAGGTGAAAACCAGTACACCATTCTGGGCGATTTTAATTTTCACCTCGAGTTGCCGGATAACCCTGACACCGCAGCTCTTCTATCCGAACTGGATGCAATAGGACTCCCACAATTAGTTACCAGTCCCACGCATACTGCGGGCCACCTTCTGGACGGTCTTTTCTCCAGTGATACATCACTCACGATGAAGAATGTTCTCCCCCTCACTTGGACTGATCACTCGGCCATTCTTTTTGATTTTCTTCTAAAATCTACTCCCCCCTGGCCAAAACTCCCCCACCCACTAATCAATTTAGAGTGTGGAAAAGTATTGACATTCCTGCTTCTCGGTCATCATTATTAACTTCTCTGCCACCCACTGTGACTGATCCCGAATTAGGAGCTAATAATTATACCAACTGGATACAAAACACTGTTAACATGACAGTTCCTTTTAAAAAACAATCTACTAACAGGGCTTCTAAATCCTCACCCTGGTACAATGACGCTCTCAGACAAGAAAAGCAAAAATGTAGACGACAGGAACGTAGATGGAGACGAGATTACGACCCAGAGCAGAAATCCTGCTACAAAGTCATGATGTTTAACTACAAGCAACTTATCATCGCGGAAAAAAGTAAATTCTATAGTACCCAAATCAATCTTGCACATGACTCTACCAAACAACTATTTCAGGTAGTAACACGTCTCTCTGGGCAAGCAGCAACCACTCCCATCATAGCCACGCAAGAGCTCTGTGACTCCTTGGCGAATCACTTTCAAAAGAAAGTGACTGTCTGATATCTTTACCCAATTCAAAGCTCACACAACCAGTACTGGACATCCGTCTCCCACTCCTAATGATCATAAGCCCTTTCCCCGTGCACGCTCCAACCCGTCTCACTCCGTCCCCCTTCACTCCTTCCAGGAATTTACTCAGGTTCAGTTGGAACTGGTATCTCATCTTATTTGTACCACGAACTCTGGTTCACCGGAAGATCCATGCCCCCCTTCCATTCTCAAAAATGTTCTAGATATCGTAGGTCCAAAACTCATAGACATTTTTAATGCCATGTTTTCGTCCAACATCTTTCCTTCCATCTGGAAGAAAGCGACTATCAAACCTCTCATCAAGAAGAGTTCCTTAGACCCTTCTATAGTCGCTAATTATCTCCCTATAGCCTGCCTCCCTCTCCCCGCCAAAATTGTGGAAAAGATTATGAACATCCAAATCTCAGATTTCATAGATCAGAACAACTGTCTAGATAATTCACAATTTGGTTTCCGGAAGGGACTCATTTTACACCATGAGAATGATCAAAAAACTCTTACCCTATCTCCCCATGAGCATGGCTAGAACCCTGGTCAGTGCACTAGTTATATCCCGCATAGACTATTGTAATGCGCTTTTAGTCAATGCTCAGGAAGGAGTTATAAAAAAGCGAAAATTGGTGCAGAATGCTGCGGCCAGATTGATCTCGGCCACTCCCAAGTATGCTTTCATCTCTGGCACTATTGAACAGCTTCATTGGTTGCCAGTGAAGAAGAGAACTAAATTCAAAGCACTTTGCATTGCGTATAAGGCAATTCACTCTCAAGGCCCTGCCTTTTTAAAGGATGCACTCTGCCCCTACATTCCTGTCAGATCCCTCCGATCTTCAACTGCCAGTCTTATGCAGGTTCCCAGGACTAAGAAGGTCTCCTGGGGAGACAGGTCCTTTATAGTAACCACTACCAAACTATTGAACAGTCTTCTAAGCCACATCAAAACCTATTCTTCCCTTGTCTCTTTCCGCAAACAGATAAAGACCTGGCTGTTCCAACAATAACTACTCATGGACTAGTATAGTGGACACTCAGCGCCAAGACACCCTCAGGTATTTGTGTGCTCAACAAATTTCCTAAAATAAATAAAAATAAATTGCATTTAAACAAGCCATAAATTGCTTTAGTATTTGGATAAGTGCACCAATTGTAAGATAGCCTACAGAATATTCTAAAATTTAAAGCAGCAGGCTCCGCTGAGTTCTTCTTTTATGTCTAACTTCTTGTGCCTTACATGAGAGTGCAAACATCCAGATAGCACGTGCCCGGTTTATGTATTATGCAAAGCAAGCATGAGAATTTCTTATTTCCAGCGAGTAATTTGCGAGATGGCTCTTATAACGGAGAATGGAGCAAGTGAAAATATAGTTGCTCTGCTCATGTTAAGGACTGTTAAACATAGAAAAAGGCAGTTCCAAAAAAGGTTCCTAAATTGGGAGTAGGGGATGGATAGTAGTAATAGGACCATGCTCTCTGGAAGGGCTAAACACAGGGCATTGACGGTCAGACAGTTATACTGTGCAGTAGTTCAAGGTGAATTGATTTTCCCGTGGATTACATTTGTGAGTTGGTCCGATACTGATATATTGACAAAATGTTGATTTCCCTTAACCCCTTAAGTGCTGCGTCGGTGCATTGGCCGACGGCAGCACTACCTCCCCACTGCTGCGCACGACCATTGGACGTCCATTCAGCACTAGTTCCAATGGACAGCGCAGCACTGGGGAGGGATGTTTACTAGCATCTATGAGGTTAACCAGTGTAACTTTATATACATGAGGTGATATGGGAACGGTGGTTCCCGAAACAATGTCATTAAGATGGTCATGATTTTTCGGATGTATGACGTTACAACGCATACTTTTACCACGCATACCATTATAACGCGGTATTTACAACGCATACCATTACAACGCATATCGCTTTGGGGTGCTGGATAGTGAATAGTTTAATTTACTATTCCAACTCCAGTCCCCGTGGACAGTAGGGAAGGTGTTGGATAGTAAATTAAACTTATTCCCTATCCTAGAGCGCCCCCCAGCGCAATGCGTTGTAATGGTTTGCGTTGTAATGACTGCGTTGTAATGGTAGTGTGTGGTAAAAGATTCATTGTAAGGGTTGTATACCTGATTTTTCCAACCTTACAAATGATAATCTATGTTTGGATTGATATTGGATTGATTATAATCTATAAATTAGACTTGTGTAGTTGCTCCCAATATTTTTATGGGTCCTAATGATGACTTAACAAATTATTAAGGGTGTTCCCCTTTCGCAAATCAAGAGGAAGCATATATTGCAAAATTTTCTTGTTATAATACGGACACATATTTCGATTCTTATTCCTCTGCCATTGTGTTTTTTATGTTTACACTGTAATCTTTGTATGTTTTTGTTTATTGTAACTTTGTGAGCACAAATTGTATGTTTGGTTATGCATTTGATTTTGTGTTGCATTGTATGCTTTGTTTCACAAAGAATAATCCAAATATCAAAAAGCTTATCTATTTTGAAATAATTTTTCATATGGGTACCTTGCTTTGCCGTGTTTTGTTGTTTTTGTACTTAAATTACACAATCTTTGGTTTACATTTTTGATGCTGTTTGTTTTATAATTTTATCCCTGATTTTTTTTTGTTGGTGTTGTTTATTGACTTCAGGTTCTGGGGGGATATGGCTGCTCCTGTTTGATGTATTTAAACACAGGAAGAGGCATGATGCATGTATGCCATCGACAAATGGGGAGAAAATATTAAAGGGAGGATGGAGCCAGCAAATGGGAAGCCTCTGGGCTTCCCACAAAGTAGATGCAACAGTCTCAGCACATACCCTGTCTAGCAGAGACCTAACTAAGCAACTGAGAGAAGAGCCTGTACTAGAAAAGTAAGGCAGGAGACTTTTAAGAAGTGCTGGGATAATATGGAAGAGAACAGAGAAATGGGTAGACTGCATAGAAATGTTGAGTGATATTTAAAAGTAATTGAGATACCCTAGGGTCATTCAAAAATGTTATCATCCATAACTACTAGACACCATCATTGTTTTTATGACACAGTATTAAAATATGTTATTAGCCAAGGCATGCATATCAGTTAGTGCTTTTCTGTATATGATTTTAAATTAGGAATTATGGCTTGGAACCCTAATGTCACAGACTTGACACTGTGAACCACATGCACTGCGTGTAAATCCTTCAGCCCTGTTCCAACTTTTTGTATTGTTGTTTATGGCTCTCATAGAGATCCTGTAGCCTTTCATTCAGTTTCTGAATCTCATACCCACTGTTCTGACAGCAGCAGTTGATAACAAAACTAGTTATCCACTGTTGTGATGTCATAAAAGCCTTCCAGGCAAAGCTGCTTTTCTGCTTCGAGCGAAAACAGAAAGCACAGATGCATGAGGAGGGATGAAGGCACGGAGGGTGGTGGGGGTTGAACAAGGTTGGCAGGTACTTTTTTGTAGTTTTTTTTAATCTCTAGGATTGGTCTATGTTATGTACTGCTCCCCTATTACTCTTCTGCCACTGTGTAGTAGTGGAAAGCAGAGGCAGATAATTTCTGAGGCCATTCATACAATAAGATAATAGGTGGGTAAATAGTGAATTACATGGTTGTTTTTCACCTAGGGGTTCTAAGTGACATCAAAGACAACTCAAACTTCGCTCCAGTTGTCTATTTGATATCACTCAGAACCTTCCATTGAAAATCATCCCCGTAATTCACTATTTTCATTCTGAAATTCAAAGTGATGTGAAGGGAATTCCAAAGCGTTGTTGCACCACCAGAGAGTGCCTATCTCATGCAGTGTTCTTCCCTGAAAGTTGAATGTTTGAGCAGGAGGGAATCAGAGTGTCTTGATCCTCATTGAACACCAACTTTGCCTAGTTTGGTACTGGGATGAGGGAAGTCATTTGCCCTTCATCTGACCTGCTTTTCAGATGCATGGGGAGGTATTGTTCACAGTGAGGAGCACACAGCATGCCTCAATATAGTTAGCAGGGTGAGAATAGTCTGTACGCACAGCAGTCAAGTCAAGGATGGTGCACTGTAATGCACAGCATACCGCAATAGAGTCATTTTGCTCTTAGCCAGCCCTCATCTACTATTGGTCTTTTAGAGTGTCATTTAATTTTACTTCTGCCCACAACAGTCAGAAGCCTGGGGCGCTGGGTCAGCCCATTTCTGGTTAACGTGGCAGCGTTCTGCCCTTTCACAAGAAGCACATATACAAAGTAGTTCCCTCACGTGATGGTAACTAATATATTATTGTGTGTTTTTTGAGACCAAATAATATTTTTATTTCTACCAAATGTTTTCTTAGATCAATGAGGGACCAACAGGTTTCCCATTATTAAAGTTTTCATAACCATGACACAAAAAACAATCATTGAAAAAATCATATGGTTGGCAGACAATGCCAGACTTGCAGGCTTTGCCAATGCTTGTTTTGCAATGTGCTTGCATTGTGATCATTGCTTCTTGAGGGGACAGGAGTTTCACAAACAAGTGACACTTTGTGAAAGATTAATCCGGGCGAGCATTGTTTAGTCTTTGGGATATTTCTCTGCTCAATCCAATGCCGAAAACCACCACATGCACAGTGGAAGCTGTATGAAATTAATTAATCTACTTGTTTAATGGTTACTATCAGCCCTTTGCAGGAGGTAGGCATTCAACGGTTTCTGAGTCCAACAACAGTTCCCAAATATTTCTTCATTTAGTTGGAAACTGCCAGGGCAAGAGAATGTTGAAGGACCTATGATATCCCTTTATACTTGCGCCATGTGTAGTATAGTATGTGGTTCCAACAGGATTGTGTAAAAATGATAAAAGAACTATAAAAAGAAACGAGCACATATGTAGAAAATAGATAAATTAGCAAGTGTGCCACATGGTATCTATAGTTGATTTCCGGGTCATACGAAACAGCTAACTGGAGTTCATAAGCCTTGAAAGCACAACAAATATATGCGTTTAAGAAGTGATTTGTTGCGAAAGGACACGTTTTAGGAATTGTAATTAGTAGACTGAAACACAATAGCATATTCACCTCTGTTGCGCAGGTATTGTTTTATAACTAGAGCATAAGTATGCACAGGCAAACTAGAAAGGCAGTAAAAAACGAGTAATCAATTTGGCAGTGGTCATAGGTCATGTCAGGCAGCCGTTTGTAAAGCTGGATGTGACCTCCTATGTTACCTCAAAAGAGGTATGAATAGAAGAGCTAGTCACTTTATTTACAACAAAACAATTAACTGAGTCTGACACACACTATATGTACTGCTGGGCACTGTCATCATCAGAAGTGGCGGCTCCTCTGCTAAGGCGGATGAGCATCGCCCCACTGATTTTGAGCAGTGTCACTAAAGGAAACATAAAATGATAACTTTAAGTAATTATAATTTTATTTTCCTTGTTGCTGCAGCTTTGCGCGCGGGATGGGTCGGGCTGCTCTGCAGACAGAGCAGGGGCGGGGAGGATTGGTTTGCACTCCTTAAAGTGCGCATGAATGTTTGGCTAGCCCTCTGGGGCAGGCCAAACATTCATGCACACTTTGCATGTTATCCATGCAGGCTGCATTACCGCCTGCAAGGAGAACATGCCCAGCCTCCCATTCTCTGGCTGAGCACTGATCCAGAGCGCTCAGCCAGAGAAGAGAAGAGGAGCGAGAGGAGGAAGCGGTGACGGCTGGCAGTAGTGGCAGACAGGTAAGTTTGTATTTCTCTTCTATTTCATTCCCTCAACACCCCCAACCCATGATATCCGCCCCCAACCGCCTTCACATACCAGCCACCATTGGTCATCATTTCACATGAAAAGCATTGTAGAAAAGTCCGAAAAATATCAATGTAGAGTCAGCAAATCATTTCAATGATGAATGAACTAGACATTTGAGAAGCGGCTCACCTAATGCAGAGAAAAGGAAACTAACAAAGCATATACTACTCTAAGTTCATGAACATTTCATGGCAGTGTGTTCACCCAAACCTGTCAATTAACGGAATAATAATGAAAGGAATAACCAATGGCCTGATTACGACTACAGCGGTCCACCGTAGTTGCAGCAGTGGTCTGTAGACCACCAAACTGGCTGTTAACACGCGTATTACGAGTGGAGTGGTTGGATCACAACTGGACCGCTGCAGCTGCCGAGGATCCCTGATCACATTACAAGTTGTCTCACTACAACTCTATTCATGGGGGTGAGCCCATCATTGAAAGGGTAGTGGTGAGGCAACCCAGGGGACCCTTATAGGGCCCCCTGTCTCCTCTGTGCATGGGGGTGCTTGTAGGGGGCACATGTTGGGCCCACCTGTATTTCTGCACCCCTATTTCCTGCATGGGAAGAAATGCATGGCATGGTGCATTTCTTCTCGGTCAGGTAAGTGCTTCAGGGATCCCACGGTGAAGCCTTTCACTGGTTCTCCTTTGCTCTTTAGTATAGCACCGCTGCGGGCCCACTGCAGAACACAGCACCGACCCGGATTAAAATCGTACTCCGGCGGGTGGACCGACATTGAGTTTGGCAGTCTTCCTAAAGGGTATTGGTGAGGTGTCCCACAGAAAGACTGCAAAACTTGTAATCAGGCCCTAAATCTGGATATTGGCCACACCTGGGTGGAGCATCACCCTGGCCCTTCACTGATAACCGGGCACATCCTTACCTACATACAGGGCCGGACTGGGAACAGAAACCGGCCCTAGCACACTGCTCAGCCAGCCCGCCTGGGGTGAGGGGAGTGCAGCAAAGCAGTGTGCGAGGGCCGGTTTCGACCGATTTTGTTACTGGCGACCGATATTGCCGACCCCGTAACAAAAAAACGGCCCCCCAGGGGTCCAAAATCGGCCCCCACCCTAGCGGCCCACCGGGGAAACGCCCGGTGCCCTCTATGGCCAGTCCGGCCCTGTGCACTTAACACACAGATCTCTGCTTTGGGCTGCCATTGTACTGAGACATTTTTCCTGTTTACAGATTACTAGAGTGGTCTTAAATTGGAAGGCCCATATTTCAGGTAAAAATATTGAGAAAGGTTGATCCATGGATTATTCTGATGGGAAAAGGTGAGGTCAGGAAGTAATATGCATATTGTCCTTCTTCATGAAACGTTGGCCAGCTAATGCAGAGAGGTGTGCTATTGTACCTGTGAACTCTGTTATGACAGTTGACAGATTATAAATACAAGTAGCATTGCCAAGTATCTTTTCAACTAACTTTGATGAATTTGGTGTGCTAAATTAGTTTTATGTTGATACTGTTGATGCTCTCCTTTCCATTTAATATATTTAAATCTCAATGGATGACTTTCTTACCATGCATTGTGTCCAGAAAGAGTAAACCCTCAGGCAACAGCACTACTACTTAGGGGGCTCAGAATATTGTTCTAAGCTATTGCCAAGAATGTCATTGACTTGGAGACATTATTCGCACAGTTTTTAGGCGTTGTTAGGTCTCGGCTAGCATGGCTGTGCACATGCGCAGCACGCTCGCGAGATTTATTGTTTTTGAGGAGTTTCAGTAAAAGGTGTTAAGCCCCGCCCCTCTTTTCCATTGGCTAGCGTCACCGTTTATGCTAAACGGTGGCCAGCTATTGGAAAGAGCTTTCTATGTTGCCTCTCTTTGGCTTTTTGGGACTGCCTACTTGGACTCCCTCGCCTGCTTTCCTCCAGTAGCAAATGCTTTCTTTTCTTTATGGGGCCATGTATTTCAAACACATGGACCCATAAAGACAAGCTCCAGCACGATCCTGCGACAGGGAAGGGATGTGGGGTTGGTTTAGGGGGCATAATGTAAACTGTGCACATCTCCGGGGGAATCTCCCGACGTCATATTTTAGTGGTTGTTTATCATACAAGACAAACCCAGCCCACCCCCTCCGCCCGGCAGTATCCAAACTACAAACATCCATACATTTCTGCCCTTGCTCGAGGAGCATCCTTACAGGTGCAGCATCCGTCTGGGCTTTAACTTCTGCGGCTCTGAAACACAGCAAAGCGAAACAAAATAGAGTGGGTGCGGCGTAACGGCCAGAGCTGGTGCCTTTAGAACAGAGGAACCAGGTTGCTGTCTCTGTGTCAGCTCAACATCCTGGGATTCTGGAGAAATCACTTAATCTCCCTGTGCCTACAACAATGAATGTGTCCTTGTGTAAGGTAACTGGTAATCATGTAAAGCGCTCCAGTACCTTCCGGTCGAGTTTGTGCTATTTAAAATGACAACAAAAAAAGGAAAAGCTGGGCAACTATAGAAACGAATTAACATTATTAAAACTCGGGAGCTATTGGGGGTGAGGGTCAGTTGCAGTCGATGCGGCATTAAACAACAAAGTACACCAGGGATCCCTCCCCCTCTTCCAGCAAAGCACAGCACTTTAATTGCCATGTCAGGTTGAAAGGATTCTGTGGACCGCTGAAGAATCAGAGTTTTCAAGCAGGGAGATCTGTAGTGGGGGAGGGTTTCTACACGAGAAGCTGGCTCCGAGCACTGCAACATAGGGCAGATTACAACCGATATATACTAGAGTGTGTGCGCTTTCGGGGAGGTAAACTTAAGTAGTATCATCCCCCCTCCCCCTCCCCGCCGTGCCTATGGAAGTCCGCCTGCAGCGGCCGTCACCTTCCTTTCAGACTTGTCAAACTGGCTGGTTCTAGTCCCTTCCTTCAGTCTTGCCCCAATGCCTTCGATGGGGGAAGTGACTATACACCAGACAGAGTCCACTCTCCGCCACGGCCACCCCTTCCGCTCAGACTTGTCAAACTGGCCGGTTCTAGCTTGCAGCGCGGCCCTGCGCCCCTTCCTTGGGTCTGCACCTGGGTCTTTGATGGAGGAGGTGAAGATAAGCTCGAGTCCACCCCCCTCTACCATCTCCTGGGTCTTTAAAGACTTTTAGCCCTCTTTCCCCCCCGGCCAGAGGGGGCGTGGCCGTCAGAGTACCTTTACAGCCCCACAATAGAAGGCAGAGCTCGTCTACTGCAGATAGGCTTCTGCTTGCTGGTCTGATGCCTGGGGTCCGTGCTCTACCTGTACCAGCACTTACAGAAGAAGGTGCACAGCTCCGAGAACCTATCCCTCAAGTTAAAGCAGTATGAGGAGACGCTCTCTGCCCAGCTGGAAGGTGAGGGGCAGCTGTCAAGTGAATGGTGTGTTACCCTGGTGTCTTCACTTACATAAGTTTTTTATTTCACGCACAGGGGTACCTTATTTTGTATACAATCACTTATTCTGCAGCATGTCGCCTCTAAGTGCTCTAATTGACAAATGTTTTGGTTACACAATTTAATGGTACTAAGTTTATCAACCCCAGTAAGATGGAAAGCTGAGATAACCTTGCAGGGATGGAAAAGCTTATTTGCTCACGTTATAAGAAATCTTGATTTTTCTGTCTCTGTTAAATAAGGCAGTTTTTTTTTATCTCTCTGTGGCGTTGAGGGCGGCGGGAGGTGTTAGACTCATCTAAGTATTTTCAATGCCAGGAGTGGAAGTTAGGGCTTAGGAGACCCTGTGGTTTTTAGTAATTTAAAGAGTATATGATAAGAGTAGGGTTCTCTTTTTTTTGAAATGTGGAATAAATAGAAAACAGTAGTTTCTTCCCTGCGGACAGTAGGTAATTAAAAAGCCTTTGACATTTTATGTACCGCTGAAATTAAATGCTAAATGCGCATTGGCACCACATGCTTTATTGGCTCACAGAATTTTTTTCCAGAAAGATTTAGGGAACTCCAGCCTTTCTGAATCTGTCTATCTGTCTATCTATCTATCTATCTATCTATCTATCTATCTATCTATCTATCTATCTATCTATCTATCTATCTATCTATCTATCTATCTATCTATCTATCTATCTATCTATCTATCGAATACTCAATGCATTTTGGGAACACCTTCTTCAGGGGAATACTCATACTCATTGGTTTCTTAAGATTGACAATTCTAAAATTTGTCTAAATGTCCTCATGGGGCTAAACAGTAAAATCTTCTTCAAACCAAGGTTGAAGCCTAGGGTTCGTGTCCGTTCACTGTGATTCTGGGCAAATAACTTATTCTCCCCATGCCTACCAAAACAAGCATTGAAAATGCAATAGGTCTCACCTTTGATTAAGTTAAAGTCACTTGCTTTGCTAATTGTATTCTATAGCAAAGCAAATGGCTTTAACTTAATGAAAGGCGAGACCTATTGCATTTTTAATGCTTGTTTCTAATTTTGCTTCTAAACTGGGAAAGAAGTAAATAACACACATGCTAGAAATATATCAATGGAAATGTGTATCGATCTTGTGTTATGCTTCAGGCATCTATGGAAACACAGCAATACACTCACTTCAGATGGAATATCGATTTGTGTGGATGTGTGAGTGTCCCTCCTAGCAGTCTCCATTATCCTTGTTATACAGAATTGAGCCTAAGCTAACTAGAGGATAACCTCAAATTAGCTTCAATCCTGCTGTGGAGTTCCATCCCCACTAGTCCTCACACATCGCTAAATAGAGCCAAGATTATTTGAAATGGGTTGCTGCCTAACACATAGGGAAATTAGATAGTCATTCCAGCTAATGACCATAAATAAGTCATGTTTTGAAATCAAATGTTACTTCCACAATTTCTGAGGTTCTGGGGCTGAAAGACTGGCAGAAAGTCATGCCAGCATCAAACATTCCAGGCTCTCGATTCTCCACCTAAGCGCAAAAGGACCAAAGCACAATAGTAATTTTAAAGCGAATCAATTTTGGAACTTTTTAGGGTTATTTGACAGTTCATGCTGTTTAATGGGAGTCGTTTAATTGTAAGTAAAATCTACTTTCAAGAGAAACTATTTCCCAAGCACACACGTTCAGCAACACCCTGTTTTTGCACTAGACTGATGGACCGCCATATTTCGCTGTGTCAGTATCATTTCACGTTTCGTGCAGTATCATTTTATTGGAATTCCCATACTATTATTCCTATAAATCGAAATAAGTGCACTTGCTTGGTCATCAGCTTATTTCTTTACAAAGCATGATTGTGGATATCACAGTGTGAGTTGATGATCCAAGATAAAATTCTTGTTATTTGGCAAGAGCAAGAAACAGCACAGACCTGGTTCAATGACATAGACTGAGACGGTTTCAAACCCGCCAACTTCCACTGAATGCTAAGTTCAATAAATTCAGTGTAGGGACTAACTTCACTGTCAGGAAACATAATGCCAAGAAAACTATGATGACCTGCTAGCAGCTCTTTTTAGGTCAAGCTTAGCGTTGCAGCCCATATGCTGCCCTCTTTACGAGGAATGCAGTAGACATTATGGTGTGGAAGCTTTGTGGAAGCTCTGCCCACTGTCCGCCCATCTTTTTCATTGGTTTAGGTCCTAAATGCTGCCTTCTGATTGGTTTTAGGCCTGTTAGTCGCCCCTCATGACGCCGATGTCGTCATTAGTATTCTTCCATGGCTACTGGCCCCTTTACTTCAGACACTTTTTTCTTCTCGTGCCCCCCATTTCCCCCTCCCGCAGTCCATGACTTTTTGCCCCCGCCACCCCACCTCAATCCTGTTCATGCCTTCTCGCACTTCCCAGTCCTGTTTCCCATGCATTAGGTATCGCATAAATGTGATTCCTATTGCATTGCAAATGCTTGTTTAGGACTTTTGCCCTGCTGCTCGGGTTTTACTCTGCGCATCTCAGTCATACTCTGTGCTTCCACTGTGGTCTTCTTTGAGCACTGGCTCTTTCACTACAAGTTCCTCCCGTAGGAGCTAAACAAAATAAGAATGCAAGGGGAGGAAGGACTTCCTCTTCCTGCATTCTGCCATTGCTGGGTGGGGGTTAGCGAGTTTATTTGTGGTAGCGAGTTTATTTGTGGGAGTTTTCTGAGGCCTGTTTGAAGTTGCGGCGACGTGTGGTCGGAGGCATTTGTGGCGAACGGTGGCCATCTGGTCGGGGATTTAGGCTTGTGGCGGCATTGGGAATTGCTGGTAAGAGAATGTCCGGGGAGGCGGAGGCAGTGCGGGAGGCGGTTCGAGTGTTGGGGAGGGCCGGGAGGGCTGATCTGCTCAGGCCGGGGGTATTAGAGCAGGCATGGGTGGGCCTGGAGCGTCCCCCGCAGGCAGCTGCTGCGGGGGTGTCGGCTGCCGTTATTGCCTGCCAGGAGGACTTTGCTCCGGCTGGCAGGCTGGTGTCGGGCCGGGGCGGGGCTCGAGGGGGACGTGGTGCGCAGCGTGGAGGCCGGCATAAAAGCCAGCCTCCGCATTCCAAGGCAGAAGGGAGCAGGGGCCTGGAAGTGGGGCCCCGGGGGCAAGTGAGGCAGGCGGAGGATGAGGAGGCATGCCAGGGCCCGAGGGGCCCGAGGGGGCACCCTGCACCCCCCTGGGGGGGTGCAGGGTGCCCCCTCGGGCCCGGTTTATTTCCTGGTTTGTGTGGTGGGCCCCGGGGTCATGAGGAGAGCCTGGTAGCTGAGCTGCCTGTGGGAGGGGTGTGGTTTGGAGGACTTGGGAGGCCCGGTGCAAGTGGGGCCTGGGGCTGTGGATTTGGAGCAGGAAGTGGGCAGTGAGGGCGAGGAGGCAGCATGCGAGGTGTTAAGGGGGCCAGCAGAGTGTGGTCCCCTGGACCTGTCTGTGGGTCCCAGGTCCAGCATCCCGGTACTGCGGGGAGCGAGGGGCATGCCGCTGGGCAAGTGGCGCTGGGGCCTAGGCCTGGGGGGGCTGGGGGGGTTGTTCCCGGGAGCAGCATGCAGGGGATGGGGCCCAGGGGCTACTGCCCTCCACTGCTGGGCAGATGGGAGGCCATGGATGTGGAGACTAAGATTAGGGAACAGAGGTTGCTGGTTCAGGAGGCGGTGAACTGGAGGACATGCGGGCGGGTGCTGCCTGGGGGGGTGAATTAGAGGGCCCATCTACCCCTACGTCAGTGGAGGAGTTTTGGGCGGAGCAGGAGGAGGCTGAGAAGAGGGAGGGTGCCCGGGGGGTCCTGAGGGGGGGTGTTGGTGATAGGCAGGGGCAGTTAAGGACAGCCAAGATGGCGGTGAGGCCCAGCAATGCCAGAGCCCGCCCGGGTTGGAGCGGCCCGGGGGGGTCAAGGGAGATCCCAGCTGGCAGAGGTCAGCAAAAAGGTGGGTGGCTTGGCGGAGCGCAAGACGGCTCCTGGACGCTGCTTTGAAGCAATAGGGGTGTCGGCGGCGGCTCTTCCTCTGGCGCGGCACCGGGCTTCGGCGTCTGGTGCGGATGTCGGGTCGGGGAGTGGTGTGACAGTACAGAAGGGAGTGAAATGGGCAGTGCGTGAGGTGGAATGGAAGCCTGTGGAGGATGAGTGGGACATGGTATTGGACTATGGTGTGGAGAGTGAGGAGCTGGAGGAAGGTGAAGTGAGAGATGACGTGGACAGGACGGCTGATAGGGGGCAGGGCAACAGTGGACTTGGTGTCCTGCAGGCCCCTAAGAAGTAGACCGGGAAGGCGAGAGGGTCGGTGGTGAAGACCGGCAGCACGGAACGTCTGCCTGGACTGTCGTAAACTACATTGACAGGAGAGGGTGCCTGGTGGGCTGCTTGGGAACGGGGCCAGAAAGGGGGCAGGAAGAAGGCGTGCAGGTCAGTGGGAGGGCGATGACAGGTAAGCAGGTGGTGACGGCAGGGGTACAGACGGACAAGTTGGGATTAGAGGACCGGACGGAGGGAAAGGAGGACAAGGAGGAGAAAGGGGGGGGACAAACACCAGAAGAAGCTGCCATATATGGGCTTGGCCATGTCTTTAGGGTCTCATTTGTCCGAGAAGATTAAGAGTAGGATTTGAAAACACGAGTATGTTGATGTTTTCAAGCTGCTACACAGGGAGGTGCAGGCCGAGGAGGGTTCCAAGGAAGAGGAGTGGGAGTTGACCAGGAGGCCTCAGGTCCCTGTCAATATGGAAAATTGGACGTCAGCATTTTGATATATGCCAGCATATTATGCGAGAAGCACCTGGATAGGGCTATCCCCTTGTTCAAGTACATGGACATTATCAGGAAGGCGCAGTTACAGTTTGGAGGTTTCGCATGGCTGAGCTATGACGAAGAATTTAGGGCGCCCATTAGTGTGAATCCTGATAAGCCGTGGGGGAGATCGATCAGGAACTTTGGATGCAGTGGATGGGGTTGATGCAATCGTCCCCCTCCACGCACACGGCTAGTGGTCTACCAGTGCCTTATCAGTCCTTTCCAGCGTGGCCTGCCCAATCTGGGGCGGGAGGGGTGGTTCCCCAGGCAGGACACACGGCCCCAGGGGCCAAAACAGGCACCAACACAACCGGTGCCTGCTGGAGTTACAACAAGGGATATTGCTCACAATACCCTTGTAAGTTTAAACATGAGTGCTCCAAGTGCAGCGGGCATCACGCGGTCACTCAATGTCTCACCCTGGCCATGCCTTTGGAGCAGTGGCAAAACTCCAATGCGAAAGGTAGGGGACAGCCTGGCGCGAAGGGCGCCTACTCCGGATAAGGTGGAGGCGATGGCCCACTGGCTTGCGTGTTACCCTGACAGGGAGGCTGCGTTGAAGTTGCAGTGGGGGTTCACAGAAGGACCGAGGGTGGGTAGATGGGCAGACAACCTTAAGTCAGCGAAGGAATTGCCGGAGGTGGTGGCGACTAAACTGCAAAAAGAGGTGTTGGAGGGCAGTGTGGCGGGCCCCTTTGTGGACTGGCCCTTGGAGCATCTGAT
The DNA here is from genome assembly GCF_964263255.1 of Lissotriton vulgaris. Lineage (NCBI taxonomy): Eukaryota > Metazoa > Chordata > Amphibia > Caudata > Salamandridae > Lissotriton > Lissotriton vulgaris. The sequence continues at coordinate 1,996,528,980 of NC_141687.1, forward strand.
TGTTTCTCCATTGGGTGTAGTGCCTAAGAAGGAGGAAGGGGAGAGTAGGATGATACATCACTTGTCCTGGCCGGAAGGCCAGTCCGTTAACGATTTCATAGCGGAAGTAGACTCCCGGGTCATTTATGCATCGGTGGATGATGCTATTCGCTTAGTGCGAATGAGCGGGCGGGAGGCGGAGATGGCTGAATGTGATATCAAATCAGCCTTCCGTCTGCTGCCGAATTATCCATAGGATTTTCCTTTGTTGGGTGTGCAGTTTGCAGGGGCCATCTATGTGGACAAGGTCTTGCCCATGGGGTGTGCCATATCCTGTGCGCTTTTTGAAGTCTTCAGTACATTTCTGCAGTGGGCTTTTAGTCAGATTAGTGGACACAAGGCTGTGACACACTACTTGGAGGACTTCCTTTTCATTGGAAGAGAGCAGTCAGGGGATTGTGGCAGGGCCGTGTTACATTTCCAGGACATGGCGCAGAGTTTCGGGGTCACCTTGGGGCCCGAGAAGACTGCTGGGCATAACTCTTGCCTGACATTCTTGGGGATCGAGCTGGACTCCATTTTGTGGAGGGCTTGCCTTCCACGGGAGAAGGTCTCTGAGGTCCAGGCATGTCTGCTGTGGGCTATTGGAGAGAGGAGGATTGCGCTGCGCGCTGTGCAACAACTGTTGGGGTTCTTGAACTTTGCGTGCAGCGTAGTGCGAGCAGGGAGGACATTTTGCAGGAGGCTCGGTATGGGCATGTCTGGTGTGGTGCTGCCACATCACAGGGTCCGGATCTCCATGGGGGTGCGGGCTGACTTGCGGACTTGGTGTACTTTACTGTCTGACTTCAATGGGGTATCTTTGGATTTGGTGGAGGAGCGGACGGTGTGGCAGATTCAGATCTTCTCAGACGCAGCTGGGGCGGCAGGTTTTGGCCTTTTCTGTGATGGCAGGTGGTGCGCGGAGGAATGGCCGGCACACTGGTTGCAGCAAGGGTGGAGCATTGCTTTCTTGGAGTTTTTTCCTCTGTTGGTGGCGCTGGATGTGTGGGGAGTGGAATTTCAGAACAGGTCGGTATTGTTTCATGTGGACAGCATGACGGTGGTCGAGTTGGTCAACTGACAGAGGGCAAGAGACTTGAGAGTGTTGCGGCTGTTGAGGGGGTTTATGCTGCGTTGTTTGAAGCTGAATGTGATTTACCGAGCCAAGCATGTCCCTGGGGTGAATAACGGCATTGCGTATGCTTTGTCTCGTTTGCAGTGGCAGCGTTTCTGAAGGTTGGCGCCTGGAGCGGACCAGCACAAGACCAGACTGCCCGCCGGCGTTTGGGCCTTGGGGGAGAGAGAGTGTTAGGACTGGTGGAGAGCTCTGTGGCAGAATCGACAAGACGGACGTACCGGCTGGCATGGGATGAGTTTGTTTCTTTTATGGGAGGGCACCTTGAAGTGGCTGGGGGGGTTCGTTCAGTGATTGAGCAGGGAGTTTTGCAATTTGTTCTGCACTGTATTGACAGAGTTTTGTCGGCTGCAACGATTTCAGGAAAACTGGCGGGATTGTCCTTCTACGTCTGTCTGTTTTTGGTTTTGACCCCACAAAAGATGTAGTAGTCATTGGGAGGATGCTCCGGGGTTGGAGCAGAGAGAACAGGGGGGGAGGGGTGTAGAGAGAGGCGGTGACATTTGAGTTGTTGGTTCGTGTTGATGACGCCTTACCGCTATGTTGCTATAATGGGTTTGAGGTTCGTCTTTTCAGATTGTGCATGGTGTGGATGTTTTTTGGGGCTTTTAGTGTCTCAGAGTTGTTGGGAACGAGGTCCTGTGGTGGTAGGTGTTTTGAAGAAGTCCGTGTGGAGGCGGGACGCTTGGGTATCTGGCTGAGCCAGTCTAAGACAGACCAGTTGGGAAGAGGCAAATGGGTTTGGCTGTGCAAGAGCGGATGGGACGGAGTGTGTCCGGTGAATGAGTGGAGGTCGTTTGTGGACCAGGTATGGTTGTCGGGTGGTGAGATATTTTGCCATGAGTCTGGGGCAAGGGTCACGGCGGTGCAGCTGTTGGCGGTTTTGCGTAAGGCAGTGAGCAGTTTGGGGATGAATCCAGTAGGGTTTGGGACTCATTCTTTTAGAATAGGGGCGGTCACTGCGGCGGCATGTTTGGGGTGGTCCTGGGATTGGATTCGTCGGATTGGTAGATGGCGGTCACGATGTTCTGAGAGATACGTCATGAAATAGACGGGGGCCTAAGGGTGGGATGGTAGGATGTTGAAGACAATATTACCAGGATGGGGGCCAAGACGGTCACATGGATTGTGAGGCACTCCTTTGTGCACTGGGCATCGAAATATGCAGAGCAGCAGGTGTACGGCCGTAACCTGGGACTCAATGGACGCCATCATGAGGTGCACTGGTGGGGAAAAGGGGGGATGCAATGGGGGGCACTTTTGCCCTGGCTCGCGAAGATGGTCCCACAGAGGGGATGCCCGGACGTGTTGATCATCCACTTGGGGGAAAATGACTTGATTCAGCTGTCGGGTTTGGCACTCTTGCAGCTGATGCAGAGGGATGTGGAGGTCATGAGGCTAAGGTTATCTGGGGCCTGCATTGCTCGGACTGAATTCATCCCCAGGAGAGTTTGGAGGGGTGCACATAAGCATGGGGCAGTTGAGAAGGCCCGGAGAAAATTGAACAGGGCAATGCAGGTTTTCTGTGAGGCAAAGGACATTAAGGTGATCTCTCATCCCGGACTATGACTGGAAGAAAGGATGCTCTTTAGGGACGACGGAGTGCATCTTTCGATGCTTGGGCATGCGTACTACATGATGGAAGTGCATGACGTAGTGAGCAAGTTGTGGAATGAAGCGATCTGGTGCCGCAGGGATGTGTGAGGGGGAGTCAAAAGATGCAAAGGAGCGCCTGGGGTGGGGGGCAGGTAACCGCCCTAAAGGGGGTTCTCTGGTTGGCAGTGTTTGGGAGGGGTGGGGGAGTCACTAGCGGGCGCACCCACCTCTCGTGGGGGGGAGGAGTGAATGATGGGAGGCGCGACTGGTGGCATGAGAGTAGTGCCAGGATAAGAAGAGAGATTGGAGGTAAGGTTGAAGAACGGAAGGTGGAATGAAAGGAGAGTATGATGATGGAGTTGGCGTTGGGGGGGAGATGTAGTTGATGTTGATTATTGTTGTGGTTTATGTTGTGCAGCCTGGTCCTAATAAATGGCCTTTAACGCTTAACAACAGTGTGGCCTGAATATTGCGCGACGCCTCCCGTCTGCGGGCAGGTTTTATTAACGTGAGCATCAAGACCCTGTATTTTTTTCATTGGACGATATGCCCTTTCCCAAGCCAGTGGACCTTATGTCCCGCTGAAAAAAACAGAAATACTCAGTGGTCTGTGGTTGCGGGATCACTGCAGGTTAGAAGACGTTCTTCAGGCAGATAAAGTGTAATCAGATTGTTTTATAGCCGAGGTAGCAGAGGCCCAGTACGAGCGGAGGATTGTGGTTACATTGATGGCCACTAGCACTCGCTTTATACCCACTTGACAACCCACAGGACAGTATGTGTAGACACCATCTGTCCTTGGCCGTTGCCATCTCAGGTAGGGAAAACCAGCAATGTTTCAACCAGTGATCTAACCCACGATGGTGGGGCCGCCTCTTCACAGGTTGGAGTGATATTGCAATTCTGATATAACCCTTGTATTCTTCTAGCAGTTGGCAGCGCTCGACGTAAAAAAGTAGCTTTGCTATGGTTGCTTTAGTGTATAGAGGTGACTGAATCTGTGATTCATTCGATTGGTAAGTGTTACGCTATGGTTGCAGAAACAGCCTGAAGGAATCACAAACCATGACAGGACATTAAGAATGTGTTTTCAGGTGGCTGTGCATGTTTTTCAATTGCATAATATCCACAGTTGAGGGTTCATGAATGTGCACAATTCGGGATGCACGTTTCGCGCAGGCAGGCTAAAGGTTGTATGTATTGTGTAAAGGGCATTCTATGTTAGAAAGCATTTTGAAGTCATAAAACAGTTCTCCGTATTTACCCACATAGAGCTGTTACCTACCTCTTGAAGTCAGATGACAGCATTGCGCTTCCATCCCTGTCAACTCACATGCATTTGGGGTAGGTGTGATCCCATTTATACTTTTTTTCACCTGTCTGTCAAACAAAACTCCATAATCTTTAATGGAGTCACACGCTTTTCAAACCTATACCAGCCCCAACAGAACTGTTCATTCACCATTGTCCTTAACAGGATCACCCTCCTAAACGCCTTACTTTGCCAGCATAATTGAGGGCAGTGGTTGATGGGTACTTCAAAAGATTGAGGGGCAGATTTACAAGCCCCTTGCACCACTTTTGCGTCACTTTTCCCATGTTAAAAGTGACGCAAAAGTGGCGCCAGGGGCTTGTAAATCTGCTCCTGAGTTTTGGAGATACTACGTCTGTGCACTGAAGTGGTTGAGCCTCTGTTAGGTATGTCTTGGACACATTGCATGCATGATGGTAGAAAAGCATTCTGGTGCTACACTAATGGTCATAATGACCTCGAGCAAGTCAAAATTCTGTCATGACATTCATCACTTCTCCTCTGTCCTTATGCATATTGTGGTGAGTCTTCATTCCTATCATCTCTTCTACCGTCCAAAAAAAAGATAACAGAAACATAAAATAAAAAAGCTGGTCATCCTTTAGATTTTATTAAAGGCGGAACGGTATTTCTTTTCCTTGCTTGTGGCAAACTATATTTTTTTGATTTTTTCTAAAGTATCATTAATTTGTTTCATTGTGGTCTTTCTCCAAGGTCAACAACTGTGCATGCAAGCAGAGGAGGATTGTGGTGCCACCAGCAATAATGACACCATGCAGCTTCATCTCAGTTTCATAACTCATGCCATACCCCTTGCCACCCATGCCACTATGAACATCAATAATCTGGCACAGATATTGATGATTTTTAATTCCATTGGTATCCATTACTGGCAAAGTTGGCAGCTTTAGATTTTTGTTAGAGGAAATATTTCGTAATAGTTCAGTACCTGTATGTATGTGGTATCCTCCGCTCCCAGAGAAACAAAATTCCTCAATGAGCAACATTTTGGGCAACAGCAATGTGAAATCTGGGAGTAGTGCCCCTTTTATGAACAGGGGGAAGATGTACTTTCACATAAGGGTATTTTGAGAAGAAGTCAGAAGCTAAATTATGCATTTAAGGAGGTGAACCTAGAAGGTGTAGAATTCAAAAAGAAATATAGCACATAGTATTCTTTTGTTCAAACTGCCACCCAATACCTTCACCACTTGAGATAATGTGTACCATCAATGGAAAAAATTAGATTGTTGAGACACTATGAAAACAAATATGGTGTCCAGAATAAGGTTTGGTGGTTCGATATAGTATTGTTAAACAATAATGTGAATAAATATACATTTAAGTAAATAATGCAAAGAGTACTTTTTTCATTTGGAAAGTGGTCTATATTTAGTAGGTATGAAGCAGTAGTGCAAGGATGTCAGCTGTAATAGAGTAGTAATATTTTGTATAATAATATTTGTGCATAATAATTAAGGTAGATAAAGGTACAGCCGTGGCCTTTGCAGGTAAGAGTGGTGGGGCAGTGGGGCCAGGTGGGGGAGATTTTGGCGGACGAAGATGAGGGAAAATGAAATAAATAGATAATGTTCCTTGGTCGTTGTCACTCTAAATGCCCCCTCCCCAACCCCCACCCGGCCCCACCGCCCCACTGCTCTTATGTGTACGGGCCGCGGCTGTAAAGGTGGGATCAGTATGTCTCATAAATGTTAGTGGGAATAAAAAGTGCATGGCGGTGCAACTCAAATTGATCACAACACAGTGTTTGTTAGTAATTAATAAGTCGTAGCTTTGGTTAGTTAGATATTTGAATGAGTTGTTTTATAACAATGCGGCAATAGCAATGGAATATTCACAAAAGGACAATCTTTTAATTGCATCATTAAGAAAGTTTAGCACTCATTATTTTCCTTTGTGAACAAAAAAAGTAATTCAATCTAAAATGTTATAGTTTCAAAGGCACACTAATGAACATGCAATGGCGAGTAGTGACTAACAATGTGTCTTTATGCCAGACTAAGGCATCCAACAGCAAGTGGCCATACGTCACAATTAAAATGTTGTTATGCCACCAAAGTATATATATCAAGACACACCATCTGGCTTTTAACATAATGTCTCACAGACTAGCAAAAGGACTACTTGATGGGCTATCATCAAAAGCAATTGGACAATTAATAGGGCAATGTACCTGGCCTTGATGGACAGCTCAACCAAACAATCCAAACAATAGAAAACATGTGAAAGTCATTGGCTGACAGGGACTTCCTGAGAGGCCACATTTTCTTATCTTGACAAACCTTTTCAGGTCTCGCCTATGGAGCGCGCATGTGCTGCAAAGGCAAAACGACCTTTTGGGATCGCCATGGCTTTTCAGCCAATCACGTTCACACGTTCCATTGCCTTCAATGGCTACGCGTGCATGTGTGGCTATTAACTTGCGGGAGCGCACGGCGCCATCTGGTTGAAAATATTGCTCACGCAAGTGAATCCCTCCCTCCTCCTGCTGCCCTGCGAGCGCTTGTTGTTCAAGGCAGTTCTCAAATGTCATTCTCTGCTCTCTTATTGCAGATATCAGTCCTGCCTAATTTCTCCAAGCACTGTCTCTCCTTCCACCACTTTAGAACTACGACTCCCTAAACACAAAGTAGCAGCTGTTTTCGCACTCCGAGAGCACCAATCAGTTAATTCTTATTACGCTGTCACTGTAAATGCTGTCACTCCTGTCGCTGCAGCTGATGTAGCAAATCTTGCACACACTAGTATTTTGGGGGCACATGTTCAAATCTGGTTTAGAGACTCGTCATCCCTCTTAGCAGGAAATGATAGTGAATGAGTGATCAACCGATGGCAACATTTTTTTATAGACCCAGATCCAAATAGAGCACTTTAGAGTAAACGTGACCTAGAATGTTTTTATTTTCAATTCTCTTAAGGATGCTGAGAGGAAGAATATGAAGTAATTGATTCACTTTTATATTTCAGCAGTCATAAGTGTTGCCACCCCACCATTCCCAGAGAAAGTAGAGGCCATTTGTTCACCTTTAAAGGTTCTGCAAAGGTCCGAACATGACTCTTAAATAGAACGTCATATACAATTGCCTTTGTAACATGGCCCTTCAGTTTTGACATACTTAATCAAACAAAGAGCATTAAGACAGCTCTATAAGACATACTACAGTGGTTTTGTCTTATATTCACCATTTAAGGTATGTACTGATATTGGAAAAAATACTGCCTTTAAGTGGTTTTCCCAATTTTTGTCCCGGTCAGGACATTACAATACTGGCCATGCTTGTAAAAAAACATCTTGGTGGCAACCCTAGCAGGCATGTTATGATAAGTGCTGCTGCTACCCATGCCATTTGATGTGTCTCATTTTGTTCCATTGCCTTTTCCTGCCACAAAGTCTCTGCCAACCTTTCAACATCCCTATTCTCTCCCCGAGTACTGTCTAGTACTTCCACCCAATCGGCGTCTTTTGTTTCTCTTGCCCCGTGCTGCTAGCCATCGCCCCTCTGTTGAGTCCCTGGAGTTGTCCATTATGCCTGTTTTTCCTCTTAGTGATTGGTCCTCATCCTCCTCTTCTGAACCACTTCTTTTCTTCCAGTTCTTCACATTTCCTTTAAACTAAGTCACACACCTTTGACTCTTTCCACTGACATGTGATATTCGCTACTCCTTTCAACTCCTTCTTGTTTCTAGTTCTGCATCCCACCTTTGCATTGGTATGCTGATAGATGCTGCCAAGCTCTGGTGTATGTGTGTGTGTTTGTCACAAGTCTCTGCAAGATACACCACACACACAGTGGGATCTACTGATAGATTTGAATGCTGTGAACACACATCTACCCTGGTGGATGGCAAAAACTACTCAGTGAGTTTACGCGACAATTGCAGATATTGGTTACAGACATCGGTTTGGGGATCATAGAGTGAGTGTAGCTTGAACTGCTCCAATTTCTTGACAATACTTTGTTTATGAGGGAGCCTCCACTTTTATTGCACATGCAGTATTTGCTCTGTATATGTGTTGAAGCATGCACTGTTGCTAACTGTGTTGTATATATTTTCTCTGTGTTAGGAAGTCTTGTACTGAAGCTGTCTTTGCTGTTTTGTACCTTCTTTTTGTGTCAGAGATGATAATACTGCTGCTGTCCCTGCACTACCTATGTCAAGTGTTATTGCGGGATGGTAAAGGAATTTTCTATGAAAGCTCAAACTACTGACTTTGTCTCTATATTTTGGTCACTGCAGTTTACAGGCATTGATAGCCAATGCCCTTACTGTCTGACTGACACAATTTTTCTGGACCTAAGGAAAGCGTAGATAGATATAAAACACAAGTACGAATCACAGAATGAGGTTTTGTCAAATTTTATCTTTTAAGTTTTCACTTACATCAAACGGTCTACGGTTGTAAATTTAGGGACAGGGAGCCGGTAAGGGTTGTTTGAGGATGTGGGATAGTTTGGCCCGGCAAAGTACAGTGATCACCACACCTCTTCAATTTTGTGCATTTTTGCAAAAAAATAGGTTCTCAACTTGGAAATCGCCTGGATTAAGTAACACCTGCTTAGTCTGTAAGGTAGCACCTGCATACATTATGGGTGTTTAGTTTTAGAGGAAGGAATTTCCTGCGATTAAAACTACACGTACAAAGGTATATTTACGCATGCTTATTATGAACATTTTCCATCTAGTGAAAAATCTGAACAAGTTCATTTTGACTAGCACCTTGAAAATTAAAACTCACATTTCCAGGAGTACCTATGAGATTCTTTGTGAATTCCCAGAAACTTGAGAAGCTTCTACAATCATAGGGGGACCTTTGGGAGTAGATTTTTGACTTTTGAATCCCTTTTTTTGTGGAGAATATGCTGTTACAAACTGGAAGCATGTTCCAAGTTTGCAAGTGCATCTCATCAGTACTAGGACCGTTGTACTACCCAGCACAGCAGTGAAAGGTTGGGCAGCAATTACAACCTATTTCTAGATCAGAAATATGTCCAAGGCAAAGTTGTTCTCTCATTTGCATTGGGTCATGACCAAAGGAAAGTTCCTTCCACATTGCACAGATTTGAAATGCACAAGTGTGCAGTTGGCATTACTGAAAGTGCTCCACACACATGTGGTGCCTTGTTTGTGATTGAGAAGTGCCCAGTTGTACAAAAAGCGGGCTCACTCACCTCCTGCGTCCTGGAGTCATTTCTGAATCCAGACGCTGGATCTTAAGCTAGAGTAAATGAATGTAGCCGTATGAGGTTTTATTGGTGACTGTATTTATACAAGAAGCAAGACCAAGAGCTTGGGGCCCACCTTTCTCTCTCCAGAGAAATGCAGCTGCTCCCCTAAGTGTCACTTTTAATGATGTTCCTGTGGTAATAGGGGCTTGTAAATATGCTATCATGGTGTTTTAACATGTGGGCAGTTACAAGTGTAATATTGGATGGATTGGCTGTCTGTCCTATGCAAGACTGGCTGTATGTTAAATAGCCACGGATAATATACATACGCTTGACTTTATGCAGTATGTAATGGCTTTGTTGTAGAATATGCAATGTGTCCGATATTGTGGAGAAGGACTGGGCTGGTTGTAATATTTCATGTCTTAACTATACATCATATGAGATGGCTTGACTGTGGTTATCGGGAGATATTTTTGCCCTCAGCTGTGTATGATGGTTTGATTATGTGTATTATTAAATGGCTTTGTTGTGCAATTAAGTGGGTGAGTGTGATATGTGATGGCTTGGCTGTATATGTTATGTGCTAAATGGGCTGTGTATAATACTGGATGGATGGCATACTGTGCAAAACCTTAACTCTATGTAGAATGCAACAGCATTCTCTCTGTGTGCTTCATCTTGCAGTGCATTTTAGAGTGGCTATAGTTAGATTTAGCAGTGTGGAAGTGCTCATATCATAAGTTGTTCAAAATAGATTAAATAAGAGCAGGAGGAGAGTAGACGTTGGGGCAGCACCCCCCAGGTATTGGTTTTATAAGCTTTTCATAATTCACCATTGCTTGGATGGGCTGTCCATCGTGGTGATGACATTCCGTGGATGGTTACATTGTTTCATTTTTGTTCCTTGTAGTCTGGTGATTGAGCTCAACTATTTTTTTTGTTGAATAGGGTAGAGCCAAGGCGTGCTCGTTGATATATTAATGCTAATGACATAACATCATATTAATTGATGGTTTTTGGCTTTTTGTTTAAAATGTTCTTGCTGTTTGTATGCCTAAACTAGCTATAAAATCACTGTGTTATCCATTTATGACCCTTGCATGTGCATTTATTTTACTTTGCTGTCATTATAACATGTCGGATTTACAGTTTTTTAACAAAGTAGAAAAGCAAATGCACAAACATGTTCTTCAAGAAACAATTTATAATACAGTCCATTTGCCAAAAGTATTAATTGTGCAATATTTTGCTGTGTAAGGGTTGTGAAATTCCCACTTGATGTCTCTGACTCCTTTTCATAACATTCCTCTTTGGAGAGACAGCTTAGCTATGCTATTGAAGCCTGTGTAGGAAAGGGGACCTCCTCCCATCTTCCATATAGTTGTATCCTGAAATGTTACTTCACTATGGAATTTTCTTTGTAATAGACCTGGGAACCACACATAAACAAATCACTCAACCCTTTGTAAACACTTCTCTTTACAAAAAGACACGACTATGGATTTTGTCCATGCTTATTTGAAGAACTGAGGCAATGAAGTCTTTAGACAGTAATTACTGCCTGTAGCCTGAAATAACAAGCATTGGCATAGCCAATAGGTCCCGCATTTGGGACCTTATAATTTTTTAGCTTTGCAATACTTAATGTTGTTGCACCAAGGATATTGTGCTGGATAACTACACAGTGATAATGTCCCAAAGGCGAGACCTATTGGCTATGCCAATGCTTGTTTTTTTAGGAATGAATGACAGCAGGCCCTCTAATATCTAAAGCTGCCTGTAGCCAGACAAAAAATCCCAGTGCCACCATGTAATGAAAACATGCATTGCTGTTGCTGTCATGTGAATAGATGTGCAAAAGTGTTTTGGGATCGCAAAGTACTTAATTTACAACATTTCAGGATTTGTAGCAACAAAACTTATCTACAGTGTATCAAAAGTACATTGCGAGCACAAATTTCTTTGTAACGAATGGCAAACTGTACAGTGCAAGTTGTAAACTGTTAGAAAAGGGGTTAAGAAGAGGGTGTCATGTTGATGGTTTGAAACTTCAATTATGGTTGCAAACCTTTGATTAGACACTGACATTCCAAAAGGGGTGATATCCATATGTAAGCAGGTAGTGTGGGGAGCACATTGCCATTCACGAAACATGGTGGTTGTTCTTTCATGCCCATTTTAGTGGGTATGCATCTCAAGCAGGATGAGTGTACTATTTTGTCAGCTCATACAGTCCTTGTGGCATGAAAAGCATCCATAAGAGGCATGATGATTAGGGACTCTACCCTAAATATACAAACTGATATGGAGAAAAAATTCAATATAGAACTTGACATAAAAGAACTTACTCTGCATTGCAAATCCCTAAGAGGCTAATGGTACTAGAAAAGAATACACTTGTTTTTGAAACATTTCTCACATCCATAGCAGAATATGGTTTCACATGTCTTCCTGGCATCGTGTGAATGGGGAAAGCCTCAGTTGGGTGGCTATAGGTTTAAACAAAGGGTGGCATGCGTGTCATCTCTAGCAATATATAATGACAACATGGAAATTCACACCCACCCGTTACCACTTGTGGCCAACACTATGCCAGTACTTTCAAATATTGAAAGAATGTCTTTGGTTGGAGCAATATCCCTTGAAGGGAGGTCAGAAGCCTTAGCATTCTCACCAAAAATGGGGCTAGGGAAGGGTGACTTACCAGGTGAATCCTGCAAAATAGATGGCTAACCCCCCTTGAATGTCCTTTATCGAATTTAAAATGTTACAGAGGAATCTTACACCGCTATCATAACACAGTTACTAAACCTTGATTAAGATCCAATGTTCCTCACACATTCCTGGCAAATTTCCTTGATAAATGCAGATATGAAGATCATTGCCAAAGTGATGGCTAGCAGGTGGAAATATCTAACACCATGAATGGTTAAGAACAGACTGAGTTTATATCAGGCCGATCCTCAAGAAACCACCTCTGCACTCCCTCCCACTAACTGTGACAAGAATCAGCCTGGATGGAGTTGTAACTACTTCCTCAACAGAGGAAATGTCTTTAATCTTATTAAGTGGAGATAGCTGTTCAGAACATTAGAAAGTGAAGGATTGGCCATAACTTAATCTCAAAGGTCAGGTGGTTCTACATCATATTTGACCTATGTATTAATTGTGGAGGTTTTCTTTCTGACACATTTCTTATAAAGTGAGGCAACAGACAAGTGTGCCCACTATCTTGGTTTCTATTTTTGCTTATAATGAACCGCCGTTCATGGTGTACCCATCTATTTTGGCTTCTATTTTTGCTAATAGTGGACCTCTGTCCATGGCCATCCACAAATCTTCACATATCTAAGGGGCCATGCCATCATTCAGCAAGAGAAATTCAATACTATATGGAGATAATATCCTGATCACCATCTCAGAGCCAATATTCTCTATCTCATTATTGAGCTTAACAAAGATAATTTGCTCCACTCGCAGGATACAATATTTATAAGGAAAAATGTGAAATAATGCCTGCATCCACAAACACAATAAGTGCAGTAATAACACATTACAAATTCCTTTGGCTACCTGGGTAACTCAAATACTAGGGTATCTTGGAAAATAGGAGATCAGAAACAATGTTGGCAAGCAAATAGGGTTGCATTAAACTAACAATCACTAGACTACAAGACCGGGCATCCTTGACATGGTTTTCCCCCTAAACTTGTGCCTTCTGTTCAGCCCTGTTTTTGATTTTTCTTCTGTTTGTCTCTTTGCCAATTTCGTTTTTGCTGGCTTTTAACCATGCTATAGTGCTTGTTTTCTCTCCTTAAAACATAGTAGAACTGGCTTATATCCAACTGTCATATTTAACTTATTTGCAGGTCTCTAGTAAAATTACATTACCAGTGCTAAGGGCACGTAAATTAACTGCTACTAGTAGGCCTGCAGAACTGATTGTGCCACGCATTTAAGTAACACTTTAAATATGTCTCAGGCATGCCATTAATTCTGGTGTGTGTAGTTTTAAGCTGCCAATTTTTACCTGGCACAAACCTTTTGCCAGGCTAATTTTTACTGATGCGCGGCCAGCCTCTCCAATAGGAGATCATTGAAGTTACCTTATTACAGTTAATACATTGTAATTCTCAAATGGGAACAAGTAACTCATTCATGTTTGGTGTCTTTCGAATTGTAATGAAAAATCCTAACTTATGGCAAAGTCGGATTTTTCCTTACAATTTTTGAAAATGCCACTTTTAGAAGGTGAAGGATAAACAGCTGATATGCACCCAATTTAAACAAATGTAACTGCAAAATTAAACAATAGTATCAACACTATTCAATTCAGCGTGCACCTGAAGAGGAGGTACAGCCCACCTCCTACTTGAAAATTGAAAAAACTAAGACAATGGTTATAGCCTTCAAGCGCACTACTCTAAAGCACTCCGATGGAGTATATCACATATTACTTTACGGGTAATCAGATATCACAGGTAAGTATATGTACAAAGATACAAATTAGAAACCAAAATATCGAAACCAAAAGTGAACAGCAGGATAATACAAATAATGCTGATGGTGTCTCAAACAAATCTTTTATTGAGCAAACTTCAAGTGTCTCACAAAGGAAAGTTAAGTCAATTGTAAAGAGTGTTGGTTGCATACATCTTACAGATTGTAAATAAGTCCCAATGCATTTCAGGCATAAACAACTGCCCTTCTTCAGGGGTGTCTAAAAATGAATACATATAATATCTTGGTATTTACATTACTGTAAATGCAAAAAGGTACGGTCATAAGGAAAGCACAAGTTCAAAAGCAGAAAAGGTATTATCAATTGTAACCAAATGAAGAGGAAAAACTCCATGATCATGAGGTAACATAGAGTGAGGTGAGTACAGCTAATCGAAGTGATGAAGAAACAAAAAGAACAAGAGTCCAACACCAAGTGTACCATGACAAACCGAGGTGAATTAAAATATCTAGAAATGGTGTGAGCTGCGAAGGCCCTACAATGTGAATTGGCTTCTATGCTCAAAGAAACTAAAGCTGTTGAACAAAATTAAAAAGTTCTCAAAAATACAGTGTGCCTCACCACATAGGCTTACTCTGAAATGTCATGCGGCGCACAATCAAAACATCCTGAGCCGCAAGCATTACCTGGAGGCAATAATCTTGTATCCTTCCCAGTATAAGAATTGGCTTGGTAGTTTGGTCTGCCCTGTTCCCATGATGCATTGGGTCAGGGACAGACTAATTTACATGTAGCCAGGTTCTGAGCTGGGATGGTGCAGTGAGCTAAAAAACGGTGATGGATCAAGCCCTGATCTGTTGACTGGGTATGAGTGTTCTGTTTAATTCAGATACTCTGTCCATCACCACCCCCTTTTCATAATCGTTTTGTCCACCATAAGCGTGGAAGGGTATACTCAGATGTGAGTCCCTTGCTCATTGCACCATCAGGATTCAAGCAAGCCGGGCCGAAGACGGCTGTAATGCCAGAAACCGGTCCCCGGAAGCTTGTTACCTTCCCAGTATAACAATTGGCTTGGTAGTTTGGTCTGCCCTGTTCCCATGATGTACAGGGCCAGGGACAGACTAATTTGCATGTAGCCAGGTTCTGAGCTGGGATGGTGCAGTGAGCTAAAAAACGGTGATGGATCAAGCCCTGATCTGTTGACTGGGTATGAGTGTTCTGTTTAATTCAGATACTCTGTCCATCACCACCCCCTTTTCTGAATCATTGGAGGCAATAAAGCCACGCAACCTGAACAAGTTCACAAAGTGTGTTCCTTTCACAATGAAAAAAAGAAACCAACATCATGAGCCATGCATATACTGCCAGTAAAAAGCAGGTGAATGCATTACTAAAATAGGAAAACTCACCGAAAAGTTGAACCACGAGACCCAATGTCCCTAAATAAATAAGGCTGACAGACTTGATGACGATCGCGCCCAAACAACCTAAACGTGAAGAATGTCATATATCAACATGACTGAGCCTGACCCGACTCTGATGGCGTGCCAACAATGTTCAAATAAACAAGGAAATAATCACGAAATAGCTTACTGGTACGTGGCCCCAGACAACGCCGTGACTCCAACCAAGTTCAAAGAAACCAGAGAGCAACCCCTTAACTAAACGTATTCTTTGTCATATCATGCACAAAGTGATTCTAAGCGTGAGCACATTGCCCGGAAGTCAAATACTCAAACAGTCTTTAAACCCTTACCTGCTTATGACAGAACTATGCTGTCGTGAGCCACGGGCAGCGTGTGCTCATGACGGCGTGGTTCCGTCATCCTGCTGCTGCTCCACCCACGCGGCATTAATTCCCCGTCTGTGCGGCGAATTAATGAGCAGGCGGGCCGTGATGGAACCATGACGTCATGAGCACACGCCGCCTGTGGCTCATGACGGCGTGGTTCCGTCACGAGCATACCAGCGCCGTACTCACTCCCGACCCCTCCAGCGCCACAGCGGAATTCGCACAGCGGCCAAGGGGTTAAAGGCACAGTGCGTCTGTCATGCTGCGCATGGAGCTGTGTAAATGGATAAAGTTAGATGCAAAACATGATGAAGTCCAATTTAGGTTGTAAAGAACAGAGAGAAAGTAGCAGTTGAAATAGAAGACATAGTAGAGTTATGTGCCAGAAATGGTGAAATCCGATTTAAAGTATCAAAAGCAGCGGGGAAGAAGCAATTAGTTGTAATTTTATGACTTATACATGTGAATACAGCACAACCATTATAATCGAAAATATTGTGCGAGACACTGGCAAGTTTTTAAAAAAGAATGTACAATCGAAGTATATAGTAAACATGAACAGATGGTCACGTGTCTTGTGAGCTAAATTACAAAGAGACCAGCATGATTGAATAGAAAGTACAAACACATTACAAGACACAAAGTTAAGTCCAGTTGGCTAACTGAAACCAGATTGATCAAGTGCATAAATGGCATCACGATGACATGTTAAATGTAAGTTGCTAGCTGACATTAGTATGTCTGTGAAGCCTGAATGACTGCACACAATAAGGTTGATCCTAGTCCATAAAAGACTACACGTCAATAGATGAAATATACATTGCTGGCTAACATCCACAAGTGTATGCACTGGACACTGGTCATAACAAGTTCCCCAGCTACATGATTAGCTACATGATGACTTCACTGAAACCTATGGTGTTTGGTATCAAACACCTTGTCTTAATAAAGCCAAACTGATGCCAGTAGTGGATGTAGTAAGATATGCACACAGATGGCACCTTAGTGGTACCCCCTGAAAACTTGGTATCTCCCAGCTTGCCACCACCAAAGAGTTTCTGACCCTCTGGAGGTGAGAGTTTACGCTCTCAGAGGTCAGAAACAATGCTGGTATTTACACCTCCTCCAGAAGGATGGCTTGTAAACCCCCATACCAATTCCTGAGGCCTCAAAGCCTCTGCTGCCTTTTGATATGCAACCCTGGCTTCCATAAGACCAGGAGATACCACCCCATACCCTGAAGCCCATCTGGCACCAGGACAGGTGGGAAATTAGATATGCAAAGTAGGTGTGGTGGACTACCTAGACAGCCACACTCCTAGGATGGGCTGGTTGATGTGCTCCACAAAAGAATGGTTCCACTATTCTGATTTTGGTGGAAATCAGAATTCTGAAGCAGGGTTATGCCAACTCCCAACAGGAAGTGGTCATATATGGGGGGTGTAGTGACCCTAAGAAGTAGTATCTTGGCTACTACCCTTCTCCTCCCTTAATGCCCCTAAATTTAGTATTTAGGTGGACCCTTGACACCAGGAACTAAGATTCATATGACTAAAGAAATAAGAGGACAAAGAAGAGCTGAAGAAGCAAGAACTAGGGACTGCTGGTGGACTTTGGCACCAAACCATGCCTTGCCTAGCTGCCCCTGTCCCTAAAAATGCAACACCCCAAATTGTACTGCAGGTGTGCAGCCCTCAAAAGCATTGGAGGACCTTTAGAACTTCACCAAGCTGTCAGCATAATTCTTAAAGTTGACCAACCGGATCCTGCCTGCACCAATACCCAGGGTAGCAGACCCCTTGCAGCAATCAAAGCTTGTTTGAGCCCAATCCAGACTCCAACACCGCCAAGACCGAGCAGCTGATGATAGATGTCAGCAACACAGAAGCAAAAAGACAAATGATCGATGGAATGCTGAACAAATCAAACATTCATCCCCATTCACAGATCTGGTTTAAATCCATTGTTGTTTTGCTCACAATGCCCTGAAGTGGACCGTGTGCTTGCTATGCCACTGGATTCAGACTAACCTAGCTGATGAGGGTGATACCCTGAAATGGGTCCCAGGATGCTTGTTTCCATTCCAGGGAGGACCTGGCTTGGCAGTTCAGGCTTGACTGTTCCCATGGGGAGCAGGGCCCAGACTGATTTGAATATGGCTGAGTCCAAATAGGAATGACATGGTGAGCTAAATAAATGATGGATTTAACCCAGATCTGTGACTGGGGGTGAATATTTGCTTTGCTCAGCATTCTTTCCATCATTTGTTCTTTTTGCAAACATCACAGAAGCTTGCAGCATGAGTGGTCCAGCTGTGCTATTTGTCCCTTTTTGCAGGTCTATTCGAGAATCGATGGGTGCCTTTGACACACTGGCACAGCTGACCAAAACCCTCTCTGCCTGATCTCCCCGGCCTGGATCCACAACAATCGACTCTGTTCTCCTCCTCCCAGGAGCCCCACAAACCGTGCCCACTGTTGGCACCGCCCGGACTTGTCCCCAAGGCCCCTCTGCAGCCTGTTTCTAGGTGTCCCCCGTCCATGGTGTAGCGCAAGTCTACCAACTCGTCCAGGACCTCTATGCCCGGACACTACAGAGCAGGTAAATTCAAAGGGCTGGTGGTACTTTGGACCTTGGCCCTCTAGCATTTAAAGTCCAACAGGGGACCCCTGAGAGCTGTTTGCAAATAACCGTATGCAGCATATGCCTTTTTCTCAATATGAAAGCATGAATCCGCGTAAAGATTAATTTAAGTGACATTTTTACTTACCTGCACATATTGCTATTATGAAAAGTACTTAACTATTTACGAAGTTCATCGTGTTAAAATAAATATAAAAATACTTGCTATTTTTCCAAATTGTCTCAAGTTCTTTCTTTAGTGTGTGTCTCATTTATTGACTCTGTGTGATCAAAAAATGCATTAACTCTAGCTTCATATAAGCATAAACTGCTTGCCCACACTACTAAAAAAGAGAGCATTTGGGATTATGAATTTGGGCCCTGTAAACCAAGAAGGGTTGTCTAGACTTTCTACACTGTGTACCTAGCTTTGGTATACTACATACAAAGTCAGCTTCCTAAAGTCAGTAACTTCATCAGACCATTCTCTTGGGCTGGCAAACATCAGCAACTCAAAGCAGGGAGCCTCAATGGGAATACACTACAGGTGACATTGCAATGCCAAACATCGAAGTGTGGAAAATAGTGAATCCACTCTCGCAATGAGTAGAACTGCAGTTAATGTTCTCATCCATCCCACTTTTGGTTACCTTCAAAATATGCTTCTTGGACAAACAGGTTGATCTCTTGGTTCTGTATTTTACGAAAAATTCTGTTGCCTTAAACTGTCTATCTCCAAGGCAGTCCGCAATGCTCTGTCCTGTGAGATGTACCAGCCCTGAAAAGCTGAACCAGTGTTTTTTTAAGGCATGGGCAATTACCAAGGCCCCCCTCCTTTCAGTAGTCAATGAGACTACTGTATTCCAATAGCTAAAAACCATCCGATTCCTTTATTCTTCATCCCCTTCTCTCAATTTCTATACCACAAGGCAAAGCCTGTGTGGGAGTAGAAATTCCAATGGAGATAGATGAATAATGCAAAAGAGTTGGATTGGCAACAACTTGAGAAAAGCAAATCATGGCATCCTGGGCGGGAATGTAATGACTTCCTTGTTCTTCCTCAACAGTGTGCTAATTTCTTGCAGATTAATGAGCAGGGAGGGAGAGCATAAAGAAGCTTCTGAGGCTCTGTTGCTGAAAATGCTTCTACTGCCCATACCCCACTCTCCACATTCCTGGAGAGGAATCTTTGAACATGAGCTTTGATAGAAGAGGCAAAAAGATCTAGGAAAATAATTCCTAAACCTTTCTGCATGTCCTTGGATAGAGTCACCCTTTGATAGAGGCGATTCCTGAGACATCAGGAATATGGCTCAGTTTGCCTGCCTTGAAGTTGTCCCTTCTTCTTATATCCTCATCTTCATCATCATCATCATCATCATCATTAATCTTTATTCAGCAACAAGCCATAAAAGCACATAGAAACCAATGCAAGAAAATGTACATAAAATCGAAAACATACAGTGCATAAATAGGATAAAAAAGAAAAATAGTATTACATCCCATTTCAGCAGTACAATGTGCATGGTACTAAATATTGGGTTAAATGAGTAACAAAAGATGCAGATTCTGACAGACTACAAAGAATGGCTCAATATACTGTAAGCTTTTTGAGCCTAAGTCTCCACATACATAGCAGAAACTGTGACCGCAAACACTATGGGTTGTCTGACATTGCTTCTCAGGATTCTAGTCGCCACACAGTAATCATGAAAATCCAGAGTCCAGCAAATCGGGAGTATCCACTTCTTTCTAAATCCCATATATGCAGTACAGAAAAATGTTCCATAGTTTCAGCAGTTACAGCACAAAAGGGACGAAACCCTTTGGACTCCCTGTGCTCACACTGCCTTTTGGTAGTAAAGGAAAAGAGTGGCAAAGTCCCTAGACAAAATTTGAAATTGAGTGTATCTGCCTGAGGAGGCTTTACCTCATCAAGGAAAGGTTCCAAGTTAAAATTATCTTTACAGTCAAGAAATACTGTTACAAGGGAGCCTGCTCCTGTTTGCCAGTGATAAGAGAAAGCTTATGCTGCCAGAATATACCCTCTAAAGTGGCGTTGGAAACCCCATTAGGGTCCCAAGCAGTAGCCCAAAGATACGTTTTGGTGATTAAGGAAGTCCTAGGATCCCAGTACTGGATAGTATTACCCAACTATAAGCATAAATTAATTGCGGAGGAGGGTTTACTCAAGGCCCAGGACCTCTTAGGCCTCAAAAGGAGTTCATGCAGGACAGTTTTGTGAGTTGATGCTCCTCCATTTAGTTCGAGAAAGATAGGTAGAAAGACAAGGATTCAAATCCTCTTTTTGAAAACAGCTGTGTGTGTTTATTTTCAAAAGTACTTCTTGACAAGATTCAAATGATTCAACATCGTCAAAATCGAATTGAACAAAGGATATCAGCCGACACGTGTTTCGCCCATTCAGTCAAGACGACCAGGGCTTTTTCAAGGCTTCTAATATCTTGTAGCTGTATAGCATAGAGAAATGTGTCATCTTTGATGAAGCATATCCCATCCCTTTACAACATCTCTTGCACCGATGTTTGTTAAGGTCTCATCCGGTCACAGTAACACCGTCGGGGGTTAATCCCATATCGTGCCCAAAGATACGTGCAGTCTAGCTCGGTGAGGCAGTGCTTAATAAACCTGACCAAGGTAATTTTCAAGGCTCCAGGGAGAACATTCTCCAAGCCCTGCTGATAGGCGAGAAGGTCAGGGGTCACCCAGAGTCTATGCCAATACAGCAGGGGTCTGAGGCCCTTCCTCTTATATAAATTGCAGAAGCTCACTGTTGGACCTAGCCATCTGTGTAGAGTTATTCCCATACTTTATGTCTTCTTCCTCTTTTTTGCTGAATTAGTTTTTGCTGGCCTTGGGACTCTGAGCACTTTACCAATGCTAACTATTGCTGAAGTGCTTTTGCTTTCTCCTTAAAACATGGTGAATTTGGCTTAAACCTGATTAGCATAGTTAATTTACAGATAAGTGCCTAGTAAAGTGGCACTACATGTGCCCAGGGCCTATAAAATTAATTTTACTCATTGTGCCACCCAGTCAAGTAACACTTTAAACATGACTCAGACCTGCCATTGCAGCCTGTGTGTGCGGTTTTAAACTGCCATTCCAACCTGGCAAAATAAACCTTTTGCCAGGCTCAAACCTTCCTTTTTAATAAATATAAGTCAACCTTAGGGTAGGCCCTGGACAGCCCAGAGGGTAGGGTGCAATGTATTTAAAAGCAGGACATGCACTTTTAGGTTTTATATGTCCTGGAAGTGAAAAACTCCTAAATTCATTTTTCACTACTGCAAGCCTTACCTCAAGCCTTACAATGGGGTTACCTTATTACATTTTAAAAGTGTAATTTCCAAATGGAAGTAGGTGACCTGTTCATGTTTGGTGTCTCTGGAATCCTAAATGTAAACTCCCCATACCTTTTGGTGAAGTTAGATGTTAAATTGTAATTATGAAAATACCACTTCAGCCACTTAGTGCCTGCGGTCTGTACCTGGGTCACATGACTGGGTGTAGTGGACAGCTGAGCTTTGTGTATGTCCCCTAGAGAGCCACATACAATAAGGAGCTTAGGTGTGCCTGGACGAGTCATTAAAGGCAGGAATTGAGGGAGTAGCTTGAATAGGATGTGTCCTTCTTCCACACATTAGGAATGCCCTGTAGTTAGTCTGGAGTCAGGACACAGGAGGCTGGGTGCCTGTGGACTTCAAAGAGATACTTCTAGAAGTGTTTACCCCACTTCAAATTCTCAAGAGTATAAATACTGGATCTCAGACACCAACTCTTCAGCACACTTTTCTGAACCTGTGGATATTCTGGCAGGAAGAAGGACTGCTGTGCTGCTTCAAGGACTGTCCCTCTACTGAAATGCTGCTCTAAAGAAACTGCTGTCCTTCTGTGCTGACCACTCCAGCGCGAATATCTCCAAAAGTTGGTAATAGGAGATATCGATCTTAGCGACTGTTTTCAGTTGCTAACATCTTGGCACGCCCACTTTGCATATCATTAGTGATAAATATCACTGACATGCAAAGTGGGGCCCAAGATGGTCGCTATCTCCTACTAGCTGTCGCTAACTGGTGTTAGCGACAGCTAGGTAATAGGGAGATAATTTTATCTCCGCTTTCTTGGCTTTTAAAGCCAAAAAAGCGGAGATAAACCTCCTTGATAATATGCCCCTCTATTACCTCAAAGTGCGCCCTCAAGGCTGCTTCTCTCTGAGCCAAATCACCAAGCAACCTCTCAGAACTAGATTGTGTCTTGCTGCTATTGAGGCTCCTAATGTGAAAGGAAATAAAAGACATGCACTCAAATTGCCTTCCTATAACTTCCAATGAATACCAGCATTCTGAGAGCCAGATGTATGCCTGTATATGTTGTTCTAGAGGAAGAGCAGGCATGGTTTTCTCCATATCAGCCAAGGTTACAACTTTGGCAAAAATGTTGGTAGAACAATCCTGACTGGGGCTTTCCATTTGCTTTTGATAACACCTTGTAAACACTCTGCTCCCACATATGATATTAAAAGAACTTTGGGGCATATTAGCAAGAACCTCGTTAAAATTATTGTCGTTTTAGCGGCAGGAAACTGCCGCTAAAACGGCGATAATGGGCTTGCTAATATGCGTTATAGAATTTGAATAGAAGCCCAGATTAGATGTCCTGTATATGTAACCTGGGCTTCTATTGGAATTCTATAACGCATATTAGCAATCCCATTATCGCCATTTTAGCGGCAGTTTCCTGCCGCTAAAACGGCGATAATTTCAACGAGGTTCTTGCTAATCCCCTTTATTCCTTAGATCCTGGCACAACAGGTTCTTCTTCCCTTCACCGGCCCAAACGAGAAACTAACTTCCAACCCTCAACATTCTCTCTCCACTACATTCTACCCATTCTTAACATGTCATGTCATCCCTCGTGACACTTGCATTTCACAATCCCAACACACCTATTGCATAAGGATATATAAGCATATCTAACTGAGGGGTCCGATTGAATTGCTTTAATACACCTCCCAAGGAAGACTCAGGTGCCTCCTACTTCTGAAAACCCCTAATAGAACTCATATGTCCTTGATGATCTATTTACCTTTCTGTTCGTCTGGCAGAGCGCTCCCCTCCTCTTCTCCAGAAGAGCTTTCAGAGAGATTTACAGGAGCTTTATCTGGAGAGGAGACAAGATAGCACAGCAGGTACAGCCTTAGTACGCCCAGTAAGTGAGTGGGACCACCAACAAGAATCTTCCTGTTGTCTTCCCATACTTAGAGATAAATCATATCATTAGTAACGCAGTGGAGTGAGGACCCAAGGTAGTAATGTCGATTACAAATAGCCCATTGCACTGGACTATTAGTGAAGCTGAATGGACAGAAAAGCCAGCACTAATCCTTTTGCACAGGCTTCAGTGCTTTAAATGGGAAAGGTCTTGCTGGGTCTCATACCTGGCAGTAACTAAAAAGTTAAATTTACTGGCAAATCACTCATCAATTTCTTAACAATTGCTGTTTAAAAACCCTTTAAGGCATTCCGTGCCAAATTTGAAATTCCTGTTTTTTTTCATGCAACCTATGACTCTTGTATAGTGCAGACTTTGAACTGAATCCCAGGTGAGTGAGTGTGTTCAGACTATGGGTGGATTTTAATGCCGCTGAAGATTATAAAGCTGAGGCTCAAATCAGTGCAAGTTCCTCACAGTGCCTGTCAGATATTCATCAAGGTATGCAAAATACGTGCACATCCAATCATTGGCCTCTCTAAAGAGTCATGGTCATTCATGTGGCAATACAAATTGTGGGAAAGTGTGAGATATGTAGATCAAGGACTTTAGAAAGCTGTAGGAGAAAATGGGCATAAGTTGCTAACAGAGAGAATGGGAAAGAAAGTGGTGTGAACGGGATTCTCTGAGACTTATATTTTCAGAACTGAATCATTTCCAATTCTATAATCATTGTTCTTCGTTTATCTGATTCAGCAAACAAGAATTGGGAAAGCCAATAGGTCTGGCTTGTTTTAGGTATATGCGTTGGTTTTTGGGTCACATGTTTGTAGGCACTAACATAAAACTTGCAGCTAGGCACTCAAATACTAGTCAGATGCCTCGCTGGGTTTAGCCGGGTCTTTAGTCTACATGTTTTGAGTTGCACCCTTAAATAAATAGGCACAGCTGTTAGCAAGGGTTTCTAATTACACTTCTTTGGCCATGCCACTTATAGTGATCACCCCTTTTCAATCCCCTTAGAGCACTGACAAGCTGAAATGCTAATAATTACGATTTTGCAGCTAGCTGCTGTTCACCTCAAAAAGGTTCTCCACATTTAGATCTTACTATTTGGAAAACCAACATTGTAAATCGATTTATTTTATTTGAAATGAATTTACCTCTTCGTCCATATTACTAAATAAAGGAAAGATAGTAGTTTCTAATTTCAAAATAATCTGTAGATGGCAGCAGTGAGTTAAAGATACGCACAAAGACGCTCTTATTTCTCATTCATATTATTCTATCGGGAAACAACGTTCTTCGATCTTTGTTTGAGCTCAGTCTTCATGGCTTTTTCAACATTCCGCTATTTGAAGTGAACACTAAATACTAATCACATCCATTCTTTTCTAAGTGCAGGTTAATTGCACTCACTGTTTGCCACATCTTGAAATGTGAACTTTACAAGCGTCCTAATGTGCCTTAGACGTGAGCTCATGCAGAGACACTAGAGAGACAGAGCAGTGAATGTGCACAGGAGCTGAACAACGTGGATTGAATTAATTGAAATATGCTGATTAATTTGGTTTGAGTTTCTTATATCGGAAGATAACCGTGTTCATTTTATTTTCCTACTGGACATGTTAATGACGTGACTATCAAGGAAAGTGGGAAAGCACGTTTCCGCAAATACACACTGGGTGTTTCCATATGAATACAATGCAGGATTAATTTCACAAACAAGCACTGGCAAAGCCAATAAATCTTGCTTTATGCGCGAGCTATTGGCTTTGGCAATTGGGTGGGGTGATGGTGTACGGTAGGGCAGATAGTAAATGTAAGTTACTGCTTTGTGGAAGTACAGACAAATCGGACGGATGACATTGGAGAACTATTTGTTTCTGTGGTTACTCTGCTTTGACTTTTTACTCAGTATTCTACAGATTAACCAAAAAGGCACAATTCGCGCGGTTCACTTTTCTGCGATTTTTATTTCACTCAACCCTAGTGAGGTGGAGATAGTTGTGTGAAGAAGGCAGAAGAGCAAAATAAATAAGTAGGGTGTGCTGTGTGCAGCGTGAGTGATGGGCAGATAGAACGAGGAGAGGTGGTAGCGAGCAAGTAGAAGGGGGGTTTGGGGGGGTAGCCGACCCCGGGGAGGTCCCCCGGCCCGGGCGGTTTGGGAGGGCAGGCGGGGGGGGAGGTTATGGCAGTCTCCCGGGCATTTTTTGAGTTTGGGCTTGTTTTTCCTACTAGTTATAGCCCAAGTATAAATTCTGTCGGTTCCTCCTCCGGGCCACCATTTTAGGTTTGGTAACCTGGTGGCTGGGAGTTTCTCTGTGCAATTTTTTTTTGTCTTGAGGTATTTAGTGTTAGTGTTGTGTTGCATTAGTCTTTTTGTCGTCATATTCTTGAATTATGGTTGCTGAGGACTATAGAGTTTTGGAGGCTATTCGGCTTCTCAGTGAGGCTGGGAGGTTGGATTTAGTTATCGGTAATACTGAGGGCCCGTCGCGGCCCCACCGTCAAGCTTCCGACGGTGTTGCCGCTTTGGTGGCGGCCTGTGTCACCCCCAAGCGCTCTCACTCGGGGGCGTTGAGCGAGCGTGGCCGCTCTCGTGTTAAAAAATCGGCCCAGAGTGTGCAGGCACGGAAGATGGACGAAGCAGCGAGTGACGAGGCCCAGCGGTCTTTGGTTCCAGTAAGATCCGCTCAGGTAGGGGCTTTGACTGCGGGGGGCAGCGGGAGCTGTTTCAGGCTCCGGCGGTTTCGGTGCGGGCGGGCTCTGTGTCGGCGCAGCGGGGGAGGAGAGGTGCTCCGCATGGCGGCCAGAAGCGTTCGGCTTCAGCCTCCGCGTTGGTTTCAACGTCGGTTACCCGGGGAGGGGGGGAGGAGCGGGTGCGCGTTACTTGCTCCCCGTCGCTCCCTCAATTGAATACCTTTTAATGGAAGGAGATGGGCATGCTTTTGCGGATGTTTCTACGAGTGACTCTATGCCAAATTTGAGTGTGTTGGGGAGGGATGCGAGCTCTCTGTCCCCTATTCGTTCGTCTTTTAGGGGGCAGGAAGTTAATGTGACGCAACAGAAGGTTCAAGTTCAAGTGGCAGATTCAGTTTTCGATCAGGGTGCATTGGGGCAATTCAGCCCCTTGTTGTTTTCCCCTTCCGTTTTCAATAGGGGTGATGTAGTCTCTGTCCAGAGTGGGTCGGTAGGAGAAGGGGAGTGGGCATAGACGGGTGGTTGGGTTGATATGTCTTTTGGGCCACAGGGTCAGGAGACACGCATGTTACCTTCCCCTGTTCCTCCCTTAGGGTCCAGCAAGGTGGTTCCTTTGAATTTGTTGCCGTCTGATTCTTTTCCTTCTAAGGGAAAGGTGAGAAGGAGTCAGGGTGTGGGAGCAGGGTCTTGGGAGGGACTTGATGTTTTTCCTTCTTGGTCTGAGGGTGTTCGTGGTTCTGGTAAGGGCGGGAGTGGGGTGAGTTTTGGCTTTCAGGAGGAGTCGGAGCGGGTTGCTCATTTGTGCAATGCTAAGTTGGGGGGTCAAGTGTTGGAGGCTAGTGATGTAGTGGCTCGAAAGCATGTGGCGCCTGGTTGCCAATCTTTAGGTCCTGCGTCTGCTGTATTACAGGCTATGCTGGAGTGGAATAGTGGGGAGGAGGTGGTGGAGTCTTCCCCTCCTCCTCGTAGGGTTGGTTTTCCTTCAGGTGAGGTGGTGCTGCAAGAAAAAGGGGTTATGCAGGGAGATTGGTTAAGGGGGCCAGTTGGTCCCGGTGTGGTTAGGAGTCAGGGGCCCAGCACATCAGTCCAACGTTTTTGTTTTCAGGTTAGGAACCGGCGTGGGACAGCAGACTCGGTAGGGCGGAGTCCAGCCCATGTTCGCCGAGGAGAAGGGAGGGTGGAGCCCAGCGCGGCACATTCCGTACCGGCGGGGGATCCCGGCGCGGTCAGTAGATGCAGGTCAGGCGCGACCTCGCTGGCCCCTACATATCTTCACACACGGAGGATGGATTGTTCTGTTGCAAATCCTTGCAGGAGTAATAAAAGGTCAGGGGAGTACCGGCGTGTACAGTCAGCTCCCCCTTTAAGTGTTCAACAAAGGGTTGGTAAGGCCCAATCTGGTGTGGAAGAACCTGGTAAGGCTCATAAGAGATTGTTGGTGTTAAGTCCTCCCCGGATGGAGGAGTCTTTACTCTTGGATTATGATGAGGATAACCCCGAAGAAGGGGAATTACGTGATACTGTGTCGGGGGGGGGGCATTTTCATGCTTCTCATAGTGTTTTACAGGCACCAGAAGCGGTGCAGGCAAAGAAAGTGATGGTGTCCGGACCAACTCGAGAGCGCGGCCCCGCAGGAAGGGTTCCTCGGATGGCGGGAAATGTGGACCAAATGGCATGGAGGTCAGAGCCAGGGCAAGCCCCCGTTTTAAACCCAGGTGAGCTTTGTGAACCACGGGCCAGACCAAAAATGGTGTCTGTGGGGATCGGGTGTGAGACAGTAGTGGGTGAGACAGGAGGTAAATTGTTTAAGGGGCGCTATGTCAAAGATCATGGGGTGGGACCAGGTGATGGGGAGAGTGCGGCTGCCAAGGTTGAGTGTGGCACAAACACTGAGGCCATAGGGGAGGGAAAAGATCCTTTGCATAGCAAGGAATTGAAAATTAAGAAGTTACCCTATATGGGTGTGACCAAGCCTTTGGGTGCCCATTTGATGCTTTCCACTAAAGAAAGGATTTGGAAAGGTGAGTATGTAGAGCTTTTGAAGCTGCTACATAGAGAGGTGCGGTCTAAGGAGGGCTCAAAGGAGGAAGAATATGAGCTGGCTAAGCGCCCCAAGGTACCGCTGACTATCGAAAACTGGACGTCAGCATTTTTAATTTATGCTAGTGTGTATTGGGAAAAGTTTCCGGAGCGCTGCGTTGCTTTATTTAAATACATTGATGTTATCAGAAAAGCCCGGATCACTGGTAGTGGTTTTGATTTGGCACAATATGATGAAGAGTTCAGGGCCCATATGGCATGGGACCCTGATGCCAAGTGGGGTGAACTGGACACAGATCTTTGGCAACACACGATGGGTGTTTCAGTGGGTGGTAAGACCATTTTCACGGCTAGTGGCTTACCGTTGGTTTATCGGCCCTTTCAAGGGACGCCCACCAGGGGAGGGGTGGGCAGCGCAGCAGTCTCACAGTCAGGAGAGGGGACTTGTTGGGATTTTAACAAAGGGCTGTGTTCAAGGGAGTTCTGCAGATTTCGACCTAAATGCTCACAATGTGGTAGGAGACACCCATCAGTCAAATGCTGGGGGCCTAGACCGGCAGGCGGGCAACAGTGGTCCCAGCAGGGTGCTGGCATGTCCGGCCCCTCCCAACAATCCCAGGCTAACAGAGGAGGGAAGTCCGCTCCTGGGGTTGGGCCCAAAGGCTCGTACTCCGGTTAAGTTTGATCAGTTGGCTGTGAGTTTGCTGGGGTATGGTGATGTGAGAGCTCAAGATATTTTGTTAACAGATTTTTGAGAAGGTTTCAGATTGGGATATTCAGGCCCTCAGGTGCGGCGTTAGTCCAGGAACTTGAAATCGGCTGATGAGTTTCCAGCAGTGGTACAGGAGAAGCTAGATAAAGAAGTGCTTGAAGGGAGAATGGCAGGTCCTTTTGTTGATTGGCCTTTGGAGGACTTGATCATCTCACCTATAGGAGTCGTTCCTAAAAAAGAGCCTGGACAGTATAGGTTAATCCAACACTTATCATGGCCAGAGGGGGCATCAGTGAATGATTTCATTGATGAAGAGTCGGCTTCAGTGTCCTATTCGTCTGTGGATGTGGCCATGGGTTTGGTGGGGGCTGCGGGCCCTTTAGCTGAAATGGCAAAATGCAATATCAAATCTGCATTTAGACTGCTTCCAGTCCATCCTGAAGACTGGTGTCTTCTGGGTATCCATTTCCAGGGAAAGTGGTACGTGGATAAAGCACTGCCAATGGGTTGCTCGATGTCCTGTGCTCTTTTTGAAACTTTTAGCACTTTTTTACAGTGGTTTTTCACTCACCAATCTGGTCATGAGCTTGTCACCCACTATCTAGACAATTTCTTTTTTGTGGGGCCCCAGGGATCCTCTGAGTGTCAGGCAGCATTGGAGATAATTCAAAACCTTATGGATTATTTGGGAGCAGTGTTCCCTGCATCCTGCGCGCGTGCGCGGCCGCCCACTTCAGTGACTCCGAGCGCGCACTGCTCTTAGTGAAGCGCGCACATATCGAGAGAACAATCGCGCCGCCGCTTTTAAAACGCGAGCGGCGCGAAAATCGGTAATTTTCAGGTACACTTTCCCATAGCAAGTGGCTCTTGCACTTGCTACATTTATTTTCTAATTGGCCACAGCAGCGGGCTGATTGTGGGCCATTGTGAAAATATTCCTGTGAATTGCAGCACAGTAGGGTGCTGCAATTAACGGGAATACTTTCACAAGTGCCCACAATCAACCCTCAGCCCAGCTCCATTAAGAAAAGCCGCATCAAGTTAAAAAGCACGACGTGTAAAGTGCACGTCGTGCTTTTGGGCCTGTTGCATTTCTTTTCTTAATGGAGCTCGGCTGAGGGTCGATTGTGGGCACTTGTGAAAGTATTCCCGTTAATTGCAGCACCCTACTGTGCTGAAATTAACAGGAATATTTATAGAAGAGATGCATAGCAACTCAGATCCCCTGCCTGAAACTACAAGAGAAGAAGGACTGTCCTGCTGGAACCCTGTCCTGCAGCAAGAGGACTGCACTCCGAATGAATGCACCTACTGCACACTAAGGAACTACACCCCAAGGACTTTGCCTTGCTTCAAAAAGAGAAGGAGTGAACTCTCTAAAAGCACCTGGCTAAAAGAGCTCCATCTACGTAACCTCCAGCAAGATGAAGCTAGCTGACCACCTTCAGCTGGACTTTGAAGGATTTGGCCAGGTGCATTGTGATAACTGTAGTCCTAATTTCAGAGGAGCAACTCAGAGACTCTGAAACCTTAGATTTTGTTTTTAGACACTTTGTATCCCAAAAGGAACTTTAGAAAGCACCTCCTAAAGTTTGGAGAACTTTAGAGAACTTTTTAGAAAAAGCCGCTTTAGGTGACTCATCCAATGTCGAGATTCAAGCCAATTACGTTGAACCACTGCCCGGCCTAGATTGCAGATTCCTCCCACCAAAATCTTCAGAGCTCAAGACTTCCAGGAGTTGACCAGTGGCTCCAGCTGAACCAAGCCGACAAAGCCGCTGTGAATCCGGCCTGCTGCAGAGGCCCGCTCGATGTCGAGAGAAAATCCTCTGGAAACGTTTCTAAGTGCGAAGGTAACATTTCGACAGAGGCCTCCTGCTTAGTGTATCGAACCAGGGATCCATCATGGTCAGGCTCAAACTTTGACTTTGCCCCGGTCAAGTGTCACCAAATGTCTCAATTTTGTGCTATTGGTTTTTAAGCACTAGAAAGTGTTTATTCTTTAAAAAATTCATATCTCCCTACATTGCATTTTTGTTGTTTTGGTGTCATTTTAAAGATAAAGATATGTCCTGTTTTTGTAAATGTTGTTGGATTTTTATTGTGTGTTGGGTCTTACTTATTTAATGTATTGGTGTTTTTAAATGTTTTACACACCTGTCTCCTAAGTTAAGCCTGCCTGTTCATTGCCAGCCATCAAGGGTTGAGCAGAGGAATAATTTATTGAGACCTGATCTCGACATTATATTGCATTGGTGACCTTATTGCTAGTGGCAGGTGCACACTTACCCCTACTAATAATCCACCTTCCAACATCAATTTACTAAGACATAAGGCCCTCACATACTATTAGGTGTAAGGTAGTAACGACCGCGATGTAATGGCATCGCGGTGTAATCACCGCGAGGTAAAGGTCGTTTACCTCGCTGATCTGGTACAGAGACCAGGTTCATGTTGGTGCAAAGCATATATTCTGAGTGGTATGGAGAGAAAGTGGTTGTTGATGAGTCCTCGACGGAGTAAGCTACCAGTTGGATCCGAAGCTGGACTCGATAACAGCAAGCTGCTAAAGAGCGAGCTACTGGTGCGGTCGTTGATGAAGGTGTGAAAGCTCCTCAGGGGTGAAGTCTAAAGTCCATGCCCAGGAAGGCATGATGTCAGCTGCTGCTTGGTATCGGTCCTGTGAAGCCCTGTAGGTTAAAATTTAGATACTTTTCGGGAATTTGGTTTCCGTACGTAGAGCAAACAAGCAAGTTGAGGTTGACTGGCAATTTGACAGTGACAGCTGCGCCATCGATGGTGACCCTTGTCTCCATCAATTCTCCAGGCAGAAAGCTAGCAAAAAGTTCAAAATCTTGCAATTTGGAGACAAGGGTACTCTTGTACATAAGACAGGCGTCAAGGACCGGGTGGGCAACAGATGGACTCACTTAAACAGAGGCCAGCAGCAGAAGGCAGAGCAGGTCATGTTGGAACTTTTCAGCTGGGAGTTGCAGGAAGAGAAGCCTCTAGAACCGAGTTGTCCCACTGTGGCTCTGACAAGAAGCAAGTCTAGTTATGTTATGTTATGTTATAGATTGTTTATATAGCGCCTATCACCGCCGGTCTCTAAGCGCTTAACAGAAGAACATAACACACTGGTACCCCAAACCCTCAGCTGTTCCACCTATTAAGCTGGAGTCAATGCCTTTCTGAATAGATGGGTTTTCAGTTTTTTTCTAAGGGGTAGTAGCTGTGATTCTTCTTTCAGAATGGCCGGGAGCTCATTCCACAGTTGCGGGAGAAGCACAGACAGGGCCCTACCACCTCGGGTTTTTAGTTTGAACCTTGGTTGGATCAAATTGAAAGTTTTTCCTGAGCGCAGAGGTCTACCAGGAACATACATCTTCAGACGTTGCTTAATGTACTCTGGGGATTTCCCAAAGAGTGCCTTATGGGCCACACAGAGACACTTGAACTGAACTCGAAATTTCACTGGTAGCCAGTGCAGCTTCTGAAGCAGGGGAGTTGCATGCGAGTTTCTGGGCAGGGAGTAGATCAGCCTTGCTGCGTCGTTCTGTACTACCTGCAGCTTCCTCAACAGCTTCTGTGGCAAGCTGAGATATAAGGCGTTGCCATAGTCAAGTCTCGAGATGACTGTGGCGGATACGATCGATTGCAGGGGGGAGGCTGATAAGATGGGGATTAGCTTTCGTAATTCTTGGAGTCACTTCTGGGGTCCTAGGTTCAGTCTTCAGGTTCTTCAAATATCAGGGCAGTCCTTCTACTGTGAATTGCAGCACAGTAGGGTGCTGCAATTAACGGGAATACTTTCACAAGTGCCCACAATCAACCCTCAGCCCAGCTCCATTAAGAAAAGCTGCATCAAATTAAAAAGCACGACGTGTAAAGTGCACGTCGTGCTTTTGGGCCTGTTGCATTTCTTTTCTTAATGGAGCTCGGCTGAGGGTCGATTGTGGGCCCTTGTGAAAGTATTCCCGTTAATTGCAGCACCCTACTGTGCTGAAATTAACAGGAATATTTTCACAATGGCCCACAATCAGCCCTCAGACGTGCTCTCTTATTGCAAAAACAGAAATGCGACATGAAAGAGAACCAAAAACTTGGTAATTGTAATTTTCTTCTGCAGTTAAGAAAAAAAAAGCGCTGGATCAGTAGCCTCGATTCTCTTCCTACGTAGCTGGATGTTTATATATCCCCAAGTCGATGGCGCTGTTTACGATACTTTCACCTTTGAAACTTCGTTCTCTGACCTCCAGCCTGAATGCTCGTAAACATGTGTCAGAATCAGGGAGTTTATTACGAAAAGCATTGTTCCTATGAACATTGCTCACTCTTTGTTTTCCTTTTGCTAAGATCCGGTATTAGTGAGTCAGTTGTAAGATACAAAAAGTATTAATTTGTAAGCTAAAACGCCCACACAGCAACAATCTTATAAGTAAAATTCCTACCTCTCCGGGCCACTGTAACATAAAAAATTATAGAACTTCAACGCATCTTTCATCAGCATCAGGCAGCCATAGTCCGAGCAGACCATAACTACAGCACTGGTGACCAAATAGGTGCCGGTCCAACTGGCGCCACTTAGTTATGAGCCTGGTGCTTGTAGTGGCTCTGTGAAGTCCACAGCCTGCTGGTGTGTTCTGGTGCAGCATGTAGCAGTGTACCGACCGGGGCAGGCACCGCTCAGCAGGGCTCGGTAATCATTATTGTTAGGGTTGAAGAAGCAGTGCTATAGTGAAGTCTAATACAGCATACCGGCAGGCTGTAATGCGTGCCACGCTCTCCTGAGTTCTGGTGCTTTACAGTAGTTTTAAGATCTTCTTAGAGTTTCTTGTCGCTCAAATGGGTGTAATTTCTGATAGTTCAAGGTTTCCCTCATCTCCATGGCTATAATTTGCTTGCGAGAAAGAGACACTCAGTCGTTGAAATGTCACTCATAATTACACTGCAATTATGGAAAAGTCACACATAACAATCTGAAACCTTGGCAGCTATGTATTTGACACTCCAGTGAGTGCCGCCACTGAAGCTGCTGGACAGTCTCAGCTGGTGGTGCCTGCTGCCTGATATGGTAATGCCACATGAGTCTGGGCTGAACATGGCTTCCGAAGCTTATTTGGTGCATGAGGCCTCTCATAACTCTGGCCCCGCCAGTACCCAGAGGAAGAGTTTTTAAGGTTTCACCAGTCCTTGTCAGTGCTGCCCAGCCCTGCAACCATAGCGGTCAGCGTAATTAGTTTTTTACATGTAAGTTTTACATTTCTGGGCAAATCACTTAACAAAAAAAAAATGAATGTGTAAGTCTATAACGTAACTGGTGCTCATGTAAAGTGCTCTGACCCCTCCGGGTGGAGTTTGCGTACATAAAACTAAAAAAAAGAACAAAAGTGTATGAAGCTTCACTTTTTTCAAGTTGTTCCTCACACTTATTATTTTCTTTTAAACCACAGGGTACAAATGTATGAATGTGCCTAATTGCTACAAGTATTAGAATAATTTTGCCAAGTATTATTAATATAGATTCTGTTTTTATGAAAAATGTTATCATAAATAGGCCGGGAAGGTGGCTGGGTGTGCTGAATGCTTGTCGCTGGCTAGTTCGATGTTTTGGAATTTAAAACTGGGTAAAGCAGACTTATCCTCGCATCTTTTCGATGTGAGTACCCTAAACTATGTAATTGTAACAACTACTATTTTCATACCTTATAAATGGCAGAAATGTAGTGTTTACTGCTGTACAAAATTAAACTTTAATGATTGTATCCTAGATATTGGTTTTAAAGATCTGAAAAGTGACTAACGACATTTGTTAAGAGAAACTCCTCAAATGCATCGTTGCCAGACCCTTTCATTAACAGTTACACCCTTTTGATCAATAAGACCTACAATATTTTGAAACTGCTTCAAACCCCCTGAAATGGAAAGTTAGGATACTGATATGAGTTGTGTGCCCAGAAGATATAAAAGTAAAGAAATAATCCTAAAACATCGCATACCCCCATGCCTTTGCACTTTATTGCACCATAATACAGCTAAGCACATCATGCTGAAATCAAATGAACACAGGGAAGGTATTTTGATGTTGCAGACAGTACACAAATAAGCAAAATCACTTAAAGCTGCAATTTTTACATTTTATCTGTACATACTACGAAGAACAAATATAAATAGAAAGCAGTTTTAAAAGTGTTCTGGGGGTGATCTATGAGTGACTAACACTTAAAGTAAACACATACTGAAAAGGCACATTCCAATTAATAAATTCAATTTTGTATTCAGTCCTATTTAGTATCAGATCCAGGCCTTTGCAGATTCTTTGAAAAACAACTAATGGCCAATTTTTCACTGGAAAAGGTATCAACCCTAGGGTGAGTTACCTGACTGCTGCTTCCCACCAGTGTCTGAGAGCAGCTTTGCTTTCAAGTCTTGAGCTGCGGTGTGTTTTGTTGCTTCAGCCGGGGAGGAAGGAAACAGTCTATAGCTCCAATTTAAAGATGTGTGAGAGCGCATGGAGAGCCACAGGCAGTTCTCCTCAGGAGTTTAGCGCTCTGGCTTACAGCAGTTTTTGCTTCTTACGGGTCTCCTTGCATGCTGTTTTATGGGGGCCCAGCCACCAGCCTAAGCAGCTCAATGCCTTCTATGGTGATGCTAGTAAAATGAAAACTTCCTGCATAGTCTCAGTCACCGACGCTGACATTGTGAAGTCCTGTAAGCACGTACATTGCCACTGTGCCTGCAGCCAGCACCACAATAAGAAAAACAATGTGTTATTTCCCCAACACTTAATTCATAGTTGTATCTCAGTATTTACTGTGGATGACGCTATTCAGTAATTCTGTCAAAGGCGGGTGTATTCAGCTAAATGTTAAGATTTGGTGCTAGAATACAAACCAGGTAATTCATCAACTCGTGTTCTTAAGTTTACAGCGGCGATAGCAAGTAGGGTGTACTACCATACCCTGTGTATGGCTTACTGCTTTGACGTTCCTCAAAAGGCAGGCGGGAACTTCCAGAGAAAGCATATCATGTGCTTTCCTAAAATTAAATCAATTTGATTGTGACTGGTATACTGTGACTGGCGGTGACTGGTGGTTATACTTACTGTGTTGGTTCTGTGGTTCCTCTTCTTCTTCCCCTCTGCAGCGTGACTCTCAAAAGGTGACGACTGGCCATCTCACTTCTGTCTCCTAACTGCATGATGCAGCAGTGCACTCTCCCTCGCCCAGTGGACTCCAGTCGACAGTCCCGGGCTGCTTAGAAATAATTTGCTGGTGTGGCCAATAACTTAGCTCCTGTGCCACCTGACAGAGCGGGCGGCCTGGACAAGTTTCAGCACCATCACGCCTTACACATTGTGCTTTTGGACGTTCTGCATTTCTTAAGTAACACATAAATTAGAAATCTATGCTTAGCCTAGTGTGCCGCCCAGCTGATATTTTGCTGCTTCTTTCTGTCTCTGCATCCAGATATATAATACAACAAGTACCATTACACCTATAGCAGTAAAATCTTATGATGGTACCACCATTGGAGTCTCATGCTTTTTTAAACCCGAAGTGTACTTGCCTGTGTAACCAATTCATGTCATGGCTTATGTATCCAAATTACAAACCTGTCTTAAGACACTTAACGTGGTGCTGTATGTGTGGAAATGTACAGTCTTTTCATTTTTTTATGCAAAAGTTTGGAGTGATATTTAGCGCTGTACCCAGAAATGCGGCTTGGTTCCTGGCGCACATAGCCATGGCTGCAGTGCACGGAACACCTACACTGCCGCACACAGAGGAAAAAAATTAGAGGGAACATTGTTTGGGAGTGCCATTGGCACCCGAAAAGACAATGGGTCCTTGCGCGACCATGTCCTTTTTGGGAATTGAGCTTGATTCAAACTATGCAGGTTTGTTTGCCGCAGGATAAGAAAGTGAAAATGCTGGATCTTTTACAGACATTGTTGGCAAAACCAAAAGTTACAGTGAAAGAGGTACAGGTCTTGTTGGGTCATTTGAATTTTGCTTGCAGGGTGGTAAGGGCGGGCAGAACTTTCTGCAGGCGTCTGGGCAGGGCTCTGTCAGGACATAATTTGCCTCATCACCGTGTGCGTTTGACAGCTGGAGTGAAGGAGGATTTGCGGATGTGGTCCACCTTTTTGCATTCCTTTAATGGAGTTCCTTTGGCCCGCGAGGAGGACTGGTTTTGGGAGGTTCAAATTTTTTCTAACGCAGCGGGCAGTGATGGTTTTGGTTTGTATTGGCAAGGCAGGTGGTGTGCGGAAAAGTGGCCGGAACTGTGGACGAATGGTGGTAGAAGTATTGCTTTCCTAGAACTCTTTCCAGTGTTGGTTGCTTTGACGCTGTGGGGGCAGGTATTGGCCCACAAGAAAGTTTTGTTCCGAATTGACAATCGGGCTGTTGTGGACATTATCAATAAACAGTCTGCCAAGGATCCCCAGATTCTGAAATTGCTGCGAGTGTTTGTGTTGGGGTGCCTTAGATATGACATCAGCTTTAGGGCGCTGCACATTCCTGGTGTGGACAATGACATTGCGGATGCTTTGTCTCGTTCCCAGTGGGAGAGGTTCCATGGGCTTGCCTCGGAGGCGGACAGGACACCGACACGCATGCCGGAGCACCTATGGGAGGTCGGCAACACAGGGTCCTACAGTTGGTGGTAGGTTCGTTGTCATCTTCTACTCGAGCCGCATATGACATGGCTTGGAGGGAATTTTTGGCATCTGGAGCTCGCATTTCTGCCCCTCCCTCTCCCTTCCTTACCAGCCTTACTGACCACCATCCTGACTCTGCAATTTTCCGGCTCTCTTTTCAAATTTGCACCTTATGATATTTTTTTACTATCACTTCTTCCACATTTTGGTGTGCTTGTTTCCCATATTTATCATTGTGAAATATGTCAGGCGAAGACTTATGTTATTTTCATATATTGATGCTATGTATGTTCCCTGTCTTTTTGACCTTCTTGTCTCAAAAAAGAAAAAATGTAAAGCGCTCTGATATGCCTGGGTCCAGCCAACGCTATATAAAAACCTCTAAATAAATAAATAATCCCTGGTCTTGGCAGAATTTGGCCCGGGTGGTGGAAGCATTCCCTTCTGTTTGTACGGATGATTTTGAGGTTTGCCTGTTTTCCACTCTCATGGTGTGGATGGTTTTTGGAGCATTTAGGGTTTCGGAGTTGTTGGGCTCTAAGTTCAATCAGGGTGTTGGTTGGGGGGATGTTCATTTGCCTGAGAAAGGGGTTCATGTATGGCTGCATCGTTCAAAAACAGATCAAAGAGGTAAAGGTAAGGGTGTTTGGTTGGAAGCATCCTCACCTTGTGTTACGTGTCCTTTGCGGTGGGCCAGGAGATGGTGTACTGTTTCTGGTGGGGCTATGGAGGCTGGCGTTTTTCAGCATGCAGATGGCGCCAGGGTCACTGATTATCAGTTGCGCATGGTTCTCCGAAAAGCATTGAAGAGTATTGATTTGGATGAAAAGAAGTATGGCACTCATTCTT
Organism: Lissotriton vulgaris; assembly: GCF_964263255.1. Classification (NCBI taxonomy): domain Eukaryota; kingdom Metazoa; phylum Chordata; class Amphibia; order Caudata; family Salamandridae; genus Lissotriton; species Lissotriton vulgaris. The sequence continues at coordinate 1,996,567,319 of NC_141687.1, forward strand.
TTCGAATTGGGGCAGCGACTGAGGCACATAATCGGGGTTGGTCTGGGCAAGATATTATGCGCTTAGGGTGTTGGTCATCCAGGTGTTTTCAGCACTATGTACGACCTGCGGTGGGCGAGGCGCTTGCGTCATCATCTTTGTCTTAAAATTTGATGCTGCTTTTTTCATTCCAGGTTCGGTGGCTGGTCCCCGGTCAACGGCTCTGACCATTTGGATTGTGGGCCATTCATTCGTGAAGCGGGCACAGATTCATGCACGGAATAGCTATTTTGGTTCATTGCTTGGTTTTAATGAACGTTTTTTCAATGTTATTTGGAAAGGCAGAGGGGGTATGTGTTGAAAGGAATTGATTCCTGCTCTTAATTCCTGGTTGGGCGGGGGCCCCTGTCCTGATGTTTTAGTTATTCACCTGGGTGAAAACGATTTGTGCAAGGTGAAGGGAGTGGTTTTGTTACGAGCAATAAAGAAGGATCTTCTCTATTGAGGCAGCAGTGGGCGGGTTGCCATGTTTTTTGGACGGAATTGGTTCCGAGGAGATCTTGGAGAGGAGCTAACAAGCTCAAGGCAATTGATAAGGCACGGAAAAAGATTAACTCAGAGGTTTCTAAGTTTTGCAGGGATTTGGGTTTTGGTCGTGTGTCACATGGTGACATACGGTATGATGCAGTGGAGTTCTTTCGGGATGATGGTGTTCACCTTTCTCGGTTAGGTATGGACCTTTATCTTTTGGAGTTGTGAGAAGTTCTGTCTCGCTGTTTGAAGATTCAGGAGTTTGCTAGTTAATCGCACCGTTTTCATTTTTTAGTGTATTTGCACGGTTTTTGGGGGGCAGAAAAGGGGTTGTATTTCTCCCCCCCGCTTTCTGGGTGGCAAGGGGTTTAGCTGTTTTTTGTCAGGCTTGGTAAGTTTGTGGTTGGTTTTTACTTGGTTGGCACATTCGGCAGGGGGAATTGGGCATGATGACTGTTTGGGATGGTTGCATATGTTGGGGGACCAAGAGGGGTTTGAGGGCAAACAGTGGAGTTTGTTTTATGGTTTGGAGGGTTTGTAAAGTTGAAATGTTTATGCAGGGTTTTTGCATTGTTGGATTCGTAATGATGTAATGTTCGGGTGGGCGCGGGGTCAATGGCGTTTTAGGGGTGGGGGTGGGCTGGGAGAAATTAAGGAAGTTATTATTTAGTGAGGATTAGTTTTGTAAGGCATTGGCCGAGGTTTTAATTTGTTAATGTGCACCTGTTTCAATAAAGCGGCCATTTTCCCACACATATACTTGTCTGTTGGTCTGCTCACTCCCCCCTCGACCCTCCCTCCCAAGGTGGGCTTGGGGGGGGCAGCCGACCCCGGGGAGGTTCCCCCCGGGCGGTTTGGGAGGGCAGGCTGGGGGGGGGAGGTTATGGCAGTCTCCCGGGCATTTTTTGAGTTTGGGCTTGTTTTACCTACTAGTTATAGCCCAAGTATAATTCTGTCAGTTCCTCCTCCCGGCCACCATTTTAGGTTTGGTGACCTGGTGGCCGGGAGTTTGTCTGTGTACATTTTTTTCCCTCCCTAGTTTCTAGGTTGTTTCTCGTATTTCTTGTTCTTTTAGTTAATTTTGGTCTTTTTTCCTTTTTTATACTTATTAGGTTTCTACCCTTTTTTCCTCCTTTTGGGGCGTTTTTGTTGGAACATGTGGACATGGGCTCCTTTTTATGTTATCTTTGTCGCTTGGAACAGGTGCGGTGCGGGGTTTAGCTGTTTTTTGTCAGGCTTGGTAAGTTTGTGGTTGGTTTTTACTTGGTTGGCACATTCGGCAGGGGGAATTGGGCATAACGACTGTTTGGGATGGTTGCGTAGGTTGGGGGACCAAGAGGGGTTTGAGGGGAAACAGTGGAGTTTGTTTTATGGTTTGGAGGGTTTGTAAAGTTGAAATGTTTATGCAGGGTTTTTGCATTGTTGGATTTGTAATGATGTAATGTTCGGGTGGGGGCGGAGTCAATGACGTTTTAGGGGTGGGGGTGGGCTGGGGGAAATTAAGGAAGTTATTATGTAGTGAGGATTAGTTTTGTAAGGCATTGGCCAAGGTTTTAATTTGTTAATGTGCACCTGTTTCAATAAAGCAGCCTTTTTCACACACATATACTTGTCTGGTGGTCTGCTCACTCCCCCCTCGCCCCTCCCTCCCAATGTAAATGGTGCCGGTTAGTGCATGTATAGTCTGTTGAGAGGTAGAAGACATAGCAGAGGCAGCCAGGGCAAGAAAATGAACGAGGTTGCAATGGTAAGGCTGAACCTGAAGCATTAGGATAGAAGACCTCTGACCCCAGTCTAGGTCCACTCTCTCCCTGCAGCTCCGCCGTTCCGTCTCCTGCTCTTGCTCTCAGACCCCGACCTCCTCCTGGGAGGTTAGAGGCTGCTGCCCTTGCCTGCTGCCTTCCCTCTTCCTCTTCACTTGTAAACAGTGCTTTAAATGGGCAGGTACTCGGTGTAGAGAGCCATCCGGGCCCTGCACTACAATGTTGCTTTTCCACACTGTGCACGCACTCCTCGGGCGGGCTCGACCAAAGGAGATAAATAAACAGCGGAAGACTGCTCAGGGTCTTCCGGTCAGCATACATCTAATGAGTGTGAGCATGCACCTTATTTCAGCGCTGCTTAGGCCCACAATGTCCTGGGTCCTGCCGCACTACACTGGCGACTAGGCCGGTCGTACCCCCAGTGCACCATCCCTGCCGGGCAAGGAGTGCGCGGAGCCCACCCGCGACGCTCCACTATCGAGGGAGCCTGATCCTGCCATCTCTTCACATGCGCGGCTGTACGCGGCCTGGGCTGTGTATCCTGTGTCCTGCGCTGCCGCTGCCGAGGTGCACCTTACCACACCTCTGACACCGCAGCTCCAGCTGGCATCCTCTCCTGCCAGGCGCGACCCCGCTGACATGTCCTGCACCACCAGCCTACTTCCCCAGACTGACGGAAGTGTGCTCAAGCCGGCGGTGCTTCAAGGAAGAAGGATGCCGCGAGCCTGCACTCGGGTGAGTCTGACGGCCCGAGAAGTGCTCCTTCTGTGGCGCGCTGCCGTACTGCCGTCCCAAAGTGAAGGGAACAGCGGAGAGAGCCTCCAACGAGGCCTGTGTCTCCCCATCTTCTGCTAGGATGATCAGCAGCACCCAGCCAGCCTCCAGGAGTGGCCTGAAACCCTGCCTCACTGTCAGCCCTCCCCCTTGGCGGGAGACCCAGAGGGCCCTGTGCAGCCTACAGAGAAAGTGGAACCAAGACTCCACCACTGGGAAAAGATAAGACAGCGGAGTTGCCCATCAGCCACTCAGCCCACTGGGAGACTGTACCACATCACCCAGAGGAGCAGGCCCAGAGCATCATGCCTCACTAGGCCCGTTACACACGTGGACACACATACACATCGGCGTAAACTTCGCATCCAGGACCCCTTGCACTAGCACTGCACCACCGCAACCAGATCCAAGCGAGCCACCACCATGAGCACGCCAGCCGCGCCAGGCACAGCGTGCCAACCGGCCAATGCGGACAATCCACCCAGGGGTGCCAACGCACCACCCCCAGTACATAGTCTCATGGTTGTCTCCCACTTTGCCACCATTTAGCAAAACAGCTGACCCTGCCAAAATGGACCCGCGATGGAAGGTGTGGATTGGGTGTTTGAACCACTACTTCAAGGGCACCAGTGAAACGGACAGTACCGTGAAGAGGTCGCAACTTATATACTACGGTGGCGTGGAAATCTACGATCTGTTCGAAACCCTGCCCAACACAGGTAACGATGACGACGATGAGGCGGTGGTCGCCACATTCAACAGGCATTTCGAACCTCAACTTAACCTCGACTTCGAGCGGTACAAGTTTCGACAGGCGTCGCAGAAGGACACAGAGTTTGTGGACATGTTTTACGCCTCCTGGACCAAAGGGAGGAGATATGGGGACAAGTAATCCAGGGGTGCCGCTCGACACTGCTGCAGAAACTGATCCTTCAACAACCAGGGATCTCTCTGGATGAGATTCTTATCCTAGCCAGGTTTCATGAACTATCGGCGAGATGGAGGCGGCTTTCCACAAGTGCGCCGCAGCAAAATACGCCTCACAATATGCGCCTGTCAAGCAAGAAAGGGTTGAGGCAATACAAAGGCGCCCTGTCAAGGTTAGCCAGGCACTGAGGACGAAAACCAGTCGGCCATGTGGCAACTGCTGAGAGGACCACTCAACGACAATAGTGTGTGGAGTGAGGGGGAAGTCGTGCTCCCACTGTGGGAAGATGAACCACTTTGCTAGAGTGTGTCGAAGCAGCCGGTCCAGGCAGGCCCCTCAAAGGTCACGAGGCATGTTGCAACACCTGCACCAGGTCTTGCTCGAAGACCCACAAGTGTGAGAGGACGTCCCGCCACGGAAGTGCTGCCTCGCCCTAAAGACGATGACGATGAAGTATTTATCGGGTCTTTTGTCAGCAGGTCTGACAATCAATGGAGGCTGCCACCGATGTGCTCCGTCCTAGTTGAAGGGTCCCCTGTCCGGGCGCTCATCGTCCTTGGCGCGTAGGTCAACATTATGGATTCAGTGCAGTATGACCGTCTGTCACCGTGGCCCCCGCTTGCACCCACCAAGGCTCAGATCTACACCTACAGAGGAACAGAACCGCTATCCATGCGAGGAGTCATCCAAGGATCGGCAGCGGAAAGCATGTCACAGTGGCTCGATTCCACGTCACGGAAGGGAGAAAAGGTACTCTACTCATCTGCCACCCGGCGGAAGACCTAGCCTTGGTCTTCTTTGCAAACCAGGTCCACGAATCCCACGCCAAAACAATCTAGAGGGAGTTCTCGGTGCTATTCACTGGGCTCGGAAAGCTAAAAGGGAAACGGTTCAAGCTCCACATAGACACCACAGTGAGGCCTACTGCCCTGACACACAGGAGAGTGCCATTCAATATCCACCCGCAAGTAGAAGAAGAGCTGGCGAAGCTGGAAGATGTCCTGGCCAGCCCCGTGGGTGTCCCCGCTGGTCGTGGCTCCCAAGCCAAAGCAGCCCGGAACCATCTAGCTCTGCTTGGACATGAGGCTCCCGAACTTGGCGGTCAAGAGGGAACGCCACCTTACACCCACCATGGATGACATCATGGCGGATCTGAACGGAGCCAAATGTTTTCTTAGGCTGGACCTAAACGTGGGGTGCCACCAGTTGGAGCTCAAACCTGATGTCACCATGTTCTCAACGCACGTCGGCCTCAGGAGGTACAAGAGACTGAGTTTTGGGGTGTCATCTGCAGTCGAGGTCTTCCGGAATGCCATCAGGGAAGCACTGTCAGATTTGTAGGGTGTCATCAAACTGAGTGACGACATCCTGGTGTTCTCGAACACCTTGGTATAACACCACGCTCACCTCCGGGCCCCCCTCCAGCGGCTTGAAGATTGCAGTCTGACCCTACACAAAGCAAATTGTTCATTCTACCAAGAGTCAGTTGATTTCTTCAAGTACGTCTTCACCAGGGAAGGACTACAAGTGGACCCCAACAAGGCGGTGGGCATACGAGCAGCTAGTACCCCAAAGACCTCTAAGGAGGTTGACAGTTTCCTTGGCATGGTCACATACTGTGGCAGATACATCCCGAATCTGGCCTCACTCTCATAACCACTTCGCATCCTCACCCGCAGTGACCACAAGTCGGAATGGACTGTTGCTGCTAACAGTAAGTTCAACAACATCAAGGTCGGGCTCATGGATAAGACGGAAAAACCGTACATCTACAAATTTCAGCCACACGTGGTTCACACCACTAGAATATTTATCTTGTCTTTTATAATTATTGGGTTATTCATTTAATGGTCTGTCTAAACTAACCATTTCAGTAATTCATCAAATGTGTATATATTGTTGTATTGTATGTTATGTTATTCATGCTCTACCATGGCTGTTCATGTCACATTTTTAAATTTTATATGAATAAAATGAAATATTTTTAACTTGTTTTTGTAGAACACTGAGCCTATGTAGATATTATTTTCCTATGTATTGGACTTGATTTTCAAGTGGTCCCAAGTTGCTTAGGAATGTTACTCCATTAAGATGGTGATGGCCTACTACCTCCCAGGGCAACGCACCGAGCTGGTCGTCGATGCCTGCTTAGTGGGCCTTGGAGCTGTCCTCCTTCAGGAGCATCCCGAGACCTGGAGGGGCCAGCAGGGGATTATCGGACACTGAAACAAGGTATTCCCAAATTGAAAGAGAGCCGCTGGCAATAAAATGGGCATTATACAATAGAGAGGGGGGACCTAGGAGCTATTACAAGGTCCAGTGTCCATGCTCCTTATTTTTATATTGATTTCCAAAAAAGGGACACTGTACCTAATGCAGGGCGCAAAAAGTCACCAATGCATGAGGGTGCAAAAAGTCACCCATATGTGAAAAAGGAAATAGAAAAAGAGAAGAAACAGAATCCCTAGGCAAAGGGACCCACAGAAAACAGGGAAACCATTTTGTGTCCTCTGTTGCCCTCACACACCTCGAAAGGTGTCATGCTTCATCATCGGGCAGTTGCTCCTCATAGGGCCGGTGCTGCAATTCCCTAAGGGTCCCCCAAAGGGTCTCTTTGTCGGAGATCTTTTATAGGACCGCCGGATGGTGCATGCGGGTGTGCGGGGTGGTGGGTCAATTGAGGGTGATAAAAAGTGCATGCAAGTGTAATGTGAAATTCATAATGGGTAGCCATGCAGTGAATGTTTGGATCATGTACCCTAAGCAGACTCATCTGCTGAATAATATCTAGCCCCAGTGGCATACTATGCCCGGTTATAGAGAGACATAGGTCAACATGTTTCGCGCCTGCGTCGCCTTAAGGGTCGTTGGAGCTTCTTCAGGACCAAAATTATGAAATGTAACTCAAGGTGCAAATGTCTTCATAACTCCTGCCTCACCATATGATTGAGAAACCAAACAAATCAAATTACAGAATATTAAGTGGAATCAAATTCCCAGAAGTTGCTACAGTAATTGCACACATGCAGAATCCATTGGCAATTCCCAGTGGCAGAAAAATGTTGTCCCATGCGCCTGTAGAAAGGAAGAAACAAGACGGAAGGGGATAGAATGGTCCCTCGGCTGAATCGTCGTGCTTAAATTACACTCAAGGTGCAAATGTCTTCATAACTCTTGCCTCATGTTATGAAGACATTTGCACCTTGAGTGACATTTCATCTTAGCCCTCTGTGCCCGCCTACTTTGACAAATATGTAGTTTATTTATTTGTATAAGTCCCTTGGGCAGGCATTAATTTGTGGGACCCCCTCTGTATCTACGGGGTCTATGTACAGAAAAGCGGGACCTACACGCATTTGAGTAGTCCTAACAACCATCATTATGGTTTATTAGCACAAGTAATATTTAAGTAGTTTTTCATCTGGAATCATTGTTTTTTTATTACCGTGTTGAGCTTTCACATTATCCATGAATGTACTGCTTGTCTATGTATTTTCGCAAGAGTACACGAGCATTAAAAGCACATGCACTGCGCATGTGTGGGGGAGTAGTTCACCCTAGTTTTTGCACTTGCGCGGTACGTTTAAGCACCTAAGCATGAGCAGTGACCTTCTTTACCTAATAGGATGTCCCAGGATAGGGTATATGCCCAGCACACCTGACCCCTGTGATCTGTTTGAAAGTTGCTGCGGACTGCCATGTCATTTCCTGGCGGACGCAATGATGGGGTAGGTGTGGAGGAGGCAGCACCCAATTTAAGATGTGAGTGGACCTTTTTAAGGGATTCGGCAATCGCGACCATTGAGAGCTCTATATAGGGCGTCCCGTGTCTGTTTGTAAACTCCCGTTAATCTGTCATTTTTACAGCCTGGTAAATTGGGGGAGTCCATTGCCTGGTGCTAGCGGATGGTTTTCCTCAGCATAGCGAGGTGAGCACGCATTAAGAGATAACATCTTTAGGGCACTGACTTCTGACGAGGCCTTTCGAGTATCTTGTTATATAGTGGTTGAGACCTTTTGTTACAGAGTATATATGGGTGCAATTGGGTCCCCCATTACCCCCGCATTTGAGTAATCTGCATGGGAGGGGCCTGCATCCCCCCTTTTATAGGGCCCACCCATATGCAATAACCTATGCTTTACTGGGCCATGGCATCTTTGATTACCTGGTATGAACTTGTGTCTCATGCGCCTGCTATTTTTGAGGTTTTCATGTTTTGGATGTGCACACAGTGGTGGCACATTATGTGGCATCAAGGTGTTCCTGGTGCTTAAATTTGTATCCTATTTTGTTTTGTCTTCTTTTCAAGGTACTGATCAGGAGTGGTTACAACATGCAGCTGTAGCCAGATGTTGGGTATACAGGATACTGCCCGCCCTGATCGTTTATGAGAGTATTTTAATTTGTTTTTCATGTGCACCTTACATTTTATAATTTTGGTCCTGAAGAAGCGCCAAGGACCCTTAAGGCGACGCAGGCGCGAAACATGTTGACCTATGTCTCTGTATACCCGGGCATAGTATGACACTGGGGCTAGATTTTATTCAGCAGATGAGTCTGCTTAGGGTACATGATCCAAACATTCGCTGCATGGCTACCCATTATGAATTTCACAGTACACTTGCTGGCACTTTTTATCACCCTCAATTGACCCACCACTCGCACACCCGCATGCACAATCCGACAGTCCTATAAAAGATCTCTGGCAAAGAGACCCTTTGGGGGACCTGTAGGGCATTGCAGCGCCGGCCGTACGAGGAGCAACTGCCCGATGATGAAAGATGACACCTTTCGAGGTGTGTGAGGGCAACAGAGGACACAAAATGGTTTCCCTGTTTTCTGTGGGTCCCTTTACCTAGGGATTCTGTTTCTTCTCTTTTTCTATTGCCTTTTTCACATATGGGTGACTTTTTGCACCCTCATGCATTGGTGACGTTTTGCACCTTGCATTAGGAACAGTGTCCCATTTTTGGAAATCAATAAAATGGGCATGTCAGCATTTTCACCTGTACTTGTACGGACAGGAGTTTTAAGTAATAACCAACCACAAGCCCCTGCTCCCGCTATTTGCTGGGTCATCAAGACTGGCCCCTCCAAGAATAAAGAGATGTGCCGTGCAGCTACAGGCATACAATTTCAAAGTTGTCTTGCGTCCTGGTGTCTAGCACTGAAGAGATTGTGAAAATGATCTCTCTGGAGGCATGCCCCACCGCCATGATGCTAGCGGAGATCGGTCAAGCGACGGCGGAAGACGAAACACTGATCAGAGTGAAATCCACCCTGCTGAGTAAAGGCTGGGCACGCTTCCTGGATAGGGCTCAGGCCCTCCGAGCCGAAGACAGCCACGCTCGGCAACAGAGCTGGCAAATTCGCCATGAACTAAGTGTGGGAGAACGGGGTGTTGTTCTGAGGGGACATGTCATCATAATCCCAAAGAGACTGCAACACCGGATCCTCCAGCTAGCACACTTCGGCCACAAAGGAATGGCAAAAGCAAAGGCCAAACTTCGGAACAAGGTGTGGTTCCGAGCCATAGATGCCTTGGCGTAGGACATGGTGAGACAGTGTCACGCTTGCACCATCACCGTTGGGGACCCTGTGCTGGCACCTGTAATCACGGAAGAACCATGCAAACTCCCATGGACAAAGATCAGCATCGACTTTGGAAGCTTTCTGGATGGTCGCACCATGCTAGTGCTGGTTGACTCCTTCTCAAAATTCCCGATCGTGGAGGTGGCCACGTCGACAGCGTTTGTGCATGTACGAAGAGTCCTTAGGAAGATCTTTGCACTCATGGGGTTATCCGTTCAGACAGTGGACCTCAATTTCAGGGCCAGGAGTTCCAGGAATACTTGGAGAAGAAGGCGATTTGCCCCAGAAAGATCACCCCTCTATGGCCTCAAGGAAACAGGGAGGTGGAACGTCGATCAAGGTCCATGTGTGCTCCTGCTCATCCCGACTGAACCAACATGGAAACCCCAGGAACTGGACAATGAAGCCGTCCAAGCGATGACAACATCAACGGATCAAAAGGCGAGTGAAGCCCGCAGAGCAAGAAAGCTGCAGTTGAAAGTGGGGGACTGCGTGGTGGTCAAGGACAGACACCCAGGACGGTAGTTTAGAAAACCGTATGAACCGGAAGAATGGGTCATTGTTAAGACTCAAGGGACCATGGTCACTGCTCAGCGAGTGCTACAAGTTGTCACGAGGAATGTGTCAAGATTCAAGAAGATGAGTGGGACAGGTGTTGACCAGGAAGAGTCATGAGGTCTGGAAAACACCCCAAGCCTCACCCCCATCGGCTCGCCAGGACTGCTGGTCTCTCCACCAAGTTCCCCAAAGGCAGAGAGCAGAGGGACTGTCCCGGAGGCCATCGGGTCACGCCAAGGATTTGTGACTGTTTCACCCATGAACACTCATACGGTTGCAGTGGCCAGTTCCAACTCCCGGAGACAGAAGTATGGCCTCCGGTCAAACCCTGCACCCAGCCAGCAGCTGAGAGACTTTGTATGCACATCCCCGTAATTCTGAAGAATCCTGATAGACTGTTTCTAATGAAAAGGAGGGAAGAACAGACAAGTGCCGGAGGCTGGAAGTGGTTTCAAGGCGGCTGGGTTAGAGAACAGCTTGATAGAATGGGCAGATCATCTAAGTCCTAATAGATACCAGGTGCTAGAGATGGAGGAAGACAACCAAGACAACCAAGATGCAGTAAGTGTGGAGCTGGGGGAAGGACAGGGAGTTAGCGATGAACTTATAAGTTTAGGAGAAGGAGATTCCCCTTTGTCAGGGCCATCATGTGGCAGAGAGGTATTAGGGGGTGATGGAGGAGGCGGCGAGAGCTTATCGAGGGCTGAGAATTTGGACAGCACGGTTATTGCCCTTTTAAAGAAGCTTGATTTGGATGTACACAAAGGTTTTGAGGAGTCAAAGGCGAATCAGGAAGGGATCAGGGAGGCATGTGGGTTGTTGGAAGCTAAGTTTGATGAGTTGAACATGCGCACGGAAGCACTTGAGCTAGAGATTAAGGAGATTAGAGGCAAGGTAGAGGAAAACAGTAAAGAACTGGAAGAGGTTAGATTTAGGGAGAGGGCGCATGAGGATCGGTTGGAAAGACTAGAAAACATGCAACGGAGAAACAATTTAAACATTTTGAAACTGCTAGAGGGAATGAAGGAGATAATATAAAAGGTTATATTGTCCATTTATTAAAAACAGAATTACAGTTAGAGTAAACTGAGGAGGAGATCTCTCTGGACATTAAGAGGATACACCGTGATCCCTTCAGACTGAATCCAAATCGTTCAAAACCTAGAAGGATTTTGATCAACTTCTTAACATATAGCCTAAAGTAAAAGGTTCTGGCTGCTTCTCTGAAGAAGGGAGTGTTGATGGTGGGTGATGTTAGAGTGGAGGTCAGGTCAGATCTTTCGGTGGTAACGGCAAATAGGCAGTGGGAGTTAGGCAAAAGGATGGAGCCGTTAAGGAGTCTGGGAGCTACTGTGCAACTGAAATTCCCGGCTTTTTTAAAGGTTATGTGGAAGAACAAAATGCACACTTTCAGGTTTGTTGAAGATGTGGATGGTTTTTTGGAACAATGTCAGAGTGGAAGTGTGTAAAAGGTAAAAAATGTTGAGAAGTCGGTTTACAGCACTAGCCAGGTAGAGGTTTATCGTAGATAGTAAGGTTAAGTGTTGAGGAAAAATGCTACCACCACCCACAACGGGCACTCGAAGGGCCTTGGTAGGGCCTAAGGAAGCTGGTTGGGTTTTCCAGGGAGGGGGGAGGGGGGAAGAAGGGAAGGGAGGTAGGGAAGGCGGGGGAGGGGGGGGGACACGGGGAAAAAATCTAAAAATGTTCTCATGAGCTATTTTCTCACCAGGGTGTTTAAGAGGTTTGAGTGGGCTTGGGATGAAGGGTGGTAGTGCAGCAGAGTTGACTTTGATGTCATGGAATGTGAACGGTCTACGAGTGAAGCCTAGGAGGGATATGATTATGAAACATCTGAGAGATCTCCCAGTACACATTATGATTTTACAGGAGACTCATTTAACAGGGGAAGAGAGTAAGAAATGTATTGGATCACAGCGCTGGGTGAAGCATGTTTTTTACACACCACAAGTGGGGGTAACTAAAGGTATTACACTGTTGGTTAGGCAAGGGGTAGACTGTATCATCGAGGGCGAGGTGGCGGATGCTAAGGGCAGATGGCTGATTGTAAACCTTAAAATTAGCGGTCTCATTTACAATATCATAGGTTATTATGGTCCAAACCAGGATGATGTTGGACCTCTGGATAAATTAGCTAAGGAGATGCTGGGCCTCTCAGGTAATATTATCCTTGCTGGTGACTTTAACACGGGGCGATGGAGAGTCTAAGGCAGGAAGTGGATGGATTTTTGGAACAGAATGTGGGGTCAGCAAAAATCGATATTGTCTGGGAGACATGCAAAGCTTTTCTTTCGGGGGAGGTTGGGAGCTCTGGGTGCAAGCAAAAGAAGAGCGTACTATAACAGAGTAGACTTTTTGGAAAAGGAAATCCATCAAAAGGAGGCAGAGATACTGAAAACAGAGAGTAGTGAGGTTAAGGAAAAGATCGTTCAAGACTTGGATGAACTGAAAGGAGAAATTGTTATGGTGGTTACTAATAGGGTTAAGGAAAAATGTGAGGCCAGCCAACTGGCACGTTTTGAATAATGGTGAAGGTACAAGTAAACTATTAGCATGGAAAGCAAGGAGAGACCGGATTCGAAGCATGATCAAAGAAGTGAAAGATGGCGAGCCAGGGCGATTTGTTACTGAAACGAAAGATATTGCTGATGCCTTTCACAGGTTTTTTGAAAAGGTGTACAGGGAGGATCTTGTTCCAGATAAACAGGAAGTAGATAAGTGGGTGAAGGTTCTGAATTCACTGACAGAAGAGCTCCAGGAAATATTAAACCAGGAGATAATGCAGGGAGAAGTTGAGGAGGTCATCAAGCTGGTTAAGAAAGGGAAGGCACCTGGCCCGGACGGGCTCCCTGTTGAGGTATACACGGTTTTGGATGGGAGCGTGGCACCTTTATTAACGAAAGTTTTTAATGATGTCTTTTTGGGGAACGCGGCCCTTCCTGCATCGTGGAATGAGGAAAATATTATAGTTATTCCCAAACCTGGGAAATCACCGAAATATATGGACTCGTATAGGCCGATTTCGCTTTTAAATTGTGACTATAAGCTTTTTGCGAAGATCATGGCGGATAGGCTGGGCAGAGTCGTCCCCCATCTTATACACGAAGATCAGAAGAGGTTCATTAAAGGCAGGTATTTAAAGGAGTTAACTTTTTCCCTTTATATGCAGTATAGATGTGGCTGTCACACACAATCTCCCCTTGGCGGTAGTTGCTTTGGACGCCGCCAAGGCGTTTGATCGTGTCAATTGGGTGTATTTGAAGGCCCTAATAACACATTTACAGATGGGGGCAAATTTTGGCACAGTCTTGGCACGGCTGTATCAGTCACCTACCTCGAGGGTATTAGTAAACGGGACACTAACCCCGCCAATAAAAGTAATGAGGGGTACAAGACAGAGATGTACGAAGAAATTCGGGGAGGTCTCTGGATATCGTATAAATGCTGACAAAACCGAGATCATGTCTTGGAATTTAAAAACAGATGACATAGCTTGCAAAACAGAGATAATATACTTAGGGGTGCGAATAACACAAGATATAAAGGAACTCACCAAAGTTAACTTTGTTAAAGTCAGGAAGGAAATCTCTTTGGCTATGAGAGGTTGGGCACACCTGCCGCTAACAATATATGGTTGAGTCAATTTGGTGAAGATGATGGTTCTACCCAAGATAACTTTTCTATTTGACTCCCTGCCTCTTTTGTTCGAGAAGGAGGGGCTCATAAAGCTGCAAAGCGAGATTGGGTCATTTATCTGGGCATCTAAGGGATCGCGCCTATCTTGGAAAAAGATCAGGAGAAAACTTTTGAAAGGAGGTCTGGCAGCTCCAGACCTCCAGATTTATTTTTGGGCTTTTTTGTTGAAGAACTGCAGAATGCTTCAGGGCACTCCAGGGAGTTCAGTCATTGGTAAATTACTGTCAGCACTGCTTAGAACGGAGAAGATCAAGCAGAATGGATTTATGTACAAATTTGCCAACCCGAAATACTTAAAAAAAATAAGATTAAAGGTGCTGAAAGATTTAGCGATGGTTTGGTATAGAATCAGGAGGGTAACAAAAACACCATATTTTAGCGCAATGGCACCGATTTGAGATACACCAGGAGCTCCGAGCTGGTCCGAGGACACGTTGGCAAGGTCACTAAAATTAGAGGGACCTCAGAGATGGGGGGATTTGTTTATAGAAGGCAGCTTAGCACCGTGGAGATATTGTGAACAAAAGTGGGGACACAATTTTTCTAAGTTTAAATATCTCCAGATACAAAGTTGGGCCGCAGGGAAAGAAAATTTAATTGGGCAATATAATGTGTTTGAAGAGAAGCTGGCTTTGGAGACCCCGATAAAAAAAGAAGTGGCGATGTGATACTGGTCAATTGCCGGAGACCCTGTGGGGAGAGAGCTTGCAGAGGATTGCTACAGAGGACCAATGGCAAGTTACTATGTTGATTCTTTACAAGGTGGTAAAACCGGCGAATTTAAGGAGAAACCACTTGTTCACTCTCCACAGGGCTTATTGGTCTCCCAAAAAACTGGCGAAATTCAGAGCTGGCGGAATACTGAGGTGTTCCAAATGCAGTAGCCCGAATGAAGACGAACTGCACATGTTTGTCACATGCCCGGCGATAAAGGATTTCTGGGCTGCAGGGGTAAATGCTTGTCAACCGCACTGGGCCAACATTTTGAGGTAAGCCCCAAACTCGTTATGACGGGAAGAACTGATCTACAAGGTAAGGGCTTGGATGACAAAGCAAAACTGGTGTTTTACGCTATATTGGTGGCCCGGAGGGAAATTTGCAGGATGTGGGTATCTGCAGACCCTCCGTCAGACTTGAAATGGTTAAGAGCTATGAGAGTTATAGCAAAGCTAGATATGGCTGGTCGGCACAAGAAGAGATACAGATTTTGGACTCCGTTCTTACAATGTTATGGGTAATGCGAAGGGGGGCTAAGGTAAAGGTGCAAGTAAGTCCTATGATTAAGCCTCTCCAAAATCTCAGCGGAAACATGCTTCAAGGAAGAACGGTGAAGGTGGCGCACTTCCTCCTAACAGCACAATTTATACCATATGAGATGAAATTGCCCTAGGGCGGAACCGCAACAGAATGAAAGAAAAAAGAAAAGGAGGGATGTAGAGAGCCATCCACGCTCTCCACTACAATGTTGCTTTTCCACACTGTGCACGAACTATAAGGGGCGGGCTCGACCCGATGAGATTAAAAAGACCGCTCGGGGTCTTCTGGCCAGCGTACGTCTAATGAGTGTTAGTGTGCACCTTATTTCAGTGCTGTGTAGGCCCCCAATATCCTGGGCCCGCCACACTACACTCAGCGCTGGCACTTCTCATTTTTACTGAGCTGAGTACTGGCACTTCTCCACTGCCAAGGAGAGTACAGGTACTCAAGAAATGTAAGCTCATTGCTGCCTGTGCTGCTGAGCTTGAGCCAGTCAGAGCGAGGCAGATCTGCAGGACACTCCGACATCCAAAGCACCTCCCTAGCTGTTAGCTGAGCCACCACTGAACCATTCAGCAGCGGCTCATTTACATTATGCACAGAATGTCCGGGTGTTGGGAATTTCACCGTCCTGCTGTGTCTGACAGATTATGCCCCATTGGCCCTGTTCTGTCAATCCAATTTGAACTGTTGCTGATGCTGCAAAGTAACTAAGGAATAATCTGAAGTGAGCCTTTTGTGTATTTGTCAGCTTATTTGTTCGTGCCTTATACTCTGTATGTTTGAGAGAGAACTGAGATCAGAGAGGAAGGGAATCGGGACACTAAGGGGATATTCGAAAACAAATGTGTGGAATACTCGCTTCTTTGTGTATGTGTGCACACTCTACAAGATGTAAGGATTGCATTTCAGACAAGCAAGTAGGAAGAGTATGAGCTTAGGAAACTGCAAATATTGCAAAAACAAGGAAACATCAACATTTCGTGTTTGCCCTTCATTTCATGTAATGAGTTAACCCCTTTATTTAAACTGGTAAATTTCGCACATGTTTTGGTATATCCTGCAAATGGTGTGGAACTCATTATTATTATACTATGCCAGCGTCTCATTGGTCCTGGGACGCACTGATTTTTAGCCTGAAATTGCTAATAGTACTGTAAATGGCTTGGCTGCACTCATAGTTTACAACCCCCTTCCTTTATGATTTTGGGTTTGTTCTAAACAGGTCTTCACACAACAACAAAATGAATACTCAATAGAAGTGCCTTTGTATCATCATGTCTCTCTCAGCCTCTGACCCTGCCCACTAGCCACACCCCTAACTCAATTTAAATGAGTACCTGCACTTGGTTTTACCTATTTAAAGCACTGCTTGTTAGTGCTGTGCCATCAATGGTTACTGCAGATATTCTGTTTTTATCCCCACCACTGTTTCGTTTTGTGCCTGGTTATTGTGTAGGTAATCTTGTTTACCTGTTTCCCACCTCGATTTGATTCTGTGCCTCCGCTCCACCTCTGCTCCCCTTGCGGACCCTCCCCCCAGACAGCCACGGCTCCGGCCTCCCAGCCTCTCGTCCCTCCGCTACTTAATGGTGGCCGGCGTGCAGTCGTGCAGTGGACCCGCCGCTGGTGCGCCAAAGGCAAGACCGTCTGCGCCGATCTGCAACCTGACCACTACAACCACCAGGGACCCTGCATCTCATCCCACCGACCTCTACAACACTGCCGCCCTCCACGCACTGAACCCCAGAAGAGCCAGCGACTGCCAACAGGCCACGCCAAACATAACCCATGGCCAATTCTCCTGCCTCCACTGCCGCCAGACCTTCACCACCACCGCAGTCTCCAGCACCACCTACACTAACACCGACGACACCCTAAAATGCATCCTCCTCAACGTGCATTCCGTGCACAAACACGCCATAGAGATCTGGAACCTACTCGACTCCCTCTTGCCCGACATCACCTTCCTTATAGAGACCTGGACCAACACCTCCTCCTCCCCCGACATCAACACCGCCATCCCAGATGGATACAAGATCCAGAGGAAGGACCGACACAACCACCCGGGAGGAGGCTTTGCCATCACCCAAAAAAACGCCCTCCACCGCACCACCTCCAGCGAAATCTTCTCCTCAGCCAAACACCTACACTTCCAGATCCAGACCACCCCCAACTCCACACTCTGGGGAACCTTTCTTTACAGGCCTACCTGCCCCTGGGCCCCCTTCACCGCCACCATCACCAACCTCATTGCACACAACGCCATCACCTCAACGAACTACATACTCAACGGAAACCTCAACTTCCACCTCAACAACAACAGCGACCCCAACTCCGCCACTATTCATGACAACTTCACCAACTTTGGACTCAAAGAACTCGTCACCACTCTGACCCACAGAGTAGGAAACACCCTCGACTCCATCTTCGCAGCAGGAAGCAGCGTTCATTTCAGCCACATAACGCGACCCGATGTGCTGACCACTACAGCGTACACTTCAACGTTGACAAACCAAAGGCACCCAAACAACCCCCATGCCCACCAAAAAGGAACTGCAGCAAGGTCACTGACGAGCAACTGAACACCATCCTCAGCCAAGACAAATACACCTCGGCATCCAACACCAACATCGCAGTCAGGGAACTCCACACCTGGACCTCCAACTGCTCAGACAATCTCGCCCTGCTACGCAACCCCGACAAACAGTGCCCCAGGAAAGCCGCTTGGTTCACCACCTATCTCCAAGAAGCCAGACGCACCTGCAGACGCCTGGAGAAGAACTGGAGAAATACCAAGACACCCAAAAACCACGCCACTTATGAGACTGCGATGACGGACTACCACAACCAAATTAGAACCACCAAGAGGACCTTCATCCACAACAAAATCCTCGCCAACTCCACCAACTCCAAGGAACTCTTCAGTGTCATTCAGGACAGACATCATCGCGTCCCAGGACCTCTGCGACAAGCTCGGAACCTACTTCAACCTCAAGATCAAAAACCTCTATAACAACCTTGTCGACCATCCACAGGAGCCCACAGCTGGCCCAACCCCGACACACCAGCCAGCCCACCATCTCCTCCTGGACACCGATCACGACTGAAGACACCTCCTCGACCAGGAAAAGAGATCCACTCAGGGGCACCCACCGACCCCTGCCCTCCACACATCTACCACAGAACCGCCATCGCACCCAAATTACAACGCACCATCAACACCATTTTCAAACAGGCACCTTCCCTGGCGACTTGAAATGCGTGGAAGTCAGGCCCCTGCTCAAGAAGCCCACAGTTGATCCCACCGACTTCAAGAACTAGTGGCCCATCTCGCTCCTACCATTTGCGGCCAAAGTGGCAGAGAAAACAGTCAACAGGAAACTCATATGATTCATCGAAGACAACGCCATCCTCGACCCATCCCAATATGGATTCCACAGAAACCACAGCACCGAGTCTCCCCTAGTCACCGCAACAGACGACATCCACACTCTGCTGGATAAAGGCCACTCCATAGCCCTTATCCTACTCAACCTATCAGCAGCCTTTGACACTGTCTCACACCGAACACTCGTCACCAGACTACCTGACGCCGGCATACAAGGAACAGCCCTAGACTGGATACAATCATTCCTCATCGGAAGAAGCCAAAGAATTAGACTGCCACCCTTCATTTCAGATCTCACGGAAATCACCTGCGGAGTCCCACAGGGGTCATTATTAAGCCCCACCCTCTTCAACATCTATGTGACTCCCCTCACCGACATCGTCGGGCAACACGGCCTCAACATCGTATCCTACGTCGACGACACCCAGCTCATCTTCTCCCTCACAAAAGACCCCACCACTGTCAGACTCAACTTCCAGAAAGGAATGCAGGACGTCACAGTCTGGATGACGAACAGCTGCCTAAAGCTCAGCGCTGAGAAGACAGAAGTCCTCATCGTCAGAGCCAACCCCTCAGCATGGGACAACAGCTGGTGGCTGACCGCCCTCGGAAACCCACTGATCCCCTCAGACCACGCCAGAACCTCGGCATCATACTTGACAAAATCAACTTCCACGTACCAAAAAGAAACCACTGATTCTCCAACCTTGCACTGGCTGAAACCCGTGCATCCACAGAGCCAGGGCAAGCTGAAGATCCTTCTCTTGCATTGTGGCAAAGACCTGGAATGAGCTCCCAGCAGACATCAGACACACCTCCTCCCTCAGCACCTTCAGGAAAACATTAAGACCTGGCTCTTCGATTAGGCAGTCCAGCAGATCCCCCTCTCACCCCAGCGTTTTGAGACCCTCACGGGTGAGTATTGTGCTTACAATCCCCTGATTGATTGATTGATTCAAGACTGATATCCACTGGGATGTGGGGGCGGATAGGTATGGCAGATGTGAGAGAGAGGTGTATGTGCACGTGGGAAACTGAAGCAGGAAGGGAGGATATTCCTTGCCACAATGAAATGTTGATGTCACTCTATGACCCTGGAGCAACAAGGGGCATGCAAGTGACTTGCAGATAAGAGCTGACTGACCGGCTTGTAGCTGACATATGTCCTGATCTGCCTTGCAAACTCAAACTTATTAAACATATTCAGTATGTTTTTATTCTGAAAAGCACATTATTTACAAGAACGCCGTCAGCATGGGAAAGTCATACTGAACAAATAAAGCACATTAAAAAAAGCTTAGAGCAAAACTCTCACAAGCTTTAGAAATAACACTCCATAATAAAACAGGACCTTTCTAAAACAAGGGCACGCTGCAAGGAAAAAAAGAATGCACAAACGTAAAGCTAAATACACTAAAGTGAAAGAATATAAGTAGTAGGCCCAAGTTACATGGGAGGGAGTAAGACATGAGAGGAGGGACATATATCAAATATTAACCACATGGAGCGAGTCTTTGCAAATGACAGTCTAATCTAGAAATCCAAAGTGATGGGTGGGCTTTAAACCCATAGAGTAAATACAGCATGTCTCAAAGAGACAGCACATGTACTGCCTAGGCAAGACCTATCAATCAATCAATAAATCAATCAGTCAGGTGGCTTGTAGAGTGTAACTAGTCACCCATAAGCGTCCGAAGAAGCTGCTGGGGGGGGGGGACTGCTGGTCTCTTGTAGGAGCTGTGGTTCTGTCGCATAGCCGAGCCAGGTCTTTAGGTCCTTCCTAAATTGAGGCAGTGATGATGATCACCTGAGGAGGTGAGGGTGAATATTCTAGGTCTTTTCTGCATGGAAGGAGAAGGATCTTCCTCCTGCTGTGGTCTTGCGGATACGTGGGATGGTACCCAGGGCCAGTTGGGCCGAGTGGAGGTCTCTGGTGGGTGCCTTGAATGTGGGTTGCATGATGATACAGGACATTGAAGCATAATGTATTGCTTTACATTATAAAGGGCCAGTTTGCATCATGCAGTTTGCTTATTTCATTGGGGGTGGTCTAAAGTCAAATACATTTTTTGAACGTGAATGCACGCGATTAGCGAACCTGCTCTGGATGCCATTTTGGTCATACAAATACTTTGACTTGACATGATCTCAGTTCAAATCCTTGCGAAATTCACTTGACTGAGCACTATAAATTTGGAAGCATTCAAGTGCTGTACGCACAAACTCTATAAACAAAGGGTTCTCCATTTGTCTATAGGCCGCTATTCGACCTGATGTGCAGGGGGTGTTGCGTTGGGTCACCGCTTCACCCCTTGAGAGGATTATTTTGCCTCTATTACACTGACTCCTGACTCTGTGTGCAGATATTCAATTGGTTTCAGCTGGGAAATACTAACTAACTATCCTGCATAGAAATATGATACAGAGAACAAGACCAATCACCAATAGTGATCTGTCTGCACATAATTAATACAGTGCTGTATTCTATTCTTGTTCAGAAATGAAGCTGTTATCAATATCTCAACACAGATTTAAAGTGTGCAGTTTAGGAGGTTCAAAATACCACTTTACTAGAATATTTTAGATTTTTCTGAGTAATTTATTGTGTTCCCCTATAGTCGATAATGAAGCTAATACTTACCCGTGCTGCAATTGTTCTATCTTTTCCTTTTCATCTAGAAATATTCCCCTTAGCCAGGTCATAGCTTAGTCAGTGCAATTCAGGGCGTGTGAATCTCACATTTCCAGACCACAAAAGCAGTGGGCTGCAGAGAGAAAGGATCAGATGGCCAGCATTATGGATGGACCATTTACATGAGGAATACTGGTTAGTACTGATTTACATGTGCCGCTCTGTAGAGAATGGCACAGTGAGCAAAAAACAATCAGGTGGTATGCTACCCCGAGGACCTGCCACTGGCTAGACTATTTGCAAGCATTCATCCCATCACCTTCTGGGTGTGTGATTGCCAGTAGTATGCCTGATAACCTGAGTCTGGCTCAGCTTTCCAAGTCCAACACTGCCAATGTTTGTCAATTCCAAAAAGTAGTACATTTGCACCCTTTCGATGAGTACTTCTGTGGGTGCAGATTTACTATTTTGGGGTAAATCAGTCACTGTATGGGTCTGATTCATAAAGGTAACTCATACATTTGACTAACTTACACGTTTGAGTATGTTTATTACCTTTTTGGATATTCACAAAATCTGAGTGCAAATTTACTCCAAAAGTGTAGCTTACATGTCTCCAATGAATTGAATGGCCTGGAAGCTATTCATAAACTGCATATTGTACTAAGTCTTGTAGTATTACTGATGAAGCAGAAATTTAATTTCAGTTGTAGGGGTGCATCATAATCACTTTTAAAGTGCACCCGCATATAATTGCTTGTTGTATTAATGTGAAATGTTAGAATTTTGAAATGTATTAATATGAATAAGTGGTGTATTTTAGGAAAGTAAAATTGACTTAGAAAATGAATGTAACTAGCAGGAAACATTAACATGAAGAACTTGTGTTGTGCAACTGACACATTCAAATATTAAATGTGCTTATTAATTACATTATTTCACATAGAGGTAAAGGCAGTAGTAGAAATTGAATTAATGGTGTGTGATTTTGTAAAGCTCATATGATGTTTCTCTGATATTAGATAAAATTCGTAGGCCTATAGTGCAAGTCCCTGAGACTCTCACTTTAGAATTAACAGTTGAATTTTTTGTGTATTATGGAATCAATTTTTTCTCACGTTTTGTGTTGCAGGTGGAGAAGCGCTCACTTAGACATAGACAGAATAATGTCTATGTTTTACTAGTCAGGCAAGTAGGGAAAAAGTTACAATCGAGTGGCTTGAGTCGATGAGTAAAGGTTGTTGTGCTTCACACAGGAGAAGGCCTGAGAAACAATTACAAATTGTATCGGGACAAGCAAACCAATGATATTTTGGAAAATGTCCTTCAGGATTGTACCCAGGGTGGGTGGCATGATCCGAAGTGCATACTGGGATTTCTACCTGGAGATAACTGGTTGGTGGAGGTAGAGATAGTGTGCTACTTCTTTCTTGCCCTCAGAGAGAGAACATCCTTGAACGAGCTCTGTATTTGGTAGCTTTATGCTACTTGACCCATTGATCATGGAGAGACTTCTCAGGAAGACTACATATACTGACACATTTTAACCTTCCTTCTGAAAATACTTTTTTAGGGATGTCACCTTAGTGTTAGAGTAAGGATAGATTTAATGCTGTTCACTCACAAACCATGGATGCAGGGAAGTTTTGACTCCTGCTCCTTGATTTTCTGTATTCTACTTCTTGAAATAATTGTGTTGCTTCTGCTGCACCATCTTAACTGGATGCAAAGATTTGGTTTTATGCTGATCCCTCCGGTTTGCTATACACTTGAGGTGTCTCTATGTTCAGGTATTTTTGACTTTGTAATAAATTAACTAACCTCATATACTTGTCCATTAGTTTTTATGTAGCCAAAGGAATCATTGGTTAATTGATCATCTTCCTAACAACTTTTATCCACTTTACACCTTCATGCTGTGAAAAAACCCACCATCAGAGTATGACTCTAGAACAATCTAGAACTTATGGGCCTGGCCCTTTCAGTTGGTAGCAGTGTAGGATAGTTAGCACATGAAGTATGGGGAGAATTTGGAAGTAGTTTAGAATAGGCAGAACTTTGAACCCCGAACTAGAGCCCGATGATCGAGAAAAGAAGGCGGCGGAATCTGCCGTAGAATGACAGACTTTGATGGTGCGGCGATATCAGCGGCAGAAGAAAGAGACAGTCTTAATAGGTTGTATGTAGTGTTTTAGACTGTGGGAATGATTTGATTATGTGAGGACTTGCTGAGATGGTAATGAGAGTAAAGTGAATGTGGTTTTGGGCAGGATGTTGTCAGAGGATTGAGATTTGAGTGGCAGGTCCCGGAAATGCCTAAGATCACAGGATATATTAAAAGGTATAGAAGAAACAGAGATTGTGATTGTCTGACCAAAGAATTGAGGGATTATTTTGAGACGTCATCAGCAGTTCCTCCTAAAACAGGGAACTTTGTCTTAATGGAATATATGGGAATCATCTGGTGGACCTTGTGTACAGAGGTTAACCATACTGATTTGGGGAATCCACGCTGGTCAAGGTTCATTGTGTGTGAATGTTCTTGAGTGTTGAATTCTATAGATCCTTTTAGATGGCAGACAATTACGGATTTAAGATGACTATGTGAGTGAATGTGTACAGAGAAATTGTGAGGAGTGAGAGTGACGTCAGGGAGTGCCGCGCTGCGAAAGGTCAGTTGGTGTAACGCTGCACTGGGATTGGTTGGTAGTCATCTGGAAGTTCTGGCTGAGAAAGATTTGTCTGTCGTAATCAATTGAAAGAAAATTTGCATCTTGGAATCATTCGATGCTTTAGGGTGTCGAGGGATAATTTTAGAGGTGACAAAGGGGTTGTCACTTGAGTGGATGCTTGTTTCTGGTCCAGGGATGGCCTGGCCTGGCAGTTGGTACTGGACTGATCCCATGGGGAATAGGGTCAAGACTGATTTGCATATGGCTGGGTCTAAACTGGAATGGCATGGCGTGCAATAAAATGATGGCTTTAACCCAGGTCTGTGACTGGGGGGATGTTTGATTCATCCAGCATTCCGTCCATTATCTGTTCTTTTTGTATTTGTCGTCCTCAGTGGGAAGGGTATGCCCAGATCTGGGACCCATGCTCGCTACGCCACTAGATTCAAGCTGGCCTGGCTAATGAGGGATGTTACCCCCAAAACGTCCCAGGATACTTCTTTTTGGTCCAGGGAGTACCTGATCTGGCAGTTCGGACTGGACTGTTCCCATGGGGAATAGAGTCAAGAAAGATTTGCATATGGGTAGGTCTAAAGCGGAATTGGGTGGCATGCAAAAAAGATGGATTTAACGCAGATCTGTGACTGAGGGTGAATGTTTGATTAGTTTAACATTCTGTTCATCATCTGTTCTTTTAGCCTGAGGATACTCCAGCACATTGTATGGTGACAAAATTTGGGCTTGACACTATAATTTGACTTCAACATTGGCATAGGATCACTGAGAAGGAGGGTAAATTGTTATTTACATTCTATGGTTCATGCCGGTTGGATGTATTGAATCAGCTCAGAGTAGCAATGTTTGCGCCACGGCATTTGCCTTGCCCAACACAGTTGAAAGCATTAGATGAATAGATGCATGCAGCTCATGCAAAACAGAGGGAGAAATATCAAGAGAGAATGAGGAAAACTGTAAGCGCATATCGGGATGCACAGTGGAATGCGAGGCTTAAGAGACATGGGGAGTCACTGGACAGGAGCAAAAGAACAAATGGAAGTGACAGTCATGGGAAGGATATGAACAGGATTGTCCGCCTTGTGAGGTATGGAACGGAACAGTGTCAATGCCGCTTCACGGTTTCCAGAAGCTCTCACAGTACTAGTTATCATTGTTCCTGTTGTCGCTGTTTACGACCAGAGTCCAGTGGGTACCCTTAGCCAAAGACTACCCATACATGCTGAAGGAAGTGGATTGGGAAGAACAGGGAGCGTGAATGGGAATTGTCCTCTCTTAGCACCTGGGGAATCCAGTACCCCTTTAGCGGCTACACCTGCCCCTTTCCGGAGTGCGCATTGGTTCCAGTACTATACGGTCCATACCGATGGTAAGCAATAGTTCAGACCAACGGATGTGGGAAACATCTGTAAGAAAACCAAGTGGTGCGACTTTAGAAGCAAGCAAAAGTCAGAGAGCCCCTGTAAACCAATATGTCCTAGATGTAGCGGACTTGGAATCCTTGATGAGAGACCATAATAACAGTAAGGAAAGTCAAAGAAGTACGTGGAGTCAGGGTACCATCAAGGCTGCAATGAAGGTGAAGTTAGTGGATGTGGTGAAGCTGAAGGCTGACGTAGATGAAATTATCAGTGGGAATCTACCTTTTAATAGAATAGAGCCCTATGAGCCAGATGACCTGTTGTTTGTAGTGAAGGATGTCACCCGAAGGGCAAAACAAGCATATGAAAAGCTGTCGGTGTAGGCTCAGAGGTATGGAATAGCTTTGTCTCGAACAAAAAACCTGCAGGGAAATCATAAACTTACTTACAGTGACTAAGATCTAGAGGAAAAGAGAGTGGCTGGTTTGAAGACACACATCTGAGAGCTGGTGATAGGAATAGGGGCCTGGAGTATGCTGAATAAGTGGGAAGAGAAATGGTCAAAGAAAAAGAGCGTACGAAAGGTGACATGAGGGCACCACCTCCAGGAGTGGAAACGCAGGGAGTAGAGACTGATCCATTACGGGAAGTGCCTAGCCGAGGGTACATACATTTTCCCTGGAGTCGGGACGACCTTGATGTGTTCCCAAATTACTTTTCTCTGGTTAAAGGAGAATCCTGCAGAGTAGTATAAGCAAGTCCAACAAGATCCCCCAGAACACACGAATACAATTAATACAAAGTATATAATATTAAAGCAAACATTCTTTATTTTCTTATTTTACTTCTTTTACTTTGTCTTTTGTTCTGCTGTTAGGCTCCTTAGCCTAGGTTCCTTAGCCAACACGTGTTTTGTCCCGATATGGGCACAATATCCGGCTAACTTCTAAGGACCCTAGCAAGCAAGTGAGTTTATGAGATATTCACGTATGGCAGCTATGCAGAGGAACAGGCCAGTACTCTGGCTAATGACACTGTTGTTGTTATTGTATGTCTAGGTGTCCGGGAAGCACTCAAAATAATCGTTCGGCATTTTTTAAGAATCGGGAGACCTGTTCCCCGTGGTGTGTGTGTGAAGAACCATTCAGGAACCGCACTGAATTTGTTTTTAAGGTATACCGTTACACCATGGCATTCTCGGATGTTAGTGATTAGCAGTGACTATCTTTTTACGTTTTATGACCTCGCAAAATGAGTAGATATACGTTCTAAGACTGCCATAGTTTTTCTACAGGCGAGGGATATATACAGCATAGTAGTATCTCAGTGTACCATATCTGGAGTGAAATTCTGCTCATTCCTAACTCTCTGTAAAGCATGAACACGCAGAGAAGTAAGTGCATATGATATGTGTGCTCTTTTGTGAGAGGCCCATCAAGCCTGATATTATGGGGGACCTTATTGACAGCATGTTATTATCTTGTTGTTTCAGAAACGAGACCCATTTTGTAGAAATTGTTTTGGCTACAAGCAACTCCTTGTGATCAGAGGTGTGTCTCTATAAACGTGTACCCTCGAGCGGAGACATACACCCCTAACAAGGTACTCATTTATACGTATCATTAATATGTGATGATGTATATGAAACACTTTTCCCGAATCGGTTGTGACATGGAGATTCACCCAATTCTTAGGCAGACTCTCTCCAGAATAAACCACATATTGTCGGAGTGATATTGACATGGTGTTTCCCGATGTTAATAGGTGTACTATTGGAGAGTACGGGCCCCACGTTGTTTTTTTTTAAATAGACAGCCAATAATTATATTGTGGCATAGAAGCAGGGTTGTCATATGGTTTAAGACATTAGGATATTTCCCGATACTTTTCAACTATGAAACTGACCCTGATATGAGAAGGGTGTCCTTAATTTAACACGCGGTCACTAGTTGTGATTCATGACAACAGGACTGATCTTTATTAGAGAAAGCATTCAATGAATTTTGTACTGTTTGTCTAGCTGTCTGTTTGATCGAAACATAATCAATATACTGTTGATATAATCATAACTGTCTATGTCAACAAATGGTTCTATGTATCTGTTGTGAGGGAATATGTATTAATTTTGAGGATTTGCAATAAGAGAATGTACAGCACATTATTTTTGCCTGTGTGGTTTGTAAAAGATGATGTCTTTTTAATTGCAGATTGTATGGGATGGTTAAATGTTTTCCTGAAGAAGGTGGCTATATGTTAGATGTCCACCGAAATGCATTGATGCTTTAAAAGAAAGGAGAAACACGCTATGTTTTGAGAGACAGCAATTCTAACAAAAAGCTTCTCTTCATTTTCTGTGTCTCCTTGCTTACCAATAGAAACCAATTTTTTCCTTTTAACTCTGTCGCTGTGTAATGTACACTGTATATTTTTATTGTATGTGATCTTAATGTATTTAGAAATGTTTTTATACTGACCATATTGGTCTTCACTGCACTTGTTTTAATAAATTTGTGAAGTATTACTTAATTTAGGATTGTTGCCCTGTGTATTGTGGTCTGTGTATATTTGTGAGTATTTTTACTCAAACCAATGTGCCCAAGGGGAACTCTACTTACTGACAATTGTCTTTTGGTACCCATTTTATTAGAGAGTCTCATTAGGTTGAAGCAGCAAAAAATCTTTGCCACAACCTGAAGGATACCGGCGAGCGGCCGGCGGCGCCCGAAGGGGTCGGACAGGGCCTTGCGCCCATGACTGAAGATACGGCAGAGTTTAAGGCGGCGGGCCCGGGGTGCCTGAGATTGCGGGCGGAGGACCACTGCGGCCCCCTGCGAATACACTCGTGGCCGTTGAGTTATGGTGAAGCTGTATCCCCGCGCACCTTCTGGACTGCTGATTCACAGGGGACACTACATGGAGTATAGACAGCAACGGGCACCATTACAACAAGTGGTGAGGAGCGAGGTTGGGGATTGGCCTGAGGCGCCCACATGCCGGCGCTAGCGTGAGACTGGGGGACCTAATTGGTACCTGGGCGGGAAGCGGTGGCTCACCGGGACCCCTCACGGCGCGTTACTGGAGGCTGATCAAAGAGGCTGAAAACTGAGGGGTGGTGCCCTGTTCCCAGTGTGGGCCCACCGGGTGGCAGCCTGGGTGCCGAGCACCGAGCGCTAGACTTTGGCTACGGAGGGCTGCCCTGCGGTGCTGCTGGCACTCCATAGGTCCCTGAAGGAGGGCCATGTGAACAGCTGGGGGCCGCCATACACTAGAGTCGCATTAAGCCTACGAAGACTCTAGACGATGGAGTGAAGTGTCACTGCATCAAGCCGGATGGGTCAGCGGAGGTCACAGGACATTGGCGGAGACCACCAAATTTGACCAGGTAGTGGAGGCAATGAGGTACGGCGGCGAGCATTGTTAATACGCACGACCTGGCGGAGGCGGGGTACGACTGGGCCTGGGTGCCATTTTGCGTCAGATGCCATTTTGAACGCTGCTGCACCAGGCGGACTCTGCCCCTGGAACAGCTCGGACATTGCGCCCAGTCGCTGGGTCTTGAGGCTCTGCTGGATGCGCTAGGCCCACTCCTCTGAGCAGCCGGGGCTGTTGCAACCCTTGGTGTGGGCCACTACCGGGTACTGCTCACACCCTGGGGGGCACACACGTCAGCAGCTTGGATTTGGAATGGGCGGAGGTCCGCCCTTGAGCTTCTTGGTGAAGGCCACTGGCAGCGACAACCCGCCTCAGTTGGCTCCCTTCTGAAACACGCACAGCAGTACTTGAACCGGCGGGGTGCCCTTTCCACTAAACGCTGGCAATCTGACACTCCGCGTTGGTGCCAACAGCACAGCAGTTCGCAATGGGCAGACTTTGGGACAAATCCCAACCGAAACAACTGGTGGCGGGCCACCCAGGCCCCACACAGGAGCCTAGAAGGCAAGACATGGAGTCGGTGGCAACCTTGGCTGCTAAGATGGACACTGTTTTGTCGGCGGTGGAGCGCATCGGAACCACCCTGGAACAAACTAAAACTTCCCTAGAAGCCCGGATAGACAAAGTCACATCCGACTTCACACTATTACATGCGAACCATCGTAAACTATTGGAGTCAGAATCCACACAGCGCCAGTCGGACCAAGAACTACAACCTGTGGTGCAAAGCCATGCCTCAGCACTACAAGACTTAATTGACAGAGTCCACGCATTGGAAGACCGCGCAGAGGACGTGGAAGGGCGCTCTCAGGGCAACAATGTCCGGGTGGTCGGTCTGCCAGAGGGAGAAGAGGGGACGGACCCCGAATAGTACACGGAGACATGGCTGCAGACGCTCATGCCACCTGGGATGCTGTCCCTGCACTTTGTGGTTGAAAGAGCACACAGAGTACCGGCACAAGCTCAGCGACCTGGGGCTTGACCTCGCCCGTTTCTTTTCAAACTCCTCAACTACCGTGACCGGGATGTGGTGCTCCGTGAAACCTCGAGTGACCTCAAAGTGGGTAATAGCCGAGTGATGTTTTTCCTGGACTATACGGCAACAGTACAGAGGAGGAGAAGCACAAATATGGCTGTAAAGAGGCAGTTGCGAGAACTGGAGCTGCCTTACTCCCTACTGTTCCCCTCTCGCCTTCGGGTGGTCACCAAGCAGGGCACACACTTCTTTGAGGCCCCATCGGAAGTCTGGGACTGACTTGAAGAGACGGGGCAATGGTCGGGAACGAGACCCACGGGCCCGGAAGAGGGCGGATGGCAAGAGCAGCGCTCCAGGAGGCAGAGGAGGAAGAGGGGGGCTCGTCGTGGTGCGGGCCTGGGCCAGGTCACACCCAGCCCGGAGAAGATGCGACAGGAGCGGCAAGAAGCGCTTGAGGCGGTTGCAACATTGGGGGTGGTGAACAATGTCGCCTGTTCCGATTCCCGACCACAGAGCGATCTGGAAGTGAGTGGTTTGTCCTCACCATCTACAGTGCTGTCAGAAGACATATACCTGCCCGAGGTGACGCCCTAGACAGCCGACCACATTGTGTGACTGGATACAGAACTATGGTGGCCAGATTGAAGACTCTGTTTTTCAATACTCTGTTTATTATATCCTTTACATAACTGTTGCAAAGTGCGCTGCCAGAATGTGTTACTAGCCCCCTAATCTGGCGCCCTCTTGAGAATATGTACCACTCGAAGCATGCAGATGCACTTCCAGGCTTGCGATTGGGCGACACTGAATGTCCGGTGCGCACAGTGGCCCCTATGGGTGGCTCACACTAGCTCTGCGCGCTATTCATCTTAGTCATCCTCAAGCACCTCTCAGACATCCAAAGTCCCTGGTAAGGGCGTACCTTAGTTCGACTATTGGCTGCACGCTCCACCACATACACATTGCGCTGAGACAATGCATTACTAAGTGGTAGATTCATTTCTTTGGTTTGGACGTATGCCCTGTTGAGAACTCGCCCACTCTGTTCCACTATTAGTTCTTGTTTATGTGTTTCACTGATTCCCCCCCCCCCCGAGAGACTGCCCCTTGGCCCCACTTGAGGCACCCCCCTGGCCCCCGGGCTGCTGCATTACGACCTCACACATGGCATGCACTAACATCATGACCTGGAACATCCACGGCATGCACACCCCAGCGCACCGCTACTCTGTCTTCTTCTAATTGCAGCGACACAGGGTGGGGATCACACTCCTTCAGGAGACACACATGTCCCAGATAGAACTCGATAGGCTCCGCAGGCGCTGGAGAGTGCAGATATATGGTACAACCTTCTCAGCGCTTGCGCGTGGCCCGCTGATTTGGGTGACGGCGGGGGTCCCTTTTGCCTGCGAATACACTCAGGTGGACCCGGAGGGGAGATGCTCCCTAGCCAGAGGGAGGCTAAATGGACAGGAGGTCCTGCTGGGGTCCTTATATGCACCTAACGCGGATCAGCCCTTATTCCTGGCAAACTTAAATCAAATCCTTCATCCATATATGGGCCTCCGATGGCTACTCGGCGGGGACTTTAATATGGTTCTCGACACGCACCTGGATCGATCCTTCCCCCCCCCCTTCGTGCTGCAGCAGTAACATCGAACGCACAGGCACTAAGGGACTGGTTATTGCACTGGGGAGTACACGATTTATGGCGCGTACAGCACCCTGCAGACAAAATATACTCATACTACTCACTAGTCCATGACCTACAAGTCCGTTTAGACCGCATAATAGGCTCCCAGTCACTGCTCCCGCTCCTGGCTAGGTCAGAATACCTGGGTAGGACACATTCCGATCACAATCCCCTATGGGTCCAACTTAGCTGGGAAGTGGACCGACCCCCCATGCCCACATGGCGGCTACAGCCATGTGGGCATGGGACGAGGCGCAGGAGGAAGACGCTGAGTTCTGCTCCTCGCTGGGCATAGCCATCCTAACCTATTTTGAGGAGAATGCGGAGACGGCGAGTGACCCCATGGTGGAATGGGATCCACATAAAGCGACTATTCGCGGGCACTGCATGGGTGCCGCATGGAACATCCGTAAAACAGTGTCAACTTCCCTGACTCACATAGAGTCCGAGCTCCTGCGCTATGAGAGGGAGGGTGAGGGGACTGGTAGACACTCGACCATGCTAAGCGACCTCCGTGGTGAGCATGCGGTTCTTATGGAAAAGCTGAGATGCCACAACTATGCGGTGTATACGGCCAGGACTCACACCAAGGCAGATAGAGCTGGCCGACTACTGGCCTGGCTGGTGCAAAAGACGGGCTGCGGCACCCCGATGGGTGCCATTCGCACAGGGGGAGGGGAGATGGTCTACACGCAGCGCGAAATACACCGGGCACTGACTGATCACTACCGGCAACTCTATAGGGCGCGAGGTACTGGCCCTGGACATGTACTAGCTGAGTTTCTGGACTCGGTTGCATTGCCCACGGCCTCTGAAGACCAGAAAGACGTGCTTAATGCCCCTCTTGCTCTAGAGGAAGTGGGAGACGCGATTCAGGCACTGGTGACCAGAAAAACCCCGGGGCCCGATGGCCTGCCAGCCGAATATTACAAAGCGAACAGGGAAATTCTAGTGCCCTGACTCCTTCAGATGTACAATGCAGCAATAGATACTGGTTCGTTCCCACCGTCTCTGCGGGAGGCATTCCTGGTATCACTGCCCAAACCAGACAGAGACCCTACGCCCTTGGGCTCCTCCCGCCAGCTGGCCTTGCTTAATGTTGACTACAAAGTCTTTGCCAAAATCCTTGCAGAGCGCCTGGTGCCAGTGGTCCCCCACTTATTTCACACGGATCAAAATGGTTTTGTGCCAGCACGGTCCACATCCCTGAACCTCAGGAAATATTTCAGGGTGGCGGCTGAGGCGACAAGGGAATGGCCTAGAGCAGGGTGCCTGGTGTTAGACCTGGAAAGGCCTTTGACTGTCTAGAGTGGGGTTACCTGTTGTCGTTGCTAGAGAGATATGAGCTGGGCTTAGACTTCCTGTAGATGGTCGACCTTCTATACCTAAACCCAGTGGTACACGTGAGACTGGGACCATATGTCTCGGAGGCAGTGGCGGTGGGCAGGGGCACCTGACAGGGGTGCCCTCTGTCCCCATTGCTCTTCGCACTGGCCATGGAACTCCTCTCTGCGGCCATGAGACGGACCCGGGATGATGGCATTCCCCTGGGCAATGCCACCCATCAGGTGTCACTATATTCTGATGACCTTTTGGTATTCGTCAGGGATGTGGGTTACGTACCGGAGCAGCTGGCCCATCTGCTGAGTCATTCTGCAGATCTCTCCGGGCTCCGGGTGAACGCAGGCAAGTCCTGCCTCTTTGCATTCAGCAGCGAGGTAGACGATCCAGAATACCACCTACATGGCACGAGAGTCCAATGGAAAGCAGACACATTTAAGTACCTGGGGATCCAGATTTATCGTCAGCCGGCTGACCTATTTGATGGGAACCTGGGACAAGCGGTGGCAGCGCTCAGGTCCCAGATCTGCTTCTGGTCCACGCTCCCGCTAACGGCCACAGGCAGAGTGGCCATCACCAAAATGATCATGCTCCCCCGCGTTCTGTACCACTTTGCTAACCTACCCTTATTTATACCTGCTTCATTTTTCTCCATGCTTAACAAGGTCCTGCGCGACTTCATTTGGGGCACGTCCCGACACCGGCTGGCGCTTGGGAAACTGTTCCTACCCACAGACAGAGGTGGATTAACCACTCCCCGTTTTGAGCATTATTACTTGGCTGAGCAGCTCCAATGGATCGCCGGCTGTTTAGCAGACAGGGGGAGAGAGGACACTGCCACGGGCAAGCCGCCATACACTCTGTAGCGGGTCACTACGCTCTTCTATCCACTAACAGCGCCGGCGGGTCCCACCCCGTTACTGTTAGTGGTGGCATTAAAAATGCTTCTGTAGGGCGCTGCTACTCATGCGAACAGTGCTCCCCTATGCACCTGCGGTGCCACTAGAGGGTTCGCCGGGAGGTGAGGGGTTCTCACGCGCCACATATTAGAGCAATGGTATGAAGCAGACGTCCAGACGCTGGGCAACCTGTACAGAGATGGGACACTGATACCATACAAGACGATGGTTACTGACAATGGGCTTCCTCCCGGGGGTTCTTGCTGCATCGCTCCCTTAAGGCAAACACGAGATGGCTAGGTGGGGGGATATTACAGCAGAGCCTAAGCAACACCTGACCATGCAATACCTTCACATCATGGGTAGGGGTCGGCACCTGATTAGGTGGTTCGCCGCATCCTTGAGGGCGTATACGGAACTGGATTTGGCCCCACTGCGAGGCAAGTGGGAGCGGGACCTTGGGTGAGCACTTGCCGATAAAGAGTGGGAGAACATCCTTAAAAGCCCAGTGCGTGTTCCCAGAAATATGCGCTTTCGCCAAATCCAAGTCTATAGTGTTCACCGGGCCTATCTCACTCCTGACCTAATCAACAAATACTTTCACAGAACCGATGCGACCTGCCCCAGAGGCGGTGAGGTGAATGCAGATCTTCTCCATCTCATGTGGAATTGTCCAGGGCTGGGCACTTACTGGAGGGACATTAGCGAGCTACTCAAGCACTGTACCGGATGTACCATCCCCTGTAACTGGCCTGAATACCTCTTGCATCATTTTATGAGGTCACCCAAAGACAAGGTATCGTCCCGCTTCCTGGATCTGGGGATGGTAGTGGCAACGCTCCTCCTCACGAAGAGGTGGAAGGCGCACGACCCGCCTAGCGTGCGGGCATGGACCCTGTCCCTCCAAGCAGGGGCTTGGGCGGAATGGACTGCCATACGACGGGAGGAAACAGTGGGGCTCCGCAGGGAACCTATTGCAGAGCACTGGGAATGCATGCTTAAGGCCCTGCAATCAGCAGGAAGAATTGCGAGCGAAGGGGTAGCAGGGGATTAGACGGGCACATTGGGCGCTGGGTGGGACACTGCGGGCGGTACACCTGACCTCTTTCTTGTTTGGTGCAACACACAGTGCTACAGCGCAGGAACAGTAGAGGCTGGAGGCGCATGCGCGGAGGGGGAACTGGGGGGTCGATGAGGAGCCGGGAAAGGAAGGGGGTCAGCACGCAATGTATATCTGTGCTCATGCCGCAGTTTGTTTGTTCTGATTTTATAAGAATTTTTCTTACAGATGTCGTATAAAAATCATCTCTGTACACAGGGCTGGGGTGCATAGACTCCCCTATGTTGTGGACAGGGGCATACTCTAAACCTTGTAATATCTATATGAAACGTTGCAGCGCCTAAAGGGCATGTTATTCTGCCCATACACGAAAGCTTGACATAACCAATCAGTTGAGATGTATGAAATGCCGCACTTTTTGTAATATCTAAACAACTCGTAAGAGAGGGTCCGAGGGAGGTGTTTAACGACCAAACAGGCTAATACCCCCTGTGTAACTACCTGAATAACGACAAAGCCTGTAAGTCAAGTGGTGCTGAGTTATAACAATTAACACTGGTATGTTTGCACACAAGTGAATCAAACAAAAGACTATCAACAGTAGCTGATTAAGTCCTATCAGCCCACCTGATGGCGGAGCCTCATCATGTAGGACTCCCGAACCAAGGTAAGTGTGCAGTCACCCGGTTGTAGTTTAGCGACGCATCACAATACCATGGTATGGTCACCACAGTTGTTAGACCAGAAGGTGAGGCTGATATGTGCAGTGCAAGAAATTAAAATAAAGTGAAGTGTGTTAAAATGGCTATCAAAGCAAACAAAGACCTTTATTAGCGTTTGCCTGGACGTCAGATTAAAAAATAGTGAAATGACAGTGTGAAAAAATCACTGTCTAACTTGCTTGGTAGAAAACAAAAAAAGATATATAAAGGGCCAACATGTTTCTGCCTTACTGTGAAAAGTCACTGGCATTCGTCAGGGCCAAGCTAATATTTGCTACTGCAAGGGCACTATCATATGTGCTGAACCTAAGAAAATTAACATCAAAGTGAACATTACAGAACCATCCTACCACATCTTCTCAGTATTGTTCTGGTGATGCAATAGGTCTTTCCCAACAGTGTGTGGGAAGTGAACCTCACCTCACCCGGCAACTGCTCGGACGGATAAGGCACCGCTCTGTCCGTCGGTACCTTGCGGCAGGATAACGAGCCGCAAGGTACCGACGGACAGAGCGGTGCCTTATCCGTCCGAGCAGTTGCCGGGTGAGGTGAGGTTCACTTCCCACACACTGTTGGGAAAGACCTATTGCATCACCAGAACAATACTGAGAAGATGTGGTAGGATGGTTCTGTAATGTTCACTTTGATGTTAATTTTCTTAGGTTCAGCACATATGATAGTGCCCTTGCAGTAGCAAATATTAGCTTGGCCCTGACGAATGCCAGTGACTTTTCACAGTAAGGCAGAAACATGTTGGCCCTTTATATATCTTTTTTTGTTTTCTACCAAGCAAGTTAGACAGTGATTTTTTCACACTGTCATTTCACTATTTTTTAATCTGACGTCCAGGCAAACGCTAATAAAGGTCTTTGTTTGCTTTGATAGCCATTTTAACACACTTCACTTTATTTTAATTTCTTGCACTGCACATATCAGCCTCACCTTCTGGTCTAACAACTGTGGTGACCATACCATGGTATTGTGATGCGTCGCTAAACTACAACCGGGTGACTGCACACTTACCTTGGTTCGGGAGTCCTACATGATGAGGCTCCACCATCAGGTGGGCTGATAGGACTTAATCAGCACTTTTTGTAATGCCTAAATAATATAAATGCCAATTAACAGATTTGACAAAAAAAACAAAGGCTCACTTAGAGTCCCTGAGTGAAAAACAGAGCATCCAAGGTACAACTATAATATCCGGGAATATAAACAAACATTGATTTTTTTAAATTCTTAATTATATCATTTTTATTGACATTGTATATGTAGAATTTTTTTAAATTTAAAGTAAGTACTCAAAACACATTCTCATATGTTACAAATCATAATTTATACAATAAGACCCAAAGATAAATCCTTGACCATACCAACTCACATACTTTCATTCATACCTCATTCGATACCCACTAAAAACAGAAAACTCAGAAACATAAGACGTGTCTTGATTCTCCGAGTACCTATAAGTAACAATCAGGTTCTTTGGTATAGCACAGGTTGCACTTATGCAGCCATTAGAGTTAACATTCAACCTGGTACATTTATTTGAACAACCAAGCAAAGGCTGTAAATATTGGTCTTCTTGTCTAATCTTCTGAGACTGCGCCAACGAGCGTTTCGGTGAAGCCCCCACAACACTGGTCACACCTTCCTCAGGGCCCTAAAATGTGTGTAAGTCAGAGAGTCAGAGTGCCAACAACAGTTTGCAATATGCAAACTATGCGGAACTTAAAGCTTTCTTTGATGCATCAAATGGTATCATAATCTCAACAACCGCATGGCATGGGGTCCCCCCGAACAAGAGAGATAGTCAAAGTATTTCTTTGTGTATACTGGAATCCCCAATTTTGAACTGATACATCAAATGAATTAAACGGATGAAAAGGCAGTTTAAGTCAAAAAGATGGTTAAGAAAAGGGACAGCCACCTTAGGTTAGGCAGATGAACCGTCGCCATCGGTTGACATTGGTGTAAGTGGTAAGCTGTGACCAAAGAGTCACCGGAGGGTACAAGCCAAGCTATAGAGGTACCTGAAGGGGCTTGAAGCACACCAGGTCGATCTGAGGGGGGACACACTACGTAAGACCCTGGTATAGACTCTGAGGGAGACAGTAATGTTGTGAGTGGTATATAGTCTGACTCAGCAGAAGAGAATCATGTGACATTTGGTCATGTGCAAGTGAGGTAGAAGGAGACTGCAGATGAAATTGGACTTGTGAAACAGAGGAGGAGGAATCTAAGGCTTGCATATGAGAGAAAGCTTGAACCAATAGATGAATCTTCGGAGTCTGATCTGAGAGAACCTGAACAGAACACATAAGGTGTGAGATGATCCAGGCGAGCAAGTGTGCCGTGCCGGATGTTCCTCTCCCAAGTGGACTTATTTGGTTATCAATGCCGGGGAGAGCGAGGTCCGTGATTATGGGTACTGATTGTCAAGATCTTGCTGAGAGTTCCTGGATTAGAAGCAAATGCACTTCTGTCATTGACTGTACCTTTCCCCCAAGGTTGAGTGGCTTACGGACTCTGACTTTGGAAGACATCGAATTTCCAAACTTCAGATTACAGCATTGAAAGCTGAACTGTTACAACGAGTCGTTGAGGAGATTGGCTCTGACCTCTTAAGAGATGTAAATTGAACTCTGAACTGTAAATATTTGCTTGAAAGAAGATATCTTAGGACTGAGTGGAAGAAGAATAAAAATAGGGATTTCCATCTAGAAGAAATAGAGGGCTAGGGAAGTCTTCCAAACTGTAAATATTGTACTAGAGACTGAGAGAAGAGTTTTCCATGGTTTCCAAAAAAAGTTGCTCAAGAGACTTTGCTACTCATGAATAAGAGACGGAGAAAAGAGACTCTGTGTGTTGATCCTCTTACGAGCTGTAATCCGAGCTGTTTTGAAAATGGAGTCTGGAAATTTGAATCTTAGGCACAAATGTATTATAGGTACACTCATTTTAGGGGTAATCATAGTGATAGCTGTAGTCATCACTGAGTCAATATTAAGTGCACACAAGAATGAGGCACATGGAGTGGGGGTACATGGGACACTCACATCTACCACTGCTGCCTTCCAAGGAAGGTACATTAAGGTCTGAAAAAGGTTTAAGAGAACACACCAGTTACTTTCTGCATGTAGATTTGTCCAAAGGTGATTAGGTGCTGAATGCTTATGTTAAGTTGCTGTATGAATATGTTGGAAGTGTGTGCATGCAACTGTTTGCTTCGTTTGAGGAGGGAATCCAATATCATCACAACCCTTGATATATGGTATTAGTTGTAGTTTGCTCCTTAGTATGTTCTATGGAAAAGGCCATTATGGGTACTAATTCTCAAATTATGATGTGATACCTATAAACATCTGAACAAATATGATTACTACAAGCAAATAAAGAGGATGGAGAATTGCTTCGCCCCAACAGTAACATTAGACAACGCTTACGATATTAGACATAACCTAACTTCATATTGACAGACATATAAAAGAAGTTCATAGACCAAGTAGAGGATAGACATAGGGGATTAGTTGTTAAATCAGATAACAAGGACAAGAATTCTGAATGGACCAAGGAAGAGTTAGCACACAAAGCTAAGGGAAGTTCCGGTCCTATAGCTCTAGATTTGGAACAATGAGGCCAGCTTTGCCTACGCCAAGTTCAGAGCCCTTTTAATACTGTATTTGTGGGACAGAGCATGTGTGACCATATCTTTCTAGTGAATGGTCCATGGAAAACATTTCTTCAAGAGTCAAACAAATGATACCAGGAGTATATTTTGCCTATGGAAAGAAAGTGTATTTTCGGTCACCTAGCAAATGCTACGGCACTTATAATGTGGCAGTTGTGTTTCCAAAGATATACGATGTAGAGGATCTGAAGAGTTTGGAAGGAAAGTCTAACAGCAGGGAAAAACGTGGACTGAGTGCTGATGAGGTTGTGGGCAATATATTTTGAATGCTGATACCTAGCCTAGGAGTAGTATTGAATAACATCAAGATTAGCAGACTGTCTACCATTGTGAATAAGTTGTCCGTTAACACAGCTCAGTCTTTGCTACTCATAGATGGGGAAAGGGTCTCGATAAGGGCGATGGTGATGCAGAAACGTCTTGCTTTAGATGTGCTATTGGCAAAACAAGGCAGAGTCAGTTGAATACTGAAGATCCAACAGTGTTGTACTTATTTTCCTAATAGAAGTAAAGATCTGAAGGGATATAATAATAATATCACTGACATACATAATGAGATACAGGATTTGGCAGCTGGAAGAGTCTTGGTTATAGATGGAGAATGATTTGGTGCAGTTGGAAAATGGTTTGCGAACCTAGGAAGTGGAATCTTTGGATATATCTAGAAGCCCATAAAATAGCCTTATAGCCCGCCGTAGTGGGCTATACCAGCTATTACAGGCCTGCTGCAGCTTTAAAGGCCCAAGCCGAAGGCGAGGGACTTTAACAAAGCAGAGGGACTTTAAAAGCTGGCATAGCCCTGCTACGAAGGGCTATAAGGCTATTAGAACATTCTGCCACTAGAGGGCAGAATGTTCTAACAAATAAAAGAGAGCCTCCAGGAAGCGCGAGGGGACTGAAATTCCCTCAGGCTCCCTAAAGCCTTTGCTCACAGCCAGAGCTGTGAACAAATACACATTGGAATGTTGAAGCCTTGGGCTTATACCAGCCATTATTAGCCCGGAGTACTCCATTGTGTTCAATGGAGCTACCAAAATTCTAATGTTCTAATAATTGTTGTGATTTGTGTTACCATCTTGGTAGGAATGATAAGGGCAAACAAATGGCACAAGGTGAGGCAAGTGGAGAAGTCCTTAAGGGAACGAGAAAGAAGGGTGGAAAGAACGCAAGACAGTCATTAAGAGATATTGAAGCGACTGGATAAGTTCAAGCAGAGAAGATTAGCTACAACATCTATTTTCATCGGTCTACTGGGCAAGGTTTTTTGGGGTGTTTTTTGATGACAACGTCATCAGAGGGGGGACTATTGAAGCTGAGGGATGCATCATAATCATGTTGAGAGTGCATCCGCATATATTTACTTTATGTATTAATGTGAAATGTTAGAATTTTGAAATATATTAACATGATAAAGGCAGTAGTTGAACTTGCATTATTGTTATGTGATTTCGTAAAGCTCATATGATATTTTTCTTAAGTTATCTAAAATGTGTATGCCTGAAGTGCAAGTTATGTTATGTTATGTTATGTGTCCCTGAGTCTCTCGCCTTAGAATTAACAGTTGAATTTTATGTGTGCTGTGGAATCTGTCCTTTCTCATGTTTTGTGTTGCAGTTAAGGAACCGCTCACTTAGATAGAATAATGTCTTTGTTTTACTAGTGAGGCCAGGAAGGAGGAAGTTACAATTAAGTGTCTTGAAACAATAAGGGAAGGTCATTGTGCTTCACACAGGAGAAGGCCTGGGAACCAAGGCCAGATTGCATTGAGGAAGGTACACCGTCGACATCGTGGAGTGGGTGGATGGTGTGATCTGATATGCATCCTGGGATTGCTACCTGGGGATAATTGGTTGGTGGAAATAGGGAAATTGTGCCAATTCTTTATTGTTTCGATAGGAGAGCATCCTAGAATGAGCTCCTAGAATGAGCTCTGTCTTTTGTAGCTTTATGCTTCTTGACCCATTGATCATAGAGAAACTTCTTAGGAAGACTCTATGTAATGATACCTTTTGAATACCCTTCTGAAAATGCTTATTTAGGGATATCACATTAGTGTTAGAGTAGGAACAGATTTAATGGTTTCCACTCACCAACCCTTGAAGCAGGGAAATTTGGACTCATGCTCCTTAATTTTCTGTATTCTACTTCTTCAAATAATTGTATTGCTTGTGCTGCACCGTCTAAACTGGATTCACAGATTTGGCTTTATGCTGATTTCTCTGTAGTTCGATACACTTGTGGTGAGGTATTTCTGTGTTTAGTTATTTTTGGCTTTGTAAGAAATCAACTAACCTCAGATAGTTGTCCATGAGTAACAATCTCAAATTTATGGCCTGGCCGTTTCACTACAATGGTACTAAAAATTCACTATAATATGCTATTCATAACCTTCACTTCTAAAGTAATACTGCTAAAAAACTGCAGTTCTTGTGCAGTTTGTGATAACAGTTTGTAGTATATTTGTAATCCTATTTTAGTACTATAAAATGCAATACAAAATGCTGTTTGTGAATAGCCACCACTCTTCATGTAAACCCTAAAGTAGTCATGTAAACACAATACATGGCCTTAATTCTTATTGCAGGTCGAGTAATATTATAGTCTAATGAATCATAAGAGGTGCTTTTACAGAGCTCATCCCAAATCAAGTATTTAAACATGCTTTCATTTATGATAATAAAGCAAAACGAGGCTCTGTGAAATAAAATGTTTGATTAGGTTCAAACAGTATAGACAAGCAGGAAAACTGGTATTTATTGTAGGTCATCTCATCTTTGGGGGGTGCCACACCCCCAAATTCCCCCCCCCCCCACCCTCCTCAAAGCACATCCCTGAACATTAGCTGTCTGGCCATAGCTCATGTCACTACATGACAGACAATATGCAAATATACATACAGGTACAGAAAGGGACTTTCCGTTCACCATTTCAGCTACTGGCTAGTTTGGTTCAGGAGGCCTGGCTTTAGGGCTTGTTCATTAGCGTTTGTATCAGCTCATTGCATTTCTAAAAAGTAGTTAAATTCTGCTAATGCCTTTTCTATTTTTCTTCTGTATGAAGAGGGACCCCGCCTCTTATACCCTCTTCAGCCCTCCCCCAGCTCATTGAGCAATGCTGCCGGGCCACTTTCTTATTTTTTCCACTTTCACACACATTAATTTATATTTTACCATTCTAGAATATTGCCCATGTAACAACGGTACAATTAGAAAAGCCAAAAATAGAATGTACATGCAAGTGCTACCAGAAAACAGAGGCCATTTGGAAAATGAATCCTTCCAAACCATGTTCTTTCATGTGTGGGTAGAAATTGCAGCGCATGGCACATGTAAATATTTGTATTCTCTTTTTCAAAAATTATATAATAAATCAGAGAATCCAGTTGGATTCAATTGAATTTTTGAGTGTCGGGTAACTCTTCATGTATAAGCTTGTTATTTTGGGCTAATGTACTTATTCCACCAACTATATAGATTGATTCTACAGCTGAGCAAAAAATAATTGAATTAGAATTCATAAACTTTGTTATATGTTGAATCTATGTCAAGCACCACTTGTTCACTATAATATCTTGAATCCAGTGGCAAAGTGAGCAAGGGACTCACGTCTGAGCTAGACACAATGGCCCTTTTGTATTTTTTATCTTACCTTTAACGTTAACTATGTAATAACAACCCGCCTCCTCTCCAGCTAGGTACTTTCTACACAAAGTCCAGTCCGGTCGCGGCTGGCACAGGTAAAAGTGGTAGGCGTTGGGCGGGGTGGGGGACAGGAAAGTTGACATACGAAGGGATGAGTTAAAATACATTTAAAAAAAAATAAACACACTTACCTTGCGCTCACCACATCATTGAGACCGCTTGATGGCGAGCACAAGGTAAGTGTTTTTTTCAATAATTTAACTTATCCTGTCGTATGTCGACTTCCAGGACCACAACACCCTGCCCTGCCCCACCACCCCACTTCTCTGACCTGTGCCGGCCGGCACTGCCTGTCAATACATTGGCACTCACCTATTAACCTCATGCGCGCTAGCAGAATTCCGCTCCTGCGCTGAGATTTTCGAAATCGCACTTTTGGTGACGAGCTGGGCTCGTCATCAGCGTGCGAGGAGGCTACGCCATGACGAGCCCAGCTCGTCATCAGCCTCGAAGGGGTTAAAAGTGAGACCTATTGATTTTGCCAGTGCTTGTTTTTATTTCGGATTTTACATAATGACTAGTAGTGGTAGTAACTTCTACCTTCAAAGATAAAAAAATGGTTGAATTTTATTTTTAATATCTTCACCATTTTAGATTTCCAAATATGAGTCCCTTCAATAGTGAAGGAATTGTACCATTTGTATAATTTGCTACAGGTGTGATCATAGCGTTTATTAATCCGTAGTCTTCCACCTGGGTGTCGCCTGCATATATGGGAAAGATCACACTATTCCCCAACTAAGCCTCCAGCATGGTATGATACTAGAACAATGTAAACAAAATAATATGTGACAGAACTAATGTGACCTAATTAACGTTAAAAACAAATATTTGCCTTCCTGTTTTCAATAGAAAATCTGTGCTTAATAAAATTATATTTTTGCTAGCAATTTTTCAACATTATTTTTGCTAATGATATTCTGACAGCAACTGTACAAATAGCGTATTTGTTCACTGAATATTCCAAGATTCACCAACAAGTTCACAATATTATACAACTTACAGTTC
Organism: Lissotriton vulgaris; assembly: GCF_964263255.1. Lineage (NCBI taxonomy): Eukaryota > Metazoa > Chordata > Amphibia > Caudata > Salamandridae > Lissotriton > Lissotriton vulgaris. The sequence goes on from NC_141687.1 coordinate 1,996,611,013, forward strand.
CTGAGTGATATCAGTTTGCTGGTATCCCGTGTGACCTTTTTCACACAAGGGCACTTTAAAAAAAAAGTCACATAAGATACTGTCAGGAAACTGATTCTAGCAGAAAATGCATGTCTTTGAGACACTTACCGTGCCAATGAGCCTACTGTGAAAAACTACATGAAATTTCAAAAAGTTTCACGAGTTACACCCAATGTAAAATTACAGAAAATTAACTGGCATAATTAAGTTTAAATTTAATAGACAATGGTATAGTTACGCGACAACAAGCTTGCTACCAATGACATTGAAGCCTTGAGAAAGTCGCAGGACGATTTCCCAGTGTGTGCGACTAAACACGTGTTGGCTGATCAGAAAGAAAATAATAAAAGAAAGAGAAGATTTCTGAAACTGTGTTTATAATTTGTGAATACTTGCATTGGTATTTAAAATTACTCTACAAACGTGTGCTGAGGATTTTGTGAATAATTAAGTTTAACCCTGCCTTAATTTTTACATACAATATACTGAATATGTAAAACAGCCAAGGGGAAAGTCCCAGAGCACTTCCATAGTAGAAGTTATCTGTGGTGCAAAATGATCGCAATTGACCATGAGAGATCTGGGCCTGATTTATTGGTGTGAAAGATAATCTGTTGCAGCAGCAACAGAGTATCCTTACCATCTCAGTCCCCGCCATAGGGCACCCCTCCAAAGGCCCGATGGAATCAAGGAAGTGGGAGACTGACCTCCTTTGTCTGCCTACCTAAATTAGATGGAAAATCCCCTTTTGGATTTTTTTTCTGAAAACAAAAAACAATATGTTTAATGGAGCCATAGGTCAAAATTGAAGAAGCTTTGACAGGAACCAACATGATTGCGGTTCCTGTTAATGCTTTTGATATGACCACCATTTTGGCAGTCATATCCGAATTTGGTGGGGGGGAGTATTCTTGGCCTGGCAGATGTAAAGTCCTCCACCAGGTTGATGGAGAATACTCTGTCTACCAAAATTTAAACGGAGGCTCGATCTTTTTGGAAATCCATGGACCAAATAATGGATGAGTCATTGCACACGCCAATCCTCGACAAACACCTGAACATTATTTAGACTTTAAACATCTTGGCCCAGATGTAGGTCATCAAATACCGGTCGGTAACGGCCGATTTCGGCTGTTACCGACCGGTATTTGGGATTTGACATGTAGGTGGCCTTATATTTAAAGAATCGGTATATTTACCGATTCAGTAAATTTACTGATTCTGTAAAATACCGAATCAGTAAATTTACAGAATCGGTAAATCCAGATGTAGGTGGCACTTCAAACAGTGCCATAGGCCATTACCAATTCGGTATTTACCATGTAATACGATTGCATGGTAAATAACGAATTCCTGTGTACATGCACATGCCCTTAGGGCATGTATGTGTACCACATGGCACACAAGCCAAAATCAGGGGTGCAACAGGGTATCAAAGTGACACCCTGTTCCCCTTGACAATTCGGTATTTTTACCGAATCGGTATTTACCGATTCGGTAATCGACATTGGTTCCTAATCAAGGCCCATAGGAATCAATGGCAATTACCGAATCGGTAAATACCGATTCGGTAATTACCGAATCCTACCGTTCGGTAATAAATACCGATTTTTTAGCTACATCACATTTACCGAATCTAGAATACCGAATCTGTAAAATTCGGTATTTTAGAGTCAGTAAATGAGGATTACCTACATCAGGCCCCTTTTCTTTAGACTGTGCCCTACAGGGACAAAAAGCTAGTTTCTATGCACCAGTACAAGCAATCAAAGTATTATACATGCATTTGAAAAAATAAATTTCTTGTACAATACAAAATCTAAACATGCAAGCACAGCAAAACAGAGAGAATAGCATAGTGTGCTAAAACTAATACATTAAAGTTTGTCTGCCCAATGCAGCTTCTGATCTGCTTTGAAGCTTTTAAATGTTGGGATCAAACGAAACGATAGGGGTAGCTGATTCGAGGTCAGTGCCCTAAAAACAGTTATTGAAAAACACAGCAAAATAATCAAGAGTAAGGCCTTTCAAACGAGACACTATACTCTCATTTGTATCTTAATAGGATCACTCAAAACCTCATCGCATGGAGAACACGATTAAAACAAATAACCCAAGCATGGCCACAACAGGCCTGTTTTGCACTAAGATTGATGGACATGTAATGGAAAGCCTAGAAAAAAAAATGATTGGTTCAAGTGTTATTCTGTGGATAATGCCTAGCAGGGCAGAGAACTTTCATAGATTGTGGAGTTGATAGTGAGACAAACTGTCATCTGAGAAGGCATGGAGGTAAAAGACAGAGCAGCATAAAAAATCACTCCCTGTTTCCTGAATGTGGAGACTGGTTTTGGTGGTAATCCAAATTGTAATGGGCATTCGAAAATATACACTAACATATTAAAGAAAAAACTGACAAAATTTCGTTTTAGAGGCATTTAAACAGTTAGATTTTTGTTAACCAGTTCTTTGCAATCAAACACTTTGCCATAGTGATTCTAAACACAGCATCATCACTTGCAAACAGTGAGGTCTGAGTGTTATTGGTGCTTATTAGACATTGGCAGTAAACACGAAGATAGCCATCAAAGCATCCATGTCGGTGCTATACTAGAGTGACAATAAACCTTAGCCCTGGGGTAAACCATATTTTTATGGATTTTTACAGCATAAGTGACTTTTTTCGCTGATGATTTGTCATGAAAGATCATACCTACCGTAAGGCTCTTCTCACTACTAAAAATTCAGTGTGGAGAGTGAGGAGGTCAAGGTCCATGGTGCCAAAAGCTGCTGAGAGATATTAGAAGATCAAAACGTCCACATTATCCTTATCCAGAACCAGGTTTAGGGGGGTGCGACCAGTGCATTCCCACTAGGTGCTGACCTGGAGGGAGTGCGCTGTGTTTAGCTATAACTTAGCATTTAAAAGAACCTGATGCAGAGTTCTTTGTGCATCCAGCTTTGAGGCAGCAATAAAAATGTCAAGATAACTCTTGTGATTAATGTTCTTGCTAGAGAGAAAGATCAGGGCTTTGCCTAGTGGCAGTTTGGACTCGCCATAAAACAGGACAAAGGGTTAATGTGCCTGCTGCAAAGAACAGATCTGTATTTTATATAGATAGCTGATTGGATTAGTAAAGCCAGTCTTTTCCAGCTCTTTATAACAAATGAAATGTATGTGAGAAAGGGGCTATGGCGAGATGAGGGCAACATTTGTCTGGTGATAGTGAGGGAATCCGAGGAGGAGGTCATGGGGTGGTTGGGAACGCCAAAAAAGATTCTCGCACCCGGCTCCACCAGAACTAAATCCGGCTCTGTCCTTATCAAGTAGTTCAAAGAGGTTTTCTCGGATGTTCAACTCCATCTCTCCTTGAGAGCAGAACCAGTGCTTAATTTGAGCCAAAGGTTTCCGGTGCTCGGCACCGGCACCTAATTGCAAGCATCGGGGTTTATGACAGGGTGCCATGGTGGCACTGTTTAGCTTATTTAGAAATGAGTACAACAACAGTTGTGTGTGATGGCTAGTAGCTGTGTTTGTACTGTCATTGCCAGCTGGCAGGAGCAATGTGTGGTGCAAGCTGCAGTGGCCGTATGACAAGAGCCCCAGCCCTTCTTAGTTTACAAATTAAGCACTGAGCAGAACCCTGTTTGGTAATCGGAGAAGAGAGCCTTGAACTCTAGATAATTTTGAATCAGAGCAGTAACAACTGTTTCAGCTATTTTAGCCTGGGAAGGTAGAAATGAGTCTTTAGCTAGGCGACACTACAGCTTCTAAGTCTGCATTTAAAAAGCGAACGCAGAAGTGGCTGTTTCAGCTCATCAAGGAGGACATCTTTTTGGAATGAGGCCTATGCAACCATCAATATCTCTCTTGCCTTCAACTAACTGTCCTTTTTTATATAGACTACAGGTAAAGCATGGAGCCACTGAGATAGAGCCCACTTGCTAACTTTATAAAATCAGCCAAAGATATTAAGTCCTAAGATGAAAACTCAGCACTGGCACATGGTGGATCATCAATCATCGCTGGGACCAGAGTGCTCAAGACGCATGGGTTTTCTATATTCGACCTGATATTTGATAAAAAATGGGCTTTCACAGAATCCCAAACATTTTGAGGATTGTAAGCAGCAATGTAGATATGTTATATAATAGATAATGCGGCTGGCATTTAGTACAATCAGTTGAAACCAAGGTTTGCACCAATTGTTTTCTAATTGTCCGCAACTATGTTTCAAATGTTGCAGATCAGCTGATAACCAAGGATTAGAAAGTGGTTTACATTAACAATTTTTACTTTTTTAAATGATCCCAGTGAAGCTGGAACAATTTTCAGACTGGGGTTACTGTTATCAATATTATATCACTAAACTCATAGGGATTATGAAAAAAGCCAAGCATCACAAAAGATAAAGTGTCGTAAATTAGACACTCCCATTCAGCACGAGAGGTATAAGTATGAAGCTGGTGCTGCATTTAGGAGCACGATTGATTCAGAAAAGGACAACGTCACAAATGTATTAGATGGGCATGATGTAGCAACACACTGTCAATTATAGTCAGCACATTTTCCACTGAAATTACCTCTAATTTTGCACGGAAATGCAGTTTTACTGATAAAACTATGTAGCACACAAACGATAATGTGCGGAAGTTTGGTTTCAGTGAATATTTGCCATTTATTCATCCTGTTCAAATTGATGTTGCCACAATCATTTAGAATTTAATTAAAAATGCCTCCTTTGTGTTTTCACTTTTATTTCAAAGTATTTGTACAGTAACGTTTATTTATGGGTATTCAAATTGAGAACCAGATATGTATCTCTGTCACTACGGATATAGAGTAAATTACTCCTTCCCCATGGTGGAGAGGCCACCCAACTATTGTATAAATGATCACTAAGCAGGAGCCCATTTGTGAAGGCATTGGCAGGAACCGCCGTCACAGCAGTTGCTGTCAATGCATTTTGCTGTTTGCTGCAGGGCTGTGTCAGAAGGATGCAGCCAGGCAGAAAACAGTATTCTTTTTCTCTTTTAAAAAATAAATTCCCAAAACGAAATTTTCTTTTAGAAAAGAAAAACAGTAATCCTCCCCTACCATGGGAGGCTTCTCCCATGGCGAGGAATGCATTAGAATGGTTTTGGTGTTCCTTATCTGGCAGTAAGGAACAGTAAAAAATTACTACATGTCTGCCCATCTAAATGGCAGAGTAGTTGCTGCCGTAATTAACCCTAAAGTCCGCCAGCATGTAAATTTGGCTGGTAGACTACTATATTGGTTGTGTGTTAGAAGAAAAAAAACTACAGTGTATCCTTTCACTCCTGCAAGATTGTCACATAGATCACTTTACAAAATCATCGCACTTTGCAGTGAAAGAAACCACGAGTCTCCATGTTAAAAGAATAGCCAGCACTTTTTCAGAAGCCTAGACTGACATTTGACCTCTTTCTTTGAAAAAACAACATTTGTACATCTGTAATGCTCATTTACGTTCAGAACTATATCATGGTTCTTTTGGGGGTGCTCCAGCACCCCCTGCACCCTTTCTTCCAGTGCTTATGAATGTACCAGTGTTTATCATTCTTTCTGCAAGTATTTATAAGCATTATCTGTTAAATGTATATGGGCAAAACTAGGGGTATATAAGTAGAATACAGATTTTTGTTCGTATTTTGAAATCTCTGGCCATTATAAATTAAGACAGAGATCATATTCTTTAAGGTACATTAACTATAATTTGAATTATTATATGGTCAGACGCAGATCAATTTTTTCCTGAATTCATGAGTGTAAAATTATAATGTACCACCAAATCCAGGAAATGAATCAATGACAAAATATCGATTTTACAAAAATCGACCTACACTAACATCGATAACAATAACATCGACTCCCTATACATATTTAAATAATTACTAAAATATCGACCCCACATTATCGATGCACAAAAATATTGACTACACTATTATCGATAACATAATTATCAAAAATCAAAATGTCGCCATTTATTATTAAACATAGGACACAACTATAATATCGATTACACTAATATCTACAACACTTATTTCGACTCTCTCAAAATATCGATAACTCTAAATAATTATATAATTATTATATAACCACTACACATCAACACTATTACTAATACACCCATAAAAATATATTTAAACTGATAATAAACCTTTACAAACTTATATATCACAAAAACTTTTATTATTATTTACTATATTAATACAATATTTATATAAACACACATTTAATACATATAATGTTTTTTCCTATTAATATTCTATTTTTACTACCAACACAAATTAAACACATAATTATTAAAATACTTACAAATTCACTACTCCTCTGTATAAACCTTTAACAAACATATAACTTCATTCTTTTACTTAAAAAAATTCAAACTAACCAATGAAAACTCTTCTCAACGTATGTGACCAATCAGAAAGAAACTTTAATTAAGCATACCCTATATAAAGAATTCACAATTATACCCTAAAACCTGCAGACAATATTCAGAGTGAAGACATACTGCCAATTTTTGGAGCACCCTCAATATTCTTCTGTGCATGAAAATACTACTAAATACTACAAGTAAGTAATCTTATAGCTCTGAAACATAATTTTGATCTATTGTAACCTACTACTCATATTCAATATTTTATAATTAATTATTTCTTTCTCTATCTCCTTTTTTCAACAACAGACTCTACTATTAAAAACAGTTGAACATTTTCTTCAAGAAATACTACAAACTAATTATAATGTAGGTATATACCTAATTGTTGGTTTTAACTTCAAACCATTAGACAAATAGTTAAAAGAACAAATCATTTTAAACTTGTCTTCTGTTTTAAATTATAAAAAATTAGTAAACCCAGGTTTATAAGACGAAATAAGTAAAAATGCTTTTGTAAAAAAGTCACTTATATTTTAATTACATACATAACTTTTTACACATACTGTATATTTTCTCACAACAGATAACAGAACAATGAAAAGCAGCTATTTATCATCCAAAAACAGACATTCAGCAACTAACCATAAACACTTGGTAAGTACAGAATGCTAACACATATACTAATTGTTTGGTCTCAAACATGGGCAATGTTAATACTTGCCTTTATTACTATTTTTGTTTGTATTTTCTTAAACTGTTAGCTTTTGTAATCCCCAAAAAAGTACCTTTCTCATTATGAAAGGTTACACACTAGCAAATGTCTAACCAAAATACACAAATATACATTTCCTATAATATGGTTTACTTTCTTTCTACAGACCTATAAAAACTAGAACAGCATCTAACTGAAAATACATCTACTTTCTAAAGCTACTACTTTACTGTTGGTAAGTAAGTAGCTACAAATGGTACATTTTTTATTTAAAATGCTTGTAAAGTTACACATTTTCCTAATATTTTGAATACAACTTTTCTAGATTTAAGAAAACAACAATGACAGAAGATGCAAGATTTATTACATCTCAGAAAGGAAAATTTTTATTATGCTATATGGGGTATACTTATACTCAGGAAAAACAAAAAGACCTTAAAGTTAACTGGAAATGTACTAAGTATTACTCTAACAAATGCTATGGGCGTGCAACAACCAGAGAAACAAGTGTTATTAATACTACTGAACATAACCATCCACCTAACATCTCAGAAATAGAGGTTAGATCGACTCTAGAAAATATAAAAGAATTAAGTAGCACATCTGACCTACCAACAAGCGTAATTTTAAAAGAATTACTACCTAGAGTACCTAGAGAAGCAAGAGGTCAGTTACCATCAATTGCTTCAATAAAAAGAACCATAGCTAGGACCAAAAAATCCAGTATACCCACAATACCAATACCTAAAACTTTTGAAGAAATCATTATTCCACCTGAACTTACCATCACACATAATGATGAACCTTTTGTCTTCTACGATAATAATAACAAAGATAAAAGGATAATAATGTTTGCTGCAAATAACAACCTGAAAAAATTAAAAGAAAGTCAAACGTGGATGATGGATGGCACTTTTACCATATGCCCTAAACCATTCTATCAATTATATACTATACATGGGCAATACCATAATACCTGTATCCCATTTATCTACTGTTTGTTACCAAACAAACAAACAGCAACTTACACAGAAATATTGCACAAAATCAAAGAACAAACATCAGACTTCTTTCCATTAAAAATAATAATAGACTTCGAACAAGCTATGATTAATTCCATTCTTAAAACATATCCACACACATCCATACAAGGATGTTACTTTCATTTTAACCAATGTCTATGGAGACATTTGCAAAAATCAACACCTAGGGGCTCATTCGGATGGCGGACGGCAGTGCGTCCGCAGCCCTGGAGTATGCGGAACAAGCCTTTTCTGTGTCCGCCTGCCGCGGACACTCCGTCCGCCATATCAGGATAGGAAAGAGTGCCAAAATTCTGTCCACGACGGAAGAGCACGCACCGCCTCCCAACTACACCCGACCACGCTGCGGACGTAACCAATCCAGAGACTCCGCCGTACGGACTGACGTCTACGACCGTCCTCTAAATCAAGATGGCGGAAAATGCACATAAAAGCGCTGCGGAAAAACAACCTGCCTGAACACTGCGGATGCCCCACTGCGAAGATACAATACATAGCTGAGATACCCACAACGAGCTGCTCGCCGACATGGACCCAGCACTACCCGCTTACCCGATACTCTTCGCGATCCACCACGTCCTAGTCTTGGCCCACTATCGAGGACGACGCAGGTACGCTACAAACCATTCACTGTCTGGAGGGGAGTACCTGCAAGGGTCGTGACGTTGGGAGGGGGAGTGTCATGTATCTGAACCAACTGATTTGAAGCAATTCCAAATACACACCTGTATCACACACGCAGGAATGACTACGACAAACCACGACACATGATTAACTTGCTTTATTACACATAATCGGGGGATAATCACAGTGTATGCTTGAGCATGGGCATTGTGGCCACCACAGCTGGTACATCAGAGGCAGTACATGAGAGGGGCTAAGTGCATCAACAGTCCATAGCACTGAACAGGTACATCAGAGGCAGCACATGTGAGGGCAGACTGCAGTATCACAACAGCAACAGGGCATAGTCGACACCAGGGCAGGTACATCAGAGGCAGCACATGAGAGGGGCTAAGTGCATCAACAGTCCATAGCACTGAACAGGTACATCAGAGGCAGCACATGAGAGGGCAGACTGCAGTATCACAACAGCAACAGGGCATTGTGGGCATCAGAGCAGGTACATCAGAGGCAGCACATGTGAGGGCAGACTGCAGTATCACAACAGCAACAGGGCATAGTCGACACCAGAGCAGGTACATCAGAGGCAGCACATGAGAGGGGCTAAGTGCATCAACAGTCCATAGCACTGAACAGGTACATCAGAGGCAGCACATGTGAGGGCAGACTGCAGTATCACAACAGCAACAGGGCATTGTGGGCATCAGAGCAGGTTCATCAGAGGCAGTACATGAGAGGGGCTAAGTGCATCAATAGTCCATAGCACTGAACAGGTACAACAGAGGCAGCACATGAGAGGGCAGACTGCAGTATCACAACAGCAACAGAGCATTGTGGGCATCAGAGCAGGTTCATCAGAGGCAGTACATGAGAGGGGCTAAGTGTATCAACAGTCCATAGCACTGAACAGGTACATCAGAGGCAGTACATGAGAGGGGCTAAGTGCATCAACAGTCCATAGCACTGAACAGGTACATCAGAGGCAGCACATGAGAGGGGCAAAGTGCATCAACAGTCCATAGCACTGAACAGGTACATCAGAGGCAGCACATGAGAGGGCAGACTGCAGTACCACAACAGCAACAGGGCATTGTGGACATCAGAGCAGGTACATCAGAGGCAGCACATGTGAGGGCAGACGGCAGTATCACAACAGCAACAGGGCATAGTCGACACCAGAGCAGGTACATCAGAGGCAGCATATGAGAGGGGCTAAGTGCATCAACAGTCCATAGCACTGAACAGGTACAACAGAGGCAGGACATGAGAGGGCAGACTGCAGTATCACAACAGCAACAGGGCATTGTGGGCATCAGAGCAGGTTCATCAGAGGCAGTACATGAGAGGGGCTAAGTGCATCAACAGTCCATAGCACTGAACAGGTACATGAGAGGCAGTACATGAGAGGGGCTAAGTGCATCAACAGTCCATAGCACTGAACAGGTACATCAGAGGCAGTACATGAGAGGGGCTAAGTGCATCAACAGTCCATAGAACTGAACGGGTACATCAGAGGCAGCACATGAGAGGACAGACTGCAGTATCACAACAGCAACAGGGCATTGTGGGCATCAGAGCAGGTTCATCAGAGGCAGTACATGAGAGGGGCTAAGTGCATCAACAGTCCATAGCACTGAACAGGTACATCAGAGGCAGCACATGTGAGGGCAGACTGCAGTATCACAACAGCAACAGGGCATAGTCGACACCAGAGCAGGTACATCAGAGGCAGCACATGAGAGGGGCTAAGTGCATCAACAGTCCATAGAACTGAACGGGTACATCAGAGGCAGCACATGAGAGGACAGACTGCAGTATCACAACAGCAACAGGGCATTGTGGGCATCAGAGCAGGTTCATCAGAGGCAGTACATGAGAGGGGCTAAGTGCATCAACAGTCCATAGCACTGAACAGGTACATCAGAGGCAGCACATGTGAGGGCAGACTGCAGTATCACAACAGCAACAGGGCATTGTGGGCATCAGAGCAGGGACATCAGAGGCAGCACATGTGAGGGCAGACTGCAGTATTACAACAGCAACAGGGCATAGTCGACACCAGAGCAGGTACAGCAGAGGCAGCACATGAGAGAGCAGATTGCAGTATCACAACAGCAACAGGGCATTGTGGGCATCAGAGCAGGTTAATCAGAGGCAGTGCATAAGAGGGGCTAAGTGCATCAACAGTCCATAGCACTGAACAGGTACATCAGAGGCAGCACATGTGAGGGCAGACTGCAGTATCACAACAGCAACAGGGCATAGTCGAAACCAGAGCAGGTACATCAGAGGCAGCACATGAGAGGGGCTAAGTGCATCAACAGTCCATAGCACTGAACAGGTACATCAGAGGCAGCACATGTGAGGGCAGACTGCAGTATCACAACAGCAACAGGGCATAGTCGACACCAGAGCAGGTACATCAGAGGCAGCACATGAGAGGGGCTAAGTGCATCAACAGTCCATAGCACTGAACAGGTACAACAGAGGCAGCACATGAGAGGGCAGACTGCAGTATCACAACAGCAACAGGGCATTGTGGGCATCAGAGCAGGTTCATCAGAGGCAGTACATGAGAGGGGCTAAGTGCATCAACAGTCCATAGCACTGAACAGGTACAACAGAGGCAGCACATGAGAGGGCAGACTGCAGTATCACAAGAGCAACAGGGCATTGTGGGCATCAGAGCAGGTACATCAGAGGCAGCACAAGTACGTGTTCCAAGCAAGCCGTCCCAAGGACCACAACAGTGCAAGTCTGTTTACAATGGACAATGTACACACCATGTGCAATGACATGTGAGTGAAGTGAACAGCACCTCACATCACACTATCAGGTGGATTGCGTGAACTACCTGCCTCGGACAGACTGCCAGCACCAGAAACTGGAGTGTGAGACACAGCCACAGCTCGAGTGAGTGACACATGAGCCACAGACCCAGACACACTGCCAGCACCAGAAACAGGAGTGTGAGACACAGCCACAGCTCGAGTGACTGACACATGGGCCACAGACCCAGACACACTGCCAGCACCAGAAACAGGAGTGTGAGACACAGCCACAGCTCGAGTGACTGACACATGAGCCACAGACCCAGACACACTGCCAGCACCAGAAACAGGAGTGTGAGCCACAGCTCGAGTGACTGACACATGGGCCACAGACCCAAACACACTGCCAGCACCAGAAACAGTAGTGTGAGACACAGCCACAGATGTAGTGACTGACACGTGAGCCACAGACCCAGATGCACTGCCGGCACCTGATACAGGACTGTGAGACACAGCCACAGCTCGAGTGACTGACACATGGGCCATAGACCCAGACACACTGCCAGCACCAGAAACAGGAGAGGGCACAACTGAGACAGTGCTACTACATGATGCATGACAGCAAACAGCAGACACAGTGCCACTATCTGACACATGCGAGTCAACTGCACCTGCGCCACTGGGACCACTGAAATGATGAGCCACAGGGCTGTATGGGCCAGGAGGCAGGGTGGCTCTGGGAGCTGCGGATGGTTGCACTTGAGCGACATCGGGGTGGGCATGTGTCAATGGTGTGTGTCTACGTCTCTTAGGGATATGTGAGTGCACCCTGGACAGGACAGGACTGGCAAGTGGTTCGGACTGAAATGAAATATCACCCACCATAGGTGGAGCATCTGCTGCCGGGGGTCTGCTCTCTGGGGACGTGCTGGAGCCTGCTTGTCGTTTGCTGTGTGGCTGCCTTCTGGCCTCTGCAACATGTGTCATGGGGGATGCTACAACAGGGTCCACCTTCCTCTGCTCCTGACGGGCCCTGATGGGAGTGGACGTAAGGGGTTACTCCACCGCGGTGACATCTGTATTCCGTTCCCTCAACAACATCAGCCTCAGTGCAGCCAGGGGTGATGTATGCCTGTCCTTGATAGCGCCAGTTTCAATGGGAGAAGGCTTGTCCCTTGGATGTTCCTTTTCCGTAGGAGGAATGTTGTCTCTGGACTTTCCCTGTTCCCTGGATGGTGCCCTGTTCCTGGCAGCAGACTTGTCGTCTGTGGTGTACCTTTCTCCAGAACACACCTTCTCCCTGTGTGTGTGCCTGCCCTTGGGAGTGTCCCTGCTCTTTTGAGGTGCCTTTGTCTTTTGACTGTCCATGTCCCTGCCCTTGGGAGTGGCTCCTTCCTTAGTAGTGTCCCTGCCCTTGAGAGTTGCTCCTTCCTTAGTAGTGTCCCTGCCCTTGGGAGTGGCTCCTTCCTTAGTAGTGTCCCTGCCCTTGGGAGTGGCTCCTTCCTTAGTAGTGTCCCTGCCCTTGGGAGTGGCTCCTTCCTTAGTAGTGTCCCTGCCCTTGGGAGTGGCTCCTTCCTTAGTAGTGTCCCTGTCCTAGGGAGTGTCCCTGCTCTTTTGAGGTGCCTTTGTCTTTTGACTGTCCTTGTCCCTGCCCTTGGGAGTTGCTCCTTCCTTAGTAGTGTCCCTGTCCTTGCGAGTGTCCCTGCTCCTTAGAGGTGCCTTTGTCTTTTGACTGTCCTTGTCCCTGCCTTTGGGAGTGGCTCCTTCCTTAGTAGTGTCCCTGTCCTTGTGAGTGTCCCTGCTCTTTTGAGGTGCCATTGTCTTTTGACTGTCCTTGTCCAAGGGAGTGTCCATGGACCTGGGAGTATCCCTTGCCTTGGGAGTACCTTTAGTGTGGGATGCCTGTGTAGCATGTAAAGGCATTTCCCCCAACAACACTTGTGGATCCTGTGTGTGAACTCCAGTGTATCTGACGTTGTCTTTGTGAACAGATTTTGCTGACCTAGGGGATGGTGTCTGTGCCCTCCGTGCCCTGACGTGCTGTCTGACGCTGCTCCTAGTGCAATAACCTGTATTTAAGTCCTGCTCAGAATATTCACTCCCCCCTGAGACATCCAGTGGTGTAGATGGGGAAACAGAAGTAGCACCCAGTCCATGCGACTGTACAATGGCAGACGACACACTGCTTGCCAATGACTGAACTGTCCTGTGTAGACCAGCAAGATCGCTATGCATCCCTTCCATGAATGCCACCACCTGCCCCAACTTCCTATCGTGGTCTTGGAATGCATTTATCAAATTTGTCTGCCCCACACACAGCTGTCGCAGCAGATCAACAGCTTTAGCACAAAGTGCATTTTGGGTCACCGAGGCTGGGGCAGCGGTGCCTGTACCGAACGCCACTCTGCTCCCCCTACTCCTGCGTGCACGAGCAGTACATGGTGCAGTTGGCGGCAGTGTGGGCCCTGTGTGTTGTGTCCCGACCGAAGGTGTTGATTGCCCACTCCCAGTCTGTGACGACAGTGCTGACTCACCAACACTGTCGGAAGATGAGGACGATGGTGTCTCCACATGCGAGTCCTCAGGGACGGACCTGTCCCCCTCTCCGGCGCTGCCCTCTTCTGTGTCAGTCTGCGTATGCGCGAAGTCTGATCCGGATGCATTGCCTCCACTCATCTCCGCCGTCTGTGGCTGAGTGCCCTCTGCCAAAGCTGTAATGCACAGAAAAGAGGTGTAAGTCATGGGCACACTCACGTACAGTAGGACAAGGAATCCCTAATGCCATTGCTGACAAAGTACATCTAGCCCCCAACCTGCACACGGCCCACCCCTACCAGTCATCCTCACATGAAAGAAGCGGTGTTGGCCGTGAAACATGTACAGCATGCGGACAGGCCAGGGTCACGTACATCTGCACACATGTCTTGCCATGGGGCGACGGACCACTACGGCATGTGCTTCAACACTCAACTGCTAAGCAAGTGGCGTCTCAACATGCCGGAACTAGAAGTCACATTAGACTCCGCCATTGGCACCAACATGCCATTGCAACGATACATACGCAACACGGAAGTCACTAATGTGTCTGAGCAACAATACATGCATTGCACTCCCAAGTAACATACACAGTCTGCTTACCGCTACTTTGCTGTTGATCCACAAGCAGCGGTTCGGACAGGTCAGGATGCGTCACAGCAATGATACGGTGCATGAGAGGGGTCATGGAGCGTTGGGCCAGACGTGGCGTTCTTGGAATCATCCCCAGTGTCACTTCCGCTACATTCTTGCTCAGCCGGGAAATGTCGTCCCAGCGTTTGTGGCAGTGTGTATGTCGTCTATTGGACACCCCCACTGCCCGTACATCACGTGCAATGCTCCTCCACACGTCCTTGCGAAGGTGCAGCTTGACCTACCATGATGGGAGACAAAAGGGTGCAAGTCAGTGGACAGTTGGCCAGTCACACAGATAGGGGCAACACGTATCTGTCAGCAGCCATGCACATTCCGACAAATGTGTTGGGCCCACAGCACACAGCCAAGATTGCAGGGGCCAGGAGTCATTGACCACCTCATGCACGCCAACATGTCCCCCACTGCACTTACCACCTGTCTGGGGGCACCGTACAGCCGTCCGAAGTTGCGGAGCACACCGTCCACGAGGACATCCAGCTCCACGGCGGTGAAGGGACGAGACCGGATCTCTTTGACTCTCTACATGGCAAGTTCACGGAGTATGGCACTAGAGCAGCAGTCGGTGGTCAGCTCAGCAGCAGCAGGTCGAGGTGATGGTTACAGGCAGCAGTCGGTAGTCAGCTCAGCAGCAGCAGGTCGAGGTGATGGTCACAGGCAGCAGTCGGTGGTCAGCTCAGCAGCAGCAGGTCGAGGTGATGGTCACAGGCAGCAGTAGGTGGTCAGCTCAGCAGCAGCAGGTCGCGGTGATGGTCACAGGCAGCAGTCGGTGGTCATCTCAGCAGCAGCAGGTCGAGGTGATGGTCACAGGCAGCACTGGTTCCCAGCGTTGAATGTGTGCTTTCGGAAATCACACATATATAGGGCCCTGAGGCCATGTCAGTGACATACGTCGCCAGCCATTGGTCAGCCCTGGATGCGTGTTTGTAAAAGGGCCAATGACTGGCCGTGGTGTTGCGGTGCACTGCTTCCGCTACTTTCGATTGGGCATACGCGGGCCTTGTTCCCACTTCCCATTGGCTGCATGTGCACGGGCCGTCACGGTCACACATCGGCACCCGCATGTGCAAGCTTCCGGGACGGATGCCTCTATTGCAACAATGTACAATCACTGGCGCCACCATGGCGGGGCACGTATTCGGCGGGGGAGGAGCAGGCCAACACATCCTTTAGCTGATGTCAATGGACATGGCAGTTCATGACCCCCCTTACAGTCACATTGCATCATCCACCGTACACCGGCCGGCCCAGCCCGGCCCAGGACTGGCGTGCCCGCCATGTCAAACACCGCTGTTTCAGGCCCCGTCCACTACCGCCGTGCCAGGCCCGGCCCTGGACCGGCATGCCCGCCATGTCAAGCACCACCATTTCAGGCCCAGTCCATTACCGCCGTGCCAGGCCTGGCCCAGGACCGGCGTGCCCGCCATGTCAAGCACCGCCGTTTCAGGCCCCGTCCACTACCGCCATGCCAGGCCCGGCCCAGGACCGGCATGCCCGCCATGTCAAGCACCGCTCTTTCAGGCCCCGTCCACTACCGCCGTGCAGGCCATGTCAACGTTGGTGGTTGACATGGCGGGCACGCCGGTCCTAGGCCGGGCCTGGCACGGCGGTAGTGGACGGGGCCTGAAACGGCGGTGCTTGACATGGCGGGCACGCCGGTCCTGGGCCGGGCCTGGCACGGCGGTAGTGGATGGGGCCATGTCAACATTGGTGGTTGACATGGCGGCCACGCCGGTCCTGGGCCGGGCCTGGCACGGCAGTAGTGGACGGGGCCATGTCAACGTTGGTGGTTGACATGGCGGGCACATCGGTCCTGGGCCGGGCCTGGCACGGCGGTAGTGGACGGGGCCTGAAATGGCAGTGCTTGACATGGCGGGCACGCCGGTCCTGGGCCGGGCCCGGCACGGCGGTAGTGGAAGGGGCCATGTCAACGTTGGTGGTTGACATGGCGGCCATGCCGGTCCTGGGCCGGGCCTGGCACGGCGGTAGTGGACGGGGCCATGTCAACGTTGGTGGTTGACATGGCGGGCACGCCGGTCCTGGGCCGGGCCTGGCACGGCGGTAGTGGACGGGGCCATGTCAACGTTGGTGGTTGACATGGCGGCCACGCCGGTCCTAGGCCGGGCCTGGCATGGCGGTAGTGGACGGGCCCATGTCAACGTTGGTGGTTGACATGGCAGGCACGCCGGGCCTGGCACGGCGGTAGTGGACGGGGCCATGTCAACATTGGTGGTTGACATGGCGGGCACGCAGGTCCTGGGCCGGGCCTGGCACGGCGGTAGTGGACGGGGCCTGAAACGGCCGTGCTTGACATGGCGGGCACGCCGGTCCTGGGCCGGGCCTGGCACACCGGTAGTGGACGGGGCCATGTCAACGTTGGTGGTTGACATGGCGGCCACACCGGTCCTGGGCCGGGCTTGGCAAAGCGGCAGTGGACGGGGCCATGTCAACGTTGGTGGTTGACATGGCGGGCACGTCGGTCCTGGGCCGGGCCTGGCACGGCGGTAGTGGACGGGGCCTGAAACGGCGGTGCTTGACATGGCAGGCACGCCGGTCCTGGGCCGGGCCTGGCACGGCGGTAGTGGACGGGGCCATGTCAACGTTGGTGGTTGACATGGCGGCCACGCCGGTCCTGGGCCGGGGCTGGGCCGGCCGGTGTACGGTGGATGATGCAATGTGACTGTAAGGGGGGTCATGAACTGCCATGTCCATTGACATCAGCTAAAGAATGTGTTGGCCGGCACCTCCCTGGCGTGCCCGCCATGTCAAGCACCGCCGTTTCAGGCCCCGTCCACTACCGCCGTGCCAGGCCCGGCCCAGGACCGGCATGCCCGCCATGTCAAGCACCGCCGTTACAGGCCCCGTCCACTACCGCCGTGCCAGGCCTGGCCCAGGACCGGTGTGCCCGCCATGTCAAGCACCGCCGTTTCAGGCCCCGTCCACTACCGTCGTGCCAGGCCCGGCCCAGGACCGGCGTGCCCGCCATGTCAAGCACCGCCGTTTCAGGCCCCGTCCACTACCGCCGTGCAGGCCATGTCAACGTTGGTGGTTGACATGGCGGGCACGCCGGTCCTGGGCCGGGCCTGGCACGGCGGTAGTGGACGGGGCCTGAAACGGTAGTGCTTAACATGGCGGGCACGCCGGTCCTGGGCCGGGCCTGGCACGGCGGTAGTGGACGGGGCCATGTCAACATTGGTGGTTGACATGGCGGCCACGCCGGTCCTGGGCCGGGCCTGGCACGGCGGTAGTGGACGGGGCCATGTCAACGTTGGTGGTTGACATGGCGGGCACGCCGGTCCTGGGCCGAGCCTGGCACGGCGGTAGTGGACGGGGCCATGTCAACGTTGGTGGTTGACATGGCGGCCATGCCGGTCCTGGGCCAGGGCTGGGCCGGCCGGTGTACGGTGGATGATGCAATGTGACTGTAAGGGGGGTCATGAACTGCCATGTCCTTTGACATCAGCTAAAGAATGTGTTGGCCGGCACCTCCCTGGCGTGCCCGCCATGTCAAGCACCGCCGTTTCAGGCCCCGTCCACTACCGCCGTGCCAGGCCCGGCCCAGGACCGGCATGCCCGCCATGTCAAGCACCGCCGTTACAGGCCCCGTCCACTACCGCCGTGCCAGGCCTGGCCCAGGACCGGTGTGCCCGCCATGTCAAGCACCGCTGTTTCAGGCCCCGTCCACTACCGCCGTGCCAGGCCCGGCCCAGGACCGGCGTGCCCGCCATGTCAAGCACCGCCGTTTCAGGCCCCGTCCACTACCGCCGTGCAGGCCATGTCAACGTTGGTGGTTGACATGGCGGGCACGCCGGTCCTGGGCCGGGCCTGGCACGGCGGTAGTGGACGGGGCCTGAAACGGTAGTGCTTGACATGGCGGGCACGCCGGTCCTGGGCCGGGCCTGGCAAGGCGGTAGTGGACGGGGCCATGTCAACATTGGTGGTTGACATGGCGGCCACGCCGGTCCTGGGCCGGGCCTGGCACGGCGGTAGTGGACGGGGCCATGTCAACGTTGGTGGTTGACATGGCGGGCACGCCGGTCCTGGGCCGGGCATGGCACGGCGGTAGTGGACGGGGCCTGAAACGGTAGTGCTTGACATGGCGGGCACGCCGGTCCTGGGCCGGGCCTGGCACGGCGGTAGTGGACGGGGCCATGTCAACATTGGTGGTTGACATGGCGGCCACGCCGGTCCTGGGCCGGGCCTGGCACGGCGGTAGTGGACGGGGCCATGTCAACGTTGGTGGTTGACATGGCGGGCACGCCGGTCCTGGGCCGAGCCTGGCACGGCGGTAGTGGACGGGGCCATGTCAACGTTGGTGGTTGACATGGCGGCCATGCCGGTCCTGGGCCAGGGCTGGGCCGGCCGGTGTACGGTGGATGATGCAATGTGACTGTAAGGGGGGTCATGAACTGCCATGTCCTTTGACATCAGCTAAAGAATGTGTTGGCCGGCACCTCCCTGGCGTGCCCGCCATGTCAAGCACCGCCGTTTCAGGCCCCGTCCACTACCGCCGTGCCAGGCCCGGCCCAGGACCGGCATGCCCGCCATGTCAAGCACCGCCGTTACAGGCCCCGTCCACTACCGCCGTGCCAGGCCTGGCCCAGGACCGGTGTGCCCGCCATGTCAAGCACCGCTGTTTCAGGCCCCGTCCACTACCGCCGTGCCAGGCCCGGCCCAGGACCGGCGTGCCCGCCATGTCAAGCACCGCCGTTTCAGGCCCCGTCCACTACCGCCGTGCAGGCCATGTCAACGTTGGTGGTTGACATGGCGGGCACGCCGGTCCTGGGCCGGGCCTGGCACGGCGGTAGTGGACGGGGCCTGAAACGGTAGTGCTTGACATGGCGGGCACGCCGGTCCTGGGCCGGGCCTGGCAAGGCGGTAGTGGACGGGGCCATGTCAACATTGGTGGTTGACATGGCGGCCACGCCGGTCCTGGGCCGGGCCTGGCACGGCGGTAGTGGACGGGGCCATGTCAACGTTGGTGGTTGACATGGCGGGCACGCCGGTCCTGGGCCGGGCCTGGCACGGCAGTAGTGGACGGGGCCTGAAACGGCAGTGCTTGACATGGCGGGCACGGCGGTCCTGGGCCGGGCCCGGCATGACGGTAGTGGACGGGGCGATGTCAACGTTGGTGGTTGACATGGCGGCCATGCCGGTCCTGGGCCGGGCCTGGCACGGCGGTAGTGGACGGGGCCATGTCAATGTTGGTGGTTGACATGGCGGGCATGCCGGTCCTGGGCCGGGCCTGGCACGGCGGTAGTGGACGGGGCCATGTCAACGTTGGTGGTTGACATGGCGGCCACGCCGGTCCTGGGCCGGGCCTGGCACGGCAGTAGTGGACGGGGCCATGTCAACGTTGGTGGTTGACATGGCAGGCACGCCGGGCCTGGCACGGCGGTAGTGGACGGGGCCATGTCAACATTGGTGGTTGACATGGTGGGCACGCCGGTCCTGGGCCAGGCCTGGCATGCCGGTAGTGGACGGGGCCTGAAACGGCCGTGCTTGACATGGCGGGCACGCCGGTCCTAGGCCGGGCCTGGCACGGCGGTAGTGGACGGGGCCATGTCAACGTTGGTGGTTGACATGGTGGCCACGCCGGTCCTGGGCCGGGCCTGGCAAAGCGGCAGTGGATGGGGCCATGTCAACGTTGGTGGTTGACATGGCGGGCATGCCGGTCCTGGGCCGGGCCTGGCACGGCGGTAGTGGACGGGGCCTGAAATGGCAGTGCTTGACATGGCGGGCACGCCAGTCCTGGGCCGGGCCTGGCACGGCGGTAGTGGATGGGGCCATGTCAACGTTGGTGGTTGACATGGCGGCCACGCCGGTCCTGGGCCGGGCCTGGCACGGCGGTAGTGGACGGGGCCATGTCAACATTGGTGGTTGACATGGCGGCCACGCCGGTTCTGGGCCGGGCTGGGCCGGCCGGTGTACGGTGGATGATGCAATGTGACTGTAAGGGGGGTCATGAACTGCCATGTCCATTGACATCAGCTAAAGAATGTGTTGGCCAGCACCTCCCCCGCCGAATACGTGCCCCGCCATGGTGGCGCCAGTGATTGTACATTGTTGCAATAGAGGCATCCGTCCCGGAAGCTTGCACATGCGGTTGCCGATGTGTGACCGTGACGGCCCTTGCACATGCAGACAATGGGAAGAGGGAACGCGGCCCGCGTATGCCCATTCGTAAACAGCGGAAGCAGTGCACCGCCATGGCGGCGCCAATTATTGTATATTTGCAGACGATGCACCATGGTGTATTGTCTGCAGTTGCGTTCTGACGGTTGTGTGCGTGATTGCGTGACTTCATATGTCATGCTCTATTCCATGTGTGTCCATACTATGGCCATCGGTGTGCACACAATGTGCAACACATGTGCATGTTGATGTCGGGTATTTCCCTACACGCTTTTCTAGTTCTTCACATCTACACAGTACATCCCGGCAGTATCGCCACATTCTGAATCTGTAGTCAATGTGTGGTTTATGTGAGGTAAAAACTATGGTGGGGGTACACATGTATTCAGTGTATGTGTGTTGCCTGTTGTGTCACCATGCATGTAATGTCCGTATGCCCACCATTATTGGTGTTGCCATTGGTGCATGATGAGATGGTGTGTGTGTAACTATATCGTTTGTGTGCATGCACTTGCATGTGTGTCTGTGATGTGGCATCTACACATTTGGGTCATGACACATGTCTTGTTGGCAGTCATGTTGACCTGAGACTAAGTTGCATTGCACATGTTGAGACACATCATGTTGCTAGTGGCTGCACATTGTTGCTACGGCACTCCATGTTGTAGTGACAATCTGAGAGTTGTCACACATATGACAATTGTCCACAACATTTTACTTGTTGGTAGAGTTTGTTGACTTGTGACTGAGTTGCACAGCCTGCGTTGTTTGTGAATTGACTTCCATTCCATCTACTCCCACACAGGAGGGCTCCAAATGTCCATCGGCCATACACTGTGCTGGAGGATATGGTTGACGAGGAGGTGATCAGGAAATTCCGGCTTGATCGATGTAGATTGATGGAGCTTATAGAACAGTTGTCTCCTCACCTGCAGCCACGGAGTACCTATCCAGGTTCCATTACACCCACAGCAAAGGTGATGGCGGCACTACACTTCTTTGCAACTGGCACCTTTCAGTACACAGTTGGACATGCCGGGGGGATGTCATAGTCCATGTTCAGCATGGTACTTCGGGATGTTCTGAAAGCCATGATTCTGTACAAGGATGACTACATCCATTTCCCACAGCCTGCAGAGTTGGCAGCGGTCAAAGCAGACTTCTATGCACTGGGTCAGATACCACATGTAGTGGGTTCCATTGATGGCACACATATCGCTCTCATTCCACCATGGGCACGTGAGCAGGTGTATAGGAATCGGAAGCACTTCCATTCCCTCAATGTGCAGGTGGTGTGCCAGGCCGACACCATCATATCACATGTGTTTGCAAGATTTCCTGGCTCTGCACATGACGCCCACATCATGCGGAGCAGCATTGTCCCCCAACTGATGGCAAATCTGCATCCAGCACATGCGTGGCTTGTTGGTGAGTATGCTGTGGGGACAGGAGTTATATTTGTGTGGCATGGGGTGCCCACCAATTCTGGTAGTGATATTTCTGTCTCTCTCTTCCCCCAACATAGGCGACTCGGCTTACCCGAACAGGCCTTGGCTGCTGAGTCCCATACGTAATCCAACTACAGCGGGTGAAATGCGATACAATGATGCCCATGGAAGGACACGTAGAGTGGTTGAACGTACTTTTGGACTGCTGAAGTCTAGGTTTCGGTGCCTGGATAAGACCGGAGGGGCCCTGCCTTACTCATCAGGCAAAGTATGCAGGATCGTGATTGCCTGCTGCATGCTCCACAACCTGGCTGTGCGCAATAACATAGAACTGCTCTTGGACCCTGAAGAACAACAAGTTCCTCGCTCTCCCAACCCACCCATGTCGACTGATGAGGATAGTGGTGAGGAGGAAGGTGTGGACCAGAGGCGCCAGCTCATTGAACGCTACTTCCCTTGAATGTGAGTGACCACCTCTTGTGCTGGTTGACTATGCCTTATTTATGTTTGCTGGTGTTGTGTGGTTGTGGTGTGCATCATCTGTGTGTTCTGCTATGTGAATTTTGCATGTGTGTGTGTTTATTTATTTGGATATGCAAGTCTCCATGATGTGTGTCCTCTCATCCAATGATTTTGTGATGAGTGTGGTTTGTGGAATGTTGCACTGCAGTGTGTTGTGATGGGTGTGATTCTGTTTCCTGACGTGTCTTTGCTGTCTCTGTTTTTCCCTAGGTCACTCCCGCAGCGGCATGATTATGTACGACTTGGATCCCTGCACCTGGTAACATCTGTTTCTGATACAATCATGTGAATAAACATGGAGGCAACACATCATTGAGTGAGTAAGTGGTATTTATTTACAGGTTGTGCATTGGTGCTGGTGCATAGTTACAAATAAGTGTGGGGTGGTGGAGTGGGAGTTGAAGGTAATGGCAGATGAAATGTCCGTGCTCACACTACATTGGGTGGTGTCTGGCTAGTCCAGCAGACCTGTGCCAATGATTGGCTATGTGGTACTGGATAGTTTGCTGGGTGAATGGCGGGCTCAGGCAGTGTCTCAGTCATTGACAGCCCCTCTTGGGGCGTGTGGATGGAGCATCCCCACTGCTCTCCCCCACTTCCAGCCTCGGACGGCCCCTCCGTCTTAGGGGCGGGACAGAGTCAGCTGGGGGGGCAGGTTGGTCAGGTGCCACATCCGTCGCCAGGGGCGCAGGTGGCGGTGGCGGTGGTGGTGCTGCCCGTGGCGTTGGTTGAGGGGGGGTGGGGGTGGGGGTGTTGCGGGCTATCCATCCCCTCCACATTGTTGTCTGCTGGGCCATGATGTCAACTATTTGCCCAAGGCGGCTGTCAATGGCCCGCAACATGTTGGTGTTGTCCACTGAGTCCTGGTGGGCACGATCTGCCTGTGCCTGGCCACGCTCTTAGTTAGCCTGCACCCTGGCTAGGGCTTCCAGTGACTGTGCCACAGCATGGGGTGGGTGTCCTTCATCTGCACGACGTTGTGTAGAACTCCTGCCTGGCTGATGTGGCCTCTGCTCTCTCGTTTGACGCCCACTCTCCCTGCGTGGCTCGGATGTCGTAGGCCCAGCGTTGTGCGGTGGGTTAGGCAGGGTGGCAGAGGCAGGAGTGGTGGTACTGGTGGTGGTGGTGGCTGTGCAGGTCACTGTGGCAGGTGTAGCAGGAGTTGCAGAGGCGGCAGTAGTCGGGGCTGGAATTTCCTGGGAGCCAGATGGCCGTGGCAGCCCGCTTGTGCCCGCACCATCATCCGCACCGGAGCTGGCTGTGGCATCGTCCCCAGATAGTCCTGTGTGAGGCGAGTCTTGAGGCCGGATGGTGGTTCCACCAGTGAGATTACGATCACCTGGGGGAAAAGATTGTGCAGATCAGTACTGTGGACATTACGTGTTCATTTCAAATTGATTACATTTCAGTGTCCAGTCACACACACCCCACCCACCACCCCCGCCCTCCCTGTAGACATGGGGGCCTGTTGGGAGTTGTACTAGTGACCTCTCACACACACCACCCACCACCACCGCCCTCCCTGTGGACATGGGGGCCTGTTGGGAGTTGTACTACTGACCTCTCACACACACCACACACCACCACCGCCCTCCCTGTGGACATGGGGGCCTGTTGGGAGTTGTACTACTGACCTCTCACACACACAACACACCACCACCGCCCTCCCTGTGGACATGGGGGCCTGTTGGGAGTTGTACTAGTGACCTCTCACACACACCACCCACCACCACCGCCCTCCCTGTGGACCTGGGGGCCTGTTGGGAGTTGTACTAGTGACCTCTCACACACACCACCCACCACCACCGCCCTCCCCGTGGACATGGGGGCCTGTTGGGAGTTGTAGTGCTATCCTCTCACACACACCACCCACCACCACCACCCTCCCTGTGGACATGGGGGCCTGTTGGGAGTTGTAGTGCTATCCTCTCACACACACCACCCACCACCACCGCCCTCCCTGTGGACATGGGGGCCTGTTGGGAGTTGTACTACTGACCTCTCACACACACCACCCACCACCACCGCCCACCCTGTGGACATGGGGGCCTGTTGGGAGTTGTACTACTGACCTCTCACACACACCACACACCACCACCGCCCTCCCTGTGGACATGGGGGCCTGTTGGGAGTTGTACTAGTGACCTCTCACACACACCACCCACCACCACCGCCCTCCCTGTGGACATGGGGGCCTGTTGGGAGTTGTACTAGTGACCTCTCACACACACCACCCACCACCACCGCCCTCCCTGTGGACATGGGGGCCTGTTGGGAGTTGTAGTGCTATCCTCTCACACACACCACCCACCACCACCGCCCTCCCTGTGGACATGGGGGCCTGTTGGGAGTTGTAGTGCTATCCTCTCACACACACCACCCACCACCACCGCCCTCCCTATGGACATGGGGGCCTGTTGGGAGTTGTACTAGTGACCTCTCACACACACCACCCACCACCACCGCCCTCCTTGTGGACATGGGGACCTGTTGGGAGTTGTAGTGCTATCCTCTCACACACACCACCCACCACCACCGCCCTCCCTGTGGACATTGGGGCCTGTTGGGAGTTGTAGTACTATCCTCTCACACACACCACCCACCACCCACCACCACCGCCCTCCCTGTGGACATGGGGGCCTGTTGGGAGTTGTAGTGCTATCCTCTCACACACACCACCACCGTCCTCCCTGTGGACATGGGGGCCTGTTGGGAGTTGTACTAGTGACCTCTCACACACACCACCCACCACCACCGCCCTCCCTGTGGACATGGGGGCCTGTTGGGAGTTGTACTAGTGACCTCTCACACACACCACCCACCACCACCGCCCTCCCTGTGGACATGGGGGCCTGTTGGGAGTTGTAGTGCTATCCTCTCACACACACCACCCACCACCACCGCCCTCCCTGTGGACATGGGGGCCTGTTGGGAGTTGTAGTGCTATCCTCTCACACACACCACCCACCACCACCGCCCTCACTATGGACATGGGGGCCTGTTGGGAGTTGTACTAGTGACCTCTCACACACACCACCCACCACCACCGCCCTCCCTGTGGACATGGGGACCTGTTGGGAGTTGTAGTGCTATCCTCTCACACACACCACCCACCACCACCGCCCTCCCTGTGGACATTGGGGCCTGTTGGGAGTTGTAGTACTATCCTCTCACACACACCACCCACCACCACCGCCCTCCCTGTGGACATGGGGGCCTGTTGGGAGTTGTAGTGCTATCCTCTCACACACACCACCACCGCCCTCCGTGTGGACATGGGGGCCTGTTGGGAGTTGTACTACTGACCTCTCACACACACCACACACCACCACCGCCCTCCCTGTGGACATGGGGGCCTGTTGGGAGTTGTACTAGTGACCTCTCACACACACCACCCACCACCACCGCCCTCCCTGTGGACATGGGGGCCTGTTGGGAGTTGTAGTGCTATCCTCTCACACACACCACCCACCACAACCGCCCTCCCTGTGGACATGGGGGCCTGTTGGGAGTTGTAGTGCTATCCTCTCACACACACCACCCACCACCACCGCCCTCCCTGTGGACATGGGGCCTGTTGGAGTGGTCTACACGTTGGTGAGTATGTGGACTGCATGCATGGTTTGGGGACTGGGAGATGTGTCTTCTGAGTTGGTTGAGGCACACCATGTTGTTGTGCTCGTGTTGCTTGGTTTGTACTTACCAGCCTCTTCTCCTTCCTCAATTCCTTCAAGGGTCTCTGGGTGCAGTATGCCCAGCACCTTTTCCTCCCAGTCGGTGTAGGGTAAGGGCTCCGGGGGGGTTCCGCCGCCAGTGTGATGTGCCCGGAGATGGTTTTTGGCACGAATTGCTTTCACCCTGGTTTTAAGGTCATGCCACCGCCTCTGTATCTCCTGCTTGGTCTTCGGCACGGTCCCTGACGCATTCACCCTAGTAACTATCCTGTCCCACATGTGATTTTTTCTAGCCACGGTGGTCTGCTGGACTAGGGCCCCGAATAAGTGGGGTTCAACACGGATGATTTCATCCACCATTACCTTTAACTCTGTGTCCGTGAATTTGGGGTTCTTTTGGGTGCCATGGTGTGTGGTGCTCAGGGTGTGGGTTTGAGTGAGTTGGGAGGTGCAGGTGTGTTGTGTGTAGGAATGGTGTGGTGGGTGTTTGTGTTGTGGGTGTGTTTGGGTGGTGGTTGTGTTTCTTCTATAGGTGTGTGCTGTAGGTAGTCTTGGGCCTCTTGCTAGCAGCTATGCTGTGATACAAAGGATTGTGGTAGTGGGTGGAAGTAATTTTATAGTCTGTGTCTTGGTCCTGTCTCAATGGTTATTGGCAGTCAGGTGCTAGGTGGGTGTGTTGGCTAGTGTGCATTATTTGGTACTTGGGGGTGGGTCATTGTGTCTTGTGATTGTTTTTGAAGTTTCATGTGGGTGGTAGTTCTGTTTCTTGTGTTAGCTATTTACTTCCGTCGCAATTTTTGTCATTAGTTTGACGGTAGGGATGTTGTTCGTGTTGGCCTTCCACTGTGATGCACGGTTTGTTGTTGCATTGTTACCGCAGCGGACGTGGATTGCGGTGCCTACCGGGGTACTTGCGGAGTTATCCTAATCGCGGACACGGAGCCTCCGCAGGTATAGCGGGAGATGTGGCTGTTCACGCGGTCATGTGCGTACGCGGAGGCCGGTGTTTCATCGGTTCCGTCCGCTTGCGGTGGTCTCAGGTGTACTCCGACCGCCGCGGATGGAGTTTGGTGTGCTCCGTCCACCGCGATCGGAGTTTTGTTCAAATATTATCCCAATCGCTATGGCGGTTTATCCGCGGTCCGGAGTATCTTGCCACCTTCCTTGGCGGACGGAACACGTTTCCGTCCGCGATCCTAATCGACCCCTTAGTGTTGAGTATGCAACCAATATTACCTTTGCATACCAAATCAAACACCTAATAGCTCTATCATATGTGCCAATAACTGACGTGGCTGAACACTATAATCTTTTAATTGAAAGTCCTTTCTACACACAAAACGAACAAAAACTTGCTCCACTTTTGGATTACTTTGAGGACACCTGGGTGGGGAGACTACACAGGTCAGGCCACAGACGCCAACCTAAATTCCTAATACCTTGGTGGAATGTATATCTACCAACCCTAAACCAAGAAGCCAAGACAAACAACGCAGTTGAGGGTTGGCATAATGCCTTCCTATCTTCTACTGGACGAACAACTCCCACACTAAACAAACTCCTCACAGCAATCCAAAAAGAGCAAAGTTTTCAAGAATTACGAATGGAGCAATCTGTCTTACAACTAAAACCCAAACTATCAAGACAAACTGCCCAAATGTATCAATATTTACAACAATAAGTACAACTTTACCCTACAACAAGAGGACTGGAATACTTAAAAATGATAGCCAAAACATTAAACTAACAATACTAAGTAAATCAAAGGGTCAAAATCCACATGAATCCTGAAATATGACACCACACATATTAATATAAAATCATTTTTTCATTTTTTTGTCATATATATTCATTTAATTAATTATATATAGACAAAAATAATTATCTAAGTATATTAAATACATTTCATAACAACACATTTCCCACCCAACATAAATATTAATATTAAATCACTTACCTTTCACAGCAACGTCATAGGCAAATCCAATAATCCATAACAATCCATGTAGTGATAAATTCACAAAATTCGAAATAAAAAAGCCCAATAAAATGTAAAAATACAACTGTGCACAATCCATCCAGCATCCAAAGAAATCGTTTGTTCAAAATCCATCAAAAACCCGAAAATAATGTAAAAATGTAATAAACGCTCCTGGAAACCCGAAAAATAAAGGAAGTATTCTATACATCTCAGTTCAAACAACTGAAACACACTTCCTTTGATAAAAAAAAACGTCACAGCTCGGAAACGGAAATAGCTGTATCCAAACACCTAGAAGAAAAAATTAAACAATCCCACCCACATAACACTTAGAAAAAAAGCATTAAATATAAACATTAAATACTTGTTTTTTAAAAAAATAGACAAATCCTGCCACAATCTCACTAACTCCAACTACTTCGAACCACAAAAAGCCTTGATAACGGAAAAACGTACCTACTCAACTCCATAATATCTAAATAGTCATATAGTAATCCACAACCACTAAATAACAAACTACTACCTTCAAAAGTTAGATAAAATCGTTAAAATATACCTAAATACACTCTTACCTGCTCAGACGTGAAGTAGCTTCCAACCGCGACCTTCAATCTCCCAAAATGACCCAAAAAGACTATGAGCGGTTACAAAATAAAGGACCCCAATAATAAAGTAATGAAAGAAATAGTGCAATAAATGCCCAAAACATTTATTTAACTGTGAAAAATAATGGAGAAATGTTACAATATACTTACCAACATGTTAAAATTGATACGTTTTTTTTAACTTACAAGTGTATTATATTCATACTTTTAATATTTATGACATTAAATATTAATAATGTTTAATATGTAATGCAATATTTATTAAAAAATAATCTGATAAAAATGTCTAAATTACTGTATATTTTTCTCTGTATGTATTTTTAACAATATCACTAACATTTAAAAATTATTATTATTAATACATATTTTTTAATAATAATAATTTTAAAATATACAAATAATGTTATAATTTACATATATTCTGATAATGATGTTAATGGTATGATGTACAATATTATTAATATCAATATTTCTTTATAAATATATGAATTCTTTTATAACATCATTTGTCCAGCACTGTATTATGTTTACAAATTAAAAAGATTTATTTTATTATCAATGTATAAATATTTAAAATTGTATCAACATTTTTGTACTCTATGTATAGTATTCCTCATTGTATAATCATGTACTATATTTTTTTCTATGTACCTAAAATGTACTTTACAAAACAACTATTCAAAAATGTTATTTTTCTAATTACATTGTACTTATAATTTTTGAATATTATATTATACATTGATTTGTAATACATATATAATGTACTTTATTTACTATGTAAAAAAATAAATAAAGATTTTTTTGAAAAACAACTGTGTTATTTTTATCTCGTAGCTATTAAAAAATCATAAATAAAAATATTACAAATGTTTTTTATTACATTTTACAATATATATAGATAAACATAACATGTTATTTTTCACAATGTTATAACCTTTGTAAGATTTACACATATAACTGTTTTTAATTTTCATACATACTACACACTTAACCTATGTAATGTGGTACTCCTACTCAAAACTACATTTCATTAGGGTAGATGCAGGACACGGAACCAAAATAATTTAATATTCCAACTCTAATCAACATTTAATTAGGGTAGGTGCAGGACACTGAACCTATTTAATTTACTATTCCAACTCCAATCTACTATTAATTACAGTAGATGCTGGACACTGAACCTATCGAATTTACTATTCCAACTCCAATCTACATTTAATTAGAGTAGGTGCTCGACACTGAACCTAAATAATTAACTATTCCAACTCCAATCTACATTTAATTAGGGTAGGTGCTGGACACTGAACCTATTTAATTTAATATTCCAACTCCAATCTACTATTAACTAAGGTAGGTGCTGGACACTGAACCTATTTAATTTACTATTCCAATTCCAATCAACATTTAATTAGGGTAGGTGCTGGACACTGCACCTATTTAATGTACTATTCAAACTCCAATCAACATTTAATTAGGGTAGGTGCTGGACACTGAACCTATTTAATTTACTATTCCAACTCCAATCAACATTTAATTAAAGTAGGTGCTGGACACTGAACCTATTTAATTTACTATTCCAACTCCAATCAACATTTAATTAGGGTAGGTGCTGGACACTAAACCTATTTAATTGAATATTCCAACTCCAATCAACATTTACTTAGTGTAGGTGCTGGACACTGCACCTATTTAATGTACTATTCAAACTCCAATCAACATTTAATTAGGGTAGGTGCTGGACACTGAACCTATTTAATTTACTATTCTAACTCCAATATACTATTGATTAGAGTAGGTGCTGGACACTGAACCTATTTAATTTACTATTCCAACTCCAATCAACATTTAATTAGGGTAGGTGCTGGACACTGAACTTATTTAATGTACTATTCCAACTCCAATCTACTATTAATTAGAGTAGGTGCTGGACACTGAACGTATTTAATGTACTATTCTAATTCCAATCTACTATTAATTAGAGTAGGTGCTGGACACTGAACCTATTTAATTTACTATTCCAACTCCAATCAACATTTAATTAGGGTAGGTGCGGGACACTGAACCTATTTAATTGACTATTCCAACTCCAATCAACATTTAATTAGGGTAGGTGTTGGACACTGAACCTATTTAATTTACTATTCTAACTCCAATCAACATTTAATTAGGGTAGATGCTGGACACTGAACCTATTTAATTTACTATTCTAACTCCAATCTACTATTAATTAGAGTAGGTGCTGGACACTGAACCTATTTAATTTACTATTCCAACTCCAATCAACATTTAATTAGGGTAGGTGCTGGGCACTGAACCTATTTAATTTACTATTCCAACTCCAATCAACATTTAATTAGAGTAGGTGCTGGACACTGAACCTATTTAATTTACTATTCTAACTCCAATCTACTATTAATTAGAGTAGGTGCTGGACACTGAACCTATTTAATTTACTATTCCAACTCCAATCAACATTTAATTAGGGTAGGTGCTGGGCACGGAACCTATTTAATTTACTATTCCAACTCCAATCAACATTTAATTAGAGTAGGTGCTGGACACTGAACCTATTTAATTTACTATTCTAACTCCAATCTACTATTAATTAGAGTAGGTGCTGGACACTGAACCTATTTAATTTACTATTCCAACTCCAATCAACATTTTATTAGGGTAGGTGCTGGACAGTGAACCTATTTAATTGACTATTCCAACTCCAATCAATATTTAATTAGGGTAGGTGCTGGACACTGAACCTATTTAATTTACTATTCCAACTCCAATCAACATTTAATTAGAGTAGGTGCTGGACACTGAACCTATTTAATTTACAATTCTAACTCCAATCTACTATTAATTAGAGTAGGTGCTGGACACTGAACCTATTTAATTTACTATTCCAACTCCAATCAAAATTTATTTAGGGTAGGTGCTGGACACTGAACCTATTTAATGTACTATTCCAACTCCAATCTACATTTAATTAGGGTAGGTGCTGGACACTGAACCTATTTAATTTACTATTCCAACTCCAATCAACATTTAATTAGGGTAGATGCTGGACACTGAACCTATTTAATTTACTATTCTAACTCCAATCTACTATTAATTAGAGTAGGTGCTGGACACTGAACCTATTTAATTTACTATTCCAACTCCAATCAACATTTATTTAGCGTAGGTGCTGGACACTGAACCTATTTATTTACTTTTCTAACTCCAATCTACTATTAATTAGAGTAGGTGCTGGACACTGAACCTATTTAATTTACTATTCCAACTCCAATTAACATTTTATTAGGGTAGGTGCTGGACACAACTTATTTAATTGACTATTCCAACTCCAATCAACATTTAATTAGGGTAGGTGCTGGACACTGAACCCTTTTTAATTTACTATTACAACTCCAATCAACATTTAATTAGAGTAGGTACTGGACACTGAACCTATTTAATTTACTATTCTAACTCCTATCTACTATTAATTAGAGTAGGTGCTGGACACTGAACCTATTTAATGTACTATTCTAATTCCAATCTACTATTAATTAGAGTAGGTGCTGGACACTGAACCTATTTAATTTACTATTCCAACTCCAATCAACATTTAATTAGGGTGGGTGCTGGACACTGAACCTATTTATTTGACTATTCCAACTCCAATCAACATTTAATTAGGGTAGGTGCTGGACACTGAACCTATTTAATTTACTATTCTAACTCCAATCAACATTTGATTAGGGTAGATGCTGGACACTGAACCTATTTAATTTACTATTCTAACTCCAATCTACTATTAATTAGAGTAGGTGCTGGACACTGAACCTATTTAATTTACTATTCCAACTCCAATCAACATTTTATTAGGGTAGGTGCTGGACAGTGAACCTATTTAATTGACTATTCCAACTCCAATCAATATTTAATTAGGGTAGGTGCTGGACACTGAACCTATTTAGTTTACTATTCCAACTCCAATCAACATTTAATTAGAGTAGGTGCTGGACACTGAACCTATTTAATTTACTATTCTAACTCCAATCTACTATTAATTAGAGTAGGTGCTGGACACTGAACCTATTTAAATTACTATTCCAACTCCAATCAACATTTATTTAGGGTAGGTGCTGGACACTGAACCTATTTATTTACTATTCCAACTCCAATCTACATTTAAATAGGGTAGGTGCTGGACACTGAACCTATTTAATTTACTATTCCAACTCCAATCAACATTTAATTAGGGTAGATGCTGGACACTGAACCTATTTAATTTACTATTCTAACTCCAATCTACTATTAATTAGAGTAGGTGCTGGACACTGAACCTATTTAATTTACTATTCCAACTCCAATCAACATTTATTTAGCGTAGGTGCTGGACACTGAACCTATTTAATTTACTATTCTAACTCCAATCTACTATTAATTAGAGTAGGTGCTGGACACTGAACCTATTTAATTTACTA
This sequence comes from Lissotriton vulgaris, assembly GCF_964263255.1. Taxonomy (NCBI): domain Eukaryota; kingdom Metazoa; phylum Chordata; class Amphibia; order Caudata; family Salamandridae; genus Lissotriton; species Lissotriton vulgaris. The sequence goes on from NC_141687.1 coordinate 1,996,644,614, forward strand.
TTCCAACTCCAATCAACATTTTATTAGGGTAGGTGCTGGACACAACCTATTTAATTGACTATTCCAACTCCAATCAACATTTAATTAGGGTAGGTGCTGGACACTGAACCCTTTTTAATTTACTATTACAACTCCAATCAACATTTAATTAGAGTAGGTACTGGACACTGAACCTATTTAATTTACTATTCTAACACCTATCTACTATTAATTAGAGTAGGTGCTGGACACTGAACCTATTTAATTTACTATTCCAACTCCAATCAACATTTATTTAGGGTAGGTGCTGGACACTGAACCTATTTAATTTACTATTCCAACTCCAATCAACATTTAATTAGGGTAGGTGCTGGACACTGAACTTATTTAATGTACTATTCCAACTCCAATCTACTATTAATTAGAGTAGGTGCTGGACACTGAACGTATTTAATGTACTATTCTAATTCCAATCTACTATTAATTAGAGTAGGTGCTGGACACTGAACCTATTTAATTTACTATTCCAACTCCAATCAACATTTAATTAGGGTAGGTGCGGGACACTGAACCTATTTAATTGACTATTCCAACTCCAATCAACATTTAATTAGGGTAGGTGCTGGACACTGAACCTATTTAATTTACTATTCTAACTCCAATCAACATTTAATTAGGGTAGATGCTGGACACTGAACCTATTTAATTTACTATTCTAACTCCAATCTACTATTAATTAGAGTAGGTGCTGGACACTGAACCTATTTAATTTACTATTCCAACTCCAATCAACATTTAATTAGGGTAGGTGCTGGGCACTGAACCTATTTAATTTACTATTCCAACTCCAATCAACATTTAATTAGAGTAGGTGCTGGACACTGAACCTATTTAATTTACTATTCTAACTCCAATCTACTATTAATTAGAGTAGGTGCTGGACACTGAACCTATTTAATTTACTATTCCAACTCCAATCAACATTTAATTAGGGTAGGTGCTGGGCACGGAACCTATTTAATTTACTATTCCAACTCCAATCAACATTTAATTAGAGTAGGTGCTGGACACTGAACCTATTTAATTTACTATTCTAACTCCAATCTACTATTAATTAGAGTAGGTGCTGGACACTGAACCTATTTAATTTACTATTCCAACTCCAATCAACATTTTATTAGGGTAGGTGCTGGACAGTGAACCTATTTAATTGACTATTCCAACTCCAATCAATATTTAATTAGGGTAGGTGCTGGACACTGAACCTATTTAATTTACTATTCCAACTCCAATCAACATTTAATTAGAGTAGGTGCTGGACACTGAACCTATTTAATTTACAATTCTAACTCCAATCTACTATTAATTAGAGTAGGTGCTGGACACTGAACCTATTTAATTTACTATTCCAACTCCAATCAAAATTTATTTAGGGTAGGTGCTGGACACTGAACCTATTTAATGTACTATTCCAACTCCAATCTACATTTAATTAGGGTAGGTGCTGGACACTGAACCTATTTAATTTACTATTCCAACTCCAATCAACATTTAATTAGGGTAGATGCGGGACACTGAACCTATTTAATTTACTATTCTAACTCCAATCTACTATTAATTAGAGTAGGTGCTGGACACTGAACCTATTTAATTTACTATTCCAACTCCAATCAACATTTATTTAGCGTAGGTGCTGGACACTGAACCTATTTATTTACTTTTCTAACTCCAATCTACTATTAATTAGAGTAGGTGCTGGACACTGAACCTATTTAATTTACTATTCCAACTCCAATCAACATTTTATTAGGGTAGGTGCTGGACACAACTTATTTAATTGACTATTCCAACTCCAATCAACATTTAATTAGGGTAGGTGCTGGACACTGAACCCTTTTTAATTTACTATTACAACTCCAATCAACATTTAATTAGAGTAGGTACTGGACACTGAACCTATTTAATTTACTATTCTAACTCCTATCTACTATTAATTAGAGTAGGTGCTGGACACTGAACCTATTTAATGTACTATTCTAATTCCAATCTACTATTAATTAGAGTAGGTGCTGGACACTGAACCTATTTAATTTACTATTCCAACTCCAATCAACATTTAATTAGGGTGGGTGCTGGACACTGAACCTATTTATTTGACTATTCCAACTCCAATCAACATTTAATTAGGGTAGGTGCTGGACACTGAACCTATTTAATTTACTATTCTAACTCCAATCAACATTTGATTAGGGTAGATGCTGGACACTGAACCTATTTAATTTACTATTCTAACTCCAATCTACTATTAATTAGAGTAGGTGCTGGACACTGAACCTATTTAATTTACTATTCCAACTCCAATCAACATTTTATTAGGGTAGGTGCTGGACAGTGAACCTATTTAATTGACTATTCCAACTCCAATCAATATTTAATTAGGGTAGGTGCTGGACACTGAACCTATTTAGTTTACTATTCCAACTCCAATCAACATTTAATTAGAGTAGGTGCTGGACACTGAACCTATTTAATTTACTATTCTAACTCCAATCTACTATTAATTAGAGTAGGTGCTGGACACTGAACCTATTTAAATTACTATTCCAACTCCAATCAACATTTATTTAGGGTAGGTGCTGGACACTGAACCTATTTATTTACTATTCCAACTCCAATCTACATTTAAATAGGGTAGGTGCTGGACACTGAATCTATTTAATTTACTATTCCAACTCCAATCAACATTTAATTAGGGTAGATGCTGGACACTGAACCTATTTAATTTACTATTCTAACTCCAATCTACTATTAATTAGAGTAGGTGCTGGACACTGAACCTATTTAATTTACTATTCCAACTCCAATCAACATTTATTTAGCGTAGGTGCTGGACACTGAACCTATTTATTTACTATTCTAACTCCAATCTACTATTAATTAGAGTAGGTGCTGGACACTGAACCTATTTAATTTACTATTCCAACTCCAATCAACATTTTATTAGGGTAGGTGCTGGACACAACCTATTTAATTGACTATTCCAACTCCAATCAACATTTAATTAGGGTAGGTGCTGGACACTGAACCCTTTTTAATTTACTATTACAACTCCAATCAACATTTAATTAGAGTAGGTACTGGACACTGAACCTATTTAATTTACTATTCTAACACCTATCTACTATTAATTAGAGTAGGTGCTGGACACTGAACCTATTTAATTTACTATTCCAACTCCAATCAACATTTATTTAGGGTAGGTGCTGGACACTGAACCTATTTAATTTACTATTCCAACTCCAATCAACATTTAATTAGGGTAGGTGCTGGACACTGAACCTATTTAATTTACTATTCTAACTCCAATCTACTATTAATTAGAGTAGGTGCTGGAGACTGAACCTATTTAATTTACTATTCCTACTCCAATCAACATTTAATTAGGGTAGGTGCTGGACACTAAACCTATTTAATTGACTATTCCAACTCCAATCAACATTTGATTAGGGTAGGTGCTGGACACTGAACCTATTTAATTTACTATTCCAACTCCAATCAACATTTAATTAGGGTAGGTGCTGGACACTGAACCTATTTAATTTACTATTCCAACTCCAATCTAGATTTAAATAGGGTAGGTGCTGGACACTGAACCTATTTAATTTACTATTTCAACTCCAATCTACATTTAATTAGGGTAGGTGCTGGACGCTGAACCTATTTAATTTACTATTCCAACTCCAATCAACATTTAATTAGGGTAGATGCTGGACACTGAACCTATTCAATTTACTATTCTAACTCCAATCAACATTTAATTAGAGTAGGTGCTGGACACTGAACCTATTTAATTTACTATTCTAACTCCAATCTACTATTAATTAGAGTAGGTGCTGGACACTGAACCTATTTAATTTACTATTTCAACTCCAATCAACATTTTATTAGGGTAGGTGCTGGACACTGAACCTATTTAAATGTCTATTCCAACTCCAATCAACATTTAATTAGGGTAGGTGCTGGACGCTGAACCTATTTAATTGACTATTCCAACTCCAATCAACATTTAATTAGAGTAGGTGCTGGACACTGAACCTATTTAATTTACTATTCTAACTCCTATCTACTATTAATTAGAGTAGGTGCTGGACACTGAACCTATTTAATTTACTATTCCAACTCCAATCAACATTTATTTAGGGTAGGTGCTGGACACTGAACCAATTTAATTTACTATTCCAACTCCAATCAACATTTAATTAGGGTAGGTGCTGGACACTGAACCTATTTAATTTACTATTCTAACTCCAATCTACTATTAATTAGAGTAGGTGCTGGACACTGAACCTATTTAATTTACTATTCCTACTCCAATCAACATTTAATTCGGGTAGGTGCTGGACACTGAACCTATTTAATTTACTATTCCAACTCCAATCAACATTTAATTAGGGTAGGTGCTGGACACTGAACCTATTTAATTTACTATTTCAACTCTAATCAACATTTAATTAGGGTAGGTGCTGGACACTGAACCTATTTAATTTACTATTCCAACTCCAATCTACATTAAATTAGGGTAGGTGCTGGACACTGAACCTATTTAATTTACTATTCCAACTCCTATCTACATTTAATTAGGGTAGATGCTGGACACTGAACCCGCTAAAATATCCCCACCCTTATCCCTTATAAACCCTAGATCCCACTACTAAACATAAAATATTACTTTTATATTACATTTCAAATATTATTTCAAAATAGTTACATAAATCCTATTTGGAATATTGTTATATAAATTTGAATTATTTAAGTGACTAATACATTTTACTATTACATTTATATTTTTAAAGCACTCCCCAACCTTATCCCCTATAAACCCAACATCCCCCTACTAAACATTACATACAAAATTGTAAATATAATTTAATTTTTATTATTAATATTGAAAATGTTGTAAATAATTTTTTTTGAATTTTAAATTTCATCAATTGATTTTTTTGTGTAAAATTTGTGGTATATCCTTTTAAAAACACTACCCACCCTTATCCCCTATAAACCCTAAAATCCACTAATAAACATTAAATTTCAATTTAAATTTAACAAAAATGTTTTTTAGAATATTTCTAATTATTATTATTTTTTTTTTTAAATGTGATTAAAAATATTTACATTGTTAAAATTTGGTATAAACTTTTGAAAACACTACCCACCCTTATCCCCTATAAACCCTAGAACCTGCTACTAAACATTGATTTACAATTTTGAATTTAAATTTTTAAATTTATAAATATTTTCAAATTTGTTTCTAAATTTAAAAATTTAATGTAAATTTAAATTTTAAATTTTATAATAATTAATTTTTTGTATGTACTTTGTAAAACACTACCCACCCTTATCCCCTATGAACCCTATAACCCGCTACCAAACATTTAATTAAAATTTAAATAAAAAATTAAAATGGTTTAAAATGTTTCACATTATGTTCAAATTTGTAATTTTCATTCTAAATTTCTAATTTTTTTTTTAATTTTAGACATTTTTGGTATATACTTTTTAAACCACTACCCAGCCTTAACCCCTTTAAACTCTATAACCCACTACTAAAGATAAAATTCAAATTTAAAATTTAAATTTTTAAATGTATAAATATGTTTTATTATTTTCAAATTTAAAAATTTTAAATACATTTTCTAATTAAAATTTTTAAAATAATAAATTTTTGGTATACACTTTTTAGAACACTACCCACCCTATAAACCCTATACCCACTACCAAACATTAAATTACAATTAAAATTTAAAATATAAATTGTAAAAAAAAAAAATTCACATTATTTTCAAATTTGATTTTTTTTTTAACATTTCAAAACAATTTTTAAAATGTTGTAATTTTTGGTATATACTTTTTAAAACACTACCCACCCTTAACCCCTATAAACCCTATAACCCGCTACTAAACATTTAATTACAATTTTAATTTACATTATAAATGTTATTAATATTTACAAATTCTTCTCTATATTTTAAATTATTTTGCAATTATATATTTTTTTTATCAAAAATATTAATTTTTGAAATATACATTTCAAAACACTACCCACCCTTATCCCCTATAAACCCTACATCCCGCTCCTAAAAATGTATCATACTTTATTACACTATTTATTAGTATTATAAATTAATAGATCTCACATTTTACACTATTGATACTTTACATACATTAAAAAAACACTATTTAACATGTCGATATTTTGTCTTATCGATATTTTTGCCTTTGATATTTTCTATCTCGACTTTACTGTCCTCGATATTAATTATACACACATAAATCGATATTTTATATATCGATATTTTTTCAATCGATATTACTTACCTTCGATTTTACATACTCGATATTTTGGCTAGTCGACATTAACAACTCGATATTTTGACTGTGTACCCCAGGAAATGTCTACGTTTTTGTGGGTCACACAGTGTTTTCTGACTAAAACTAAAAGTGCCTGATATTCCAAGGCAAGGTAATAGTCTCATTCAATCTATCATAAAAATTCCCTACTACAATATTGTTTTCACTAGTAGTTGGAGATCATCACACAATTCATGAGCTTTAGGGAGGAACTGTTTAATGAAATTGGGTTGCTGGTGGGTGATAAACCATACCAAAAATCCCGGAAACATTGGAATCTGCTGGCCATCAGATTCCCTAATTCCGCCAGAGGTAGAAAAGTGGTCACCCTCCTCAACCTTACCTTGCCATATATTTAGCTTTGTATGAGTTGTGTAAAACATTATTTTAAAGTGTGTAAGGATTATCAGAAAATAAAGATTCTAGCACTGCAAATACCTGAGGGTTTTCAAAATCACCTATATTATCTTCATTTGCCACTGCTGATAACAGTGAGATGGAATATTTCTTGCCAAGGTAAGTAGAACTCAGATTAAGAATTTTCCCACCCTGACCACGTGGCTCAAATCCCTGCTCCTCCCAGCCTCTAATAGCCTCAAACAGATCAGCCTCCATAGTTGTCACTCTATAATTGACTCTCAGGTACTGAATGCCTTATGAGACCAAATTAACACTGGTTCCAAACCTCAGGTGGTTCATTTGGAGTGGGAGAAACAGGAATCAAGCAGACATAAATGCTAGTGCTTAATATCTTATAAGAGCAGCTCATGATCTGAAGCCCCTACCACCCAAGCACTTTCTTGGCCCTACCGTGCACTTACTTGCGTGGGAATGTCCCCCCCGCATAGATTATACCTGACCCAGGTATAATGTAGCACAGGGGTTTACAAAGTGATGCATTTGCTTAGATGCATCACTTTGTGAATAGGCAGCAACATGGCACATGTTTTACGCCGCTGATGTGTCACAAAAAGTGACCTTTCTAGGGCGCCTAAATTCATGTTTTTAAGTAGTGGTTTCTGGGCAAATATCACAGTGCGCCTCGTAAACTATTTACTTTATCGACTAATTATTGCTACGGGAATATAAAAGGGTACTAGTGGAAAGGACCGTACTTTAGCAATATGCACTAATGGACAAACTTATGCTTTGAGCTCCATAGTACACACATGTCCATTTTATTCTAATCATCTTAATTGAACTCATGCTGTAAATGATGTGGATCTAGAAATAGGAAATATTTAATTGTAAATCAATCAATCAATCAATCAATCATGGTTTTGTTAAGCGTGACTACTCACCCATAAGGGTCTCAAAATGCTGGGTGAGAGAGGGGTTCCAGCAGGTTCCAGTCCATCAAGGAGGGGGTCTGTTGAAGAGCCAGGTCTTGAGGTTTCTTAAGAAGAAGGAGAGATGTTGTCTGTCTGAGGTGGAGCAGAAGGTAGTTTCAGGCTCTAGTTGCGAGGAAGGAGAAGGAGCGGCCTCCCGATGTAGTGTTTCTGGTGCGGGGCACTACTGCATAGGCAAGCTGGGCTGATCGTAGGGTTCTTTAGGGTGCGTGGAATTTGAGTCGGCTGTTCATGTATGCTGGTCTGGTGTCATGGAGGGCCTTTTACGCGTGGGGGAGCATCTTGTAGGTGACTCTTGCCTTGTTGGGGAGTTAGTGCAGTGTGGGTAGGTGCTGGGAGATTTAGCAGCGTCTTGGCAGGTTGAGGACAAGTCTTGCGGCGGCGTTTTGGATGTTCTGTAGCTTGCGGTTGACGTTCTTGTTTATACCGGCGTAGAGTGCATTGGCATAGTCGAGTCTGCTGGTGACCAGGGCGTGAATGACGGTTTTCCTGTGTTTGAGTGTGATCCATTTGAAGGTCTTATGTAGGAGGCGGAGGATGTGGAAGCAGCAGGGCGAGACAGAGTTGATCTGGCAGTCCATTCTGAGCTCTGAGTCCAAGATGATTCCCAGGTTGCGTGCGTGGTCCGTGGGGGTGGGCGGCTTCCGAGGGCGGAGGGCCACCAGGTGTTGTTCCAGGCATCTGGATTTGGGCCCATAGTGAGTATTTCTGTTTTGTTGGTGTTTAGTTGCAGGCAGCTGTTTTTAATCCATATGGCAATGGCTTCCATGCCTTCTCGAAGGTCATGTCTGGCGGTGTTGGGTCCGTTTGTTAGGGAGAGGATGAGTTGGGTGTCCTCTGCATATGACACAATGTTGAGTCCGTAGGTTCTGACGATGGGGGCGAGCGGGCCATGTATATGTCGAAGAGCATAGGACTGAGGGAGGACCCCTGAGGGACTCCTCCGGTGGTTGGTGTAGGGTCCGAGAGAAAGGGGGGAGTCTGACCTGCTGCAAGCTGCCGGTTAGGAAGGAGCAGATCCAGTCGAGGGCCTTGTCTTGGATTCCTGCTTCGTGGAGTCTATGTATTAGGGTGCGGTAAGAGACTGTGTTGAAAGCCGCTGTTGGTATCTACATTGGTTCCGGACAGCTCCATAGGGTATGTTGGCCTATAGACCAGCTAGCTCACAGTGCCACCATAAGCCCCCCTAACTTTACCAGGGAGCAAATACATGTGCTTCAATGATTAGGAGACAGAAGCAAAGAAAGGAGAGTACAAGCACGAAAAGAGTGAACAGTAGATACATTTCTACCATAGTGCTGAAGAAATGTATGTATGCAGGCATATCTGCAAAATATGGTAATCTAACATACTCCTACAATCCAGATCCTCCTCTGAGTGTACCTAGAGTGTGTATGGGTGTAGAGCCACAAATCTCCGAAGGGATGATCCAACCCCTTTACCTGATAGGAGGGAGTGAAGCAGCCCGTCTTGGTCTCGAGTTATACCCCCCTCACATAATGTCAGACTGATGCATGGTGATTTCTAGGCATGCAAAAACCTTCAGTGTCAACAGAAGTGCCTCCTCTACCAAGCTATTGGGATGCCTATTATTAGGTTGAGCCTAGGCAGCGCATGCGATGTCTCAAGAACCTGTTGTAGGGAAAAATTACTTATGCCCCGCCTGCTGCTTTCCCATTGGTTAAGCGCATTGCCTCTCCTGCTTCTTAAATTGGTCACGGAGTGATACCTCACTTCTGTTTTTCGAAGAGCAGTACCGACCAACTACTGTTACTCTCCACTTGCATTGTTCACCTGTTTCCCCGAAGTACTCGTTTTCCTTTTTCTGGTGCGCTGCAACAATAGTGCCCTTCATAGGCCGTCATGCACATAAATGTAATAAGCACGGGCGAGGCTCTATGGGCCAGATGTAGGAGCACTAATACCGGTCGGTAACGGCCGAATTCGGCTGTTACCGACCGGTATTATGGTTTTCAGATGTAGGGGGCCTATATTTTACAGATTCTGTAAATTTACCGAATCAGTAAATTTACAGAACCGGTAAAATACCGAATCAGTATATTTACCGATTCGGTAAATCCACATGTAGGTGTCACTCCTAAGAGTGCCACAGGCCCTTAAGAATCTGTATTTTACCACCCAATCCTATTGGGTGGTATAATACCGAATTCAGGTGTGCATGCACATCTGTGCATTCACACCTGTGCAATGTGACACACAGACATGCCCTTAGGGCATGTATTTGTGCCACATGGCACACAAGTCCGGAATTGGGGTGCTAGAGGGTGTCAAAGTGACACCCCCTGCACCCTTGCAGGATTCGGTATTTACCGATTCGGTATTTACCGATTCGGTAAATACCGAATCGGTATTGCCCATTGATTCCTATGGGCTTCATGACCCATAGGAATCAATGGGCAATACCGATTCAGTATTTACCGAATCAGTAAATACCGAATCCTACCGATTCGGTAATTCTTAATTTCGAATTACCTACATCTCCCCCCTTCCTATTTACCGACTCTTAAATACCGAATCGGTAAAATTCGGTATTTAAGAGTTGGTAAATAGGAATTACCTACATCTGGCTCTAAATGTTTTAGCACAGCCAACTTTTGTCTTTTTTTATCAGCATGACGCTCTTCGCAGGCCGCTATGTACATAACTTTAATAGGTCTGTTAATATGTTATTGGTATCGCAGATAAAGGAGAGTGATGCTTTGATAAGTAGCTGGGTTTCTCCTGTGCAGAGCCGGTCATCTCTTGTGCTAGTTTAGTTGTGGTAAGAGCCATGGGCATTTCAGTATGGTAAACTGTGAAGGTTCCCCAAATGAAACTTGTGATTAGCTGAAAATAAATATTATGATATCAATGACTATCTGACAGTAATCAGCGTTTGACTTTTTTTCGGAGGGGGTCACCGCCTCAATGGAACCTGCAATCAGGGCAAAATAAATATGATTGACGTGCAGTAACCTGAGTGAGGAACCTCTATAGTACTACCACAAATTGCATGCTTATTTCACAGCACCGCCCTTCTGCACTGGAACAACCAGTGGATGCTCTACAAACTGTATTTTATATCAGCCTTTCTTTAGCAGATTTGCCATTAACCGGCGGTCCTGCAGAATTATTGGCAGCACTTGGCGAGGAAGGCTGTCGGAACATGATTGGACCCCCTTAATTGGGGGCAAACAAAGTAGCATATAAGAGGTTGTTGCAAAGTTTTCTCTTAATCGTTTTTCGCATTCAAGTTCCTTTTCTTTCTTGAACCCAAAAGTCGGAGATGTGCACAGGGGTCCCATCCCGTAAGGGGGCCTCTCCCATGCCAGGGAGCTGGAGGGGCAATGGTGGAAGGGGCAGCTGGCTACATTTGTAATTTGCATTAATTTTAACCCCTCCCATGCTCATGACGAGCGCAGCTCGTCATGAGCCACGGTTCCCGTGTGCTCATGACGAGTTAGCTTGTCATGACCGTTAGAACGCTCACACGCGTGGCTATTTCCCCTGCTGTGCGAGCTTTCTACAGAAACGGATGTGGCCGTGATGAGCTCAGCTCGTCATGAGCACACGACCACCGTGGCTCATGACGAGCTGAGCTCATCATGAGCACAGGTGCGCTGTGCGTGTCCCCCCTCCCCCCAGTACAGCGGGGTAATTAGCCCCGCAGGCAAGGGCGTAATCACAAGTTCCTGTTTCATAAGCGTGTTCGCTTCCTAAAGAAATCATTTTTTGGCAAACTGCATTTATTTTTCACAACATTTGTACCTTAGTTAGTGGGAGCTTTATCGCTAGCATGGACATTTACAATGCCAATAGCTCTAACTTTAACAAATGCGAGACCTATTGCATTGCAAATGCTTGTTCATAACAGAAAAACAGCCATTGCGATGTGCACGTTAGATTAGTGATGTTATGGATATGTAGATAGCGCTGTCACCCCTGTGGATGAAGATAGGATGACGTTTGTACCTAGTACATAGAGAGGCCTAGTACATGACAATCAAGGCATCTGATAATGTTGTGTGAAGCTGGATATGTACACAAAGTAGTTTCAGATAAACTAATCCAACATTGTCATGCATGCAAATGTGTGCAAAAGCTCACCCCTTAAATGCTATTTTCTAGGAAAACGTAAGAAATATGCTGCTTTTCTATAGGGCCTAACTGAAATATAACCAAAGGGGGGGCAGAACGAGCTGAGAAAGGCAAAAGAGAGGCAAAATGAGCAGAAGGGGAACAACTGTGGCAGACACGAGCAGGAAAGTCAAAAGCAGATGCAGAAACAAACACAAAAGGCAAAAGCAGAGGAAGAACGATCAGAGAAGATAAATATTAAAAGGCAGAAAACTAGCAGTAAAAGGCAGAAATAGGGAGCAGAACGCCCAGAAAACGAAGCAGAGCAGGCACCAGCAGCAGAGGGTGGGGTACTGCGGACAGGCTCAACAGGAGACTTTCGCGAGGGTGCAGCCATGAGGACCTACCGTGGTCTAAATTGAAACGACGGACGGGACATGTGAGTTTGCAAAAGGGTCCCTGCCTTCACTAGTTATTTATGGGCAAAGAAGGCAGATGCGCGAAAGGCCAATGGGCGCTAAACATTCGGCTCTCTAAAAAAGAAGCTTCCACTTTCAAGCATCTTAAAAAGCACACCTTCAGGTCAGGGCACATTAAAAACATTTGCTGTGTAGCTACATTTTGAGTTATACCAGAGCAGGTCATAGTCAGTTTTCGCCTTTACCCTGTGGAGTTGTAATCCCACTAGAGCAATTCGTATGTAGAAGCGTAAGAAAAGGCGAGGGCTTGCTGCACACATTACTGCATTCTAAGCGAAAAAATGTGTTTTATTTAGCTGAAAAGAAATTGTATGTGTAGTGCAAAGTGTCAAAAGCTACTTGTGCTGAAATGGTCTCAGGAAGGATAAATGTTTTTATTGGCCAACTTGACAGTGGTAAAGAAAATGATTTATATGTATGTCCTCCAGAGAGTGCAGATCTGTTAGCTGCTTTATTTCTTCTGCAGTGTTTCAAGGTCAGTTACTCGGGTCCTGATTCACGAAGCATTGTTCAGGTTCAAGTCTGATTTATGCTTGGAAAAAGTTGTAATTTATAAATTCTTGTTTTATGCATTACTTTCAAAAGTGTTAAACCATGCATATTTATGGCATACACGTTTGTATTCTATACGCACTACTGTGTAAATTGTGCTCACTTGGGGCCTCATTTATGAGAAATGACGCATCGCTGCGTGAAAGCAACGATGCGTCACTTCTCAGTGCGCACTCCTTGCGACCTTCCTGATGCGTCATATTTAATGTATGACGCATCATGTCGCAAGGAGTTACAGATATGTCAATATTTCCGACGTATCTGTAAGAGCAAAAGTGACGCATTGCTGGAGTGTGTCACAAAAGTGACGCAACTCCAGCAATGCGTCCTTTCACATGGGGAAAGCCCCATGTGAAAGGGCCTGCGTCAGTCTTACGGCTGCTGTGAGGCAGACGCAAGATTTTGACGCAAAAACTTCCTAAAAGTGACGCAGTGAAATCTCATAGATTTCACTGCGTCACTTATACGACCATTCCTTGCGTCAATACGCCCCCCTTGCATACATTATACCTGGCGCAGGTATAATGTGGCGCAGGGGTTTACAAAGTGACGCATCTACCTAGATGCGTCACTTTGTAAATATGGCGCAACAAGGCGCATTTTTTACGCCACTGGTGCGTCACAAAAAGTGACGCACCGGCGGCGTAAAAGTGACGCACAGCCTCATAAATGAGGCCCCTGGATTTCAACGTTTTGCTAAACTACCGTCTTTCTCCGGGAAATCAAGGTCAAGTGCGGTGAACACCCCCTCAGTTGTAACTTGGTGGTGATTTGCAAGTGCATGATTTTTCTACACTTTACATACTTACATTATATCTAAGGTACACCTTAACAATCCACCCGTGAGGGTTTCAGAACGTGTGCGTCACCAAACCAAAGATCCATTTTCCACAGTGTCGGAAGAAAAGTAGTTAGAATCTCAGAAGGGGACCATTTTCAGAAGGAAGGAAACCAATCAAAAGTTGAGTGTGAAATTGTACAGATTTCCTAACTGTAAGGAATATGTACACAGTAAAATGCGTAGAGTAATAGACCATGCTAGGGAAACCAGCTTCAGTTAGATTTTCCATTACTACCAATAAATTATTCCTGGAAGCTCTGACATGCGTTAAGTAATGCATGCTGAAGTCAGACTATTATGTGAATAAGGCAAGTGCAAATTAAAACCATGCCGAACCTGGCTTTTGCATTGTGTAAATCACCCCTGTTTACAAGAAGTGGGTATTCTCCTTTTCCTTCTTCCTCTCGCTTATTATACATGTCAGCCTTAGGGTGGTCTTCCCCAAACCTTTTGCCTACTCTCCTCTTATTTGTTGAAATTCGTTTTTGTTGGCTTTATGACTTTGTGCACTTGTGCTAACCAGTGCTCAAGTGCTTTTGCTCATTCCTTAAAGCACAGTAAAATTGGCCTACACCTGACTGACACATTTAATTTACTTATAAGCCTCTGGTAAAATGGTACAATGTATCCATGGCCTGCAAATTAAATCCTACTAGTGAGCCTGCAGCAGGTATTGTGCTACACACTTAAGTAGCCTTTTAAAACATATCACCAGCCTGCCTTTGCAGCCTATGTGCAGTTTTAAACTGTCAATTCGACCTGGCAAAATAACCCCTTTGTCAGGCCTAAACCTCCTTTTTGGAAACATACAACTTAGTCATTCCTAATATAAGCCCATAATAGCCCAGAATGCAGGGTGCAATTTATGTTAGGAGTTGGACATGCACATTTAAGTTTTACAAGTCCTAGTAGTGAAAACTCCTAACTTAGTTTTTTCACTATTGTGAGGCCTACTTCTTCCATAGGCTAACATTGGGTTACCTTATAACATTTAATAAGTGATAATCTTTGTTTGGAAACAGAGAGGAATGTCATGTTTGGTCTCTAAAGAAATGTAACATAAAATTACTTTTAATGGTAAAGTCGGATTTTTTGTCACAATTCTGTAATTGCCACTTTTTTCTTGCCCTAACCATTAGATGCTTGCAGCCTTTGTCCTGGGTCACATGACGGTGATCAGCAAGGCATTTGGCCATTGTATATTTGTGCCGCACAGTGAAGCTAACGGGGACTAAGTGTTGTCAGGATGGACCATCTTGCCAGCATGTGTGGGGCAGAGCTGTTCTCTGCCATAATTACATTTCAAAGGAGATGCCTCAGTACACCCACAAAGAGCTTCACACTAGTCTTTTGTCACTCCAGACCCCTTGGAGCCTGGGCATGGAGGAAGGAAATTCCAGAACCATCCGTGGAGGAAAACTCCAGTTGTTTCCTCCACTTCAAAACTGGCCCCAGGTATTAAAATAGAACCCTCAGACCCACTCTTCAGTTCACTCCTGGACCTGCAAAGGACACTCAAAAAGCCTGCCATGCACTTTAGAACACTGCCCTAGGGCCCACAGTCTGCTTTATAATTTAGAGGGCTGCCTTACTGCTGGAAACCTGCTTTGCTTCTTGAAACCAGGACTACCACAGTGACTCTAAGTTATTAGTTGACTGGCCTCCTGTTCTGAACTTCAGGGACAATAAAAGCTCCAACAACTTGAGCCCTGCACCTGGACCTTGCCTGAAGTGTGTCCTACCCTGCAAGTGATGCACACCCAGTCCTGGACAATTGGAAGTGGTGCTAAAAGTGCCACATAGCCTAAAACAAGAACTTAGAAAATGTTCTGCCAAAAAGTGCCCTGAGAACTGAGAAGAGACTGGGACTTACCTGCTTGTCAATCTGCCCAAGGTGTATTGCTGGTCTGCCTGATTCCGAGGTAGCTCCTGCTACATTCTCCACAGCAGCATTTCCTGTTCGGTGGTGCCTCACAGAATGGGTATTTGGCCTCATGGAGTTCTCGTCAGCTACAGCCTGCAGATTATTTCCCCTGTTTATTTTCGACCTCAAAATGAGAGACTAAATCCGACCGTGGAAATCTTCACTGTAACTTTGTCCAGCGGCTTCTTGATGATGACACCTCCTCTGTGGACAACACCAGCTGCCTTCCCCTACAGAACTGTACTGTCTCAGATATTTTTCTTCAAAAATTCTTCTAAGTCCGAAGGTAAACGGAGCCATGGCTCAATCAACCTTGTGTATCCAAACTGTGCTCCATCGTAGGTGGCCATAATTTTCGACTTTGCACCAGTTTTGTGTGACTAGATGTCTGTGGTTGGTGCTTTGATCTTTTAGGTGCTAGTTTTCACAAAAAAGTCAACCAATTCATAACTCCAGTTCTACTGAATTGATTTTTGTCACTTTGGTGACAATTTATTAGATGTTATTCTACGTTTCTAAATTGGTATGGGATTTTTCTTTTGTTGTGTTTTCACTTTATTACTGTTTGTGTGGTAGATAAATATTTTATACATTGTCTGTAAGTGAAGCATGAATGCTTTTGTGCCAAGCTACCAGATAGTTAAACACTGGTTAATTCAGTGACTTCTGTGGTCCACTCTGACAAGGATTGTGATTGTTGCCTCCCTCTCAACCAAAAACCTAATTTCTGAAAGTTTGGAACATAGATATTACTTTAGAGCCTGTTATGGTGGATGAATGATTGGTTTGAGAGGAAATTTCTGATATTCTTTAGATCAACATTTTTTGTTTGAATAGATATTGGAAGGGTTTGGCATGTGAATTTGTTCTATTAGCATTTGGAAGCATATTATAGGATTGACCTCTGATATTTCTCAGGCAATTTCTCTATATCTGTATGTTGTCAAATAGCCCTACCCTGGAATAGAGAAGCAGGTTATCACCATTTTGCACTATGAATATGACACAAGTCCCTACCCCAGTTTCCTACAATGAAACATAAGTATCAGAGATCAGTGTTGGCAGGATGGCTGGATGTAAAAACCACAGTGCTACATATAGTTCAGTTAGGCAGGCTTTTATATTTTTTCATTGTTAACTTCAAAGCAACAAGGGTGTATTCATTCTTAGTCTTTATTGAATGAATGAATGAAATATCATATAAATAGCGTGCAGCTGTACCGACAGAAGCGTTTCAGCACACGCGCTTGCAAAGTGGTAAAAAATTTACAGTTCTCTGAAGAAATACGTTTTTAGCGGGTTATGAAGATTTTTCAGGTTCCAACTCTCTAAGAGATTGAAGGAGTAAATTCCAGTGTTTTGCTGTCAAAGAAAAAAAGCAATATCATCCCTGCCTCTGCTTATGTATCTTAGGTATACATTTTAATCCTGATTGGTCGAGAAGAGAGTTCTGTTAGAGACATAAGGCCCCATTAGGATATCGGGCAGGTCACCACCGCCATGCGGACGGTGGCAATCCGCCCGACATCCTTCCCCGCACGCCACCCATTTCCCCTGCCATATTACTATGGCGGGGGGGGACCGCGGCGGATGGAAAGACCATCCGCCACTTTTCCGCCCGGTCAACGAGTTGACCGGGTGGATATGGTTTCATATGGTGGCGGTGTCTGTTAAACACTGCCATCCATATTAGGATGTGGGCGGTAACATGCGGAAATGTCTTGTGGGGGCCTGTTGCAGGCCCTGAGGGATTCCGGGGGTATGGGGTGCACATGTGGGGTACCTATGGTACCCCCCTGCACTTCACTGTACAACGTGGCAGGCACCGCACGGTGCCTGTCATGTTGTGCATTGAAGTGCTCAATGTGCATTTTTAGCAGGGGCCTCCAAACCGGTCCTGGAGGGCCGGATCCATGCCAGATTTTTGGGATATCCCCATTGAGATACATGTAGTTATTTTAAAAATCCGGCATGAATCCGGCCCTCCAGGACCGGTTTGGAGACCCCTGATTTTTAGCATTGCGGCCGGTGGTGCTGAAAATTTTAAAAACGCAGGATGCGCCCGCCAGTGTGGCAGGCGCATCCTAATAGCCCCCACAGGACCGCCGACCTTATGGCGGGCAGTACCGTTTTACGTCAGGATGGCAGGCAGATAAAGTCCACCCGCCATCCTAATGGGGCCCATAGTGATTGAATCTTCATTGTAGATTGAGAGGGCGGAAAGGTAAAGAGCCCTATAGATTATGGTAAGGGCTTTGAACATTATCCTCTGTTTGATGGGAAGCCAATGTAAGATTCTCCAATTCTGGAAAATCAATTGTCTTTTTGGACTTTTGAAAATTAGGTGAGCTGCAGAATTTTAAACTAGCTGAAATTTGTCGAGGAATCCTCTAGGAAGTCCAAGGTACAGCGGGTTTGCATAATCTAACTTGACTGTGATCAATGCATGGATTACCATTTTACGAGACTGATCCAGCAAGAATGCAAAAGTCTTTTTAAAAAGATTTTAAGGGGAAAAACAGGTGACAGTAGTCTTTCTCACTTGATCCTTAAATGATAGCTGATTATCGAAAATGACACAGAAGTTCCTGACTGTTTCTTTCGGCACATGGGGAGGAGCTAAGTCAGCTGGCCAAAAAGATGTATCCACTGGAGAACGTAAGGCTTCAAAGAACAACATTTCAGATTTATCTGAATTTAGCTGCAGTTAATTCTGCTTTATCCACTTCACAGTGCCTGTCAAACAGTTCTGGGATATTTCTACAAACTTCATATACATTTGTTGGAAGGAAACCTTCAACTGTGTCATTGTAAGATTCAAAATTAAAACCCCAGCTCTCACGGGCGGAGTGAAGTGGCACAACATGGCGGATGCGATCTGAGCTAGCTCCGCCGGCCCTTGCCAACATCCTCTCAAATCCTTCAGGATTCAGCCTCCCTTGATGCCCCACGGAACCCCCGTTGCCTAGCAGCAGTCAGCATGGCGTTGGGAGCCGTTACCGGGTCGGCGCAATAACAAAGAGACACCCTGTAGCCTGTGACCCAGAGAGGTGCAATGCACTTCTGTGCTGGGGCGGGGGCGGTTGTGTGTGCCTCCCGGAGGGTCCCAGGCGAACACCGCGAGACGCACAACAGGCCTGGAGGCTGATGACGAGCCAGACCTGAGTCAGCAGCACAGCAGTGAGTCCCGAGCGAGGAGGAACGGCAGGGCTGCAGTGGGAGGTCCTAGATGGGCCGGTGATCTCACTCCAGAAGGAAGCTGCAAATCGACGAGCACCTGGCAATCGATGTGAAGTGGTAGTTGTGCAACATATTGTAAAGGAGTCATACGAGGCTGCAGTCCCACAGCAGACGTCCGAGACGGAGGTGAGGCACCCTCTTGTGGAGGGGAAGGTGTGCTACTGGACATGGAGGCGGCCGGGCTAGGCTTGGTGCGGCTTGCTGTCAGGGGGGTCCTTCCTGGGCCACCTCTGCAGCTGAGCATAGCAGCGGTGCTTCTACTCATTGCACCATAGAATTCAAAGAATTGGGGCTGTGGCAGTTAGCCCTGAGGATTGCGTACAAGGTGCCACATGTCTGAGTGAGAAGGCAGGGCCAGAAAATACAGGCCCTGGGGCCTACATCACACATCATGTCCAAAGATAGGGCCCTTGGCCCGAGGCCTGAGCAAAGCGCTCTGGATCAGTTTACAGGGATAGAGGCACAATCTGTACACACCTTAGACAACACCACAGGACTGCCAGATAATGCTGCCCTGCTGGCCGCCATCACCTAGTCGCAGCTGGCACTTGAGACCCAAATCGGTGCTGTGGGTGAAGAGGGGACACTCCTGCACCAAGACCTCCGCAATGCAGTCGATCATATAACAGAAGCAGAGACCAGGGTTTTGGGGGTGGAAGATACTGTGTCTATACTCCATTGTAAAGTTTCTACCCTTGAACAACTGACTAAGGGTACTGTAGGTTGAAGACGCAGAAAGGCTGGCATTTAGGTCAACCTTCGTTTTGTAGGTTTCTCTGAAAATTTCGAAGGGGACAATGTTGTGAAATTCCTCACCCACTGGCTTAACTGTAGGATTCCGGACAACGCACTGTTCTCATGCTTCGTGGTTGAGCGCGCACACAGAGCCCTACAACAGCGACCTCCACCAGGAGCTAGACCACGGCCTATGATTGCACAGATATTGAACTTTCACGACCGAGACGTTATCCTGAAAAAGCCAAGGCTACAGTCTGGTCTATTTTAGGATTCCCATTTTGTCATGATTTTCCCTGACTATACAACAATGGTTCAGCAGCAGCGCCAGTCCTTCACCGCAGCAAAGGCCCACCTTCCAGACATCAAGATCCCTAATATGCTTCTGTATCCTGCCCACCTGCGAGTAGTCTGCATCTCCTGTACCATCTTGTTTGAAACCCCAGAAGAAATTTTCACATGGACAGATAAACAAAGGACCCTAAATCCACATACTTCACAGAGAAGAAACTGAGCGGGGGATCCCAATCGCACACAGCAAAAACCTTCGGACAAGCGCAGACATGATCCAGATTGACGTGGCATTCCAAAAATAGTGACATTGACCCAGAGACCACGCCACCCAAAAAGAAATAATGACTTCAGTCATTAAGTCCAAACTCACCGTAGCAGCAGCTTTGAACTCTTCTAAATATGCAAGGCTGCATTCAGGCCAAGTATGGGCCAATTGATTTGGGACATCATTAGTACTTTTGGGATTCATTGGGGAGATGGCGCTTCACCTCCCTGTTGGTGGCGGGGTGCGGTGCTTCCCGCTATAGATTTTTCAGCAGTTTTTAGGTATTGGGGTGGAGTGGGAGGGGGCGGGGCGGGGATGTTGTTCATGTTTTCTTTAGTTTTGTTAACACCCACAAATGCTGCGAAAGTCGTTGGTCCCTGGAGCTAAGCTCCCCAGTGCAGTCCATTATGACTATTTCTCTCATAGAACAATGGCGGCATAACACACAACATGCAACTCTGGTCAACAACATGTAGTTAGTTGAAATTCCCGGGGCTTACTCAATAATATTAAGCGTGGTGCAGTGCTTCGACACGCCAAGCATATAGGTGCTGACATTCTCGTACTAAAGGAGACACATATGCTGGGGACTAAGTCCCCTTGTCTAGCCCGATATGGGTATATACACGCGTTCCATGTGGGCTTTACACATGGCTCCAGGGTGGTGGCAATTCGGGTGCACCGAAGGACCTCATTCACGCTTGTACAGATATGGGCAGATCTGCATGGCAGATACATATTTGTTCACAGGATCATAGCCATCGAGCATATAGTATTCGGTAGCCTTTACTCCCACCCCACTCTTGGACCAGAGTTTCTTAGATCATTTGGTACAAATTTGGGGCTCTCTGCCTGATGGGCTTGCAGTGGTTGGGGGGGACTGGAATGATGTTATGTGCCCAGGCATAGACAGATGGCGACCTTCCGACACTGCAGCCAGACCCTACGAGTCCAAATTAAAGACCCTGACAGATATGGTAGGGTGGGTGGATATTTGGAGGATGCACTATTCTAGATGCTGGATACACCTTTTATTCCCACATATCTTACTTCAGAATATATTACATTTTTATCCCCGGGTCCTTCGTGCACAGAGTACCAATGGCAGCAATCCTCACCCGAGGTCTGTCTGACCATTCCCCTGTGGCACTTCAGCTTCTGATAGGCACGCGCCGAACCTCATTTAGATAGTTGCTTTCAGTGTGGCACTTGCAAAACCAGACATATCGTATGCATATCCTCATCGTGCTCATGGAGAATATCTACTACAATGAGACAACAGGGTCCTCCGCTTGTGTGCTGTGTAAAGCTATGAATCCCATGATTTAGGTGGTAGACACTAGTCATTGTGCAGCAGAGCGCTAATGACGAAGAAAGTTGTTAATCCTCTTAGAAGCTTGCCTTATAGCACTAGAGCATCAGGCTCGGAATAGAGATGGGGCCACGTCGCGTCTGCCGCTACGCCTGATGCAGCAAAAATATCAAAGTGAGCTGATGGATGAATCATGTGGTGCATGGCTCGCTACACAGAGTAGAATCTTTCATTGGGGTGATAAGTCAGGAAACTCCTCTACCGGTTATGTCAACAGGCACAAACGCATCTCCTACTTTGCTGCCTATTACCAGTCCTTAGATGAGCCACTTGAGGTCCTAGATGCCTCCAAAATTGAGCAATTTTTCAACAACATTCTGCAAAAGGCCCTCTCTGGAGAACCCCATGAGTCACTAGAGGCCCCTCTTTTACTGGAGGAACTGACTGCCGTGTTGGCAGATTTGTGCACTGGAAAAGTGCCTGGCCCCATCAGGTTCCTTAGAGAATTTTATGAAGCATACAAGTCTCACATAGGCCCAAGCTTTTTGGCCGCCGTACAAGAGCAGCCCAAACTACATACATGCCCCCAGCCCGGAGGCAAGCAGAAATTGTGGTGTTACAAAACCAGGCCGCCCCCTCGGAACTTCATGCCTCCTACCAGTCAATCGCCTCAGTTCTTATCATACATTCGATTGCTGTACCATGGATTGACCACATCTGTAGGTATAGCGGGCAGTGCATCCCCACCCTTCGCTATGAGCCAGGGCACCCGGCAGGACTGCCCGCTATCCCCAATATTATTTGCTCTAGCCATTGAACTGCTGGCAACTTGGGTTTGTTTGGATGCCCAGATTCGGGCTTTGAATGGTCAGTTGAACTCTCCGATCAAATAGTCCTATTTGAATTCAATGTTTTCATTTTTATGACTGATCCCCATAGGTCAGGTCCTCGAATCCTTCAAGTTATGTGAATTATCGGCAAAACATCTGGTCTCTTTATGAAAATAAATCTGCGCTATGCCTCTAAGGGGGTCTTACGGAGACTACAATTGGGCTAGTCACCTCTCCCTGACCAAAGATGGCATGAAATATCTTGGAGTTTCCATCGCAGATAAATGTGAGATCTCCTGAGTGTGAAATATAGACATGGCTCTCACTAAATCCGAAATCAAGTCATGGTCGGGCCTGCCACTTTCCCTTTCCGGCCGCTCGGCCATCTATGAAATGATATCCCTTCCACGTCTCTTATATGAACTACAATATCAACCGTACCCCATCCCACAGATGTGGTTCAGAGAGATCAATTCCATGTGAGGGGGGGGCTCCTGTGTGGGAGGGAGAGGTCAGACTGCCTCTTTGCACCTGTTTTCTCTCCACGTGGTGCATGGCCATTGCCGCCACCGATATCCAGCCTTATTATGCAGCTTCGCACCTTATTTATTTATTTATTTATTTATAAAGTTTTATATAGCGCGAACTTGATCCCGAAGGATATCAGAGCGCTTTACAATTTATGTGTCCAAAACTGTTTTTCTTAATCGTGCACAATATTCCCGGCAATGCCACAACCTCCCAACTCTTCTTCCCTGACTAACTTGGAACATACTCTCCCCCCCCCGACCTCCCAGCCTCCGCCCCCTTCTCTCTTATAATCCTGACTCTATCTGACAAAGAATACCATCTCTCTACGCTGTCATCGGAACTCTCTTCACTCAGGAAAGACTTTAACTTCCTCCCTTCACTTAATATCCCCAATTGGTCTTCTCCCCATAAATCAGATCAGACAACCACCACAGACCTCCAACTTCGTAGTACTACCCCCTCTACAACCCGACACTCAGACCTTAACTCTCCTCGAGCCATTTCTCCTCCGCCGACCTCCCTGACCTCGATACTTCGTACCTACCTAATCGCCCGATTCCAGACCTTCCTGCCCCCCATGCAACCATCCCATGTAATTTCCAACATTTTGTAGATGATTGGGCCACACCGAAGGGCAGCACAACACATGTGTTGGTGTGACATTCTACTTAATTCCTCTGTCTTCTCAGTCAAGTGTCTGTTCCATCTTGGCTCTGTATCTGAATCTGTGCACTGGTCTCATCCCACAGCACCAGACCTGCCCAGAACCACTCGGTTTAGTATAAGGACATTTGACTTGCCCACCATGGATCTCCACTTGGCATGCCAATAGATTTTGTGTTCCTACACCACAAGGTCTTTTCTATTTTTCGACTTAGCCTCTGCTCTTTTTGGTTTTTAAGTGAGTAATGTAACTTCTCCAGTATTGGGGTATCTTTCATAGATTCACATGCCTAAATCTTTCCCCATCGTCGGAGTGTGAGTCCCACGGTACATAACAAAGCAATATTTATGCACATAATAACCATAACATAGGTAACATAAAACCAGGAAGTAAAGTAGCCAGAAACTACAAGGAAAAAAACGTGTCCAAGTCCTTATAAACAGTCTAAACTGCAGCCAATCAGGCAACAGCACCCTCCAGAATGTTCTTCTCAGAGGCTCATGCTCTCAAATGTTCTACCGCATGTCGTGTAAAGGGTGTCTCCCTGAGCTCTGCTCAGTACTCTTCTATTCCTTCAGGAATTTTCTTCATTTCAGGATGTCTTCATCTAAGAAATTTCTCTTTCGACCTTGTGAGTCTTGTGGGAAGCTCCGGCTGTTTTCTGAGGACCCCTGCAAGAAGTGCATTTATTGCCTGTATCCTGATCACCAGGTGAGACTGCAAGATCTGTAAGACCTTCCCTCAAAAAGTCACAAAGACCGAGAAGGACGTCTACTTCTGTGGCTACAGAAGATTAAGGATCAAGACAACCCCTCATCTGATGTGGGGAGTGTTGTCTCTGGCTCAACTATGTCCTCAAGGAAGAGGATTGCTGAGGAGGATTTGTCTTCTCCTGGGGCTAAGGTGTCGAGAACACAGCAAACCTCTATAGATGCTGAATTGCCTTCCACCTCAAAAAAGACTCCTCCACCTTCTAAAAGTAAACCTCTGCCTACTACGCCCCCGAGAAAAACTGCGAAGTCTCTGGCTTCAAAACGACTTTCTGAGAAGGATTTACCTCAGAAAAAGGTCCAGACGACGAGACTTCTTCGTCGACGATAGTCTCCGGCGACTGCAACCTTCTCGTCGCTGAGACCACAGATGATCATGTCGTCGGCATCATCACCGTCGGTTTCTGTCTCTGTGAGGCCAATCTCGTCGGCAAAGGAAATTAGATCTACCGTCGACATCCGTTTCACGACGAAAATTAGGAAGATCTCGTCGACGGCCCCCTCGTTGCCGAAGACTGCCTCGTCGCCGTAAAAGCATGTGCACTAAAATCATGCCTAGTAATGGTATTTTTGAAGTAAAAACTTTGAAGAAAATACCTGCGGAGTAACGGTATGCTAAGTAACACTATATAAGAGGGCGGTGATGGTAGAGGCCTGGGGTTCAAGATGGCGCAGAGATTATGGGATGTGGAGAGACCGGGATGAAGCCCAACTGGTCTTACTATTCGTGGAAGAAGAGGTAGGATGTGGTTGGCAAGCCCCTTCGCATATATTTTATTATCATCTTTTATTCATGAGAGGGGCCTGTAAGAGTTGTGGTGTTAAGCAGGCTTGCCCACCTTTAATAAAATTACAATGACTGCCTCTCTCAATGAGGGAGGGAACCCTTGTCCAGGGAAGCCTGGTACATTGCACGCATGTGTGCAGCGAAGCAAAATCTTTGTAGAAGGCTATAGTCAGGCCTGTTCAAGCTCCTCGTGGTGATAGGAGAGTCCAAGTTGATAGTCCAAGTTGATAGTCATGATGTCCCTGTGATGGTACATGAAATGATTGGTGGCACAGCCCCAGGGACGATCCTGCGTATGCCGTTCAGAGATGGCTGCTGGGGGACCCATGGATATACAAATACTAATACGATCACTCAAACTTGCAGCCGCTTCCCCCAGCCACTTAAGTAGTAATGATGACATGGTGTCAGTCCCTTCGGTGCATATGCTGACCGAACCACCTCACATGGGAGGACCCACTGTGGTGCAACAGACTTCGCCCCCAACTAAAACACCTACCGGATTTCCAGGGATAGGACCGGATTGAGATATCCTCCATGGGTGATGTCCTCCGGGGCTGCACCATTAAATCATTTCTAGAACTACAGGAGGAATTCTCCTACCCCGCACCCGGTTCTATAAATACTTGTAATTTCACCATGCACTAACACCATATCTTAAACATCTTACAGACCTCCCCGAATTTAGCCCCCTAGAAGGAAAGCTCCTCATGGGTGACCTAGGACAGCATAACATTTCCAAATATATCAGACCTTATTTACCTACAGTACCTCTACACTGGAAACACGCAGAGAGACCTGGCAGTCCGATGTAAGCCCCATTGACAATGACGATTTGAGGGAGGCTTTAGAGTCCGCCCGAGGGGGCAACAATCTCCTCATGTTTGCACCTGATTCAGCTCAAATACTTGCATAGAACATATTACACACAGTTAAGGCTCTGGGAGGCGGGGCTCATAGCCTCATTGCCTCTCCTGAATACTTATGCTGAGGCAGAGAAGAAGCAACCTTCCTACACACAGTATGGACTTGCCCTGCCCTAATTAGATTCTGGGAGGGAGTATTCCCGTGCCTGACTGAGGTGCTAGGCTGGAACCTTCATAGCACACCGTGGCGTGCATTATTACACACCTGAGAGGATACAGGTGGGAACAGGTATTGCTATTCCTTGGCCTTACCCTTCCTAAATGGGATATAGCCCCCGGTTGGAAGGACGAATACCCACCTAAGCTGGGTGTTTGGAAGAGGGGGGTGGATTTCTGCATTAGGTTGTAGGAGCCAGTGTTTCGGGCATGGGACTCCCCCTTAAAACACACACACATATGGAAGCACTGGGCATTGTACTAGCCCCATCACCATCAAGATCTGCATTACTAGACTCAGAGTTATTCTCTTATGTCTAAAACACGAAACATATCCACCACCAAAAGACTGATGACAATGTTCGTCAGCTTGGGACTTGACAAAGGGACACGGACAGCTCCCTATAGTATTGTCCTTCTTATGTTCTCATCGAAGCTTGTTCATGGTTTAGTTTACAAAATATTATATGGTTTAATCATGCCAATTCTACATATCTGATTGTACTTATTGCTTACGTTGCACCATTTTAGCAAAAACTAATAAAGTATATTCTTTAAAAAAACACATTTCTCCACTAGCTGCCCAAATGATTTATTGTTGCTGTGTCTGGAATTGTGGCTCCTTCAGGCTGTTCAGGAAATAACTTCTCCAATTTTTTTCCTAGAGCCAAACACCAGTACCTCAACTGGAGGGGTCATTGTTGGTGATGCCCCTCTAAAGACAAGGGTGGCCTCTAGCAAGTGAATGCACCCGCAATAGTTTCACTTGCTTAATCTCTACATAATTTTGTGAATTTCTTCACTTCTCCTTGGTGCAGCAAGAATCCTGTTTTCTCTTTCGCTCTGTAGTTCCCTCTCCTCCTTTTAGCTTCTGTGGTTCAATCGGTATCCAATGGGTATTTTGAGATAGGCTGTTGTACAAAGCAATCCCGAAAAAACTTCCATTTCCTTTTAGTTTAATAGAACAGGCCAGCAACTCCTTTTACTCCATTCCCATTTACCATTTTGAGTCAGAACTTTATGTGCCCTACTTTCTTAGAAGCATCCCGAAAAATTTACCATTTTGGCATTTGTGCATGCACGTTGAAACACCAGTGCACCACGGGACTGTGAGCATGCTCCCTCCTCCTGGCGTTCAGCCAATCCTGAAGCTCCTCTGAGATAGGTGCATCCCTTCTGGAAAGTGAAGTATGTTCTCATAAGGGTTGGTCGTGGTGATGTTGAGGTTCTTGACGGTCGTCCTGCAGCATGGCTCAGTGTCTGGTGTAGTCGCAGGTCTTTGGCATTTCTGTCCGGAGTCCTGCTTCTGTGTCGCCATCGTCCCATGGATCAGAAGGCATAGTCTATCTTCTGCAATTATTTCTCCATTCTCCATCCCTTCTGCCTTTATTTGCTTTCTTTCTACACCTCCCTTTCTTCTGCGTCTTGTGTCACTTTCCATTTCCTCTCTTTGAACTGCAGTGTTTCGACCAGGTGAAAGGTGGGAGCTCTGCTTGACCAGAGGCAAGTGCATAATCTCCTCATTACAATCAGCTTAGACAGGAAGATGTCCTTGTAGTAGCCCGCAGCTTTCTTAAGACTTGATTCGGATGGAAAGTTATGGAATTCACCACAGCTGGTTGGCCGAGAGAAAGAAAATGTACCTGTGAAATTGCGGACATATAATAAGATTCAATGTTAGTTATCAATGGAGGAAGGTGAGTGTATTTTTGTCAGAGGAAATGTTAATAACACCTTCGGTCATTAGGACCAAATTGTTAACTTTAAGCCAAGAAGGTCATTTGGAAATTACATCTATTAAAAAAGAATTAAGACTGTGGTATTAGTGGCCAGCCATGGAGAGGGATTTTGAGGTTTGGGTAGCTAAATTAAGCAACTGTATGCAGAATGGCAAAGGACACAGAGTATCACCAAAAATAGAGGTGGAATGTATGTTCTGAGTAAGAGTGAGACAAGGTCGGAATTGCTGTACAGCAAAGTTCTGCTTTTATACTATTGGAATACATGTTCAAATGGTGGAAATAAGATTTTTGCCTGACACAAAATGTCATCACATTTCTATTGAATGCAATTTATTTTTAAATAAATGTGAGAATTCCTGGATGGAGCTGGAATTAAGCACATATGTTGCATGAATTTCATCCTCAAAGTAATGGCATGGTGAAAACGATGAATAGAGTGGTAGGTGAGTGTGTCAGGGTTGCACTTTCGGTGGGTACCAATGTGGATTGTGCTGTGAGAGCAATGGGCCCATTGTAAAGCTATGCATAGCGTCAAAGGAATACCGAAATGAGTAAGTGCCTTCTGTGAATACCAAAATGAGTAAGTGCCTTCTGTGAATACTAAAATGGTAGTAAGTTTAGGATTTTGAAGTTAGTTCTGTGAATCGGGCCCTAGGTGTTAGCATATGCCTGCCTCTCTGTTGAGGTACTGCAAATCTGGTCACTCTTTCCTTCCCACATCTGCTGGATGCCTGTACAGGTTGGACATGGTGCACAGATTGACTGGGATCTCTTTTGGATTTCTTCTACTCTTGACTTTAGCAGAGACGAAATGGGTTAAACACCCTAACCCCGTGTTTTACTTTCTGGTTCATGATCAATCCCCTTTATAACAACACTGCGCCTGGCTGTGGCTCTGAAGAACCGGGTTTTAAAACCCAGCGGTGCCAGGGGCACGCCCAATGTCTTCGGGTTCTCCTGTCTTAGAATACAGAGACACGGGATACTTCTCGGTGGTGTCAAAGATCAAATTTATTGGTTGCAACCAGGAACAGAAGTCTACGAAGCACGACACAGGTGGTTCACTAGAGACTGCACAATTTTCGTATTGCAAGACATCGTCTTTTATGCCAAAAATCACATTCCTAACAAACAACAATTATTTACAAACTAGCCAATCACAAGTGACATTGCAAAAGGTATCGCATAACGACAAGCCCACTTTCCAGTTGTCCAGCCCACCATCAATTACACAGGAAAGCGCAACATTCTTGCTCGGACAGGCCGGACGAACCCATAATAAAAGACCACAAACCCAAATCATAAATAGGCCATAAAAGAAGGAACACAAACAGACGAGAAGCAAGATAGAAGGGAGTGTGCGTGTACCATAAACTCAGCAATGTCCTACTCTTTGATCTCTATCTTGACCAGCTGCCGGACAAGGAACTGGCTCAGCAAGTTTAGCTCCGGGCAACGGAGTCAGTTCGCACAGGTCACACAGAAGTCAGCTAAAGGTGTACGTGTCCCAAAGACTCGTTCGGCCGTACTCATCGGCCTATGTGAGGGCAACCACAAAATGGCTGCCGTACACAAAATGGAACCCGTAGGTTCAGACCGAAATCCCTGAATTCATAGTGATCCCATCAATCGAACATGACGAAAACACTCGTACGTGCCGCACTCATCATTTGCGGTTTGCTGTTACCAAAATCGTCACGATACAATGACCTTTACGAAACGGGTTCAGAATCACAGAACCTCAGTCCCTCCTTTTGCCCTTAAATAGGCAATAACCTAAACTCACGTCAGTCTGAATCCAGGTCTATATTCACCAGATCATCCATATGTTGCTGTAGCATCATCCTAGTACTTAGTAGCTCTCTCTGGACAGGTCTCCTCGCACACGAAGTAGCACAGAGGCCACACATAGCAGGAGCACACTGTACGCAAAGACAGAACAGCAAAAGGATAGCTAAAACCATCCCAATGATCATCAGAATCTTCCATCCCCAAGTGGATAACAATCCCCAAAACCATCCCATTAACGACCAATCTCCTTCGTCCACATGTATAGACTCGGAGATCTTATGTAGCTTGGAAATGGCTTGGTATACTGTCGGAGCGTTGTCTGGAATGAAAACGCAGCAGCTCGATTGAATCAATATACATACCCCTCCTCTATCTGCAAGTATGACATCTAACACAACTCTGTTCTGAAGAGTCATAAGGCGATCCGACTGGAGCTCAGCAGTCAGGTTACTAAGGGCACTGGCAGTTTCAACTATGGTGGACTCAACCACTCTCGTCAATTTTCGTATGTTCCATAGGTCCCCAAAACGGCAGAAAACCCTTCAGAAAATCTCCCAATTCTTGTCCTGAAGTATCTTCCTTACTGAAGACACCTCTTGTAGTGTAGTTCCTATTTTCCCTATAGGCCCTGTGCATTGGAATAACATAAACAGCAGTGTAGACGTAGAAGTGCGGTCTTCCAGGTCTCTACTGACTATGTTAGACTTAATTGGGTTTGTACCAACTAGCTCAGAGGTCACTGGAAACTTTCTTGACTGAATAGGAAGTGATCAGCTTCCCTGGCTCAGACAAGAAGGGATTCAGTTTTCCAACAACCGCATAAACATGACAAATTTGCTCCTTAGAATAAGAGTCAATCTCTAGAGTCGTGTGAAACAATAGACAGCTATTTCACTCAGTCAGTTGTGCAAGAATTACTTTCACCAAGATGCAGAAAATAGAGAGACGGGCGTTTTCAATAAAAGGTATTATTTATTGAACAGTCTTTCTTCTCATGCAAGAGAAATGAATTGCCACAATTGCAAGACTTGTTATTATAAAAAGTGCGTACAGTAAAAGGAGGATTGGGAAATAATACTGTAAAAGCATTGATATGGTTTCTTAGCCATACAATGGTTAAAATGAATAAAATATATACATTCATATATACATTTGGCTAACGTCCTCAACTGGTGCTTCTAACTACGCCTACCCCAGTGTACCTGACCTAAGCCTAATACTTGGGAGGGAGTAAGTAAGTAGCAATTTAAGTTAAGTTGATTTTGCCAAGGGTTTGCTTCAAGAATTCTCTCTAAGGGTTTAGTCAACACTGTACCTCTGGAATAGAATGTTGGAGGTCTGGTATCTCCCCTCAGGACTTGATATCCCAGTTACCCGCAAGGGTAGGCTGGAAACGCCAGAGCTGGATTTTCTCTGCAGGAGAAAAGACAGCGTCTTTCTCAGCGTGTCAAGGAGGAGGAGGGGCAGCGCCCGTGGACTTCTCGCATCTGCTGGGCTCTGCAAGGGACAGCTGTTCTGCTCCTGTATTCTCTATCACCACCGCTGTCTTTGCTTAAGGCAACGTTGGTAATATTTATACCTGGAAGGTGCCTTGTTTGACGTAAGGTTTTGGACATAAGACGTCAATAAAGATGTCACTAAGAACCGGTCATTCTTACAGTGCTCATTAGAGTTCTATTACTAATCAAAACATAGCAAGCGGGGCTTTCCCAGGTTGCTGGGGGTTTTATCTGTTGAAAGAACTCGGTGTGTAATCTAGGAATCTTAGATAGTGGCTTCTGCTGTGTCATCTACTGTAATGAGCTGCAGAGGCGAGTTTCTGAAAATATGGCTCCGATCGTTTATGCCATTATAATGGTATGGATTTATTATAGCCGTATAGGGGCATAAGGTCACAATATTGATCGGGGTCCTAGATAGAACACAACACCCACTCCACGAATTTATGTCCATCAAATTACTAAAAACTAAAGCAATAAGATGCATGTGTAATACTTCCCACCCCAAAATACATATTGCATTTGAAATGGCGTATTTGAAATACATGAAAATATAGGTACTGTACGTCTTTAAGCATAGGAATCATTCAAAAATTATAACATATGTAATCAGTTGAACGATTTTGCGAAAAAATTACACATGAAATATCTCTTTATACAGAAAAGAAGGGCGAGATTATTTCATCACATATAAATGCATTTGCTGTAAAACATTGCTAGAGGCTGAGGTAAAGTTATTATGTCTCTAGATTTACTAAAAATAGAAGTTCCGTTCTTTATGAATAGTTCTACTTTAAGCAAAGGTTTTCGTGCCAGAAAAAGGTAAATATTTTGAAAAAGTGTTCAATCCCCCCCCAAAAATTTTTCATGGTGAACGGGGGAATAGAGTTCCAAACGCTTTTTAGTAGTTTTTGTTGATCAAAACTGAAGGCCAAATTCAGAGTTCATGGGAACGCTGTGCGCCGGAATGCTTTTCCAAAAAATCATTGTTGTTGTTCAGGGGAGAACATCATATCAGACAGGCTCTTAAAGAATAGGTCTACATATTCAGGTGACAGTTCGACCAAGTTCGATAATGCTGTAACTTGGCAGGTGTGAGAATGATTGCTATCATCGATGTTTGGATCAGCAATGCTCACAGAAGGCCGTACCTGGGTGATGTTGCTGTCATGTATCGCTTCACTGCCACCACCTAGTCGTAGCACAGGAGTCTCAACGAATGCCGTCATCAGGATTGGTAGCCGCTGGGAACAACACGATGCATGAGCCGTTACAGGACTTAGCAAAGTATCGATATCCATTGGTACTGCTGATGGTAGTGCAAGACAGGTGTCTAACACGCATTCTTCGCCGCATAGCATACACCGAAGCACAGGTAAGATGCAGGTCTGCCATATAGGTCTGAATGAAAGAAACCAGGTCATATTCAGATCTCTCTGCCTGGCCAATCCAAGGACTCTAGTTATGCCGTCCCGGTAGCGTACTGCTAGGATCGTTTCTTCCATCCTTGCCGGAGTCATGTCTGTGCTTTGGCTTGCCATAACGGAGCAGGAGGGTCAAAAATAAAATGCCTGCTACAAGTCCCAAAGTCAGGGGTATGCCGCCAAAGACTGAATGGACAAAATTAGGAATAATTCCTAGGATTGCTTTGAATGGTGTTAACAGTCCTGAAAAAATCGTCTTAAATACGCCTGGGATACCTACGGCATCTGACATATTTAGAATTTGGCTAAGCATTTCTGTGAAATGCACGGGGCAATTTGTTGATAAAAGGTCATGTATCTCCGATGTTGTCCTTGCAACTTGGAGATCATACGTCTCTTTTGATGACGTTATGGGCACTGTTGTCTGTAAAAGCACAGACTTCATTCTGCTTAAAGTATCAATTCGTATAGAAGAGACATTCAAAGAAGGCCAAATCGGCGTCTCGGAATCTTCAGGGCCGTTTGGAAACAATGCTTGCATACAGCAAGTGACCATGGAAGTTACGCTTACGAGATATGCTTTCCCTGGCATCAGGCCACAACAGCTGTGATCCGTTATTAGAATGTAACTCCTGTTAGAGAGTTGCTTAAAGAAAGGCTCTATCTGCGTTGCAGGTATGACATGTTGGTGGCATGAAAGGTTGTTTGAAGTTCCTTCACAGGCCCCGTGTAAATTAATACCCTGGCACAAAAGTATACCGCTTAGTGAATGTTTGCAGTTTTCACCACTAAGAAATACATTTTTGTTGCTGTCACTATAGCATGTGTGTGTATATGGTAATTTCCATGCTGACTTAATGTATCCGATACCCAATCGTTCATACTGGCCAGTCGGTATATATTCAAGGCAATTTTTAAATTGGAAAGTTGTTATCGGAATTGTGATAATCCCGTGTATTATCCATTCAATGACAGGTCTTTCTGACATTGTCAATGGCAATCTCTTAAGTTTTTCGATGCTCAGGATTGTATAGTCTGCTCCTTTCTGTGCCAAGCTGATTTGTTTATCAGTAAGGTTAAAGATGGAAAACAATGACGTTGTGTTGATTAAACGCCATGGCACATAGCCTGAACGAAGATTTTGCAGCGTCCAGCCTAGCTGTACAATAGAACGCAATTGCGACTGGCCATGCTGTAACATTAGCTAGCCTTTATCTATTATATCGATGACAGAAGATACAATACTGTCCAGTGAATATATTCTGGAGGACAGAGTCATTAACCCATTGTCCACAACAGAAAGTGATTTTTCCAAATTAATACGATCAATTTCTCGTATTTTTTCAGCTGTTTCAATTTGAGTTACTTTCCAAGCCTCGTTGTATGCCGCATAGATGCTGGCCGCTATGAAGCGCTTTTGACGCTGTTTGCGTGGTCCCATAATGAAATCACGCAAGTCAGCACCATCTTTAAGTAAAGTTAGGTGTTGCTTAATTTCTGCCAGTGTGGATGTTTCTAGCCATTCAAGGCACAGCTTCCCTACACTGTATGTTGTTACTATCCCTGGATGTTGTCTCTGGGAGTATCTAGGGTCTGGTCTGGTCATTTTTAACCCCTGTGTTTTGTTCAGGAATCTATCTTGACAGTTATTCGTGTCAGTAGGCCAGATTAACCACTTTTTCCAATCAGGATGTGTTCTGTTTAGATGTAAAATTTTAGATACGTCTATTTCAACTTCTGTTGTTGAATTATCAGGTATTGGCTTTGAAATAGACGGTTTGTTAAGGTCTTTAATCTTAGGTAGGCCAAGACAGGTTGTTTGGTGAATTGTGTCATTTAAGAACATTATTTGTTCTGGGATCATGCAGGCTCGAAATAATGCTTCTAGGCCTTGTACCTGCCAATCTTTCGTACCCCAAATCGTTTTTGTTTCAATGTTATTTTTCCAAAAATCAAAACCAAATTTCATCATTTTTTCATAAAATGTTTCTGAATATATCAATTTAGTATTTGTCAGCATTGTTTTCAACTCTGTTTTATCCAACAGTTTATAATAAAACGTTTCTGCATCACTTGTGTTAAACCCTGAGAAGTACTGGAATTTCTCATAGAATGTTTTCGAACTGCTTTTAGGTGGAGTAGCACAATGTTCCCATTGGTTATATTTAAAAACATTTCTAGGTTGCGCAGATTTATGTAAGTAATGGTCCCCGTAATGTGAGAAGCAGTACATCTGTTCATAATTAGACGAACCTTGTAAATAATCATGTTCTGTAAATCTTGCTGACAACACTAAATCTGACATCATATTATTCATACTTTCAAAATCCCAATCATCAGAAAATGTACTTGGTTTTACAAAGTCACTTAATGAAACTTTGAACTGGTGAGGATATTTCAAGATTTCCACCGGGCCATATACTTCATAGTCAGTCTTGTCCCATACTACCCCGCCGGGTATTTGGAATGGCTGTGACATTTACTGATGATAGTCCTCTTTTCTTCACGTGGGATGATTTGTGTGGTTTTAGAACTAAGTTGATGTTCTGACTTGCTGTGACCATTGAACTATATTTCCCTTCAATGAATTTTCCCAAACAAAGTATCATGATGAGCCAAAGCAGGAGGAAAAATACACCTAGCCTAAACCAAAACTCTAACCTTGGAGAAATAAGGTAAGTTTCCTTGAGTTGATGAAAGAGTTCTCTTGCTTTTTCTTTAAAAGTCTTTGTTTCTGGCGACACTTCAGGGTCGTTTTGATCTTCAGAAAAGGTATCGAAGTTGATGAAGTAGCCAGAGGCAGTTCTGTCAATTGATGGAATTGTTTTCTCAATTTGTCTTTCGGTAGCACATTCTGATGCCACATCATTGTAGACTGGTGTTTCATGACGAACTGTTTCAATCTGTGTTTCAAGTGGCACGAGTTCCATGGCATTATTGCATATTCCCTCTCTGTGCACTGCAGGTTTATCAAATGTGATTAGTCTTTCAGTTTGAACCTCTTGGATTGTTGCAAATTTGGGTATTCTGTTATTTCTTGGGAGTCCACTTGGCCTACTGTTGATTATAGGCCACATGTTTGTGGTTTTACCAGGTCAATTGATACAACTCGGTTCTCCTTTTTACCAGCAAGAGGCTGTAGTACTACTGATCTTGTTCCGTTGATTGCCAAGACAGGTACTGCTTTTCTGTACGAAGGCCCAAATTCCTTCTTCACTGCTATTTTCTCTCTGACTATATCCCCAATCTTTGGAATCCAGACAGGTCTTGCTGGGACAGGTGGTGAGTCTTCAGGGGTAGTTGGCTGTTGCTTTAACTTTACGTTGCTTAAGGATTTTCTTGTTTCATTCAAGTCCTGTAAAACAGTCAAACGATCTTTGATGTCAAAGTCTTTATTCTCATCTTTTACCACTGAAGCCTGACTATCGAGGTCCTGAACATGCATTCAAGTTCTGAACAATAGTTCGTACGGGCTGAAACCTTTTAGAGAATTTCTTGGCAAATTATTTAGACTAAGTTGGACACTTATTAAATGTTTGACCCACCCATCACCCGAACCTAATACCTTCGCCGTTATAGATTGCTTTATGTCTCAGTTTTTTCTTTCCACTACACTGTTCCCCTCAGGGTGTGATGGACAAGAGTATCGCAACCCAACGCCCATACTGGCCATGGCCTCCTTATAAGCTCGAGAGCTGAAAGCAGGACCCTGGTCAGAATGGAACATGGCAATTGCGTATGTGCCGATAAAGACTCGCAGATCTTTTATAACAGTTTTGGCGTCAGCCGAGCGCTGGGGCCACATCTATATGAATCTCGTATAGGAATCCACTGCGACCATGATATATTTATAGTTGCCGTCCCTTTGTAGGGGACCACAGTGGTCCAGGTAAACACATGCTAATGGTTTATCTGAGATGAGAAGGGGTGTCTGCGCTGGTCGTTTTACTGTTGATACTTTCATTCTTTGGCATATTTCGCATTCTAATACATATTTCTTAGTTTGTATTCTCATGCGAGGCCACCAATATCTCTGTTTTAATAGTGATATTGTTGCGGAAACGCCAGCGTGTGCAGAAGCAAGCCCTTCATGTGCCGCTGTAATTAGTCCTAACCTGTGTTCCATGTTTGGAATTACTCTATCCCCCACTCCAGGGATTCGAGCAAAAGGAACATTATTCGTATCTGTTAAATATAAGTACTTTTCTGGAAAGCCTTTTGGGAGTGTTTTTCTATCATCTTTTACTGACGCACTGACAGCTTGTAGAATGTCGCTGTCTATTTTTGTTTGTGACCGAGTAATCGCAGCTACGGAAGCCGTTTGCACAGCTGCCTTCGCGGCTTCATCAGCCAATGAATTCCCTGCAACATGAACGCCATCACGTTGATGACTCATAGTGTGTATCACGTGAGTCTTTTGTAGTTCCTTCTGTAAGAGAACTACTTGTTCCCAAAGCATTTTATGCTTGATTGTGCCACCTTTTGCATCTTTGAAACCATTTTCCACCCACTTCTGCAAGTATTCATTATAAGATTGAACGCAATAATATGAATCGCACACTATAAGTGTGGGGAATTCGCGATCGGTATTTTCTAGCGCCATCTTAAATGCTACCAGTTCTGCTCGTTGAGCTGAACAATCTCCTAGAGATTGTGTTTTAGTGACCAGTGGTCTAAATTTTCTATTGTGCCAACGACCTTTAACAATCGCGCACGCAGCACTGTAAGCTTGTTTACCCCCAACTGCGGGCTGTGCTGATCCGTCTGTATATATGATACTTCCGTATTATTCTAGAGGCAGGATTTCAATTGGCAGAGGACATTCATATTCATATTGTAAAAATTCCTGTGTCTTTAGGTTAGGATCAAATTTGTACACTACGTCTGTTGCAGCAAGAGAATTAACCCACTGGATCCATCTCGGATGCAAAGCTTTAGCATTAGGAATGCTCGCTTTAGTTACCGCTTCTAAAGCCGGTATGGGTGTAACGATTATTATTCGTTTACCTTGTGCTAGGGCCCTTTCTTTTGCTACAGCAGTCTGAACCACAGTTAGAATTTTTTCCGTTGAACTGAATTTTATTTCAGCTTTTGTGTACAAATGTGATTTGTAAGCAATTGGTACCGTTTCTCCCTCATTAGAGGTCAGGTACGTGAATCCGCTTCTTCCTGGGATGACTCGGATTACAAGGTTTCGTGTATTGTCATGTGTGTCTAATTTTGTTTTTGCTAACATGTCTGTTTGCAATGATCTCAAAATGTCTGTGTGTTTTTGAGTCCAGTTGATTTGTTTAAAATCAGGTTTAATTAGTTCGTAGAGAGGCTTAACACTCTCCGCATAATTTAGAATGTAAGTTCTTCCGAAATTCAGGAAGCCTAGAATTAATTGTAAGTTCTTCAGCGTTCTTGGTGCTTGGAGTACAGCGCACTTCTCTAAGAAGTTGTCCGCCAGGCTTTTTCCTTCACTTGATAATTCGTATCCTAAAAATAATACTGTCAGATGGGCAATTCGAGATTTTTTAAAGTTGAATTTGTAACCCTCTGCAGCGAACCCAAGTATTATGGTGTTCACTCTTTTCAAGTGAGTCTCCAAGTCGTCGTCTGTGAGATAGATGTCATCGACATAAGATACTGCCTCATCATCATATATTTGTAGTAACTCTGTTACTCTGGCTGAGAATAGTCCTGGGCTGTTCTTGAATCCCTGTGGGAGCCTACAGAAATTTTTCTGTGACCCCATTACTGAGAAAGCGGTCAAGTATCTGCTTTCTGGTGCAATATTTTGACAAAAGAAACCATTAGATATGGCTAATTTCGTTTTATATTTTTTTCGAACTATGTTATTCATTAGTGCAGCACTATGCGAATTTTGTACTGCAAATGTTTTGCAACATGAGTTAAGGTGTCTGTAGTCCAAGACTAGACGATATGAATCGTCCGGTTGGGGGACAGGAAACAAAGGATTGTTCATTTGAGAGGTGCATGTTTCAATCACCCCCTGGTATTCAAGTTGATCTAAAATCTCCCTGACCTGTTTTTTAGCTTCTTGCTTAATTGGATACTGCCTTTGTGCAGTCGGTTGACTTTTTAACTGGATTTTGTGAGGAGGAGAGTCCTCATCCCATCCTACAGGCATAATAATTTTTTCTTCGCCACGAGGGCACTCCCTGACAAACTTCAGGGGCCAATCCTTTTCAGCTAACAGGATGTCATAGCCTTTTGAGAGTTTATCCCAAAATAGACCCCTTATTTTCCTAGTCTTATCACCCTCTATACGCAGTGTTATTTCCTATATCTTATGAGGCTCGCTAACTCTGGTGTCGGCAGTTTCTACTTGAATGTATTCATTCGTGTCCACTGTCTCCAGATGACTTCAGGATCTTGCGAGCTATGGTGATTTCTGCTGCACTGTCTAGCATTGTCTGTGCCCACTCCCCGTTTTTCAGCTGTGTCCTCAGTATTCTCGGCATGTTCGATTACTCTAATACTGGCTACCTTCTTTCTTGGATATTGTGATTTTTTACTTTGAGCAGGTTCCTTGTCTTTGGACTTGGTGTGCTCTCCTGGGTCTGACCGTCCTCTTCTTTCCGATTTCTGCGAAAAAGATCGAGAGGGACGTGTATCAATACTTTGATATCTATCAGGCTTCTTCAAGTTATCCCTATTTCTAAGGTTATATCTTTTCTCAGAGGGCTCCCTCTGGGGAGACTGGTGTTCTTGAGTCGGAGTTCTTTCCCTCCGTTGAGGAGACCTTCCTCTGGACTGGAAAACTTTTTCCTTGGGAGTGGATTGTTTATTTCCATCCCAGTTCTTTTTAGGAGTGTTTGAATTATTTTTAATAAATAATTTTTCAGGATTTTCGAGTAGTTGGGGTTTTACTGGTTTCCCACCCAAGCTGTCTCTACCTAATTCTTCATAACATTTTTCTATAATTCTGGCAAGCTCAATTGGTTGATCTGTTATATCTGTTTCCTTCAATTTCTGGCGGATCGCCACAGATGCTGCTTCTCCTTTTATATTGGCTAGTAATATAGCCGAGACCTGCTTGAAATCTTTCAGTAATTTCATACCAAGTGTTAAAACAGGTTCTGGACCGTATTCATTCTGAATCTGTTTTAGCACATCTGGTATTACCGCCATTGACGGAACACCATGTGTTTTTGTGTAAATGGAAGCAAAAACTGTACCCCAAGTGTCACAGTCCTCCACGTGTGGTGCGACCCCCATTGGGTGGCAGATAGTCAGAATTCTGTGTTTCTCAATAGGGGTAGTATTCGGAAATACTGCCTCTATTTGAGTAATTTTCTGCGCTAACCAGAAAGGAATTTGTTCCCGTTTTATGGGTATTTTACCAAGACATGATTGTATGTTCTGTGGTGTAATTTTATTTGTGTTACCCTGATGAGGGGTCAGCTGTTGGACATTAACAGCTGTTTGGACTGTTGCAGTCCGCATTACATATTGGACTAATTGTCTATGTATTTTAAATAATGTTTTTAGCTGTGCTAAAAGTTCTTCTTTCGACATTTTTGCAATGCCCGGATGTGGTGTGTAGCTGGCTAGAACCGGCCACGTTGCTCCCGGTCTACCTAGTGGACCGAGCCTGGTAATATGATCATTGTGTTTTAGGGCGCCTTTAAACCAGAGCAGGTGCTCTTGGTATTTTAATGGGATTTCAATCTCCTCGAAAGGAGCGTACTCTTCCGGTGGATCCTCTATTTTGTAATAGTGGAACTCGTGTGTTGCAGCGTTTGCCGCTGGAAATTTTATCCAAGAATAGAATACCTCTGTCTGCCGATATTCGTGTGCCTCTATCACGAAGACGACTGTGCCACCTTGTGTGGTCAGTCCATTTTCTATAAGTTTTAACGTTATCGTTTTTCTTATGTTGACCGGGATGATTATCGCACCCGGTTCATTAACACCGGCGTCCCTTTGATTTGCATCTACTGCCGCTTCAGCGGTCCCGTTGTCTAGTACTGACATTGTATAAATGAAAGTTTTTCAGAGCAGGTCTCCAAGGAGACAAAGATTAGGTGCACAATGTTTTGGAACACTGTATCCTTCAACGTTGAATAAACCAGAGCTTTACATAGGAATCTCTTCCTACTAAGTTCCGGCGGATTTTAACCTTTCACCCATTCCAGACGTCTATTGGAGTATTTACGGTAGATAGGGTCTGTGTGAAAAAGCACGACTGAGTTACTCTAACGTCTTGCGTTAGTTTTATCGCCTTACCAAACATTGGGCGCCATGTAGTGTAGTTCCTATTTTCCCTATAGGCCCTGCGCATTGGAATAGCATAAACAGCAGTGTAGACGTAGAAGTGCGGTCTTCCAGGTCTCTACTGACTATGTTAGACTTAATTGGGTTTGTACCAACTAGCTCAGAGGTCACTGGAAACTTTCTTGACTGAATAGGAAGTGATCAGCTTTCCTGGCTCAGACAGGAAGGGATTCAGTTTTCCAACAACCGCATAAACATGACAACTTTGCTCCTTAGAATAAGAGTCAATCTCTAGAGTCGTGTGAAACAATAGACAGCTATTTCACTCAGTCAGTTGTGCAAGAATTACTTTCACCAAGATGCAGAGAATAGAGAGACAGGCGTTTTCAATAAAAGGTATTATTTATTGAACAGTCTTTCTTCTCATGCAAGAGAAATGAATTGCCACAATTGCAAGACTTGTTATTATAAAAAGTGCGTACAGTAAAAGGAGGATTGCGAAATAATACTGTAAAAGCATTGATATGGTTTCTTACCCATACAATGGTTAAAATGAATAAAATATATACATTCATATATACATCTGGCTAACGTCCTCAACTGGTGCTTCTAACTACGCCTACCCCAGTGTACCTGACCTAAGCCTAATACTTGGGAGGGAGTAAGTAAGTAGCAATTTAAGTTAAGTTGGTTTTGCCAAGGGTTTGCTTCAAGAATTATCTCTAAGGGTTTAGTCAACACTGTACCTCAGGAATAGAATGTTGGAGGTCTGGTATCTCCCCTCAGGACTGGATATCCCAGTTACCCGCAAGGGTAGGCTGGAAACGCCGGAGCTGGATTTTCTCGGCAGGAGAAAAGACAGCGTCTTTCTCAGCGAGTCAAGGAGGAGGAGGGGCAGCGTCCGTGGACTTCTCGCATCTGCTGGGCTCTGCAAGGGACAGCTGTTCTGCTCCTGTATTTTCTATCTCCACCGCTGTGTTTGCTTAAGGCAATGTTGGTAATATTTATACCTGGAAGGTGCCTTGTTTGACGTAAGTTTTTGGACATAAGACGTCAATAAAGATGTCACTAAGAACCGGTCGTTCTTACAGTGCTCATTAGAGTTCTATTACTAATCAAAACATAGCAAGCGGGGCTTTCCCAGGTTGCTCGGGGTTTTATCTGTTGAAAGAACTCGGTGTGTAATCTAGGAATCTTAGATAGTGGCTTCTGCTGTGTCATCTACTGTAATGAGCTGCAGAGGCGAGTTTCTGAAAATATGGCTCTGATCGTTTATGCCATTATAGGGGTATGGATTGATTATAGCCGTATAGGGACATAAGGTCACAATATTGATCGGGGTCCTAGATAGAACACGACACTCTAACAACTCTCGTCTTATGGTAATCTGCCGCAGCTGTATACGTGGGAGGCAACAGGAACGAGACATAACATGTGCCCGAGAAGTCAGGGGGCAACCATGTATATGCTCTA
This sequence comes from Lissotriton vulgaris, assembly GCF_964263255.1. Lineage (NCBI taxonomy): Eukaryota > Metazoa > Chordata > Amphibia > Caudata > Salamandridae > Lissotriton > Lissotriton vulgaris. Next base: position 1,996,686,888 of record NC_141687.1, read on the forward strand.
TCGTAACAAACAAAATAGGTACCCTTAGCTGCTAAAAACGATGGGGAAGTCTGGGACGCAAAAACATACGTCTCAGTGCAAACACTCTTCCCTAACTGAGCTCTCGGATTCTTGCCATTACCTTGCGGACAAAAATGACCACGATGGGGTACGATCCAAATCGGAGAAGATCTTTTCGCTCGCTGGTTTCCACTCAGACTAACACCATATCCAGTCACGTTCCATCCAATATACGCTAGTGTCTCATCTCTCGGGATAGTCTCATAGGAGTTAACTCCTATAATCATGTCTACTATACCCTTGACTAGAGCACTATTCTTTGGATTATCTTTCACAGAACGTAGGGGGTAAACTTCACGAGCATAATGAACATCGTTCTGTATGCCCACACAGAACCATTGTAGCTGAAAGGCAGAACCAGGTAAGCAATACCTTTATCAGTAGTATGAGGCATAAGGCCACACACCCAGCAATTAGTGATATTCACTACTAGTTGGTGTTGGTGCAAAAGTTGAACAAAGGAGTTATTAACGAATTCCAGTCTTCTAATGGACTCATGTTCAGGCAAAGGATGAAAAGAATGCGAAGAAACAGTAGAAGAAGGTATGGGTTGTGTAGTGGGTGCAAACGTCACTTGAAAAGAGAAAGTTACATATCCTATCAAAAACATCATTATGCTAAGTAGCATCAAAAGGCAAATGATCAAAAAACATTTTCCACTCATAATTTTACACATTTTTCTCTTAAAGTTCATTTCTTCAACAGGTCTCTCCATCTCAAAAAGCTCCTTCCTCTAACCGTGCTGTTCGCGGCAGTTGGTTCGATTCGCTCAGTGTACCTCTGAATGTTGCAGGGAACGCCCTAGAACAAACCAGAACCGTCGACCTTGTGTCTACACGGCCGTACACTCTGAGTATTTATACCGCGACCCTACAGCTGAACCCGGATGGCGGTTTGAAAAACAAAAATCGATCAAAGCAGTTTCTCAGATGGGAGAGCTTAGCTTCAAAAAATAGCAAAGAAAATAATTTATTGTTTTATTTGTCCAACGACTCTCGTTCGCAAATTATAGCGGCCTTTATTGGGCAATGTCTGTTCACGAAATAATAGTTCAGGTTCAGTAGTGTCCAGTTGAACTGACGGAGGCACAGCTTCTTGCAGAAGGTTGTCGCTTTCACGCTCAGAACTTGTCCCAATTAAACATGCATCACTAAACGGCAAAAAACGAGGCACAGTTTCATTTTCTGAATCAGGAATACCCTCCTGGACCCACCGGTCGTACGGCAGAGGCAAAGGAGCTCTCTTACAATGTACGTCGTGGATCCAGTTCTTTTTCCCGTGCACTCGCACTGCAGATCGCGTCGACAGTAACACCAAGTGAGGTCCGGTCCAGCGGGGCTGATCGTTCTTTGTCCGCTGAAAATTCTTGACCAGGACCCAAGAACCAGGATCGATGGCATGTCCTGGATCTTCAGAAGCCTGTGGCAGTGTTTCATGAACCTGTTGGTGTAAGACATGCAATTTAGCCGTCAAATCATACAGATAGTCAAGCAATACAGGGTGTTCAATTTCACTAAACTTTGTCGGCCTCGGCACTCCCCATATATTTGCCGGGCGACCAAACACAATCTCGTAGGGACTAAGTCCCATTCGAGAATGTACTGTCATCCTAGTTGACAAAAGTGCCAATGGCAAAGCATCAGGCCATTGGAGACCAGAGCTCGCCTGAATCTTGGCCAACTTCAACTTCAAGGTGCCATTATAGCATTCTACCAGACCTGCAGATTGGGGGTGATTTGCAGCGTGAAATTTCTGTCTGATTCCTAAACCATCACATACTCTCTTCATCACTTGACCCACAAATTCACTCCCATTGTCACTCCAGACCATTCTCGGCAAACCATACCTAGGGAAGAATTCCTTAACAATTGCTTTAGCTGTGGACAAGGCAGTATTATCTTTCAGGGGATATGCTTCTACCCATCTCGAAAAGGCACAAACAACCACGAGAACATACTTCAAGTTGTTACATCTCTCCATATGGATGAAATCTAATTGCAAAACCTCGAACGGATACGTCGGAGGTGCAAAATGACCAGCTGGAGTTGGAGTTCCCTTACCAGGATTGTACATCAGACAAACCATGCAATTCTTGACCAAATTCTCTGCATACTTAGGAATTCCAGCATTCTGCCATACTGAAGCCAACAACTTACAAATCCCTTTCATACTAATATGAGCCATTCCATGAGCCATTGTAACCACTGCAAGCACATACGCATCAGGTAGCAACCATCGCTGATGCTCTGACAACTCAATCCAACAACCATTCGAATCCAATTTACCCTTACTTTCTCTCAATTCACTCAATTCCTTCTCTGCAGCTTAAGCCTGAATCGACTTCATGCTCTCTATCGTATCTTCACACATACTTCTATCCGGAACCCATCTCGCCGGACCCGCAACATACGTTCAACTTATCACATCTTTCGCCACATCTTTCGCAACTTCCTCTACAAACGCATTACCACGACCAACGTCATCGGTAACCTTCTTATGTGCACTGCATTTCACGATCGCAACTTGCATCGGTAAAGTAAGCGACTCAAGAAGTTCATTCACCAACTGACCATGCTGAACCTTAGTTCCATGAGACGTGAGGAACCCACGTTCCTTCCACAAACGACCAAAACTATTAGCCACACCAAACGCATACTGGCTATCGGTATACACAGTCACTCTTTTCCCTTTCGATAACACACACGCTCTTGTCAATGCAATCAACTCTGCTGCTTGAGCTGAATTTTGTGGGATACGTGCAGCTTCAACAATCGTATGCAAAGTCGTAACAGCATATGCAAAGTCGTATCACCATTCGGAAGCTTGAAGCACGAACCATCTACGCATAAGGTACCATCACACTTCGCAAGAGGAGTATCCCTAAGGTCTTTTCACCCTTTCATTTCCTCCTCTGTCCCAAGAAAGCAATCATGCTATTCAGAAACATCTGTCTCTACAGAAATCGGCAACAACGTAGCTGGATTCAACGTATTGCATCTCTTTATGTGCACATGACTCGCTAAGAGTGTCAACTCATAACCTGACAACCGAGCACTAGTTAAGTGCTGTGTCTTTGTCCTGTTTAACAAGGTATCCACTGCATGTGGAACCATCACAATCAAAGTATTATCCATCACCAAACCAACTGACTGTCGAATAGAGACAGCCGCTGCTGCTGTAGCTCTCAAAAAACTCGGCAATGCTCTAGCTACCGGATTCAAAGTCGATGAGAAATACGCACACGGACGTTGTTTATCGCCGAACTGATGTGTCAAAACTGACAATGCACTTCCCTCTCTCTCGTGAACATAGAGTGTAAAAGGCTTACTGTAGTCGGGAGAACCCAACACAGGAGCCGAACACAACGCATCACGCAATTCAGAAAAACTCTTCTGACATTCGTCAGTCCAAGGAATAGGATTCGGAGTATCCTTAACAGTAAGTGCTAACAAAGGTTTCGCAAGAAGCGAAAAATTTGGAATTCACTGTCTACAGTATGAGATAATACGCAAGAAAGCACACACTTCTCTCTGTGTGGTTGGCGCATTCATTTTCGCAATCGCTTGAATTCTCTCTGGGGTCAATCTTCTTCCCTCCTTCGATAAGAGATGGGCTAAGTAGGTCACGTCTTGTCGACAAAACTGCAACTTCAAAAGAGACACTTTATGATGGAAGTCAGACAAATGACGCAACAACGACAAAGTAGCTGCTTTACAAATCTCCTCATTATCAGCAGCAACTAACAAGTCATCGACATACTGAATAAGAGCAGCACAATCAGGTAAGACAATCGTATCAAGCTGTGTTTTCAAAGCCTGGCTATAGATGGATGGACTCTCACAATAGCCTTGAGGAGCGTGCTTGAACTGGAAACTTCGGCCTCCTAAAGAGAAGCCAAAAATATCTCTACTCTCCTCGGCAATCAAGATGCTGAAGAAAGCATTCTTCAGATCAATCATCGAAAACCAGGTAGCAGAAGCAGGAATCATAGTCAACAAAGCAGTAATATCCGGAACAACAGGAAACTGCGGTACTACGATCTTGTTCACTTCGCGAAGATCAATCACAAACCTGTACACAGGCGGTTGCGAAGAATCAGTACGTTTCAGAACAGGCAAAACCGGACTATTGCACACATTACCTCTCGTTTCTTCAATCACACCTTTCTCGATCAGATCATAGATGATCGCTAGAAGCGCTCTTTCACCATCACTAGAAATCCGATATTGAGGAATACGTGGCAATCTAGCATTCGCTTTCAGCGTCACAACATATGGCAGAATCTCTAAAAGACCCACATCATTAGGATCAGTAGCCCAAAGAGTTTCAGGGAGAGAACACAATTCCACTGGAAGTCGATCTTTAGATAAATACATCGGAGAGACCACTCTTTTACCCAATGTAAGCTGTACTCCTGAAGGAGAACAATGTAGTGTTGCATACAATCTTTTCAACAAATCTAATCCCAACAAGTTCTCACCACAACCTGTCGTCAGAATGAGGGGTGCTTCAAATTCACACGGTCCAACAGAAAGAGACAAAGGACTAGAAACCGGATTACAAACTGGGGCGCCAATAAAACCTACTGAAACATTCGTCAAGCCAGACAAAGGTGCGCCAGGGAGTGCATAATAGAACTCTTCGCAGCACCAGTATCCAAAAGAAAAGGCTCTGACACACCTGATGTAATCACTTTAACATAAGGTCCACTCTGATCTACTGGAACTGACGCAACTCCCTCTCTTTGTCTATGGCTGTCCTAGCAATCATTACCGTCGATATTCTCACCTTCGACATAGTAGTCGTCAGCATAGTACTGAGTCATACTATCAGACGCACCATTCTGTTGATCAAAACAATTCATCGAATTCTGTGGAGGAAAAGAACGCGCATTCTGGGGGAACACACCACGTCCCTTACCTCTAGGAGCTTGCTGAACACCTCGACCTCTCACATTAGAGATACCATTCGTGCGTTGCAACAGAACCGGACAACTACTCTTAAAATGACCCTCTTCTTTACAGTACGCACACTGATTAGGGCCTACAGGATAACGCGGTTGAGAAGACTCGAACCTTTGCGAATTTCTCTGAAACTGCTGAGGTTGCTGATAGTCACGCTGATTATTACGGGGCGGATACGCTTGCTGCAAAAGATCCTTCGTCTTTAAATCTTTAGTCTGCTTTATCTTTCTCGTCCTTATCCCTATTTTCATAATACTGTGCAGTAGCCAATATCTGTGCCGACGAAGAAACAGCCCAAGAACTCTCTGAATCCTTCAACTTAGTACACAACTCGGGAAGCAAGTTATGCACAAACTTATCGACGAACAACCGTTGGCCACCTTCCGTACTCATGTCTTGACCACTATGGTCGATAAACGTCTCTTCAAACCTAGTGAAGAAATCAGACACACTTTCGTCTTTCTTCTGCTTACATGCAGACAATTTATCCCAATTCACTCGCATAGCAGGCATTAAAGTCTTCATATAAGTAATTATCCTACCTGGGAGTTCTGTGACTAAAGGCTTGGGTTTAGCACCACCACCTTATCGACCATCGGCGGCACTAATATTATCCCATGTCTCACCTAACTCTTGCGCATGATCCGCATGACGAATCATTCCCCATAAGGGCTGAGGAACCACATTCCCAAACAACATGTCTATATCGGCTAGATTCATAATACATGAGTTTGCAGTCTGTGATAACTCCTTATAGTACCCTGCAGGATTTTTACGGGGGTCAGGTAAAGTCTGCTTAAGGGCTAAAACTTCAGCTCATTTCCACGGAACATGTACCCAAACATGCTGAAAATGAGCCGGTACAGCTTGAATAGCATTAGCAACATCAGCCTGAACTGCATCTTTCCACACCGGAGGAACCTCTCTCATTGGATATTGTCGCACTTTTCTCCTAACAGTAGGATCAGGCTCAAACAACGGCTGAGAAGGAGACTCACTCCTAAACGAAAGCAGTGTCGCAACTGCTCTTTCAACATGGAGACCCACTATAGTCCTCTTCGCAAACTCAGACTGTACACGGAACAACTCAGACGGAGTCCGTCCCAAATCACCATCTTCCCATTCTTCACGAAGGAAAGTACACATCAAGTCAAAGACATACCTCTGCTTTGGTGCTTCCCATTGGCGGAGGACATCCATAACTGACTCTAAACTATATTAGTAACCCATTTACGCGCTAAATGATCCAATACTTCCCGCTCATCGAGACCAGGCATTTGGCTCCGCAACTGTTTACGCGCTGAAGCAGGGGTCATACTCAATGACCCAAAGAAAGGAGACAAAAGACCAGTAACAGTATCAGTCATTCGCTGTCGAACAGAAGGAGAAGCTGTCGAAAGAACAGGAGGAAAAACAGAATGAGACAAAGTATACGTAGAAGTAGTACCAGAAGGAGTATCAGAGGAAGTAAGAAATACATGAGACAAAGTCGTAGGAATTGGAGGCGGAACAGGAGGCAAAGTCGGCGGCCCTTGAGAAGGCTGCGCCAAAGGAATAGGAGCCAACTGAAGAGGAGCTGGCGTCTGTACAATAACAGGATGCAGAGCAACTGGAGGTTGCGCAACTAAAGGTTGCTGAGGTGCTGTAGCACTCTGCACATAAGGGGGTGGAGAACTCAACAAATGTGACATCAAAGGATCTTTCTCAAGTTCCTTCATTGCACCTTGCTGAAGAGGTGACAAAGCTGGATAACATTGTTCGGTCGCCATTTTACGTTGCCTGTGCAACTGCTCACTCGCTTGTTCTTCTTCATTATCTTTTAACTGTATAGCAGCCTGCATTATCGATATACCCTTTTCTCTTTTATTTCTCTTCGCTAATTTAATTTCTTTCTGTTTGGCTTCCTTTCGCCAAAGGTGGAAAGAGTCAAACATCGCCGGCCGGGCTTTCTTCTTAAAAAGTTTAACTTCTAGATTATCTAAAATCTCCGTGTCATAACTACCATGTTGGGGCCACTTTAAGACACCATCCTTCCTAGTGTAGTGAATCCACACTTCATTATACGTAATGGGGCCCACGCCATGTTTCGAATAAAGCTCATAGGTCGAAGTTCCAACCGGAGGTATCGGACACGAATCCTCCAATCGGGAATCCCTATTACAACCACAACAAAATATCTTTCCAAGTCTGCTAAGACCAGGCATCTTCGCTCACTAGTCTAGCTTCAAACTTCAATAGATTATCGAACTCAATAGTCTCGCAAATACATGAGTCCCTCGGCTTTGGCGCTTGTAAGTACCAAATCAAAGATCCCGAAGGATACCCAAAAACTAAGGACTGGGAGACGCTCCACTCATACTTAACTGAGATATCGATGACGTCACCAGAAGACCCGTCTATCGTCTCGCTCTACAAATCATCAAAGGGGGGTCCAAGACAGGGCGACAGTCAGGGCAGCAGTCCTTCGTAGCCGTCGGAAAGCAAAGACTTTCGGACCACGACAACATACAGGTGTCGATGAAGTGGTAGGCCTTCCTCCAGAATTTTCTCACGAAGCTCCTCACGATCTTCAGGCTTGGACTGGTACCACTGAAGTCGCCCCACGTTGGGCGCCAACTGAAGAACCGGGTTTTAGAACCCAGCGGCACCAGGGGCACGCCCAATGTCTTCGGGTTCACCTGTCTTAGAATACAGAGACACAGCAAGTTTAGCTCCGGGCAACGGAGTCAGTTCGCTCAGGTCACACAGAAGTCAGCTAAAGGTGTACGTGTCCCAAAGACTCGTTCGGCCGTAGTCATCGGCCTATGTGAGGGCAACCAGAAAATGGCTGCCGTACACAAAATGGAACACGTAGGTTCGGAACGAAATCCCTGAATACATAGTGATCCCATCAATCGAACATAACGAAAACACTCGTACTTGCCGCACTCGTCATTTGCGGTTCGCTGTTACCAAAATCGTCACGATATGATGACCTTTACGAAACGGGTTCAGAATCACAGAACCTCAGCTCACCGGCCACCCCGCAGACACTACTCTTGTAAGATTTTCTGCATCCTAATACACGCTTGAGAACCCCACCTATGGGATTGTTTTGTTTGTTTGATATGTTATGTTAATTATATTTCTTAAGCGCAACGGTTACCCGAAGGTGTCCTGGCGCTGAGTGCTGCCTTCCGGTTGACACGGTGTGTGTTAACCTAGGAGGTCAAAAGCCAGATTTTAAGTCCCTTCCTGAATGTCAACAGCTCAGTGGTGTTACTGAGGGGGAAAGGAAGCTCCTTCCAGGCTCTGGCTAAGCATGTAGTGAAACATCTTCCCCCAATTTTCTTTTTTAAATGTGGGTATTACCACAAGTATTGCTCCGGCCTATTGGAGTGCTTTCTTTGGAGAATACCATTTAAAACACTGTTTCACATATTCGGAGGCACAATGCATAGATTGCATTTCTCCAGGTAACACATATGTGGAGGGGAAGACACAGGCCTACAAAAACACTGGTGCGGTCAATGTTATAGCACTGAGGGGCAGATTTACAGTAACTGGTGCATCCCTGCATAACAGCAGGGATGCGCCAGTTATTGTACACCACGCCTCCGCCACCATGGGTGCGCCGCACTTACAATTCCGGTGTACCATGGGGCAAAATCGGCACTGATGCGTCACGCATCTGTGCCGTTAAGGCGGCGCATTGCTGGAGTTGTGTCGTAAGCGTGACGCAGCTCCAGCAATGCTCTGGGGGGCCCTATTGTTACAATACTGCATCAATCCTTACGTCTGCTTCAAGCAGGCCCAGGGTTTTGCCGCAGCATGGGCTCAAAAGTGACTGACTGAAATCTTGTAGATTTTACTCAGTCACTTTTAGGAGGCGTTCCTGAGCCTGAACGCTCCCCCCGCCCCCCCAGCGCAGGAACGCCTCCTTCTGGCACAGGGCTTTACAACGTGACGCATCTCCCAGATGTGTCAGGTTGTAAATACCCGGCAGCATTGCACATCTTTTGCGCCGCCGCTGCGTCACACAAGGGACACAACGGCGGAGTAAAAGAGGCGCAAGGGGCTTGTTAAGCTGCCATTACATACTTTGGCTTCCCTCCGGGGGTCCTTATCTGGGTAAGATAAAGGTTCCTTTTTGGTTGAATAGCCATCGAAATAGACTCCAAAGAATGTTATGCTGTAATGGAGGGACAACTTGGTGGCAGGCCCCTCTTGCTGGGCTACATCTACGTGCCCTATGCCGCTCAGCTCACCTTCCTGGCACACCTTTTCGTTGTCCTTACTAGCTAGGGGTGCTGCAGCGTGGAGGTTTCCTGTTTGTGCCTTTGAACTCTTGTGTTGTCCCTTGGAGCACGGGCTTTGGGAGAGAGGTGTAGAGCTTCTACCATACTTCTGGACGCTGGGGGCTTGTTGAGCGACGCCTGACCACCGGAGGTGGACTCCAAGCCCCAGAATTCCCTCACAGACCACACCTGGGTTGGGATCGTGCAACGCCCACTCCCCTGGCTGCTATAACTGACCTCGCCGCTGTCCTTACTAGCTAGGGGTGCTGCAGCGTGGAGGTTTCCTGTTTGTGCCTTTGAACTCTCGTGTTGTCCCTTGGAGCACAGGCTTTGGGAGAGAGGTGTAGAGCTTCTACCATACTTCTGGACGCTGGGGGCTTGTGAGCGACGCCTGACCACCGGAGGCGGACTCCAAGCGCCAGAATTCCCTTCACAGACCACATCTGGGCTGGGATCGAGCAACGCCCATTAAGGCTATGGCTATATACCTATGCCAGCATGCTCGCGTCGCGGGAGCGTACCGGAGCGTCCCGGGAGAAGCCCGGGACAGGGCGGGACCGTTTGTGACCGTTAATGGCCGGGAGAGGCTGGGCTGGGCCACCCCTCTTGGCCTCTTGGTCTCGTGTATTTGTGCTATTGTAGCCTGTTATTTATTAAGCTTTAAAGCACATAGTATCTCTTGTGCTAATAGCGCTACTCCCTACTGTCTCGCACTGTGGTACATTTTGCATGATATTTGTTAGCGCCACCTGACTGCATAGCACTTGCATTCATACTATTCCTCCCCGCATCCATAGCAATAAAGAATGGTGAAGCACAACCCTGCCATACTTGTTCCTGCCCCAAAACAGAAGGCAGCTGCTAATCCCCAGCTTCCTAGCCTGACAGCAATAGATCGCATGTTGCAGAAAACGATTGGGGTGGTGGCTAATGCTATAGAAAGCAAAGAACCCCACCTTTCACTCCCTGCTGGTTACCTTCCCCTCTTGCCCTCTACTAATATTTTGATGTTCACTATTAATTCCCAGGACTCGATTTTAGCACCATCTTTTGTTGCTCTCCCAAGGGCTGACCATGTCCCAATATCTCAGGATATAGTTCCTATGGTGGACAACATATCTCCTGAGACTCTCCCTTGATCTGTAAGGCTATCATTGTCCCCCTCCATCTTCCAAAACGAGGCCATTCCCGATTTCCATTCTCAGGAATCGGCTTCCAACGATAATGGGTGCTGCGATATGTCATTAAATTCCAATTCGACCTCTGATTTGCAGCTAAGCTTAAGTGGTAATGGACCACGAGTAACAACCAGAGGGCAGCTGGCTAGGCGTAAGTCTAAATACGCTATCAAGGAATGCCAAACTGTAAAAAGTTGTAAGGGCAATGTGGGTGGCATTAAGCAAAAGAAATTAACTGCTAAACACAACACAATAAAGGGGAAGAATACTAATAGTGACGCAGCTGATATTGTAACTACCCAATCAAATAGTAGAGGTCCTTCACCTGATGCACGCTTTTGGGAAAGGATGGAGACCCTTTTGGAGAAATCCTATAATATTCCAACAAGCAGTGGACCAGCCAGTGATATTATTGCCCCGTCACTCCATACCATCCCAAACATAGTGTGCCCTTCAAACCCTGTAAAAGAAATCTCTCTCATTGCTCACATCGAGCAAATTGTGAAGTCTCTCGTACTCCTGATACTTGAGAGGGTAAAAGTTCTAGCTGAAAGACTCGACCGCTTTGAACAAGGGACCCTTGACAATTTCTTCTCTGCAAAGGCTTTAATCAAGTTACACTCCAAAAATAGCCCTGACCCAGCTGCACAATAGCAAATCCCATCGGTTGATCCCTCACAAATGTAAATGTAAATGTATGAAGCTTATATAGCGCATGACTTACCCTGGGGCATCTCCGCGCTTGCTTAGGGAACCCGTCCTGGTATTCCCCTGTGAGATAACCCTGGCAGGGTATCCACAAGGTGAAAGCCAGGCATCCCACCGCGAGGGGCCGATGTGGAGATTAAGCAAGCTATTGCCCAGAGTCGCAGAGTGTGAACCCGTGAGTCGAGAAGGCACCGGAGCGAGAATTATCAAGTCCGTGGAATTATTGAGCCCAAGACCCGCCGTGGCGGGGAATTGAACCCTGGTCCAGGGCCGAACTCAAGCTCCAGGTCTGCCGCCTCTAACCCCTGAGCCACACTTCTCCACCTCCAAATGGGCAAACATGCTTCTCCAAATCAGCAAGGTGATCTAGGGCCCTCGAGTGGAAATAATTCCTTAGTGACCGCTGTTACAACTAATAAGACTAGCAAACCATTAAGCAAAACATCGACTAAAGGGGATAAGAGAACCTGTGACAGTGTATCCACACAGAGCCAGAAAGGGGAACATATTTGCAGTAATGCGGTGAGGCAGAGAAAAGACCCATCTTTAAAGCCTGATTCAGTCGATATTACTAAAATCAGTCTTACTCATATCAATTTGCCTCCAGCTTGTTTGCCCTATGTAGTCGTTCTGGCTGGAGTCCCACAGCTAATGCCGGGTAAATCAGAATCATACACTGAACTTAAAAACAAAACTACATTCTGGGTAAATACCAACAGGCCTCTCCCGAGGCAACTTGATGGCCAGGTCCTCTTTGTCAGAAGAGTTAGCTGGGTGGGAAGTAGGACTAAGGATATACCAGGTGACTGCATCCTAGTTAACTTTGGGGATGTGCGAGTTGCGAGTTTCATTTGCAACCAGCAGAACATGCATGATGATTCTGGAATTAGCATACATCATCTTGGTTACTTTCACTCAGGGCCAGCATGTTGGTACCAGGGACAGAGCAATGGAAATCAATCTTGGGGAGGGATCGCGGGCGATTGCCATGCTCATCATAACTCTATTTTTTCCAGAGGTTCAGATTACTATGAAACCAATATTTGCTGTTGACATGGCGACCATCCGCTTACTAATATCTTGTTTGACCCTGTTGACAACAAAAGGCCTTATGGGTGCAGGTCGCCAACCATACTCCCCGGCATTTCTCTTACCTCCCTTAATCTAACTCCCCCGGAAGTTATATACCCGGGGGAAAGGCATGGGTTGGCATCCCAAGCTGAGGAGGCTAACTGTTGGAGTACTGATGTGGAAGATCTAGTTAATAAACCCAAGACTAGGCTCGGCTTGTACAATGACCAGGTTACACATGTTGTCCCTAATGGCACCTGCATGACCCCAGCACCTCCACCTACTGACCAGAGTAATGCTTCTTTGTTGCATCCTCTTTTGTCACCGTGTTTGCCAATTGACAATGCAGGGGAGCAATTGATCCTATCTAGCGTACGACCAAATTGTTCTCAGGATCAAGTAGTGGTAGATAGTCCGATGATGAAGATTGCTAGTTGGAATATAGCAGGCATTGCCAGAAAGCTAGACCTCCCAGACTGGAATACTCTGGTTGAATCATATCAGATTTGTATTTTTCAGGAGACCTGGAGCCTGGAACCTAATCATAGAGTGGGCTACACCACATTTTTCTTACCTGCAGTACTCCCAATATTAGGGAAGGGTCGACCCTCGGGTGGGCTTCTTATTTGGGTGAGCATTTGTTTGGGTTGTAGTATTACACATAAGCAATGTAATTCGCTAGACATTCTCAGGATCTCATTAAAAGGCCCAAGTGGGGGGAGAACTCTTGACATATTTAATATATACGCCAGGGGTACTAAAGGTGGTTCCATATCTCCTACTGTAGCACTGCTAGAAGAAGCACTTAGAGATTGTCATGATGACACGCAAGTACTGATCGTGGGGGACTTTAATTGTACATTTGAGCCCCTTGCGTCAGAGGACATCCTAGACCTCACTGAGGATGATACAAGGAGAGGTATACCCACGTTAGCAATTCAACCAATAAAAAGATGGTCACAAAGGGTGATCCAGCTGAATGCTCTGACTTTGGAGTTCGGCCTAAGAGCAACTAATGGTAAAACTGTTTCAGACCCCCTATGTGCTCACACTTATAACAGGGCCAACCACACGTCAAGGATTGATTATATTCTCCTTGACTTAATGCTTTGGCAATCTGTCCAGGATATGATAATAATACCTACTGTAGACAGTGACCACAATTTGCTTTCTTTAAGTTTAAAACATTTGTGGCCAAGCCAAAATGGCGTAGTGGTTCCAAGTAAGGTAAAGTCCACCTCAAAAATGTTTCCAACTAACTGTGGAATACGCCTTAAGTGGTGCAAAGTCGCCCTGGATGAGGAGAAAGTTCAGACCATAGGAACGCTATTGGTAGCCTCACAAAGCGACCTAGAAATGACCCTTTTAGAACATTCTAACCCTTCTAGAGCAACTGTGATATTTCAGGATACCATCAAGTCGGTAGGAAACTTATTTCTGATACCTACACGAGGGGCCAGGGAAAAAGGTCACCAGAGGCTCAAGGGTAAGCAGGGGTGGTATACACCTAAATGCAGGCAAATGAAGTCTGCTCTAATCAAGGCAGTTAAGGCGAAATCACAATCTTTGATCCAGAATGCTAGGAAAGAGTATAAATTAGTGACAGTAAATGCTAAAAAAGAGTGGGAGGACTTGTATTGACAATCACTAAAAGAGGCAATCTCTGAGAGGGATGCGGGTAGCTTTTGGAGCACTATAAGAGCTAGGAAAAAGCCTGTTAGCGACCTTATCACATGTAATATAACCGGTCAGGCATGGTTCGACCACTTTTCCAAATTGTACACCTCCCAGCAAGAAGCTGCTAGTAATCCTCTTCCATGCAGTACCCGTATACCCTTAGAAGAAAACACCTTGTCCCCATTTACAATTAAGGAAGTCGAATATGCGATTAGCTGTATTGTGCCCCAAAAGGCAGCGTGCCCGGATGGCATCCCCGGGGATCTGCTTCATTTCGATCCGTCAAAATGGGGGAAGCTTATCCATACTCTACTTATTGCTATTGATAAAGGTGCCGCCATTCCCGAATCGTGGAAGGGGGCTGAGGTTGTCCCTAGTTTTAAAAAGGGGCATAGGGACGACCCCTCTAATTATCGCCCAATAAGCCTAATAGATTCCACTCAGAAGGTCATCGGGAAGGTGGTACTAGAGAGAATCTTACAATGGGCTAAACAAAATGAGATTCTCTCTGATTATCAAGCGGGTTTCAGGGCAGGTACCGGGACAATAGAGCAGGCTTTCAGATTATTGTTAATTTACTGGAAGGTGGTTATCATAGGCAAAGGCAGTCTTTATTTGGTGTTTATTGATCTAAAGACTGCCTTTGATCTCGTGCCTAGAAAACGCCTTTGGGGAGTGTTGTCCGACATGGGGTTGCCTTCCAATATTTTGTCCATTCTAGTGAGGCTCCATGAAGGAAATTTTGCGCAAGTGAGGTGGGGCACAAAGGGTCAGAAAACCAATAAAATTCTGGTGGAGAGAGGGGTCCGCCAGGGATGTGTTCTTGCTTCCACACTTTTTTCATTGTATATGAATGGTGTGGTAGAGCACCTGCTTGAAAAACCATCAGATGCCCCATCCCTGGCGGGGGAGCGAATTTCCACCCTCTTATTCGCTGACGATACGCTTATAATATCTAAGACCCCAGTGGGCCTCCAAAGCCTACAAGATAAATACCAGGTTTTTTGTACTCAACGAGGACTAGTAATAAATACAGATAAGACAAAGTATTTGGTGTTGTACCCCCTGAAAAAACTTGGGCGACCCCCAGTACTAAATCATGTATACCTGGAAAGGGTTACTGTATTTGATTACCTAGGTATCCGTATCTCTGATACCATGCAGTGGACCCCGCATCTTTGTAAAATGCTTTTAAGCCATAAGAGGGTCACTGGGGCGATTCTCAAGGAACAGCGCTCCTCCTCGATTAGACCGATTGCTCCCGTCATTGACATTTATAAATCGCAGGGGGTCAGTTCTGCCCTTTATGGGGCACAGTTGTGGGGCATTTCCAAGATAAACCAATTGACGAGGTCTGAAAATAAATTCTTAAGGGACCTCATGTCACTCCCGCAGAGTACCCCTATGATACCCTTGTTTCTTGACTTAGGATGTCATTCTATAAATGATCTCGCAAAAGTCCGGCCGTTGCTCTTTTGGGCCCGGTTGTGGCGAGTGCCAGAACTTGCCAAGTATGCGAAGGGGTTAGCTTAAGTAATGTCAATGGCGGGATGGCATAAAATAAAATGGCTAAAAGATGTAAAATCTCTACTTGGCGAGTTAGGCCTTAAAGAAGCCTGGGATAGTAGATCCTCCCCCCCGAAGGCAATTCTAAAGACCCTTTACTGGAAATGGGTCGCCTCTAGAACTAATATTGATTAAACTCTTGGCAGGTTAACGGAAGATTTCCTAAGGTATAAGGATGTGCCAATTCGGGAACCCTACCTAGATATTGTTTGGAAATCTGCTGATAGGGCTTTGTATTTTAGATTCAGGGTCGGTGCTCTTCCAGTGCGCGTCTTAACTGCTCGCTGGAAACCCCCGTCCCAAACAACACCCTTCTGCCCCATCTGCCAAACTAGAATGGAATCTGTGGCCCACATCTTATTTGCCTGGCCGGCATATGTGCAGCCGAGGAAAAGGTGGCTTAAAACTATATGTCGGATGCTGGGCACTAGACAATCCAATGAGGCACTCCGTATGTTAATGTCAGACACATGGACATTGTACATCTGCGGTCTTTCAAAGTTTTTATCATGGGCATGTTCCATTAGAGCAAAAAGACTTATAAAAAGTGTTTAATTTCTATCTTAAAGAACATGGTCTAATTACGATTTTTAATCCTAACTGTGGCCTTATTTTTTATTGCTTTTTAAATTTAAAATTTGGTGTAAATTAAGTTTTCTACCTATGTGGAAATGTGTTTTATAAAATGTGATGCTTTTATGATATGTTTTTATCGAAATAAAGCCTTATACTACTACTACTACTAGTTAGGCACACATCCCCAGGGTTGTTGGAGGAGAATTAATCTGTGTCTTAAACTTAAAACAAGATTGCTCACACCTTCCTTTGCTGTCCTCTTCTGTTGTGGCAGCTGCAGCTCATCTTTATCAATGGCTCATGTACAGGTTCCTATAGGATAACTGGCGCACTCTTAAACCAGATGTCACAGAATATTCTTACTGCCCACCACCACACGACCATCACCTGCACCTGCATGCATACTTTGTCAACTGGTCACTCAAATGAAGACCGTAAACACTGAATATTTAGAAAAAAACGTTCTTGGACCATTACCCAATCCAATTACAACTTGAATGGGGAGCGCCGCTCCCATTGGTCCCTAGTTGGTAGCTACATCCGACCATTTTGGAAGACCCAGTCTTTAGAGATACAACCAATAAGGGAATGCCTGATTACCTGACAGAAAACTGGGGCACAGCCACCTTTAGATAGGCAAAATGGGAAGTGATGAAGGTAGTGCTCTGTGGCCAATGCATTCATACGGTTGTGGGAGCGAGAGCTGACCTTCACTGGGACATGGCTAGAGACATCCCTGGGGAAGGAGCAGCACGAACAGTTCCCACTGCAATCCCAGCACTAGAGACAGCAACGGAATAACATGCTCAACTGATCGAGTAGCTGCAATGCCTTGACTTCAGAGCTTATTGTGCATGCAGAGGGAGATACGTCTGGCTAGTTGCTGGCATGGCTATTGAAGAGTGCAGTGCCAGTCACTCCCATTACCATGATTAGAGAGACGCTGACCTGCCTGTTCACTAACCAAATGGACATACACACAGTGTTCACAGCCCACTACCAAACTCTCTGGGACATCTTCCCCATCAGGTACATCCGGATGAAAACGGAGTGATGGAGTTGTCTCCTACCCATTGGCCTCAAGTGTCAAGCATAGTACTAAACTTCGAGAAGGTGTTTGACACTGTTGACTTGGAATTTACGTTCTCAATGCTAACATCCATGGCCATAAGTGACGGGCTACAGAAACTTATCAGACTCTTCTACTCAGAGCACACTGCTTGGTGAAGTTTTGGCAGTGTATATCTGCCCCATTCCTGGTGAACAGGGGAATGCACCAGGGGTGCCCTTAGTCTTTGTCCTTTTTGCTTGCTGATCGAGCCTTTGGCACAGAGACTTAAACAACGAGGCTAGATGTAGGGCATACTGCTAGGGGGTGACACACACTATCTTCCTATGCACTCATGACATACTAAAAATCAGCCGCGATATCTGAGATGGCATATTCGAGACAGGATAATGGCCTCTGGATATTTATTCCATTCAGGGTGGTGCACGATATGAAAGAATTTGTGCAGGTTCTCGGGTGTGGACCTAGTCACTACAAAAGAGTTTTGATCTTTATGTATCAAGCTGATCATAAAGGGCAGTAGCCGAGCTGCTAGGATTTTAATCAAGATTTTAAAATCATCATTTAGCATTGATAGAGGCCGATAGTCTGACGTACGTGGGTTTGCTGTCTTGGCCTTCGGGAGTGGTATAACGAGCGCATCTCTGATCGAAGAGCGTAGTTCCCCTCTCTTCTAGGCTTCTGCATAGGTTGCCTCCAACTTTGGTGCCAGTGTCTGTGCATAAGCCGAGTAAAATTCCACTGGTATACCATCTGGGCCCAGTGTCTTCACCATAGCCATCTCTTTAAGCGCAGCACTAATTTCCATCCTAGTCACACGCCCCCCAAGCTCTCCCGCTAGTCTGGCTCCCCGGGTTCCAGTGGGAGGGATGCTAAATATTCATCTAATGTCTCCCATCTGTGCGGCCTCT
Source organism: Lissotriton vulgaris (assembly GCF_964263255.1). Classification (NCBI taxonomy): domain Eukaryota; kingdom Metazoa; phylum Chordata; class Amphibia; order Caudata; family Salamandridae; genus Lissotriton; species Lissotriton vulgaris. Next base: position 1,996,704,945 of record NC_141687.1, read on the forward strand.
TTTCACTATATAGTGTTCCATTATAAGCTCATTTATTTCTTTAGGGTTGTGTATTATCTGTTTGTCTCCCAATTTAATTTGAGAAATGGGGGATCCCCTGTTTTTAGGGTGCACCAGCCATGCGAGCATTTGACCTGCCCTTCCTCCTTCTGCATGTACCCACCCCTGATATTCACGTATGTCCAAACATCGCAATCTCTCAAGTGTATTATCATATAGCTTTTCCTTTTCCCGTAAACTGTTCAGCGTGTCAACTACTGACATCAGATGGGCTTCTCTACAATGTAGATGAGTTTCTATGCCTGTGAGTTCTTCTAGAATTTGTCTCTGCATTCCCACTGTTTGGCTCATGCAGTGTCCTCTTACTTCTAACTTAAAAGCTTCCCATTCTATAGCCCAGGAACAAGCAGAGCCCTGGTTAAACTGAAAACACAGAAGTTAACAAAAGGGGGAGAGAGAGAATAATCTTAAATGGATTTGTTCTCCCTGGGTTAGTTTTACAACAAAAAGAATCCATTAGGAAGGGGGAAGGGAGTGTCCCTACGATGGTTGGGAACACACTGGTTGTTTTTTGGTACCCCTCACACACCAACAGGCCCCTTGGTATCATGCTTCATCATTGGGGTCCTCGCACCCCTCTATGGGATGCGGCGTGCTCCGACCTACGGTTGCGTGGGAGCACTTGTGGTGGCTATGTGTGGTGTGAGTGAGGGAATTTATGTGAGTGCTGTGGTGGGGTTTGATAGTGAGTGAAGTTTAAAAAGTGCCTGGCTCGTGGGGTAACAAAAAAAAATTATTTGGCCCCTGAGCTGGTACTAATAAAAAGGTGAGAGAGGAGGTATTGGCGTAACCTATGTGCGCCACCTCCTATGTGTGTGTCAACATGTTTCGGTGTAAAAAAACCTTCTTCAGGACTGGGGTACACAAATCCCCATCTTACTCTCATTTCTCTACTTTTTTCAGAATGTTCTATACTAAAAAAGCGAAATTTACAAGTGCAGGTAATACAATGTACCTACTGGATAACCGCTATTTAGCTGACCTGTAAAGGAAAAGGACAAAACAAATTTCAGGTGGTCCGTTCCTTAAAAAACCATATGTGTGGCAACCTGTGGATACAGTCATAAAAGGTGCGGTTCGAATTTCTAGACACGTTGGTGTCATTCTACAGATGGAGAACGTGCCTGTAGTGAAAATTAAAAAAAACAAATATTAGACAGACACACACAGAACATAAAACACACACTCTATTTTTAGGCGAATTATGGGTTGTAGATAGCCCCTGTGGTTATCGTTGAGTCACATACACATAGAGGGAAAGAAATACTCTGTGAAGCTCACAGTGGACATAACATACTGTTTTATCATGAGTCTACTACTCCATGAGACCGTGTTAACGTAGGGGTCCCTCGCGCTTCCTTGCTGCCTGTGAGGAATAAAGGAGAAATACTGCTTTGCCCGGTACTTACATATTCGTAGAGGTGGTAAGTTGGTTTTTTCGGGTTTGTATTACTCACCAGTCTAATCGAACTGTCCCGATTTTATAGAATTTTAACTTTGTCTAATGCAATATCCATAGAAGAGCGGGCACAAACTCACTTCTATTTTGTTAAGAGAATAGTGACAGTGCAACCCTTCCAGGCATGCGCGTCGGATAACAGGGCCTCATAACCCAACGCGCATGCGCAACTCTTTGTAAACACGCGACCACGCATACGCGGTCAAGATAGGAGCAGAGAGACGGACTCAGTTACCGGCAAACCAAATACGGGCATACCCGGTCTACTATATTGCCAATTACTCAATTAAGGGCGAGTCACAACGGTATAAAAAGGGCCCTTTACAACACCACGGCACAACCAACAGAGCCGGCGTAAGGAGCAGCGAAGAGGGATTCTCCTCATAGACCCGTGACTAATACAAACCCGAAGAAACCAACTTACCACCTCTACGAATATGTAAGTACCGGGCAAAGCAGTATTTCTCCTTTATTCCTCACAGGCAGCAAGGAAGCGCGAGGGACCCCTACGTTAACACGGTCTCATGGAGTAGTAGACTTATGATAAAACAGTATGTTATGCCCACTGTGAGCTTCACAGAGTATTTCTTTCCCACTATGTGTATGTGACTCAACGATAACCTCAGGGGCTATCTACAACCCATAATTCGCCTAAAAATAGAGTGTGTGTTTTATGTTCTGTGTGTGTCTGTCTAGTATTTGTTTTTTTAAATTTTCACTACACACACGTTCTCCATGTGTAGAATGACATGTGTAGAAAATTTGAACCGCATCTTTTATGACTGCATCCACAGGTTGCCACACCTATGGTTTTTTAAGGAACGGACCACCTGAAAAAAAAAAAGTGTCCTTTTCCTTTACAGGTCAGCTAAATAGTGGTTATTAGTGGTACATTGTATTACCTACACTTGTAAATTTCACTTTTTTAGTATAGAACATTCTGAAAAAAGTAGAGAAACGTGAGTAAGGTGGGGATTTGTGTACCCCAGTCCTGAAGAAGGTGTTTTACACCGAAACATGTTGACACACACATAGGAGGTGGCGCACATAGGTTACGCCAATACCTCCTCTCTCACCTTTTTATTAGTACCAGCTCGAGGGCCAAATAAAGTTTTTTTTTACCCCATGAGCCAGGCACTTTTTAAACTTCCCTCACTATCAAACCCCTCCACAGCACTCACATAAATTCCCTCACTCACACCACACATAGCCACCACAAGTGCTCCCACGCAACCGTAGGTCGCAGCACGCCGCATCCCGTAGAGGGGTGCGAGGACCCCAATGATAGAGCATGACACCAAGGGGCCTGTTGGTGTGTGAGGGGTACCAAAAAACAACCAGTGTGTTCCCAACCATCGTAGGGACACTCCCTTCCCCCTACCTAATAAACTGAAAATACTCCACCACTGCCGTGTGTAACTACATATGGAAGGGAACATCCTCCAAGAGGGTGGGGTATAGCCACGAGGCGGGAGTCAAAGTGGGTTCTGGGATGGGATGGGACGAATGTGGAGTAGTAATGGATTATGGTTGGATAAAGTGTGTCCAAGGTATTTCATTTGTGTATTGGTTGATGCCAGCTGGGCTTATCATGTGAACATGTCTAATCTTGTGTGCAATCTATACATGTGTGAATAGTATCAGTAATCCTTTGTGTTCCTGTGTTGTGCCCCCCAGATGTCCACCATGTCCCAGCCCTCCAACCAGGTCTGTAATCCCTTGGTCACTTTAGATACAGGGGTGCCATTGAGAGGTAGAGTCAACCTGTCCAGTTCTACGTCTGCCACACAGTTAAAATCTCCCCTTGCAGGGTGTGGGACATGTCAAGCGCAGTGAGTATTGTGGACAATTTTTGTAAGAATTGGATTTGGTCCTGATTTGGGGCATAAATGCTCTTGAACTTGGTCACTCTACCCAACATTCTACCCCGGTGCAAAACATACTTGCCCTCTGGGTCTATTATAGATCTATCCATTTCAAATGGTGTACCCACTTTGATCCACACCGGAGTTCCCATGGACAATGCCGAGTATGTGATGGTATATATCTGGCCACGCCATTTACGTCTAAATGTGCTTTACTCCAGTGAGAGGTGTGTCTCTTGTAACATGGCAATATGTATTCCTCTACGTACAAGATAACTGTGGATATTGTGTATTTTGGCTATTGAACCCGACCCTCTCACATTCCAAGTCAACATTTTTATTTCGTGATACCGGGGTGCCATAATATTCATTACCCCAACCTACAGCGCTCACCCTCTCTCCCCTTCCCAATCCCCCTCCACTATTTCAGCCCATGATTGAGACAACCGCTTGGAGACCACCAAACATCCCAAACAAGTAGCTCCCTCACCCCAGGGCAGCTGCACAACTGATGGTCGCCCAAACCTGTGAAAACTTAAAAACATTAATGTAAGATTGTCCTGTCTATCCACCCTGGGTGGGCCATCTAGCCGGGTGTGTACAAGGAATTAACCTCAGAGTGCTCCTTCTCTGTCAGCCCCAGAGAACTATGACAGGGACCGCAGGTTCTCCTGTGGTGAGTGCCTCCCCGCCCCATGCTCTCCCCAACAAGGGGCCATTTCCTCTCATCTATAATCGGGTTCCTGCATACCTGTAACTTTCGGTTTTTGAGTCCAACCAGGCAGACTATCCTCTTCATTCATACATTCTAAGATTCCCAATCCCTCACCCTCCAGACTATTGTAAGATTATGGTATTTGCTGTCTGCAGGGTTACTTCGGGAGTTCCGGCTTGCATCTGGCTGGGTCCCACAAGTTTGATTCTGCTGCACTGTGTTCTGGCTGTTTCTCAGGGCTTTCCTTCTCAGTCTGTTGTGTTATCACTTCAGCCACTGCTTGGAGTGCCGCCCATCTGTCCTGTGCTGTCTGTGAAGCTGAAGTTTTCCGCAGCTGGAATTTTCTAGATGAGCGTCTAAGTCTCTTCCTGTGTGGTTTAGCAGTAGATGGGGTATCCTTACCCAGTCTGTGTGCTGGAGTCCCTGCCTGGTATGTCTCCAGCCAGGACCACAATACCTCTGGAGAGTCAAGAAGATCATCACCCTATCTAGAATTACACATAGTTTCACCGGGAATAGTAGAGAATATGTGATGCTTTCCCATCGTAATGCTTTCTTAGCTACCAGGAAGGAAGCTTATTGGGCCTGTACTTTCGCCGTATAATCTGGCAAAATGGAAACTTTACTGTTTGTGATCACATTGGGTCCATTGTTATGGGCATTCTGGGTGAGGATATCTCGGTTGTTATAATGCAAGAGGCACGCCACCACAGGACAGGGGGCCGGCCCTACGCCAACTGGCGAGAGGGCAACCCGTGTGTTCGTTCTAGAGCGAAAATGTTTGTAAGCATTAGAGGAGCCACTGTGTTCTGTAGCCATCCCTCTAGGTATGTTACCATGTATGTACCTTCTGTGCCCTCAGAGATTCCCACCATCCTTATAATGTTGTGTCTGTTGCGCCCTTCGGATACTTCAGATCAGTTTTCCAGGTTGAGCAAGCTGGTGATCCGGTCCTCTAGTTTATGTGATGCAGACGTTTGTTCCCGTTGCAGTACTTCCATTTTATGTTCAACTTCTTTCATTCTGTCAACCAGTTTGTGGTGTTCAGCTTACAGTTGTCCCAGACCCACCAATACCGCTCCAATGTCCTGATGTAGTGTTGCTTTCGTGTCAGCTCTAGCAGCAAGTATCTCATCAAGGTGCACATGTAGAGCCTGGTCTGTCGCCCCCTGTTTTTCCATACCCTGATTATTAGGTATCTGTTGTGTCTCCCACTTCTCCTGGTGTGTGCTTCTTGGTTAGGTCCAAGGTTTACCCATGTTTCGTGGCTTTTGGGCTCCCTAGTTTCAAGTGAGTGTCTGTTCCATGCAACTGTAGGATCTCTCCTTTCGATTCTACAAACCAGCCAGTGCCTTACTCGCTTGTCTGTGGGGTGGTTGCATCTTCGCTGTTGACCACATCTCTCCTTTCTTGCTTCTTTATTCCCCTCCCTTCAATCACCACAATGGTGCTACTGGTTCGAGGGACACCCTTTTGCTCCGGTGCCCTGGCTGTCTGCCGCTCCACCTTCCCTTTTTGCACACCTCAATAGCGCAATAACGAGTTCCAGATAGCTCGGTCTAGTCTCGGCATGGACTCTTTTGGGCAACGATCTGGTCACCCTCTTTCCCAGCCTCGACAACCACCTATATGAGCTTCTTCACAGTGTCCACCTTATTACTCAGAAGAAACCCTGCCTTGGATCATGGAACTCGGTGACCCACCTTTCGCGTGGTAGTGCCGCTTCTCATGGCCTCTGTAGTCTTGGGCCTTATTCCAGTGTTTGGGACCTGTGTCGGATTCTCATCAGGAGTTCAGTTGCCTTTTGTGATCCCTTTACAGGCTGTATCTTTTATATGGGTAGCTGCCTGGGTAATTGATGATGGACAATACTCTAATTATGCAGAGGAGGGGGGCGAATCTGGACCTTCTCGGCTTGCGAGCAGCTCACCTCTTTATTTTCATCCTCTGCGCCGACCTTCGTCTTGTTTCTCCCGTTCTGCCTAGGTTGGTTTAGCCCTACTGCCCCATAGGCCCTTTGTCTAGAGGCTGTGCTGGGCCAAATGTCTGTACCGCCGGGGCACTGGGTGCTGATATTTTCACTGAGTCACTCTGTAGGTCGAGGCACTCACACCGTATGGGGGTTCCTATTCTTAAGGCCTCTATAGTGATAGGCCTAGCCCCAATGTCTGTATTCTTTATTAGACGGCCCCTAATAGCCCAATTCATGGGCTATTTCTTGCAGGCTGTATGGTGTATGCGGGTGGCTTTCGGGTCACTCAGCGATAGGCAGTACCCCAACCAGGCCGTGGGCGGGGGAAGGATCCAGAGTTTGCAGAGGAGGATGCAGAGCTCACCTCCCCCTGTTTGTGCTCTGCTCAGGTTTTGGTCATATTTCTTTGCTGGGTTCCAGTCGGGCTGGCCTACTCGCCCCGCTGGCTCTCAGTTTGAGGCCCTGCCCTTCCGGAGCTCCACCACACCGCGCCCCAGGTAGCCAATCTCACTGCATAGGCACTTTGCATGTTGTGGGGTTTACTCCATATCTCCCGGTTGCTGTCTCGCTGCTCCAATCGCACTCTGGACCTTTCATGGGACGGCTGAATCTCGCCTCGCAGCCCGTGCCTCTGTTGCAGTGGGCCCAGGCACATCACCGCCACCAGCCTGCTGCCTTCTGTTTATGCCCCTTCTTTGGGGCTGGCGCTTCCATGGTTACCATGCTACTGCACCGCAGCTACCCCACCAGTTCTCCTGCACAGGAAGAGGGCATGGAGCAGTCGGGCTCCCACCAACAGGCCGTTATTACAGAATTATGAATGGCCCGATGTGGATCTTCTCTCTCACATGGCCGCTATCTTCGGCATCTAAGCCACGCCCCCCTCACTTTATAGTTGGGGGCCTCTGGCTCAACATCTGGCTCACTCGAGCCAGGCAAACACTTCACAAGAACCTCTACTGCCAACTCATAGGTGCCGGCAGTAAGACATGGGCCGTGACCTGACACAAAAGGAACAGGACACAACACTACTATAGCCGCGATCCATGTAAACATTCCAGCAACACCAGGTTTCAGATCATCCAACAAAATGCATTTTACAAGGCCTGTATTCTGTGTAATCTCACCCTGGTGAGATTACACTGAATATTTAGGTCTGGCTCAAATTGTTCCCAGTGTCAGGGTTGGACGCTGATTTGGCACATATGTTTTGAAATTTCGCAGTAGCAGTAAACTTATGATGTGAGGTAATGAATACACTGAATAACATCATGGGCGTGATGATCTATACACCATGGTGAGTGGAGTCTTGGTACTCTTTAGGTGCAAGAAGGCAAGGATGGCCACGAACCGTTTCAGAGACCTAGCGTTGCTTATAGTCCACAGGTACATCTCCATGCATTAGAAAGCCAACACGCTAACTGGGTTGAAACACTGGTGCATGGCGATGCTTAACTGCGGCAGAGCAGAATCAGTAGTGCTTCGGCAACAGCAGACCTGAGGACTGCGCAGGGTGCCTATAGCTGCAGGGAGGGACACCTTGCTACAAGAGCTACAAGTGTTTCAGGAAGATCTCCCTGCATAAGATGGGATATTGACTCAGCTGTTATACGACACCCTGCTCCGAGAGACAAGTGCCTTACCCTCCCCCGCCCAGTGCTTGAATGTAAAATGGATAGGTGATGTACTGTGGAAGGATACTGCAATTTTGCATGTGCATGAATCTGTTTCCTAAAATGAAGGTGTACATGCGTGGAGGGAGGGCACACATGAGAGCAACAGCTCTTTTTTTTTGTCTTTTTTTCATTGAAAACCATATAAAATACATAGAATTACATCCAAATATACATCCTTTAAAATCCATCAATAGCACCCGAAGGGGTAATAAATAACACCAATTGATCATATAACAACACATCTAATAGTTAATAAGCAGGGGGATCTTAAAATAAAATCATTATTAAGCCCTTAGATAACATGAACACCTAGAATCTCAAGACTTATGTCCACTGGTACCAAAAAGACTGATCAAATTACATGAAGTATACTATCCATGTTAAAATGCCAGGGTCTAAGATTCATGAAAAGAAGGACAAATTACGGAGATACAACAGATTATATACTAACTTGAAATATCACAGTCAAAATACAATGCCCAGATCTTCTCAAATTTCTTAAGTCCCCCGATTCGTGAAGTATAGGTTCATTCGCTTCTTTTAACCTGACCCATTTTCCGAACCCATTCGGTTCTACGGAATAAGATGTGTTCGCCATTTTTGAAGTAGGAGTGATCTGGCGACCGCCAAACAGATATATAAAAGTTTAATCAGCTTCTCGGGTAGCCGCCGATCTTGGTCATGGCCTCACACTATCAGTCAATCGTTAAACCAAGTTGATAGCAAACATTCTGTTGCCAGATATTCAAAAATATTGTTCCAGAACTTCTGGATCAAGGGACACTGTAGTAATATATAAGTCCAGTTGGCTGCAGGGTGAATATGGCACCAAAAGTGCTGCCCCGATTCATTGGGATAAACCTTGGCCATTTGGTGCACACTGCATGGTGAAGTGGGAGTTCTAATACTTTTAGTTTATCAGGGTTACCATGCTACTGCACCGCAGCTACCCCACCAGTTCTCCTGCACAGGAAGAGGGCATGGAGCAGTCGGGCTCCCACCAACAGGCCGTTATTACAGAATTATGAATGGCCGGATGTGGATCTTCTCTCTCACATGGCCGCTATCTTTGGCATCTAAGCCACGCCCCCCTCACTTTATAGTTGGGGACCTCTGGCTCAACACCTGGCTCATTCGAGCCAGGCAAACACTTCACAAGAACCTCTACTGCCAACTCATAGGTGCCGGCAGTAAGACATGGGCCGTGACCTGACACAAAAGGAACAGGACACAACACTACTATAGCCGCGATCCATGTAAACATTCCAGCAACCCCAGGTTTCAGGTCATCCAACAAAATGCATTTTACAAGGCCTGTATTCTGTGTAATCTCACCCTGGTGAGATTACACTGAATATTTAGGTCTGGCTCAAATTGTTCCCAGTGTCAGGGTTAGACGCTGATTTGGCACATATGTTTTGAAATTTCGCAGTAGCAGTAAACTTATGATGTGAGGTAATGAATACACTGACTAACATCATGGGCGTGATGATCTATACACCATGGTGAGTGGAGTCTTGGTACTCTTTAGGTGCAAGAAGGCAAGGATGGCCACGAACCGTTTCAGAGACCTAGCGTTGCTTATAGTCCACAGGTACATCTCCATGCATTAGAAAGCCAACACGCTAACTGGGTTGAAACACTGGTGCATGGCGATGCTTAACTGCGGCAGAGCAGAATCAGTAGTGCTTCGGCAACAGCAGACCTGAGGACTGCGCAGGGTGCCTATAGCTGCAGGGAGGGACACCTTGCTACAAGAGCTACAAGTGTTTCAGGAAGATCTCCCTGCATAAGATAGGATATTGACTCAGCTGTTATACGACACCCTGCTCCGAGAGACAAGTGCCTTACCCTCCCCCGCCCAGTGCTTGAATGTAAAATGGATAGGTGATGTACTGTGGAAGGATACTGCAATTTTGCATGTGCATGAATCTGTTTCCTAAAATGAAGTTGTACATGCGTGGAGGGAGGGCACACATGAGAGCAACAGCTCTTTTTTTTGTCTTTTTTTTCATTGCAAACCATATAAAATACATAGAATTACATCCAAATATACATCCTTTAAAATCCATCAATAGCACCCGAAGGGGTAATAAATAACACCAATTGATCATATAACAACACATCTAATAGTTAATAAGCAGGGGGATCTTAAAATAAAATCATTATTAAGCCCTTAGATAACATGAACACCTAGAATCTCAAGACTTATGTCCACTGGTACCAAAAAGACTGATCAAATTACATGAAGTATACTATCCATGTTAAAATGCCAGGGTCTAAGATTCATGAAAAGAAGGACAAATTACGGAGATACAACAGATTATATACTAACTTGAAATATCACAGTCAAAATACAATGCCCAGATCTTCTCAAATTTCTTAAGTCCCCCGATTCGTGAAGTATAGGTTCATTCGCTTCTTTTAACCTGACCCATTTTCCGAACCCATTTGGTTCTACGGAATAAGATGTGTTCGCCATTTTAGAAGTAGGAGTGATCTGGCGACCGCAAAACAGATATATAAAAGTTTAATCAGCTTCTCGGGTAGCCGCCGATCTTGGTCATGGCCTCACACTATCAGTCAATCGGTAAACCAAGTTGATATCAAACATTCTGTTGCCAGATATTCAAAAATATTGTTCCAGAACTTCTGGATCAAGGGACACTGTAGTAATATATAAGTCCAGTTGGCTGCAGGGTGAATATGGCACCAAAAGTGCTGCCCCGATTCATTGAGATAAACCTTGGCCATTTGGTGCACACTGCATGGTGAAGTGGGAGTTCTAATACTTTTAGTTTATCAGGGAATAGAGAACGGTGTCTTTTATATCGTAATGGTGAACTGGAAACATGATAAATGGGAAATAAGGAGTTACTGAAGGTGATTTCTTTGAATGTAAATGGCCTTAATAATAAGAGGAAAATCAGAGCCATTGAAGCCAGAGAATCCTTCGGCTATCTTGATGCAAGAGCCCCATTTACCAGCGGGTAAAATAGCAGATTTCTCAATGTTTAAATCCTGGGGTGCATATATTGGGGCTTCTCTTCATCTTCCACAGCCCACAGGGCGACAGCGGTTTTTCTCAGTAAGAAATTTCAGGTTGAGGTAGTTAATTACGAGTGATCAAAGTGTAAGATGGTACTGGGTCACTTGTAATTTAGGACACAGATCTTTGACGCTCGCTAGTTTATATGCCCCAGTAGAGGATAATCCCACCCCATATGAGGAATTCTTTCAATCATTAATCCAAGTTTCAGGTGAGCTAATAGTGGGGGTATATCAATTTGCTAATGAATCCAAAAATTGGTTCCTCATCCAACGCCAAAAAACAGTTAAAGCAAAAATCTTTTAAATTGGTTCAAAGTTATCGTTCAATGCTTGATGTAGCTGACCCTTGGCGGGCCGCATTCCCCACTGAAATCGCTTATACCTGCTTTACAGGGAGATTCCATACTTTCTTGTGTATCGATTTTTTTCTTATCTCTAGGCGTTTGGTTTTTAATTCTCAAAAAAATCTTCAGAGTGGGCTCTCGGATCATGCACTGATTATTTAAGAGTTGGAATTGGGCAACTACAAGAAATCCTCCAAAAGATGATAGCTGAATCTCTTTTATTAAATCAGAAATCAGAGAATTTTTTGAGCGAAATCATGGCTCAGCTCCACTACATGTGGTCTGGGATTCGTTTAAAGCCTTTTTCCGAGGGCTTGCTATTTCTAAAGACGCAGAGAACTCAAGGGCTAGGAAGGAGGAGAAACAAATACTTGAGCAAAAAGTGCAAAGGTCCCTTGATAGATTCGTTTCTAGCCCCTCGGTGGCGAACCATCGACAGTTGGATCAGGCTAAACGGAACCTGGGTGATAAATACTATGATAAGCAACAGCTGTCTTGTTTTTGATTTCATATATTAGAATCTACAACTGTCATGGCTTAGTGTTCAGAATGTTTTAATTGTTAATCCATTGCACCAGTTCATCCCAATGAATCTGATGTATTGCAAAGTGTGTAGAGGGACCATGATGAGGTCACTACACATTGATAAATAACACTGATCCATGTTTGGCATATATACAATAGAAGGGGGTTCCCCAGAGCGATAAGAGATGTAGGCAGGAAGGGAGGTGATCAAAACAAAATAGAAAAGAGCACCCTGCCAGAGTAAATTAAAAAATGGTCCTCTAAGGTATGTTACATAAAAATCTATAAAAACATATATTTTCCATAAAAAGTATGATTTGAATCACTTCTATTGGTTGTTCCTGGCTCTGATACTCGGCTAATATTGCTCCTCTTCTAACAGAATTGGATCCCTTAGAGGACCATTTGTAATTTACTCTGGCAGGGTGCTCTTTTCTATTTTGTCACGTTTGGCATACGCCTATGTGATATCAATATCAAATGTAATAACAATTGGTTAAAAAAAAGAGAGAATAAGAAAATCACTGTTAATCATGGAAGCACTGTAATCTATTGATAGTTACACATATTTTGTGCATGGTTGACTAAAACAGTTGTTTTATATATTTTGACTAAATTAACTGCAATATGTTGTATTGTCTTTTATAGTTTATACATAAGACTTCCTGTTTTCCGTTTTTACTGATTTTTACAAATAAATACTGACAGAAACTCATTTATTTTCCTATCTGTATTTACTTTTAAATATGGAAGAAAACCGAAATGTATGGTGTTTTTATTGGTTGGATACACAAAGAGTCCTGGCTGCTATGTAGATTGACAGTCAATGGGGTTAAAAAAAAGAAAGGAATTTTACTAAAGAGGCTTAAACAGCAGTAAATGCACACAAGGTTGATTGTAAAATGTGTATGTTTTCATGTAAGTGCATTGATTTATCATCTATGGGTTTTCATAGCATTCAACCCCCTCATGCATTCAAGCATGAGTGCACATTTATCAGCTAAATACATTTTCCAATATACTAGTTTCAGTTTCTTCATTTTTTACAAAACCCAAAATAAATATGGATAAATACAGATAAAATTAGCAAAAGATAAACATGGATAAATACAGATGGAAAAGTAAAAAACGAAATACCATAAAACTAGGAGCCCTGTTTATATATAAACCGAACAAAGATTGATTGAATGTAATAGAATTGACCTGCATATGTTATGCATGAGATGAAATCAAATGTTTGCACATCTTGTGATCCGTGTAAATGTATACGCATTACCTCTGCATTGCATAGTTTTCAAGGCTATCACTCTAGCTTTGTGGACCAATTTATTTATAAATATATGAATACTCTTAATTTCCCAGTTCATTTCGTATCTAGTTCACATTGCCAGTTGATCTTTTACCCATACTGAAACATTTCTCATCGTAATATATAAATGATTCTTTCCATTTGTCACCTTTGTGCCCAAGTCCTTTCTGAATTTATTGTTGATTAGTTATTTTTCTTTATTATTTTGGCTCCCACTAATGCCAATTTGCTTGCATCCAGTTCTCTTTTAACTTTGTGTCATGCAGCCTGGAATGCAATTATATATCCACTCACATAGGTGTCTTTCTTAGAAGCACTTTAAAAATCACTTAGGCCTACTTCATTGATTTTTTTGTTCTCACTTCAAGTCTCCATTTCAATTTGATTTTAATAAAACATCACTAGTAGTTTTCTGATATCAGCAACCTTTCCTTAGACAGTATTTTCAGACATATTTTCTTTCACTGAACGAAGTTCATCTCCAAAAATGGTTTAGTATTGAGATACTGGGTTACAGATTGATGCAAAAGCTCTATTTGATTTAGTCAGTACATATCATATTCCCATTTGCATAAATACATCTGGTACTAATTTTCTTGCTTGCGGGTAATACTTTGGAGGCTAACCATGCTCCATGGCTTGATTTCTATCATTTTTGTGATTTGTGCAAATTAGTAATACTTAGAACTTGATCTCACACACACTTTCAAGTCACTACATAACACTGGCCCAGCATAGCTCAACAATCACACATTTTTTCCAAAACAACTGAAGACAAATGAGTCGCAGCTCTAACACTCCCTCTACTGATTGTGTGAGTTGGCAAACTAGAGTTACCTCCCTAAATAACAATCAGAGAACAGTGTATGGAGAGATGCTGTTCAGAACTCACTGACCTCCAAGCCTGCATGGCTTGTACTTAGTACTTTAGCAGGGGTAAAACACCATTGTGAAATAAGTGTACTTTAGTATATTTTATGTTGGGGAGGGAATATTCTCTGCATGGTAAACTGACATTCATTCATGACCAGAGTAACCCCGACTAAATGTGAAACTAGTATCCTGATTTGTTTTTTTTTATCCTAGGATAAATGAAATCCTGCAAGCATGTTGATACCTAATCCTGAAATTGACCACAAATAAAGGGCCTGTCCCTGAGGTCAGAAAGGGTACCAAAACCATACACTATAGCGGACACTGGACTAATGTGACATTGTGGCATCTTGGCAGGTGAACAGGAATGTAGAGTGTATCGCATGGAGTGTTCTGGGTGTTTATCCTTGATGTGTGAAATGTTAAACGGTCAGTTGAGACCTGCTCTTTGGAAGAGATGGGGCCATATGTGTGGGTAGAGTCTGCATTATAAAATACACCTAGGTATTCAACATACACCCTGGATCCGTACTTTTATAGAACACCTCATTTTGGCGATGAGTTAAATAGGGGCAGTGGTGTACCTGCTGTATGCAGACTTCAAAACAAAGAAGATCCATGGGTTAAAGGTGGATCAAGTTTAAACAGAGATTTATTGGCCTGGGAATACTATGGGACTGATGGGAAATTTAGTGACACCTTGTTTGCTGCATGCTGAACTAATCAAAGGAGTAGAGTTTTTACTGTTTTAGGGAACAAGCCTGATTTGGGCACTTAACACGGTGTGGCAGCAGATTCGGAAACTTGAGGAGCAAGCTAAAGGATACTGAAGCTCATTAGAGGGGTATGAAATTTACCTGGTTAACTGGAATGTTGTAGTGCCTGAAACAGTGGTGTGCAGTAGCCTTTGGTGCCCCTGTGAGGCTTGCAGTGAGTTGGTGAGCAGCGTTCAATGCAAGGTGCGACGTGATTAGCGTTCCACCCAGCGTTCCTCGTGATGACGTCAATACGACAATGATGTCCAGTGGCCATATTGGATTTCATAAGTGAGACTGGCAGCATATCTTGTGCACTAGTGTGCACATTTTCATGCTGATATGCACAGCTTTGCTGATTCTTACCTAAGGTTTGTTACGTGAGGTGGCCACACATCTGGAGCACTGAGTAGCGCATTCTCACGCCAATTCGCACAGCTTTGCTGCTAATTACAGGCAGATTTAGCACGTATTTTGGGCATCAGGGTGCACATTTTCACGTCAGTGTGCACGGCTCCACAGGGCTGTCTTTGAGGCTGATTATCATGAATTCTCAATTGCAGCCTACCCAAGTGCCTTTATTCTGCTATGAGATGCGGCCATTCACACACCTTTTGGATTAGCTCCTTTTGTATATTTCTGGTGGATCTGCCTGGAATTCTGGTGGCTCTTTTCTTATTTCAAGTTATTATTTTTGTCTTACCTGTAACATTGTTACTAAATTGGTTCAATTTGGTCCAGTAGTAATATTTTAGCAGCACTGTATTGTGTGGTAGACAGGGTATAAGTATTTGTGGGTGATTGCAAAATGTTGCAGCATGTATTTCATCCTCCATTGCTTCTGTCTTTTACCTTCGGAACTTTTGATTAAATGAAAGAAATGGAAGAAGGTGTTTGCTTGGTATATGGTAGCAATTTATCTGATAAGAAGACAGATTTATTGCTGTTGCACTGTCTTGGAACTGAAGGTCAAAAGCTTAATGATCATCTACCTAATCTCACTGATGAAGACAGTAATGACTCTAGTAAATATGATGTGTGTGTAAAGAAGTTGGATTCCCATTTTCTACCAAAGGTGTCATCCATACTGGAGAGTTTCTACTTTGGGAAACACATGCAACGCAAAGGGGAGTCTGTAGATGAATATATCACAATATTGAAAAAGTTGGCGTGCATGTGTAAGTTTGGTTGATCCATGGATAAGCGAGTGAGGGACCAATTTATGTTGTGATTTAGTAATGAAAAAGTATGTGAAGAATTGTGGACAAAGGATGATCCTTCTCTTGTGGAAAATAATAATTTGGTAACAGTTTACGGGTAAATGGTAGATGTGGGGTGAATGGACACATTGCGAATGATAAATGGTGTTCTGGATGGAAAATAACGAGCAAATTGTATTCACACAAGGGTCATATAAGTAAGTGTTGTAGGGGTAAAGGTGAGAAAAGGATTAATGAGGTTCTGGATGATTCTGATGATGGTGAGAAATAATTTTGCAGGTGCCAAACAAAGGTAGTGAGGGTCCACAATATCTCCACTACTCTCTAGGGGAAACATGGCGGCAGTAGGCTAACTGCAGCAGTGCTCCGCTCCAGCCGCACCTGAGTGCCTAAGCGCTTACCTTGTGTGTTCCGCCTACGAGCGGGCAGACGACCTTGCCACTACAGCGGCTCCGTTTCGGAAGCCGTTCTTCAACTTTTTCGACCTTCAGACCGGGTCGCGGTCTGCCTTGACGGAGGGCCGTTTTTCCAAGTCCGGATTTGCGTTACCGCTTCAGCCCGATGTGCAACGGCCCCAGCCCCCATCCTAACAAGGAAAGAGCAGAGACGGAGGCGGAGGACGCCGGGACCCGGAAACGTGCTGACAGAGCGCAGAAGCAGCGGGAGCCCGCGCTGCTACACTGGGGTCAGGCCGCCCTGGAGCTCCGCAGGGCCAGGCGTGTTTGGAGTCTCCAACAGGGCTCCATTACCAGCAACAGCACCAGTACACCGGGTGAGAAGGGTGAGAAGGATTTTGCCTCCAGCACTGGCGCCTTCTCTTGCCTTGCATCAGAACTCGATCAGCAGGGAGAGAACAATTCTGGACACGAGGTAAAAGGGAAATATGCTGGGAAAAAAGGAGGGTGTAAAGTGATTTCTGCCGAGGTCCCTCCAAATTCACTGAAAACCATCAGTACTTACAAGGGGAAATTAACTCAAACCAAAGATAAAAACTTAAATAAAGGTCCAGGGAGGGTTAAGTGTCCCCGTAAGAAAAAAGGTAGAAGAGCAGAGGCGGAGATAGTGGCAAGTGGTTCAGAAAGCAGCGCAGAAAGAGCACTAGACTCTCCAGAGGGGCTGGTGACTGATTCAGGGGGGGTCTCCCAGGTTCTTACTTATTCACCCTCTAGTTTGAATACACGAAAAGCCTCCTCATATCTTTCATTTGAAGTAAAACCCAAAAGGGGAAGAAAGGGCAACAAAGCGATTAAACCCCCTACCGCTTCTTCCTCCAAAATCACCCCCTCTTTACGTTCATATTTTAAGGTGATTCCGCAAGTATTGGAGATTGGTCAAGAGTCTGCAATAGGAGAATTTTGCTCTATACAACTACAGCCCGTTAATAATAAAATGGCGTTGATAGCACAGAGCCAGGGGCCCCATTTGGCGCTAGATCTGTTGCAGGAGTTCTCCAAAGACACTGAGGAGGCGACACAGGATATATGTACTGACACTGTCACTCATCTGCATTCAGACGCGGGGCCTGTAGAGGGACATACAGCTCCACCAATTCATGAGATAAACGCTACAGTTGCAGGCTCGACTCATACTTTGGCATTATTCCCTCTGTTCCCGCCTATCTCTTCTCAAAATGGAACTCAGGCTGAAGATCATGTATCCCAAATAACGGAAACAGAAAGAATTAGTAGGAAGAGCATAGATTTATCAGAGTCAACAGACGGATCTCTACTATCAAGGTCTCCTATACCCCCCATCTCAACTAGGTTGCTATGTTC
Source organism: Lissotriton vulgaris (assembly GCF_964263255.1). Taxonomy (NCBI): domain Eukaryota; kingdom Metazoa; phylum Chordata; class Amphibia; order Caudata; family Salamandridae; genus Lissotriton; species Lissotriton vulgaris. The sequence goes on from NC_141687.1 coordinate 1,996,722,544, forward strand.
CCTACCCACGAAGAGAGCGAGGCCTTACACTCCAGCACTATTCCCATCTCCGCAGCTACGATACAGCAGATGTTTGCAACACTATCAGCTGAGATCAAGCGAGGATTTGAGGAGTCCGCTTCCAATCAAAGAGAAATAAGAGCCTTTTCCGAGTCCCTTGATGAAAAGATAGTTGGCCTCTCAGCAAGAACTCAATCGCTAGAGGAAACGGTCGGGCAGATATCTATGAGAGCTGAAAGTGTTCAGGATGACATATCGAAATTGAGAAGAGAGGATACTGCTTTATCAGAAAGATTGGAGACTGTGGAAAACAACGCTAGGCGTTGTAATATCCGAATCTTAAATGTACCGGAGGGGAGTGAAGGAACAGACATTAAAAACTACACTATCTCGTTGCTAAAAAAATCTCTTAACCTTCAAGTTTCAAATGAAGATCTTGCAACAGACATTCAGCGTATCCATAGGGATCCATTTAGGCGCAACCCACAAAGAACCAAGCCTAGCAAAATCCTGGTAAACCTTCACACTTACACCCTGAAAGAACAAATCTTGAACCTAGCATTAAAACAGAAATCAATACCGGGCAAAGGATTCAACTATCAGATACGTTCCGATCTGTCCAGATTTACCCTTGACAAACAATGGGAGTTGGGCAAAAGGATGGATGCCTTCCGTGGTTTGGGTGCTACAGTGCAGATGGGCTTTCCCTCTTCCCTCAAAATAATGCATAACAACAGAATGTATAACATCCGATCAGTACAGGCAGCAGATGAGTTGCTATTGACTTTGGGAGGCAGAAAGTAAGGGAGAAAAAAGGGAGTAAAAAGGAAAAAAAACTGAGTCTATAGGCCCAGTAAGGACCTATGGGCCGTATTAGTTCACTTGTAATTTCAATAAAAACCCCCAAAGAATATAAAAAATAAGTATAAAATAACACAGGAAATAACACGAGGTAAAAAAAGATAATAAGATAATAAAACAACACAGAAAAAAAAATAGAGAGGGGGTTAATAAAAAAGGAACACAAAATCTCTTTTTCTTTTTCTGAGGCACTCACAGGTGGGGCTCGGGAGGAGTCGGGGCACTTACCTCCGGTATATCCGGATAGGGAGTGCAAGGGTTTCCCATTGGAGGGAGGGAGGTTTGGGAGGGCACAGGGGGGTGGAGGGGAGGGGTGAAAAAATAACAAAATATTTATCTTTAAGAGCGCTCCAAACATCAATATCATTTCTTAGGGATTCTAACTCCAAGAAGCAGACAATTAGCAGTTTATATATATATAATTGGGCAGTATGTTATATAATTGCCTATTCCCAGGGTTATGACGAAGCTTAACATTTTCTCCTGGAATGTAAATGGTCTCCGAACCAAACCCCGTGCAAATACAATTCTTCAGTACTTGCTGGATGTTGAGGGGGACATTATCATATTGCAGGAGACACATCTTGTTGAGAGAGAAATGCTCGAGCTGGTCAAGAAAAATAGATGGTTGGATACTTTTGTTTCTACCTCTCAATCGCTGAACATAAGGGGCGTTACAATTCTCTTTAAAAAATCTATCTCTTTAAGAATTACTCAGCAAATGGTCGACTCTGGCGGCAGGTGGGCTATTGTGGCGGTCGTGATAGGAGGTGTAGCACTAACGCTAGCCGGGTACTACGGGCCGAACAAGGACGACCCTTCCGCGCTAGAATCCTTATTTCTCCATCTGCTGCAATTTCCCGAGCCTGTCATTATTACCGGTGACTTTAATATAGTACTTAATCCGATGTTGGATAAGTCTCCTACAAGTAGACAACAGCCCCTTTCTAAGTCTAGAAACTGTTTACTGGGCTGTATGAACCAATATGGTTATATTGATATCTGGAGATTAAGAGAGGGGCAGAGAAAGGGATTTTCCTTCAGGAACTTTAAATACCGGCATAGGTCAAGAATAGATTTTATCTTAACTAGCCGTAAGCTGGCCAACTCAGTTAAAAATGTAGAATACCTTCCGTCGCATCTTTCTGATCATTCAGCGATGAAGATGGAACTCGAGTGGGGAGACAAACCCCCTAGGAGGACGTGGTCTTTCGATCGGTCCCTCCTTACCTCACCTGAAGATCTAGAGGGATTATAAAGAATAAGATCGTATACCGAAGAAAGATGTATTTGGAAGAGGTGGCTACTATTGAGGAGAATATTAAAGTTATTCAGGCAGATATTGAAAACAGCAGTAACGACAGCAATCATGATCTATCGCTGGAACACGCTAAAATAACAGAATTGAAGAATGCTCTAACATCGGTTTAAGACAAAAGAATCATGCAGAGATGGGAGGCGAGCAAACTAGCTCACTTCCAATATGGGGAGGGGGCTGGAAGGCTCCTGGCCTGGAAAGTAAAATCAGATCGAGCACAAAATCATATAGCTTCAGTGACAACTGATCGCGGTACTTTCACGAACGATGAGGACATCAGAGAAGTTTTTAAAGATTTCTTCCAAACAATATACCTGGAAGACCTGAATGTCACCTCTGAAGACGCGGCCAATTGGTTAAAAGATCTATCTTTACCATCCCTGTCTGATGAACAGAGTAACTTTTTAGATAGGGATATAACGAAGGAAGAGGTAGAACAAGCTATTCAGGGGGCTAAGGGTGGAAAGGCTGCAGGAACCGATGGTCTACCATCAGAAATCTACAAAAACCTGATATCGGTTGTGTCCCCGGTTATGGTGCAACTATTTAATAATATCTTGAGGGAGGGAGAGGTACCCCCAGCTTCTTGGGATAGTGCCTCAATAACACTAATCCCGAAACCAGGTAAGCCCTTATCTGACTGCGGTTCGTATCGGCCTATTTCAATTCTAAATGCCGACTATAAAACCTTGGTGGCAATATTGGCTAAAAGGCTCGGTCAGGTAGCTCCAGATATACTAAATCCCAATCAAAAAGGTTTTGTAAAGGGGAGGAGGTTGTTCGAACTTACATATGACCTCGTGGGAGCAATAGATCTGGCGACTAGGGAGACTATGCCCCTTTCGGTTCTCACCTTGGACGCCACCAAGGCCTTCGACAGGGTAAATTGGCAATACCTGTCGGAGGCCTTGTTGGGGTTCAACGTGGGAGTCAAATTTCGTAGAGCAGTAAAACTGTTGTATGGAAACCCCTCAGCTTCTATTTTGATTAATGGAGGTTTGTCCGAACCATTCAGGGTAACGAGGGGAATGAAACAAGGTTGCCTCCTATCGCCTTTATTATTCGACTTATACATAGAGCCGTTCGCACAAAAACTGAGAGCGAGCCAGCAAATTATACCATTTGTCTTCTGTGATTGGACCAAAAAGGTGGCACTTTATGCCGATGATATTATGATTTTTACTCCAGATATAAATACAGCGTTCCCGGTGATTATAGATCTTGCCTTGGAGTTTGGAAAGGTGTCAGGTTACGAGGTGAATGCCTCAAAAACTGAGTCTTTGTCTTGGAATATTGACACAAACATACACAGCACAACATCAAGAGCTAACTTGAGATATCTGGGGGTAATCATAGATAACAATATAGATTCAATAGCAGCCCTAAATTTTGCAAAAGTAGCAGCACAGTGCCGAAAATTGGTGAGAGCATGGGCTCATCTCCCTCTTACTATCTTGGGGAAGGTAAATTTGGTTAAGATGTCCATACTGCCAAAGATTACATTTTTATTTAACTCAATACCATTGTATTTTGACCCTAAATTAATTTCAAAAAAACAGAGTGAGATATCTTCCTTTATATGGAACAATAAGAATCCAAGTATAGCGTGGAAAAAGATAAGGCGTCGGAGGGAGAAGGGCGGGCTGGCAGGCCCAGACCTTCAGGCCTACGCATGGGCATTCCAGCTGACGCATGCACGCATGCTCCTTAAAACACCAGCTGATTCAGGCTTGGGCCTTATGTTTTCTACTTTACTGAGATGTGAGGGAGTCGGGCAAGCCAGTTTCCTTTTTAAGTTTGGAGATCCCAAATTCATTAAAAAGATAAAGCTGAAGGTACTACGGGGGATGGCCAACACCTGGTACAGAGTGAGATACTCAATAAATCTAAGATACTTTTCAAGCAGAGCTCCTATATGGGACTTACCTGCACCCCCCCCCCCCCCCCTTGGGCAGAAGATGTTTTAGCACTACCACTTAAAGAGGCAGGTATCACATCCTGGGGAGACTTATTTTCTGATGGATCTTTGCTTCCATGGAACTACTTTACCAACAAAGTCGGCCCGAGATTTTCCAGATTCAAATATCTACAGATTTCAAGTTGGGCCCAGGCGCCTAATACACTGCCCCCACGCTGTAGCAAATTCTCATTAGGGGGATTGAGCGAACTAGAAGCATGCCTACTTGACAGACCACCTAGGAAAAAAGAGATCTCTCTCTGGTATAATATGATCATAGAGGAATCAGACAGCAAATTCCGCCTTCCAACGCAACTGTGGGCGGAGTCTATGCCAGGAGTAGATGTGGAAGAACTCTGGCTAACTTCATGCAGAGTACTGTGGGATTTGGTTAAGCCTGCTTGGCTCCGAAGGAACCAAATATTTACAATTCATAGAGCATATTACTCCCCGCGGAGACTCTCAAAATTTTCACAAATAGGGCCTGTTTCCTGCCCAAGATGTGGACTGGAGGCGGCATCAGACACCCACATGTTTTTTGAATGCCAACAAATCACTCCGTTTTGGGACTCTATAAGTAATGAATTATCTTTGATTGTGGGTTATCAGCTCACCATTGACTTGGGTTTAGTAATTTTTGGTTTAAGTGGAAACACTCGAAACGCTGCTTCCAACATAGTGTTTTATTCCATTCTGGCGGCCCGTAGGGAAATTTGTAGACACTGGAAGGACGCTTTGCCACCTACCTTCTACGAATGGCGTTCTTCAATTCTCCAGATCTCGAAACTCGATTTGGCAAGGGGAGGAAATCAGGCGAAAAGAGCCTTCTGGAAGTTGTTGGAGAGGCCACGTTGATACCTGGGTTTTTTTTTTTTTTTTCCCCCAGGTCCGATGATTAATGCTGACATGGCTCACCTTCCGGCTCCGCCACAGTTGTGTCGTTGCTTAAAAGGGCCTTGATGGTTCGGGCACAATGGTCTAACAAAGCCCGCATGTTTAGAATCTCAGGGCCAGCCAGCTGTTACTGAATGGGCTGTATGTCCTTCATCCCTCCAACGTTATCCCCGCCAGCTGAAGCTGAGTTAGTACAGAGGCATGGCCTGATTTTCTGCTTTGCGGTAGTCTTCTGTCTTGACAGTTTGGAGCCAATGAAAGCAAATGAGGATAACAAAAAAAAAAAAGGGTGAAGGGTCAATATAAAGGCAAACAGTTTACAGGTAAATGTTAGATGTGGGGTGAATGGACACATTGCAAATGATAAATGGTGTTCTGGATGGAAAATAACGAGCAAATTGTATTCACACAAGGGTCATATAAGTAAGTGTTGTAGGGGTAAAGGTGAGAAAAGGATTAATGAGGTTCTGGATGATTCTGATGATGGTGAGAAATAATTTTGCAGGTGCCAAACAAAGGTAGTGAGGGTCCACAATATGTTGCTGTGGTGGAAGAAAAGTGTGTGAAAATGTTGTTTGATTTGCAGGCAAAGCCGCCAATTATTTCTAATGATGTGTTTTTAAGTGGTATAAAGAGCAAAATGCAAATTTGCAAACCAGATGTTCGACCTACAAGGTATGGTGGAGAGCCCATTAAGTTGGTGGGTTACTTCCAAGGATTGGTAGAATATCAGGGTAAAATGACTGTAGAGAAGATTTATGTTGCAGCAAAAGGGGATGCAGTCATCAGCTGGTTTCACCAACATGATTTGGGTGTTGTTATGGATCCCAATTCTGATCCTCCATTCAGGTTGAAGGAGGATTTCAAAGACAAGTTTGTGGATGATTCTGATGTAGTCAAGGGTACTACATTTTCAGAGTAGTTTCCAGAAGTATTTACAGATGCTTTAGGGTGTTTGTAAGGATACATCCGTAAGATCAAGGTGTTGCAGGGTTCCACACCTGTGGTGTGCAAGGTAAGGAAGGTACCCTTTAAGGTCAAGGATGCTGTTGTGGGAGGGTTGAAAAGGGAAAAATCCTTTACAACGCAACTTTTACCACACAGTGCTTTTACATCGCAACTTTTACAACGCAAACCATTACAGCGCATTGTGCTGGGGGGCGCTCTAGGATAGGGAATAGATTTAATTTACTATCCAACACCTTCCACCCTATCCACGGGGACTGGAGTTGGAATAGTAAATTAAACTATTCACTATCCAGCACCCCTCAACAATATGCGTTAAGGCATGCGTTGTAAAAGTTGCGATGTAAAAGCATGCAATGTAAAAGCATGCGTTGTGATGTCATACATCCGTTGAAAAGATTAGCAGAAGCTGGTGTCATTGAGAAGGTTAAAGGTACTGAATGGTTAAGTCCAGTGGTGGTAGCGTGGAAAGCTAATGGCTGTATTTGCTTATGTGTGGACCTCAGAGGTATCAAGAGGTGGTGGATAGATTTCCCATTCCAGGGATTTATGAGTTGGTGTGTATGCTGGCAAGTACGAAGTGGCTTTCCACACTAGATTTAGCCTCTGCATACCCCCAGATAAGGCTGCATGAAGATTCTATGAATCTCACAGCATTTGTCACCTTCAATGGAACACACAGGTTATGGAGAATGCATTTTGGTCTGGTATCCGTGGCATCTGTCTTCCCTCGAGCCTTGGGAACTGTGTTAAGTGACTCACCAGGGGTAAAAGTATACCATGATGATATACTGAGTTTTGGAGTAACTAGTTAGGAGCATTATGTGAGAGCTAGAGCTGTGTTGCAGAGGTTCAAAGAGATTAGTTTGATGTTTAAGGTTGGGAAATCTAAGTTTCACAGAAAGCAGTACAATAGTTTTTTAGGTCACTCGTTAATGGAAGATGGTTTGTCCAAGCCTGATTTGGTACAGATGATCATGGAGATGGTGGTACCCCAAAGTAAGGAGGAATTATCTTCTTTCCTTGGACAAATCGAGTTTTATAGAAAGTTTGTGGGAACATTTTCAGAAAAGACATTCAAGTTAAGTGGGTTACTTAAAGGAATGTGCAGTTCAAGTAGTGTGATGAACAGTTTGTTGGCTCGAAGGAGGCATTACAGAATGCTCAACGCATCGACGGCTGGTCAATTTGGAAAGTGATGGGGCTATCAAACAAAAGTATAAAATGGTAGTCAGGACAAATACAAACAAACACACATCTACACACACACTGGCACACGCTTGCAGACAGGCATATAAACATAACCATGCCTTGACTCATATACACAATGTGGAAACTTACCTGGGGTAGTCTTCAGCATGCAGTTTAATCTGCACATCGATTCCTAACATTCACATCAAACAAACAAGGTGCCAGAGTGAGGCTCACACCTTTATGCCCAATCAGAATCTCAGATAGGAAGGAAGGCTGACTTGTTTCGTATATCATGGCTTCTGATGAGGCATAAAGACACATAACTGACAGGTCCCAATTCACCATTATTATAGTGCAGCATGTCAGATATGTATTGCATCTGTGAAAGGATGGGCTGTACCAGCCAATGCCTGACACATGCACAATACAGCCTAGGAGATCCCTCTTCTGGTGCAAGATGAAATTGCAGTGTTTACCTGTAAACTAATTATCAATGAGATTTTTTTGTTACATGTAACAGCTGTAATATTTTGACAAATGAAATGCAATTGACGCATGATTGTGGGGGCCGCCGTCATTTTAACCTCTATAGAGCAGCCACCTATTACTCAATGTTTGAAAAGTTTTTGTCCTGCCAGGAGACAATAATTTGCACAGATGCAAGTGTAAATGGATTAGGGGCAACTTTTATTCGAAGGAGTGAGGGTGTAGAGTACAGTTACTTACATTTCTCATGTGTTAAAGCGTACGGAGAGTAGGTATTCAGTGATTGAGTATGAGGCTCTTGCCATTTATGGGAAATAAAGAAGTTAAAAACAATTTTGTCAGAACAGGTCATAAGCCTCTTAAGGAGGTGTTTATGAAGAAAACGATAGACAATATTTCTAGCAGGATTGGTAGATGATTTGTGGTGTTACAGGAGTATGAGTTTCAAGTTGTTCACATAAGCGTAACACAGTGGCAGACTGTTTGTCAAAGATGGTAAAGACAGAAAATATTAAAGTGGATGAGGAATTTATGGATGAGGAAAAGGTGTGTGTGGTTACACATAGCAACAAACAATGTCTAGGGGTCAGAAAAAGAAAATGAAACTGACACTCAACTATGAGAGCCATCCAAGTCACAACTAATTACTAATGAGAGTGGAAAAAACAAAAACGTGTATATACGTGTAACTAAAATAAGTGGGCAAATCTCATGGGTATGGGAAAAATATTCCCATCAGTTACCATTCTGTACCGCCCTTTTACATCATGTGGGTTCTCCTTACCCAGGAGAAACTGTCCCAGTGGAGAAGTGTGGCTCACTGGTTAGAGGAGGCAGACCCGGACGCTGAGATCAGACCCGGGACCAGTGTTCAATTCCCGACGCGGCAGGGTCTTGAGCCCAAAATGTCCACGGATTCGGTAATTCTCGCTTCGGTGCCTACTCGAATCACAGGTTCACACTCTGCAACTCTGGGCAATAGCTTGCTTAATCTCCACTACGGCCCCCCGCGGCGGGATGCCTGGCTTTCACCTTGGGGATACCCAGTAGTGGCTATCTCACAGGGAAAAACCAAGACGGGTTCCCAATGCAAAGCGCCTTGAGACCTGGCGGTGATATTACGCTATATAAAAACCCATCCATCCATCCATCTATCCACAGCCTACAGATGTTGTTGTGGCTGGAACGTAACCATTCATACAATTTTTATTTTTCTCAATTTTACACTCTCAAGCAACATTGAGTCCTGCTGCCATTCTCTGTACATACACATGCACTCGACATGCATGCATGGATGTCAGTGCAGGGTCTGGGTATGAAATGTATGAAGAACGTTGCAGGAGTGGGCCTGTTGGCATCACACTTTCACTTTGAACACTCAAAAAGGCCTATTCAATACTATAGATTCCAAAACAATATGCCACTACTACCGCACACAGTACATGACTCAAACGGCAGAGGGTAGATGAGGTGCTCAATAAAAGGGACGGATCCAGGGTGTATGTTGAATAAGCAGGTTTATTCGATAATGCAGACTCCATTTACAGCTATGGCTCCATCTCCTCCAAATAGCAGGTCTCAACTGACCGCTTAACATTCCACACATCAAGGATAAACACACAGAACACTCCAATCCATACACTCTTCATGCGTGTGCACTTGCCAGGATGTCACTCATCTCCGGCCCTTTAATGATATAAAAAACTTACAAACTATAATACATGGTCCATGACCTCACAAGCGGTAACTGGCTATCTATCTATACATCAAAAAGTCATCATATTTGCTGAGGGATCTTCTCTCCCATTTCTCAGCCCTCCGATGAGCACTTCCCAATCCTTGCTTGAAATCTAACACATCTCTTGATTCCACACTTATACCTTGGTCAGACAAACCTTCTGTGATGACTTTGACTACTCTGTTAAGATTCCGAAGCCAACCGTCTTCCAGTCGTACCGCATTGTCAAATTTCTTCACCACTTGCAATGAAACAATATATTTAGAAAATGGTCCATGTGTAACATGCACTTTCACTTTTACTACATCTGCTACTTTCACATTCACCATTTTGGCTGCTTTCATTTTGTCTGTATAAATTGTCCTTGAAAAGACCTTTTACAATACTCTCCCTTTCCTTCCTCATCTTCAACACATTTATCCACACCTCTGCACTTCCCAATCCTCACTGGGGATAGCACAGAATTGGCCTTCCTGCCTTTCAGTAATTCAAACTGGGTCCCCACTGTGGTTCCATGTGGTGTCATTGTGTACATTTCCAACCATTCCCATACCTCAGACATCCAATCCTTACCCTCACTCCTTGCTAATTGTATAACGTTCTTAATGGTGTCCTTAATGGGGTGAATCTTTCTCTCCACATTACCATTGGTTTCTGGGTGGTACAGTGCAGACTTTTTATGTACATTACCTCTCCTGCACAAAGACTCATCCATTGCAGCTGAAGTAAACCACACTCCATTGTCTCTCAGCACTGATTCGGGTAAGCCTTCCCTTGGAAACACCTGCACCAAATAATCAGTCACCTTCTGTGATGTGACCTCATTAACAAGCATCATCTCCAGCCAATGGGAAAACAGATCCAACCAACACAAGTATAACCTTCTTGTTCTCATTAATGATGAGGGGTACCAAAATGTCAACTGACACTTCATTCCAAGGTTTATTTGGCACATTCCTCACCACCATAGTTTGCTGTCTCATCTTACACACCTTGTCACTCCTTCAACACTCTAAACAATCTCACCTCTCTCTTGACTTCTTTATCCATACCAGACCACCAATAATCTGCTCTCAACCACTCCTTTGATCTTGAAATACCCTGGTGGCCCTCATGCACCATTTTTATCAACCCCGCTTTCACAACATCAGGGAACACTAATCTAGTACCTCTAACTGCCAAACCATTGTCACTGGATAACTCTTCCCTGACATCAATACAATTTGACCTAACTATCTAATAATATCTTGTCACCCCAACCATTTTCTAATTTAGACACCCGGCTTAATTTCTCCTATCTTCCTCACCAATTACATGTTGTGTAACCACACAAAAAACACAACAATTAGAAGGAGGGTCCTAGGGCAAGATTAACGACCAATAACTAGACACATGCCCCAACCAATAGTAATAGCAACAAACAATGTCTAGGGGTCAGAAAAAGAAAAAGAAACTGACACTCTACTATGAGAGCCATCCAAGGCACAACTAATTACTAATGAGAGTGGAAAAACACCCAAAACGTGTATATACCTGTAACTAAAATAAGTGGGCAAATCTCAAGGGTATGGGAAAAATATTCCCATCAGTTACCATTTTGTACCGCCCTTTTATATCATGTTGGTTCTCCTTACCCAGGAGAAACTGTCCACAGCCTACAGATGTTGTTGTGGCTGGAACGTAACCATTAAATTGTATATGAACAGATGGGAGGTGCAAGCAAATATAGTGTGAGTGGTAACTAAATAGCAGTGAAGGTGAATGTGAAAATTTTAAATTGGATAGAGCTGAGTAGAAGACAAGTTTTAATAATTTCTCTCAGTCCCCCCAAATCTAAAAAGTGAATAACAAAATAACAGATTTAACATTATATCTGTTCGCAATAGGAGTTGACATGTTTCCGCATTAGTGGTAATTGTACCAATACTTTCTTCAGGACCAGGATGGTCTTTCCGTCGGTGTCTGGGGAGGACGTTGGGATACACCGACGGAAAGAGCGGTGCTCCTCTAACCTGAGCTGCAGCCAGGTGTGGTGATGCGCTATCCCCACAACTAATGGTATTGTGGTGGATTATGTATTCTAGAAGAACCTGGAATTCACAGGTGATATATTTCATATTTTTTATTTCCACTATAAAGCAGTAGCAACCTTACTACTAAACTGAGAAAAATCCTAATTTTAAGATTTTCGGTATTCACAGAAGGCATTTAGGAGTCCTAAAGTTAGGAGTCCTAACTTTACTACTACTAAATTGAGAAAAATCCTAATTTTAAGACTTTCGCTATTCACAGAAGGCATTTAGGCATCCTAAAGTTAGGAGTCCTAACTTTACTACTATTAAACTGAGAAAAATCCTAATTTTAAGACTTTCGTATTTCACAGAAGGCATTTAGGCATCCTAAAGTTAGGAGTCCTAACTTAACTACTACTAAACTGAGAAAAATCCTAATTTTAAGACTTTTGTAATTCACAGAAGGCATTTAGGAGTCTTAAAGTTAGGAGTCCTAACTTTACTACTACTAAATTTAGAAAAATCCCAATTTTAAGACTTTCGCTATTCACAGAAGGCATTTAGGCATCCTAAAGTTAGGAGTCCTAACTTTAACACTACTAAACTGAGAAAAATCCTAACTTTAAGACTTTCGGTATTCACAGAAGGCATTTAGGAGTCCTAAAGTTAGGACTCCTAACTTCTGTGAATACCGAAATGAGTAAGTGCCTTCTGTGAATTCCAAAATGAGTAAGTGCCTTCTGTGAATACCAAAATGGTAGTAAGTTTAGGATTTTGTCTTAAGTTAGTTCTGTGAATCGGGCCCATATTGTTGAGCCTGTTTGTATGTAATGGCTACTGCATAATGTTCATAATGGTGTAATTTAGAACAGTGCAACATGTCCAGATCGTAACTAATCCTTGGCGTCAGATGTTTCAGAGAGAGCTTCATTTGGGCAGGAGTCCATGATTTCAAAAGTGCAATTGTGCAATTAGAGTATATTTTGTAGATTCTGTCTCAAATATCTCTTTTTTAGTAGAAATCTTAAAGTACCTTGGTCTGCGTGTGGAAGATTGTACCCCCATCTTAGTAAATTAGTGATCGCTCTGCAGGGCCGGACTGGCTTCCGGGCATTTTGGCATTCTGCAGAGCTGGGGGCTGATGTCACTGCGGTGGGGGCTAATTTCGTAGATGGAGACCTGCGTGTGCTTCGAAATTAACAATTTTCGTTTGGCACACGCAGGTCCCCATCAACGAAATCAGCCCCCAGCTCTGCAGAATGCCAGAATGTCCAGTAGCCAGTCCGGCCCTGTCACTCTGCCAAAAGAACTGACTAAGAAGAATTCTAACCGCAGAGCCTGTGCAGGGACAGCTTGTTGAACCTTAGCCAATTTTCCCTGCCTTTGTTTGTATTTGATGCCTTTGGGTAATTGGGATATATTCCAGAGCATACAATAAAATTGGAGGTATCTTAGAGCTGTAAACCTGTAGTAAGGAATGGAAGCGTCTTTGCCCGGAAGAAGAGTATAATCGTCGGAGCGCTCCCACATGAATATCTGCTTTACGATTTAAATGCTGCAGGTGGGTAGAGTTTCTTAGTGATTAATTAAAGATCCGCCCCAAGCAGGTGTACTCTTTTACCACTTCTAACGTTTCTCCTGCCAGTGTCCAGTTGTAATTTGTGTAATGCTTTCTCCCTCTAAATGGTACTATTTTTGTTTTAGTTGTATTTGGAACTAGGAAATTTTCCTTTGTATATCTTGTTAGGTAGTTGCCTGGATGCAGCCAGGATCCTTTCTTATAGATTGGAATAACTACCCTTCCATGATTTGGGAATTTTCCCGGTATTGTAGCATTGTGAAAATAATGATACTGGGAATTTTCTCCATTCCATAGGATTACTTTGTAGTACCTTCATAGGAATTTGATCCAGGCCCATTGCAACTGATGATATTGCTTTCTTTATGTGATACTCTCTTTGACGGGCCACAGGAGAAGAAATATTTTGTTTATTATCCATCTGCATACATAGTGAATAATTCAGATTTTCATGATTCCCATTTGATTTATGTAGGTACATTTTTTTCCCATTCCTTCGGGGGAACTAGGGATGCTTGCAAGGATTTCTTTGTTCCTGTTTGTATGGCTATTAAGCTGCAATACACATGAGTATTATTTTGTTTTGCTGCAGTTTGGAATTCACCCCAGTTTTTGTCCTGCTGTGATTTTTGCAATTTATCTTTTTCCCTACTCCTGCTTTTTTTTAGATGTTTGATATCCAATTCTCTTGTCTTAAAAGAGTTTTGAAATTGCATGCACATTAATTTGTTTAATGCAGTGGCTCTTATGTCTGGGATCTTTCTTATTTGAGGTATGGTTCCGTTATACCGATGTTTTAGATTTGCCTTTAGAGCTTGCATTATTTTATTGAGCATTATTTTGAAATTTACTATTGGGTCGGGAGAAAGCGTGAATTGTAAAACTTTTGCTTTGTCAATTGCGTAGTTGATTTTGTTAAAAGCATTGGATGTCCATAATATTCTCCTTTGTGCCTGATTCACGAGTAGTGAACTTCGTACATGCATAATAAGTACCGGAGATGTGCGTTGCAATGTTATTTCGGTTTCAAGTTTTAATATGGCGTGATCACTTCCATGATAAAAGTTTGTACTTAATTTTACAACCCTGTCAAGCAAAACTAGACTGCAGATCATATAGTCTAATATAGAAGCTGTAAAGTTGCCTTTTCTTGTGAAGGATGCCGGAATGTCTCCTGTATGCCCATGTAGGATGAAACCATTTATTATGGGGAGGGAAGATGGTAGGATTTTCCCTTGTTTGTCTGCCTTGATCCCAGGTGGGAATAATGGAGTAGGAATTGATAGAGCTTCTGCTTGTTCTTCGTATTCCCAATTGTCTATGAGATCATTGGATATTTTTTCGTTGAAGTCTTTTATAAAGAAAACGGGAGGGAACCTCTCTCTTCCACCACCCTTTCTATATCTTCTAATATTTTGACCAAAAGAGCGTCATTCGAGGGACCTGGTGAAATGCAAGTGTTAAAAATTATTAGGTCAGTTGGAGAGTCCTTGGCGGTAAGCCATCATTTAGCCTTTAGGCATTGGATATTTCTGTGGTCCATGGGAATTACTTCCTGATCCCAAAAGAAGACCTTGTGAACCAAAATTGCTAAACCTCCTATGGCCGAGATACCCGCCACCCCCTCTCAACACAATCCCCAAGGATGGGAAACCGGAAACAGTTCTGAACTTTTGGAAGACGGGAGGGAGTGACCCTCCCGGCCGTATTTATTAAAATATGAAACAAAATTAAAACATTAAATTAACAGTTTCATATTATGTACAATTTCATTACCACATTGCGATGTTTTGGCTAACCTTAACATATTCTCTAATACAAAGGTTCTCCTAGCCGAACTAACATCCTACAAAAACATTTAACTTGCAATTTTGAAATTGTACATCCTAACGTTTAAGGGCCAACGGCAAGGTCGTAACCGGTGTCAAGATCCCTAACCCAGAAATATCCCCCTCACTTGTGAGGGGCGACCGCACAGAGGAGTACCTCGAGTGCAACTACCAATTTCCCTTGACTTGACGGGGGCCCCAATAAACTCGACGCCACTTAAAGGTCGTCCGAGGACTCGTGTGAGGTATCCAGAAGGTAGCGTAGACCCCCCCAAACCCCACACAACTTACCACATCTGCCGTCGCAGATGACCTGGCCCCGGGAAATTCTCCAGGAGGGGGCTGTAGCCCCTCCTACCCAGGAAGGGGCCTTGACCGCCTTTCCTTTCCTTTCGGCGGCCCATCCTTAGAAGGGACCGCCTACCCCGTTGAGGGGCCAATGGCCACCTCCCTCGAGCGCTCCCATCCGTAATGGGTGACGCCCACTCATAGGGATCTTCCAATTAGTGCTCACCGATCATGACCTTACCGCCCGACCAAAATAAATACGACAGTTCTAAACTAAATGACTAATTTACTAAAAAGACAGTAAGACAACACTTTATTAATAACATGCTACTGATCAACACTAGAGCAGGATAACTTTATTTGCAAAATATACCACAAATTGACCTTTCTTTATTGCATATTCCAAGTTATCACGATAATAATCGGAACCTGTAAACAAAATTAGAGGTTACCACATCAAACTTTATTCAAAACCACTTGCTGTCCTCAGGGGCTGGTGGGTGGGTCAAAATTGGCTCTTCGTTCCGTCTCGAGCTCACGCGCAGCGAGGTGGTGCAGCTTCAGAGCACAGGAACAAGAGGATGCTTCCTTGGCTTGTTGCTCCTTTTATCTGTCTTCAGGGCGGGCGTAAACCCGCCCCGGCCTGCCCCGAGGGCGTGGCCGGCCGCGTCAGTGTCTAGGCCAGCCCACTCTAGGGCGGGAAAAAGGCGCGCCCCGGCTACGCCACTTTGGGCATACCAGCCGAGACTCGCCTCCCGCCCAAGATGGCTTCCCGGGGGGATCGTGGTACTCCACCATACGTTCGGGGGGACCGAATGGTCGCCCCTTTCCATATGGCCGAGATACCCGCCACCCCCTCTCAACACAATCCCCAAGGATGGGAAACCGGAAACAGTTCTGAACTTTTGGAAGACGGGAGGGAGTGACCCTCCCGGCCGTATTTATTAAAATATGAAACAAAATTAAAACATTAAATTAACAGTTTCATATTATGTACAATTTCATTACCACATTGCGATGTTTTGGCTAACCTTAACATATTCTCTAATACAAAGGTTCTCCTAGCCGAACTAACATCCTACAAAAACATTTAACTTGCAATTTTGAAATTGTACATCCTAACGTTTAAGGGCCAACGGCAAGGTCGTAACCGGTGTCAAGATCCCTAACCCAGAAATATCCCCCTCACTTGTGAGGGGCGACCGCACAGAGGAGTACCTCGAGTGCAACTACCAATTTCCCTTGACTTGACGGGGGCCCCAATAAACTCGACGCCACTTAAAGGTCGTCCGAGGACTCGTGTGAGGTATCCAGAAGGTAGCGTAGACCCCCCCCAAACCCCACACAACTTACCACATCTGCCGTCGCAGATGACCTGGCCCCGGGAAATTCTCCAGGAGGGGGCTGTAGCCCCTCCTACCCAGGAAGGGGCCTTGACCGCCTTTCCTTTCCTTTCGGCGGCCCATCCTTAGAAGGGACCGCCTACCCCGTTGAGGGGCCAATGGCCACCTCCCTCGAGCGCTCCCATCCGTAATGGGTGACGCCCACTCATAGGGATCTTCCAATTAGTGCTCACCGATCATGACCTTACCGCCACAGGCCGGATAGTTGACCGGCTATCCGGACCCCCCACAAAACTCCTACCTAAAGGTCATGTCTTAAAGTCTTTAGCCAAGCTACCACGTCTCCTATGAGTAACTCGTTCCCCACCCGGGACAAGTGAACACCATCCCCCAAATACATACTGTCACCAGTAATACAACCATGCGAAATCGAATGCAGTGTATTGGAACGGAACAATCTACTCACTTTGTTATTGATTTTTCTTACTGAATGATTCAGAGCAGAAACAGAAATAGCCCCCCGCCATACTTTTCGTGGGATCATATGGGACCCTGCAATCGTGCACCCTGGAACTCTCCTCGCCAACCAACTTACAGTGGAAAGCATCGCCTCAAGAAGAAGTCGTCTACCAGTGGTGACCAAATCATTACCCCCAAGATGTACTATGACTATAGACGGCGGTGACCTCGTCCGCCCTAGCAAACCCTCGAAAAATGATTGAAACTGGTCAATACAGAGTCCGCCCCTTCCGTAGAAGGACACCCTGTACCCGTATTCCCCAGCCACGTGAATCATATCACCTGCTTTGAATACGTCCGCGGCACGCCTCACGTATGAGTGGCCCACGACCCACACCTCCTCTTTCACAGCCGGTGATGTCTGACCGCTGGCCCGGTGTTGGGTCGACTGCATAGTCGGCCCCGCCTCGTAGGCTTGCGCAACTGAAACCAAACAAAAACAAGAAGCGTGAGTACATCATTACAGCTTCACAACATGTGCAACCGCACATACCTCTTATAACAATTGGAGGACCAACGCCCCACACGTTTAACTTGTTCGACATTCAGACCCCTGGCTGTAGCCTCTGTAGCAGCCCCTATCCGAAAGGAATGGGTCCCAAACTCGCCCGGGTTCAAGCCCGCAGCAGTAATCGACATCGCAAGCACCCGCTGAAACTGAAACCTCGTCAGTGGGGTGGTGTCAGCGTGTCTCAACAAGGTCCCCCCCCATGATGCCACTCTGTGTGCCAAATATTCCTCTACACAACTCACCGGGCACATGGAGGACCCAGGTATCCTTTGTATGATTATGCAATCACCCCTTGCACCCTGATCGGTCTTGGACCTGACGAACGAGAGAGTCAACGTCCCCCCTCTGATCTGAACGTGCTCTCGGCACAGTCCCCCCATCACATCCTGCTTGTTCCTCGCCACTAGTTCGCTTACTCGCATAGCCCCATGGAATGCCAGCGTAAAAGCGGCTCGAAATAACACCGTTTCATACTGGGATGAACATGTTGCAGGGAGTTTAGATAATAACAGGGCCAACCTATCCAAACCTATCGGGCGCCTTTCATCTACTCTGCGACCCTCAAGGCGTTGCCACCCACGTAGCGCTTTTTGTACAACGAAAGACGCTGTCGGGTCCTGGATCCCATGAGCCCTAGCCACAAAGGAAATGGCGGCCCGATGCCTCTGGGCCGTAGCCACTGATTTGCCCGCGTGACGTAACGACAGCAGGAATTTCACTACCAACTCCTCCTGACCCCAAAGCTCCCCTCTAGCCGCCCCCAAAAAGGCCCAATAGGAACGGAACGCCCCTTCATATGCCTTCCTCGTCCTGGGTGCTAAACTCTCTCCCACGAGGTCCTGTAGTTCTGGGCACCGAGAGACCAGAGAGCTTCGGGAAAGGGTGCTGCCACCGGGTCCGCTGTGGGCAGAAAACCCCAGAAGGCCTGCATATGAAAACGAGAAAGCGCATCAGCCGCTTGGTTCATCACCCCCGGGACATGTCGTGCCCTAAATAGTACATTCAATTGCATACACAATAACACAATTTCTTTGAGCAATCTCAGAATCCATTTGCATCGTGCTGCCTGGCTATTGATACACTCAACAACGGTCATGTTATCAGACCAGAATACCACCGAGTGATCTCTGAACCCCTCAGGCCAAGTTCTCAGGGCCACCAGTATGGGAAAAAGTTCTAGGAAAGCAATGTTGCTCGTCAGACCACTATCATGCCACCATGACGGCCATTTTTGTGCCGACCACTGTGTGCCGAATATGGCACCAAAACCAATGCTCCCTGCCGAATCCGTCCACAGCCCTAGCTCCTCAGAGGACACGGCCGTTTTGTTCCAGACAATTCGACCATTGAAATCCGCCAGAAATGCCAGCCAAATGCGCATGTCCTGGCGAACCTCTGCCGAGAGCCTTGTGCGATGATGACCCTCCCTCAAGCCGACCATGGCTTGAGCGATCGAGCGAGAAAAGGGGCGGGCCATCGGTATAACTCTCAGGGCAAAATTCAACTGTCCCACCAATTGCTGTAATTGATGTAGCCTCACCTTAGACTCACTTATACACATCTGCAAGGATGCCCTGAATCTTAACACTTTGTCATCTGGTAAACGAAAACAACCTTCTTTGGAATCGAGCTCGATCCCCAGAAACTCAAGGCAAGTCGAGGGACCCACAGTCTTACCTGGTGCCAATGGCACGCCAAATTGATTCATCAAGACACTAAATGCAGTCAAAGCCTGTCCACATTCCGGATCACCGGCTGCCCCCAGAAACAAAAAGTCATCGAGATAATGCATAACATGTTTAAACCCCGTCTTCCTTGTGAAGACCCATTGCAGGAAACAACTGAACTTTTCGAAATAGGCACACGATATAGAGCACCCCATCGGCATGCACCTATCCATGTAGTAGTGACCCTGAAACATGAAACCAAGGAGACGCTGATCGTCTGGATGTACCGGGAGCAACCGGAACGCTGACTCGATATCACATTTTGCCATCAGCGCTCCGGGCCCCAGGCGATTCAATATGGCTACGGCCTCATCGAAGGATGCGTACCGCACCGAACACATTTCCGGGTCTATTGCCTCGTTTACGGAAAGACCACGTGGGGCTGATAAGTTATGTATCAGCCGAAACTCACCCGGGTCCTTCTTGGGGACCACCCCTAAAGGGGAACAAACAAAGTTAGCAACTGGTGGCACATTAAATGGACCGGCGACTCGACCTCGAGCCACCTCTTTCCCGATCTTTTCCTGTACCACGGTCGTATGCTGTAAGACCGATATCTGGTTTTTACATTTTGCTATACCCCGGAACTCCCTCACTGGGATGCGGAAACCATACGAAAATCCGTCCCGTAACACCCCAGCGGAAGCGTGATCCGGGTATTCACTGAGCCAGGGAATCATTGCCATGGTATCAATCGGAGTAGGTAAAGGCGCCCCTCGGACTATGTCAGACCTGTTTGGCGCCTCCTCTACCCCCGTTATCACCCGTTTTGGCTCTGCACATGGACTCAGGATGGGATGATTGCCCGCACCCCCCACATTCGTGCCTAAATTTGCATGACCCCTGGGGCCTAGTACATTTCCCCCTGTTAAAGTTCCAACAAACCCCCCTTTTACCTGCGTTGCCGGTAGGCCTCGATTGATTGTCGTTACTCGTACCTGATCGAAAGGGCGTGCCCGCATATTGACGGGGGGATTCACCCACGTAACTCCCTACCAATGGCACTTTCAACATACCAGAATCCTCCATTTTGGACCAGGACACAGAATCATAACAATCCCAAGTTAAGTTTTTATCGTGCTCTTTTGCTTTTCTGAAAACATTGTCGTAACAAAACCAATGGTTGCCCTCATGAGACACTGAATACCCCATGATCCGTGACTGATAAATCGGCAATTCGGGCAGCAATTCGGGCCTACGTTCACCTAAGATGGATGTAAAAAACCCCCATGCTTTGCCCCAATTACCAATGTTTTCCTTTACCTTAAAGGCGGCCATCTTTGCGCGCCAAACACTCGGATGCATGAGCTCCTTTTGACTCTTAACATGCTCCATCTCATAATGATCGGTAAGCAACGAGAAAATGTTTATATACTCCCCTGCCCATATCTTCTCCTTGATAGCCAGAGGGACATGTTGACCCAACCTTTCCCTTCGAGAGGGTGCCGACTCATCCCTCGCAATCGGCAATGGCCGCTTACCTGAACCGGAAGCTGTATCTGCGACTGGACCTGACCCAGATGGTTTCTCAACTGCCGCAGCCGGCGATGGTGCCTTCGTCGCTTCCCTTGTTTCCCGCAGCTGTTTCATCAACACCTGCGCGTCATCAGCCGTGGCGCCCTTGCTACCTTCACCCAACCACGCTGCTAATTGTGCCGCCAGCTCGGGCGGCATATCCTCCCCGGACACGGGGGTGACCACTACGGGAATCGGATTTCCTTCCCCCGGGACCGGAGTGGGTGCTTCGAGCGGAGTACAGGGAACTGGGACGTCTCCCCCCGCTGTTCCCCTCCTGGGCCTCTTGCCTTTTCCCCCTGGAGCTGTTCCCGCCAGAGGACGTTTCGGCCCCCCTTCCTCGTCTTTCTCCGCCATTCGCTTCTTTAGGTCGGTTACCTCTTTCATGAGAACTCGCAGCATCTGTTCGGTAGTCAATTGTTTTCCCACCTTCTTAGGCATTCTCCGACAGAGTATCTGCAAAACAAACAAGAAGATTATAACGCTCAAAATTGGCTCTTCGTTCCGTCTCGAGCTCACGCGCAGCGAGGTGGTGCAGCTTCAGAGCACAGGAACAAGAGGATGCTTCCTTGGCTTGTTGCTCCTTTTATCTGTCTTCAGGGCGGGCGTAAACCCGCCCCGGCCTGCCCCGAGGGCGTGGCCGGCCGCGTCAGTGTCTAGGCCAGCCCACTCTAGGGCGGGAAAAAGGCGCGCCCCGGCTACGCCACTTTGGGCATACCAGCCGAGACTCGCCTCCCGCCCAAGATGGCTTCCCGGGGGGATCGTGGTACTCCACCATACGTTCGGGGGGACCGAATGGTCGCCCCTTTCCATTTAGCATGGCCTGAGCCACCTGTTCTGCTGCTTTATCGTAGACAAAGAAGTCATTTTGATTGAATGTCTTTGTTGGCCAAGTTTCCTGGAGAATGACTAACCCCGGATAATCTTCCAAAATTGATGCCATTTTCTCTTTGTTTTTTCCTGCTATATTCCAATGATGCTATGGACAACCTGCTGTTAAAAGGGGAGTTTGATTTCCCTTCCCTGCTTGTAGCTGTTTAGGGTCTCAGGTATCCAGGAATAATGATCTTTCATTGATGGTCTCTCCTGCTTGACTTTGTTTTTATTCCGGATCACTCTCTCTTTGTTTTCTATCGAAATGGTCAAATTTTCGTTAGGGATATGTTAAAAGGACGAACACTGAGTAGATTTAAAGATAGTTTTATTTCATTACAAGCACCATCAACAGACGCTGCCAGCTCGCTAGTCCTCAGTCTCTAACTGCCTGATCATAGGCATCTCCACGGAGACTGGATTACTGGAGTGAGCAGAACTTTAATAAGAACAATTCTGAAGACTATCAACTATTATAACACATGCCCTATACTAATAAAGAAAAGAACAAAAACAAGAAGGAAAAAGAAAATAAAGAGAATAAAACAGGTAAAAGAATATTATGATACATTCATCTCAAAATCTGTAAATGTATGTATACTTGTAAAGCGCACTATCACCTGCATCTTGGCGCTGTATACCGCTGTGGAACCTGTCCTGGCTTTCCCTGTGAGATGCTCCCTACTGGGCACCCCCAAGGTGAAACCAGGCATCCCAGCGCTTTAGGGCCGTTGTGGAGATTAAGCAAGCTATTGCACAGAGTTGCAGAGTGGGGACCCATGATTAGAGTAGGCACCGAGGCGAGAATTATCGAGTCCGTGGACATTGAGCCCAAGACCCTGCCGCGTCGGGAATTAAACCCTGGTCCTGGCCAGACCTCTGCATCAGGGTCTGCCGCTCTAACCATTGAGCCACACTTCTCCACATCAGAATTTGACAAATCAGTAGCAGTAAAACTTGAGTCAAAACGTGAAGGAAATGAAGACTTATCACCATTGAATTTTACAAGTCTAGACATATTCCACTTACATCCATTCTGCATTGTCACAAAATTTTTTGTGAATTGAAGTAATGATGAATGGACCCTTATACTCAGTGACACCCTTTTTGTGCAACTTGGGTTTCGTAACCAAAACCCACTCACCTATATTCCATAGCTTAACTTTTAAAGAATTCTTCAAATCATATTGCTCTTTGTATTTTCTTTGATAAGATTGAATTCTGAAATCCACTTCCTCTTTATATCAGGGAATAACATTTTGAGGAGGCAACCATCCAGGATTCAATTTGGAGTGAGCTTGTCTGCCACGTAACACTTGAAAAGGAGAACTCTGTATGATATGGGTAACAGTGGTATGATGAGCCCACCAGGTATCTCGCAACACATCCTTAAGAGGAGTCTTGGTTTCTAAAGCTCTTTGTACACAGCTTTTAAGTACTCGGTTCATACGTTCCACAGGGACCATAGGCCTCTGAAGAATAATGAGCTGTTTTGAGATGAGTTATTCCAAGGTCATACAAAAAACCCTTCATATCATTAGAAATAAATTGTACATCATTGTCTGTAATAAGACATTTGGGAATACCTTCACAAGTAAACTCATCCTTAAGAAAGTCAAGAATGACTTTTGTGTTAACTGCATTCATGCACTTGGTAGAGACCCATTTAGAAGTGTAATCAACTAACAGAATCACATATCTTTCTGATGGTGTTAACGACTCAAAAGGACACATCAAATCCAAACCTAATTCATCCATTGTTGACTTGGAACCTCTACTGGTGTTAATGGAGCTGTATTTACAACTTTGGATTTGTCATTGGAAGCAGATTTGTAACAATCCTTGACTACCTCTTCAACATGATGATCCATACCTGGCCACCAATATCTCTCGCGCAGCCGCGCTTGGTAAGACTCCTTCCTAGTTGTCCTTCATGTGCAAGATTATTTAGTTTGGGCCTCCGATCAAAAGGAGGTATTAACCTATCTCCACGCATCAAATCATCATGCAAAAGAGTCAACTCATCTTTAACAGACCAAAAAGGCATAAGATCAGGATCAACACCTCTACTGTGTGTAGGCCAACCTTTTATCACAAACTCTTTAGCAACAGGTAAAAGAGAATCATGAGATTTGGCATCCATCCATTCTTCTTGAGTGATGGCTGGTTCTCTAACACAACAAACACTCAGAGATTCAACATCAGTATAATCCTCCTGAACCTGTGAAGGTAGTCTGGACAAACAATCAGCAGTTTAGTTAGCAGAACCAGGAAGATACTGTACCTGAAAATTGAATTTTTCTAAACCCTCACTCCAACGTTTTATTCTTGGGGTCAACCTTTCACTTTCCATACAAGAAAACACTTGCACAAGTGGACGATGGTCAGATCTTACAATAAAAGGGATCCCCTATAAATACAATTTAAAGTGTCTAACAGCCCACACAATCGCAAGTGCCTCTCTTTCTATGCATAAATACTGTTGCTCAGCTTTTTTTAACGCTCTTGATGTAGACGCAATCACTTTTTCCACTCCACCAATGGTGGTGGGTAGGCTTGTCCCCCACAAGCTTCTCCTCGTCGTCAGTGTTAAAAGGACGAACACTGAGTAGATTTGAAGATAGGTTTATTTAATTACAAGCACCACCAACAGACGCTGCCAGCTCACCAGTCCTCAGTCTATAACTGCCTGAACATAGGCATCTCCATGGAGACTGGAATACTGGAGCGAGCAGAACTTTCAAAGAAACAATTCTAAATACAATCAACTATTAGAACAGGATACTTGTAGAATTTTTTCTGCTGCTGATGTTATCGTCAGAGAGCTGTATTTTTATAGTGTTCTTTTCCTCTAGATTCCCCTTTGGTTGGGTTCCCCAATTATTTGTGCTGCAACGTTGTATCCATTTTTATGAAGGATATCACTTTCGTTTATGCTTTTTGATGGGATAACACACGACCTAAATTCCACAATAGCCAATGTGCTTTTAGACTTTGACAGGAACACTACAAAATTTATTTCAGAACTTGTTAGTGACTGTAATTGTGGGATCTTGCGGATTAGATTCACTATTCTCCCTCTGTTTAGTGGATCATTTCCTGAGGGAAATAGATCAGAAAATTCCAGGAAGCATGATTCACTCTGCTGTGCTAAGGAATTTGTTACCTCCGAAAACTGTTCTTTTTGTTTGGCACAGGGTGACACTGAATGCTCTATGTCATAGCCAGGCATAGAGAATTTCGCAGTGAAAGGATTTAGTTTTTTGTTTTTTTAAAACTTTGTTTATTGAGTAAGTTCACAGTAGTACATTACATGGCTGAACGACATGTTGCATACTTTCATCAAGATAGTACAGTTAGAACATTAATCAAAAGTTGTTCATTACATATCTCCTGCCAGTCTCTCTTGCCTTCGCATTTCCATTTAAGTTGTGGGTGACACACATATATCTCCCCTGTGCTCTTTCCACCATCACCACTTCTTATCCCATTTCTTGGGGCATCCCTGAGCCTTATAGACCTCAGTCTCCGCCGACATACATCTATCCATTTCTTTGCCCCACAGATTGACATGTCTTCCCAGCCCCTAGCCACTTCTCTCTTAACCAGAGTGTAGCCCAGCGTTGTAAATTGCCTTTCCACTTCTGTTAGGTCAGTAGCCTCCCAGATGTTCAATAGCCCGAGCAGTGGTGTAAGTGTTATAGCTTTCCCCAGGGCTGTGTGCATATGAGTCGTGGCTCCCTCCCACAGGGTGCGTATCTTGAGGCAGGACCACAGTGTATGGTAAAATGTGGTCTGCTGCCCACATACCCTCACAAATCTGTCATCAGGTTTGTATCCTATACTAGCCAGGACTGTCCCTGTCATGTATGATCAATGGCGTATTCTAAGTTGAATAAGGCAAAACCTCTGGGTGATAGCTGCTTCCCATGGGGACATCAGAGCCGACTGCCA
This sequence comes from Lissotriton vulgaris, assembly GCF_964263255.1. Lineage (NCBI taxonomy): Eukaryota > Metazoa > Chordata > Amphibia > Caudata > Salamandridae > Lissotriton > Lissotriton vulgaris. Next base: position 1,996,748,108 of record NC_141687.1, read on the forward strand.
GTCGTCATCCTCTATGGGGCATACATCATCTTGCCACCGCTCCCTGAGCTTCGGGAAGACGTCTGGGAGGTTGCTACTCAGCTTCTTATAAGTTAGGGACATTGCCTTTGAGGTGAGAGGCCTGTCAAGCAATTGATCTTCTAGGGACTCCTTTTTAACCAGATAACCCACTGTTGATAGTCCATTAAGGTCCCATTTGTCGAATCCGGACTGATAGCCTAACCATCCTAGCCTTTGAGCAAACCATAGTGGCGTGGCCAACGAGAGAGTACCCGCCCTACCCAGTCGAGGTAACCAGATGCCAAATTTCTAGAGTATGATTGGTTGACCAAAGGACTTCCCCTTGTTTTTCCTTTTGGTGGTATACATAGCCCCCACATGGCCAGAGCGGTCAGTTTGGTATCTGTCGAGGGCGTATGCTGGGTCATCTGGGGGATGATACATCCAGTGGTTGACAGTCGCCAGCTGCGCCGCCCAGGAGAACCTCTGTAGGTCCGGGAGGGCTATGCCCCCATCGTACCGGCTTTTCATCAATTTTTGCCTCCCAAGTCTGGGGGCCTTGCCGTCCCACAGCAGCGTGGTTATCTCGCTCTCGATAGCCCTAAAATAGGAGTCTGGGACCCTGTGAGGACAGTTATGTAGGACATGTAGAAAGCGCGGAAGGGCCAGCATCTTGAAAAGTCCCGCCTTCCCCACCAGCATCAAGGGCAGGGTCCTCCAATGTTTCACATCCGCCCACAACTTGGCCAGAGGTGGGGCCAAATTTGAATCGTAAAAAATGGCGGGGTCTGAGGTAATAAATATCCCCAGATATCGAAATCCTTCCGTTACAGCCGTTATCGCGCATCGTGACGAGAGACGCGGCACGTCTCCTTTCAGCATAAACAGGACTGATTTGCGCCAGTTAATCGTGTATCCCTAATATTTACCGATATTTGTGAATATATCCAATACCACACTGGTCAATCCATAGGGGGATGCCAAATAAAGCAGGATGTCGTCCGCATAAAGCGATATGCGGTCTTCTACGTCGGCTGCCCATTGCATGCCACGAACCATCACATCTCTCCGTATCCTCGGCTCTAGTATCAAGGCGAAGATAGGGGGGGACAGTGGGCATCCCTGTCACGTGCCCCAATGGAGTTCAAACGTACGGGATGTGAAGCCATTAACCCTTACCTGTCTCAGTACCCCAGTGTGGAGGAGTCTCACCTAAGCCACATACTTGGGACCCAACCCCGACCTCTATAGCACCTCAAATAAGTATGGCCATTCTATGAAGTCAAACGCCATAGAGGCATCAAGGTCCAGTATAGCAGCATCTTCCTCAATGTATGGTCTCCGGGCAATTACGTTGTGTACTCTACGGAGATTGATGGCTGTATAACCCACTGGCACAAAACCCGACTGGTCGGAGTGGACCAGTGAGGTAATTACTGTTGCCAACCTAATCACCAGAACTGTGGCTAGCACCTTCGTCTCTACATTTATCAATGAAATAGGCCTATAAGTAGGCCTGGGCGGTAAATTCCGTTCCGTTCGCGGAATTTGCGGAATTTGGTTAATTTTGCGTTCCGCGGAGAACGCGAAATTGCCCAAAATTCTGCTTTCTGCAACTTCGCGAAATGTTTTGCTTGTTTGCGTTCTCAAATGCGTGTTCGCAAGATATTTCCCCCCAAGCACGCAAACAGCGATTGCGAACTGTAAAAAAGCATTGCAAACAAGGAATTCCGCGTTTTCTCGGAATTTCTGCGTGTTCGCAGAGATGTTTTACAGTTTCGCTGAGATTTGCGTAAAGCGATTACGTACATTCCGCCCACCGCTACCTATTAGAGCCACAGTCTTCCATCGGTTTACCCTGTTTATAAATAACTAGGATCGTAGCTAGTCGCTGATCCAATGGTAGCTGACCCTTCTCCAAGCTTTCCTCATACATGGCTTTCAAGTGTGGCACCGTCAGAGAGGCCATGGCATTCAGAAACTCTATCGGGAAGCCATTAGGCCCCATCGCTTTTTCGGATTTAAGTTGTCCCAGGGCCTTTCCTATTTCCTCCGTCGTGAGGTCTGCCTCCATAATTTCCCTATCTGCCTCTGAAAGGCTTGGGACATTAATGTCTTTAAGGAGCTGGGGGGAGTCCTCCACTGTATAATGAGTAGAGGGGGAGTATACCTTCGCAAAGTGATCTACAAATCGTTCCGCTATTTCCTTTGTGTGCACTACCACGGCTCCCTCCGGCGTCATCAGTTTAGGAACCCATCGAGAGCCCTGCTCCCTCCTCTCCAGCCAAGCCTACGTCCTGCCCGTCCTGTCCCCGAGCTCGTAAAGTCTGTGCTTTATTAAGCGGTGCTTGGCTACCATCTGTTCCTTAGTTTTATTCTGAAATTCGTCCTGTTTCAGGAGAAGTCTATGACTGGTGTCAGGCGCGGGATCCAGCGAGTGCTCCCTCTCCAGCTCAAGAAGGTCAGATTCCACTTTGGTCAGGAGCTCTAGATTTTTGGCGATATATCCAGTCTTCAACGACCGGGCTAACCCCTTGAGTACCACTTTGAATGCCTCTGAGATTGTGCGCGTGGATTCAACAGAGGCCACATTCTCAGAAAAGTAGTTCTCTGTCTATGTATGAAGTTCGTCTCTAATGTCTGGGATGTGTAGGACCCATGGGTTAATCACTATTGTGGCTGGTGGTTGGCGTTCCTATTGCGTGCATTCTGTCTAAACCGTAGAGTGATCCGAGATCCCTCTAGGTAGGACTTTATATTGGGCAAAGTTACCTATGGAGGACAGATGTGTGAAGAAGTAATCAATAAGTGACAAACTACGATGGGCATTGGAGAAGAAGTTAAACAGTTTGTTGGTGGGATGGAGTGCCTGACCCACGTCTGCCAGACCCAGTGCCTGTGCAAAACCCGAGAGGAGGTCGCTAGATTTGTTGTGCGGCCTTGGTGGCTGGCGATAGATAGTATCGTTGAGAGTCATATTGTAGTCTCCCCCCATAATCAGTACGCCCTCCCGGAGTCCAGTCAGCTTTTTTGCCAAGTCTTCCAGCGCCGTCTTGCTCAGAGCGGGCGGCAGGTAGACCGAAAGTATGTTGATGTCTTTCCCATCCCATTGGGCCTCCACCCCCACAAATCGGCCTGCAGTGTCTGCCCATGTCTTTGCACAATGAGGGGTGTGGTCTTTTTCACCAGTATAGCTGTGCCTCGTGAGCCCGTAGTGTAGTCCGCATGTGCTAACCGTTTATACCCCCATCTAGTGAGGGGTATGAACTATTGACTATTGGACGACAATTGCTACCTGAGTGGGTTTTTGTTTTCTCTTGCATCATCATGATCCGTGGGATGGAATGAGGGGTGACACACAGCTATGGGGGAGGATAGTGAGAGATCTCTGGCAGTACTATCCTGGAATGTGAATGGGTTGGGCAATATAATTAAGAGGGGAATAGTTCAACAGTACCTGAAGAGGCACTCGCCGGACATGGTCTTACTGCAAGAGACCAATCTGGTAGGTCAAAAGTCCAAAGTCCTCACTAGATGGGGGTATAAACTGTTAGCACATGCGGACTACACTACAGGCTCACGGGGCACAGCTATACTGGTGAAAAAGACCACACCCCTCATTGTGCACAAGACATGGGCAGACACTGCAGGCCGGTTTGTGGGGGTGGAGGCCCAATGGGATGGGAAAGACATCAACATACTTTCGGTCTACATGCCGCCCGCTCTGAGCAAGACAGCGCTGGAAGACTTGGCAAAAAAGCTGACTGGACTCCGGGAGGGTGTACTGATTATGGGGGAAGACTACAATAAGACTCTCAACGATACTATCTATCGCCAGCCACCAAGGCCGCACAACAAATCTAGCGACCTCCTCTCGGGTTTTGCACAGGCACTGGGTCTGGCAGACGTGGGTCAGGCACTCCATCCCACCGACAAACTGTTTACCTTCTTGTCCAATGACCATCGTAGTTTGTCACGTATTGATTACTTCTTCACACATCTGTCCTCCACAGGTAACTTTGCCCAATATAGAGTCCTACCTAGACGGATCTCGGATCACTCTCCGGTTTGGACAGAATACACGCAATGGAAACGCCAACCACCAGCCACGATAGTGATTAACCCATGGGTCCTACACATCCCAGACATTAGAGACGAACTTCGTACATAGACAGAGAACTACTTTGCTGAGAATGTGGGCTCTGTTGAATCCACGCTCATAATCTCAGAGGCATTCAAAGTGGTACTCAAGGGGTTAGCCCGGTCGTTAAAGATTAGATATATCGCCAAAAAACGAAGCTCCTGACCAAAGTGGAATCTGACCTTCTTGAGCTGTAGAGGGAGCACTCGCTGGATTCCTCACCTGACACCAGTCATAGACTTCTCCTGAAACAGGACGAATTTCAGAATAAAACTAAGGATCAGATGGTAGCCAAGCACCGCTCAATAAAGCATAGACTTTACGAGTTCGGGGACAGGACGGGCAGGACCAAGGCTTGCCTGGAGAGGAGGGAGCAGGGCTCTCGATGGGTTCCTAAACTGACGACGCCGGAGGGAGCCGAGGTAGTGCACCCAAAGGAAATAGCGGAATGATTTGTAGATCACTTTGAGAAGGTATACTCCCCCTCTACTCATTTTACAGCGGAGGACTCCCCCCAGCTCCTTAAAGACATTAATGTCCCAAGCCTTTCAGAGGCAGAGAGGGAAATTATGGAGGCAGACCTTACGACGGAGGAAATAGGAAAGGCCCTGAGACAACTTAAATCCGGAAAAGCGATGGGGCCTAATGGTATCCCGATAGAGTTTCTGAAGGCCATGGTCTCTCTGTCGGTGCCGCACTTGAAAGCTATGTATGAGGAAAGCTTGGAGGAGGGTCAGCTACCTTTGGATCAGCAACTAGCTACAATCGTAGTTATTTATAAACAGGGTAAACCGATGGAAGACTGTGGCTCTAATAGGTAGCGGTGGGCGGAATTTGCATAATCGCGAACACGCAGAAATTCAGCGAAAAGGCGTAATTCCTTGTTCGCGATGCTTTTTTACTGTTTGCAATCTCTGTTTGCGTGCTCAGGGGGAAATATCTTGTGAACACGCATTTGAGAACGTGAACAAGCAAAACATTTTGCGAAGTCGTGGAAAGCAGAATTTTGGGCAATTTCGCGTACTCCGTGGAACGCAAAATTACCCAAATTCTGCAAATTCCACGAACGGAACGGAATTTACCGCCCAGGCCTACTTATAGGCCTATTACCAGGTACCCTCTTAGCAAGTCTCGTATCCGATAGGTATACCCGCCCCTTACCCTAACCCCCCCTACTTGCCCTTTCCGTTGGGCGCCGACTCTCCATCGATAAGGTCAAGGGTCTTCATTCCTGTGCCTTCGGTGGACCTTCTTCTGCTGCCGGACCATCCGTTACCGCTTCTACTTCCATCCAGTCCCAAACTGCCACAGGAGAGTCAAAAAACCACAATCTACCATCCGATTCTACCCTTAATCTCGCAGGAAAGAGCATCGCATATTTCACCTCTCGGTCTCGCAGTTCTCTCTTTACCGCCTGGAAGCTACAGCGCTGGGCCTGGACCTTGGCCGTGAAATCGGGAAAGAATGCCACCTCGTAGTTGTCTATTTTCAGTGGGGAAGTGGACCTCGCTGTCTGCAGGATAATGTCTCTATCCCGGTAATTGAACACTCAAGCAATGATGGGCCACAGGGGTGCCCCAGGTTTTGGTCTACCTCTGGGTACTCTATGGGCTCTTTCCATAGAGAAGTAGCTGGACAAAGTCTTGGGCTGTAGGTGCTTTGTAATGAGATCTTCTACATTTATGTCGGCTGCCGGCCCTTCCGTTTTTTCCGGAACCCCTAAGATGCAGATGTTATTGCGGCGGGCCCAGCCTTCATATTCATTGAGTTGTTGTGCCATCCTCTCCTGTTTCTTCTGCATTTCGAGCATCTGTGTCTGAAGTTCTGACGCGTCAGTCTGTAGGGCACTGGTGACTACCTTAAGCTCTTTGACTTTCTCATCCATCTTCCGGAAGTTCGCCCTGATTAGAGAGCCCTCCACCGTAACCGAGTCCACCGAAGCGTGCACTCCAATAATAGCCTCCATGACATCATGCAGAGATGGCGACCACCCCTCCATTCTTCTCCGACTGCGGTGAGTCACCCTTGTCTCCTACCTTGGACCAAGCAAATTGGGCAGCTGCTTTTGGGCTTTCACCTTAGGCCCCTTCCGTCTTGACGCCATGAATGTGCGTGAATCGATGCCCCACCTGGTGAAAGCACAGGCCAGCTCCAAAGAGGTAACCGCAAATCGTCAATAAGGGGGGGTACGTTCACTTCCAGATTCGCCGCCTGGGTATCGCCTGGGTATCGCGGTCCCGGAACCCTTAATACCTTGGCTGGGCTTCTACTCACTCCGCGGCCTTTTTCAACGTGGCGTGATTACTTTTGCCGACTTTCCTCAGGAATCTTCTCCGCCTTCTTTGTACGGCAGTCTATCTCAATTCCTCCTGCTGGGCTGGAGCTGTCAGCACCCCTCCCTGATGGTGCATTCCATATTCAGCACTCCCCTTGAGCCCCAGTTCCGGCCTTGGTGGCTGGCGATAGATAGTATCGTTGAGAGTCATATTGTAGTCTCCCCCCATAATCAGTACGCCCTCCCGGAGTCCAGTCAGCTTTTTTGCCAAGTCTTCCAGCGCTGTCTTGCTCAGAGCGGGCGGCAGGTAGACCGAAAGTATGTTGATGTCTTTCCCATCCCATTGGGCCTCCACCCCCACAAATCGGCCTGCAGTGTCTGCCCATGTCTTGTGCACAATGAGGGGTGTGGTCTTTTTCACCAGTATAGCTGTGCCTCGTGAGCCCGTAGTGTAGTCTGCATGTGCTAACCGTTTATACCCCCATCTAGTGAGGGGTATGAACTATTGACTATTGGACGACAATTGCTACCTGAGTGGGTTTTTGTTTTCTCTTGCATCATCATGATCCGTGGGATGGAATGAGGGGTGACACACAGCTATGGGGGAGGATAGTGAGAGATCTCTGGCAGTACTATCCTGGAATGTGAATGGGTTGGGCAATATAATTAAGAGGGGAATAGTTCAACAGTACCTGAAGAGGCACTCGCCGGACATGGTCTTACTGCAAGAGACCAATCTGGTAGGTCAAAAGTCCAAAGTCCTCACTAGATGGGGGTATAAACTGTTAGCACATGCGGACTACACTACAGGCTCACGGGGCACAGCTATACTGGTGAAAAAGACCACACCCCTCATTGTGCACAAGACATGGGCAGACACTGCAGGCCGGTTTGTGGGGGTGGAGGCCCAATGGGATGGGAAAGACATCAACATACTTTCGGTCTACATGCCGCCCGCTCTGAGCAAGACAGCGCTGGAAGACTTGGCAAAAAAGCTGACTGGACTCCGGGAGGGTGTACTGATTATGGGGGAAGACTACAATAAGACTCTCAACGATACTATCTATCGCCAGCCACCAAGGCCGCACAACAAATCTAGCGACCTCCTCTCGGGTTTTGCACAGGCACTGGGTCTGGCAGACGTGGGTCAGGCACTCCATCCCACCGACAAACTGTTTACCTTCTTGTCCAATGACCATCGTAGTTTGTCACGTATTGATTACTTCTTCACACATCTGTCCTCCACAGGTAACTTTGCCCAATATAGAGTCCTACCTAGACGGATCTCGGATCACTCTCCGGTTTGGACAGAATACACGCAATGGAAACGCCAACCACCAGCCACGATAGTGATTAACCCATGGGTCCTACACATCCCAGACATTAGAGACGAACTTCGTACATAGACAGAGAACTACTTTGCTGAGAATGTGGGCTCTGTTGAATCCACGCGCATAATCTCAGAGGCATTCAAAGTGGTACTCAAGGGGTTAGCCCGGTCGTTGAAGATTAGATATATCGCCAAAAAACGAAGCTCCTGACCAAAGTGGAATCTGACCTTCTTGAGCTGTAGAGGGAGCACTCGCTGGATTCCTCACCTGACACCAGTCATAGACTTCTCCTGAAACAGGACGAATTTCAGAATAAAACTAAGGATCAGATGGTAGCCAAGCACCGCTCAATAAAGCATAGACTTTACGAGTTCGGGGACAGGACGGGCAGGACCAAGGCTTGGCTGGAGAGGAGGGAGCAGGGCTCTCGATGGGTTCCTAAACTGACGACGCCGGAGGGAGCCGAGGTAGTGCACCCAAAGGAAATAGCGGAACGATTTGTAGATCACTTTGAGAAGGTATACTCCCCCTCTACTCATTTTACAGCGGAGGACTCCCCCCAGCTCCTTAAAGACATTAATGTCCCAAGCCTTTCAGAGGCAGAGAGGGAAATTATGGAGGCAGACCTTACGACGGAGGAAATAGGAAAGGCCCTGAGACAACTTAAATCCGGAAAAGCGATGGGGCCTAATGGTATCCCGATAGAGTTTCTGAAGGCCATGGTCTCTCTGTCGGTGCCGCACTTGAAAGCTATGTATGAGGAAAGCTTGGAGGAGGGTCAGCTACCTTTGGATCAGCAACTAGCTACAATCGTAGTTATTTATAAACAGGGTAAACCGATGGAAGACTGTGGCTCTAATAGGTAGCGGTGGGCGGAATTTGCGTAATCGCGAACACGCAGAAATTCAGCGAAAAGGCGTAATTCCTTGTTCGCGATGCTTTTTTACTGTTTGCAATCTCTGTTTGCGTGCTCAGGGGGAAATATCTTGTGAACACGCATTTGAGAACGTGAACAAGCAAAACATTTTGCGAAGTCGTGGAAAGCAGAATTTTGGGCAATTTCGCGTTCTCCGTGGAACGCAAAATTACCCAAATTCTGCAAATTCCACGAACGGAACGGAATTTACCGCCCAGGCCTACTTATAGGCCTATTACCAGGTACCCTCTTAGCAAGTCTCGTATCCGATAGGTATACCCGCCCCTTACCCTAACCCCCCCTACTTGCCCTTTCCGTTGGGCGCCGACTCTCCATCGATAAGGTCAAGGGTCTTCATTCCTGTGCCTTCGGTGGACCTTCTTCTGCTGCCGGACCATCCGTTACCGCTTCTACTTCCATCCAGTCCCAAACTGCCACAGGAGAGTCAAAAAACCACAATCTACCATCCGATTCTACCCTTAATCTCGCAGGAAAGGTCATCGCATATTTCACCTCTCGGTCTCGCAGTTCTCTCTTTACCGCCTGGAAGCTACAGAGCTGGGCCTGGACCTTGGCCGTGAAATCGGGAAAGAATGCCACCTCGTAGTTGTCTATTTTCAGTGGGGAAGTGGACCTCGCTGTCTGCAGGATAATGTCTCTATCCCGGTAATTGAACACTCAAGCAATGATGGGCCACAGGGGTGCCCCAGGTTTTGGTCTACCTCCGGGTACTCTATGGGCTCTTTCCATAGAGAAGTAGCTGGACAAAGTCTTGGGCTGTAGGTGCTTTGTAATGAGATCTTCTACATTTATGTCGGCTGCCGGCCCTTCCGTTTTTTCCGGAACCCCTAAGATGCAGATGTTATTGCGGCGGGCCCAGCCTTCATATTCATTGAGTTGTTGTGCCATCCTCTCCTGTTTCTTCTGCATTTCGAGCATCTGTGTCTGAAGTTCTGACGCGTCAGTCTGTAGGGCACTGGTGACTACCTTAAGCTCTTTGACTTTCTCATCCATCTTCCGGAAGTTCGCCCTGATTAGAGAGCCCTCCACCGTAACCGAGTCCACCGAAGCGTGCACTCCAATAATAGCCTCCATGACATCATGCAGAGATGGCGACCACCCCTCCATTCTTCTCCGACTGCGGTGAGTCACCCTTGTCTCCTACCTTGGAACAAGCAAATTTGGCCAGCTGCTTTTGGGCTTTCACCTTAGGCCCCTTCCCTCTTGACGCCATGAATGTGCGTGAATCGATGCCCCACCTGGTGAAAGCACAGGCCAGCTCCAAAGAGGTAACCGCAAATCGTCAATAAGGGGGGGTACGTTCACTTCCAGATTCGCCACCTGGGTATCGCCTGGGTATCGCGGTCCCGGAACCCTTAATACCTTGGCTGGGCTTCTACTCACTCCGCGGCCTTTTTCAACGTGGCGTGATTACTTTTGCCGACTTTCCTCAGGAATCTTCTCCGCCTTCTTTGTACGGCAGTCTATCTCAATTCCTCCTGCTGGGCTGGAGCTGTCAGCACCCCTCCCTGATGGTGCATTCCATATTCAGCACTCCCCTTGAGCCCCAGTTCCGGCTCTCATATCACCAAGCAGTCCTTAATCAGTTGGGGGAGATCCAGGCGTTCCCGTTCCCCCTCCAAAATCAATAATGTCTTACGCTGGTTATCCGCAGAATAACCTCACAGGGAGTTGTCCGGGCCACTCACCTCTAGTTTCAGGTGCCCCAGTAGTTCTTCACCATTGGACCCGTCATCAATTGCCTTTGGGCTTCCCACGCTGACCAACTGGATGTTCATCCCAATAATCAGCGCCCTCCCTCAGGCACCAGTGTCAGCACACATCTCCCAGATAGGCCAGAGGCCAGGGGTCTCAAGTCTACCCTTACGTCAGTGTAGCGCCCGGAGGGCCATGGCACTATGCCTCCCCAATTGGTTCCGCCACATGCCTCAGGTCGGATTGCCTCTAAGGAGGCCTAGCACTTATTATCACCACACCTGCATGGCAACACTACCGACATGCCGGCGCCTTCCTCACTCATATGCCTTATTGCAATGGGGCCAAATGATGTATATGTATCACCGGATGGAAATAGTTGTCATTCCTTTTGGGAACTGAGTTACGTCTGAATTTCAAAAGGCATTCGCCACTCTGCCGATGCTGTCTTCTGGACCTGTCGGTTCGTACTGCTTGTCTCGCCCCAGTCACAGTGGTCGCCGCCACCCCGGCAATTACAGGGCTCCCCGCACTGCCTCTCTGCAGCTCCCCATGTCAGGCCGCAAAACCAGGGACTCAAGTGTGTCTCAGCCGCTGCCTGCCCTGAGCCCAAGGTGGCCATGCCCCCTCCTGCCGACGGAGCTCAAATTTCGGCCAGGTCCGGCAGCGAGGTCACAGAGGCCCAAGCACCAGGTCCACCTCAGACCACCGCTCCCTGCGGACTATCCAATCAGGCCACAGCCCCTCAGGCACCGCAAGTCCTTTGGTGGCGGCCGCAACGTTCAAAGGTCGCACATCCGGGGGCTCTGGTGACAGAGTCACTCACCGGGTTCTCCCCCGCTCAGCAGCTCCTCAGCACTGGAGCTCTCATCTGGTTCCCGTCCGTCACGGGGCACTTCTGCAGGACGACGGTACCTCGGTCCCCTTCCGGACCTTCCAGCTGGCAGGATTCTTCAATGTCCCTCTGCCACTTTTGCCGTTCTTGCTCTGTTGGAGTCCGCCATTGCCGCCTCAGCAGGGATGCCTCAAAGGGGTCACTGGGATCACCCGCCAAGTTGCTGCTCCCACCGAGTCACTCCTGTAAGGTAGGGGGTAAGATACTGTTCTTTTCTTCGATTTCGGTATGTGGATGGCAACAGAAATTGAAGGATTTAGGAGCCTATTCAGGCAGCGGCCATTCTTGTCGGCTGCTAGCCACGCCCCCGATTTAGTTGTTTTTTAACTACTTTCTCCTTAAGATCTTGGTCACTGTGTCCGATCTCGTGAAGTCTGTTTTCTGATCTTGGAGATTGTACCTTTTCTAAGGTTTTGCATTGCTGAGTTAAATGCGTCGAAACTTTTTGCTTTTGTGCTTTCTTTTTCGTGATTCTTCTAGGTCTTTTTTTTAGTATCTTACTGTCTTTAAGTTCATCATTATGTTTTGCAACTTTCATTAGAATATTATTTTGGGAAAGTTATTGATAAATATTTCTTTTGGTATTGTGCATAAATGATAATATAAGCCCATTTATAATACAAATATTACAAGAGATCATCAGCTTCATAAAAAGTTAAGGATACAGGTGATTTCCTGAACAAAATAAGAAACACAGAGTGGGATGTGAGTATGAGATTAATAACTTTGGACATTGAATCTCTATACATACGTATAGAACATGATGTGGGGCTCCAAGCAATCAGGCACTTCCTAAACAACAAACCAGTGGAGTGCTATGAACATAACAAAATTTTAATGAAAAGTATTGATTGGTGCCTTAACAACAACTATTTCATGTTCGGAACACAAGTGTATAAGCAAGAAAGAGGAGTGGCAATGGGATCCTGCTTCTCCCCCAGCCATGTCTGTTTGATGGTAGGTTGGTGGGAGGAGCAGGTTCTGAAAGTGGCACATCGGGAGGAGTATAGTAAACATGTCAAGTGTTGGCTACGTTTCATTGATGATGTTTTTATTCTGTGGTGTGAAAAAGATGAAAGTGCCAAAACGTTTATTGACAATCTCAATGTAAATCAGGTGAATCTGAAATTCACCTCACATTTGAGCAGCTATGAAGTGGAATTTCTTGGTGAACTACTCAGGATCAAACGTATATGTAGTACTGTAGAACAACAAGAGATATGCATTAGGGAAGCACTAGAGAGATTTTGTAAAAGAGGATACAAGACATCTACCCTCAATCAGGAACTGAGCAAAGTCAATGTGAGATCCAGGGAATCTCTTCTAGATCCCCCTGCTGTTACTGCAGAGCCTATAAATGTTAACAATACATCTAGGCTCATTCTCACGTTTGACAAACAACACCACCGCCAAATCCGTTCTATCATCAACCGTAACTGGCCCATAGTGTTAACGGATGCTGTCATAGCTCCAGAAATATCTGACACTCCAACTATCACATACAGCAGAAGAATCTCCATGAGCTCCCAGATAGTGCGTAGCAATCCAGAAACTGCCAAGGACACTAAAACCATGTGGCTGAAGCCCAAAGAAGGATTTTTTAATGGCACAACATGCATGGCATGTAAATTTGGTATCTCTACAACCAAATATAAAACTCCGTTCAGCCCATATGAAACCAAAATCCTTGGTTCATACAATTGCAAGACTTAGTACGCCGTATATGTTCTGACATGTACCTGTGGCCTCCATTACGTGGGCAGTACAAAACTACAGGTACATGTCAGAATTCTCCAACACCTGAGAGCCATTGTTAACAACGATACTGCGTACCCAGTGGCCAGGCACTTTTAAGCAGTGCATGGCAATGACTTAAAGTGCCTAAAATATTTTGTAATTGCTGCTATCCCATACAATCCTAGGGGTGGCAATAGAGAAAAGGCACTAAGAAAACTGGAGTCTAAGTTCATTCTTGAACTAGACAGTAAGCATCCCAGAGGGATCAATAACACAGAGGACCTTCATAACTTCTTATAAAACCAGACCCTGCAAATTAAATGCCATACAAGCTCAGTATTTCTGCAAATCAACAATCAAACATCCATTTGCTGTAAATTAAATGTTTCCACTTCCCATGATCTTGTTTTTTTAACATCACATTTTAATATACATATTGACTTTTTAATATACATATTTTTTAATCCTCTTTACATATAAATACACTATTTGCACATTTTTGCACAATTCACAGTACTGTATTTCAAGCACTTTACAAGCCAATACTTCTCGTAGCATTTTTGAATTTGGCATCAACTTTTGCACACTATGCTATTTTTGCACATCTATATTGAAACTCAAAGGGATCAACCAGTAAGGGGAATTTCCTCCGATATACTGTTTGCCAATGGTATACAAGTGCACTGATTAAATAATAATTTTGATACGACAGTTATTGTACATCTAGGATTGCTATTTATTTAGATACCATTATAAATATGTATTTATGTATATTTATATATTTATATATTTATTATACTACAGGTTTTAATGTTTAATCAGTTTAGTGTTACAGTTAGAGTCATATATAAAAGTATTGACTCATCCTTGATACCATGCCTTGCATTCAAGCACTTTATAATTACTAACTCATTAGATGCCTGCATAATGATTATCAGAGATGTCCTTTAATGTGTCTACTCGGGCACATTAGCCTAGATAATAGGCTTAATGGTATGTGTTTCTTCTATGTCTTTGTACCATGTGATGGGGGTGAAAGCATTACTGAGAAAAAAACACAGCATAGAAACTGAAAGCGGACTGCGTTTCTGCTAGTGAACAAGGATACTTTGTATTTGAAACGCGTCTGACTGTGGCTAAAATAAATTAAGACCTGCTTTAACCACTAAAACTTCTGGTGTCCGTTCCCCGTTTCTCGGCATGTCCGGTTGGAGTGCAGGAGAGTGATTGGTACCATACGAGTCTATAAATGATAATATTAGCGCATATATAATACAAATATTACAAGAGATCATCAGCTTCATAAAAAGTTCTCCTTTCATGAAATATAGGATTATTTGTATTCATTTAATGTCAGAAGCCATATTAAAACACAAAAAGGTTGACAAATAAACCCATCATCTTGCTTATAGATTAACAGGCCTGTGCATTCCAAATGGATCCTGGTCTGATTATGGCTGTGGATACCAGTGCCCCTATTTTCAATACCGGAGGAAAGCATACATGTCCATCAGCAGCCACATAACCAGCCGAGTAAATCAAATTACATTCAAATATATTCAGTCCTTCGAGAGCCGGAAAATCAGATTCAGCCCTGACAAGTTTACAGATAAGAGAATTATAATTGACTTGAAAAACACACTTATAAAGTGAATGGGATTCATAAAACAATCAAGAGCGGTGATTTATCCCTGCGTGTAATTGGGCTTTATGGTTTTATTATGATAGTGAATGTGTGTAGTGGCGGAATGCACAGTAAGTGAAACCTATTTCTTGGCTGGTTTACTTTTATAACTGTGGCATTACATTTTTATTTGTTGAAATTATAACCATTGCCTTTGTCTACCAGCTTGACATGACAAAAGAGTCTACACAACGCAGTGTGTATGTGTATAGAGGAGCCAACTTTGGATGTTTCTGTAATAGGTTCTGAAGAGAACGTTCAGAGACCATCACCCGCATGTATGTATATATGCATGCACACGAACACAACGATTTTATAACAAGCATTTAAAAATCATAAAAAAGAGTTGGGAAAAGCAAAAGTCTGTAGCCAAAAGGAAACCTATTGACTTTTCCACTGCTTATATTACATCTGTATATTGACGCAATGATGTGATGCCATCTTTATTTTCCCCATGATTAGTCGTTCTGGTGCTTACAGAATATTTTATAGAATTGTGTGTTTCGTTGACCTCCGACTTTAGTTTTATTTGCCACTTTCATTGTGTACCCTGTTAACAAGAATGTTTGCCTCTCTGTTATGTTTTCTCCTGGGGCATTCAACTTATTTTGGAAACAGATCCGAGGGTGTCTAATGCAATACAAAGTTAGATTTTATAGTAAAAATATGTATGAGTGACTGTGAAGAGTTTCTAGACCCGTTGATGTCAATGTGAATTTAGCTTCTGGCTCAAATCTAAACCACTGTAGACTGGAGTGTCATGAGAATTGTTAGAAATTGTTTTTCTGGTTGGCAGAGGTATGCACCCTGTCCAAGCAGGAACCACAACCCCAGTCAGGGTAGTTAGATTTACACCATAATATAATCTCAGCTCACCCTTTGGTAGCTAGACCCAGAGCGGTCAGGCGTATCTAAAGAGGCAATGTTTAAAGTATTTGTGCAACACTTCAAACAGGAAAAAACTGTGAAAACACCACATAGAAAGATATAACACCTGGTTAGAAAAACAGAACTTAGTTTAATAAGTTTAAAAAAAGACCAAAACTGCAAAAATCCAATGAGTAGATCCTGACATATGCAATTTTAAAGTTTTAGGTGAAAATAGCGCATTAAACCGAAAAGCTCCAATAGGTGGTATCTGGTCGCACTAGACCAGGTAAAGTTACCAGTGCAGGCCGACGGTGATGGAGCATGTGCCAGCTACAAGGACCCACTGAACACAGTAACCTAAATCCTGATGCATGGTCTGCATGGCGTTGCTTTCTGAGTCTTCGCAGCTTTTCCGATGATGTCCAGTAAGGGCCACTTATAATGGTGCAGACAGGGGTGGTACAACCTGGCATGGCAGACTCACAGATGGCTGAATACAGGTGCAGGAGCTGTTTTTTTGGAAGTCTTTTGTGTCCCTGAGACTTCAGAAAACAGGAGACCAGTTACCTTGCCCTTGGAGACCATCTGGGTTGTGGAGATGCAGATCCAATCCTTCTCTCTCCCAGGCCAGGGGGCAGCAGGCAGCAGTCCAGTGGAGTGGCAGTCCTTGTAGCAGCACAGATCCAGAAGTGTACTGGATTGGTGGTTTCTGAGGTCCAGTATTTATACTTTGGTACCCTGATTCTGGAAGTGGGAGAAGCTTCTAGACAGTCGCTCTGAAGAACAGGGAATCCCCTTCCTCCACTTCCCTGGCTCCTAGCTGGCTTGAGTGAAAATACAAGATTGTTAGGCCAATTGTGTGGAGTCACAGCACACCATAGTGAGGTGCAAGGGGAGCTGTGCTTATCTCTGCCCTGCCCATCAAGCACAGTGTTAGAAATGGAATTCCTGGTTGGCTGAGGTATGCACAAAGGCCAGGCAGGAACCACCACTCTAGTCTGGGTAAGCTAGATACACACTAAAAGATAACCTGAGCTCATCCTCTCGTAGCTTAGCACAGAGTAGTCAGGCTTATCTAAATGTCAGGCAATGTGTAAAGTATTTGTGCAGCACACACCTTAACACAATGAATACTCTAGAAATTGACTCCACACAGGTTTAGAAAAATAGTGAATATTTATTTGGGTACACCAAGACCAAAATGACATAAATCCAATCAGTACAAAGCGGGATATTCATTTTTAAATATTAAATGCAAAATGAGTGCTTAGAAGTCACTATTGGTCAAACGGCTACTTGAGGTTGTGAGGTACAGGGCAGTCCGGCTACAGGACCCACACACGGACCCCTGAGGAAGTCCCTTGGATAGAGTAAAGCATGAACTCTGAGGACACAATGTGTTGATTATTTCCACACAGCAGGGCCGCTGCGTTGTCGTTGAGCTTCACTGAGGTGAAAGCAATGTATCGTCGTGGAGCCTCACAGAGTGTCTTTGTCGGAACAAGCAGGCTGTAGAACTGCCATTGTTGAACAACCCCCATGTCGGCGTCAAAGGACGAGTTGGTTCCGATCGGCGCAAAGATGAAGATGCATCGTTTTTGTAGCAAAACAGCTGCAGAACCCACTTCTGAGGTCAAAAACTTGGAGATGGCTCCTCATAGGACTCACAGAAGGCAGAGTTCAGCAGTTTTTTGTGTACCCAAGACTTCAGAAAATAGGAGGCAAGCCAGCAAGCCGTTGGGGATCAATTGGAGGGAAGACAGAGTCCAACTCTTCTTCAGCAGAGTCAGCAAGCAGCAGGCTGCAGGGCAATAATCAGAAAAGCAGTCCTTAGAGAAAAGCAGTCCAGGTAACTCCTTTAAGCAGCACTGCAGTCCAATGACAGAGGCTCCATTTCAAGATGCAGAAATGTCTGTTTTCTGGGTGTCAGAGGACCAGTACTCATAACAAAAAATGCCTTTTATGTAGGCGGTGACTTCAAAGCTGATCTCTGAAGTGCACACAAATCCATTTCAACCCAGTCCTGTCTGCCACACTAAAATGTTATCGACCTTCAACAGACACATTCACCCCAAACAAAGCATACAAATTTCGAGCCCTCAATTTGCAACCACGATGCCCACATTTTATCAAATGTCTTTACATTGCTGGATCTTGTTGCAAAAATTTTCTTTCCCTAAACATTGTTAATGTTCTCCCACTAATCTTCAAAGTAGGGTACAAGCCTAGACCACCATGTCTGCAGAATCAATGACCAAGACACCAGCATAGCAATATACACCAACTTCTGACATTTTATTGGTGTTGGGCATATACCCACAAGACAAAGTGCAGGTTTTTGTGGTATTGGGATTTTCAGCTGATTATCTAGAAACCCATAAATATCCTTCAAAAAGTTGCTGGGGTTACCACAAAACCTTAACAGGTGGGCCCACCATTCACCATCTACCATACCACACCTAAAACATTGCTTTGGGAAAATGAGACTTAATTTATATAAAAACAGGGGAGTTCTATAAATCAGCGATTTTGCAAAAATAGAATTTTGTGAAATTTGACCCACCTCAAGGTTGAGAAATTAAATTAATCAATTCTTAACCATACATTATCACATCTTCCTCCCTGAGCCATTTTGTCAAGATTCAGTCATACAGATTTACTTTTTCGCAAGACAGTAAATATCAACTCCATGGGCCTATTTGACTCATGGTCGAATATTCCACTAGATTTAACACACGCTCCTTCTTCTCTTACAAAACTGTGGGATCAGTATTTCATAGCACCTCAAGGAGGGTCGTAAAGGACTACTGAACCTTACTTTCTCTCAAGTTATTATTAGCTCTCTCTCATCTGTCTTTTTGCTGAAAATTATCCAATTTAAGAAGTCCATTCATTCGGCACCAAACTACTTTTCTGGGTCCATAGTGAGCCCTCCGTCTAATTCAAGTTGACTCAATATAGATTCTGAATTAACATAGGGAATGACAAAAACTTAGAAAGTTGTGCTCTTTTCTTGATGACCCCTTGTAATGTCGTGTGCCAAATCTTTTTTGGAGTATTTAATATTTCTTGGAAGGTCTCTAATTTGATTTTCTTCCAACATCGTATCCTCTAATTAATTTTGAATGTGGGTATATGAAGTGCATGTTTTATGGAACCTGTGCATATACTGTACAAAATAAAAAGTTCGAAAACAAGGGAGGGGAACTCCCCTTTCTCCAAGCCCTTACATATTATTTCTCCAAAAAAATTTAGGTAATTGTGCATTGGACAGCTTCAAACACATAATTTAATTAAGGGAGAACTGCCTTTTTTATTAGGGCAACCCACCCCAATAAATTAAGGGGAAGCAACATCCATTCAGATAGCAGATTTTAAGCCTTAATCAAAAGTGTTCTATAATTGAAATCACATAATTCATTCACATCCTCAGTGAAATATACCCCCAAACAGTGCTTAGGGTGAGCCTGCACACACCCTCGAATCTCTGGCAAAAGCTCCTCAGCTGTGCAATTAAACATCAATTTTTTTTTTATTTACCTTTTATCCTCCCAACATTCGAAAAACTGAGAGAATATTAAAACACTCTTCTTTGCACTTCTTTCTTAGGTGCTAATTTGAGCATGGTGCTTAGGTATTGCTATTGAAGGTTCAGGCACTTAAATTATTATGTTGCTTTGAATTGCTATTGCCAGAGGCTTGATAAAAAAAGTCAAAAGAACTGGCGAGAGAGAACTGTCCTACCTTGTTCCATGCTGACTCTTAGTGGTGCATACCTCTGTAGAATTTAAATGTTACTTAGCTTCTGCATTTGCATACAACCTTTTAATAAAACTGCATCTGGGAAAAAAATCCAAATTTTCCTAATATAACAAAAAGGGTCTCCCAGAACACAAGGTCAACTCTTTTTCTGGGTCTAACAAAAAGATCACTGCTAGAGTCTGATTAACTGCAAATGCATCCAAGTCCTCAATTAAATAATTAGTATTAGTACTCAATTGCTGCCCAGCTATAAAACTATTTTGATCCTTCTCAATTTAATAGGATCCAGGTTATTAATTCTATTCGCCACCAGTTTCCTTATAATGTTATAATCCATATTGAAAAGAGTAATTCGATTATAGGAATTAGGATCAACTGAGTCCTTACCCTTTTTAAGAAAGCTGACTACATTCTGTAGCCTAAAAGAGGGGGGAGGTGGCCATCTTCAGTAAATTTGGGTTAAATGCTGCTGTTACTTCAGCAGGGAATCCATTGAGCTGTAAACTTTACCCCGGGGCAAACTATTTATTACCACTTCCAGCTCAGACAAAGAAAAGTGTCTACCCATACATCTTCTATCTGTCTCTGAAAGAGCAGGCATTAGAAGATAATCATTAAAGGAATTCAACTCAAATACAATATTGCTAAAATGCTCCTAAAAACAGCATTAATCTCTTTTCCTCTTCATGGGGTTGATGAGTAAATGATGGCCCTTGTCAGCTGTGTAAGACATGACTGAAATGGTAAAAAACAAGTGACTGTACCTTTTCCTCCAGCCCACAGAAAATGCAATATTGCTGCAGAATTTGAAATAATCTAAATTGCCCTGGAGTAGCTCTTCCAAGCTATTTGTGACACATATGTAGTCCTCAAGAATAGGATTTGCAGGGAGATGGTTGAGATTTCCGTCCTATGTCTATATTTGAAGAAAGTCACCAAACATTTCAACAGAGGGCAGGATCATAGGGCCTCATTTGGATGTGATCACCACCAACAGGCCATCGGTGTCGGTCTGACCGACATCCAGTAGAGCAGTCCAACCAGCGAATTAGAATGCGGTTGGTAGGGCCACATTAGTTGGAGGGAATGACCAACACTTCCAACGGACTCATGGAGTCCATCGGCCTGTCGCTCATATTGTATTCCCTACAATGGGGGCGGTGTCTGCTCTGGCACCGCCATGGGGATGACAATGTCCCTTTCTGACAGCCTTTCCATGGCGGTCCGACCATGGAAAGGCTGTCGGAAAGGGACTTTGTGGGCTCCTAGCAGGCGCCCGTCCCACATGCCCCCTCCCAAAAATCCATTCTCCGTGTGGTGCCTGGCACACAGGAATGGATGTTTAAAAACATTTCTTTTTCCATTGCAGCTGGAATGAAAAAAGAAATGATTTCTATTACCTACACGACAGTCGCATCATAATATGGCAGGTGGGACCCCCCCCACTACCTCTTGGTCGGTCCCAATCCCGCTGCGATGGCGGTCGAACGCTCATCCGACCGCCATCGTAATTAAGCTCCTAATCTCAACAGTGGAGAGCAAGCTTCTCACCACACACTCAGAGGTGATGCAGCTTCAAGACATTTCATTTTCTAATTTCCGTGTATGGAATTTATACACTACATGGCTACCCAGAAAGTGGATCCATAGTGCTAAGCATACCGAGCCAAGCTTCTAGTACCACAAGAGCAGAAGATAAAAGAGTCATGTTTTAAATTAAGGGGATTTCCAAAGTTATGGGCCAAGATATTTTAAAGAAAGCCCATCTTCCTGTCCTGCCCGGGTGGAATTGCGAGACCTGAGCCAGTAAGAGATGGGAAGAGTGAAGTGGTCTGGTGTGAGAGTAGGGGCTGATCACACAAGGGAGACAGACCCAGCCAGCATTTAAAAGGGGTTTATACACAGAGTGCCTTGAACTGGAGGTACTAGCTGGGAGACAGTGAAGTTCTCTCATTTGGGCTGATATATGACAACACTTAGGAAGATGTCCAAGTAAGTGAGTAGCAGCATTCTGGATGATCTGTTACCTATGTAACCTATGAATAAGAGACTTGTTGTTAATACTCAGGTAAAGCCTGTTTCCATAGTCCATTTGAGAGATGATTAAGGCCTGGATTACAATCTTCTTTGTGGAGGGGGTAACCACCACAAAAACGTAC
This sequence comes from Lissotriton vulgaris, assembly GCF_964263255.1. Taxonomy (NCBI): domain Eukaryota; kingdom Metazoa; phylum Chordata; class Amphibia; order Caudata; family Salamandridae; genus Lissotriton; species Lissotriton vulgaris. Next base: position 1,996,769,594 of record NC_141687.1, read on the forward strand.
TTAAGTATCTAAGAAATCAGAAACAACAGGCAGCCACCATGTTTATATGTCGTTGAATGTAGGCATATTGTTCATCCATGTGCCTATGTTTTTAACCATCTATGTGGGAACAGTTACCTTGTAAAGACCGAAAGGCCACCATTGTAGTCCCTAAAAGCTGGGTTGGTTGCCCACTATCTGAATCTGTGTTTTAGTACCATTAAGTTTCAGGCAATTTCTGTCCATCAACTTGGCCACTGATGTAAATAACTTTTAAGTTGAGAGGAACTAATGCCAGAGTCTATGTCAGCCTGATGATGACTTGAATATCAACGGCATATGATTGTATTGAAAAGCAGAAGTCTTCCCCAATGTCCAGGAGAGGTCCAACATATATATAAAAAAGTGTAGGGCGAAGAGATAAGAGATAAGCCCTGCCGAACGTTGTGGTGAATCAATTGCACTAAGTGATCTGTCAAGAAGGAAGAAAATCAACACAAGGGAGAGACAGAAATTATGAACTCCTCTCCTCAGTCCCATTGAATAAGACACTCTATCAAAAGCCACACCCAAATCCCAAAGGTTGAGAGCTGCAGTTCTACCCTGGTGCAGGAATGCTTTACGTTTTTTAGTGACCTGGGGTAGAGCGGACTCGGTGCTGTGGTTTGTTTGAAAGCCCAATTGAGAGGCATGCAGGAGACAGAAAGTTTTGCGCTTAGTTATGTCAGTGGTGTATTTTTTCAGGAGTGAAAGGACCATGATATGCTTCCAGGCCTAAAGACCCATGCCCTTGTTTATTGATAAAATCAGAAGTTCCAGGAATACAGTAAGAGCAATAGAACTTGCCTTCTATAGTATTCTTGTGGGGTGTTGGATCAAGTGAAGAACCTGATCAAATGGACATTACAAGAGTTTTGAGCTTTACCCTGTCCAGCGAAGCAAAGTCCAACATGGTGGGCTGTTCAACATGAGCATTTGCTCAGATCATGCCAGCGAGATCCTCAACATGATTGTCTTCAATTAAAATATATATATCAGCTATTTTCTTAGAAAATAGTCCACTAGCTCATTGCATCTATTTTCAGAGATAGATAGTATATGAGATTGCCTGGAGGGTCCATCAGAGATTTCACAATAAGTAAAATTTCCTTACTTGACTGATTTGAATTGTCAATTTTCTCTCTACAGTAAGCCACCCTCACTTTCCTAATGGAATGATAGTATTATTTAATATCTTTTATATATCTGCCCTTTGAGGTGCCAAATCTATTCAAGGAGATCACATCTTTTTGACTTTAGAAGTGCTAGAGAGAGAAACAAATGTATCCAAATCACAGAGAATTGAAAATGTAACTTTCTTCTTTAGATCTGCCACTGAAGCCTTCAGAACAAGTAGTAGTGCCTGGCGTGTTTCACAAAAAGTAGCGAGATACAATCTGGAATAAGTACTAGATTTGGATGCTGTTAGAACTGGCTATTTCTGGTAGGCTAAGGCTGACGCCAAAGCCAGGCAGAAACCACCATTCTAGTCAGGGCAAGGAAGTCACACGCCAAGATAACCTCTGCTCACCCCCTTGGTAGCTTGGCTCAAGCAGTAAGGCTAAACTCGGAGGCAATGTGTAAAGCATTTGCGCCAGCGCACAACAGCAACAACATACTAGGCACACCACAAAATAGACTCCACACAAGGTTATTATAAAAATAACTTTTGTATTGTAAAAACATATCAGATAAAATCACGCATATACATTGTGCCAACTGGCACGGGCAATATTCACAGGGATTATGTACACCAGACAGGGCCACATGGGCGCCTGTCTGAATCAGATATAGTACTCCTAGATAAAATGTAGAATATAAAATCACTTCTAGAATAAAGAATAAATGTAACATAAAATAATAATCAAAGATAACAACCAGTAACCACTGGTAACAGGAACCAGGACCTTACTAGGACCACCTGTACTAAGAAAGAAGAACCACCTAAGTATCACACAGCATATAGGGGTCTAAGAAAGAATATATTACTCATGATGTGATAAACCTACATTCAGAGGAGTAGAAAAGACAACCACCTAAGTATCACTCAGCGTTTAGGGGTCTAGGAAAAGAACACATTACCCATGATGCAATAACCTACATTCAGAGGAGTAATAAAGAGAAACACATGATGCCTAAAGCATTCAGAGGTGTTAAGAATAAAGCACATGATGCAATAAAATACATTCAGGGGTGCAGCGCAAGAAGACACATGATGACTAAACATCCAGAGGTGCAGCGCATGGAAAGGAAGACACATAATGCATAAACATTCAGAGGTGCCATAACATAAGTCAATAGCGCAAAAACACACAGTAGGCAATTACTATTAAAAGCATAGAAATCACATTGCGCCTAACTTACATAAGCCACCACTTGTGGCAGTCCCTAGGCCAACTGGCCTTGATGGGGCAAGGATGCCCTGTGTCCAATGTCAGGGCGCGCTGCCATGCAGCGCCAGTCTAAGAGTACAAAAAGCCTAAACGTGGCAGCTGCCCACAAAGTGCTGGGCAACTGGGATCAAAAAGCTGTGGCAGGGCTCTCAGTAGCCCCTAGAACAAATCTGCGCCACCTGAGCCACACAGGCTCTAAAACAAACCCTGCGCACGTTGGAGCCACACAGGCTCTGGCCAACACTGGTCAAACGTTGGAGCCACACTGGCTCTAAAGCAACATGCCCCCTGCGTTGGAGCTCTCAGGCTCTGGCCACAGAAAATGCCCCCTGAGCCTAGCAGGCTCTTGAAAATGACGGCGGGGTCGTTGGAGCCCCCCCTCTGGGGCTCGACATCACTCTCTGGGCTTTACACCAAAAATGCTGGCTGAGCCACTCATGGGCTCGAGAACGCAATGCCCACTGAGCCTCCACCGGCTCTACACAACGCTGGGGCGGCCCACTGCCATCCGGGGCCGCCCTATCTCCCACCAACATCTTGTGGCTCTAAATACAAAATGCCCATTACGGTGGGGCAGCCCACTGCCATCCGGGGCCGCCCTGACTCTGCATCACACAACCGGCACCGCCAGCACCCTTACGGAGCCCCCACAGCCCTCTTAACTCACCGGGCTGTCTTGCAGGCGGGGGCTCCGGCTCTCTCTCGGCTGCAGCGGGCGGCTCTCCCTCACTCGCGGTGGGGGCAGGCACCGACAATGTGCCTCGCGCCCCCTCCCCTCCTCTCGGCGCGCCTCCTCCTCCTTCTCCGGGGCTCCCTCAGGTCAGAGGAGCCCCGTAACGTCCGCCATCCTTCTCTCCTTCCTCCCGCCTCCCAGGCTGCGGGGCGGGACTTCCGGCCGGCCGCGCTGCAATTTGCCGGCCGGCCGAGCACTTCCGGGTCCTCGCGGGCAGCGCGGCGGCCCTCTCTAGGCAGGCAGGCGGCCAGAAATCGCGAGGTGGGCACTCGCTAATTAAATAAAGAACTGGGCAAATACAAGTCGGCCAAAAAGGCGGAGTGGGCTCCCGCGCCGATCCGCCCCCGGCCTCCATCAACAACGCGCTTCCAAGCGCTGTAGAGGCACTCAAAGCACTCCAGCACTAGAAGTGCAACCAAAGCGCCATGGGCAGGAAATAAAGCGCTCTCAGCGCTATGAAGGACAAATCCAGCGCTCCCAGCGCTATAGCAAAGAAGAAGCACTTCAAGGTGCTTAGGGGAGCAGAAAGTCCAGCAAAGTCCCCCCTCAGCCCAGGCAAGGCAGAGGGGTCCCCCCAGAAGTCCTCCAGGCATCCATCAGAGGTCCAGGGGATGGGCAGGGCCCAGGGATTCCCCTGAGCCCCAGCAGCAGCATGCCCCTGGCAGATTCAAGTCAGAAACAAGAACATTTTGGAAGGGGGCACAGCCCCTTCTTATACACAGAAAATCCTTTGAAGTCCTTTGAAGTCCTTTGAAGCAGGCAGTGTGAGAACCAGCTGGACTGGTTTAGAGGGAAGTCCCCTTCAGTATCAGGGACAGAGGTGTCAGTCACCCAGCGGGAGGTGGAGCCAGCTTTGTAGTTAGGCAGGCACAGCCCTTCACTATCAGGTGCCATCTCCTCCCACTTCCCTGGCAGCAGATGCTGCCTTTCATCCATGGGCTGACTTCAGACAACCTCCTGGGCTCTCTAGCCCCTGTCATCCTCAAACCAGCCAGTCAATCCACAAGCAGGCCCAGGCACTCTGGGCCAGGCTCACCAGCCAATCACACGCTAGCACCAACTTACACAAATATTCCAACTTCCAAAAGTAGTACTTCTAGACTAGACACAGTCATGCCGCATACATCATTTTGCAGCATTCACTCTCACGAGTTCATACATACCAAAATCGCCCCTGCACTCCCCACACATCAGGAACTACCATGGGCATACATATTCCCCATTCATTCCTATGGGAGGGCAGGTCACTCACCACACATACAGAGAGCTCAAGCACTTTACACTGTACCACAGTGAAAAAGTGCGCAGAGGCCTAAAATCCCCAACACCAGGTTCCATAAACAGGCTAGGAAAAAGCAAAAAGTCTAGGGGTGAACCTGCCCAACGGGCCGGGTCCAACAGATGCCAAGGTGTAAGCCCTACTTAGTAGGGATTCTAAAAGGGATGGCATAGTGGTCAATCTAGACCAATCTAATAGAGGAATTCATAGTGAGTGATAAATTAGAAAAATATGACAAATTGGTAAAAGCAGAGTGAAGCAAATTGCCTGCATTATGAGTTGGGCTGAATCCTGTTGGGCAAATTGACTCTCGACTCTCCAGACTCTGGAGAAGACTAGAAGCCGAGGTGTATCTCAAATCTTTAAAATGAAGATTGACATTGGTTAATATGATAACAATTGTAAATTTAAGAGTGAATATTGGTAGGGCATCTGCCAGTTTTAAACAGAAATTGCTTCCAGGCCCAGCAGGTGATACAATAGTGGGCCAGACATAAAGAAATTGTTGGACAGTCCTAAGGTAAAGGTTATGACTTCACAGTCTGGGACTGAGGGATTCTGGGCTACAGTTATAGATAGATTTAAGAGTAATGGCAACCCCCACCCTGTCTATTCAGCTAGCCCTGTCTAGCAATGGAGAAACCTGTGGGGAGGGCGAGCACAAGGTCCAGCATGGCTAATGGATCAAGCCATTTCTTAGTTAGGATGAGGGCATCCAGTTTGTGATCAACTATAATGTCAAAAATCTCCAATTTGTTTTCTGGTAGGGAACGGTACTTAATGATGCACATTTTAGCTAAAGAATTACTGTCCAATTAGGATACTTAGTTTCATGCACACATTTGAACTTACAACAAGAACATATACTACGTGTATCAAGTTGAACGAAACTATGCTTGCAACATATAACAGTAGAGGGATACTCAGCATTATTCTGCTATATTGCTGCTTCCAATCATGCTGCAGATGTTGTGGGGTGGTTTTAGGCAGGTGTCTTGACCCTGTCAAGGGTAGAAGAGCCCAGACGGACTTGCCTTTGCTGAGCCTTCAGCATGCCAGAACCCCATTTGCACCATAGACTGTCTTTAGAGGGAGTTGGGCCGGCACCAAGTAGCATCACCCAACCAGTGGACAGAGGCCACAAGCCAGACAAAGATGGTACTTAATACCATAATAAACCCCCTCACAAGACAAAAGAGGTAGGGGATTAGGGGACAGGAGGAAACACAACAGAAAAGCAGACAAGGACAGTAAGTCAGAAGAGCAGAGGAGCCCGTAGAGGAAAAGTGAAACATCTTCAATAGCATATGTAAGAGTCTGTATAGAAGAGTGATCACTAAAACCCTCTCAGCAACAAGACAGGTTAATAAAGTGCCCAGTACTGTAAGTCCCTAGAAGTGGCTAATACATAAAATATTAGCATTTATGACACCACAGTTAAAATAAAACAAACCAGAACCAGTAGCATGAGACTTAAGAGGAGAAAGTCAGATGCACATTGAAGCTTTAGGCTATTTTTTAATAGGGAGTTGGGCAGCCAAAAGGTAGCATCAGCCCAACCAGTTCACTGTGCCCATAGGCAAAACAAAGATTATGCTTAAATACCAGAGAAATCTGCTCCCTCTACAAAAGGAGTGGCAAACCCGGGAGCGTGAGGAAGCAGAGCAGGAAAGCACACGAGGAACAGTAGGTCAAGAGAGGAAAGGAGTCTTCAAAAAAATAAGTGTTTCTGTAATAGAGTGAGCACAAAACCCCTCTCAGAAAGAAAACCAGTTACTGAAGTGCAGTATGTTCCTAGAAGTGGCTAAGACATAAAATTACATCATTTGTGAATACATAGTTTAAAGGAAACAAAACAGTGCTAAGAACAGTAGCATGGGGCTTAAGAGAATAAAGTCCATGACAGTCTGACTGAAGAAAAGGGAGGAAGATGAGAAGGGCAGGGAACACAAGAACAATCTCAGTTCCTCGTTTTGTGGGAGGAGGGGACAGGACATGACCAGAGCAGTTCCTATTCAACTGACTAAGGACCTGGAATCTACCCAATAGCTTTATCATCCTTCTTTATAATTGAAAGAGCACACTGAGCCCTCATGCCCAAACCCTACAAGACACTGCCCCCCAAAGCTTATGACCGCCCACAAAATGAACTAGTTATACAGAGATGCTATTGTTTATGCTGCATGCCTCAGACTCTCCTTCACAACTGAATTTTCACAAGTAATGCTTATGTACAATACATTAATAGAAACAAAATACACTTCCTTTGTTGTACTTAAACATAAGCTGCAGCTCACCTACATACTTTTGTACACTGCCTAATAAAAAGTCACTTACCCAGGAAAATTTTCATTTTCTGAAACCATTGAGAAGGTGTGGGACTGGCTGGAGGGGAGAGGACCATACATACCTAAAGACACAGGGCTGTCAACCTCCCCATCGGCCTGTGGGAGAGAAGACTTTCAACTGCCCAAAGATTGTAGAGCCCAAAGACTTTACAGGTCAAGCCAAAGTCTACAATTTGCAATAGTGGTGCAAGGCTCAGGCATCTGCAAATGGTAGAAAAAATGAGGTTCCCACCACCAATGGTATAATGAAGCCAGATGTGGCAGGCATTGGTAAGGGATGGGAGACAAGGTTTGACAGTAAACCTCAGGGGACTAGGCTCCTGTCCCAAGAGCAAGTAGTCCATATCCCGAATGGGTCAAGTACAGCAGAAATGTTAGAGCCTACTGTCACTCAGAGTCTAACCCCACTAAAAATATTTTCAAATATTGCTTTAGCAAAAGATAGCAAACCAGGTCCATTAAGCTTATTATGTTGCAGGCAGGATAATAGTTCTAATAATTGGGAGAAAAAACTAGTAATTTATCTCCTGTATGAATCTCAGGGGTCCCATGATAGTCTTAACCAGAGCCTAATATTGAAAATAATCTCAACCCTTCCTGAATTATCATTTATTAAAACCACTGATTTGGTGTCAGTGCAGATTAAACAAATACAGCCAAACACTCTTCGAGAGTCCACTATTACAACTTGGTCCTCAAATGATATTGTTACAAAAATCTTAGGATAAAGTTTGTTTTTTATGGAATATGGCATTAAGGTTGAGATTTGGACCAGTGTACATTATCCCCCGATTCTGGAGGTATTGACCCTTAAGGCAGATAAGGATCGAAAAACAGCCAAACGTAAGAAGCCAGATCCAGTACTTAAAGGCGTATCGGGCCTATCGGCTAATCAATCTGGCAGTTCTGGCCTGCTGATGACCAATTCCCAAACAGGGGGTCGACTGATGGAATTGCAATAGAGTGTTGTGATATTACATCTGAGGCTGGGTTCAGTCAGTTAAAAGAAAAATCTAGGTTCATTCCCAGGCAATTTAAGAACATAAATGTCTGAATATACGGTAATTCCTCGTCTTGAAAGTGTTCATAACCCTCAGATTTAAACATTTAATTTTTGGGTGAAGTGTAATCCTAGACCTAACAAACTTCCCAATACGGTCCATTCCACACATAATCTGAAGAGGTTAGTCTGGCATTTAGCTATAGAAAAGGAAATTGCACAATTTGTTGAAGCATTAATTAAGGAAGGTGACCAGTGTGTTCTGGGGGATATGAATATGATTGTCAAATAGAACTTTATCACAATGTCCCTAATGGGGAAATTTGCAGCCCGACAGGCTAGAAAAGTTAATAACCGTTTGAACCCTCAGAACATATGGTTCACCTCTAAGCTATTTAAGATAAAGAAATTGCTGAATAGAACTGTTCAGGAGGTGTATGCTCATAGATTTCAGCAGTCCCATTCTGTGTATGAAGAAAATTTGAAGGAACTTAAAAAGATTTATAAACAAGAAGTTTGGAAAGCTTAACTTAAATATGAATCAGGGCTTTGGAACAGTTTACTATCTGCCTCTAAGCAAAATATTGCAAAAAGATTTTAGGCAGTAATTCATAAGCTTGATAGGGGAGGCTGTAGGGCCTTTTGTGTAAATATATTGGAAGGCAGTTGGGTAACTTTTATTGCTAATTTGTGTGGCTCATCGGACCAGATGGTAAATCAACCAGATATGTGTTTTGGATATGAGGAAAATAGAATATCAACAATTGGCATGGAGAGTGGTGAGGGCCAGGGTTTGACTTCTACCGACCAAATTAGTGATTTTAGTTTTGATCTAAGCCTTGATTTAGAATGTATAAGTTGTAATCAAGTATTGACCCTGTTAGGTGGACTTTTTGCAAATGGTGCTTCTGGACTATGGGCTGCCTAATGCCCTGTTCCCTGCCAAGGTCGACATGTGGGCTGGTATCTTATATAAATTATTCAATGAAGTATTGACATTGAAGATTATGCCAGCATCAAGGCAAGGTAGCATACCAAAGCCCATTTATAAAAGTGATCCGGTCGCTAATCCTACCAATTACTGATTGATCTCATTGACTGATGTTGATGCATAGGTGTTTACCAACATTCAGTTGAAAGATTTGGAAAATTGGGCAATGCAGGAAAGCATTATTCCATTTAATCAAACGGTTTTCAGAAAAGCCAATCCACCACTACCAACCTGTTGGCACTAATGTTACTTGCTGAGCGGGCTGTCTTAAAAAAAAAAAAAAAATTACATTGCTTTTATTGATCTAAAAGCTGCCTTCGACTCTGAGCCCCGAAATTTGTTATGGAAAAAATTGCTTGAACGGGGCATTCCAGGGAAACTGTTGGAGGCTATTATCCTTTTATATATGGATACCTGGGCCAAAGTCAGGTTGGGTGATGGTAGTACCTTATCAAGAAAAATCAGAACATATAACGGCTGTGTTCTTGCTCCCTGCCCTTTTAATTTATTTTTTATCAGATCTTTCTCAGCACCTGAATTCTATTAATGCACATGCCCCTAGGCTGGGAGGGGTACAAATCAGCTACCTTAAATATGCTAATGATACTATGCTTGTGAGCCATATCCCTATTGGCCTACAAAGACTTTGAACGCCTTTGATGATTATATACAACTAAATAGTCTTGAACTAAATGTAAAAATCAAAAAAAAACATTAATATTGGATCTTTTAAACAGAAGTTCACTAAATGGAAGGCCATAGCTGGCCCAATTGAAGTTGTTAAAACCAATAGATATCTAGGGGTGGTGTTCAATAACCGAGTTACCTTCAAATACCATTTTAAGGACCTTAGGGCTAAAACTGTGACCTTAATTCATGCTTTTAAATGTTTTAAAAAATCACTGAATTGTCAAACATTTGACTATATTCTTAAAGTCATCAAAGCTAAGTTACAAACAACCCTTTTATATGGCTCACCCATCACGAGAGGGAAAGATGCGAATATCCTGGATCTATTGGCAGAGAAGGTCTTCAAAGCAACTTTTGATTGCTAGTTCAGTAGGCTAAGCGGGAATAAGATTAGAGTTTGGTCTCCAGAGACAATGCCTGGTATCAAGCTATCCAGGCTGAAGAAGGCTGATAGCCAGAAACCGGTCCTTGGATGCTTGATTCCGGTCTAGGAAAGTTCGGGCTGGTAGTTCGGGCTGGACTTGGTAGTTCGGGCTGGACTGTTCCCATGAGGCACAGGGTCAAGGCTGATTTGCATATAGCCAGTGTCTGACCTAGGGTGGTGTGGAGTGCAATAAAACGATGGATTTAGGCCCAGATCTTTGTACTGGGGTGAATGTAAGACATTGTTCTGCATTCTGTCCATCAACTGTGTTTTTTGGTATCAAAAGGAGCATTTTTTAAATGTATGGTCGCTATGTTTTCATCAGCTCCGGCATCCCTAGGGAACATGTTCTGGTTAGAAATAGATAAGACTGCCTACCCTGTTAAATGGAGATAACACATTTGAACTTCCCTAAGAGATATTGGTCTGCAAATAGCACAGCAAGATTTAAAAATGCCCAACTATAAGTTAATTCTAAAAAACTGATCAAAGCTGAATCCTTTAAGTTGGATAAAAATGCATTAGCAGGGAAAAATTATGCATGGTATGTGATTAATTCATACCAATCCCTACGCATTCAGCCATATTTGACTGCTTATTTCTCAGCAAAGATTAAAAATATATTCTTAAGGTTACGAACGGGAACTAACCCAACATAAGAGGGCACACAATCATGGATCAAGCAGTGGCCAGATTCTAATTGTAGACTATGTGAATGGCCACAAGAAACATTAATACATATAGTGTGCATGTGTCCAAAGCAGATTAACATTCGTCGTCCACAATTTTTGAGGATCGGGTTTAGATCAGCTAGTCAGGCTTTAATTATGTCATTATCTGGTGAATCGATCCCATTGTTATGCCAATCGGTAACATTTTTAAGTGCAGTCAAAAAATGTCTGATATAATTGGTTTGAGTTACATTATTTCTATGGCTCTGGAACCTAATAGTTTTTTATAATTTTTATATTTTGTATATCTTAGTGTTTATGCTGCTAGGGTGATAATTAAAAATGTAATGATAGAGGTTTCACTGTTATAGTAACTTTTATGCACTTTATTATTGTTTTAATGCAATGGAAGTTGTCATTACTGCATGTTGGCTCTTTAAAATGCAAAATGTGTAATATTCTGCTACAGTAACTATTAAAGTTTTTTTAATACATTTTATTTTTGTTGTTATATACAGGGAAATAGTATGCTTTGCATGTTGTCACTTTAAATTGCAAAATGTGCAATATCATGTTATAGTAATTATTATTGTATGGTTTTTTGATATTATTTTTAATGTATTGGTAAATTCTCAAATAGCATACCTGGTACAGTTTTTAAATAATGTGTGATGTGATGATGTTTTCGTTGCAACAATTTTTATTAATCAAGCAATAAAGATTTATATACATTCAATAAAGCTCAAAGGATTGGGGGAAAACTTGCAGTAGTAACAACTGGCATGTGCACACTCCTCCGTCAGAAAGAGAAAAGGAAGACGTACAGACTACAGAGGAAACTCCCAGATCTAAAGACCCATTAGGGAAACATATTCTTTGTATTTACTTGCTGCAGTTCTGGACTGTTTCACTTCACTTCATGCTGTAAGTACACATTTTCTCCTGGCTGCAGGGCACTCCTGGGATTTAAATATTCTGTTGGGTAGGACAGCATTATAGAGTGCATATCATTTATAATTTGGCAAATATCACTTAATTTGCCCTCTTTGCAGGGTCACCCCAAACACTTTGCCTTCAATCCTCCTGGTTTGCTGAATTTGTTTTTGTTGGTCTTAGGACTGTGCACTTTACCATGATAAACAGTGCTAAAGTGCTTGTGCTCTCTCCCCTAAACATGGTAATATTGACTTACACCCAATTGGCACATTTAATTTGTTTATACGTCCTTAGTAAAGTGGTACTACATGTACTCAGGCCCTGTAAATTAAATGCTACTAGTGGATCTGCAGCACTTATTGTGCAATGTACTTAAGTAGCCCCTTTAAACATATCTGAGATCTGCCATTTTAGCCTGTGTGCAGTCTTAAACTGCCATTTCGACCTGGCAAAATAAAGTCCCTTGCCAGGCCTACACCATCCTGTTGTATTACATATAATTCACCCCTAAGGTATGCCCTAAATAGCCAGCAGGATGCTTTCTATTCCAAACGTTGGCCCTTTAAGTGTTACATGTCCTGGTGGTGAAAAACGCACAAATTCATTTTTTATTACTGTGAGGCATACCTCTCCCTTGGATAACATTGGGTTATCTTAATTAATTTAATAAGGGATTACTTATGTTTAGGTGCAGGTAGAAATATAATTTTCGTTGTGTATCGAATTATTATTTTAAATCCTCTTTAATGGTAAACTTAGATTCTAAGTCAAAATTCTGAAAATGTCAGTTTTAGAAAGTTAGTATTTTCTTGTCCTAATTCTTGACCCCCACTCTGAAAAACCTCAGAGGTCTGAGAAGCCTCAGGAGGATGTAGGAAACTCATTGCCAGCCTATTTTCTGGATCACATGACTAGGTGTAGTTGGCAGTAGGTATGTGTGTATTCCTCCCAGGGAGTTACATAATAGAGGGGCTGTGTGTTGTCACGATGGGCCATTTAAATAGAATATGATGGTGGAACTGTGCACAAAGCCACTTTCACTTTAAAGTCACTACCTTACCATGCATTCATAGAACTTCACAATAGCCTACTGTGCCCAAGGTGATGTCGTGAGTGAGGTCACTGACCATGTCATGAGTGATGATATATGTGATGTCATCAGCAGTGCATTGCAGGCGCGCAAGTTATAGTGAGTCCAACTAACTATAACATTGGAATTTCAATGGTTTTATGCGAGTAAAATTTCCAGCTAACTATAACTGGTGTGACACCTATGGTTTTTTCAGTGAATTTAATAGGTTTTTTAAATGCTAATTCCTAACTATAACTGGTGTATAACCTATGGTTTTTTCAGTGAATTTCATAGGTTTTTTAATAGCAAATCTCTATAGGTATGAAATGTAATATTTTTTATGATGAATTTTATATTTTATAATTATGTAATACTATTTTTTTAATGTTTTTTATTTTTTTTATTTGTTTGCCCCGGAGCGCTCCCGGGGCGCGTACCGATGCGCTCACCGGTGAGCGCATTGCTACGGCTCACCCCGGTGCGCGTACCGGGGAGGGTCCCATTAGCGCTAATGCCACGAACGAAAACATCATCGTGACGTTTCGCGTAGCCGCGTCTGCGTGATACGCATGGCGTAAGCGCACCCAGAAGCACCCACGCGCATACGAACGCGCTACGTAAGCACCGCCGGGCGCGCCCCGGTGCACGCCTCTGGGCGCGCTCCGGGCGCGTAACGTAAGCGCGTCGGGTCATGTGACCTGAAAATAACACTTTTCATTGGTTCAAAACAGTTTTGGTTTCCAAATGATGAAAGCCCGGCTCATGTGACCTGAAAATAACACTTTTCATTGGTTCACAACACTTTTGGTTTCCAAATGATGAAAGCCCCCACCTTTTTTCCTCATTCTCACTTTATTCTTTGAGTAAGGAAGACCTGCTTTTTTCTTACAGATATGGCTACAGTACTATCAGCAGCTGAGCATCTGCCCCACCACCACCACCACCACAAGGACCACCAGAAGATCACATTGGTGGTCAAGAAGAAGAGGAGGAGGAGGAGAAAGAGGAGGAAGGGACAAGGCAGTTCCTGCATGAAGACAATGCCCCATACAACCAAGAGAGCACTTCATATGGGAGTTTTTCAAAATCCCAAGGGGTTTTAAAAAAGTAAACGCTGCAAAGGTGACTTGCCTCATCTGTAAAGCTGTGCTATCCAGGGGGAACCCTGCTAAAAAATATTCCTTTGGGAATCATACTATGATACGACACATGCAGCGTTTACACCCTAATAACTATTCTGCAGCAGAGGTGAGGGAAATCTGCAGTAACCTACCCCAATCATCATCCAGAACCTCTACAACTAAAGAACCCACTCCATCGGGTCCAGAAGCAAGTGAGGTGATTCCCAATATACAAACAAAGTTTGGGGGATACAAAATGTTTGTATTTATTGTAACAAAACCATTAGTTATGGTGAAAAAAGCATTACACTAATCACTGTTGCTATGGATCACCACAAATGCCCGAGGAAACCATAATTTTTCCTGGGTTTTTTTGTGCTCCAGTTGAGCCATTTTCAATTCCCTTTTTTTTCTTTCTCCCCATAAAAAATACCAAAAAAATATAAAACTGTTCAGAAAAGCCAAAAAAAGATAAAAATGTTCCGAAAAAAAATAAAAAAAATCCAAAACAACAAAAAGAATTAAAAAAAAACAGTTCTTTTTAGAACTGCCTCCAATTTATAAAAAAAAGGCTTCATTTTTAAAAAACTCTGTCATTCTTTTTTCCTCATGGTACGCTTCCCGGTCCGCTACCCGGTGCGCGTACCGGGCGCTCCCCCCGCAAAAATCGGAAAAAAAATTACATTTATTTTTTGCCCCACGGGGCCCTTTTATAGCCCCCATATCAAAACTATGGGGTCGGGGGGGTCTACTCTGCCCCCTTATGGTCAATTCCCCCTTTGTTTTTGTCGCCTCTTGTGTCTCGATCCTACCGAGACACAAGATGGCGGCTGCTCCAGACTGTTTGGAATGTTTACAGACACCCGAGAGCCAATCAGCTTTATATATTTTTTTGAACCTAAATTACTCAAAATCCACTGGAGCACATATCTTGAGACATAGCAAAGGCACATCGGGCTACCAGTCCCTACAATTTTGCCAAGTTTGGTGGAAATCCATTCAGCCGTTCGGGCTAAAAGTGAGGTCGACCGCCCTATGGAAATTAACATAGGGAAAACACGTTTTGGGACCCCCCTTTTATCTCAGCCCCCGCTTGACGAATCCCCCCCAAACTTTCAGGGAAGGGCCGGGGCGCCGCGAGGCAAATTTGAGGACATTTTCAGGCAGATTCCTCAACCGACGCCAAAGTAATTCACAATAGAATGTTGAGATTTTATATTGAAAATAATCCTAACTATAACTACCTACTGGCGACCGCCAGTAGGTAATATATATATATATGGGCTTCCAGCTGTGTGCCTTCCTGAAAGCCTTTGGGCATTTGGTGATTCACACATCAATATATATATATATATATATATATATATATATATATATATATATATATATATATATATATATATATATATATATATATATATATATATATATATATATATATATATATATACATATTGCTGTGTGAATCACCAAATGCCCAAAGGCTTTCAGGAAGGCACACAGCTGGAAGCCCACCATCCGGTCTGTAATCACGGCTCTCCGCAATGTGCCTCAATTATCCGTTGTTGCCTGATGCGTTTCGATACCTTCAACATCTCATCTGAGGCTTGCTTGTTACATTTCCTTCGAACAGACTCTCTTTTATTTCTATTGTGAGCATAGATTGCCCGCATAGTGCTAGGATTGTATTGCATGCTGGGAGGTGAAGTCCACTCCTGAGCCATAATGTATTCCCTAAGTGGGTGTCTATTGGAAATGCTTTTATTAATAGCATTTGTTCTCCTTGGTAGGATTTGGCACATGTCGGAAAGTCTCCCTGCTTGGCTTCCAGTGCCGTACTGCCACTGATCTGTTCTGCAGCAGGGCCCCTCTTGGAACAGCAATGAGATGGTGCTCCTCCTAAGACGGAGGCTGCCGGCAGGAAAATGGATCACCAAATACCCAGAAGCTTTCAGGAAGGCACACAGCTGGAAGCCCACCATCTGGTCTGTAATCACGGCTCTCCGCAATGTGCCTCAATTATCCGTTGTCGCCTGACCCGTTTCGATGCCTTCAGCATCTCATCAGAGGCTTGCTTGTTACATTTCCTTCTAATAGGCTCGCTTTTATTTCTATTGTGAGCATGCATTGTCCGCACAGTGCTAGGATTGTATTGCATGCTGGGAGATGAACTCAACTCCTGAGCCATAATGTATCCCTAAGTGGGTGTCTATCGGAAATGTTTTAATTAATAGCATTAGTTCTCCTTGGCAGGATTTGGCACATGTCGGAAAGTCTCCGTGCATGGCTTCCAGCACCGTACTGCCGCCAATCAGTTATGCGGTGCAAAAAGGGGTGGTGATGGACAGAGCATTTGAACCAATCAAACACTCACACCCATACAACAAATCTGGGTGTAATCCATCACCGTTCTTTAGCCCACTCTGCCACCAAAGTTCAGACATGGCATTATGTAAATCAGTCTGACCCTGTGCCTCATGGGAACAGTCCAGCCCGAACTGCCAAGCACTGCCTTACCTGGACGGATTCAAGCTTCCAAGGACCGTTTTTTGGCATTACAGCCGTCTTCAGTCAGGCTTGCTTGAATCCAGTGGCAGAGTGAGCAAGGGATTCACGTCTGAGCATACCCTGCCAACTTATGGCAAACAAAGCGGTACAAAAGGGGGTGGTGATGGACAGAGCATCTGAACCAATCAAACACTCACACCCAGTCAACAGATCTGGGTTTAATCCATCACCGTTCTTTAGCCCACTCTGCCACCTCAGTTCAGACATGGCCATATGCAAATCATTCTGACCCTGTGCCTCATGGGAACAGTCCAGCCCGAACTGCCAATCCATGTTACTGTAAGTATGATTTGAATTACTTTTCAGGATCAGTAGTCGGCTAAAGATGCAGCACTGAGGTCTCTCCTGATAATGGGTAAGTAAATCGGAATTCGTAGTTTGGCTGATTTTAGAGGAATTTTTTTAATTTCCAAAACTCCACGCTTAGAAGAATTTCCAAATGAAACCAGTCTATGTTAGCCTATGGAAGGAAATTCAAGTTACTGTAAGTATGGTTAGAATTACTTTTCAGGATCAGTAGTAGGCTGAAAGATGCAGCACTGAGGTCTCTCCTGATAACAGATGAGTAAATCGGAATTTGTAGTTCGGCTGATTTTAGAGGAATTTTTTTACAGTTCCAAAACTCGACACTTAGAACAATTTTCAAGTGAACCCAGTCAATGTTAGCATATGGAAGGAAATTCAAGTTACTGTAAGTACGGTTAGAATTACTTTTCAGGATCCGTAGTCAGCTGAAAGATGCAGCACTGAGGTCTCTCCTGATAACAGGTGAGTAAATCAGAATTCGTAGTTCGGCTGATTTTAGAGGAATATTTGTACGTTTCAAAAATAGACACTTAGAAACTTTTCTGTTGCTAACCACACAATAGATTCCTATGGTAGGAAATACAAGTTACTGGTAAGTACGCTTAGATTTACTTTTCAGGGTCTGTACTGTGTTCAAAGATGCAGCACTGAGGTCTCTCATGATAACAGTTGAGTAAATCGGAATTCGTAGTTTGGCTGATTTTACAGGAATATTTTACTCAATAGTGAAGGAAGGGGGTGGGGCCTGAGGTAACATATGTGTAAACACGCCCTGTGGCACATTTTAGGTTGGGGAATTAATTCCTCTTCAATCCTGAGGTCCCCTATGGGCCAACTAGCCCACCAGGTACCTCCATTATGCGCCAGGGAGCTGCGTTGCAGAGAGGTGTTCAGAGGTCACACCCCCTTTTTACAACACTCTGCAACGCAGCTCCGTGGTGCTTACTGGACGTACCTGGTGGGCTAGTTGGCCCCTAGGGGACCTCTGGATTGAAGAGGAATTAATTCCCCAATTAAAAGCGCGCCACAGGACATGTTTGCACACATATCACCTCAAGCCCCGCCCCCTACCTTCACCACTGTGCAAACGCTCCCCGTAGCACGTTCTAAGTTGGGGGATTAAGTCCCCTTGCATACTGGGGGTCCCTGGGGGCCAACTAGCCCACCAGGAACCTCTAGTATGCGCTAGGGGGCTGCTTTGCAGAGAGGTGTAAAAAGGGGCATGGCCTCATTACACCTCTCTGCAATGCAGCCCCCTGGCGCGTTTCCAGAGTGGGAACTGAATCCCCTTGAATACTTGAGGTCCCTGGAATAATGCAGCTCCCTGGCGCATACTGGAGGTTCCTGGTGGGCTAGTTGGCCCCCAGGGACCCCCAGTATTGAAGGGGAATTAGTACACCCTCTGCAAACGCGCCAGGGGGCGCATTTGCAGAGAGGTGCAATGAAGGGGCATGGCCTCCTCCCCGATCCAGTTTTTTAAATTAATTTACTTTTAAAAAGTGGGGCTGTGTAGCCCCATTTCTTTTTGGCTCTGGGGACCTCATCCCCCAGGGCCTGCCCCCAAATTTTTAATTTTTTTAAAACATTTTGGGAAGGGAGCTATGTGACCCCCCTCCCAAGGCCTTTTTCAGCCCGGGGACCCCATCCCCGGAGCATGGCCTTTTAAAAAAAACATATATCTTTTGGAGGGGGCTGCATTGCCCCCCTCCTTTGGCCTCTTTTGGCCCCGGGGACCCCATTCCCCAGGGCCATTTAAAAAAAATTACATTTTTTTGTGGAGGGGGCCAAGTGGCCCCCCTCCCGGGCCACTACTAGCCCGGGGGAACCCATTCCCTGGTGCTGACCCTCCTCCTTGGGGGCCCTCGGGTTCCCCGATCCCCCCACTGTCCCATCCGGCTCCCCGTTTCCTGCGGGAGCCGGCATTGCTTTTCTACATGGGGAGCAGCTAACATGTAGAAAAGCAATCGTCTTTGGTTTTTGGAGGAAAGAGCAACTTTCCTGCTCTCTCTTCCAAAAACTTTAGCAAACTACAGTATCCTGGGGGTAGGCACCCCGGGACACTGCTGGAGCCGGCCCTGGGGGATGGCGGTCCCCAGGGCCACCACAAGGCTCCAGGAGGGGGGCCGCGTGGCCCCCCTCACAATATTTCAAAGCCCCAGGGGGTGGTGGTCCCCGGGGCTGGGGGGTCCGTCACAGACCCCCCAATTTAAAGTGTAGTGCCCCGGGGAGGTGGCGGTCCCCGGGGTGTGTGGGGGGGCTTGAGCCCCCCAACACAGGTGTCTTTTATTTAATTTGGAAGCCCAAGGGGGTGGTGGTCCTCGAGGCTGGGGGGGCCGTGAGCCCCCCATACATAATGTTAAAACCCGGGGTGGTGGTCCCCAGGGCTGTCGGGCTCCTCTGGGACTCCATGGGCCCCCCATTATTATAAAATTAAAGAAGCCCCAAGGGTGGTGGTCTCCGGGGCTGCGGGGGGTGGCCATGAGCCCCCCGCATATGTAAGGTTAAAGCCCCGGGGGTGGCGGTCCCCGGGGCTGGGGGGCCCCTCTGGGCCCCCCATTATCAAAAAGCACATTGCCCCCAGGACTTGGCCCCCGAAGGGGCTAATTAAAAAAAAATGTGGGACACCTGAGCAGGCCTAGGGGGTCAGGGTGTTCCTACCCTGCCCCCTTTGCACCTTTTTCACACTTGTTTTTCAGGTTTCTTGTGCCTCGGTTCTACCGAGACACAAGATGGCTGCCAACACTTCCTGGTTTGGAGTGTTGAAAGACAGTTTACAGCCAATTAGCATGCAGCTTGTGCTTGTAATGGGCCGAGAAAAAAGGTTGTCCCAAACATGTTTTCCCCATGCAATTTCCCATAGGGACTGTTAATTGCAGCTACAGCCCGAACTTCTGAACAGAATTACACCAGATTTAGCAGAGAGGTATACCTTGGTTCAGAGATGTGCCTTTTGTTTAAATTGTGTAAATCCGTTTGGGGAAAAAAATACATATATATCTGGGCGGAGCCTAACCACACATTACATCGTGAGATCTGATTAGCTGTTAGCACTTCATTGAAGAAGTGTTGGAAGGCATCTTGGGACCAATATACATGATAGCACCTCATTAAAAAGAATTGCGGTTAATAGAAGGTTTTAAGACTTTTGTTACATTATAAATCAATTGTTAATGGTACCATACTCATTTTAGGAGTTATGGTGTGTTCTAAGGTGATTTTACCATGTGAAAAATCCTTCTGCTGGGATATCATGAATCATGTTTGAGAGAAAACTATTTTCTCTTTTCCCAAAGAAGTTTGGAAGGTGATCTATAAGCTAAACTGAGAGCATATTTTCTGTAAATTCACATTATCTTTCTCAGTCATGTGAGAATGAAGTTTGACATTCTCAGTAGAACATAAACATCCAACAAGGGCAGAGACTGTAGTTGATTCCTTTGTGTTCTACTGCAGCTTCCCAGAGTGTTCTAAAGAACAACTGGAGCGCTAACAGTCCGACTTATGACAAACGTATGGCACAACTGAAGCCACCTTTATTGGAATAAAGTTGTAACTCTTAAAACATTTAATTTAAAAAGGAACAAAATGAGGGGGTTCATTTTGCCATAGAAAGTATGATTAGTGCTGCAGAAAGAAAAATTAGGGCACATTTTGAGTGACTTCTAAAATCCTCTACTATTTCATAAAAAAAATCTGAAAGCAGACTGAAACATTCACTTTCAATACCAACAGTAGACTTCCCTGGTGAGCAGTGGCTTTAGTACAGTGATCTAATAAGCAACTAGAGCGCTAACATTCTGTATTTATGGCAAATGTGTGACACATCTGAATGCCTTCCTGATGGAATCAATGTAAAAAACTGAAAGTATTTCCTGCTGAGGAGACTGTAGTAAATGAGGAAATTAGGAAACTTCATAACAAATAAGTCTCCCAAGATGGCCACCAGAGACAAAAGAGCCCTAATGTAGCACAAATATCACCCAGATGTAGCCCAAGTATAGCCCAGAGACAGAATGTCCCAGAGTGTTCTAAAGAACAACTAGAGCGCTAACAGTCTTACTTATGACAAAAGAATGGCACACCTGAGGCCATCTTGATTGGAATAAAGTGGTAACACTTAAAACATTTAATTTGCAAAGGAACAAAATGAGAGGGTTCCTTTTGCCATAGAAATTATGATTAGTGCTGCAGAAAGAAAAATTAGGGTACACTTGGACTTCTCAAATCCTTTCTATTTCATTAAACAATTCTGACATGCAGACTGAACCATGCCCTTTGAATACCAGCAGCAGACTTCCCTGTTAAGCAGTAGCTTTACTACAGTGATCTAATGAGCAACTAGAGTGCTAACATTCAGAATTTATGGCAAATGTGTGACACATCTGAATGCGTTCTTGATGGAACCAAAGTAAACACGCATTGAAAATGCGATAGGTCTCGCCCTCGTTTAAGTTAAAGCAATTCTGTTTGTAATTAGGTGGCTTTTTAGCTTTGCTTTTATTAGTGTTTTTCAAACTTTCATGTACATAACATGCATATGTATGCATATATGTATATGTATGCATGCATTTATATTTGTATTTATAAACATATGCAGTTTATATATATGTTTATATATGTATATATATATACACATACATATATATAAATGCTTATGCATATATATGTGCATATGTGTGCGTGTAGACAGAGGTAGAGAGAGGTAGAGAGGCAGAGGTGTATAGAGATAGAGATAGAGAGGTAGAGGTAGATAGAGAGAGGTAGAGAGGTAGAGAGAGGTAGAGAGGTAGAGAGTAGAGGATGAGTAATAGAGAGCAGAGCGGGAGTAGTAGAGAGTACTAGAGAGAGTAGCACAGAGTGAGTAGAAGAGAGTAGTAGAGTAAGTAGTAGAGAGTAGTAGAGAGTGAGTATTAGAGAGTAATAGAGCGCGAGTAGTAGAGAGTGAGTAGTAAAACGTAGTAGAGAGCGAGAAGTAGAGAGTGAGTAGTAGAGAGTGAGTCGTAGAGAGTAGTAGAGAGTGAGTAGTAGAGAGAGAGTAGTAGAGAGTGAGTAGTAGAGAGTAGTAGAGTGAGTAGTAGAGAGTGAGCAGTAGAGAGAGTAGTAGAGAGTGAGTGGTTGAGAGTAGTAGAGTGAGAAGTAGAGAGTAATAGAGAGTGAGTACAAGAGAGAGTAGTGGAGAGTAGTAGAGTAGTAGAGAGTGTGTAGTAGAGAGTGAGTAGTAGAGAGTGAGTAGTAGAGAGATTAGTAGAGTAGTAGAGAGTGAGTATTAGAGAGTAGTAGCGAGTGAGCAGTAGAGAGTGAGTAGTGGAGAGGTGTATATAGATAGAGATAGAGAGGTAGAGGTAGATAGAGAGAGGTAGAGAGGTAGAGAGAGGTAGAGAGTAGAGGATGAGTAATAGAGAGTAGAGCGGGAGTAGTAGAGAGTAGTAGAGAGAGTAGCACAGAGTGAGTAGAAGAGAGTAGTAGAGTGAGTAGTAGAGAGTAGTAGAGAGTGAGTATTAGGGAGTGATAGAGAGCGAGTAGTAGAGAGTGAGTAGTGGAGAGTGAGTAGTAGAACATAGTAGAGAGCGAGACGTAGAGAGTGAGTAGTAGAGAGTGAGTAGTAGAGAGTGAGTCGTAGAGAGTAGTAGAGAGTGAGTAGTAGAGAGAGAGTAGTAGAGAGAGAGTAGTAGAGTGAGTAGTAGAGAGTGAGCAGTAGAGAGAGAGTAGTAGAGAGTGAGTGGTTGAGAGTAGTAGAGAGTAGTAGAGTGAGAAGTAGAGAGTAATAGAGAGTGAGTACAAGAGAGAGTAGTAGAGTAGTAGAGAGTGTGTAGTAGAGAGTGAGTAGTAGAGAGTGAGTAGTAGAGAGATTTGTAGAGAGTAGTAGAGTAGTAGAGAGTGAGTAGTAGAGAGTGAGTATTAGAGAGTAGTAGCGAGTGAGCAGTAGAGAGTAAGTAGTGGAGAGTGGCTAGTAGAGAGTAGTAGTGAGAGAGGAGTAGAGAGTGAAAAGTAGAGAGTAGTAGAGTGAGTAGTAAAGAGGGAATAGTAGTGAGAGAGAGTAGTACAGAGTGAGTAGTAGAGTAGTAGAGAGTGAGTGGTAGAGAGTAGTAAAGAGTAGTAGAGTGAGTAGTAGAGAGTAGTGGAGTGAGTAGTTGAGAGTAGTAGTAGAGAGTAGTAGAGAGTAATAGAGATTGAGTAGTAGAGAGTGAGTAGTAGAGAGTAGTAGTGAGTGAGTAGTAGAGAGTGAGTAGTTTAATTTAAAAGGAACACAACAAGGGGGTTCACTTTGCCATAGAAATTATGATTAGTGCTGAAAAAAGAAAAAATTGGGCACATTTTGAGCGACTTCTCAAATCATCGTCTATTTCATTTAAAAATTCTGACATGCAGTTTGAAACATGCACTTTGAACACCAGCAGCAGACTTCCCTGGTGAGTTGTAGCTTTACTATAGTGATCTAATAGGCAACTAGAGTGCTACCATTCTGAATTTATGGCAAATGGGTGACACATCTGAATGCCTTCTTGATGGAATTAACATAAAAAACTGAAAGTATTTCCTACTGAGGAGACTGTAGTAAATGAGGACATTAGGACAAATAAGTCTCCCAAGATGGCCACCAGAGACAAAAGAGCCCAAATACCACCCAGATGTAGCCCAAGTATACCCTAATGACAGAATGTCCCAGAGTGTTCTAAAGAACAACTAGAGTGCTAACAGTCTTACTGATGACAAAAGTACTGCACACCTGAAGCCATCCTGATTGGAATAAAGTGGTAACACTTAAAACATTTAATTTGCAAAGGAACAAAATGAGGGGGTTCATTTTGCTATTTAAATTAGTATTAATGCTTTAGAAAGAAAAATTAGGGCACATTTTGACTTCTCAAATCCGCTACTATTTCATTAAAAAATTCTGACATGCAGACTGAAACATGCACTTTGAATACCAGCAGCAGACTTCCCTGGTGAGAAGTAGCTTTACTACAGTGATCTAATAAGCAACTAGAGTGCTAACATTCAGAATTCATGGCAAATGTGTAACACATCTGAATGCCTTCTTGATGGAACCAAAGCATTGAAAATGCAATAGGTCTCACCCTCATTTAAGTTAAAGCAATTCTGTTTGTAATTAGGTAGCTTTTTAGCTTTGCTTGTATTAGTGTTTTTCAAACTTTCATGTACAACTTTCATGTACATAACATGCATATGCATGCATATAAGTATATGTATGCATGTATTTATATTAGTATTTATATAGATATGCATTTTATATATATGTGTATATATGTATGTGAATATTCCACAATAAGGAAGATGTGGTTAAACGGGCACTAGACCCTCAAGCCAGTCCCCAACTCCAGCACAAAACACTGAGAGCATTGCAGTAACAATTATATAAACCTAACGTTTTGAGATGTATCTATGTACAGAACTGGATAAAAGTAAAAATGTAAATACACTTAGTGGAATATTGTTAGCAATGATGATGCACATTTCGCTCTGAGCCATCTTGAATATAAAGGTGGTAGCTACACAAGGTTCAATTCAGTTTAAAACACTGTGACAATGAAATAATAATTGTCTTAAATATGTAGCTCAATATAATTTTGCTTTAAAATTGTTTAGCATATAAGCAATACAAAAAATGTATATAGCGCGTTTGTATAAATCTAGGAATTGTTGTAACTTTTCAATGGCCACGGAAAACCAGTTGCTATGACAACCATGAAGCCGCCACTGAGACCAATGAGCACACGATATGTTTAAATGCACTCACATACTGAAAATCTCTGTTGTGAGCAAGACGGTTTTATCCGTCGAAACGCGTCAATCTTTTGCACTTAGCTAAATAAACTTGTTTCTGAAATAAGACCCCCACGGAGTCAGTGCCTGTTTACGATATGTAGATAACAGGATTGGTGAAAAAAAAAAAAAATATATATATATATATATATATATATATATATATATATATATATATATATATATATATATATATATATATATATATACACATACATATATATAAATGCATATGTATATATATATATATATATATATATATATATATATATATATATATATATATATATGTGTTCTGGTGGGAGAGGCATGTACTCATGGAAGAGCACAAATCAATGTTTTACCAGCATGTGGCGCATTTCTGGAGGTATATTGATGATATTTTTATAGTCTGGAAGGGTACCGAACAGCATGCCCTAGACTTTGTCAGTACCATCAATTTAAATCAGTTAAACTTGCATTTCACAGCACATATTGATCCCAGCTCGGTGAACTTTCTAGATATCAATGTGTATATCAGAAATAACAAAGTGGAGACACAGTTGTATTGTAAGCCCACAGCGGGAAACGCGCTATTACATGTGAGTAGCTTCCATCCTCCACATACGATCGTGACTTTCCTGTATGGTGAATTTATGAGGATTCGTAGAGCGTGCTGCACACCGGAAGCTTTATTAATAGTGCAAAACATGGCCAGAGACAGATTTTTGCAAAGAGGATATGGAGCCAAACTGTTGGACTCCGCACTCAGCAAAGCCAATGCTCGCGACAGGTCGGAGTTACTACAGACACAGGCCACAAATTTGACCATAGATATAGATGGAGTGGTGTGGCTCACTGGTTAGAGGCGGCAGACCCGGCAGCAGAGGACGGCCCGGGACCACGGTTCAATCCCCGACGCGGCAGGGTCGTGAACCAGGGTCAGCGGACTCGATACTTCTCGCCTCGGTGCCTACTCTAACCAGGGACCACACTCAGCAACTCTGGGCATTAGCTTGCCTCATCTCCACAATGGCCCCCCACAAACGCTGGGGATGCCTGGTTTCACCTTGGAGATACCCAGGAGGGAACATCTCACAGGGAAAGCCAGGACGGGTTCCCCAGCGGTCTATAGTGCCAGGACGCCTCCGGGTAGCAGTGCGCTTTACAAGACACACACATATTGGGTCTAGCACAAGTGAGCCGCAGGATGATGTCCTTTCCTCTGGCGCATCCATGACATGTAGGTTCATCACAACATACAGTAGACAAGCTAAATCAATTCAGCGGATCATCAATGCGCAATGGCCCATAGTACAAACGGACACAGTATTATCACCATCATTACCTGTGAGGCCTTACTTTACATACAGGAAAGCGCGCTCTATGCGTTGTGAACTAGTAAAAACTAGTCCTGAATCTGATGTCACGAGTGGGTGGCTTAGTGCCAGTAAAGGCTTTTATAATTGTAGTACGTGCAGTGCATGTAAGTTTGGCAAAAACACGAAAACATACATTAGCCCTTTCTCAGATATACCTATCAAGCTGAATGGCAACTATACCTGTCGCACTGACCATGCTGTTTACATCCTCCAGTGTGTCTGTGGATTGACTTATGTAGGGAGCACCAAACTCCTGGTGCACCAAAGAATCCTCCAACACCTGCAGGCGGTTGTTAATTCTGACCCTACATACCCCGTGGCCCGACATGTTAAAATTAAGCATGATAACAATCTGAATGTTCTCACATACTTCGTCATAGATAGTGTTCCCCCTAATAAGCGGGGGGAAACAGAGAGAAAAGTATATAACAGAGAGAGAAGTATATAATCGAGCTACATACCAAGTCACCGAGGGGGCTGAATTTATGCGAGGATTTGCACCATTACCTCTAACTAGCCGATTATTATATGACTTTATTTTTATTTTTCAGTATGCACATTCTTTTGATGATGTAATTAGTATTTCCTTGTTCCTTGATGTCTCCTTCTGCTCTATCATTGATCAGTTAACGTTGTCGTATAGCATTCCATAGTCATGTCTACCAGTGTTTCACCACTTTTTCTCCAAATCATGTGGAAAGTGTATAAGTGGAGAATTATATGGTATGGATCTTGGCGATAGATATGATTCAATACTGGTATAGCTAACATTGCACAGACCTGTATTCATATGGATTAAAAATAATAAGATCTTTCGGTATTAGGCCTAATGCCATCTTTCCCTCTCTCTAAGGAGAGTCAGTCTATGTCAGTTAGACACTTTTTTTAATTGCACATGCACTTTTTAACACTACCTTTTCAGGTACAACATTAGTCACAAGCTCAATAGGTGGTTATCACTAAATGAACAATGCGGACATCAGGTAGGAGACAGGTTCTCTGCTGATAGGTCCATATAGACCAATGCGAGTGATAAATGCACTATGATGAAGGTACAGTTAAGTTTGCGCCTTTTTCTAGTATGTTTCACATTGTGCTTTTTGACTGATTTTTTGTTTATCGACTATTCATGAAATTCCAGCTGCTTAGCGCCTTTGCTTCCCAAAATGCTTTGACGATTTCAACGTGGGGGGGGCACAGTTTAGAGTCTCTGCTGCATTTGAGCGGTTATTAGATAAAGAGAACGACTGGAACATGGAGAAAAAACAATGTGCAATGATGATCATAAGGCTTATAAGTAGTCACCAAAGGGCACATTGGCTTTATTGACAAAACCCGGTTGATCATTTGAACCAGTGTGAAACTTGTTATTACATTTTACGTATGTACTTGTATTTGTACTTTGGATTAATTTGCGCTAACCTATTTGTGGTTTTATTATATTCTGTACGTTCGCAACGCCATTACATCTGATGAGCAGACAATAATTGTTTGGCAATGTAAAAGAGTCAAGATCACTGCGGAAAGTTAAAAAAAAATATATGTAACCACATTTAAGTAAGCATGGAATATTTCTTTCTGTGACCGCTGACTTGCGTTCTATATAATTATTTGTAGTTTGTACAAGGTAATGTTTTTTCACTTGTATTTAAATTTGTAGACTTTGTTAAACACGTGATCACTACACAGGTGTTTATAATTCAGTTAGTCCAGCTACGCATTTATGTGAGCAAGGCCACGCTGTTGGCCGAAACGCGTCATCTCGCTCTTTGTTTTTTGCGCTGATGGAAGAAAAATAACAATAAAGAATTAAGAACAATCTCTGCCTACAGTGAATTGAATTTCAAGTGTCCGTTTCTCGATGTATGGTGAGTCTATGCACAAGGAGTGGTAATTGGATATGTATATATATATTCACTGAAAAAACCATAGGTTTCACACCAGTTATAGTTAGCTGGAAATTTTACTGACATAAAACCATAGAAATTCCAACGTTATAGTTAGTTGGACTCACTATAACAAGCGCGCCTGCAATGCACTGCTGATGACGTCACATATTACATCACTCATGACATCGTCAGTGACATCACTCATGACATCACTCATGACACCAGCCAGTGAATGTGTGTCTTTCTTTAAAATTAATATGTTTAATATTTGTATTTGTAAAGGTTGATGGAAGAATAAATGGTTAAATAAGTGTGTAAATGGATGTTTTAAAAAAAAAAAGATTGTTAACTGCTTTATTAAGTGTATTTTATTGAATACATCTATTAGCGAGTAACTTTTAAATATTGAAATATATGTATCAGTGTTTCACTTTGTGTATAAGTAGCTGCATGGGTTGGTGACTGACTCGCTGTTTGTATGTGTTTTGAAGACAGCATATGTGCAGGACTGTATGGGTGGATGAGTGTGTATATGTGTGTGTTAGTGAGTGAATGACTGTCTCACTATTGTGTTTTTTAGTAACAACATATATTTTATTCTAGTGTATGTGAGTTTTGATGTATATAAGTGAGTATATGTGAGAGTAAGAGATTGTAAGAGTTCCTGTTTAAATAAGTATATGTTTATATAAATGATTGTTTAAGAGAGTAAGTATGTGTAAGTTTCCTTAGAAGTAAAGAGGTAGTGTGTGTATAGTTTATATGCAAATAAATGGATGTTCAATAATTTATTTGCATGTGTGTGAGTAACTTTTGGATGACTGTCGGTGTATAACAGGATGTATAGATGTATCACTACATATGATGAGTGAGTATATGTATGAGTGACTATATAGAACTGTTGGTAAATGAGTGGATGTGTATATAGATGGTGGAATTACTGAATTGGTTGTTGTAACTAGTATGGGTATCTCCATTTTTTTGAAAATGTTAGTTTCTATTTTTGAATATCTATTTCAAGGGTTACATTACACTAAAAGGAGGTATGTCACTCTGTCACAAGGATGGTGTCATCAGTGATGTCATGAGTGATGTCACTGACGATGTCATGAGTGATGTAATATGTGACGTCATCAGCAGTGCATTGCAGGCGTGCTTGTTATAGTGAGTCCAACTAACTATAACGTTGGAATTTCTATGGTTTTATGTCAGTAAAATTTCCAGCTAACTATAACTGGTGTGAAACCTATGGTTTTTTCAGTGAATTTAATAGGTTTTTTAAATGCTAATTCCTAACTATAACTGGTGTGAAACCTATGGTTTTTTCAGTGAATTTCATAGGTTTTTTAAATGCTAATTCCTAACTATATATAAGGACTCAAACCTATGAAATGTAATATTTTTTATAATGAATCCTATATTGTATATTTATATGATACTATTCTCTTTTTTTTTGCCCTGGTGCGCTTCCGGTGCGCCCCGGGGTGCGCATTGGAAAGCGCATTTTTTCGAAGCGCCCGGGTCGCCCACCGGTGAGCGTCCCGTTAGCGCTATTGCCGCGAACGAAAACATCATGACGTATCGCGTAGCCGCGTCCGCGTGATACGCACAGCGTAAGCGCACCAGGAAATACTCGAGCGAATACGATCGCGCAACGTAATCATCTGACGCGCTTACGCGACGCGCCCCGTGGCGCGCCCCGTTTCGTGCCCCCGGGCGCGCCCGGGGGCACGTCGCGTAAGCGCATCGGGTCATGTGACCTAAAAATAACACTTTTTATTGGTGCAGAACAGTTTTGGTTTCTAAATGATGAAAGCCCTGGTCATGTGACCTGAAAATAACACTTTTCATTGGTTCAGGACAGTTTTTTTTTCCAAATGATGAAAGACCCCTCCTTTTTTCCTTATTCTGACTTTGTCCTTTGACTGAGGAAGACCTGTTTGGAAATCTAACAGAAAGATTTTGTACTTTAAAATGGCTACAGTAGCAGCAGCAGCTGGAGCATCTGCACCACCACCACCACCACCAAGAGGACCACCACAACATTACATTGGTGGTCAAGAAGAGGAGGAGGAGGATGAGGAGGAGGAGGAGGGGAGAAGGTGGCTGCCAGAAGACAATACCCCATACAAGCCAAGGCAGCACATTGTATGGGAGTTTTTTTCTATCCCAGAGGGCAAGAAGAAAGTCAATGCGCCCAAGGTGACTTGCCTAATCTGTGGCATGGAACTTTCAAGGGGGAACCCTAACAAAAAATATTCTTTCGGTAATAATACCATGATTAGACACATGCAGCGCAAGCATCCGAACAACTATGCTGCTGCAGAGGTGAGAGAACTGGCCAGTAACCCTCCCCAATCTTCAACCACCACCTCCAAAAGAAAGCAACCCACTCCATCGGGACCAGAGACAAGGGAGACGATCCCTTGCATACAACCACGGTTTGGGGAATTCAGAATTACATGTATTTTTTGTGGTAAGACCATCTCCTATGGTGAACAGAGCATAAAGCTCATCCTCCTTGCTGGTGACAACCACAATTGCCCCAAAAAACCCTAATTTTTTCCAGATTTTTTTTTGCTCCAGTCGAGCCATTTTCAATTCCCTGTTTTTTGTTTCTCCCCATAAAAATACCAAAAAAATATAAAATAGTTCATAAAAGCCAAAAAAAGTACAAAATGTTCAAAAAACATTAAAAAAAAATATAAAACAACAAAAAGAAGAAAGAAAACAGTTCTTTTTAGAACTACCTCCAATTTTTAAAAAAAGGCTACATTTTTTAAAAACTCTATCATTCTTTTTTCCCATGGAACGCTTCCCGGTACGCTCCGCGGTGCGCGTACCGGGAGCTCCCCCCCACGCAAATCAAAAAAAATATTTATTTTTTTCCCTGCGGGGCCCTTTTATAGCCCCCACATCAAACCTAAGGGGTCAGAGGGGGTCTACTCTGCCCCCTTATGGTCATTTCCCCCTTTGTTTTTGCCACCTCTTGTGTCTCGATCCTACCGAGACACAAGATGGCGGCCGCTCTGGACTGTTTGGAATGTTTACAGACACCCGAGAGCCAATCAGCTTACTACTCACTCTGTACTACTCACTCTCTACTACTCACTCGACTACTCTCTGCTAGTCACTCTGCTACTCTCTCTACTACGCTCTACTACTCTCTACTACTCACTCTCTACTCTCTACTCTCTACCTCTCTACCTCTCTCTTCTACTCTGTACCTCTCTACCTCTACCTCCCTACTTCTACACCTCCACCTCTCTACCTCTCTATACCTCTGTCTACACGCACACATATGCACATATCTATATATATATATGTGAGCAAGCCTCTCTGCGAGGTGAAACGCGTCATGGCGATGTTGCAGGCTTTGATTCTTTGCACTGAATAAACCACGCTAAGAAACTGCACTTACTTTGTGGTCTTCGCTTCCTTCGTTGTTGTTCTGCGGAAGGCAGATTTTTACTACGACCTTTGGACATATATATATATATATATATATATATATATATATATATATATATATATATATATATATATATATATTACCTACTGGCGGTCTCCAGTAGGTAGTTATAGTTAGGAATATTTTCAATGCAAAATCTCAACATTTTATTGTGAATAACTTTGGCAACGGTTGAGGAATCTGCCTGAAAATTTCCTCAAATTTGCCTCGCGGCACCCCGGTCCTTCCCTGAAAGTTTGGGGGGGATTTGTCAAGCGGGGCCGAGATAAAAGGGGGGTCCCAAAACGTGTTTTCCCCATGTTAATTTCCATAGGGTGGTCGACCTCACTTTTAGCCCGAACGGCTGAATGGATTTCCACCAAATTTTTCAAAATTGTAGGGACTGGTAGCCCGATGTGCCTTTGCTATGTCTCAAGATATGTGCTCCAGTGAATTTTGAGTAATTTAGGTTAAAAAAAATATATATATCTATAAGCGCTCCCCGAGTGGTAGAGAGTGAGTAGTAGAGAGAGAGTAGTAGCGAGTGAGTAGTAGAGAGTAGTAGAGAGTGAGTAGTAGAGCGTGAGTAGTAGAGAGAGTAGAGTGAGTAGTAGAAAGTGAGTAGTAGAGAGTAGTAGAGAGTGAGTAGTAGAGAGTAGTAGAGCGTGAGTAGTAGAGAGTAGTAGAGAGTGAGTAGTATAGAGTGAGTAGTGAAGAGTAGTAGAGAGTGAGTAGTAGAGAGTGAGTAGTAGAGAGTAAGTTGGAGAGAGTAGTAGAGAGTGAGTAGTAGAGAGTGAGTAGTAGAGAGTAGTATAGAGTGAGTAGTAGAGAGTGAGTAGCAGAGAGAGAGTAGTAGAGAGTGAGTAGTAGAGTGAGTAGTAGAGATTAGTAGAGAGAGAGTAATAGAGAGTTAGTAGTAGAGAGTGAGTAGTACAGTGAGTAGTAGAGAATGAGTATGTAGGGAGTAGTAGAGAGAGTAGTAAAGAGTGAGTAGTTGAGAGTAGTAGAGAGTGAGTATTAGAGAGTATTAGAGAGTGATTAGTGGAGAATGAGTAGTAGAGAGTAGTAGAGTAGTAGAGAGTGAGTAGTAGAGAGTGAGTAGTAGATAGTGAGTAGTAGAGAGTAGTGGAGTAGTAGAGAGTGAGTAGCAGGGAGTAGTAGAGAATGAGTAGTAGAGTGAGTGGTAGAGAGTAATAGAGAGTGAGTAGTAGAGAGTAGTGGAGATCGGGTAGTAGAGAGTGAATACTAGAGAGTGAGTAGTAGGGAGAACAAGTAGTAGAGAGTAGTAAAGTGAGTAGTAGAGTGAGTAGCAGTGAGTAGTAGAGAGAGAGTAGTGGAGAGTACTAGAGAGTGAGTAGTAGAGAGTGAGTAGCAGAGAGTAGTAGAGAGTGAGTAGTAGAGTGAGTAGTAGAGAGTAGTAGAGAGTGAGTAGTAGAGTGAGTAGTAGAGAGTAGTAGAGAGCAAGTAGTAGAGAGTAAATACTAGAGAGTGAGTAGTAGAGAGAGCGAGTAGTAGAGAGTAGTAAAGTGAGTAGTAGAGTGAGTAGTAGTGAGTAGTAGAGAGAGAGTAGTGGAGAGTAGTAGAGGGTGAGTGGTAGAGAGTGAGTGGTAGAGAGTAGTAGAGAGTAGTAGAGTAAGTAGTAGAGAGTGATTAGTAGAGAGCGAGTAGTAGAGAGTAGTAGCGAGTGAGTAGTAGAGAGTGAGTAGTGGAGAGTGAGTAGTAGAGAGTGAGTAGTAGAGAGTAATAGCAAGTGAGTAGTAGAGAGAGAGTAGTAGAGAGTACTAGAGAGTGAGTAGTAGAGAGTGAATAGTAGAGAGTAGTAGAGAGTGAATAATAGAGAGTATTAGAGAGTGAATAGTAGAGAGTGAGTAGTAGAGAGTGAGTAGTAGAGTAAAGAGTGAGTAGTAGGGAGTAGTAGAGAGTTTGTAGTAGCACGTGAGTAGTAGAGAGACAGTAGTAGAGAATGAGTAATAGAGAGTAGTCAGTCAGTTTCAGTCAGTCAGTGTCTGTCAGTCAGTGTCAGTGTCAGTCAGTCAGTGTCAATCAATGAGTGTCAGTCAGTGAGTGTCAGTCAGTGTCAGTCAATCAGTGTCAGTCAATCAGTGTCAGTCAGTCAGTGTCAGTGAGTCAGTGTCAGTCAATCAGTGTCAGTCAATCAGTGTCAGTCAGGGTCAGTCAGTGTCAGTGTCAGTCAATCAGTGTTAGTCAGTGTCAATCAGTCAGTGTCAGTCTGTCAGTGTCAGTCAGTCAGTGTCAGTCAGTCAGTGTCAGCTAGAGCAGCTCTGCTGACCAGGTTCTCTGACTCTAAAGCAGCTCTGCTGACCTGGTTCTCTCCCTCTAAAGAAGCTCTGCTGACCTGGTTTCTCTGGCTCTACAGCAGCTCTGCTGACCTGGTTCTCTGGCTCTCGAGCAGCTCTGCTGACCTCGTTCTCTGGCTCTAGAGCAGCTCTGCTGACCTGGTTCTCTCCCTTTAAAACAGCTCTGCTAACCTGGTTTCTCCGGCTCTACAGCAGGTCTGCTGACCTGGTTCTCTGGCTCTAAAGCAGCTCTGCTGAACGGGTTCTATGGCTCTAAAGCAGTTCTGCTGACATGGTTCTCTTGCTCTAGAGCATCTCTGCTGACCTGGTTTTCTCTAGGGGTGGGTGGAATTTGCGAAGTTTATTTTCGCAAACTAGTGCAAAAAGTCAAAAATCTGTGTAAACACACGGAAATATTGGAAAGACGCAGACGTTTTTTCCCGCCTCATCGCGATATTTTCTGCGTGATCATGTTGAAAACGTCTCACCAACTTGCCCATGCGGTCATCTATGGGCGCGGCCATTTTGTTTTCACTTGTCCCACCTGCTCGCGATACGTATTTCCTGTTCGGGAACGCTTTTACGTGTTAGCGATGCTTTTTGGTGCTCGGGGAGAAAATATCGTGCAAACTTGCCCACGCGGTTGCAATGGGTGTGGCCATCTTGTTTTTCACTCTATTGCTATGGTTCTGGGGCCTGCTTTTGAAACCTCCCTCTATCTTTTCAATCCTTTGTTTCTATACACTTTAAAAAAAAAAAAATATTTATTATCTCTCTGACTATTTTCCTGCTTCAATATTTTTGGTTTTTGTCTACTTTTTGTGTGTTTTTAACTACTCTTTCACTGTTTTTCTTTTGCCTGCTCTTTTCATTTCTTTTACTTACTTTAAAAATTGTTTTAACTTTTCTTTCCCGCCCCGTCTGCCCCAGAACCATGTCGAGGCTCAAAGGGCTTGACGCACTAGCCAGAGCCGCGACCGTCTTCCTTGCGGAAGGCGGTGCCCACAAGGGGTGCAGGCACGGGCCTTATTTGGGGAGGTGGAGTTGGCTGCACTGGTTTTCTTTGTGCAGCGCCACCTCCCTCTAACCCTGGCAGCAGGTGGCAGGCCTGGGTCCGGGTACGGACTCCGGGAGCCTCGGCAGCGGTGGGGAAAGGTGCGCCGGGTAGTATTTCGCTGCTCTGGGGTCCGGCGCACCCAGAACCAATGGACGCACCGGTGGTCCGATATCCTGGACCAGGAGCAGGGCCTGCTGGATCTGCTGGGAGTGGAGGTCCTGGGTCTTGGTGAGTAAATATTTAATTATTACTACTTTGTGTCTGTTCTTCTGCTCTGTGTTATATATTGCGAATATATTTTTTTTCCAACCAGCTAGAATGCTGCTGCTTACATTACAGGTAAATCACGTTAAAAAGTCTTCTGTGATTGTTATGATGACAGAGGTGCTCTTCTGCGCTACTAATCTTGTTTGCAACTTTGCGTTTGCGCTCGCTTAGCGTGATTATGTAAGAGTTTATTTTAGAGAAATTAAGTTACGTAATGCTATAGTGACTCTAGACCTTACTTTGTCCTGGCACTAGAGATAGGGGCAGATTGATACTTATGTTTAGTTACTTTGTATGAGTTTTAAATTTTTTAGTGATATACATGATTCCCCTCTATTACGTCACGTGCTGCTAGTACCCCAGTCTTTAGTAGAACCTTTTCTAGTTTGTGCAACGAGTGGTAATAGGCTTAGCACTAGCAGAACATCCGCATCAATCAATCAACCAAAAATTTGGTGTATACAAAAATGTAGTCATGTGTCCTCCATTTGACCATATGCATTGTTGAGGACTAAAAGAAGTGGACATACATACTTAATGTACTATTGGCACGCCTGGAATAGGTGGGCTAGGTCAGGTGGTACGTACTACTTAGGCTTAGTTAGTATTCTGGAATCAGAATGGAAGACAGGATTAGTGTTGATAAATAGTAAGTAGTTGATACGCGAATCCCCCGATACTCCTTGTTGACCAGATGAGATCGGTCAAATTATTTATTGCAATTGTTGTTTACATAAATGTTTTATTGACCGTCCTTTAAAAATATTTTATTTGTTTCACAATAATCATCAATGTTTGTCTCTTTCTTATATCTTTCCTGTTCAGCACCCAGGGGCAGGCAGACAGGGTCGCAGTCGGTGGTAGGAGCACAACAGCAGCAACAGGAGGACACCGATTAGGGCTCTTCTGCTGGCCCTAGTAAGTCTTCTTGGGCCATATTATCAAGAAAGAGTGCTACATTATCACCGCTTTTATCGGCAGGAAACTGCCGCTAAAGCGGCGATAATGGGCTTCATAATATGCCCATGTGAATTCCCATAGAAGCCCAGGTTAACACCAGGACTTGGGCTTCTATGGGAATTCACAAGGGCGTATTATTAAGGCCATTATTGCCGCTTTCCCGGAAGTTTCCTGCCGATAAGAGCGGCGATAATGTAGCGCCCTTTCTTGATAATATGTCCCCTTGTTTTTAAAAATAATAGTTCTTATTCCAGAACTTTTACTGCACCATATTTTTTCCGAACTATTGTTTCCGTTTCCTAATGCTATTTTTTACTAACAGTTAGCCTTCGATCTGTACTATCTGTTTCGAAATTCTTGGTATCCCTGCCTCTAAATGCCTCTGCTATGATGACTCTCTGTACTACTACTATTAGTCTGTCTGTAGTAGCTAAACTTGCCCAGTTGGCCACTCTTTATTTAAAAGGTTTTAAATAAAACTCAGATTCACCAGTAGCTCTAGCCATTGAGTCCAGTCCTTTGGGTTGTCCTCTTGTACTACTTCTAGTCTTATTGATCTTGAGTCTTTGCCAATCTTGAGTTTTTCGACAATTTCCACCAACAAATGCCCAACCAGATTTATTACTATTTTGATGGGATAGGACATACTACTACTGTTGTAGGGATTTTGAACATACAGAACTTTGCACAAGAAAATAAGATGTTGGTGATGGGAGGTTGGACCTTCCTCACACCTCAATCAGAAGTTCAGAACCCACCACAATCCCCTGCCCGACTATATATAGTAGTGTCTCGTCATAACTTTTTGCTCTCCGAACCCTCCCCCCAAGATACCCAACAAGTTGACAACCCAGAACATAACACACCCGACCTCTCAGTTGTGGAAGCAATGCACATGCACATGCGCACCCTTCTTTTCGCTCGGTCACTCGTGTAAGTCCACACCAAATACCACCGAGTCTATGTAAGTTCAAAAGTTTTATTGAATTGACAAGCTATCTATGTTATTCTATAATGCAATACCAACCGGAATATGCATAACATTAAAACAATAAACATTTTTACACTTACTTACAGTTACAACAATTAGAAGTCCATAGGAAAACATGATAACTGAACAGTAGTGGAAGCACCACCATCCTCTTGGTAGGATTATAGTTTATATAAAATTATAAATGAAGATCTCTGAGCAAATTCTGGGGACCCCTCACCTTAGAAGAACCTAGTACTGGTAGTTATTACATCATAAGCTCTGCAAAGCTCTGGTTCGTAGAAGGGAATCTTTCGTCTGTAATGAGAAAAATGGTGCACGTAAGTATATTGCAAGCATTTCTCAGCTGTGCCAAAAAGTGTAGCATTTTCATGGATACGCAATATGGTCTAACACCAGAACTTCATAAACAAGTGGCTTGTTAATGTTTTGGTTGACCTTGTATGAAGTGCTTAGACAGTAGCAGTATAAGGTCATGTGGGCTCAAAGGTGTCTTATACAACAAGCTGTAAGGTAACGTCACATGTGCAAAAATAAAAGACACAAAGGTAAAATGGTTGCATGGCTCAGGTTAACTAAGCTAAGACTAGAATGACTCTCAGGACAATATAACTACTAGTGACTATTCTAGTAGTACTTGATTTGTACTAGTGATGTATTGTATATTATTAACTCATTTTTCAATCTTGCTACTGACCAATAGGGGGAGGTGTATATGACACCTAAAAAATGTGTAATGTTTTTTCTAGGCGCACTACCGACCACCAGTGCCGGGACCAGCGGCGAAGGCGACGTGGCTGGCGAGGATGCAGCAGTTGCGGATGGAGCTGCAGGGGGCGAGCCAGCACCAGTGGCGGGTGGTAGTAAGTTAGATTCATAATCCTTCATTTTTGACATTACACTCACTGCAAGGGTGTACTGTATGTGTACTGTTGAGACTTAGGGACCCATTAGGATGGTGGGCGGATTACTCCGCCGGGCCAGCGGTAGTCACTGCCGGCCCGGCGGGGGCAAACCGCTCACCATCCCTGTACAAAAGACCCCCGCCATATTACAATGGATGGGGGGTCTGCGGCGGATAGAAAGACCGTCCGCAACTTTCCAGCATGGTCGACATGTTGACCGGGCGGAAAAGGGTTCAATATGGTGACAGTGTCTGGAAGACACCGCCAGTCATATTAGAATGTGCATTTTGGAATGCCTTTGCCCCCACGGAAAGGCATGCGGAGTATGCTTGGGGGGCCCATTGCGGGCCCCCATAGACTGCGGGGGAGTGGGGGTGCGCATGGGGGGTACCTATGGTACCCCCCTTTCAAAGCATAACATGGCAGGTACCGCGCAGTGCCTGTCACATTGTGCTTTGAAAAGCACAACATGTATTTTTACATGTGAAGACTTCAAAAGGAAGAAGCATGTCTGTCAGGCATTTAACTAGGCACCAAAATGGCCACCAGCCACTTGGCCAGGCCCAACAACAGAAAGCCCGCCCCAAAAAAAACATATTTCCCAACTCAATCCAATACCATCCATGCCCTAAATGATGTCTAAATTCAGGAGACTACACAGAACACTTATTTAATGCAGCTGTGGCTACCTGCTCTGAGCCTACTGGATAAAAGCAGGCCTGTTAGCAGACAAGATTCAGAAAAGGGGGTGGTGATGAACAGAGTGTCTGAATTAAGCAGACCACTCTTACCAAGTCCAAAGATCAGGGCTTGATCCATCACCGTTATTTATCTCACTGCCCCATCCCAGCTCAGAACCTGGCTATATGCAAATCAGTCTGTCCCTGGCCCAGTGCATCATGGGAACAGGGCAGACTAAACTACCAAGCCAATTCTTCACCAGAAAGGAGACAAGCTACCGGGGACCGGTTTCTGGCATTTCAGCCGTCTTCGGCCCGGCTTGCTTGAATCCTGATGGAGCAGTGAGAAAGGGACTCATGTCTGAGTATACCCTGCCACACCTATAGTGGCCAAAAACGATTCAGAAAAGGGGGTGGTGATGAACAGAGTGTCTGAATTAAGCAGACCACTCTTACCAAGTCCAAAGATCAGGGCTTGATCCATCACCGTTATTTATCTCACTGCCCCATCCCAGCTCAGAACCTGGCTATATGCAAATCAGTCTGTCCCTGGCCCAGTGCATCATGGGAATGGGGCAGACTAAACTACCAAGCCAATTCTTCACCAGAAAGGAGACAAGCTACCGGGGACCGGTTTCTGGCATTTCAGCCGTCTTCGGCCCGGCTTGCTTGAATCCTGATGGAGCAGTGAGAAAGGGACTCATGTCTGAGTATACCCTGCCACACCTATAGTGGCCAAAAACGATTCAGAAAAGGGGGTGGTGATGAACAGAGTGTCTGAATTAAGCAGACCACTCTTACCAAGTCCAAAGATCAGGGCTTGATCCATCACCGTTATTTATCTCACTGCCCCATCCCAGCTCAGAACCTGGCTATATGCAAATCAGTCTGTCCCTGGCCCAGTGCATCATGGGAACAGGGCAGACTAAACTACCAAGCCAATTCTTCACCAGAAAGGAGACAAGCTACCGGGGACCGGTTTCTGGCATTTCAGCCGTCTTCGGCCCGGCTTGCTTGAATCCTGATGGAGCAGTGAGAAAGGGACTCATGTCTGAGTATACCCTGCCACACCTATAGTGGCCAAAAACGATTCAGAAAAGGGGGTGGTGATGAACAGAGTGTCTGAATTAAGCAGACCACTCTTACCAAGTCCAAAGATCAGGGCTTGATCCATCACCGTTATTTATCTCACTGCCCCATCCCAGCTCAGAACCTGGCTATATGCAAATCAGTCTGTCCCTGGCCCAGTGCATCATGGGAACAGGGCAGACTAAACTACCAAGCCAATTCTTCACCAGAAAGGAGACAAGCTACCGGGGACCGGTTTCTGGCATTTCAGCCGTCTTCGGCCCGGCTTGCTTGAATCCTGATGGAGCAGTGAGAAAGGGACTCATGTCTGAGTATACCCTGCCACACCTATAGTGGCCAAAAACGATTCAGAAAAGGGGGTGGTGATGAACAGAGTGTCTGAATTAAGCAGACCACTCTTACCAAGTCCAAAGATCAGGGCTTGATCCATCACCGTTATTTATCTCACTGCCCCATCCCAGCTCAGAACCTGGCTATATGCAAATCAGTCTGTCCCTGGCCCAGTGCATCATGGGAACAGGGCAGACTAAACTACCAAGCCAATTCTTCACCAGAAAGGAGACAAGCTACCGGGGACCGGTTTCTGGCATTTCAGCCCTGATCTGTTGACTGGGTACGAGTGTTCTGTTTAATTCATATACTCCGTCCATCACCACCCACTTTTCTGAATCGTTTTGTCCACCATAAGCGTGGAAGGGTATACTCAGATGTGAGTCCCTTGCTCATTGCACCATCAGGATTCAAGCAAGCCGGGCCGAAGATGGCTGTAATGCCAGAAACCGGTCCCCGGAAGCTTGTTTCCTTCCCAGTATAAGAATTGGCTTGGTAGTTTGGTCTGCCCTGTTCCCATGATGCACTGGGCCAGGGACAGACTAATTTGCATGTAGCCAGGTTCTGAGCTGGGATGGTGCAGTGAGCTAAAAAACGGTGATGGATCAAGCCCTGATCTGTTGACTGGGTACGAGTGTTCTGTTTAATTCAGATACTCCATCCATCACCACCCCCTTTTCTGAATCGTTTTGTCCACCATAAGCGTGGAAGGGTATACTCAGATGTGAGTCCCTTGCTCATTGCACTATCAGGATTCAAGCAAGCCTGGCCGAAGATGGCTGTAATGCCAGAAACCGGTCCCCGGAAGCTTGTTTCCTTCCCAGTATAAGAATTGGCTTGGTAGTTTGGTCTGCCCTGTTCCCATGATGCACTGGGCCAGGGACAGACTAATTTGCATGTAGCCAGGTTCTGAGCTGGGATGGTGCAGTGAGCTAAAAAACGGTGATGGATCAAGCCCTGATCTGTTGACTGGGTACGAGTGTTCTGTTTAATTCAGATACTCCGTCCATCACCACCCCCTTTTCTGAATTGTTAGCAGACAAGGCCAGACAAGCTTGCAGGCCTAGGCTTCTAAATGGCCACCAGCCACATAGCCAGGCCCAGCAACAGAAAGCCCACCACAAAAAAACACATTTCCCAACTCAATCCAATGCCATCCATGCCCTAAATCACGCTTGAAAATGAAATACATTCTAAACACACCAATGGAACAGTTGCTTCATCATGCACCCACCCATGACTAGCTCTGGGCCTACTGACTACTACTACCCACAACAATTTAAAAAAAAGAATGATAAGTACCACCGTTGAATTGTAGTTGCAACAACTTCAATGCCCCTAATCAGACAGACACAACAACCACTTACTTGTCAAATATCCAATTCAAAAATCCTCAAACCCAATGATAATGATGCAGCAGACAAAAAGAGTGATCTTTCCAGCTCAAAATCCAAAGGCAGAAGGAGCAGGAGATGGACAAAGCACTGGGAGTAGCCTGCTGGACAGGAACAGGAAGTTGGAGATTCTGTGGCACTTCCTCCCTCTCCCCTCATTTTAAAAAAGGACTCCTTGCACAAAAAAGTACAGCCAAATGTCAATCTGATGAGTTTTTTTTCATCCAAATCATCATTTGCAGAAGGTTTTATGCTGCTAGAGATGATATTCTTCTCCAGATTGAAAATTTTACATGTTCGAGTTCTCGAGCTTCACTTTACTTCCGCTGGATGTCGATGGCGCGTCCAAAATGACGTGTTCGTGTTCTCTCGCTCCCTCTTGTGTTGGATATGCGTGTTCGGGTTCTCTCGCTCCTTGTCACGTTCGATATGACCTGTTCGCGTCCTCACACTCTCACTCACGGTGGAGAAGGACGTGTTTGAGATCTCATACTCTTGCGGTGCATGATTGCGAGACAAATGACGTGATCGCTGGTGCGAATTCACGCGAGATAGTGCAAACGGCTACCAACATCTCATGGAGCACGCGACCGGATCGGGAAAACTTGTCGGCGAATGCGGGGATCCCGGTAAGGTGATGGCGTGCGGGAGAAGGTATTTTCAAAGCGCGAGCATGAACAAAATCTCCGGTACGTTGCGGATCACGAAATTTTGGCATTTTCTCGCTCTCCGCGGAACATGAAAATGTCAAATTATACCAATTTCCGCGAACGGAACAGAATTTGATGCCCACCCCTAGTTCTCTCCCTTTCGAGCAGCTCTGCTGACCTGGTTCTCTCCCTCTAAAGCATATCTGCTGACCTGGTTTCTCCGGCTCTACAGCAGCTCTGCTGACCTGGTTCTCAGCCTCTAGAGCAGCTCTGTTGACCTGGGTCTCTGGCTCTAGAGCAGCTCTGCTGACCTGGTTCTCTGGCTCTAAAGCAGTTCTGCTGACCTGGTTCTCTCCCTCTAAAGCAGCTCTGCTGACCTGGTTTCTCTGGCTCTAGAGCAGATCTGCTGACCTGGGTCTCTGGCTCTAGAGCAGCTCTGCTGACCTGGGTCTCTGGTTCTAGAGCAGCTCTGCTGACCTGCTTGTTAGGCTCTAGAGCAGCTCTGCTGACCTGGTTCTCTGGCTCTACAACGGCTCCGCTGACCTGGTTTCTCTGGCTCTACAGCAGCTCTACTGACCTGGTTCTCTGCGCTCACGATGCACGCACCGACTTCACGAAAAAATGTTTACAAATAATATAAGTTTTATATCAGTACAAATATATTATTTTTATGATAATCTCTTGCCCTAATATGTATATTAAAGACACATACATATCATTTTGGGACATACATTTTTTTTGCAGGAGTCGCGCACCCAGCTCGCCCTAGCACATATATATGACCTCATGCGGGACCCGTCACCGCGCAAGCGTCTCGTACCGTAATGCGCCAGTGTCGTGAATGCGCGGAAGCAGGAGTCGCAGACTGGTCGCATACCAATCGCGCACATCACATAATATGACATTTATAAGAAGTAACTGAAAAACATGCAGTCGTCACACACCGTACGCGGATCCTTCACGACTTTTCTGAAATGGCGGCTAGAATCCATGCACCCACCGTGATGTTTACGCTTTGAGTGCTCAACTCCGAAAAAAATTTAGGAAACATTTTTTTTTAAGAAAATAATATAAATATATTAAAATAAAAAATGAAATAAAAAAATACTAATCAATATTTCAGTTTTAATTTAGTAATTTTCAGAAAAATATATAACGGTTTTTAATGAATAAAATATTTATGAATAAACAGTTAAAAAACTGTAGAAAATTAGTACAAAAAAATAGGTATAACTAATATCACACTATAAAATTTGCATTTAAAAAACTTTTGAAATTCACTGAAAAAAGCCATTGGTTTCAGAGACGTTATAGTTTGAAATTAGCATTAAACAAACTTTGAAATTCACTGAAAAAAACATAGGTTTCAGAGACGTTATAGTTAGAAATTAACATTTAAAAAACCTTTGAAATTCACAGAAAAAACCAAAGGTTTCAGGGGTATTATAGTTAGCTGGCTAATTCACACGTACAAAACCATAGAAATTCCTCCATTGTAGTTAGTTCTGCTAACTATAACTTGCGCGTCTGCAATGCACTGCTGATGATGTCACATATTGCATCATTCATGACATGGTCAGTGACATCACTGATGACATCACTGATGACATCTCAAGTGACATCACTGATGTCATCAACCACGTGACAATCTGATACACCGCATCATAAACTAGTATAACCTTTCAGCACTCACTGTAAAATAGAGAGTACCATATTTGAGAGCATTAAGACACCAATACCAGTTACTACATACCCACCCACTGATTCCTAAGTCTACACACACAACTACCCATTCAACAACAGAATAACTTATACATGCAGTCACTAATTAATAGAACACTATCAAAATGCACTTATACAAATACATAGACATTGACACATCAACAGTCATCTTAGTCGGTTATGCAGTCATCCTACTCACTCCTGAAAAAAATGTATCATACTTACATTTACTCACACAATTATCCAATAACACCTCATTTATTCAAACACATAGTAAATCATAGTTCATATGTTAAAAAATCACCTTTACAATTATACACTCATTCACATAGTTACTCTCACAATTACTGACTCTTATATATACCTATTTATATACACCAACTCTCACATACAATGCCTTTTATGTTTTTTACTTTGTTGAGGATGTACAATTAAAACATATATTCACTTAACAACAAACAAATACACTCAGTCACCCAAACAACTGTTTAAACATGCACTCTTAAACCTATACACCGAGTCAATCAACCATTCAAACATCTATGCATAGAGTTACACACACCCCATCAAACCACACACAAACTCAGTGTCCCATACAAACACTCACCCAACTAATCACTAACTAATATACACACTCATGTAGTTAGGGACCAACTGATGCAGCATGTTATACAACTCGGTACAAAAGGGGGTGGTGATGGATGGAGCATCTGAACCAATCAAATACTCACACCCAGTCAACAGATGTGGGTTTAATACATCACCTTTCTTTAGCCCACTCTGCCACCCCAGTTCAGACATGGCCATATGCAAATCAATCTGACTCTGTGCCTCATGGGAACAGTCCGGCCCAAACTGCCAAGTCATGCCTTCCCTGGACCGGAAACAAGATTCCTAGGACCGGTTTCTGGCATTACAGCCGTCTTCAGCCAGGCTTGCTTGAATCCAGTGCAAAGTGAACAAGGGACTCACGTCTGAGCATACCCTGTCAACTTAAGGCGAACAAAGCGGTACAAAAGGGGGTGGTGATGGACGGAGCACCTGAACCAATCAAACACTCACACCCAGTCAACAGATCTGGATTTAATCCATCACCGTTCTTTAGCCCACTCTGCCACCCCAGTTCAAACATGGCCGTATGCAAATCAGTCTGACCCTGTGCCTCATGGTGACAGTCCAGCCCGAACTGCCAAGCCATGCCTTTCCTGGACCGGAAACAAGCTTCCTAGGACCGGTTTCTGGCATTACAGCCGTCTTCAGCCAGGCTTGCTTGAATCCACTGGCAAAGTTAGCCAGGGACTCACGTCTGAACATACCCTGCCAACTTATGGTGAACAAAGTGGCACAAAAGGGGGTGGTGATGGACGGAGCAGCTGAACTAATCAAACACTCACACCCAGTCAACAGATCTGGGTTTAATCCATCGCCGTTTTTTAGCCCACTCTGCCACCCCAGTTCAGACATGGCCATATGCAAGTCAGTCTGA
Organism: Lissotriton vulgaris; assembly: GCF_964263255.1. Taxonomy (NCBI): domain Eukaryota; kingdom Metazoa; phylum Chordata; class Amphibia; order Caudata; family Salamandridae; genus Lissotriton; species Lissotriton vulgaris. The sequence continues at coordinate 1,996,814,458 of NC_141687.1, forward strand.
CCCTGTGCCTCATGGGAACAGTCCAGCCCGAACTGCCAAGCCATGCCTTCCCTGGACCGGAAACTAGCTTCCTAGGACCGGTTTCTGGTATTACAGCCGTCTTCAGCCAGGCTTGCTTGAATCCAGTGGCAAAGTGAGCAAGGGACTCACGTCTGAGCATACCCTGCCAACTTATGGCGAACAAAACTGTACAAAAGGGGGTGGTGATGGAAGGAGCATCTAAACCAATCAAACAATCACACCCAGCCAACAGATCTGGGTTTAATCATCATCGTTCTTTAGTCCACTCTGCCACCCCATTTCAGACATGGCCATATGCAAATCAGTCTGACCCTGGGCCTCATGGGAACAGTCCAGCACGAACTGCCAAGCCATGCCTTCCCTGGACCGGAAACAAGCTTCATACCCTGCAACATGGCGCTGGCTTTGCGGCGCCACTGCGTCACATAAGTGACGCAAAAGTCGGCGCCAATGTGGCGTATGGGGCTTGTAAATCTGCTCCATACTCTGCACTTAATTAACTCTCAGTGACTGGAACCGGCTGGCTGCCCGGTACACCCGTGGGAAACTACCAATGCCTGCCACATATGAAACCGACCACAATCTGTAGAATGCTCCTGGATAGAAGGTGGGTTACCTGCAGAAAGTGTGGATTCTTTTGCACATTTTTGTCAGTGCCCGATCAGAAAGCTGTGGAATGAGGGTCGTACCAGACGAAAACATCTCAGCTAGCCAACAGACATTCCAATGGGTCGCTGCGCGGCAGCAAACCCCTGGCTGGACAGAGGGGGACTCCGTACTTTTTTTTAACGTAATTAGCATAAACTGGGCATTTAGTTACAACAAATGCCCAATTCAAACATATGCTTCACGGATCCTCTGAGGTCTGTGTGTGTCATATCTTGGCTCCCCAAGCGTTTTAAAACATCAGGAGCATTGCAGAGTGAAACTGGACATAATTTTCACGACTTCCTGCCCCTACTACCTGCTTGTAATGGGAGCCCTGCTTGTCATGGGCCAACGGGTGTTTGCTTTGTGACATAAGGTGGACACGTACGAGAAGCGCAGTGAAGACATAGAAGAATGGCTGAGTCTCATATTGGACATCTGCACATTTTAGAGATGACCATTTATTTAATTGCAGTTTGCAGGGGACCGTAGATGTAGGATGACATTTCCAATAGCAAAAATGTAAACCAGAGAACACACCTCTACAGCTTTCCTTCAGATCTATTGCTCTAATGTGTGCATTCATTTGAGTTAATGGTCTGGCAAGCTTCGAGCGACATAAAGCATATCTCTTGAAATAGTAAGTTAACACATATTAAACAGTATTTTGAAGAGCACGCCAAACAGAGGCAGGTTGTTTCCTAGTAGCTTGAGGAGGTCCTTACTATGTTACAGAAAACATTTCTATTTTTAAAATCTACATCAGCAAAATTATGAAATGTTCAGGATGATTTGCAATTAATGTGTTGCATACTTAGCACCCCTCCACTTAAGACACATCCCACTGTAGAGTAGAGAGCATAGAATCCCTCATCAACATCACTCTCTGCCACGCCATTGAGAAAATCCGCACCAGACACTTTGAAGTTCTTTGGAAATGTCACTCGATGTCTCAGCGCAGACTTTTCCTATTGGATGTTTCTTACAAGAATAATACATCATAAAACCATGAGCTGCAAGGTCCACACCCACCACTACTTCAGTTGGCCAAGGCCTGCATGAAACACCAGGCACGTACCTGATGACTAACTTGACCGCGACATGTATCAAAAGCTCAAAAAGCCATATTAATCACGGCACAGGCCTTCTCAACCCTAATTTGGCAAGTGTCGAATTATTTTGTTATATTATTTTGATATTCAAATCAAATCAAACAAAGACATATTCGATTTCTATAAGAAAAAGTCATAAAAGCACAAATCCCATGTCATTACAACATTTGGAGTCAATTTTCTTTACACCCCTTTTACATGATTACTTTGGTAGTGAGATCAAAACTGTTACATTAAAATTGATTTCCTACATTTTACTACACTTTTGAAAAACATTTATAAAACCCAGATTACATATTCATTTTCTAAAAACTGTAGTGCTAGAAATGCAGGTTGACATTGTCTCATGCTGAACTTTTTTAAAAGAGGTACAATCCATTTTTTCCTTTGAACATTATAGAATTTGCAAAATAAGACCACATGGAGTGAATGAATGAATGAATGAATGAATGAATGAATGACTTTTATTTGTGCAGTTAATCAAAACCATTACAAAACACATCATATTTTCAAAAAGAACGGGAGAAAAACCACTTTTAAAAATGTAAAACAATAAATATTTGTTCGAAAAATTATTACAAACCACCATTTGTTTTTGTTTATAAAATAAGGCAGAAATGTAAAAAAGACCTGTTATGGGCAAAGCAAGTCAAAAGTTCAGTATTGTCCAAGCCTCCACAACCCGGGCCCAGCTTTCTACGGAACTCCAGAGGGTGCTCCTGATTCGCGTGTGGACTGGAGAGTTGCCCCTCAATAGTGTGCGAGTGTGGTAAACAAATTTCCCAAAGCTCGCCATGTGCTTTACAATGTCCAAAGTATAAAGTTGTTGGACAGCCTCTTTTGCTGTGCGGGTGCCCAGTTGAAGAAGGATTGGCCTAAGATAAGTTCTACGAGCTGGCTGAAGGACTGGACAGCAAAACGGAATGTGGGCCAAGGATTCTCGTTTGTAATTGCAGAAGCGGCACTCCCTAACGCTGGGCCTTGGACTCGGGGTTGGATATAGTTCTTTTAAAGGAAGAGGGTGTAATCTGGAAGCTAAGATCCTGTGTAAGGCTTGCCTCCCCACGGCCTGCCTAAGGTGGAGTTTCTGGCTGGACTGTGTATGTGGGAGACTTTGGGACTCATGAAAGCCTCTTGAGGCCAAGGATTCCATGTCCAAAGTGCAAGAGCGTAGCCGCAATTCAATTAATCAATCAATCATAGGCATTTATATCGCGCACTACTTACCCGGAGGGTCTCAAGGCGCTTGGGGGGGGGGTCCGCTACTGCTCGAACAGCCAGGTCTTGAGCTTCTTCCTGAAGGAGAGGTGGTCTTGGGTCAGGCGTAGGTCGGTCGGGAGGGAGTTCCAAGTCTTGGCGGCCAGGTGGGAGAAGGACCTTCCTCCTGTTGTCGCTCTGCGGATGCGGGGGACGGCGGCGAGGGCGTGACTGGTCGAGCGGAGGTGGCGTTTGGGAGCGTAGAAGTTGAGGCGGCTGTTGAGGTAGGTCGGGCCTTGGTTGTGTAGGGCTTTGTGTGCGTGGGTGAGGAGCCGGAAGGTGATTCTTTTGTTGATCGGGAGCCAGTGCAGGTCTCTCAGGTGTCTGGAGATGTGGCTTCGTCTGTGGACGTCGAGGATGAGTCTCGCCGAGGCGTTCTGGATCCGCTGGAGTCTCTTCTGGAGCTTGGCGGTGGTTCCGGCGTAGAGGGCGTTGCCGTAGTCCAGTCGGCTGGTGACGAGGGCCTGGGTGACCGTCTTCCTAGTCTCGGTGGGGATCCACCGGAAGATCTTACGTAGCATGCGCAGGATGTTGAAACAGGACGAGGAGACGGCGTTGACTTGTCTGGTCATGGAGAGGGAGGAGTCCAGGATGAAGCCCAGGTTGCGTGCGTGGTCTGTCGGTTTGGGTGCGTTGCCCAGGGCGGGGGGCCACCAGGAGTCGTCCCAGGCGGAGGGTGAGGAGCCCAGGATGAGGACTTCCGTCTTGTCTGTGTTCAGTTTCAGGCGGCTGGTCGTCATCCACTCGGCCACGTCTTTCATCCCTTCGTGTAGGTTGGCTCTGGCGGTGGCGGGGTCGTTGGTCAGGGAGAGGATCAGCTGGGTGTCATCGGCGTAGGAGATGATGTTCAGGTTGTGCTGGCATGCGATGGCTGCAAGGGGGCTCATGTAGACATTGAAGAGGGTGGGGCTGAGCGAGGATCCCTGAGGGACGCCGCAGATGACTTCCGTGGCTTCCGATCTGAATGGGGGGAGGCGGACTCTCTGTGTCCTTCCAGCGAGGAAGGAGATGATCCACTCCAGTGCTTTCTCCTCGATTCCGACGTTGCTGAGGCGCTGCACTAGGGTGCGGTGGCAGACAGTGTCGAATGCCGCGGAGAGGTCCAGGAGGATGAGGGCCGCTGTTTCTCCGTTGTCCAGCAGGGTTCGGATGTCGTCGGTGGCAGCGATGAGGGCGGTCTCGGTGCTGTGGTTGGCCCAGAAGCCTGACTGAGATGGGTCGAGGGATCCAGTCGTCTCGAGGAAGGCTGCCAGTTGCTTGTTGACGGTCTTCTCGATGACTTTGGCTGGAAACGGGAGGAGCGAGATGGGGCGGTAGTTCTTGAGTTCGGTGGGGTCCGCCGTTGGTTTCTTTAGTAGAGCGCTGAGTTCGGCGTGCTTCCAGCTCTCAGGGAAGGTGGCGGTGTCGAAGGAGGTATTGATAATGTCCCGCAGGTGGGGTGCGATGACAGCGTCGGCCTTGTTGAAGACGTGGTGAGGGCAGGGGTCGGTTGGAGATCCGGAGTGGATGGAGTTCATCGTGCGGATGGTGTCTTCGAGGTTGATCGGTGTCCAGGCGTTGAGGGTGGTGGTGGGGGGCGTTGGTGTGGTCGTGGGGAGCGTTGTTTGTGTGCTGAAGCTGTTGTGTATGTCAGCGATCTTGTTGTGGAAGTAGGAGGCGAGGGAGTTGCAGAGGTCTTGCGATGGGGTGATGTCGTTGGTTCCGGCGTTGGGGTTGGAGAGCTCTCTCACGATGTTGAAGAGTTCCTTGCTGTTGTGTGCGTTGTTGTCCAGCCGGTCCTTGAATGCTGTTTTCTTGGTGGCGCGGATCAGTTGATGGTGCTTTCGGGTGGCGAGCTTGAGGGTGGTCATGTTGTCCGGTGTTGGGTCTCTTCTCCAGGCTTTCTCGAGGGCACGGCAGTACTTCTTGGAGCTCTTGAGTTCGTCGGTGAACCACGGGCCTTCTTGCTTCCGGGTCTGTTGGGCGGGGTCCTCAGAGGGGCGAGTTCGTCCGCGCAGGTGTAGATCCATTTCGTGAGGTTGTCGGCGCCTTGGCTGGGGTTCGCTGAGCTGGCGGGAGGGTGCTGGCTCAGGGATGCGGCGAGTTGGTCGGCTGTGATCTTGTTCCAGCTTCTTCGTGCGGCCTGTTGCTGGTGGTGGTGGACCGTGGTTCTTCTGAAGGTGAAGTGGATGCAGCTGTGGTCCGTCCAGTGGAGTCCAGCGGCGTGGCTGAAGGCGACGTCTTTGCTGGACGAGAAGACGGCGTCGAGTGTGTGTCCGGCGAGGTGGGTGGGGGTGGTCACCAGCTGCTTGAGTCCGAGGGTGGCGAGGTTGTCAAGCAGGGTGGTGGTGTTGCAGTTGTTGTTGTTCTCCAGGTGGAAGTTGATGTCCCCGAGGAGGATGTAGTCGGCGGAGGGGAGGATGTGCGGGCTGATAAAGTCGGCGATGTCTTCGCTGAATTGAGTGCGTGGTCCCGGGGGTCGGTAGATCAGGGTGCCCCTGAGGGTGGTCTTGGGGTCGGTGTGGATCTGGAAGTGCCGGTGTTCGGCGGTTGTCAGGGTGTCGTCGGTGTTGGTCGAGATGCGGATGCTGTTCCTGTGGATGATGGCTATACCTCCTCCAGTCTGTTTGTCGCGGTCTTTCCGGATGATCTTGTAGCCCTCTGGGATTGCGATGGCGATGTCGGGCGCTGAGGATTCGTTCATCCAGGTTTCCGTGAGGAAGGCAACGTCAGGAGCTGTGGTGTCGAGGAGGTTCCAGAGTTGGACGGTTGTCTGTGGACGGAGCGGGTGTTGAGCAGGATGCACTTGAGGTGGTTGCTGCTGGTGTTCGGCTTGGTGGGCGCTGGTGCAGTGCAGGTCCGGATGCAGGTGAACTTGCAGGACTGGCAGGTGAAGGGTCCGTGGGTGCGTCTCGGGGTGGCTCGGTAGCATCCAGGGGTTCGGCCGGTGTTGAGTCCGTTGAGGGTGGCGGCGTCGTACGTCCGGCGGGTGGGCAGGGGTCTGCGAGGGCCAGGGGTCCTGGCGCTGGGCGTGGTCCCCGCATGGACGGGCGTAGACGGGCTTACCTTTGGCGCACCTTCGGCGCTCAATCGGTGCTCCCGCTGCGCAGGTCCTCTGCGCGGTCGCTCTGGGGGAGTCATAAGAGGGGAGCCGGGAGGGAGGGTCTGCGGGGAGCGCGGGAACCAATCGGCGGGCGGGGGGGCGGGGTCTCGTGGGAAACCGGCGGGAAAAGCCTGGGGGCTCGGTGGCGGCCCTGCGGTGTCTGGGGCGGCGCTGGGGCGGCCCTGCGGTGGCTGGGGCGTCGTGCAGTGCGAGGCTCAGGCAGCAGGTAAGGAGGAGCAGGCGGGGGTGTGGGGGCGACCAGGCCAATTGCTTTTTTATTGTTGCCTTGATGATAGCATAGTTGGTTAAACTGGGGTCCTAATTCTCTGTGGAAAGCTGCAGATGATCTTTGGCTAAGGCAAGACAGGCAGACCATGGGTTGCTGATTTGTAGGAAGATAGATTTTAAAACAGCATTCATAGAGTTTATTGGGGCCGCCGTTGTTAAGGAAAAGTATTTCGAGAGAGTCACCAGCTCCTCTAGTTTTTGTTGGTTGAGATCAAATTCTAAACAAATTAAGGTGTTCCTGGTGCAAGCTGGTAGACAGAATATCTTTTTGTAGGGGTGCCCTGTATTTTTTACAGGTCTTGCGCACATTTCCCTGGGAATGCCTATTGCGCATAATTGAGGGACGGTAAAAGTTTGGCCCTCAGGACTCTTTCTTTTGCCATTGTTGTAGGACTATCCAGAGTCGCGTATAACTTGCAAAGTGCATAGGTGGCCATTTTCCTCTTCTGCTGCAGTTTGTGGAGGTGCACCTGTGGGCGGCCTGATTCACTGATCCAAACCCCCAGGTAGTTAGATTGGACACAGTCCAGAGTCAGCGTGCCAACCGCCACTTTGCCATCTTTTTTTCGGGTAATGGCCAAAAATTACTACTTTGGACTTCGTTGAATTAGTGACCAGTTTGTTCTAAGCATTGTATACCGAAAGGGCCGTAAGCGCTTTTTGAAGACCTATTTTAGTATGGTCAAGAAGAACCAGATCATCGGCGTACTGCAGCAGCTGTATCTTTGTGATGCCAATCCTGGGTGTGGCTAGTGAGGCTCCATACAGTGCCTGGCCCATATCCGCAGTGTACAGATTAAAGAGCATCGGGCCAGGACACATTCCTGCTTTAGCCCCCGGGTCGCATTAATTTTCCCTGTAGCGGACTGACTGGTGAGTTTGACCCTTACCCAGGTACGCGAGTATAGTGATTTAATGGCTTGTAATAGTGGTGGACTGATGTTCCAGCGAGCCAGTTTCTGCCAAAGGATAGATCAGTCTACACCATCGAAGGCCGCAGAGTAGTCAATGAAGCAGGCAAAAAGCAGTGGGGTGCAATGAGACACCGCTTGATGGGCTAAATATGACAGGGCAACAATGTTATCCACAGTGGAGCCCCCTGGTGTAAACCCGGTATGATAAAAAGGCAGAAGCCCTTGCGTCTTGACCCAGTCCACTAATTCCGCCAAAAGTAAGCGTGCATAGGCCTTTCCCTCAATGTCTAGGGGGCGATCATTTGGTAGTTCCCAGGGTCAATGTTTGGCCCTTTTTTATATATTGGTTGCAGCAGTGAACCCCTCCAAGAGTCTGTGACGTGCCCCAGTAGCCTACATTCCGCATATAATTGAACCATATACAGCCTACATTCCGCGTATAAGGGAACCTTGTAGGCCACTAGGGCACCTGGTAGACCACTAAGGCAGGGGGCTTCATTCTGTCATATCTTTTTTTGTAACCTCCCATTTGCTTGGGAAAGTTAAAGTAGCTGGAGGGACTGCTGTCTCTGCTAGGGTGTTTCCATGTCCCTCCAGATGTTAAGGCACTGTTCTGCGGGGTGCCCTTCGGGTCATCGGTATACAGTCTTTTAACCCATGTAGTTGCATCAAGAGGATTCTCTCTGTTTGAGGTCCCGTGGAATAGTTGGTTTAGATATTGCCAGAATTCTTAGGAGTTACACGGTACCAATAGGTCAAAAATGTTCAGCCATTTTGACTCAGTGAGTTTCCGTTTTGCCTTCCAAGCCTGCTGTGAATGATTTCTAGCGGCTAATTTGTGTTCCTTTTTGGCAGTCTCTGACCTAGTTTTTTGATAGGCCCTTCGTTTGGCCTTTAAGTGTTTAGCGCATTGGTTTATCACTGGAACTTGACCCAGTACGTATGTTGGATTTCGGGGGATACTGTATGTGGTGTCCCCCCACAGCTGTGTGGCCAGTGCATATGCAAGTTTATCCCATTCTCCTATACGACCACAAATATTTGGGGCCGGTCTGACGTCCGACCCATGATGTTTTCTATAAGGCAAATTCATTGGTTGTCTTTGCCCCACATTTAGTCCTTCTAAGACGCCTACATTGTTCTTCACCCTGGGATGCTCGAATGCAGGGGACGGTATAGCGGATGTCTGTTCTGATGGTTAAGTTCAGAATTAAGGCGGCATGGTCACTTTCGCTCCGTGGAAGCACTTTGAAGTTTAGCATGTATTTTTGTAGCCTCTCACCTAGTAGAATGTAGTCTACGGTGGTCTGGTTGTTGTAAGTGGGTGCGTGAGATACCCATGGCTTGACCTTTGCAGATAGGGAGTGTGTGGTGGCGAGGTTGTATGCCCCCATAAAGGCGTTAAATCTCCGAGCACTCTCAACGGAATAACTTCCAGGCACGTCCTCTGCTATTTTATGCATGTTGAGATCCCCAAGGATGATAGGTTCCGTAGATGCAAACTGTGTGAGAAAAAACTGAATCTGTGCAATCAGTTGAGTAAGCTTGTCCTTGGGGGCCGGCCCGTGGGGGTTGTAGTATACATTGATTAAGGGAAGGGATAGAGGACCCTCGCTCGTATTAAGACCATTCATGATCCCGGACAGGAACATGTCAGAGTTGTTCTTTATCTCGGTGAAGTGGACTTTCAAGGCATGTTTGATGTATAAGGAGATGCCCCTGTAGGTCTCCCGAATATGGTGCCTTTGATTTCAGGTTTGAAGTAGTCCGCATAGCCTCCTATTGGAATGGACGTGGTTTCCCACGTTTCTTGAGCGCAGAATAGATCAGCCCCTGCAAGGAGCGTGATTGCCGAAGGACTTTGCAGAACCTATGCCATCCCTGCGACATTCCAGGTCATTATGTTTAGTGATTGGCTGTTGGCAGAAAAGGGCCTGGGATGAGCAAGGCTGTTATAAATCCGGACCCCTCACTTGAAGGGGCCCTGAGTTTTGTTGGCCAAGTTGGCCGCAACCCACCCCCAATAGGCCACATTTGGAGAGGGTGTGGAGCAAAAGAGGGTGGGGGGTTTTGATGTGGAGATGACCTGTCTCCTCCCCCCGAGGCCCATCGTCCGTGCATTGAATATTCAAGTTAGCTTGTGCAACGGAGCCCTCTCCTCCTCAGATCCCCTTCAATATGCTAATGATTGGGGGTTCTTTGTGGGTGCCTGGAGGATATATGGATACTTTTCCTGTTCCAACCTCTGCACTTCGATCCCCCATTCAGCGAATTGTTCTTTTTCCATGAGGACTCTGTCAGCAATGTCTGTGTTGGCCCAGGTTACGATGGTTTGTTCTTTCCCTGTGTGTGAAGGCAGTGAGGCAAATTGGACTCTGACAATGTCCCCCGTTGAGATCTGGGAGAGTGTCTGTGTATGTTGGAGGAGGGTCAAAATATTTGTTCTATTAAGAGAATCATGATGGCCCTTTGAAGTATAGCTTGGAATTAGACTTGTTTTTGAGGAATGGGCCTCTCCCAAGGTTCGAGAAGTGATGCTAGAGGGTCTCTAGATTCATCCCTTAGTGGGCACACATTATGTTATCTTTCTACGAAAAGAAAGACTTCCACTCTGTTTGTTCTGTGATTCACGAGTGATTTATTTCATTTAGAGTTTAGATTTAGTTTTCAGCATAATTAGTAATCATTTCATGTTTTTCACACGTTTTAACTCCGGCAATGTCATCGTTATTTATCGAATGCATTTCGGGCATTTAAAATCATGCCCTTCATCAGGGAATTGACAATGCCTTTCTTTGTACTGTGTTTGGAATCTGAAAAAAGCTCGAACGTGCTCAGGAACGTTGTTCGTCTTTCACTGCGACGGCACGGAGTCAGTCTGCCGCGCTTAGATATAAACTAGCTGTGCATCTATCCAACAAAATAAGCATATTTCCTCTCCCAAGGTTCCCATGGGGGGCCTTGTTGACCCAGTGTTGAAAAGAGGCCATTGCATAGTGAGATTTATGCCCACCTGAGTGGATCTGGGCTGGGGGGCTTGCAGGGAGCCTGGAGGGTCAAATTCCGTTCCTTGCTTTGATCTTGAAGACACAGTTCTGGTGGAGTCGATGTTAGGCTGACGGAGTTGAACTACTGGTGCTCTTTGAACATTACCCGGGCAAGTTGTTAAAATTCCTCTGTGCCTGGTGTTATTCTGGGTACTAGTGGAGGGTTTGAATCAGGCTGTTAGGTTGATGGAAATGTCCCATTGGTTAGCCTTGTACATTTCCCGGGCAGGTTCTTAGACAACCTCCATGTCTGATGTGATTCTCGGTACTGGTGGGGGAGGTTGGGGTCCAGCCGTTAGACTGATGGAAATGTACCGGTAGTTGGCCCTGTACATTCCCAGGCAGGGTTGTTAAGTGTCCTCCCTCCCTAATATAGTTCTGGCTGACATTCAGGGTTCTGGTAGGAGGGATTGAAGTCCTGGTAGGGGACCCGATGGTTCCAAAGTTCCCGTTCAACCGTCTTTCTGCTGGATCAGTGCTTTGTGCACCCAACATCCTGTCATTGATGTTGTTTAAGTTGGAGGGGGCTGTCTGTCTGTGCAAGTCCAATGTTGGTGTAAGCCCTACTGTGACAGCCCCCCCCCAACGTGTGGCTCCTCGACTTCTTAGGACCATCCCCTGCGGCTGCAATCTCTACTAAGGGCTAGTTAATGGTTTGTGTGTTCAATGAAATTAGGGTAGCTGAGGGCTTGCCGTTAGGCTTCTTGCAGAATATTGGGAAAAGAGGCTGGTTGTGTCCCAGCTCAGTTATCCGATTGACTGCTGGATTTAATTGTTGTGTGGCCATAATATTGCACTGGCGATTTCTTAGCGCTAGACTCCTGACTTGCTTCTTTTGTTTTTTGAGGCGTTTCTTCTCTCTCCGTGTTATTGGCGGGGCGACCTGGGCACCTTCCAACCGACTAGTGGCACCTTCCGACTGACTAGTGGACCCTAAATTGATGGAAATGGTGTCCCATGTAGTGTTGCCCAACCCCGTTGAGCCCTCTAAAGATCCCAGAGGGGAGGGCTGAGTGGCCGAGTTTGGTCTCTGATGTGATTGTATGGGCTCCGGATTTTTATCCCTGGCGACTGGTGTGTGGGTGCTGGTATACTGCTCTGTGTTAGCTGCGAATAGGCGTGTACTTATACTGAGCTTTAGTTACTCCACCAACAAGGAGAGTACCATCGGGAGCGAAGCCAGTTTGTCTATTAGGACTGGACATCGGCAATCAAGGAGAGGAGAGAAAAGAAGAAAGTTGTCCCTATTTGCGGCCAACGTATCTATTTTTTTGTCCATCTCTTCCATTTTCGTTGCCAGGATTTGCAGGGTGTCCATTTGCAGCTTGAATTTCTCTGATTGCCATGTTAGCACGTTAATGGCAGTAGAGTGAGATGTGCTGACTGATCTTAGAAATTGTCCTAAGCGCATGAGAGCTCAAAAGGCAGGAGCGGTGGCGATCTGTATAAGCAGTCCCTTGTCCCCGGATCAAACTCAGGAGAAGATCCTATAGCGATGCATGATCCACATTTGCTAGTATGGGCTACAATACCCGGGGCTGGGGCGGCATTGGCCGTGCTTTCTTTCGGCATTAGGCAAGTAATCGTCTGGATTTTTTAAATGTTATGCGGGCTGCAAGAGCTGGTCAGAGTCACCCCAGCTGTTCCTGGGTCCAAGCCCTCTTCCTGACTTGCTGTCTGTTTTGTTATGTGTAGATCAAATAAAGCTGGAGAGGCTCCAAAGTTGAGGCAATACAGAGATCTTTTTGTTTGTCCCTGAGCAGCGTAGATGAAAGACAATGAGAGGCTGACTTTGTCGTCCCCATTAATTGGGGGATGGATCTGTTGACCCTTCACCTGTTATTGTACTGTCCCTGGGGGATTTGTCTTTTGCAATTATGGCTCCAGGAGATGTTTTAGCTGTAGAAAGCTCTGGGCTCTTAGGAGCATCTTCATCGTCATATATGAGTATGGGTGATGTTCTATCAATAGAGATGTCTATACGCTCTGATGGCTGATCATTCCTGTGTCCAGCGTCTAAGTTTGTCCGCTCTAGGCTGCCTGCTACTGAGACAGGGTCCTTGGTCCTTGCCCAGCTGCGCAGGTGATATGTATTCCTCCTCTTGGTGTGGCCCTTTAGCTGGACCTTCCCCCAATCAGGCCCCAACCTTAGCGCCCTTGTTGGTGGACATAACCATAGCTATGGCTACAACCCTCCTGAAAGGGGGTGGAAGTGAGGCAGAGGGGCAACGAGGCAGGCAAGGGGGTACTCAGATGGAGTCTGCTGGTTATAGCTGCGGGGGCCATGTGAATAAAGTCAATGGTTGGGAGAAAGATGGGTGGTATAGGGGAGGTGAGAGCCGATAAAAGCGAGCCAGGGAATTTGATGTCCCAGGCGGGGGAAAATGAGGCAGAGAGGAGGCAAGCCGCACGGGACTGACACCGTGCGGAAACAGATTCCAGGCTGGGTGGCAGCGACACAAGAGTAGGGCTAGCTGGGGCTCCTCTGCGACACTCCAGGGCACTTCACTCTGTGGCTGCCGCTAAGGGAGGCCTCCTCTCACTTGGAAGCTTCACACTAGCCTGCCAAGTCCTGTCTCTAGCGTCCTGCCGCACATCTCTCCCAGACTCTCAGGCTCTCAAGCAGGAGGGGCGGCTGGGAGGGGGCAGAGGCGAAACAAGATGAAAGGAGAGAGCACAGGAATTTCTGGAGTATCAGAATTATGGGGCTTGCAATCAAACTTCCTTACCATTTTGAATGGCGGTAAGGACCCAAAGATGGAAGTTCCAGGCAGGTCACAGCAAGGAGGATAATTCCAGGCAAGCGCAGCAGGTGGGCTAACACAGCTGTCCACTTCACACGCTGCTGGCCGTTCCCGTTTCTGAAGCCTCTGGCCGCTTCTGCAGGGTTACGGGCTTGAGCTCGCAGGTTAGCAGATTGGGAGCCGGCGCTCCAAGTTCGCGGCACCCCACAGATGGCAGGCTCTGGCTCGCATGGAAAACAGAATAGGCAGGGACTGCCAACAGTCCAGTCTATGCCACCCTGCGCACTCTGTTGGTCCGGGGGCTGTTAGAAGCTGCCTTCGCGGGTGACGGGAGTGGGAAGGAAACAGTCCCGCAAGTCTGCAACACCTCGCACGCTCCGTTGGTCTGGGGGCTGTTCGAAGCTGCCTCTGCGGGTAACAGGTGACAGGGGCGGGGTGGAACAGTCCCGCAAGTCAAAAGACACACTCAGAGGCTGCTCTGCTACGGGGGCGCACAGGAAACTTCGGTTTAGATCACACGGAAGGGTGGAGTGTTGTTTGCTCTAAGCGATCATCACAAGTGCACAATTGCATGACTGTTGACCAGTTGTTCATGCTAGGGAAACTAGTTATTCTATGCAATATCCAAAGTATAAATCTTGTCAATCGGAATCTATTGTATAAACCACAGACATGTATAAGATAGGGTTGCAATGCTGTAAGTAATTAAGATCATTTGATTATACAGTACTGTGGGCTTTGTTATTTCTTCCGATAGTCTAAGAGTTTCCAGTAAATTCAAGCCTTTTCATTTTAACATTTCTCTTGTTCAACTTCTCATTGTGTTTGGCTCAGTAAGGACTTCTGGGTGGCCTAAGTCAAGCATAAAATCCCGCACATACCTTAGCCATGCGATTCCTAAAACACCTTCTAATTTAAAAATATCTTTTAAAATGTCCCTATTAAGATTGGTTTCTACAGATCTTCAAATCCATTACAGGATTGGTTCCACTTTTATTGGACCTGTTAGGTATGAGACCCCAATTCAGAATGGCAAACAAAAGAGGAGGTACTACTCGGGACTGCCTAAAGGTATTTTAAAAAAGTGTCTTCGATAACTTGCAATGCTTGAAGATCAGAATATTCCCAGATCCCTGTATATTTGTAGTAACTCATGGGGAGGCCTCCTGCCCAACTTTTTTGAAAAATGTACCAGGGCTGCAGTGGTCTTCATAAAGGCCAGTTTTCTTGCTTGGACCACAAACGTCCATGTGGCTTTATGGTCAAATAAAATGCCCAAGTACCTAAATCTATTCATAAAACTATTTTTTGTTTGTCAATGTACATATCTCTACACTTATGGCTGCCAATCCTGCATCTCATATCAAAGGTTTTTGTAGTGTTTACCCTCAACCCCAATCATGCATAAATGCCACAATGATATTTAACATTCTTTGTAGGCCCACTTGGGTACGGGACATCAAAATGCACCATCCATGTACAATAATGCTAGTATAGGCCATCCTTCTATTTGTGGGTGGTCTTGGCATGTGTTCGACAATGTTTGGCCTAAGACATTTATAAAAAAGTTTAAAAAGAAAAGGGTCCAGCACGCAGCCTTGCCTTACCCCCTTGTTTATTTGAAAAGGTACTGTACATTCTCCATTGATACCATATTGTACCCTGGCCTTAGCATTCCTATACAGTTGTCTTAAAAAAAGAATGATAAAGGACTCTACTCCCAAATCCTGGAGGGTCCTCCATAGCTTGTCATGCTTCACACAGTTGAAGGCTGCAGTGAGGTCAACAAAGGCTAGGAACAACCTGCCTTTTTTTTTAAATGGTATACTTCCTTATGATAATATTTAGGTTTAAGTTTTGTTCAACAATTCCTAGCCACTTACAAACACAACTGTAATACAGAAATGATCTTATTTTCCTCAGCCCAGTCTGGCAATCTTTCAAGCATGATATGCCCAACTACTTTTGCCAGAGAATCTAGCAGCTATCGGCTGATAGCAGGCAGGATCTTGACGATTTCCTTTTTTGAATATTGGTACTAGAATTGATCCAGTCCACGTCTCTTTTAAGTGGGAGGAGCAGCTAACTGTAATTACCTGGGTTAAAAATGCGCCCCATAGTGCAGTGTTGTTTTTATATAAATCTATGGGAATCCCATCCGGACCAAACGCCTTCCTTTCCATACTTGTCATGATTGCACAATTTACTTCATCCAGAGTTAACTGGAGGTCAATCATAGTTGCTAGAGGTACCATATCGTCCTCATCTGCTAGTTGAAGTTGCTGTATTGTTGGGCAGGCTGCTATTAAATATATTCACAAAATGCTCCACCCGTTGATCCTCCGTTATTGGGATTTCATTGGACTGAGCATACTCAGGGTCTAAAAAAGGTGTCTTGACAACCCTCCAAAAGGTCGCTCCTTCCTTAGATATTTTGATATTTTCAATGTGGCTTTTACCCCACTTCACTGTGTTTTTAAGACCACGAGGCCTTCTGTCCAACATTTTTGTTCAAAAATAATTATGTTGAATAACTCGTATTGTATGCACTGCGTCTAGGAAAAAGCACTCCCTAATTATTGTCCCATAAACTAGAAAGGCTCCAGAGATTTAGCAGCCTCACGTCTCACAGCCCACTGAAATCTGTACTGAATATCAGTAAGTGCACATTCACAATCACGCTTTAGTTATTGAGGTCTTTGTGAATTAATTTAGCAAACTGCCTGTCCACGATGTTTGGCTGATACAGTAAGTACCCTGTAGAGAAAGGGTAAGTGTCATCACGTGACCAAGCGGGCTGGTGGAAAGATGAGTCAGAATCTATCATGAAAAGGAACTGTAGTCCTACGGGCAAGAGTAACGCCCAGAGGATGGGGACTCTAATGTTTTCAACACAAGTAGCAGAGTTCGAAGGACGTGGGCCTACGTTTATCACTCTGTCACTCTGTTTAAAAACAAACGAAAAAAAACTTCTTCACACGTAGTTCAAGACAGGTAAACAAAAAGACTATAGCATGATAGTTATGTTATGTTATTTTGGCCCAAGTTATATAGCGCAAAGCTGCCCCAGCAAAGAGGCGTTCCCGGCGCTGACTACAGGCAGCTTGAAAACTAGAGCCTAAACCAAAGCCAAGAGATGAATTTTTATTGCCTTCCTAAATGTCAGGTAGTTCTCCAGACTGCGAATATGGAGGGGGAGGGAATTCCAAAGCTTGGCCGCTAGATAGCAGAAAGATCGTCCCCCTGCACGTAGACGTTTTACCCGCGGACAAGAGCCAGGCATGACCCCATAGAGCGCAGATGGCGCGTGGTGTGTATGGTACCAATACATCGGTCCGAATACAAGGGGAAGAGATATTCAAGATTTTGAAGGTCAGACAGAGAGCTTTAAATTCTATGCGCTTGGCCACAGGCAGCTAGTGTAATCGTCGGATTACACCCGAAATGGGGCGCCTTCTTGGGAGTCCAAGAAGAACTCTGGCAGCCGCCTTTTGGACCCTTTGTAAGTGCATTACCTCTGCTTTATTCGCCCCCCCACCCCCATTGAATTGGCAAAGTCAAGCCTTGTATTGCCCGATGATTCCTTTTGATGGCAGTCTGATAGCGGATCATATTCCCTTCTCCAAGCCCGCTCCAGTTTTTTTACATGCTTTAGGCATAACAGCCAGTCTGTCGGAAAACCAAGAGTTGGCATGAGAGGTGCGGCACTTAAACCAATTGGCCGGAATAAGAGAGGCCAGTGCTTGGAGAATCCAGTCGCAAAAGATTTTGTATGTCGCATCTGGATCCGTAGGTAACTTGGACAATTCTAGAGCAAAAAGAGCGTGAAATTGCTCGAGGTTCAATTTACACCAAGGGCGCTTATATGAAGATTTCAGAGCACCTTTATTCGGGGGCACTGGAGCCGGGAGGAACAGAGATCAGAAAGTGGTCGAACCAACAGACCGGACTGAGTGGGCCAACTGTAAGGGATGGAATGTTAGAAAAAACGGGGTCTAGCAAGTGGCCTGCGGCATGGGTAGGACCGGGGACTAGTTGATTTAATTGACATGCTGCAAGGTCTGCGAGGAAGCTGCTGATTTCTACCTCTGTAAGATCATCAAAATGTAAATTCAGGTCCCTTAAAAATAGTGAAGTTAGCTGATGTCATTGCCATAGCACTGGTGACCTCAATAAACTCCTTGGCAGGACCAGGAGGGCAATAAACCAGCAGCCCTGGTATAGTGTAATAAGCACTAAAGGAAATCGCAAAGCGTGCGCATTCACAGCCAGCCACAGGCTATTTAACAAACGTGCAGCTGTAACAAGATTTAAAAATGGCCGCGATACCCCCGCCTCTTGACATCCTATTTCAGGTCGCAATACTGTAACCTGGTGGGAGCACTAAGCCTGGCTCCTCTACCATATCGTCGGAGAGCCAGGTTTCTGTCAAAAAGAAAACATCAGGCGATTCATCCTGTATTAGGTCATAAACATTCAGATAGTGTTTGGCCAGAGACTGGCAGTTGAGACTCAGAATTTTAATGGAGATCCTGGGTGATGGCGCAGAGGGTGAGGGAGACGGTTTAGTAAAAGAATTAAAACCACAGCAAATACAGCAAAAAGGTCCTTCTTAAGAGGTTAACAGCTGACGGCATGGGCTTACCACAGTGTTAACAGCCCATAGCTTCTTCCTCCAGTATGCACGCACACCACCCGACACTACCGGCAGCATCTCCGGCGTCTGGCGATGTCCAGACGCGGACAGGCGCAGACGGGATTGCCTTTGGAGCGCCTCCAGCGTGCCCGCTGCGCACGTCGAGAGACTAGAGCGTTACCCGACCAAAGATGGCGATTGCAAATGGAAATGCAGGAAGTGAGGGGAATCGCAAGATATACCCACAGATCGGCCTAGCCTCTTCCACACAATCAGCACAACAGCTGCTGATACAGAGGAGCACCGGTTCAGAGGAGCAAGTTAAGAACATATAAAACTAGGTGAGACAGATAAAAATGTAACAGTATTGAAGTGGTGAAATGCTAGATTCACACACACCCAAGTTACACTAGTTCAATATGAGCCCAATGGACACACAGTACATCTGATTGTTAGCAGGTAGAAAAAAAGTGTGACAGCATCTCAGACACACAGATAACTCTAGTTTAATAGTGAGTTAGCCATTCAGTGGTGTTTCGTTCTTGGCAAAATAGCAATGTATAAGAATGACTGTACACACCACCTTACTGACCTGCACCCCTCCTAATAGATAGAATTGTTTTTAGCTTTACCCTTTCCACACACTGCTCGAAGCGCGGTTGCATCACTTTTTCAGTTGTAAATACGTTTTAGTTGCTCTGTTGGGCCTCTTTAACAGGATGGCGACTGACAGCCTCAGACAAGTGCATGGGCGGTTTCAACAATGAGCATTTCAATGACTAAACAGTCACACGAAGAACCCGTGTCTGCAATACTATTTCATGTTTCCAACACAAAAGACTGGGGATCAGATATAAATTCTTATAAACGTGAAAATGAAACAGAATATATTCAAATGCAAAAAAGGTTATAATTGTAATGCATCTCAGTTAAGCAAACCAAGCATTTAATTGCAGAGATTTTTTCTTTTTAAGAATTAAATGTGGCTTATAATGAATCTGACTGAAGCGTTACTCTTAAAATCCCCGGTATTAAATCTTGGGTTTTACCTATGTTGCATTGATAGCCGTTTTATATTTTGCATAGACTTAATTGACTAGATTTTATGTGAAATCTAATTTCAGCACCCATTACTTTCTCTTTCATTTGGATAGCTTTATGCAAAAATACATTCAAAGTGATGCAAATGGTAAGTTGTTGAATTCCATTTGAATTCCTAATCAGGAAATGGTCGGACAAAAGGCAATGAGAAATAAGAGCTTCGCTCGGGTTCACTGAGTGAAGCCCGGATAAAAAGGCGTATGACACATACTTCTTACTCGCCTGATTGACTCGACACTCGATATTCTCTTTTATGAGGCTTGTGAAGGAGGGAAAACACTGAAACCGTATGAAATTCCTGTGGATTCTGTAAACTGCAAGTATAGAGATACTACACCCTTTCAAGGTAGTCTTCCGCTGATTCCTTCCTCATAATCCAGATGACTTTGGGGTAGAAAAGTGTTGGATACCAATAAGTATTTGGGAACTGCACAACAGTCCAAAAGTCTTGGATCCTCCAGAGAAACATAAATATGACATGAGACAGAGCTACATTTTAAGGAAATGGCTTAGATTTAGGGATGAGTAGCAATGCCTGTGAGGTCTGTTACTTCAATTATGAGATGTGCGGAAACTCGCCAGAGATTTCGGCTGCTGAAAGTAGCTGAAATCTCCAGCAGAAAGTCTGGGCTGAGTTGAGGAATTACAGAGAAACGAAACCTGAAATATTATTTATTCTCCTGGTAATTCTGTATTTCTTACTAGAACATGAGGAGTTACCAGTATTTCCAGCATTGGAAATTCTGGGAATAATGAATTTACTGACAGTGCTAATTGCAATGCTGGCCTTAGTGACAGAGGGCCATATGTATTAAGCAAATTCGCATTTGCAAAGGCCGAAATTCGCATTGCTAAATGGTATGTATTAAGCAAAATGTGGTGCAAAACAATGAATTGCAAAATTTGCGATTCCTTATTTTGCAATTGCATTTAAGGAATCGCAAATTTTGCAATTCCTTAGATGCAATTTATGAAGCAACAAAAATTAGTAAAATGTCCTTAACCTCATGCGCGCCAGCGGTTTTCTCGCTGTGCGCAGATTTTTTAAAAACCTGCGTTACATGACGAGCTCAGCTTGTCATGAGCGTACAACAGGCGTAACTCATGACGAGCTGAGCTCGTCATGAGCGTCGAAGGGGTTAAGGAATCGCAAATTACCACCAACTTCTAGTTGGTGGTAAGTTGCGAATTCCTTGAAAAATGCAAATTTTTGCATTTTTCAAAGTGCCATGTGACGCACATACATGCCCTTTAGGTCATGTATGTGCACCACATGTGCACCCATGCATATTTCAGGGGTGCAACAGGGTGTCCTTTGGACACCCCTGCACCCTTGAAATTATTCTCAATTTGCGATTAGCAAATTGCAAATCGCAAATTGAGAATAACTTCCCATTCATTCCTATGGGCCTCCTGGCTCATAGAAATTAATGGGAAAGTATTCCTTAATTGCGATTCGCAATTTGCGAATCGCAATTACGGAATTTTAAGAAATTGCAAAAAAAATGCGATTTTGTACATACATACCTATTTGTGATTCTCAAATAGCGATTTCTTTAAAATCGCTATTTGAGAATCGCAAATCAGCATGATGATACATATGGCCCATAATCTTTGCACCTAAATCCGCAGTGATATAAAAGTCACGAGTTCAAATTTCGGAGCACTTAGAAATGAGGGGAACGTAAAATATAGATATTTTTAAAAGTTACTATGTATATCATCCCTATGAGAAGAATACTGCATAACTCTTTATGAGATATGTAGTGATATGCCCAACTTTTGAGCATTTTAGTAGTGCGTTTTCCAGTGTTCAATTGATCCACAACTACGAGAAGATTTGGTTGCCATTTGAGTGCAAGACCTCTAATTAGTTACATTTTGTTCTGAATAAAGTTTCTACCTTATGCGAATACCTGACTGTTTATGAGTTCCAGATAGGGAGCAAGCAACACATTGGTTTCGAGTCCTCAAAAATTAGTTAATGTGCACCGAGCAGTCTACACCTTAACGTCAGTTTAGAATTTTAGAGTTTTAGAATAAAAAAATTCTTCCATTCAAAAAGATGTCCCAGTTTATGCGGGGGTCATGCAAAAGTTATTATTTTTCAGACGTGCCTGGAAACAACGTATACATTTTTGCAAGGACAGCTGTACATAGTGCAAAATTGTGCATGGAAATATGCCATTACAAATTTAACGTATTCTTTTCAGAGAAAATTCTCAACGGGAAAAATATTTTTCTCCTTTGAGAATCCCTTAAACACCCCCAATTTTAAGGTGTTCCGAATCCATTGCACCCGAAATGTGATTTACCCTACCATTGACCTGAGTGAATTTTCAACCTTTCCTATGGTGTGAATTGGTTAGAGAAGATTTTGGTTGTACACAAATGTTCATGACATTTCAGCTCTAGAACACCCACTGTCTGCCCCAGCAGTGATTTACTCATTGAAAGTTCTTTATAAGTTTTAATCCTTTTACAAGTATAAAATCAACTCGGTGAATTTCATGGACAACAATTAGGGTTTGTCAGGGGTCACATCTGCGACCCCTAAGCTCCCCATTGCAACCCCTGCCACCTTGCTTGTGGGCCTGGCTGTTTGTCTGCCTGGGCAAGCACTCTGGTGGCATAACATCAGTTGCAGTGTGAGCAGCGCTTGATTGCACTCCTGGCTGTATGTCTGCCTGCAGAGACATCATGATGGCCTGCAAGCTGGCCAGGGTGGGGGAAATATCTCAACTCAACTCAATAGTTGCTATGGTGGCCCTGGGCTGGGTGAGCCAGCGAAGTCCTTGATATCTGCTGTGGGCCGGGGCAAGGAAGCTAAGTGAATTAGCACAAAGTGAGCGCAGCATGGCAGTGACTAACTACAGGTGCTGTAGCAAACAGCACTTGTGTGTGTAAGTCCACGCATGCACCTGTTGCACCATACCATAGCTGTGGACGTGGTGCCTGGTGTGGTATGTGTACTACCATGTTTAGGACCACTGACAAGGTTCCAGAGCCGTCAATTTGGTACCATGTGAATGTGATACCAATGATGATGATGATAGTCCATATATCTACCAGGGATAGCCCCCCTAGTTCTAAGTTTTTAAGTGAGGGCCCTGGTCGGACTGTAGGAACAACAACAACGTCTCCATGCTTGTCGGAGGGCTTGGGGGATGCTAGCAGTGCATCTCGTAGTAGAGTGAATGGGCTATTGACATCGGGCCATTCCTCTCCAAGGGAAACCTTGTTGTTATGGAGCATTGCAAACCTTGTTGTTATTGAGCATAAAGTAGTGTGGCTCACTGGTTAGAGGCAGCAGACCCGAGAGCAGAGGACGGCCCGGGACCAGGGTTCGATTCCCGGCGTGGCAGGTTTCTGGACCAGGGTCAGCGGACTCGATAATTCTCTCGCCTCGGTGCCCACTCTGATCAGCGATCACACTCGGCAACTCTGGGCATTAGCTTGCCTCATCTTCACTAACGCCCCCACCAGACCGCCGGGGATGCCTGGTCTCACCCTGGAGATACCCATTAAGGGACCATCTCTCAGGGAAGCCAGGAAGGGTTTCGCAGCGGTCGAAGCGCCTTGGGACCCTCCGGGTAAGTAGTGCGCTATATAAATGCCTATACATTTACACATTTACACATTTACATGAATACGAAGATTACATCCCCGAAATGGCATGCTTTCATTGAGAGTTATGATATCTGCCTCTTCCAAGAAACCTGGTTAGTAGCTCCCCTCCATTTTATAGGCTATTTACATTATCACATTCGGGCTATAAGATGAGCAAGGGGCTGCTTACAATTTGGGTCCAACAAGAATTAGGCTATAACATTCAGGTACTCTCGACCTAAAGTCATAATATTATGGCCATAAGACTAAACATGGGTCCCGATGGGAACGTAGACATTTATATTTACGTGAGAGGAACAAAGGGGAAGAAGTCGGAGGTTTTAGTGGCTCTTGTCAATCTTCTTGACCGTTATTCGGGGGATTCCTATGTCTTAATTGCGAGTGATTTCAATTCACCATTTGAGCCCCTTGCCAATGATGAGGACTACTTCACAGAGGAGGAAGATGCCCAATGGGGCCTTCCAATGCTGGAGCTTTTACCCCTGAGAAAATGTACGGATGTGGCTATCCAAATGAACTCAATTTGTCTGGAGAAAGGCTTACGGGTGGCAAATGGAAGATCGTTATCTAACAGATGTGGGGCAAATACAATGTATTTAGTGCTAGTCGGATAGACTTCTTACTAATTAGCTTGAATCTATGGCATTCTTTGGACGGATTGATGGTGAGGTGAGCGTGATCATAATTCCTTGTAAGCGTCCTTAAGGTTACCATGACAGAAGGCACAAATTCCAATAGGTAGCAAATTACTATCTCTTGATGTTGTCCCCACCAATAATATGAGACACTTAAAATGGGTGAAGATTCTAGAGAAGCCCTAACTAATTTCTACTATTACTAAGGACATTGACCATGCTACAGCTGAGTTAGAGGCTTGTGCAGCTAAAATCGAGGTTTCCGAGTCTACTTTCTCTACCCATAATAAATTCTTTGCTCTTTTGCGCACTTATTTTATTAAGCAGAGCAAGACACCAAGGGGCCGATTCCGATTTCAGTTGGAAGGGCACCGAACGATGGTCGGAGCCCTTCCGACCAAACCAGAACGTGTCGCATGGATTCCTTTCCGACCGAGCCATTCTGATGGGCTTGGTCGGAAAGGAATCCGACTCGGATTTCCGGATTACGGACGACAGGCTCTGAGAGTCTGTCTACCATCTGTAAATCCCTCAGTACTCCCCCAGCTGCCTCTTTGCGACCGAGAGAGTATGATGGCAGTTTTTCACTGCCTTTTCATGCCGGTTTTCCCGGCACAAAAAGGCAGTCGGAAACTGTCTTTGGTGGCCCCCAGTAGGGCTCCCATGGGTGCGAGGCTGCCGAATGGCATTCTGGGGGCACCTATGGTGCCCCTCTGCGGATCCCTGCACCGGGTGGTAGGCAACTTGGGGTGCCAGCCACACGGTGCAGGGATGAACTGCACCCCTGCTTTATACATTGAAAGCATGCTTTCCGCTCGGAATGCATGCTTGCATTGTGAAGTATACGAGTGCGATCGAACTCTGTTCGGTCGCATCGTACTTGCAGGGACTTAACCGATGACAGCAGGTCATCGGTTACGGCTCCTGATCGATGTCGGAAGGACTCAGGTCCGTCTGACATCGGAATCGGCCCCCAAGTATTGCAATCACAAAAGACTGCTGTTGTTTTAATAAACCATGTAGAACGGCACGCAACTTGTTAGGCCAAGCTATTAAAGTTAGTCATCCTGCTACTGTCCGAACAGCTAGGCAAATATACAGGAGCACTCAGAAAAAGGCCAAGAAAGCCTGGGACGAAAAGAGGTGGCAGGACCTTAGAAGGCTTGCGCCACGGGTAACACCAAGCACTTTTGGAACATCGTAAATTGGAACAGAGGAGGCCAGCCACAACAGCCGCAAAAAGGATGTGACCCAAGAAGTCTTGGTTAAACATTTTATACCTCAATATGCCTGTAACCCAGTAGAACTAGACCCAGGCGAGTCTACCTACTCGTTCTATCAAGACAAGACCTTGTGTAGGGCCGATGTCGAGGTAGCACTTAGATCAGTAACGGGGGTAGAGCACCAGGCCCTGACAGCATTCCGGCGGATATATTGCTGCATGACAATGCCAGATGGTACTGATACATCCTCCTTCTGACTGATGCGGTTGCCCATGGTGCTCCCGTCTCAGTGTCTTTGAAAGGGGCCCAAATTATCCCCGTTTTTAGGTCCCGCCTGATCCAGCGCATGCGCTGCTCTGGCGAGACATTTAGTAGGCTGCTTTTGGAAGTGCTTCCAAAGCAGCCACCAGCTTGCGGTCACGCGCACAAGCGCGCATACCACACTTCGCCTCTGCTGCGCGCGCATACCTTGTTTTCTTTCAATTTCGCGCAAAGAGCGGGTGCTGTAATTATAGCAAAAGTAAAGAAATAGATGTTTATTTCTATTTCTTTACTTTTGCTATAATTGCAGCACCAGCACTTTACTTTTAACATTAAAAGTAAAGCGTGGGTGCCGCGATTATAGCAAACGTAAAGAAAAAGAAAAAAACATCTATTTCTTTACTTTTGCTATAATCGCGGCACCCGTGCTTTACTCTTAATGTTAAAAGTAAAGCGTGGGTGCTGCGATTATAGCAAAAGTAAGAAATAGATGTTTGTTTCTTTTTCTTTACTTTTGCTATAATCACGGCACCCGTGGTTTAGTTTTAACGTTAAAAGTAGGCATTAATCATTGTAAATCTTTGTGAGATGAAGCCCCTCTTCCCTTGGACACTGGTCTATGCTACGTTGTTAGCTCAATTGATAAAAAACAAATTCAATACAAGTTCGAGGGAAACTGGACATGACTGTTTTCATTATAAAATTTTATTAATCGTCTAAAAAAATGTTTTCAAGGCCATTAATCTTTCCAAAATCATTTACACAAAAGAAAAAAATGAAGGATGAATTATATTGGTTGAAAGCTTTATGAAAGTGTTTTTTTTGGAAGCAGTATTTTATCACATGGGAACAAACACAGCATCATTGCCTAAATTGTAAAGGTAGATAATAAATTGTTTTACCTGTAAAATAAGTCTCATAATAGTTGCACAATATTAAACCAAATTGTAAAGTATAGCACGCCTAGTGCAAGTATTGAATGAATTTAAAAAGGAAGGTTGGAAAGCTATACCTAGTGAGTGGTCATAATTTAGAAGAACAACAGGATGGTGACGAAATCAAATGCGGAGTGTTTAGGGGTAAGAAAATAGTGAATGTTGCTGTGTTCAAAGTAACTCAGAACACATTTTACATCAAGCACGTAAACAAATGGCAGTTTTGGATGCTGCTGTACACCAAGGTGTCCTGTTCAGCACATTTGTACTAAACTTGTTTTATCTGTTTCACTGTCTAAAAAGCTCTGACCCCCTGAGTTTCATAAGGCAAGCTAAAGACAAATGTTGCCTGAAACGCTAAAATTATAAAATCTGCAGAGCTTGCAGATGTGAGGTGACAATGTGAGAAGATGAAAATATATTCACATTTATTGGTGCATTTGTGCGCATTGAAAGGCCCTGTGTCTCTATTCTAATTGTTTTTTGGGGAATGTGCTTTACAGGGCATCTGACAAGCAGCCTGTGTTTTCATCCTTATTTACATTTATAAATTTAAAACCTTACGTATGTAGGTGTAATGTTTCAAAAATATGTTTAGTTACATACACAAGGTTTGCAATTTAAAAATGTAAATAGGAACCGAAAAGTCATGCAGCTTTTCAGCTGGCCCTAAAACATATTCCTTAAAAAACAATTAGAAGAGAGACACTCAGCCTTTCAACTGGCACCATTCATTTAGCCATTGAGCAACCTGGTTGTCACTATAGAAACAAACATTGGCATAGCCAATAGGTCTCAAGACTCCTTTGGGATCTTATAAGTGTTTAACCATGCAACAGTTGGTGTTGTTGCACCAAGGATATTGTGCTGTGCAACTAAATACTCATAAAGTCCCAAAAGCGAGGCCTATTGGCTATGCCAAAGCTTGTTAAAAAGGGGGATAAATCTCACTCAGGTAATTGCAGGCCGATTAGTTTAATAATAAAAAATGTACAAAAGGTAATGGGCAGGCTTGTCCTCAATAAGATACAAGATTGGATAGAAGCACATAGTATTTTATCCCCTCTGCAGGCTGGCTTTCGGGCATTTACCAGTACCATCAACAAAGTGTTTCGTTTTAACGTATTATACTGGAAGACAGTGGTCCTGGGCAAGTGCAGCTTGTATTCTGCCTTTGTTGATCTTAAGTCAGCCTTTGATTTGGTCCCCCGTACCAAACTATAGGGGGTCCTGCAAAATATGGGGATGCCTCTTGAACTGCTTACCCTCATTGTCAGACTTCATGAGGATAATTAAGCTCAAATTTGTTGGGGTTCACAGGGGAAAGTTACCACCCTTTCCCATTGAGAGAGGTGTCCGTCAGGGCTGCAACATGGCACCTACATTGTTTTCCTTGTTCATCAATGAAATTGTGAATTGTAAGGAATCTCCTGCTACTGATGCTCCAACACTAGCAGGAGAAAAAAATCCCTATTTTAATGTTCACAGATGACACATTAATTATTTCAAAGACCCCGAGTGGTCTCCAACGAGCCCTTTTGATATTTGAGGAGTTCCGCAATAAAAGGGGTTTGGAAGTTAATGTATCTAAAACAAAATGTATGGCTTATAACCCACACAGAGCATTTACAGGTGGTATTCTATTGAATAACTGCCCTTTGGAGTAAGTTAATGCCTTTACTTATTTGGGGGTCAACATACAGAATGACTTTAAATGGAACCAACAGATTGACCTGGCAACCTTGAAGCATCAGCAATTATCGGTAGTGCTTCAACTCGAGTATAACACTTTACTCACCAAACCACTCAGTCCGTTGCTCCAGATATATAATATGAAAGTGGCTAGCTCAGCCTTGTAAGGGGCAGAACTCTGGGGCAGCAAGAACATGTCTAAGCTCACTGTAGATTAAAATGTTGTGTTATGACTCTGGGCACTTTACCACTGCTGATCAGTGCTACAGTGCATATGCTCTCCTTGTTGTAAATTGATGTATGGATCAGTGACTCCATGATTGGCTTAGTGATTTACTGTCAGACCCTAGTACAGTGCACTGCGGGTGCCCAGGGCTGGTAAATCAAATGCTGCTGGTGAGCTTGCAGCACTGGTTGTGCCACCCAAAGAAGCAGCCTGTAAAGTGTGTCTCAGGTCTGCCATTGTAGAGCCTATGTGCAGTCTGGTACTGCCATGTTGACTGGGCAAGTGCACCCACTTGCCAGTCTCTAAACCTTCCCTTTTATGCAATTTTGTCACCCCTATGGTAGGCCCAAGGGCAGGGTGCATTGTAGGTAAAAGGTAGGACATGCCCTGGTGTGTGTGGCATGTCCTAATAGTGAATTACAGCCATTTTCGTTGTTCACTTTTACAAGCTACATGTTCCCCATAGGCCAGCATAGGCTGTTTGATTATAACATCTTATAGTCCTAACTGACTCAGGGAACTAGGTAGAAATTCAAATTTAGTATGCCTGAACTCAGAATGATAAAATACATCTTTTAGTTGCTTTTAACATTCTGTGTTTGAAAATACCACTTTTAGAAAGTAGGTATTTTCTTGCCTAATTATCCAAGCCTGCCTCTGCTAGGTTGTGTATTCCTTATCTGGAGTTTGATTGACAGGGACTGGGGGATTCCAGGAGAGAGGGTTAATCAGTACAGCGCTGAATAGATCCATCTGCATGTAGCTGGGTGGGAGGAGTTGCACCTGGGACCTGAATAGGGCTGTGCTGCCTTCCACAATGCTACCTCCACCTCCTGTGGTGCGTCTGATGTCCCTGGCACCCACTGTCAAAGGAAACAAGGAGCCTTGTCAACAAAGTGCTCCAGGACTACACAGAACGGGGTTGGACTGGGTGCAGGACTATCTGCCTTCAGGGAACAAAGAGAATAGTAGTATAAATATTGGGGCCATGACCTCAGGACTTTAGATCACTTTTGGGGAACAAGAAGAACCTTTGCTGCGGAGACGAACCAGAGAAACTGAGGAGGAGACTATACCTAAGATGAATGCTGTTTGGGAGATTGACCTGCAGTGGTTGCCTGACTGCCAAAGAAAGGAGAAAGGAGTTTGTGCTACTTTCAAATCACCTTGTAAAGGATCTGCAAGGGCTTGAGATAGAGCTTGCCTCCTGCTAAAGTCTCAGGGACAACAGACTTCACCAACCAGCCTTCCCTTTCTGGAAATGGAAGTGCCTGCTGTTGAGGTGGGCCTTCAGAGAGACTGCGTGTGGTTGGGAGCTAGAAGTGCGACTCAAGACAAAGAAGCATCTTGCCGCCGCAGCCGTTGTCGTCGCAACATCAGAGAAAAGTGTCGCCGTAGCAGCAGAGGTCGTCGCATCAACGGAGAAGAGGGCCGTCGCTGCCGCTGTCGCAATCGCATCCCACGAAGCGCCTCACATCACCGGAGCACAGAGGTGCTGTCGCAGCAGACACCTTTGCATCACTGGAGAAGTGTGTCGCAGGGCCTGTCGCACCTCAGAAGAATCGTTGAGTAGCTGCACGGCCGTGGGGTGTGCACGCATCGTTGTCACATCAAGAAGAAGATGCCATCTTGTTTCATTGCCCTGGATCTTCATCATATCACGGCGCTGATGGTCGCATCGCCACGGACGCGCAGTAAGATACCGACGCTGAACCTCCCCACGTGGAGAAGAACCAATGCATCCCCTATGCAGCAGTAGGTACCTGACGCATCACCGTTCTTGCGTGTAAGGAACCAACACATCACCTTGCCTGCAACACTTTCGTTGTATAGCGTTACGCATCCAACGGTACATTAAACTTAAAGTGTCGCATTTACATCTAAAGAGAAATAAGCTAATTCTATCATTTTTAAAGTACAGTATTATAGATTTTTGTTGTTTGTGGTCTTGTGTTAAGTCTATATGAAAATACTTATTTTTATACTACATCTTGTGTGGTGTCCATCTGCAGTGTTTTCACTGGGTTACCGTATGTGTTCTCTGCGCGTGCCAAACTTCCAAGGAGGTGTGCAAGGGTTATTTTAGGAGTGTACCCCTTACCCTAACTAGACGCAAGGGTCCTTATTTGGTCAACGGTACCAACCTCTGCCCTAGAGACCCCCAAATCTAACATTATGCAAGATTACCATCCTTCCACAAAGCACCCCAGTGTGCCCCCTGCTCTTGCTAGAAAACCACAGGCAGATATAGGTAAATTACGCCACATACTATACTGGCGTAGACTCTGGAGTACACCTGCACTGGCATCATATGCGGCAGGCCTTAAAGATATAATAAAGGCTGACAACTTCCATCGAATTAAATGCCTACGGGAGGTTGGAGCCACCTTAACAAACATTGGCATGTCAGCGCTGGGATGATCCAACAGGTTCCCCATTCCCTTCGAAAAAGATTTTAAAAGAAAAGTACTAGGAAATGGCAGTGCATAACACATGGAGAAGTAGTGAGTCATCTTCACTAACCGGTGGACTTTTTGGAAGTTAAATTAACCCCCAGCCTTGAGAAATATTGGTACTTAATAAAAAAGCTGTATTATCGTAAATAATTTTTTCAATTTAGGGTGGGCTCGCTCCCAGTTAGAGCTTTTACTGCTAGATGATCTCAAGGAAGTGGCATTACTTGTCCCGCATGTCAGGCTAATGTGGAGTCACTACCTCTTTTATTGTTTGTTTGCCCTGCCTATGCAGCCCCACAACGTACTTAACTGGTGTCAATTTGTAAATGACTAGGCAATAGAAGGAGTGATGAATCACTGAGAATACTACACTCCAACACATCATCTTCTATTGTTGTTTCAGTAGCAACATTTCTGGGGTGGTCATGGTCTATAAGGTCGCGTTCCCTCTCTGTATAATGAGGGTGTTTGTAATTGCTCATTTGCACATATCTTAAGGGGATAGGTAACTGCTCACTATGCAATGTAGGCATTAGTCCCAACTAAATAGATAGATCATTTTATCTATGGCCAAACTGTTTACCCCTCTGGAAATGAATTCTAGAAAAAGTTGTTGTTTTTAAAAAAATGTCTTAAATGTTTTTTACTGATATTTGGTATTCTTTGTTTTTTAACTTACCCTCATCAAACAGGCTCGAGAACTAGATTCTGTTTATACTGTGTTTTAGGATCTATTTATGTATGATGCTTTTATGAATAATATGTCGAATAAAGCTTGTTTATATTGGATTGGCTACCAATGATGATAGGCCCTGGCAAAAATGATTGGACAGCCCCATCATGGCAGTAAAAGTTGCAGTGACGTGGCATGGCCTTGGAGTTGTAGTCAAGTTGGACTTGTGCCTGCTGTATGGGTTCTGGGTGTCAAGACTCTAGAGTGACTGTGACTAGCATCAACACAAGTTTGGGACCAGGCCATGAGTGACTTGCTTCACTTAATTCTCACTCTCTGATTGAGTTGCACGGTTGGACCTATGGCAGGCCGTGGGGCAGCTGAGATCGTGTGAGAGTGAGTCTTATCAGCTTGACTATGTCTGAAATCTCTGACTCCCTTGTGGTAGTGCCGGTCGTTTTGACGCCTGTGAGCTGTGTGCCCTGAACAAACCTCTAACATAGCCACAAGTAAAGTAAGATAAGATTATCTGTTTTTAGAGTTGGAGCAAGATTTTCAAATTCTCTGCAAAACTTCAGGAATGATTGTTAAAGGGCACACATTTCAGGTTGAACCCTTCCAGCGGTCTACGCATCGTTTAGGTAATGTGAAAATCAAATGAATTACCATTATTTTATGTCTTACTCTAAATCTGTGTAGCCACAGCATGCGCCCGCCTGTCAGCGCTAGTGGACTGACTAACAAGACATTGTCTGTTTTGAACACCACCAAGGCTGGAATAGCCATATCAGGCGTCGGGTGACAGGCGGGCATTTCCCTGGGAGACTGGAAGGCTGGGGGGTAGGTTTTGTAAGTGGAGTCCACATTTTGTAGCAGTGCTGCAGTTTTAAAAGCACTGTAAAGTTCCTCGTATATTCAGCAGTTTTTGGGTAACAATAAAAGTGTCAAGTTAACTCTGGTGATTTATTAATGTGCCTGCTGGGAGAAATGGGAGTTTTCTACAGTGGCAGTTTTCACCTATCTAATGTAGGGCAGAGGATTATTATGCCTGCTGCAAAGAATGTGCACCATGCATATCAAAGAACAGGATTTTATGTGGATAGCTTAGTGGGTTACATCATTTGTCACAGTGATTCTATTGTTACTGTTCCGTTCACAAATTTTATTCGCAATCCAGCCCAGTGAGCAGTGAACTTCCATCTAAGACCTTCATGCAAGCTGCATGATACAGGTTAGAAAGTTATGTTTTATTCCTAGTATTTCTATCCTGATCTTGCTAAGTAAGGTTTGTTTGGTTAGAAATAAATTTGCATTAATAAAGTCAACCCTAACCACTGTGTTATTCTGAATCACGAGTTTGTGCTTCTCCAGACCAAGCACTTGTAAAAAGTACCTCCTAGTATGTGAATTCTACATCTGTCATTGCCTTTGCTGTAAGCAGGGCCGGACTGGCCATAGAGGGCACTGGGCGTTTCAACTTGACTAGTGCATTTTCCATTGTTGTACACCATTTGATCGGTTCTTAATCAATTCTATATTATCTTAGTTGTATATTTGAAAACACTACCTAAAACCATGTAGATAACAGAATTTTCTATAGGATTTGAAGTATTTCAGTTTATAGGGTACTTGTTTTGTATATGTAGAGATTTTCCAGCCCCTGTGTGTGATGTAAGTAACCAAAAATTAGATGCATCACTTCCTGTGATAGCACCAAGCTGAAGGTCATGCCATGTCGATTCCTTTGATTTCATGTGGTCCAGCGGTCACATGATGTCACTTCCTGTGGTGTCACCCGATTCAAGTTTGTGTGATTTTTTGTAATATCAGATGGCGGTCACATGGCATGTGATGTCACTTCCGCTGCCCCTGGAATTTCGATTAATCGACATCCATGGTAAATTCTGAAAGTGTTTGAACACTCATAAAAATTAATATAATATAGGAAAACTAAATCAATTCATTTAAATAGCTTTAGGAGTCAGCCCCATTATGTCATTTGAAGAAATCTCCCATACCTATTTGAATTTAATAAAGAAAACATTTGTACGTTTGGAAAATCAAAAAGATTTTAGCATTTTTAGTAATTCCATTTGACCATTTAACTGTTTGTATGTATTGTTTACCACAGATCTATGTAGCACTGCATGATCAGTGGTGTTTTCCGGAACTTACTTTCACTCATATATACAAATAATTCAGTTATAAAATGAACATCAATGTCTGGGTACTAAGATAGGGACCATTGATTAAACAGTTTTCAAGCTGTAATTCAACAGTTAGCTAAGGAGAGGTAGACATTTTCATTTTGACAACATCAAGCTTACATTTTTTAATGATAGAAATACATCTTTGTTCCTCAGACTATATTGAAATGAACTACACTATGTAGTCAATCCTTACTCCCCATAAATTAAAACGTTGATCCTTCACTCAAAATAGGACACACATTTAATACAGTGTGTTTAGTATGTAAAGTGCTGATAACTTTCTAGTCCTCAGTAACTTATCGTCAAATTCAGGACATGACAATCTGGGTGCATGGTTTTCTATAGCATATATAAATTTCTTTATTCGGTTTTTGTCAATTATAAAACCATAAAAGCAGCAACATGAAATTTACAGCATTAAAACGATTCATACAAAAAAGATTTCCTTTTAAAGATTCCTTCGATGTCTAATAATGCATTTTAAAAAGTTCAATACATGATAGCAGGTGCGCTCAGAGTCTAACATCTGCAGAAGGATCATGGCCGGACGGCATTGTCTAAGGCCCCAGTCTTTTAGTAATGGGAATAGCCAGGTTCTCCTGTGGGGATGGTAGTATTTACAAAACAGTATCGTATGCATACATGTTTGAACAGAAGTCTCATCACAGGGGCATGCAGACAGTTTTGGTTCCCAAGTGTTCGTTTGCGGGAAAGCGACAAGTCTGTGAAACAGGTTGAGTCTGAGTCTAGTTAAGAGCATCCTTTCATATGAGTTAATTTCCAGTGCAAGATAAGGCTAGATTTGTAGCGATAACTGTACCATGTTTGCGTGTTGTACAGATTGTTTGTTTGAGAGCAGGGTAATTCTGAGTGACTCAAGATGGCTCATTGCTTTCAATTTCAGCTCTTTCTTGCTTATCTCGGTCAGAGATGGTGGACTGAAGTAGAATCTTTCTAAACCCATTTCCGTAAAAAATCGCTTCACGTAGGTAAGCCAGGCTATCCTGTGCACGTTATCGAGGGCCATTGAATCCTCTATGATGGCTTTAGTCAACATGTTCTTATCAGAGAGCCATATGCGCCTCCAGAGTAGCAATGGCTGTACTTTTATTAGGGCCTCAATATAGGGGATTCCCAGTTCCATGTGACATGCATATGTGGATGAACACTTGGGGGCGGATAAGAGGAATCTGGTGAATGAGTTCTCTGCTGTTTGTAAAGATGCGGCATCAACATGTCCCCAAACGCCAGCCCCGTATAGGGCAGTGGATAGGCATTTTGCGGAATAGATTTGTAACATCTCCACTGGGGATCTCCTTCTGAGTCTTTGTGAAAAACTAATCAAAGCAGTGTTGGCTCTTCTAAAAAGGTGCCTTCTCGACTCAATGGCAGCTTTCCATTTTAGTTTCTCGTCGATCATTATGCCCAGGTAGGGATATTGTGGCGTTCTCTCAAGATTTTGGTTGTTGAGGGTGATGTTCTTTATCCGTTTACTCCCTCCACCGGCCACCATTACAAACGTTTTTTTCACGTTTATATGTACGTCCAGTGCGCCCATGAAATCAGCATATTTGTTTAAGGATTTCTGAAGTTCGATGGGGGTGCGAGCCAGAATTACAGCGTCATCCGCGTAGAGCAATGCCGGGATCATGCGTTGATTTATTCTTGGGAGGTCCTGCGCCCCTCTCAGCATCCTCTCTTCCAACCCGTTTGTATACAGGGAGAAGAGGAAAGGGGCTAGGACGCACCCCTGCCTGACTCCTCGCTCTACCTTGAATGACGGAGTGAGCTCACCCTTTGTCCCGTAGCGCACTCTCGCAGTGGCATTCGTATATAATTCCCTTAGAAAGTCCAATAGTGGGGGATCCACCCCCATGTTTCGCAAAAGAGTCCATAGCTTTGAGTGTGATACGCAGTCAAAAGCAGAGGACAAGTCCACGTACACCATGTACATTGTCCCCTGCTTTGCGTGGATGTACTTGGACACAATTAGACTTAGATTAAGGGCCTGTTCGACGGTTCCGAACCCTTCTCTGAAACCAAATTGAAGGTCCGATAAAATCTTACTGTCGTCAGCCCATTGTTGCAGTTGTTCCAGGATTACTCTGCCGACTACTTTTCCTGTGGAATCTAATAGAGAGATCGGTCGGTAACATTTAACGTCTTGACGGTCACCCTTTTTAAAGATGGGGACCATAATGGAGTTGGACCAAGACTCCATTAAACCCAATCTCGCTGTTGCAGAACATACTCTGGTGAGTATAGGGGCCCACAGATCCGGGTGTTGTTTGAAGAGATCCACAGGGACCCCGTCTGGTCCTGGAGCTTTGCCCCCTTTGCTTAGATTTAGTGCTTGCATTACCTCAAGGATATCAAACTGAATGTTTATTGGAAAGTCGACAGGAGGATGAGAATGAGTTGTTTCTTCATTGGAAGATGTTAGTTTGAATATATGGGAGAAATGTTGTACCCATGTTTCCTCTTCTATCGCTACGTCGATTTGAGGTCTACTGGAGTCAGAAAGAAAAGGGGTTTTCACTGTCCGCCAGAAAGACTCACTGTTTTTTGTGAGTGAGCTTTTATGTAAATCATTCCATAAGGATTGTTTTAGCTCCTGTTTTCTTTGTTTCCTGACTATTTTGTAGTGGTGTCTTAGATGTTGAATCAGTTGTATGTCTCTTTTTGGTTGCCTCAGAGCCTCTTTTAATTTGATTAGAGAGCTCGTACATTCGTGATTGAACCAGCCTGGGATTGTTGGATTATTTAGGTTATTTGATTTATTTTCCCTGGTCAGCATTAGTTTGGTTTTATCCAAAATGATCTTGAAGTTTTGAAGGATGGTGTTGTCATCAGACTCCAGGTCTAAGCAGATTATTATGTTAGGATATAGAGTCTTTATTATACTACTGCTTAGTTGGGTTGGATCCATCTTGCCCCATTTCACTGTGAAACCATTTGGTCTGCCCACTTCTATCTGATTTTGAGAAAGAGTGTGTGCAATTAGGGTTGTCCGTGTTGGGTGATCTAAAAGATCCAGATCCACTCTAAGCGCGGAATGATCGCTTAAGTTGTTTGCCAATAGGGTAAAGTCCGTAGTTAGCTGTCTCAGCCCATCCGTTGTTAGGACATAGTCTACAGTGGTCTTGTGTCCCCGCCCTAGATATGTGGGGTAGAGAGTATTATCATCCGGATTTTGCTTGTTTATTAGTGACAATTCCAGGTCTGTGAGGAGATTGTTCATCGCTTCCCCTTTACCATCGTGTGAAAAATGGGCAAGGGGGTTATCGTGCTCGTCCACTATCCCACAGTTAAGATTGTTCAGATGTGGGCAGGGATGGATATTAAAATCTCCTCCCCATAATAAGTGAACAGTTGCCTTTCTACTATATGTTTTAGTATATCTAGCGATTTTTTCCTGGATTGTCTGAAGAGTTTTGATGAAGTTTTCTTCTTCTAGATTGTTGTAGAAGTTTACTAGGATGACAATAGCATCTTTGCCAACTGAGATGGGAATAAGTTGGAAGTTTGGAGAGTTTTCAATTTTGAGGAGTTTGAGGCTAGGAATTGTGTTAGCTATGTAGGTGATCAAACCCCCCTTGGGCCTACCCGCAGTACTAGGAATGGCTGGGGAAAAAAGGGTTTTGTAGCCTGCGATATGTAGCTCTTTTACTGCCCATGTTTCCTGGAGGCATATTATATTTCCATCCTCGAGAAATTGAGCTGCTGAGCCATCATCTATTTTGGGGCGAAGTCCCGCTATGTTCCAGTAAATGATAGACAAAGATCGTTGCCTGTTATCTTGTCTTATGATCATTTTCCTTTCCGGGACACTAGATAGAGTATTTGGGTTGTCATTGGTAGATTCTGGTGGTGGTCAATCGACCATCTCCAGGCTACTGTATCGGTTCATTGTTGGTATACCTGACCAGTTTTCCCAGTACGGTGTTTCTCCATATCTAGGTCTAAAGGGCCGCTGTGGTGGGGCACCCCATTGTTCCCATTCTCTTCTTCTGTTGCGGGGACCCATTACCTGCTATGGGGCTTCCTGTTGATAGTAATTTGGGTCGGCCGACCACCATGAGGGGTCTAGTCCGTTCTGCTGTGGGGGGATTTTGGGTCTAGCATTAGTAAAGTCCCAGGGCTGTGGAACTGCTTTACGCCACAAATTGTCTTGTTCATTAAAGTGGCTGTTATAATGCTTTTTAGGATAAAAGAAGGAAAGACTCTTTGTGTCTATTCCCCCACTTGGATTATGTTGTTCCCAGGAGCATATGTACTCGACAACCTTGGGGTCCTCGAAAGTGATGACAATACAGTCACCCTGTATTAGTTTTTTAGTGTGTCCCACCCAAGGGGTCCTACTGACTGTTGCTATCCTACTTGTCCAGTTAGGGGGAGAAGGGCGGTTCGTGTTTAGCCAATATTGGACCTTATTTTTTAGGGACCAGTTAGGCTCTGTTGTCTCCCCTGTTAATTCTGGTACACCCGTCATTACGACCACGTATGGTGATGCTTCAGGTGGTAAATGCATGTAAGTTCTGCCATCGTTAGCTCCTCTAATGGTACCTTTATTAACTGTGGGGTTTGGTTTGCTCTGAGGAGGGTTAGTAACAGCTGGTGTTTTTGGGGCTGGTGTGTTTACTTTTGTTGTGTTAGTAGCTGTGACTTTTGGGAGTGTGTCAGCGTTAGTAGTTGGTACTATTGTTACCGAGGGTGGTTTGCCTACTACAGAGTCTTTTGCAGCAGGTTGTGGTTTTGTTACAGAACGGGTTTGTGTAACTTTTTCACTTTGTAGGGGGGGTGCAGATTGATTATTTGTTCCCTTTTTTGGGGGTTCCGAAGTTAGGTTATGTTGTAGGGATTTAGTAATTTTTAGCATTTGGGTTTCTATATTTATTAATCTCATTTCAAGAGGTTGAAATAGAGTTTTTAATACTGAGGTAATTTTGTTTACTAGATCAAGTGAATCTGATTCATTGCTGTGGGAGATAATAACGGGTGAACCTATGACCGTATTATTTATATTGTTATTAGGGGAAGAATGGTGTACTAGAACCTGATGATTAGTAGGGTCCGCCACTCTAGGTGACGAGCAAGCCAAGTTGGGGGGCGTAATTAGATCAGTTGTCTCAGCTATTTCGATCCCATTAACTAGATCTGCTTTCCCCTTATCCTTCCTTTTCTTTACAGCCCCCTCCCTCCTCCCTCTTGCCTGTCTTACTTCTTCTGGCGTTTGCTCGCGTAGAAGTTCAGGTGTTTTTTCTAAGTCTGAGTTGGTAAGTGAGAGGGATAGTTGAGAGGCTGAGAGATCTACGTTGTTCGGCAGGCTAAGCCTCTTATTGCCTTGTGGTGGATCGGCTAGGGCGTTTTCCACCTCTGGAGTTCTTGCTGTGGCCAATGGTCCCATAGAGGATCGCCTCGCGATCGCGAGATCTGTAGATACTCTTCCCTCTATCAGGCTGATGCTTTGGTCGATAAAGGTGTTAGCCTTGGCCAAAAAGTCATCCATTGGGCCTAGAAGCTGTTCTCCGATGCCTCTCTTTTTTAATTTCTTTAGTTTGTTACTCCTGGTATTCATTTTTCTTGGAATGGTTTGGAGGGGATGATCTGATTGGAATGCAGGAGGAGGAAGTAGAAATACTCAGGGAATTGGGGCTTAGAGGGAGAGCCCGGCCCGGTCTCGAACGGCCTCAAACGGCCCGCTCTTTGCCCGGTCTTCGCCCCGGTTTGCGTCCCGCGCGCGCGTCCCGCGGTCTGTGGGGAAGGCGGGGTTAAGTAGGGAGTGTTGGGGGCGGGAAGAGACACCAGCTGCGCTGTGGTCTTCAATGCGCTGTGGATGCTGGGTCTCGCAGTCCCGTCCCGGTCCCCGCAGGCGGAAATCCCTCGTAGATTGCTCCAGGAGCAGAGCACCTCCGGTGGCAGCAGACGGCAAAACAGGCAAGTGTCAGGCAGCTGAAGGCTAAGCAAACGGCACCCGGTGAGCAGGGTCCGCGAGCCGCTTTATGCCTGCGGGAGTGCTGGGGGCGGGAAGAGACACCAGCTGCGTTGTGGTCTTCAATGTGCTGTGGATGCTGGGTCTCGCAGTCCCGTCCCGGTCCCCGCAGGCGGAAATCCCTCGTAGATTGCTCCAGGAGCGGAGCACCTCCGGTGGCAGCAGACGGCAAAACAGGCAAGTGTCAGGCAGCTGACGGCTAAGCAAACGGCACCCGGTGAGCAGGGTCCGCGAGCCGCTTTATGCCTGCGGGAGTGCTGGGGGCGGGAAGAGACACCAGCTGCGCTGTGGTCTTCAATGCGCTGTGGATGCTGGGTCTCGCAGTCCCGTCCCGGTCCCCGCAGGCGGAAATCCCTCGTGGATTGCTCCAGGAGCGGAGCACCTCCGGTGGCAGCAGACGGCAAAACAGGCAAGTGTCAGGCAGCTGACGGCTAAGCAAACGGCACCCGGTGAGCAGGGTCCGCGAGCCGCTTTATGCCTGCGGGAGTGCTGGGGGCGGGAAAAGACACCAGCTGCGCTGTGGTCTTCAATGTGCTGTGGATGCTGGGTCTCGCAGTCCCGTCCCGGTCCCCGCAGGCGGAAATCCCTCGTAGATTGCTCCAGGAGCGGAGCACCTCCGGTGGCAGCAGACGGCAAAACAGGCAAGTGTCAGGCAGCTGACGGCTAAGCAAACGGCACCCGGTGAGCAGGGTCCGCGAGCCGCTTTATGCCTGCGGGAGTGCTGGGGGCGGGAAGAGACACCAGCTGCGCTGTGGTCTTCAATGCGCTGTGGATGCTGGGTCTCGCAGTCCCGTCCCGGTCCCCGCAGGCGGAAATCCCTCGTAGATTGCTCCAGGAGCGGAGCACCTCCGGTGGCAGCAGACGGCAAAACAGGCAAGTGTCAGGCAGCTGACGGCTAAGCAAACGGCACCCGGTGAGCAGGGTCCGCGAGCCGCTTTATGCCTGCGGGAGTGCTGGGGGCGGGAAGAGACACCAGCTGCGCTGTGGTCTTCAATGCGCTGTGGATGCTGGGTCTCGCAGTCCCGTCCCGGTCCCCGCAGGCGGAGATCCCTCGTAGATTGCTCCAGGAGCGGAGCACCTCCGGTGGCAGCAGACGGCAAAACAGGCAAGTGTCAGGCAGCTGACGGCTAAGCAAACGGCACCCGGTGAGCAGGGTCCGCGAGCCGCTTTATGCCTGCGGGAGTGCTGGGGGCGGGAAGAGACACCAGCTGCGCTGTGGTCTTCAATGCGCTGTGGATGCTGGGTCTCGCAGTCCTGTCCCTGTCCCCGCAGGCGGAAATCCCTCGTAGATTGCTCCAGGAGCGGAGCACCTCCGGTGGCAGCAGACGGCAAAACAGGCAAGTGTCAGGCAGCTGACGGCTAAGCAAACGGCACAAAAAGCAGTGTTAGGTAAGTCTGTTGAGGGAACACACTTTGCTTGTGTGGGAGTTGATACTAGCCAGCTTGAAAGATTAAGGGTATCAAGGGATGGCAAGAAAGAGCCATCCATGAAACAGGCAGCCATCGCTTTGTTCCACTGTCTAATTTAGAGGATGAAGAAGAGCGGTATGCTCACTGGCAGAGATACCTCTGGTTCTGCATTGATGATATCTGTTCTAGAGGCCATGAAACACCGGAAATTAAATGGTGTGGAAAGACTGGATTAAGATGGGTAGACTGGGACTATGGATGGTGTTTTCACTTCAGTGCAAGATCACCATGGCAACCACAGAAAACCC
Organism: Lissotriton vulgaris; assembly: GCF_964263255.1. Lineage (NCBI taxonomy): Eukaryota > Metazoa > Chordata > Amphibia > Caudata > Salamandridae > Lissotriton > Lissotriton vulgaris. The sequence continues at coordinate 1,996,854,959 of NC_141687.1, forward strand.
TGAAGATATTCCTGACATGCAGGGTGAAATATTAACCCCTTCGATGCTAATGACGAGCTCAGCTCGTCATCAGCCACGGTGGTCGTGTGCTGATGACGAGCTGAGCTCGTCATGTAACGCGGCTTTTGGAAAAAAGCCACGTAGTGCAAAAATAACCGCCGCAATGCGGTTAAAGGCATTTAAATGCCATTGTTGGAAATGTATCCATCCATTGTGAGTACATTTAAAATACTCTCACCTCGTGGCTGGTTTTCCACCGTGAAAGCACAGGAAATTGGGCATGCCTCCATAGTTATGTTCCCCCAAAGTGGCTCCCAGCATCCACATGGAAGATGCTTAATGGAAAAGTCTACTTCCACAAGTGAGGGAGCTCAAATTTGTGATATCTGGTCAAAGCAGTGGAAATGACTCTCCACTACACCAGGAATTTAAGCCTTTGGTAGGCGTGTAGAAAGGCCTTTAACATCTGTATGCTTTATAATTAATTAATGTCTTTGGCTTCCAGGTTCAAATCTAGGAGTATACGTTGTTAACCTGTGCTCTAAATCGAAAATATTAACATTAATTTGTGTGTTCAGAGATACTAGTTCCAAGATTTATATCAGTTCAAACTGAAGGTAGCATATATTCATCCATTATGTATTTAGGAATTTCATGAAGTATTTAAGAGCTCCTTCCGCCACTTGGAAACACTATAAATGTCCAGTAAAATGTTCTAAAAGAGTATAGTGGGGTAGAAATAGCCTTCTGGAAATAAGTTTTGACTTCCATTTGATATTTCTTGATCACAGTTTTTCCTTAGGCATGACTGTAATCAAATGTTCGCAAGACTAACCTATTTTCAGAAGTTTCCTGAAGTGCAAAATGGATGGCTTCTTCTCTCTTATTTGGATTCATTGTTTGGATTGATTAGTTTCAAAGATTTAGCCCATGCACTCGCGGTACCTGCCTCTATGTTTTTGGGGCTTGAATATGTTCTGTGATTTGGAGTAATCTAGTCAAACTATAATCTCTGTTGATAATATACACATCAGCATTTACTTCAGACAGCTTTGGAGATGGTTAATACAATTTTTAATGTAATTTCAATTCCACTGAGGGATTCAATGGAGTGTTTTTCAAGCTAGATTCATGTGGGAATTGGCTCTGTAAACCTTCACTTTGTCAGAGTTGTTTGAGAAACTAGGTATAAACCATATACATTGTTATCCTAATGCACCATCACCAGGACTCTTGTCTAATCCACCAACGCTTAGCAGTGAGCAGTCCGAAGACCCTGGAAAACTGTTAACTCACACCATTGATAAGAGCCTTGACTTGAGGTTTCAACCACATGCTTGCATTGAACTGCATTCCTCTGTATTTTGCCTTCCCTACAACATGGGAAATAGAGTTAGAAAGGGTAGTATTTCCATATTTGCTGTTTGATGGAGATCTACTCTGGAACTTCTCCTCCTAAAACATCTCCATCTTAGTTCCATTCAGGCATACAGTTATAAATGTGATTTAGGAATTCGTCCCACTTGCCCTACTTATTCTACAATTGTATGTAAATGTCCTCCTCATCAGGAAAAATATGAATGGTTACCTAACGCTGTAACTGCAAATGTGATGGAAATGCATGTTATACATCATTTGGAAAAGGGAAGAGCCTTATGGCTCACTGGATGTCCCCCATGACATAGATCACTTCCACATACTCAATTCACATCTGTAAGCTTCTGTTGAGAAGTAAGAGCTAGAGCCACTACAGAGACCTTACAGAACGCTGAAGCCACACTCATCCTAAGCCTTCCTCTACAAACCCACATCACACCCCACCTCAGGAAACTCAGTGACATTCACAGAAGGGATGCCTATTCAGGCTGCTGACCATTGCACACAAGGATCTACACAACCAAGGTCCCACCTACATTTACCACCACCTGAACTTCCACAACGATCAAGAAGACTTCGCTCCGCCTCCCTTTCACTTGCTCATACTGGTCACATCTACCGAAACAGAAGTGGAGGATGCTGCAAAGACCTGGAACAGCCTCCACACGGACCTCCGGACCATCACTTCACTTCCGAATGGCCCTAAAGACCTGACTGTTCGAATAAGCCTGCAGGCTTGCCAGCTCCTGGATACCCTATTGGGTGATTAGCTGTGCTTTATAAATCCTGATTGATTAATTGATACCACTTATTCATGCAAAATAATGATGTTATAGCCTGTGCAAAACTATCATATATCTAATATTATCATGTGCCTCTGAGAGTCTGAGGAGTATCAGAAATGTGTCAACTTTGAATGAGTAAGGTGAGGAGATCCTCTACAATGTTTTTCAGTGTAATTTCGTTTCTTCTCAAGAACTGACATCTTAATTGATGTTCCTGTGGGATAAGGTTTTGTCCAATGTAGTAGAATGTAGCTATTGCACTACCTCTTTCCAGAATTGTGTGCCGTGATGTTGAATCTTGGAGAGTTTGTATTAATGAAGTGATTTGGTGAAATGAGGCATGAATTAACATGCTAGCTTCCCTTCACTGCTGGTTCAAAAGTTGAGTCGAAAAAGTAATGGACACTGTAATGGCCTCCTAGATTTTTAGCTTTGTGATTTCAAACAACTTAATGAGATACTTGCAGTGCTGCAGTGTCAGTCTGTGAATATGTCTATAAGTTTCAGGCTCGTAAGTTCTTAGACAGACCTCCTTTGAGTTATCAGGCATCTTGCTAATGAAGCTGCCTGCGAATTAGGGGTTTTATTTTTCTCTGTGTGCTTGCGTTAATCACTGTTGTCCTTCCTATAATGTGCTTTATTTGCAGAAGATACAATTTACAGCCATTGTTCCAGTTCGGAATTCACTCTTCTTAGAGGAACACCTTATTGGTAGAACCATTTGCTAGCTGATTGTGAAGTCTACTCGAAGTTGGCAATATTGCAATATGAGGCTCCTAAAATGTCTTTGTAATTTGAGATGTTGTTTGATTCATTTCAACTGCTGTGTGGATAAGGCAAACATTTGTATTGTAATATTTTTTAATTGTTTGACAAGTATTGGTTGTGTGTTTTCCCTGAAAGCATGGCACCTATACTTGGTTTACAATGTAAAGGGTTTTTGTAAAAAAATCAAATCAAATTGTTTGAGGCAATGTCCTGAAAATATAGTATGTTTGGCCTACACCCAGGTATAGCCTTTTGTTACATGTGAAAACCGTCTTTATTATTCTCCAAATTACGTCTTGCACTACTAATACCCTTAACTAGCAGAACTGTGTTTACGAGTAAATCAACTCATTTGGGTGGTGTGGCATTCTAGGGTTGAAATGCCCTCTGAGTTTGTGCACACATAACCTTTCTCATTTTAAGACATTCACAAACTCCCTTCTGATCACTTTCTGTTCTGGAAAGAGTGACATTTAGTTGTGGGAAAGGCAGGATTAAATCTCTTTCCCTAAGAACGGCTTTATAGGGAGAAAAAAGAAAATAAAAGTTGACAGGTGCATTTGCACGTTCTCTGCAGATTTTCAAATCATAAGGTATATTTTAAAAGGCTGTATATCAAATGAAAATATAAGCATCTTTATTCTTCAGACAATTGTGCTTGTATTGTCTACTACAACCATTTGCACTTTGGGGGTTCCTCTTGTGTCGTATCCTCTAGTGGATTAGCTTCTGGTATCTGGGTGCCATCCGCAATGTCTTTAGCTAGTTCATGTGACAGGCACAGGTAGCTAAAGACTTCCCCATCAGTCAGCTGGTATTTGTCTCAGTATCTCCCATCAACGATCATGAGCAGTTGTAGATGTACTTCTGACCACTCATACCAAGCAGGATTCTTTAAAAAAAAACTCTTTTTATTAGTATATAATTGTCACGTCTGCAACATTGAAAACATCATAACATTACAGTGTGTTAGCTTACCCATAGTCACAGCTCATACATCATCGCAGTAGTTTGGAGACTAAGGGCCATATGTATCAAGCAAATTAGCATTCGCAAAGGCCGAATTTCGACCTTTGCGAATGCTAATTTGCTAAATGGAATGTATGAAACATTTTCGCAGCAAAATAAGGAATCGCAAAATTTGCCATTCCCTATTTTGCAATTGCACTTAAGGAATCGCAAATTTAGCAATTCCTTAAATGCAATGTTTAAAATAAAAATTTATGCAAAAATGCCCATAAGGAATCGCAAATTACCACCAAATTCTAGTTGGTGGTAAGTTGCGAATTCTTTTGAAAAAGCAATTTATTTTAAATCCAAAGGTGGTAAGTTGCGAATTCTTTTGAAAAAGCAATTTATTTTAAATCCAACGGTGGCATATGACGCTCATACATGCCCTTAGGGCATGTATGTGCGCCATATGCCCACACATGTCATTGTGCAGCAGGGTGTTCTTGTGACACTCCTGCACCCTTGAAAATTTTCCTAAATTGCGATTAGCGAATTGCTAATCGCAAATTTCCCCTTTATTCCTATGGGCCTCCTGGCCCATAGAAATGAATAGGAAATTTGCGATTAGCAATTTGCTAATCGCAATTTAGGAATGTTAAGGAATCGCTAAAAAGAAGCGATTTCCTACATACATACCATTTTGCGATTTCTAAATAGCGATTCCTTAAAAATCGCTATTTTGGAATCGCAAATTGACATGATGATACATATGGCCCTTATTCTTCCCCACTCTCTAACCCCTCCCCTCACAAGCCCTCCCCGTCAAATGTTTTAAGCCTTACTATTGCTGGTGTACAGATCAGACCCCTGTGTGTATTCCAATTATCCCAGATTTGTTTCCACTTTAAAGGGCAGCCTTTGTTTTCATAGATGATCTTTTCAGCTATCATCGACCAATCCATGTCCTTTTCCCATTCCGGAAGGGTAGGTAGATCCTCTATTCCCAATTTTCATGCTATATTTTGTTTTGCTATGGCAAAGCCCACAGTCACTCATAGTTGTTGCCTCCTATGACGGTCTGTTTGCCCCCAGAAGTTTAGAAGACTTAGTTGTGGTGTGTGTTGGAATTCTTTCCTGCAGACTACTTGTAATTACATTTCCACTGCTCACCTGCATTCTTGAATAACCGGACATTCCCACATTATATGATACCATGTTCCCTCTTTTCTGCACTGGTGTCTATTTATTTATTTATTTATTTATTTATTTAGTAGTTTGTAGAGCGCACAGCTACCTCCAACGGATGCAGGGCCGGCTCTAGGCTCATGGTGGCCCTGTGCAGGGAGCGTAGGTGGGGGCCCCGGAAGAGGGGGTCCGGACCCTCATGGACATCGATTCGCCAAAATGTTATGGGTGACAAAAGCGACATGTCACTCCCTTTCACACCCAGTGACATCACAGGCGTGTCTAACCTTGGACTTTCGACGGCCTCTTATTTACTGCTTGAGGTGTTATGGAAAGAGCAAGAAATGGAGACAACAGAAAAGTAAACAAAGTTCCATGGGCCCTCTTTAGTTTCTGTTCTTATCTCTCTCTCTTCATAAGCTGAATGTGTGTGGTGTGTTTGTGTGTGTGTGGTTGGGGGAGGGGTAAACGTAGGGGATGGGGGAAGGACTTTGCTAAGGAGACTGGTCACCAAAGGGCAAGGTGGAGGTCAAAAGGCAACACACTGTAGCAGGTGCTTCCTCTGGGCACCCCCAAAATGTCATCCATGTCTATCTCTCGCTTCCACTCTCTCCCAATCTCTTTGTCAGGAAACCGACACTGCTCTCGAGAGTAAAGCCTCTTTTCAGACTCGTTAATCATAAATTGCCCTGACGTATACAAGTGTACAGCCGACGCATGCGCAAGAGCGCGAAGGGCAGGCGGTGCAACAGAACAGGTGTTCTAATGCAATTTAGTGGTCGCCCGATATCTTCACCTTTTACCCCCGCCCCTGCGCTCATGCTTACTGCTCTGCACTTCGACCTGTAGAGTTGTAAATGCAGCGCGTATTCAGTGCAGTCTGGATCAGGTAATGGCAGCGACGCTCCGGGCTCCTGCTATGTGTGGCTCGGGAGAAGCCTCAGACCAAGGTGTGCACTATGTGATTACACGTTTACAGCACAACTGAAGCCGTGCGTGTGTTGCTCGGGGTGATGACATTCACTTACAGACAAACAATGAGACAAATGGCAGAGAAAACAAGAAGAGGTAGTAGTGAGCATACCACAGGCCCACTCTGTTAAACAACTTTAGTGGGGCATTACAACATGATAATGGCAACATACGAACAATAACATACAACACGTTCTGCAAGAAAAAGTTACAATGGGATATGCATCGATTTTGACATTCGAAATGCGCCAACAGCGTTGGTTGCGTTGTTGAACCTCGAAAGCATCTTATTATCTGTGTACAAACAGGATTCTGTATACACGGAAAAAAATGGGTTGGTGCTTATGGAGTAAAAATAAATCTGGCATTTCACATAAAAACTGCGAAGTTCTGTAGGCAAGATAAAGCGTAACTTCTGACGAAAATACCTTGCTGCGTTTAGGCAGCCTCTGACAGAGCACCAGGCTGAAACATCTGCAAATAGCACAGAAAACCCCTGGCACTGAAAAACCATCTCTGGCTGCTCTAACGTTCTGTGGGACAGGCACCCCAACGACACCGAACAATCCCCTTCTGGCCGTATAAGTCAATATTCTGTATTATGTCAACAATTTAGGACAATGCATACGGTAACTCTGGAACTACACCCTGCATAAATTCACACTGCCCCTCGTAGTAAACGGACACTGCCCCCTGTTGTGAAGGAACACTGAGCCCTGCACTGCCATGGCCAGTATTTCCTTAAGTGAAATAAAGCCGTCCCAACAGTAAATCGACACAAGACCACGAGGTGCATTTGAGCTCACATCATCGGTGCACGTGCACTGCCACCAGTAGTGATTTGGCGTGGCTTCCTAAAGAGAGTAGACACCCGACTACGCAGTTAAGGGGCAGTGTTCTTGTAGTGACCGTTGCCTGCCGTGCATGAGCACTGCTCCCTGCACTGCATTGGTGACAACGCTCCCTGAAAAGAGTGGGCACTGCTCGCTGCAATAAACGGTTCTGCATAAGCACTTCACAGCTAGTAGTGTTCTCCTGCTGCACAATCCCATTGTGTATTAAAACTTATAAAAAGAGGCCACAGAAGGCATGCACACAATAGAGGCAATTGGTAACAAGCATTTGCAATTCAATAGGTCTCGCATTATTAAAGTTTTAGCTATTGGCATTGCTAAAGAATGCAACACCAATAGCTCAAACTTTAATAATGCGATACCTGTTGGATTGCAAATGCTTGTTTTTTTATAGCACGCAGTTTCCTATTGATATTGATTCACAGAGCTTTTCTGTACATGATTTGAAACATGTAATGCAAAAGAGAAAAAATCTAGGGCCATTAGCTCAGATGTCTATAGAAATTTTAAAGGAGGTCTATCTTTGAATACGTTATCCAAGCCTAAATGTTGCTTTTTATTATTATTTTGTTTTCTATTATTCAATTTAGAGTTTCTTGGCAAAATGTGTAACACTAAGGGTTTGGTGGCGTTGAGATATCAAACTGTGGATTTACCTACGCTGACAAATGAAGGAAAATGTTTTCATTTTTTTACTGAAAGAGAGGTTAAAAGGGTCGTGGGGTGGGTGGGGGAGCCGAGTATTTCATGCAGAAGGAGCGATAAGGGTCTTCCACCAGGTCCTGTACATGAACACATAGTAGTTGCGAGTTTCCAGAAATGCAGAAAATGGGTTGGAAAATAGCCAAAGCTTCTTTTGGGGAAAATTAGGGCGCAATGCCACACACTGCACGGCGAACTTAACTATAATGCGGCAGTGAATTGGAAAACAATATGAAAAATATTGAGAACATGAGTCAAATATCCAGAGATTTAGAATATTCCTTGCCGTAGCATTCTGGCTATTCCCATCTTTGGTGGAAAGATTTTCAGAGCCACAGATAAAATTTAATTTTGCCAATTTGTCTCTCCCCTCTCGCCTATTAGCGCCCCAATTTTGGAGTACTCTGGGTGCAACCTGGTGCCCTTTTATAGTGGAATCCTGTGAACTAAGATACCTGAACAGTCAATAAATAGTAAAAGGAAATGATTCATCCTCTATTTCAAATATTTGATTTATTGTAGGTTCCCTCGACTTAATGACAAACACTCCTTTACGTGCCATGGCTTGATACTATGCCAGAGTGTGGAAAGGCTAGAGTTTTGTCCAAGTGTGTGCCAGCGTTATGCAAAGAAAGGGGTTTGTGTGTGTGTGAGTGGGGGTGGGGGGCTACGTATCCCTTGGCTAAGCATTAAAAAAAGGAGCCACATCAGTGGAGAGCAGTGTTTCTTGTATGACGGGCAGTGCAAACTTAGCCAGGCCTCTCAGCTTTCACAGTATTTACCAGACTTGAAATATTGCCCATGATCACACAATTCATTCAAGCAGCCGGTGCTCTGGCATTTAGCAGATTCTGGACACTAAAGCAGGATGCATTACCCGGATCACAGAATATCCCCTTGTAATAAGAGTGGTCATACCTGGTTTGGAGTATCCCCTTGTAATAAGAGTGGTCATACCTTGCTTGGAGTATCCCCTTGTATTAGGAGTGGTCATACCTTGACTGGAGTATCCCCTTGTAATAATAGTGGTTGTACCTTGCTTGGAGTATCCCCTCATAATAAGAGTGGTCGAACCTTGCTTGGAGTATCCCTTCGTAATAAGAGTGGCCGTACCGTGCTTGGAGCACCCTTCTCCCCTCTGCCGTGCACCCTTCTCCTCTCTGCCGTGCACCCTTCTCCTCTCTGCCTTGCACCCTTCTCCTCTTGCACCCTTCTCCTCTCTGCCTTGCAACCTTCTACCCTCTGCCTTGCAACCTTCTCCCTCTCTGCCTTGCAGCCTTCTCTACCATGCACCCTTCTCCTCTCTGCCTTGCACCCTTCTCCCCTCCCCGTGGCACCCTTCTCCTCTCCACCTTGCACCCTTCTCCCCTCCCCCTTGCACCCTTCTCCCCCTCCCCGTTGCACCATTCTCCCCCTCCCCGTTGCACCATTCTCCCCTCTTCCTTGCACCCTTCTCCTCTCCACCTTGCACCCTTCTCCTCTCTGCCTTGCATCCTACTCCCCTCTGCCTTGCACCCTTCTCCTCTCTGCCTTGCACCCTTCTCCTCTCTGCCTTGCACCCTTCTCCCCTCTGCCTTGCAACCTTCTACCCTCTGCCTTGCAACCTTCTACCCTCTGCCTTGCAACCTTCTCCCTCTCTGCCTTGCAGCCTTCTCTACCGTGCACCCTTCTCCTCTCTGCCTTGCACCCTTCTCCCCTCTGCCTTTCACCCTTCTCCCCTCTGCCTTTCACCCTTCTCCTCTCTGCCTTGCACCCTTCTCCTCTCTGCCTTGCACCCTTCTCCTCTCTGCCTTGCACCCTTCTCCTCTCTGCCTTGCAACCTTCTACCCTCTGCCTTGCAACCTTCTACCCTCTGCCTTGCAACCTTCTCCCTCTCTGCCTTGCAGCCTTCTCTACCGTGCACCCTTCTCCTCTCTGCCTTGCACCCTTCTCCCCTCTGCCTTTCACCCTTCTCCCCTCTGCCTTTCACCCTTCTCCTCTCTGCCTTGCACCCTTCTCCCCTCCCCGTGGCACCCTTCTCCTCTCTGCCTTGCACCCTTCTCCCCTCCGCCTTGCACCCTTCTCCCCCTCCCCGTTGCACCATTCTCCCCTCTTCCTTGCACCCTTCTCCTCTCCACCTTGCACCCTTCTCCTCTCTGCCTTGCACCCTTCCCCCCTTTGCCTTGCACCCTTCTCCTCTCTGCCTTGCACCCTTCTCCCCTCTGCCTTGCACCCTTCTCCCCTCCGCCTTGCACCCTTCTCCTCTCTGCCTTGCATCCTGCTCCCCTCTGCCTTGCACCCTTCTCCTCTCTGCCTTGCACCCTTCTCCTCTCTGCCTTGCAACCTTCTACCCTCTGCCTTGCAACCTTCTCCCTCTCTGCTTTGCACCCTTCTCTACCGTGCACCCTTCTCCTCTCTGCCTTGCACCCTTCTCCCCTCTGCCTTGCACCCTTCTCTACCGTGCACCCTTCTCCTCTCTGCCTTGCACCCTTCTCCCCTCCGCCTTACACCCTTCTCTACCTTGCACCCTTCTCCTCTCTGCCTTGCACCCTTCTCCTCTCTGCCTTGCGCCCTTCTCCTCTCTGCCTTCCACCTTTCTCCCCTCTGCCTTGCACCCTTCTCCTCTCTGCTGTGCGCCCTTCTCCTCTCTGCCTTGCGCCCTTCTCCTCTCTGCCTTCCACCCTTCTCCTCTCTGCCTTCCACCCTTCTCCCCTCTGCCTTGCACCCTTCTTCCATCCGCCTTGCTCCCTTCTCTACTTTGCACCCTTCTCTACCTTGCGCCCTTCTCCTCTCTGCCTTCTACCTTTCTCCCGTCTGCCTTGCACCCTTCTCCTCTCTGCCGTGCGCCCTTCTCCTCTCTGCCTTGCGCCCTTCTCCTCTCTGCCTTCCACCCTTCTCCTCTCTGCCTTCCACCCTTCTCCCCTCTGCCTTGCACCCTTCTCCCCTCTGCCTTGCACCCTTCTCCCCCTCCGCCTGGACTCCAAAACGTAAGCTGATCACTTTCTTCAAACAAAATAATTTTGACGTAATAGACAAGCTTTTTATTTTTAGTAAATGCATGGCAGGTGCTCTACTATCTGTTTGCAGTTTTCATCCAGTATCCATATGTACTCTGGCTATACAAGGAAAGTGCCACCATCCCAAGCCAAGGATGCACACTAAATACTAAGAACTACCAACAATATATCGGCCAAACAAGGGTGGGCAGAGAGCACATCACCCTCACATGCATTCATGTTTTAATGAGGATGCTTTTCTCTCACAATAAAATTAATGTTTGTACAAATGCCATTTTGACACCTCTATGTGCTGTACATAACGATTGTCACTGTAACTCAGCTTACCGAACTCAGAGGGAAGGTTGACTTGGTACACCGAGAGAATAACAAATGACTCGGAGGACTTAAACAGATGTCAGGGTGAGCGTGAAACGGACTACGATAAAGCAAGCAATTAAAATTGTATTTTGTTTAAAAGAACCATGACTTGTCGGAAAACACAATTTCTATTATGTATAAAAGTTCCTAAAAATGTCACAGTGATTACAAACTATATTACACAGGCACATATGTTGGAGAAAGGACCTACAGGCTGTCTGAACAGAGATAATCTTCCCTTACTTGCAGGCCCGTTATCCCATTCCACCGAGACCTCTGTTTCACCTTTCAACAATAAAAAGAAACGTACTCACTGTCTCGTTCCTTGTCCCAAACTTGGTGGCTGAGGAAGTGCTTCTGCATCTGGAGCGTTCTTTCTAATAATTATAATTCACCATGGGCCAACCTGTGCACAAGCACATAGCAGAACACTGCGTCTTCTTCGCCACATGCCAGCTCTCCACATTTACCGAGGCCCACTCAAGAGGGGTGTGCAAATCGCTTTCACTTTCGCATGTTAGACATGCGTAGTCGAGCCGGCTAAAATCATCCAGAAAATGTAAGCATGCTTTTAAAATGCTGATGTGGAAACACAGAGCCAGCTTCAGCATTGTAATTGCGTCTTTAGATAACTTGTAGGGGGAGGCAGAGAAGCAGTTTTTTTAAGGGTGCCACAATCACATTAAGAGGTCCCCAGCCCATGTAGGCCCCCAAACCCTGACAACCCCCCCTCCCCCACCCCTCACCCCTCACAGCCCTGGCCTCCTCCCTTCTCAAAGGAATAGTGCCCTGAGGAGAATGCACTATCTCAGGGCCCCCACCCCCTCCTCTTTCCGGGCCTGGCTCGTGGCTTTGACTGAAGAGAAACAATGGAAGTTGATACTTTGTTTCTCTTCAGTCAAAGGTCAGCAGCGCGAGGAGCGAGGAGCAGGCTGCACACAGCAGCAGCTGCTTTAGAGAGAGAGACACAGCTCTCTACCGAGAGCTCAGCTGAGGGGGGCCCCCTTCATCGACTGGAGACGTGGCGGCCCCTGGGGTTTGGCGGCCCTGTGCAGGTGCACAGTTTGCACATGCCTAGGGCCGGCCCTGACGGATGTGTCCCGGCGCTGAAGATATACCCTCTCCAAGGGGCAGTGGGATGATGCTGCGATTGGATGATTTTAGACAAGGGAGAAAAGCCAGGACTTGAGTTTTTTTCGGAATAGAGGCTCCGACGTCAAGAATCTTAATTCAATGGGAAGTTGGTTCCACAGTTTGGAGGTGGTCACTGCAAAGTTTCTTCCACCCGTGTGGGCCAGGCGAAAGCGGGGGCAGATCATAAGGCGGAGATGGTTGGATCTGAGGTTTCGGAAGGCTTGTGAGTGTTTAATTCTGTGGCGCAGGTAAAGAGGACCTCGATCATTCATCGCTCTAAAGGCCATATTTAAGGCTTTGAACTGGATGCGGCGTCTTACTGGGAGCCAATGAAGATTGATCAGATGGGGGAGATAGAGTGGCGATAGGGGATGTTGCATATCAGCCTGGCCGCTGCGTTCTGGACTCTCTGAAGTTGGTTTATATGATACGCCGGGGCACCTACGTATAGACTATTTGCATAGTCCAAGTGAGCTGTGATGAGGGAGTGGACAACTGTTTTTCGTGAGTCTATTGTTAGGTAAGGGATGATTTTTTTTATCATGCGTAGCTTACCAAAGCACGCTGAGGTGACTTTATTGATTTGCGTCTTGCAGGAGAGGGCGGTGTCAAATTGGAAGCCAAGGTTACGGGCTGTTTGAACTGGGTCCGGGGGAGAGTTTAGTTCAGTCGGCCACCAGAGGGAGGAGGGTATGGGGGATTTTTGAATAAAAATAGGACCTCAGTCTTGTCCGTATTAAGCTTTAATTTGTTAGCCGACATCCAGGAGGCAATATTCATCATGCATTGGCGAAAGTCATGAAAAGATTTTTCGGAGTGGTCTTTGAAGGAGAACACCAGTTGGGTGTCGTCGGCGTAAAAGGTTGCTTTGACGCCCCAAGATTCAATCACTTTTGCCATAGGTTTTAAATATACATTGAATAAAAGCGGGCTGAGAGCAGAACCTTGCGGGACGCCCCAGATCAGTGGTTTCTTGGTGGAAAAGAATGAGCCCAGCATCACCTGTTGGAATCTGTTAGTGAGGAAAGATTTAATCCAAGTGAGGGGAATTCCGCTTATACCGACCTCTTGCAGACGAGTCAGTAGTGTGTCGTGGGAGATGGTGTCGAATGCTGCGGATAGGTCGATGAGAACCAGAATGGCCTCCTCTCCCCTATCCGTGCATTCTCGAATCGACTCGGATACCTCAAGAAGAGCTGACTCTGTACTAAAGTCTAGTCTGAATCCAGATTGACTATAGTGAAACAAAGAGTTGGATTCAAGGTAATGGGATAGTTGCTCTTGGACTGCTTTTTCAAGCACCTTAGCGGGTTTGGGCAGGAGTGAAATTGGCCTGTAGTTGCTTAGGCAGGCGCGGTCAATGCCACTTTTTTGGGGGATCGGGATAAGCATGGTGTGTTTCCAGGCGGAAGGGACCACACCTGAGAGTAGGGAAGAGTTCCATATTTCAAGGAGGGGGTCAATAATTACAGGGGCAATTTCGTTAAAGATAGATGCCGGGGCTGGGTCTAAAGGAGAGCCAGATTTACATTTCACTAGTAGGTTCAGGGCTTGTTCCTTAGTGAGAGGGTTGAAAACGGTGAATGCATGCTTACTAATGATGACAGGTTCCTCGGAAGTAATGGTGGCGCTCTGAAGAATAGTTTCCGCAATCTTGGAATTTTTTTTTCCGAAGAAGTCTGATAGATTTTCACTCAGAGCTTGGGAAGGGGGGACTGAGGTGGACATAGCACTGGGCTTGGTAAAATCTTTAACCATATTAAAAAGGGCTTTGGAAGAGTTTTTTGCACTTGCAATGGAGTCTGCAAAATGGGTTCTCATGGAGTTGTGTTTAAGTTTACGAAACTCTTTGAGGGTTTGTATGTAGAGCGCTTTGGCTTCTGGGTCATAGGCCTGCCGCCACTTGCGTTCAGTCTTTTTACATTTACTTCTATGTTCTCTTAGTTCCTGAGTGAACCAGGGAGCTGACGGTTTTTGTCTGCGGGAGGTGAGGGTTTGTAACGGAGCTAATTTCTCAATGGCAGTTGTAAGATCATTGCTAAATGTGTGAACCGCTTCATCTAGATCGTCAGGAAACGGGTTTAAGTTGTTATGATAGTGTTGTTCTAAATTAGAACATGATATCTTGTACCATTTCCTGCCTTGTGTTCTGATGGCAGACTCTTTTTTGACAATTTGAGTTTAGGGTACCTCAAATGGGATTAAAAAGTGGGCTGACCATGTTAGAGGCAGACTTTGAAGGATTTTCGATTTTTCGTGGTTAGAAAAAATAAGGTCAAGGGTGTGTCCTGCTGTGTGAGTGGGGCCCTTAACTTTTGTATCAGATTTAGGTTTTCCATTGATTCTAAGAAATGGGCGGCGCGGTTGCATCAACGTGTAGGTTGAAATCTCCCAGTACCATGAAGTGGGGATGTTTGATAGAGAGATCTGCGGTGATTGCCAGCAATTCAGAGATGGCCGATTGGGGGGTGTTCGGGGGATTGTATACCAAAATCCCAGAGGCAATGGCTGTTGTAGAGTCTGTGATCGAGAAATATAGTGCTTCAATGGGCTTAATATTCGCAATTTTCCTGGAAGTGATGTTCAGGTGGTTCTTTAGAATAACTGCGATTCCTCCGCCTGTTTTGGAGCCTTCGCGGAATAAGCTGTTGAAGCGGTAGCCGGTGGGTACGGCGAGAGCTATGTCAGGGTTAAAGGAGTCTTTAATACAGGTCTCAGTTAGAAATAGAGCATCCCAGGAGGTGGAAGATAGTAATAACCAGATGTCGTTGGCGTGACAGGGTAAGGAGCGACAGTTCACCAATCCCATAGAGTGATTTTTGATGGGAGAGGGACGACTGGTTGTGAAGGCCTGGGGGCAAGTCCAGTAGGGGCGCAGAGTGAATTGGCAATTATGACATTTATATAGAGGTGGGTTAGGAAGAGGGAGAGAGCATATGGTGGCAGGGGTGCAAGATTTCTTACCAATGTCCAGAAGCTGTGTCCTGGTCCATGTGAGTCTCTGCGCGGGTTGAGGATTAACAGCATGGCTGGCCCTAGGCATGGAGCTGGCGCAGACGGGCGCAGACGGGCTTGCCTTAGGCGCGCCTTTGGCGCGCAAACGTAGCACCCGCTGCGCTTGCCCGCTGCGCGTTCGAAATATGCACATAGTTTATAGGGTGTAAGTGCTGGGTAGGAGGGCGTGGCCTCTGAAAAGGGGCGTGGCCCAAGGGTGCAGCGGTAATGGCGCCAAGAGTTGTTTGGACGAGTTCCCTCAGCAGCGCTAAGATCCGCTGCGTGGGAGTAGTGAGGATACTGAGTTTCGGTACGGTGAGTTTTCAGATCAACCCACTTCTGACATGACTCTCAGTATTTAAAAACAACAACACACTACAATCGTGACTCTCAAAGGTTAACAATTAAAGTGTTCGCTTCGTTCGGCTCCCGGCTTCCGCCTCTGGAGGTGTAATCTACTTCTCTTTTATTTTTTGTCAGTGTAACGCATGAGAAGTATGATCTTGGGATGCCAACACTTCCTGCCAGTCTTCATCATCCAGAATTCCTATGTTGTTTTGTCATTTCTCACGTAAAGTTTGAAGTGGGTCTGGTGTGTTATTGAGTAGTATCTTATACGCCAAGGCAATCGATTTGTTATCTATGCAGTAATTTAGGAGTCTATCCTCTAATGGTGTTGCCTCTGGAAGATCTATACTCTATGGGATGGCTGTTTTAAGAGCATGGCTGATTTTGAGATATCTCTACATCTCAGAGTCTGTCATCCCAAAGTCCTTTTGTAGTTCGGCAAATGATTTAACATTGCCCCTTACCCACAGATCGCCCACCCTTGAGATGCTGATTATATCCCATTTATCAAACCCGGAACATTTGATCAGTCGACCAAGGCTCTCCCCATCCCATAGTGGCGTGGATTGAGTAACCCTATTCTGCCACCCTAGCTTTCGCGTTACTTTGTGCCAGAGTGTCACTATTTGGTGTGTAGGGCCGTTAGTGTTTGTTTCAAAGGGTTTGTGTAGAGCGGCTGGTTGTGACTTCTAGGACCATTGAGCATTTTATCCATTTAGTATGCAGGATCTGATTGTGAGCCATAGATCCACTGGTTAATTACTGTGAACTGACTTGTCTAGTAATAGTTACGGATTTCTGGAAGAGCTATATGCCATCATACCACCTCCTGACCAATTTGTGAGTAGCTATTCACAGGGTTTTTCAGTTTCGATCTTGGCAAATTAGGTGTTGGAGACCAGGTTGGGAGTGTTTTGCTGGACATATAGAAATCTTGGTAATGCCATCATCTTAAAGAGTGCTGTGTACCCCAGTAGAGACAGCAGCAGTGTCCTCCAGTGTTGGGTGTCTTTATGTAGTCGTATCAGTGGGTCTGAAAAGTTCTTAGTGTAAAACAGAGCAGGATCAGGAGAGACGCAAATTCCTAGGATGGGGAAGCTGGCTTTGCCCATTGTTACTGTACATCCAGGGGGTAAGTTGGGTCTGAGGCCATAAAGGATGTAAAGTACTGATTTTGACAGGTTTATGGTATATCCTGAATAATTACAGGAATTGGTGAACATTTGGAGGACCCTGTTAATGGAAGCGCTGGGTGATGCCATGTACAGTAATAGATCGTCCACGTATACCAAAATTCTGTCCTCCTGCTCCATGATCCATTTGAGTCTGCAGATCAGGGGAGCCCTCCTTATCCAGGTAGCCAAAGGCTCAAGCATAAGTGCAAATATCAAAGGTGACAAGGGGCGTCACTGTTGTGTTCCTCTTTTGAGGGGGAAGGTGAGTGAGGTGTGCCCATTTACTACTGCCCGGGCCAGTGAGGTGGCATAAAGCAGTTTAACCCATGTGATGTATTCCTGACTGAAACGGAACTGTTCCTGTACCGCGTAGTGTCAGATTGCTAATCTGTGATTTCCTCAGGAGCAGAAGACTATTACCCAGTCCCTTCTACTGCTACTCAGAACGATTAAAAAATCAGTTCCTTGTACAAAATGGGGGGAAATGGGAAGTGGATAAAGAGAGACTGCCTCAGAGATTCTGTTCTTTGTGCTCTTCTTGGTCCTAATTCAAGCCTTTAACTAATAGCGATTGGACCTACAAAATATAATAAAAATATTTTACTAGGGACATAACAATGCAGAACTAATACTTATATTTCCAGAACTGTTTAACCAAACACTAAAAATCTTTAAAACATTTTACCTGTAAAACTGTGAGGTTTAGCTTCTCTCCTAGATAATTTGTAAGTCTTTGTTATAACATTTTGATGTCTTTGGAGACAACTCTTCTGTAGGTCTATCTTATGAACTTATTATAGTGTATACTCTTTGTTAAGTGTTTAACATAAAATTTTTAATTTCCACATTAATGCGTTAGCCTTAAAAAGTGTTGATAATTATATATATATATATATAGATAGTTTTTCTTTGATCTTTTTATATTGTCCTTTCTTATTCCTGAAAGTCTTTACAATTTCTTCTTGAGAAAAAACTAGTCTTTGGTAATGTCTCTTTAAAATCAGCAAGCCTGTGGATAACTGCAACCTGCTCCTATAAGAAAGTCACTTAATTGGTTAAGATTTTAACTTCAAAGCGTCTTCAAACGAGAATAGGATTTTCTTGCCTATCGTATTTTCACTTGACACTCGACCAAAAATCCCAAAAAGGAACATAATTGAAAAGATGCAAACTTACTCAAACCTCGTGAAAGTCTGCAACTCTGTCTTCAAGTAAATATAAGTCTTTTCCTGAGAAAAAGATTGCGTGCTTCTGAGACACTACTGTTTTTGGTTAGTTCAGCAGTTGATGTGTGCAGTGCAAAAATAAGCACCTGCGCAGGGCCGACAGGATCATAACAACCACTAGACTGCAAGAACTTGTCTCTCTGAGTTCCAATGGCAATATTGGAATTCTCGCCGTTGTACTGTCTGCAAACCTCCAAGCCAGCAATGAAGTGAACTCTTCAGAAAAGGATACTGTCTCTTCCAATGCGTATATTTTCTAATAGCAAGGTATTTACTCTTCCACAAGACATTACAAGCCAAAGGGTTCCAGACAGTGTCCCTCCTCAAGAAAAGACCTCCCAACTTTGGTTTATTGGGATAGTTCTTATGAACATTTTGCATTAATCATGGAGTATGTTCGCCAGATTGAGATTCCCACGACCTTTTCTCAGGCCCAAAACCTTTCCAATCAATTAAATAATAGAATTTTCCCTTTTTGATTTATGAATATAGAATCTAGAGCACCTCAAAATCTTTTAAAGAATCAATCTCAATTGGAATTGGCAAAGGGCTTAATCGCAAATCAGGTGAACTTTTCTTTAAAAGTGATACATGAAAAACTGGATGCATTTTCAAGTGTGAAGGTAAAAGAATCCTAACAGCTATAGGATTTATCATCTTATCAACTTAAAAGGACCCACATAAAATGGTTTAAATTCACAGTTCCCTTTTAAACGTAAATGTTGAGTAGATACCAATGCCCTGTCTCCTTTAATAAATTGAGGACTCTATCTCCTTTTTTATCTGCCTGTGCTTCATATGATAATTTTGCTTTGACAATCTTCTTTCTTGCAATTTTGAGTGCACCTTCTAATCTGGTTATTAGACTATCTACTGCTGGTACAGGCTGATCTTCCTTTCCTAAGAATACAATTGAGTGCCTACCAAAATGTAAGAAAAACTGGGTGAAACTAGTGGTGGAATGAACAGCATTATTGCATGCAAATTCTGCTGCCCAAACCAGTGCCTGCCATTCCTTCTCTTGATCAAAAAGGTTGAGACATAAATATTGCTCAAGTTCTTGGTTTACTCTCTCAGTCTGTCCATCAATTTCTGTATGATGATGACAGGTAGAATAGCGTAAATCTATTCCTAATCTTTTTGTCAAAGCCCTCCAAAAATGAGAGACAGATTGAGACACTCGATCTGAGATTAGAATCTTTCGTATCCCATGAACCATTACTTTGAGCAACTTGGGGAGCTCTAGGAATGTTTTTTTAGGGGAATTAAATGGGCCATTTTGGTAAATGTGTCTACAAAAACAGAAGTGTGTTAAAACCATGACTGGGGGAAGATCTACTATCAGATCCATTGTAATAGTATGGCAAGGATGTGGGCGATAGGTAAAGGTTGTAGAAGACCCAGAGGAGCAAGCCTACTAGTTTTGCATTTCAAACATTCTTTGCAAGTTGACAGATATTGTCTTATTTGAACTTCCATTGCGGGCCACCAACATTTTCTCCTGACTAAATCTTGAGGCTTTTTAATTCTTTTATGCCCAACCAGTTTATGATCATGACAGGCTTAAAGAACTTTTTCATGTACTTCAGCAGTAGGTAGATATAACGCACCATTGTGATAAGGTAATCCATTTTAAATTTCTCTCTCAGGTATTTCATTGACCCTTTCCAATTACTTTAACTTAGTTAGACTTTTCTGAATCTCTGCAGTGAGGTCTTCAAATTGAACGATAAACACAAACTTCTCACTACAAATAATTGGAATTTTCTCTAGACATTCTTCTATGGTCTCTGTGTCATTTTTTGATAGTGCATCTGCTTTTCTATTGACCACATCAGGACGATAAGTGATCATAAAATCAAAATCTGCGAAGAATAATGACCATCGTAACTGCCTTGCTGTCATAGTTCTAGCTGACTTAAAAAATGGTATATTTCTATGATATGTGAATACAGACACCTTGTGCCTAAATCCCAACAGATGATGTATCCACTCACGAAAGGCTTCATTAACCGCTAAAAGTTCTTTATCAGATATTGAATAATTAATTTCAGACAATAATTCATTATAATTAATTTATGTGAATTATAGGCTACAGGATGTACCTGTGTAGAGAAAGGCAGTGTAGCTAAACTCTAAGGGCGTAAATATTCCCTGAATCAAAATCCAAAACAGAATAATAGACCCTCTAGAGCAATCAAAATAAATGTGTGCTGAAACGAAAATTTATACAAAAATCCTTTAGTTTATTTATATTTTGTTTTTAGTATATTTTGTTTGTTGTTCATATCCTTTATGCAAAATTCATTTACTTTTTTAATTCATTGTTTACATTTAAAAAGAAACTTGATGTGTATTGCATGATATCAAAAAACATAGGCAAACAGTTAATTATTTACACTTAAAGGTGTATAGAATTAGTAAGTGAGAACAGAAAAATTTACATAAACACAAATACATGTACACATTAACCCCGTGATATACGAAATATTCAGTTGTTGGTAAATTGATGAAGGCAATGCGGTTGAGTGGAACTACGCGCGTTTCGGCCAGAGGCCTTCGTCAGGTGACCGTCATTCGTATATTAAACATAAATAAAAAATAATGATATAACCTAAACAGAAAAAACAAGAACAAAAACATATTTAAATATATCTACAGCTCAGACACACTTCTACATTACAGCTATTTACAACTTAGTTTATATTTCTATATTTTGCGGGTCTATTGCAGTTGCTATAAGGATATATATACACTTTTAGCTTTTTGTGCAACCAACAGATTATAATTAACGCCAGACCATCTAATTTTTATGCTATCCAGATACATCAATGCATATTTGTTAACACTTTTACCTTATTAGCTAGACTAAAGATCGTCACTTAAAGTGTATCTATTTCATTAACAGTTCTAGTTTTGATAGTTTTCTTTGGGGATAGGTTCTGTTACCAGCAGCTCCACATTAGGCACTAGAATTTCATGAAAAGAAAAATAGAAAAAAGATAGGCATAGACATAGATACAGAAAAATAAGGTCTTATCAAAAAGCGTTGATACGTCATCCTGTCCTTTGTTGTGTAAGTAGAAATAGTCTTTACCTCACTCCACCTACATCCCAAATCCCCATCTTTTATCTCATCAGTTAGGTTACCTCTGTGTTGAGTGTGTAAGACCTTATTTTTCTGTATCTATGTCTATGCCTATCTTTTTTCTATTTTTCTTTTCATGAAATTCTAGTGCCTAATGTGGAGCTGCTGGTAACAGAACCTATCCCCAAAGAAAACTATCAAAACTAGAACTGTTAATGAAATAGATACACTTTAAGTGACGATCTTTAGTCTAGCTAATAAGGTAAAAGTGTTAACAAATATGCATTGATGTATCTGGATAGCATAAAAATTAGATGGTCTGGCGTTAATTATAATCTGTTGGTTGCACAAAAAGCTAAAAGTGTATATATATCCTTATAGCAACTGCAATAGACCCGCAAAATATAGAAATATAAACTAAGTTGTAAATAGCTGTAATGTAGAAGTGTGTCTGAGCTGTAGATATATTTAAATATGTTTTTGTTCTTGTTTTTTCTGTTTAGGTTATATCACTATTTTTTATTTATGTTTAATATACGAATGACGGTCACCTGACGAAGGCCTCTGGCCGAAACGCGCGTAGTTCCACTCAACCGCATTGCCTTCATCAATTTACCAACAACTGAATATTTCGTATATCACGGGGTTAATGTGTACATGTATTTGTGTTTATGTAAATTTTTCTGTTCTCACTTACTAATTCTATACACCTTTAAGTGTAAATAATTAACTGTTTGCCTATGTTTTTTGATATCATGCAATACACATCAAGTTTCTTTTTAAATGTAAACAATGAATTAAAAAAGTAAATGAATTTTGCATAAAGGATATGAACAACAAACAAAATATACTAAAAACAAAATATAAATAAACTAAAGGATTTTTGTATAAATTTTCGTTTCAGCACACATTTATTTTGATTGCTCTAGAGGGTCTATTATTCTGTTTTGGATTTTGATTCAGGGAATATTTACGCCCTTAGAGTTTAGCTACACTGCCTTTCTCTACAGAGTTTACCTTCCCTACGAGTAGCTAACTGTTTACATTGTAGGGGCCCCTTCTTTCCCATAGAATACAGGATGTACCTGACCAGTATTTTTTTGTCGTTGAGAAAGAATTTCTTGAATCGCAGTTTCAGAAGCATCCTCTTCCACATAATAAGGTTCTTTAGGTTTTGGGTGTTGAAGAATTGGTACTGAAACAAATGACTCTTTAAAAAAGTTGAAAGCCAATTCAGCTTGTAAGAACCTCTCCAATTTAATACCTTTCCTTAGGAGTCGAGTTATAGGATTGACCATGAGAGAAATATTTGCGATAAACCTCCTGTAAACATTTGTGAATCACAGGAAACTTTGTATTGCTTTAACATTTGTAGGAGAGGGCCAGTCCTGTACTGCCTTAACCTTTGCTGGATCCATATTAACACCTTCATGAGAAATATTAAAACCAAGGAATTCCACTTCTGCGGTTTTACGTAACTGTGGTTTTCTAATAATTTCCTAAGTACTGACCGAACATGCAGCCCAAAATGGGACCAGAAAGCCGGTTTCCATTCATTCGCAGCAGCCACCCGAATTAGATGGTATGCTACTCTTAGGTCTAGTTTTGTTAGCATCCTTCCCCTGGTTGAGAAGTTCAGCTATCAAAGGCAGAGGATATCCATTTTCTATGGTAACTTGATTGATGGCTCTATAGTCAAGACCAGGGCAAAGTTCACCATTTTCTTTAGAACAACGAATAAAGGAGATGAGACCGGGGATTTGGAAGGTCTGATAAATCCTCTGGCCAAATACTGATTAAAATGTTCTTTTTAATGATGATTTTCACTGCTGTGAGAACATAAATATGACTGCATTCTATAATCATAGGTTCGGTGTGGTAGTAATTTCTCTTTTTTTAAAGTCATTATATGCTTCTGGAACCACTTTAGTTTCAAGTGCACAAATTGTGGAGTGGTATGCTGCTTCACTAATTGTTGAAATACGTTTTGGTTCTAATTTTCTGTCATGAAAACAATTCTCCTTAGAATAGGTCCAATCCATCTCAACAGTTCTTTTACTCTAATCAATAGTAGGATTGTGTTCAGTGAGTCAGGGCAACCCAAGAATTAATTGAAATTGTGGCGCATCAATCAAGTTGAAAACAATCAATTCCCGATGACCCATAGGACTCATTAAACAAATGGACTCAGTTTCATAAGTAATCGGGCCTGAAGATAGGTATGTGCCATCTACAGCTCTCACAGCATCCAGAGTCGACTCAGTATGAATCCTAATCCAATGCTTTGAGCATATTTACTATCACAGAAGTTTCCCAAAGCTCCTGAGTCAATCATTACTGAAGTGCCTTGAATCTCAGAGCTCCAAAATTTTATAGTGATGGTAACACTAAATGTGGTGCTGCTGACTGAAGAGTATATGCCACCTGCTGATTTGGGGTTGACTTTAGATCTGCTTTCATCAGGGCAACCCTATCTACTGATGAAGCCTGTCTTTTCTCAACTGATTCAATTTTAGGTTTCTTTGGGCCCAAATGGCTCATCCTTCTTTTCTCCTTTTCTTCTTTAGACAGCGGAACTCGAACTGAAACAATCTGCATTGACTCTTCTGTTTTCGAATGTTTTCATAGACCTTGCACTGTTGTTCTTAATTCTATCGAACGGGGAGGAAGCGGTCATAATTCTATCATCTTCTCAGATTTTCTCTTGTTCTGACGATGATCAATTTGCAAAATGAGGTCTATTAATTCTGATATTTCTGAGTGTCTTTTTGGGATCTGAGTTAAGGCGTCCTTTAACTCATCTTTAAGACCACAATAAAATACAGCTGCTCTTTCTGATACTGGCCAATTAGACTCCACATAAGCTTGTTGAACTGGGCCAAATATGCGATTAAATCCCTGATTTCCTGCCACTGTTAAGGGTTCATCATATTTATCATACTGCAGGTTTATATTGTTGACAGAGTTGGTTGCAAATAGCTTTTTCCATATGCCTTTCCATTTTGAGTGTGCCAATGATTGTTGCCTATCCATCATGCAGTGCCAATTAAGGGTGGGCGTAAAATCCGTTTCGCGGGCGAATTTGCGGATTTTCCGCGATTTCGCGATCCGCGAATCTCGCGAAATCGTGGTAAAATCAGCGGGGACAAATTTTCAGCCAAGCAAGGGTTACAGCAGCAGGTGCAAAAGTTTAACCTAATTTCTTTGTAACCTTTTACAAAACGGTTACAAACAAATTAACTTCAACTTGGACACCTGCTGCTAATTGCTTCCTGGTGCCTTCTTGCCTACTTGCAACTATTCTCTGACCCTGCTCTGACCCTTGAAGCAGGGTCAGAGAATAGTTACAAGTAGGCAACGAGGCACCTGTCCAAGGAATTAAACCTCATCAGGAAGCACTTACAGATATAAAAAACAGGAAGAAGGGAGAGGATGGCAAATACACCCATTTTGAGTTGTCAGGAGGGGTTAAACTAAAAGAGACCTTTACAGCACAATTTTCATATGCATTTTGCTAAAAATAAAAAGCTGTATGTTCTGTAGGGGCAACTCAGGAATCTGGCCCTTCAGAGATCCGGCCTCTCTTTCTTTCTCTCATTCTCTCTCTCCCTCTCTCTTTCCCTCTCTTTATCTATCTATCTATCTATCTATCTATCTATCTATCTATCTATCTATCTATCTATCTATCTATCTATCTATCTATCTATCTATCTATCTATCTATCTATCTATCTCTCTCTCCCTCTCCCATAAACGACTGCATGGGTAACTTCGCTATGCAAGCGGCTCGCGAAGACGCAATAATCCCCGCGAACACGCAAAAGACCCCGCGAACACGCAAAAAACCCCACGAACACGCAAAAAAACAAAAATCCGCAAATTCGCACAAATTCGCAAATTTTGCGGATCGTGAATTTGCAAATCCGCAAATTCGCGGATCACAAATTCACAAAATTTGCCCATGCTTAGTGCCAATGCTTGTTTCAACTGTACCTAATATGGTCATAAGCTAAACTGTCAATGTCTGTTGTACATGTGGGCCCCGTGTTTAAACCGGCAGTTAGTTTCACGTGCAGAGCACAGTACTAATAAAACGCTTGTGCACAGCTTAATATAAAAATCCCACCCGCCTCCCAAACGGCGGTTCACTTAATCGCAACTTCATTGAGATCTCCGCTTCTGATTCAAGATCCCCACTGTAACTTACATGATAGAAGACGGCGTCTTCAGCCCGTTCCTCTCCTTCCCTGTGAATGCTGCATTCCTGGCTTCCTCAATTCCCCGAGTCCTTCCGGAGGCCTCCTTGACTTTTTCCTGGTGAGGGGGGATCTGCTGTGGGTTTTCCTCTAATCTGCAGGAAGAAGAAGAAAAGCATAAGAAGGCTTTAATTGGCAAATAGTGTGAGCCTGAATTCAAGCTAAATAAAAGCACCGGTAAGCTTTTATGACTCTTTAGACATTTTTGGGACATTTTTTTAAATCGTGTCTGGGAAGGAAAGATGGCAATTATCAGCAAAAGAACCCTGCGAAGTGAAAAGACATTATTCAAGCATTGTGTGAGAAAACACGAAGCAGATTGTTTTTTAAAACTCTTGATTACTGTTTGTATCTTTAGTGCTTTGATTAATATTTGATCTTTTAGGGCTCAGGTTTATGTTACCCCTTTAGAGTACTGGTTGGTGTAAATATATAACGAAGAGTCATGCTTGCCTAATCATTGGTGCACTGAAAAGAGAGTACATTAATGGCAAGTCTAGTAAATTCTTGAAGGTTTAGGAATTAATATTTGATGAGAAGCACACATATTGTATTGTGTCTGTTCTTCTTACTATAATTTCAGAACCACATTGGTCAACTCATCCCTGGGAATAAAAGGTATGAACTAATGTTTAATAATCTTTGATAATACAACTAACCAACTTATCCCACAAGCTCAGTAATATTCTGATCAATGTTGATAATAATTATTCTTTTATACATAGAAATATAGAGTTCCTCAGAGGATGTTCAAAGATATTTCCTTCTAACTGTGCGCATGAGCTCTGCTAGAAATCGGGAGGCAATCGCCCATGTTATTTTTATATATATATAAAAGTTTGATTGTGGTAATAGCAATAAATGAAGGACTACGAAACTGGTGGCTTTTTACTTGCGATGTCATCAAGATGCAGAAAAGCCTATGAGGAAGGGTGTTAACCTGAAACGCGTCAGGCTCTGCTGGCGCTGACCGCGTCTGTGTCTTCCCCTAACTGGAGTGTGTGAACAGGGAGTGCACTCCGCTCTTTGGGCACCTGTGGAACTTTATGTATTTCGGCCGCCCGGCCGAGGAGAGCACCGCCACACAACGGAGTGGTTCTGCCGCTGGTGTGTCAATTAGTGCTGCGGACCTGCTTTGCATAGAACTTGAACGGAGAACAATCACGCAGAAGCAGTTGTGATTACAATTTATTTTTTATGTCATTGCAGGTAGCCCACTTGGGTTGTATATGAAGAACCACCAGTACCAGCATACTTCATGGTAGAATGATTGACTGTGAATTGAACTTACAAATACTCACCTGAGTTTGATTGTGGTAATAGCAATAAATGAAGGACTACGAAACAGGTGGCTTTTTACTTGCGATGTCATCAAGATGCAGAAAAGCCTATGAGGAAGGGTGTTAACCTGAAACGCGTCAGGCTCTGCTGGCGCTGACCGCGTCTGTGTCTTCCCCTAACTGGAGTGTGTGAACAGGGAGTGCACTCCGCTCTTTGGGCACCTGTGGAACTTTATATATATATATACATATATAAAACATATTTATTTTTCAGAAAGGCACACATTCACTGGATGGTGTCATCAGTGATGTCATGAGTGATGTCACTGACCATGTCATGAGTGTTGTAATATGTGATGTCATCAGCAGTGCATTACACACGCAAGTTATAGTGAGTCCAACTAACTATAACGTGGAATTTCAATGGTTTTATGTCAGTAAAATTTCCAGCTAACTATAACTGGTGTGAAACCTATGGTTTTTTCTGTGAATTTAATAGGTTTTTAAATGCTAATTCCTAACTATAACTGGTGTGAAACCTATGTTTTTTTCAGTGAATTTCATAGGTTTTTTAAATACTAATTCCTAACTATAACGGTTGTGAAACCTATGGTTTTTTCAGTGAATTTCATAGGTTTTTTAAATGCTAATTCCTAACTATATATAAGGCCCCAAACCTATATTTTTTTTGAATTTCAAAATTTTGTTAATAGCAAATGTCTATAGCTATAAAATGTAATATTTTTGAAAAAGAATGAATCCTATATTTTATTTGTATTTAAAACAATTTTTTTATTGTATATTTTATTTATTTTTTTACCCTGGAGCGCTCCCGGTGCGCGCCCCGGTGAGCGCCACGGAAAGTGTAGTCTTTTGAAGCGCCCCAGGGCGCGCTCCGGAGAGCGTCCCGTTAGTGCTATTGCCGCGAACGAAAACATCATTGTGAGGTATCGCGTAGCCGCGTCCACGTGATACGCACGGCGTAAGCGCACCCGGAAGCACTCGAGCGAATACGATTGCGCAACATAAACATGTGACGCGCTTACGGGAAATGCGCCCTGGGGCACGCCGCGTAAGCGCGCCGGTCATGTGACCTGAAAATAACACTTTTTATTGGTGCAGAATAGTTTTGGTTTCATAAGGATGAAATCCCTGGCCTTTTTTTTTCCAAATGATGAAAGACCCCACCTTTTTTCCTTATTCTGACTTTGTCCTTTGACTTAGGAAGACCTCTTTTGCAATCTTCAAGTAAATTTTGTACTTTGAAATGGCTTCAATAGCAGCAGCAGCTGGAGCATCTGCTCCACCACCACCACCACAACCACCAAGAGGACCACCACAAGATTACATTGGTGGTCAACAAGAGGATGAGGAGGAGGAGGAGGAGGAGGGGAGGAGAAGTTGTCTGCAATAACACAATACCCCATACCAGCCAAAACCACACATTGTATGGGAGTTTTTTTCAATCCCAGTGGGCAAGAAAAAAGTAAATGCGGCCAAGGTGACTTGCCTAATCTGTGGCGTGGAACTTTCCAGGGAAAACCCTAATAAAAAATACTCTTTCGGAAACAACACCATGATTCGCCACATGCAGGCATCCAATCAACTATTCTGCTGCAGAGATGAGGGAACTGGCCAGTAACCTGCCCCAATCTTCAAGCTCCACCTCCCAAAGAAATCAACCCACTCCAACAGGACCAGAGGCAAGGGAGATGATCCCTTGCATTCAGCCACGGTTTGAGGATTTCCGTATAACATGTATACATTGTGGTAAGACCATCTCCTATGTGAACTGAGCATAAAGCTCATCGTCCTTGCTGGGGACAACCACAAATGCCCCAATAAACCCTAATTTAAAAAAAAAAAAAAATTCTGCTCCTGTTGCTCCAGTTGAGCCATTTTCAATTCCCTGTTTTTTCGTTTATCCCCATAAAAATACCAAAAAAATATAAAATAGTTCATAAAAGCCAAAAAAGGTACAAAATGTTCCAAAAACACAAAAAAAATATAAAACAGCAAAAAGAAGAAAAAAAACAGTTCTTTTTAGAACTACCTCCAATTTATAAAAAAAGGCTACATTTATTAATAACTCTGTCATTCTTCTTTCCCCATGGGCCGCTCCCCAGTACGCTCCCCGGTGCGCGTACGGGGCGCTCCCCCCGGGCAAATCAAAAAAAAAAATTTTTTTTTGCCCCGCGGGGCCCTTTTATAGCCCCCACATCAAACCTAGGGGGTCAAGGGGGGTCTACTCTTCCCCCTTATGGTCATTTCCCCCTTTGTTTTTCCCACCTCTTGTGTCTCGATTCTACCGAGACACAAGATGGCGGCCGCTCCGGACTGTTTCGAATGTTTACAGACACCCGAGAGCCAATCAGCTTTCCGTGCGCACCTCACGTGGCGCGCCCAGAGCGCTCCCCGGTGCACGTACCGGGGTGCTGCCATAGATATATATATTTTTTTGAACCTAAATTACTCAAAAACCACTGAAGCACATATCTTGAGACATAGCAAAGGCACATCGGGCTACCATCCCTACAATTTTGCCAAGTTTGTTGCAAATCCATTCAGCCGTTCAGGCTAAAAGTGAGTTTGACTGCACTATGGAAATTAACATGGAGAAAACACGTTTTGGGACCCCCCTTTTATCTCAGCCCCCGCTTGACGAATCCCCCCCACATTTTAAGGGAAGGAGCGGAGCGGAGCGGGCCACGAACTTTGAGAAATTCGCAAAGATTCGTCCACCGACGCCAAAGTTATTCCCAATAGAATAGATCCTAACTATACCTACCTACTGGCGACAGCCAGTAGATAATTCTATTATATATATTCCCCGGGTGGGAAATAAAGACTGCACACACGGGGATCTTCAATTCAAGGCAACTTTTTACTCGCACAGACGCGTTTCCTTCCTCAATGTTGTTACAAGCGGCAGCCCAGGTGCGAAGGTGTGCACCCCCCCCCGCTCAAAAATTACAGGGGGTCATGGGCCGGAAGTCGCCGAGCCTACTGTGATGCAGCAGCCGAGGGATCTATGGACATCTGCATCCCAGTGACCATCCAGGGCTGTGAAAAGGCAGAACACGCACCCATACAGGGAAGAGACACAGACTATAAGTCCCACAAACCAGTGCGAGTGGGAGTGTCAAAGCGTCAAACTCAAGTCGAGCCTCTGAAGACGAGCGTAGGCTCAGAAATGCGTCAGGCTTTTAATCGAGACATGAGAAGCTGCAGACTGGGATGCAATGATGTCTTTTACCCGCTTGAATAAGTGCTTCTGGATGAGTGCATTCCTTACCTGTGGGTACCTTGGAGCTTTCATTGACACACGGTAGCCCAGCCGCGAAGGTGTGCACCCCCACTCAAAAACCACAGGGGGTCATGGTCCGGAAGTCGCAGAGCCTACTGTGAAGCAGCAGCCGAGGGATCTATTGACGTCTGCATCCCGGGGCCCATCCAGGGCTGTGAAATGGCAGAACACGCACGCATACAGGGTAGAGACACGGACTATAAGTCCCACAAAGCAGTGCGAGTGGGAGTGTCAAAGCGTCAAACTCAAGTCGAGCCTCTGAAGACGAGCGTAGGCTCAGAAACGCGTCAGGCTTTTAATCGAGACATGAGAAGCTGCAGACTGGGATGCACTGATGTCTTTTACCCGCTTGAATAAGGGCTGCTGGTAGAGTGCATTCCTTACCTGTGGGTACATTGGAGCTTTCATTTACACGCTGCAGCCCAGCCACGAAGGTGTGCACCCCCCGCTCAAAAACCACAGGGGGTCATGGGCCGGAAGTCGCCGAGCCTACTGTGAAGCAGCAGCCGGGGGATCTATGGACATCTGCATCCCGGGGCCAATCCAGGTCTGTGAAATTGCAGAACACGCACCCATACAGGGAAGAGACACGGACTATAAGTCCCACAAAGCAGTGCGAGTGGGAGTGTCAAAGCGTCAAACTCAAGTCGAACCTCTGAAGACGAGCGTAGGCTAAGAAATGCATCAGGCTTTTAATCGAGACATGAGAAGCTGCAGACTGGGATGCAGTGATGTCTTTTACCCGCTTGAATAAGGGCTGCTGAATGAGTGCATTCCTTACCTGTGGGTACCTTGGAGCTTTAATTTACATGCGGCAGCCCAGCCGCGAAGGTTTGCACCCCCCGCTCAAAAACCACAGAGGGTCATGGGCCGGAAGTCGCCGAGCCTACTGTGAAGCAGCAGCCGAGGGATCTATGGACATCTGCATCCCGGGCCCATCCAGGGCTGTGAAATGGCAGAACACGCACCCATACAGGGAAGAGACATGGACTATAAGTCCCACAAAGCAGTGCGAGTGGGAGTGTCAAAGCGTCAATCTCAAGTTGAGCCTCTGAAGATGAGCGTAGGCTCAGAAACGCGTCAGGCTTTTAATCGAGACATGAGAAGCTGCAGACTGCGATGCAGTGATGTCTTTTACCCGCTTGAATAAGGGCTGCTGGATGAGTGCATTCCTTACCTGTGGGTACCTTGGAGCTTCCATAAATATATATATATATATACATACATACATATACATATATATACATATATATACATACATATACATACACACATACACATATACACATACACATATACACATATACACATACACATATACACACACACACACACCCACACACACATACACATACACATACACATATACATACACATGTACATACACATATACATACACATATACGTATTCATATATTGTCGCCAGTAGGTAGTTATAGTTAGGACCTATTTTCCATAGGATATCCGCAACATTCTATTTGGAATAACTTTTGCGCCGGTTGATGAATCTTTGCGAAGTTTTCAAAACTAATGCCCAGCTCCGTTCGAATCCTATCCTAAAAGTCTCGGGATGATTCGTGTAGCGCGGCCGAGAAAAAAGAGGGTCCCGAAATGTATTTTCCCCATGCAATTTTCTATAGGGACCTTTAGCCGCAGCTACAGCCCGAACTGCTGAACGGAATTACACCAAATTTGGCAAAAAGGTAGTCCTCAGTTCAGACTCATGCCTTTAGCTTAAATTTTGTAAATCTGTTCAGTAATTCCTGAGAAAATCACTTTTAAAAGTACATATATATCTATGGCCGCGCAGGATCCGCGCATCCCAAGCGCAACCTGCATGAGCTGTATTCTAATTGGCTGTCAACACTCCAAATCAGGAAGTGTTGGCAGCCATTTTGTGCCTCGGTATAACTGAGGCACAAGAAACCTATAAAACAAACGCGCAAAACGCAAAAAGGGGGCAGGGTAGAAACACCCTGACCCCCTAGGGCTGTTCAGGGAGTCCCACAAGGACCCCCAAAATCATTGGGCTCCCGTGCTTCAATGCTAATTAGCCCTCCGGGGCCAAATCCTGGGGGCATTATCAAAAACTAGTGTGAGGGAGCTCAATCCCTCCACACTGCCCCAGGGACCGCCACCCCCCAGGGTTTAATATTTTACGGATTTGGGGCCTCTAAGGCCCCCCTGAGCCTTCGGGGATTGACACCCCTGGGGCACAACTTACATTTTGATTGCTGGGGGCCGCCGCCACCCGGTGCTTTCTTTTTAAATTATTTGTACCCTGTGTGGGGGGCTCAAGCCATCCCACACGCCCTGGGGACCGCCACCTCCCCTGGGCACTAAGTATTTTAAATTGGGGGTCTGTGACAGACCCTCCAGCCCCGGGGACCACCACCCCTTGGGTTTTGCAGATGGTGAGTGGGGGGCCACGCAGCGCCCCTCCTGCAGCTATTGATGGCCCTGGGGACCGCAACCCCTCCAGGGCCAGCTCCTACAGTGTCCCGGGGTGCCCACCCCAGGACACTGTAGTTTGCTGTGGCAGGGTGGGAGCCTCGCGGCTCCCACCCTGCCACAGTAAACTGCTTTGTTATTTAGAAATAGCAAAGCAGATTGCTTTTCCACAGGGGGAGCAGCATGTTAGCTGCTACCCGTGTGGAAAAGCAATGCTGACTCCCGCAGGATGCGGGCAGCTGGCTGGG
Source organism: Lissotriton vulgaris (assembly GCF_964263255.1). Taxonomy (NCBI): domain Eukaryota; kingdom Metazoa; phylum Chordata; class Amphibia; order Caudata; family Salamandridae; genus Lissotriton; species Lissotriton vulgaris. The sequence goes on from NC_141687.1 coordinate 1,996,887,415, forward strand.
ACCGTGGGGGTTTGGCAAGATGCCCAGGAGGGAGGCCACACGCCCCCCTTCCCAAAATGTATTTAAATAAAAAATTAAAAAATATAAAAAGGCCTGCCACGGGGGATGGGGTTCCCCGGGCCAAAAATGGCCTAAGGAGGGGGGCAAGGCAGAACCCTTCCTAGATGTAATTTTTTTTTTAAAGGGCCATGCCCTGGGGGATGGCGTCCCCGTGGCCGAGTATGGCCTCTGGAGAGTGGCCACGTGGCCCCCTTCCAGAATTTTTAATTAAAAAAACAAATTAGGGGGCAGGCCCTGGGGGATGGGGTCCCCAGGGTCAAAATATTAGGAAAATAAGGGGGGCCACACTGCCCCCCATCTTAAACCTAAAAAAGAACAAAAAGACCGACCTCGCGCCGGACACTACGCCCCCTACCAGCATCACTCTGGAATAATGGGGTCTCTGGGGGCCAACTAGCCCTTCTTTACTCACCTGTTAGCAGAAGAGAACCCAGTACAACATCTTTTAGCCCAGCACTGACCATGAAAAGTAATTCTAACCGTACTTACCAGTAACTTGAATTTTCTTCCTTAGGAATCCATTGTCTGGTTTTCACCATAAAAGTTTCCAAGTATCTATTTTCACAAACTACAAATATTCCCTAAAAATCGCCTGTATGACTTAAACACACTCTTTCAACTGTTTACAGGAGATGCACCAGTGCTGGATCCAGGATCCACCACTGAGTAAGCCACTGAGTAGGAAAATCTGCTAAGTAAATTTCCTTCCGTAGGCTAACATTGACTGGTTTCACTTGGAAATTCTTCGAAGTGTTGAGTTTTGGAACTTTAAAATATTCTAATAAAATGATCCGAACAACGAATTCCGATTTACTCACCTATTATCAGGAGAGGACCCAGTGCTGCATCTTTTAGGCCAGTACTGATCCTGAAAAGTAATTCTAACTGTATTTACCAGTAACTTGTATTTCCTTCCCTAGGAATCCATTGTCTGGTTTTCACAAGAAAAGTTTCTGTCTATTTTCACAAACTGCAAATATTCCTTAAAAATCGCCTGTATGACTTAAACACATTCTTTCAACTGTTTACAGGAGATGCAACAGTGCTGGATCCAGGATCCACCACTGAGTAAGAAAAAGTTACAATAACACTACTTACCTGCTAAGTGAATTTCCTCCCATAGGATAACATTGATGATTCTATGCGAAAAAATTTAAAAGTGTCAACTTTTAAAATACAATAATATTCCTTAAAAATAACTTCTGTAACCAAAACACTTTTATTCAACTGTTTACAGGAGATGTCCCAGGACTGAATCTAAGATTCAGTCCTGTGGTTAGAAAAGTAATCCATAAAGTAACTAATTGCATTTAATTAGAAATTCACATTGAGGTCAATGTTGCATTGTGTTTGAAATTTGTTGCCCATTGCAACAACTGTAAGTACTGCACTTAAAAGTCTATTGCCTATTTGCAAAGTATTTAAACTAAAGTAATTCATTCTGAGAAAGTATATTTTGTAATGTAATGTATAATGTAATTATAATGTCATTTAAAAAATAAAATATCTCAAAATAAATAGTTTAATAAAATGTAGTAAATCAGTATCAAAAAAAATATAACAATTAATACATTTAAAAATTGGCATTGAAAAAAACCCTTGCAATTCACTAAAAAATCCATAGGTTTCAGACATGTCATAGTTAGGAATTAGCATTTAAAAAACCTTGGAAATTCACTGAAAAAAACATAGCTTCCATGGGTGTTATAGTTAGCTGGACATTTCACTCGTACAAAATCATTAAAATCCCTCTGTTATAGTTAGTTGTACTAACTATAACTCGTGCACCCGCAATCCACTGATGATGATGTCACAAATTACATCATTCATGACATGGTCAGTGACATCACTGATGACATCTCAAATGACATCACTGATGACATCATCCAGTGAATGTAGTTGTCACCCAGACCCTCTCAAATGGAGCATTCCTTATTGCGAACTACTGAGGGAAAAAAGGATCATACCAACGAGAAAGCTCCATCATCACCGAACGTTTTAGGGACCGCGGATATCCCATTTGGGTACTGTAAAAAGCCATCAAAAGGGCCAATCTCATTGACAGATCCATAACCATTGCAGAAAAGGTGGTACAGGATGATGACAATGACAATGCCATCGACCAAACCAGGATGATTATGACTTTCAGCACTGATGCAGACAACATTAGAAAAATTGTGGCCAAAACTGGAATATCCTCAAGAATTACAGCATAATAGACAACAGCATACCTGATAAACCCAGTATCACCTATAAGAGAAGTAGAAACTTGAGGGACATGTTAGTACATAGCGACATTACCACCTATCCCCAAAAAAATCAGCATGGCCTAAGGGTTTTTACCCTTGCGGCTATTTCAAGACATGCAACAACAGCACTTCCAAATACAGTTTCAGTACAATGGGATCAGTAAGACCTTGACCCAATTTTTGACATGCCGTACAGATTTGTCGTTTATGCCATTGTATGTACTTGCAATCTATGGTACATTGGTAGTACGACCTGCATTGCCAAAAAAGGTATAAAGGAATATTTGGAGAGCCTTTACTAATTTGGACCCCAAATATCCAGTGGCCAGACATTTTAGGGACAAACATTTCTCCGACATCAGAGATATGAGATATTTTATCCTGGAACATATTGAGAAACATCCCAGTGGTGGCAATAGGGCCCTTACCCTTAGACAGAAAGAGTCGAAATACATCATCGACTTCCAAACTAAAAATTCAGGTGGTTTGAACCAGGAAGAGGAACTGGCAGTACATCTTAAAGAATAAATACCAGCTGCCTTTCTCTTTCTTTATATGTACAGCACCAGTGGTGGATAGGCCCTTTTTCAAGCTCTCCGTGTCCATGACACTGACAGATAGTTGCCATTTATCATGTTTATCTTAAGTAGCTCTGCCTTTTGCTTATTACCTGTTTCATTTCCTTCCATTTTTTGACGAATAATCTATTTATTTTTAATGTTATTTAAGTGCTTTACCTAACACTGTGGAAAGACAGCATTGTTTTTTAACCAACTTTTCTCTTTCTCTTTTTTCTATCTCACAGGAAGAAAGGAAGGGGTCCACTCACTGGTATCACCAGCACGGACCACCTACCCTTTTTTCTTCTTCATTTGCACATGAACACTTTGTCACTGTACAACCTAGGGGTAACGTGTTTTGTTATGTTTAACATCATTATGATCACATGTACAGCATGCACCACACTGGAGCACTGCTCATCTGTCATGAGAATATTTAATTTGAATATTCACCTTCCACTTTGGACATAATTCTGCCACCATGGAAATACCTGATGCTTTGTCCCCATCCAATTTTTTCTAAATATGTGAAACTCTGTACATAACACATACTGGGGCATTGGCGCACACCAGCTTATTGCCATTTGAACAACCCATTTAGTCGGTTTGGACTTTTTCACCATGATTAATACTATATTTGCTATATTTGGCGATTTGCATTAATGACACGCTTTTTCTTTCGCATCAGTTACTTACAACTTTATTGTCCATCAGGCCGCGCATACACAATGTGAACAATGCACTTGCAAGCTAACTTTCTTTCTTCGTTTTGACTTGATCGTACATAATATTTGCAACATTGTGTCTGTCTACATGTAACAGAAGTTGTTATATGATTTATTTTCGCATGACGTACATTGTACTATATCGCTGATTCATTTAATCTTTATGCAATACAAATTGCTTTTTTATGATTGTGTTGCTAAAGATTATTAATTCAATATGTGCATTATTGTTTGGCCGTTTTGAACAATAGAATAATTGCATTACAGTATTTACGTATCAGGAACTATGCGATTTACTTCTGACATGCCAGTCTTTTTTTTTTTTTTTTTACTTTATTGTGCAATACCAATATCATTACAAGTATGGGCCTACAACCAAAGGGGACGGACGCTAAAACATAAAAAGCAATCGTAAAACATCACAGAGCAGCGACTGATCCCCTAGAGGTCCAGCAAAATACAGGATACATTTCTCTGCAACACAGGATGGAATCAGGATATAGTCATTTTAAATTTTTAAAAAAGGAACAAAAAGAAAAACCAGACAAACAAAACTCAAGGCGGAAAGCATTATGGACAAGGTCGAGCTCCAACGTGGGGGACCTTCAGTACAGGATAGATAATCAGGAAGGCAATAGAGATGACCAGGGGGGGAGTCAGTGGGGAAGTCGGACAATCAGGAAAAAGAGTAAATTCTTTCAGGAATGTCAGGATCAGGGAGACAGTGAAATGTCTGGATTGTCCTCAAACGGGGGTGTACAGATGTTCCCTCGGTAGGCGTTCCATTGACCCCAGATTTTATTCCACGCCCTAGGCTTGCCCCTAGCCAAATATACCTTCTTCTCTCTAAACATACACCAGTCCATATTCTCCTTCCATACTGACACGGTGGGGGGGCCGTTGGGAACCCCACAGCTGCGCAATATCCCTCTTTGTGCTAATGTTCCCAAGGGCTGCCCACCGGGCCTGAGTGACGTTGTAATCATTCGGCTCCCACACATTCAGCAAGCATCTCCGAGCCTCAGGCAGCAGAGCGACCCCGGTGACACACTCCATTACCGCATGCACACGATTCCAATACGCCGCCACCACACGGCATTCCCAAATGATATGGAGAAAGGTAGCACTCAATCCACATCCGCGCTTGCATAACCCATCCGAGGAAAAGCCCATAGCAACCAAACGAGGACCAGTAACATACACCCGATGAAGGATTTTGAATTGGACGAGACGGAGACAGGCGGGAATGGCGACCTCTTTCGGGGAGGACAAAACTGACTGCAACTTCGTCATCCAACTCCAACCCGTCTCCGGTCCAGGCCTCCCTGAGACGCACAAGGAGATCTGCCCGATTGTTAATTAACTTCTTATAAATCAAAGAGATCGTACTATCGGGCAGATGACCATCAAGTATACGGTCCTCAAGTGGGGAGGACTTGGGAACATTAACATCAGTGGCGAAGACCGACAGCAAAGCATGGCGGACCTGCGCATACCTGAAAAACTCTCTATCACTCAACTCATACTCACTCTGAAGCACCTCAAAGGTCTTGACCGCGCCTTTCAACCAAAGGTCACCCACTCTGCTTATATGATTATATCCCAGTTCTCAAAACCTTTCGTTGTCCAGAGGCATCCCAGTCTTTCAGAAGCATACAGAGTGTCAATCGATCGTTCCATCCCTTGGCCGCATTTGCATCCTTCCACACACGCACCGCAATCTTGGTGGGTCCCGTTAGGTTCCTCCCCGCTGTCCGAGAGTAGAGCGCTCTATTGAAGTTACCGCCGGGCAACTGATGTTTATCCATCTCGAAAGCAGGATTCGGACCGGGTGCATACATTGCATGGTTGATTGCAGACAACTGGGAGGCCCAATAATACCTCCTGATGTCCGGGAGCGCCATGCCCCCGTCATACCAGGGGAGAGTTAGCTTTGCAAGAGCGATACGTGCGCGGCTGTCCCAAACGAGCCTCCTCTGTAAACCTTCCACCTCCCGAAAGTAGCTTGCCGGAATAACGTCAAACGAGTTCTGGCGTGCGTAGAGAAACCGAGGCAGGGACATCATTTTAAAGAGTGCCGCGCGACCGAGTGGCAACAACGGCAATCTACGCCACCGAACCACGTCCAATTTCAATCGTCGGAGAGGAGGAAGGAGATTGTGCTCATAGCGGGCCGCTGGGTCTAGCGATATAAAGACCCCCAAATACTTGATGCCGGATTGAGAGATCTGAATGGGAAACCTACTTGGTAATGGGGGAAGGTCGCCCGAGATGTCATATACACACGATTTAGACCAATTAATGATCAAACCAGAGTTCTTGCCGAACGAGGTGAGAACGTCAAACAGAACGTTAAGGGATTAACGAGGGGAGGTAAGGTACAAGAGGATATCTTCGGCGTACAACGAGACCCGGTCTTCAAAATCGGGGGCCCACTGAATGCCCTTTATCGACGGCTCCCATCGGAGCCAGGCTGCAAGCGGTTCTAAGGCAAGAGCAAAGAGCAGGGGGGACAGCGGGCACCCCTGCCTAGTCCCCCTCCCGAGAGCAAAGGGCTGCGACACTTGACCATTAACCACCACCTGAGCCAGCGGTTCCGTATATAAAAGTTTCACCCAATCGACAAATTCTGACCCAAAACCAAATTTTGCCAGGGCGGCCCAGAGATAGGGCCATTCTATCGTATCGAAGGCCATCATGGCGTCCAAGGAAGCCAAGATGGCCGGCTCCGGAAGAGACTCCGCCCTAGCGAGAACACCATGTAAGCGCCGCAAATTGAGAGCAGTGTTCCAGTGTGGAATAAAACCGGATTGATCCGGCTGGATCAGATCACAAATTACTGTAAGTAGACGATTAGCGAGGACCTTGGCGAGAATCTTGGGCTCAGCACTCAACAGGGAGACAGGCCTATATGATGCGCAACGAACACGAGGCTTGCCCTCCTTGGGAATTACTACGATCATTGCCAGACGGGGGTCACAAGGGAGGGTGCCAAGATCACGTGACTCCATGAACATATCGCGAAGATATGGTGCGACTTTATCCGGGCGCAGTTTGTACAGCTCGATAGGCAAGCCGTTTGGGCCCATAGCCTTGCCCGAACGGAGAGAACGAATTGCGGTCGAAATCTCGTCTACCGACAACGGAGCCTCCATGCACTCTCGATCCTCCTCAGAAAGGCAGGGCAGCGCAATGTCCCGCATAAATGAATGGGAGTCATCCTCGTCTCTATCGGACACCGGGGAGTATACCACACGAAAATAGTCAGCAAAACACTCAACAATCTCGCCAGGGTCAGTCACACTCACACCATCGGGACCACACGATTCGCTCTTTCCTTCTTATCAAGCCAAGCAATCAATTTACCCAGCTTGTCCCCAACATCAAACAGTCTACCCTGCTGTTCCCTGTACATCCTCTTGGCAGTATCAGTAACAAGGGATTTATAATCAAATTGCTTCAAACCAAGGGCGTGGAGTCTATCCTGGGTATCGCCTGATTCTAGGTCAGCCTCCAATTCCAGTATTTCCGCCTCCAGACTCATGACCTCCTGATTCCTAGCTTTCTTGGTCTCAGCTATTAAAGATAGGGCCTGTCCACGAATAAAAGGTTTAAAGGCTTCCCACAAGGACACAGAGGACAAAACGGACCCCTCGTTCTCCAGAAAATAGTGGTCTAGGGTCTTTATCAGACTGTTACGGGTCTTGGGATTTCGCAGATACCAAGGGTTGATAGGGGCGATCCGCCCCACAGCGTGCACTCCAGTGTCCATACAAAGCCACAATGGAGAATGATCCGAAATGCCCCGGGCCAAGTGTCTGATCTCCCCAACGGAGGATGACTGGGCAGCTGGCATAAGGATGTAATCAAGCCTGGAGAGACTCCCATGAGCCCCAGAGTGAAAGGTATACTGACATTGTGTCGGATGCATTAACCTCCAGCAACCCACCAGACCAAAGGTGTTCAAGAACCCACTGAGCCATGACTGGGAATTAGGAAGATCCCTGGGAGGGTGGTGGTCCATATTGCCAGAAAGCACAGAATTAAAATCCCCACCCATAAGGAGAAGACCATCAGGGAGCTCCAGCATCACCCGGCCGACATCCGAGAAGGTAGAGGTCTGGAGACCCGGGGGAACGTATACAGTAAGCAATGAAAGAGTATTACCCTCTCGCCTCCTAGTGAGGGCAGCATAACGCCCTCTGTCATCGAGGATTACATTATCAATCTCTAGAGGGAGAGAAGACCGAATCAGAATACCCACCCCTCTGGAACCAGTGGTGAACCCGGAGTGTGCGACCAAGTGATAACCCCACCTGTTCATAGCATGACACATATTTCCCACCAAATGCGTCTCCTGCAAAAGTACCACATCAGGAGACAAACGACGCAGATACACCACCCCGTTTTATGCGATCCCCCAATCCATTGACGTTCCAAGATAGTAACCTCAACCCACTACCCCCATCCCCACAAGTGATGCATAAGTCACCCCACAAAGAGCAGGACACCTGAAGCAGAAAAGAAACCAATAAGTTGCCTTGAGAAAGAAAAACACATTCACAAAAACCCAATCCCACCCCCCAACCAACGCCCGTTACAACTCCCCCCTTCCTGCACCCCTGCAGTAGACTAAAAAGCCACCCCAACATGCAGTGTGCCTGTTGCCCTAACATTCCCATTCTACAAAAAGACCCTGGAGGAGGAAAGAGGCCCGTCCCACCCGCCACCCGGATGGGGACAACAATAAAACATAATATACAGGAGAAATAGAACCCAGCTGAGCAATGTCTAGTGTTCGGAGATCAGGGGCCGAAAGGTCACTTCTGTGTAGGTTCACCACCCTTGGCACCACCAGGGTGCTCCGTCCGGTCGTTTTGGCCAGGCAGGGAATCCAGCCAGTCACTCACATTGTCCGGTCGATCAAAAAAGAAAGTCTGTTCCTCATATTCCACACGAAGCCTAGTAGGGAAAAGCATCGCGTACTTAAATCCTAAGTACCGGAGACGTTGTTTAAGTCCCTGAAAGCCCATCCGTTGTCTCTGAACAAGCTGAGTAAAGTCCTGGTAAAAATTAACTGTGGAGTTTTCAAATTTCACCGGGCCGCTCACTCTCGATGCCTGCAGGATCGCATCACGGTCCCTGAAATGGAAAAGTTTTGCGATGATAGGCCTCGGGGGAGCGCCCGGCTTAGGCTTACCACCCGGAGCACGATGGGCACGCTCCACTGTGAAAAACTTGCTCAGTCCAGAAGGGGCAAGGTGGTTCAGGACAAGATCTTCAACCAGGAGGTCAACCGAGTGAGTCTCGGGATTTTCCGGAACACCTATGACACGGATGTTGTTGCATCTTGCCCTGTTCTCAAAATCCTCCAGCCGATAGGACATCAGGACAATAGCCGATTTCAGATTGCCAAGTTCGGTATGAAGTTCCGACACATCGGCCGTGAGACTAGAAGTCTTCAGATCCAATGACTTCACCTTCTCATTGGTCTTGGACAGGTCGGCCCTGATCAGGGTGACATCAATGGCAACCGTGTCAATTTTATGAGCAAGAGCCTCATATTGCTGGCCGATGGTCTCCTTCATGTTGGTGATGGCGCCCATGATGTCTTGCAGGGACAAATCAGTAGGGGCAGATGGGTCCTCTGTGGCACCCTCCAGGGTACGACTGGAGACCCCAGGGGATCCTTTGGCTTGAGTATACCGGTCCATAATGTTGGACTGGACCGGCCCCCCACGAAGGGGCGTCTTAGTCTTCCGCTTCTCTGCTTCACCCCTGGCTGCCATGCTGGAAGACGCGCCCCAGAGGGGCCCGCGAGACCTGGTGAAAATGGCCGCCTGCGGGCAAGGCACCAAAAATCCAAAAAAACTGGCTCGCGCGGCCAAGACAAAGTCACGACTTGACCCAAGCGGCAGTGATGGTGAAGTAGCGCTCGCACTGAGTGGAGGCTGGACAGATCCCCGACCAAGCAAAACTGTCTCTTAATCAGACCATGCCAGGACCCAGAAACTAAATCAAAAGTTGGAGTAGGGCTACTGAGGAGACCCCACTGCCGTTGTTGTTCAACTTCGTCCCGGCTCCACAAGTCGCCAAGTCCCCGGCTCGCCTCAAGGTGGGCCTCAAAAGTTCAAATCGCTGTAATCTAGGTTTTCCAAGTCCGAATTAAATTCTGAAAAGAGTTATGGACTCAGTCGGGGTTCATCTACGAGAATCCGTCCAAGAATTCAGGATGTTATCAGGATCAGTTGCGAAGAGTGGCGAGGGTCCGGGGAGCCCTGTGCTCACGCGACCATCTTGGATGCGCGCTAAGCTCCTCCTCCCTGACATGCCAGTCTTATTTCTTTGTTTTTTATGTTTTCCCAATATCAGTTGCCCCATTGGTTATGCAATTCACGTGACCAAGCTTAGTCTTTATGCGAAACGCGTTGTGAATAAACTCAGAAGTGAACACTTTATCTTTGCAGAGTTTGATATTGCAGAGTGCGCGCTACATTGTAAGCTTTTCCTTATTGATATATATAAATATAGATATATACAGTTTTTCTTAGATCTTCTTCTCTTTTTTAAATTGTCCTGAAAGTATTTATGACACTTCTTGAGAAAAAACTAGTCTTTGGTAATTTCTCTTTGAAATTAGCAAACCTGTTAATAACTGCAGCCTGTTCCTATAAGAAATTCACTTCCTTGGTTCAGATCTTAATTTCAAAGCATCTTCAAACGAGAATAGGATTTTCCTGCCTGTGGTATTTTCACTCAACACCACCAAAAATCCCAAAAAGGAACAGAATTAAAAATATGCTAATTCACTCAAAACTCTTGAAAGTCTGCAACGCTGTCTTCAAGTAAATATAAGTCTTTTTTTTAGAAAAAGATTTTCCTCACTTGCGCACTTCTGAGACACTACCGTTTTGGTCAGTTCAACAGCTGAAGTGCGCAGCGGGAAGTACGCGCTTGCGCAAAGACAACAGGAACATAACTACCACTAGACCACTAGAACTTGTCTCTCTGAGTTTCAGCGGCCATATTGGAATTCCCGCCGCTGTACTCTCTGCAAACCTCTAAGCCAGCAACAAAGTGAAGTCTTCAGGAAAGGATACTGTCTCTTCCAAGGCAGATATTTTCTAATGCCAAGAAATGTACTCTTCCTCAAGACATTACAAGCCTACGGGTTCGTGACAGGTAGAGGTAGGGCCATTTGATGGTATCAAACGCCATCTGTGCATCTAATGATAATATCACAGCCTCTTCTTTTATGAACCCACTTCTGGCCAGAATACAGTGAAAATGTTGGAGGTTTGCAGCCAGATTGGTCTGGATGAACTAGTTTTGTGATAAGTGGTAATAGCCTATTAGCTAGTACTTTGCCACTATCTTTACCTCACCATTGAGAAGCGATACGGGGCAAACAAGCTGCACAGTTCCAGCCATTTTCACCTTGTTTGTGGAAGACCACTATAGTGGCCAGTCTCTGATCCCTCAGGAGGCTTCGCTGTTGTTTACTGTCTTGGTACATCTGACGTAGGCAGGGAGTGTTTGTCGATGTTGTAAGTTTGAATAGTTCAATTGGTCGGCCACTCTGAGCCATAGCTTTCCCTGATTGAATACTGTTGAGTGCACCTATAATTTTGTCGTCAGTGATGTCACTCTCCAATGTATTGGCCTCCTCTGGGGACAGTGACGGAAGACCTGTGTCTGACAGTAACTCTTTGGAGTCATTGATGGTTATAGTGGATGAGGGAGTATATAGTCTGGCGTAATATTGTGCGAATAGCTCAGCTATATCTTGTGGATCTTTTACAATCTCATCATTCTCTGTTCTGAGACATATCACCCATTTGTCTGCTTTCTCCTGCCTGTCTAACCATGCCAGTAGTTTCCCTGCTTTATCTCCTCTCTTGTATAGGCTGTGGTATGTTTTTAGTCGACTACTTTTTGCCTCCTCTGCCACAAAGTTTTGTATTCTTGCTGCTTAAGATCTAGTGCATGCTTAGTCTCTTCCATTTTCTGTGTTTCTTTGTCCAGGATCTCTTTCTCTAGTTGTGTAATTACACCTTGCTTATCCTTTGTATATACGGCTGTCAGGGATAGTGCTTGCCCTTTAATGACTGTTTTGTAAGCTTCCCATAGTGTTTATGAGGGGTGTACAGAGCCTATGTTTTCATCCAAATAGTATTTTGTTGTCCTGGTCACATCATCACGTATGTGCAGAACTTTAAGATATCGGGGATGCAGAGTGATTGTAGTATGGTCTACTGGTGTTTCTCATGTGAAGGGGGCCAAGGGGGGAGAATGGCCTGATATTTCTCATGCCAACTGTCTGACGTCATTATAAGAGGGCAATTGGTCCGGCCAAGCTAGCATATAGTCAACACGTGACTGGCTGTTATGCGTACCTGAATGAAATATGAAGCACAGTTTGTCTGGATTGTGAGTTATCCAGACATCTGCTAGACCCATTGCTACCAGATATTCTGTTGGGTAGAACCGCTACCAGGTTTGTGTCTCAGAATGTTGCAATCTCGTGTACTGCACAACACCATGTTCAGATCCCTCCCTAGTATCAAGTCTCCTGTAGGCAGATCTAGTATTGATTTGCTTAATTCCGAGAGGGTAGACTTCTGCAATGTTGGAGGGATATGCACCAACAAGAGATTAAGTGGTCTACCCTCCCATATATCAGTGATGACTGCAATTCTACCCAACGTGTCTAGACAGGATCTTCCTGAAATAAGGAGAACATTTGTACGTACGAGAATTTCTGTCCCTCTGGATCCATCGGTGAAGCCAGCGTGGGCAACTACAGTTTATCCTCTTCTATTTCACGCCTTGCATCTATTTCCAATGAGATGGGTCTCTTGTAGCTTACCAAGCAAGATTGTCACACAGACCATAACGTCCACAATAAATATATCCCAAAAAATAACACAGCGATCATGGGCATCTAACATTACCCTCAACATGACCTCGAGCTATCCCTCCCCACCTTCCTGTGTGGTAGATCCGAACTATCTGCCAACCCAATTCGCTAGGAGTCTGTCGACCCAAACTTTTAAACTAAACTCTACAAATATAGCATAAATTCAAAGTACTATCCAGAGTCATTATACACCTTTGCTATATCCCCCATTGAAAAGAAGTAAGTAATACAAACACCAGTACATGAGATACAAACAGTGTAACCTGGGGAGAAGTACCGCCCCAGGCACTCTGCACTTACAAGAAGATGGGCCTCATGAGTGTCTGTTTCTCCAGGTTGCTGTCCCTTGATGGCTGATTTCCAGCTGACAGGTTAGGAGCCTCCAGAGTAGGGTAGTCCAGCTGCACAGGGTGAGGCCTGCGTGAATGTATTGCGCCCATCTTGTCAACTGGGGCCCGCAAAAGGGCTCTACCCATTCCTCTCCACTGTAGCAATGCTCCACCAGTTGCCATCCCTCAAGCCAGTCCCATTCCTCATCTGGTTTCCCATCCACCATGATCCACAGTTTGGCAGGAAAGAGCATCATGTATTTGACCTCCCATTCCTGAGAGCAGTATTAAACAGCATCGAAGGAGTAGTGAAGTTTCTGCACAGCAGCAGTGAAATCCAGGAATAAACGGACAGTGGAGTTCTCGAACTGCAAGTCTCCCATTTGGTGTCTCATCTGCAATATGCTTTCCAGGTCCCGATAGTTGAATATCCGGGGGATTATCATTCATGGCGGTTCATCGAGTCTTAGAGGAGGGACTGGGATCCTGTAGGTGCGCAAAGAAGTTGGAAATGCCTTTTGGTTCAAGTGGTTACAATCAAGTCCTCCAAGAAGAGGTCGGTGCTGGAGTTTCTGCCCTCTCCAGGACCCCAACAACGAGGAAGTTGTTGCATTGCTAATGCCCCTCTGCAACTCTAAACAGGTCTGAAAATTAGCAGCATCTTCCTTAAGAACAGAGATCATAGATTTGAGCGCCTTTACATCATCCTTCTTGGCAGTGATGCTCGTTTCTGCTGATCATATTCTGTCACAGACCTTACCAAGATCAGCACATAGGAGAGCCATTTCTACTGGTATGCCATACATTTTGGACTCCAAGGTGGTTTTGGCATCTTGTACCACCTGCATCAAGTCCATAAATGTGTGGGCTCCGTTTGCTCGGCCCGGGCTGTAGGTCGTGCATTTGATAATGCTACTTAGTCCCCCTCTCTGTGGTGGTTTGAGGAAAGTATAATTATCCAGTTTGTTGTGCTCTGACTTTTTGCTTGGTTTATTTGTATCCATGATTTGTCCACCAGGAACAACCATGGCACTGAGTCAAGGTGAAAGTACCACTTGGGCCCGACCCCCTCACCCCCCACCCGGCCACCAGAGCAAGACAGCATTTGTACTCACAGTTCTGTGCACAGGGACAGCACAGAAGAATGATTCTCAGGAGACCTCTTTTCCAATATAAGTCGCTGGCTTGCAACCTGCCACCCACACTATGAGCGCTGTCAACAAAAAGGCAGATGAGACAATCCTCCACTGCTCTCCTCCCCACTTAGACCCTGTCAACAATCCAAGCTGGGAGCCGTACCACTCCTTTCAGGCCAGGACATGAGCAATTATGATGACGGGGGCTGCACACAAGGCAGGCACAATAGATTGCCTCACAGGGACCAGAACTGTTCCTAAGGAAGGCAGGAGGCAAACAGGATCAGCGTTGCCTGTGTTCCCCACCTCTCCACAGTTCCTTACTTCCACCTCTCCACAGTTCCTTACTTCCACTGGTACCTCGCACACAGTCCAGGGTGCAGGCTGCCCCATTCACCTCAGGCCCAGACCCAGCCTGCATTGATCTCCTGGGCTGCGGTGTAGATCTCAATGCTGCCTGCTGGCTGCTCCACCAGGGGAGGATGGTGGGGAGGCAGTCAAGCAGGTCTCACCAGTGTATCCACCCACTGCATTTACCCCCATCGGATAGCCCACTCACGGGTCAAATTTTCCGGATGCTGGAATCACCTTTCAGCATCCAGTCCAGGCCTCTGCCATCGCCCAACAATGATAGCCACAGTCTCTTGTCCAGATCTGCAGGCATCACCACCTCACTGAGGCTTCCATCCCAGCCGTGCAACCCACCATTGTGCTGGTAAACGCATTTTAATCAGGATGGAGGGGGATCTCAGGAGTCTGGTGCGGGCGCTGCACTAGAATGCCACTATCTTGATCTGCCTCTGCAATCCTTCTTACCTGTTAAATAACTTTGAAAGAATGTAAATGTGATAATTTGGTGTTTTCAAAATCTAAACATAATGTTAAAGTTTGGTGGGCTTTGAGTCCTACTCATAATTTGGCAGCACATTAATATGTACTCATTTGTATAGGCCAACTTCAGAACTTTAGGTCCCAGGGGCAACTCTTGTGCAATATTTTGCCTAATATCCATTGAATGTATAAAGTTATCTCACATAATTTACAAATATATATTGTCAAATTCAATGGAATGCATTAGACATCAATAACTAAGCATGTTAGAATTTCACAATAGTTACATTGTAACATAGATGTAAACATCTTGAGATCTAATCACGAAAAAGAATCGTTAAAGTATAGGTAGAGATTTGCATCTTCCTTTAGGCTTACTTATGAGTTTTTTTTCTAGTCAGTAGAATTCCCAGACGTATTCGTAAAAAGCTGCGACCTGCGTTGGACTCCAGGCATATTTCTGTCACGCACCTTTACCTGAATGCTCCTATTCGCAAATGCTCCTATTCTGCCGGTGCAGAGGTCTTCATAGAAGAAAAGTCCATAAATGGGGAATAGAGCGCCTGCTAAATGCACATTTTTTTCCCCAATGGAGAAAATATGTTTCCCAATGCAGAAATCCATGCCCCTACAGCTCCAGCAATTCTGGAGCTGAAACATTCCCCATCCCTTCTTGGAAGAGTTTACAATCATTACTAGAATTAAATGAGGTTGGGAAAGAGTTTGGGTATGTCCTCAAATATACATGTTTATGTGCGTTCACAGACTTACAAGTCAAATCACCCTCTGGAACACTCATTTCTAATTCTTTGAATCGTATTTAGTTCTGCAGATATAGCTGCACTCGTGGTTAAGAAACCTACACTAGTAAATGCGCTTTTGCTGGTGTGATTCTAGCGTTATGACTGAAACTACTGTTGTGAATGACAAAGTGTCATTATTGAGTACTTTTAAAACCACTAGTTTTTCTTTAGTGACTCTCAGTGCTGGTTGTGCTATTTGGTGAAGAGGAGGGTACTCTTTGCCACTGGCCTCTTTTATTTTAACATGATAAGTAAGCTGGATAACCATAATGGAATATTGGTTAGTTGACACATAAATACATGCCAGTTCCACCACTTTGCAGTCGGTGTATGTCTTATGGGATAAATACCTTGTCAAAACTTTCTACAGCTCCCTTAAATTGATTTTATACAATTTAGTACGGTAGTAAACACCGTACTGACAATTGTTTTCATTTGATTCATCATCTACCTCACTGTAAAGTCACAGTTGTTGGTTCTCCTTTGCACTGTGGCAGCTGAGAGCAAGATTTAAGAGGACGATGGAGGAGATGAATCGAGGAAAGATTTGAAAACAGCTGCAGCAAGACTTCTCTTGCCTTGTTTTAGCTTTTCATGAGGTGTAGTCATTACACTGTTAATAATGTGAAACATCACTACACAGAAAGGCTACGTAATCCTGCATGAAGTAAATTAATATATGGCTTATTTTGTGCAACCTGTTTTGTAGGTGTGGAATAAATTCATTGCTTATCAGTTGCTTTTCTAGAAAATGCATTGCTTGTCAGGTGCTTCTCCAGGTTCGATGGCAATTTACGCCATTGCATCACCCATGCATACATAAAATCCCCATGGTCTGCAATCCCTTAGCGGAACTCACATACTATGCGATAAAGAGGCCAGAAAATGATGATGAAGCCATGAGAAATTAACATAATCCTGATCAGTGGCGGCTCCTCGAGGGAGTGCTGTGGGGCGAAGGTGCGGGGGAGGGGCAGTAAACTCCAGAATTGGGCCGAACGGAGATGAGTAAAGAAATAAATAAACAAAACTAATTATATTGCGCGTGCTGCAATGCCAAATCAGCAATGCAGTGCACAATGTAATTTGTTTTATTTATTTCTTTCTTTACTCCACTCCGTTCAGCCCAATTCCGGAGTTGACTCCCTCCGCCTCTTCGCCTCGCAGCACTCCTTCGAGGAGCCGCTACTGATCCTGATGCTCTCACCTTGTAAGATGATATTTCCACTTCATTGATTTAATGCATTTTAAGGGTCTTCAGGAAGAAAAGTGCCACTTGACCACCAATCCCAGGGCCTTATTTATGAAGGACTTGCGCCACTTTTACGTGACTTTTAAAATGGGAAAAAGACACGCACCGGTGGCGCAAGGCCTTCATAAATAAGGCCCCCAGTGTCTCTATTCACTTTCAAGACAGCATAGAGGCCAATGGTATCAAAGTATTCAAGCTTACTTAGTACTTTTCGCTGAATATTTCCCAATCATGTAAAGTTTACGAAGCATTTCAGCACTTGACTCCGAATCATACCAAGAAAGAATTATGAGGTTGTCTAAAGCATCTCAACTTGTCTGGGCTACCGAGCATTCACATTGATCCACCAAATGCAGATTCCCACAGCGAAAACTCAATACCTTCACCAGAACAATAAGCCTGGAAGTATTCACCTCTGAGCAACAATAAGTGTCATGATGTTTCCAGACCAAGCAGTGCTGGGACCAGGATCACTATGGGAATCTGCACCAGGTGAAACCACAGATGGCGCCAGGCAAGGGCTGCAGGCAGAGGCACAGCCCATCCATGGCTGCCTTTCCTATACCATTGTGAAGAAGTTAACCCCTTACTGTCTCCTGAACTGCTTTGCCCTTCCGGACTCCCAGCACTTGTCTGCTGCCATTTATCCAGATTACACAAAAGTTCATGGCTTCATTCTCTGAAAGCTGTCATGCAGTGTGTTCTCTGTGAATGGGGACCTTCAGTCAAAGCAGCGCCATCAAATGTCACAAATTGTCAAAATGTCCTTACCTGAAAGAAACTCAGGGCCTCATTTATGAAAAATGAGGCATCGTTTTGTGAAAAGAGCAATGGGACACCTTTCAGTGCACCCTCCTTGTGCATGGATACGCCATATTTACTGTACAGAACTCCATATCGCAAGGATTAACAGATATGTCAGTATTCCTGACTTATCTGTACGCACCAAAGTGACACATTGCTGTGGTGTCCAAATTTAGCTCCAAGCACTCCAAAATTAAATCAAAGTTCGTATTATGCGCACATTTCCAGTGTCGTTTATTCAGACATTGTGCTTCATATTCAATATGGCAGTTCCTCTGTACATAATCCATAATCAAACAGAACAGCTTCATGCCAACACTTGTTTAATCCGTTCTGTATAACAGGACTTCATCAGGGCCGAAACAAATGTAATAATAGCATCAGGAATGAAAGGAGTTGGGTTAGGCCCATACACCCTCCTTATGCAATGTAATTCAAAAGTTGAGGCGGGTTAAAAAGAGTGATGTGTTAGTCATCGTATAAAAATGAAATAGATCCATGTATAAGAAACCGCCACCAATAGGGTATTTGGAAAGTGCAAAAGAAAACCCGAAGTAAGGTATAAACAAGTATATCAAAAGTATGTAGAAACTAAGGGCCCGATGTAGGTAAATCTCATTTTGCGACTCTAGAATACCGAATTTTACCAATTAGGTATTCTAGATTCGGTAAATGAGATGTAGGAAATAATTCGGTAATCTTTACCAAATCGGTATGATTCGGTAATTACCGAATCGGTATTTACCGATTTGGTAATTGCCATTGATTCTTAGGGGCCTTGAGGCCCATAGGAATCAATGGCAATTACCGAATCGGTAAATACCGATTCGGTACAATGACCGAATTGTCAAGGCGGACAGGGTGTCACTTTGCCACCCTGTTACACCCCTGATTCTGGCTTGTGTGCCATGTGGCACACATACATGCCCTAAGGGCCCTAAGGGCATGGATGTGTGTCACATGGCACAGGTGTACATGCACAGATGTGCCTATACACTGGAATTCGTTATTTACCACAAAATATTATTTCGCGGTAAATAACAAATTCTTAAATGCCTGTGGCACTGTTTTCAGTGCCACCTACATCTAGATTTACCGATTCTGTAAAATTTAAGGCCCCTACATATCAAAAACCAAATACCGGTCGGTAACGGCCGAAATTGGCCGTTACCCACTGGTATTTGGTGTCCTACATGGGGCCCATAGTCAAGTAAATATTAGAGAGAAGGAAAAACAGAAATCAGGTCACCACAAGCGAGTTTGAATCAAACTTTTAAAGTATGTGCTTGAGACGCCCCTATACCAAGTTAGAAGCCAAATGTTGCAA
This sequence comes from Lissotriton vulgaris, assembly GCF_964263255.1. NCBI lineage: Eukaryota > Metazoa > Chordata > Amphibia > Caudata > Salamandridae > Lissotriton > Lissotriton vulgaris. The sequence goes on from NC_141687.1 coordinate 1,996,906,411, forward strand.
CTTGGCTCACCTTAAAATGTCACCATCCTTATACAATCTGTCAGAAAGTTATAGTCCAAGAGAAACGTTTAGAATCTAAAAAAAGAAACCAAAATACACGGTGTATCCTAATATCTAACCAATCCTATAACTGATATAGGATACCAAACACTGTCATACTTACCACAGTGTTAAGCTTCAGTCCACATTGTAATAGATGTGGAAAAGTATATATGGTAACACCTGTATTCTGAAAATATAAATTGGGTCACGTATCACCACCACGCCTAGGTGTACAGTTTAAGGTATCATGATTTTACAGGTAGACCTTCACATCAAAAATATAGTATCATACAATGTTATCCGGTTCAACCTAATGGCTGAATGTGAATCTACACCTTGTAAAATTGTCAAGAGAGCACACAGCATGGAACCCGATCAAGATACCTGACCAGCTGTGAGGCCGTAAATAACCCAGTCCACTGTGCCACCACATCCCTCTGTCCTTAAAGAGGAACAAAGAAATATGAGGTTTGTTAAATAAACTTGAAAGCAAAATAGTAATAAAACCAATAAGTAATTTGTTCCTATCTGTTAAACAGAGCAAAAAATATAAGGCAAAAGGGGAAAATTCAATCCTGATGTCCCGAAAAGGACATACCAAACAAGCTGCCCCAGTACATAGCATTTAGAGTAAGCATGGGCGGATTTCGCGGATCCACGATCCGCGAATTTGCGGATTTGCGGATTCGCGGATCCGCAAAATCCACGAATTTGCGGATTCACGGATTTTGCGGATTTTTTTAAGGGGGGGGTCTTCTGTGCGGCCTCGACGACGCTCACGATTGCTTTTGGGATGATGAATGAGTCACTGAATTTGAGCTTCAACTAGTTCCAGCGACCATGTGTGTGTTACTATGCAATCGCCCCGAAGGGCGCAGGGGTCCCTTGAGTGAGCTGCCCATCATAGTGGGTAAATGGCGGGAAGACGGAGCATACCGCGAGTGTGTGAGCGGGGCCAAACGGGCGGGGATTCCATGCGAGTTCACATGCCTCTTGTGTGTATAAAAGGTCAGAGATAGATCAGAGCAGCAGATCAAGAGAAAGAAGCTCCTGGTCACAGGAACAGCACGAGGATTGCGCTCGTGAAAGTCAAGGATGCAAAGGCCTCTATCCAGCATCACAGCTGATTTTCAGCGGTAGATTTGGGAAGAAGTCGCACCTGCCCAGCCTCGACGACGCTCCCTTGAGTGAGCTGTCCATCCATCACCTTCCTGTAGCTATTTTAGGATGGTGCCGGCAAGCTGCCAGTGCCATCCTAAAATAGTTACTAAATTAGCTTCACTAATAGATAAAATAAAGCAGGTGCTCGAGCACCTGATTTATTTTATCTATTAGTGCTTCCTGTGCATCCTGTTGAAGCTAACTTAGTAACTATTTTAGGATGGCGCTGGCAGCTTGCCGGCGCCATCCTAAAATAGTTACAACAACAACTTCAAGCTTGAAGGCTTGAACTTTTGCCCCCCGAATCCACCGCTCGCGGATTCGCGGATTTTCGGTAAATTTGCGGGAGTTCGCGGATTGCGGATTTATCGGAAATCCGCGAAATCCGCCAGCGAATTCGATTTTGCGTTTACCTTTATTTTAGAGCAGCGCTATTTACATACCACACAAAATGGGATAACCCCAGCTCATCTATTACGAATAAGCCTTACCGGTTGGCAGAGTACTCCAACCCATGTGATATTCATGGCGTTCAGCATGGGCGCCATCTTGATTTCTGTTTAAATAGTGGAAAACTCCCGGAAAAAAACTCTGACGTATTTAGCTTCGGCCGCCATCTTTGAGTGTGTTTTAAGTAAAAACTTTATCAAATGCCATCCGAACGCTAACCTTAAATCATCTCTGATATACATAACAATCTATTCTTGTCAAATAAATTACACATATTTTGCGATCATATCATGGAAGGTATGACGCAAATCTCTTCGTAACTTGATACTTAATTGGTCCAAAAACAAGTGACTACAAAACACTGTGACTGCAAAAGCGCAAGTAACACTTGGCTTTGGCAGCCATCTTTAAATGTGCAATAAGTAGGTAACTAACTCAGTACCACCAGATCAATAACTCTATATTCATCCATGATATTTTAAATCTGTCCATGGCCAAGATATTAAGTAGATATCTCGGTCATCTTATGTAAAGAGTAACGCAAATCTTTTTGTAGTTTCACACCCGGTAATCAAATAAAATGCAGAAACCTTGGCGGCCATCTTGGAGAATATCAACTATAGTGCAAAATTCAGGTAGGTATCGTAAAATGACCCATGTCATACAATGGAGTCTATACAATATTCTAAAGTTAATAGCTTTCAATAGCTGAAATATATGTAATCCCAGTAATCATCACTAAATGCCATCCAGTCTCAGGTCATATGCTCTTTAGTTGAAAAATTAAGGTTGATATCGTAAAATATCCCATGTCATGCAAGTAGTCTATCCAAGATTAGGATTAGGATCCCGGTAATCATTGCCAAATGTCCTCCAGTTTGAGGTCATATACTCAATTAAACTAGATGGTCAGAATGAAACCTTGCCAAAAAATCCATCCACAATCACCTAGTCGATTCATCAAACCTGGTCCACATGATGTCAAAATATCTAATAGATGCCTACTGTATGGCCCTAGCAAAATCAAAATCTGCTTTGAAAGATAACGAAGGATACCAATGAGTAGTTTAGATCGTAAACACACCCAAATGATTATAGTTCCTAATTATTTACCGAGGAGAAGAAAAAACGACATCATTATTGTGAGAAAATGGTGGGGAGAGCACAATCATTCAATCATGATCATGTGTATGAATAGAGTATATACATTAGTCTGCTCCATCGATACATTTTCATTGTCAAAATCTATGAGATTCTTCATTTGTATACATGCTCTTACTGTACTAGTTGATACAGATCATACAGTCATTTTTAAAGTCAACAGTTGCAAATGTACATACCTCCTATTAAGGAATAATACATATTAGATAGGAGAATTACGTATAGTGACACAAGGTATTGAGATTCATATCAAGTAGTCCTGCCCTCTACTATTCTCCTAAGAAATAGTGCAACTCACGGTCTACATTTTGACCCTGCTCTACTGCTGGGAAGTGTTTAAATACAGACGCATATCCAACAATGTGTCCTTTAACATGGGGTTAGCCCTATATGAGAGGGCCTGCGTCAATCTCACACCTGCAGTGAGGCAGGCGTAAGGATTTGACGCAATGGCGTCGTAGAAGTGCCGCCGAGAAATCTCATAGTTTTCACTGCAACACTTCTACAAGCCTTATTTTTGGTGGAATCCCACCCTGCATACATTATACCTGTTGCCATTATAATGTATTGCAGGGCTTTACAAAGTGATACAGCTGCCTAGATGTTTCACTTTGTAAATATGGTGCAACGTGGTGCATTTTTGCCACTGCAACGTCACAAAAACTGACACAATGGCAATGCAAGGGGCTCATAAATACACCCCTCAGTATGATCTCTACCTTGTGCTCGTTCAGTATGATGCGATAAGCAATGCCTCTAGCCCTACTATCTGACATGCCCCTTTCAGAAATTGAAGTGAATAACTGGGTTGTGGAATTTCATGGATAGTATACAAATAATTGTATTACCATGCTTTTGAAGAATGGTTATAAACAGTGTTTGCACCAGGTTTGCTTGTATCTCTATAAACAATCAGTAGGTTGTACAAATCGAGACATTAATGCCTTAACCGCGGCGGTTTTTCCGCCGCGGACGTTCTAAAGGGTGCTCCGTCGGCCGATGGCAGCACTAGGGAGGTAGTGCTCCTGTCGGCCGACGGCAGCACACAAGGGGTTAAGGCTATGGATTAATTTGCACTCTGTTAAAATGCTAAGGGCAGGGAGAAAGGTAGTATAGGCTTGCCTTAAGCCCTCACCAGTGACTATTATGTTGGGGGTCTGAATTTGATGCGCCTTTTTTTACCCAAGGCAATTATGATCAAAACAACAACAAATTTCTTTCCTACTGCTGATGCTTGCTTGTGATGCTGACAATGGGTTTTCTGATCCCTTTTATTTTTGCCTGTTGTGGGAAATGTATTTTGATTCCGAGATCCGATCTATTTTCAACTATTAGTCACATTTCTAATGCTTCATATGAAGTGCACCCAGTATTCGTTTGGCAGGATTATCTCCCATGCATTCAAAGCCTAGATTGCAACTTAAATGGAGAGAATGCACCGCAGGAAGTAGTTTGCGGTAGAATTAAAATTACTTTTGAACATTGTCATTTATTAATTTGAAAACTCACCTCTACCCCTGTTCAATTATCACAGAATAAAAGGTTCACAATGAGTTCCTGCTTCTTTTTAAACACAGCGAACATAATTTTTGAAAGGTGTTAAGCTTTGGAACAGTTATGATGAAATTATAAAAGCCTTTCGAGTGCTGTGTCTTTAGTGAAATTAAAATGTAATTGCTTTGTGATTTCTAAAACAATGAAATGGGCTTCAAATAATGCCATATCTTTTAGCAAAAATGTTTTCTCAAGCTGATTAACTCTTTCTTCAATTCCCTCAAAAATATATGTTAACCCCATTGTGTTAGGCATCCCTTCAGTCCTCAAATACATGACAGGCATGCAGTCATTACAAGGATGATAAATGATGTCCAGCCGTCTTTGTTTCATTTAAAGGGGTGTAAAACGTTTTGGCCTTGGGAAATATGGCTGCCACCAAACCCTTCTGCCTAGGTAAGGAACCTGAACGTACCTATGGACTCCGAGGTCGTGCTTCACCCTCAGGTTTATCACGTGACCAAACGTGCTCTCCTAACCATTAGAACTATTTTTAGGTCGAGGGACCTGTCGCTTCTCACTGCGAAGCAGTGAGGGACGGAGTCCCGAAGAATTGATGTTTTGGAGTTAGGGGCTTTGAACCCGCCTCTATCCTTCATTCTCCTCCTTTGGCTGGCTTCCTAAACGGAGGCCAGCCATTGAAGGAGAAGGGTGTCACTCCAATAAAGCCCCGTCTCTTTCGCATTCGGGGGCGTGTTTTTTGTGTTCTTTAGCCCTGTGACGTCATCTGTCACTCAGAGCGCAAAAAACACGCCCCTGAATCCGAAATTTTCGGACCTTGGCAGCCGCCATCTTGTTACTAAATGCTGCGTGTCTGCTGTTGTTGTGCGTCCCTTGTTTAAGAAACTGGTGAAGTAGCACAATAGGGCATGGTTCGGCTGCTTTTGAGCAACATGTTTCTAAATGCGTCCTCGTGTTTCCTTGGCAGCTGCACGGAGCGCTGCGCTCTCTCCTCTGCTGCCGCCCACTCAGTATCTGTGCCTGGGCGGGATCCTGGAAGCCTCTGCGAACGGGCTCCGCCGTTGCCTCTCCTTGGCTTTCTGCACTATAGTATCCATCTCCCGTAGGTGTTGTCGTTTGTGATCTGGGCTCAGGAAGGCATTTGCCATTCTAGGAACGGCTGTTACACCCCTCCCCCCCCCGCCTTAGCTGTGTGATGAAGGAATATTGCAACCAGTGGGTAGGTCGGAGGTGGGTTTGAAGACGCTGGCCAGGGCTGGAACTCGATGCCGGAGCCAAGGGAGACCTCGGGGTGGGTGGGAGAGGGGGCTGGGGCCAACGGAGGCCTCGTGGTGGGTGAGGAGTGGGGGTTTAGTTTACCTCAGGGCTGTAGCCGAAGGACTCTTTAAGGCCCCCGCTCTTAATTATGTGGAACACTCGTCCTCCGCAGCTGCCCGCGTGTCATCTGTGACACTTCAGGAACCTCCGGCTCTCCCGCCACCTGAGCGTTGCATTCTGGGATGGGCATCGGCGCCCGGAGCCCCGCAGGCCGGCCGTGCCTTCCTCCGGAGTGGGTGAGTCCAGCTGTGTGTCATGTGTGTGCCATGTGTATGCATGTTTCCACCCTTCATGGGCTCAGCGGCTCCTCAAGGCATTGCTGCTGCCGAAACTGATGCCCCTGGGCCCGTGAAACCTGGCCCACTGGAGCCTGTCAGTGTCCGGGGCGTGTTGGCAGTCAGGGTCATTGTTATGGGTTGTTGCTTTGGATTTATAAGTCAGCATCGCAGCACTGAGGTACTTGGACTGTGAGGTAGGAGGCAGCAGTGTTGTCAGTCCATGTGTGTGCTGCCAGTCTGTGCCTGTCGGTCATTTCAGTCTGTGTGTGTTGTGTTCAGTCTGTGTTTTGCTGTCAGAGTCTATCTTGTGTTGTCAGTCTGTGAAGGTGCCTCTGTCAGCCTTTGTCCCTCGTGTGTTGACAGGCCTTTCCTTTCTGTGTTGTCAGTCTGTGATATTATCCTGTGGGTGTCAGGTGCGTCTGCTGTTTTGTCAGTCTGTGACTGGTCTGTGAGTCTGTGTTGTCACCCGTTGTATCTCGTCAGAGATTGCCTCTCCTGTATCACCAGTCTGTCTGCCTTGGTTTGTCAGTTTGTTTCTCTGCTGTGTTGTTCGCCCCTGTCTCTTGTTGTTCTGTCTTGTGCAGTGTTGTTGGCCTGTCTGTTTGTGTGCGCATCAGCCTCTGTCTCTCTGGCGTTGTCAGCCTGTCCCTCTTGTGTCACTCTGTATTTGTCTAATGCTGTCTGTCTGCTTGTATTGCTCATCAGCCTCTGTATGTATGTATGTCTGTCCTTTGTGCCGGTCTCTCTTGCCTCCTGACTGTCGTACTGTGCATGTCTGCATCTTTGGCCAGCTTGTGTTTTTGCTTGTTAGTCGCTCGCTGTGTGTCAGCATCTCTCGTGTGTCAGTCTGCCTTTCTGGCACTCTATCTTCCCGACAGGTGCAGTGCACTCTTCACCCCCCGCCTTCTCTTAACCCTCACTGAAACCCCCTCTCTCAAGGCGCACTGGCTCTTCTATTTACCTTTGTGATCCGTTTTAGGTCTGGTGGTAGCCATACCACATGAGCTTACCAAACGTAAGTGATTTAAAGGGACTTGTGACCTGCTATCTTCATCCAATGGTCTGTTTTTGTGTCATTTACATTTTTGTTCTGCCCACTACAGCACGGGGCAATGGGTCAGCCCAGTCCAGGCATTGGATAACTTCGCTTTGAGTGACGGGGTTCTTTTCTTCGTGCCAGGGGCAATATGGCAGTGTGTGTTTTTAGAGTCAAACTGCTTTGCGTTAAGCCATTTTTTAAAATATTTTTTTCTAATAAGGGCAAATGCCCCCACCTCACTCAACAATGAAGTTTTACAAGAACAATAATGGCACATAACAAATAATTAAAAGGACAAAGCTGGTAGCCAATGTTAGACTGGCCGGCTTTGCCAATGCTTGTTTTTAGTACCCTTTATATGTGGCTCTCTCAAAGGGTACTGATCTCAAGAGCGTTAGTGCTGTCATGCCTTGACAATGCAAATGGGCGTATAAAGCACTAACGACCTGTCACGAAGAAAAGCAATACATCTTAAACCATATTAGTACTCTTGAGAACGGGGCAGATTTACTACATTTAGTTTCTCACAAACATTCCCAGTAGCATCCCTGGAAAACGGTGCCATCTCAGGTTTTCAAGCATACTACTGGAAACGTCATGTTACATGCTCTCCGGGGTCCCTTTTCCCTAATTCAAACTTTATATAAAATTAAACCCTAGTGAAATGCAGTCTATTATAATTGACCACACCACCAATAAGTTGAAGTTCTTTATTCAGGTATGAAATCAAACGACATCCATAACACTGCCAGTCAGGTAATGATCAGGAGTGTGACTAGGAATGTTGACAGCGCCAAGTGTCAGCCCAACAGGGGCAAGAAAGGGAGGGGGAACGGAATGTACCAACATTGACATTTAGGAAATTACAACACATCTCCTACCCCATAACAGAACAGCACACACAAAGGTAATCCCCCCATGATGTAGTCTTCCAGCCTCTCAGAAACTAGAACATCCCAAGTGGGAAGATCTGGGGAGCTTGACCTTTACCTTGTCTCCAACCTTCCATGTCCTGCCCAGATACCTAGGTCTTAGTAAAACATCTTGACATCAATACTGATGATTATTAATCTTCCTCCAATCTGCCCTTGTCCTCCATCTTCTCCTCCTTCCCCCACAGCCATACAGGGCTCATATTAGTGGCTGGTTCTCTTCCCTTTTTTTCTGATTTAAATGGAGATAACGATCAAAATAACAATACCTAGGCAACTTAGGGGTCCTGTAGGGATATCGAGTACAATAACACAATGATAATAAAAACACAAAAATTGTTTGCAGTGAAGCAGTGTACAGGAAGGATAAACTATATAACAAGTTCATATAAATCTAATTTATTTAGAATGTATTACAAAGAATATTTTTATTTAAAAAAACATATACACAATCAATCTATAAAGCAATTGATACATGGAATTTCAACATATATATTCCGTCACATTTAAAATCAATTTACATGACTAAAATTATACATTCATAAAAAACAACAACCAAGTGGGTAAATGAGGAATCTCTATGCGCGTTTCGGCGTTACACACGCCTTCTTCGGGAGACTACTTGAGATTTCTAGAAAAAGGATAATATGTATGAACAAACATATCTTCCATCTGTGCACTGCAAATGATCACATATACTGGATGAAAAAGCAAGAGACTGGAATTAAAAAGCTGGTTCGTGCCAGAGGAGGAAAAGGGTCCAAATCACCAAACCCAAAAGTGCAAGGATGCAATTAAAATTGACGTGAACATGGAAAAGATGTCTTTTATAGACCAAGGATCTAGATTGGTGGTAGGTGGGGGAAGGGTGAGGTGACCACTCTAGATATAGGTAGAGATGAACTGCAGGTGAAATGCAGTACCGCAACCAGTGATAATAACGCGATGGTAATGAAGCCCTTACCTAAAATTTCATGGAGACATGTGCAAATTAATTAATTGCAGGTGTCAGGTCAGTTAAAATATGGATATCCTGCCGACCTTGAATAGGTTGAAATAACAAAAAGTTAGTCAAACAGGAAGGAGTTGATAATTGCAGGATCTAAATTGTACTGCAAGTAAAATGTTTGTATCTTAAAGTTACCTATTTATAGACTGGTGGTAAAGGGGTCACAATCGACTGACGGTCCTTAATCTATAGAGCGTTAGAGCTGACTTTCAATATAGACAGTCAGAATTCATTTAATGGCGTCTATAAAGTGGGGAACAAGCTGCCTGAAAGACAAGGGTAAAGATTGTTTGCTAGGCTGATTATATTAATCTCGAGTGTAACACGCACATCGGGATCATCGATTCTCAATCTACCTCATATGCGATCCGTCGTTGAATTAATGAAGACTATGCTTTATGCGTCTCCAAATGAACTTAAAAATCAGCGTGATCCCGTGATCCCGATGTGCGTGTTACACTCGAGATTAATATAATCAGCCTAGCAAACAATCTTTACCCTTGTCTTTCAGGCAGCTTGTTCCCCACTTTATAGACGCCATTAAATGAATTCTGACTGTCTATATTGAAAGTCAGCTCTAACGCTCTATAGATTAAGGACCGTCAGTCGATTGTGACCCCTTTACCACCAGTCTATAAATAGGTAACTTTAAGATACAAACATTTTACTTGCAGTACAATTTAGATCCTGCAATTATCAACTCCTTCCTGTTTGACTAACTTTTTGTTATTTCAACCTATTCAAGGTCGGCAGGATATCCATATTTTAAATGACCTGACACCTGCAACTAATTAACCCTTCGCTGCGGCGGCTATTCCGCCGCAGCGCTAACAGGGCGGGGCGGCCGCGCGGCGGCCGCATGCTGGTGACAGAACCGCTCCGTCACCAGCCGCGGTTGAGCTGTGCTTGTGACAGAGCGGTTCCGTCATGGCCCGCCCCGCCCAATAGAACGCGCCGCGCAGGCGCGGCAGCCGGGCCATGACGGAACCTCTCGTCATCCGCACAGCCCAACCGCAGCTGATGACAGAGCGGTTCCGTCATCAGCATGGAACGTGTTAATTTGCACATGTCTCCATGAAATTTTAGGTAAGGGCTTCATTACCATCGCGTTATTATCACTGGTTGCGGTACTGCATTTCACCTGCAGTTCATCTCTACCTATATCTAGAGTTGTCACCTCACCCTTCCCCCACCTACCACCAATCTAGATCCTTGGTCTATAAAAGACATCTTTTCCATGTTCACGTCAATTTTAATTGCATCCTTGCACTTTTGGGTTTGGTGATTTGGACCCTTTTCCTCCTCTGGCAGGAACCAGCTTTTTCATTCCAGTCTCTTGCTTTTTCATCCAGTATATGTGATCATTTGCAGTGTACAGGTGGAAGATATGTTTGTTCATACATATTATCCTTTTTCTAGAAATCTCAAGTGGTCTCCCGAAGAAGGCGTGTGTAACGCCGAAACGCGCGTAGAGATTCCTCATTTACCCACTTGGTTGTTGTTTTTTATGAATGTATAATTTTAGTCATGTAAATTGATTTTAAATGTGACGGAATATATATGTTGAAATTCCATATATCAATTGCTTTATAGATTGATTGTGTATATGTTTTTTTAAATAAAAATATTCTTAGTAATACATTCTAAATAAATTAGATTTATATGAACTTGTTATATAGTTTATCCTTCCTGTACACTGCTTCACTGTACACAATTTTTGTGTTTTTATTATCATTGTGTTATTGTACCTGATATCCCTACAGGACCCCTAAGTTGCCTAGGTATTGTTATTTTGATCAATATTGTGCCCTGACCTTGGAACTTGTTACTAGTCTCAGGGGGTCCCTTTCTTATATGCTCATTAAATGGAGATAACACCATCACACTGGGTGGCGTGACTAGGTACGACCAAATCGTTTCATCTTGGGCTTTTTCCACATTAGCCCCACTGCTGCTTTTCCACTGTATACTCCCTTTGGACATTCCATTCACTCTAGAACAGTACAATGCCGTTCTTTGATGAGTTATAGCCGAACTATGTAGGAACTCACTTATTTGTGAAGGAACACCCTGGACCCCTTTGTCCATCACCAAGGTTCGAGGAGTTCTTTCAGTCCTGACGATTTCTTGCAAGACCACAAATACCGAGCTAGTAGTCACGTTTTTCACATTCTTCATTAGCACTACCATGGAGTGATAGTCAGCCAAGGAGATGATGCAACTGCCTTCCACTCCTTTTACCTTCCGGGGACCCACAATGTCCACTGCTAATTTCTCCCCTGGTGTATTTGGTTCTTCAACTGCCGATATGAGATCTTCCCTGCTCATTTTAGTCCCATCACTCCTAACACAACTACTGCACTGTCTGATGTAACTCTCTACCATGGTGTCCACTATTGGCCACCTGTAGTGTATTTTGTTTTTTGTTTTCTGTTAGACTGCAACCTAAATGACCCTCCTGGGTCACAGTTACAAAACTTCCTCTGATGTTCTCTGTAGGCACTGGTTTTCTCTCTCTGTACCAGTTCCTCCATTGGAAGATTAATTTGTGTCTGACCTCCCTAAACTCCTTCTCCTGCTCTCCTAGTCCTTCACTTTTCTCTGGTCAACAACTGGTCACTAATGCTTCCCGTTTAGGTATTACTTCATCTTCCTCCTTCGCATGGAAGTGTCTAACTGCCCCATGGCATGCCAAAACCTCCTCCTTCTCTACACAATCCCGTGATTCAGTTTCAGTGTAGGACCTTGGAGTAGGAACAATTATCTTTTCTTCCTCTTCTACACCTTTGCAACGGGCCGCCCCTATTCCTTTAGTTCTTGTATCCGTAGTTATTATAGTGTCCCTTCCTGTGTCCCTCTGACCAAGAAAAGGTGCATTCATTATCTTGCACTTCAACTCATCAAAGCATAGTTTAATTTTGTCAGTGCTCCCTTTCGCTGTTATTACTATGGGCGCGACCCATTCAGAGTTCTCCAAAGGCTCCATCTCCTCCTGCCCTAAATACTTCTCTAGTACTTCTTTAGGGGTTTCCCTCGCTAAATCATAACATTTCAGCTCACCATTAACCAATTTACTTTTTGCGTATACTGTAAAGCTTCCATTCACTCCTGCATTCTAAACCATTTCCACCTCAGCTGTTACACTCGAATTCCATGCGTATAATTATTGTCACATTTCACTGTCAAATATCTCTTGCCAGTTCTCTCTCTTCCTTCAATTTCTTTTTTTTTTCTTCTTTGATTACAACACAGTCCTTTTATGAAAATTCACCTAGGGTCTTGCACTTGGGTGTAGAACCCAGACTGTTAGCCCTTAAGATGTAGAGCTTTATACTTCATGGTCAGTAGGAAATGCTCAGTCAGGGTTGTGTGTCACCAGGGCAGGTGTACCTATTTTAAATGCTTGTTGAGGTAATGGAGTGGGTCGCCACCCATGATGCCAGTGCGCAGGGCCTTTGCTCCAGGTTATGCTCAACTAACTGTATTTGGGGGCAAGATGATGTGCATACATGGGAGTGGTGGTACTAGACCCCACTCCCCTGCGGGAGGGGTGGAGAGGTTATGAAATGTCACAAAGTAATTCCAACGGCTTATGTATATTTGTAAATTGGTGCATAGTATTGAGTAGTGTGTGTGTTTAATAAATGTACTCTTACTTTTATAAAGCAAAGTACAGACTGGACAATCAATTATTGAGTGTTATTGCTGTGCACCTGTAATGGCGATTACTAGCCCACACCACCTCCCTTGAGTAAGCCTCAGACTGCTCTGCAACGCTTCCCTCTGAGAGTCAGGCGCTACAATTGGGTGTTTGGTTCCCAGTGAAGGGCAAAGGTAGTCATGTTATTTGTGCAGGCCTCACAGATACTGCAACGTTTTCCAACATTGGTGTCTAGCAGCAGGAAACATAGTATTCAATTCTGGTGCACATTTATGGCATTTGATAAGTCCAGTTTTGCAACATATTACCTATGCAGCAATGAGCAAATGAAAGAGCACAAGGCTCTGAGAAGGGTTCAAAGTTTTGGTTATGTGAACTAGTAGTATGGGAAAGGAAACCCCGTGCACATTGATCTCATGTGAAGATGTTATGGTTTAAATGTAAACTGTATTGATATGACTGAGTTATGTTAATTATCATGTGCTAGCGGATGGTGCTTTCAAGGAAATGATTGCATTCAAATATTCTAAGCCATATTGTACACCTTTCAACCCTAACACTACACCTGCATGAGGAGGGTGTCTCCTCCAGAGATAGGGACAACAACTGATACCTACATCACATAAGGGAGTGTGGGGGTGGATTGACCTTGGGGGGTCACGATAAGTAGGGGTCCTGGGAGATTCCCGTGCTTTTTAAAGGCAGGGAAGTTTTCCACAGAGGGGGCCCCAGATATCCTTCCCCCATTGAAAATGTTCTTGCCATTGGCGCAAGCCAAAACCACTGGAAGGGTTGGGCAGGAGGTTTCTTTACCCCGGGTAGTAACTTCCCAGGGATTACCATGGTGGGTGACCCCAAGAAACTTTTCCCAAGGTGGGAGGAGGGTGTGGTGGAGTTGGTTGTCTGGCAGGCTCCCCAGGTTAACTGGTGGGGAGGTGAGCAATCCAGGGGTTGCCAATGGTAGTGGGTGGCCCCAAAGTAGGTAGTTCTTGTGGTCTCATGGCATGTGGAGAGGGGTGTGAATGATTGCAACTGCCTGGCCTGCTCCGCGTCCTCTTTCCACTCCGCTCTGGTGCATTCTCCTGATAACGGACCCCGGATCCTTCCACTTGCTAACCTGAGTGCTGCACTGAGTGCTGCATGGCCTAGATCCTCTGCTGCGGCGGCGGGAGGCTGCCCGACCCCCGTCCTAGACCTGAGCTGTATGGGGCCTGCCTCCCCACCTTTCATAATCCTCAGCTACTACACTGGGCAGCCCGGCCCATGAGAACACTGTTGTGGCGCTCCGTCTAACTAAGGTGAGGCTATCTGCGATGAAGGTGGACACCGTCCTGGCATGCTGCATATGCCCCACAGAGATAGGGGCCGCGGGTAAGCCTGAGGACAGGGTATCGGAGTCCCGCTGGGTCCCCCCCACTGACTTCACCACAGGGCATCATTACTTGCATACATGCAGGGGCTGAGTCCAGGGCCTGTTCTGAACTATCTCATACCTAACCTGAGACCTGGGCTGCGCTGTTTGACTGGCAGGCACTCTGGCCCTTCCACTCTGCCCTGTGACTGACTCACATTGGCGTTGCTGGCGCTTGCGGAGGTTTGGCGCCCTAGACATTGGCAGCAAATGGTAATGGAGTACTCTACATCACAGATCTCCCTACAGGCGATTCGCTGTGTGGCTGTTACCCTCGCATAACTCCTCTGCCTGTGGGTTGGGTCCCCATACCCGGGTGCCTAGATATTAACTACTGACGACCCCTTGGAGCAAACATGGGTCGCGGTGACCCCAAGCAGATAAAAATAACTTTTGACAGGACAAGCGCACCAGACCGGCCTGGATAAACTATGGATAATGAGGGTGAGGCGGACTCTGAAGCACATCCTCCTTAGCCTGAGGGAACGGCTGCCATCATGGCAGAATTAAGATCTGGGATTTGTGCCATTGACACTAGATTTGATACCCGTGCGCGGGGACACACTGTTCCTAGTGTAACCAGGCGCTATATAAAAGGTGTTATTATTATTACCTGCCTTGACAAAATGGGAGAGCAATAAGGGAGACACAGCACCCATTGGGACATGGTTGAGGAATGTATATCCTCACACAAAGACCAGACAAGGGATATGTTGTGCCACTTGGAAAAGACGGAAAGGCTGCTTAAGGTAGTGGCAGTTAAAAATGAGGATTTAGAATCCTGATCCAGGAGGAACACCTTGCAGATTTTAGGAGTGGCCCAATCATCCAATCTGGGGCACCCAGAGCTCCTTGTACAGACCCTTCTCACCGACTTGTTTGGGCCCCAGCACTTCTCAAAAGCATTCCTTATTGAGAGGGCACACAGATCACTGGGCCCTCGCCCCCCCTGGAAGCCCCTGTGAATAGCATGACTCTTAAATTATAGGGACCACAACACCGTCCTCCAAGTAGCCTATGAGAATGCCCCGCTGCAGTATCATGTCTCCTCACTCTCCATCTACCCTGACCACACTGCCACAGGCCAAGAAGCGCAGTGAAATTTTACCGACGTCAAGATGCAGCTCCCCGACGTCAAGACGCAGCTCCGCAACTTGTCCTGAAATACACCATGTTATACACAGCGAGATTACATGTGAGTGAAGGCGATAAAGTCTTCTTTTTTGACACCTCCTCAGATACTATGGCTTTCTGCAAAACACAAAAGGACAACAACCGCCGCAGGCCCCTTCCAACACCTTAGCACTCATTGTCAGATGGACAACTGGCGGCCAGTGCAGAACTCTTTCCTTTTGAATAGCGATGGGTTTGTTTTTTCTCACCCCTCTCAGCTTAACCCAATAAGGCCAAGTAAACTGTGGTCAGCATTACTAAGAACATTTCCATGACTTGTCCTGAAATACGCCATGTTATATACAGCAAGATTACATGTGAGTGTAGGCGATAAAGCCTTCTTTTTTGACACCTCCGCAGATACCATGGCTTTCTGCTAAACACAAAAGGACAACAACCGCCGCAGCCCCCTTCCCTCACCTTAGCACTCATTGTCGGATAAACAACTGGCGGCCAGCGCAGAACTCTTTCCTTTTGAATAGCGATGGGTTTGTTTTTTCTCATCCCTCTCAGCTTAACACAATAAGGCCAAGTAAACTGTGGTCAGCATTACTAAGAACATTTCCATGACTGCAGCTCAATCCTGGGTTTGGTAATGCTACAAAAAAAGGCTATATTCCTAAAATACCTTTATTAGTGAAGGTTCATACAGACAGGGCATTGGGCTTCCACGGCATTGCCCGCCCCACAGATAACTTAGATTGTTCTGATGTTGGCGATTTAGTTTTTTGGGAATCGGGTTATGGGTTATGGGAATTCCCCAGTTTTTTTCCTGGTGTGGTTTGGGGGTGGAATAATTTGGAAGTGATCCCTTATTGTTATATTTTAAGTTTCTAACTCCCCTCTTTTCTCCCTCTCGTGTGTACCTCTCCCCCCCTGGCATATAGCACACATGGACACTCAGCACTCATATCCAGTTCAATTTCACTCTGGCACCTACATGATAGAAGTCTCTAATCCAAAAATTGAGGCACAGCTCTAGGCCTTGAATGTCCGCAGCCTCAACAATCCCAAGAAATGCAAGCTTGTATTATCCTACTTACCCAGACATCATATATTTTACAGGAAACACATATGCCCCTGCAATCCACCCCATTATCCTCCTCCTGGGGGCCGCATAGGTACTGCGCTGGGTATAGCATATACTCAAGGGAGTGTGTATGCTCATACATCATAGCCTCCCTTTCATGCATCATACCCCCACAGTGGATGATCAGGGATGGTATCTTCTAGTAACCGGGACACTATTGAGATAAAAACACTGTTTATCAACATTTACGCTCCGAACACAGACAACCCCTCCTTCTTTTCCGGAATACTTACACTGCTTGACCGACACAAAACTGACACCCTAATCCTTAGCGGCGACCTGAACCTATGGCTAGACCCAAGCAGTGACATATCCAGAACAGGGCAGGGCACCAGGCCCCAGGCCCTGCATGCATTTTGCGATCTCATGGACTCACTGGCACTCCATGATACGTGGCACACGCAGCACCTGGGGAACCCGGGCTACACATTCTATTCAGCCCCACATTCTGTGTAGACACGCATCGATTACTGGTTTGTCGACACCTCCTCTGGTTAGTGGATACGCAACATAGAAAAACGGCACTGCACGCTCTCAGACCACGCACCAGTGCTACTACACCTTGTGATCCCCTATTCCACAGGCTGGGAATGCAGATGGACATTTCCAGCTACAGCGTTGTTGGACGACCTGTTCAGATCGGAGCTAAATGACGCAATACTTGAATATTTCACTTTTAATACAGGTTCAGTGGCGTAGTACTGTGTGCTATGGGATGCCTTTAAGGCATATATCTGCGGCATTTGCATTTCTAAACAAGCAGGGGTGCTGTGGGCAATATGGGGCAGTCTTACCCAACTGAAAAATTAGTTGACGAATATAGACAGCTCCACCGACATCATGGACCCTTCCCTTAAACGGGAATCTCTTTAATTAGAATTCAATGACCTTGTAGACAGGGAGGCTACACTACTGGGCAAATACCAGGCAGAACACAGATATGGGGAGGGAGAACGTCCTGGTAGGACATTGGCCCACCTGATATGTCCCCCTTGAGGGGCTGGACACATCACATCCTTGCGTCGGGAAGATGACATCGCTGTCACGGATAATGTAGACATATTAAGGAAATTAGAAATGTACTAAAAGACCTTATACCCCACTAAGGTCCCCACAAACTTCACATCCCATCTGGTCTATCTGGAGGAGATGGAGATGTTGCGCTAACTGCTGGACAGGCTCAATTCCTCAGTGAGCCCTTCAATGCAGAGGAGCTCAGTCAGGTAATAGCTTTGCTTGACGTTTCAAAGGCACCAGGTCTAGATGGCCTATCTGGGACCTTCTATAAGGCATTTGAACAGACGCTGACTTCCCATCTGCAAGAGGTTTATTCCGAATGCCTTGACAACAGCATACTCTCGCCAACATTGGGGGAGAAAACAATCTCCCTCTTACTGAAACCCGGTAAGGATCCCACCAGATGGGCCTCATAGAGACCTACATCATTGTTAAACTTTGACAATAAGATATTGGCCACGATGTTGGAAAACAAGCTATCACTGCTTCTAGATCAGATCCTCTCCCCGGTACAGTCCGGTTTCGTACCGCACAGGTCAACCGTGCTCAACCTCAGAACTGTCTTCTCAGTGTTAAACAGGATATCACCTAAAACATTTGCAGCAGTAGCAAACCTAGACGCTGAGAAGGCCTTTGAGACTCTTGAGTGGCGTTTCTCTTTGCAACACTCCACAAACTAGGCTTGTCCAACAACTTTATCGTGCTAACTTCACTTCTGTACTCCTTACAAACAATTTCAGGGTAAAAATGTAAAGGAGGCGCACCTCATATACAAGTATAGACAGAAGGAAACACACATTCAAAGGATTCAAAACTTCATCTTTTTCTAAGGTATCAATTGAGATTGGTGCCTCTCAGGATAAATATACACCCTACTACCTAGATGCTCAATAGATAGTTTTTGCCAAGCAAATTCTATAAAACAACTTCTTGATATACAATTATCCCGGCACTCAAATGTAACTGTAACTTGTCATGGAGGCAGTTTGTGGCGTAGGTGTCAATTCGCTACCTTGGATCTGGAATCACGACCTAGCAAAGCGTTCTTTGTCTCTCCACTGTTTGGGAATATGTTTTTAATGATAACTAGTTTGTGATATGGGAAGCCTGAATTTTTGCTGAAATTGGCGATTAAACACAGCAACACTAAGCACAGTTAATTACACGCAACACTGTACGAATACACGCTACAAAATAGTAAGGCAAACTGTTCTCTTGGATCTATATTTGACCCTGCAGAAGCACCTGCTTAATTTATTGGGATGATTCACATGGACTATTAGACATTTCACTATGTTTTGAAGAATATTGTATCCAACTTCCAGGACGCATGGATAGGATCTTGAAATTTCTTGAAAAAATCATTGGTTATCATCTTTGCCTTGATACTAGACCACGAGTAATAGCCAAGTTACAACATTCCATCTTTTGGAATTGAATAAGCCTTGAGAAAGTCACATGACGTGACGAAACACCTGTCGTCTGTTGTCTTTTGTGGACCAAGAAGAAGAGGACTCAAAGACTATCAACATTCATTTATGACATTTCTTGTCCTCTGTTGGTCTTTGCTTATGAACTTTGTTTCAAAAACGTAGGTTCTTGTAAAATGATAATGATTTGCACATTGCCTGGTATTAAAACTCTTTGTGAGAACCAAAAACTGTGGATTGCCAGTGATATTTGATTCAATATACTCAATATCTTCTTTTGAATAAATTTTGACACGTAACGTTACTTTTGAGTGCCGGGATATTTGTATATCAAGAACTTCTGCACTCCTCTCCCACAGCTAGGCTCCGGGTAAATGGCTCCTTTTCGGAGCCCTTCCCAATATCACGTGGCATGCGATAGGGCTGCTCATTGTTGCTGTTACTTTTTATTATAACCATGGATTCCCTGGATAGACATTTTCAGCAGAAACACATTCAATGAGGACTTCAGTTCCATTCTGGCCCTCTCTTAATCTCCATGTACGCGGATGACATTCTGCTGTTTAAATCGGACCCCGCTCTAAACCTGAACCCTCTTATGGATGAGATCGGCCACTTCGGAGACATGTAGGGCCTGTGCATAAACTGAGGCAAGTCTGAGCTTTTCCTTTTGACGGATTCGATGATTCCCTCAAGCGGCACCGGCCCCCTTCCCAAATATCTAGGGATCACAATTCACAGAAACAAGTAACAGATACTCCATCTGAGTTATGGACCTACCATGGATAAGCTCAAAACCCAGGTGGACCGCTGGATCCAATTGCCACTGTCCATGGCCGACTGTATAGCCCTCATCAAAATGAATGTCCTCCCTTGCTGTTTATATTTCTTCGTAAACATCCCCTTCCCTCTGACAAAAGCTTTCTTCTTACATTTCCCCGGCCAACTGCTCCACCTGGTATGGGCTGGTCAAAGGCCTTGAAAAGCATGGGATATACTTACATTCCCTACGAGCGCAGTGGATTTTTTGTCCCAGACCTCAACCTATATTATCTGGTTGTGCAGGCCCAGTTTGCCTACAACAAGTTCCATCCTGATGCCCAGATACCCTATACCAAGCCCAAGTAGGACCTAGCTGACCCTGTCCCACTCAATGCGATATTCCCGCAAGGCATACAGCTGGACACCAACGATGTACAAACTCTCTCTACCACATGTTGGGCCTGACGGATTCTTAGCAGGCTTCTGGGACCTGGCTCTTTGTATTCCGCTAAACTTCCAATGCCTCAAAATCCATTGATCGCGTTAACATCTGTGAAATTATCACAATACACCTTAGAAAGCTATGCCCCCACACATTCATTGATCTGTTCCCCAATGAACACATCAGAACATTAACAGATCTCTCTACTCATACAGAATTATCCCACATGGATAGGTTTATAATCACTCCTTATAACAGCCAATGACGGTTTACGTCTGATTACTAATCTCTACCACTCTTGCATGACCCTAGAGCAGGTACGAGACAGAGGGGCGCAGCGTCTTCGGGAGGAGGACCTGGGACAACTGCCCACTGACAAGGAATGGGCTTGTTGCCATAAGCAAATAGAACGGGTCTCACCCAACCACTGACACAAACTGCTTCATTTTAAGTTTGTCCATAGATTTTATATCACCCCCATGGAATTGGCCAAATATGACTCTTTTAAGATTTTGCAATGCCCCAAATGCCACCACCTAGGAGCGGACTTCTCTCATATGACCTGGACCTGCCCTGTCATATCCGCTTATTGGATATCTGTGTTTGAGGTGCTAGAAACCATGAAATCCATAACAATCACACCATCTCCCAAGTTAGCCCTATTGGGCATCGTCTCAGACATCCCGACCTGCTATCATAGGTTCACAGCTGTAGCATTGTTACTGGCCAAAAGGGAAATTGCAGTACAATGGGGGGCCCAAAGTCACCCCGCAAAAGAGGCATGGCTGTGCAGGATGGTATACTGAGACATGCAAACCGAGATTTACTCTACACTGCAGCATCCTACCTTCCGCCCCAAGGGCATTTGTCACAAATAGGGTACCTATCTATGTACCCTGCCAGGCCATTCCACTGTATCCTCTTCCCCCTCAACTCCTAAACATGACGAGACCCCTCCGATCCCTTTACTCCCTTGGGCCCACTTTCGGTCTCTGCCGTACAAAGCCCTGTGAGATTTGCATGCATGTATCCCCCAGTTTTTCCACAAAGTTGTAACTTTGGCTGAACAAACTTACCGCAAGTGTTTACGGGGCACGTGCATGAAGCATTTTTGTATTCACAAATGAGTCGATGCGCATATTCCGCCCGTTTGCAAATACAAAAAAGGCTTTTCACATGCTTCAAACCCAAATTGCGATTTGGTAACCTGTTACTGAATCGCAATTGGGTTTTGCAGTACGGTATTTGAAAGGGGCGTGTTAAGGGCGTCCATTCCAAATACTGAATCCTAAAAGTATGCATGAATGTTTTGTGACATTTGCATATTACCACCTACTTCAAGTAGGTGGTAACCCGTTCGCAAATGGGAAGGGGTCCCTGACGGACGCCTTCTCCTTTGTGAATGGTTGTAAAAGCATTTTTAAGAGCAGGCAATGGGCCCTGGGACCACTGCTTGCTCTTAAAATATGAAAAGAAAACTTTTCATTTTACTTTTTGTAAAGCATCTCGCTTTCCTTTAAAGAAAATGGGCTGCTTTACAAAAAAATAGATTGCTTTATTTAAAAACAGTCATGGACGTGGTAGTCTGCTGACCTCAGCACGCCCCCATCCCTGTGATTTTTGCGATTCCTAGGGGGTCGCAAAGTGCAATCTACCTCAATAATAATAATGAGGTGCAGCGATTTGTGACCCCTTAGGAATCGCAATCTGAACCTCTTTGAGTTTCATGTATTGCAAATTGTGGTTACCTAATTGAGATTCTCAGGAATTCGCAATTAGGTATTTGCAATTTACAATGTTGATGCATGTGCGCCTATGTGTCTACTCTCCCCCCCGCTCAACTCCCCCTCATTCCTTTATATGTGACATGCTACTGCATGATGTTTCTCATCTTTATTATATTCTTCTCATGAGCTGTTAAGAACAGTTTATAGAAATTACTTATAATTATGTAACTATAGAAACATTTATCATCTCAGAGGCATAATGTTACTCTTCTTTGATAAGATGAAAGTTTGCCCTTCTTCTGTATGTTTGTTTTTGTTTTCTTAATGCAGCAACAAAAAAATAACAATACAAAAAATAAAAGAGTTGGGTGCTGTTCTGTGGCATCTATTCACTAAAATCAAAAGGCTTCTGAAGTATCTTGGTGACCATACCAGTAATTTTAGCACATTTGAGATATCCATACTGCAGCAGAATATGATGTAAGGTCTAATATCCGTTTTTGCGTTAAAAAGAGGAAGTATATATTTGCAGTTTTATATTACGTGAAGACTGCCAAAGGGCATTGGAGCTCTTTACATGAGCACCAAATTACATTCCATACGTCATATGAGTTCTATTTTAAGCACAGGAGATTAAGTGATTGTACCAGAGACAACACCAGGAAGCAAACATAGTTCTCCAGACCCAAAGTTGGAAGCTCTGTTTTTTCTGTATGACCTTCACACAATTTATATGTGGGATGAATATGTATGACATCACTCACATTCTCTGTTAAAATGGCTATGGGAGGTAAAAGAACAGCAGCAAATAATACTGGCAAGTTTAATCAAAGTTTTACTTGGGAGTGTTTGCACGATTTTGTTTTAAAACTGGACTTAGGGACATAGTCCAATGTCTTTGCAGCAGTGGTGTTGGAACAATTTTCAGATTAGGGCTGCTAACATTAGTGTTACATCACTGAAGATACAGGGATGGTGAAAAATCTTAGTTTTACACAAACACAAAGTGTAGCAACTGCATTCGGCAGGAAAGTAGTAAGGATGTAGTACGTGCATTTTGAGACACACTGTCACAAATATATTAGTAAAGCAGCACATATTCCCTTAAATCTGCACCGACATGCAGTTTTACTGATAAAACTGTACAGCACTCAAATGATGTGTGGAAATCGGGTGCCAGGAATATTTATTCTTTGCACATCAACAAGTAAAAGTGTCTTCTTCGTATGTTTTGATCCTCTTAAAAGTTTCCATCACACTTCAGAAGAAACAAAATGTAAAAGTTGTGCTTCATTTTTGCTTTCTTAGCTGCTGATAACTTTTGAAATATGTACAGTTCATTTGCAGGTTTGTTATGTTTTAGAAAAAATGACTTCCTGCAGACTTTCCTTTCACATTCCCTGCACCCCAGCAAGATTGCTAATAGTTTGCTTTGAAAACAACTCTCACTTCGCAGTGAGAGAAAGAAAAGTAACACCAATCACCAGGTTAAAAGAATAAGCAGCAATTTGTCAGAAAACATAGCCTGATATCTGACCACTGTCTTTGAAGCACAGCCTATGTAACAAGATAAATACAAAAATGTAAAGGCAAAGAGGCACATTTATTCATTGTACTTTTGGGATTTACCAGAAAACAGCTGCTGACCCACAGTTTGTGAAACACTGTACCTATAGCAAGTATTGGCAACACCAACAGGTCTCAGCTTTGAAAGGTACTAGCCACGCTTTTGGATTTGCCAATAATTTCTGCTGATGCTGAACATCATTGACAAAAGAAAGTGTTATTGTAGATGCTGAAGAGATACAGCAAAAAGAAATCTGAAATATCCAGCCCCAAATGATTGTTAACACATCATGCATCAACATGCATGCACAAGTATGAATGAAGACGCTGTTGTATTCATTCTTCTTCTCCTTTTTTTTTTTTTGCTATTCCAAAATGTAGAGAGCACATTATGGATCAGTAAATAAAAATGTAGAGAGCTCATTATGGATCAGTAAATAAAAATATATATAT
This sequence comes from Lissotriton vulgaris, assembly GCF_964263255.1. Taxonomy (NCBI): domain Eukaryota; kingdom Metazoa; phylum Chordata; class Amphibia; order Caudata; family Salamandridae; genus Lissotriton; species Lissotriton vulgaris. Next base: position 1,996,930,047 of record NC_141687.1, read on the forward strand.
AAAGTGCATAAAAGTGCATTCAGAGAAAGGAGGAGCCCAGTAGCAAACTGCAGCTAAGAAATAATTAAACAAATTGAAGTAGAAAAAATAAAATGGACTGGGAGCAACAAAAATGCAACATGTTTGCCGGAGTGAGAGGAGCAAGTCAATGGTGCTGACAATTTGTAATGGAGGCACCTAAAGAACTTCAAAAAAGCAGGAAAGTAGCAAAGATAAGCGGGCGTATAAGGGAGCAACAGCAGTATAGAACGTCTAGATTTGAAGGGGAAACAGCACACAGGATGAGGGAGAGCAAAAAAAAAACATACCCACTACCACTAAAGCAAAAAACCTGGGGGCATATCAGCAAGGGCCGAAGTTAAAATTATCGGCGCTTTAGACCAAAAGTGGCGATAATTTTAACGCCCTATTAGCAAGGACATGCTAACGCGTGATTCCATGCTTCTTTGCCCATTTCCTGTGCTCCTCGTCTCGCATCGCTAATGAGATGCGAGGTAGGCGTTCCCGTGAGAAATAAAGCAAAATGAATCGCTAACACATGATCTCACTATCAGCAAGGGTATCGCTAACCGGCCTAGCGATTTTAAAAGTTCCGCTAACCGGCTATATCGCCGGTTCTTTACGCCTGATAATTTTTCTACTTGGCCATCTTTAACATGGGAGGTGGATCCTCATGCTGAGTCCACATCTCCCTATCACCAATGTTTTCAGGATCGCTGTTTTCTTATCGCAGCTAATCCTGCGATACTGCCACGTATCGCCGCAATTGCAGGGATTTCTATCGCCTCAGCGAAGCGCCTTGCTGATAGAGCACACACCGGGCGATAGATTCCGGCGATGAATGGTGTAATTATTCTGCACGATAAACACGGCCAGCGATAATTATCGCTGGCAGTTGATGATATGCCCCTTCATTTTTTTATGTAATCAGTGGATGGATACAAATCATCAATGCAAAATGATGGTAAAAAGCAAGGTAAGTAGGTAAGCAAAAATAGGAAGGTAAGCTATCAAATGAGATGTACGAAAATGAGATTGACAAGAAAGCCAACCAATGATCAGGACGGGGCTGGCTCAGAGCTCACTGTCAGTACTGATATTATACACAATTGGTCTTTCGACACGATCTGCTGTGCAGAATATGCTTACTTTGAGGCTACAGAGAGAATTTGACACGTTTCACGTGTGTGTCCCTATACAGTTGTGCTCACCCATAAAAAATTCTACTACGGGGCGCACTGAAGAAGAAACGGTATTCTCATGTGATTAGTTTTTGGTTCCTCTCAGTATCATGGTTTAGTCTCATGCGCACAAATTACCCTATGTGCTCTCTTATTTAGGATCACGCAGTATAAACAACCCTTGTTAGGATCAAGCAGTAAAAAAAAACTTGTTTTGTTTGTTTATACGGCTTGACCATAAATATATGAGAGCGCACACAGGTTTATTTGTGTACATGAGGGTAAACCAAGATGCACTGTTGAGGCAAAACATATTCGCAAGAATAATACTTTTTTCTTCTTAAATGCACACAGCAGTAGCATTTTTCTGTCACGGATAAGTAAAATTGTATAAGAATCAAAGGTAAGCTGACTTTTCTGCCTAAAGAGAAGATTTCTGCCTTACTGTCCATTTTCATGTTACAAATGTAAAACAATTGTATTCCTAATAAAAAACAGAACAGCCACTAAATATTTTGTTGGCAGATGAAAGGACTTCTGTGTCAGGAGGAGGCCCACTTTTACTGGCTGGAAACGCCTGTAGACATGTGTAGTTTGATGTATTAACGGAGGCGAAATTTTTTCATGTTCCTTTGATAGTTCACGATTTAAGGTTTTCATGTTTTGAGACTGAACGTGTTTCCTGCTGTTAAGCGAATTCCAGTGTGTGGCATTCACCATCACCCCTGTTTTTTATTCAATCATAAGATACAGCTCTAATGGTTAAATGTGGTGAATTTTTGCGTGTGTGGAGTGCGATCCAAAGTGCTTTTTTAACCACCTCAGCACCAGTAAATGCTGAATGCCACAAATGTGTAAAAAAAAAGGCAGCATTATGTATTAAATAATTTAATAAAGACTTTTCATAACATAGAAAAAACAAGAATTTCAAAATACCTAAATGCAAAATATATTTTCTAATGTCTAAAATGGAAGCAACACGGGTGTTATGACATCAAAGAAGAAAAAGTGAAATGGAAACCTCTCCTAAACGGGAAACATCCATTACAATGCAGTCATTACAACGCACTACCTTAACAACGCAGCTGTTACAACGCAACTGCCTTTACATCGCCTGCCATTACAATGCAGCCTTTACAAGCATGTCACTACAACCCATGCCATTAAAACGCATACCATTACAACACATTATAAGGTAAGGAATGAAGATTTGTTAAGTTTTAAGGTGGGTATCCGTTTTGGGGTACATGGGAATAGTAATTTTTACCCCCACACTATCCAACACTTACCCTACTGTTGCCCTGAAAGTATTATGCATTGTAATATTATGCATAGTAATGGAATGCATTGTAGAATTATGTGTTGTAATGGTAGCTGAAATGTAAAAACCGCATTGTAAAAGCATGCGTTGTAAATGTTTGCATTGTAATGTCATATATTCCTCCTAAACACTATTAAAACACCATTGTCTTTTTCATCCTATTGCTTTGCTTGGTTTTTTTGCTAATGCTATTCAGCGTCAGTAAAAATAGATGATTTTTGCTGATGATGGTTCATCAACAGAAAAAATCAGAAAAGTGGCGTGACTTGTATGTGCATATGCATTCCCATGCGTGTGCATATACAAGTCCAGCCTTCCAAACTCAGTATTTCTCACAAAATTGCATGAAGTGTTTTAAAGCACTAAAACAGAGTTGGTTCCTGGTTTAAGATTTCAACTAAATAATTCCCCCCTCACAAGAGCCCTGGTGTAGAGGTATATAGCCAGTAACCATTTTGCACACGACTAAGATGGAGCCAAGGAAACCCAATCAACACCTCAAGGCATCCTGCTTTGCCATAAGAAAATAAGAGCATCCGTTACCCTCTCTATCTATAGAGTGTAGTTTTTGTCATAAATAAAAACAAATAACAGGTTATCACAGTCTCTGGGAGCATTTGTCATGCCGCGGGCAGGACTTATCATCTGATATAAGATTAATTTATCAGTTGATTGAGGGACAGAAAAAGCTTGAGTGGGCAATGGAAATGCACACGTCCACTGCACATACAGCATGAAATAGTTGTCATTTGTTTTAGTTTTATTAACCCCTTAAGTGCTGCTGACGGCCAATGGTCGTCAGCAGCGCTACCTCCCCAGTGCTGCGCACGACCATTGAACGTCCATTCAGCACTAGTTCTAATGGACAGCGCAGCACTGGGGAGGAATGTGTAATAGCAGCTATGAGGTTAATTACAGGTTCAAGTTGTTAAACACCGATCTAAAAGCGAACGCCCAGGAACAACACACGAGCAGTAGTTGATCGCGGTGCTTTGTTTAAATGTGTCCTCTCACCAAATATTGACAAGAGTACTCATTTTGTGCTAAAGAATAGTACAAAATGACACATTTGCATTTAATTGAAATTTTGTGTAATTACATGAAAGCAAATTACGCAAATTTCACACAGTCCAAGTAGCAGAGTGAGTCAGTGGAAGCTTCCTCATAAGAAAGCTGAAAAACAGTGGAGTCATAAAACTCTCAGCAACCTTTTTTTGCCAACAATGAAATTATGTTTGCTTTTTATACTTTATTTACAGTTTTAACATGCATATATCTTAGTACATCTGATATAATTGTCAGTTTACCCCAGGTAGTACAGCTCTTTTGCACTGTGTTCAGTAGTATTGCAAGTATATTACCTGTATGGCTCTGCAATTTCCAAAATAGCAACAGAAACCAATTTCAGCCTTGTAGGACTGTTATTTCACCTATATAATGTTGTTTCCATAGTTTATACAATAATGTCAAATTGATTTATTAAAGAGTGAGGGCTCTATGGAGCATAGAGTCTGAATTACAGAGGAGAATTTAATTAATTTTTATTGACATGCGATATATCATTTTAAGTAAGTAGAATTGGCTGAATGGATCCCAGAAATACTGGTCGCAGGACCTACTACTGCTGAATAATTTTGTACCATTTATCTGCAGTAAGCCAATCCAATGACCAACCCTTTGGAAAAGGGGATACTCATAAATCACATCGCCACTCTTCTCTTCAAGGACAGTAGTGCCATAATGATAAATTTCCTATGTCTAGTCGGAATCTCAGACATGTAGTTTAGCCGTGCAACCAGTGGGGCTACATAGCCCTTAAATATGGAAAATGTATTGCAGTGATGTAAAACCGTCCCCCAGTATTTTACCCCTGCTAGTCAGTGCCACACAAGATGGATAAAATCTGCATTTTCAAACAGACATTGTTTGCAAGTATCCTCTGCATTTATGTTGAATTTGGCCATTGGTTTGGGAGTGAGAGCTGCGATTGAAGTATTTGAAATCTATCAATTTATGAGTACTATTAAATATTTTAGTGGACTAATGCACAACAATATTTCCAGCACTCTTCTGAAATTCTCTTTCCTGATATCACTTCAGAATCGAAAGGTCTATCCCACATGCTTTTTTTAATATAAATCTCGCTAGAGTAGCTACAGTTTGATCAGATTTTCCATAGGGAAAGTATTTTTTGTTTTCTTAATAACTTTGACACAGTTCAGGTTATCTGCATGCAACTTTTCAAAGCAAGAAGTCCATTTACTTTGGCTCCTTCATGGAAAGATTTGTGCTGGTCCGTCAAGCATGGGCTAAGAAAAATGGGTGGGTCCCCAAATATAGATGTTTTACGTTTTACGTTTTTCTGCATCATATTAAAAAATGGCTACAACAACCCACAGGCTAAACTTTGGATCGGGCAGTGAAAATAGCCGCTATATTTTCTCAGGTTCAAGTAAGAGGTCCCTCTGTAGAAAATGAAAAGTGGAGCAAATCTAGTCACCTGGCTGCTACTAGTAAAAATGAGAAAAATCCATGGAAGATACCAGTTGGTGCGACCAAGGCCACCCTCCTCACTCTGAGCTGCGACCCAATGGTTAACAGAATATTGGATCCCAGTGCTATGAATGCGGAGAGTAAGGCCACACCGCCAGGTTTCGGAAACTTAGCATAGAGTCTGAATTACAGAGGAGAATTCAATTAATTATTATTGACATGCGATATATCATTTTAAGTAAGTAGAATTGGCTGAATGGATCCCAGAAATACTGGTCGCAGGATCTGCTACTGCTGAATAATTTTGTACCATTTCACTGCAATATGCCAATCTAATGACCAACCCTTTGGAAAGGGAGATACTCATCAATCACATCGCCACCCTTCTCTTCATGAACAGTAGTGCCATAATGATATATTTCCTATGTCTAGTCAGAATCTCAAACATGTAGTTCAGCCGTGCAACCAGTGGGGGTACATAGCACTTGCATATGGAAAATGTATTGCAGTGATGTAAAATCTTCCCCCAGTATTTTACCACTGCTAGTCAGTGCCACACAAGATGGATAAAGTCTGCATTTTCAAACAGACATTGTTTGCAAGTATCATCTGCATTTATGTTGAATTTGGCCATTGGTATGGGAGTGAGAGCAACGATAGCAGTATTTGGAAATATCAATTTATGAGTACCATTAAATAGTTTATTGGACTAATGCACAACAATATTTCCAGCACTCTTCTGATAATCTCTTTCCTGATATAACTTCAGAATCAAAAGGTCTATCCCACATGCTTTTTTTATATCAATCTTGCTAGAGTAGCTACAGTTTGATCAGATTTTCCATAGGAAAAGCATTTTTTCTTTTCTTAATAACTTCAACACACTTTAGTTTATCTGCATGCAACTTTCCAAAGCAAGAAGTCCATTCACTTTGGCTCCTTCATGGATAGATTTGTGCTGGTCCATCAAGCATGGGCTAAGAAAAATGGGTGGGTCCCCAAAACATTGATTTTCCATTTCAATTCCCTTAGGTAATTTGCTCTCAGATGCAGGAGGAACAACAGAACAGAATTAAGCTAAAAAGGAAAACGTTTGAATTTTACTAAGGAATGTTTATTATTTGGTGTAAATCCAGTAAGTAGTTTATGACAAATTAGCCTTTAAACATGTGCTTGATTGGGCATGCAGAGGTTAACCACCAGAAACAATTAGTAATATCTGGGCCATTTTGTAGCAGTCACTACAGGACTCAGGGGCATGTTCCCTTGGATGTTAGCTTGTATACTACACCCAGGAAATGGGTCCTTGATTCTTATTACGTCTCTTAATGAATGGTCACTGGGTGAAGACATTGGTGGACTATGGATGTCGGTGATCTGTTATCAAAGACAACTTGGTCTTTCTGTCTCAGTTGATTCTCAACCCACAAGGCGGGATTTGTTGTGTCCATGAGGACACCAAAATCTACCCCTTAGTTAAAATCATTGTAAGAAACCAGGATGGGCAGTAAAGTAAAGTGGAAGTAACAGTTCTCCAGAACCTTCCAGATGGACTTATTCTCATGACAGACAATCACAATTTCTTGGACCTCTTATTAAATAAACTCCAACATATAAACCAAGGACCTTCCCTTCCCCATGACCTCAACACTCCCCTCCAGGGGGAATTTCAGGGTGGCCCAGGTAAATGATGCCTCTCTGCACAAAGCTTGGCAAGAAGCCAGGCTTAAGAATAACAATACCCTCCCTCCTAACCCCGATTTTCTATTAACAAAGTATTGTAGCGTAGAATAGCTGAGGATGAGAAAGAATCCCAATTATTAGTCCTTTTGATTTTAGTGAACAAATCTTGTTCTATGCATATTCCTACTTTATGGCAGGACATGTTGTTTAAGGAAAAAAACAGTCAAGCTGTCTTAAAAAATTACTTCTGGCCTCTCTTATTTACACCCAAATCAAATGTATTGTCAGGAGTGTCCAATATGTCAAAAAAGGAATCCTTCTCAACCCCCATGGTTTTCCGCCTACCGTTACCTATAATAGGGAAACCCTTTGATAGGATAGGGATAGCTCTTAAAGGACCTCTTCCACTCTCAGCAAGGGATCATCAATATGTTCCTGTCCCACTGGACTACTCAACTAGGTATCCCAAGGCCATTATCTTACAATCGACGACCTCTAAAATCATCGCACCACATCTGATTGAAGCATTCTCCCATATTTGTTTTTCCAGGGACATACTCACAGAACAGGGAACTTCTTTTAGGCCTGATGAAACAAGTGCATAGACAATTAAACATCAAACATCTGGCCACCTTTTTACAGCACCCACAACAGGACCCTAAAATTGACTCTTAATAAAATGTTGTCTGGTGATGGCAAGGATTTGGATAAACTGTTGCTTCTGGCTTTGTTTGTCCTCCATGCACAAGGCTGGAAAAGTTTAGGTGTATCCCCCTTTGAACTCCTTTTTGATAGTGATGTCATAACTAGGTGTTGTAATGAGGCAAGAACCAATATTAAAAACCCATGAAATGCACTAGTTATGGTTTACATAGGGTGAATAATTAACAAGCATAATGGCATAATTACATTATTGGCGGTATCAAACAGCCTGATTCACAGAATTGGGCAGTTTGCAATCACAAAAATGCCTTTTCAGCTGTCCAGTCATCGAATTGCAAGAGGTTACAGAGCCACAATTTGTTTTTGCAACAACATACATATTTGGTATACAATATAAATCAGGGAGCACTCAGTTAAAATGTCATATATTAAATCTATTGAGTACAATATGTGGGAAAAATAAGTTTTCTGGATATTATGCAAAAGTCTCCCTTGTTGAGTCTCAACCATAAAATCAATACAGCCTATACATTTTGTTCAGATTAACTTCTTCAGGGCTGCACTAACACATTTAGAAAATACATATATGCAAAAACATTTTAAACACTGTAATCCATTCTAAGTTTATAAGCCAAAAAGGCACACTGACAATATTCAATGCATCAAGCCAACACATTTTATTATACAGTTATAGTATTGTATTGTATTGTATTGTATGTTGATTTGTAGAGCGCGATTGCTGCCCGGGGGCGTCCAAGCGCTAAGAACCATCAGATCGAGAGGGGTGACCGGGGGATTTACTGAGGGCAGTTGAAGAGGAATGTTTTGAGCTGTTTCCTAAATGAGGAGAGATTGGGGTTGGCTCTCAGATGAAGGGGCAGGGTGTTCCATAGATTTGAAGCGTTGTGAGCGAAGGTCCTACCACCGGTTCTGGATTTCTTTATTGTGGGTATTGTGGCCATATACATCTGGTTTGATCGGAGATTCCTAGTAGGTTGGTAGTGCGAGACTAGGTTGAGGGTGATGAGGGGGCCCATTTTCCAGAAGGCCTGGTGCGCGATGCATAGGGCTTTGAATTGTATTCTTTGGCGGATAGGTAGCCAATGTAATTTAATCAGCCCGGTTTTGACAGATTGACGCCGAGGGATCTGAAGTAGTGTGCGGGCGGCGCAGTTCTGCACCGCTTGTAGTCTCCGCAGCGTATATTCTGGGGCAGCGAGGTAAAGGGCGTTGTTAAAATCCAGTCAGGACTGGATAAGGCCCTGGATGTCTACCTGTTTTGCCTCCATAGGTAGAAGATGGAGAACCTTCCTTAACATCCTAAGGAGGCCGAAACAGGTAGCTGCAAGTTTGGTGGCTTGGGTGCCAAAAGACAGAGATCGGTCCAGCCATACCCCTAGGCTCTTTATGTTGTCCTTGGGGGTTGGGGGAATACCCAAGCAGGATGGCCATAGAGTACTGAAGGAGTTAGGGTTGGCAGGACCCAGGAGCATTAGCTCTGTTTTATCCCCATTCATTTTGAGTGAGGAGGAGGAAATCCAGCTCTTAACCTCCTCTAGGCATTTCTTGAGCCCTCCCCTTGTAGTCGGGTTAGCTTCCTGCGCCAATGAGACCACCAGCTGAGTGTCGTCAGCGTAGGAGATGATTTTAACTTCAAACTGACGAACAACCTCAGCCAGAGGCCTCATATAGATGTTAAAGAGCGCTGGGCTTAATGAGGAGCCCTGTGGTACTCCACATCTTAATGGTCTACTGGTAGATGATGATTATCCGTCAAATACCCGGAAGACAGATAGAAGACACTAATCATATAATGAGTGCAACGGTTTGGTAAAGCACTTAATTTTACAACATCTTGAAAATAAACAACACCCATTAAGGTAAGAAAAACGATGAGGAGGCAACAACTAACATAGAAAAACATAAAAGATCCATTATGTGTATTAACAATCTTAGTTGAAGCCAAGCATTAATACATCAAATGAAGTTACATACCATTGTACCAAAAAATAATTTAAAAAAATAAATAGAAAACACTAAGGGGTCTATTAGTATGTTGGGCAGATCGCCACCGCCCGCATGGCAGTGGCGATCCGCCCGCTATTTGCCACCGCCGCATCCCTTTTTCCCACACCATATTATGATGGCGGGAGGGGACCCCGGCGAATGGAAAGACCATCTGCCGGTTTTCTGCCCGTTAAATAGGAGACCGGGCGGAAAAGGGGCTTGAAATCGTGGCGGTGTTGCCGCCATGGAAAGGCATGCGGTGTCTGCATGTGGGGGCCCATTGTGGGCCCCCTAGGGTGTTGAGGGTGTGGGGGGTGCACATGGGGGGGTACCTATGGTACCCCCCTGCATTTCATGCACAACGTGCCAGGCACAGGTCAGTGCCTGCCACGTTGTGCATGAAAATGCACAACATGCCTTTTTTGCATTGCAGCGGGTGCTGCTGAAAGCACCGCGCGCCGCAATGCAAAACATTTTTTTTAAATGCAGGATGCTCCCGCCAGTGTGGCGTGCGCATCCTAATCTTCCCCACGGGACCGCCACACATATGGCAGGCAGTCCCTTTTGCCGTCACAGTCCGCCCGCCATCGAAATAGTCACCTAACTGTTAATCTTGCAACTTAGTTCTTGTTGATTCAAATGTTACTTTTTTTTAAATAAACATTCTCCAAATTTCATCCACAGCATTCTAGTCATAGTCATCAAAGAAGATGTCAACACCTAAACAAAGGTCAAAAGCCTTTAATAGTTCACTCAAAACCAAAACAATTTACAAAGTAATAGAAATCCCTTATATTTAAACAGAACATCATGACATCCCCAACATTTTTTTACTAAAGGGCATCAGAAAGAATGGAAAGGGGAGACCACTCGGTCCCCCCGAACGTATGGATGGGTGCCCCGACCCCCCGGGAAACCATTGTGGGCGGGGGCGTGACACGGGTGGTATGCCCAAAGCGGCGTAGCCGGAGCACGCCCCTCCCGCCCAAAAGAGGTTGTCCTAGACACCCGCCCGGAAGTCCGGGCACGGATGGGCATGCTTGAGGCAGGTCCCCGCCCTCCAGCAGCTGGATAAATAGTGCGGGAATCCAACAAAGCTTCCTCTTGTTCCTGTGCTCTGAAGGCTGCACCACTCGTCGCTCGTGAGCCCTCAAGGGAACAAGCTGCACTTTTTGAGAACTTGTAATCCTTGTCTTTCTCTTTCAGTTACCAAGGCGTGTTGGGCGATCGAGTCACCTTTGCAAATCAAGTCGGACGGATTGATCGAAGACATGCCTGGCAAGAAGTCCGGAAAGAGCTCCGAGATGGAAGGGATGCTGCGCACGTTGGTGAACCAAGTGGCGGTGATGGACCGGAAGTTGGGTAAAGTTGACCGGCTGGATCGTGGCCTAGCGGCCATCAGGAAACAGGTGGAGGCCCAGAATGCCCCCTCGGGCCGGCCTAAAAAGGTCATAGGACAGGCATTGCCGAACGTCACCCCAGGGGATAAGGGTAAGAAAAGGAAGGGGAGGGCAGGTCCCAGCGAGGCCCAGTCCCAGTAGTAACTCCACCGGTTCCAGTCGCGCCGGCGGCTAGCCCGGTACCAGGACCGGATGGGGGATTGCCAATTCCCGTGGTTATTACGCCACTGGGGGATGACCAGATGCCCCCGGAGTTAGCACAACTGTTAGCAGCGGTATTACCTTGGCTAAAGAAGGGAGAAGGGGGATCAGCGGCCGCGGGAGACCCGGCCGAGGAAGCCAGATTAATTATTGAACAGTTGCGGCAGGCAAGGGATGCCGGGGCAGCGAATGTACCTTCTATTCCCCCGCAGATGGCGAAGGTGTCACGACTGACGATCGGGAGAAGACAACGGACACTGCCGGGAGTTCGGTTGAAGCCGGTAAGAGAGCGTTGCCATTGGTGGGGGAGGGCCCGGTGCCCTCAAGGCGGGAAAGTTTATCTCAACATATTCCCATGGTTACGAAAGAGATGGTGTGGGGAGACAAATACATTAACATGTTTTCACTTTTGACTGACCATCATGAGTTAGAATATGCAAAGACCCAGAAAGATCTCTGGCACCCCAGACTATGGCGGGCCAAGATGGCGGAATTCAGGGTCGAGGAGACCATGGTGAACTGGGTCAGGGCCTTTTCTATCTTCGCGGCAATTATCGGAGAACGTAAACCAGAAGTGTTGACTGACCTGGCATGTTATCAGAACAGGATCATGAATTTCTATGCAATGTATGGGGGAAATGAATGGAAGGGGTATGATGTTGCCTTTAGAAAAGCAAAGGAATTTAACCAGGCCTTGACATGGGATTGTTTGGATACAGTGTCATGGCATGCTCAGCTCTTACCAGGGCCGGCGGGTCCTTCGGTGCCAAGCACGAGTGGCTCTGGGGGATTCCGTCAGAGGCCGTCACAGCCCTTTCGGGCGAGCGCTGGGGGGGAATCCCAGCCCAGGTCTAGCGGGAATGGAGGCAAGCGAGGGGTTTGTTGGGGATTCAACAAAGGAACTTGTAACAGGCCTCAGGGAACGTGCTCGGGCTGTGGGAATTCCTCACACCCGGAAACCAGTTGCCGATCTAAAACCAGTGGCGCGGGAGGAAAGGGGGGATCCAAGCAGGATTGATGCCGTGCTTCGGAAGCAAACATCTTCGCCCGTAGATATCTTGGCTTTGACCCCTTGGCTGATCCGATACCCTGATCATGCGTCCGCCGGGACTCTGAGGGATGGCTTTTCATATGGCTTCAGGATCCCGGCGGGCAATTTTCGGGGGAGCCCTTCCTGTAAAAACCAGCTGTCTATTCAACACAACCCAGCGGTGGCCGCCAAAAAGATAGCAAAAGAAGTTAGCTCGAGGCGAGTGGCAGGACCATTTGGCGGTCCACCAGTCGCAGATTTTGTGTGTTCACCCTTAGGAGTGGTTCCGAAGAAAGACCCGGGGGAGTATAGACTCATCCACAATCTGTCGGCCCCGAGGGGGGCCTCAGTAAATGAAGCTATTGACCCCGAGGTATGCTCAGTGAAATATGCATCGTTTGATGACGCAGTCGTAATGTTGAATCGCCTGGGCCCCGGTGCATTGTTGGCTAAATCAGACATTGAATCTGCATTCAGGTTACTCCCAGTACACCCTCAGGACCAGCGGCTGCTGGGATTCACGTTCCAGGGGAGATTCTACATGGATAAATGCATGCCCATGGGTTGTTCGATTTCATGTGCTTATTTTGAAATGTTTAGCTCCTTTTTGGAATGGGTGTTCACAGAGGCCACGGGCCATAGACAGGTGATGCACTATTTGGATGATTTCCTCTTTCTGGGCCCAGCGGGCACTCAGGACTGTGCGCAGGCATTGCAGGACTTCTGCGTGCTCATGCGGGGTTTTGGGGTCCCGTTGGCACCAGGTAAGATGGTCGGGCCATCTACTTCCCTCGAGTTTCTGGGTATAGAACTAGACTCAGAGAAGGGATGTTTCCGCCTGCCGGATGAGAAGGTGGCCAAGTTTAGGGCCCCCCTGGTACAATGTCTCCGAACAGAGAAGGTGACCCTACACCAGTTACAACAGACAGTGGGTCAGCTTAACTTTGCAATGAGGGTGATGCCGATGGCTCGCCCTTTCTCGCGTTCCATAGCGCAGGCTATGGTGGGCCTTAAGGAGGGACACCACCGCACTAGACTATCGGCAGAGGTTCGCCAGGACATGCTCATTTGGCTGGCATTTCTGGAGGACTTCAACGGTCGAGTGGTGTGGAACAAACCCCCAGCCTTGTCGAAGGAGCTCGGCTTATGGACCGACTCGGCGGGGAGCGTGGGGTTTGGCGCAATTGTCGGTAACCAGTGGTCGGCACAAACATGGCCGGCGTGGTGGCACTCAAGCGGCCTAACAGGTAACATTGGTTTCTTGGAGTTATTCCCCATCTGGGTGGCTCTGATGGCATGGCCAGATGACTTTAGGGACCGCTCAGTGGTATTCTGGTCAGATAACATGACAGTGGTCGAGTGCATTAATCACCAGGCAGCACGTTGCAAATGGATCCTACGACTGTTGAAGGAAATTGTATTGCGATGCATGAGATTAAACGTACAGTTCAGGGCAAAACATGTGCCGGGTGTACTGAATAATGCAGCTGATGCACTCTCTCGTTCAAAAATGCAGGCTTTCAGGGGTTATCTACCCACAGCGGAGCTAGTGGCGGCACCTTTCCCCGAAGCACTATGGCAGATCGGTGCCTTGGACTACAAGACCTCGTGGCAGCCAGTCTAGCGCCAAGGACGAGGAAAGCTTATGAAGGGGCGTTCCGTTCATACTGCGCCTTTCTGGGGCCAGTAGGGGAGCATAGATGGGGGCGAGAGGAGTCCTTGCTCCAATTTTTGGTGGCACTTCATAGAGAAGGCCGGTCGGCGGCAACCGCCAACAGGTATAGGGCCGCCATATCATTTATGGCACAGCTCCACAGGGTAAGGGACCCGACGGATTCCTTCATAGTCAAGAAGGCTCTCCGCGGCTGGTGGCGCCTGGAGGGTCGCAGACAGGATAACAGGCACCCGATTGGGTTGGATAAATTGACCACCTTACTGGCGAAACTGGATGAGACATGCTCCTCACCCAGCGAGGTAACACTGTTCCGAGCAGCTTTCGCATTGGCGTTCTATGGGGCCCTGCGGGTGAGTGAACTAGTGGCAGGAAATAAGAAAGATGTGGAAGGAGGCCTACGCAGGGATCACGTCCAATTGAGGGGTGATTCTCTGCTGATCTCGATAACCAGGTCAAAAACAGACCAGGAGGCCCTGGGGAATAGTGTGGTGTTGCAGCGCGCACGGGGGAACCCTGGTTGTCCAGTGGGGCATGTGGAGGCCTACCTGAAACAGAGGTTGACAACATGGGGGGGGCCCTGCTGAGACACATGGACGGCACCCCATTGACAAGATTTCAATTTCAGAGGGTGCTGGCAATTACGATTGCGTTTTTTTCACACAAAATGCCACCCCACTTTTTTTGTTAGCTCTTAGTTATAAGCAACACATCAACCCTAGTTGGATATGTTAGGTATATTTATTTTTACCTTTTCTTTTAAATCTTGTTTGACAAAATCTTAGATTCTATGTCAGAGAAAGAACACAACAAATATAACATATATGTACATCAACTTAAACACAACATTTATCAAAAAAAGAAAACATCATTACATCAAAATACATTCACTATGCACAATATGGCATCTATATCTATTTCAGACTGTTCCAAAAGGCAAGTCACAATTTCTAGCCTCATTGACCATCAGTGATTTGGAATATCAGGAACAGTAGTGGGCAAAGTCACAGTTAAAAGGAGATATCACGACACATTAGTTCTACGAGTCAGTGGTTATTGGTGTTTCTAAGTTTTTATCTCCTTTCTGCCGACGCGTTTCGAACTCCATACAGCAGTTATGGGTTCTCCTCAGGGCCTTGTCACTTCTATCTGCATATGTGTAAGGAAAAAAGAACACTGTTTCAGTGTCGATTCCCATAGCCTCATGTTATCATTCCGCTTCTAATCTCCTACAGTTAAAGTCCATGTTACCTTAATTGTAGCCGTGGTTATCCTATGTCTGGTTCTGGGTCTTTTGAGCTGCAGTCTAAAGGACATTAAAAAATCCCATTTAGAGCCAAACTCAATACTTGCCCTACGGTCACTTTTTGCAAAAACACTGCAGGACGTACCTTAAACTGTCTTTTAGGTCCGTGTATGGGCGTCTCCCTATGGCACGGTGGTGCTTTTGACCTGGGGGGAGGGCAAGGTAGGGTTTACTACTAGTGGGCTCATGTCATATCTCAACCATGTTTGGTAGATTATTGTAACCTTCATACCTTGTTCGGTGCACCGCGGGCTTCGGGAGCGACTCACTCCATGATCAACTTGTTTTGCACACGGTCCTCCGGACTCTCGTGAAGTGTACCGCGTAATTACTCTCGTATTGTCCTCCTGTATCAAACACTGTTTAAAAGATAGACCGGAGTGCATTTTAGTTCCCCATTATATGTATCGGTCTCTACGTGCACAACTCAAACCCTCTCAAGGCTCACCTTGCTCTGTACAGCTTGCTTTCGCTAATCCTTCGTTCACTGTGGAGGGCGGCGGCCAGGTTGCCTGGTTACTTATGACGGTCTCATGACCGTAGGATTTCTGGGATTTGTAGTTTTTGAGTTGCGAGAGTACGCGACTACCTGTAGACTAGCCCTACACGTTTCGGGAACTTCGATGTTCCACATGGCCTTACCAATGCTGTGCCCTTCAATCAAGGGGGATTACCAAACCCCCGTGGAGCCCCACACAATTCTTCCACTACAGTCTAGACACCTCAGAAAGAGTGTTTAATCCGTTTTGCGTACTATTAAATTTCAGAATCAGGTATGCCTCCTTTCTAAGGAGTGTGTCTTCAATGTCAATTGGACCTTTGTTACCTGTTGGCACTATTGTGCATAGCACAGTCCATTTAAAGTCCATTTCACTGTGGTTTGAATCCAAAAAGTGTTTGACCATTGGAGCGCTCACGACCTTCTTTTTAATTCTTGACCGATGTTGGGTGATCCGGCTGTTGACCTGTTGTGTCGTTTTTCCTATGTACATCTTCTGACAGGCACAGATAATTGCATAGACCACGTTTCGTGTCTTGCAATTCGAGAAACTGGTGTTTTTACATTTCACTCCCTTGTGTTCAAACTCAGACCCTTCAATTGTGGACTCACTCGATATGCAGTTTCCACACTTGCAGTTTAGGGCACCGCAAGTGTGGAAACTGCATATCGTGTGAGTCCACAATTGAAGGGTCTGAGTTTGAACACAGGGGAGTAAAATGTAAAAACACCAGTTTCTCGAATTGCAAGACACGAAACGTGGTCTATGCAATTATCTGTGCCTGTCAGAAGATGTACATAGGAAAAACGACACAACAGATCAACAGCCAGATCACCCAACATCGGTCAAGAATTAAAAAGAAGGTCGTGAGCGCTCCAATGGCCCAACACTTTTTGGATTCAAACCACAGTGAAATGGACTTTAAATGGACTGTGCTATGCACAATAGTGCCAACAGGTAGCAAAGGTCCAATTGACATTGAAGACACACTCCTTAGAAAGGAGGCATACCTGATTCTGAAATTTAATAGTACGCAAAACGGATTAAACACTCTTTCTGAGGTGTCTAGACTGTAGTGGAAGAATTGTGTGGGGCTCCACGGGGGTTTGGTAATCCCCCTTGATTGAAGGGCACAGCATTGGTAAGGCCATGTGGAACATCGAAGTTCCCGAAACGTGTAGGGCTAGTCTACAGGTAGTCGCGTACTCTCGCAACTCAAAAACTACAAATCCCAGAAATCCTACGGTCATGAGACCGTCATAAGTAACCAGGCAACTTGGCCGCCGCCCTCCACAGTGAACGAAGGATTAGCGAAAGCAAGCTGTACAGAGCAAGGTGAGCCTTGAGAGGGTTTGAGTTGTGCACGTAGAGACCGATACATATAATGGGGAACTAAAATGCACTCCGGTCTATCTTTTAAACAGTGTTTGATACCGGAGGACAATACGAGAGTAATTACGCGGTACACTTCACGAGAGTCCGGAGGACCGTGTGCAAAACAAGTTGATCATGGAGTGAGTCGCTCCCGAAGCCCGCGGTGCACCGAACAAGGTATGAAGGTTACAATAATCTACCAAACATGGTTGAGATATGACATGAGCCCACTAGTAGTAAACCCTACCTTGCCCTCCCCCCAGGTCAAAAGCATCACCGTGCCATAGTGAGACGCCCATACACGGACCTAAAAGACAGTTTAAGGTACGTCCTGCAGTGTTTTTGCAAAAAGTGACCGTAGGGCAAGTATTGAGTTTGGCTCTAAATGGGATTTTTTAATGTCCTTTAGACTGCAGCTCAAAAGACCCAGAACCAGACATAGGATAACCACGGCTACAATTAAGGTAACATGGACTTTAACTGTAGGAGATTAGAAGCGGAATGATAACATGAGGCTATGGGAATCGACACTGAAACAGTGTTCTTTTTTCCTTACACATATGCAGATAGAAGTGACAAGGCCCTGAGGAGAACCCATAACTGCTATATGGAGTTCGAAACGCGTCGGCAGAAAGGAGATAAAAACTTAGAAACACCAATAACCACTGACTCGTAGAACTAATGTGTCGTGATATCTCCTTTTAACTGTGACTTTGTCCACTACTGTTCCTGATATTCCAAATCACTGATGGTCAATGAGGCTAGAAATTGTGACTTGCCTTTTGGAACAGTCTGAAATAGATATAGATGCCATATTGTGTATAGTGAATGTATTTTGATGTAATGATGTTTTCTTTTTTTGATAAATGTTGTGTTTAAGTTGATGTACATATATGTTATATTTGTTGTGTTCTTTCTCTGACATAGAATCTAAGATTTTGTCAAAAAAGATTTGAAAGAAAAGGTAAAAATAAATATACCTAACATATCTAACTAGGGTTGATGTGTTGCTTATAACTAAGAGCTAACAAAAAAAGTGGGGTGGCATTTTGTGTGAAAAAAACGTATATATAAGGTCCAGCCTTTCCTTCAGTTCAAGGGCCTAACTCCTTTACACTAAAAAGGCAATTACGATTGCGGAGGCGGGCTTGAGCCCGGGGGATTTTGGGACCCACTCATTCAGAATAGGGGCCGCTATGGAAGCTACGGCTCGGGGTCTGCAGGTGGAAGAGGTGAAACAATTAGGCCGTTGGTCCTCGAACTGTTTCAAGAGGTATGTGCGACTGCACATGTTGTAAAAAGCTGATGAACTGCACTCACGCTTCTTGTCTTTTGTTTGGATTACAGTTTCGGAAGCCTGTCACGCGGGGCGGAAATTGGGATCGGCCCAGCATCAGCTGACCAGCGGGAAAGGATCACCGATTGGAGATCAAGTGGTCTGGGTCGTGGGCCACTCATACGTGAGGCGTGCCGGGACATATTCAAAGCAGGTGACGCGATCCACGCATCTGAGGAATATGGGTTCAAAGTGACCTTCCATGGGAAGGGAGGCCTCTGTATTGACCAATTGCAAAAATTTGTGGAGGAACTCTTTGGGCGGCACAGGTCACCGCCATCTATAGTCATAGTGCACGTGGGGGGCAATGACTTGGTGAGACTGGGAAGACGGGTGTTAGTTGAGCACATATTGTCTGCAGTTAGCTGGTTGGCCAAGAGGCTCCCTGGGTGTATGATTGCCTGGTCCCACATGATTCCAAGGAGAATATGGCGGGGGGGGTTTGTCTATGTCAGCGTTGAACCACTCGGTAAAGAGGGTCAACAACAAGATTGAGAAACTGTTTCGCTCCGCTCATCTCCAATGCATTTCCCATGGGTGTATTAGGGGGGATCACTGTTATTTGAATGATGGGGTGCATCTGTCCAGGGCTGTGAATGAATTACTCATAGGAGACTTCGTAGCTTGGCTAGTGGGTTTGAGGAGGCATGACCTATAGGAGGTGTGGGGGAGCCAGATAGTCGGTCAACTATCTGGCCTGGGCGGTAAGATCATGATTGGTGAGCAGTGATTTCAAGGTCCCTAGGGGGGGGGAGCCACTCATTATGGATGGGAGCGCCCGGGGGGAGGCGGCCATTGGCCCCTCCCACGGGGGGGCGGCACCCACTACGGATGGGTCGCCCAGGGGGAGACGGCCATAGGCCCCTCCCAGGGGGAGACGGCTATATGCCCCACCCACGAATTTCCCGGGGGCCGGATATCCGCTCCGGCGGAAGAGAGTGTGGGGAAGGGGGGGAGTCCACGCTGTCCTTCTTACGGATACCTCGCACGGGAACTCGGACGACCTTAAGATGGCGTCGAGTGAACGGGGGCCCCCACGACATGGGAAGTTACAGTTGGCTGCGAGGGTAAAGTCCTCTGCGCATGCGCTACTCACACCGTGAGGGCGGAAAGTTGGTGATAGGGATCTGACACCGGTTAAGACCTTGCCGTTGGCCCTTAATGCTAGGTTGTACAAATTCAAAAATGTAATGCATTTATCAGGATGCTAGACTCGGCTAGGAAACCTTTGTATTAGAGATTTGTTAAGGTTAGCCTGAAAAACCTGTCTTCATCAAAATGTAATTGAAGTTGAATTTGTACCGTTTTTAATTTAAAGTTTTAAATTTTGTTTCATATTTTAATAAATACGGCCGGGGGGGTCGTGAGGCCCCCCCGCCTTCCAAAAGTTTAAATCTGTGTCTGTCTCCGCCCATGGGGAATGGTGTTGGGAGGGCTGGCGGGCATCCCGACCCATATTAAAACATTCAAAGATTTCAATCTACTTCTCAAATCGAGAAGATATGATGTCCTAAAATCCAATTACATAATCACAGTCAATCAGATGTCTTAAATGTTTAGACAAGAGAGAATAATACAATTCATCATTCGTATTGTGATCCATCTGTATAGATCTCAAACAAAAAATCCATTTGCTTTCAATTTGTTGATGTAGCAAATCTCAATATCCCCCTTCTGCATTTGTTGAGAAATTATTGATTCTGCGGAACCAAGCGTTAACATCATTTCCATAAATAATGCTGTGTCATTAGATACCTGATGTCCCTGTTGGTTAACGTTCAAGCATGTTATTGAATGTGAAATATTAATATTTGGTTTGTGCTCCCAAAATAAACCAAGTTGCAACCACAACTCACGATGTATATGTAACAAATTGTGTATTTCAGTTTGCCCATAAACAGACCAGTGTAAAAGGAAGCAAACCTGGAACCCATTTCTGCCTTCTGTGGTTGATGAAACTACCTGCCTTCATGCAGAAAACATTTTTTTGAAAGAACAATGTCAATCATTTCAATAATCATTCAACTGTGTTCTAAATGATCTGACATTCTTGTATTTAAACCCCATGATTCCAAACTTGTTCTTAATCCATGCATATAAACTTGTTCCACCTAGCGTACCAGATGTTATATCATCCGGGTATAAAACAGAATCAGATGTATTCAAAATGTCCTTCCCATCCTGTATGTATGATGGTAAATTATATACAAAATCTAGTAGATGTACAGTTAAATATTCAGATAAATGAGCCAATTCCCGATATAATAGGCCTACCTAGCAGGTAAATTATATACAAAATCTAGAAGATGTACAGTTAAATATTCAGATAAATGAGCCAATTCCCGATATAATAGGCGTACCTAGCAGGAAGGCAACTTGTTTGTGTACTTTAGGAATTATGTAGATACATGAGAATCTAGGTTTACTCACATGCAGCTATTTGAACTTTGCATCAGAGATAAGACATATTTCTTCCCAATCAGCAAGTTACATATTTATAAGCATAGTCAACTCTTTCTTAGGATTGATCTGGAAATAGTGACTGCTGGAAAGACCACATGGCTCTGTTTATAAACATGTAGGTCTGCCGAAGATAAAACCCTGATGAACCGTTTTTTGCCAGTATGGACTCAATGCCCGTTCGAGGTGCCTTTTTCTCTATTTTTCTCTCTTCATTTTAGTGATTAATACCTGTGTCTCTCTGTGTTCTGCTCCCTCTATGCATCCAAATGAATAATCTTGAAAACCTCTTTGCACCCTCCTTTGAGTTTGAAGAGGTGGCAGTTTACATTGTTATAGGTGTCTAACCTCCTTTGCATGTTCGATCCTCATGTCCCATGCGCACGTCTTCATTCGGTAAGTTGATAGTCTAGTTGTTATGCACATGACCTTTACCCCCCAGTGTAGGTCTTCCATTTGCTCTTACCTCTCCTTGACTCGTCTTTACGGTTTGTCCCTGCGTTGTTCTGGTTCCTAACTAGCCCACTGCAGGTAATGATTTATGTATACCATACACACCTCTGAGAGGGTCAGTGATTTAATTGCACTTATTTTGTGTTCAGGGTGAGCCTTTAAAGAAATTTAGCATATTTTCATGTAGGTAACAGCCAGACAGTTTTACCTCGTTCTGAGTCCTTCACAATGTCAAGGTGCATTTGTCATTTAGACTCCTCTATTGACCCAACCCATTGCGTTTTCATCTAGGTTCCGCATTCGGGTCTCTCTTCTATTTGAATGAACTTGCATTTTGTATGTTAAGTATCACTATGTATATAGCATTTAGTATGCAAGCTTCAGGATCACTGCATGCTGTGGCTGACTCCATTCTTTGCATGAAGAATCTCATCAATGGCACCTTTTTAATGTTTTACCCTATTGGAAGGAACTTTTTTACATTTGTGTGCTGTCAGGGTTTGCAGCTTGAACATTGCCCAGTACTCACACCTGTGACTGACAACTCTCTGCATGGGATAGTGTCTACTCAAGGGTTTATCCCTCTTGTCATCAATTTATGAATGAATATGGCCTGTTGGTGATTGATTTATCTTTAGGTCAGGATGACCAATGGCATGGATGATATTTTGAATAAACCAGAATTCTTTGGTTAGATGAACTCTATCTATTTGTTGGACTCACTCATGCATGCAGCAGATTATATGAGGTTTTTGACAGTTTGTATGCTATTTACTTTTTGTAGGTTGCTACCAAAGTCTGACTATTGTGAGGACGACCCATACAAATTGCTCTGATGGGTGAAAACATTGACATTTTGGATCCTAACTATAACATACATTGTTGGACTGTTAAAACTTGAGAGTTCATTTTGTCAGGCTTC
The DNA here is from genome assembly GCF_964263255.1 of Lissotriton vulgaris. Taxonomy (NCBI): domain Eukaryota; kingdom Metazoa; phylum Chordata; class Amphibia; order Caudata; family Salamandridae; genus Lissotriton; species Lissotriton vulgaris. Next base: position 1,996,952,049 of record NC_141687.1, read on the forward strand.
AAGGAGCATTTGTCCAATTTGGTTAGGATTCGTGCATATAGTATATTGTCTCTGCACTGTATTATCAATAGTATTTGATACATATGTATTCACTTGCACTGCATCGCCCCCTGGGGCACCTACATTTTTATTACACTGTCTGTATCATGAACCAATGATATGAAAATATCATAAAATATGCTGCTGATGAATTTGAGTGAGTTTCATTTGTGGTAGATTCGGGCAGTGTTGTTTTTAACTGTTATTCCTTGTTCATGTGTCAAAGTATATTTAAATGATTCCTAGGGTAACATTGTGTTTTTATGACTGTGTTACCAATATTTCTTGGAGTACTAGGCGCCTCTTGTTCCATATGACCTAAATGTAGATGGAGCAGATCTGCCATCACTGTTAAAAGGAGGAATCCTGAAATGCTTCAACTTTATAAAGTTAAATACTTTCCTCAGACTGCTAGATCGATGAATGTAGTGATGCCTATAATGATGTAAACATAATAATGCCTGGTGATTTTCTGCATTGAGATGTGGATCTGTATTGTCCAATGAGCATACAAGCTCAAGTCTGTCAGCAGTTGTTCGACAGCATTGATGTCCCATGAGCATTTAAAGGTAGCTGTATGACTATGTCATCCAATGAAATGCTGCAAATATGGAGTATGGACCATTTTTGTGGGGCCCAAAATCTGGTAAGGAAACTTTTCCGAGATAATACTATCAAGCACAGATTACACAATGATGTTAACAGCATGGTTATCCCATTTAACTCTGTGTGAGGTTGCAATACCCGAACCACGAGTGAAGGTGCCATACTTTAAGGAAGATGTTTCTCATGCACTTGTAGTACAACTATAATCATTGTAATCCACAAAAAAGTGATATTACAGCAAGAGAGAGCCACATGCAGAATCAAGGTGGAAATATATCTGTTTTGTATCCATCAATAACCAAGGAGACTTCAGTAGTGTTGTGTAACTGGAGTAATGGTAATTCCTTGTTTTTCTTGAGAAGACAAAAGAAAAGCTTGTTCAATTTCAGGATCTGGATCAGGCTTATCGCCATATAATACAATTTAGGTATCATTTCAATTGATGAAGAATATATTTATGGCACATATGAGATTTCAGTTACAGAAGTGGCAGTCAGTTATTAGGGGTGTGAAAAATGTATGTAATTTGCTTTTGCACAATTACATGACATTTCAGAAGAATTCCACAACATTCTGCAGAGTTATGAGAAACTCAAAACTGGCATTTGACTGCATTTCAGTGCGATATGTAGCTTGATATCCCCTTTGGATGTAAGACATCATTTCTATATAAAATGAAAATTGTGCAAGAAAACTTGAGCAATGCAAACAAATGCTCTTGTTTATTTGTACACATCGTTCTCATGCATCTGCAGTACATTTTTATCACGAAGGGCATGTTTATTGTACATTTCTCCAGCGAATGGCATATAATTGCATTACATGGTGTGTGGTGGAATTTCGTATAATCATAGTAACATGAAATTCATTTAATTATGCTTCATTATGCTGGCAATAGGGTCAATATTTCTACACAGCTGCACTCTTCTTGGTGTAACTCCAGAATAAGGAAAGGACACGCTGGGCTAATCTGGAGGTACCTTGGGCATCAGCAGGGTCATTTGAACAGAATCGGCCACGTGACGTGGACGTCGGCATGGTGGCCGCCATGCCAAGGACCAACACCTACCCCCTGCCAGGAGGCGAGGAATTTGGGCATCTGGTTTGATTCCAACCTGACCTTTGGCCCCCAGATCAATCGGGTGGTTGGATCCTGCTTCGGGACTCTCAAGAGCCTTAGGAAGGTGCTGAAATTCCTACCCATCAAAGCACGCCAAACGCTAGTGCATGCACTAGTCACATCTAAGATGGACTATGGCAACCCTCTCTATTTAGGGACCTTAGGGAAGAATCTGAGCCGCCTGCAGGTCTTGCAGAACGCTGCTGCCCGATTGGTGCTCAGACTACCCAGAAGGGCTGCCTCTAAAGCGGCTCTTCAGACCCTGCACTGGCTCCCGGTAAGAAGCAGGGTGGAATTTAAAGCACTCTGCACTTGCCATCGAATCGTCAATGGTAGGGCACCCCTTCCATTGCAGGGACTGCTGACACAATACGAGCCTTCCCGTTCCCTTAGATCTTCCGGCTCGGGCGTCTGTCCATGCCTAAGGTGTCTAAAGCAAGGATGGGCGGAAGATCTTTCAGGCATCTGGCTGCGTTAAGCTGGAATAAACTTCCTGCGGCGTTGCGTCTTGAGCCATCCGAACCAATCTTTAGAGCCAAGTTAAAAACAATACTATTCACCTGGTAACAGGTTCTGCCCCCCTGCAATTTCCCTGCAAGCACTCGCTCCACAGCGCGGGGACACGCCGCTGTGCGTCACCAAGCGCTTTACAAAACCCCCTATTATTATTATTATTATTATTATTAATAATCTTCAGCTTCTTGTTTTCTGTGCAGGATTACAATGCATGTGCCTTCTACCTCCAGAACAGGAACAGGTAGACTGTAGGATGGTCCAAAGACTTACTTGTCAGGATCTGTTCCTGAACTAGTTCTCCAACTTCATTAAGCCATCCATCAACAGCTTCAGCTCATTGGTTGCAAAATCCTGTTCGTCAGAGAGAGTTTTTCTAGTTTCTTGAATACTCTTTAACAAATCCAACATTGAAGCAGGGTCAGATGAATCAGTTTGCAACTTCACCGAGCTTCCAGTGAGATCAAGGTCAGAGACATATATTATGGCACCAAACATCATTTGGTATGGAGTTCTAATACATATTATAGAGTTTCTTTCCAGAACATAGTCTAGTAACAGTCTTTCTAGACTCACAGGCATCAATGAGATCATCAATGTGACAACCCAAGACAGTGAGCCGGTGGGACTGTCACTACCTCACAACCCACTGAGCACTACTTGAGTGAGATGCGTTCTAGGTACCGATCAATTTTGTGTGATATCACAGGGATAGTTATTGGAACCCAAAAGGACACTAAGAAATCATGGAAATATTTCAAGTATTCATTTTAAAATCAAAAACCTATCCTAGTGTATTCAATATAAATCATAACTAATATGAAACTCAAAAAAATAATGACAGCAATGTTCTTCAAAAGTGAGAATAGCAAAAGCTATTGTAAGGTAGAGACAAAATCATAAAGCCTTTATATAAATGTCTTCAACCCACCCATATTTCTTTTGACTAAATTAAGCTTTAGTACTACTACTATTTCGAGATTGAAAGATGGGTCACACTCTCATACCTCTTCTGCACAATAGAACCAATGTTCAGCAAAGTGACAACATCGGCTATTCTTGTATTTGTCAGCAAGCAGGCAGATAAGCTCACCGAAGAGCATGTGTGCCTCTAAGTAGCCTTCAGCAAAGGAAGATAATAACAGCTCAGTATGGCCTTTGTCTTGAGTCTTTGGTAAAACACCTTTCCTCTCTCAGTAAGCTCTCTTCTTCATGTTTATAATGTATTTGAATGTTGTTGAACAATTTCAGAATAAATAATAATAGAAATACACTGGCACCCTTTCACTTGCATTCCGTGAAAAATAAACTAAAAGTGAAGTTATCCGCCTCTATGAAACTTGTTTATTATTTAAAAACAATCACTATAAAAGGAAATTTAATCCACACGGAATAAGAGAAATATATTCAACTAATAAGGACATGGATAATGTGCATTTAAACTTGAAAGCTATTCATAAACAAACAGCCTATATAATTCCTGAAAGGGGATACCTAAAAGCGAAGATATATGATAACTATTATATTGATTACCAGCTGATACTACTCTAGGCAAGTTATTTAGTGCTTCCTCAGTCTGTCTCTATACAGTCTATAAAACCATGCCATTCCTGTATCCAATACCCTAGCAGTCAAGCCTTGCTTAAGCGTACCATTAGCTTTGTTGAGCAACCTGTTATATTCCAGGTGGAAATGTTTCAAACATAGCAGTAATACCCATAGAGCAGTCATAGCATCCAAAAAAGCCTGGGAGGTGAATGCAGGACCATTGTCTGAAAAACGACTCCATTGGTACTAGGAACTGCAAGTCTTTTATAACTGCGTGAGCAGTGGTAATGTTTTGTGGCCACAGACAAAGAAATTTAGAGCCAGAATAGACTGCAACCAATATATGTCTCCCGCCATTTCCTTTTTGAACCCTCAAGATCTATGGATCCCTCTTTTGACAAATGTGTTTAACGCAATAGCCAAAGTGGATCCCACCAACTCCTGGAAATATTCTACCATCATTCCCATCTATAAAAAGTTAGATAAGGGAGACCCCCAAAACTACAGACTGATATTGTTGATTGCTAGCACAGCCTAATTGATCGGCTGTATACTTTTAAATTTATTGGAGGAATGGGTTGAGGAGAAACAAGGTCTTTCTATGGGTCTATATGGGTTCAGAAATGGCAAAGGGACTGTAGACCAATGCCTCAATCTAAGCATGGTGGTTGCCAAGTACACAAGTGCAAAAAAGGGACAGCTGTACATGGCCTTTATGTACCTATCAGCCGCATTCATAGCTGTGGGAAATCATAAAGTCATTGGGAGTAGATAAAGCAATTATTAATTTCATACAGCAGCTCTGTGAAGGGACCACATCCAGTTTTAGGTTTGGTAGAGACAGGGAATGCACCAAGACATTTGATATCAAGGGAAGTGTGAGACAAGGATCGATGCTCCTCCATTCTTGTTCTCCCTGTGTACCAATAGGGTGGAGATTGCCTTAGAACAATGTACTAGGGATGTCCCATATATTGAAGGTGCCCATTTCCCGATTCTCCTCTATGCATTTGATGCACTGCTCATGGCGCCTACTCCTAGTCCACTGCAGAGCATCATAGAGGAATATACCAGTTTTATGACCTTGCTGGATTTGGTTCTTAATGAATCTAAATCATGTGTTGTATTACCTGCTCACCACCAAAGAAGTGTCCAGCCTTTTATCTTGCTCAGTGTAGAGTTAAGGGAGTTAACTCTTTTTCATATCTCCAGGTCTTATTTGATGGGAATGTCTCAAGGAAGGATATCGTGAATAACAGAGCCCTTCACTTGGAGAGAGATGTTGCAACTGTTTTTAAATTTTTAAAGAAGGTGGGGAATTAATCTATCCTTGACATATTTATTCTTCAAAAGCAAAGGCGACAGCCAGTTACGGGGCAGCAGTGTGGGGCATTGTAAATATAAATCCAGAAGTATTAAGAGACTGCCATAAACTGGATTATACTAAAGAGATTCCCAGGCTGAGATATCTAGGTTCTACACTGGCAAGACTGGGCCTGTGTGAGCTAATTGATGCTCCATCAACTTGTTCTACTTTCCCTAAAGAGACATTGAAGCAGATATTCTTGGAAAATGCAGCTTTTATTGGATGGGAGAAAAAATTAACAAATCTAGTGCTAATACACTGGCTTAATTCTACTCTCAGAGAAGTCCAACAATGGCTATCTCCTAATCACGTAAAACTCAACCAAGGTAAAAACGAAATTCTTCTCATATACAACAATGAAGAGACCCCCCAAAATTAAAGAATGGCTAAAATCCATTGATGCTCTAAAGTGCAATCTAGCCTTACTTGCAAAAACCCTGGAAATCAATCTGGACACACAATTGAACATGACAAACTTACAAAGAACACTACAAAAAGCGCCTTCTACAACCTAAAACTCTTCAACAAAATCATACCCTTCCTCCTGCCTAATGATCTTAAATCTGCCACGCAATCTCTGCTTCTGTCCAGATTAGACTATGGGAATGTAACCCTTACAGGCACGGTGAAATCCCTCTTAGCCCTCCTTAGAACCACTCTAAATACAGCTGATAGGAGGGTCACAGGAGTAAAAAAAAGCGCCCACATATCATCCTCCCTGAACAAACTAAAATGGCTCCTAATTGAAGCTCGTTCCAATTTCAGATCTGCATGTTTCACTCACAAAGTACTTCACAGCGGAAAATCAGCTTATTTTGTGTCCAAACTCAAAAAGGCAGGTCAGACGAGAAACCTAAGGAGCATCAACACCCTACTTTGTAACGTAATGTAACTTTCCCAAGTGTGGAGAAGCAGTTTTGTTTTACCACGCTGGAAGAAACCAATGAATGTGGTGAGCTGTCTATGAATTTGACGAAGAAGAAGGATAGAAGGAAACCCACAGGCGTCATCTCTAGGTCCCCTGCAGCAGGAAAAAAAACAGGAAAAATCTAACTTGGCATAGAGGTAAAGGAGTTAGATGTGGATTCGTCGATTAGACAAATAGAAATCCATTGAGGAATAGACACATCTTAGAGATTCCTGAAGGACTAGTTCAGCCATTAATAAGTCTACCACACCTAGACAGTCCAGTTTCACTTCTCCCTGAAAATAGGTTGCATACCCTGTCAGGAGAAAGGAGATGCTTGAAAGAGGTTGGGCGGATAGGTGCAAGGACAGTGGAATGTGTAAAAATAACCCGCTCCCTTAAGTCTTATTTCAAGGTAAAAACCCAGGGGGTCATTACGATGGTTTACAGACTTCAGTCCGTCTGACATGGCGGGGGTCCAGCACCACAAATTACAATGCGGCCCCCACCATGGCATCCACAAAAGGCATTTTTAACATTGCGGCGGGTACAGCAGGCTGCATCACCTTCCCCAATGTTCAAAATACACGTTTTATTTATCCCTGCACTACGTGCCAGGCACTATGCGGTGCCTGCCAACTGGTGCAGCAAAATGTAGGGGGGCACGTATGGTGTACAAAGTACAAAATTGAAGTGCCCCAGCATAAGGGGGACCCGCAACAGGCCCCCAAAGTCAATCACTGCCAGCCTTTCCATGGCGGAGGAACCGCCATGGCAAGGCTGGCAGGAATACAGTACCCGAATGTGGCAGAGGGTACTGGCTAGTCACCTGCACCATTCATAATGATTGCCTGTGTTGGACCTGTGGTAGACGGGCTTTCCGCCCACTGGCACACTGCCCACCATCCTTATCTGGTTGGAGGAGAATCACATTAAGATAGCAGGGAACCAGCCACCTGCAAGTCTGCCGGTTACGGGCTCACCGCCATCGTTATCAGGCCCTCAGTCGGGAGACCATCAGAATTTAGCACCAGTATCGAACCCACAGGAGTGTAATGGTATATCTACCTTAGAAGGTCAACTTAAACAGGCAGACATGGCCAAAATAGTGGGGAGTGAACAAGACTTGCACACAAAAGGAATACTGGAGACCTCAAATAGATTTTATGTTTGGCTGATTGTGAGATATAGGAACAACCTCAGTGTCAGGAACCTATAACACGGATGAGATCCCCCAGCAGGCAGAAAAGTACTCACAGCCAGAAATAGAAAAAATGATAACCACCTTATCTAGTGAAATGAGGGTATGGTTTAATACATCAGTGAAAAACCAGGAGAAGATTCAAGATGTGTATGAGGGCTTAGTGGTTAGGATAAACTCTTTAGTGGAAAGAATGGATGCAATGGAGACCTCTGCGGAAAGGCTTAACAGGGAGGTTGAAAAAAGCCAAAAGGAAAACTTCTCCCATAAAAAGGGTGAAAAAGATCTACGGGAAAAGATTGAAGTTCTTGAAAATAACACCAGAAGAAAAAACATTAGGATCCTGAAAGTCCCAGAAGGATTTGAAGGAGACAACATAAAGAGGTCCATGATAGAACTATTGAAAGAATTTATCCCAAATCTTGAGACTGATATCCTTGATGAGAACATACAACATATTAATTGTGATCCTTTTCAAAAACGCCCAGCTAGGAAGGTAACCTTTATTAATTTCGAAACATATGACCTTAAAGAGAAAATATTGTCTGAAGGCATAAAAGCAGGCAGTTACAAAAAGGGAGAGTGGTCTCTTTGAATTAGATCAGAAATCTGTAGAGCCACTCAAGATAGGCAATAGGAGTGGGCAAATATATCCAAGAATTAATATCATTTGGAGCCAAAGCCCAGATAGGCTTTACTTCCACGTTGAAAATAATATGGTACAACAAAATGTAAAATATTAAGAACCCAAAAGAAGTGGAGGTTTTGATTGAGCACATTAAAGCACACCATAAATAGCAGCTTAAAGAATACCGGCGGGATAGGAGAGCTCGAATAGGTAGTTTCTTAGCAGAACACCCAATGACACGTGGAAGGTTTCCCGGGGGCGGGGAAGTACATGTCACAACCACAAAGAAAAGTTGAGTTAATTTTAGCACTGAGTGTGGGAGCAAAAATAGAAAAAATAAAGTCCTGATTGACTTATAGATCATTAGTAGGATTTATAGGGACCTTGGAAGGTTAATCTTACCCTCCTCTTTACAATGTAAGATACAACCATGATAGAAGCATGTAAAGTTAAGACCCTCAGGATTGTAACATAGAATGTTAAAGGCCATAGAGTTCCTAGCAGATGAAGAACAATCTTGAAGTATTGAAAACTGTCAAGTAATGAAATTATAAAAATACCAGAAATTTATTTGTTAATAAGAGGAATATTCCAAAGAAGCAAAAATGTATGTACAAATCAAGAGTGTTGTGTAAAATTAGTGGCAATTCTCTTAAAAAAATCTATTGGAGTAACCTTGAGAGAATGCAGCATAGATAAAAGGAGGAGTTGGGTCATAGCTAAAGTTAAGGTCTATGAATATTGATATGTGGTTCACTGACTCTAAATATCGAGGTGAAAATAGAATACAAAAATATCGACTCCCTATGCTTAAAAAGGTAAGTACAGAATATCAACAACAAAATATCGTTTACAATAATATAGTTGTATTCAATATCGCTTCTAAAATATATTTAATTTAAAATATTAAAATAAGCATAAATTAAATTCTAACTAATTTATAAAAAAATTATTAAATGTATATTTTAACAAATACAACAAATAAACAATTTTTTTAAATATAGTTTATTGTTTTTAAAACAAGAGAAAGCACAGTCATTACATTCCAGGACCATTGTCGGTGACCAAAGTGTGTATGGTGTCGTAAGCGTACAAAATTACTTTGCTTGGAATATTTATATAACAATTGGCATTATTAATTCCGTGTAGCGAATAAACATACTCAACAAACTCTAACTCCTCCCTCCTCCCGAACATTCGTCCACTGTCTAGAGCCAACCGCCCACCCACCCCCTAGACTCATTGTATTTAAATCACTACATATACATATCCACTGAAACTTAAACAGAATGAGCCGTTAGGCCGAGGTTGATATTCTTACAAAGTATATATGTATGGGGTCCTAATGGGGGCTGTCATACAGTCATTATCCAATAAATACACTTTTAAAAATGAAATGTAAACGCACACACATATATAAATATATATCTATATAAGTATACATATATAAACAATATAAATTAATATATTCTAATTAATAATATAATTTGAAACATCTTAAATAGCATAATATGATCAAAAATATATGTAAACACATTTAAATACACCAAAAATATAAAATATAAAAAAGGGAATTACCATTCATTTTGCAAATTATAATGTTATTATAATAAATCAAACACATTATATAAATAACAACATGAAATAAATTATTACAAATTAAAATAAATACATATACATTTCCCACCACATTATAAAGAAAACATTTTTCTACTTAAAAGGTATAACAATAATTACTCCCACTAACACAACACAACAGTAACAAAATATTTTACACCACACAAAAATAAGATTTACTACTCTTACTACAATAAATATAAAATTACATAAAATATAACATTGCCAAATACTTAACTTTACTATTCTCGCTGTACTTAACACAAAAAAACTGTATAATTAACAAAAATAAAAGCAATTCCCACTCCAGTCAGTGCAACAGTAGGGAAAGTATTGGATTGCAGAAGGGTAACATTTACTATTTCCACACCAGTCAGTGCAACAGTAGGGAAAGTGCTGGATTGCGGAGGGTAAAATTTACCATTCCAACAACAGTAAGTACAACAGCAGGGTAGTTGTTGGGTTGCATTGGGGTATAATTTACTATTCTCACTTCAGTAAATACAGTATTAGGGAAAATGTTGGTTAGTGGAGGGATAACATGTACTATTCCCACTTTACTCAGTACTACATGAAACACAAAATATCTTCAATAAAATACAAATATTTTTAAAACAAAGTAAATAAAGAAATATATAAATATATTGGGAACAAATATATATTTATTATGGAATGGAATGGAATGGAACGGGATTTATAGAGCGCATGGCTGCCCAAGAGCGTCCCAGCGCTGACTGAAAATCCATATAGTCAAGTCAGGCGGAAACAGGAAATGGTCAAGGGAACAGCCACGTCTTCAAGGATTTGCGAAAGAACAGGAGGTTAGGTTGGGCACGAAGGTCCGGTGGGAGAGTATTCCACATCCTGGGCGCCTGATAGGAGAACCGCCTGCCCCCTGAGTGTGTTCTCTTAATCCTAGGTATTTGAGTGAGGTGAACATTAGAGGATCGGAGGTTTCTGTTTGTGATATAACAAAATTAAAACTAAAACCTAATATAATGTTAATTACATATCACAGATACCTGCAAATGTTATTATAAATAAAATTGATAAATGATATTCATACCAATAAATATATTTATTTAGAAAATATTTATTAACAAAAATAATAATTATCACCTAAACTTCCCGCCCTATGACAACAAAAAACATGCACCTAAAAATATATACACTATTAATATAAATATTAATCAACAAATTAATTTTCAATAATTAAATATTCATCATTAATTAAACATAATGTATGTACATCCCACACTATGCCCCCACTAAACACACAACACAATTAACTATTACATTATTAATTATTATTGATTTAAACAATATTAATTGCTAATAATTACTTAAAATTGATTTACTTCCCACCCCATACGCCTACAAAACCCACAACCCACATCTAAAATGTTAAAAAAAGAATATTTGCACAATTAACATTATTATCAATTAAACAAATATTATTAATTTAAAACCAAATTATAATTGAGTAAAATTCATTAACTTCCCACCCTTTACCCCATTACCCCCACAACCTGCACCTAAAATTGAACTGTCAAAACATTAATTTCACAATTAAAATTAATTTTCAAATAAAATAACTAATAGTATTTAACAACTAATTATAAATGATGTGAAATTAATGTACTCCTATCCTTTAACCCTATATGTCCAAAACCCACACCCCAAAAAAAGTCATTAGACAATTAGTATAATTAATTATCAAATAATTCATTAGTATTAATTATCAGCTAATTATTAATTCATTGAAAATAAATTACTTCCCACCCTTTACCCCTTTAGGCCCACAACTTGCACCTCAAAACAAAAAGCACAATTACTGTAATGAATGATCGTTTAATTATTCATATTAATTAATAACTAATTATTAATTAATTAAAAATAAATTATTTCCTCACCTTTCCCCTATTAACCCACATGAAAACAATTAAACAATTACCATAATTAATTATCAATTAATGAATACTAATTAACAACTAATTATTAATTAATTAAAAATAAATTGCTTCCTACCCTTTAACCCTATAAACCTTACAACCCGCCCCTAAAAGAATTCCAAAATTACCAAAATGAATTATCAATTAATTATTTATTAATAATTAACAACTAATTATTAATTATTAAAACAAGATGATTTCCCATCCTTTACCCCTATAACCCCAACAAAACACACCAATTTTGTTTTACAGAACTACCATAATGAATTATCAACACATTAATAAATATTAATTACCAACTAATTATTAATTAATTGAAAATTACTTCCACCTTTTACCCCTATAAACCTTACAACCCACCCATAAAGGTTATCCCAAAAAATGAAATGCACAATTAACACTATTAAATAGCAAATAAATAAATATAATTATATAAAAAATTAGGAATAATTGATGATAATTAAATTACTTCCCATTCTATTTCTCTATAAACCCACAACCCGCTATGGAACTAAAAAATGCTAAATTTAGTTAAATTAAATGTAATAACTACTAAAAATGTAACACAAATATTAAAAAACATAAAAAATACATACACAAAAATATTACATAACATACATTTAAAACATATACTGAAATACATAACACTAATAAAAACATTGATATTTTAAACAACTATATTTTTGCAAATGATATTAATGTCGTTTATATTTTAAAAATTGATATTACTTACCTTAAAATCGATATTCTTGTCTACAATATCCTTACTCATGATATTTCTGCCACGATATTTTCAACTTGATAATTTTGTCAGTCGATATTACTGACTCAATATTTTTTCTGAACACCTGGTATGTTTTGTCAGGTTATTACGGGCCAACAAATTATGATCTGGCTCCCCTCCAGGAGTAATATAATTTTCTCCAGTAAGTTAACTTCCCTATAACATTAGGGGTGATTTTAACACTTTGATTTACCTGGTCCTAGATAAATCTTCCTCTAGAAATACAGATAATACAGCTAAAATGAGAACTCCTATCAAAGAAATAATGCAGAAATAGCTTTGATCGATATTTGGAGGGAAAAAGAAAGCACGGATAATAAATTCCCCTTCAATAATAACACAATATGGGCACTTCTTCAGTATAGACTTTTTTCTTGCAAATTGCAAAATCGGGAAAAATGTCACGAAAGTTGAGCGTGTTATGGAGCACCTATCAGACCATTCCGCTGTGAATTTGGAGGTAAGTTTACCCCAAACACCTACACAAAAGTGATGGGCTTTTTTATCTGAGGTGGAAATAATTGATATATTTAAAGAAAAGATACAGATTAATTTTTTCAGATCAATAAGCCCTCTGCTTCGCTGCATAATAATTGGGACACTTATTAAGCCTTTATAAGGGACTGCATACCTAGTCTATTTGAAAAAATAGAGAGCTGAAAGAAAAGATACAGGAAATTGAGTCCAATATAATGAAGCTTTTAATAGAACTAGAGAACTACCAAGATATTACCAAGACAGGATCAGACTTCAATCCAAGAAAGATTTCAGAAAGCAAAATACAGGGCCCGATTATGATGGCGAATGGACGTCAGTCCGTCTGCCATCATTGCACATTTTGTTGCAGTCCAACAGGCAAAATATGATACGATGACCACCATGGCGGACACATTGCCATGTTTTGTAATGCGGCGGGTGTTGGGCTCTGCAGCACTCACTGCAATGCAAAACAGGCACCCCACACATATCCCTGCACTACGTGGCAGGCACCATGCAGTGACATTAGCGTCTACAGATCTCCCTGGCTCTGAGATTAGTACAGAAGAAGTGAGAAAGGGAATTAGTAATATTTAAAAAAGGGAAGGCCGCTTTTCCTGACAACCTTCCAAATGAATTATACAGGGCTTTGAAAGTAGAACTGCCCCTGTTTTTAAGTGATGTGATAAATCCAGCTCTCTTAGAAGGTAAAGAACTTCTAAAATCTTAACAGGAGGTTACCATCAACATAATTTTAAAACCTAATACAAACCCTAAGCTATGTGAATCATACAGACCGACCTCTCTTTTAAACTGTGATTATCAGATTTATAAACAGATTTTAGCAAAGCACATGGGGAGTATTTTTGGGCCACTAATACACGTAGATCAAAAGGGTTATATTATAGGGAGACAACTACATAACCTACACACGGGTTGATCGGAGCAATAATCATGGCCATTGATGAATAAATTATCCTGCCGATTCTCACCTTCGACGTGGCAATGGCATTCAACAGGGTAAGCTGGCTCTTCCTACTATGGGCTACCAAGCAACATGATCTGGGGGAGGTATTTTCTAGAGCATTGATAGCTATTTATAAAAGCCCTACTGCTATGATTCTAGTAAACTGATGGCAACTTTACAGACCAAAAAAAAATTAGAAGAGGGACAAATCAGTTTTGCCCTTTGTCACCTTTGCTTTTTAATATGTATATAGAACCGCTGGCATACAAAATAAGAACAGACTTAAATATCATCCCTTTTACATATAAGGGCTGAGAGAAAAAAAAATCCTTTATGCTGATGATTTAATGATCCATACCAGCAAAATGGAAAGATCCTGCCCAGAAACGTTAAAGACTTTATAAGAGTTTGGTAAGGTCTCAGGGTATTCTGTTAATCAACAAAAAATATTTCGAATACTCAATGATTTAGCTTACTAGTGAAACAGGAGATGATATATTATTGGCCCACTAATACATGCAGATCAAAACGGTTTTATTAGAGGGAGACAACTACATAACGTTACACACGGGTTGATCAGAGCAATAATTATGGCCATTGATAAAGAAATTCTACAGGCGATTCTCACCTTCAGACTTAAATATCATCCCTTTTAAATATAAGGGCTGAGAGACAAAATTGTCCTTATATGCCGATGATTTAATGATCTATACCAGCGAAATGGAAAGATCCTGCACAGAAATGTTGAATACCTTAGAAACAGGAGATGAGATATTTAGGGATTCAGGCTGTACAAGCCCTTGACAAACTGGCCCAAATAAACTTTGATAGGGTAGTAGCTGAAATTAAGAAGTTACTAAGGGCATGAGGCAGTCTCCTGCTCTCTTTTTTGAGAACAATCGAGTTTCCTGAAAATGTCCAAACTTCTGAATTTTTAATTTTTTGGGGACACAATACCCCTGGAATTTAAACAAGGGGCTTTTAAGACATTTCAAGGCAAACTTGGTAGTTTCAACTGGTATGCTAAATGGGTAAAAATTGCCTGGAGGAAGTTGCGCCGGAGGAACATACATGGAAGGAGGGCAAGTCCTGATTTTCTCCTGTATTGTCGGCCATTCCAGTTCAAGACTTTTAGATCTCTCCTTTTAGATAATCTCACCTGCACTTCACTTTTTAAAGCAGTGATAAGGGATCTATCAGTGAAGGCTGGCTATTTCTTATTTAAATTTGACCACCCAAAATACTTTTAGAAAGTCAGGCTAAAGATTTTGAGAGCTGTGTGTAAAATATGGTAACAAATTAGACAGACAATTGGAATATATTATTTTGCCTCTGCTCCCATCTGGAACTCCCCAGGGATGCCAGTATGTCTTTCAGATAAGTTGGCAATGCCCGTGGCCGAAGATATATAACGGGGGACAAATTCTGCAGGAAAATACATTAATCTCTTGGGAACTTTAGTGACTATAACGGAAGGGCACCTTTTGAAGTTTAAATATTACCAATTAACCAGCTGGGCAAGAAAGAGATCTGGGAAAACGTAGGGAAGGAAGTGTGGACTGAAAATCGACACTACAAATAAGATAAGTAGCCAAGTGGTACTGGATGTTGGTGGATGTAGGTAGAGAACCTTATTTTATGCTGGCAGATATTTGGAAGAGGAACCTGCCAAATCTGTAGGTGCAAAACTTCTGGCAAGTATTGGTGACTTCTTTTTAATCAATAACAAAATTTGCACTCCTCAGGAAAAATTCTATCTTCACAGTCCACAGTGCGTACTGGACACCGAAGAGGGACTTGGTACACAGGAGGTGAGAAAGTGTCCTAAATGCAAAGAGGGTAAGGGAGACAACAGCCACATGTTTTGGTGGTGCCCTCTGATAAAGATCTTCTGGCAAGATGTGGGTAAAGGGATCACTGAAGTATTAGGCACAGAAATTAAGGGAAGACTGGCAATGGTGATATTTGGAGTAGTAGATGGCGGCAATAAACCAGTGAATTTACTTAAGAAACAAAAGTCTCTCTTATTTGTAATAATAATAATAATGAGAAGAAGAAATACCATCTTTATTCGGCAAAACCTACAGCCACAACAGATACAATGCATTAAAATAGCAAAGTCATGAAAAGGCTAATTATTTTTTTAATCACTACAAAAATAACAGCAAAATAAACACTCCTCCTACAAGGCCGTTAAATTATACATAGATCTCAGAGATCTCAGAGCTTATTGGTTTTGCTGACAGCCTATTTAAACATGTCGCTATTCGTGTTGAACACCCCTCTGTCTTAATCTTTCTTGGATGTCCCGGATCTCACCTTTGCTCTTAAATAGTGTATAACCACAAATAAAGTGTGTTAATTCTGCAAAAGTTGCAAATACAAAAGCGCGTTTGGAGCCTGTCTAAAACCCATTTCTTTTAAATATGGTTTAAGAAACAGTCACCGGAATATGTAAAATATTTGCATAAAAAGACAAAATGCAAAATATCCTGTGGAGACCCACTGTCTCAGCCAAAGGGTCCTCCATCTTCAGTTTGCGCTAGGAATCCGCTAGGGGAAGCCACTAAATGATGGAACATGTTAAATCTGAAACGGGTAATGAAAAAATGGTCGTAAGGACTAGTTAAAATACTAAGGTAGTGTTCTATTCCTTGAAAGGATTTCACTTGGGCGTGTGCTCTGTCGCATTTAACAATTCCTTTTCCTCTCATTCCCCATTAACCTTGTTGAAGAAAAGATCATTAAAGCATTTTTTGACGCTTTTCTCCACTGATCTGACATTTGTAAACATATCTGACGTTCCCAGGGAACAGAGTGTTTCTTTGATATATCTTAGCTACAGTATTTTTAGGGCGTGCTCCAATGAGAGGCAACCCATAATTATCTCATGATTAATGGAGGCCTCCTTCTTTGACCAAAAATTCACCCAACAGTGCAGAGGCGTAACTGCAACTAAATCCGACACCTGCCTCACCAGAGTTCTTCATGGACTGAATATTTAGGGGTACCTTGAGGGACCTTTAATAGCCATCTCAGGTATTTGTTGTGCATTGTCTGTAGATTCCCCACACCCTTATAGCCCCGGATTTTACTCTCATACACTGCATTAGAAATGCAAATTGATGGGTATGTAGCAGGGTTTCCGTTCTCCCACAGAACTGTGCACAGAGATCTAGAACCTGGGTGAGTTAGGGTGACCCAAAACTCACCTTTGTTTCAGAAATCCCCTTACCAAGCTAGCTACAGTGTCTCATCGGTAGTAATTACTTCCCAATGACTTAGACAATCCAGAACATGAACTTAGGGTACCTCAGGTATCGTGGAACACATGAACACTCTTTCGTTATATAATCATTACAAACCGAAACTGGGAGGCAAAGAACACACGTGCAAGTTTGAAATGTTTATTTTTCAATGCAAAGTTCTCAAATGCAGTATCTTGTATAATACCAACATACATATTATAAAAATCAGAGTTAGCAGCATAGTCACTAATCCATAATAAGCAAAAGGTGATAGCATGTTATGATGCAAAAATCTATAGAATTCTGTATCACCTATATTTCGCGCACCCTATTCAGTATATTATATTATATCTAAGAAGGTCTCGTTTGGGTTCTAGCTGGGCGGGCCCATACCTCTAATTCTCAGTAGGAGTAGATCACATCAGCAGCTACCAGCTCTCTGCATGCGAAGCATCAAGTGTGTCGATTCATTCCCTGTAACTCTATCTTAAACCCGCGTAGAGCCTAATGTTGGCAGCAACATTATTTGTGTTATGTCTAACGTGGTGCGAGGATCAGGCCTTCAGCAACCTTGTGTTAGGTTATTCTTAGAGTGTGCAGTTCTCGGTGTGCAGACAGTTGTACCAAGTGTACCAAGCACGACTGATACTAGAGCAATAACATATTATTCTCAAATAAATCACATCTTTCGTCTAGGTTGAAAGCTACAATAACAATTAGGTGTTGTGTGCAAACTCAAGCTGAAAGAAAATATTGTGTTTAAACATTTAATAAGCTCATGCTAACTTAACACAATATATAGAAACGTAGTAACCATATGACAGGTATAGTTTTAAAATCACCTCAGGCGACCATGTGCCTAATTTATGTGCAAAGTACTCCATAGCACCCATTGATTTTATCGAGTCCATCACCTTCTCTTCTTTCAGGGTATTCCAGTTTAGTTTGGCATTAAATGAAACCCCAAGATATTTAAAAGCTTGGACTTTGGCTATACTATGTGAGCCTACCTTGTAAAATGTTTTGCTCTTTCCTCGACAGCCCCCTTCCATCACAAACGACTTCACATATTTGAGAGGTAAGTCCAGTCCCTTCATAAAGGAGACAAATCCATCAATTAAAATTTGCAATGCTCTTGGGGTATGTGGAATTAACACAGGGTCATCTGCATAAGGCTGGACTGGTACTGTTCTTGTACCTATTCTCAAGTTATCGGCATGCAAAGATATCATTGCAGATTCCAGCCCATTAATATAGAATGTGAATAAAAAAGGGTCAAGTCAACAGCACTTTATTTCGATTAATAAAAATCATAAAAGCAGTCACAGAAGTACATTATACAAAAATATTAAAAAACATTAAAATATTATCATGATTAGTATACAGTATTATACAGATAACGTATAAAGGATACACAAAAGCAAATGGTGCTAATGGGCATATCTAAAAGTTAAAAATACCAAAATTCATTGACAGAGGGATATGATCACTTCTCCAAGTCTCTAAGTGCCACTCCCTTGTTCTTATTACGTACAGCAGCCACCAGGAAGCTAGCAACCCCAAACATCACTTTCGGAGTGCTTAACAGTTGTAAAAACATCAGTGCTGGTTTAACTTGGGTAAATCCTGCTTCTCTTAACAGTGGCACTGGGTGTTGCTTCCTGATATCAGAATAGTGCTGACAAAACATAATGAAATGCAAAAGGGTTTGGGGAGAAACGTTATCACAACTACCGGGGGTGTAAGGTCTGGTTTCCCCCACACATATGAAATACCCAAAGTATACTGAACAATATTTAATCTAAATCTAATTAAGAGATGTCGGTGATGTGGTATTGATACAATTCTGAGGTATGGTTCTAGGTGTGGAGTAGTCTTTAAAACATAATTGGATCTGACGAGAGGTTTATTCATTTCCACATATTCCCGCTCTTGCTCAACCATCCTCATAAAGTTCATCTTTATCCACTTCAGATCACTTTTTTGCAACAGATGCGGGGAATAATAAAGCTCTGGACGCCCCAGTTTAGCGAAGACATCTCTAATATAAGATAACCAGGGTATTTTATGTGCTTTTTCAAGTGCCATTACATCTTTTAAAATAGTATGATTCAGTGAGATCTCCTTATTCATCCAAGTTTTAGCCCAACACATTATTGGGGCTAAGCGTATGAGATCGGAGATATAGCTCAGTCCCAACTCAGTATGTATTGTAAACACAGGCGTGGATTGAGGGACAGCTAACAGGATCCTTAAAAACTTGTTCTTACATTTTTTAAATGTATCCTGTGGCAGATAACCCCATAGTGATGCCCCGTACAGCGCTATAGAAAGTCATTTAGATTTATAAATAGATAAAAGTGCCTCCATAGGCCTAGATCCCAACCGCCTTGCAAAGTCCATTAGGGCAGAGGACGATCTTGCGACCGCTAAGCATTTCGCATTTATTTGAGGGGCCCAGCTGACACCAAGATACGTAAATACTGGGACAATGGATAAAACTACACCATTGCAGGAAAAGGGCAGTGTTTTGTATGTTTTTGGGCGTTTTCCTACCACCATGACATGGGATTTCTTACTATTCACCCTCAGATCTAATGATTCCATAAAGCCACCAAAAGAATCTAAAAGTCTCTGCAGCCCCAGTCCTGTGCGGGCCAGCAGTACCGCATCGTCTGCATAGAGGAGGACCGGAACTGCAGAGTTACCCACATGGGGGGTATCCTGGGTGGCCGTTTCCAGATGTTTATCTAGGGAATTTATGTAGAGGGTAAAGCAGAGGGGCCAGGATACACCCCTGCCTTACCCCTCGCTTAGAGTCAAAGTTGTGGGTACACCCCCCTTCCCTGTTAACACGGATGTTCGCCTTCAGTCCTCGGTGACGCGTATCTAGAAAATTCACCAAGGATATATAAATTCCCAGATTCTTCAGAATTTCTCACAGTTTCCCCCGATTTACCAGGTTGAAGGCCGATGACAGGTCCATAAACCCCATATAGAGCATGCCATCCTTCGCCTGAGTATACTTACTGATGAGCATCTGCAAACTGAGGCATTGGTCTAGTGTGCCTCTTTTTGCATGAAACCCATACTGAAGGTTAGGTAGGACCCCTCCATCTTTCAGACAATCCTCCAGTTTTGAAAGAATCACTCTGCCCAGGATCTTAACGGCAGAGTCGATTAAGGAAATTGGTCTGTAACAGGAGGGGGTCACATCTCAGGCCTTTTTTGAACACTGGTATTATAGTTGATGTGGACCAGGATGGGGGGAAACCTTTAGTGCTAACTGAATTGAAAACATTTGTAAGGACCCTGGCCCATAAAGTGGGTTGACTCCTGTATAAGTCTGCTGGGACCCCATCAGGGCCCGGGGCTTTATTTTTGGATGTGTCCACAATTGCCCTTTCAACATCAGCCAATTCAAATTGTAACGGTCGGGAACTATGTGTGAGTATGGGATCGGATGGTATAATTGTAGTAAAATCCTCGTTGTCATAAATCTTACTAAAGTGAGCTACCCATAAATCATCTGCAATCACACAGTCCAGGGCAGCTTTCTCTGTACTGGAGAAGTACGGATGGTTAATTATACCCCAGAATTTACCGCTATCCTTCTGGGTATCTATTGAACTAAGATCATTCCATGCTTTAGTTTTAATGGCCTTCTTCCTCGCAGCTACAGCTTGCTTATGAGCGCTCCTCAGGCTAATTACAACCTCCCTATTCCTTGGTTTCTGTTTCAGGGCATGTAGTAGTGTTTTATGCGCTTTGGAGCAATTTCCATCAAACCGACGTGGGTGGTTGGATGCTAGAACTTTGGATTTGATTTTTAAGTCCTGATTGACCCTATTACAGATGGAAATAAAGGCTTCAATGATGTTGGTTCCACAAGCCGTAATATCAAGACAGACCGCAAAATCTGCATCTGCCTCGATAAGTAGTTCTGACATAAACGAGTCAGGAACTATCTTTGCCCAGTTAAGCCTCCTGAACTGATCTTTTAGTTTCAGGGTGTTTGTAGTCATACCAGTGATAACTCGTCTGATTATTACATCCCCTAAATCCAACTCCAGGATAAGGGGGTTATGATCACTCTATACTGAGTCCTCAACTTTGTATGAGGTAACTACAGGGATCAGGCCTACTGAAACAAATATGTAGTCAATGATGGTACCAGACTCTCTCCCTTTGAATGTCGCTATCCTCTCTTCACCCCTAAACCCATCTACCTCAAAAAGGTTAAAACTGGCTAGCAGTGCCTCCAGGGCTTCCCCCTGTTGAGTGTGTTCAAAATGTACGGCGGAGGACCCAACAGGGCCCATCTGCTGTTCCGCCAGACAATCCCATCTGCAAGGGTGAATATTAAAATCTCCCATTAACAAAATTTCGAATGAAGTGCTATGCAGACTTTTATATTCGTCTACGAAACGCTCTACAGCACTGAGATGAAAGTTACGTGTTTCTCTCTCTAAGGCATTGTAAAAATTGATTAACAAAATGGTGGTATGGTTTGGGCCACCCCATTCCACAATTAATAGGTTATCAGAGGCAAAGTCAAGCTTTTTAAATGATCCTACCAGGTCCCATGAGGTCAGCAAAAGCAATCCTCCCTTGGGTCGACCTCCCAAGCCTGGGACAGCCTTCACAAAAAAGGAGGAGAAACCATCTAAGCAAAAGCTATTATCTAGGTCCCAGGTTTCTTGAAAGGCTATTATATCATGGCCTTGAATGAAGTTAATCCATGATGCATCATTACATTTATTTTTTAGACCTGCAATGTTCCAACTTAAAATCTTTCATGAGCATCTGCTACCTGACCTCGATCTACTATCCTCATTAATTAAATCATAATTAACTAGTCAATCATTTGTTTCCATATTTGTCAGTGGAGTAAATCTGTTTTCTAAGGGTATATGTGTACTGTTATCATTGACAGGGGATGATTTTTTACTGAGAAACTGTATTCCAACCACCCTTTCTTAGGTTAGCCTGTCTAGCCTGGTAGGAACAGTTGTTTATGTGAGACTTCCCTATAGTACAACCACTAGTGGGACGGGGGGCCGGCCTTTTGTGCTGAATTTCAGTTTGGGGTGGATAGAAGTAACCCAGTCGTAAAGGCCTAATGCATGTACCCGTGAATTCAGACCCATCCCAAAACATTCTGTTCGCAACATTGGGGTAATTAAAATTAATAACCACACAGTCCCCTGGTAGGCATTTTCGCCGCCTGCCTACCCACTCTGCCCGCCTTGCTGAGATGATATTCTTAAAAATATCGTCTCCGCCACTACAAAATTGAGAACACCATGTTTGTGCCCTAGTCAACAGATCATAATCAGTTTCTTTCGTTCCAGGTTTCAGGGGAGGAATTCCAGTTAGGACAGCTACTAAGGGTGCCGCATCTGGTGGAAGATGCAGAATACGGCTCCTATTCACGGTAGGTTTGCTGAAAATAGTCGGTGGGAAACTGGTCTTCTGGTCCCCTATGTAAGGTTGTACAGTTACAGGAGGATCAGAGTGCCCACCTATGATTACCTGTGGCTCTCTGGGCCCAATTTTGTCATCACAAATTTGACCCCCAGGTATTTCATTTGCTACACACGTGCTAGAAAATGTTTTAGGTTTTGCCCCCCCATCCTTCAAGATCGTTGGCCTGCAGGGATCTGCTTTATACTCCTTTATAAAATTATCAATGTGTTTACATTTGTCCAATAGTTTATTTACACAGGAGTTAAGGGTCTCCACAATATCCTTGGCAATGGCTACGAGAGCCGGCTCCAAACGAGACTCAAACATCCCCTCCACTATATCAGCCAAGGACCTTGTATCGTGAGTATTCAGTTCAAGTCTGTCAGGTAAGTCCGGATCCAAGGTAGATTTATTATTCCTGCTGCCCTTTTTTACGTGCCTGAGTTTTCCCTTCATCCCCTTGCGATCTCTATGCTCTTGAGCTGGTGCTTGTCCAGGATTATCTTGATCCTTAGACGGTGTTTCTTGAGAGGGTATGGGAGCCTGAGGTGGGTGTATGATGGCAACAGCAGGCTCAAGGGGAATGGGGAGGGCACAAGCTGTTGGTAGAGCATGGTCTAGCCCGGTGGGAGATGTATCTGTAGCACCCAGGCCTAATTCCTTTTCAGCAATAGCAATTTCCTCTTTTAGGGCCCCCACGGCAGAGGTTAGGTAGGAGAATATCGTATCCTGTTTTTTAGCCACCTTTGCTTTCTTACCTTCACAGTCATTTTCCTGTCTCAATAGCTTGCATTTCCCCATCGTGACGACCAAAGGGTATGGCCTGTCCTGTCCTCTGTCGTCCCCTGCTGGCCACAGACGGCCCGCCCTCTGCCCGGGCTCCGCCCGGCACCGTCCGCACGCGTCAGCGACGTGGAGGAAGCCACAAGTGTTTATGTGCCTCCGGGCGCGCAAGGCAGGAAGTGGGCGTCGGGGATCCGGCGCAGGGGTCGCTGGGAACCGTAGTTCCTCCCCACAGCGGCCGGGCTTGATGGTGGCACAGGCGGCGGGAATAAACTCACGGCGTGACCCCCCCAGCACCCAACGATGGTCCTCATGTCAGGTAGGGTCCTTCCACACCCCTTGGATCTTGCCAGAATGCCCGCGCTCCTCAGTGGGAGCCACGAGTGTTTATGCGACTCCGGGCGCGCAAGGCAGGAAGTGGGCGTCGGGGATCCGGCGCGGGGGTTGCTGGAAACGGTAGTTCCTCCCCACAGTGGCCGGGCTTGATGGTGGCACCGGCGGCGGGAGTAAACTCACGGCATGACCCCCCAGCACCCAACGATGGTCCTCCTGTCAGGTAGAGTCCTTCCACACCCCTCGAATCTTACCTTGTTGCACTCCTCTTGAGCATTTAAAACTATCAGTCAGATCACATCTCTTGGGTTAAACGTAATGGAGCTGGGGTATGGGCATGTAAAGACATAAAGGCATTTATTATTGATCGCTCTACTCCCAGGTCATCTAACAGGGCCCATAGTTTACTACGGTTCACCCTGTCAAACGCCGCAGTGAAATCCATAAATCCTAAGTAAATGGATCTCGCTTTGGCGATTGTGCATTTAGCTAACACTAGGTAGAGGTTTAGGCATTGATCCACTGTGGATTTGCTGCCCGGAAGCCATATTGGACCTCTGAGAATACTTGATTTTTATCTGCCCATTCCACTAGCCTGTTGAGTATGACCCGCCCCATGACCTTCACGGTCGAGTCTATCAACGAGATAGGTCTATAGCAGTTGGAATTATCTCTATTCCTCTTCTCATAGATAGGGACGATAGTGGCTGTTGAACACGACTGGGGCATAACTGTTAACACCACCGCATTCAGATCCCTGTTTAAAATAGGGGCCCACACCTCAATGTTACTTCCAAACAGGTCTGGAGTATCCCATCTGGGCCCAGTGCCTTGTTATTGTTCAATCCCTCACTACCTATTATTACCTCGTGTAGCTGGAATTCAATATGTGAATCATAAGGGAGAGGCTCTCAGGAATAATTACAAACAGCTTCCTCCCCATAATTATAAACTGACTGGAAGTAACTCTTTTTTATTTTTTTTAATGTTTTTATTAAGGTGTTTCACAATGTAAGCAACTACATGACTTGATACAACTTCTCACCTAATTGACTTTGCAGCCAACAGTCCTTTTTCCTACCAAAAGTACACAGCCATCATGCCAACAACCCGGTTCGGGCAGGTGGCGGATGTATTAAGGTACCACTTATTCAAACACACGTACACTTAGCTCCGTATTTCCAGAGACCCAGTATAACGTTATGATCTACTCCTTATGTGGGTGCCCTCTATCCAGATGTCACCGATTTACTGCGTTGTCCCACTCCCACCCTATTTCCCCATTCCTCCGTCAACACACAAGTTCTGAAGCAGGACTGACGATCCTTAGTGTTCATGCAGTCGGTGTCCAGTGGATCCCCAATAGCGCTTCAACAGCTACATTAGACCACCCACCCTCCCTCCCAGCATCTTCCGCTACCTTTCCTTTCCCCTCACCCGCCGCATTGAGTTTAAATGTAGTGTATAGCCCCCAAAAATGTTTAGGTTGTCTCATAGGCGGGAGTAATTTGCTGTAATTTTCAGACTGCGTACAGCAATACATCATGTCATGGGACCATTGCCGTAATGTTGGAGCAGGGCCCTTCATCCAGCACATCGCAACCCTACACTTGGCTAGCAGGAGCCCCATATCTACCATTCTACAGATTGCTTTGGGTAATTCCCTGGTATACCCCAGTAGAGCCATTGTTGGGTCTGGCGCTAAGACTGTCTCAACCACTCTCCCCAGTTCTCAAAATACCTCCACCCAATAGGAGTTTGTTCCCGGGCACTGCCAGGCCAGATGCAAAAAATCAGCATTCGGTGTTCGGCATGTCTCGAAAGTCGCCTCTTCCTGGAGGCCATACCTGCGAAGTCGCTCTGGGTTATAATAGGCCTTAATAATGAACTTGAAGTATATGAGTCTATGCTTGCCATGTAGCAAGATCTTCCTTGTATTCATACAGCAGAAGGTCCACATCGGATCATCTATTTGTATCTCTAAGTCCCTCTGCCATGCCCTGTGGTACTAGAAGATACACAGCAGTGAGCTTTCACCTACATCTCCCTCCACCTGCTCCCAGGTTTTCACCACTCCCTCATGGAAGAGGTCTCCAGTCACCTCAATTGATAGCTTGCGCAACACCTGCACCACCCCCCTGTCCTTACACGGCTCCAGCCATCATGTCCACTCAAGTGGCATTGCGGGGGCATACAATAATGCTCCAGCCTGCTGTTGCAATGGACAATGCCAAGCATGTCGGGGGCCGTTGATGGAGTCCAGGATACCAGTTCTCCGGTCAACCGTGTCAAAAATTGTGGCTGGGAGGGGGGTCGGTTCTGCGAATAGGCTCTCCCTTCGCAGATATGGAATACTCACTTCCCCGTGTATCCAAGCATGAAGGTGAGCGCCCTGTGCCACTATAGTATAACTGAAAATCTGGGGCGCCAAGACCACCCTTATGATACGGGAGTGTAAGAATGTTCCATTATACCCTCGCCTGTTTACCCGCCCAATCCAACTTGATCATGGACTGCCGAAGTCTGAGAAAGAAGGAGCGCAGAAGAACTATCGGTATGTTTATAAATAGAAACAATAGCCTGGGAAGGACCACCATCTTCATAATTGATATGCGCCCCATCAGGAACAGCGGGAGTAGTGACCAGATCTCAACATCATCTTCCAGTTTAGCTATAGCTGTACCATAATTTTCTCTAAATACAATCTCTGAGTCAGTAAGTAACCAGATACCCAGATATCTTATAGAGTTGGTGGACCATTGCAGCGGGTAGTGCATGTCAAATTCCGCCGTGGCAGGAGTAAGGGGGAATAACAAGGACTTCGCCCAGTTCACTTTCAGTCCAGATAGTGCACCAGAGTGGACTTCCTCCCTTATAACGGAAAATAAATTGGACTCGGGGTCCCTGACATACAGCAGCGTAACATCTGCATAGGTCGAGATCACTATCCTATAGGGTGGAAAGCCAATCCCTTCATAACCATGGTGCTCCCTCAATGTGCATGCCAATGGTTCTGCCACCAAGGCATAAAGTAGAGGCGACATGGGGGCAGCCCTGTCTGGTCTCCCAGGATATGGGGAAAAAAGAGTCAGTGACCTGTTAACACGGTCCTGTTAACACGGATGTTCGCCTTCAGTCCTCGGTGACGCGTATCTAGAAAATTCACCAAGGATATATCAATTCCCAGATTCTTCAGAATTTCCCACAGTTTCCCCCGATTTACCAGGTCGAAGGCCGATGACAGGTCCATAAACCCCATATAGAGCATGCCATCCTTCGCCTGAGTATACTTACTGATGAGCATCTGCAAACTGAGGCATTGGTCTAGTGTGCCTCTTTTTGCATGAAACCCATACTGAAGGTTAGAGAGGACCCCTCCATCTTTCAGACAATCCTCCAGTTTTGAAAGAATCACTCTGCCCAGGATCTTAACGGCAGAGTCGATTAAGGAAATTGGTCTGTAACAGGAGGGGGTCACATCTCAGGCCTTTTTTGAACACTGGTATTATAGTTGATGTGGACCAGGATGGGGGGAAACCTTTAGTGCTAACTGAATTGAAAACATTTGTAAGGACCCTGGCCCATAAAGTGGGTTGACTCCTGTATAAGTCTGCTGGGACCCCATCAGGGCCCGGGGCTTTATTTTTGGATGTGTCCACAATTGCCCTTTCAACATCAGCCAATTCAAATTGTAACGGTCGGGAACTATGTGTGAGTATGGGATCGGATGGTATAATTGTAGTAAAATCCTTGTTGTCATAAATCTTACTAAAGTGAGCTACCCATAAATCATCTGCAATCACACAGTCCAGGGCAGCTTTCTCTGTACTGGAGAAGTACGGATGGTTAATTATACCCCAGAATTTACCGCTATCCTTCTGGGTATCTATTGAACTAAGATCATTCCATGCTTTAGTTTTAATGGCCTTCTTCCTCGCAGCTACAGCTTGCTTATGAGCGCTCCTCAGGCTAATTACAACCTCCCTATTCCTTGGTTTCTGTTTCAGGGCATGTAGTAGTGTTTTATGCGCTTTGGAGCAATTTCCATCAAACCGACGTGGGTGGTTGGATGCTAGAACTTTGGATTTGATTTTTAAGTCCTGATTGACCCTATTACAGATGGAAATAAAGGCTTCAATGATGTTGGTTCCACAAGCCGTAATATCAAGACAGACCGCAAAATCTGCATCTGCCTCGATAAGTAGTTCTGACATAAACGAGTCAGGAACTATCTTTGCCCAGTTAAGCCTCCTGAACTGATCTTTTAGTTTCAGGGTGTTTGTAGTCATACCAGTGATAACTCGTCTGATTATTACATCCCCTAAATCCAACTCCAGGATAAGGGGGTTATGATCACTATATACTGAGTCCTCAACTTTGTATGAGGTAACTACAGGGATCAGGCCTACTGAAACAAATATGTAGTCAATGATGGTACCAGACTCTCTCCCTTTGAATGTCGCTATCCTCTCTTCACCCCTAAACCCATCTACCTCAAAAAGGTTAAAACTGGCTAGCAGTGCCTCCAGGGCTTCCCCCTGTTGAGTGTGTTCAAAATGTACGGCGAAGGACCCAACAGGGCCCATCTGCTGTTCCGCCAGACAATCCCATCTGCAAGGGTGAATATTAAAATCTCCCATTAACAAAATTTCGAATGAAGTGCTATGCAGACTTTTATATTCGTCTACGAAACGCTCTACAGCACTGAGATGAAAGTTACGTGTTTCTCTCTCTAAGGCATTGTAAAAATTGATTAACAAAATGGCGGTATGGTTTGGGCCACCCCATTCCACAATTAATAGGTTATCAGAGGCAAAGTCAAGCTTTTTAAATGATCCTACCAGGTCCCATGAGGTCAGCAAAAGCAATCCTCCCTTGGGTCGACCTCCCAAGCCTGGGACAGCCTTCACAAAAAAGGAGGAGAAACCATCTAAGCAAAAGCTATTATCTAGGTCCCAGGTTTCTTGAAAGGCTATTATATCATGGCCTTGAATGAAGTTAATCCATGATGCATCATTACATTTATTTTTTAGACCTGCAATGTTCCAACTTAAAATCTTTCATGAGCATCTGCTACCTGACCTCGATCTACTATCCTCATTAATTAAATCATAATTAACTAGTCAATCATTTGTTTCCATATTTGTCAGTGGAGTAAA
Source organism: Lissotriton vulgaris (assembly GCF_964263255.1). Taxonomy (NCBI): domain Eukaryota; kingdom Metazoa; phylum Chordata; class Amphibia; order Caudata; family Salamandridae; genus Lissotriton; species Lissotriton vulgaris. Next base: position 1,996,980,766 of record NC_141687.1, read on the forward strand.
TCTGTTTTCTAAGGGTATATGTGTACTGTTATCATTGACAGGGGATGATTTTTTACTGAGAAACTGTATTCCAACCACCCTTTCTTAGGTTAGCCTGTCTAGCCTGGTAGGAACAGTTGTTTATGTGAGACTTCCCTATAGTACAACCACTAGTGGGACGGGGGGCCGGCCTTTTGTGCTGAATTTCAGTTTGGGGTGGATAGAAGTAACCCAGTCGTAAAGGCCTAATGCATGTACCCGTGAATTCAGACCCATCCCAAAACATTCTGTTCGCAACATTGGGGTAATTAAAATTAATAACCACACAGTCCCCTGGTAGGCATTTTCGCCGCCTGCCTACCCACTCTGCCCGCCTTGCTGAGATGATATTCTTAAAAATATCGTCTCCGCCACTACAAAATTGAGAACACCATGTTTGTGCCCTAGTCAACAGATCATAATCAGTTTCTTTCGTTCCAGGTTTCAGGGGAGGAATTCCAGTTAGGACAGCTACTAAGGGTGCCGCATCTGGTGGAAGATGCAGAATACGGCTCCTATTCACGGTAGGTTTGCTGAAAATAGTCGGTGGGAAACTGGTCTTCTGGTCCCCTATGTAAGGTTGTACAGTTACAGGAGGACCAGACTGCCCACCTATGATTACCTGTGGCTCTCTGGGCCCAATTTTGTCATCACAAATTTGACCCCCAGGTATTTCATTTGCTACACACGGGCTAGAAAATGTTTTAGGTTTTGCCCCCCCATCCTTCAAGATCGTTGGCCTGCAGGGATCTGCTTTATACTCCTTTATAAAATTATCAATGTGTTTACATTTGTCCAATAGTTTATTTACACAGGAGTTAAGGGTCTCCACAATATCCTTGGCAATGGCTACGAGAGCCGGCTCCAAACGAGACTCAAACATCCCCTCCACTATATCAGCCAAGGACCTTGTATCGTGAGTATTCAGTTCAAGTCTGTCAGGTAAGTCCGGATCCAAGGTAGATTTATTATTCCTGCTGCCCTTTTTTACGTGCCTGCGTTTTCCCTTCATCCCCTTGCGATCTCTATGCTCTTGAGCTGGTGCTTGTCCAGGATTATCTTGATCCTTAGACGGTGTTTCTTGAGAGGGTATGGGAGCCTGAGGTGGGTGTATGATGGCAACAGCAGGCTCAAGGGGAATGGGGAGGGCACAAGCTGTTGGTAGAGCATGGTCTAGCACGGTGGGAGATGTATCTGTAGCACCCAGGCCTAATTCCTTTTCAGCAATAGCAATATCCTCTTTTAGGGCCCCCACGGCAGAGGTTAGGTAGGAGAATATCGTATCCTGTTTTTTAGCCACCTTTGCTTTCTTACCTTCACAGTCATTTTCCTGTCTCAATAGCTTGCATTTCCCCATCGTGACGACCAAAGGGTATGGCCTGTCCTGTCCTCTGTCGTCCCCTGCTGGCCACAGACGGCCCGCCCTCTGCCCGGGCTCCGCCCGGCACCGTCCGCGCGCGTCCGCGACGTGGAGGAAGCCACAAGTGTTTATGTGCCTCCGGGCACGCAAGGCAGGAAGTGGGCGTCGGGGATCCGGCGCAGGGGTCGCTGGGAACCGTAGTTCCTCCCCACAGTGGCCGGGCTTGATGGTGGCACCGGCGGCGGGAGTAAACTCACGGCATGACCCCCCAGCACCCAACGATGGTCCTCCTGTCAGGTAGGGTCCTTCCACACCCCTCGGATCTTACCTTGTTGCACTCCTCTTGAGCATTTAAAACTATCAGTCAGATCACATCTCTTGGGTTAAACGTAATGGAGCTGGGGTATGGGCATGTAAAGACATAAAGGCATTTATTATTGATCTCTCTACTCCCAGGTCATCTAACAGGGCCCATAGTTTACTACGGTTCACCCTGTCAAACGCCGCAGTGAAATCCATAAATCCTAAGTAAATGGATCTCGCTTTGGCGATTGTGCATTTAGCTAACACTAGGTAGAGGTTTAGGCATTGATCCACTGTGGATTTGCTGCCCGGAAGCCATATTGGACCTCTGAGAATACTTGATTTTTATCTGCCCATTCCACTAGCCTGTTGAGTATGACCCGCCCCATGACCTTCACGGTCGAGTCTATCAACGAGATAGGTCTATAGCAGTTGGAATTATCTCTATTCCTCTTCTCATAGATAGGGACGATAGTGGCTGTTGAACACGACTGGGGCATAACTGTTAACACCACCGCATTCAGATCCCTGTTTAAAATAGGGGCCCACACCTCAATGTTACTTCCAAACAGGTCTGGAGTATCCCATCTGGGCCCAGTGCCTTGTTATTGTTCAATCCCTCACTACCTATTATTACCTCGTGTAGCTGGAATTCAATATGTGAATCATAAGGGAGAGGCTCTCAGGAATAATTACAAACAGCTTCCTCCCCATAATTATAAACTGACTGGAAGTAACTCTTTTTTATTTTTTTTAATGTTTTTATTAAGGTGTTTCACAATGTAAGCAACTACATGACTTGATACAACTTCTCACCTAATTGACTTTGCAGCCAACAGTCCTTTTTCCTACCAAAAGTACACAGCCATCATGCCAACAACCCGGTTCGGGCAGGTGGCGGATGTATTAAGGTACCACTTATTCAAACACACGTACACTTAGCTCCGTATTTCCAGAGACCCAGTATAACGTTATGATCTACTCCTTATGTGGGTGCCCTCTATCCAGATGTCACCGATTTACTGCGTTGTCCCACTCCCACCCTATTTCCCCTTGCCTCCGTCAACACACAAGTTCTGAAGCAGGACTGACGATCCTTAGTGTTCGTGCAGTCGGTGTCCAGTGGATCCCCAATAGCGCTTCAACAGCTACATTAGACCACCCACCCTCCCTCCCAGCATCTTCCGCTACCTTTCCTTTCCCCTCACCCGCCGCATTGAGTTTAAATGTAGTGTATAGCCCCCAAAAATGTTTAGGTTGTCTCATAGGCGGGAGTAATTTGCTGTAATTTTCAGACTGCGTACAGCAATACATCATGTCATGGGACCATTGCCGTAATGTTGGAGCAGGGCCCTTCATCCAGCACATCGCAACCCTACACTTGGCTAGCAGGAGCCCCATATCTACCATTCTACAGATTGCTTTGGGTAATTCCCTGGTATACCCCAGTAGAGCCATTGTTGGGTCTGGCGCTAAGACTGTCTCAACCACTCTCCCCAGTTCTCAAAATACCTCCACCCAATAGGAGTTTGTTCCCGGGCACTGCCAGGCCAGATGCAAAAAATCAGCATTCGGTGTTCGGCATGTCTCGAAAGTCGCCTCTTCCTGGAGGCCATACCTGCGAAGTCGCTCTGGGTTATAATAGGCCTTAATAATGAACTTGAAGTATATGAGTCTATGCTTGCCATGTAGCAAGATCTTCCTTGTATTCATACAGCAGAAGGTCCACATCGGATCATCTATTTGTATCTCTAAGTCCCTCTGCCACGCCCGGTGGTACTAGAAGATACACAGCAGTGAGCTTTCACCTACATCTCCCTCCACCTGCTCCCAGGTTTTCACCACTCCCTCATGGAAGAGGTCTCCAGTCACCTCAATTGATAGCTTGCGCAACACCTGCACCACCCCCCTGTCCTTACACGGCTCCAGCCATCATGTCCACTCAAGTGGCATTGCGGGGGCATACAATAATGCTCCAGCCTGCTGTTGCAATGGACAATGCCAAGCATGTCGGGGGCCGTTGATGGAGTCCAGGATACCAGTTCTCCGGTCAACCGTGTCAAAAATTGTGGCTGGGAGGGGGGTCGGTTCTGCGAATAGGCTCTCCCTTCGCAGATATGGAATACTCACTTCCCCGTGTATCCAAGCATGAAGGTGAGCGCCCTGTGCCACTATAGTATAACTGAAAATCTGGGGCGCCAAGACCACCCTTATGATACGGGAGTGTAAGAATGTTCCATTATACCCTCGCCTGTTTACCCGCCCAATCCAACTTGATCATGGACTGCCGAAGTCTGAGAAAGAAGGAGCGCAGAAGAACTATCGGTATGTTTATAAATAGAAACAATAGCCTGGGAAGGACCACCATCTTCATAATTGATATGCGCCCCATCAGGAACAGCGGGAGTAGTGACCAGATCTCAACATCATCTTCCAGTTTAGCTATAGCTGTACCATAATTTTCTCTAAATACAATCTCTGAGTCAGTAAGTAACCAGATACCCAGATATCTTATAGAGTTGGTGGACCATTGCAGCGGGTAGTGCATGTCAAATTCCGCCGTGGCAGGAGTAAGGGGGAATAACAAGGACTTCGCCCAGTTCACTTTCAGTCCAGATAGTGCACCAGAGTGGACTTCCTCCCTTATAACGGAAAATAAATTGGACTCGGGGTCCCTGACATACAGCAGCGTAACATCTGCATAGGTCGAGATCACTATCCTATAGGGTGGAAAGCCAATCCCTTCATAACCATGGTGCTCCCTCAATGTGCATGCCAATGGTTCTGCCACCAAGGCATAAAGTAGAGGCGACATGGCGGCAGCCCTGTCTGGTCTCCCAGGATATGGGGAAAAAAGAGACAGTGACCAAGTCGCCCAAACGGACACGCGCCGTGAGCCTGTAGTACAGTATTCCTATCAGCTGCAGGAAGACCCCTTTCTCTTTAGCACCTGTCTCATGAAAGCCCATTCTACAGTGTCAAAGCCTTTCTCCACATCCAGGAATACTGCAATCGCCTTGTTTTTCTGTCTCACATGTTGCATGGTCCCAAACACTGTACGGATCCCCGCCTGCTCCATGAGCGTTCAAATTGGGCTTAGTAATCTTTGCCAGGGAACCAAAGAACTCGGGGTAGTCATAATTGGGGCCATATACATTAACCCCTTCCCTGCTGGGCACATTCCCCGCTGTACTGGGGGGAGGGAGGGCTCACACAGCGCCCCGTGCTCATGACGAGCTGAGCTCGTCATGCCGCACAGTGCTCATGTGCTCATGAATAGCTGAGCTCGTCATGACCACACCCGTTTCTTTAGAACGTTCGCACTGCAGGAGAATTTGCCCAGTGTGCGAGTGTTCTGAAGGTCATGACGAGCTCAGCTCGTCATGGGCACACGAGAACCGTGGATCATGACGAGCGGAGCTCGTCATGAGCATGGTAGGGGTTAACTATAACGAATTCTATGCCCCGTCCTTTACAATGGGATGTTATATAACGACCTCCCGTATCTGCGTGAAGCTGCGTGAGAGTGAATGGTGTTCTAGGGTTGACCCATGTTAGCACCCCCCTGGCGTGTGTGGTAAACCCAGCCGAATTAGTGTTGCCTGTTAATCCCCTACTCTGTAACATTGTGCTCGACTGGGGAAGGTGCATTTTCTGTAAGAGCACAATATCCACATTCTGCCTGGGTAAGAAACTAAGCACTTTCCGTAGTGTCCAATGATCATTAAGGCCCCTAACATTCCTCCAGACAGCCTGCCGTACCCCGGTTGTCATTTGTGTCAGGAGTTGTCATCACTGCATCCAACAGCCATCGTAGTCTCAATCGCGCTGTGTAGTCGTGTGTGGTGCACCATTGTCATAAATATGTAACATCCCCCCCAAACCCACTCCCTCAATAACATTCCCTTTATTCCCCTACCCACCACCCACAGCAGACCTCCCCCAACTTGGTCGCATGAAAGTTCAAAGAACAAGTCATCTTCTCCCCACCCCTAATCACCCCCCTCCCGGTGTCATAACTGCGGTGCCATGCACTCATGAGCGGAGCTAGCTCCTCGTACCATACCCCTTCTGACCATTCCATCAAGTTGTTCTTGCCCTGTCTCCCATGCGCTGACACCATTAAGTTGCAGCTATTGCTCGTTCACAAAAACTTCCTATGAGTAGAGCATAATGAACTCAGCCATCATGTGCTTCTGCTCGCCCCCTTGTCTCAAAACATGTATCACCAGCCCTAACGTTGACGTGCCACCCATATCCGTCTGATACAGTCCTGCATTTGGCGCAACCCCACAGTACAGTTCTGCAGTCCGCGCAATTGTGGTACCACAACATCCTCCAACCACCGGTGGTTATGTTACTCATTGGGAACCAAGTGGCCCCATATTAGTATCCAGCCCTCCACCCCCCACCCCACCCTCTTACGTTCCTGGTTACCACAACCATACTGCCTCAGTCCTGTTCCTCTAGGGATCCTTCTGCTGCCTCCTCCAATGGCCACCTCCCCAAGCTCTGCCTCTTATCCTTCGACCAACTCTTGAGCGCTGGTGCAACACCTTCGGGTCTGTAAAGATGTGTGACCGGCCTTGTCTATTCACGCGGAGCTTCGCTGGGTACAGCATGGCATAGCCTATTCCCAGATCGCGGAGCTGTCTCTTTAGTGGAACAAAATGCCTGTGGGCCTCTTGTACTCATACAGTGAAGTCTGGGAATAGTGACAACTCCGATCCCTCATATCTCAGAACTTTCTTGTCCCTTGCAACATGCAGAGCAGCGTCCGGTCGTGATAGTTGAGGAGCTTCGCGATGATCGGCCGTGGGGGCCACCAACTGGAGGCTTGGGCCCCAGAGACCGGTGCGCCATCTCTACCCCAAACATCGGAGAGAAGACGCCTTCCCCCAACAGCGACAATAATAGCCGCTCAATGAACTGCTCCATGTTCCCCTTGGAAGTGGTCTCCGGGAGGCCAGTAATTTGCAGGTTACACCGCCGGGACCAAGCTTTCAAATCCTTCATTTTATCCTGCAGAACACAAATCACTGTTTGTGAGCTGCATCCAGTGTAGTTTGTGCTTCTTTCACCTCAGTTAATCGCCGTTCCGACATATCCAGACATTCTGCGTGTTTATCGAGTCTGTCAGCCATTCTGTCCATCCTATAAAGGATGTTCATCTTAGTGCACAGGGAGGTGATACAGCTCTGTAGGGAATTCTCCATCGCTTTGAGGAGGTTGCGGATATCCAAGTCTGAGTCGTCACTCGTCGGAGGCGGAGACCTTGCTCCCTCGCTTGTGGTGGCATCATGAGATTTTGACCTCTTCTGGTCAAAGGAGAAAAGGAGAGTTTTGTTTATGTTTTATCCCCTCTGCCCATGTTGCTTGCTGTAAGGCATTGTCAACAGCCAGAAGAGTGGGGCCCCTGTCTCTCACCCACCTCAAGCCACATGACAGATGTGGGCAGACCGGGGACCAGCCTGCGCAGCAAACCTCTTAGAGACGCGCCCACATCTCTCCAATGTGTCTTTCCGGAGCCTTGTTGCCCTAGGTCATCCCGGGCTCTCCACTCGGCCCCTTCTTCACACCGCTTGCTGGTGCCAGACCACCGACACATGTGTGGCCTTCAATGTTGCAGAGGGACAGGGCTGCCACAGCGTTCCTCACCTCTCCAAGTCGCGTAGGTTGCTCTGCACCATCACCTCCGATCCCCTTGAGTCACTCCAGGGCTTACGAGGGGGCAGGGGAGAGGGAGAGCGTAGGGCGCTTCCAGTCTTCCCTCCAATCACCCTGCAGATGTGCTCAGGCTGGACTGCAATTCACTCTAGCCCCTAATGCCCGCAACAGCCTCCTCAACTACTGCTCCCAAATCATCATGAATTACAGTCGGTCCCAGGGTGGGCTTCCAGAGCACCAGTGCTGTTCCTCCACGCCACCAACCGTCACCACGTCCTTCTCTTACTCCAGGGTGCCTCCACCGCACAGTGACCACCGGGCACTCCCCGCGCTCTGTCACTGGCCTCTCACGGTGCTACGGTGCTACTTCAGTACGAGCCAGGGGAGCCCACAGGGTAGCAACAAATGGGGTCCTTCGCGCTCCTCACCTCCTGCCAGGCACTCCGCACCGTCAGAGTCCGCTATCTGTCCAGGTGTTGATGGGCCCCTGGCACTGGGGTAGAACTGCTCCCTGCGTCGTCAGGTAATCAGTCTGCTGCCGGCACCCCCAGGAGAGTACTTCCGCCGCTCGCAGTGCAATGTCACCCAGCTGCCACCCTCATTCCAGTGCGGGGATGTGCAACCTACCAGCCGCGATGCCGGCGCACCTGATATCTTCTGTTTGAATGCGCAGATGGGACCGTGGAACACAGCAGCAGTGACCGCTCCTCGTACGCTGATCGGGGCAAGGGTCAGGTGAGCACACAATTAGCAATAGCTGCCGGATTCTGTAAGGATTGTTTGTCAGTGCCAAGGAGCACCGGTCTCAAGCGTCCATTACGATCGCGAGCTAGCTCCTCCCCCCTGACTGGAAGTAACTACTCCATTGATCTTGTGTGATGTGGTGACATATAGATGGTTATCAGGTTCGGAAAAAACAGGGTCTATTATTAACACTCCAGAATGAGGAACTATCTTTCAAGTCGCTGGCCTCAACCAGTTCGTCCCAAGCCTGTTTTTGTAGGGTTCACCTCCGTTCCTTTAGAGCATTTTTTATAAATGCTACGACAGTTAGCTACCTTAGATCTACTTCGGCGGGTCTCTTTTAAAGCCACTTTAAGGGACCTCCATATTGGGAGAATTCCCTATCAAACCACCTTGGGCTATCTGATTGGGGAGTAACTGCTGGGGCAGTTAGGAGTGTTTGCACTGATTGATAGTGTCAAAAGATCTGAGTACACCATCCTCTGAGGGTGAACTATCTAGCACTTCAAATTCTCCAGTTGTCCCTCTTTAAAAAGGGATGAATAAAAAGCATTACTATTAACCTGTGACCATCGCAGGCACCTCCCCATGTCCATTGTTTTTAATGTCCTTCCCACCCTACTACTTTTGCCTATATTTGGCCACTGTGTCGGCATCCCCAGTGTCAGGGGGTTATGATCACTTAAAGGACTTTCTACAGTCCTAAAAGATGTTATAATATAGGTCAGCGCTAAAGACACAAAAATAAAATCACTAGTGGATGCAAGCTCCTGCCTTTATATGTGGTCAGATAGAGACTTTTGGGTGATGGCGGGCGGCGGGAGGAATAGCGCTAGCACTTCCTGGTTGTCCCTCGGCGGGCGGCCATCTTTTGAGGGTGACGGTCTAGTCTCCCCTCCCTCCCTGACTACTTAGGGCTGTGCACCATCGCGCTCGAGTAGACTGACTAATAGCACCGTAGCGCTTGGGTGTGTTTTAACTTACTGCTGCAAGGGTTTTTAACCTGTCTCCTTTTTATAGTGTTTATGAAAATTGTTGTTACCCTGCCAGTTGACGCCCTGACTCCCCGGTCCACCGCAGCAAATTGATGCTGTTTGAGTGGAGGGAGGAATAGCGCTAGCACTTCCTGGTTGTCCCTCGGTGGGCGGCCATCTTTTGAGGGTGACGGTCTAGTCTCCCCTCACCTCCCAATCTATATATCTCCGGTTCGCTCGCGCAGCGGTGACGCGCAGTGGGAGCGCTATAGAAGCGCCGAAGAGGCGCCAAAGAGAAGCCAGTCTGCGCCAGTCCGCGTCCAGACGCTTCCAGCTTCCTGCTTTAGGCCTGTACTGACACCATGGTAGGAAATCGCCTCATTTATAGTTCCTTTTCCCTTCGCTCGCTACGTCCCCTCACTAACCCTTTGTGCCTTCACTAGATCCTCCCTAACAATACAAGGTCCCACTGTAAATCGTGTGATTGGAGTATGTCTGCCGCACACATCGAGAAACTTCAATCTTCACACAAATGGAGAATGTTTCTCCTTAATTGTCGGTCTTTACCAAAACATCACACTGAACTATCCATGGTGATAGAAGAGCTCAATCCTGAGGTTCTCTTCTTAACAGAAACATGGCTTCAGTTAGAAAGTGATCCGACCACTGTGTGGGCGACTCCCCAAGGTTACACTCTCAAACGTCTGGACCGCCAGACAGGCAGAGGTGGCGGTCTGGCTATCATTTATAGAGACATATATAAATGCTGCATCACCTCTTCCACCACACCAGCTTGTGAGAGCCTACATTTTCCCTTAGAATTCTCTCCTACCACCACTTTTTCTGGCATGCTAGCCTATCGACCTCCTGGCGCTCTTAGCAACTTTGTCTCTAACATGACAGATATTGTCGCCAATGCCTTGTTCACCTCGGCAAATTTTACTTTGCTGGGCGATTTTAACCTGCATCTGGACGACCCTCGTGACACATCAGCCAACAATCTCCGATACAGCCTTCGGGCTATCAATCTATGCCAAAAGGGCTTTCTCGCGACACATAACAAGGGACACCTCTTAGACCACATCTATAGCAACCTAGAGAATCTAACGGTTGAGACTCCTATTCCACTACCCTGGACTGATCATTTTTTAATACCTCTCACATGGTCCATAAGCTCCCCCCCATCCCCCATAATCCCAATAAACACAGGGGAAGGAAATGGTCCTCACTCTCACTTCCTGACTGGGAACTGGCCCTCACTAAATACCCACCCCAGAGGTCCACTAATCCCAATACTGCCACGACTAATTTTGATAATTGGATCTCCAGCACTCTCGATCAAGTCTTCCCCATGATCCCCTTGAAATCAATAATAAGATCCAAAGTCGCTCCGTGGTACACGCCTGCCCTTAGAACATTGAAGCAAACCTGCCGCATACTGGAAAGAGCTTGGAGGCAGGACCGCTCACAACAGAGGAAGGCTGAATACAGAGCCGCCATAAAGCTCTATAAAAATGAAATAAAAGCTACACAATCCCATTTTTATGATTCGAAAATTAATCTGGCCGCTAACGCCCCTAAGGAAATTTTTAAAATAGTTAAGTCTTTAATCTCTCCCTCCCCCGAGCGTCCATCATCAGACGGCGCACAAACCCGCTGTAACAATCTTGCCACTTTTTTTTCCCAGAAAATCCAGGCCATCTACTCCTCATTTACCATTGGTAATGACGACATAGAACTCATCTCCCATACAACCTCCGACCATCCTATCCCCTGTCTGCTCGACAAATTTCCACTCCTCGACCTCTCCACATTAGACAGGCTGATCCCTAAGATCACCTCGGGATCCCCTAATGACCAAGCACCCCCTCAGACTCTCATTAAGGTCATTCACGTCATTCGTCCGGTCATCCTGGATGTCCTTAATGCTTCCATCACTTCCAAATCCGTTCCACCTCCTTGGAAGTGTGCGATGGTCAAAGCTTTATTGAAAAAGCCATCACTGGACCAGAACAACTTGGCCAACTATCGCCCCATCTCCTTACTTCCATGGATGAGTAAACTGCTTGAGAGGCACGTTAATAACATCTTAGTGGACTATTTAGAGTCTAACAGTCTGCTCCATGCCTCTCAGACAGGGTTCCGCCCTCAGCACGGAACTGAAACTGCTCTTTTGGCGGTGACGGAAAAAGCCAGAGCTGTGTTGGACCAGGGAGGAAAGGCGGCCATCATATTACTTGACCTCAGCGCCGCGTTCGACACGGTCAACCATGCCACACTATTACAACGACTGAGTGGTTTGGGCGTGTCGGGCGCGGCCCTGGAATGGCTAACCTCCTTCCTGGATGATAGATTCTTCCAGGTGTTTGAGGGCGAGACAGTCTCCCCCAAGCATCCACTTAGCTGTGGGGTGCCCCAGGGCTCCTCCCTGAGCCCCACTCTTTATAGCACCTATATGGAACCTCTAGAAAGGATAGTCCATCCCTTTGGTGTGCGTATTGTTACCTACGCAGACGACACCCAACTGGTGGTCTCTCTTGACCACTCCGAGGGATCGTCTTTCACCTTAGGTCCCTGTCTAGAGGCTGTTGCCAGATGGATGCAATCTTCCTGTCTTAAACTCAACGGGGAGAAAACAGACATCATGCTGTTGGGCAACCCTCCTCTGTCTACCCTAGCATCCATCTGGCCCCCATGTCTTGGCCTGCCTCCCCCTCCCAAATCCCAGATTAAGAGCCTCGGAATTTGGCTGGACAAAGCGCTTGATTTTTCAGCCCAAGCCACCAAAACTGCCTCTACATGCATCGGGCTGATAAAAATGCTTCGCAAGGTGGTCCCTTTGCTCCCATTCCTGGCTAGGAGGGTCATGGTCCAGGCCCTGATTCTCTCCCGCCTGGATTATGGGAATGCCCTTTACATAGGAGCCCCGGCAGCAGTGACCCACAGGCTTCAAGTCACACAAAACTATGCCGCCCGACTACTGTATAACATTCCCCGCTGGCAGTCAGCCAAGAAAGCTATGAAAGAACTTCACTGGCTCCCAGTAGCGGCCAGAGTACAGTTTAAGGCCATGTGCATTGTGCATAAATCATTCCATCGCACTGGCCCGGCAATTCTGCACCCTATAGCTACGCCTTACGCACCGTCCAGAGCCCTGCGCTCTAGTTCTCTACAGCTTGTAACTACAACCAAAATTAACAAAGCTCGCTGGGGCGGTCGCTCCTTTTCTCATACCGCGGCCAGACTGTGGAACTCCCTCCCCCTCTCCCTCCGAGAGAACAATCCCCGTATGTCCTTCAGAAAGGCCTTAAAAACGCACTTGTTCGCAAAAGCGTGTTGATCCACCCTGAGCCCGCCACAATCAATCAGTCTAAAGCGCTGCGAGGCCTCCGGGTAGTTACGCGCTATATAAGTGCAATTTTTCATTTAATTTCATTTCATGTAACTGCCTTTTGGAACGTAAACGTGGGTGTTTATAAGAGCATTTCATTTCTGACCCTTCACTGAATGCTCCATGTGCCATTCTTCTGTTTTCATGCATACGGAAGTAAACCCAGTGCTTTGCCCAATATTTGAACATAAATGACATTTAAAATCCCCTAGCACAATCAGATTGCCCAGTGAGAAATCATCCCCCTGCAGCTGATCTAAGAGCCCGGCTAACTCCTTCACACTCAACAAACTCGAATTCCTATTTTTGGCATTGTAGAAATTGATTATTGTAAGTATGTTTGTTCTACCTACCACCAATTTTAAACCCAACACCACTATTGAGTACCAGATTAGTTGTTTCACTGCCCCACACAGGTCAAGGGCAATAAAGATTATTAGACCACCCTTAGCTCGCCTCTATCTTGATCCTTCCGCTGGGAGGAAGAATGACTTCCAACCCTCCCAAAAAAATTGTTTTCCACCTCCCATGTTCCTGCTAGGCAAATTATCCTATACTCGGATATTGTTTGAATCCAACCTTCATCCTCAAATGTAGCACCCAGCCTCGCCACATTCCAGGAGATCAGATTAATCTTGCTCCTGCCCTGGGGTCTGGGTAACATGGCTGATATTATCTTGTCACCTTGGGTTCCTGTTTGATGGTTTTGATTAGGGTAATTTATGGGAAGATCTGCACTCTCTCTGCCATCCCTCCGAGTGCATGACTCTCTGGATTTAAGGGTTAGTCACTATTGACTGTACTAGTCGGTATTCGATGCCCGCCCCTTGTCAGTTCAGTTCATTAAGATCCGACAAAGGAATATAAGTGTTTAAGCACCCAACCCTCCCCTCCTCAATGAAAACACCTCCCACTGTCTGTCTGCCGTTACTGGCTCCTCTAGCAATAGAACGTGGCCTGTAGAAGAAACCTAAGGGGAGAGGTTTAATATCTGAGGCATAAAAAGGAAACGCTGCTGAGTGTCTCACTATATTGCAGGCTAGTTCTGGGAATCTGACGGTAATGATCACAACGTCACCCTCAAAGGGCTTTCTTGATTTCCCAATCCAGGAGACCCTTCTTGCCATCAAGATATGAGGATGGTCCCTTATGTTGAATCAACTGTATTTCCCTAGCCAGTGGGATACTTTGTTGATAAGATTATCTGTGGACTCTTCTGTTCCCACTCCAAAATTGTGCACCACCGCTAGAACTATGGTATAGGGGCAACCGGCTGGGGGGAGATAAATTACTGGCAACCCTGTTCTAAAAATGTTCTTAAAACTTGCCCCCCCCCCCTTGTACCTGTACCCATGATGGAAAATGTCCATCTCTCAGGCCCCTACCACTTCCCCTCTCACCCTATATGTGGGGTTAAACCTATTAAGCATCTCTCTCACCTAAGCCCTCTGTGCACTTCAGGCCACTGTCCCCTATTCATATTTGGTTGATCGTTTTCTGACTCATTTTGCCCTCACAAACTATGGTACACTGACTGTGAATGGGCCCTGCTCTCGGGCGGCACATTTGAGAATATTTTCAGAATATTCTCCACTTTCCCAAGTGTCTTTCTGGTGTCTGGTAGCCTATTTCCAACTTGTCCCAGGGATTCGATAATAGGCGGGTCAGCAAGTTTGTGATTGTGCCTAGTCTGTTGCAAAAGTACTCCAAATCAGAACGGCCAAACAGGGATTTGGGGCCTCAATTTTCCTTGTGGGCTTGCTTTTCTTTTTTGCTCTGCATTCTGTCCATCAATTGTTATTTTTGCATTTGTCACCCCAAGTGGGACGGGTATGCCCAGACGTGGGTCCCTTGCTCTCAATGTCACTGGAGTCAAGCTATCCTGGCTGATGAGGGCTGAAAGTCCGACACCGGTCCTAGGAAGCTTGTTTCCAGTCCAGGGAGGACCTGGCCTGACAGTTCAGCCTAGACTGTTCCCATTGGGTGCAAGGTCAAGACTGATTTGCATATGGCTGGGTCCAAACTGGAATGGCATGGTGAGCAAAAAAACGATGGATGTAGGTCCAGATCTCTTTACTGGGGTGAATGTATGACAATGTTCTGCATTCTGGCCATCAATTGTTCTTTTTGCATTTCTTTTTTGCTTAGCGTGATCTCTTGGGAGCTTGTGACACCTCTTCCTCTGACCCCTTATTATCCATAGTTTGGGGGGTCCCTTGACCCTCACCCACAGTGGTCAGAGATAAGAAACTGGTACCTGATTCACCTCTCTTTTGCGCCACTGCCTCTATAGTCAGTGTGCTATCAGTCCCTGTAAACGGGGGGCTAGTGTTAGTTAATTCTGCTGAGTCTACTGGGGCTAATACAGGCACTGCAGGGCCCGTGAGACACAGAGACAGTCTCCTCTCCACTTTGTCGGTCTCCTGTGTAATTAGCCCCCACCGCTTTAGCTAGGTTATAGTCAATATTGGCCCTTTTGCCATTGGACAGTTGTTCCAAGGTAGTTGCTTTTCTCTTGCCCATGGTCGACGATGGTTGAACTAAACTGGTTTTATTTATTTATTTAATGCATTTTTTTAAAGCGCTGACTTTACCCGAAGGTGTCAGAGTACTGTACAATAGAATCAGTTACGTTACATGAGAGAACTGTTGCAGGAATAGAACAAACAAAAATAGCATGCCATCGAGTTGAAACAATGCAGGAAAAAGGCACACAATCTCAAGTACAGCATGAACAGACTGTACAAGCAAAAGTAGGAATAAATATGACAAATTTTACAATGCCTAAAGAACTTCCTAGCGAACAATAGCAGGCCAAAGAATCAAAACAACACAGGCAAAAGGAACACAATTTCAAATGCAGCAAGCACAGGATGTACAAAAAAAAATATAAACATATGTGACAAATTTACAATGACTAAAGAACTTCCTGGCGGGGTCTGAGAAGGAGGGAATTAGTTCTGAAAGTGTCTTTGGAATAAAAGAGATTTGAGGTCCGTTATGAAGATCTGAATGGAGGTGATGGCAATGGAGCGAAGGAGGAAGCGAGTTCCAGATTCTCACCGCATTACCTGAGAACGATTGTGCCAACAATTTTGAAGGAGGGGGGTTCAAGAAGGAACTTTTCCGCATTCCAAGAAGGTCTTGAGCCTCCAGACAGTTTGAGTTTATTCTCCAGATAGCGAGGGGAGGAAGAGTGCAAATCTTTGTGGGTGATGCATGCTGTTTTGTAGATAGTTCTAGCCTCGATGGGAAGCCATCGGAGAGAAGACAGGATAGGAGTGATGTGGTCACTTCGTTTGGACCCTGAAATTAAGCGAGCTGCTGAATGGAGGACGGATTTGAGGGGGGAGAGTTGAGATTTGGGAAGGCCAGTCAGAAGAGAATTACAATCGTCAAGTCTAGAGAGAACTAGCGATTAGGCCAAGGTTTTCAGGTCATTCTCAGGGAAGAATCGACGAATCCCCCATAAAAGTCGCAGTTGATAACGTGCGCTCTTGGCCATGGAGTTGATGTGTGAGATTAGGTTGAGTCTTTTGTCAAGTATGACACCTAAGGATTTAGCGCAGTCCGCAATGATGGGTATACTGTTGAGTAGATTTGATTGATCCATCCAGGCTTGAACAGGAGGCGAAGAGAGAGAGCTAGATATGAGGAGGAATTCCGTTTTGGAGGGATTGAGAATGAGTTGGAGAACTAGCATCCAGTTGTGACTAGTGTTGAGAGTAGAGCTGAGTAGTGAGAGATCATGAGGGGAAGACACCTTGAGGTAGATTTGGGTGTCATCCGCATAGAGATGGTAGAGTATTCCAGATTTGCTTAGAAGGTTCCCTAATGGTTCCAGATAGAGATTGAACAGAGTGGGAGAAAGGATAGAACTTTGAGGGACGCCTTGACCAACTACCAGTAGAGACCAGAGACTGTTTGCAATCTTGATCATTTGGGATCTGTCCGAGAGGAAAGAGGCAAACCATTTGTGTACTGTGCCTTCCACGACCATTCTCTGTTGAAGAATGTTAAGGAGTGTGTTGTGATTAACAGTGTCAAAAGCTGCAGAGAGGTCAAGAAGAATCAGAAGGCACGATTCCCCTGAATCGAGAATATGCAGCGCATCATCGATCACTTGCAGCAGGGTTGTTTCAGTGCTGCAGTTGTGAATAAATCCCGACTGGAACATGTCGAGGAGATTATTGTCCATAATGTGTTGGGAGAGTTGTTTTGCAACACATTTTTCTGTGATCTTTGAAAGAAAAGGGAGATTGGTGATGGGGCGGAAGTTATTGAGGTCATTTGCATCTGCAGAGGGTTGTTTTAGAAGGGGGGGTAACCTGTCCTATTTTGAGGACAATTGGGAGGGATCATTGACTGAGGAAGAGATTGACTAGCCTGGTCCAGTAGAAGAGAGTGTTAGTATAGAAATCAATGGCGATGCCACTGGGAATGGGGTCAGAGGAATGGTTGGAGGGTTTGGTTACGCTGATGCATTTGAGGAGCTCGACCTCTGAGATGGCGGCAAAGTTCTGCCAAGTGACTAAGGATTTTCGCTCCTCGATGGGGGTGGGGTGGGTGACCTGTTCCACCAGAGATTTTACCTTTTGATCAAAGAATATAGCAAACTCAGTTGCTTTCTTTGATGCATCCTCAGGCTTGATGGTTTGGGGAGAACAATTTGGGTTTTTGATGAGGTCGAAAAGTTTTTTTGGGTCTGTTTTTAGCTGAATCGAGGAGGGATCTGAAATGTGATGTTTTTTCCTGGAAGATGTGTTTCTGGTAAATGGATCTTGCTGAATGTAAAAGAGAGAGGTTGGGGGTGGATGGAGATTGTCTCCAGTGCTTCTCCAAGATTCTAAGGTTTTTCCTTTCATCATAGAGAGCTTTGTTGAACCAAGGAGCTGAGGGGGTGGGTCTTTTCCTTTTGCTTTGGAGTGGAGCAACCTTGTCGATTTCGACTGCGATGATTGAGAGGCAAAGAGGAGTGAGATCGTTGACATCCTTATTGGCGTCTAGACTAGGAAGAGACTGCATAGCAGAATCACACAGAGTGTCAAGATCAATGATTTTTGTGTTGCCGAACCACGTAGAGGCTCTTTTGAATTGGCCGAGAGTTAAAATGTGAGAGAGGTGAAAACAGAAGGGAATGAGGAAATGGTCAGACCAGTCAACACGGATGGGTGAAGCAGTGGTAATCTGGTCAGGTTTGGAAATCACAATGTCCAGAATTGAGCCCTTGGTATGTGTCATTTGCGAGCAGCGTTGTGCAATATCGTTAGAGGAGAGAAAGGTTGCAAGCTTGTTGGCAGCCGAGTCTTCCACAGAGCCCCAGTGGAGATTGAAATCACCTAGGAAGATCTGCTTGTCGCTCTGTGAATATTGGTCACTAATGAAGTTGATGAATTCCTCCATGAAGGAAGAGCAATTACCAGGCGGGTGGTAGATGGCATGGAACCTGAAGGGTGTGCCATGATGAACTTGGAATTCTAGGGAAAGGCATTCAATGGTGCGAAAGAGGGTGGTGGGAGAGGCTTTGATTTGGAGGGTGTTTCTGAAGATAATCACAACACCTCCCCGATCTTGCCTGGTCTGTCATTTCTGAGAATAGAGTAGTCAATAGGTAACAAAAGATCAAATGAAGTGTGAGAGGAGTCATTAAACCAGGTCTCAGTGAGAAAGAGCATGTTGAGATTGTGGTGCGTGATGGTGTCGGAGATTTCCAGTTTGTGTTTGGTTGCAGATCTGCAGATATGGAGCATACAGTGTAGCTCTAACGCAACTGTTTTGGTGATGTGAGTGTCTGGACTGATGAGGGGCATAGGGATTAGATTCTTGAATGAGGGTGACCCTTGAGGGAGAGGCTGGTAAGTTCTGACGGAAGAGATGGTCTGAATGGCAAATTGAGTAGAGTTGTTAGGAGAGGCGAGTGTAGGGGAAATGACATTGATGGTCTTGTAGGTAGCCAATAGGTTGGCAATGTCTGTGGAGGATAGATTGTGGTTGGCTCTATTGGGGCGCGGGAGCAAGGAACTCCTCTGGAGGTTGTTCGGGGAGGGGGATATCTTACATAGGAGTGAAATGGACGCTTCAAGCAGGGAAATGGACGAGATGAGGGAATCAAGTTTAGTTTCCAGAGAGGTGTGCTGAGCACGGATTGAAGGGTGGCTCAAAGGTTAAGGGAGAGAGTGGACTAGGTGAAGGAGGACAGGAGGAAGAGGGGGACCGGGGAGAGTGTTGGGGTGCGAGGGTCGAAGGTGGGGGAGGAAGTGAAGTATGCAAAGAAGGGCAGTGGGCTGTGGAGGGCTGGGGGGAGATATGTGATGTAAGGGTTTGAGGGGGAGAAAGAAGGTGGTAGAAAGGAGTGAATGGAGTTACTGAGATATGTTTACTGGTGTTGCGCTGAGGTGAAGAATAGAGATCATACCTAGGAGAAGAAAGTTGAGAGGTAGAACTGGGTGGCTGGAGGAGGAGGGGGGGAGGGAGTGGGGTAATTGGAAGGCCATTGATACGGTGAGGTGAGATGAGAAGGGGTTGAACAGGGAGAGGAGGGAGGGAGGTCAAAGGGAGGCCACAGGGAGGCCACACGAGTGGGGAGAAGAGAGAGGGTACAGGCCAGGTACCATGGTTTATGAAAGGTGAATGTAGGGGTAAATTCACCAGGCAGAGTGGGGGGGTTGATTAAAATTAAAGTTGTGGGAGGGGTGAGGGACTGCGCAGTCAAAGGTAGGGAAGAGGGAGGAATTACCAAGAGGGGAAACAGGGTTGTGAAGCATAGGGGGGAATGTAAGTTGAGGAGAGAAGGGGGGATGAGATCAGTGGGAGGGAAGATGATGGGATTACCAATAGGGGAGGCAGGGATGTGAGGCATGGGAGGGGGAGAGAAGGTTGTAGAGAGATGGGGGATGTGAGAACAGACTTGAGGGTACGAGGCAAGGGGAAGAGCGAGAGGGGTGAGGAGCAGAGGGGAGGGAGGGGGGAGGGTAAGGCAAGTTGATCGGTAGTTCAGATTGTAAGAAAGGTGGATTAAAAAGGGGGAAATGGGAAGGAATAGGGGAGTTAGGGGTGAGAGAAGGAAGTGGAATAGTGGGGAGATGCAGGATGTAGGGGTGAAGTGGGGTGTAAAGCAGATAAGGTAAGGGGGAGGTCCAGTTGGGAAGGTGGCAAAATGGGAGGCGAGGGAACGAGAAAAGGGGGGGGAGGGTCGACCTATGACTCTCGGGAGAGCGGTCTGAAGGAATGTGTGGGGGTCAAGGGGGAGAAAGGGAGAAAGAAGACAAGTTAGAGGAAGAAAAGAGGAAGATTCTAGAGAGATAGTATTCGCAGGGGTGGGACGAAGGGAGTGGAAGACTCTATTTTATCTATAGTTCACAAATGAAAATGTTACACAGTCACCAGATGCTCTCTGGGCTGCTTACCACAGTCCTGGACTTCCTCTTACTTGACTTGCGATGTACCCGGCTCCCTTGAAATGCAGTTAATTTCCTCTGGTGCAAAGTGACCTTCCACCAGAGTGGGCCCAACCCTGCCCCGTTAAGGCGCAAATGGGCACAGATGGGCCCCCCTTCGCCTGTGCTTCTTCCGGGCACAGCCTGGGTGTGCCGGTGCACGTCCCACACTGCGGGAGTCCGCAACAGTATTTAAAGCGCCTCCTGGCACTGCTGGTGATGTGGGCTGCAACCGGCCGTAGTGTGACCTGGGACTTGGAGTCCTGACCCCGTCCTGGTCCCTGTGAATGAAGCAATGTGGTAGCAATAAAACGGACATCTCTTATTTGCACTGATATTGTTGGCAACAAGTTAGATGGATACTCCCAATCCCTCCAACAAGAAGTGATTGGATTTTATCTGTCTAGAGTGTAAACCTTTTACTTCGCATGGGTTTACTGTCAAATAAGTCCATTTTTGGAAGATTTGGGAAGATTGGCAAAAATCGTGAGAAAATAGAGGGTGTTCATGTTCGGATTAAACAGAAATAGGTCCTATGATTAACATATCAATAGCAAAGATCATGAGAAGGGAGTCAAGATTACGAGTAATTATACCCAAAACCCACCTCAGATAAATTGCTAAAGTGGTTGTGTAGTGGATTCAGAAGGAACTATGGCTAAAGGTTGCTCTCTTGTAATTTTCTTCTGATAAGTAGGGAGAAGTTAGCTTGATTGCCTGTTTCGATCTGTTTTACCGAGCCCCTGTATGACTTCTTGATGGAAAATAAGGACAAAAAAAGAACAAAATAAAAAAAATACATCACTCATTTATCATGTGTCACTGACATTTTTTCTTATTAGTTGTGGAATTTGCTGACCACCATAAAATTAGATCTTGAACCTTTAATTTATCATTTATGAAGTGAGTTCTACCATTCACATTTATTTTAGCATGCATGGCTCTTGCAAGTAAACTACAACCCCTAAATCTTGCAGAGGTGTTATCATTTCTTGGAACCTCCATCTGCACTCCACAGTTAGATTGCAGAAATCAGATGGTACCAAAAAGGTAATTTCCCCAACAGTAGCAGGGGCATTAGGATATATTTCCTGTTGAAGGATGAATTTTTCTATTTAGATCACTATCTCCTTAGGTTAATCAGACATCTGTGTTCTCCTGAATGGTAAGTGGTGTGAAGGCTCTATTTGAGTGTCAGAATCTTCGACCCAAAATCGGGAACTGCTATTTGGAGTGCTGTGCATCTTTTTCCTACACTCCCTCTTTAATACCAAGTATGTGTAAGTTATTGGCATTGCCAATACTCTAAGTCCTCTATTTCATCTTTCAGGTCTTGCAAAATACTATCTTGCTCAGAGGCCAGCTCATGAATTCTTGTATTGGATTGCTTCTTTCTTGCCAGGCGCTGCTATAGCTGGTTTTTATGACTTATATAAAATTCCCCCTATTTGTTCAGAGATAGTTTGAACGCGATTTGTATCTTTAATTTCTCTTCTTTAACGTCAAACTAATAAGCCATTGCTTTCTATCTATACATTTGTTATCAATTGATACATTTCAGTCAGGGTAGGCTCTTGCCTGGTTCTCTCAGGGTTTACGGAGCTACCACCTTTTTATACACTGGGGCCATGCCATCAGTTTTTAATGTGCCTTTTATCATTGCTGCCTTCTTTTGTGGCAACTGTGTAATTTGGGGCTAGATGTATGACTGTTTTTAGTTTTTTGCAAACATGAAATCGTCCCGTTTGCCACAGCAAAATGGGTCGGTGCAATGTACAAACCCTATTTTGCGAGTCGGTAACCTATTAGAGACTCACAAAATAGGGTTTGTGACTTGCTATTAGGAAGGGGTGTGTCAAGGCCGTGCCTTCCTAATAGCAAGTCAGACTTCTATGTACGATTGTTATGCAAATGCAATTGCAGTGGTAAAACACTCACAGTTTACCACCAATTCAAGTTGGCGGTAAGCCACTCACAAATGGGATGGGGTCCCCAGGGGACCCCTTTCCCTTTGTGACTGCATCTCGTTTTCCTTTAAGGAAAACTGGCTGCAATTAAAAACAAGCATTTGCAATGTAATCGGCCTCGCCTTTGGGACCTTATATGCATTTAGTTATGCAGCACATTAGCTTGGGTGCTGAAACATCTACTGTTTTTTAACATGGTGGGAAAGTAAGTACCAAACTGCATGACACACAAGGTATTATTTTTGTTTTTTAAAACATAAATAAAAGGCATTGTCAATTACAATGCCAATAGCTTAAACTCACGTAAATGCATTGCATTGCAAATGTTTGTTAAAACATCATCACCGGAAAAGCCCGGCCCACTTAAAGCCCTGTATACATGACAACATGTATTGTGTAATGTAACTGTTAGCATGCACAGTGATTAAGTGACGTGATCAGTCAAGCCCTCTTTCATACCACTTGTGAAAATCAGCATTTGTGAAAGCATGTGTTGGCGCCACCAAGCCAGGCTATTGGCTTTGTCAAGTGCTCCCTTTTATATGAGTATTTATCCAAATGCAAAAGGTTTCAGGTTGCTGATAATTTCATCTTTGGTTAATTAATTTAACTTAATTTTTGGTATACCTAATATCTTTTGGATTTTAATGGGGTAAATACTTCACTAATAATGGATTTTTATGGTTATGAAATAATTTAGAACACAGTTGTGTCCTTTCCAAGCAGTTATCAAAGGAAGAGAAGTTTTTAATCCAGGGACCAATTTTTAGAGGCCACTAAAGTGAAGCAGAGTCATCTGGGGCGCTAATGTTGCTGAGGCAAGACAGAGAGCAAGGGTAAAAATGGACATATAGCACAGTTGTGGTAGTATATGAGGGATATGCAAGGGTGAGGAGGGGTCACTGTTAGGCTAATGGAGCAAGACTTCGAAGGGTAGCGGGCGCCCAAGAGAGTGTCAAGGTGTGCGATTGAACTGGGATTGTTTTAACTTTTTAATACAATTTGCTGCTTCGCACGTTCTGCACATACTATTTTTTTAAAGATTGTTCCCTCCCTGCCAGCGCTGCGATCCCTGGTCCACCTCTGTCTTCAGGGCCGCTTGAGTGGAGGGGTGTAGCTCCTCCTCACGGTCGCGTCACTTCCATGGGAGAGTGTATTTAGTCTCTGAAGGGCTGCCACCATGCAAGTAGGATCAAGGGGCACCCGAGAGAGTGTCAAGGTGTGCGATTGAACTGGGATTGTTTTAACTTTTTATTACAATTTGGTGCTTTGCACATACTGCACATACTGTTTTTAAAAGATTGTTCCCTGCCTATCAGCACTGCGATCCCCAGTCCACCCCGGTCTTCAAGCCTGCTTGAGTGGAGGGATGTAGCTCCTACTTCCGGTCGCGTCACTTCCGGAAGTACAGGAGATAACTGGCATGTGTTGCCGGCCGCGCAGTGGGCATGCCGATGACACGCCAAAGGCAATCCCGTCTGCGCCCGTCAGCGTCCCAGAAGCGGCCAGTGCCAGACATGCTGCCTGTCGCGCCATAAAAACCAATACAAGGATCCACTAGTCTAGAGAAGAGCTCCTGTCCTTTGATAGGAAGACTTGTTCAGTTAGGCCACCCATCGGCCTTGGTTCAGACACGAACCTTAACCCCTGCTTAAATTGCAGTTGGGTCCCTGAACCCACGTTTGAGTCCTCAGCTAAGAGCGGTTGTGAATATAGCCCAGCTGCAGACTGCACATATCTGACCACTTTTAAAGACGGCTTGTTCAACTGTAGATCGCCGGTCAAACATGCGACAGACATATGGATTTTACTGGAAGATGGTACTTCGGATGCCATATTCTTAACGGAGACTTGGCTGAAAGAGGACAATCAATCAGCTAGTGCCTTGGCCATCCCCTCGGGGTTCAAAATTTGCTGTGCACATAGGGAGGGCAAAAAAAGAGGTGGTGGAGTAGGGATTATATTTAGAGCGGCCTGGGAAGTAGAGACCTCAATAATACCCAAAATAGGCACCATGGAAGGCTTAAATTTCTGCCTAAAGGTAGGTCCCTCTACTGCAATCTCTGGACTTCTAATTTACAGGCCCCCGACTGTTCAGCCAGTGCCATCTTAAATTTATGTGACTATATAGCACAGAAATGTTCGTCCTATGCTAACTACATGGTACTGGGAGATTTTAATCTTCACAGGGATAACCCCAATTGCACACAGGCTCTTCAGCTAGAAGCCTCCCTCACTGGTATTAATTTGGTGCAGCTAGTAAAACTACCGACTCACAAAGCAGGGCACACCCTGGACCTTGTGTTCACCACCCTTTCTTCTATGGTTATGGAGGCGCCTAGCCAGCTGACTTGGTCAGATCACTATGTAATCTGGTTTTTGATCGACCTACAGATAGAAAAACAGCAGCTTAGGTCTCGCTGGGTGTTAAAAAGGAATTGGAAAAAACTCACTGCTGAAAGTTTAGGTCCAGTTCTGAAGAGGAACACTCCTCCCTGCACCTCTGACCCTAATACAGATGCTTTGGTCTTCCAATCGTGGATCTCTACGGCCATAGACAAGCTGGCGCCGCCCTGACTTATCAAAGCATGGAGGACTACACTATCAGGTCCCTGGTTCTCAATGCCCTTAAAGTGGTTAAGAGCAGATGTAAACATATTTAACACCCCTGGAAGATTAACTATGATGAGAGCACTAAAACTACCTACAAGACAGCCCTTAAAGAGTTTAGATAAATGATAAAATCAGCCAGAAGAGAGTACATAGCTAACTGTATTAATTCAGCAGAGAACTCAAGTAAGGAGTTATTTAAGGTGGTGGATGTGTTTCTTCAACCCCAAGCAGCACAAATGGAAGTTCCAGCCTACCCCTCACTTTGTGAGAACATCGCCCACTTCTTTGATAACAAAATTCGTATGATCTACAATACCTATGGGGGTAACATTGCTACTATTAAATCTGATAGGTCTGGCAGCAACGACCTACAAGCAGAACTCTGTGATTTCACTCTGCAAGATGGGATGTCCATGATTCTTGGCTGCAAATCAGGCTCCCCTGAAGATCCCCGCCCCCTTAAACTATGGAGTATAGTGGCCCATTCTATAGCCAAGAATTTGGTTCACCTCTGGAACTCCTCCCTAGCCACGGGCATCTTCCCCGAGATGTGGAAACACACTACGGTATTACCCCTTAAAAAACACAATGGAGCGCCAGAAGATCTGAGCAACTATGGCCCCATCTCACTTTTGCCAGCCCCTGCTAAAATGCTGTAGAAGTGTATGCAAACACAGCTGTCTTTGTCCGTTGAGAACTCTGGTATACTGCCCTCCTGGAAGTTTCAGAATCCCTCAAATCTACAGTGGACGTCGGGACTTCTGCAATGGTGGTGTTACTACATTTATCCGCAGCTTTTTATACTGTGGACCATGCAATACTATTGTCCAGACTCAAAGAGAGTGGCGTGGAAGCACGGCACTAATTTGGCTAAGCTCCTTTTTGACTAACCAGTCACAGCAAATCACCCTACAAACACTTAAATCCAAATGTATAAAGATCTGGTAAGGCGTCCCCCAGGGCTCAGCACTCAGCCTACTCCTCTTTAATTTCTACCTGGCTCCTTTGTTCACTCTTATCACGAACTGGGGCGTGAAGGCGATATTCTACACCGACGACACCCAGTTGGTGTTTTTCCTCTAAAGAACAAACGGACATACCCTAGTAAACATTAAGGGTTGCCTGACAGACATTTCCTGTTGGATGAACAACAACAATGCCAGTAAAACGGAGGTACTATTCTTTGGAAACATCTTCCCTCCACCTGCAGAGCTCTGGTGGCCGCAGGAAATGAGCCTTCCACCCACCCTGGCAGCATCAGCAAAAAATCTAGGGGTTAAAAGGGAAACAGACCTCTCCATTTCAGCCCAGATCACGCAGGTGTCTGCGGCCTGTTTTGGTAAATTGAAAAGCCTACACAAAGTTATCCAACTATTGCCTGAGGAATACATGCCACATGCCACGTGAACGGCAAGACTGGATTATGCCAACAGCCTATATGTAGGACTGCCGGCCTATCAGATTAAAAGGTTGCAAATAGTCCAAAATGCAGCAGCAAGTATGATAAGGTGAGTACCCTTCCGGCACCACATTTTGCCACACATCAAGAAACTCCATTGGCTGCCCATCGCTAGAAGAATATAATTCAAGGCACTAACAGCCCGATTCATGACCCTAAATTGCGCTCGCAAGGGGCCGGATTCTGAGAATCCGGCCCTTTGCGAGAGCGATTTTTGCATTTGGGATTCAGCATCCCAAATGTAAAAATCGCTAATTGCGATCTCGCAATTTTGCGAGGAATGACATTTAAGGAATCTCTATTTGAGATTCCTTAAATGCTATTCAACATCCTATTTAAATTTGCGAAATCGCAATTTCTAGGCGCAATTTACCGCGAGGTCAGACCTCGCGGTAAATTGCGAAAACTCAGAAAAATGCATTTAAAAGCATTTTTCTGAGTTGCATGTTACACACACACATGTCCTTTGGACATGTGTGTGTGCAACACCTGTGTGAAATGTCATTTGAGGGGTGCTACAGGGTGTCCTGTGGACACCCCTGGCACCCTTCAAATCGCAATCTTATTTGCGATTAGCTAATTGCTAATCGCAAATAAGGAATACTCCCCATTCTTTCCTATGGGCCTTTTGGCCCATAGGAATGAATGGCGAGTTATTCCTTATTTGCGATTAGCAATTAGCTAATCGCAAATAAGGAATTGTAAGGAATCGCATTTTTTTTGCATATTCCTACATGATTACCGTTTTGCGAGTCCTTAATAGCGATTCGCTATGAATCGCTATTAGGGCCTCGCAAAACGGGAGCATGATGAATCAGGCGGTAACTCTTGCTTTCCGTTCTCTCCACGGAAATTGCCCAAAATATTTCAAACTACGTTTGTGCAGCTGCAAACAAAATAGTCCCCTTAGATCTAACGACTTGTACCTTCTGAGCGTCCCTTGGTTGAAGAAGGCGCAAATTGGAGGTAGATCCTTTGGGACCGTGGCCTCAAAGCTCGGGAATGAGCTGCCCAACTTTCTGCAGCAGATTAAATCTGAGCCCATTTTTAGGAAAACCTCAAAAATGTGTCTTTTTAGCCTAGATACTTAGTGATAAAACCACATCTGCCGGTCTAGCGGTTACATCCATGTTTCTTTCTTAGCTCCGGGACACCTCTGCTTGAGGTAACTGTTTGTGCTTTTATACATTTTGTTGTTAATATTATTTATAATTGGGTCAGTACGAGGTGGCACAGAATGCATAGCATCAGGTCTACAAAAAAAACAGCTTGGTGCTAAAAGAAAAGACTCTGAAGTACGAAAAGGGCCGATGAGACTACACACTGGGGTCCCAACCAAACAGAAGCTCCAAAAGAGGGAGAGAGTGCATGTATCAGCTAACGAGACAAGCTTGGATTTTAGGAGGAATGGGAGATGCTCTTCTCTGTGTCCCCTTATATCTCACCATCATAAGTATCTTGTGCATAGGGCATGACTTTGGCATTTTGGACTATATATTCTTTTCGGGTGTATCTGGCCCTAGGATCAGCTCTGCAGATGTTAATAACATACTTGCTAAGCGATACAGAACTCATCTTCAGTTCATTCACACCGTTTTTAACCGTTGTTGTATGTTGATTCTGCTGTTTGCAGTTAATTACATAAATAAAACAAACGTTGCAAAAAGGAATTGCGGATGCTGTGTGTTACATTATAATTGACACTTGGCTGCATGTTTGCTAATGTTATCCTGCTGTGGTTTGTTCTCCAAACTGACACTCAACGTGGATAGAGAGCCCAAGCAGGCTGTCATTAACAAAAACGCAATTGAGTTTTAATTGTGATAAAGGTGGGCTGACAGGGATGCAACAACAGGGTGGACGGTCCACCAGATGGAAACTGGTCAAATGTGAAGTGTCAAACAAGAAAAAGAGAAGTGGCTAGTGATAACGAATTGGCACAATTATAGAAGATATATTAAAGGGTAATGGACATGGTACTATTTGAGACCTTTCTGCCGGGTGGTCAGGAGGGGCGGTCTGTGTAACTGGGGGTCAGGATTGTCAGTGGAGATATCCTGGACGACAATCGGGTTCCGGTGTGCACCCAGTGGAGGAGCAAGGCCCTTACATCCACATGTGGGGCAGACTCGAGATGCAAGGGGGCAGTGGGGACGGCATGGCCCCAGGAGGTGCTGCTTGCTCCGTGCATGGTGGGTCATTCTATGGATGCAATGAAAGCAAATGAAAAAGCTAGAAGTTCTCTCCACAGGAGGTTGCACAGGTAGGCCCCCCTGTACCCCCACACATAAGCAGAGCCCCAGCACCACCAAACCCACCACCCTTCCCCAGTAGAGAGCAGGCCTGGCGCGGGTAACTGACCGATTGATCAGAGTGTTTGGATCGCCCTACCAGGCAGTCCTGCCAAGTATCACGCATCAGGAGTTAGACTAACACATTTCAGTGTGGTGATCCGCATCACCGCACTGAAATGCATTGTAGGAAGGTGGATATCTCACTATATGGTTGCCCCAACTTTTTTCCTAGTGTTTAGCTGTTTTTTTAATTAGTGGGCATGGGATCCTGTTATTCAGGGCCCCAGGCTATCTGCTCTCTCTGTAAAATGGACTCCATGTACTTTAGGTACATACCTAATTGGATATTGGGTCACCTTGTGTGCCCCTGTATAGTGTACCATAGGTACCCAGGGCATAGGTGCATCCAAGGCCTACCAGGGGCTGCAGCATGAATTATGCCACCCCTGGCTGGCCATCCAAACTGACACCACAGGCTGATCACTCAGCTTGGGCAAGGTGGTGTAATCACCCCTTGCTTAGATATAGTATTCCTATATCTACCCTTATATATAGACACATATATACCTATAAGTCACTCCTATGGCAGGCCTTGACAATCCTGAAGGCAGAGTGCTTGGATTTATGTGAGATGGTGCTCTAGCATGAGCTGAGCCTATCTGCAGCTTTCAGAACCCTGTCCTTATAGCTGTTCTATGATATAGCCATACCATATACTCTTAAGTGCATTATAATCCTCGCGGTTAATGCTAACGTTGGTTTGGCTTTATCAAAACATGTCGTGTAAGGTGTCAAACACTTTGGATTACTACCCACCCCTCGCTCCCCCCCGCCCCCCACCAGTCCTGGCGACGGGGGTAGCATTCCACCCTTCTAGAGGGAGAAGACATGTAGTTACTGCTTTACCCAGTTAAAGTTAAACAGAGTCTCAGCATCACAAAATGGATGCTGTTGCCACAGACAAGAGTCTGACCTCCTGCTGCTGGTCTAAACTCTGGCAGGGGAGGCCAGGACATTAGGTTTCCTGTCCAGGGAGGTGCTAGCACCTCCCCAGACAGCCTGTTGTGGATTGGGACAGGGTGGGTTTAATGGAAAGATGCTTTTCCAGACACTGCCTAGGGCACACAATGTGCTCCATACATAGCCCAGTTCAAACCAGTTGCTGGGGCACTCCAGCCCCAGCTCTGGCGCGCAACTAGACAAAGAGAAAGGGGTGTAATCACCCCCTTCTCAGGTTCCACCCATAGGAGGGACCTAGCAGGTAATCCAGCCCCTTAGTTTGGTATAAAGTTATGAGCTGTGTCTAGAGAAATTAGATTATCCTGGAAAGAAACTCTGAAACGAAACACTTGGGCCTTCGACGTTCCAAATCGACTGGAAGACTGAAGACATCTCCCTTGTGGTCAAGGAGTGACCACCCTGTGCAAACAGGCACCACCAGTAACGTGCCGGTTTGCTTTGTTGATGCTCCTGCCGGAACCCGAAGACTCAGCGACTCAGGAACTGTACTTCCAGACTTCTCCAACTCTGATCCACATCCACAGCATAGCTGAGACCCGTGGCGGACACGAGAGATGTGAGACCGGACATCCTGGACTACGTGCAGCTTTAGAGGTACCCTCAAAGTTGTGCATTGGGGTTTGTGAAGCCCCAGATCCGAGCAGCATTTGCACCGAAGCTCAGCCCTCCACACTCCACGAGTGCCGCGTGGGGCCCACTCCTGCATTTCAGCTCGATGCATCTTCCCGGTTGCTAGCCCATTGGCTAGTGAGCCCTACGAAGATAAATCTTTGAATCAACAATGCTTGCTTGGTTGCTCCAGTCTTGCTCCAGCTTTCCTGCAAAGGAGAATCTCCCCAGACCTTGCTGGTCTGAACAGAAGCCAATCTTCCCATCCTGCGTGGATTGCATTTGCCAAGGTTTGTTGGGTCCAATCTGGATACCAACACCACCAACAGCTAGATTTATTGTGGGACAGCTCGACTCCATCTCCTGGTTGTCGTTGACACCTGCAGGTCCTCGTGGCTGCAGAGACAAGCTTCACTTCTTCACCTGATTTCATCTCGACATCGCCTGGTTCCTTCCTGGTTCCTTCCTGGTCACTGGCTAGTGACCCAGACTCTGTCCCCTCTGCTTTCAGGTTCTTCTCGACTCCGATCCACCTTTGGATCCACCCGGACACTTTCCTCCTGGTCGCCTGCAGCACTTTCTTGCAGCTCTCCATAGGATTCAGCGACGAAACCCGACACGAAAGAACACCTATGCACCCGGCTTCCGTGGGTGAGGTAACTTGAGTACTCCGGTGCTCCCGTGGGTATTAACTATCCAAGTGTCGTAGTTTAACAGGGCTTTCCAGTAGTCCATCCGTAAGTGTCCGAAATCTACTACTTTGTAACTTTTACGTTCCCATTATACCTCCATAGTAACTTGCATGTGTGTTTAGACACTGCTCACGCATCCTGTGGGACTCCTACTTCCTAACCTTTGGTTGTCCAGTGTAGCCCCAGCGATTCTCTAGGCCCTAGGCCTATTCACTTTTCCTGAAGTGGTTCTTATACCACTTACTTAGTATATGGTTCGTGAGGCCCCTAGGGCAGAATTGTATTTGTGCAACTTATAGTATGCTTATTGAGTAACTTGTGCTGTATCTCAAACTCTGACCTCATAAAGAGTGCAGAGGGGTTGTGTTAGTAATAAATACATATATATTCGATATATATCTTGTGTGGTGTCCTTTCATTTGATATTCAAGGGATTATTATTGGTAAAACAGATGGCTTCACATGCTCTCTGAAGTTTTAACCTAAGACTGCTTTGTCCATGCTACCACTAGGATAGCTGGTCTATAAGGTTGACTTTACAACCATCACCATAAGGGTTGTTTGGACTGATACAGGGTGCCCACTAGAATAGTGGATATCATATGCCAGGCTACCTTCTCACATGCATTATCACGCATATGATGCATTCCTCATTATATGCCTGCTGAAGTGTGCTGCCTAAGACTGAGTAGTCTGGCAGCTATTAGCACGTCCCCCATAGCCTGCACGTGCTGATCGTGCAGGCGTGGTGCAGAAACTCCAAGAAGATCTTAAAACTGCTACAAAGCACCAGAAATAGTGGCAGTAGGCTAGTGCCCTTGAAACCTAAGAGGCCACCACACAACAACATCATCCATGAACAGTGAGTTACATCATAAACGCCGGTCTCCTTAATGAGCACTCCCTCTGAAAGGCAGCTGCTGATCTCGCCACACTGCCATTAATGCGTATGACACACACGCAGGGTGGCTGCTACTTACTTGTTCAACACTTTGCAGCAGGCAGCGTGACTGCGTCGGCAACTCAAAATGCCCTCCTAATACTACCAGATGTTTGTCCCCGATGTAGCTAGATTGGTCAGTGTGTATTATTTACGTAAGGAGTAATGCAGGTCTATCAGCCAGGATTTTCACATATATTTTGATGTCAAGGTACAATATTGTTATTTGTCTGTATGATAATCTTTTCATAGGTGATCTCTACCTGGATTATGCTATACTGTAAGATCTGGATCTTACATGGTTTGAGTCGCTGTTCCCTTATTGGCATGTTCTGAAACACTAGTAACAACTTTGGTGCTATTTAGGTAATAAACATTTTATAGACTTCTCACAACTTATCTGGGCAATGGTATTTCAAATATTTATAGTCATTTGTGTCTCTTCAATTGCAAAAGGCTCAGTATGTTTTTTTCTTTTTGGTCCTGAAAGGTGAGCACCTGCAACATGTCCTGGAAGAGTTTGCCTTTGACCTTGCCTTCAACTACCAAATACTCCAGTACACAAAATCAGCTCCAGTTCTGTTACCGAAATCAGCTCTTTTTCTTGTAGCCTGCAAACATTTTACTAATAAAGGGTGCATTTGTTACTTACCAGATCCATTTACTTTCCTTTCAGCTACCACAGTGCATTCAAGGCAGCAGCCAGTCTCCTAAGGCAGCAAGCCACTGACCCCCCGCGGGTGACAGTCATTTCAGTTTGCCGCCTGCCTCCTTAGTCCAGAATCGGTTGGCGGCTGTTCAGTGTGACAGGAGCAGCAATGTTGCAGATGCTATCGATGTGATCCATGTTTTTGGAGAAATGTATGTACCATCTTTCTAACTCGTTAACCTTATGAATCGTGGGTCTTGCACCCATTCCTTCATCTCTCTGTGTGTTTAAAAAGCTCCTTGTCATGGGAGGGGTCTGCTTGAGAACATAATAAATTAGTTGGGGGCCCATTCACCACAGAGGCCTCCATTGCAGCCATCATTTTACTGTTCATAATCACCAGTTCCCTTTCTTTATCAGTGTTGCTTACTGCTGTAATTCCTACCACAGTTTTTGCAGTTTCTGCTGTACTTCGTCGTTGAAAAACAGGGAGACCGATTATTTAATTCAGAAATTAATTGTCATGGAATTTCTAAACCTTTGGATGAATCTGGCATTTTCAAGACAAGTCCTCAATGCTCATATGTATTGGGTGATAACATCGACAGCATCAGCAACATTGCTGCTTTTCTTCTTATTATGCCTAGTTTCTGCAAAACACTCTGCCTGTACATCATTTAGCTGACTCCCCTATGTGTAGCCTGGGAGTTGGGTAAGTTTGCCTGGAATTACCCTATGGAAGCATCTTCCCGGTCAGCGATGCATCTTTGTGAAGTGCCTCCCATCTTTGTGCCGTGCCTCCCATGCCTTTTGATAAGAGTCCCATGAATCCGCGGACTCACGGACTGCTTCCATAGTCACTGAGTTCTGCCTGGATGTATGATCAGGGCAAGCAGAGCTTGAGATCGGTGCCGGCTTAACAAACCCTTGCTTTTGCCTCACCCTCTCTGCTTGCACCCGGTCCTGCAGTCGGATATCCTCAAATTGCGCACGAGGTCACCATGACGCCTTCGACCAGGAAACGAGGGCGAAGTGTCCAAAGGAACTGGTCACAATCACCATCCACAGGTTGATCATATTGCAGTTACTTTCAACTAGCTGTCGATAAAAGTGAATTTAAATAACGTAGGGGCATATTACCAAGGGGGGCGATAGACAATTATCGCCGATTTAGCACCCGTTTTCGGCCGCTAAGCGGCGATAAAATATCACCCTATTAGCAAGCTGTCGCTAACTGATGTAAGCGACAGCTTTTAGGCGATAGGGAACGGTTTGGGGCCCGCTTTGCATGTCAGCAATGTTTATCGCTAATGACTTGCAAAGTGGGTGTACCCAACCAGTTAGCGACTGAAAGCAGTCGCTAATGTCACTATCGCCTATTAGCAAGGCAGGCGTAGCGTTGGAAATATTCACACTAAGCGCGAATATCTCCAAATACTAACATCTGCCCAGACCAGTTCTTAGCCATGTTATCCAATGGGAGGTGGATAACATGGCTAAGAGCATTTCGTCGCTAATGCGTGAATATCGCTGTATTCTCAGCGATATTCACGCATTTCACCGCTATCGCTGGATATTTTAGCACAATGGAGAAAAACGTTGCTAATAGCATGTTTTCTTCGCTTACATATCCAGCGATAGGCAGCGATTAAAAAAATTGTTGCTAAGCCTATTTAGCGATAAATATCGCAACTTGTTGGTAATATGCCCCCTATTTCTGTTCTGGTGTGGGCATTGGTGGGAAGGATGACGAGCTACCACAACTAGCTTTTCCGCATCTTTTAATATGTTAACCAACGAGAATTTAGCTCAGGAATTAAATTTTTAACTACAATAAAAGGAGCACTACTTTGTTCAAAATAACGAAGGATGCAGACATCAATAACATTCAGCAGAAAGGAATCACCCTATGTCTAGAATGCAAATTCCATCATTTACGACTTGAAGCGGTATGCAGCGCTTACAACGCGCGCGTTACCACGACCTACTATCACAACGCGGTCGTAACAACGAAAGTTGTTACCACGCAATGCGCTGGGTGGCGCTCAAGGATAGGAAATGATTTAATTTACTATCCCAACACCTTCCCTACTATCCACGGGGACTGGTGTTGGAATAGTAAATTAAATTATTTAATTTTGCGCCCCCCCAGCGCAATGCGTGGTAACAACTTTCGTTGTTACGACCGCGTTGTAATAGTAGGTCGTGGTAACGCGCGCGTTCTAACGACATACATCCACTTGAAGCATGGCGTCCTCTATAGTATAGCAAGGCTGAAATCTTAATTGGTGATTGTGTAGAAGCTGCTTAATTATGGAACACCTGTTAATGGAGAAGGAAGCTACACAACCTTCATGATTTTGTCCTGCTGAAATGCACCCATTTACGCACAACTTATCAAAGAAGTCATTAGAGTTGGCATTGGATCTCTTTCCGATTGTATGTAATTTACCCTCGAACAGCATCAAATTTAGTAAGTTATTCTAGAAGAAACAAATGTGGTGACTGACTTCCTTAGTAGTAGCAACTGACATAGGAACAAGATGAGTAACCGGGTGGTTTTAGACCTGCTGTTTTATTGACATGGGTGGTGGGGTATATGTAACAAGCAAGCTACCTATAGTTTGGCTGTTTAGGATGGGAGGTTGAAGAAACAAACTGAGGGGGGAAATGGCATGTGACTTGATACTTAGACCTCTTAGAAAAGAACTCAAAGATGTCATCACATTTCATAAATAGGTGAGCTAGAAAAATTGGTTGTCACTCAATGCCAGTTTGGGTCTACTTTAAGCAATGCCAGTTTGTAATTTTAGAAAAGAAGATTTTGTATTCTTTCAGATTCTGTTGGTTTGACAAAGCTTAGGGAAGGAATTTACAGTAGTTTTTTCTGCATTCTGTTTTACAATAATCAGATTTTTGTTTTTGCTTTTTGCTTAAGTCTGTCAAATTCATTCTCTGTAATAAGTATGAGCTGTGGGCCACGCCACCACCTTTTTCCTCACAAATAGTGTCTTTCAGGCTTAACAAAGGTCAGCATGACAGGCATTATTCTTGTTCAGCCTTGAAGTGTCCAGGGCAGAGTGTCGATCAGTGACTCCTCATCAGAGAGTGGGGTGGAGTCAGCAGTCAACTTAGGTCAGCCAATGAGGGAAGGCAGCAGTCCCAACTCTCCTGGGACTTCCGAGGCTTCCCTCACGAAGAGCTGCAGTGAAGGTATGTTTTTTTTAAATATTTGGTGCATGCATGTATGTATGTGTATTTGAGGGACTAAGGGGCAGATTACAATGGTGGATGAACTTCAGTCTGTCTGCCATAGTTCTGTATTTGGGACTGCCCGCCTACAAGGCGGCATCCTACATACCATATTACGATGCGCCTGCCACCACAGTGGTTGCATTCCCTATATTTTGTATTGCAGTGGGGTTTCGATCAGCAGCCCCCGCCATAATACAAAAAATAGAGTGCTAACATATCCCTGCACTACGTGGCAGGCACCATGCAGTGCCTGCCATATGGTACAGGGAAATGTACCAAGGCCCATGTCCCAGGTCGAGGAGGTAAGGCTGGACCGCTTTGGGCCCGTTAAATCTGTTTGTGCCAGGCTTTTCGCAGTGGGTTGACTACTTCAGAATGACCGGAGGAAAGGGATATCATAATCCCTGCATCGCCGCAATGCAGGGACTAGTGGTTGTTCCGATGGGAGGTCGGATTGAATCTGCCCGTCTGGACCGTGGCGGTTGGTCTTTCTAACCACCACGCTTCTGCCTGCCATTGTAATATCGCGGGCTGAAAACCGCATTATGATGTCAGAGGGACTGCCACGAACTGCCTGACAGTGGCGGTCCCTCCACCATCGTAATCAGCCCCTGAGTGTTGTGAATGGGTGTGTGTGTGTGTGCATTGGTGATTGCATGGGTGTAAGTGAGTGTGTATGTGTCCCCCGCCCCTGTCCATGCAAAAATACATGCCACAACTCATAAGAAATGCAATTCTTATAAAACCATTTACTTTCAACCTGAGTAACAAAGCAAATTAGGTCACCATTCATTTTGTTGCCCAGTGTTTGCCAGGTCAATGTTTTAAAAGTTGCATAGCAGTGCCGGACTGACCATTTATTTGGGGTGGGCATAATTGGTGCAATTCTCTGTAGCGTAATTACTCATGATTACAGCAAAATACCTTGTAATAATGCAAAATTTTGTAAGAAGCGTAATCCAGCATTTTCTTAGTGCAAAGTGCACCCTTGCATCCAGAATGCAGTTTGCGCTAACAAAATAGCCCTAAATGTTACAGGACACGAAGAGCAGTATCAAGCGGCCACTCAATCTCCCTTAGTTCATTGTTACTATGCTCCTGCAGTAGGAATTTTGGCCATAGTTACTCTTAATTACTGAAAGTGGCATAATTGGAAAATGTGGGTAATTTTGCATCACAAGACTAATTTGTGATTATTGAAATGACTCTTGCGAAATAAAACATGTTCCCAGGCCTACCACTTATTTAAATTGGAAATTACCCGAGGGAGGGGTTGAATCCATTGGAGAGTGGTGTTTGAAGGCCCACAGCCACCAGTAGCGCCTTTGTCACTCTCTCAACCTGAGATTTATTGCAGCAGGAAAAGGGGGAGAAAGAGACAGATCAAGAGCATGAGAGAGTATTGACGAATGGGTAGTTAGATGGGTCAAAAGAGAGAGACATGGGTTAAAGCTGCTTGCTGGTTTGACCATTTTGGGTTCCCAGTCCGACCTATTCTATAGCCAAGTTAGGCAGTGGTGGCTCCTCCGCTAAGGCTGAGGAGCATCTCCCCACTGTGTTGCAGCAGTGAAGGAATGTAATTTTTATATTTGTTCCTTTCTGCAGCGGCAGCATGGGGGCAGGCGGGGCAGGGGAGGGGTGGTGAGCACACTTAGCATGTTCTTTACCTGGGCTGCATTACAGCCTGGGTGGAGCACATGCCCAGGCCCTCAGTCCCCATTTGAGTGCCAAATTACGGTGCTCAGACCAATCACAACGCTGCATTGCAGCAATGTGATTGGCGTAGGGGAGGCCTGGCTACTTCCTGATCGACTGTTGGAGGAGAGTGAACGTGGGAGACGAGCGGCGAGGAGGTAAGTGGATTTTTCTTTTTTTACACCCCTTTACCCCCTCACCACCACCCCATCACCCCATATCCGTGCTGACTGCCACTGAAGTTGTCTTGTTTGTCCTGTACCAGTGAGTTAAAATACAGATTGACATAACTGAAACCTGTTGAATCTGTCCATGCTTCTTGAGCAGATGTCTCCTGAATATTTGCTATCAAATCATCTATAATCAACTAACGTGAAAGTCGCCCAGAGGTGGACTTAGCTTTTGTAAGTACAAATATAAACTGGGTTTAGGACACCATCTGTGCCTGTCATTTTTGAACAGACAACATATTTTAATTCCTGTTGCACATAAATAGCATTTAACGTTTGCCAGACTTTAGAGACAATCATATATTTTGCTATGTCAATGTTAACTTTAAAGAATGAAAAGACCGCTTAAAAAATAAAGTAGTGCTTCAAAGTGCAAGACTGGAAGTCGAGTTATGCTCCTTCCAATCACATTCCTACCGAGAAACATTTTGCAACTACACATTATTTACAAACGCAAGCACAGCCAGCTAACCCCATTTTGTAAATGAAAGAAGATCTAATTGTAAGGAATGGTTTCTCCAGTGTAAACCTAAACAGGCATGTGAACAAAGACCTTTTATGCTGCTATCTGAGAAATACATCTGAAACGTTTCCAATGAAACACGTGCATACACAGGAAAGCACAGATTTAATGTAAACGTTTTTTGCTATAAATTAAAGGGCCAATCCCTTTTATATGTCATGTGCATTTAACTTCTGCGTATAGAGTAATCCTGAGGGAGTCCGACCTTGCCAAAATATACTTTTCTTAGTCCTTGTGTTTCCTTAGGCAAATAGAACATATTGGAGACAGAGAAAAGATGAAAACGGGGGAAGGCCAAAGGAAACACAGAGGGCCAACAAAGTAAGTCACACCAGTCTAAACAAGGATTTTTCCTGGCCTGTGCATGAAACAGTGATTATTTATAACTTGGCTCGACATCTGTCTTTGATTAGGGCCGCCTGTATGCCATGGACTGTGGTGAACTTGTAATGCGCCAGAGAAGACTGTCATCCTGAAGTATTAAATTCCAGAGACGCAAATTAATCTCCTTCTCTCGGAGAGAGCATTCTGCTTTCCACTAACCGAAGAACATTGCAGGAGGTATTAACTGCCAGGAAAAATAAAACTGCAGGCCATTACAGAATGCAAGAAAATCAGATTTACCCCAGGGGCCCAGGGTGCCAGTCAAGGCATGCGTCCATAAAATCAAAGCCAAGGCAGTGGCAAAAACAGAGTTTCACAGCCCTGTCTTTCAAGCCTGCTGAATGTTGACTGCAGGCCTCACTCTGTGTAATGCTCTCCAGACAGCGTGTGTAACTGAACGTTGGACGTATGGCCTCCAATAAATAACCCAGTAAGGGAGCAGCACGACATACGAGCCTCAAAACTCAAAAGAGTCAAATGTTGATGTTTGAAGCATTTCTTTTTATTTGGGTGTCAGAGTTGTGACACGTTCACACAAACTAATAGGACTATTCGCCCAGATTCTGAACACTGTCACGCAACGCATCAGCGCCTCCCAAGGGTCTGCGCTGCGTTGCATGACAGGGAGAGGGCAGGAGAGCACCGTATTCACAGAGAAATGGCGCTCTCCTCCCATCTATCTCCCGAGCACCCGCGCTGGTTTCAGCTGCCATGCGCCAGCCACACACCTTAGCGCTAGGGTGCGTGCCTGAGTCTAGCATAGGTTTTGTACAGAAAGGGTTTCCATTCTGAACAAAATACTATGCCGAGACATGTCCAAAAGCATTTCCTTCTTGGTATGTGTGCTGCACAGTGCAGCGCGCATGCAAATTCGGAAGGATACAGGGAATTGTAAAAATGTATCTGATTAACACCTGCTTTTCAGCCTCATTAATTTTTAGCACTATACCCTTTCCAATAATGTTAGTGAATCAGGTTCAGTGTCAGAAAGCATGGGTGATTGCTTGGGAAAGCCCATGTACCACCCAAGTTACACCCCCTTTACGCAAAGTAAAGCAAAACAGCCGTTCACGCTGCTTGGCACTACTTTTCTGAACAAACCAATGCAAATATTTATTTGAGTTGGTTTGTGAATCTCAAAACGGGTTTAGCATCGGGTTAGCATTAAAAAAGTAACACTAACCGGACGCTAAACCTTTCAGGATGTGGGCTGTAATGTTGTACAATAGTGTGCATGCATAAGCCCAAACATGAGTCCCTTTCTCACTTTGCCACTGGAATCACAAGCCTAGCTGATGATGGTGTTACCCCGAAACAGGTCTCAGGAGGCTTGTTTCCGGTCCAGGGAGGACCTCGCTTGGCACTTTTAGCTGGACGGTTCCCATGAGGGGCAGGGTCTGAACTGGTTGGCAAAGTGAGCTAAAGAACGATGAAGGATATAACCCTGATCTAATAGTGACTAGGGGTGGGTGTCCGAAACTTTCAGCACTCCCTCCATCATCTTATTGTTTTTGCTTTGTCTACCCTGAGTTGCCTGGGTAAGCCCAGATGACGGTCCCTTGTTCATATTGCCACTGGACTCATAAAGCTAGTCTGACTGGTGAGTGGAATTACCATGAAACCGGTCCCAGGATGCTTGTTTCCCATCCATGGAGGACCTGGCTTGGTAGTTCAGGCTGGACTGTTCCCATGAGGAGCAGGGTCAAGACTGATTTGCGTATGGTTGAATCTGAACTGGGGTGGCAAAGTGAGCTAAAGAACGATGATGGATTTAATCCAGGTCTAATAATGTCTGAAAAGTTTCAGTCCTCTCCGTCCATCATCTTATTCTGTTTGCCATGCCATGTGGAAGCTATTAACAGAAAAGTAACTACTGCACTGTGTGTGTCTTTGTGTGTCAGAGAGAGGGAGAGGTGCAGAAAGAGAGAAAGTGCTTAAAAGGAGAGAAAGGGAAGAGGAAAACAATTTAAGCATTTCAAGTCTGTAGGAAATTGGATTAATGTGCAAGATGTGAGGCCTGTTCAAGTAATAGGTCCACAATTTCCCCTTAGTAGGTACTAAACACCAGGGGTGTGTGAAATATTTTGCTCTGCTGTCGGTATTGGCAGAATTTTGGTGACTCTGCATTACTCTTGTAAAGCAGAGTACCAGCCAGATTCTGCCAATCTCATGTGTGGCTCCAGAGCAGTAAGTTGGGGAGTGCGAGTGAGATTTGACGGGTTCCTGCACAATTTGCGATCACTAAGAAGACATCTGGATAGATTTTTCTAACTCAGGAGGCCGTGATTATTCTGGGTCAGAAGACTGCCGCTCGAGTAGAAAACCTACTCAAGCTGCTGGAAAATCTACTTGAGTTGCTGTGCCCTCTGACACACCATGGGGTGACCTTTGCATTGATTTTTCAGCACAGAAAGCACTCCTGGTGCTAAATCACAGCACGAGCAGCGCATCATGCCTATTTTTGTCTGTTGGCAGAATCTGACTGAGTTTTTACGTAAATCTGTGGACTTCCATGTAGCCACATTCAATGAGTTTGGCCCACCCCTACTAAGCACCTCATTGTAGCACTTGACTTTCTCAGGGTAGTGAATCAGAGCAGTCCAAGGCCTACTCTAGGGAGGTGGTGTGAGCTAGCAATCACCAGTATTTGGTGGTATGCAATAATAACACTCAATCACTGATTGTCCAGTTTGTGCGTTTTCTTTAGAAAAAGGAACTGTACATTTATTACACACCTGCAACTAAATTACATGCATTACTTTACAAATATATACAGAAGGCAGGATAACAATATCTTAGATGACATTTTGTAGTCATATTTCACCACTCAAGGATCAAAATACCCCACTAACTCACAGTACCCGCCAACCTATACCTGACACAACATCACAAATTAAAGGGGTACCATTCTTTCAGTGTAATCAATAAACAGGTGTAGATGCAATTAATAATGTTAATGAAGCACCTCAATCTCCGTCAGTAATCACTGTCAATATCATTATATAAACAAAGTATTTTAAAATGAACATTGCATATGTCTCTGTATTTTTGGCAGACTTTTAGAGTACAGAAAATGCAATTATAAAAACAGCCCCTAGAGAGCACCACTTTCAAGCCATACAGAAGTCAGTTATAGAACCAGCTCCTAAACACAAACAACACTCTGCCTGCTTTTTAAACGCTTTCAGACCACATCAAACACTCCTATAAAATCAGCCCATAGAGTAGGCTGCCCTTTCACCTGCGGAACAACAATTCCAGTTTTAGGAATGCTGTGAAAGAGATATGTGACAATCTTGGAGGGTCACAGATTTTGTGATCCTGCAAACATAGGATTCATTTTCAAATATTACTTCTGGGGGTCTGATGTAACTTTTACACAATACTATCTGAATTTGGTTGTGGTGCCCCTGTCTTCCTGGCGCCACCACAAGGAAAGAAAATAATGAAAATTACCCTCTCCTGTGGCCTTATGGGGCACTCCTCCGAGGAAGCAATACATATTTTGTTAGCGGCTGTCCCACTTTGACGGCCTGTTTGACCTGGCCCTTAATGCAGGGTTATCCCCAACTGTTTGGCCTTCCTCTACCTATTTTCCAGACCTTTTTGTTGGTTTTAGGACTCTGGACAATTTACCTCTTCTAACTAGTGCTAAAGTGCTTGGGTGCTCTCCTCTTAAACATGGTATGATTGGTTTACACCTGTTGGCATATTTGATTTACATGCAAGTGCCTTGTACAGTGGTATACCATATACCCAGAGTTTGTAAATTAAATGCTAGTAGTGGGCCTGCTGTACTGCTTGTGCCACCTACAGACATAGCCTTTCAAAACTGTCTCAGGTCTGCCACTGCAGGGCTTGTGTGTGCACTTTACTGCCACTTTGACTTGGAATTTGAAACTACTTGCCAGGCTTAAACTCCCCTTTATTTACACATATGTCACCCCTAAGGTAAGCCCTAGCTAGCCTTGTGGACAGGGTACTGTGTAAGTAAAAGGTAGGGCGTGTGCCTTTTTTGTGTGGCATTTCCTAGTAGTGATAAATATACAATTTTGTTTCTCACTTGGGAATTCCCTTATAAATATTTAAGTGTGAATTCCTGATCAGTAAGTACATTACAGTTTTAGAAATGCCACTTTAGAAATCAGGCATTTCCCCCTGCTTATGATTCTCTGTGGTTTGCAGAGTGACTCCAATCCATGTCTGGGCCTGGGAGACAGCTACACTGTGTGCATTCTAGACAGCCATATCACAGGAAGGGCTGGGTGTGACACAGTTTCATCTGCATTCATTTGCAAACTGATAGACTTCCTGAGCTGGGAGAGGGAGAGTGCTTTCACATTTTATATTTGTATAGGTTGTGCCATTTAAAGGGCTGATTTACCTCCTACAGATGTCTGGAGCCAGAGCTGGGTTGAAAGGGATTGTGGACACTTCTAAAGGTTTCCTTTGGAGTTTCCCCTTAAACAAAGACATTTTAAATTATAAGTACAGGGGCTCTGACCCATGATTTTATACACTGTGTGAACTTGTTACCAGACACTTCTGGCTCTACATACTGCACATTGCCAGAGGACTGCTTTGCTAGCAGGAGAAACTGAAATTTAGACTGTTTGCTTTGTTATGCTGGTCTGCTCCCTGGTGGACTTCTGGAAAGACTTCCATCCTGCATTTGGACTCCTGTGCTGGTCTGACTGCTCCTTGCTTTGTGCCCCACTGCTCACAAGGGGCTTGTTTGCTTGCAGCCCCTTCCCTGTTCTTTGGAATCACAGGGAGCAAAAATGATTCCACCAGAGCAGCCTGATACCAGCCGGGGGACTTTTGAGTCTGCCATGGGGTTTTTTAAACAAATCAGCGCAAGGTGAGCGCTGTTCATTGCTCCAATTGCCCCAAAACAGCCGAGGGTGAATGCTGGTGATTTCTTCATGCAGCACGGGATGAGCACTGCAGGGACATCCAGGAACTCCATGTGCCTGCCAGTTGCTGCAGCGCAGAAGGGTGCCTGACACTGTCCAGTGGGAGTCTTACCACTGCACCCAACTGAGTGGGAGTTAAGTTTGGCAGCGCTGCTTCTTGCTACTCACCCGTGCCCGCATGCGGGTTGAAGGCAACGTCTGCCTAATCCTTTGGGTTGCCTCTGCTTTGTTCCAGCGCGCCCCCATCCTGCTAGATGAGTCAAGGCCACTGCAGCTGGCCCAGTTGCGAGGCAACACCCACAGACTGACCCGCATGGGTCTTTGGTTACCTCATACCCACTGGGATTGATGCGCTGTAGTGCTCGAGAGCAGCTGCCTGACTGGAGCAGACTCCATCCCAATGGGTTGCTTTTACCCAGATCACGGTGGTAGTGTAAAACCGCCTTTTTCTTTCTGATGTTGTGTGGTTCCTATAAACCCAAATAGGATCTGCATGTTTAGATCCTTTCTAAAACTTAAGTGTGTGGCTCATTTAGAATGGGCTCGCGAGCCTGCCGCTTGCGTGGTTTAAACGATCTCGGCAAAGTGTCATCCCGGCTCGTTCACTACTGCACATGCGCGGATGGGTAACATTGTCTACTTTGGCGCACGCGCACGAATAGCATCCCCTGTCGTGCTACGCATGCTCTAAAAACAGCTCACTTGCGAGCATGCTCCGTATAAACTTGCTGGCGATTAAGGAATAAGTGCTCGCCAAATACAAACGCGAGATCTTCATTACCCAATAAGCGCTTGCATAAAAGGGCGTTCACTTTACTTGTCCGTCACCTCCACTCCCACTCGGAAGCTGATCGAGGTACCGACGGACAGGTAAGCCAGTTTAAACCCCTGATTTCGAGCGCATCGTCTACTGCTTATGTCCTTAACTTTGACATGACTTGGGTTTTCATAGACTCATTGCTCTGAGCTTACATCAAAGGTGTTTTCCAAAACTAATTGATGCACAAATAATTTTCCACTCCAACCAGCTTTGTCAGTCCCATGTCTGGTGGGGAGATGTTTTTTAAGAAACAACTGAGTTAATTGTTGATAGATGGCCACATATGAAACAGCTTGATACCGCAATGTAATACTCACTAGCGGTATTACACATCAACTAAGCTGTTTTTCCATCTATACAGAGCGGGGCCTCATTTTCCCGAGCGGGTGCCGGGTGAGGTGAGGTTACTTCCCACAAAACGCTGGGTAAGTCATTTAATAATCTATGAGATCTAATTTGATATTTTTTAAAAAGATCAGGAGGACGATTGCCTCTTGACATGTGAGGAGTTAAGTTGCTCCTTAT
Source organism: Lissotriton vulgaris (assembly GCF_964263255.1). Lineage (NCBI taxonomy): Eukaryota > Metazoa > Chordata > Amphibia > Caudata > Salamandridae > Lissotriton > Lissotriton vulgaris. The sequence goes on from NC_141687.1 coordinate 1,997,025,250, forward strand.
TCCTTGTGTGCTTACTGTTTTGTTTCCATTGTGATTTCTGAGGTTTTTTGTGGATGCTTATGACATAAAACTGTCTGTACTATTTTCTTTTCCTTTAGGAAAAGGACAAGTCATTCTACTTTTCACCAGCTAATATTGGGGCTCCAAATTTCTGGTAGGAGAATGTATATCTACAATTACACTGTAAAATTGTTCACTTTGCAGTAGCTTTTTTTCATCACGGTCCTGAAGAAAGCTGGAGATCTCTACTCCGTTATGCTGAAACATGTCGACCATACTGCACAGCGCCAAGACATAGTTATATTTTCAAACTATTAGGCGTTTTTTAACTCTTGACACTAGCGCAGTTCCTAATAAACATATTTTCTGCACTAGTAGTTAATTTTAAATCACTCACTTTTTCTCACTAAGCACTGCACAACTATCAGCACCACTTGAAATACACTGTGGCTAAAAGGTTACTCCGGTTATCCATCCTCGCGCCATCATCAGATGGGATTGGGCGAGATCTGGATTTACTATCCGTATCCCATATGATGAGATTCCGCCACAATGGTGGGCTGATGGGAATTCCTTCAGCCTAGTGTAATTCTTTGGTCCACATCCTCGCCTGTTACATGTTGACAGAACAGCACACTCTTTCATGACTACACACCTCTTCTATTTGGTTATTGATATTATGGTTTGGGTTGTGGGGTGTATTGGTCTATAAACCAACCCATTTAGACCCCCTTAGTATTCTATGTTTGTGGCCAACAATTGCCACCACTGCTTTGGCCACCATACATCCTTCTTCATGGCCAAGGCTGTCACACTCATCCGCAGCGCAACTGTTATGCGCTGTAGAAGTGACACTGATAATCATCCAATGGGGTCTGGCAGCACCCATGACCATGTAGACGTCATATACACGTCATAGGGAGACCTGACAAACTGACCTACAGAAAAACTCTAAAAAATAAATAAAATCCTTCATTGTTGGTTGTAGACACAAAGATTTGACCAATACATCAAAGTCACTCACACAACACTCTGCCAGAACACCATTGATGTTAAAGAAAAGGACATGAAGGCCAACATAAACAATAAATAAAAAAACAAGCCTTACACTACTGCCTAGGTGGGCGTAAGGCATTTCTTGTACTTGTTTGCTGCACTTCACAATGAGGAACACAGCGCTTTACGTGGGGCGATCCCAGCACTTTCAAACATGATGGCATTCATTTAGTCAGTAGCAGCATTTTACAGATAGAGCTGTCACTTTCATGTAACTACATTGGCTCTTCCCTGCTTGTATGGCCTGCAAAATCCCCACTGTCCTGAAATAATTAACGGTGACATGATAACAACAGCTACGAACGCAGTAACTCAAGCAATACACTAAAAAGATTAAATCAGCCAAATTACCGGCAATTCACAACCAAAACCTGTAACCGCACCAATGGGATAGTGGTAGCAGTTCGCATCCACAGCTACATCACATTTAAAGGGACACTGCCTGCTTCACCCCTTCAAGCACTTTCATTGGCAGTTAGCCAAGTCTGGTGGCTCAGTGGACTAATGCTTCCACTGCAGGGGCCTGTATTCAATCTCCTGGTCACAGGTTCAAATCCCGGTGGGTCCACTCAGCCTTTCATCCGTCTGAGGTCAATAAAATGAATACCATTGAGTTGGGTTACAAGAAACATCTGTTATTCAGCACCAAGGTACCTCTGGGTGAATGTGCTCTTTACAAATACACGTAATGTTATGATCTAGTAACAGCACTTAGCATCTAGAATGGTTCATCACGTTTAAAGGGACAGTGCGCGCTTGACGCTTAGCACACTTTTAACAGAACACCCCGGGCACGTCTCAACATACCTGCAATGCTTTCCACGGACCGGCAGAAGCACTTTTCCGAAGAATGTGATTACATTTAGTGGGGCAGAGGCAAAGCCAGCAGTCTCAGCAGGCATCCGCCACTGCTGATGGGGCAGTACGAATGATGCCGATCTCTGCGAGTCTGCTGAACGTGGGGTGGAATAGAGAAAGCACAAACAGATCTAAGAGCATCTTGTAGGACACGAAGCAGCACTTCTCAACTGAACTTTATGGGACAGTATCAATACATCCAACCCAATTCCACAGCATTTCGTGGGACAGCATAGACAGATCCCATAGCATTTCACGGGACAGTACACTTATGTATCCCAGAACATTCCATAGGCACTACAAAGAGAACCTTGCACCACCAGACATAAGAGCATTCCACGGGGCAGTACAAACAGATCCCTGAGCATTCCACAGGGCAGTAGCACCAAAACAACTAACACCATTCCATGGGGCAGAAAAAACAGATCCCTGAGCATTCCACGGGGCAGTTGCACCACCAGACCTAAGAGCATTCCACTGGGCAGTACAAACAGATCCCTGAGCATTCCACAGGGGAGTAGCACCAACACAACTAACACCATTCCATGGGGCAGTAAAAACAGATTCTTGAGCATTCCACAGGACAGTTGCACCACCAGATCAAAGAGCATTCCACGGGGCAGTACAAACAGATCCCTGAGGATCCCACTGGGCAGTGGCACTAACGACCGAGGGGCATTCCATGGGGCAGAATAAACATATCCCTGAGCCTCCCATGGGGCAGTACAAAAATATCCCTGAGCATTCCATGGGGGTACAAACATATCCCTGAGCATTTTATGGGGCAGTACAAACAGTTCCCAGAACATTTCTTTGGGCAGTATCCATTCCATGGGGGTACAAACATATCCCTGAGCATTTTATGGGGCAGTACAAACAGTTCCCAGAACATTTCTTTAGGCAGTATCAACAGATTCCAAATAATTTCATGTGGCAGTACAAACAGATCCAAACAAATGAGAAAGTCCCAAACGTGTCAAGGGATAATATAGGCACACCCAAACAGATCTCAGACAATTTCATAGGACAGAACCGCATTTCTAAAAAGGCCCACAGCATTCCAATGCGAAGTGCATACACAAATTGGACAATACATACATAAATCCCTGCAGACTTTGTAACATTTCATAGGCAGTACATACAGGTCCTAAAGCATTTCATGGACAGTAGGGACACTTCTGAACCGTACCCCAAAGCGCCTAAAAGGAGAGTGCAGCACTTCTCAAGGGGACCAGAGCGTTAAATGGACATTACCAACACTTCTAGCCAGATCACCACGAGGGACAGTGCCAACCACGCAAAGATGTTTTAAGACATGGGCAAAGTGGGCTATGGCCCAGGGCCCCAGCCTTTTTAGGGGGCCCCTTTTAGAGCCAGATCTGTTATGTCTTACCCTGTACCTTCGAGGGCCCCCACTCCATCCTCTTTCCAGCCTGGCACCTCTGACTGAAGAGAAACAATGTATGTTGATACTTTGTTTCTTTTCAGTCAGCGGGAGCTGCTTTAGAGACGGTCTCTTCACAGCTCTCTGCAGATAAGTTGAGGGGGGCCGGGGCCCCCTTCATGCACTGGACACTGGGGGCCCCGGCACTGCGTGGGCTGCGGAGGTGTTTGTTACGCCCCTGATAAGGCTTAAGCTTTCGGAAAAAACCCCATGTCATCTTTGAACATTACTGTAACTAGGTAAAAGGTCAGTACTAAGAACCGTTATGTAGAGTAATGGTGGGGAGAATATAGGTGAAGGGTTAGTTGACTACCTGAGCCTATATTAGGGTACCTATATGGAACATAACACCCTTTCCTCATCAAACTGGACGACGTACCAAAATTCAACGTATTGCTAATTGGGTTATGCAACTATTAATGAGTTTATTAAAAATGTTAAAAATTTTAAATTCCTAAAAATGCTGTAAAGGAAACAGTGCATGTGATAGAATTCTGTACTAAATAAGTTTGCATATATAGTCCGTACAATGACAGACTGAAAGTCATGCAGTTTGGACAAAGTGTCTTGTTTAAAATTCCAAATTTGTTTGTTATTGAAAAAAAACTCAAATTTTTCCAGCATACGATGAGCCAAATGTTTATGTTTCCTGGCTGTGAGACGCAACATTACAGTTGCATGCAATTGCAGACGACGTTCCCTGTAACACCTTGCAGATCAGGTCAATCGAGCACAGATGTTCCTCCGTATTCACAACAGCCACTGCTGGGGAAGTAGTAGTGTTAACCGAGGCCTGAGTTTTTGTTGAGTAGCCTGTATTCTTCCCAACAGGAGCTGAAGCATCCTGTGGTGGCTCTAATAATGCAGACTGCAACATTGGAATAGGCTGAGGACACTACAGAACATGAGCTTTTATAGGGTCCAGTAAAGCATCAATGTCTGGTGGCGCAATTGTTGGAAGTATTGCACTGAGATCCAACAGGCATTCTTGTCTGCAGAACAGGCATCGGAGGACACCGAATACAGTCAATCCAGACTGGTCTGAATGACAAGAACCAAGATTTGGTTAGTTCTCGAGAAGGGGGTGTTCCCTGGTGGATTACCATGCGATCACGGTATCAGTGTTCCAAAAGCTTGCATTCCATCTTCTTGGTGACTGGTACATCCATTGCTTAGCAGAAAAATGACAATCTGGATATCTGATACTAGAAAAAGGATCACCAGAAACCCTTCAAAAATGATTCCAAAGATGGAGTGTATAAAGTTGGGAACAACTCTGAGGATTGTCTGAAAGGTGCTTCACAGTCCAGAACCGATGGTCTTAAATAGGTGGATAATACCTGTTGAATCAGACATGTTAAAAATACGTTGTACCATTTCTGTGAAATGGAAAGGGCAGTTTGTTTGTACTAGTGCCTGTATCTCGGCCGAGAACCTTGCAACCTGACGATCATAAGTTTCTCAGGCAGAGGTTAAGGGCATGGCTTGCTGTAAAATCATGGCTTGCATTCGGCTCGGAGTATCGAACCAGGAAACATTCAACAAAGGCCCTAATGGCACCTCCCTGATTGTGTGGGTCAGTGGAAACAATACTTACATACAGTTAGCAACCCTGGAGTCTACAGTGACAGGATAGGCGATGCCTGGGAGCATCCCACAAGAATCTAGATCATTCAGCATCAAGTAACTCCCATTCGTAGTAACTGAAAAAACAGATTAATCAGGGCAGCTGGGATCCCTTTCAAGTAACAGGATAAGTTTGCAACTGAACCATCACAGGCCCGTGAAGCATAATATCCTGACATATGAGAGACCCACTTAAGGAATTCTCGCAGTTGGTACCGCTAAGAAACTCTTCCGTGTCCCCATTCCTGCATCGAAATCTGTACAGCAATTCCCAGGATTCCTTGATGAATTCCCTACCCATCCCTTCATATCTGCCTGTCTGAAATTGCAAAGTAGTGACCAGTAGTGTTATATGGCCATGAATTAACCATTCTGTGGAAGGTGACTCTGCCACAGTAAAAGGTAACTCGGCACGTTTTTCAATGTGCAGCATTGTATATTTTGCTCCCCTTTGTGCCATTGTAATCTGTTTTTCAGATTGTATGCAAAAAATAGAGACGTGCTGTTGATAAATCGCCAAGGCACATAACCAGTGCGCAATGATTGCAGCGTCCAGCTTAAAAACCTAATAGAGCATAGTTGTGATTATCTTTGTTGTAGAATTGACAAGTCTTGTTCTAGTATATCAAAAGAAGATTATACAATGTTGCCTAGTGAATAAATCCTGGAAGTTAATGTAGTCATACCATTGTCAACTACAGCAAACGCTTTTTCTAAGTTAATTCTATCTATCTCACAGAGTCTCTCTGCAGCTACTTGTTGAGATATTTTCCATATTTCATTATTTACAGCATAATAGAAATGCTTCTGATGTGGCTTTCAGGGTCCTAATTACAAGTCCCTTAAATCCACCTCATCTGAGAGTAAGGATACGTGCTGTATCACCTGGGACAGTGTTGAGGTCTTTAGCCAATAAAGGCACATCTTAACCATACTGTATGGTGTCACTACCCCAGAGGTTCTCCTTGTACATATCGTGGATCTGGCCTATGGATACTGAAACCTTTGGTTGTACTGCTGAATCTAGATTGACATCTGTTCATGTCTGTGGGCCAAACTAACCAACTCTTCCAATTGGGGTCTGAAATTTTGTACTGCATGATGTCATCTATTGTATCCCCTCCACTTGATGTAAAATTTATGTGTGAAGGTGTTGGAAACTGTGGTGTGTTCATAACCTTGTTCTTTGCTAGTCCGAGACAGGAAGTCTGTTGCACAATTTCATTCAGAAAAATCATCGGTTGCGGAATGAGACACCCTCTAAATAGTGCTTCAGATTCCTGAGCTTGCCATTCCTTAGAACCTCAGACTGACTTTGTGTCTATTGTGTCTTTCAATAAGTTGAAACCCTGTTCAGACAGTTTGGCACTAAAGGATGCAGAGTAAATCTGTTTGGTGTTAGTCAGCATATTTTTCTGTGCAGGTGTAGGTACAACCTTATAGTAAAATGAGGTTGGGTCAGAAGTGTTAAACCCTGATAAATATGAAAATGTCTCTGCAAAGGTTTTTGAACTAATCTTCGGTGGTATTGGGCAATGTTCCCATTTATGGTGTGTGTAAACATTTCTAGGGATTTCTAATTTGTGTAAAAAGTGATGACTATACTGATGATAACAGTACATATTATCAAAATCAGATGTGTCTTCTAACATTTCATTGCTTGAAAATGCAGCAGATTTTTCTAAATCAGACAACATATTATTGAAAGTTTCAAAATGCCAATCGTCAGGGATTATACTGGAGGTAAAGATATTGTTTAAAGAAACTTTAAACAAATGTAGTATCTTTAAAAGTTCTGTCGGGCCAAATACATCATAATCAACTCTCACCCAGACAATACCATTAGGAATTGGAACAGCTGTAATATTCACCGAGAACAAGTCTCTTTGTACACAATGAAATAATGTATGTGGGATCAGGACTAAGTTCACATTGGATACTGTAGAGCTTTCTGGGAGATAATTTCCATTCACTAGTTAGCAGAAAACAGTCACTAGGCCAATCCGGAACAGAAAAAGCAATTTTGCAGATATTATCCAGAGCTGGAGTCAAGGTGATACTAAGTAAGTCTTTTTCAGAAAAGTGTAGAACTCAGCAACTGGAGCTGACGGTGTCTCAGGTTCGCTGGGATCAAGAGAGAAGGAATTAAAATCGATGAAGTAGCCAGATGCAGTTTGATCTATTTTTGGTAGCTCAGCAGGTGCTGGTAAACTGGCAGGTGTCTCTTTTTGAGGCAAATTGATGTAGATCAGTAGTTGGTTGAATTGATATTTGTGTTTCACTTGAGTGATGTTCAATTTGAACAGGAACGAGTTCCATTTCATTCTTTGTATTGGAGACTCTTGGAACGTTATGAGTCTTTCAGTCTTAACTTCTTGTATGGACTTCAAAGAAGTGGCACCCCCTAGAGTACTTCTTGACTTAAAAGGTGGCATAATTAGGCGCACACTTTTCTAAAAAGTTAGCTGCCAGGCTTTTTCCTTCACTTAATAGCTCATATCCCAAAAATAGGAAATTTTGGTGGGCTATTTTAGATTTTCTAAAGTTGAATTTGTATGCCTCAGAGGTGAATCCCAAAATTATGGTGTTATGGGTAGGGTTCACCGCATGAGCCAGAGCCGCGACCGTCTTCCTTGCATAAGGGGTGCAGGCATGGGCCTTATTTGGGGAGGTGGAGTTGGCTGCACTCATTTTCTATGTTCAGCGCCACCTCCACTTAACCCTGGCAGCAGATGGCAGGCCTGGGTCTGGGTCCGGGTACGGGCTCCGGGAGCATCGGCAGCAGTGGGGGAAGGTGCGCCGGGCAGTGTTCCGCTGCTCTGGGGTTCGCAGCACCCAGGCCCAGCTGACGCACCGGTGGTCCGACATCCTGGACCGGGAGCAGGACCTGCTGGACCTGCTAGGAGCGGAGTTCCCGGGTATTGGTGAGTAACTATTTAATTATTACTACTTTGTGTCTGTTCTTTTGCTCTGTGTTATATAATTATATTGCGAATATCTTTTTTTTTCCAACCAGCTAGAATGCTGCTGCTTACATTATAGGTTAATTATTACGTTTAAAAGTCTTCTGTGATTGTTATGACACAGGTGCTCTTCTGCACTACTACTAATCTTACTTGTTTGCAACTTTGCATTTGCGCTTGCTTAGCGTGATTATGTAAGAGTTTATTTTAGAGAAATTAAGTTACGTAATGCTATAGTGTCTCTAGTCCTTACTTTGTCCTGTCACTAAGAGATGGGGGTGGATTGATACTTAGGTTTAGTTACTTTGTAGAAGTTTGTAATTTTTTTGTGGTATGCGTGATGCCCCCTCTGTTACGTCACGTGCTGCTAGTACCCTAGTCTATTTTAGAACTTTTTCTATTTTGTTCAATGAGTGGTAATAGGCTAAGCACTAGCAGAACATCAGCATCAATCAATCAACCAAAAATTTGGGGTATACAAAAATGTAGTCATGTGTCCTCCATTTGACCATATGCATTGTTGAGGACTAAAAGAAGTGGAAATGCATACTTAATGTACAATTGGCACGCCTGGAATAGGTGGGCTATGTCAGGCGGTACGTCGTACTTAGGCTTAGTTAGTATTCTGGAATAAGAATGGAAGACTGGATTAGTGTTGATAAATAGTAAGTAGTCGATTCGCGAATCCCCCGATACTACTTGTTGACCAGATGAGATCGGTCACTTTAGTTATTGCAATTGTTGTTTACTTAAGTGTTTTTTGACCGTTCTTTAAAAATATTTTATTTGTTTGACACCATCCATCAATGTTTGTCTCTTTCTTATATCTTTCCTGTTCAGCACCCAGGGGCAGGCAGACAGGGGTGCGGTCGGCGGGAGAACAACTTCAAGAGGAGAACACCAATGCAGGCTCTTCCGCTGGCCCTAGTAAGTCTTCTTATATAATTATCCTTTGATCTGTACTGTTTCAAAAATCTTGTTATCCCTGCCTCTGCTATGATGACTCTCTGTACTACTACTACTATTAGTCTGTCTTTGCTGTAGTAGCTAAGCTTGCCCATTTGGCCACTCTTTATTTAAAAGGTTTTAAATAAAACTCTGATTCACCAGTAGCTCTAGCCATTGAGTCCAGTCCTTTGGGTCATCCTCTTGTACTACTTCTAGGCTTATTGATCTTGAGTCTTTGTTAATCTTGAGGCTTTGACAATTCACACCAACAAATGCCCAACCAGATTTATTACTATTTTGATATGATACGACATACTACTACTGTTGTAGGGATTTTGCACATACAGAACTTTGCCCAAGAAAATAGGTTGTTGGTGATGGGAGGTTGGACCTTCCTCACACACCTCAATCAGAAGTTCAGAACCCATCACAATCCCCTGCCCGACCAGTTATAGTAGTGTCTTGTCACTATTAGCTCTCCGAACCCTCCCCCAAGATCCCCAACACTTAGACAACCCAGAACATAACACACCCAACCTCTCAGTCGTGGAAGCAATGCACATGCACACCCTTAATTCCGCCCGCTCACTGTAAGTCACCAGCAAATACCACCAAGTCTATGTAAGTTAAAAAAAATTATTTTGATTTGACAAGCTCTGTACGTTGTTCTATAATGCAGCACCAACAGGAAAATCAATAACATTAAAACAATAAACACTGTTACACTTACTTACAGTTGGGAAATAAATCCTGATAACTGAACTGTGGTGGAAGCACCACCATCCCCTAGGTAGGAATATAGTTTTTATACATTTATAAATGAAGATCTCTGAGTGAATTCTGGGGACACCTCACCTTAGAAGAACCTAGTACTGGTAGTTGTTGCATCATAAGCTCTGCACATCTCTGGCTCGTAGAAGGGAATCTTCCGTCCGTAATGCGAAAAATGAAATGGTGCGCGTTAGTATATTGCAAGCATTTCTCAGCCGTGCCAAAAAGTGTAGCATTTATGGATAAGCAATATGGACTAACGGTACACCAGAAATTCATAAAAAAGTGGCTTGTTAATGTTTTGGTTTACCTTATACGCAGCGTTTAGACAGTAGCAGTATGAGGTCATGTGGGCTCAAAGGTGTCTTATACAACAAGCTGCAAGGTAACGTCACATGTGCAAAAATAAAAGACACAAAAGTAAAATGGTTGCATGGCTCGGGCTAACTAAGCAAAGGCTAGAATGACCCTAGGGACCATATGTAACTACTAGTGTCTACTCTACTACTACCTGATTTGTACTAGTGATGTATGTTGTATATTATTAACTCATTTTTCAATCTTGATACTGACCAATAGGGGGAGGTGTATATGACGCCTAAAAAATGTGTAATGTTTTCTAGGTTCACTATCGACCACCACTGCCGGGGCCAGCGGTGAAGACAACGCAGATGGAGAGGATGCAGCAGTTGCTGATGGAGCGGTAGGGGGCGAGCCAGCACCAGTGGCGGGCAGTGGTAAGTTAGATTATTAATCCTTAACTATTGACATTACACTCACTGCAAGGGTGTACTGTATGTATACTGTACTGTTGAGACTTACGGCCCCATCAGTCACCCCAGGCGCGGCAGGGGCAAACCTAACCTCCTGCCATCCCTGTAGAAAAGACCCCCCGCCATATTACAATGGCTGAGGAGTTTGAGGCATCTAGAAACCGTCCGCCAATTTTCTGCGCAGTCGACATGTCGACCGGGCGGAAAAGGGTTCAATATGGTGGCGGTGTCTGAAACACACCGCCAGCCATATAATGTGCATTTTCGGGGCATGCGTAATATGCTTGAGGGGCCCGTTGCGGGCCCCCAGTGAGGGTACCCAAGGTTACCCCACTGCCTTTCAAAGCACAATGTGGCAAGCACCACGCCGGGCCTGTCACGTTGTGCTTGGAAAAGCACATCATGTATTTTTAGCATTGTGGTGGGCGGTGCTTTCAGCCCTGCCCACCACAATGTTAAAAATACGGGATGGCGGGCGCATCCTAATTGCCCCCAATGGACACCCGGCCTTATGGCAGGTGGTCCCTTTTAGCGTGAGGATCCTAATGATGCCCTAAGTAAGTAAGAGTTAATATTTATGACTGACAGAGAGAAGGATATGTGTGATGCAAGCATGCAAATTGCAAAGGAGGCTGATAGTAAAGAATCTGATGCATGGTTGGTTGAATGCCTGAAAAAAATCCTGCAAATGTTAAAGCCCAAGGAAGTTTGAGTTTAATAAAGTTTAAAGAGGCAAAGAAAGAAAGTGAAAAAAACAATCAAAGGTTACAATCAATTGCTGGTAAACTACTTAATAAGATTAAAATACACATAAAGAAGCAGAAGAAAAAATTGGAGATAAAAAGTATAACAATATAAAAAGAGGCAGTGGAGAAACATAATAATTGAAGGCAAATAAAAATATACAATCATGAACAATATTGAATAGCAGTAGTAATGATAAATCATTGAAATAAAATCATGGTGGTTTACGAACTTCAACAGTATCAGAATGGGGAGAATGAGGGGAGGACGCAACTGAGGATAGATAATTGGTTAGTGGGAGCCACAGGAGATCTCGTTTGACTGCAAGGGTAATGGGAGTAACAAAATTGGTGTCCAACCTGTGATTGAAACAAACTGCATTCCACCAAGCTCGAAAAGTAACATCATCCGCTTGCTTCGAATTAGAGGTGATGAGTTGAAAAGCAATGGCTATCAGGAGATCTACTAGGGCGTATCGTTGTGAGGGTTGGGTATAAATAGGGCATAGGGAACCAGGAAAATGTTGCCAGAGCAGAAAGGGAAGTGAAAGGCAAAAATCTTCTGCAGTTGAGTCCAAACCTGAGTCCAAAAGCGAGAAATGGGTGGGCAGTCAAATAGCATGTGTTTCAAATCTGCCGATGGGTGGGAGCAAGACCAACAAGTGGCAGAAGTATCAGGGGAAAAAGTCGATAAGGTTGATGGGGTAAATAAAGTGCGATTATAAATAAAATACAAAGTTGGGTAGTATTAGCAGCTCTAGAGGTTTAATGTAATTTCGACCAGATTTTATCCCATAAAGGAATAGGCTTGCAAAAGATCTTTTTCCCGAGCCAAATCAACCTTGGATTTCGCTCTATCTAGGACGCATTGAAAGGATTTATACAAAAATGAAGCTGAAGGTGAACCGTCTAATTCAGAAGAGATGGGGCAGAAAGAAGTAGGAATATCACTGGAGGGGGGTAGTGAACGAAGATATTGAGTGAGAACCGGACAAAGTGAAAAATATTGCGAGCGAGAGGAAGAGGGAAGGGAAAAGCGTGTTTGTAGTTCAGTAGAAGAGAAAGGAAGATTAGAAGAAAGAAGTTGGGAGATCCATTTGAGACCACAAGAATGCTAAGAGTTCCAGAAGATGGAACGGTTTCGAATCTTGAGAATTTTGTTGTGCCAAATGGGTTGTAAATGAGTAGAAGCAGCAGACAGGTAAGAGGAGGACAAATAAGGAAGAACCAGTTTACGAGAGTGAGAGATGATAGGGTTTCATAAGGAAGCGATAGAAAAGGTAAAAGCTAGGATTTCACGAAAATCAAAAGGAAGAAGAAAGGAGGATTCTATTTGAGGCAGGATGAAAGGGAAGATCAGAAGAAAGCCATCGAGATGCTTGTTTCAAAGAGAAGGCTCTATGATAAGATTTAAAGTCAGGAAACTTAAGACCGCCAATAGATTTGTCTTTTTTCAGGGAAGCAACAGCAATGCGTGAACGTTTACCTTTCCAAAGGAATTTAAGAAGGATGGAGTCAATAAATTTAAAGTAGGAATATGAATGGGGATCATAGAAATGGTATACAATATAATTGGTGCTAGCATCATTTTAATAGAATCAAGGCGACCCCACCAGGAAAGAAACAGAGGATTCCAACGTGTAATAGCAGTGGACAATTTTTGGGAAATGCAATCAAAATTAATTTTAAGAGTATCAGAAAGGCGAGGGGCAAACCAAACACCCAAGTATGTAATTTTCAATGGTTGCCAAGAGAAACCAGAATGCTTAAAAAGATGTTTTTGACAAAGAGGGTTTTAGGGAAAATTTCACATTTATCTACATTTAAGCGATATCCAGAAAGTTCAGAAAAGGAGGAAACTTGATGAAGGAAAGAGGGAAGAGATGCTTGAGGATCAGAGCAATATAAAAGAATGTCATCAGCGTAAACTGAAAATTTAACTTGTTGAGAACCAAACTTAAATCCATAGATATTGTCATCATTCCTAATTTTAGTAAGAAAGGGCTCCAAGGCTAAAACAAACAATAAAGGGGATAAAGGACAACCTTGTCGGGCACCTCTCTGTAAGGGAAAATAGTCTGAGACCATACCATTTACAAATATTGAAGCTTGAGGACACGAATAGAGTAATGAGATAAAGGAAATAAATTTAGGAGGAAAGCCCGCCCATTTGAGAGCCTGAAACATAAAATCCCACCCTATTCTGTCGAATGCCTTCTCCGCATCTAAAAAAATGGCAGCAAGTGGAAGAGAGTGACGAAGCTTTGCTCAAAATGTCAAAAAATACACGGGATTTGTTGGACGAAAGGCGACCTTTTACGAGGCCGGATTGTTCTGGACCAATTAAGTCGGGGAGAAGAGGATCCATTCTAAGGGCCAAAATTTTAGCAAACATTTTATAATCCGTTGTTTACTAAAGAGATAGGGCGATAATTTTTGCATAAGGAATGGTCTTTATCGTCTTTTGGTATCAGACAAATCAGAGCTTCTTGGAAAGAACCACGAGAAGAGCCGGAAGCAGTAAAATAGTGAAACAATGTAAGTAGTTTTGGGCGAAGAGACTTCACGGGAAAGTTCAGAAAGAGTTATATCAGAGTCCAAGGAGAGAAAAACAACGTGGTAAGAAGGAGGAGGGGGAACATCTTGAAAATAAGAAAGAAGATCAGTCGGATGAGGGGAGTGCTTAGGAGTGTAAAGAGTTTCATAAAAGGAAACAAATTTGTTTAAAATATCTTTATCTTTAAACAAAGACGAACCAGTGGGACTCTGAATAGATTCAATCTTTTGTCTGTTTTTCCGTATTTTGAAATAATTGACTAGTAATTTCCCAATTTTGTTTTGACCACCGTAGTAACATGAATTGCATTTCAACAAAGAGTTCGAGGCAGCATTGGTGGTTAATTCATTAAAAGTAAATTTAGCATCAATAAGTTGTTTGAGGGATGACTCAGCGTTGGACTGATAATAAGCATATTCAAGTTTCTTAATATCATCTAAAAGCTGAGCTGATATAAACTGGGCTTGTTTCTTTTTTTGCGATACAAAATGTATAATAAAGCCTCTAGAAGCAGCCTTAAAGAAATCCCATACCATCACAAAAGAAGTGTCAGGGGTTGGATTAAGAGCAAAAAATTCCATGGCAAAAGTTTTAAATTTGGTGCAAAAGGAGGGATCAAGGAGAAGTGAATTATTAAATCTCCAACGTTCAGGATGGGGAGAAAAGGGAATTAGGTCAATGTCCACAAACACAGGAGCGTGATCAGAAATTAAAATGGAATAGAAAGAGAAAAAGATGATAAACAGTATATTACAAAAAGAAACAATGAAAAACATACTTACAAAGACAAATTGAAGAGTGGGGGTGACGGCGCCAGGAGACAACAAGTTCAACAGCAAGAGCGTAACACCACCGAACATCCGGGAGAGGACAAGATGATAAAGGACTAACGAGTAAGATGGGATGGTAAGGAACGAGGGGAATTCTGTGAAGGTATAGAAGAAGACGAGAGGGTGACGAAAACGAAAAACAGACCCAATATGCATTAACACTAGGACAAAGAAATAAAAGCACAATTGTACGTATGAATATATGAGGGGAGGGAACAGAAAGGAAAATAGACCACAAGGAATAAGTGAACAAATTAGATTACATAAACAACGAAAAGCAATTAAACAACTTCAGAGGTGGCCATAACCTCAGCTCCGTGTCGACGAAGAAATTCCAGCAGAGCAAGAGGATCTTCAAAACTTGTGGTTTTGTCCTTGTAGGTGACTTTGAAGAGGCATGGATGAAGTAGGCCATATCTGGCATTGAGGGCGTGCAATTGTGGACGCAAGGCCAGGAATTGTTTGCACCGGTCAGCCGTTACTTTAGCCACATCCTGAGAGAGATTCAAACGATGGCCTTCCCAAAAAATCTGTTTTTTAGATTTTGCAGCAGATAAAACTTGAAGAAGGTCCGTATATTGTAGGAAGAGCATGATAACACCTCGAGGTTTGGTGGAAATCTTCGGACCCAGTCTATGCGCTCGTTGAATATTGAAAGTAGAAGATGGCGGGAGATCCAGAATTTTTGACAGGAATGATTGGAAAAACTCCGTCGGATTTGCACCTTCTGTGTGCTCCGGAAAACCATAAAGACGGAGGTTATTTCTGCGATTACGATTTTCCAAATCATCCACCTGTCGTTTGAGGAGGGATGTGTCTTTTTCTAGGTTGGTAATCCAAGAGCAAGAAGACTGAAGAGTTTCTGTAGATTGTTCTACCAAGAGAACACGGGATTCCAAGGAAGACCATTTATCGTGTAGAAATTGCAAAGTCTTGGTAGTTTCAGCCATGAAGGGTTTTAGAGCACAAATTTCTTCCAGGATAAGATCCATGGCAGCAGAATTTGAAGAAGTACCTGGAGAAGGCGGGTCTTTCTTGAGCCTTTCAGTCGACGAAGATTGCGGGAGTTTACTGGAGGATTTCGATTTCGGAATAGCTCCAGGAGTTGTGTGTGTGCATTGTGATCTAGAGTCCTCCATGTCTGGAGGAATAGAGTCGGAGTCTGAACAAGGACGAGACTAAGCTGAGGAGGAAAGTTTAAGATTGCGCAATTTCCCCATAAGAGGTGCAAAAAATTGAAAAGTGCCAGACCAGTCAAATAGAGCGCAATAATCCAAGTGAGATTGCTGGTAAGCGTATAAGCTAAATAAGAATGTCAACAATAATGGAGCAAAAGAGCGCCAGGAATGTTGAAGATAATATTTATGAGGAGAAAAGTGCTCCAACAGACTCCAGAAACAAAATGGCCACTCTGTGACACAAACAGGAATGCATTCTATGCAGAGACCAAGGAAAAAACAATATGCAAGAGTTATTATGTGGGTCCAAACGAAAGAAAAGTAGAAGTAGCCAGAAAAATCACCATTAAGGCATATTTTGTGGTAGTTGCACAGCCAGCATGAAGAGGGAAAAAACAAAATGGCGTCTGCGGCAAAAACGGGCCGATTTTCGCCATAATTCAAGGTCTGAGGACCATCGTGGGAGTTGTAGAACGTATCATGGTGCTCACCTCATGAACCCAAGCAGGAGTCCACGTTTTGTTCCGCAATATCGTGCGGAGAAAAGTTTGTAATATTCCCTCCTCGGAAGTCCGGCAGCGGAGAAACGCTACAAAGCCGCCATCTTAGGTGGCGCTCAAGCCACGCCCTAAGCCCAAAGTTGTAGGATAGATACATACCACAAATGTTATGCACTGTGCTTTATGGTGCTACCATGCCACTATGTGTATAATTAACTTGTCTTACTGTTTTTCTAAGAGTATATTTTACAATTGTCTTGTTGTTTCTTTTTGATATACAGCTACTCCTTCCAAACCTGATCAGAAGGAGTTGGCCCCAAAGGCACGGCGCCGCAAGCTGGAGGCAATCCAGCGAGAATATTGGCAGCTGGTAGTCTTGGAAGAGGAGGAGGAGGAGGCTGCAGCACTTGAAGCCTCATCCAGAGCCCCAGGCCCCAGCCACCGTCCTCGAGCAGTGCAGCGCCACCGTCTGGCGGTCGCCCACCACATTTCCATCTCTGGTGCCCCCCCACTGTGGCTGCAACTGCCGCACTCTAAAGTGCTGCATCGCCCGACTAGAGGAGCAAATGCGTATCGTCCTCCAATCCCGCCGCACATAGAGTCCCTGTTTATTGCCCCTTTTTTAATTCTTATTTTGGTGGGTGGGAATTGGGCGTTGGGGTTTTGGGCATTTGGACTTTCTCGTTACGGATGGTTGGGGTTAGGGAGGAGGGTGGGTCAGTTTTTGTGTTTTTTTTTACATAGTTTATTTTTGTTAGGGTTATATTAAATTTATATTTCTACTTTACATGCAATGTTGTTAATGTTTTGTAGGTTGGGTTACTGTTTTACATCACACTGTTTCCTTGCTGGTGCAGGTCCGCCCATAGCCAGTGTTTGATTTAAATAATTGTCTGACTGTGTAAGACACAAACAGATAGATGCAACACCCCTCACTGATTGAGTTGTCCTACTAGTACTTTCAGTCTCTCTCTTCTAGTCTATGCATTCTTTATCTGGACTCAAAGGGGTGTGTGAATTCATTGAAAACATGTCCATTATTCTTGTTAATTATGCCTCCCCCAAACTTCTCTTACCTTTGCTTGATGTTTAACTTAGGTACAGCGATGGCTGCATGGTGATGATGGTTTCATTTTTCTAACATGCCATGATTGGGGTGGTTGTGGTAGTAGTAGTAGACACTGGCAGGGCAGCAGCATTTGCAAAAAAAGAAAATTAAACAGTCAGTCGCCTTTGAGAGACTGTTGGAGGAGTAGTAGAATGAAGTACAGTCCAGAACTTACCGAGCAACAATAATATGCAAAAATATTTTACAACAAAACATAATGGTGGTGGGGTTGGGGATAGCCTACTAGACAGAGTTACAAACTATAGTTGTGTCGAGTCACTTGACTAGGCCTACGGCGTAACAGTTAGTGCTGTGTATGACAACAAATCAAATCAATGCCGGCAATTAATGCGGAGGTAAATAATCCTTTGTTAAATAAAAATCACCTCTAAAATATACTGCTCATGGGTGGGCAAGCAGAAGAAGTACTGATGCTTTCGCCACATCCGCCCCAGCAAGTTTGTGATTAATTATTGGTGTACATTTAATTTAGTCACACCTCAATAAGTCACACAGCCCGGCGGAAGAGGGTTAGGATTTGGTAAATAGATGGGAAGTGGGGCTTCGGGGAAAGGTTTGAAAATGAAAAACAGACAGTATGCATGGACAAACACCAAACAACAAACTCCGTAGACTACCATATCCATATCAATATGTTAAGGGAGAAAAAGGAAATGAATGCATGATGATGATTGATAAGGTGACCGGGATTACATACACATCTTGTTCAGTTGATCGGGGTTTATTACTTTCACAGATAGCAAATTTAATTTTATAACAGAGGGCAAACCTAATGATAATAACAACAACAAGAAGAACACACTGTTTTAAAGACTGTAGACAAAAAATTAATCAAATTATTTAAAATATGATGAAAGTTGATACTGTTACTGTGTTATCCTGGTCAAAAATGTGGACTGTATTTGCATCTCGGCATTCCTCTTGGTCCTCCTCTTGTCCATCAATCATGGTTGTTGCCAGTCGCCACTGCCCGCCTGAATAAAAAATTTAGATTTATTGGTACGGTAAGTGTGCATTGTAATATTTGTCCAAGTATAGGGCAAGGGCAAGGCCCGGCCTGTTATTGTAGATGGGAAAACAAAAGGGATATTGAGAAACAAAGTTAAAAGAAATGCACAAGTTATGGTGTAGTGGAACAAGAACACTTTCCGAGGCGGTATGTATGCATCATCTCTACTCTAGTCTGTTTCCAGCATTGACCTTCAACAACAACAGGACATAGCAGGCCCATAGTGACGGCATGTTGCTTAGCACATCCTTCGTTTAAAGTACTTTTTTTTATAGCATTGGACAAAGCACATATCCAAACATACCATTTTACAATTCAAGTTAGTAAATCAATGCACCGCAGTCATCCCACCGCTACACTCAACTCCACTTCTGCACAGACATTTGGGTCTGCTGTGGTTGTTTACCTTTTATGCCACTCGTGAAACGTCCTCTTGACTTGGTATTATTCCATCAATCATCTCCGGTACTTGTACTGACTGACTGTGAAGATCGGCCTGCAGTAGAAGTAACATTTTGTTATTACACAAAAAGAGTAGAAATATTGTTGACTTAAGTTACTCTTTAGTGTGCACAGTAAGACTACTAGTACACTTTGACTTCACTTCATGCACAACAAACTAACTACAAAAACACAAACACCAATCGCTCAGAGTCAGGTGTCCAATGCATGACATTCATTTTCATTACCTGTTCCTTCTCTTCTTAAGTTAACGACCCGTCTTTTTTCGCCATCATCATCATGGACGGTGCTATTGTCATACTCAGTGTGCAGATTGAGTCCCCTTCCTGTATTCAATCAAACGCAATGTATCAAGCTTCAGTAGAAGTACAAATTTCTTATTAAAAATATTTGCAAGAAGGGGAAAATTGCCTTCAGTTACATTTATTGTGTACAGTAGAAAGATGTTTAGTGCACAATGACATAACTCCATGCACAACAAACAACAATAAAATCACTCAGTCTGCGACTCTGGGTATAATGCATGGCATCAATCATTACCTGTTCCATATCATTACCGTTAATGGGCAGTCTCACTCGGCTCTGAAAGATGGATAGCTATAGTTGTCATCATGTTCCACTTCTTTTGGCGGGACTAGGAAAGCTTTTATTTTTTCTTCTATTTTCCATCATCCAATCATCATGAGTTCAATAGATTTAGGGAGATTCAGTATGATGGAGCGGAGGAGCTGGATTCGGAGGACTGTACTGTGAAATGCAGACACCTGAAAAATGTATATTGAAATAAGAAGAGTAGAAGACGGTGGTATTGGATTTGCTGTGATTCAAAGTTTGTAACCGGAACGACAGACACACAAATAAAGGAAAATAAGGGAGGAAGACAGTAAGTGCAAGCTTAATTGTCAGGGAAGTACAGCTCATCCTCAAACTCTGGGGGTTCAGCCAGTAGTAGGTAATCATGTGACACACTACTTCCGTCACCAGCGCTGCTGTCCTCATCTTTCTCCCTTGCTTCATGTATTGTGGTATGAAGTACTAATTCAGTTTAATCATTGTTAACCTCTCCACGTTTTTGGGCAAGAGACTGGTCCTTCTCACTGTTACAATGGAACCAGTAGCACTGAAAGCATGTTCGGAAGAGACAATTGCGACAGGGAAAGCCAGATAGCTTATCGCCAACCTGCGGAGCAGTGGCCCTTCAGTCCTTTTCCCATACCGACACTGCAATGGATTTTGACCAATGTACACCTCTGTTGGCTCGTCCAGATAGGCCTGGACCATCCGCTCAATGTTCAGGGGTGCTGCTGCTAACCTTTCGGGCTCTTTTCTCTGTGCATCAGCACTGTGCTTATTAATGCCTAACTGTAAATACCAATCGTGTAACGATTCTACTGGGCCTAATGATCCAGTTGTTGTTGCTGTTGTCGATAGTGATGGTGAGTGTTGTGAGCCGAATGCACTGCCCTCAGCCTCTAAAGTTGCACTTGATGCTGCATGCCCTGCTGCAGGACTTGTTGTGGGTTGATCTTGCAGGCTTTTAATTAGCAGCCGTTCATTTTCCAACTTACTCGCTGCCTCAGCTGTCCAATTTTTGTAGCAGGCAACATCCTTCTCTGAAAAAGGAATGAATGTCTTCAGTCCACATTTTTGCCCATAGATCCAGAATTGTGGCAGAAATGTAATGTTCTTGTGACAAAATCTTATTGTGCACCCTTGTATTTTCAGCTAAGCGACGGGATAAGCTCTCCACCAAGTCATAGGCTTCCTTTTTTTCCTCTACACCTTTTTATGATTCAGACACCTTCTTCAGCTAATGCTCTAGAATTTGCAATAAAGGGATAGCTTGGCCCATTGTACAGTCCTCCTTGCTGACTACACGTGTGAAGACCTCAAAAGGACGAAGCATCTCAGTCAGGCATTTAACTAGGCACCATTGGGCCATCTGAAGGGTCATGTCTTTGACAGTAGCATCCAGTCTTCGCATGACATATTCATTGAGTGGCCTGTACTGCTCAAACAGACCATCAAGCATGTAATACGTTGAGTTCCAACGTGTTGCCACATCCTGGATGAGTGCTTGGACTGGCATCTTATATTCATTTTGAATGATCCTCAGCTGCTTCTGAGCTTTAAAAGAATGGCTGAAATGAGTGCATGTTCTTCAGCAGGTGGTCAGTAAGTTGCTGACTATGGGTTCTTTTTTCAGAAAGTCTTGAACTATAATGTTTATGCAGTGCGCCAAACACAGAACCCTGAAATAGGAATGAAGGTCAATGGCCTTAAGTACATTACTGCCATTATCTGTGGCAACAAAACCAATACTAAGCCCTCTTGGGTGCATCCATTCAAAAACCTTGCTGTGAAACTCTTCCAAAATGTTTACAGCAGTATGAGATTTCTCCATGGTGAACATGGCTACAGTTGTATGTTTCCGAGTAGCTTTAAAAATCTCAGCTGTGCCAACAACACCTCGTTCAGATAGCTTATATCTAACACCCACAAAAGAGACCCAGTGTACAGTGATGCACATGTAATCTGTGGCTTGGCAACTGGTCCACATGTCTGTTGTCAGGTGGATAGTGTGAACAGCACTCTGCTGCAAAGCTTGTCCAGCCAATTCCAGCACATCATGATGTAGTGCCGGAACAGCAATTCTTGCGAA
This sequence comes from Lissotriton vulgaris, assembly GCF_964263255.1. Taxonomy (NCBI): domain Eukaryota; kingdom Metazoa; phylum Chordata; class Amphibia; order Caudata; family Salamandridae; genus Lissotriton; species Lissotriton vulgaris. Next base: position 1,997,046,759 of record NC_141687.1, read on the forward strand.
ATATGACTGGCTGGAAACGTTCCATTTAGGGCAGATGGCTGACACAAATTCAAGGAAACCCACCCCTTCCACAAATGAAAAAGGGAGAATGCCCAGTACTAACATTTTAGCCAGCTTCACATTGTACAACCGTGCTGTTCGGTGGTTGCGTTGGAACTGCTCCTCCAACCTAAGCATGCTCTCAGTGGTAGGCTGGATTACTTTCCTTTGTGGTGCAGTAGTTTTCATTAACCCACTTAGGCTCAATGACGCAGTTTGTCTCATTGCAGTACTCGGTCGCCTTGGTGCAATGCCACTCTGATGTTACTGAGGAGGATGTGGGCGGTACCACTGCACCACTGGGGACAGGGCTAGAAATGCCTTCCTCTTCTTCACCTTCCACCGCAATAATACCGTTCCCTGATTCTTCATGCCCAACTTCAATGGGTTGAGATTTTTTACCTTTTTTTAAGTGAAGTAGGTGATTCTCCCACACAATAGTGTGGTGTATTCAGAGATGGCTTGCTTGGCTTCCGGTACCATAGTTTGTACCAAGCTTACACCGCCGAACACCTTGTCGACAAATTGAGCATATAGCAACGTTCTCCTCCTTGGTGCTAACAGAAAAGAAGTCCCAAACTGGGACTTCAATACCAGATTAACTGGAGAGTGTGCTTGGAATGTGACTCTGTGCAACTACACTGTGACTTTTACTACCACTACCTACTGAGGTGGTTGAGTTGGATGTAATAGGTCCCTGCCGGGCCTTTGAAAATATGGCAGCTGGAGGTCGTGGTGGTGTAACCTGTGTTGGTGGTATCTGTGCTACATCCCGCTCAGTAGCAGCCTTTCTGGATAGGGTGAGAATGTCGGTCGCCAACCCCTTTGGGGCGGGAGTGATGTGCGTGATGAGTGGCTCGTCTTCATCAACATTATCCCCCTCTTCTACATATACCTCCATAACTCTAAGTTATGGAAGGATTGTCTTGTGGCGTGCATCACTCTCAGACTGAGCTGGTGGCTGCCTAGTGGCATCACAATCATCAGAAGCGGGGCTTGAAGAAGAAGATGATGGACTAAACCTACTATTCCTTTCTGGTGGTCTGGAAGGCAATAGATCTTCCAAAACAGCGGTTTCTCCACTTTGTCTGCAGGAAGCTCAATTTCCTGAAATGCCCCTACTTCAGGAGCAACAACTACTATTGTGGGCTGTTCTTGCAGCTGCTGCAGCTGTTCTTGCGGCTGCTGCTGCTGTTCTTGCAGCTGCTGCTGCTGTTGAGGCGGCTGCTGCTGTTGTTCTTGCGGCTGCTGCTGCTGTTCTTGCGGCTGATGCTGTTGTTCTTGCGGCTGCTGCTGTTGTTGCGGCCGCACACTTATCTGCTGAGTTTCCGCCTCTGTTGATTGTGTACTACTTTGCGATAATGACATTTCAACATCGCTGCTCGTTAGTAGACTGGCTACCTCTGTGACACTCAAAGGCTTGGGCCTTGGTTGCTGGGGTTGGACCGCTAGTGCAGAGGTGCTGCTCCCAGCTTGGTTCCCCGACAACGCTGCTTTAAAAAAAAACATTGGCTGGCACACCAGTCGTGGTTAATGTCACTTCCTTTTTCTGTTCCTTCTTCTCACCGGCAACTTTCTTGGTACTGGACCTCGTACCTTTCTTTGGGGCCTTCTTCAGATGTCAGGCAGGAAGCAGATACACAACAAGTTGTGGTCACACGTGAACGTAATGCGCAGCAGGACTTCTGTCTGGCTGGCAGTACAACAGGTGATGATGATGACACCTCCTCCTCTGGCTTTTTGTGCACCTAAACGCAAGTAAGCCAGGAGAAGAAAATCAGTGAAATGTTGCATTTGTTGTTGTGGTTCAGTTACTACTGTACTAGTGCAAACAAAATATGTAGTCTAGCCATTTCTGAGACTTTGTCAGGAAGGGCCATGTTATACTACTGGTGTACACACACTACACTCTCAGGAAGGATAGGAAAGAAAATAAGATCCACCAAATAAAAATGTAATGGAAGTGGGGTGGACCCTATTTGCCAATAAATTATTTGAGCATCACATCATTCATGGAGCTGCTGCTGGCAAAGGGGGTGGATGGATGGAAGCATTAAGCCAATAGGAAAAGCATGCAGGCCTATATGGCAAAAGCAGGACACTAATAATTCCCACCACCCACATGGCCAGGCCCAACCACAGAGAGCCCACTCCCAAAAAAACACATTTCCCAACTCAATCCAATGCCATCCATGCCCTATATGTCTGAATTCAACAGACCACACAGAAACACTTGATTAATAAAGCTGTGGCTACCTGCTCTGAGCCTACTGGATGAAAGCAGACCTGTTGGCAGACAAGGCCTGGCAAGCTTGCAGGCCTATGGTTCAAAACGGCCACCAGCCACTTGGCCAGGCCCAAAAACAGAAAGCCCACCCCCCAAAAAACACATTTCAAACTCAATCCAATGCTATCCATGTCCAAAATGATGTTTAAATTCAACAGACCACACAGAAATACTTGTTTAATGCAGCTGTGGCTACCTGCTTTGATCCTACTGGATGAAAACAGGCCTGTTGGCAGACAAGGCCAGACAACTTGCAGGCCTAGGCTTCTAAATGGCGACCAGCCACAAGACCAGGCCCAACAACAGAAAGCCCACCCCAAAAAAACAAATTTCCCAACTCAATCCAATGCCATCCAGGCCCTAAATGATGCTTGAAAATGAAATACATTAAAAAAAACACCTAAGGAACAGTTGCTTCATCATGCACACACCCATGAGGCCATGACTAGGTTGGCCTACTACTGACTACTACTACCAACAACATTTTTAAAAAAAGGAATGATAGTTGCCAAAATTAAATTGTAGTTGCAACAACTGCAATTCCTACAATCAGACAGACACAACAACCACTTACTCGTTAAATATCCAATTCAAAAATCCTCAAATCCGATTGCAATGATGCAGCAGACAAAAAGAGTGATCTTTCCAGCTCAAAATCCAAAGGCAGAATGAGCAGGAGCTGGACAAAGCACTGGGAGTTGCCTGCTGGACAGGAACAGGAAGTTGGAGATTCCGTGGCACTTCCTTCCTCTCCCTCCATTTTAAAAAAGGACTCCTTGCACAAAAAAGGACAGCCAAATGTCAATCTGAGGAGTTTTTCCATCCAAATCATCATTTGCAGAGGGTTTTATGCTGCTAGAGCTGATATTCATCTCCAAATTGAAAATTGTACATGTTCAAGTTCTCGAGCTTCACATTACTTCCACTGGAAGTCGATGGCCTGTCCAAAATGACGTGTTCGTGTTCTCTCGCTCCCTGTCGCATTAGATATGACGCTCCCTGTGGCGTTTGATATGACGTGTTTGCGTCCTCACGCTTCCGCTCGCTGCGGAGAATGACGTGTTCGAGATCTCATACTCTCGCGGTGCATGATCGCGAGACGGACGACTTGATCGCAGGCGCGAACTCTCGTGAGATAGCGCAAAATGGCTTCCAACAATCCAACATCTCGTGGAACACGCGACCGGATTGGTAAAACTTGTCGGCGAATGTGGGGATCCAGGTAAAGCGATTGCGCGAACAAGAACGTATTTTTACAGCGCGCGCATGAAAAAAAATTACGGTACGCTGCAGATCACGGAAATTTGGGCATTTTTGCGCTCTCCGCGGAACGTGAAAATGTCAAATTATCGCAATTTCCGCGAGCGGAACGGAATTTGATGCCCAGGCCTACTTTTAGGCCCCTAGCCTCCACAGCACCAAACGGCTACTTGGAATAAAAAATCTCTGTCAAAGAGCCCTTCATAGGGTGACCATCAGGTGTTACAACGCGGACCTCACGAGGAGCATGCCCTATGATGAGGCTTGACACCCAGCTGGGTGTGTGTAGGCCCTAATTCTAACAGGAGGAACTCTTTGTCCCCCCTGTAACTTATGACCACCTAACCCTCTTGTCCCCCTGCAGCAGTTAGGAACTGCAGAAACTTTGTTATTGACTATTGTTGGGGCAAGTATACTGGACCTCTAAAAAGCCCCCAGTCTTTCTTTTTTGAGTTGTCAGCTAAAAGTATGTCATAGCCATTTCAAGCTCACCCAAAAGAGACCTTTAACGTTTCTGGGTTTGTTCCCCTCCATTTGGAGTGTTATCTCATGTAACCTATGTGGGGCACTTAGCAAAAATATTTTTCGTGGATTGAGGCATATGGTACTGCACTCATCTATTTGTAAGCTAATGTGTCAAAAGAAAGTCGTTAGGTGCTCAGGACCTGAGACTCAAACCCCATGGTCTCCTGGGACCACAAGGATCCCTCAATAACATAAAAACCAGAATGATCCAGCACCCTTAATTGCAATTATTTACAAATGCATGCAATTCATAAAGGAGTTTTCCATTCATTAATATTCTTTAGCCACACAATTAAATATGACATTGATTAAGAAGGTGTATTTCAATCCCGTTATTCATGACTTCTTCACAATAGATAAAAGTGTAGCCAACGCGTTTTGTCATCTTGGACTTCTTCAGGTCTAGAAACAATATATATATATATATATATATATATATATATATATATATATATATATATATATATATATATATATATATATATATATATATATATATATATATATATATATATGCCAACACCTCGTCACCAATTGTATCACGCTCTCAGACACTCAATAACGCCAGAAATCAGCAAGGTCCAAGGGTGTTTATTGACCCCTTACGACATGTTTCGGCTTACAAGAAGCCTTATATATATATATTACCTACTGGCGGTCGCCAGTAGGTAGTTATAGTTAGGACCTACTTTCCATATGAAATCCACAACATTCTATCAAGGCAAGTCGCCGAAACGCGTTGTGTGATTAAAACCAAGGTTCCACTTGCACTCTTGGACTGTGTTTGATTCCTGAGAGCGTACAATATTGGAATTTTCGTTGTTGGATATATATATATATATATATATTACCTACTGGCGGTCGCCAGTAGGTAGTTATAGTTAGGACCTACTTTCCATATGAAATCCACAACATTCTATTTGGAATAACTTTGGCGCTGGTGGACGAATCTTCACGAATTTCTCCAAGAAATTGGCCTGCTCGGTTCCGCTCTTTTCCTGAAAGTTTAGGGGTGATTCATCAAGTGGGGGCTGAGAAAAAAGGGGGTCCCAAAACGTGTTTTCCCCATGCAATTTTTCATAGGGACCTTTAGTCAGGGCTACAGCTCAAACGGCTGAACGGAATTTTCTGAGAAAATTACAAGTAAAATCATAGCGATATCTAGAGACTGAGTACGGCACGCGCTCGGAAATCCGTACAATTATGAGCACGAGCTGCATGCTGATTGGTTGTCAACTGTTTGTCAACACTCCAAACCAGGAAGTGTTGGCAGCCATCTTATTCGTCGCAAGAACCGAGTCACAAGAAAACAATAAAACAAAGTTGAAAAATAAGGAAAGGGGGCAGGGTAGAAACATCATTACCCTCTAGGCTTGCTCAGAGGGTTGTTCATGAATTTTTAGGCTATATATATATATTTTTTTTTTTTAAATAGAAAAATCGCGGGGTACGGGTATGGAAATCCGTACAATTACGAGCACAATCTGCATGCTGATTGGCTGTCAACTGTCTGTCAACACTGCAAACCATGAAGTGTTTGTAGCCATGTTGTTGGTCGCAAGAACCGAGTCATAAGAAAACAGGAAAACAAAATTGAGAAATAAGGAAAGGGGGCAGGGTAGAAACATCCTGAACCTCTAGGGTTGCTCAGGGGGTCGTTCATGGCTTTTTAGGCCATTTATCGTAAAAAAAAAAATAGAAAATTCGCGGCGTACACGTAGGGAAATCCGTACAATTACGAGCACGAGCTGCATGCTGATTGGCTGTCAAAGCTCCAAACGAGGAAATGTTGGCAGCCATATTTTAATGAAGTATGCGGGGGCTCATGGCCCTCGTACATGCCCATGGATCACGCCGTTTTTGGCTACTTTTAAGACAGGATCTCCTTCCGCTGAATAAATTGTTGGCCAAATGGTATGGCATTTCCAATATATGCTGTTTTTGGAACACTTCAGTTCAAGACACCGTACATGTTCTGATAGTTTGTCCTGCCCTAATGGCCTACCGTCGTCTGTGGGTGAGACCAGTATGTATACAATTGGGCATTTTATCGGCAAGTTCTCTTATCAATGCTATCTTTTTTCCTCCCAATGAAATTTTTTGCTATAGAATTTTTAACTTTTTTAAATGTTTTTTAGAATTATATTAAATAACCTTGCATGAAAATTTGTAAAATTATGCCAACAATAATTGTTTTAATAAGTTGTTTCCTTTTTATATTGTGCTTGTGTTATGTTATTATATGTGGATCTCTAAGGAGTTCCAAATTATATATTCAATAAACTACTTCGTACATGCCCTGGGGACCGTCACCTTCCTGGTGCAGTAATATTTAAAAAAGGGGGGTCCGTGACGGCACAGACCTCTCAGCCCTGGCGATTACCACTATTCGGGGCCTTTTAATGTTGGGAGGGGGTCGCGTGGTCTCCGTTCTGGAGCTCTTGATGGCTCTGAGGACCACCATCTCTCAGAACCGACTACTGCAGTGTCCCGGGGTGTCTACCCCCGGGACACTGCTGTTTGGTATGGGAGGGCGGGAGCGTCGTGGCTCCCACTTTAGCACAGGAAACCGGTTTCCTATTTGAAAGAGAGAGCAAGTTAAGCTGCTGTGTCTTTCAAGTAGGAAAGCAGATTGCTTTTCGTTAGAGAGAACAACATATAAACTGCTCTCTCTGACAAAGCAATGCCGTCTCTCGAAGGACGCGTGGAGCCGGCTGGGATCGTGGGGGTATTGGTGTTCCCCACACGGTCCCTAATGATATTTTTTGAGTCCCGGGAATGGGTTCCTTTGCAGCTCCTTAAACATTCGTACATTTAATTTCTGTAAAATTCTTTTTTATGTTGGGGAACAGAGTATTCCTCTAGTGTCATCCATGTATGTTTTTTACTTTTTCTTTATTTGAATTCCGTTTTATTTACAGTATGTTTCTACCTCTTTTGAGAATGATTTCCACAGCGTAGAGTTCGTTGCAGTGTTCTTAGCTTTTTGTTCTTTTGCAGACTTACCACTTTGTCTTCAAGATTCGGTGTCCTATTTGTGCAACTTTTGCACAGCCTTCTTTTGTGTATGTTTTTTTGAATCTGAGTTTTTTTTATTCAGTGCTTCATCCAGTATTATGAAAACAGCAGTACATGTGTAGACATGTACTTTTCTCCTTTTCTTTGCTTCCCTCCACCCTATTTGACATGGTAATGGGGTGAGTCAAAGCATGGCACTGGTGTTGTCACTGTTTTAACACAGTAGGTAGGATAAATAAATAAAGCACTTGACACAATGCAGAGTGACACTATTTATTGTATTTAATTTTCAAATGTTTTCAAAATAAAATACACTCATGTACAAAATATTGTTGCTTTATTTGCAAGATAAATATCTAATATAATTCATATGAATCACCACATATGCTGATATTACAGTAAAGATAAAATGAAGTGTTTATGTTTTTGTACAAGGAGCTACAACATGAGAAATTCAGTATGGAAAACTAACAAAAAAATTTGGAAGATAGTTACACTCATGTACAAAATATTGTTGCTTTATTTGCAAGATAAATATTTAATATAATTCATATGAATAACCACAGTAAAGATAAAATGAAGGGTTTATGTTTTTGTACAAGAACCTACAACATAAGAAATTCAGTATGGAAAATCAACAAAACAATTGGGAAGACAGTTTTGAAATTAGTAACAGTGTCATAGAAGAGCTGACCATACTTTTTACAAGTAGCGAGAATGAAGAGGAAGATATAAATGCTGCAGATATTAGCTGTGATTTCCTAGACTAAACCTTAGATGTTGATTTTCCGGAAGCATTACATGACATCGAGTATGATCATATGAGTTTTGAAATTGATAATAAGGAATATGAAATACATGATGAAATTATTTAGAAGCTCCAATAAGTTATGAGATGTTATACAAATACATTTATTAAAATGAGTTGAGACATTCTTTTTGAATAATTGTAATCATTTAGCTAGTATTGAAGTACTCATGTTGCAAAGTCGGCCTTAGGGCATGGACTGCTTGAAACCCCTATAGAATATGTATGCAGTTTTTTATGCACCGGCAAATTTGTCTTTTATACCTTTAATTGCCTAGTCTGTTTCCTTACACTTCCAGGAAACACTAATACACTTCTAAAAAGGCAGTAAGTGTGCAAATGTATTACTGCCTTCGGCTGGGGTAGTTGTTACAACAAAAAGGCTCGATAAAGGGCCTGCAGTTTGAATACAAATATGAAATAGAATAGTTGATAACCATAGCCAAGAAAGGCAGAAAGTAGGTATGTGTGAAAGTGTAGATGGTGTGTTGATTGAGTGGAAGATGAATAATGTAAAAAATAAGAAAGGCTGCAAGTGTGCAAATTACCCACTGCCATTCACGGGTAGTAGTTACCAAGAAGGCTCAATAAAAGCCCTGTATTTTGAATTAGAATAAAAAACAGAAGATTTGATAACCATAGACAATACTGGCTCTTTTTTATTATTGGTAGACTTTTATTAAGCTTTTTATTATACATGAACGGCAGGAAGTGTGCGAATTAGCCACTGCCATTCACCAGTAATAGTTACCAAGAAGGCTCAATAAAGGGCCTGTACTTTGAATTTGTATTACAAGAAGAATAATTGATAACCCCAGCCAAGAAAGGCAGCAAGTGTGCAAATTTCTCAGTGCCTTCGGCCGGGGTAGTACCTACAACAAAAAGGCTTGATAAAGGGCCTACACTTTGAATAAGCATATGAAATTGAACAATAATTGATAACCCCTGTCAAAAAGGTAGTAAGTAGGTGTGTGTATGTGCGGATATGTTGATTGAGTGGAAGATGAATAAGGTAAAAATTAACAAAGAGAGCAGACCCGCACAATACCTACTGCCTTGTCAGGGAAATGGATGTTTGCATTTCCAGTCTATTACATAGAGTGGGAGTTGCATTCCGCAGTGAGATTCTTGAGAAACTGCTTCCACATGTAAGTAAGCAAGGAAGTGCATAAAGTACACACTCCCGACACTGGGTGGTAGTGTTGAAAAATAACAATATTGGCCCCTCCTGGGGTTATAAAAAAGGTGAAAAATAAGAAAGGCTGCAGATGCACAAAGTACCCACTGTCTTGTCAGAGAAGTGGATGTTTGGATTTCAAGTCCATTATACAGACTGTGCATTGGATTCCTCAGTGGGAGCCTGACAAATGGGTACCACATCTAAGCAAGCAAAGGAAGTGCACAAAGTACACACACTGTGCGGTAGAAAGGATGCACGAAAGGATGCAAGTGTGCAAATTACCCACTGCCATTCACGAGTAATAGTTACCAAGAAGGCTCAATAAAGGGCCTGTATTTGTATTACAAGAAGAATAATTGATAACCCCAGCCAAGAAAGGCAGCAAGTGTGCAAATTTCACACTGCCTTCAGTCGGGGTAGTAGCTATAACAAAAAGGCTTGATAAAGGGCCATGACTTTGAATCACAATATGAAACTGAAGAATAATTGATAACCCCAGCCAAGAAAGGCAGCTAGTGTGCAAATTTGTCACTGCCTTCGGCCGGGATAGTATCTCCATTAATAAGGCTCGATAAAGGGCCTAGAGTTTGAATCAGAATATGAAATTCAAGAATAATTGATAAACCCAGCCAAGAAAGGCAGCAAGTAAGTGTGTGTACATGTGGATGATGTGATCATTGATTGGAAAAATGAATAAGGTAAAAAGTTAGAAATGTTGAAGATGCGCAAAGTAAGCATTGTCTTATCATGGAAGTAGATATTTGGATACCGAGCTCATTACAGACTGTGGGTCGGAAGAAAGTGTGGAAATTACGCACTGCAATTTACAGGAAGTAGTTAACAAGAAGGCTGAATAAAGGGTGTGCACTTTGAATTTGTATTAGAAGAAGAAGAATTTATAACCGCAGTGAAGAAAGGTAGCCGGTGTGCATATTTGTCCTTAGTGTAGATGGAAAGGTGAATTCAATTTGTGAACCCTACTGTTCGCAGTGTAGATTGAAGTCTCTAGTGAGCACAGTTGTAGATGAATGCTATTTGTGAGATTCTTTTACAAAATCGGAAGACATAAAATCCATTAGTCTCTACCTTAAATAAAGCAAGGCTGAATTGAATGTTTTCTGTAGTAGTGGGACTCCTGCTATCAAGTTTTGATTTTTACTGGCCGCAGAATATATTGAAGGCAGTTGTTAGCACAGTTATTGAAGACAAATTTAGTTCCAAAGCTGAATTCAAGTTGTGAACCCAGCTGTCCGCAGTGTAGATTGAAGGCAGTTGTTGACACAAAGATCGATGAATACTGTTTTGTCACAGTTAACAGAATCTGAGGACATAGTAAAATTGTCTGTCTTAAATAAAGCAAGGCTAGATTCAATGTTGTCCTTAGTGTAGATGGAAAGGTGAATTCAAGTTGTGAAACCTACTGTTCGCAGTGTAGATTGAAGGCTCTAGTGAGCACAGTTATAGATGAATGCTATTTGTGAGATTCTTTTACAAAATCGGAAGACATAAAATCCATTAGTCTCTACCTTAAACAAAGCAAGGCTGAATTGAATGTTTTCTGTAGTAGTGGAGCTCCTGCTATCAAGTTTTGATTTTTACTGACCGCTGAATATATTAAAGGCAGTTGTCAGCACAGTTATTGAAGACAAATTTGGTTCCAAAGCTGAATTCAAGTTGTGAACCCAGCTGTCCGCAGTGTAGATTGAAGGCAGTCGTTGACACAAAGATCAATGAGTGCTATTTTGTCACAGTTAACAGAATCTGAAGACACAGTACAATTGGCTGTCTTAAATAAAGCAAAGCTAGATTCAATGTTGTCCTTAGTGTACATGGAAAGGTGAATTCAAGTTGTGAACCCTACTGTCCGCAGTGTAGATTTAAGGGTTTAGTGAGCATAGTTATAGATGAATACTATTTGTCACATTCTTTTACAAAATAGCAATATATAGAATCCATTAGTCTCTACCTTAAATAAAGGAAGGCTGCATTCAATGTTTTCTTTGGTACTGATGTGCACGTGGTATGAAGAGGTAAACTCTGTTTTTTGTAGTGTACATTTGAAGGTAGTACTTAGTATAGACAATGAGGAATGTTTCTTGTGCCATCCAATAATAAAATTGTGTCTGCCTTACATAAATGAAGGCTAATTTAAATGCTGTGGATAGTGTAGATGGAAAGTTGAATTCAAGTTTTGAACCCTGCTGTCCATAGTGTGGATCAAAGGCAGTAGTTGACAGAGACATGGAGGAATGCTTTTTGTCACTTATTTAAACAAAATCTGAAGACATACAGTAGAAATATCTCTAAATTAAAAAAATGAAGGCTGAATTTCCTACTGTTCAAAGTTTAAGAAAATCTGACGACATTGTGAAATTGTCTCTGAAAGGCAGCAAGTGTGCAAATTTGTCTTTACCTACGGTCAGGGTAGTTGATAGAACAAAAAGGGCTTGATAAAGGGCCTGCACTTTGAATAGGAATATGAAATTGAACAAGAGTTCATAACCCAGTCGAAGAAATGAAGGAAGTGCGCAAATTTCCCACTGCTTTCTGCCAGTGCAGTATCTACATGAAAAAGGCTTGATAAAGGGACATGAGTTTGAATTAGAATATGAAATCGAAGAGTAATTGATGACCACAGCCAAGAAAGGCAGGAAGTGTGCAAATTTGTCATTGCCTTCGGCCGGGGTAGTAGCTACACCAAAAAGGCTTGATAAATGGTGTTGAGTTTGAATCAGAATATAAAACAACAAGCAAATGATGTTGAATATGGAACTATTGTACAAGAAATAAAAATTGGAGAAATTACTAAACATGGCAAAGAAGTTTTTCAGAGACGATTACTTTGAACTTTGTTTCCAAAAGAAAATATTGTTCCTAAGTTGGTAGCTGCTTTTAAAATAATTGACAACAAAAGTGAAGAAAAGCAGCAAGTGTGAAAATATCCTACTGCTTTCGGCCAAGGTATTAGCTACAACAAAAAGGCTCGATAAAGGGCCTTGACTTTGAATAAGAAAATGAAATTGCCAAGAAAGGCAGTTCGTGTGCACATTTTCCACTGTCTTCGGCCGGGGTCATAGGTACAAGAAAAAGGCTCAAAAAAGGGCCAACAGTTTGTATCAGAATATGAAATTCACGAATAATTGATAACCTCAGCCAAGAAAGGCAGCAAGAGTGCAAATTTCCCACTGCCTTCGGCTGGGGTAGTAGCTACAACAAAAAGGTTCAATAAAGCGCCATGACTATATGAATATGAAATTCAAGAATAATTGATAACCCCAGCCAAAAACGGTAGCAAGTTGATGTGTGTTATGTGTAGATGATGTGTTGATTGAGTGGAAGATAAAAAAGATGAAAAATTAGAAAGGCTGCAGACGTGCAAACTATCCACTGACTTGTCAGGGAAGTGGATCTTTGGATTTCCACCTCATTATAAGGATAGGGCATCAAATTTTGCAGTGGGATGCTGAGAAATGGCTACCACATCAAAGAAAGCAATGTTAGTGCATTATGTTACCACTGTGGGTGGTAGGGCTGAAAAATAACAACACTGGGCCCATTTTAGGAACTGTAGTTTGAATTAGAATAATACTTGGCAAAGGCTACAAGATAGTTAGCAGGTAGGTGTGTTTGAGGTAGTGGATGCAGAATAAGGTGAAAAGGAGGAAAGGTAGCAGATGCAGAAAGAACCCACTGTCTTGTAAAGGAAATGGGTGTTTTTACTTTTCTAGTGCATTACAGACTGTGAGTCGGATTCCGCAGTGGGAGCCTGAGAAATGCGTATCTCATCTAAGGAGTTAAGCAAGTGCACAAAGTACACATACTGTGAGGGGGAAAGGACGCAAGTGTTTAAATTACCCACTGCCGTTCACAGGTAGTAGTTACCAAGACGGCTCGATAAAGGGCCATGACTTTGAATTAGAATATGAAATTCAAGAATATTTGATAACCCCAGCCAAGGAAGGCAGCAAGTGGGTGTGTGTCCGTGTAGATTATGTGTTGATTGAGTGGAAGATAGAAAAGGTGAAAAATAAGAAAGGCTACAGATGCGCAAAGTACCCACTGCCTTGTGAGGGAAGTGGATGTTTGGATTTCCAGTCCATTACACAGACTGTGCGTCAGATTCTGCAGTGGGAACTTGAGAAATGGGTAGCACATCTAAGCAACCAATGCAAGTGGACAAAGTACACACACTGTGTGATAGAAAGGATGCAAGAAAGGTAGCAAGTGTGCAAATTTCTTACTGCCTTTGGACGGGGTAGTTCTTACAACAAAAAAGCTTGATAAATATCTAATGACTAATGTTGAGGACAGCGATGGTCCCGTTTCTTGTTTTTGATGAGGTTGATAAACTGTTTCACGCAACACAAAAGCTGATCGCAATAAATGCATAGAAATTTATGTTTACCAAATTCAAGATCAATATGTGAGTATGGACTGTTTGCTGAAGATGCTGTTGTAGCAGTTGAAGTGCTTGGTGCAGCAGCAAGTGGGTTGTCCTGAAATCTCTGTGTTGCAGCTCAAGGAAAGATGTTGGGGTGCAAGTTGTTTACGTGTTGCACTATATTTGCTGTGCCAAAGGATTAATTTTTGGATTGATCACACCTTGACAGAGTTGTTTGGCAACTTTTACAGGTCATTAGTGGTTGGTGTGTTTCAGTTAGTATGTGTCTGGACTTTGCTGGAATCTTTAAGGGACACATTAGGGCTTACATAATACAGGAATACTTTGTACTTAGTGACATCAAATTCTATTTTATGATGAACGGTTGAATTCTACATCCGCCTTTAGGAGTAGTGGGAGGGTAGCCTTTTAAAGTGTTTGACAGGTTACACTACATGTGTCCATTCAGGTAAAGAAAACTTAGCATGGATATGCACGGGCCCCCTCTCACACAAAACATAGTACTCAGTATTCAGGATTGTAAAAGCTTGCAATAGGAGTGACTGATGAGTTTATATATGTCAGTTAGAAAAGAAAAACAAGTACGCTTGTTTTACATTAGAGATATACAGACCTGAAAGAATATGCATGTCAATGCATGACATCTTTTTTGAAGGTATGGAAGAAAGCAGTGAAACGGTGTTGAGAAACAATACTGTCCAGCTTAAAAAGTGCTTGATTGTTCTTTTTGTTGAGTGTAAACACACTTTTTTGATTAGGACCATGGAATAGTGGTGTAACTATATCATAGATTCTATTGTCAGATATCTACCATAGTGATAGTGGAATTACCACTACTTTTTAGACTACAATTGAACAATCATATGTAGAGAAGCGGTATTGCTTCTTGACTTTCAAAGAGGCGGAAGATTTAAATTTATATTCCAACACCTAAACAAAATAATTGTTGAATTTCAAAAAGAAAATTAAGTAGGAATGTTAGAGGAAGTCTGGTCCAACTACGAAAGGATTGTGCAAATCGTGACAGCTGAAAGAAGTTTTTCTCAACATTAGTTTTTAACATAATTCAGTCACAACACTAGATTGCAGGAGAGTGCAAATGTCTACTTAGACATGTTGCATGCAATCATGTTACATAAAAAGATACATTCTTTACATATTTAACCAGTAAAAGGTAAGTAAGATTTACATTTGGTTTTACAAAGTCAAGGTGGAGTCATCTGCTGCATTCCAAACATTTGGCCTGTTGGGAAGATAGTGAAAAGTAACTTGTTATTAAGATTGAATTGTTTAAAGGTCAATAGCTTTTTGAAATGAAAACTTTATGTGTATTTACATGGTAAACATAGATGTTTTGCTCTGGCCGTTCTTTGGTCTTGAATATTATCGTTACCCTGGTGGGTGGGTACGTAAACACCATCTTTTGAGCACCTCCAACCAATAGGATTATACACTGGATATATAGACTTAGAATGTTACAAGATGTGGAGACCATACAGCAAACCAATAATTTGTGTCATATTATTGTTTAAAGTCAAACATGATGACTCCATTAGGTTCTATGCAATTGTCAGTCCATAATTCTTAAGAAATATTACATTAGTAAAAATCTGGGCTACTGGATGCTGAGTTGGGTAGTATTCTGCAAACTGAAAACATAATAACACATATATATGTTGAGCAAAAGTCGTAGGTTTCAGAGTAGATAATTTCAGTAAACACATTGATGGGAAATTATTACTTAAAGATGAGTAACTGTAATAGGAATGAAAATATACATATATTTGGTGTTGAGAGACATGTTTGAGAGGAAGGTATTGATTAGTTGTAAAAATATATGAAAGCACACGAGCTTCTAAAGAGGAACTAATATGTACATCATACGCTATTAGGTATAGTATACACAATTTACATGTCGCAGAACATGGTGTATCTGGTACAGGTTGTGAAGATTGATCCCGTTGTGAAGATTGATCATGTTGTGGAGATTGATCATGTGCTGGACAATTATAACTGGTTATGCTTCCTGCTAATTAATTTTGAAAAAGTAACAATTCTTAAAGAAGAAATTAGTTTAACAACCTAACAGCAACGTTTCTTAATCACAGTTAATCCAAAATAACTTTCTTATATTAATGTAGTTTGAAAAATATGTTGTGTGTAGAAAGTTTAAGCGAGGGATATAGAGTCGAGTCCAGTCCATACACATACAGAGGTAAGGCCTCTCAAATGGATGCACTTTGAAAACATGACAGTTTAACAAAGGGCGCTCATGCCCTGCAGTGATAGGCTTGATTTTTATATTTAGAGTTTCCTGTGTGGGTGACACAGTTACTGTTGTAGGCCCAGTAGTAGCATGTACATGAGCAGTCTTGGTATACGTAACTATCAAGAGTAACATTTTAATCATGGACAAACAATTACCATTACACTTTCAAAAAAGGCAGCAATTGCACTTAAAAACTAATCATGAAGTGGTGAAGTGTCAAAAACATGTATTTTGGAGAAAGCATGTTATAAAAAGTTGTACGAGGGAGCGAAAAATGGTTAGGTAACCTAGGCCAAATAAAGGGCCAGTACAACACTAGTGTCAAAGTTATAAATCCAACAATTATTATGAATTAAATCTATGGTAATCTGAGAAGGCAAAACTTTCGTAGGCCAACTAGAGCACAGAAAAAAAACAACTATAGGTCACGTGAGGAAGCAAGAAATGTTAAGTCAGTGGAGGTTTAAAAGGGATTAAATATGATGATTACGAGAGAGTACGTATGTTGAAACACAAAGCATGTGGCGTAGCACAAAAATGCAACATATACAATTATGAAATCACAATATGTAAGAAAACAGGCCTGGGAAGGCCATGTGAGGCAGTAATATATATTACAATTCATGTAAGAAAAAAAAAGAAAAATAGAGCTGGGAGAGACACGTGACGCAGTAAAAAAATAATACTAATATGAATGCGCAAATTGGACCAATACAGGCTAAAGCACGGGCACAGTTCAAAAACACGACACAAAAATTCAGCATGCACAATTTATTTAGAAAAGGCCTAGTAGGGCCCGTCACGCAGAAAGTAATATTACGATCAAGTATATACGATCAGTAAGAATAGAGGCCTGGAAGGCCACGTGAGGTAGAAATAATTATTAAAAGTTACAGGACGATTACGAGGAAACAAATACGATGAAGTACAAAGCACATGAACCAAAAAAGTAAAGCAAAACAGAGCTGGGAGGGCCACATGACGCTGTCAAAAAATAATACTATTATGAATGCACAATTTATAAGAATACAGGCTAAAGCATGTGACACTTCAAAAATACGACACAGACATTCATGCACATGGAATTTATTTAGAAAAGGCCTAGTAGTGCCCAGTGACGCAGAAGGTAATATTACGATCAACTTTGTACGATCAGTAAGAATAGAGGCCTGGGAAGGCCACGTGAGGTAGAAGTAATTATTAAAAGTCATGTGAGGATTAGGAGGGAGCACATACGATGAAGCACAAAGCATGTGGAGCACAAAACTAAAGCAAAACAGAGCTGGGAGGGCCAAGTGACGCAGTAAAAAATAAAACTAATATGAATGCACAAATTAGTCCAATACAGGCTAAAGCACAGGGCACAGTTCAAAAATAGTACACAGAAATTCATGCACGCACAATTTATTTAGAAAAGGCCTAGTAGGGCGCCATGACGCAGAAGGTAATATTACGATCAACCATATACGATCAATGTGAATAGAGGCCTGGGAAGGGCACGTGACGTAGCAATGATTATTAAAAGTTACAGGACGAATAGGAGGGAAGAAATACGATGAAGTACAAAGCACATGGACCAAAAAAGTAAAGCAAAACAGAGCTGGGAGGGCAACATGACGCAGTCAAAAAATGATAATGTTATGAACGCAAAATTTATAAGAATACATCTATAAGGTGTTTATCTATAATATACTGTAGTACATCTGAAGCACTTGAATGAAACATATCCATATAAATATGTCACAAGTCTATGCTTCAAGTTGCACTGCTGGTGAAACTGCCTGGGTGAATTTGAATGTGTTAGGGGTAGATATATAACCCCCTTGGGCTTCTTTTAACTAAGCAAGGGCGGAAAATCCCTTCCGCTTGCGGATTTTGCGGATTTTCGGTAAATTCGCAATCCGCGAGATTCGCGAATTTCCCGCAAAATCTGCAAGCGGAACGGATTGGGTCAAAAGTTCAAGCTGACTTTTTTAACTCTTTTAGGGAATGTACCACTGATTGTACATCTGCTGATTAGTGTTTTAATGTAGTGAATGGATTTTTTTAGAGTACTGTGCAGATAAGCACATAGTGCTCAATGGTCAGTACAATACTGAAACAGAAGTGTGATAGTGTTTACTGGAAGTGTAAGGATACAGATTTGGGAATTGAAGGTATAAAAGAGATGTTTGCCGGTGCATAAAAGACTACATGCATAGTCTACTGGGGTTTTCTCATGAACTACTGAACGGATTTACTCCATTTAACAAAAAACACAATCTGCAAACCGAACTCTACCTCTCTGCCAAATTTGGTGTAATTACATTAGTGTATGCGTATGGTACGATGATAAAAAAAACAATGTTAAAGGAATTATATAGTAATTTTAAATTTTAATATATTAGAAAAGAATAATTAATAAAAACAATATTTTTCAATTTAGGTTTGTTATTATTTTACATTAAGAATATGAAATATAATGTAAAAAATGAAATAAATATTAATATTTATATTACAAATATAAGAAATTGTTATAAAAAGAAATAAATATAATTATTAATACATTTAATAATTATCATTTACAAAACCTTTGAAATTCACTAAAAACAACCATAGGTTTCACACCCGTTATAGTTAGGAATTAGCATATAAAAAACCTTTGAAATTTACTGAAAAAACCTTAGGTTTCAGCCAAGTTATAGTTAGGAATTAGCATTTAAAAAGCATTAGAAATTCACTTTAAAAACCATAGGTTTCACAGATGTTATAGTTAGATGGACATTTCACTCATACAAAACCATAGAAATTCCCCAGTTATAGTTAGTTCAGCTAACTATAACTGGCACGCCCGCAATGCACTGCTGATGACGTCACATATTACATCACTCATGACATGGTCAGTGACATCACTCATGACATCACTGATGACATCTCAAATGACATCACTGATTACATCCTCCTTGTGAAAGAGTGGCAGACCTCCTCTCACCCTAATATAACCTTTGATACACACATTCAAAAATAGAAACTATTTTTTTTTAATGGAGATACCAATACCAGTTACAACAACCCATTAAGTAATTCCAACATCTACATACACATCCACTCATTCACCAACAGTTCTATATAGTCACTCATACATGTACTCACTCATCATATGTTCTCATACATCTATATATCCTGTTACACACCAATACTCATCCATAGAGTTACTCACACACATAGTTACACATGCAAATAAACTATCAAACATCCATTTACTTGCATATACAGCTATACACACACTACTGCACTTACTTCTACAGAAACGTACACATACCTACTCTCTTAAACAATCACTTATAGAAACACATATTTATTTATACAGGAACTCTTCCAATCTCTCACTCTCACATATACTCACTTATATACATCAATACTCACATATACTAGTTTAAAACATATGTAGCTACTCATAACGATACTATTGAGACAGTGATTCACTCACTAACACACCCATACACACACTCATCCACCCAACAGTCCTGCACACATTCTGTCTTCAAAACACATACAAACAGTGGGTCAGTCATTCATGCATCTGTGCCCTAAGTAATACCCCCACCAAACCATACACTTATTCTGATACTCAAAAAAACAACTAATAACCCATATAGACACTCATGTAGCTACTCACCAACCCATGCAGCCACTTATTCACAAAGTTATCCACTAATAAAGATATTTACATATTTAAACATTACTCGCTAATACATGTATTCACTAAGATACACCTAATAAGTCAGTTATACAATCAATGTTTCACAAAAAAACATCCATTTAGACACTTATTTACACAGCGATGTCATGAGTGATGTCACTGACCATGTCATGAGTGATGTAATATGCGACGTCATCAGCAGTGCATTGCGGGCACGCAAGTTATAGTTACCTGAACTAACTATAACGGGGGAATTTCTATGGTTTTGTATGAGTGAAATATCCAGCTAAAAATCCAAAATCCAAAAGCAGAATGAGCAGGAGATGTACAAAGCACTGGGAGGAGCCTGCTGGACAGGAACAGGAAGTTGGAGATTCTGTGGCACTTCCTCCCTCACCCTCCATTTTAAAAAAGGACACCTTGCACAAAAAAGAACAGCCAAATGTCAATCTGAGGAATTTTTTCCATCCAAATCATCATTTGCAGAAGGTTTTATGCTGCTAGAGCTGATATTCTTCTCCAAATTGAAAATTTTACATGTTCGAGTTCTCGAGCTTCACATTACTTCCGCCGGAAGTCGATGGCGCGTCCAAAATGACGTGTTTGTTTTCTCTCGCTCCCTGTCACGTTGGATATGACGCTCTTTGTGGCGTTTGATATGACGTGTTCGCGTCCTCACGCTCTCGCTCGCGGTGGAGAATGACGTTTTTGAGATCTTATACTCTTGCGGTGCATGATCGCGAGACGAATGACGTGATCGCGAGATAATAGAAAATGGCTACCAACAATCCAACATCTGATGGAGCACGCGACCGGATTGGATCGGCGAACGCGGGAATCCAGGTAAGGCGATCGCACATGCTAGAACGTATTTTTACAGCGTGAGCATGAAAATAATTTCCAGTACGCTGCGGATCACGGAAATTTTGGCATTTTCGCTCTCTCTGCGGAACCCGAAAATGTCAAATTATCACAATTTCCGAAAGCAGAACGGAATTTGATGCCCAGGACTACTTTTAGGCCCCTAGCCCCAATAGCACCAAACGGCTACTTGGAATAAAAGATCTCTGTCAAAGAGCGCCTCATAGGGTGACCATTAGGTGTTGCAATGCGGCCCTCACGAGGAGGATGCCCTATGATGAAGCATGAAACCCAGCTGGGTGTGTGAAGTCCCTAACTCCAACAGGAGGAACTCCCTGTCCCCCCTGTAACTTATGACCACCTAACCCTCTTGTCCCCCTTCAACAGTCAGGAACTGCATACCCTTTTTTATTGACTATTGTTGGAGCACGTATACTGGACCTCTAGAAAGCCCCCAGTCTCTCTTTTTTGAGTTGTCAGCTAAAAGTGTGTCATAGCCATAAGTCAAGCTATCCCAAAAGAGACCTTTAACCTTTGTGGGTTTGTCTCCCTCCATTTGGAGTGTTATCTCATGTAACCTATGTGGGGCACTTAGCAAAATATTTTTCCAGGGGATTGAGGCATATGGTACTGCACTTATCTAGTTGTAAGTAAATGTTTCACAAGAAAGTCGTAAGGTGCTCAGGACCTGAGACTCAAACCCCATAGTCTCCTGGGACCACAAGGATCCCTCAATAACATAAAAACCTGAATGATCCAGCACCCTAATTGCAATTATTTACAAATGCGTGCAATTCATAAAGGAGTTTTCCATTCATTAATATTCTTTAGCCACACAATTAAATATGACATTGATTCAGCAGGGTATTTCAATCCCTTTTATTCATGACTTCTTCACAAAAGGTAAAACTGTAGCCAATGCGTTTTGTCATCTTGGACTTCTTCAGGGCTACAAACAATATATACATATACATATATATGTATATATATATTTATATTCTGCTCACTATTTCCGTTTGCTTTACCAGAAATCACAGCACTTAGGAGGGTAACTCATCGATCCACAAGTTTATTGTTAGGAACCGCACAAACGCGTTTGGCGTACTGCCTTCGTCAGTGTCAATGACACTTAGTGTTTGAAACGTTAATAAAGTTTCTTAACATTACCGGACATAGACAAAGGACAAAACCTCTCTGAAACACCACATGCGCCATCTTTAAGTGTACATGAGTGACATAACATTGCCAGCACGTTGTTGATATATTCCACCTACAGATAGGTTTTTACTGCCTACAATAAGAGGGTACATGTTATTAACCATATTGAGATGTCAAGTCATACAGCCGTGGATCAGCAAAAGTCCTATGTCATTCAGTCTCCATTATTCGTGTAATTAATAAACCTTAGACCGAGCCAAAAGCAAAACAATTTGGTTCAACTGATCCAAGAAAACTTCAAAAGGATCACAAGTCAATGAAATGGATCAAGAACAAAACAAAACAAAACGGAAAACAAAACACAAAAGGATTTATCTCTGTTTCTATATCCATATGGCATAGCCATATAAGCATAGGTACAGAATTCCAAGTCTTTATGCATCTTTCCTCGAACTGATGCCTCCAGCAGTCATCCCCCAAGCAATTCTTGTCCCTAATGATTCATATGTGCTTATTGTCTACAACCTGTCACAACTTGATCTGTCAATTCATTACAGTTAGGTCAGGTATGTCATATTTATTTTGCTAGATCACACACATAAGCATTAGGCTTCAGTGAAAGTAGGACTGTTCAGAATTCCCGGTTAATCCCATGGTTCAACATCATTTTCCTAGGTGAACCGCCATCTCCCCCCCGCTGTTTAGGCCCCTAGGGTGTTTAGTGGATAGATCTATAATATACCTTGACTCAAGTCTTCGGAGACGTCTCATTCTATCTCCACCCCTGATGTGTAATGGAACTGTATCCAGGCCAAAATATTGTAGCTTGCTTCTGTCCCTATTGTGCACCTCAGAGAAATGGCGGGCCAGCCGGGTAAGCTGAGTCTGCTTTTTCAATGGCCCTAAGGTGTTCTAAATTCCTCATTTTGAGTTGATTGATTGTGCTGCCAATGTAGCGTAGGCACATGGACAGACCAGGCAATAAACTGCATACGGGGTTCTGCAGGTGATCAATTTCTTGATATGCATCGTTCTCCCTGTATCAAGTATCTCGTAAGATAGGACTCTCATGCTGCCTGCGCAGGCCTTACAGCGACCACAGGGAAAGAAGCCCCTCATTTCCCGTAATGCATTGCTCTTGGGTGCGGGCCCTTCTAGATGGCTGGTTACAAGCATGTCCCCTAGTGACCTAGCTCTACTAAAGGTCACCAAAGGGTGTGCTGGCAAATCATTCTGTAGTACACTATCCATTTGGAGGATGTGCCAGTTTTTCCTCAGCATAGTTCTTAAATCATTTGCCCCCGTTGAAAAGGGAGTTATTATTCTGAATTTGCCTTTACTCATGTCGCCCTTAGTTTCTTAGAGGAATTGGCATTAAGTAGTTCCCTCCTCTGGATCTTTCTCACCTTACTTAAGGCATTTTGAAGCAACGTCTCGCCATACCCTCTTACTGCGAAACGTGCTAAGCACTCCGCGGCAGCCGCCTCGAAGTCCTTATCTCTTGATCCGTTCCTCCGGAGTCTCAATAGCTCCCCATATGGAATGCTCTTCACTAGCTGGGGTGGGTGACTGCTGCTGGCAAAAAGTATTGAATTGCCAGCAGTCTCTTTCCTGTATAGTGCAGTCTGCACCTGGCCACCCTCTATGAACACCCTCAGGTCTAAATACTCTGCTGCCACCGGCCTAATAGTCCCCGAGAAGTGCAGGTTGTACTCATTGTTATTCAGTACCCTGATATATTATTCTGCTGTATTTGTTGCCCCGTGCCATACAATAAATAGATCATCGATGTAGCGATGCCAGCACACTGCTTCACCTCTATCATGCCCCACCGCACAGCTCCTGGGCACCTGCTCCTCCCACCAGGCAACAAACAGGTTTGCGAATATATATATATATATATATATATATATATATATATATATATATATATATATATATATATATATATATATATATATATATATATATATATATATATTCACTTAAAAAACCATAGGTTTCTAGCCTTATATAGTTAAGAATTAGCATTTAAAAAACTATTGAAATTGCTCCTATATAGTTAGTTGTACTAACTATATTTCGCGCACCCGCAATCCACTGCTGATGATGTCACATATTACATCATTCATGACATGGTCAGTGACATCACTGATGACATCACTGATGACATCTCAAATGACATCACCGATGACATCACTGATGACATCTCATTTGACATCACTGATGACATCACTGATTACATCATCCAGTTACTGTGTGTTTCTGTAAAGTTTAAATATGTTTTCCATATTGAAGAATGAGTGGATGTATAAGTGTCTGGATGAAGGATTTAGTAGGTGCGTGACTGACTGTATGAGTGAGTGATTAAATGTGTCTTACTAAATGCATGGGTTAGAGCCTAAACTGTCTGAATGTGTGCATCAGTATGTCTGTTGTTGTGTAAGCTGCTGCATGTGTTGATCAGTAGCTATATGAGTGGCTATATGGGTTATTGATTGGTTGCCCAAGTATTTGAATCGGAGACTGAGTGTGCGTGTGGGTGGCTGGGAGGTGTGTGACTCTGTGCATAGATGTGTGAGCAGTTGATTCACTAGGTGTATGAATTCAAGAGTGCATGTGGAAACAGCTATATGGGCGGTTGACTGTGTGCATGGGTGTGCTGGTGAGTGAATGGATATCTCAGTGCTACATGTGCAAGTAAGTACATATGTAAAACACAGTGCATGTGAGAGTTGGCATATATAAATGACTATACATGAGAGCCATTGGCTATATGGAGTGGCTATATGGATCATTGTGTACTTGTATCAGTGATTGTATAAGAGGGTAAGTATGTGTTAGTATATGTTTGAATAAGTAAGGTGTTGTGTGTATAACTGTATAGTTGAGGAAATGGAAGTGTGATTGATTCTTTGCATGACTGACTAGGTGTGCGAGTAACTCCATGGATGAGTGGCAGTGTGTGAGTGTCTGTATAGGTGTATGATTGCATATGATAGTGTTGCATTGATGAGTGACTGTATGTATGAGTGATTCTATGGGTGAATGAGTGAATGTGTGTGTAGACCTAGGAATCAGTGAGTGTGTATGTAGTAACTGGTATTGGTGTGTCAATGGTTTCAAGAATGGTACTCTCTATTTAATACTGGGTGTATAAAAGGTTATATTAGAGTGTGAGGAAGTGCATCGTATTATCACATGAATGATATCATCAGTGATGTGATCAGTGATGTCAAATGAGATGTCATCAGTGATGTTATCAGTGATGTCATTTGAGATGTCATCAGTGATGTCACTGACCATGTCATGAATTATGTAATATGTGACATCATCAGCAGTGGATTGCGGGTGCGCGAAATATAGTTAGTACAACTAACTATATAGGAGCAATTTCAATGGTTTTTTAAATGCTAATTCCTAACTATATAAGGCCTGAAACCTATGTTTTTTTAGTGAATTTGCAAGGTTTTTTAAATGCTAATTTTTAACTATATAAGGCCTGAAAACTATGGTTTTTTAAGTGAATTTGCAAGGTTTTTCAAATGCTAATTCCTAACTATATAAGTTCTGAAACCTATGTTTTTTTCAGTGAATTTTCAAGGTTTTTTAAATGCTAATTCCTAACTATATCAGGCGTGAAACCTATATTTTTTTTCAGTAAATTTCAAAGGTTTTGTAAATGCTAATTCTATTAGTGGATAACGTTTATATATGTTATTATCCTTCTGGGACCACCTGAGCAGCCATCTTGTTTCTCAGGAGAAGTGAGGTACAAGAGAGCACAAAACAAGAGTGGAAAACGCGAAAGGGGGCAGGGTTGAGACCCCCTGACCCCCTAGCCCTTCTCAGGGGGTCCCAGAAAGGGCCACCAAGTGCAAAAAATGTTTTAGTTATTTTTAAAATCGCTGGGTACGCACACGGTACGCGTACCCTACGAGTACGGTGCGCGTACCCCGCAATTTTCTTGGGACCCCCTGAGAAGGGCTAGAGGGTTGGGGGGTCTCTACCCTGCCCCCTTTTCGTATTTTCCACTCTTGTTTTGGGCTCTCTTGTGCCTCAGTTCTCTTGAAAAACAAGATGGTGGCCAACACTTCCTGGTTTGGACAGTTTGGAATGTTGACAGTCGACTGCCAGCCAATCAGAAACTTGCTCGCGCACGTAAGTACGTAAGCCCAGGTAGGTGAAAGTATGGGGAGTGTTGATGTTGCAATCCATAGTTGCGGAGCCCAGAGTTGTGCAGGACACAATCTCATTGTGTCCTTCACAACTCCGGGCTCCGCTCCGCTCCGCAACTATGGATTGCAACATCAACACTCCCCATACTTTCACCTATCTGGGCAGTTGAACATTGCGGCATTCTGGGAGTTGCAGTTTTACGAGATACCAACGAACTGCAACAGGTGGTCGC
The DNA here is from genome assembly GCF_964263255.1 of Lissotriton vulgaris. Lineage (NCBI taxonomy): Eukaryota > Metazoa > Chordata > Amphibia > Caudata > Salamandridae > Lissotriton > Lissotriton vulgaris. The sequence goes on from NC_141687.1 coordinate 1,997,072,659, forward strand.
CATCGCGAAAGGGAAAGAGCGGACTCGGGCCAATCATTCAAAAGGCAGCAGACATTAGCACACTGTGTTTTCCACTTCAGGTGTTGGGCGCTGAGGAAGGAGTGAATCTGAAATGCATTCGCAACTGCCTGAGCTGTTGAATGGTGAATAAAGTTCTTTCCAACTGGTCTCCTCTGGGCTCCTGCTTCTTCTGTTGGGGAAGTCTCTTGCATCGCATTTCTGCGCTGGCCAGCAGCGCATTAAGGAAGTCCCTGCCGCGCTCCTGGGTCTGGACGGGTCTGGACAAGGCTGGCACGCCTCACGGCACACTTGCCCTTTCTTCACGGAATTCGTCCGGTACCCGCCCCCATACAAGAAGGACTTGATCAGTTGAGGTATTCTACCTCTATCGCGGCAATCTGCAACTCGCAATTAGCCCCTGAACATTTGACTTTTCACTGTGGGGGTTGTGGCAGTTATGATGGGACCCGAGGAGAGGCTTTGGAACCAGGGGACAGTGGGTGGACTCATCGTGTCCTGCACAACTCTGGGCTCCGCAACTATGGATTGCAACATCAACACTCCAAATACTTTCACCTACCTGGGCTGTTGAACATTGCGGCATTCTGGGAGTTGCAGTTCTACAAGATACCAACGAACTGCAACAGGTGGTCGCTATCGCGAAAGGGGAGGAGCGGACTCGGGCCAATCATTCAAAAGGCAGCAGACATTAGCACACTGTGTTTTCCACTTCAGGTGTTGGTCGCTGAGGAAGCAGTGAATCCGAAATGCATTCGCCGATGCCTGAGCTGTTGAATGGTGAATAAAGTTCTTTCCAACCGGTCTCCTCTGGGCTCCTGCTTCGTCTGTTGGAGAAATCTCTTGCATGGCCAGCAGCGCATTAAGGAAGTCCCTGCCACGCTCCTGGGTCCGGACAAGGCTGGCACGCCTCACGGCACACTTGTCCTTTCTTCACATATATATATATAGCTACCAAATTCCACCAGGCAATTCCTCCTGATAAAGAAAACAGCACTCGCAGGGGCGGTTTCCAACCAACTTTATTGGTAACCTCAGCACATAAAGATGCGTTTCGGCGCTTAGCCCTCGTCAATTGTTGCACGTTAGGCGCCGCAGCTGCCATTTCTTATCAATGCTCCCAATCATAATTAGCATTCCGGTGACATAGAAGGAGGACAAACAATGTTGTTATCTTGATGCCGCCATCCTAGAACATGCATCAGTCTAAAGTTTTAGGTAAACAACCATACCATTATTCCAGATACAGCATACACTTTTGCATTAACTCATGAAAAATAACATTGAGTATTCATATATCAATAAAGTGTGCTTCATCTAATCTCGCCCTGGATGGGCAAACCCCATTGACTGCGCTAGATCTCATCACGCCATTGAATGGGCAACCTCCCTTGATGTCAAATTACAGATAACATTCATAAAGCACAAATTCTGCAATAAAATATTTCAAAAGCTTTCATTATTAATCACATTTCATCTTTTCTTAAAGATCAATAAATATTACAAATTCCTAAATACATGGATCAGAAAAATCAAAGAGAATATCAAAAGAAAAGAAAATTTCATCCCAAATGGACTGCTAATTCTTCGCAGCTGTTTAGGCCTGTCGGATTCTTACTCTGTAAATCTATAATGTATCTCGATTCAAGGCGTCTAAGTTTTTGTAGACGATCCCCTCCTCTCGGACTGGCAGGAACACTGTCCAGACAGAAATGCGCCAATGAATCCCTATTGTGTCCATGTACCTTGTTAAAATGTCTGGCAACAGGATATGCCTCATCTATATTGTTTATAGCGCGCACGTGTTCTAATATGCGCATTTTAACTGGGTTGATCGTACTGCCAATATATCTGAGCCCACATGGGCATATTAAACAACAGATGGCATAAGGTGTAGAGCATGTTAGAAATGTTTGCATCTTTTTCGGTGTCGCCAGACCTGGTACTATGTAAGTTAGAGTACGTTTACTGATTTTGCAGGCCTTGCAGCGGCCGCAAGGATAAAAGCAATTTAGAGGTTTCAATGAAGATTGGGTGGGTTTCACTTGATGATGGCTATGCACCAAATGGGCTTTCAGTGCCCTAGCTTTTCTAAAAGTGACTAAGGGATTGGGAGGCAAAGCCTCCCTAATGATGTTATCCGTTAGCAGGATATTCCAGTTTTTTCGTAATATCCTCTTTAGTTGGCCCGCATTCTCTGAAAATGTGGTTATTAGTCTGAAGGTGCCACCATCGGATTTTCTCATAGCCTTATTCTTCAACAATTCGCTTCTCTGCAGATTGTTTACTCTGGTTAGGGCGTGTGTTAACACTTCCTCACTGTAGCCTCTTACCCTGAAGCGTTGTATGCTGGATTTAGCTGCTTTCTGAAATTCCATATTTACAACAAGGGGTGGTGAGGGACAGAGTCTCTGAATTAAGCAGAAAGCTCTCACCCAGTCAAGAGATCAGGGCTAGATCCAACACCGTTTTTTAGCTCACTGCACCATCCCAGTTTCAGAACCTGGCTGTATGCAAATTAGTCTGTTCCTGTCCCAGTGCATGATGGGAACAGGGCAAACCAAACTACAAAAGCCAATTCTTACACTGGGAAGGAAACAAGCTCCCGGGGACCGGTTTCTGGCATTACAGCCGTCTTCGGCCCGGTTTGCTTGAATCCTGATGGTGCAATGAGCAAGGGTCTCACATCTGAGAATACCCTTCCACGCTTAGGGTGGACAAAAATATTACTCAGACATGAGTCCCTTTCTCACTGCTCCATCAGGATTCAAGCAAGCCGGGCCGAAGAAGGCTGAAATGCCAGAAACCGGTCCCCGGTAGCTTGTCTCCTTTCTGGTGAAGAATTGGCTTGGTAGTTTAGTCTGCCCTGTTCCCATGATGCACTGGGCCAGGGACAGACTGATTTGCATATAGCCAGGTTCTGAGCTGGGATGGGGCAGTGAGATAAATAACGGTGATGGATCAAGCCATGATCTTTGGACTGGGTAAGAGTGGTCTGTTTAACTCAGACACTCTGTTCATCACCACCCCCCTTTTTGTAAATCGTTTTTGGCCACTATAGGTGTGGCAGGGTATACTCAGACATGAGTCCCTTTCTCACTGCTCGATCAGGATTCAAGCAAGCCGGGCCGAAGAAGGCTGAAATGCCAGAAACCGGTCCCCGGTAGCTTGTCTCCTTTCTGGTGAAGAATTGGCTTGGTAGTTTAGTCTGCCCTGTTCCCATGATGCACTGGGCCAGGGACAGACTGATTTGCATATAGCCAGGTTCTGAGCTGGGATGGGGCAGTGAGATAAATAACGGTGATGGATCAAGCCCTGATCTTTGGACTGGGTAAGAGTGGTCTGTTTAACTCAGACACTCTGTTCATCACCACCCCCTTTTTGTAAATCGTTTTTGGCCACTATAGGTGTGGCAGGGTATACTCAGACATGAGTCCCTTTCTCACTGCTCGATCAGGATTCAAGCAAGCCGGGCCGAAGAAGGCTGAAATGCCAGAAACCGGTCCCCGGTAGCTTGTCTCCTTTCTGGTGAAGAATTGGCTTGGTAGTTTAGTCTGCCCTGTTCCCATGATGCACTGGGCCAGGGACAGACTGATTTGCATATAGCCAGGTTCTGAGCTGGGATGGGGCAGTGAGATAAATAACGGTGATGGATCAAGCCCTGATCTTTGGACTGGGTAAGAGTGGTCTGTTTAACTCAGACACTCTGTTCATCACCACCCCCTTTTTGTAAATCGTTCTGAAATTCCATGTCACTTGTGTTGTTTCTTTTAAGTCTCAATAATTCTCCATACGAAATGCTGTTTATTAGTTTTTCGGATGGTTCCTAGTTGCATACAGCGTTCAAGAGTGCGGCAGGCTGGTGTTTTGGGGAGCAGGATATATATATATGTATACATAAGTTATATTTACAGAATTTAAAATCATGTAAATCCATTCAAATTTTTTAAAAAGTTTTTATGAGTTTAGCCTGTAAAGGTCATTAAATCATCTGCTGAAACAATTCCATTTTTATATACATTTTTCTATTTAAAAAAGAAATGTGCGAATTCACACCAAAGAGTGTCACATAATAATTCAATACAAAGCTCAATTCTGTTATTTTTCCTGCTGAATTAAAGACATACCAATAAACACTGTATAGAGTATTCACTAAATGGCTAACATGCATAGTGTTGTGCTCCAGGTGGGATGGAGTACACAAGCAATCTTTGTTCCTTAAGACAATTATCTGCCATTTTATTAATTTAGTTTGTCACCCAAAAAGATAACCTTTAACTGAGCCTATATTTACACTGATCTTACCAGATAAAGAAAATCTTTGGCCTCCTGTCTTGAAATCTGTGAGCGTTGTTCTACTTCTTATTTTGTGATTAACAGATAGACGATTTGTCTATTAACAGAATAAATGCATATCATACATGACTCAAAGAGGAGGGATGCTTTTGAGCAATTATGACTATATGATAATATTTTAAAGAACTAAAGTATTCCTACCTTTATTTTAAGAAGAGGAAATCCCAATGTCTTTATTTTAAAGATTGGTGGAACAAACATCTGTAGAAATACATCTGGTATTAGTATCTTATTCCTGGAAATAATGCTTCATTCGGTTTTACCCCTATAGTAAATCTATTGGAAACAAGATTTCCAGAAAGATAACTTAATTAGATTAGATGTCTTGTATATGAACACATACATTTAAATGTATTTCCTATTTTAGTGATAATGGCTTTTTTCATTATTTAGGAAAGGTATTATCTCCCTTCTATATGGTCTCTAGAATGGCAGCCCTTAGTCCAAACCATCCCCATTTGTTGATTATAGGTCATGTTGGTTAAACAAGACTTATGGTAAGAAAAGGCTCCAATATTTCTAAGGTGCCCTTCCTTCAAACAACATCTTGTATTTATGGAAAGTGCAGCATCAATGTTTTTATTAAAAATATACTTATAAAATGATGGAGACAACCCTAATGTTCCTCCAGAGAGGAGGGGGTCTGGTTACCACATACAGAGGCAAATTAAAATCTTTCTGCCCCAATTTATAAAGTTATAATATACCCTGTGATTGCCTAATTTTGCAGCGTCAAAGTCCCTTTATTCCAATAAAGCCTCATGCTTAGCATGTACCTTACTTCTGATCTTCTGTGGCTTGCGTTACAGAGTGGAGTAGGCGGTGTGTGCAACTCATGCAGTGCATAGGCTGCATTTAAATAGCCTGCTAATTGAAATCACCTGTAGATTTTCAGGAATTATGTTACCTTGCGTTAAGTTTTCATGGCTGCCATCTTACATTGGCCAATGGCTTCCTTTCAATGACGCTGTTTGTCTCATTGCAGTACTCGGTCACCTTGGTGTCTCAGGCTGACTCTGAGTATGGCTCTTACTGCGGTGCCACTCAGATGTTATTGAGGAGGATGTGGGCAGTACCACTGCACTACTAGGCACAGGGCTAGAAATGCCTCCCTCTTCTTCACCTTCCACCGCAATATTATAGTCCCCTGATTCTTCATGCCCAACTTCAATGGGTTGAGTTTTTTTATTTTGTTTTAAGTGAAGTAGGTGATTCTCCCACACGATAGTGTGGTGTATTCTGAGATGACTTGCTTGGCCTCCGGTAGCATAGTTTGTACCGAGCTTACCCCGCCGAACACCTTGTCGACAAATTGAGCATATAGCAACGTTCTCCTCCTTGGTGCTAACAGAAAAGAAGTCCCAAACTCGAGAGGAGAACTTTCTGGCACTGCTGGATGTGCCATTTTCAATACCAGATGAACTGGAGGATGTGCTTGGAATGTGACTGACTTTTACTACCACTACCTAATGAGATGGTTGAGCTGGATGTAGTAGGTCCCTGCCGGGCCTTTGAAAATATGGCAGCTGGAGTTCGTGGTGGTGTAACCTGTGTTGGTGGTATCCATGCTATATCGCGCTCAGCAGCAGCCTTTCTGGATAGGGTGAGAATGTTGGTCTCCATCCCCTTTGGGGTGGGAGTGATGTGCATGATGACTGGCTCGTCTTCATCAACATCATCCCCCTCTACCTCCATAACTCTAGGTTTTTCTGGAACCTCCCTTTTCAGAAGCATTGTCTTGTGGCATGCATCACTCGCAGACTGAGCTGGTGCCAAGTGGCATCAAAATCATCAGAAGCAGGACTTGAAGAAGAAGATGATGGACTAAGCCTACCTGCTGGTGGTCTGGAAGGCAATAGATCTTCCGAAACAGTGGTTTGCTCCACTTTGTCTGCAGGAAGCTCGATTTCCTGAAATGCTCCTATTGTGGGCTGTTCTTGCGGCTGCTACTGCTGTTCTTGCGGCTGCTGCTGCTGCTGTTCTTGTGGCTGCTGCTGTTCTTGCGGCTGCTGCTGTTCTTGCGGCTGCACACTTATCTGCTGAGTTTCCGCCTGTGTTGATTGTGTACTATTTTGCGATAATGGCATTTCAACACCGCTGCTCGTTAGTAGACTGGCTACCTCTGCGACACTCAAGGGCTAGGGCCTAGGTTGGTGGGGTTGGACCGCTGGTGCGGAGGTGCTGTTCCCAGCTTGGTTCCCAGACAATGCTGCTGCATGCGTAACTTTTTTGGCCCCAAAAAATACATTGGCCGGCACACCAGTCGTGGTTAATGGCACTTCCTTTTTCTGTTCCTTCTTCTCACTGGCAACTTTCTTGGTACTGGACCTGGTACCTTCCTTTGGGGCCATCTTTAGATGTCAGGCAGGATGCAGATGCACAACAAGTTGTGGTCACATGTGGACGTGATGCGCAGCAGGACTTCTGTCAGGCTGGCAGTACAACGGGTGATGATGATGACACCTCCTCCTCTGGCATTTTGTGCACCTGAAAGCAAGTAAGCCAGGAGAAGAACATCGGTGAAATGTTGCATTTGTTGTTGTGGTTCAGTTACTACTGTACTAGTGCAAACAAAAGATATACTCTAGCCATTTCTGAGACTTTGTCAACAAAGGCTATGTTATACTACGGTGTACACACACTACACTCTCAGGAAGGATAGGAAAGAGATTAAGATTAAGATCCACCAAAATAAAAATGTAATGTAAGTGGGGTGGACCCTATTTGCCATTAAATTATTTGAGCATCTCATCATTCACAGAGCTTGTGCTGGGAAAGGGGATGAATGGATGGAAGCAGTAAGCCAATAGGAAAACCATGCAGGCCTATATGTCAAAAACAGGACACTAATAATTCCCACCACCCACATGGCACGGCCCAACAACAGTAAGCCTACTCCCAAAAAAACACATTTCCGAACTCAATCCAATGCCATCCATGCCCTAACTGATGTCTAAATTCAACATATCACACAGAAACACTTGTTTAATAAAGCTGTGGCTACCTGCTCTGATCCTACTTGATGAAAGCAGGCATGCTGCAGACAAGGCCAGACAAGCTTGCAGGCCTAGGCTTCATAATGGCCACCAGCCACATGGCCAGGCCCAACATCAGAAAGCCCACCCCAAACAAACACATTTGCCAACTCAATCCAATACAATCCATGCCCTAAATATGTCTAAATTCAACAGACCACACAGAAACGCTTGATTAATAAAGCTGTGGCTACCTGCTCTGAGCCTACTGGATGAAGCAGGCCTGTTGGCAGACAAGGCCTGACATGCTTGTAGGCCTATGCTTCAAATCGGCCACCAGCCACATGGCCAGGCCCAACAACAATTAGCCCACCCCCCAAAAAAACACATTTCCCAACTCAATCCAATGCCATCCATGCCCTAAATGATGTCTAAATTCAACAGACCACACAGAAACACTTGATTAATAAAGCTGTGCCTACCTGCTCTGAGCCTACTGGATGAAAGCAGGCCTGTCGGCAGACAAGGCCAAACAAGCGTGCAGGCCTAGGCTTCCTAATGGCCACCAGCCACATGGCCAGGCCCAATATCAGAAAGCCCACCCCAAAAAAACACATTTCCCAACTCAATCCAATGCCACCCATGCCCTAAATGATGTCTGAATTCAACAGACCACACAGAAACACTTGATTAATAAAGCTGTTGCTCCCTGCTCTGAGCCTACTGGATGAAAGCAGGCCTGTTGGCAGACAAGGCAAGATATGCTTGCAGGCCTGTGCTTCAAAACGGCCACCAGCCACATGGCCAGGCCCAACAACAGAAAGCCTACCCCCAAAAAAACACATTTTCCAACTTATTCCAATGCCATCCATACCCTAAATGATGTCTAAATTCAACAGACCACACAGAAACACTTGATTAATAAGGCTGTGGCTTCCAGCTCTGAGCCTACTGGATGAAAGCAGGCCTGTTGGCAGACAAGCTTGCAGGCCTTGGCTTCATAATGGCCAGCAGAAACATGGCCAGGCACAACATCAGAAAGCCTACCCCAAAAAAACACATTTCCCAACTCAATCCAATGCCATTCATGCCTAGAATGATGTTTAAATTCAACCAACCACACAGAAATACTTGTTTAATGCAGCTGTGGCTACCTGCTCTGAGCCTACTGGATGAAAGCAGGCCTGGTGGCAGACAAGGCCAGACAAGCTTGCAGGCCTAGGCTTTTAAATGGAGACCAGCCACAAGGCCAGGCCCAAAAACAGAAAGCCCATCCCAAGAAAATACATTTCCCAACTCAATCCAATGCCATCCAGGCCCTAAATGATGCCTAAAAATGAAATACATTCAAAAAACACCTAAGGAACAGTTGCTTCATCATGCACACACCCATGAGGCCATGACTAGCTCGGGGCCTACTACTGACTACTACTACCCACAACATTTAAAAAAAAAAGGAATGATAGTTACCAAAATTAAATTGTAGTTGCAACAACCGCAATGCCTACAATCAGACAGACACAACAACCACTTACTTGTAAAATATCCAACACAAAAACCTCAAATCCAATTGCAATGATGCAGCAGACAAAAAGAGTGATCTTTCCAGCTCAAAATCCAAAGGCAGAATGAGCAGGAGATGGACAAAGCACTGGAAGGAGCCTGCTGGACAGGAACAGGAAGTTGGAGATTCTGTGGCACTTCCTCCCTCTCCCTCCATTTTAAAAAAAGGATTCCTTGCACAAAAAAGGACAGCCAAATGTCAATCTGAGGAGTTTTTACCATCCAAATCATCATTTGCAGAAGGTTTTATGCTACTAGAGCTGATATTCCTCCCCAAATTGAACATTTTACATGTTCGAGTTCTCGAGCTTCACATTACTTCCGCCGGAAGTCGATGGTGATTCCAAAATGACGTGTTCGTGTTCTCTCGCTCCCTGTCACGTTGGATATGGCACTCCTTGTGGCGTTTGATATGACGGGTTCTCGTCCTCACGCTCTCGCTCGCGGTGGAGAATGACGTTTTTGAGATCTCATACTCTCGCGGTGCATGATCGCGAGACGAATGACGTGGTCGCGGGCACGAACTCTCGTGAGATAGCACAAAATGGCTACCAACAATCCAACATCTCGTGGAGCACACGACCGGATTGGGAAAGCTTGTCGGTGAACACGGGGATCCAGGTAAGGCGATCGCACGTGCAAGAACGTATTTTTACAGCGCGAGCATGAAAATAAAATTCTGGTGCGCTGCGGATCACGGAAATTTTGCCATTTTCACGCTCTTCCGCGGAACGTGAAAATGTCAAATTATCGCAATTTCCGCGAGCAGAACGGAATTTGACGCCCAGGCCTGTTTTTAGGCCCCTAGCCCCGACAGCACCAAACGGCTACTTGGAATAAAAGATCTCTGTCAAAGAGCCCCTCATAGGCTGCCCATCAGGTATTGCAACGCGGACCTCACGAGGAGCATGCCCTATGATGAGGCATGACACCCAGCTGGGTGTGTGAAGGCCCTAATTTCAACAGGAGGAACTCCCTGTCCCCCCTGTAACTTATGACCACCTAACCCTCTTGTCCCCCTGCGACAGTTAGGAACTGCATACCCTTTTCTACCAACTATTCCTAACTTTTGTCACAACACAGGACTTAAAATCACTGGTTTGCTACATCATTTCTAGACCGTCAGCTATAAGTGTCAAAGAAAACCCGTTTAAGCTTATTTCTACATGGATATTAGATGTAATGTAGTTTTGGACAGTTAAGTCCAGAATTAGGTCTCTTTTTGATTACACCACAGGACTAAAAAATCAGTGACTCACTTCAGTTTTTTACGTCTGCCATTTTCAAGGTTCAGAAGAAGCCCTTTTTAAGCTGACCCATTGAAGCTAATACACATACATAGCTGCTTGCAGTTCAGCTTCTAATCCAGTTTTGACTACAGGGATGATGTATTTAATAATATTTGAATCAATGTAGTCGCAATATAGGTCCATTTCAGATCACATTACAGGAAGGAATGCACAGCCTAATTCAACTTATTTTCAGCTGCCAACTTTAATTGTCCAAGATGATATTAATATGTGGCATATTGTTGTTTTGATCTGTACATGCTAACTTAATAGGAAGCAATGCATTCACCGTTATTGCCCTATATTACCAATTTTTTACTGGATGTCTGCAGACAGACACATATAGTGTCTCTTATCTGGCACATGCAACATTATGCCTAGTGTGTGTCATAATCTCTTTTATAGATGTTCATTATTCACAGAAAATTAGGTGATTCCTTTCTCTTGCATAAAATACATTTTTAAAGGAATGGTAAAATGTACTGCTGGTATTGAGCCCCAGAGCTATTGTCCATAGGTGGCAAATCCACCTGGCCTCTGCTTTCCTCAGTGCAAGTTCTTTGTTTCCACCTCTTTCCAAAGCCTTAACATGTTCTAGCACATGGAACCAAATATTTGTGTTTTCAGGATGTGATTCATGTATATGTATTGCTACCGGGTACCTTTCATCTTTATTTGTGATGTTCCTGAATTCTGGTCTTAAGACTCGTGATATTACTTCCTATGTAAATTTTATTACAGGAACATCCTATTGCATAGACTGTATAGGTGGTTACAGTTGATAAATGTCTTGATGTAAAATTCCCTGGCAATGTTATATTGGAATCTCTGTTTTTCATTGCATCCAAGTTGACAAATATTACATGTCCCACATACATAAAAACCGGTAGGTTTACAAGGGAGCCATGTACAGGATTGAATTTTTTATATCCCTCATTTAACTTGGACTTAGTATCTTTTTAACGTGTTGCCCCTTCTAAAAACGACTTCAGGTTTATTGGCAACAGTACCTTCAGGCAATAATCCTGATGCTAACAAGTGTCAATTTTTCCGTAAAATTTTATAAATGTGGTCACAATATGCATTATACTGTGTGATGAAAATCACTTCCTTATGTATCTCTTTCTTTTTTTGCTGTTTCTGTCATGACATTAGTGTAGACTTCCGATCAACTTTCATAACTCTTGCCTCAGTTTGTTCTAAGCATTTCTGTGTATATCCTCTTCATGAAAGCTCTTTATTAGAGATTTGACATTTTTAGCAAAGTTTTTTTCCTCACTACAATTGCATTTAGCCCTGATCATTTTGCCACAAGGTATGGCGTTGATGGTCACTAGCCAAGATGGCGGCCGGAGAAACTTAAAGTATGAAGAGCAATTCCTTGGTCCCATACATTTAATTAGAAAAGGGACTCTTATTTAGACCAAGAAAATCATAATGAAAATGGATTGTAAACATAATACTTAGATTTGCCCTGTATATATTTAAAGCACTAACCAAAAGAATAGTAGGTTTGGAAGTAATGATACTAACTTTTGAAGAACGAACACCTACTGTCAGCTTTAAAATTGTGTATATGGCATGTCTCCGATGGCAGCCAAACAAACGTGAAGGATGCCGTTTAAATCCCATGGTCCCATATTGTTACCAAATAGGTATTCAGATCGAAATGATTATGGTAAAAAATTATTCGTAAAAACACACTTATTCAATACAAAATAGATTTCATTTGTATATAATTTTTGCACAACCGAATTGTAGAGTAGGTTTGGGAGCAACCTAACTAATTCTGTAGCATTAAAGGAACCAATTGGCCAATCTAAGATGGCGGCCAAGAAAATGTAACGCAAGGCAAACGTAATTCCTGACACTCTACAGGTGATTTCGATTGGCTGGCTATTTAAATGGAGCTTCTGCATGGCATGAGTTGCACACACCGCCGACTACAATCCGTCACGCAAGCCACAGAAGATCAGAAGTAAGTTATATGCTAAGGGGGAGGCTTTTTTGAATAAAGAGACTTTGACGCTGCAACATTAGGTGATTGTGGGTATAATAATACTTTATACATTAGGGGCAGGGAGATTAGAGTTTTCCTCTGTATATCTGTATATGGTAATTAGAACCCCTCCTCTCTGGAGAAACATTGGGGTTGTCTCCATCATTTTATAAGTATATGTTTTAATAAAAACATCGATGCTGCACTTTCCATAAATACAAGATGCTGTTTGAAGGAAGGGCACCTTAGTAATATTGGGGTCTTTTTTACCATGAGTCTTGTTTAATCAACAGGCCCAATAATCAACAAATGGGGATGGTGGGGACTAAGGGCTGCCATTCTAGAGACCATATAGAAGGGAGGTAATACCTTTCCTAAATAATAAAAAAAGCCATTATCCTTAAAATAGGAAATAAATTCAAATTTATGTATTCATATACAAGACATCTAATCTAATTAGGTTATCCTTCTGGAACGCTTGTTTCCAATAGATTTACTATTTGGGTAATACTGATTGAAGCATTATTTCCAGGCATAAGGTCCTAATACCAGATGGATTTCTACAGATGGTTTCTCCACCAATCTTTAGAATAACGGCATTGGGATTACCTCTTCTTAAAATAAAGGTAGGAATACTTTAGCTCTTTAAAATAGTATTATATAGTCATAATTGTTAAAAAGCATCCCACCTCTTTGAGTCACTTATGAAAGGCATTTTTTCTGTTAATAGACAAATTGTCATCACAAAAGAAGTAGAACAATGCTCACAGCTTTCCAGTCAGGAGGCCAAACATTTTCTTTATCTGGTAAGATCAGTGTAGGCTTGGTCAGGGGTTATCTTTTTGGGTGACAAACTAAATTAATAAAATTGCATATAATTGTCTTAATGCACAAAGATTGCTTGTGTGCTCCATCCCCTGGAGCACAACACTATGCATGTTAGCGGTTTAGTGAATACTCTATACAGTTTTTATTGCTATAATGGCTTTATTTCAGCAGGAAAAATGCCAGAATTGAGGTTTCTAATGAATTAATATGTGGCACTCTTTTATGTGTGAATTCGCACATTTCTTTTTAAATAGAAACATTTATATAAAAATATAGAATTATTTCAACAAATGATTAAATGACCTTTGCTAGCTAAATTCATAATTTGTTTTTATGTTTTAATGGATTTACAAGATTTAATATTTTATAAATATAAATTGTATATATGTATATCAATTCAAATTTGCTTTATTCGACACAAGTATCATAAAAGCATATGAACATAATAAAAAAACAATGTTACAGATTTTTACGATATACCCATTAAAAACAAGCACTATATGCAGGAACTATTTATATATGTATATTGTTTGTAGCCCTGAAGAAGTCCGAGAGGACAAAACGCGTTGGCTACGGTTTTATCTATTGTGGAGAAGAAGTCACAACTAAAGGGATTGCAATACACTGCTGAATCAATGTCATATTTAAATGTGGGCCTAAAGAATATTAATGAATGAAAAACTCATTTATGAATTGTACTGCATTTGTGAATAATTACATTAAGGGTGTTGGACTATTCAGGTTTTTATATGTGGGACACTTACCCTCGTATCAGGTGTTTCCACCGTGATGTGCTCATTCAACCCCGCTGTCACCAGAAATGTCATCAGGTTCTGGCGAGCTATTGTTACTTCTGCTGCACTTTCTAGTATCGTCAGAGCCCATTCCCCTTTCAGAAGTTGTGTCCTCAGAATTCTGGCAATGTCTAACTTTGAGACCTGCTACATTCTTCTTTTTAAACTGAGGTTTAGACTGTGGCTTGGCTTCGTTGCGTGGCGTGTCTCTTGACTTCGTACGCTCTTCTTATCTGTGTTCTGACCGTCCTTCTCTCTAGGAGTTGCTTGGTGAACCCTGAATGGAACAAGAGGAATGTGTATCAGTATCCTGATATCTGTAAGGCTTTTTAATCTTACCCTTATTCCTAAGGTTGTATTCCCTTTTGGAGGGCTCCCTTGGAGGAGACCCACTCCTGGACTGAGATCTGATCTTATGCTTTTTATTGTTATTATCCCATTTCCTCTTAGAAAAATCGGGTGCTTGCTTTGTGTTATCCTTCTCAGGACCACTCATGAGATGAGCTTTTAATGCTCTAGCTCCCAAACTATCCCTACCTAATTCAACATAAGTGCTTGTGATAATTTTAGGCAATTCACATTCCTATTGTAAATGAGTGAAATTCCTTAGGTGTTGGCATATTGCCACTCCTGCTGCCTCCCCTTTTATGTTTGCAAATATTATAGATGATACCTGGGCAAAATTGCCTAGCAATTTAATTTCAACCCTAATTTCAGAGCAGGTTGTGCTCCATACTCAGTCTGTGTTTGTCTTAATATGTCTGGCACTAATGCTAGTCATGGCATACCATGAGTTCTGGTATATATTGCAGTGAAAACTGTACCCCAAGTGGTACAATTCTCTATCTGGCGAGTTATGCCCATTGGCAAGCAGATTGGAAGCATTCTTTGTTTTTCTTGAGGGCTTGTATATGAAAATACTTCCTCTAGCTGTGTTATTTTCTGAGCTTTCCAGAACGGTAATTGTTCATGTTAAGTTAGCATTTTAACCATAACTGCATTTAGCGTTTGTGGTGTAATTTTAGTTGTACACCCCTGAATGTGTCCTGCATGTGTAGCTCCTATTGGCTGACTGGTTTTGAATGGAATTAGGAAGAGGATGTAATCTGACTGCTAGACTGCTGACTTTGGAGCTAGGAAATCAAGGTTTGAGCTTCGGGTCGCTTCCACATCCTGTGTTTCTGGGCAAATCACTTAGGGGGTCATTACGATCGCGGACGGACTTGAGTCCGTCCGCGACCCCAGAGCATGAGGGAACGTCTGCATGGGCTGCGGCGTTCCCTCTGTGCAGATTAGGATGTGACCGCCTGGGTGGCGGTCACATCCTCTATTTTAACATTGCGGCGGGTGGAGCTTCAAGCTGCACCCGCAGCAATGTTAAAAAAGCATGCACAGCATTTGCGTGCACAAAGCGGCAGGCACCGCGCGGTGCCTGCTGCATTGTGCACGCAAATGCAGGGGGTTACCATAGGTACCCCCCATGTGCACCCCCCACCCCCCACTACGCCTAGAGGGCCCGCAACGGGCCCCCGCAGTGCAGTTACACATGCTTTTCCACGGCGGAAAAGCCGCTGCCGAAAAGCATGTTCAAAAGCACATCCTAATCTGGCTGACGGTGTCTGAGAGACACCGTCACCATTTTAGTGCTTTTCCGCCGCGGTTGTAAGCCAGCCGCGGCGGAAAAGCTGCGGACCTAAACCATGACCCACCAGCCATCCTAATGTGGCGGTGCGTCCTGGTGGGTCTGCAGAGGATTTTCCGCATCCTCCGGGCCGGCGGTGGCTTCCGCCGGCCCGAAGGATGCGGAAAATCCTCCATCGTAATGACCCCCTAAATCTCCCTGTGCCAACCAAAAAAATGAATGTGTCCTTGTGTAACATAACTGGTGCTCATGTAAAGTGCTCCAATACCTTTGGGTCGAGTTTGTGCTTTATAAATCTGCAAAATAAATAAATGGTAAGTGTTCTCATCACAAATTGTGTAAAAGTGTACGTAAGTCTGCTACTGGTATTGTGTCAATGTCTGGACGCGGTGTGTAAGCCGCAAGGACAGGTCACATGGCCCCGTCCCTTCCGAGCAGACCTAGTCTTACTTTATTTCTTTTATGGGGTAGGGTGATTTTTAAATACTTTATGTGCTCCTTGTAGGTGAGCAGAATTTCAATGTCCTCATATGGACCGTATTCATCTGGTTGTTCTTCCTGAGTGCAAGAATAAATGTATGTGTTTGTGCATCTGCTTGTGGAAATGTAACCGATGAATAGAATACCTCTGTTCTTGTTCTATATGATTGGACAGCCTCTATCACAAATGTTGCTGTCCCACCCCTAGCAAGGAGATCACATTCAGCTAGTCTTAAGATAAGGGTAGTTCTAACATTTTCTGAAATGTTAATTTCCCCTTCAACTTCTTCCTCAATTATCACACGTTGTGCTAACACAGTGGATTTTCCTTCAGTCATTGTTGAAAAAGTTTCGCAAGGAAGAGTTTCAAGGAAACTGAGATAAGGTTTTATGCACAAATATAGAAACTGTTTGTCCTTCAAGCTTGATAGACCTACAGCCGATGAATAGGATTTTTTACATACTCAGCTGTAGCAGGATAGTTCCCTTATCACATCAGATATATCTGAGGTAATGTGAGTCGGACTCTCTTAGAAAAGCACAACTGAACTACTAAGAATTGGCTGGTAAATCAGTACTAAAACCAACAATGGCGGTGCCATGTCGGGTAGTTCCTATAAACCTATATAAAATCTGTGCATTCAGACAACATACACTGTAGGATTGGTATCCAAAACAATTCTAGACACCCCACCGGGTATGTTAGCCTGTATACCAGCTAGCTCACAGTGCTACCAGAAACCCCTCTTACCAATGAGAGAATAGTTTTTGCCAACTATCATACATGACAACCCTGTCCCATCAGGCATCATGGAAACAATGCTACTTTTTGCTCAGTCACTCGTGCTCACTTTGTCTCGGAGAGAGATATGCAGAATAAACGTTGAGGACATTTCACAATAAGTATTTATTGAACTAGCGTCATTCTAGTGTAAAATAGGTGTGCTGAAACAACCATTAGACAGTAACAGATATCAATGACTATAAGCACTAATAGAGTAAACGGATGATAGATCTCTACCGTAGTGCTAAAAAGATAAATACAGGCAAGTATAAAAATACATGACAGTAATAAAAGCATACTCCTATGATGCATCCCTAACTAGCTGTACCTAAATGTACCTAGCATGGATGTGTATGTAAAGCCAAGAATCCTTCTGGGATAAAGTCAACCCCATTACCTGAAGTGAGAGACTGTGGGACCCCGTTCTGGTCTCGAGGTGGACATCCCACAAGAGATGTCAGACCAGTGCGAGCTGGAATGTCTGCGTACCGAAGCATCAGTGTCTTGCGTCAGTCCGTTTTTCCTCTGACTACTTTATCAAGAGATGGTGCATATATACCCAAGTGTGTACCCCCTGGGGATATACCTCACTGTGACAGAAGGAATGACCCTTGTACATAGTTTTTATGCAGGAGATGGTAGGCCTGATGTGATTCCAAGAATCCTCATGAATAATGAATGAGGCTTAAGCTTTTTGTAGAAAACCCCAAGTGAGTACTAAGAACGGTTATGTAGTGTAATGGTGGGTAGAATATAGGTGAACTGTTAGGTGACTATCTGAGCCTATATTAGGGTACCTATATGGAACATAACACTGAGACCAGGTACTGTGGGCATCCTGTACTTCTCGCTGCTGTGCCGTGGTTCGCAGGTGACTGCCTTTGGTCTTCCTGCATGTGGGCAACCCGGCGAGGTCTCCCCGCCAAATCCAAAGTCTGGGTGCCCCCCTTAACTTGTAAAACTTACCAGGGAGCATTGGTTTAGTATTGCAGGGAAAATCTCCAACGGAGGTCAAATTGCCCCTTGGGGCTTGACTTATTCAGGAACTTGCGACATGTAGGAAGAATTGCTTAATTACAGTATAACATGTAGTAGGTGCCCAGTGTTCCTGAGCCCTAGATTTCATGCCTAAATACTCTTGTTTTCGATGAAGCTCACAAAAATCTACCATAATCCTGCTGGGAGAAGCACAGAGGCACTGGGTCTTATGTTCTGTGGTGATATGGGGATTTCATGTGATGACTATTAGGTGCAAAATATTTATGATTTTCCATGGATATATAGTGATTCCTTCGTTTTTTTGCACCAACCAAACTGTTGCATTTGATGCCCTGATGTTGTGGTGTATATTGTTGTGTTTCTTGCCTTGTCACGATAACGAATACTATCTTAGGATTTGCATAATATGCACAGTATTTATGATTCATGTTGTTTTGGTCTAGTGTTATGTATAATATACCATACATATCTTTTATATATTCCTGCATGGAGTCTCTATTGCAGTGTATTATTTGTGTTGCTGTGTGAGTGTGTTGTGCAAATGACATACACATTGCCCCTGATGTTAAGCCTGACTTCTCTTCATCAAGCTACCGTAGGCTATGCACAGGTTACCTTTAATGTGTAACATACTTGTCTTGACTAGAGTGGTGGGTTCTGCCTGGCTCAGGTGCATGCCCTAGCCAACCAGAAACCTTATTTCTAACATGACTGCATGACTTTTTTCTTTTCCTTATTTTATTTTTGGGGATGACCAGTATCACCCAGGGCAACCCACATGCCTTCATTCATTGGGGCAAAACAAAACAGATACCAACCACACTGTATTTCAACTCCTGTCACTGCAGGAAGATAAAAAACCAATTTTATTTTAAGGCTTGCCAGGCGTATCTTGCCCTTTTACTTACTTTTTAGACTTTTTTAGCAAGATTTTTTATGTGCAAAAAGAAAACAAGACATTTTAAAACATTTACACAAATCACATATATATACACGAATTATATACAAAGCTATACAAAAATACAAACTGTACACTATATTTCTTTGATCCA
Source organism: Lissotriton vulgaris (assembly GCF_964263255.1). Classification (NCBI taxonomy): domain Eukaryota; kingdom Metazoa; phylum Chordata; class Amphibia; order Caudata; family Salamandridae; genus Lissotriton; species Lissotriton vulgaris. The sequence goes on from NC_141687.1 coordinate 1,997,091,438, forward strand.
ATTAATGAACTCAGATGCTTTTCTAAATTTGACAAAGTAACGCTTGATGTAGAAGACAAAATATTCAAATGATTAAGCAATATAAACCATAGTACAATTCATAGGTCTATAAATCAATATCTGTCATATTTTCTGTGCCTACGCGTTTCGAACCAGTTGATCTCAATTCATAGGTTCTATTCAGGGCTCTGTCATTTAGTGAGTCTCTGTTTATCCAGCAGCCGCCGGTCTACAGGTTTGACATCCGGCTATTGCAGTCGCCGGACCGCGCGTAATCGAGGTGAACGACACGAGGGTACTAACAAAAACGAACGAGCGCAAGGGAGAATAATACCGGAACCCCGCCTGAACACTAGAGAACGTGTGAACATACTGAAGGTGAACACATTGTGCAGACAAACAGAGACTGAATGCGCTGCCACCACGAGGGTGATACAATACAACAGGTCCCCTACAGAAAAGAAAAACACCCATAAGAGGAACACCTCAACCCATGTGCATTAGACCCATGAGGATTAAAAAGGTACAGGACTAAAAAGATGAGTGACTAGAGAAAGGAAGAGGATGTCAAACCTGTAGACCGGCGGCTGCTGGATAAACAGATACTCACTAAATGACAGAGCCCTGAAGAGAACCTATGAATTGAGATCAACTGGTTCGAAACGCGTAGGCACAGAAAATATGACAGATATTGATTTATAGACCTATGAATTATACTATGGTTTATATTGCTTAATCATTTGAATATTTTGTCTTCTACATCAAGCGTTACTTTGTCAAATTTAGAAAAGCATCTGAGTTCATTAATTGGATCAAAGAAATATAGTGTACAGTTTGTATTTTTGTATAGCTTTGTATATAATTTGTGTATATATATGTGATTCGTGTAAATGTTTTAAAATGTCTTGTTTTCTTTTTGCACATAAAAAATCTTGCTAAAAAAGTCTAAAAAGTAAGTAAAAGGGCAAGATACGCCTGACAAGCCTTAAAATAAAATTGGTTTGTTATCTTCCTGCAGTGACAGGAGTTGAAATACAGTGTGGTTGGTATCTGTTTTGTTTTTCTCAATATATACGGCCCAACCAGCCACAAGTCCCAGGGTCTGACTCCATTTTTTATATCATTCATTGATTGGGCAGCACAGGGAGCCCACCCTCAGTTGTTCCAGGCACTCCCTGACATAGCAGCATCCTCCTTGCTGCTGTGGAAGCCAGCAGCTCTTCTGCCAATGCTTACTTTGGTGGCTTCCCAGCTCCCCCTAGACACGGACATGGAGGTTGGGGGACAGGCCCACCACAACTTGTGGAGCATGGCAACTGTTCCCCATGTATCCTTGGGGTTCAGAGATGGGGTCCGAGGCTGATTCCTTATATGATAACCAGGGGTCCCCAGAACTCTAGGGACGGGGCTCCACACATGCCACTCTCCCAGGGCTCATGAATTATTATTAAGCCCTTTTGTAGACCCCTGAGGCCTGGCGCACCCAAGGTCTAATTCCTACAAATGCAGTGGATCCCCGCACAGTCCATCACTTGAGAAAGGTAAAAGGTCACCAACTTTAAAATGGCCATAACTTGGGCCCTGTTTGGCCAATTTCAAAGTAAGTTCCCAGGCGCATTTGACTTCTGGTGGTAAACTATAGACACAAGGAGAAGTTGCAGCAGGCCTCCTGGCCACTAAAGTGGATACTGTGCAGGGAGCTGGTTCCACCGGCTCTCCGCACCAGCTTTCCTTCTGGTCTTTGTCTCTGCAGATGGGTGCAGAAGTCCAAGGATTTCCCCCAACAAATCCTCAGGGGGTATTAGTGGGCCAGCCGCACTGGACTTTGGAGAGACCCACTGGTCCTGCGCTCAACTAGGACAGAGTCCTTTTGGGCATCAAGGGGTTTCTTTTTCCAGTTGTCTACGGCTGTTGCAGTCCCAGCATCAAAAAGCATAAACAATAGCCCAATCAGCCCTTTCTCTCCCTGGTCTTAGATACTTTTAAAGGGGGTAGAGGGTTCTAGAAGCAAGACAACCCTGGTTAATCCTAGGATGCCTCTCCACCTCTCCACCTTTGTCCCATACCTCCAGCACAGCATGCTGACACAGTCCAACATTTAACCATTCAGGAGTTACTGATTACATCTGCTCTTGGAGTTTCAGGTATGCCCACCCATCCCTGACATCTCTGCCCGGGCCTTTCCCACCAAAACAGCAAAGAGGAGCCTCCTCCTGTGTTGTCTCAAACTGTTCGGGCTTCCTCCTTTATTCAGGAGGCCGGGCCACAGGAATCAGTCATCCACCTATTGGTAGTTAGTTAAAGCCCCTACTGACATGGGGTACTACAGGGAGTAGTATCTTTGTTATAACCTCTGCACTGAGGTTAGGCCAAGTGGCAGGACACACACACTCGAAATTAACACTTAGATATAAAATGAAAACATTCTATTTTGTTGGAATATAATTGAAATGCGTAGCTTTGCATCAAAAAACGCAAATTTCACCATGAAATACCATATCACTATCAAATTAATCATACACCATAGCATTTCGTTTTTGAACAAAAACACATTTTGGGCAGCACATGAACAATGAAGATGACTTCCTGATTTACCACACCCTTGAACAAGAAAATATCTACCAGTTCCTAAGCAGCCTCATAATGAGTTCAACCAACATTATTGTGCTAATGATGATGACGATTACATTTCTACAGAGTACCCAAATATAGGGTCCCAGTGGTGCATACCACTTGTCCCTCGCCCATGGGTCTTAATCAATCTCATGATATTATTTTGTTACATAGGCCCTCTGAATCATCACTAGTTCCAATGTCTCTGAACTATTTCTTGGCAATTTGTTATACAGAATCCAAGGTGAGAAACAACCAGAGGTTCTTGGGCAGACGTTTCACTTCCAGGAACACTTGCCCTTAGTGATAGATGTAGACTTGTACTTTGATGGTCCTAAATCTTCTTTTGGTTCATTTTTCATGTTGTCTTCTTCAAGATTGACAATAGAAAGTGACTTGGAATAAAAAGAAGTGTACTTATGTGACTGGGCATTAGACTAGTGCTTCCTCTCTACAAAGGTTTTTTTAAATATTCTGCTCCAACTGTTTTCAAAGCAGCATCCTAAACTGACCTACCATCCTACAGATTTCTGTGCAAAATCCATTCTAATCTTGAATATAGAACTCTCACCTTGACAACAGCAATGCTTCTGTTACCCAGTTCTGATTACCCTGATTATTTGTATTAATATATTTGTTTGTGGGGGCGTGCCTTGGCCGCTGAGCGGAATGGCTGCCTAACTTCGCAGCTCCGCCGACCGAGCACGAAATCCGGCATTAATCCGACTTTCTGATGTTGCATCTCGGACCTGCCGGGGGCCGGAGCTTATTGCGATCAACCGCTCTGACCTCCTGCTGAATTGGAGTTGCGATGTCCACGGCTGTGCGGCTGGCGCTGCGGGACAATCAGAGCCGAGGTGCGGCCTAATCCCCTCGGCAAGACCAGGGACTCAATTTGCGGCTAACCCGCGGGAGGTGTGTGCTGACGACCAGTGGTGGAGCGGCGTTGGCCTCGGACGTTTCAGGACTGTTGGGCGGGAGCTGGAAATCTCTACAAGATCACCTGAGAGTGATCTGCCAAGGTGGTTATGGCTGTGGCTGTAACTCTGGTGCCGGGAATTGGAGCGCTGGCGTTCTCCCGGGATGTGGCTGCGATGCCTCAGATGACGCCGTGGACTGATGGCAAATACTACGATCGGGCAGTAAAAGGTACCCAAATGAAGTCTACTCCATATTAAAATACTGCAGAACTGTCATATTGGCAATTGCGACACCCAAGGCACAGGGGAATCTGATGTGCGTGGTCAATGGGGTGTATATAACAGGCTGCATACACAGAAGCGAGCCTCCATTTTGAGACGGAGTGAGGGGCCCGGCAAAGCCGCATTCTTCTGTATATCCTGTTCTCTGGAGGAAGATGTGGTGTGGCCTGCACAGCCATCAGATGATAGTGTGAGAGTGAGCCTGTGAGAAACGCTTGCACCAAAAAGATATGCAGCGGCTATGAAAAGCCTGCTAGGAAGATAGCGGAGGGGAGCGTACCGCAATTGCAGTTAAGGGGCTGTGCGCAACTGAACGATACTCCCTTTGGCGGTTGGATGAACAGATACATATATACAAGGTGACGGCCAGACCCCTAGTACAGAGCTAATAATTGGGACTTTGGAGGACCCGAGTGTGTTGTGTATCACGCTATACATTGCACGTAAATGGCGTGACCTGGCTTCTTACAGGAATGTAGAGCGGCTCCATAGATTCTGGGGGACTGTGGGGGTCCGAATTGCCTGTGTGCGCCTGATATAGGGATTCCACGGTACTGAACCCTGCTGCCTGCTGACGCCGAGGAGGTCTGAAACGCGGCAGCGTTGGATGAACGGCTACTGCGACTTTGACCTAATTCAAGGGTCTTTAATAACAACGAGATGGCAGCACATCTATAGAACATGGCGGCGGTGTCTGGGTGTGCCGCAGCGGAGAAACTGGGGGTGGTGTGCAGTTCCCTACTGTCGCGCGCTCGGCTGCAGCCCCTGGTTCTGTGCAGATTAGCCCTGCCAAGAAACAGTCTTAGTTACGAGAGAGAGTGTAGCCTATTGCGAATTAAGCGACAAGAAGTGCGGCTGTGCAGGTGCTGCAATGGGAAAGCCCAAAATAACTTTTGATAAGACAAAGCAGAAACCGCCTGGCCCACAACAAACAGACCAGGATGTGGTGGGAGAAGGCGCAAATCAGGTACCGGCTGAGGACATTAGATCCATGTTCCAAGACTTGAAAACGAGCCTGCAGGGCTTAGACACTAAAATGGACTCCCTGGCCGCTCGGATGGACGGCATCATGCGGCGAATGGATAAACAAGAAGGCAAGGTGAGTGTGTTGGAAATGCGTGTAACCGAAACGGAGGAGGGTCAGATGGAGCTCGACAAGAAAGTGAGTGGTATGGATAAAGTACTGGCCCTAATCCAACAAAAGAATGAGGATTTGGAAGCGAGATCGCGACGGAACAATGTTCGCATGATGGGAATTTCGGAATCCTCAGATATATCGAACATAGAGCGCTATATGAGACAATGATGAAAGACCTGTTTGAAGATGGCTTGTCCCCGATGTTCTTGATTGAGAGGGCGCACAGAGCATTAGGGGACAGACCTAAACCAGGGGCGCCGCCCAGGCCGATATTGGCCAGGATCCTAATTTACAGGGATCGGGACACAATACTACGCATGGCAAGGGAAAAGGGAAAGATTCAGTACCATGGAAATGACCTAGATATGTATCCGGATTTTACCCTGCAGGTGCAGGCAGCCTGCAGGGAATTTATACCAGCGAAAAAGATCTTTCAACAAACAGGCACCAAATATGAGTTAATATACCCAGCGAAATTGAGAGTACAAGGTCCTGGCAGACCTACCTTCTTTGTGGACGCAAAGGCAGCGCTCCAATTCACCAAACAACTGGCCAAAGATCAGAAGCAACAGGCGAGTCCGGAGGAGCGGGAGTCGGCTGACAGGCTAAGTGACATTGAATAACATGTACATCTTGGTAAAATGTTGAAGTCTAGAAATGTGGGGGTAGTGCAGTGGTTGTTACGGCGCTCAAATAAATATAGATGAAGGATACTTCCATGTAATTTGGAAAGGGATTCCATTATGAAGCATTGATTACAGGTCCGCACTGGATGCATAGCTCAACTGGATCAGGTGGGTCCTTGAGATGCAGAGGTTATGTCAGCGCTCGGTCACCCTGTCACAAGAACAGGGGAGGATAGTGGCCACCCTGTGTACCCTCTAGGATGACTCCTATTGTTCAGACAATTTTTTTGCTATTGGTTTTGGTTGAGGTATTGAGGTGGGTGGTGGGGTGGGTGATTACACGACCTGATTGGGGGGTTGGTGTGGGTGGGCTGGGAGGGAGAGTGAGGCTGGGGATTTGCATGACAGAGTTGGGTGGGGGGGAAATTCAAATGCAGAAGATGATGCTATATGTGCACGTATTTTGGAGTTGGCAGCGCCTGAACGTGTTGCTGTGGAAAGGAGATGAAACACTAAAGTTCATAATGTATGATCCGGACCCATTAGGTGTAAGGTCAAAATTACCACTGCCTATATTGGTATGGTTGCGCGGACTACCTAGAAGAGGAGCTGTGATGTGTGCATGTATATTGAGTATGTTGTTTGAATTGTATGCAAGAGCAAGGCGATATTTGCCTGACACAATAAAACTAAGCATTAGGGATTATATACAAGACCCTGAACTGCTGTGAAGAACATTACATGTATTTCTTGGAACATTAGGGGGATGAATGATCGTAGAAAAGCGAGACTGGTACATTCCTACCTGTTTCGAAAGGGAGTGGATATTTGTCTGTTACAAGAAACTCATTTGGCCACAGACAACTCTCCGGTGTTCAAGCCCCTTACTCAAACTATGCCAGGGAGTGGCGAAATAAATCCTTAGAGGTCTGCAATGGCAAACACACAGGAAAATAGTAGATCGGGAAGGCAGATTTATATTGCTTCTAGGCACGTTGTGTGGAATGCAGATACTGCTTGTGAATGTATATGGCCCTAATACAGATTGCTCTAATTTCTTCCTGAAGCTGTGGCATCAAGTGCAAAAAGACTTTAATGTAGTAATCTCCACTACACTTGACAGACAGGGGTTCCTCGTGAGCACCACCCCAGGGCGGCGGAGATGTTGGGGGAAATCATATCGGAAGCCGGGTATTCGGGTGGGCACGTGTATAACAGCTCAGAGAAATGCATAGTCACGACTGAACTATTGGCTACTGTCCAGAGACCTTCATGCTAGGGTGATGGAGGCAATGCATCTTCCGAGGTCACTCTCTGATCATGGGCCTGTAGGTGTGACAATTGTCATACCACCGCAGTATGTGCAACCGTTTAGCTGGCGATTTCCCTCCCGGGCACTGCTTGACCAGGTGTTCCGAGAGGAACTCAGGGGTAAGTTATCAGAATACTTTGAGCTTAACGAAGGTTCAGTAGAATCGCCGGGCACGCTATGGGAGGCTTGTAAGGTGGTGACGAGGGGAAACTGCTTGGCTCTCAAAACAGGGGTGGTAAGGACCATAAGAGACACACTGGACCTCTTAGAGAGGGACCTAGCAAGATTAGAAGCTGCACTTGCGGCGACACCATCGGCTTCCACACGAGCGGAGTTTAGGTCTAAACTCACACAGTTTCAGGAAGAGGCAGAGAGAGAGGCAGCCTTTCTTAACAAATATGCACAGGCTAGGAGGTACGGAGAGGGGAGGAAAAACTCTAGCCACCCTACTAGGTGCGCCCAGGGTAGCAGAATATATTACGGAACTGCGGATTTGCAGAAGATAGAATGGCTAGAACACCACCGGACATACTATACACGATGACTGAATACTACAAATCGCTATACACCTCTCAGGTAGTGCCGGAAGAGAAGGCGATAACGGAATATTTGGAAACAATTGCGCTGGCATGGTTTAATGACGGGGCGAGACAGTAGATGAATCTCCCGATCACAGCAGAAGATATACGAGAAGTCATTGCAGGCATGCCCGCTGATAAGGCCCTGCAGCCTTCTATAAGGAGTACGCAGATGTCATTTCGCCTAGATTGCACAGGGTATATAGGGAATCAATTGAGACAGGAATTCTGCCACCAACACTAAGGGAGGCCATGATAATAACCCTTTTGAAGCCAAATAAAGACCTGACCCACCCTGACTCTTACCGCCCTCTCTCGTTAATTAATTTAGACGCGAAAATTTATGCCAAATTACTAGCGGATAGATTGAAGCCTATGTTACCCCAAATTGCATTGTCTGATCAATCGGGTGTTATGCCGGGTAGGTCAACCTCTCACAACTTAAGAGTACTGTTCGGGTTACTGCACTATTTAGATCCGAAGGTGCAGGCGGCTGCCGCCTTATTAGATGCTACTAAGGCTTTTGAGTCTCTTGAGCGGAGATTCTTGTTTGCCTTGTTCACACGTATGGGGTTCAGCCCTCTATTTATCCAACAAATAGGGATATTATACAACGCCCCCATGGCACGAGTGAGCGTAAATAGGTAAATCTCAGAACCAATTAACATCACAAGGGGACTAGGCAGGGATGCCCTTTATCACCGTTGCTGTTTGCTATTGCAACGGAACCTCTGGCGGCGCGTCTAAGACAGCACCACACGCACCGTACCATTGGATTCACATCGAGAGGCCTGTTTATCTCTATGTACGCTGATGACATGACCATTTATATGATGAACCCTGCTGAAAACTTTGATCTACTGATGAGAGAGTTTGTGCGATATGGTGGACTCACAGGCATCCATATCAACTGGTCAAAGTCGGTGATGCTACCGCTAACTGACGAAACAAAACAATGCCAAACTAAGTTTCCCATAGAGTGGGCGACAGATGAGGTCAAATACCTGGGCATCAGATTCAGCTGTTCAATACAAGAAATATGGCTGTCCAATTACAGTACGGCAATGGACTGGCTGGAAGTCAAAGTGCAAAGGTGGAAAACATTACCACTGTCCCTGACGGGGCGTATTGCAATAACCAAGATGGTCGTCCTGCCGAAATTGCTATATTTATTTGTTAATATTCCTCTGCTACTTACTGGACTGCCATTCTAGAATTGGTCTGGGCGGGAAGACAACCTAGGGTGTCATGGAACCTTCTCACACTTCCATTTCATCAGGGGGGTCTCGCAGCCCCTGATTTTGAGCTACATGCCTACAGTGCACAAGCCCAATACCTGCATTACTGGCAGCACCCTATTCCATATCAGCAGCACGTGGCGATTGAGAGGGATGTTGCAGCGCCTACCCCGCTCCAGGTAACTGTATATCATTTGTATAGGAGATCCCTAATGGATATCAACACGGTCGAAATAGTGAGATGGGCTTGGCTAAACATAGCTAAACGTGCAGGCCTTGCGGAGCTTTATGCACCATCAATGCCGCTAGGGGGGAACCCACTACTGGGACCATTGACGGATAGGGCAGTGACAGACAGAGCACACAAGTGCGGCCTAGACACCGCAGGAGACTTATACCCAGATGACACTTTTATATCTTTGCAGAAGATGTGCCAGCCGAGGTAAATGGTCAAAATATCGATTCCAAAATATAGACTAACCTAAATATCGACTCCAAAATATAGAATGGACAAAATATCGAATGGACAGAATATAGACATCAAAAATATCGTTTTGAAGGTAAGTAATGTAATGTCGATTTTCAAAATATAGACAGTCAAAATATCGAAGTACATAATATAGTTTATTAAAAATATAGAATTTTCTATAATATCGAATTTTTTTAAGTGTTTCATACGTTAGTATATGTGTGAAAAGTGTATATATTTTTGTAATTTATTTTAAGTAATTAATTTTATGTTATTTAATTTTTGCGTAATTTATTTCTGTAGCGGGTTGTGGGTTTATAGGGGAAAAGGGTGGGAAGTAATTTAATTATAATTAATTAAATATGTTAATTAATTAATTGATATTTATTTAGAATACATTGATAATTAATTTTTAATTGGTAATTAATTAATTCTTAATTGATAATTATTTTTTTATTAATTGATTGATAATTATGTGAATTAAATTAATTTATTTTCTGTAGCGGGTTGTGGGTTTATAGGGGAATCGGGTGGAAAGTAATTTAATTATAATTAATTAAATATATTAATCCATTAATTGGTATTTATTTAGAATAAATTGTTAATTAATTTTTAATTGGAAATTAATTAATTCTTAATTGATAATTACTTTTTATTAATTGATTAATTGATAATTATGTGAATTACATTAATTTATTTTCTGTAGCAGGTTGTAGGTTTATAGGGGAATAGGAAGGGAAGTAATTTAATTATAATTAATTAAATATGTTAATTAATTTATTGGTATTTATTTTGAATAAATTGTTAATACATTTTTAATTGATAATTAATTAATTCTTAATTGATAATTTTTATTAATTGATTAATTGATAATTATGTGAATTATATGAATTTATTTTCACTAGAGTGGGAATAGTAAAATTTACACCTATGCTATCCAACACTTTCCCTACTGTTGCACTCTCTGGAGTGGGAATAGTCATTTTTACCCCTACGCTATCCAACGCTTTCCCTACTGTTGCACTCTCTGGAGTGGGAATAGTCATTTTTACCCCTACGCTATCCAACGCTTTCCCTACTGTTGCACTCTCTGGAGTGGGAATAGTAATTGTTACTGCTACGCTATCCAACACTTTCCCTACTGTCGCACTCTCTGGACTGGGAATAGTAATTTTTACCCCAACACTATCCAACGCTTTCCCTACTGTTGCACTCTCTGGAGTGGGAATAGTAATTTTTACCCCTACGCTATCCAACGCTTTCCCTACTGTTGCACTCTCTGGAGTGGGAATAGTAATTTTTACCCCTACGCTATCCAACGTTTTCCCTACTGTTGCACTCTCTGGAGTGGGAATAGTAATTTTTACCCCAACACTATCCAATGCTTTCCCTACTGTTACACTCACTGGAGTGTGAATAGTAATTTTTACCCCTACGCTATCCAACGTTTTCCCTACTGTTGCACTCTCTGGAGTGGGAACAGTAATTTTTACCCCTACGCTATCCAACGTTTTCCCTACTGTTGCACTCTCTGGAGTGGGAATAGTAATTAATACCCCTACGCTATCCAATATTTTTCCTACTGTTGCACTTACTGGAATGGGAATAGTAATTTTTTCCCCTAAGCTATCCAACGCTTTCCCTACTGTTGCACTCTTTGGAGTGGGAATAGTAATTTTTACCCCTACGCTATCCAACGCTTTCCCTACTGTTGCACTCTCTGGAGTGGGAATAGTAATTTTTACCCCTACGCTATCCTACGGTAATAATATTGTGTATTTTTTATTAATATTATGTTAATATGTATATATGCTTTAACAGATATGATTGTATATTTTTTTTATAAGTTGAATTAGTTATTGAATAATTTTAAGGTAATTTAAGTATTTTTTTTTTTTAATTTTTAAAAACCTTTATTGTGCAGTATCAGCAAACAATTACGGGCCTACAACCATCCGGCCAGCCTCGACGTCAGTTTAAGCACTTTTGCAAGTTATACGGTGACTCAGCAGTACATCAATACAAAATAGCAAGCATTCCGAGTTACACTGGAGATCATGAGACTGCCGAGAAACAGGAGAAATTAAGGTTCGTTTTTAAATTTTTAAGGTATGTTTTAAAATGTAGAAACTAAGAAGGATCAGAAACCATACAGTCCACCGAGGGCAAGAGTGGGAAACGCCTACCAAAGGATATCCAACGAACAGAGAAACATAATCAGAGTAGCGGCACAAGAATACATATGGAAGGATAAACAACCACAAAGTATGTTTCGTGCCGGTCATTACCCACCCCATACCAAGCCACCCTACTGACCCAAAGAAAGAAATAAGAAGATAAAAAGAATTAAGAAAAGTAGAGAGAAGAAATAAGGCCCATAGGAACTTAAAACGGACAAAATAAACCCCCCTCCCAACCCCACCCTACACGCATGCAGAGGCTACGGCCTACCCCCCCCCCTAGCAGTGTGCCTGTCGCCCAAAAAGGAGTACCCGAAATATAGACACAGAAATGAAAAAGAAAGAAAGAAAAAGGAATCATATAAACCGTAGGAGGGCCATACATATGTGCTCCCGGTCTCCCCAGCCACGAGTTTATTCTCCACCCCAAGAGCAAAAGTCAACAACAGCAAGCAACAGTTACGGTAATGAATGGGGAGAGTTATCACATACTGCGCAGCTACATGTGTCATAGGAACATTTCAACCCGATTCTCCGCCAGCCAAGCAGCCATCAATTGTGAAAGGAAACCACTTAGCCCTGGCCTGTTCGTGTGAGTCCCCCTAAACATGGCCCCTGAGGAAAGCCCGTCCCATCCAACACAAAGGAACAAGATGTCCTCGCACGGCAGAGGAGAGGTCTGTGAATACAAAATGGACGTCGCCAGTCACCAATAGATCCATCTTCCCTGACGAACATCGCCCCCAGGTTCGCCCGATGACGCGCATTCCACAGCAGGGAGAGTAGGGCTTGAAAGGAGGAGGCAGTCACGGGGGCTAACAGCTGCAAAAACATTGTCCGAGTCAATAGTGGCGATACCATGGACGAAGCCTCAATCCTCGGCTGAGAGATGTACCCTGCAGCGCAGCAGGAGCTGGCGGACGGCTGTCCGCAGGCACTAACACAATCAGGGATAATCCGCTCCCCTCTGCTTCCGTGTGGAAACATAGTAGCCCCCTCAAGAACAGGCAAAGGCAAATCGTCGCACTCCTGGGAGCAGTCCAGCCGTAATCGCCCCAGAGTGAACGCAATGTCGTCAAGCTTCTTTCCCAGCTCTCGGGAACCATCCTTCCACGCAGATCGTAGGTCACCAAGAGCAGCAAGAACGGCGCCACAGGATAGCGCAGGCTGTAGTCCCCACATCTCAGCATTACGAGATGACTCGCGCACCCCATCGCACAGCTCATCGATAGGCAGGGTAATGCAATCTATCCCGTTCAGGGAGCCATCAAGCGTTTCCACCTTGTCGGGAGAATGATGATAAAATGGGGGCGAGGTCGGCACCGGCAAGCTGCAGTTCAAGTTACCGATGCTAACAAGGCACACTTCTAAGGAGCGATCCTCGGTAATAGCCATCCCTTCTTCGACTGAAGGCTGGGGCAAATTCGGGGGTGGTTCGCAAAAACCGGGCAAGTTCGAAAATGGGGTCGATACAGCTCACCTCCAGCGTTTCACAAATAAGTAGTATTCCCAGTGAGCCCCCACATCAAAGATGCACTCTGGTCGCGTGTTGCGATAAGCCGCGCTCCGGCAGAGAAATTCTTTTCCTTTTCCCCTTCGGCAGTCAATGCGTCCCAAAGGACCAGCTCCGCCCAGGCCCATCTGGCCGATGTTGATCAATTAGCACCCGGCAGTGTTTAGCAGCGTAGGTCCCGGCTCCAGGGCTGTGGAGGCCGCCAAACAACTTCACGAATATCTCCGGCTACCAGGCAGGCAGAGACATCGGGAGAACGCGAGTGATGACAGCGCGTATTCACCGGCATCCCGCTGCAGCGCAACCCCAGGATGATGATCAGGATTTCAGTGCGGGGCTCGAGGGCTTGCGGAGCCGGGAGCCTACGCTTCTGCTCCGATCGCCATCTTGGCTCCTCTTCCAAGTATTTTTAAGTATATTTTAGCTTTTTATTTTTAATATTTTTTTAATTTTACATTTTTTTAAAGAAATTCGATATTTTTACAAAGTATATATATATATATATAAACGATATTTTGGGTTTGATATTTTGGTACTTACCTGTTTGTAGATAGGAATTCGATATTTTGTCTGTCGATATTTTGGAATCTATATTTTGGGTAGTCTATATTTTGTCCCTCGATATTTAGTCAGTGATCCGTGACTTGAATGACCCTACCGCTTCTGAAATGTTGCTATACTATCAACTAAGGGCGGCATGCAAATCTAGATATCCAGAATTCCCTGCGGCGCCATCAACACTGTCTGCGCTGGAGAACCTTCTCACCAATAGCTCACCACGCAAATTGATAACACGTATCTATAGCATTACCCAGGACACTGCTCCTGTTCTACAAAATTCGTCGAGAACACTTTGGGAAAGAGAAGCAAACATAAGCATAACTGTAAAACAATGGCTTTTTTGCTGCTCGCAGCTTGAGAACCTGTCACCTAATTATAGGTTGAGGCTCATCCATTTTAATTACTTGCATAGGACATATCACACACTGAAACAGCTCTTTCGTATGGGACTACAAAATGATGCGAGATGTTGGAGGTGTGGGGAGCAAGAGGCAACGTTCTTCCATATAACATGGGAATGTGAACACATAGGGAGATACTGGATTGAGGTGATACGGCATATAGGGCACATTGTAGAGCTAGATTTGCAGGTTGGACCACTTATGGCGCTTTTGGGGTTTGTTATGGAAATACCATGTGATTCCCGGAAATTGGTGGCTCTTTTGCTATTATTGGCCAAGAGACAAATGGCACTGCACTGAAAGAGAGCAGCGCCACCGTCAGTGGTGGGTTGGATTAAATCGGCTATATATTGCAAAGATCAACTGACGACATATTGGGAACTTATGCCACAGCACAGCGCTCCAGACCTGTGGATATATGGGAGCCTCTGGTGGGATGGCTGGGTCGAATGGGGTCAGACTTGTGTGGCTAAATGCAACTGTGTGGGGTAGAGGCAGGATACGAGTTCTGTAAGAGAAGACATTGACAGCTGTCTGGGCCGTATAGGTTCCGAGACATCATTTGCAGGGGCGGGACTGTCTGAGAGTGTTTTAGATGAATGTAATGTGTTCAGTTGTTCTGGGTAGCTTTCAAACTGTGCTCAAAATGGGGGGATATGGGGTGGTAGGACCGCGGGACTGGGACATTGGGTATTGATATAACTGTGCGCATTTTTTCATGCTCTTCTTTCTGCTCAAATGTCTATGCATCACATGTATAGCTGCTACCTTTGATTTATTTGTTATGATTTGCCATCGATAATGGATCATGCCATATGGCGTTGTGAGTATATAACATCAAGTTGCTGCCTGCCTCCGGGTTGTTGGCTGAAGAGCGGTGTTCAATATGTGAAGATAAATAAAGGTTTTTGAACTTTAAAAAAAAAAAGAAAAAACGAATTTGTTTGTCTATATTATTTACTTAGTAATGTAAATATGCATATATTTCCATGGATAAGATCTAGTGGTTGACAGACCAGTTTATTTATGGACAATTTTGTATACACAGTAGAGCAAAAGGTATAATATATATGTATATTCCACATGTTAATACAATACATTTAAAGAGATAATATCAATATAAAAGACAGAAAAGCAATAACATGGGTGAATAGAATATGGAGCATGAGTTGCTAGTAGACAGACAAATCATTGACAAATCACAATACCAATCAAAATATTACATTATTAAGGATTTTTCTTACTGTTGGAAGTGGT
Organism: Lissotriton vulgaris; assembly: GCF_964263255.1. Classification (NCBI taxonomy): domain Eukaryota; kingdom Metazoa; phylum Chordata; class Amphibia; order Caudata; family Salamandridae; genus Lissotriton; species Lissotriton vulgaris. The sequence continues at coordinate 1,997,106,526 of NC_141687.1, forward strand.
TATCCTAAATGAAACATGACACAATTGACCTATAAGTGCTCTTCAAGAGAAGGATTTCATTAGAGTTTTAACATTTTGAATCCTGGCATCTAAAGGATCAGATTGTCACAGCTCCAAGGAAGCCATTCACCTTCCAAGAAGATTCATTTCTAGGCAATATATTATATGTGGGCCTCAAAGCAATGCCTCAATGTGAGATGCAGGACAGTTTAGAAAAGCTACTCATTTCCATGGAGAGACATTTCAGAGCAATCAGAATAGATGTGGCCAAATTTAGGAGTACTCCATCCTTCCTGCCAGCTAATAGAATGGCTACATTGAGTGGAGCATGCTTCTGTAACTACTGAGGGAAGGGAATTTCCACAGTCCACTTTTGACAATATGAGAGAATGAATTACTAGTTTAAAGTCAGTTTCAGAAGCACAATGTGTTTCTACAATGGGATCTAATTTGATATTGTGCTCTATTTTCCCTTGCATTGATATGTGCTTTTATGTGTAGATGTTTCGCCAAGTAGACATCTAGAGACATGCCGACACCACGATTGATGGATTATTCTTTAACACCATCAGTTAAGCTATGTTTGAATCGAAACGGGATAATTAGATGGGGAAAGCAGGAGGACCTTCCTTTTAGGTGGATCAAGCTTCTGCTAATAGTATGACATCCATGCTTGAATATCCTTTGGGCAATAATTTATTGTCTTTGAGGAGAGAAATGTTTCAGATTGCTCTTTGTGTCATCTAAGGTATAAAAGATATTTAACCTATTGGCACTGGAGACAAGACGTTTCCTCGGAACATTGACTATGGTAGGAAAAGGCTAGACCCCTGGCTAACACCTTTCCAGATAGAAGGCCATATTAATGAAGAGTTTGTCATTTTTTAGGTCTTGCCTATGCAGCGCGCATGGGCTGCATAGGAAAAAGACCTGTAGCAATCGCTTCTGGTTTTGTCCCAAGAACGTGCACACATTGCATTGCCTTCAATGGCAACACATGCACGTTTGGCGATTCCCTTGCAGGAGCGAGCTTGACACAATATGTTTGTAATTAAGTGCCAAACACATGGTGCCCCTGGCTTGCTTCCGCAATGGAAATGCTTTGTGTGCTCTCAGCCGCACTCCCCTCAACCCTCCCACTTTTAGTGGGAGGTGAGCACACTTTTATTTAACTAATTAGTCTCTCCGATCATTATATTTTAGCTACAAAAAATATGTATTTTCTTAAGAGTTTTGCCCCCAAAAATGAAAAGCATGTCATGTAGAAAAATTAGGCCTGTTTGATATTTTTCACGTTTAAATGCACATAATTTTAATCCTAAATCTAAGAAAATTATTATTTCAGGCTACTACCTTGTTTTCAGATTTTTGAAAACATAGCCTTTCTGTCACTGGTGAATATTCAGTGAAGGTCAAACGTGACCACAGCCAGCGACTTGTAATAAACAAATGTAGTTGTTTGATGCTTTGCACTGTTTCCTTCTGTGAATTGTTAATGCCGACTCACATTCAGACATGGGACCTCTAGAGATATGCGGGCAACGACGTTGGAAACAAAAGAGGTATCACCGCATTTGCATTTACGCCTACAAGGAACTAAGCAGCAGCTTCTCGGGTGATGAACCGGCTAAAAGCTGTGTCCCTTGTCTAGAATGTTGGTTGAAAGTTTAAGCACAGAGGCCAAAGATTGTCTGGGCATGGAACGCAACTACCTATTTCTCATTTCAGTGACACCTTTATAACCCAAAGTTCTTGCATGGTGATGGAATCAGCTTTCCATTTCTGGACTATTATGTAAGCATGGGCGAATTTTGCGAATTCGCAATCCGCGAATTTGCGGATTTGCGAATTCGCAATCCGCAAAATTTGCGCGAATTTGCGGATTTTTTATTTTTGCGTGTTCGCGGGGAACTTTGTGTATTTGCGGGGCGCTTTGCGTGTTCGCAGGTTTTTTTTTGCCTGGTTCATCACTGCCACCCTCTCGTTTTTTATGCCCTTCTGCCCTCTCTACCACTTGTTTTTGTGCCTTTCTGCCCTCTGCCCCACTCTTGTTTGTGCCCTTTTGCCCTCTGCCCCACTGGTTTCTGTGCCCTTCTGCCCTCTGCCTAACTCATGCCCTCTGTCCCACTTTGTGCCCTTCTGCCCTCAACCATAAGTCAGCTTCAACAGAAAGCACTAATAGATAAAGTATAGCAGGTGCTTGAGTTGAAGGTCAAATTAAGTTACACAGTCATTAATCACCCCAAGTTTGGGGTGATTAATGATTGTGTAACTGAATTTGAGATTAAACTCTAGCACCTGCTTTACTTTATCTATTAGTGCTTCCTGTTGAAGCTGACTTTTTGTAACTATTTTAGAGGCTCTGGCAACTTGCCGGCGCCATTCTAAAATAGTTACAAAAAGTCAGCTTGAACTTTTGACCCAATCCGTTCCGCTCGCGGATTTTGCGGGAAATTCGCGAATCTCGCGGATTGTGAATTTACCGAAAATCCGCAAAATCCGCGAAATCCGTGAGCGGAACGGATTTTCCGCCCATGCTTACTATTATGGATCCATGGAGGTATGTTGGATTTTAGTTTTCCTTACTTTCAATAAAAAATCTTTGATGGACATGAGCACAATTATCCACAGCACCCCCAAGCAAGCATGCTTAAAGCACTCATCAACAGACCAGAAGCATGATCATGACACTTGCAGTTAGGGAATGGCACAGTGAATACTTTTATGCTCTCAAATGGATGATGAAAATATCATTAATAATCAAATCCAAAAGAAAATTGAAGAAACAAAACATGTTTGTACATAATAAACACATGAAATGAACAATTTTTAAGCTGTCTCAGTAGTTTAAAAGATAACTGTATCTTTCCTCTGGAAATGGGTCCAGGTCCCCGGAGGTTGAATGCCAGATTAAGTGCACGGGATCCTAATTTCCTACTGCAGAGAGATATCAATGGACTACTTTTGCAAGCACAAATCACTGTCCACCAGCCAAGAAGCCCCAGGCCAATGGCAATGCAGAGGAGAGAGGAGGCAACAACAACGTTCAAGCAGCAAAGTGCCGGAAATGGCCACTCTCAGTAACAAGCATTGACATAACCAATAGGTCTCGCCTTTGGGACCTTTTAAGTGTTTAGCCATGCCGCAGTTGATGTAAGGATATTGCGCTGCATAACTAAATACTTATAAGGTCCCAAAAGCGAGACCTATTGACTATGCCAATGCTTGAGTTTGTTTGCTTGTGTATTACAAGTATGATGGGCATCAATTGGGTACAACACTATTTAGCCCCATTCTCACTTGGTGGTTTTATTAAGATAAGAGGTATGGTTCAACATGTGAAAGGAAGCAGGTAAGACAAAGAGGATGAGGCAAACATCACCTTTTCACTCCTAGGTTTGAGGTCTTTCCAGAACTATTCCTAGAGACACATAGGTATTAATTGAGGTGATTCAGTGGAGAGCAGAAGAGGAGCTCATTTCATTTATGATTGTGGTATGCCTGGGTTCAGAGAAATGAAAGATATTTTTGGTTTTGGCAATTGTATTGAGTATTTTTATTTGGATAACTTCTTGGAGGAGGAGCAAGCAACGGACAATATTAAAAACCTCATTCATGGGTATTGTGAGGGAAAGGTTACAGCTTCTTCAACTTTTCAATGAAGAAGTTAAAGAATTCATACATATTTTTGGAGATCTTGCTGATCCCTCAGGCTGAGCAAGCGTGTACTCTTTCAGTCTCAGACAACAGTTTCAGCTACTTTTTACTTTGTCTAGCCTCCATTTATGTAGATATATTTGGCTTTGTATATCATGTTTTCAGGTTTCTGGATGGATTGCAAGGAGCAGGGGATCTCCACATACCTTAGATTGCCCATCCATTACTTCACCCTCCTCTTCTGGCATGGATTGGCAACTTTAAAGGAGTGGAGAGAGCAGGGGATGAGGAAGTGCTGGATTGTTGGTTTTAATTCTCCCTTCTGTTTGGGATGTGAGGTTTAGAGTGGTGCCTTTGGTGTGACTGGAATTTTTCACAGTTGGATGAGATTGTTATTAAGTATGTATATTGATAACGGAGGTGCAATTGATACTTGATGGTTTCCCCAGCTGAGGTTCACATTTCGTAGGAAAATGTTGTTTGAGTTGATAACTGTTGTTTGAGTTAATAACTGATTCAACAAGGAGGTCACATAGGGGTTGCACACATATTTGGGTGTCACCCCTCGATGATAGCTGATGTGATAGAGACAAGATCGCTTGTTTTTATGTCAATCAAAAAACACAAGAAGCAAGAAAATTGATAATTATGATTAAAATCTTTTATTGTAAAATAGTTTTATACATTACTGCTATTCCACCCCAGTTGTCCCTATTCTCTTGAGCTGAAGGATAGAGTATTCCCGTGGAACTAGCAGATCAATATATAAATATTAATTTAGCCTGGTTTCCATCAGGAAGATAAAATCCAGATTGTTTTAGATGATTGAATCCTCAATTTCCTGGTTATGTTTTACTGTTGATCTGGAGATATAAATTAGGCACCTGAGGGTAAAATGTAGCATGCTAATGCTTGTGGCAACTCGTGTCTCAGCATCTGTCTAGATGCCTAAGTTGATAACTTAGCATTTAATGGGTGTTGCTCTTATCTTTTGCTGCCCAAAATAAGGGTGGAGTTAACTCCTTTAGGGCTATTTTCCTGATGTTCAAATCATACAAGTCCAGCACGTCTTCGATGTCCATCTTGGATATATGATTCATTTTTCAGTTTGGTTATCCTTTGATGGTATTGCTTGCACTATTAAGTCCTAGGTTTGGACTCTGTTTGAAAGGATGAACAATGTTCCTTAGAGTGTTTTCCACCCAGGTCACATTTATATTTATGCACATGAGGTCACTTTCTCTGGGAGAATGTCCAGCAGATCTTTTCCATAGGTTAACTATGGGGTAACTGTTGTGGTTGATGTGATAATCTGAGATAAGGTGGCACCTGTTGCTAAATAGGATGAATCTATTAATGTTTAGGACTCCAATCAGAGGGCAAGGAAGCAGGCGAGTCTTTTTGCTTCTTGTGTGAAGATGAAGTTATATTGTGGTTCGTTCGCTCTTCTCGGTACAATGGAGAGGGTAGCGGAGCCTGATGGCAGGTCATCAGTAAAGGATAGAGGTTGGAGAGTGGAAGTGGATCTTTTACACAATTATCAAAGGTGGCAGGGGGAATTTCTAATTTCTTCTAATATTAAATGCGACACAAGGGGTCGTTTGCTGTGTGTGTTCCTGCTGCCGTTGGGAGACCAACTTTACTACTTGCGGAACCCACTTCGCGGGTCCCGCTGCGCTGTTGCCGCCACCGGAGCCCAGGAGTCACAGGAGCCAGCTGGGTGAGAGAGCGTGCGACAGGGCTGCGAGCGAAGGAACCGGGACTCGCTTTCCCAGGAGTCCCGGCAATCCTCCGGCCTATCATCTGGCCCGCTCTCCCTGACCGCCCCGCCCAGCTCACCGTTAAAAATCCCCGCCTCCTATTGACATTGGGGTCGTTTGCTGTGTGTGTTCCTGCTGCCGTTGGGAGACCAACTTTACTACTTGCGGAACCCGCTTCGCGGGTCCCGCTGCGCTGTTGCCGCCACCGGAGCCCAGGAGTCACAGGAGCCAGCTGGGTGAGAGAGCGTGCGACAGGGCTGCGAGCGAAGGAACCGGGACTCGCTTTCCCAGGAGTCCCGGCAATCCTCCGGCCTATCATCTGGCCCGCTCTCCCTGACCGCCCCGCCCAGCTCACCGTTAAAAATCTCCGCCTCCTATTGACATTGGGGTCGTTTGCTGTGTGTGTTCCTGCTGCCGTTGGGAGACCAACTTTACTACTTGCGGAACCCGCTTCGCGGGTCCCGCTGCGCTGTTGCCGCCACCGGAGCCCAGGAGTCACAGGAGCCAGCTGGGTGAGAGAGCGTGCGACAGGGCTGCGAGCGAAGGAACCGGGACTCGCTTTCCCAGGAGTCCCGGCAATCCTCCGGCCTATCATCTGGCCCGCTCTCCCTGACCGCCCCGCCCAGCTCACCGTTAAAAATCCCCGCCTCCTATTGACATTGGGGTCGTTTGCTGTGTGTGTTCCTGCTGCCGTTGGGAGACCAACTTTACTACTTGCGGAACCCGCTTCGCGGGTCCCGCTGCGCTGTTGCCGCCACCGGAGCCCAGGAGTCACAGGAGCCAGCTGGGTGAGAGAGGGTGCGACAGGGCTGCGAGCGAAGGAACCGGGACTCGCTTTCCCAGGAGTCCCGGCAATCCTCCGGCCCATCATCTGGCCCGCTCTCCCTGACCGCCCCGCCCAGCTTATTCCAGCCTTAGGCCCATATAAACCTTTGTAACCCGCTGCGCGGGAGCGCCCGGGGCTAAGCCCGGGCAAAGGGCGGGCCCTCTGAGGCCCTCGTAGGCCAGAGCAGGCCGGGCTGGGCCCACTCTCTAAAACCCATTCCGTAGGCTTGTGTTACAGGTTAGTTAATGGCTACCCTACCTGATGGGGGGTCACCTGGGAAGAAGGGCAAACTTCGCAATGGGTCACTAGACAATTACTTTCCCAAGGTACTGTCCGAGGGGGAGAAGGAATTGATCATGGCTGAACGCAGGGCTGAGCGGAGGCGTTCAATCGAAAGCTTGAAAAATAGATCCTTTATTGACTCTGCGCCTGTACCCTTGTTCACCGAGGGGGACTTAATTGACCTTGGGAGGGAAACCGTTAGTCAAGAAGGCTTCCCACTTTTACTGCGTGACTGCACATCTTCGCCTGGTATGTCCCTTGATCCTATTGTGATTGACCCCCCTACCCAGATCCCATGCCACCCTGCTGCTCCCCTGAAGCTTAAATCATTGAAATCCAAGCAACTAGTGGTTGCACAGATACACGGACCACCACCAAATAAAAAAAGGAGGAAATTAAGGGCGGGTCAAGGCAAAGTTAAAATTTCCCATTTAGACTTTGGCAAAGGCCCTAAATTATCTTCACCGCATGTAAGGGCTACCATGGAAGTTGCAACTACTGTAACACCCGAGGCATCACCAATGGTGGCTACTCCGCTTGTTGAGGTCCCCAATACAGCAGTTTTAGTTAACAGTCAGGGGCCCTTATTTACAAACTCACCGACTCCCCCTCCACCTGTAGGGGATTTCGAACTTTTACTGAGGTCTCTGTTGCTACCCGTGATTGAGAGTCTTAGGAAAGTCGAAAATAGATTGACCTTAGTAGAGGCTGCCTTAAATAGTATGGCCACGGTGACCAGGGCTCAGGGGAGTGGGGGAACACAACCAACACCTTGTACTGGGGTCTCGTCTAGCGAGACTGTAAAACCCCCAGTAGCTACCCCCTCTGCTCTACTCCAGCCGTCTAAACAGTCGTCTCAGCATCAGGGAAAGTCGGCGCCTGCTATACATAAAGAAAATCCTACAACGAACCCGATCATTTCTGTAGCTGGGACAGAAGGTGGCGCCAAAAGGCCAATGACAAAGGCTCCCCCAGTAAACAGTAGCGAGAAACAGGGGGAAGGGGGACGCACCAGAGGTCCTTTTACTAGGGTACCTCAAGTGGAAATTCCACCTCAGGCGGTGCCCTATGTAGTAGTCATGACCGGGGTTCCTCCATTAGCAGACAATAAGAAGGAAGGATATGGCCAATTGAAAAATAAAATAATTCACTGGTTGAGGACATTCAGGCCTATAGCCCCAAATGTGGATGGAGATATTGTACATGTTAGAAGGATCCCGTGGTTGGGTAACACTAGGAAAGATATTGACGGGGATCTAGTGGTGGTCAATTTTAGAGACCCCCGTGCAGTGGACTACATTTTAAACTGGCCATATGCAGGAGGAGGAAACTCTATTACACCTAGGCCCTTAACCTACTTTTACCCGAGGCCGGTTCCTTACCCCCCCAAACATAGGGAAGAGTCTTATGCCCTATGGCCCAAGCAGTTTGGTTACAATAGTACTCATCAGGTATTTGGCCAGCATCAGCTTTACCCTATTGGTCAGTCTGGTTGGTTTACGGTTCCACAGAGACATCACCCAAGCCACAATGGTGCAATGGAGCACCTTAGACCCTTCACCCCCTTAGATACTTTCAATAGGTTTTCGCAGCTCAGTGGCATGGAGGACTGCGATTGATGCTTACAGCCTATGGAGGAGGGAGGCGGTGGACATGGAGTGGATCCCCAGCAAGGAGGAATTATTTGTGACAATTCCCAGGAGGTAACTATAGATGACTCTAATATCATCCACTCGAATATGCCTCATTTTGATGCCCCGGATATGTCTATTGTTGTTGATTGTTCTGAACCCGACAGGCAATTTTGTTGTGTGAGTAACAGCCACCAATCTAGAAGTGGGAATGGAGCCGGGGGGGGTGATCACGGAAGGGTACTCTTTAGTGCACAAGGGTTCTAGGGTAATAAACCTGATTTCCTGGAACGTAGCCGGGCTAAAAAGGAAGTTAGACATTCCTGAATGGCATGAATTCATCGAGAAGTTCGATGTCTGCCTGTTTCAAGAAACTTGGTGCTTGATACCAATTGATAAATCTGGCTACACTACCTTCTTTTCCCCAGCGATAAGTAGAGGGAAAGGTAGACCAGCAGGAGGTCTTTTAGTCTGGATAAAAACTGACCTAGATTGGGACATGGCCTCTAATGACACCCAGTGTAATGATTTAATGCACCTTTCTTCCAGGGGTCATATCGAGGGGATTAGGCTTGAACTTTTTAATGTGTACGCTAGAGGGGCTGCGGGGGATAATACTTCGGCAACCATATTGAGCCTTGATTCTGCTCTAGCTAATTGCCCTCCCTCAGCCAGAATTATGGTGGGTGGCGATTTTAATTGCACGTTCGAACCGCTTCTTGGTGATGATCCACTAGGTACTGAGGAGGACGACTCCAGGTGGTCTATCCCCCCCTTGACGGTACCCCCCATCCGGAAATGGTCTGCTAGGGCAATCCAACTGAATGCCCTCACTAGGGAGCACAAATTAAGAGCCCTTAATGGCAGGACCCGGTCTGATACATTAGGTGAAACGACTTTTAACAGGCTATCGGCCCCGTCCAGAATCGATTATATTTTAATGAGTGTTAGTATGTGGATGGACCTTATTGACATGGAGGTGGTACCCACCCAGGAAAGCGACCATAATCCGCTTTGCTGCAAGTTTAAATGGGGCAAAATTAAAGAGAAAGGGATGAGTGCACCGTTGAAATTAACCAAAGAGATCATCCCCTACGAAAACAATCGTAGATTGAAGTGGGACAAGGCTCAGTTAAACGCAGACCAACTAGAGACCATTAAATTTACCATCGAAGCCCTGTACAGGGACTTGGAAGTAATGGATCGGGTGGTTGCTAGCCCTCCGTGCCTTTCTTTACAACTAGATTCTGCATATAAAGGCACGATAGATCAAGTGAGTCTTTATTTCACCTCTAAAGGGAAATCCCCCAGATCAAATAGGACTCCCCCCATATCCAGCAACCCATGGTATTCAACGGACTGCAGGGGGAAGAGGAAAAGTCTGTCAGTTGCCTTGCTCTCAAGGAATCCTATTCTGGTTAGAGCGGCCAGGAGGGAGTACTTGAGAGCAATTGCTCTGGCAAAGCGCGAGTGGGAGGAGGAGCACTGGAGGGAAATAACAGACGCCGTCAGCAGGAGGGACTCGACGTTATTCTGGGATTTAATCAATAGAGCTAGACAGGGTAAATCCCAGCCTTTAGCAACCCATATAACCAGCCTGCAATGGTTCAATCACTTTTCATCTCTGTATGGCGGCAGTGAAGATACATCTGGCCCTTTGGTTGCTTGTGGGGAGGGAAGGGATCCTGACGGGGAGACGGAGTGCTTATTTATGGCCTCCGAAGTAGTGGCAGCAATTAAACATTTGACGCCCAAAAAGGCAGCTGGGCCGGATGGGATCCCTGGGGACCTCTTGATTGCTGAACCCCTAGCCTGGGCAAATTTAATAGCCACCATAATGAATTTGTTAGTAAAGGGACACCCCGTGCCAGATTCATGGAAGGGTGCCGAGGTGGTCACAGTGTACAAGAAGGGGGCAAGAGATGACCCTGCCAACTACAGACCGATTAGTCTGATAGACATAATCCAGAAAGTGGTTGGCAGGGTCATTATCGCCAGGGTGGGCGACTGGATGGAGGAGGAAGGCATTCTCTCTCATCTGTAGGCCGGATTTCGCCAAAAGGTGGGCACGATGGACCAGGTCTTTCGGCTGTTTGGGATCTATTGGAAGGCAGTTACCATCAAGAAGGGGAGCCTATATATGGCCTTCATAGATCTCAAGACGGCCTTCGACCTGGTCCCCCGTGCTAAACTGTGGGAGATTCTGGAAAGTTTGGGCTTTCCTGGCTCACTCTTAAGATTAATTGTAAGACTCCACGAGGGGACATACGCTAGGATCAGATGGGGTACACAGGGCCAACTGACAGATAGGGTACCTGTGAGGAGTGGAGTCCGTCAAGGGTGTGTCATGGCTCCGACTCTCTTCTCCTTGTTTGTGAATGGAGTGGTGGACCATCTGAGAGGAGAAGAGACGGATGCCCCAACCCTGGCGGGGGAAAAGATTCAGACCCTGCTCTTTGCTGATGATACCTTACTGATAGCTAAATCCCCGATAGGCCTGCACAAACTCCTGCAGCGTTTCTCCTCCTTTTGTACAGAGAGAGGCCTAACCATCAACACCACTAAAACCAAATTGATGGCCTTTTCACCCACCAAAAATTTTAAAAACAATTTTCTGCTTAATGGGACTCCCTTGGAGTTGGTCGAGGCTTTCGACTATTTAGGGGTCCGGCTAAATAGCCGAATGACCTGGAAGGATCACTTAGCGAAAATGCTATTGGGCCACAAAAGAGTGTCGGGGGTGATCTTACGAGAGTACCGGGCATCAATTAGCAAACCAGTGTCCCCGGTAATGGCCATCTACGATGGCCAGATACTCCCGGCTGCACTGTACGGCTCCGAATTATGGGGGTTCGACAATGTAAATGAGCTAACCTTAGCAGAAAATAAGTTTTTGAGAGATGTGGTGGCACTCCCTGTTTCCACCCCGCTTATCCCCTTGCGGTTAGACCTTGGTAGACGTGCCCTAAAGGATATAGTGAGGCTGCGACCATTGCTTTTTTGGGTCCGCCTGAGAAGGACTAAGGAGTTGGCCAAATATGCTGAAGTACTGGACGAGCTAATTTTACTCGACTCTGGGTGTAAAATTGGCTGGTTGAAAAATTTGAGGCTATTGGTCTCCCAATTGGGTTTGAGAGATATTTGGGAGTCTCAAGCGCCCCCGCCCAAAATGGTGATCAAGAAATTATATTGGGATTGGGTTCAGGCTGAAGCATCACGTGGTATAACAGGGGGTTCACTTACAGAGTCTTTTCTGGAGTGTAAGAGTGTAAGGAAACTTGAACCCTTCCTTGACTTGATAACTAAGCCTCTAGACAGGGCCCTCTTTTTAAAATTAAGGTACGGTACCCTCCCGGTACGTGAATTTACTTCAAAATGGTCTAACCAGGGCGGCCCCTTGCGATCTTGTCCTGGCTGTGCGGCCCCTAAAGAGTCCGTGGCCCATCTTCTTTTTGCCTGCCCCGCGTATAAAGTGGCGCGGAAAAACTGGTTGAAACCAGTATGTAAAGGTTTGGGGATGAGGTGCCATCGCTCGGCCTTACGAGTGATTACATCGGATCTATCATCTACCCCATTGATATGCGGGGTGGCAAAGTTTTTAGGTAGTGCCTGGATTATTAGATCAAGATCTCTGGGAATGATTGCAAGGCCTCTACCTACCTTGAGTGGAGTTGTTTGAAGCTGCTAATTCTGAGTGCCTGGAGTATTTTTTTGTCTGTGGTTTTATTAATTATGTCAGTGCTCAGTCGTATTTTAAGTATGGTCAACCCTTGCTGTTGCTAGTATAACTTGATGAAATGTATTTTTAAAATGTATATTGTTGTCTTTTATGGTGATCAATTTACCGAATAAAGATTTATACACGCATGCGACACAAGCACCTGTTTATGAGTAATATTACTCAGCACTCTGTATGCATAAGTCACTTCAGTCCATTAATAGTCACAACATTTAAAAAAAAATCTAACATGCATGTTCAGTTGAAGAACTCAACAGTGGCTTAAAGTGTAGCTCATATCAAATGTATTATTTATTCATTCTTCGAATAAAACTGAATTGATTGCAGCCAGAGGCAGCATATATCATGAAAGCTAGCATGTGTCATTCCCTTGCAATTTCTTCAGGACTACAACATATACATAAACAAATACTTAATATGTCTATGTAGATAAATACAGTACTTAAAAGTTCAAATTAAATAGACATATCACAAGCATAAACCACCTGGTGCGAGTAGAACAAAAGTTTCCTTTAGTACTACATGTTCATGGACAAAGGCCTACATTTAATGAAACTGTCAATAGAGGATTTGATAAATATTCCTAGGACCACAATGCTTTACGTACATCTAGACACAATAATCGTGGATTCCAATCTCACTTAGCCACGTCAGGTGGGGCTAGCCAGCACGTGTGTTGAAGCGATCGTAAACACTGTCATACAAGCCACGTATGGCTAATCCTGTAACAGAAATGCTAATGTTTTTGAATATAAAATCAATAAAATACTTTTTAATCAAACATAGGTACAAATTCAACAGGTAACCCAAACCCAAGCATAATGCCACAAACCGTTCTGGACAAGTGCACATATTGCTATAGGTTCCACTGGCATGAATCCAAAACATTAACATTTTTACAGATTGTATCACACAACACATATAGTAGAAAATAATGGTATGTCTAATTAATGCGTGTTTACTTACCAATGCATGATAGGTCATCAATAGTTTTACCAAGGAAAGTAGACAGATTCTACAGTGGAGGAGTGTGGCTCAATGGTCAGAGCGGCAGACCCTGATGCAGAGTTCTGGCCCGGGACCAGGGTTCAATTCCCGACGTGGCAGGGTCTTGGGTTCAATGTCTGCGGACTCGATGATTCTCGCCTCGGTGCCTACTCTAATCATGGGTCCCACGCTGCAACTCTGGGTAATTGCTTGCTTAATCTCCACAATGGACCCTAAAACACTGGGATGCCTGGCTTCACCTTGGGGGTGCCCAAGGAGGGGCATCTCACAGGGAGTGCCAGGAAGGGTTCCACAGCGTTATACAGCGCCAGGACGCCCCGGTGATGGGCAGCTGTGCGCTTTACATGAATCCTACATTTACATATATCTCTACTTTTAAAAAGACGCATTAGAAATTATACGGAGATCCTAATATTTATTAATTTACGGATTTTTAGGATTGGTTTCATGGAATTGTTCGAGCTTTATAACTATCTATATATAACCACCAACAATGGATGAAATTTAGAAAGCATCGGATTTCCCAAAGAATCTTCAATGGATTGGTATGCAATATAATAGATATCTCAGTGTGACTAGAACAACGATATGAATATATACGATTTTGACCTGATGTGTTCAATATTATGCTTTTTTGTTATCTACCTCCATCCATTGATTGTAAATGACTTGTCTTTATTTCTTCAAAGACGTAAAAGAGTGTGTGTAAGTGTATGTGTGTAAGCAGAAGTTCTACTGTATATACTATCATATTTTCTTAAAATGTATATCTTTAAAGCATAGAGGACCAGTTTCATCACGCAAGTCTGCTTTTCCGGGGACGTGAAGGTTCTGGCAACCAGGCAATAGACCAAGGGGTTCACCTCCATCATGGCTGACAGCTTCATATCTGTGTTGATGAGGGGTACTGGAAAATCGAGATCCTATCCAGGTCTCACCCCAACTTTTACAATTTACACCTTACGTTCGATGGAAATTCTGGTGTAAATGAGCATTTTACTTTCGATGTCATTTTGGGTTCAGTTTTCATGCACTAAATGTGCTCTCCCAAGGCCACTACTTTCCATTGAATATATATATAACACACACACGCACATACACACACCACACTGCTTATTTTTTAGTAGCCACTAGTGACCACAATAAAACTTTTATTTCAGCGACTTATAAGTAATTTAATTTCTAGGTAATGTGTTAGTTCAATTTGCAACCCAGTTGTACAACTAATCAGACAGGCAATTTATGAAATGATTCAGCGTGTCAAACACATATTAGGATTGAGGTAGGTTTGGTGCACTTGAACGTACAATGCTGGGCGATAAGAAGAAAACGATTTGGAAATTGTGCTTCCTAGTTTCCTATCGACCTGATCTGAAGTAATCAGGGAGTCTAGACAAGATATTTTTAGCGTGCTGACTCGATAATTATTTAGGTTTATTCACTGGAACAAAATAATGGCCTAGAAAAGCAATTAAACTGATGGAGTGGGAAAAGCTGGCAATGTGGAAGATATTATTGCCTCAAAATCACATAAAACCTGCATTTCTAGGAAAAGTATCTGTCGGTGTATTACAAGTGCCCGCCCTGTGAACTTCATTAAGAAATCAGATCATAAATTGTGGCGGAAGCTCAGGAAATAGGTTTCCTAATCCACGTTTGACATTTATTTGAAGCAAAAGTGTTATTTAGCACTCAGGCCTGACGGAAAATGGTGTTATTTAAAGGAAAATGTTGCTCGCTGTGTTGCTCCTGCACCTGGTCACTCAAAATGTCTATGCAGTCATTTTTTTTTTCTTATACTTGATTATTGTCCGAAGTAAAATATCGTGTGTAAATACTTGTGCAATGTAAGAGGAGTCCTGAGCCTGTTCCTATAAACACGCTAATAAAAATAATGCAAATCAAAATTCAAGCCTTTACGATTATGCAGTTAGGCCAACAAAATTACTTCAGGGTTGCTCACAACGTATTGCAGCAAGCAGCTATCTAAAAGCACTCTGTGGTAATTGGTCATTCAAATGCAGTGCTGAATGTGTGCAGGAGTTTGCAAGGCATGTGCAGTGGACTCATATTTGGGAACCAACAAGTATGAGCTGCTTGTGAACACTTCAATAGCAGGTACCAAGTTTTGTCTTCATGTTCTAAATCTCGCAGGCTCTCATTACATGTCAACTAGGGTGCTATTCCCCCTGGGGAAACTGCTCTGGCAAGTAAAAATGTTTTCCAGTTCCCTACAAATTCCAAACCTCATATTTCCGAGCCCAAGACACCAGGCTTGCGACCCAGTGAAGAGCTGGTACGGCTATGGGCAGCTGCTTCGCCGGGTCATGTTCAAACATACTTAGCAGCATGGGGGAGCGGAAAAAGCTCCCCCGAACTGAACCTAAAGCCATCAGGCCTCCTGCCAACCCCAACCCCAGCAGAAAGGAAAGGCCCCTACACATTTACCACCTGATCCCAGCAGATGGTAAATGTGTGAGGATTTGGGCCTATTAATTATCTATGATAGGGGGAAAACACATGGAATTATATCTGGTATTCCTGAGTCTGTTATTCTTCATTCTTGGAGAGAAACTCACAGTCCTCATATTAAGGTGCAAATCATGAATTCTAGCCCTCACGAATCCCACACACATATCCGGTGACCTTGAAATGAATCTGTTAGTGTTTTAGGGGCCTTGGACTCATATCTGCTTTTGGATGAGTGGATCCTAGAATCTAAGGCTACAAAGCAAGCAGGCCCTTTTCACTCAAAAATAGGAAAGTTGTGTGCCATGAAAGAAGTCTCAAAGTAGTTCAAGGCAAATTGGAAGAGTTTATATAAGCAAAAGGACAAACATTATTGCAAACGAAAGCCATAAGTACATAAACTTTGAAGTTGCCAGATGTGCTCAAACAATCGTGAGTACATGAACATTGAGGTTGCCAACACTTGTTTCATGGAATGAATCCGCTTCTTCAGGGCAACTAATCCAAAGATGACAGATCAACACTCAAATATCCAGCATGAACACAAAGTGTCCAAAAACTTTGCATCTAAAATCATACAAGACTCATGCGGGTTGTGAATCCAAACTCACTATAAGCAATGAGAAATATCCAAGGCAAAAAGCCTTAGAGGAATCACTTAACATAGCTTCTGCATCTGTTTATTACAAAATCACGAGTCAATATGTGCTTATAGTGACTCGAACTTACAAGATAATATTTTCCAAATAGGAAGGCTGTCTGACTCATAGGAACACACTGTCAAGCAATATTAAATATTAATTCTGCTATCACTGGCTACTGACCAGCTAAAATAATGATTAAAGATCGATTTTTTAAATTTAATAAAAACCCAACTTAATGGTAAAGGTGTATAGTTTATAAATTTTAGAGAAAAGGGACTTTTAGAAACGTGACTTTCTCTGCCTGACACTCCTGAAGGCTAATCCGCATTAGCTCACCAACTGTCACCCATCTGTTGAATAGCCTTGATGAGGTGTGAAAAGTGCTCCCTGAGTCGGGACAGTGGCCTGGGTGTAGGGAGCTATTATTGTGCCCCTGTCCATAGGACCAGTTGGTTTGTGCCCAGGAGCAAAATTTGCTTCAATAGGGCCGCCCCTGTCACAAGTTGATGTCAGATTACACCAAAAGCCATGTTAGGCAGACAGCAAACCCATTGGGTGGAAAGGTGCCCCTAGAATTGGGTTGTAGTAACCACAGAGGAGGGTCTACTCATTACCAGGGCCACACCTCTGGAGGTCGCCCAGGCACTACAAAAGTCAGAAGGGTTTCTCCACCTAGGATTTTGTGAGTGAGGGGCACAGTGGGCTTGTTTGTATCAGGGCACACACGAGCTACAGGTTATCTCTGGGAACTTGTACCCCATTGGTTATGGAGGGCCATGAGTTGCCCTCACTCAGAAGCTAGTGCCAGATCTAAATGTGGCTCCCCAAGACACTTGTTTCAGAACACCTTGGGCCTGTGTAGAAACAGAAAAAGAACTGTACCTTCTGTTTGAGACTTGTGAGGGCACCAGAAGGGCTTTACCTGCTCCGCTTGAACTTAGGACTTGCCAAAATGATCTCACCCCAAGGCACGAACTTCCTGGGCTGAAGAAATATGTTTCCCGCACTAGTAAATTCGATTCAGCAGGATCCTGGCTAAAAGGTATCCGCAGTGGTGTGACAATAGCCCCCGCAGTAAAGGTTGCCCCTGAGCTCCAGAGGGCCCCCTCAGACTATGTGCACTGGCACAAACTGAGAGCCCCTTTCGTGTTTTTTGCAGGGGAGCCCCCTCAAGTTTTCGTACACTACTGGGTATACAGTTGTGGAGACTTGGTCAACGCAGCATGTATCCTTGCCCAACTGGAGGATTATGAGCTCCGTAAAAGAGACTACGACCTGAGATTAAAAATCTTGACCTGGCAAAGGCACCAAACGTATCCGGCCAGTGACTTCCTTGGGCATCAAATTTAAATTTTCCCGCTCTGAACCTTTCCCACCAAAACCTACAGTTCAAGCATGTATCTGACATTGTCCTTGCTCTACTGAAAGATTTTGACTTCCATTTTTTAGACTAATCCCAAGGTAATAACTCTGATGTAACCATTGATGAGTGGTCTGTATGTATATTGTTAGCAGCGTAATTTTTGGAGGGTACCTCGACTTTAGAGATTAGGTCAGGTGATTGAATTGTTATTTGCCACTCTAGTCTAAGTTTCACTTTTTTTCTCCCTCAAAGTTGTGCTGTAGTCGGTACTCTTAGGTTCCCTCTGAATGTTTTTGGCCTGGCACCATGGGTGTCCTCCTTTTGCCAAATCACAGAAAAGGTCCTGAAAGACAGAAATTAAAGGGCATCTTATTTTCCTATATTACCGCTGAGGTACAGGTCACATGGAGAAAACCTATTATGCCCTTGGAATGAAACGCAGATCAACTTTTCATGATACGAGTCACCCTATTTGACATCCTTAATTTTTCTACAAACTGCTAGAATGGGAATCCTGTCAAATACTTTCTTGCTCTAGTTTTATCGCCTTTGCAGTCAATAAAATAGAAGGTGAGATTAAGATAGTGGCAATTTCTGGTCATTGGCCTGTCTCTTTACCTGAACCATTCATGCCAGTTGTTACTTGCAAGAGCATATTCACTACTTTATATGTGTATTCCTCATTTTGACTTATTTTATGTAAGGAAGCTAAGCTGGAGGTATTGCTTACCAATCAGTGTGGTCAATGCATGTTAAGGCAGAACTCTAAATTTGCTTATGTTGAGTTTCTTTCCGCAAAGGAAAGATTGGCAGTCATCACAATTTTCTGGTGATGTTTGGACTGAAATTCTGCATGCTGAGGCTATGCTATGCACAATGTTGGCAATGAACCACCATTCCAGGTAGGCAGAGAGATGGGGGACATATTGGATTGTTGGCTATAACTCACTTCATGGTTCAAGCCATCCTTTACTAGCGAATCATGATTTAATGTTGTTGCAGCTAAGACCTCACCGTCTCAATTCTAAACGATCTTAGAATGCTCCTCTTTGCCTAAATCTAAGATGGTGAATCCCTTATCCCCTTGTGTAGAGCATGTCTCCGCATCCCTTGGGTGTGACAAGGGAAATGAGTAGCCCCTCATCTGTTGTCACTATAAACTAGTTGTTAGAGAAGCTCTCCTCCTACTGGGGGGGGCGGGGTGGGGTACATGCCTGACTGGAAGAACAAGAGAAGAGGCTTGTCCAGGTGCCTTCTGACATCTGCCTGTGACAGGGGAGAACCCTTTGAAGTAAATGAAGTTCCTTGATACAGCCTAAGAGTTCATCCTTGAAGAGGAACAAAACACCTATCCACAAAGACGCATTTGTCTCTTCTCTGGCAGCAGTATTACTGCCTCATTCTGGGCTCACGATTCAGAGTGCTGCAAATGCAAATTAGCCTCCTGAGGCTTTAGGAATAGAATGATAACTTTCTAAAAGTAAACTGTCCTTATTATATGTAGGGGTACACCACATAAAGATGACCATTTCCTCAAAGCTCATGTTGGTTTTGGTAATCTGTGTTGTACTATTCCAGTCCATTCCAGGACTTTTATCACTTAAGCCAAGTTTGTCTCAGGAATATTAAAATAATCATCTTCAGGAAGTTTTTCCACCATTTTGTTCTTTTCTCCCTGTATAGTAGCCATTTACGGCAGCCCAGCTACATTTTCCATGTTTATTTTCTGCACAGTGACTATGCAAAGGCATCATCTTACTTTGCACTAGCAAAATAATGGGAACCGGAGTAATTGATACCTCCAGCTCTCAGCAGGGCGAAACAGGTGAAATTCTTGTGTGATCCGAGTGATCTGTAGATTGTTGAAAAGTAGGCAACATTCTGAATTTAGCTAGGGGTCATCCCTGTAGATTCCTCTAGGATTCCAGAAATAAGCTTTGCTGAAATAAAAAATAATTAATACAATTGGGGAAACAAGAGAAAAATGTAACATCTTTTTCATCAGTAAGTGTTTGCACCGAAGGTAGGCCCACAACAATGATATACACTTACATCTGTAAGACATTCCTGGCCACAAAGATGAATAGTGTTTACCAAATGACATCCAGAGTGAATCATCATGTTGTCATTTATGATGTTTTGTCACTGTGTCTTTTCTGGCTATTGACTTACGCTAAGAAGGCAAATATAAAGACAGTCAGTAATTAATGGCAAATGTTCTACCATCCTGCATTCCCATGCTTCTCCTGGTTAAAAAAGTACATACAAGGTGGGCCTATTGCTCAGCACAGAAAAGACCCAAGAAAACATTTGTTGAAAGCTCAAGATATAAGATTTTGGAATTAGGATGTAGAGAGCAGCAGTATTTCGACAGAAAGTTGGCCCGGGGAAACCAAGCAAATCCAGATTTTTGTGAAAACTAGGCACAGATGAAGTTTAAGGTGGTGTGGGTTTGCGAATGCTGCCATGTTTTCTTAACTAGAATGCTCTGCAAATGTACACATTAGCTAAAAAATTATTTTCCTCACATTTCTGTGACATGAAGTTTTAGAATTTGTGGGGTTCAGCAAAGTTCCCACCACCCAGAATTTTCATACTTCTAACAATAAAAACTGTGCCTCACATGTTCGGGCAGGCCTATTGAAATGTACAAGAGCATTCAAAAAGTCAGACTGTATGAAGTAAATATATTGTCACTGTGGTAGTCAAATAGTCAATGATATGGCATATTGCTGTCATCAGTAAGAGTTTTACCCACACACAGGGTACACTGTTTGTAACTGGACAGCTGTGGAAAATGTCTTTGGTAGGGTGCTTGCCATTTGGTGGCAGTTTTGTGATACAGTAAACTAACACATTATATATATTTAGACTAGATTTGTGAATTACTCTGGATCAGTATCATTCTGGGAATCATGCAAGCCAGTTCACCTTGAATTTCTGTGTGTCTCTTGTTTTGTCTTGTCTTGTTTAGTTGTTTGTTTTCCTGGGAGGTGACTCTTCCTGGACGCAAATAATGCTGTTATACCATATGGTAGCTCACTCCAGCTAAAAACGAAGACACAGAGGAACAGGCAAGCATGAGTAGGATTATGTTTCTATGTCAGGAAGATGGGGGGAATTCCATATTTTGGGAAACATACTGAAAGTTTGGCACACATCATGTTCGATTAATTGTCCTGGCTGATTATGGTACTCAGTGATAGCAACCTTAGGAAGTATAAATGTTGAAAAACATATTATGGCACGTTTACATGTTACCCAGAATGATACCTGGGACCAAAAGGCAGGTACCCTAGACAGGCTCTTTGCTTTCATTTGCTTCAGAAATGTCACCAGTGCACTCACTCTGTTTCTTCTCTGTTGGCACTGCAATCCCATTGAAAAACCACTTATACCTAATACCTCAAGAAACTCAGAGAATCACAGATGTGTGTCAAGCCTCAGCAGGGATAAGCTCTTGCACAAGGAAGACTGGAGAGAATTACCATGGTCTGTGGATAAACTTTAAAGAATCTGACAAACTTCATGTTAAAAATGTTGAAAGCTACAAACCTTCTCATGTGCTTATGTCAAAGATATATGGTTGTCGTAGGTTTCCATACAGCTTAAGAACGATACCTCTGATCGAAAGGCTGATACCCTAAATCTTGATTTAACTTTCCATCACTTCTGAAACTACCCAGATACATTATTACCAGTGACAAGCGGCACTGTGTACAGGCAGTGCACAGGGTTCTTTGTACTACCTGAAGGAAGTGAGTTGCAGGCTCTGCCACCTATGAAAGGGAAGTGAGGCTTGCAGAACAGCTCTGCCCTTTTTGATCTGCAGGCCAACAGAAATCTACTTTGCTCTGTGTGAATGCAATGGTGAAGTTGTATAAATAAAAAAAAACATCAATATGTGTTTTTTTATTAAGCTCCGCCACAGCTGGAGTATAAGACAGCCCACATATATTAGGCGTGAATAGCTCCCTTTATATCACTTTTGAATTCAACAGCTTAGTCTACGTGTTGTGGAAATTGTGGAGTAATGCCCAAAGTCTTCAACCACATGTTTTTTCTCCTTCTATTATCTTTCTTAGCGCAACCTATAACAGCACTGCAAGTGATGCTACTTCCAACGAATAAACATGTTTAAAAGGCTGTGCCTTACCGCTAAACTACCCCAGCACATTTGGAGATTGGCTCGTTCTCCCTGAGGTCATCCCAAACTCATTCAAATACACATACATCTGATACCACCAAATTCAGAGACACAGGGAAATACAGACGTGGGTGATTTATTGGCAGAAAATATGTTCTTGCATAAGGAAGCATGGAGGGAATAACCACGTTGTGGTGAGAAATGGCTGACGAGCTGATGAATGGCATGTTCAATGTGTTTGCCTGACTAGCCAATCAGGGGGATGGACGACTGAGACCCGTTTTGTAGGTATTGAAAATATATTACTATGGTAGGTTTGCATAAAAGGCCCAGAAGTGATACCTGCGACCAAAAGGGAGCTAATCTAAAAGCTGCATCCTTTGCTTTTAATATTTGTTGAAGGTCGAGAAGCACGAGATTTCTGAGGTTGAGAGCTATCTTTTGAAATTACAGTAGCATTGGACTCCACATGTATTATCTCATTCTAAGATCGGTGATATGCATGGGACTAAATAATTTTATTGATGCAGCTCAAGCATGCCAGCTGGAGAGTGAAGGTTTTCTAGTGGCAGCATGCAGTAGAACTGGAGGGTGATTGTGTGGCTGTTTCCATGGTGGCAGCCATCGTCGGAAGGACTTGACATAGCCCTATTACACGCACTGTGAGGCGCCATCTTGGAGCAGGACAACATTCATCTGTTTACATTGGAGCATGTCATCATCTTTGACTACATGCATTACAGACAGCACTCTGGCTGATGGCACTGTTCTGTGTGCCTATAAGTGACCTGGTGAGGCAAAGGCGGAGGTACGACAGAAGTTGCACATTTAGGACTGTTTACGGCACCCCAACGTCCATGCGCTGGAAACAACTTGATGTAACTGAGTGAGTGATTGTACTTTTCCTGAGAGTAACTGGAACGTGTGTGAGGCGTGCTGCAGTGTTCAGGCACATGGAAACGGTGTGGGCAACTGCAGTAGAGAACTGGTAACTGACAATTAGACTTGATGTCATTTAAACGTGATGCAACCCAAAGCAACTGGAAGGTAATCTACTGTGCAATTTTGCCATAATTTGAATCTTATTCGGTGAGAGGCCATTCACCAGCATAGGGTATGATTTGTTGGTATTCTGCCGTATTTTGACTTATGTCATGCTATATTTTTATGTATATGTATATGTTGGAGTGTTATTATCAATTGTTATTTATGCCGTGCTGAACTGGGTGCTGATGTGTTTATGTGGTTTGAGTTACTGCAAAGCAACTATTTATAGATTGATTGCTAACTGTTGGAATGGATTGCAGTGGAGACTATTCTGTATGTGTTGTCTGTGAAGTTATATTTTTTCCCAGTTGAGGGTTTTATTTCCTGGTGTAAAGTAACCACGCTGTAGATTACTTTAGATATCTTTATTAAGATATAGCAGAAAGAACAGGTAGTGCCAGGAACACATCTGGAAGGCTTCACAGTCAGTCAGCAACTGCCTCTTAACCTAGAACACACCTGCATGATACATTCTAACCTACATGATACATTCTAATGCTCTAACACACACGAGCCTTAAAGAGGAAGATATAACAATAAAATATCAACATAACACATCCCCCCTTTACAGAATACAAGGAACTAAAAAGAAAAATAAAAAAACAATAAAACAGAACAGAGATATAATGACATCTTGAACAGTAATTTCATAAGCTCATATGACATAGTCATTTAACCACAAAGGTGGCGTTCTTTTTCTCTTGGTACAAATAGTGTCTTCCAAACACCTGACTGCAAGTTCTCATTATCGCCACCATCCTTATCCACAGACTCTTCCCCTTCCCTTACTAAAGAAGGCACAGTTGAGACATCCATACTAGAAGGACCACCTTGATACTGTACGTCATGTGTATCCTCCAAAGCCAAGCGAGATTGCAAATCCCTATTTTCAAAATAATCCTCCACCCAATCAAAATCCTTTACCCCATCATTACTAGATACAACCTTATCATGGTCCAAACTGATATCAAATGCAATGTCCTTGAGATTCCACACTTTCCCATCATCCAACCTAACTGAGTTTCTAAATACTTCAACTACTTGCTTAGCCACATCAAACTTGTTCTCACCCTTCTGAACTCTAAAAGGCTTCTTCACACGAATCCAATCACCAATCTTGACATGAGTGTCTTTGGTATCATGAAACTTGTCATAATAAACCTTGCTCTTAGAATGTGCACTTTCTAAATTTTTCTTCACTTCGTCAATAGACCAATTTTCGAACTTACCTTCAAACATCCATCCCGGACTAAACTTACATCTTGGTGACCTGCCTCTCAAAATCACAAAAGGGGATAACCCTGTACTATTATACACAGTAACCCTGTAAGACCATACAGCCTTTTGTATTTGTACCTTCCAATCTAAATTCTTATTGATTGCAGCTTGCAAAATTCCCTTAATTACTCTATTGAACCGTTCCACAGTACCGTTGCCACTTGGATTGTACAGAGCTGTGGTCTTATGTTTAATTCCGCATCTTCCAAAATATTCTTTTGCCAGATTCGACAAAAATTGCACACCATTGTCCGTTAAGATGTTAACTGGTAATCCTTCCATTGTAAAATCTTGTCCAAAAATTTAAGAACAGTTAGGGTATCTACCTTTTCTACAAATTGAACCACTGGCCATTTGGAAAAAAGATCTATAGCGACCAGTCCATACTCTTTGAGTTCCCCTACCGGACCAAAAATGTCCACAGCAACAGTCTCCCAAGGAAAACTAGGAACTAAACCTTCACTCATCATAGGTTTCAAGGTCCTTAAAGACTTGTCAGCAGAGGTACAAACCAAACATGCCCTCACAAAATCCTCAACCTCCTCATCGACCTTGGGCCACCAAAATAACTTCTTAACCGCTACTTTAGTCCTGACTATCCCAAAATGCCCTTCATGACACATTTGTATAATCCTTTTCCTTAAACTTACTGGTGGAACAATCCTGTCACCCCTGAGCAATACATTTTTCTCAAAGGACAACTCTAGGCGTACTTCCCAAAATGATCTCAATTCATTGGTAATAAACTTCTCCTTAGGCCAACCTTTGCAAATAAACTTAGATATATCCACTAATATCTTATCCTTACCATGCTCTTTAGCCCAATCCTCCTTGCTAATAGCCGGAACACCATAATCCTGAACCAGAGCCACACTAAAACTTCCCCAAGGATCATCTACACATTCCTCCAAAGGGGTAGGTAACCTGGACAAACAATCTGCCACTACGTTATCTCTACCTGGCATGTAACTTGACTTGTAAATATACTCTTTCATACGCATCGAAATTCTAGCAAGTCTGATGCTGTTGCAGTCCCTTCTGTAGATAAAATATGAACCAACGGTTTATGGTCCGTTCGAATATGTACCAACTTGCCCCACACAAAAGCACGAAAATGTTTTAAAGCCCAGGCACAAGCCAGCGCCTCTCTCTATGATAGGATATCTTCCCTCAGCTGGTGACAAGGCTCTGGATGCAAAAAGAATAATCTTTTCTTTACCATCATCACCAATTTGCGAAAGCACTGCCCCCAAACCCTTATCACTTGCGTCAGTAGTCAGTAAACAATCCAAATTGGGGTCAAAACTTGAAAGCGAATTCACTTTCTGCAAGTCCATTTTAATTTCAACAAACTCCCTTTCACACTGCTCAGTCCATTCAAATCTCGCATTTTTTTTAACAAAGATCTGATGTTATACACTTTTGAAGCAAAATTTTTTATGAATTTTGCGCAATATTCCGCCATCCCTAAAAATGACTTGATCTCATCTTTAGATTTAGGGGCTGTCGCAGCCAAGATATTCTCAACCAAGGAGACTTTAGGTCTGACACCATCCTCACTGATCACATGACCCAGGTAAGACACACTTCTTTCACCAAATTTACACTTTGTCAATTCCACAGTCAAACCGGCAGAACTCAAAATCTCAAACACTCTCTTCAACTTAGCATCATGATCCTCCTTGTTATTTCCAGTAATGAGAACATCGTCCTGGAAAAAACATACACCCTCCATTTCTCCAAATAACCTGTGCATCAGACGCTGAAAAACAGCTGCCGCTGACGCTAAGCCAAAAGGCATCCTCTTAAATTGATAACACCCAAACGGTGTAATGAATGTCGTGAGATGTCTTGATTCTGGTTCTAAAACTACCTGATGGTAGGCAGCAGAGAGGTCAATTGTAGAGAACCATGTTGCCCCTCTTAAAGATGACACCATCTCATTTATTTTCGGTAAGGGGAACCTCTCTACAACAATGTTCTTATTAAGACGGCGTAAATCGATGCACAAACGAATTTTTCCGTTGGGCTTCCTTGCGACCACAATCGGAGAAATCCATTCTGACGTGTCCACCTCCTCTATGACCCCCTTAGACAAGAGTCCCTGAATTTCCTTCTTCACTTCCTCCCTTATCAACATAGGAATAGGTCTAACCTTGTGTACTTTTGGCTGAGCATCTGCCTGAAGCATAATCTTATGTTCAAATCCTTTCAACTCTCCCAATTTTTGACTAACAACCTTGGCAAACTTATTTTTTAAAAGATCTTCTATTTTACTGCCTTCATCTAGTACTAGCACCTTGTCTTTACTATTTGGGTCCAAAATGATATGAAGATTTTTCTGATCATACCATCCTAATACAGATGGCCCCTTCTTTGCTATAAATAATTTCCCTCTTGTCATCCTTCCTTTAAATAAAAATGATAGCCATCTGAATCCTAATAAATGTATTCTTTCGCCTGTGTATCCTACTGGACTCACACCAGATGCATTCAAGTGATCACCTATTTTCTGTATAAATTTCTTTTTCCACACTTCTTCGTTTACAATGGTATATGGGGAACCAGAATCAGCATACACCTTGACTATTACACCACCCAAGGACACATCACACATTGGTTTCCCCTCCATAGCTTCATCAGTAATATTGAGCATATCATTTCCTCTTATGTTCTTCATACACTCATCATCCTCACAATCACTTACTTCTGCATACGATTCCTCATTCCAAATACATTTAAAGTTACTACGTCTGCGACACATTTTGCTAAAGTGTCCAACTAAACCACATATGCCACACTTTTTCCTTAAAGCAGGACACATCTTGCTAAAAGCCAAATGTTCCCGGCTGTCACAACGGTAACATCTCCTTTCCTCTGTACTCTTATCTCTTCCTTGACTCTTGAATGGTAGACTAGTCGATTTCCCTTGGAACTGTCTGTTTGTGTTTTTAGAAACACTCTGGATCTTAAATACTGCTGAGGTCGATTTTTCGGTATCTTTCACTGTGTCTTTAATTACATTTGCACATCTACCCGACATTTCAGATTTCCTCATAATGGCAAGTACGTCATCTAAAGGTGCATCTCCGTTCACCCATAATCGGTCTTGTATAGGTGAATTGTCATTGTGCATGACCAGTTGGTCTCTAATAAGATCATCATGAAGATTACCAAATTTGCAGTCAATTGCCAATTTTTTTAAATCATCTAGCCATTCATCTACCAATTCTTCCTTCTTTTGCTTTCTCTGGAAGAATTTGTCTTATAACACCAATGCACACTTTAGGCGCAAAATACCTGTCCATATCATTCAAGGCATTTTCAAATTCATTTATATCCGCATTCACAACTTTTTGCATACATGAAAAAGTTTTCAAACCTTTAGGACCAAGTGAATGTAATAATATTCTCTTCTTCTGTTCTGCCTTCATTTTCCCTGCTTCATCAATAGCACAAATGTAATTTGTGAAATATTCCTTCCCTTCCACCCATTTGATTTCTGGTTGTGATCCTGTAGCCCAGATAGGTTGTGGAGGACTTATGGTAAAACTGTGTTGAGCCATTCCTTCCTCAACCTCAACCCCTATCTGATCACCTCCGTCCATAGATTAAACAAGGTCTCTACTCTTTTTCCTTATATGTTACCTCCTTTTCACTCTAAAAATTACAAGCAGAAAAAATAATTAATAATACAAAAAAATATATATATATATATATTTTTTTTTTAAAGTGTCCCGACTTCCTCACCTGTTCTCTTCGTATATTTATGTAATCCGCTAACAAATTATTTGTAGAAAATAATATTTCCTCATAAAATCAATTCAGGCTTGAAAAGATCGTGTCTGTGTAGTATTTATTCCTTTGCGATGTAAAACTTAATTTTCCTTCACCTAAAATGGCCGCCACGCAAAGGTCACGCTATTTTTATTTATTTATTTTGAGATTTATAGAGCGCCTGGTGACCCGAGGGCATCCCCGCGCTATAAGAATGTGAAATCCAGGACGGGGAGACCAGGAACTATTTGGGGAAGAGGAGGGTTTTGAGTTTTTTGCGGAAAAGTGCGTGACTAGGTTCCAGGCGCAGCATGCGAGGAAGAGCGTTCCATTTAGAGGCGGCCTTGACCGAGAAGCGGCGGCCACCGGTACGCGACTTCTTGAATCTTGGGACTGTGGCCAGATGTTCGTTGTCCGAGCGAAGGTTTCTGTGGGCTTTATAAGGTGTAATCATATCTTTGAGGGCGGCAGGTCCAGCCCCATTGATGAGTTTGTGCGTGATGCACATGGCCTTAAACTCCACTCGCTGGCGGACCGGAAGCCAGTGCAGAGATTTAAGGGCCGGTGTGGTCGGGGCTCTGGGAGGAAGGTTGAGAATGAGTCTCGCCGCGGCGTTTTGTGCACGCTGGAGTTTGGCCAGGGTGGTTTCAGGAGCGCCGAGGTATGCGGCATTGCCGTAGTCCAGACGTGCTAGTATGAGCCCTTGAACTAGAAGTTTCCTGGACAGGGGGGGCAGGAGGGGGAGGATCTTGCGAATTGAACGGAGAAGGCCAAAGCAGGTCCCCGCGGTCTTGACTGCCTGGGTCTTCAAGGAGAGGTCCTGCTCCAACCAAAAGCCCAGTGTTTTAATTTCTGTCTTAGGCGTAGAGATGTCACCGAAGGAATCCGGCCAAACTGAAGGAGGGACGGAGGACCATTTGTTGCCCAGAAGCATGATTTCTGTTTTTGTCCCGTTCAGCTTCAGAGAGGATTCGCACATCCAGGTATGTATGTCTTGCAGGCAGTTAAGTAGGATTTCAGGGTTATTGTCCAGCTGGGAAAGAGAGACGACGAGTTGGGTGTCGTCGGCATAATTGACTATTTTTATCCCATAGGGGGTAACCACATCCTCTAACGGGGCCATGTAGACATTAAATAGGGTGGGACTAAGCGAGGACCCCTGGGGCACACCACATGTGAGCGGAAGGGGGTCTGAGCGGGAGTTGCCGTCCCACACCTGAAATGAGCGACCCGAGAGGAAGGATTTGATCCAAGCATGTGCGGTTCCCACAATTCCTGCCTTGGCCAGGCGATGGAGGAGGACACGGTGGTCCACCGTGTCGAATGCGGCACTGAGGTCCAGGAGGATCACTGCCACTGATCCTCCTGAATCCAGGATACACCTAGCCTCCTCGATGATGGAGAGGAGTGCGGTGTCTGTGCCGTGACCCGGCCGGAATCCGGTTTGTGACTGACGTAGAATTTTATTCGTCTCGAGGAATTGGGAGAGTTGCACGTTGACTAATTTCTCAGCCACCTTGCTGATGCAGGGAAGGAGCGAAATGGGTCTATAGTTGGC
This sequence comes from Lissotriton vulgaris, assembly GCF_964263255.1. Classification (NCBI taxonomy): domain Eukaryota; kingdom Metazoa; phylum Chordata; class Amphibia; order Caudata; family Salamandridae; genus Lissotriton; species Lissotriton vulgaris. Next base: position 1,997,135,712 of record NC_141687.1, read on the forward strand.
CATATCGTCCGGGTTCAGGTTGGGCTTTTTCAGCAAGGCCTTGACAACTGCGCTCTTCCATGAGGAGGGCACTGTGCCTTGGGCAAGAGATGTGTTAATCAGGTCCCTAATGGTAGGTGAAGTATTGGGAGAAACGGTTTTTAAGAATCTGACGGGTGCCGGGTCCAGGGGGGATCCACTTCTCATTTTGGCCAGCGTGGTGGTGACCTCATCGAGGGAGACTCCTCTAAAGGAGGACAGCCGCGGGCTGGTGGAGCAGGCGTCTGAATCAACCGGGGTGGGGGGGCTGATTGGGGGAAGGGACTCCAAAATCCGCGTGATTTTGGAATTGAAGTATGAGGCTAAGTCCTTGCATCTGTCCGGAGGGGGAAGAGAGGCAGCGGGAGCTGAGGGGATGTTGAGCAATTCCTTAACTATCAGGAAGGATTCTTTGGCCGAATTGGCCGCATTTTTAATTCTGTTGTCGTAGAATGTGGTCTTGGCTAGTTTAATGGCCGATTTGTAGCGTCTTACCGCTATGTAGTAGGTGTCTTTATTACTATGTAGCCAGTCTTTCCTCCACAGTCTTTGGCTTTTTTGCACTCTTTGCGGAGGTCTCGGAGTTCCGGGGTGTACCACAGGGCATGGCCCATTGTCCTATCTTTGATCTCCCGACTTTTTATGGGAATGAGGCTATCGAGGGAGGAGGAGAGCCAGCCTCTGACTTGGGTGTCAGCCTCGGACGGGTCAGCCGCAAGGCTCGGGGTAGAAGAGTCCAGAGCTATGGACCAGTCCACCGCAGAGAGTTTGGCCCACGATCTATCTTTAGTAAAGATGGGGGCTTTATGGGGTTTCTTGATGGCCCCAGGAATGTGGAAAGTGATCAAAAAATGGTCCGTCCATGGAAGTGGTTGGGAGTTAATAAATTGGAGGGAGGGGATGTTCGAAAACACTGGGTCGAGAAGGTGCCCTTTAACATGTGTTGGACCGGTGTTGGCAAGAAGAAGGCCATGAGAAGCCAGGTCGCAGATAAGGTCGGCAGCACCTGTGTCCAGCGGGTCGTCAAAGTGTATGTTGAGGTCGCCTGTTATGAGGAAGTTTGATGACTACGTGACCTCGCGTCATTACGTCATCATGCGCGTCGATATCCTGGTGATCATGATGCTGGCCGCCACACTCGCGCAAGAGCTGTTTACACACGCGCTGAAGGCTGAACGCGCTATGGCAATTTAAATGATGCAGGTCGATTGAAATGACCTGAAAGGTACGATAAATTAGTTTTTTCCTACCTTGCCATTGAGTATGCGCAGAGAGTATAAAGGACACGATGATAGTTCAAAAACAGAAAGTTCGTGATCTTTCTTTTCTTCTTTTTCCAATTTCTTCGTTTCCCCCCCCCAAAAAAAATCCGTTTCCTTTATCTTTAAGTCCTGAAGAAATCCCGGTTTCCCTCGTCGCCACTTGTAAAGTAACCACGCTGTAGATTACTTTAGATATCTTTATTAAGATATAGCAGGTAGTGCCAGGAACACATCTGGAAGGCTTCACAGTCAGTCAGCAACTGCCTCTTAACCTAGAACACATTTACAAGATACATTCTAACCTACATGATACATTCTAATGCTCTAACACACATGAGCCTTAAAGAGGAAGATATAACAATAAAATATCAACATAACACCTGGTCCTACCATAAAATGGATTGTGCCGTAGAGGGTATGAGTACCTGGTCCTGCTGTAAGCATTTAAATACATCCATTTATATATTTTACTTTTGTCCTTCCTAGTTGGTTAAGGGTGCAGTGTAGGGGCATATGTATTGCACCCTTATCTTAGTGTTGCTCTTCCTAAGTGATTAAGGGTGTAGGCAGCAGTGTGTAACCTAAAGTTTTCCCCCCTTCCTAAAGGGTTAAGGGTGTAGGGACCAGTGTGTATGCCCAAGGTTTTCACCCTTTTTAAGAGGTTAGGGATGTATAGGGCAGTGTGGAAGTCCAATGTTTTCACCCTTCCTAAGGGGTTAAGAGTGTAGGTGGCAGTGTATGTGAATGAATGAATAACACTTTATTCGGTCTCAAAAGTTCATAAAACCATAAAAGTACAAATTCACTATATACACATATTTCTTTTTTTTTCAATATTCGTCCATGGGAACAAGCAGTTCATTTAAATGATAAAAACATTATTTTAAACATACTATAAGAAATGCAGCGAGCAATTATTCCGTAATGGGGAGAACCGGTAATTACCAATTACGGATTCTTCCTATGCCTAATGAAAAATTTAAAATACTTAACAATGAGTAAAGCAAAAAATTTAGTTTCTAGCAATTGGAGTATCATTGAAGCAGGGCGACATTGACGCAGGCCTAAGCTTAATAAGTTTGGTTTAAGATATCATTTTCTTGGCTCAGTGTAGAATTTACAAAAAAAGGTCATATGAATAGTTGGTTAGGAAGAGGAACAATCACAGGGGCATTCGGGGAGAGACCGGGACCAATCATTTACAGGGAGGAAAGTAGTTAACCTGAAAATTATGTTTAATCTAAATCGTGTGAGGAGAAGTCTGTCATATGGACTAATTGGCCATGATAAGTATGGTTGAAGGCTCGTTGAGGTCTGTGTCATTAGGGCATGCTGAGTTGACGGTTTGTAAATTTCAGCACAGACACGGAGCTCCATCAAATGGGATAAGCATATGTTTTTAAGCGCCTTTCTAGTAATGGATCTCAGTTCACAGGGAAATGAATAGAGGCGATCTAAACTCATTTCGTGAAAAAACCCTTTGACATAGTCGAGCCAGCTTATTTTGGAAACATTATCTAGCTGAAGACAGTCCCTCACGATAGATTGAGTGAAGGTTAGGTTGTCAGAAGTCTAAATGTGGTGCCATAGGAGGATAGGTTCTACCTTGATAAGGTCCGAATATACGGCTGACCCAGCTCTAGATGGCAACTAAAGGTGAACATTCGCTGGGGGGCTGCTAAGTGATATCTTAGAAAGTAATTCTCTACTTTTTGGATGCATGCTACATCGGCGTACCCCCCATACCCCCGCCCCGTAGATTGCAGTGGTGATTCATTTGGCTTTATAGATTTGTAACAATTTTTCCGGAGCTCTCTTACCCAGCCTTTGCGAAAACTTTATCAGCGCCATGGATGATTTTAGAAACTGAAGCATTCTTGCTACTATCGCTTGTTTCCAGGTGCCCTTATCATCAATCAGTACACCTAGGTATGGGTAGGTTGCAGTGTTCTCTATGCTGGAAGTGTCAATATGTATCTGCTTTCCTGCACCTCTTTTGGAACCACAGTTCATGACATATGTTTTCTTGATATTGATTTTTAAATCAAGATTAGACAGGAATTTGTTGTAACGGGACAACGAGAGCTGAAGTTCGTTTGTGGTGCGAGCTAATATCACAGCATCGTCCGCATAGAGCAGGGCGGGGATGAGACGACGATGGATCTTGGGTAGGTCCTTTGACCCCTCCAACATAGCCGATTCCAGGCCGTTAGTGTAAAGAAGGAAAAGGAAGGGGGCCAGGACACAGCCCTGTCCGACCCCACGCTATACTCTAAACGGATCAGTCAGCTCCCCCCCGCACCGAATCTCCCTTGCTGTAGCATTTGAATACATTTCCCGAAGGAATAGGAAAGAGGTTCCTCTATATCCAAAGTAGTAAGGAAGGTCCATAGCTTCGAGTGGCCCACGCATTCGAAGGCAGCAGTAAGATCTACGTAGGCCAGCCGAAGGTATCCGCCTTTTGCTTCTACATATTTACCCCAAAGTAGCGATAAGTTCAAAACCTGTTCAATGGTGCCCATACCTTCCCTAAAGTCGTACTGGATATCTGTGATAATCTTTTTATCCTTGGACCAGGTCTGGAGACGGTCCAGGATAACACAGCCTACTGTTTTTTCTAGTGAATCTAATAGGGAGATGGGGCGATAACAGGTTGGGTTAGAACAATCACCTTTTTTGAAAACTGGAATTGAAATAGATTTTGACCAAGACTCTAATAGACCAGATTGACAGGTTGCATTTAACACTCTTAATAGGATGGGAGCCCATAGATCAGAATTAAATTTGTACAGGTCTACTAGTACTCTGTCAGGGCCTGGTGCTTTCCCTCCCTTACTTGCTGCCAACGCTTTTTCTACTTCTTCCAGTGAGAATGTTAAATCAATTGGGAAGGTTGTACTACAGATTAGCATCTCGTCGAGCTTTTGGAGAGAGAGGTCTGTTTCTTGGTCGATATCTAGGCCAAAGATTTTTGAAAAATGGGCTATCCATGATTGTTCATCTATTGCGATATCTATCTTGTTTGTATCCTTGACAGCCGCCAGGAAAGGTGAGTTTATCACTTTCCAAAATCCGGCGCTGTCCTTTAAGTGATACAAAAGGGAATGATGGACGGAGCGTTTGAGCAAATCAAACACTCACCCCCAGTCAACTGATCTGGGTTTAATCCATCACCATTCTTTAGCTCACTCAGCCACCCCAGTTCAGACATGGCCATATGCAAATCAGTCTGACCCTGTGCCTCATGGGAACAGTCCAGCCCGACCTGCCAAGCCATGTCTTCCCTGGACCGGAAACAAGCATCCTGGGACCGGTTTCGGATTCATAATCCTCATCAGCCAGGCTATCTTGAATCCAGTGGCCAAGTGAGCAAAGGACTCACGCCTGAACATACTCAGCCAACTTAGGGCGAACAAAGCGATACAAAAGGGGATGATGGACGGAGCGTTTGAGCAAATCAAACACTCACCCCCTTTCACCTGACCTGGGTTTAATCCATCACCATTCTTTAGCTCACTCAGCTACCCTAGTTCAGACATGGCCATATGAAAATCAGTCTGACCCTGTGCCTCATGGGAACAGTCCGTCCCGAACTGCCAAGCCATGTCTTCCCTGGACCGGAAACAAGCATCCTGGGACCGGTTTCGGATTCATAATCCTCATCAGCCAGGCTATCTTGAATCCAGTGGCCAAGTGAGCAAGGGACTCACGTCTGAGCATACCCTGCCAACTTAGGGCAAACAAAGCGATACAAAAGGGGATGATGGACGGAGCGTTTGAGCAAATCAAACACTCACCCCCAGTCATCTGATCTGGGTTTAATCCATCACCATTCTTTAGCTCACTTAGCCACCCCAGTTCAGACATGGCCATATGCAAATCAATCTGACCCTGTGCCTCATGGGAACAGTCCAGCCCGAACTGCTAAGCCATGTCTTCCCTGGACCGGAAACAAGCCTTCTGGGACTGGTTTTGGATTCATAATCCTCATCAGCGAGGCTATCTTGAATCCAGTGGCCAAGAGAGCAAGGGACTCACGTCTGAGCATACCCTGCCAACTTAGGGCGACCAAAGCGATACAAAAGGGGATGATAGACGGAGCGTTTGAGCAAATCAAACACTCACCCCCAGTCAACTGATCTGGGTTTAACCCATCACCATTTTTTAGCTCACTCAGCCACCCCAGTTCAGACATGGCCATATGCAAATCAGTCTGACCCTGTGCCTCATAGGAACAGTCAAGCCCGAACTGCCAAGCCATGTCTTCCCTGGACTGGAAACAAGAATCCTGGGACCGGTTTCGGATTCATAATCCTCATCAGCCAGGCTATCTTGAATCCAGTGGCCAAGTGAGCAAGGGACTCACGTCTGAGCATACCCTGCCAACTTAGGGCGAACAAAGCGATACAAAAGGGGATGATGGACGGAGCGTTTGAGCAAATCAAACACTCACCCCCAGTCATCTGATCTGGGTTTAATCCATCATCATTCTTTGGCTCACTTAGCCACCCCAGTTCAGACATGGCCATATGCAAATCAATCTGACCCTGTGCCTCATGGGAACAGTCCAGCCCGAACTGCTAAGCCATGTCTTCCCTGGACCAGAAACAAGCCTTCTGGGACTGGTTTTGGATTCATAATCCTCATCAGCGAGGCTATCTTGAATCCAGTGGCCAAGAGAGCAAGGGACTCACGTCTGAGCATACCCTGCCAACTTAGGGCGACCAAAGCGATACAAAAGGGGATGATAGACGGAGCGTTTGAGCAAATCAAACACTCACCCCCAGTCAACTGATCTGGGTTTAATCCATCACCATTTTTTAGCTCACTCAGCCACCCCAGTTCAGACATGGCCATATGCAAATCAGTCTGACCCTGTGCCTCATGGGAACAGTCCAGCCTGAACTGTAAAGCCATGTCTTCCCTGGACCGGAAACAAGCATCCTGGGACCGGTTTCGGATTCATAATCCTCATCAGCCAGGCTATCTTGAATCCAGTGGCCAAGTGAGCAAGGGACTCACGTCTGAGCATACCCTGCCAACTTAGGGCGGACAAAGCGATACAAAAGGGGATGTTGTAATGCCAGAAACCGGTCCCTGGATGCTGAGTGGGCTAAAGAACGGTGATGGATTAAACCCAGATCAGTTGACTTGGGGTGAGTGTTTGATTTGCTCAAACGCACCGTTCATCATTTCCTGGTGAAAGGTATTTGCACCAAGAATAGTGCTATAAAAAATTAGAAACAGATACTTGTGATGACCTAATAAATGTGTTGTGATCCAGCCACTGTATGTTAATAAGTAAGTTTCTAGAGGTATATTTTATCATTCTCATCTGTAGAACAGTATCAAGGTGATACTCTAGCAAAAGTATTTTCTTTTGGACATTTAAAAAGTATTTGTAATGATACACATTTAGGCTTTATAGTTCATTCCTCAAGTGATCAAAATGATCCATTATTTAGGAAAGAATCTGTATTACAAATAATTTCATGATTCCTACATTGAATTTTCAGAAAATTAATTTACATTTCTCTAAAAAATGCAACACCTAAGAAAACAAAGTGTTTCAAAATAGTTTCACATTAACTCATCCGTTCCAAAAATCCTTCAGAATATTATAAAACTATGCAAACCGATTGGTAGAGGTTGGCATCTTCTAAGAGGGTGGAGGTATTTCCTAATTTGAGATTTCACATTGAAACTTGTAGGCACTGGTTTGTGGAAGGCTAGCCACCATAGTGTGAGAAGTGCTCTGCTGCTTTCTTCTCATCGACTTAGGGTATATATATGATAGTCCAGCCATGCTGGGTCATAGTGGGCAGTGGTGGGATGGCCGTTATGATGGCTGCTGCATAGCATAGTATGGACAAGACGCTCAGCCATAGAGTGGGTACTGGGCCATCAGATTCTCTCTACAATTCTGAGCAGGACTGCTGAAACCCACACAGCTGGAGTAAATAATTCAGATGCCTCTTGTGTCTTGCAGTAAGCGCTGGCCGCATTACAACAATTGGAGTACAGCGGGCTATCGAAGCAGCTTGTAAGAGGAGCAGAACCAGTTCTTGACTGCATAAAGTATGCCCACCCTCCTCAGAGGTGTGGAGGCAGCTACAGTGTCCCAACTGAATTTGCATAATAGAGTAACTGGCGAGCTCAGCCACCTATGAGCACATGATACCCAATGAGTTGGAGTGGGGAGTCAGACAGGTGCTTCTCCTTTCTCCACCCCCTCTTTTGTTGAAGTGAGCTGTGGGTGTAGACTCTAATACACAACAGAGCCTGGAAACTCTGAGGGGGGTGGAGGGCAACTAGTGGGAAGAGGCAAATAGTCCACAACAGCAGGGCAATAGGCCTTATGGAAGAAACATGAAGGGAGAAATTGAAAGGCTGCCACCAAGCCTGTGAAGTGATGATGGCAGGTATGTACACTGGCCACTACTGCAATGCTGAGGAGGAGCATATAATACATACTACTGAGAAAAGATACTCCACTGTGTAGCTGAGTTATTACAGATTTGATCACTTTACAAACACTTATAACAGTCCCTCTCCACTCCCTGCTAAATTTTTGCTGTTGCCAGTCTCCTCTCTATGGCTAATTTGCACTACAGTTGACTGCATTGTGACTCTATTACAATATGCACAGACACAGAGACATCATGATGACACCACAAACAAGACCGCTCTGGAGGGGGGGGTAAATGGGCCAGTAATCCCCCGCCACAAGGTGAATCAGAGAATTGCAAAGTCAGAGACAAACTGGACGCGATATGATCAGCTATCAGTTCCACCAAAGATGTCCGCTGAAAGAAGATAGACTTCCTCGTAGTAGATTTTGGCCTGTTGAGGCATGACCATAGAAAGACTGCAGATTGCACAAGAAGGACATGGCTATACAGGAGCTCTCTCCCACTGCAAATGACCTTCAAGTGTACAGCAATAAAAGTCCCAGTGCCAACATTAGAAAACAGAGTGGAGAACCAGGAGGGCAGAGCCCCCAGATACAACTTCAGGGCAAATGGGTTACTGGCCAAAAGTGAGGGACAGCCCATGCTATCCTTCCTTAAGAATTTGCTACAGGAGGGAAGTCCAGATTTTAAGTGCTGGAAAGAGCAACCAGGGTACCAGAATACCCTCTCAGCACTATATAGATCACATATTTATTTTGCAGCAAGCACACTCCAAAGCCAGTTTACAATTGAAAATATTAGGGTGTCAACATTTATTGATTGATCCGTCACTATCCAAAGAAAGAGAGCCTCCTTTATAAGGGCAACGAAATGACTGACAGAGATTGGCGTGCTGTATGTTCTATTATTTATGGCCAAGCTGTGGATTCAGGAGGTTGATTGGAAACCTTGCTTTCATGCAGAGGCCATACAATGTGCAGAAACAAATTTGACAAACACCAACTTGCAATGTTGTAAAAAAAAAACTAAACTAAGTCAAGACATACTTCAAGGTGGAAACGTGTTTCTTTTATAGCCAGTTAATTGAAAGATATGTGTTTCTTTTGTGATTAAGAGACGGGCAGAGCATATGAATGTGAGTACAGTCGAATTGAGAAACCGGGTTAGAGATGCTGCAGTTTCATTAAGTGACTCCGAAGAACTCGCCAAGTTAAATGGTGGTGATATGGTTTCAACCGAAGTGAAGTACCTTAAAAAATGTCTGGTTAGTTTTTATAACTGGCTTCGTCAAATAGAGAACAAAGATAAAGCAAAGACAACAAATTGACAATAATCTAGGGCATGGTAATAGGTGAAATTGTAAACTATCTTGAAGATACACTTCCAAATTCACCGGTATTTACTTTATATAACATGAAAGCACTTTAGTTCGTCATATGACACAATTGGGTGCAGGAAATGCAGACAAATATGTACACAGCACATGATTAAAAGAAAAGATTTGTGCGGTCATACCAGAACTTACAGCTGAACCAAAAGGTAAAGATATTCCTCTAATATGCAAAAATGATGTAGGAGAGATTATATTCAGTATCTGTAAACAAAATGCTCTTCGGGTTGGTGTCTGTCTGGCCAATTCAGCTCCTATTATTCAAAAAGAAATGTTTCAACTTGAATAAGATGAATTTAGTGGACAGTCTAAGCAAAATTGCCAAGAAACGTCAGTAGGGGCTGCTATGCTAAATCTAATGCGAATGATTATGGAAGGTTATAACATTTCAATTGTCAGCACACAAAATGATAAGAGGTGTCCAAGTTTGTCAGTCTGGCAGATTGTTCCGTATCATACCAATAAGTGAAAGGCAGCAAATACAATGAAACTCCAATCCTTCTTTAAATTGGACTAATGGTGAATGCTAAAACTTGAAAACATGAATTATTTGACAAACTGCACAAATTGTGCTTATGTGTGTCATGTGCGCATGTTCGAGAAGTGTCAACAGCAATAACTAACACACAATGTAAGCAGTTCTGCGATTATAGGGTTGTGTGCCCAACAGGCCTTCAACTCTCCACTTTGACTTGTGCTGCAAAAAACAATATTGATCACAATCCCTTGTCATCTTCATCCACTCAGTCATTCCACAGAAGAGCCATATCTCTGATACAGAAAAAATTAGAAGCACAAGGTATATCATCCTTCTTAAAAATTTAAGAAAATGAGTGGACCAAGAAATGTCCTTCATCCCTAACAGAGTGGTATTTGCAGTTAGTATTTACAATGACAAGAAAACAGGCAAATGTACCTGTAAGTAATATCAATGTCTTCCAGCCTCCTCCTATTCATAATGAACCTATGTCAGATGAATGGCTGCAGATGATTCAAACTCTTGATCTCCATAATCTAACCAATACAAGCCACACCAGTTGGGCTGCTTTCCACTCCAACTGAAGTGGTTCTGTCACAAAAAGCTGTAGTGTATTGCTACCTTAATTAAATGAGTCAATACATTCTTCCTCTATGGTACACCACTGCTTTGATATACTAAAGCGTACACTGGCCACAATTAATCCTAATCAGACTACTGTGGTGACATGGTCTCAACCAGTCTTTGCAAGAGCTAACTAATTACAGTGGATTCTTCCAGAATTGTATAGAGAAGACAAAATGGTCATCATGATGGGAGCATTACACATTGAAATGTCATTCCTTGCAGTTTTATGGAATTGGCTTGATGTTAGTGGCTGGAAGTATATTTTAGTTAAAGCCAATGTTACCAGTGAGGATAAAGTTGTACAATGTCTAAAAGGGTCTCATGTAAAACGATCCCGCTACATACACAAAGTTAGTGTTGCATCCCAGTACATACTTTTGAAGAAAGCTTATGATGTATCTATCGATGACAAATATCTATGAAAGAATGGATTACACTAAGAGTTGCAGAATCTGTTTATTTTAAATAATGGCATATTACACTTCATCTCGAACTACTGCTATTCCAATTTCCTAATACACTTCAATCAGCAACTTTTTAGAATTTATTGTAAGCATACACATGATCTATCCTTGGATGCTTGCTATGAACCACACCAACTATGCTAGGTGGATGCTAGTGTTGATTAAAATGCTTGTTGAGCTAAAAACAAAAATTCCAAATGTTTATGAAGAACTTTCAAATGGATAATATGTTGCCTGGGAAAGTGGTAGACCTTATTCCTGCATATTTCATGATCAGATGCACAAGAAGTGTAACAAAAATTTTAAATCATATCGCGGGGTAGTTAGTATTCTTGATTATCCCAGTGCATTAATGAAATGGATGGTGTCTGGACCTCTAATTGCCAACTTACTGGGACAATTTGATGAAAAAATGAGAGTCAGTGAAAACGTAAATAACTGTGTTCGTCACAATGTAAATGATGTTAAGGAACTTACACAATTGGTTTTGCATGATAGCAGAAATCCTTAAGCCTGTAATATTGGCAAAAATCTTATTAATATTGCCTCTAAGTTAATCATGAGTAATATTGCAAAAAAATCAATGTGCATTGCTGACAACATGGGTAGAACTCAATATGGAACGTTTGTTCAAGAACACCTGCAAAAAATCTGTTTTTGTACCTACTCTTAGAAACAAGCTATGTTTATTACAGGCCTATAAGAATGAATGGCAATTACAGAATCGGTAAATATCGATTCGGTAATTGCCGAATCATACCGATTCGGTTTTGAAATCGGTAAAATTACCTAAATCCCGATTGCCAGTTCTTAAATACCGAATCGTTGTGATTCGGTATTTAAGAATCGGTAATCTGGGATTACCTACATCAGGCCCATAGTCTTTTATCCACTGACTGTATAAAAAGGCATCCCCTTTCATAGTCTATGAACTGGTTACAATGCTGTTTAAGATTTATGCGTTTTGCTGCTGGTAGTGGCTCGTATACTGCATTATAGAGCACTATAGTTAAAATAAACATTTTGAACTATAACAGTGACTCTGTCTATTCTTATTATGGACCAGTACGAGTGAGTGAGCGAAAGTGTATGTCTTGCTACAATGATTCCTGAGAGAGTCGAGAGTGTTGTGTTCTGGATTGTCTAATCATTTGTAGCTTCGTGATTATGTAGGAGAACGAATGAGACACTATACCTAGACGGTTCTGGGATTTTGGGCACTGAGGTGGTAGAAAGGCTTAGTCTCTACACACTGAGGTCCTGGTTTCCTGCGCATAGTTCTGTGTATGTGCAGAATCCCCACAACAATACCGGAGGCATTGTTGTGTGAGGACACTGCTGGTGCTCTGACCTGCTCGCTGTGGGAGATGCTGCAGGAAGGGACACTGTGAGCTGAAGGGTGCGTTGCCTACATGCAGCATGAGGATGATTTGCACTTTCCAGTGCAGGGAGTGAGGAGGTTTGGCCCGGGGGAGACCGCAACAGGCTGGATGAGGCCATACATACCGAAGAGGACCTGAGTTGGCCTAAGGCCTGGGGCAGTGCTCTAAGGCAGTGCCCCAAGAGGGTTGGATTTGTAGTGATGCCCTCATGCCCTTCTGGCTCTATGATCTTCTCTTTAGAGGAGGGGTCTTAGGAGAAGAGACAAGGTCAGGCAGTGTGGCTTGACACATGAGGAGGTTTTGTTTTCTACTCCACCCCCCCCCCCCAGCCTATCAAAGAAACGGCAAGTGGCAGACGGTTTATGTCCAAAAGCAGCAGATTTCCAAAAACAACTAAATTTTGTAAATTGTCCCTAAAAGAGGGGTTCTAAGCCAAAGTTGGTTGTGGCTCTCAGATATTTTAGCTCCTTTACCTAAAAGGTACAATATAGAGGTGATATGTTTTGGAAATCAGCACATGATCTGTAGAATCAGTGGAAATCAGTTGTAAATAGTGAGAATTATCGATAACTAGCAGAGTGGGTCCACCTTAGGTGATTACAGTGCATGTAGCTCTGTCTGAGGAGGTGTTCATTGTCGTGAATTGGTGCAGCTTTTGCCCCGTGACTCTACCTGAATCCCCCTCCTCTTGTTCCTTTTCCGTGTCCTCCTTTGTTTGTGCATCAGGATTGGAGAGATTTCCTTGGACTGATAACATTTGCTTCTGTGTAAGCTGGCATATAATCTAATTGTTTGGGGCTAGGGCCCCAGCTAGTTTCAATAGACCTCAACAGAGTTCTGAGGTAATCAGACGGTTATGAGGTTATTTACCTAATAGTTCACCTCAAAACCAGTGGGAATAAGCAGGCCTATTATAGCAGAGCGAGCGCTCAGACCAAGAAGGAAAGGACGCGGAAATGGAATTGTAAGCAGGGCTGATAGTTCCAAAGTGCAGAGAGTGGATAAAGGTGGAGCTAGAGTGAAAAGGAGCTGGGTAAAACACCCTATTAGGTGCATGGGAACCAGTCCTCAGTGTCTTAGAACTTTCTTTCTCTCCCCTTTTTGGCCGAGGAGGCCCCTACATGTTTGACTGTCCCAAAGAAGATTTAGAGGATATGAATATTCCTAGCTTATTGCTCCAATCAACCTCCAGCAATAGTGGTGGGAGGCCTTTTGAACGTTCTGTCAAAAGAGATGTCGTTGTTGGAGGCCACCTGGAGAAGGATGCCTTTTCTGCTGAGGCTCAAATATGCCCTCAAGACGATTTCAATAAGAACTCTTTGCCTTTTGAAATACCAGAGTGTGTCCGACACTTTTGCTTACTTCCAGAACTCGCTGTTGTCTGACTCAGTTACCCTATGACTTCCTGTCACGATTCTTCGAGTGAATAGCTCATCGACTTCCTTGCACGGCTCCACAAATTTAAAAGGGGTTTGGGGCTACCTCTTCCTCATCACCAGTTCCTTGCACCCTATTTCAATAATGCAGTGTACAAAGGTAGATTATAAAATGCCTTTAATCTTTGCCACAATTCGAGCATAACAATACCTTAGTCATCTTCCGACTGCCATCCTTGAAATGCTCGCTCTTTTATTAGAACACAGAATACAGAATAGAGCTATTATTCGTAGCTCTTACAAAACATTGTACATGCCTCACCTACAACTATATCACACATCACTGAAGGAAGCTGATTCTGGATATACTATACCAAGCATTGGGGGACCTCGCTGGGACCGGTGGGCCACTTGGAATCAGGCAGTAGGCATCAGGTGCAGTGGTTGTTCCATGCATCAGGTTTCTTTGACCCCAGCAGGCTCAGAGTCTTTCTTTGATGACTCTTTTGAACAGAGCTGCGGCTCACAGGAGATCCCTTCTTTGTTGAAGGCTGTCAGTCCTCCCCAGGGTACTGGAGGTCACTCGCTGCAGGACAGGTGATTTTTGCCACAGGTTCTCTGGAAACTGCAGATGGGCCGGTAGGGCTGGGGCCAAATCAGTTCTTCACTGTAGTCTCCTCTGGTGGGTGTCTTCTTTCGTCCTTCTTCTTCGTAGGTTGTGGAAATCTGCCTTTTTGGTTCAGGGCTGCCCCCTAAGTACTGAATTTAGGGGGTGTTTTAGGGGTCTTGATGTCAGTAGCCAATAGGCTACTGACCTTAGGGTAAAAACACCCTTGGTGTGCTCACACCATGTGGGGGAGTGGGCACAATCCTTAACACTGATTGGAGAGTGCCTGCCATCTTCAAGATGGCGAGCACTGAAGAGTGGGCTACACCTCGCCTCCCCAGCGGGCACACCTTCTTGGCTGTTCTAAGATAGGAAGGGGGTCTGCTCCTGATAGCAGGAGAAGCTGGGGGTCATGCTACAAAGGCGACATGGCCTTTGAAGCTCCCCTGCCATAGTTGGCTCTTCCTGACCTGAGGAGGAGTGACCAACTCCACCCAGGAAATGTTTTTTCTTGGCCCAAGGAGCAAAGACTACAACCCCAGATGTCCAGAAACATGTCTTGTTGTGGCAGGCTGGTGTTTACCAGTCAGGAAACCCACCAGAGGCTTGACGTTTTTCAAAGGGCAGCTCTAAGATGCCCTCTTAGTGCATGGTATAAAAAAACACACTGGCATCAGTGTGGGTTTATTATGCTGAGAGTTTTGCTACGTAACTTCCCACAATTCAGTAAAGCCATTATGGTGCTGTGGAGTTTGTTATGACAGACTTCCAGGCCATATACTCTCTATGGCTTTACTGCACTTACAATGTCTAAGAATGGACTTAGACACTGCAAGTGTACCCTCACCAGTGGTACAGTGCACCCAGCTAGAGGGGTGTCTTACCTATACCTTAGGCAGTGGGTTGCAGTGCCATGTCGACTCTTCACTTTTCTCTGCACCAAAACACACAGCCTGCAATGGCAGTGTGTGTGTGTTAAGGTACAGGACCTCTAAGAGTGGCACAATATGTGCCACAGCCCTTAGAGGCCTTCCCTGGTCACAGTGCCCTCGGTACCAATGGCACCTGCTATAAGTGACTTACATGTGGCCAAAGAGGTGACAATTGGGGGTACTAAGGTACAGTTTTGGGAAAGAATACAGGCCCTGAGAACCTGATTGGCAGGGAACCAGGGCTAATCAAGTCAAAGAGCACCAGAAATCTGGCAAAAGGTGGGGGGCGGTGGTTACTGCAACAGAAACCCACTTTCCTACAACCACCATCTGTCCAACATTCATGGCCTATTGAAAATGGTTGTAATGTGAAATAAAGTGGACATGGTCAGATGGGGTTTGTGGAAAATGAGTACTGTCCAGGATGTGGAATACCGGTATGTAGTTCACAAGTATAAGCCTAAAGTACACTTTGCACCTGCACCACTGTTGCAGATTGTACTCCTCAAAGAATCAGACGTTTCTTTTCCATGCTTTAATTGCCATCCGCTGTCTAAATAGGTAGTAGTCCCTTGAGTGCGAGCATCTCCCTGCCAGCTGGAAAGCTCTCCTCTTTTCCCCAAGGATCAGGCAGATGCTTTCATTGCTGGTGGAAACAAAATGGCAAAGAGAGCATGAAAAATGAGCTTTCTCTCCTGTCACTCTATTACTCAGCCCAGAAGGCAGACGCAGAAACGTGTTGCTGACTGCAGCCCGCACTCACTCACATAATTAGTGCAGGCGAGGATGGAACGGGTCGAATTTCTTCACGACAATTATAGCAAACTTGACACACAAAGCATATGATAAACAGAAGACATCCCCCCCCGAGGCGAATAAATCATTGAAAAAGAGGACACTTTTTGAGTAAATAGACGTCTGATCCACAAACTCTGCAGCGTGGATCCGGTATGCACGCTCTAATAACAATGAGCCTCAACTGCTCAAGGACGCAGAGACAAAGGCAGGGTCATCTGACACGTGAAGTACATAGTGATTTAGGATATAAGATTTCTTGAGTTGTTTTACAGAATGCAATGTATTTGTTCTGCGTGTATGTGAGACACCTGACATCGCGTAGCCCACGGTCCTTTCAATGTAGCAAGCTGAAAGGGAATAAAACACGTTTTCCTACGTGAAAATGCTCAATGGCATGCATGTCCGAGCAAAAGGCCTGACTTATTGTGGGAGAATTTGAGCATGTGCAGTCATTCATTTTCACTGACAATCTCAGTCCACTATAGTAATTGTAATATGTCATATTATGCAAAACTGCGTAGGAGAATTGCGGCTGCTTCGTCTTAAATTCACACTCCCAGCTTGATGAAACGTCTTTGAATCTGTAGTACTGCTCATAGCGAAGGAGTGCGAGAAATGTATATTTCAGCACAAATCACCGGCGCTAGTGTTTAGGGCCTCGGTGAAATTCTGCGAAATTGCAATGCTGCGTTCTCAGGATTATTCAGTGTCTAGGGCAAGTAAGTGGCGACCAAGCCCAAACATAATCGTGGAAGGTTTGAATTCTCTCGGATCTGTAATGTAGATACGATTTGAACTTTTGTATGGGACATTCCTTACTTAGTGCTAGTTTTCAAGGATAGTGAGAGACACAGCTTGAGCTGACAGCTAAGGTTATGATAGATTCCAACCACATACATTGCACCCATCTTTTCCAATATAACCTTAATATACTGCCATCATTCTTACCAATAAATCCAAAGGGTGCCATGGACCTTGTTGAAAATCAAAGTGATCCTAAACTTCACCAGGGTTCGGAAACTCTAGATAAATTAAACAAATGGAGTTTCTACTTGCTCAAGAATCAAAAATCACTTGATCTCTTGAAATCAAAAGCACTATATTAGAGCTAATATAATACAGTTCTAATGGTTGCGTTAATTGATTACAGGTCTAGTTGTTTGCTAATGATTTCCTGAAAATATGTTTAGTTTTTTGCAGAAAACATAGAATTATAAATGGATAACAGTGAATTAGGGGGATGTTTTCATTGTGGGGTCTGAGTAACATCAAATAGAAAATTAGAAAAAAACTTGAGTTGTCTATGAACCCCAAGGGATAATGTGGAAAATAGACAGTGCATCTGAGGGTCAAGCAAAGGTGATGGGGTTTTGTGTTTTTTTTTTACCACATGAATTGTGACAACATACAACATATTGCACTGAAAACATGCTTCTGGAGTAAACGTTTTTAAAGTATATGCTGAGACTCATGAACAGGATTAATGGTTGTAAATATCACAAAGGCAGGCTCACTCAAACTAGAATGTGACATAGTTATTCTAGAGTTTCTCTAGAATGATTTGTTATGCCCCTAAGGATTGCATTATCTGAATATGTGCTTCTTGGTCCCTTCCTTCAGGAAATTGGGTACTGGTTCAGGGGGTATGAAACCCTACTAAAGCAGCAACCACAATCTCTGTTATGGTGAGATACAAGCAAACCCTAAATACATCTATGCTCAAACCTCTGGTAGCTTGTCACAAAAACAGTCAGGCTTTACTTAGAGACAACGTGTAAAGTTTTTATGCAGCACTTCAAACAGTAGTAAAGTGAAAGTGCACAAGAAAAATTGCACACCAATTTAGAGAAATAGAGTAAAATTGAATAATGTATTTGAGACCAAAACGACTAAAATCCAATCAGTGGACCCAAAAATATGCAATTTTAAAGTTTTAAGGGAAATTAATGTCTAGAAGCACAAAGTACCAACTGATGTTTCTAATCACGTTAGACCAGGACAAAGTCTCAAGATCAGGCTGCCCACAATGGAGCGCAGGCCAGATAAAGCAACCAAGTTAGGCCTGCTGAAAAAGGTACCTTAAATCCTGGTTGCAGAGCATTGCAAGATCCCACGTTGAGGATGCATTGTGCAGTGGAAGTTACAAGGAGGTGCAAGGCAGTGATGTAAAGTCCTGCACTGTCGTCAAGCATGCTGTTGATGAGGGGCTTGCAATGCAAAGTCCTGCGCCAAAGATGCTTTGCGCACTGGTGGTTCGAAAGAAGCTGTGGAGCTGTGATGTGGAGTCCTGTGTTGTCATCGAGGACGCCATTGACATCGGACTTGTGATGAGAAGGCCTGTATCGAGGATGCATTAAGCAGAGGTAGTTCCGTAGAGACTGTGGTTTGCAATGCTAGGTTCAGCATCAGGTTTGCAATGCGCTGCAGTTGTTCCGAAGCAGGGCTGCAAAGCAATGTGTCAAAGTGCATCAGTTCCAACCACAACTGGCTGGCAGAGCACCTTCAGGCCTGTAGTGACATGGGTCAGAGGGCACTAGGACCCTGCTCCCAAATTGTGGGAGGGTGCATGAACCGGACACCAATTCAGGTCAAGGAGTGGGCAGGGCATTCCTAAGGACAAGAGGGCACAGAGACAGACGTGCATATGGGCACCGGAACGAAGAAAAGAAATAAAGTATACGAAACCTTTTACCGGTCTCTGCATGCTTACTGGCGAAGACACGACAACTGGCGACGAAGAGGTGAGATAAGATGTGACCACCAGAAGCACGTGCCCCTGTGACATCGAAACGAAGACAGGAGCCCTCCCTCGTCCGCTGACTAAAAGGAGCGGAAATGCAACGTTGGGAGTCCACCCCGGTCGCGAGGAAACAAAACCAGAAGCCTACCCTGGCCCGTCGTGCCCCCAAAGACAATGCGAAGAGCGAAGCCAGAAGCCCACCATGGTCCACATGCGGGGGACTACAGCACATCGGAAGCCCACCCAGGCCACATCGAGGAAAGAAGGTGAGTGGAGAAGCAGCAGTGCACCCGGTTGTGACTACAGCCAACCGCCGACCGAACAGAAAAGCTGATAACCTGTGAGAGCTCTG
The DNA here is from genome assembly GCF_964263255.1 of Lissotriton vulgaris. NCBI lineage: Eukaryota > Metazoa > Chordata > Amphibia > Caudata > Salamandridae > Lissotriton > Lissotriton vulgaris. Next base: position 1,997,154,551 of record NC_141687.1, read on the forward strand.
CGGCCATCTTGAAGTCAAGCAGGAAAGTCAATGGGAAGCTGAGAAAGACCCGTCGGCCATCTTAAGGTCAGGCCATTGAGAGAATGGCAGAGCAGCAATTTCAGTGGCCATCTTGGGGTCAGGTGGGAGAGCCAATAAGGAGTTGGACAAGACCAGGCAGCCATTTTGAAGTCAGGCAACACCAAAAAAGGGCCCAAAAGAAGAAAAAAGGAAGAAATAAAAGGAAATAACTACATCGGAAGGTGAAAAAAATTACAAGAAAGAAAGGTGAAAAAAAGGAAATGAAGTACAGAAAAAGAAAATAAAAGAAGAAACTGCACACAGAGTAAGGAGAAGAAGGTCTGCACAACAACAAAATGACAGAAGATGTATGCGTATGCGACAAGAATAGCGCGAACGCAGTTTTCCGCAGACCAATACCGTTAAGCTTGTCAGAACCACAAACAGGCATTTGGTGGGAAACATGGATAAGGCAATTCAGACAATACATGTGTGCCAACTGCAAGGCGTACACAGATGACCGATACATAGACTTATTCATAAACTTCGCAGGTGATGAGGTCGAGGACCTGCTAATTACATTTTTCCAAGAGCAAACAACAACATACAAGGGACTAATAAAGTATCTCACAGACAAATTTGACCCAAAAAAGAAATGTAGATTTCAAGAGGTGCACGTTCAACACCACGTATCAACTAGCAGAGGAGTCCTGCGCGATTTTGTAACCAGACTGGGGAAACTAGTAACGTATTGCGAATTCAACAAGTTTGACAATGAACAAGCGACACGATTGTGCATCATTGAAGGATGTCAGTCAGTGGAATTCCGCGCACAAATTCTGAAGGAACCGTCCTTGCTCGAGAAAATACTGACCATGGCCGGAGCGGAGGCCAGAGCAACAATGCATGCAAGACAGATGGAACTGGGAAAGGCAAGAAGAGTGGAACAAGCACACCCGTAACTGGAAGTGTCAAGAAGAGAGACAATACTCCACCACCAAGAAAGAAGCAAGAAAGAATGTGCTATTGATGCAGACTTGAATTTCCACATACCGGCACGTACCCGGCAATGGGCCACAGAAGCTGAAAATGCAACAGAGAAAACCACTGCACAAGCGCATGCATGAGCAGACAATTTAAAAGTGACCGTGGAAGACCAGCAAGGCCACGGACAGTGACAAGCAGATACGCAAGGCCTATGGAAACTGAAAATCGCAATCCTTCAGCTGAATTGGCTGGAGCAACGGCGCCAGAGGATGCGGAACCACTGTATCTGATGTCGGATGAACCAATGGAGGACCGCACCCCAGAACACATTCATCTCGTAGAAAAACATCAGAAAAAAAAAACAGTGACAGTGAATATTGAAGTAGGAAAACACAGCACAAGCTTCGTATTAGATAGTGGAGCTACATGCAACATCATGTGCATGTCAGAATATGAGAATATGAGGGTGAAGCCTCCACTATCACCATCCACTGTTGATGTGTTCACCTGGAAATGAGTAGTTAACATGGGGAAGTTCACAGAGACATTAACTTATAAGGAAAGGTCAAGCAAAGTACATGTACTACAAGGGGACATTGCAGCACCCTGTCTGCTAAGTAACGTCACCACACAGGTGATGCGGCTCCTAGCAATGACCTACAACATGTCAGAAAGACAGAACATTCTGAGAGAACATCCGGCCATACTACAAGGGCTGGGCAAACTAAAAGACAGACAAATAACTCTGCATAACAATGAAGCGATAAAATCTGTGGATCAACATCACTGAAGAGTGCCCATACATCTGCAACCACATGTAGAAGAAGAGATGCAACCCCTGCTGGCACAGGATATCATAGAGCCAGCCAACGGACCGACTCGCTGGGTGTCTCCAATAGTAGCAGTCCCAAAGAAGAACACTCCAAAGATTCACATATGTGTTGACATGAGAGTGCCAAACACACCCATTGAGAGGGAAAGACACCCTGGACCTCATCTAAATGACATGATCAGCTTACCCACTGGCGCATGCTGACTTTCTAAACTAGACCTGTACAAAGGATACAATCAACTGGAGCTTGACCGGCAATCATGGTACATCACTACCTTCTCTACGCACATGGGCCTCTTTCGTTAAAAACGACTATGTTTTGGAATATCAACAGCAGCAGAGATATTGCCAGAGATCATAAGGCAAGTAATAAGGCAGGTGAAAAACAGTTTAAACTGCAATGATGACATCCTTTTATTCGGCTGCTCAGATGAAGAACACGATAAAGCCCTACCTGAAGTCTGCACCCAGTTGGAATAAGCAGGCCTAACTCTAAATGAAGACAAGTGCAAACTGGGGAGAAATGAGCTAGTATTCTTTGGTCACATCTTTTCGAATTGTGGGAGAGGGCATGAACTGGACTTCACTTCTGGTCAGGGAGTGGGAAGGGCATTCCTTCGGACAAGAAGGCACAGAGACAGACATGCATGTGGGCACTGGAACGAAGAAGAGAAAGAAAGTATACTAAACCACTTACCGGTCTCTGCGTGCTTACTGGCGAAGACATGACAAGGCCCATTTTAAAGAGTCCAGGTGCTGGATTTTAGTTGGTAGGAGCCTTTTATTTCACTGATGCTATGATCAGAAGGTGAGCGAACAATTCTTTGGAGTCACTATGGTAGTCCTAGATAAAATTTTGTTTCATTTACAACAGGTCATTGCACAGTTTAAGCAGAATTCGTTAAAATCTCACATAGATACCAACACTGTACACATGCGTACATCATTATTATGGGCTAAATCGGGGACACGCCAACCAAGTGTCTATGGGGCTGCTGATGGGGCATCTTAATCCGTAAAAATCTAGCAATAGGTACACATCGAGCGTGGACTGACCCCCACAGCAGATTTGCAGTTCTAGAGGCAAGTTGGGAAGGATGGTTGATCAACATCGTGTTGGTCATTGCCACGCCTGCACTCTGCAGATCAGTTCTAGTGGAACTGGGAAAGATCATCCTGGAATTGCCAGTCGGTACATTAATCCCAGGGGGTGACCTTAATATAACACTGGATGACCGTGTAGATCAAAAGCCTGTATGACACTCAATCAGAACAACTACACCCCTGTCAGAATTTCTTAACACAATCTGTATGATGGACATATGGTGACATTTTTACCCATGTACGTCTCGATTCACGTACTTCTCGAATGCTCAGAATAGCCTCTCCCTAATAGATCATCTTTTAACCCACTCAACAGACATAGGCAATTTTAGGGAACCAATTGGTCTACCACGTGGGGTATTGGACCACGCTCAGGTTTGGGCTAAAATTCCCTCTTAATCACTATCGCCACAGAACAACAATAACACTTAACCCATGACTTCTTAAAATCCCTGATATAAAAGAGAACCTAATACGACAATTGGAAAATTATTTTAAAAATAAAGCTTGCTCAGTAGATTCCACGCAAATATTATGGCAGGCCTTTAAAACAATACTGAAAGGCCAAACATTAGCACTCATCATTGGATATGTCAGAAACCAGAGAGACAAAATAGACCAGCTCCAGACTGAGCTCCAAAATAACAAAAAGGAATACACACAGACCCCAAACGAGGCCAATAAACATAAATTTAATTGTAAACAACTCGAATACAGGGCCTTGCAACGAAATGACCAGGGCAAGCCACCCAACAACGAGAAATGTTCCTTGAAGGAAGTGAGAAGGGGTTCCTACCAGAAGACATGAGAACGGCCTTAATCATGGTAATCCACAAGAAGGGAAGGCCTGCTGACAGCTGTGGGTTCTCCTGACCAATCTCTTTAATAAACGCTGAGGACAAAACCCTATCAAAAATGCTAGCCTCCAGACTGGCCGCTATTATTACCTCAATAGTACATGCCGACCAATCAGGTCTCATGCCCTGCCAAAACAAGGCCTTAAATACCCGCCAACTCCAGAACGCACTAGGTCAGAAACATACATTCGCAGAGGATGCCGTAATACTTTCTTTAGATGCCATAATGGTGTTTGACACAATTGACTAGCCATACCTTTTCGAGGTGCTGTTACAATTGGGTTTCAGCCCAAAATTCCTTGGGTGGGTCAAGCTTCTACACACGGACCTAAAAGGCTAAATTAAGGTAAACAACCGCACATCAAGAATATTTCAACTCAGAGGGGTACCAGGCAGAGGTGTCCCATTCCACCATTGATTTTCTGTTTGATGCTTGAACCTCTGGCAACATGGGTCAGGGGAGACAGACCACTTAGAAGGCTGAAATGGGCAGAGGGACAGGGAGATAGAATGTCCCTTTATTCTGATGATATTTAGCTCTATCTCGCGTAGGGGTGGGCGGAATTTGTGTAATCGCGTTACGCAAATCTCCGCAAGAAATTCCACGGACACACAAAATTGCTTGTTCGCAATGCTTTTTTACTGTTCGCAATCGCTGTTTGCGTGCTCGGGGGGAAATATCTTGCGAACAGCATTTGAGAACGCGAACAAGCAAAACATTTCCCGAAGTCACGGAACGCAGAATTCTAGGCAATTTTGTGTTCTCCGCGGAATACGAAATTACACAAATTCCACAAGCGGGACGGAATTTACCCCCCAGGCCTAATCTCGCGTCACCAGCAAAATAAATACATAGAATTTTAAACAAATTTACAAATTTTGGCAAATACTCGGGCTACTCTGTTAACTGGTCCAAATCAGTGGTCTACACAATCCATGGCCCGAACCCACGATTGCTGCAGAGCTGCGAGGTAAAAGTGGCGGGGAGGGCTTCCGCTACCTTGGTATCTTCATAACCTCGGATCCAAATCTCTTTTATATTAAAGTCTTGAGGTTCCCCTGAATAGACTGCAAAATGATGTAAGACACTGGGAGACACTGCCTCTTTCTCTGTTGGGCCAAGCAGCCCTTTTCAAAATGTTGGCACTCTCTCATTTCTTATATATTCTCCAAAATAAACCCTTTAAAGTTCCTAAGTCTTATTTCCACATTTAAGACAGTGAAATTAGGACACTCCTATGGAATGGCAAGCGACCCCATACTGCCATGCATAAATTAAACAGAAGCTGGAATGATGGATAAATTACACTCCCCGATATGCGCCTTTACTATTGAGCATCACAGCTAGTGGTTCTTAATCACTGGGTGTACCATCCCCAGACAGACAGAACCTACTTATCAATTAGACAGATACCAGATGGGGAGGGAGGGATACAACAGGGCTTTGTATTCAAAAGCTAATGAAAGCTGTTATGTTGGTCCCACTGCCCTAACCATAGATGACTGGCATCAGGCTAATAAAAAACCTGGATGGCAGGATACCTTCACCCTATCCACGCCATTATGTATATTACCGAGAGACACACAGATAAGTACACGCCTTTTAACTTAACTGCTTTTATCTTTGTAGAAGCGCCCCTCCTAAAAACTCCTTGGAGCCTGTGTGAGGCGTAATCTTAAGATACGTTAAAGGTATGTGTTAGAACTTCGCTGTTATGACTGAAATAAAAGGACCGTGTGACCGCTTGCTACATTGACGGCATTCACCAAGCGGCAATGACTAGCGGTAGAAAAATTGTAGAAAGATTATATAATAGCGCCACATGTTTAAGCAGAGCGCCGTATTGTACCAATGACCCCAGCTATATCCAAGGATTCCTGTATAGTTAAGCCATGTATTTTAACATACAATACCCCTTTCACCTAACCAGCTACTAGAAGAATAATAACCTGAAAACGAAAATAGCTATGACCTTATTCTAACTACAGTTAAAGTATAGAAATACTTTACTGATAAAGGCATATAACTACAGCCGTCTGGCCTATTAAGTACGTACGTATGGCATGTTACTCGTACCATTATAGAGCTATATGTGACCGACAGCAGTATTTAACAGTAGGAATATATCCACACATGATATCAGACCTCGTGGTCTCACGGCACCATAATGTTCCCTTTCAGCATTTGTTATGTCGAGATGAGTATGTGAGGGCAGTCCGTCAATAATTGTTTTGATTAGAAGTGAAGCCATCTCACAAGTAACCCCCTTTTTTTAATAAAACTGTCTAGTTTGCACAATACATTAGTCCCTTTGACCCTAACCCTAGTTATTATTTACCCACAGGTTCAAAATTGACCTCCTTAAGAGAGTACACGAATCGTCACTCCATACATCACATTCACCTGGTCCTGAAGAAAGCCCAACTGACCTACAGAGGCGTAACGTGGCTGAAACATGTCGACCATTTCACACTAGAGAATTGAATATGTACGAATCCTAACAAATTCTACCTACATATTCTTGGACATTCTCAACCTATAATTCAATCCCGGATAATAAAGTATAATCCCCTGGAACGATTGAACTATTTTTAATAAATCACTCACTCACTACCCACTATCACTAATCACTACTGTTTTTAACCTAGGGTGCTTTCCTCCTGGTGGAGGGTGCATACTAACTGACCCTATGATTTTGCACAGACGTGTAAACAAAGGCGGAGAATCAACATATACCGCCCATACCACCATTATTACACGTGAATGAGGGCCTTTTACCAAGGGACATCCCAGTTAGAACTGTACCCAGGTTATACAGGACAAGTGATCCCCCCGCCCCCATTTTTTGATGACAACTACACAATCCATGGGCCGAACCCACGATTGCTGCAGAGTTGCGAGGTAAAAGTGGCGGGGGAGGGCTTCCGCTACCTTGGTACCTTCATAACCTCGGATCCAAATCTCTTTTATATTAAAGTCTTGATGTTCCCCTGAATAGACTGCAAAATGATGTAAGACACTGGAAGACACTGCCTCTTTCTCTGTTGGGCCAAGCGGCCCTTTTCAAAATGTTGGCACTCTCTCATTTCTTATATATTCTCCAAAATAAACCCTTTAAAGTTCCTGAGTCTTATTTCCAAATTTAAGACAGTGAAATTAGGACACTCCTATGGAATGGCAAGCGACCCCATACCGCCATGCATAAATTAAACAGAAGCTGGAATAATGGATAAATTACACTCCCCGATATGCGCCTTTACTATTGAGCATCACAGCTAGTGGTTGTTAATCACTGGGTGTACCATCCCCAGACAGACAGAACCTACTTATCAATTAGACAGATACCAGATGGGGAGGGAGGATACAACAGGGCTTTGTATTCAAAAGCCAATGAAAGCTATTATGTTGGTCCCACTGCCCTAACCATAGATGACTGGCATCAGGCTAATAAAAAACCTGGATGGCAGGATACCTTCACCCTATCCACGCCATTATGGTCCACCCAGAGACTCGGAATGCTATGTAACTAACCAGGATTTGATAAATGGGACACCATTGGTATCTCTAGCATAAGTGACCTATGGAAGAAGGGGAACATTTTTAAATTCTCTGAATTGCAAAAAGAGTACGACCTGGATCGGGTGGAAGGGTTTCGATACTTACAAATCCATCACGCCCTGACTGCCGCAATTCCCACTCCAGGGGAGATAACGGAGGCGTCCCCTTTGGAAGATAGATTATTATCAGAACCCTTAGGGAAAAAAGCCATATCGTTGACATATAGGAAAATGGGCACCAATTTGCCCGACCCACTACACCGTCTCCAAGAAAAATGGCAATCTGAGCTAGGGCCACTTGAAGATGGGGAATGGCAAACTGTACTAAAGTCCCAATGCGAAGCTGCTATCCCACTAAATTTTCATCTCATCCAACTCAAGATTTTACACAGAACTTATTTAACGAGGATCACCCTCAACAAGATTCGGCGTAGAGCAGATCCACTTTTCCTCTGACTATGTGCGGAATAGGTCACATTCTATCATATACTATGGGATTGCCTTAACATAGCGCCACTATGGGAAGAAGCTACATGACACATGAACATGGTGACAGGCAAAGATATTCAATTAACATCAAAAGTGGGACTTCTCAACTTATGGGATGCAACCGATCTTACCACAACAGAACAACAATGGGCCACCCTAGGGTACACACTGGTCAAACGTAACATAGCAATGCGCCAGGGAGCCGCAGAGGTGCCGACCTTGAGAGAATGGGCTAAAGAAATGGACAAATGCATGATTGCAGAGAAAGAAGTGTTTACAAATAGAGGGTGTACTAAAAAGGGGATAAGAAATGGGCAAATGGAACACTTACCGAGGAGAGATATGTATCTCCCCACCTACTGAACTGGTGCTGAAAGAAAGACGAAGATATGGACACATATGATCAGACATGCCTCTAAGGGGACCCCTTGATTAAACATTCCTGGTATCTTGTGCATAAGTGTGTTATTCACTCAAATACTAATATGACCTGTGTTGTTTATAGAAAAGTTAATAACAAGAATACAAAAAATAGGCAGGTCCAGTCCTTTCACTCAGGCAGCAGGTGGTACTTGTAGAGCTCTTTGTGTGCCTAGTGAGGTTTTGAGGCACTTTGATTTGTATCAGATTTCTGGATGCCATTAGAGGGAATGATTGAAAAGGTTTTTGGTGTTTGTACTGTTTCAGTTATGCTGGATGAGGTGTCTGAGATTTGAACAATTTGGTGGAGGGTTGGTGTGCCTAGAGCTGATGCACAAAAGCATGCGGTGTAGTGGAGAGTGTGAGATTAGAAATATGGATGCAGGTACTTACCAACTTGAGGGTCAACAGTATCCCGTGGACATCCTGCTATAATGCTTCTCATTCGGGTTCACTAAAGTACATGGAATCCACTTAGTAGCGTCAAAAAGCCCAAATCATTAGAGGCACCAAGGGAGTATTAGAGTGCCTCCACCCAGGAGTGACAGTTGGCTCACTCATTAGGGGCATTGTGAAGACACTAAGGGAAAGCTAAATGGAGTCTAACCACAAACATGTCTTCTTTTTCTTAAAAGACATTGTTAGTCTAATAGCATTGATTTGTTACATATAAGAGCATTGATTTGGTAAATATATTGAGTGTTTAAATGTGGTTGGCTGATTGGATATATTATTGTTTGAATTTCTAATTTTACAGCCATGTTGTGCACATAGCAGCAGATTTTCAAACAGTTTGCGCTGGACCAGCTTCACAAAAGTGATGCCAACCAGTACAATGTTTTTTTTTACCAATTTACTTTCAACCACAATGTTTTACAAGGGAAAGTACCCTAAAAGTAGTGCAAAGCAAGTCACTGGTTTGTGTTACTTAGCACAAAGGGACACCATACAACCACCCATGCCTTTTGCCGCAGAACCCTTTCTACAAAGAATTGAGTACACGGTTAAGCCACAAAGGTTAACGCTACTTCAAAGGAGATGGTAACAGGAGAAAAGTCTATATTTTTCCTTTCTTTTCCGACTTTGCGTGCATGCTGCACTGTGCAGAACACATTCAAAGTGGAATAAGCTTTTCAACTTGTCTAGGCATGGTATTTTGTACAGGAAAGGTATCCTTCCTGTATAAAACCTATGCTAGACTCATGCACACACCTTAGCGTTATTGCACTAAGGTGTTTGCGTGGCGCACAGGCAGCATAAATCAGCGCTGGCACTAGGGAGAGGAGAGGAGAGAGCCATATCTCTGTAGGTGTGGCCCTCTCCTGCTCCCTGTCTGCCATGCAATGCAGTGCAACCTCTTTGGGGCTGTGCTGCGTTGGGTGCATTTTTTGAAAATCTGCCCCTGAATATCCCATGTGTCAACATCAAGCTTGACTCTCTGTATATATCAACTTTTAAGTTTAAGACTGAAGCATATTTTATCCTTGAAAAAGACGTGACTCTCTTCTATTTTTTAATTAGCTTTATAAACCATTAAATATCGCATTTTAACACAGGATTAAAAACAACAAAGTACAGTTCGCATGATCAATAATTAATTGCTTCCATTTCAGATATTCAATCATTATCATAAATAGATAAATACTCTTAGTTAAAGTGCTGGTGCATCGTTTCTAATGACAGCAATCCCTGCAGTAAATATAAAATCCATATATGCAAAACCCTACAATCCGACTTAGTCAGTCCAACAACTGCAGAAGACAAGTCATTATCTCTAATATAGAAATCCGGCTTGGAATCCCCAGTCCTTACCCCATAGATCATCCATATTCACATTCAAGACGTCGTAATCATGTACATATATTCATAAAATAAGCAATGGCCACTACAACCAGAACCTGGGTATTTTTAACCCTCCATCCATTCTGTTACCAGAGACCAGATCATTTCCACCTGTCGCTGTTTCCTAAAACATTTAAGTTTACATAGGTACATTTCCATATTGCACACAGTGAGAAACCGAGATCTTCAAATATTGAAGGTAGGAGCACCTGGTTTCAACCAATCGGAGGCAATGCACAATCATGCTTCAGTCAAAGCTATAAAGGTTAAATACTGCTTTCTTTTTAAATTATTTTAATTCTCAAATCAAATGAAATCAAAATAATCTTATTCGAGTTCATGTCTTAAAACCTTAAAAGGACGGGCTAAAATATGAGAAGAAACAATCATCACAGGGGCACATCGGTTTAGGAAGCTTGAGCTATTAAAAATACAATGATACAAGACCTCCAATACTCCAACACTGCAAGTTAATAGAATATTCAGAATATTCACGGCTCTTCAACTATATCATTATCAGAGGTAAGAAACATAAAATAAACAGGACAAAGGATTTTGTTGTATACATATTGGAACCCTGATCCCAAGAATTTAGATAACTTTTGGACATCAAGAAGAAAACGTTGCTGAGGAGAGGAACCTGAAGAAACTGAGAAGAGACTATCCCTAAACTGAATTGCTGCTTGGGGGATTGTAATACATCAATTGGGCAACCCAATAATCCCCAAGGAACTGGGTATCGTCAATAACACAACATAATTGATCCCTGAGGAATCATTAAACTTTGAATTAATGCTTATAATGTCACAGCAGTGAACATAATTTGACAAAACTCAGACGATTTATATCAAAAGCAACTTCTTTCTGTGATAGAATTAATCAATTATCACAATCAAATCATTTTCCAACGAACATAGAACAATATTCATAAATCATCATCATACATGGCAACAAAATGACCACTGTTTAATTTCTTCTCATATGTACAGGGGGTTCGGACACTTTTTGTTTAAATATGGACCATAAACAGCATCAGCCATATGTAATATTCAATTCTTCAGTTTTCATTCAATTAAATAAACATCCATTGATAAGCACATATACAAAAGCAGTGTCGTAGCATCGACGTTTCGGTCTCACATCCGGTTAATCCCATCCACAAGACCATCCTCAGGACAAATGTTGCACCATGAATCTAATAATGGAATATATACAATATACAAACTTTAATTTATAAAAACTCATGAGTTCTAAATATGTACTGTCTGATTATACCTCCATAAACAAATCAAGTGCCTCCTTAGTGTATAATTACCAAATACCAAGACTATTGCACTCCACACCTCAAGTGACATCTTATCCACGTCTTGTGTGCAGCTTTACCACAGTAAAGTCCAAAAATCAGATAACCTCCACCATGTTCATATCACTAATGCCTCGAGATAGACAGTTAAAAAATTTAAAATTCACCTAATGTTTACTCACAAACACGCCAAATCTTTAGGCTAATTATTTCAGCAGCACCTACAAACAGTCATAGTTGTCTTTGAATTAATCAGAAACTAGTACCGACAACTACCATTCTCAGCAAAAAGAATCTTTATTAAATCTGCAATTAATCTGAATTCACTCTAATCGGCAGTCACCTTCTCATTAAATCTAAGGGCAAAATACATAAAGTGTATTAGTATTCTAAACCTAGCGATCCCGAACAGCCACTTAACCACCACAAGCAGTGATGCAGTACTCACATATAATTCAGCGCTTTAATCCGCCATCTGTCAAACAATACGAAGACAGTCTATTACAAACAATTCCTTCAACTACTGCAGACCGCTACTATGATTCCTACATTCACCTTCAACCAAACAAGTTTAAAGCTTACTCATTCAGAGGTATGATTTAATTCCTCCTTCACCCGATATCCAGACCGATTATGGACGCCGTCTTCCCGGTAACCTTTGACCTCATTGACGCAACTTGGACATATCACTCGGGTCAGCCATCCTTAGTCAGGAAATCGAAGTCAAAGATCTAAAGACTCCGATCTTCTATGATTACTTTTTTCTACTTCTAGGACAACTGTAACAACACTGGTATGACAATTTCTGTACCATTTAAAAACAGCCCTGTCAATGTAAAACGCTGCATCAAATCACATGGTGGTACTCCAAGCCCAAACACATGTCGGCCATCTTGGAGTGACCAAAAACCTTGCATTCTGCCAAGCAACCCTGACGGCTTACACTAAGTCCACAGGCCTCCCACTTGGGGAATTAGTCTGCAGTGTTTGCCTGACTACCAAAGAAAGGAGAAAGGACTTTGTGTGCTTTATTCAACTTGGAAGGATCTCCAAGGGCTTGAGAGAAGAGCTTTCCTCCTGCTGAGGTCTCAAGGATAACAGACTTCAAACCCCAGCTTCCCAAGCGTTCTTTGGAAGTGCCTGCTGCTGTTTTGGGTCTTCTGAGGGACTGCGTGTTGCAAGAAGCTGGAAGCGTGACTCAAGAAGGGAGAAGCGTGTCGCCGTCGCAGCCGCTGCCGTCGCATCGTGGATGGCGCCGCTGTAGCTGTCGCATTGCACCTCATCTCAAGAAAAGTCCTGCAACCCCGAAGAAGCTTGTCGCTGACGCGGCCGCTGACGTCGCATCGTGGATGTCGGCGCTGTAGCTGTTGCATTGCACCACATCAAGAAAAACATCTTGCAAAAAGGAAGAAGCGTGTCGCCTTCGTAGCCCCTGCCGTTGCATCGTGGATGTCACAACTGTAGCTGTCGCATTGCACCGCATCAAGAGAAGCACCATGCATCCACTGAGAAGCGTGCCGCCATAGGAGCTGCAGTCGTCACATCACGGAACAAGGGTGCCGCCGCTGCAGTTGTCGTATCGTGCTGAAGCGTCTCGCATCGTTAGAGAAGAGTGTCGCCACCAAAGCCGCTGTCGTCGCATCACAGGAACAAGGATGTCGTCGCTGCAGCTGACGCATCAAATCAAGACTTCTCGCAACATTGGAGAAGCGTGCTGCATCAGGAAGAAGATGACGTCTTTATTTCTTTGCACCGGATCTTTGCCGCATCACCATTCCTGCAACATTTTCGTTGTAGAAACGTTATGCATCGTGAGGTACATTAAATTAAAGTGTCGCATTTTAAGACCTAAAGAGAACTAAGCTAATTCTACCATTTTAAGTACAGTATTTTGGATTTTTGTCTTTTGTGGTCTTGTGTTAAATCTATATAAAGAATACTTATTTGTAATACACAACTTGTGTGGTGTCCATCTGTAGTGTTGTCACTTGATTACTGTATGTGTTCACAAATGCTTTATGAGATAAGCCTGTCTGCTAGTGCCAGGCTACCAAGTGTGTGAGCAGGGGTTATTTCAGAGTGTACCCCCTTACCCTCACTAGAGGCAAGGGTCCCTATTTGTCACAAGTACCTACCTGTGCCAACTAGAGACCCTCAAATCTAACAGAAGGTGAAAGAGGTCGAGCCAGAACTTTGTCAATAAGAATCTATCATATGAGTTTATGAACCCCAGTAAATACGGCTCCACCAGCTGGGTGGTTTTAAGCATGATAAAGCAGCGTACACTGGGCTTTTGAAGCTCTTTCTCTTCCCTCAGTACGCTGCGCAAAGAAGGCCGCGTTGAGGAGGTTTAGATCTGTCTTATTCGTCAGATCTGGGTTAGTAAAAAGATCTCCCCTTTCCAAGCTTATTAGGCGTTCTTCAGTGTATTTGAGCCATGGCATGTTCAAGGGCCAAACAGTCCTTTAAAATCACTTTGTTCCTTTCTAGCCAAGATTTATAACCAAAGATATATATGACTATATGTAATTAAATTGGAAATATATGTCCTACCGAGCTCCTCGTGAACAGCGAAAGAGAGAGTACCCTGGGGAAAGGCTAAAAGCTGTCTCAGAAACTTGTTTTACACAATTTGGAGACCATCTGAGGTAATGTACCCCGAAATTTCACTGCCATACAGTGCCTTTGAGATGCACTTGGCCCTGTAAAGCACTAGTAAGGCCCCTACCGGTCTTTTTCCCAGTCTAGAAGCAAAGTTGAATATGGCAGCTGACTCCCTGACAAGGGCATTCATTTATGGGCCAGTTAAGGCCCCCATTTCATTTTTTCATCTATCAACACCCCCACATATGAGAAAACACTCTACCTTGGGACTGGGGTGGGCCCAAACTTAAAGGCATATGGCCTACTTGGGTAGGCCATTACCTGCATATTAAAATACTTAGAATTATTAACCTTCAGGTCCTGCGCCCCATGAATTGAACAAAAGAGTTTAATAAAATTTGCAGGCCCCATGCAGTTTTGGCCAACAAGATGGCATCGTTCGGATGCAACAGGACAGGAAGACCATGCCTTCCCACCTGAGGGAAGTCCGCCTTGGTCTGCAAAAGGGTTCTCACCATGTTATTAATATATATACATTGAATAGGAAAGGAGCCAATACGCAGCCCTGGCAGACCCCATTCTTGATAGGAACCAGGCGTGAAACTTTCAAGTCACCTGAGTATCGCACTGCCGCCTTGTGTCTTGTGGGTGGCCTTATAGAAAGAAAACTATGTCCCTATCCACCCGCAGGGATAACAAGGTCTGCCACATCTTGCATCTATTCACACAATTTAAAGCGGGGGATAGGTCCATAAATGCCTGGAAAATCGTACTGGGCATGGCAACTTGTTCACTTTCATATAGAGATTACTTTCGTTGATCGCCCCGGGCTGAAGCCATATTGGGCCTCTGACAGAATGTCATACTCTGGGGCCCAGTTTCATAGACTTTCTAACCGGATCCGTCCAATCACTTTGACCACAGAGTCCAAGAAGGAGACGGGCCTATAATAATGGGTGCTACCTCTAATTCCGTTTTTAAAAACTGGGACAATGATGGAAGCAGCCCATGGTACCGGAGGGAGAGACCTAATGTTTGCATTGATTACTGAGGTAAGCACCGGGCCAAAGAACTCCAGGTTGGACATATAAAGGTCAGGGGGAATTCCGTCCGGTCCAGGTGTCTTATTACTTGGCAAACCCATTATTACCCGCCTCACTTCAACCTTCGAAACTGTCAGGGCTGAATTTTCTATATTCACCCCACATGCTAGACTCTCAACAGTGGTGCCCCCAAACATGCCCTCATAGTGGCTGACCAAATCATTCTCTGCAATGTGTGCATCCATAGCATTTACTGTCTCCACACCCAGAAGAAGACTATTTAACAATACTCCAAAACTTGCAGCTACTCTTAATTGTACTGGCTTCCATGATTTTACTCCAGGCCTCCTCCTTCAAAGCTTCCTTTTGTTTTCTGAGGGCTGCTTTATACTTCTAACTATTCCTCTACCTCAAGAGGCATCATACAGTGCTTCCTTTAGCCTCGTGGCCTCACACGAGCAATCTAAATCAATCCATCTTGGTGCCCTTTCTTGTTTGCTTGTATTTATTTATTTATGGGTTTATACCGTGCTTGACTCAACTCCAGAAGGAGTATCTCTGCGCCAAAAACGCTAGTGGCAGGTGGATGAGAACGGCCAATCAGAAAAAAGAGGGTGCTAATCAGAGATTCAAAACTAGCTAAATTTGGAACAGAAAGGTTTTCAACCTTTTTATGAAAATCAGATGGTCCGAACATTGTCTCAACAGATAAGGAAGCTTATTCCTTAATGCAGGACCAACCACTGACAGGGCTTTACCGCCCTGTCTTACCTTTCTGATCCTGGGCACTCGCAAAAGAAATTGATTACTCGACCTAAGGGTACGGGCAGGGTTATACGGAATGAATTTCTCTGCCAGATATGAGGGTCCTAGTCCATGTAGGCCCTTGTGGACCACACAGCAAGTCTTAAACTTCACTCTTTGGCGGACTGACAGCCAGTGCAGTTTTTCCAAGAGGGGATTTGAGGGGAATCTAGGAGGTGCATTGAGGACTAATCTGGCAGCAGTATTCTGCACCACTTGAAGTTTGCCAAGTACTTCTTCATTAGCCAATGCCAACAGTCCATTGCAATAGTGAAGCCGACTAAGCACTAGGGCCTGCACCAAAGTTTGTCTTGTAGAATCAGGGAGTAGTGGAAACACTTTGCGAAGAAGACCTAAAACATGGAAACAGGGTCCTACTATGTGGTTTCCTTGCTGCTTGAGGGATAGCTCCTGGTCTAAGCGTACCCCCAAGTTCTTGACCACCTGTTTAGGTTCAGGAACCGGGCCTAGATCTAACAGCCACCAATTGGGGGACCACAACATCTTGGCCTCCCCAAAAAGCATGACCTCTGTCTTACCCACATTGCATTGTAGGAAGTTCAAAGACATCCACTGGGAGACAGCATTCATGCCCTTGGAGAAGGATTGTTTAACCTCCGGAGTAAGAGATTTGAACGGGAAAAGAAGCTGGGTGTCATCAGCATATGACACTGGGGTGAAACCGAAGGCTCTCATAATCTCGCCAGGGGGGCCACATAGATGTTAAAAAGGGTGGGGCTCAAACATGAGCCCTGTGGCACCCCTACATCAGTCATCTCTACCTCCGCCGATTGAAATGCACCCATGCTAACACATTGAGTGCGCTCGGAGAGTAAGCTCCTCATCCAGGCCAGGGCCATGTTCTCAAGCCCAATCTCTGCAAGACGTCCGAGCAAGATATTGTGAGATATAGTATCAAACGCTGCCGATAAATCCAACAGCACCAGGACTACAGAGAATCCCTTGTCCTGGTACATGCGAAGATCGTCCGTTACCGGCAGCAAGGTCGATTCGGAGCTGTAATTCGGCCTGAAGCCGGACTGAGAATAGTCCAGGCTCCCAGATTGTTCGATGAAATGCGAAAGATGCTTATTCACATGCTTCTCAGTAAGCTTGCCCAGGAATGGAAGCAGAGATATGGGTCTGAGATTGGACAAATCCGTCCACAGGATAGAGGTGTTTTTCCGAATAGGTCTCACCAGTGCCTTTTTTCACTCTTGTGGGACACATCCATCAGCAAGCGAGAGGTTGACAAGGCGTTGGATCCCAGGACCGAGCGCCCGGCCAGCCACCGGCATAATTCTAGCTGAATCAAGTCAGATGGGCAGCCAGTCTTAATTTGGCTTACCAAGTACTCCACCTCATTCAAAGAGATGTCAGGAAATTTAGAAAGTATGTCAGAATTTGCTCCTTCCATAGCCTGAAGCAATGCTATAGGCCGGTTTTTAGATAGATTAGAATCCGTAATTTTTTCATAAATCTTATCTATTTTCTTAGTGAAAAAGCATGAGATATCTTCACATAATTATTGTGAGGACATATCCATGCTCTCACAGGCAACTGGTTTTATGAAGGATTGCAAAATCTGGTAAAGTACTTTAGGGGCGTCCCCTGCTGCCAAAAGTTGGGAGGCAATATAGGGCTAGATGTAGGTGAAATAGATTTACCGATTTTGAATTACCAAATTTTACCGATTCGGTAATTTAAAATCGGTAAATCTATGGGGTCGACATGTAGGTATTCCAGATGTGCTGGAATACCAAATCGGATGATTTCAGTATTTACCGATTCGGTAAATACCGAATCGGTAAAGCCCATTCATTCCTATGGGCTTTAAAGCCCATAGGAATGAATGGGCATTACCGATTCGGTATTTACCGAATCGGTAAATACCGAATTTCACAAGGGTGCAGGGGGTGTCACTTTGACACCCTCTGGCACCCCCAAAACAGGCTCGGGTGCCATGTGGCAGACATACATGCCCTAAGGGCAGGTCTGCTTGTCACATGGCATAGGTGTGCATGCACACATGTGCATGCACACCGGAATCGGTATTTTACCATCAAATTGGATTTGATGGTAAAATACCGATTCGGTAAGGCTCCTGGGACTCTGAAGAGTCCCACCTACATATGGGTGGCTCAGATTCAGTAAATTTACCGATTTTTTATTTTACCGAATCGGTAAAATTACCGAATCGGTAATTTTAACGATTCGGTAAAATAAAGCCCCCTACATGCCAATCACCTATTTACCGATCGGTAACGGACGAAAATACCGATTTTCGGCCGTTACCGACCGACCTACATCGGGCCCATAATTCTTACGGGCTGCTCTGATAGCTTTATGATAGAAGGTCAGAGCCGTCTGGTAGCATGTTCTATCGGCCTCCAAATGGGACGATCTTCAGACCTTTTCAAGCTTCCTGGCAGCTCGTTTAAGTGACCGTAAATGCTCGGAGAACCAAACTTCCTGCTTTTGAGCGGGCCTGGGTTTATAAGATTTCAAAGGGGCAATAAGTTCTACTGCTGTACGGATGGCTAACTTATATTCAGATAAGGACATCTCAATGTTCTCTATGGCTGCGATATAAGGTTCTACAAAAGTCTCCTTAAAAGCCTCCTGAGACATTGTGTACCATTGTCTCCGGTTCATTGGCAGTGGTAATGGTTGACTGAGAGGTTTGCCAAAATTTGCCATCGTAAAGCTGGAAAGAGCCCCTTTCCAGCTATTCTTTGCCGGGATACTGATCATAAAGATCATCAATTCTAAATCTGCGGTAATACACTGATACAATATGGAAATGGCTATTCCACTTCTGTGTACTATAGCTATACCCCCTCCTACCTTGGTGGGGTGGTCTAATCTTACTATTTTATATCCCTCAGGGATCCCGGAAGTGATAGCGGGAACAGAATGGGGTTTCAGCCATGGCTCCGTAAGAAAACATAGGTCAGGTTGATAGGTTGAAATGAGGTCCCAGACCTCAGTACTATGCTTGGGCAATGATCTAATATTGCAAAGCAAATTTGTCCATCCTGGTTGTGTATTAGGAGCAATCCCCCGAGAAGTTTGTTGGAAAAGACAGGCAGCCTTATCATACTGTGCCTGGAAATGGCCGTGATAACATGAAAATGGTCCTTCCGGGAGAGACCCCCCCCCTCTCTTGCACAACCCGCCAGAGGAGCTTTTTCTAAGTCTAAAAGTGCTTTTGCAGAATAACTCACCCGTTTGAGAGAGTAGCCACCTCTATCAGGAGATGTAGAAGCCATGGTCCCAGGCCTGGTCCAGTCGCGGAGGGGCGCAGACAGGCTTCTCTTTGGCTTGTCTTAGGCGTGTCCTTAGGTGCTCCCCTAAGCGCAATCGCTGCGCGCTTAATACGACGAGAGGGCTAAATAGCCCTTCCTGTCGGAGAGCTAAAGTGCTAACCGCTCGTGTTGTCGGAAGTCCCTGGCTCTTCCTGTCCCGCCCTCCGCTCAACGGGACTGATTACCGAGTCGGACCGGGGTGGGCAGGCTGCATGATTGAGCACAGGCTTCTTTAGGTGAGTATGGGCCCCCCAATTCCCACTGTGACACCAAGAATGTTAATTGTCAGAAATGAAAAGGCAGTGAACACAGTTAAAATAAATGCGGCGAAAATTTTAAAAATCAGCAACTTAGTATTTAAAATTGTTCAGGACTCAGAATTTCCAACAAGCACCAATAGTGCTCTAAGAATTGCTTACTGGACGTAAAGCGGGTCGGGGAGACTCTGCCACGTCCTCCCTACCACCCTTTAGAGGGTGGAACCGTCATTAGATCAGCAATAGATCGAGATATAGACTCAAAACCATTGACAATTATCAGGTCCGGCTGCAACTGCTCAGCCTGACAAATCTGAATCTCATTCTGGCATGTAGCTAAAAGTGTCTCGTGAAAAAAGCCAGGGATAATCTGTGTCCATTTGAGCTTTCTGCCCTTGTCTGTAGGCTATAATGCACTTCCACCCTCACTCTCCTTCTTTAAACCCAATGATGGCCAGCTGAGTTTAAGACAAACGGATTATGGTCGCTATAAATACTTGCTTTGGTGGAGAAATCTGCTATCAAATAAAAAAGGGGAGTGGAGACAAGAATGAAATCAATAAAATAATCACTGCCATACCCTTTTAAAGTGGGGATGATGTCCCTCTGTGCTGAATCCAGTTTGTCCATGGCTGATTGGAGGTCAAATTAACACAATAAAGTATTCAAGATGCCCCCTGGACATGCGCACCAAACTGTTGGGGACAGGAAGAGCCCCCTGCACCCTGTGTTTTCAAATCCCCAGAAGGATGGACAGTAAAGTCTCCCACCAGGACGATATTAGAAGTGTGGCAAGAAGAAGCACTGAATCTAGTCAGGATGCAGCAAAAGTGCAATATATTGCAAACCTCGGGGAGGGATGAAATGGCATTATAAATATTCAGAAGCAGTAAACTGCTAGACCCTTGGGTGAAAAGCAACGCCTGAAGGTAAGGGTTATCTGTATACAGTTCAACAATAACTCCCTTTAACTTGAGTGAAGCAAAGACTCCCCCCATTGGTCGACCAGCCCTTGGGGGAGTTGCGGGCACAGAGAAGGACTTGTTGGTAACACAGGTCTCCTGCAAGAAAACAATGTCAAACATTTGGAAAAAAGAATTCCACTCTGGAATTATATACTTGCTCACCAGGCCGGCTTTGTTCTAAGAAGTGAGGTTGCAATGGTTAGTATTCCTCAAAGAGGGGCCAAGGTTGCCTTGATCCACATGATGCACACGGTCCAGTTGCAGAGAGGGGGCCATTTACATCATAGGCGCCGATCCTTCCAGTCAATCACAGTTATCAAGAAGCCCCAAGGGTGCAAAGACATTAGAGACTTGAACTGGTGAGGGAGCCTGATTCCAACCCTTGAAAAGCTATGCAGGATGATCTCCTGGGATATCATAAACTTGATGTTGGGGCCGGGGACAAGGGCCTGTAGAAATAGCCCAGAGGCAGGGCAGTGATGGAAGTGACAGGACCCGTGGTGGTGTGAAGACTAATCGTGTGTAGAATTCTCTCCACCAAATGTGACCGATTAAAGTTGATTTTCACATAGTCACCTCCACAGATTTTTCTGGACCCTCCAATCCAGGCCACCCTCTGTACCATGATGATATGCCTCTCAACTCTATATCCCAGGGTTGTGTTATTATTCACCAATGCAAGACTTTTTTTTTTTTTTAACTGGTGAAAATCTTCAGTGAAGCCAGGCTTTACACAGGAACATTGCCCAGGACCACAACATTCAGTGTTGCTTCTGGAGGTAAATGAATGTTGCTTAAGCCATGGTGCTGAATGCTCAGCTCCCCAGTTGCAGGAATAGAGGCCCTAGCTCTATCAGACTCTATCCTGGTGGCCATGTAACTACCGCTACTTGCCTTTGCCCCAATGGACTGCATGGCTAATGCACCCACATATGGGCCTTCCTTTGGGGTTGGTACCATAGCAGGCTGAGGCAGGGAGTGGATGGGGGAACAATATTCCTATGCAAGTGAGTGCAGATCGAATGGGCACCCCCACCGGCAAATAACGGAGCTGTCTGGCTTTAGCCCATGTTTCTCCCTCTGGCCGTTTAAGCCATTTGATCAGTATTGATTGCTGGATTCCTGGGTGACATATTGTGTTGGGCCCAGTAGGAGAGTTTCCCGTCAATTGCTGTCATGGGTATCTTAATTGGTTCAAGTTTAAAATCCAGTCCATCCAGAAAAGAGCCCACACAAGCATCCACCATTGCTGCCAGCTCAATTGAAGGAGGTGCTGCTGCTCCCGGATTAATGGTTGTCAATGTATCTGCTCTGGGTCATTTTGCCCTAGCCCCCAACATAGAACACTTGAGCTTAGCCCTAGATCTGGGCCCTCTACTGGGCTCTCGTTCCTGGGTGTCCAGTTGAGCTATTACTGGCTCAAATGCCAGGGCTAGAGCTGGCTGTATCCTGCTTTTCAGGGTTTTATTGCCCCTGCCCTAAGGGCAGTGCAGAGGGATTTACCAGTTCCACACGTTCAGGTAATCCTGTTGTAAGGGTCCGACCACTTGCAGGTCTGGGGAGCTGGGAAGCACGAAAGCCGGTGAACCACCAGTTCTATTTCCTTATCAATGACCCCTGCTGCTCTCTGCAAGAAACAATCCATGCTCGTGATTGCTAGTCCCGCGTGGATTTCTGCAGTTGTCTTTGGTTTCCCCCTTTAGCCTAGCTAGGGAGAAACCTCTATATAGGTGGGTAAACGCAACCATGCAATGATAGCCCGTTAAGCGAAGCAACAGGGTCTACCCAGGGGCAATTGATACAAAAGACACGGATACGGCAAAAAAAGCTGACACCAGAGGAAAAATGTTGTGAGCTGTTAAACCTCTCAGGCCCACTACTCCCCTTAACTATATAATGTCCACGATAATGTCCACAATAATTACACCCACAACAGGCTTATCTTGTTCTGTGGTAGATGTAGATATACAAAGCCGAATCAGTCCCTTAACACACCGGGTTCTTGCGGGGGTCTCATCCCTCTGCTTGATGGCTAGGCAATGGTGTGTAGGATGAAAGGGAGGCGCTTTAGGTGCAGAGCCAGGAGGGGGCGCCCAGCCCAGCCTCCTCTGGGCTCTGACCGGCGTGGAGGGGTCTGCCCTTGGCCTAGGCTTTGCCCAGGTGTGTCCCAAGCCACTGGAGGTAAGCAGCACTTTAGACCATGCGCAGAGCGGGCATGCCCCTGCACTCCTCCTCCTCCTTTCCACAGGCAACTGGAACACCGAGTCCTGTGGTATCAGCAACAACAAGACCACAGCAGGCACAGCAGATTACCAAGTTCTCCCGCGCCGTGGGAGGCAAGCTGAGCTTTAGAGCACGAGCAGGCGTGCTCTTGGACTTCTCCTCCTCCTATCCACAGGCAACTGGGACACTGAGTACCGTGGTCTCTGCCACAACAATACCACAGCAGGCACAGCAGATTACTCAGTTTTCATTATGACTATCCCCAGCCACCCCCAGCATCATCATCAGTCTAGTGACAAAAATCGGTACCTTAATGATGGCGCTCAAAAAGCCACCTATCCCCTGCATCAGGGGTATTACTTTTGGGCAAGCATAAAACATGCGTATAATATCTTCCTGCTCTATACTACAACTTTTACATCTACCGTCAGAGCCACCCCCCATTTAAAGAAATTGCAAGTGCACAATACAAATTAAAAACTGCCTTAAAAATGTAGGTTTTCAAACTTGTCGATAAGATAATCTTATCAGCTATAGTCACAGATTCTTGGAGATACATACTCTCAAGGCCCAAACTCAGATTCCATTTATCCCTCTGCAGCTCTAAATCATCGTTCTGAGTTTGCAGCAGCAATGCATATATAGATCCGCCTTTGCCTAATATCGTCGATTAAAGAAAGCTTAGTCATAGAGTTTAAATCTCTTTTCCTTTAAAATAGAACATCTGGAATTTGCAGATATTTTTTAAAATCTGCCCTCCGTAGATTAAAAGATTCCTGTAATTCAAAAAAGAACAAAGCTGGTAATTATCATCATGAGTTCAAGGCATCGCTTTACCTGAACCCACTAATGCTACTTTAAGCTCTTTACTTTTTGTATTTTCATAATAACTTGGTTCGTTATTCTTGGCCACAGATCATTCAGCTTTTTTACCTAAAAGCATTCAATAAATTGTTGGAATCCTGGCTAGATCTATTTCTTGAGGCTCCCCAGTTATTCATATTGCCATATTTTGTAATGTGCAAGGCAAATTATACAAAGTAAAATTAGGAACTGATAATCCTCCTAAGAGCCTTTGCAATGTCATAAATTTAGATCCCCTCCTTGATTTTTTATAGTCAAGCAAATATCTAAAACATGTTAATTCTAATTTCGTTAACCACTCCTTGCCAATCAACAATGGAATGGAGCGAAATAAATATAACACCTTATGTTTGAAATTCATGTTCAATACATTAAATTTCCCTATTACTGAAAGATGTAGATGATTAATTGTACCCAACTGGTTGCGTCTTCTCAATCACTGGATCAACCATTTGATCCACAGTAACAGTAATTCATCTCCTTAAATAAAGTGCATTTGCGAAAACCCGCTGATCTTCAATATGGGCCTGTTTTAGCACTATTTAATGTATAACCTGATCATAATCCAAACTGTTCAGCTAGCTTTTCTATTTCTGGGAGAACAGTAGTTAAATCTCGAGTAGCACTGCCACATCACCAGCATAAGCAAACATCTTATATTCTACCTTATCTTGAACTACCAGCTTAATCGTCCTGCTGCACTCTGCAGTTGAATCAAAAATGGATCAATAAAACATGCAATTATTAATGGGAAGCAAGGACAACCATGCTTTGTTCCCCTTGAGATAAGTATCTTCTCTGATTCAAGAGCATTTATTCGTATCCTGTCTTTCGCGGTTTTGTATAAGGCCTTAATAGCTCCAATAAAACCACTCCACTAAATTTCACCATAAACTTTCCCATGACACACGGTCAAACGCTTTCTCAGCATCTAATAAAATGAGTCTGAGAGGTGTCTTTTGGGCTGCTGCCATTTGATAGAGTGTGACCACCCTCCATATATAATCTACAGTTCCCCATCCAGGGATACATCCATGTTCTCTACTTGAAACCAGAGGTGATAAAACCTTACTCAATCTATTCGGCAATAATTTTGCATATACTTTGCAATCAAAATGTAACAAAGATATAGGCCAGTAAGATCCAAGTAATAGGGATGCCTTCTTTTTCTTTAAAAACAATCACTATGCTTGCATCCTCTCTCTCGAGGAGGCAATAGAGCCCTGCAGTGCCTCACAAAATGTCAGCAACATATCTTCCCTTAATTCAGAGAAGAGAATGTTGAAAAAATCCAAAGGAAGAGTATCGGGATCCGCAGCTTTTCCAGCAAAGAAATTATAGCATCTGATATATTTTGCATGGATAATGAAAGATCCAGTGCAATCTGATCCTCTTCCCTCAACGACAACCCCTTAATTCATGATAGAAGGTTTCACATATATTCGATGAAAGTTCAACATCTTTCACATAAAGTTTAGTATAAAAATCTTCATAAATCTTAATGATTTCCAAAGGTGCTTCAAAAATGTTATCAACAGAATCCTTAGATATAAATATTTTTTATTTTGAGGTATGTGGTGATTATTTTTCTTGTCCTAGCATATTGGGAGGACTGAAATGTTGGATATATGATTAGTTTCTGATGCATAATGCTTTTTCAAGTTATGTGGATAAAGTATTATTTGTAATGTTTTCCATCTAGGAATTGTCATTAGTTTAGGACTTGGGAGGTCCGCTTTTTGATCTGTAGACCAAGTGGTCCGAGAATTAATATGTGAAAATGTTTGTAAATTAATAGATGTGTTGAATATTTCAGTTTGTCATATAAGCAGGCTAAAGACAATGAACGCTAGCCCGGTCATGTTTCTCAAAGCCAACTTTACAGAAACTTGCACTGCCCTAGGAACTTGTAGGAGAATGGACTCCAAATTCGACATTTTGCACTTCATCATGACTCCTTTTTCACTTTACTACTCACACTAAATGCCAATTTTTATACTCCTCTCGTATTTTTTTGGAATCATTGTAATTACTCAAACTTTTTTAACTGGTTGTTTTAGGCACTTTCTCATGTAATCCAACAATGCTGCTGACTGAAACGATTTTTTATCAATTAAGCATTCTTTTATGTGTTGTTTGATGTAGTGGATTGCAATGGTTTTTATTAACTAAGTAATAAAGATTATTATTATTATTATTATTATTATTATTATTATTATTATTATTATTATTATTATTATTATATAAACAGGCTTCCTTATAGATGGAAAGCTAAAGACAATGAACTTGTGCGCATTTTGATAAGAATGTTGAAAATGACTCTGTTTTTTTGTAAATTGTGAACATTTTGGGAAATATGAATATTGTTCTCTTTTATTTTTCAGCCCTGATGAATTCCGACAATGGAGGAAATGCATAGGCTGCTTATGTTTTGAATTTTTGTTGATGAACGTTTGGAAATTGATATCCTGAATTCTTGTTGATGAACTTTTGTTTCTGATAAACTGATATAACAGATAATAAAATGTAGTTTTGAACAAATGAAGCTTGTTTATAGATAGGATCTGTCAAGAAGCAATATTTAATTAAAGCTACTTTTCATTGAATAACACGCTCCGTCCATCGAGGCATATTCTTACGTATGGTGGTTCTGCAGCACTGAGCCACAGGAAGTTGATCGTCATCATTTGATTGACCAATATTTAATAAACCAGGATAAATCTATCTTATACACACCTTTTACATGCCCTCACAACAAGTCTGTGTATTGGTAGTTCAATATTTAATTCATCAAAACTCATTGCCTTATCAATATTTGTCCCATAAATTAAACATAATGTAAAACTTGTCATTACAATTATACATTCTAAAATGACCTATTGTCCCAGAGCTTCTACTAAACTTTGGTGTACTGTACAAGTGTAATTCTTTGCAAGAACCGCAACCCCTCAAGATGTTACATTTTCTGTTAACCACTCCTTGCCAATCAACAATGGAATGGAGCGAAATAAATATAACACCTTATGTTTGGAAGTCATCTTCAATATATTTCATCCCCCTACTGCCGAAAGATGTAGATGATTAATTCTACCCGACTGATCATGTCTTCTCAATCACTGGACTCAGAATAATCTCAACCATTTGATCCAAAACAACAGTAATTCTTCTCCTCATGTAAAGTGCATTTGCGACAACCTGCTGATCTACAATATGGGCCTGTTCTGTACAGACTAACTGTGTTTTAGCACGATTTAATGTACAATCTGCAAACTTTTCAGCTAGCTTTTCTATTTCTGTGAGATCAGTAGTTAAATCTCGATTAGCCACTGCCACATCATCAGCATAAGAAAACATCTTATATTCTACCTTATCTTGAACTACCGGCTTAATCATCCTGCTCCTCTGCAGTTGAATAAAAAATGGATCAATAAAACGTGCAAATAATAATGGGAAGCAATGACAACGGTGCTTTGTTCCCCTTGAGATAAGTATCTTCTCTGATGCAAGACCATTTATTCGTATCCTGTCATATGTGGTTTTTTATAAAGGCCTTAATAGCTCCAATAAAACCACTCCCAAAGCCTTTCCATTCTAAAATTGACCATAAACTTTCCCATGACACGCGGTCAAACACTTTCTCAGCATCTAATAAAATAAGCCAGAGAGGAGTCTTTTGGGCTGCTGCCATTTTATAGAGTGTGACCACCCTCCATATATAATCTACAGTTCCCCATCCAGGGATAAATCCATGTTCTGTACATGAAACCAGAGGTGATAAAACTCTACTCAATCTATTCGGCAATAATTTTGCATAAAGATTACAATCAAAATGTAACCAAGATATAATCCAGTAGGAGCCAAGTAATACGGGGGCCTTCTCTTTCTTTACAAAAAATCACTATGCTTGCATCCTCTCATGAGGAGGGAATAGAGCCCTGCTGTGCCTCCCAAAATGTCAGCAACATATCTTCCCGTCATTCAAAGAGAATTTTGAAAAAAATCCAAAGGAATTGCCTTATCAATATTTGTCCAATAAATTAAACATAATTTAAAACTTGTCATAACTATTTTACATTCTAAAATGTACTAACATCCTAGAGCTTCTGCAAAACAATGGGGTACAGTACAAGTGTATTTCTTTGCAAGGACTGCGACCCCTCAAGATGTTAAATTTTGTTGGGTACATGCCAATATCCTAAGGCACAAATCCTTCAAAACCTTTTTCTTTCCACAGGGATATGAGTATCCTAAATGCAGATTATGTCAGATTTCATTGCTCTCAAATCTAGGGCGGCTCTAGCTCTTTTATTCAATCATTTAAACGGCATATATTTATTGAGTTAATACGCACTTTATTTATTCGCTGCCACTATTTGCCATTAAAGCCTCCTTCCTTTGAAATGTCTACCATAATTGTATCCGCAATAGGAGAAGAAGCCGCGAAACCAAGTGATCCATACATCATTATGATTCCCAAAATCAACTATTTTCATTATTATTTTAGTTTTATCTATTGCACTTACATCATCACACCTTTCGTTATCTTGCTTAAAAATTTACATATCCTGTGTACTACAGCTGAAAACGTCACATTTTCCTCCCCAGTGCCTTCCTAGCCTTCCCCACTCACCCTCTTTTCGTCACCTCACCCCCTTTCCCCATCCCCTGCCACCCAATCAGGGCATCAGGACCAATCAAGTTCAACATGATGGTGAGCAACCCTCCAGAACCACCCCCTCCCTACATCTTCAAAACATTCCCCAATCTGATTCATATTGACCAGCATATCTTCCCCTTCTCCTTTCTCTCTTTTCTTTCAAATCATATTTGCCGATAATTCTTTGACATTGGCTTCTGAAGTAGAAAAATGTGATTTGTCCCTTGACACAAGTTTCAACTTAGCAGAGTTTAACAAGAATGCTTGGGCCCCCATAGCTTGGAATGGTGGGTTCATCTGGCGTAACCACCATCTCTTTTCTACTGTTACATGGCAGTAATGTCATGTGTCAACATCAGCCATGAATCTATCTGTATATATAAAACTTTAAGTTTAAGACTGAAGCATATTATAACCTTGAAAAATATTGAGTTTCTGATGGTCTTTGCACACTGATGCCTAGAATGGTTGAAGGTGTGAGGTTTTTTGCATGCATAAATCTATGCTGATCAAATGCCACCAAAGCAGATCGGATGTTTAGATAACTCAACGCCATGGTTTAAGGGGGAATGGGCCATTTAATCCATTGACCATCAACTGTGGTTTTTGCATTTGTCACCCCGAGTGGGATGGGTATGCTCAGACGTGAGTCCCATGCACTCCACACCACTGGATTCAAGTAAGCCGGGCTGAAGACGGCTGGGATGCCAGAAACCGGTCCTCGGAAGCTTGTTTCCGGTCCAGGGAAGGCATGGCTTGGCAGTTCGGGCTGGACTGTTCCCATGAGACAAAGGGTCAGACTGATTTGCGTATGGCCATGTCTGAACTGGGGTGGTGTGGAGTGCAAAAAAACGATGGATTTAGGCCCAGATCTCTGTACTGGGGTGAATGTATGACATTGTTCTGCATTCTGTCCATCAACTGTGGTTTTTGCATTTGTCACCCCGAGTGGGATGGGTATGCTCAGACGTGAGTCCCATGCACTCCACACCACTGGATTCAAGCAAGACGGGCTGAAGACGGCTGGAATGCCAGAAACCGGTCCTCGGAAGCTTGTTTCTGGTCCAGGGAAGGCATGGCTTGGCAGTTCGGGCTGGACTGTTCCCATGAGGCACAGGGTCAGACTGATTTGCATATGACTATGTCTGAACTGGGGTGGTGTGGAGTGCAAAAAAACGATGGATTTAGGCCCAGATCTCTGTACAGGGGTGAATGTATGACATTGTTCTGCATTCTAACCATCAACTGTGGTTTTTGCATGGGCCGTTTAATGTACTTCTCTGTTGATCAATTGCCACAAGAAGTCTGATTATCAGATGTAAAGACGTATGTGCTTGTGCACATTAAAGAAAGATGTGCACACTTGCTTGTGGTCTGTACAACTTCAATAACGTTGTTAGAAATGGTATTTCTGGTTGGCTAGGACATACACCTAAGCCAGGCAGAAACTACCACTCTAGTCAGGGCAAGGGTGTTACACACTGAAGATAACCCCTGCTCACCCCCTTAGTAATGGTAGCTTTGTAGAACAGTCAGGCTTATCCCAGAGGCAATGTGTAAAGCGTTTGCGCAACACACTCATACAACAGCGACATACTAGGCACACCACAAAAGAAACTCCACACAAGGTTATGTAAAAATAGCCTTTGTATTATCCATAAAACACATTAGAACCTAATCCCATACATAAACTGTGCCACCTGGCAATTGGTATGCCTTTACAGGGATTAGATACACTACAGGGTCAATCGGGCCACTGCCATAACCATCATAGTTCACAGTTAGTGAAGACAACCAGTAACTACTGGTTACACTGCACTTAGTGTAAACACCTTAGGCATGAGCATCCTAGCATTACCTGGTATAGCATATTATGCAAAAAATAATCAGTAGTAGTGCAGTGCAGCATCACAACACACCATGCCTCTCTTAGGCATAAATGTAATTCATAATATGCCACCATGTCCCTGACAGGCCACTGGCCCCCAATCGGCAGTCCTAGCACCTCAGCCAACTCCACCTGGACTGCGCGGTAGTACGGAGTAGTTCCTTCCCACTCTGGGACTACTAAAGCTACTCCCCTTCCTTAGTAGGGATTGGGGGCCTCAGTTGACGTTTACCCTGGATTGCCCAGAACACTACAAGGCAAGGGGGGCGGGGTGCAACTCTCCTGTTCTCCTTTACTGAACAGTGCCCCCGGTGTTCCAGTGGCCTGCTACCCAGTGGCGCAGCTGTGATATGCCAGGAATGTTAAACTACGTTGGAGACCTCTTCCGGTCTCGGGTCCAGAGTTGGGGTAATCCTTGCAATACTACCAACAGGTAGCGCGATGCCCCCAAGGGGGGGAAGACCTCACTTGGTCCCTCCTTCCTGTGAAGGCAACTATCATAAAAGCCGGACTCACCCTCACTCTGGCGAGTCAGGCTCCTTAAGAATGTTTCGAGGCCTCTCGATGGCCAATGCAACAGCACTGCAGCCTCATGTCACTTCTTTTCGGTCTCCTCAGCAGGAGACTGTCCACTATAGGGGAAAGGTGGGAATTGGATAAAGGGAGCCTGCAAGGCTCCAGTCCTTCCTCTGGCAGCACCAGGAGCACGCGAGGCACCAGTGTTCCTGTTACCGGCCCGCTCACAAGCAGGCTCAGGCAGCACGTGGTGTTCTCCTCAGCAACACAGGACCCCCACCCACAAACAGGCTGCACCTCTGCCTGACTTCAGGGCCAAACGCTGTTCCGGGAACCCGGCATAATAAAAGGTAGAGCACTCAGCAGGGGAGGCTCTTTATGCTCGGTGTCTTTCACAGTGAGACACAACCAGGGGCAGAGAGTGCCCCCTCATGAAACTGGCAAAGTGCAGGGTGGGGCCCTGGGCACTCCAGCAGAGGAGAAGTCCTTTGAGGTGGTTCCTCCTGGCGCCCAGCTGTCTTTCAGCAATCACAGTTCCAAGCAGGTACAGCAGACCAACATGGGGTCATAGCCCCACTATTTTTACCACATAAAGTCTTTGTTCTGCCCTGGTACAAGGCCGTGGACCTAGTCCAAACCAGTTCTGGGGGCACTTAACAAGTGCACAACAATCCCCTTTGTCATTGTAGGCTCTTGCCCCTGACACACCACTGGTGGGCGCAGCCAGCATTGCGGAAGGCAGGCACAGTCCTATTCAGGTTAAGGTGCTACTCCTTCCACTACTCCAAATGCAGATCAGGCCTATTCAGCCTAGCGCTGATTCACCCAGGCCCTCTGGAGCCACTGCACCTTCCCAGCCCAGTGGCAGACATGCAATAAACAACAGACAGGTACAAAGAAACACAGCACACAAAAATGCCGACTTCTAAAAGTGGTATTTCTTAAATAGTGAAAATTAATCTGTGAAAACCATTATGCAGCAGATTTCAATCACACAATTTTCTAAAATTTGTTCAGAAGCCCATACCATATCAATCCTAGAGCATGATCTATGTGGGGCAGAGTAGTAAGTAAAGCCTGCCAACCTAGGAGGCTTAGACCGCCATAGATCTCTAATATTGTTTAATCTTGCAAGTTCTAAAATTGCAGCTCTTACTTTGTGCATTCTTTTGAAGTTCATTGGCCCCGTAGAGTCTATTTTATAGTTCATAACACAATTGAAGTCCCCAGCAATGATAGTTTCCTCTTCCCATTCAAGTAGTTCTAAACTTAGATCTTCATAAACTTTGGGCTTATCAATATTTGGACCATATACCACACAAAATACCAGTTTAACCTTAGCACCTTGCATCTGTGCTATTGCCCATCTTCCTCTAGTATCTGAGGCAGTTTTAATTATCTCTAATGGGAGTGTTCTTTGTTTTAAAATAGCAACCCCCCTTATAGTCTCATTTAAAGAGGTACAAGCAACCAATTCGTAGCCTAGTTGGGTTAACAACTTTCTGTCTTGATATTTTATATGAGTTTCTGAGAGCAGCACTATATTAGGGTTATACATTTTAATCTCTTCTTGTACTAAATTTCTTTTACTTTTACTGTTTAGGCCATCTACATTCCAACATAAAATTCTTAACTTAAGCATTTAATTGATATACTATTGATCTTATACATATTGTTCCCCTCTTCCTCCATGTGTTTCACCTTCGTTAAATTTTCATTCCTACTTCTCTTAGAAAAAAAAAAGTCAAATCTTGCAATCACATTTTTCACTTTTATTTCCACCCACCACCCTCGACACCAGTTGTCACCCTTGCCCCTGTGACAACCCCACCCCCTCCCTTGCTGCGACCCGTTCCTTGGGGGGGAGCTCCCCTCTAGCATTTGCTGCCGCTGAAGTGGCAGCATAGTGAAGAAGCATGCATGAGTGGCTGCTCAAACCATGTTTTAATTCATGCCTTATTATATCTATATTTAGCTCAGACTCAGAAAGACACACAAAGCAAAAGAAAGAAAGAAAAGAAGAAAAAAAAGAATGTAAAAAAATAAAAGTGTAAAGAAGAAATTATATATAAACCTGCCCCTTTATACCCTAAAAAGAGAGTGTAGCACTAATTTTCTTTTTCTTTTTGGTTTCTTTTTTCATTATCGCGGGAAAATTTTTCCAAACATTGTTCCGCAGATAGGGGATCAGTGAAAAAGACCACTTGCCCATCACGAATGACCTTAAGGCGAGCAGGTTCTTGAAGATAGGCCAGGCAGCCTAAATTTTTAAAGGCATCAATCAACTTCCGAAGTTCCCACCGTTTATCCATTGTAGCCTTAGTTAAGTCTGACTTCACAAAAAAAGTGAAATTATCAACGGTGACAGGATTGTTAGGTTTAGCTTTTAGTGCTACTGCTTGTCGCAAAAGAAAGTTACCAAAATAAATCAAAAAAGGTCTCGGAAATTTACTATTTTAGAAAATTGTGTGATTGAAATCTGCCCCAAAGTTACATCGGATCATAACCCTCTGCTTTTGGAAGTTAATATTGAAAATCAAAATGAAAAACCACGAAAGTTCACTTTTCCCAGACACTTATTAGTTGATCTAACATTCATTTCATTAATTAAAAAACATATACAGGAATTTATTTTACTAAATGTTAATTCAGCTAGTATTAATACGGTATGGGACACTTGTAAGTGTAGTATTAGAGGGTTTGTCCAGCAGTATGTATATAGGCTCAATGCAGAAAACCATAATAAGAATAAAAATATGACATCTAAATTATCAGACCTGGAAGCGCAATTGGCTGAAGCAACATTGCACTCAAAAAATAATATTGAGTTGCTTAGAGCACAATTGGCGGAATTACAAGCCGGACTTAAAAAAACGTTGAGAGAAAGGTATGTAGTAAAATTACAAAAATACAAATTAGATCAATACGAAGGCGGCGATTGTATTGGAAAAATATTGGCCTTTAAAACTGCGGATAGAAAAGCGAAAACCAAAATTAAGGAAATAATTGGATCAGATTCAGTGATATATGGACAAGAGGATCAAATACTAAATCAATTTGTCAAATTTTACCAACATCTATACACCCCAGAGGAGTCACCGAATAAAATAGAGATTGTAAAATATCTTGATCAATATCTAGGACCACCGCGAGCGTTAAACCTTGAAGTAATCCAACAATTAAACTCTAATATTACTACTGAGGAGATAAAACTTGCTATTGACCATTTACCAGTAGGTAAGGCGGTCGGTGAAGATTGTATACCAGGTGAACTTTATAAACTTTGCTATCAAGAGTTGGCACCATTACTACAAAAAGTAATTAATTCAATTATTGTTTCTAAACAAGCACCTTCCTCATGGAAACTTGCCAAAATTATATTTTTTCTGAAAAAGGGAAAACCGGAAAAAGAGTGTGGCTCGTATCGGCCCATATCTCTACTTGACTCTGACGTGAAAATGTTTGCTAAAATCTTAGCTAATCGGTTAGCTCCCTATATGCCTGACATTGTCAATCCTCAACAGCACGGCTTTGTGGTTGGTAGAGATACCACTTTGCATGTCAATACCTCAATAACAGCTTTGGATGTAGCAGAAACCACAAACACTCCACTCGGTATGATAATGTTAGATGCTGAAAAAGCATTTGACCGAGTGGGGTGGGAATATCTGTGGACAGTATTAAGCAAAATGGGTATAAATGGCTCCTACCTAGATTGGGTTAAGTCAATTTATGATGAACCACGGGCCGTGATTAGTTATGGAGGCATAGATTCTGATAATTTTAAGATTGCAAGAGGTACAAGACAGGGATGCCCCCTCTCCCCATTATTGTTTGCCCTATCTTTAGAACCTTTTTTAAATGCTTTAAACGACCAAATCAATATAATACCAGCTCAACATGGGGATACAACTCTCAAATTAACCGCCTTCGCGTTTGATATAGCAATATATACATCGGATGTCTGTAAAGCTATGCCCGCAATTGTAGAAGAAGCACAAAATTATGGGAAAATCTCTGGGTATAAATTAAATGTCAACAAAACCCAAATTATACTCAATTATACTCCGGCTACACGTACTTACGAAACCTGCAAAGAAGCCGTATACTTAGGTATTAAACTTACTGCTAAAGTGGGGAAAATTGTGGAAATAAACTATGGGTCATTCCTTAAAGAAACTGATGCGAGTTTTAAAAAATGGCATAAGATACCCCTGAGTCTGCTAGGGAGACTCAATCTGATTAAGATGAAAATTTTACCCAAGCTGCTTTATTTGTGTAGAGCCATACCGTTACAATCAAATAAGCTTTTTTTTAGAAAGTTGGATGGCATCTGTAGTAGCTTTATCTGGGGGTATAAAAAGGCACGAAGGGCGGTCACATTTTTGACATTACCAATTTCCAAAGGGGGACTTACCTTTCCGGATTTTAATCTTTACTTTTTAGCTACTTTTCTTTTACGCATTAGGAGCTTATTAAAAAATACTCCTTCTTTATTTTTTCATCAGTATATGTTGGGGGCTGATGCCAATCAATTTCTATTACGGGTCCACGATCCAAACTACTATAAAAGAGTAAAATTCAAGACTGCTAAGCATGCTATAAGAATCTGGGACAAAATTCTGCACATTAGTAACAGCTCATTTTACAACGCTGAACTTAGACTATGGAATAATCCTGGCCTTCCGGGTATATTTTCGGACGGTTTGGGTAATCGGTGGATAAGACAGGATATAAATACACTAGGAGACCTTTACGGTACTAATGGTTTGATTGATTTTGAGAACTTAAAAATTACAAACGGGCTTACGGATGATATGCACTTTAAATATAGACAACTGAGAGATTTTTTCTGTAATAAATTGAGAATAACGGAAGTCAAACAATCTGATATTCTTGAGGGTATTTACTCTGAAAAAACTAAATCATTAATCAAATTGGGATATCAATGGCTCATCAAGGATAAGGGAGAAAATATAACTCAAATCGCAGCCAAATGGTCCCGTAGATTAAATCAAAATATAAATTCAGTACAGATCGGAAGTGCCCTAACCCATCTAAGTGATATAGTTCATTCTTCTAATCTCAAAATGCAACTATATAGGACAATCACTGAATTGTATTATACGCCACAAAGAATATCCAGCTGGGCACAAGGTAACTCGATATCAGATAAATCTATGTGTGTTAAATGCAATACTGCTGCAGCTGGAATTGAACATATGTTATTCTCTTGTCCAGCACTCTCCAATTTTTGGAATCGAATATCTTATCATCTTCGATTTAATCAGATAAATTCACCGGATCTTACAGTACAAATGGTTTTATTAGATATCCAAGATAGGAACTGTCCCAATAAGGATCTTTTAACGATTTTGTTAGCATGTGCTAGATTAACAGTAGCTAGGGTTTGGATATCTAAAGAACCCCCTAAGGTTGCGGATTGGTTATCATTGGTTTACGAAATTAGAACTATGGAGTTCTCTTTAGCTAAACTTAGAGGTCGTAAAGCTCTTCTGAGAAAAGAAAGGATATGGAAGCATTTCTTTGAAGGCCAAGAAATGTGATTAGGCCTATACTTATTCTGGTCTTTTTGCTTTAGCAGTTCATTACTTTAACAGTAGAGCTAACATGAAGTTTTGTTTACAGCTTATTTTGTATTGTTTCCACTCTTCTATTTTCTGTCTGTATCAATTGTATATGTATGTTTAGTATGGAATTGAAATGTAATGAATTTTGTCACTTCTTGCAAACAATAAAAATGTTTTAAAAAAAAACAAAAAAAAACCATTATTCAGCATTTATTGCTACTATTCCAAACATGCTAAAATTGACCAGGCCACCCTTCTCCAATAAGTAATTACCTCTGAAACATATCAGGGAATCCCCAATGCATTTGGATGAGAAGGCAGCCTCACACCATTGAGAAACCAAATAGCCTGTTTGTAACTACCAGGACATGCCACACAATTAAGGCACATTTACTTCCTTTTGCCTACACTGCACCCTGCCCATAGGGCTAGCTAGGAACTACCTTAGGAGTGTTGTAAAAGGGGAGTCACAGACGTGGCAACCATTTCATGTGCCACGTCACAGTGGCAGTAAGACTGCACGCACAGGCCCTGCAATGGCAGATGCCTGAGACAGGTTTGAAAGGCAACTTTCTTGGGTGGCGCAAGCAGCGCTGCAACCCCACCAGTAGCATTTAATTTACTGGCCCCGGGTATATGAGATACCACTTTACAAGGGATTTATAGCTAAATTAAATACACCAAACAGGTGTAGACCAATCTTACCAAGTTTACCATAGAGAGCACATACACTTTAGCACTAAACAGCAATGATAAAGTGCACAGAGTCCTAAAATCACCAACAACAGGTCAGAAAAAATTCAGGAGGAAGGCAAAAAGTTCTGGGATGACCCTGCAAAGAGGGACAAGTCAAACAAACATCAACAACCTCTCCTAATATAAATACATTAATAAACAAATACCTGCATAATTTCGTGGACAGAAGTTGGGGCTTGTTTTCTGAAACAGTATCTTTATTGGCAGCAATAACATTTGCAAACATCTAAACGCAGAGCTGAGCTTTATATCGCTGGCATAACACTGTTCACCAAATTGGTAAACCATAAATCATGAGAGCAAGACCTCTGACCTCCTGGTCAGGGAACTCTGCTCTCCCCTCAAGCAGCTCCGTCCTTGCTCTGCTGCCTTCCAGCACCCTCTGCCCTCAGGTGTTCAAGGCCCTCCTCCACCCACAGGCTCCTGCATGTGCCTCATACCTGGTGGTCCAGTGGAGAGCCTTGCTCTTCTGCTGATCAACTCGGCCAGCCATCTCTGTCTTCTGTTTCTGTTGTGTCTTTTTCTGTCTGTCTCTCTTTATTATGCCAGTTTGTATTTAATTCTATCTCTCTCTATTGAGTCTTGTTGTGTGTTTCTGTTTTATTATTGTGTTTTTCTTTTTTATTATTCAATGCACTCCCTGCTCAGACAGGCAGTAGAGACCTGGGACCTCCTAAACACCCTTTTTCCAGATGTCGCCTTCCTCACAGAAACCTGGACCAACTTCCCCTCCACCCGACATCACCAACACCATCCCCAACAGATACAATATCCTCAGCAACCCCAACTCCCCCGCTATCCTGGACAACCTTGCCAACATCGGACTGAAACAGCTCGTCATCACCCTCACCCACAGGCAGGACACACCATCAACCCCATCTTCACAGGAGGAAACAGCATTTGCTACAGCCACACTACACAGCCTCCCTGGACGGACCACCACTGCCTAAACTCCTCCTTCGAGAAAACCACTGCTCACAAACCTACACCACGCCCTTCACAAAGGAATTGAAGCAAGGTCACAGAGAAGCACCTCAACTCCACCCTCAACCATAATCCCCCTCCCACCGCAACCAACGTCAAATCTGCAGCCAACGAACTCCACAGATGGATCACCAACTGTACAGAAAAGCTTGTCCCCCTCTGTAACTCTAACAGAGACTGTCTCAACCACTGGGGAGGAGGACTCGCCATTGTGCTCAAGAACTCCCTCCTACTCACAACTTCTAGCACAAATGACTCCTTGTCCCCCACGAAACAGCTCCATTTCCTGATCCAGACCAGCCCCAGAATGACCCTACAGGGCTACTTCGCCTACAGACCTCCCGGACCACAAACCGCATCCACCACAACCATCACGGACATCATCATGCCCCATGCCCTCGCCTTCTTGGACTACATACTGCTCAGAGACTTGAACTTACACCTCGAAAACCTCAGCGACCCCAACTCCACCTCTCTCCTGGACAACCTTGCCAGCATCGGACTGAAACAGCTCGTCATCACCCCCACCCACAAGGCAGGACACACCCTCGACCCCATCTTCGCAGGAGGAAACAGCATTTGCTACAGCCACACTACACAGCCTCCCTGGACGGACCACCATTGCGTAAACTCCTCCTTCGAGAAAACCACGGCTCACAAACCTACACCATGCCCTTCACAAAGGAATTGGAGCAAGGTTACAGAGAAGACCCTCAACTCCACCCTTAACCATAATCCCCCTCCCACTGCAGCCAACGTCAAATCTGCAGCCAATGAACTCCACAGCTGGATCACCAACTGTACAGAAAAGCTTGTCCCCCTCCATAACTTCAACAGATAGCGCCCCATGAAAGTCACCTGGTTCATTTAGATCTCCAAGAATCCAGATGCATCTGCGTATGTCTTAAGAAAGTATGGAAAAACACCAAAACCCAGGAAGCTCGGACCTACAAGAACGCCCTGACAGAATACCACGAACACATCAGATCCACCAAAAGACCTTCATCCATGACAAAATCCTCTCCAACTCCAGCAACTCGAAGGAAAACTTCAGCATCATTCAGGAATTCACCAAACCCTCAAGTGAAGCCTCGGACGTCACACCTTTCCCGGACCTCTGCAACAAACTTGGATCCTACTTCCATCTCAAGATCAAAGGCCAGTTGTATGACGGTTTTAGTGCATTTGCAAACGGTAAAATTCATGGGCCCATGTACAAACAGTGTTTTGCGAGTTGCAAATAAATTGTGACTTGCAAAATACTGTTTTGCAACTCGGTATTTGGAAGGGCGTTTCCATCCAAATAGCCACTCCAGTGCCGTATACAAATGGTCTGTGAGCGCAATTGCGTTTGCAAAACACTTGCAAATTACCACCAACGCCAAGTAGGTGGTAATGATTCACAAAGAGAAAGGGGGCCCAAGGGACCCCTTCCCCTTTGCAAATGCATGCAAAATTATTTTTTAAGGTTTCATTTTCAGGTTTATCTTTTTTAAATGCATCCTGTTTTCCTTTAAGGCATGTTTGAGCATAGTAGCCATTACATTTCAGAAGGCGACCTTACTACTTGAGGGTTCAAAGGTTTCATGGGCAGATGTAAGTGCCACATCCTTCCAAAAGGTTTTTAGTCTCCTCAGTTTGTTGAAGTTAACTTTGAAAGTTGGAATGTGTGGTGTTCCTAGATGAGTCATGATACACTGAGTAAAAGTAAAGTAGTTCATTCGCCCAATGAAGCCCTGCATCAGACGCTGCCACCTCTCATCAGTCCGATCCTCAACTGTCTCCGTGTCGAATGCTTATAGCCATTCCATACATGCATTCCACAAGTGCAAGGAGTGCAGTCCTGTCGAGATTGTGTGACGCCATTTCAGCACTCAGTGCAGTTATCACTATCCACAAAGGTTGTAATGAGGGGCATGCCCAGACCATGTGGAAGAAGTTTGCATTATATAGTCTGCATCCAGGAAATTCTGGGGCTAGTGCCAGGAACATGTGTTGAATGCGGTGTGCAAAGAGATAAGTCTGGTGAAAATAATTTTTAATTGTGTGTAATAGAATCGGGGATTACGGAACACAATTTTTGCCAGTTGGAGGGCGCGGGACCAAGCCTCATTTGCTAGCGGTTGGTTGGAGTATCTCATCCTGCTGGACGCGTGCTTTCATTGCATGGTTCTGTAGTGGGACGTGGAGCGCATTGTATAAAGCCATAACGGTGTGGTGGGTCCAAGTAGCAGAAAAGAGGACATGTAGCGTCGAGGAAAAGGGTTGTTCAGATTTGTCTGCATTCTATGTCTCCTGGATAACGTTCTGGGAATCATGTGTTTGAGGAACTGTCCATTATTAAGCCATGTAACTCTACCAGATCTGAAGGGCATGAGTGTGCCCTCATTGTAGAGGTCACATGGCAGTGTGAGCTCCACCTCGCGCTTCAAGGAGCTGGATCAGGTCATTGTGCTATCCTGCACAATGTAGGCAGATCCCAAATAACAAATGCTGGGAGTATGGAAGGGCAGAGCCTTTGGGGTGTACATATCAGTGCCAAGAAGCAAACGCCACTGCCATATGTCTGAGCTTGTGCCGTGTAATGGACATGGAATCGGACATCTAGGCATAAGTACTCACATCCTGCAGTGCCACGTGCACTAGGGCAGTTTCAGGGTGATGCGGATGGCAGACACATGCCAACTGCTACTGCAGTAGTATGGATGCATAATAAAATAAAAAATGGGTGCCCACAAGTCTGCCTTAATGAAGTGGGTGCTCTATTGTGTTTAAGGTGACCGGAAGACGTACTGAGCCCCATATCAACTCAAGCAGCTCCTGGAAGAAACTCCAAGGGAGCGGTAGTGGGAGGGCCACAAAAAAGTACAGCAGTAAGGGGAGAACCAACATTTTAGATATAGCCACC
Organism: Lissotriton vulgaris; assembly: GCF_964263255.1. NCBI lineage: Eukaryota > Metazoa > Chordata > Amphibia > Caudata > Salamandridae > Lissotriton > Lissotriton vulgaris. The sequence goes on from NC_141687.1 coordinate 1,997,195,311, forward strand.
CTACCCAGAGGAGACAGTAGGAGCGAGATCCAGAAGGGGAGGGAGCACTGTATGGGAACCGCGGCCCTGTCCAGATTCCCCTCCTTGAGGTCTTTCTTAGTGTGATATATTTGTATACCTAGATATTTGAAGGTGTTGTAGCACCATCGTAGGCGAATGCCCAGGGGATCCTCCCGTTCCGTGACTGGTCTGCGCACCAGAGGGAATACACAGGGCTTATCCCAATTTACCCATAGCCCAGAATTCTCACCAAAAGTATTGATGAATCCATTCAATCAATCAATAAATCAATCAGGGTTTTGTAGAGCGCACTACCAACCTCTTAGGGTCTCAAGGCATTGAGGGGTGGGTGTGAGCAGCTCCGTTGGGGTCATTTGAAGACCCAGGACTTCAGGTCTTTCCTGAATAGGTGCAGTGTCGGGCTTCATTGGAGGTGAAGGGGGAGACAGTTCCAGGTCTTGACCGCGAGGTATGAGAAGGACCTTCAACCGCTCTGGTCTTGTATAGGCCTGGGACGGTGATTAGTGAGAGGTCGGCTGAGCGGATGTTTCTCTTGGGGGCATGGAAGGATAGGGGGTCATTGAGGTATTGATGCCCTATAGTATTCAGCGTTTACATGGGGGGTTTTAATATGAGTTAGACCGGGGGTCCCTTTTAAAACTACAGACATCAAAATAAATGCAGAAGGCAGATCCGTAGTGGTGAGGGGCACGTTGGATGGCAGGCCTATAGTGATCACCTCGTTTTATGCGCCCAATACAGAACAAGGGGCATTATTTGACCATATGCTGGGTGGAGACTACAATAGCATATTAGATATTGCGATGGACCGCTTGTTTCCCACCCTCCCACGCACTAACACGAATCACGCCACAAGAGCACTAACCAACTGGGCGACACAGTGGTACCTGACAAATAAGTGGAGACACCAACATCCAACTGATAAAATGTACTCTTATTATTCGGGAGCTCACAGGTTATATGTACGCCTGGATCGTTTTATGATCTCTAATGCCCTGTTGCCTTATGTAGTCTCGACACACTATCTGGGACGGACCCACTCAGATCATAATCCCCATACTTTAGATTTGTAATGGGAAGATATCAGACCTCCGATCCCAACCTGGAGGCTACAACGTGATACTTTATTAGATGCACCCTTCCATGGCTCGCTGGCCACTGCCATTGATCAATATTTTGAAGATAATGCTGGAGTGGACTCTACTATCCAAATAGAATGGGACGCCTTTAAGGTTGTAGTGAGAGGCCTACTGCCTAAGTACGCACGCAGGCATGCGTAAACAGCTGGACAGGGATCTGCATCGAATACAGCAGTGGTTAGCTACAATTGAACAGGAGGAACCAGTGGGCGCTGCAGGCACCCTTTCCAGTGCGCGAACAAAACATTCCCGACTGCTGGACAGATTGCACTGTTTAAACTATGCGGCACACTCTGAGAAAACCCATCACCAGGGCGACAAGGCGGGCAAGCTCCTTTATTGGCTGATTCAACAGGAGCTCATGGCTCCACCAGTCACATCCTTACAGACAATGCAGGATGCAATGATATACACCCAGACGGCTATTCACAACTAATTCACATCTCACTATGATATATTATATAAATCTTGTATACAGGCCACCCTTACTGAGATTGAGTCGCTTTTGGCGGACCTTGCAACCTATCTCCCCGCAGCAAGAGGAGCTGAATGCCCCCCTTTCGCAGGAGGAAATTAGAGACAGCATATTTTCATTGTCCAATGGTAGGTCACGGATCCCGATGGCTTGCCAGCGGAATTTTATAAGGCGTATTTGGACATCTTACTTCCGCAGTTATTGAATCTGTATGTGGCTGCCATAGAAGACTCCTTGCTTACAACCACACAAAACGAGGCGACCCTAATATCCTTACTTAAGCCAGGTTGAGATCCTCAACTCCTCGGCTCTTCCACCCCCTAGCACTCCTCAATACTGACTACTAAATATTTGCCTCTGTTCTGGCCAAGCATTTAGCTCCATTAGCAAAGAGATTAATTCACCCTGATCAGAATGGATTTTGTCTCTACCAGGAGTACATCCATTAACAAACACAGGCTGTTCCGTGTGCATACATATGCCACACATAACTGGCCGCGATCTGGGTGCCTCGTTCTCAATTTAGAGAAGGCTTTTGACTCCCTGGAGTGACCTTATCTTAAAACATTCCTACATAAGTATGACCTCTGGGAAAGTTACATTCAGATGGTAAGTCTCCTCTATCAACGCCCTACGGTTCGGGTTAAATTGGGGAAACACATTTCTGGCACCTTGAGAATAAGGCGAGGGGCACAACAAGGTTGCCCGTTGTGCCCACTACTTTTCTCCCTAGCAATGGAGCCACTGGCGGCACTACTTAGAGCCAGCGGGGAAGACTGGGGCATACCATTGGGCAACAGGATGCACATGGTCTCGTTATATGCAGATGATCTACTCCTGTATGTGAGAGATTTGCAAGCTATACCTCCAGTTATATCAGACATTTTCCGGCAATTTGAACAATTGTCAGGACTTAGAGTAAACTGGGCAAAATCCGGTGTATACTCTTTTACTAACGCGGTGCCCGAAACGGATATTATTATCAATGGAGCCACTCTGGCTTGGTATCCATCTATGTTTAGGTACTTAGGCGTCTACATCTACAGATCCCCTACTGATGTATTAGATGGCAATCTGGTGCGGGCCACAATGGCGATTAGAGCGCAAGTGCACTTTTGGAAAACACTGCCACTAAATGTAATGGGTCGTGTCACCTTGACGAAAATGATCATTCTGCCACGCCTGCTATATTATTTCTCAAATCTCCACAAGCAGCAGCGGCCTAGCAGTCCCGAATATGGAGTTATACTATCTGGCCTCGTAGCTGCAGTGGGTGTTTAAATGGATGAGCGGGAAAGGACTGGCAGACACTGTGGCTGTGACACCGCCATGGCCACAATCCCAGCTATACCACTACTTTCCCCCCATAAATCGGCTTTCCTGTCCGTCCCATATATATGTTGCATTAGCTTATAAGTGCTATCGGAGAAGACTCTATCTGACCGGAGATACGCCTCCATACGCTAAACTGATATCACTAGTTGGAACTCCCAGGGGCAAAGAGAAAGTATCTGAAACTGAATTGCGGGCGTGGCATGTGGCAGGGATAGATATAGTGGGCGATTTGTATGCGGAGGGCAACCTTCTAACATTCGATGCTATGTTCATGGAAAATGACATTCTTGCAGGCCAATTTATTCTACATGCAGCCATAGTGCACACCTTGTCCGCAGCATGGGGAGACATCACAACTGAGCCCCAAACACATTTACTTATACAATACCTACATGTAATGGGGGATGGCTCACCTGTGGTACACTGGCTAGTGGAGGCTTTCCTGACCCACACACTCCGCGAGAAGTGGGCTGCAGACAGTGGAAGTTTGTGGACTGACAAGCATTGGGCAAAAATTGTAGCAGGCTCCTCATATATACCACGCAACTCATGATTTAAACTTATCCAGACATACATAATACACAGGGCATATCTTTCCCCAGAAAAGATTAATGAATACTTTCACCTAGATACTTCTGCTTGCCCCAGATGCAATCTAATTGGGTGCTGATCTGTTGCACATGCTATGGTCTTGTGCCTCATTACATTCATACTGGCATGCAATAGTGGGTGCTTTGACAAAATGTACTGCGATGCCTCTGCAGTTCAATTGGGAAACCTGCGTGTTGGGGCTATAGCCATGGACTAAAAAGAATAAAGTAGTATCCAGATTCAGAGATTTTGGACTGATAACGGCAAAGCACCTTATCACGAAACAGTGGAAAACGCACTTACCCGCCAGCACCGGCTCACTGGGAGAAATCCCTTATGGTCTGGGTGTGAGACGAGAGCGCCACGCTGCACAAAGAGGAAACTGTGGGATTGCGGAAATACCTGACTGCGCAGGCCTGGGACGATCTCCTCAAAGCACTCTCGCGGCCAGACACCGCAGAACAAGACTCTCAGCCGCCTAGCAACACTGATGTGGTCCCAGCGCAATAAGGCACTTCCTCCCCCCCTCTCTTAGTCTGCATGGCACTATGCCCTTCCACCAACCAGGATGGAACCGCACGCAGCACACTGACAGCGAGATACCCTCCGCACATTGTCATCACAATGTCCGCCTGATCCTAGGTGGAGGGCCTGGTGGCCTCCGGACATGTATCCTCCGGCAGATGCCTCTTCCAAAGCAAAAAATTTGGGGTTTCTGATTGATGATGGTCTTTCTTTTGGGCCTCAGACCTGGGAGCTTTCAGGGAAATGTTATGCCATCCTCAAAATGTTAAGGAAATTCCTCCCTATAAAGATCATTGTGTAGGCATTGATAGGCTCACGCCTAGATTATGCTAATGTTCTCTACTTGGGATTGCCAACATTTCTGGTGTCACGCCTCCAGATGGTGCAAAACTCCACCGCAAGGGCCATTTATGGCCTTCAGCGAAGAGTGAGCGCATCGAGTTGCTTAAAAAGCTCCACTGGCTAACTGTCGAAAGAAGGATTACTTTTAAGGCTCTCACCCTTGCATTTAAAGCACTTCACCAGATCGGGCCAGATATATAAGGAGGGTTCTGACATTCTATGTCCCTTCTAGAAGTCTGAGATCGTCCTCCTTGGCTATGGCTTCTGTTCCTTCCATCAGGCGGGCTAGAATTGGAGGACGCTCCTTTCGATGCTTGGCACCGCGATGTTGGAATTTTCTGCCTGTCTCTCTTAGGATGAGCTGGGCGTCATCGGAATAGGAGATGATGTTGAGCCTGTGGTTTCTGAAGATGGTTGTGAGGGTGACCATGTAGCACTGGAAGTGACGCAGCCACATCCCAAAGGAAGATTAAGATGTCATCAGCGTAGAGTGCTACGATGTGGTATATATATTGCGCTCCTGGATGCCCCACTCCTCTTCCCACATACAAAGTTGAAATGCCAAGTTTTCCATGGGTAATGCAAACAGGAGAGTGAACAACAGGTATCCTTGCCTCATCCTCCTCCAAATATCCACCCTGTACAAGGTGTCTTGCTCTGTCTTCAATCTCGCACTGGGATTGGCATATAGAATGCAGATCCATCCTAGAAATCCCAGTTTGAACCCCATCTCAGCCAGGACCAGAAAAATATAATCCCACTTCAAGGTGTTAAATGTTTTTTCCATGTCCAATGACACAGCTACTTGTCCTTGTGCTTCATGTGGTGTACCATGCATGAGGTGTAGCAACCGACGGATGTTAATAAAAGTACTGAGCTCCGGTATAAAGCCACATTGGTCTATTTTGACCAATCAGTGGGTAAGCGGGATAAGCTATTTGCCAGCACTCTACCCAGGATATTGCAGTCATGGTTAAGTAGAGAGAGGGGGAAATAGGAGCGTACATCCAGCAGGCCCCTGCCTGGTTTGGGGAAAACTACAATTATGGCTTTGAGCATTGAGTCAGGGAGGCATTCCCATTCTTTGGCCTCAGCAAAAATGTCTAGAAGACATTGCGAGGCCCGAGGAACAAAGGTGTCATAGTAATTAATTGGCAAACCATCAGTCCCTGGGGTCTTCCGGCATGAAATCTGGGCCATGGCCATGCGGATCTCTTACAGTTGTAGTGGCTCCTCCAATTCAGCCCTCTGTAGGGCGTTTAGCATACTAGTTGAAGAGGGCCAAACAATTAATGAGCTTGAGATGGGATGGTGGGGCAGGAGCTTTGTATAGTTCCCAATTATAATCACATAAAGCCCGTTTATGTCCACCTGAGTGGTGTGCAACCTGCCAGTGACCATACGTATTTTGCCTATGGGGGTGCATTGTTGATCCTCCCGTACTAGCCAGGCAAGTATTTGCCCCAAGTGTGCCCTCTGCGTGCTGTAAAGCCACACATTGTCTATAATCGCGTTTACTGAGCGTGCCCTCGGCCTTGGTGCGCTGCTTCTGTAATAGGTGAAGCTGCGCAATTGTGACTGCCCTGTTGGCTACCTGATTCTCTAGGGAGTGGAGATTGTGCTCTGTGTTCGAGAGTCCATTCAACAGCCTCTTGCATATTCCCCAGGAAGCCAACAAGCAGGTGCCCGTACCACCACTTTATGGGCATCCCATTCAGTCACTCGAGACGTGGCACTGCCTGTATTAAGGGTAAAGTACTGATCAGTACAGCAGGCAAGGTTTACATGGAAGAGGGGTCTGATAAAGCTTCTGATTGTAGCCGGCATATGGGTATGAGAAGGTGTTGTCATCCCCACTGTAGGCTCAGCTGTAGGTACTAATGATCAGATAGGGTGTGTGCAAGGTATTCCCCCCCAGACAATCACGCTCCTAGCAGTGTCACACAAATAAATAGGTAAATTCTGGTGTGGACGTAGTGGACCTGTGAGTAGTCTAGGGTTGCAGGCATCGCCATGTATCCAGAAGGTGCATTCTCGAAATCCATTGACCAAGGTGTTGTGCAGCTCACCGAGTGGGGGGGAGTAGAGCGATCAACATCTGAGGAAGGAGATTTCTGACATTTGAAATACTACAGAGGAATCTCAGGCCACAACAAAAGAGTATTACGATAAAAAATGTAAAGTGAAGGAGAAAAATATCAAATGCGTGATTGGGTTTTGATACAAAAAACAAGTGTTGTATCTAAAAGGGTTTTTTAAATTTAAAAATCCCTTATTGTGGAAAAAGTGGGAAGGAATTCAGTTGGAACTTAAACAAAGCAATCTCTATTGATTCTACTTAAGCACACATTTTGGGTGAGGTGCAGAAAAGAAATGTGGTGGGGCATGAGCATTTTGACTTTACATCAGATCCTTGTTGAGGAACTGCTGATCAATCAACCGTAGCTGAATCTAGAAGCTTACCTAACTCTGTTCAGGAAGGTCTTGTTACAAAGAATATCCTTGAACAGGCTGAACTAGACAAGGGACAAATACTAGTGATTTTGTTGTTAGTTCTGGTAGGAGAAGTTTGTAAGTACAGATGTGCCTGTCACTATAAGTAATAGCTCTGGTGTACCCGTCACCTTAAACCCAGGCCTTTTCCCTCAACTTCACCTTTGTTTTGAAATGTGCATGGCAAAATATACACAGCATTATATGCTTTTTAGGAAACAATAGGTCTTTACTCAAGATTGCTCAACTGATTATGGTGGCATCTAGACACCACGACCTAGGGACGCGCCGCCGTCTGTTTATGAACTCCAGTCATGAATGAATGATCACGTTGATTCACCCCCCAGATCTCCCCGGCAGCGCATTCAGGGGCACGCACCCTTGAGCTCTGCTCCCAAAAAACGTCCTCTTTAAATTAGCAGCAAATAAGAAGGCACCCTCCACTCTTCACATGACAGATTTGACTTTGACAGCTCCACACGGTGAATTCATTCACAGACAGTTTCTTGAAAACTCCTGACGATCTTGACAGGACTGCACTTAGCTGTGGCTTCACATATTTACCGTCCCATTGACCGACTCGTCGCCAATATTTATGTGGGGTTCATAGACAAATCATGAAATCATGATACAGTGAGTAAAAGTTAAGTAGTTTATTCACCCAATGAAGCACAAGATGTTGCCTCCTCTCATTAATTCGCTCCGAAACTTTCTCCATACTGAATGTTTCCAACCATTCCCTACATGCATTTCACACGAAAGACGATTGAGAGCCCGACCAAGGCAAGAACGCAACCATGAGAACATGACTTGGTATGTCCTATTACGTATGGCAATCTTCAATACTCCGGGTCCCGTAGTCCTCGACACCTTCGGAAACAAATGAGATAATTCTATCTCCGACAGAAAAAAAGAAAGAAGGAATGCTGGACTTACCCCCACCCCCCCCTCCCGCCGGGAGTACAAAAGGGTACAAGTCCCAGCATTCCCTCCGAAATACCAAGCCCAAGATGAAGGCCAGCACACAAAGGGAGGGAGGGAAGTCACAAAGGTGTCGAGGACTACGGGACCCGGAGTAATGAAGATTACCATACGTAATAGGACATTACCCCCAGGTCCCTCCGTCCTCGACACCTTCGGAAACAAATGAGACATACCAAGCAGCAACCCGGCATTCATCCACAAGAAAAAACACAACAAACCACCGGGACAGCACAGAAACCCAGAGATTTATTGGAAACACAGAAATCAAGGGCGAGCACAACCCAACACCCCCAAAGCAAAACCGCCCTCCACACCCAGCAAATTGGGAAGGCGATAATGCCGGATGAAAGTATTGGGAGAAGCCCAAGAGGCCGCCCTACAGATCTCAGAGAGAGGAACACCCCGGACCTCAGCCCAAGACGCCGCCACCCCTCAAGTAGAACGACCCCGGACACCCACCAGAGGAGGGGAACCAGAAACAGAGTAGGCCAAAGAAATGACCTGCTTCAGCCATCTACTAATCGAGGCAGAGGAAGCCTTGCGGCCACGGGAAGCAGCCCCATAGGAGACAAAAAGGGAATCAGAAACATGAAAGGCAGAAGTGTGCGCCAGATACACACGCAGAGCCCTGCACACATCCAGCAAAGACCAACAAGGACCCCCCGGGGAATCAAATTCAGGGCCCAAAGCAGGTAAGACCAACTCCTGGTCCCGGTGAAACTGAGAAGCGACCTTGGGCACGAAAGCAGAATCAAGGCGAAGAACCATCCAACCCTCCGAAAAGGACAAGAAAGGCTCACGCGCCATCAAGGCCCCCAACTCACCAAGGCGGCGAGCAGAGGTGATGGCCACCAGAAACACCACCTTCAAGGTAACAAACTTCAAGTCTACGTCCGACAAGGGCTCAAAAGGAGTATCTAGCAAAGCCCGAAGGACCAAAGGCAAATCCTACAAGGGAAAGGAAGGCCTGGACACTGGACGAGAAAGGGATAACCCACGGAGAAGGCGAGAAACCAAGTCCTCATCATCCGACAGGGACCCCCACGGGGAACGAAAAGCCCTCACAGCCGCCCACTGAGCCCGCAAAGTGGACACAGCCCAACCCCTCTTGAAACCTTCCCACAAAAATTGAAGTACAGTCTGCAAGGAACACAGCAAAGGGGAAAGGCCCAACCCCGCACACCAACGACTGAAATTACTCCAATGACGATCATAAGAACGGAGGGTAGAAAGTCTACGGGAACCCTGAAGAGCCACAGCTAAATGCTCAGGGAAGCCACGGCGCCGCCACCCCTGCCTCTCAACCTCCACACCGATAGCCGCAACCGGAGAAGAGACAGGGACGGGGACGAACGCAGGGGAGACGGGGACAGGGGGAGAAACCAAGGGCCCTGGATCGCCAACAGACGAACCGTCGGAAACCAAGACCTCCGAGGCCAAAAGGGCAGGACCACAACCACATCCCGAGACTCCAGACACAAACGCGCCAGAAACGGAGGAATCAGCGCCAGGTGAGGAAAAGCATAAAGCAGGCGCGGAGGCCAAGGAATTGACAGGGCATCCACCCCCCAACAACCCTCCTGCCGGAATCGGGAGCAGAAGCGAGGCAGCTGCGCATTCTGCCGGGAGGCAAAGAGGTCCAGAAAGGGACACCCAAACCTCACGCACACAAGCTGAAACGCAACCTGGGTGAGAGACAACTCCAACGACCCCGGAAAGCAACGACTCAGGGCATCCGCCACAAGTTGTCCACTCCCCGAATGTGAATCACCATCAGAGACAGAAGGTGACCCTCCGCCCAACAGAACAGAGGAACAACCACAGCGTTCAGAGAGGCCGAACGGACCCCCCCTTGATGGTTCAGATACGCCACAGTCACCACATTGTCTGAACGCACCAGAACGTTCCGACCCAGGAGCAGGGCACGAAACCCCATCACAGCCCGACAAACCGCCATCAGTTCCCTCCAGTTGGAGGAGCGGCGATACTCCAGGATGGACCAACGACCCTGAAGGGACTGAGACCCCAAGGTCGCCCCCCACCCCAGGGAGCTCGCATCCATAGTCAAAACCAGAGAAGGGGAAGGCTGCAGAGGGAGACCCCGAGACAGATGCAACTCGGTCAACCACCAAACAAGAGTCAGGAGGACCACGGGAGACACAGGCAGACGGAACCCCAAATTCCCAGACACAGGATCCCAATGGGACAGAAGATAACTCCACAGGGGGCGCAGGCGGAACCAAGCCCAAGCCACCATGAAGACAGTCGCCGCCATCAGACCCATAAGCCTCAACCAGAGGCGGACCGGAAAACAACCCCCTGCCCGAAACAGCCGAGCCAGGGAAACCAGGGTCAGGACACGAGGGACAGGCAGGAACACACGGTTGAGGTCCGTACGAAACCGGGCCCCAATGAACACTAAGTCGTGAGACGGGGACAACTGACACTTCGGGACGTTGATTAGGAAGCCGTGCCGACACAACGCGTAGCAAACCAACTCCTGTGCCTCCAACAACAGGACCCGGGATGGAGCATGAATCAACCTGTCGTCTAAGTAGGGGTACACCATCACCCCCTGAAGATGAAGCCAAGCCACCAAGGGAGCCACCACCTTTGTAAAAACCCTCGGGGCAGACCGCAGACCGAAGGGCAACACACAAAACTGGAAGTGACGCCCCCGAACACAAAACCTCAGGAAGCGACGGGACCGAGGATGCACCGGAACGTGGTAGTAGGCATCCTGCAGATCCAGGGTACACATGAAGTGACCCGGAAGCACCAAAGGAATCACCCGCTGCAGAGTTTCCATGCAAAAGGGAATCTTTAGAACCCACCGGTTCATGACTCTCAAATCCAGAACCAGGCGGTAACCCCCTGTAACCTTGGGCACAAGAAATATCAGGGAATAAAAGCCCGACCCCACCTCCGCCGGAGGGACCTCCTGAATGGCCCCCTTTAGAAGAAGAGCCTCCACCCCTTGAGAGAGGTGACCTCTCTTGGACCGGCAAGCAGGCCAGGGAGTCGGGCGGACACCGGAGTCCGGAGGGGGAACAGAGAACTCCACCACATAACCCTCACCCAAGCGTCGGAACAGGACTGAACCCAGGCATCCAGGTAGAAGTGCAGCAGCCCTCCTACCACCAACCCAGGAACCACAGCCAAAGAGTCAGGAACGAGGCTTAGCAGGAGGAGGGGACCCAGCCTTACGATTCCGACCCCGACCAGAAGAAAACCTCCCCTGGCCCTTCCGAAACTGCCTACGAGAAGAAGGGCGGAAGAAAGGCCTAGGCTTAAAGGGAGCAGGGGCAGCAGAAGAAGCCTTAAAAGAAGAAGAGTGCTTCTTTTCCTTTAACAGCTTGTGCAATTTGTCTTCCAACTCCCCCCCAAACAGCATAGAACCCTGGAAGGACATACGCAGAGCACAAGTCTTCTGCGCAGAGTCCGTCTTCCAGTCCTTCAGCACAAGACGACGCCGAGCCGCCACACAAGCGCCGCCGGAGAGGGCAGCCGCTGGCACCACGTCAAAAGAGACATCAGAAAGCAGCTCCACCTGACGCTCTATGTGTCCAAGAAGAGTGGAACAGTCCGTGGCATCATCCATAGACTGATAGAGGGACTTAATGTCACACAGCAAGGACTGCGACACGTAAGTACCATAGACCTCAGCCGTCAAGGCCAGATGGGAGCCAGAATACACCTTCCAGAGAGCAAAGTCAGCCTTCTTGTCCACAGGATCCTTCAGCACAGCGTCCTCCGACAATGAAGTGCGACCCACCAAACTTGCCACAAAAGAGTCAATGGGGATCGAATCCGGGAGCTCCGAAGCCATATCCTGCAGGGGGTAAAGCCGGGCCATAAAACGCGGAACCAGAATACGATCCGGATCAGCCCACTCCCGCTTCAAAACATCCTTAATAAAGGGGTGCACCGGGACATCCACCGTGGCAGAACTCTGGAACTGCCTCAGCAAAGAACCACCAGAAGTACTGGGGGCAGCCACATCAGCGAAGCCCATGTTCTCCTTGACATGACACAAAATATCCGGCAGAGCGTCCTTGTCAACATACTTCCCCTTGAGGTCAGAGTCCCCTGCCACCGCAGACTCATCCCCAGAGGAGTCCGAAGAAACAGGAGCAGAAGCCGCCCCCCTGCTGCGAGCCCTGCCAGCACCCATCTCAACAATGGTCTCCTTAATCAAGCGCTTCAAACGCGCATCAACACCCCCAACAGGGCGCCTGGACTTGGCCCTAGGAGAAGGAGAACGAGATGAACTCGAGGAAGAGGAAGATGACCTCTCCCTATGGCGTCGCTTCTTAGAACACTTGCCCATCCTCAGAAACAGCCAAAGAAGCACAGCACAGCAAACAGAAAGCAGTAAGAAGTAGGAATTGCCAAAAACCGCTACGCGGTACTCACCACTGCCGAGCCATTTAAGCACCAAACAATCAGCCCGGGCAGGAGCGCCTGACCCCCATGAGGTTGGAAGTCAGGCCGAGGAAACCGGAAGGCGTCATCACATCACAGCCAAGCCGGCCTCGAGCAGGAGGCCACCCCCCCCCCTGAAAGCCAGGCAGACCGGGAGGGGCGACCATCGGGCAAGCGCCGGACCACGCGGAACACCATCCACGCGCGGCCAGACCAGCACGAAACAGCCCCCACGCCACTCCCCCCAAGCCCGGCAGGGGGGGAGAGGCAGAAAGTATCCATAAAATGTCCAAGTAAATCCAGCACGGGAGCTCCGATCTCCGAGCTCCTCGCGCCTCAATCTCTACTGTCAGAATGACAGAAAAAAAAAACAGAGGGAATGCTGGGACTTGTACCCTTTTGTACTCCCGTCGGGAGGAGGGGTGGGGGTAAGTCCAGCATTCCTTCTTTCTTTTTTTCTGTCGGAGATAGAATTATCTCAACTGTTTCCGAAGGTGTCGAGGACGGAGGGACCTGGGGGTAATACAACACAATGGAAGGCCTTTAACCTTGTGCATTAGATGAAATAGCATGGAATTACAACATGTTACATTCTGAGTAACCGAAGCACATACGGGACACCTGCTCTAATCCCGCAGCAACATTGATAGTTCAACATCTTCCATTAGAAAGTAATCTAATGACTGGACAAACTGAAAAAGTTGGTTCCCCATTCAGATAACTTCCCAGCTTAGCCATTGAAGCATTGCATTTCCCGTGCAGTGTCACCTCTTTACAAATGAGTGTGTGACCGAGCAAAGATTAACATTTGTTTCCACTAAGGATCACCTCCTGTTTCCCAAAACACATTTGTAATTGAATTTTCTATGACCACAATTTGTGGATGAAACTCTCCCCTAAAGACTAATATCTGCAAACTGGAAAATGTTCGAAGCAAGATTTGAAATGAAACGCTGAAATTGGTAGTGAGATCATTCGGTGTATTAACCATAGTGCTCACCGTGTCTCAGCTATTGTAAAAGGCAACTTTTCTTATTTCTTGATATTTAACATTGTATATGTAGCGTCTTTCTTAGCCATGACCTATTGCCTACATGCTAAATTAAAAAGCAAAACCAATTCTGTTGTGTTCAAATATTGCCATGCAACACAGTGAGATTTTAAAACGTGTAAGGCCTCATTTATAAGGCCATTGCACAGCTGGAGGGTCACTTTTCCTTGGGTGGCGCAGTGAGCCAACCCATATTTCCAAGGCCATGTAAAGTCATCCTGCATGACTTTTCATGCCCTTGTAAATATGGGCCACTTTCATGCATTACGCTGTGTGAAAGGGTGTTGGATTTTGCGGATTGGCAATCCGCGAATTTGCGGATTTGCAAACTCGCAATCCGCAAAATCCGCGAATTCCCGCGAATTTGCGGATTTTTTTTTTTTTTTGTGTTCGCCCGTGTTTCTGCCATTTCGCGAGGGTTTTTACAATTTCGCAATTTGCGAACTTACCTGTCGGGTCGCAAGTTTTGCGAACTTGTTGTTTCTACGTGTCCAACCTGTTTGGGACACTCTTCTTCATCACTGCCACTCTCTGTCACCACTGCCACTCTCTGACTACTCATGCCACCCTCTGGCCCACCCATGCCACCCTCTGTTTCATCACCACACCCTCTGGTTGTCCAGTGTACATTATTTTCGGCAAAGCAAAGCACACCTTCCCTGCCTCAAGTGACCTGAATTAATTTGGGGCTGATTAATGTGTCACAGAATATTTTTTTAGCTGGCACCTGCTTCCTTAGTGCGCCCTGATTAGTGATCTTTTGCACTTGCTAAGTGCTTTCATTGTTGCAAAATTAGTTACAACACCTGCCCTGCCCCAACTGACAATAATGAATTAGGGGCTGATTAATGGATTTTAACTTCCAGCCTGGCTCCTGCTTGTCTCCCTTAGCTGTAATTCAGGACCTTTGTGGCATATGTGTAACTATTCTGAGGTTCAGAGCAGGGTCACATAATAGTTGCAACTGGCAACTGAACTCTGGAGGGGCCCCTCAGGAAGCACTACAGGAAATGGCTACTAATGATGTGCCTGAACTTTTGAACCTGGTAAGTAGTTACTTTCAGTTTTGCTTAGATCGTATTTCTGCAATTTCGCACTTATTCGCGGGGCGCGAACTCACGCGAACAGTGCGAGCAGTGCGAGCAAAATCCGCTGCTCGCGGATTTGCGGATTTTGCAGGAAATTCGCAAATCTCGCGGATTGCGGATTTCCCGAAAATCCGCAAAATCCGCGAGCGGAACGGATTTTCCGCCCATGCCTAAATGGGAGTAGCTGAGGTTCTTCCCACTCAACATCCACAGAACATATTCTCGATTTACAACGTTTTGTAAAGCTGGGAATGTTTCAGAATCCTACACCTCCCCAGGGGAGGTGTAGCAGTGATGCAACTAGAAATACTTTTATTTCTTCTATTTTTTTCCTCTTAGAAAGAGGAAAATGCCATCAATCACTGTTTTTGTACAGGAAGGTGTCTCTTCCCGCATAAAAACAATCATTCTTGCAACGCAGGCAACATGACGAACGGGTGCCTGCACCACTGCATTGCAGCCAATTGTGCATCTGTGCAGGAGAAAGCACACAGGTTGGTCGTATTGTTGTAAATTTGATGTATCCCTGTGCTTTTAACCCCTTCGGTGCTAGTGACAAGGTCAACTCGTCATGGGCTTTACCTGCCCTGTGCTTATGACGAGTTTTAAAATGACACAACTCGGCACTGCAAAATGGCTTGTGGGGCTTCGCTGCTGAAAGTGTCTATCTCAACTGCATAATCGACCTAAGCTGGCTCTGCACATGGCATTTTGTATGATGTCAATTGCAGATGATACAAAGTTATTCAAACTGTAAATATGAGTTGACAACGTATTCATGCCATTATTAGCAACAGCAAGTGTTTTGTTCTCTAAATTAGCTTGATCTGTTTGCTTTAAATGTGCAACATCTTCCATTTGTGATAGTTTTCAAATTTCATTATAGACAGCATAACTTAATCTTTTAGAGTGCCTAGACCTAGGACCTAACAAGAAATCTTACAAATCCATGTCAATCAGAAGGAAAGAAAGATGTTTTTTACTGCAGACAAATTGGAATGGTGCAACCATTGCTAGCATAACTTTCCCATGAAACAGTCAAGTAATAACCCCTGAGTGTTGAGACTGAATATAATGAGGGTCCGGCCTGCTAGCTTTAAAACCCTGGGCAGAGTTCAAAAGATGTGCATGACAACCATTTGTGTCCACTGGCCAAAAGAAACACTCATTGGGCCCTGAAAGCATAGAATTGCATGAACCATTTTTCACCATACTGTTTAGCTGTTCTTCGATGTAAATTACCAGATGTTGCCAATTATCACAATGGGTAATTGAGGGCAGGCTGGGCAAATTCATTTCCTTAATTTTGGCTAGACTCATACAAGAAGCCTGATGTACTCACTTTTTTAGGAAAGTCACCTGTTTTGGAATCATGTAGGCTCTAAATAGAGTGCCCGTGCCCTGTATTTGCCCAAAGTGCGTTCCCCAAACTGAATTTAAATCAATAATGGCGTTTCAATAGACATAGCCTTTTAGGGCCAGTTGGGAAATTAATAAATCCGTATAAATCAATTTTGTTTAGGTCACCATATTTTTGTTTGTTTGTGAGGGGGTAGGTTTAAAAGGAAAGGAAACAGGGTCTTGGAAATCATTACTAAAAAAAAAGCAAATTTGTTCATATATGTCTACCTGCTGAAGAAGTACAGCAATGTTACCATTGTGTGAAATTGAAAACTGAACGTGTGACACTAGCGCTTTGTAAATAAGAATACACATAGTGATGATAACAGAACATCCCTCCATAATTAGCAGAGTTAAGGTGCACATATTCACTTTCAAATACATCATAATATTCAAGCTCTGAGAGCATTGAGGTAACTGTTGTATATCCCATCATCAGAAATGAAGCCAGGGGTACTAACATCACCCTTCACAACCTTTCAAAACATAAGGACTCTGCACTTTCTCTGTAAGACCAAAAATGACATATGGGGCCTCATCCCAAACAATTCCATTAAGCACAGGAAGAGCAGAAATGTTCACAAGAGACAGGACTATTCACACTTTGTGAAGATGAATGAGGCTTCAACAACTCTTCCACCAGTTCTGCTGTAGAACACTCCAGGCAATAATGCCCATTTATTAGCAAGAAAAAAATAGTCACAAATCCAATCACAATATGCAGGAAAAGTAACAAGAGGACAATCCAAATGTAAAGCTATTTAAGGATCGGATAAGGTTGTTTCAGCCAAAGAAGAAAATCACATCACCATGTAGTGAAGTGTGAGAAGAATAAGAAGAAAACTCCTCAACATCCACAAAATAACCAGAAGCAGTCTGTTGAAAAACAGGAGTCGTGGTAGGCAGAAGAGAACTGGTAGGCACCTCCAAAGGTGTTTCATCATAAACAACTCAGCTGTTAGAAGTAGCAGTAGAACATTATAGACTCACATCGATGTATGTCTTGAATTTGTAGTAATAACAGGAATCAACAATAGTTCATTCTCTGCTCTCCCCAGCTGGGGAGAAACATCATTGGTGTTGCTTAAAACTTATCGAGGAATTTCATGTAGAGTAGTGAGAGGAGATAGGGAACTACCCAGGATTCCTCTTGGCCTATTGCAGTGGCAAAATCACAAATCTTGTACCATGAACACCAAGGAATAGCACCAGTGAATGGTATGATGTGCTAAACTCCTTTGCTACTGCAATCTCTCAAATTAGATCCCCAACTTTTGGAATGTAGCCAGAAGGTGCTGGTTGCTAATTCTTAGAATTTCATTAGATCAATCACCATGAAAGTCTTGTAGTGCATGTAAAATTGTGAAATATTCCTTTATGTCGAAAGGTGTATCTGCCGCCACTGTGCCAGGACTGTCAAGATGTGGAATGTACATCTGAATGCCAAACAGGACCTCGTAGGGGATCTGGGCATCCAAATATCATCTAGAAAGATTATTTAGTGCTCTCTAGGCACCATACAAGTGATGGATCCAACTACGACCTGAAACTAATAGTCTAGCTGTTAAGGATTGCTTTAAGTCATGGTTGTTCCTCTCCACAATCAAATTTCCATCAGGACGATATGGCGAGTAAGAATGCACAGCAACACCCAGGGTTCCCAAGGTATCCTGGTAGGCCTCAGAGGCAAAAGCAGGGCCCCCATCTGAGTGAAATGCAGACGGGATCAAGACTTGCAAATCTGTAATAACAGGGCAAATGGCAGCCAGCCGTTGTGGCCATGCCCGTATGAATCCAAAGCAAGAATCTACAGCAAGTAGAATACATTTAAATGCACCATCTGAATTTAAGGGACCACAATGACCAAGATACAAGTAATGGAGCGGTTTATTTGAATCTAAAAGGGACTTCTGTGGTGGGTGTACAATGGGTAAGCTTTTGATTTGTTATCAAATGTCACAAATAAGGACATACTGTTTTATATGCTTGTACAGACCATTCCATCAATAGCGCTCTGTAGCAGGTAAACTTTGACCACAGCACGAGCATGAGCAGGCACTACACCCACATGGACAGCTATGAATAATTCTAGCCTACAGTCTTGCTTGGGAATCACACAAACATCCAGCCCAGAGATGATACCAAAAGAAATATTAGGGCACTTAAGTGATAGGAATATTTTGCTGGATATTTAAAAAATAAAAGAGTGACATTGCGAAAAGCATTGATGGCAGCCATGATAGCTTCATCTACCCTAGTATCAGAATTAATAATAGCAGCTACTGTGGCAGACTTAAATTCAGATTTGGCATCTTCATCAGCCAATAAATTCCCTATAACGTGTATTCCAACATGCAGATGACTAAATATGTATATCACACGAGCCCTTGGCAAACTATCTTTAGTGTGTTCCACCTTGCCCCAAAGCTGCTTACAATTTATAGTATTCCCTTTTGAGTCTCTGAATTCATTCAGGCACCAGTGATGTAAATTTTAATTAAAAGACTTGATACAATAATATGAATCACACACTATGAGTGTGGGAAATTCTGGTTCTTTTTTTTCTAGTGCTAGAATCAATGCTTTCAATTTGGCCAGTTGTGCAGGCCATCGAGTATTGGTGTGTGATGCCTAAAGAAGGCTGGGCTGAACCGTCATATATTTCATGTGTTCATATACGTCAAGAGGCAATATATTACTGTGAATGGGGTATTAGTGCTCGTATTTGAGAAAATGTTGAGTTTGTAAAGTACGGTCAAAAACATAGGGGCATATTTACAAGTATTTAATGTGGCAGTAGTGTCTATTTTTGGATGCAATGCAGCTTTTTTTATTGCCATATTTACATGTTGCTGCAAAGCCCCGTTAGCGACAGTTTTACACATTAAGTGGCAATTCCTCACAGTGCCAATTCGGTTAGTTTGACTTACCGAAAATGAGATGCAAGGTAGGCATTCCCACTTAAAAACTCTAGCAAAACACACAATGTGATATTTACAAAAAAGCACAACTGCCGGAGATGCGGCTGACGTGAACCCACGCACGTCGTCGTTGTGCTTCCTGCTTGCTAAGCCCCGCCCACAGCCGTGATGTCCGACGCCGATGCCGAATCTCTCCACCGCTCTGTTCTGTCCCTCCATGCGGGGCACTAGGCGTAAAGACTGCAACACTCTCCTTACTTTTATGCCGCGGTGACAGATGACCAAAGCTGGACATCGCATCGAGCGGGAAAGACCGCTGACCTCGCCCACTCGCCCAGTTGCTGAGTTGCGGCGCGTTAAGCCCCGGGACTGCTGAGGCATCATCCTGCATTGGCCTTGGGAGTCGGTTGATTGGTTCAACGGGAAGGCACTGAGCCTGCTGAAGCTGTGGCATTTGGGATTGTTGAGGCCAAGATCTGGGCAGGCGGTGTGGAGTTGTGGAGCTGAGGTGAGCACCGGGTGTGGCGCCCAAGTCTGAGACTGTTGGCAATTTTTCTCTTTCCCTGCTTGCTATTCCACCTGACGTCCTTCTGTGCCATAATCGGGCACTATAGAAAATTCTGCCAGCCGAGTTATATAGATCTTGACACTGAAGTGGTTCTCGGTGCAATTCCTCGCACATATTCGGCTCTTGCTCCCATTCCTGTGAAAAGGGCCTTACTCCCCCTGCAATAAGGGATCTCCTTTGTCCGGTTCAAATCAGTTCAAACCGGTTTAAATCGTGTAGCCAAATCGAGTTGCCAACACGCAGCCTTTACACTCTCACTGCACCTATGGTGGCTAGAGCTAAGGGTAAGCAGGCCAAAACGGACCTAGCGAGGGAGCTTCTAAAATCTCCACCAGCGACCAGACCCCTACCTGTGGCTAAAGGAGGGGAGAAAAAAGGCAGAAGAAAGATGCAACAAAGGAGTGCTTTAAAGCTTAAAGCAGCAGAGAAATACAGACAAAATAGATATAATGCCTTAAACAAGAAAGCTGGGGAAGAGGAGCTGGAGAAGGGGAGGAGGATGAGGATGCAGAGACACTATCTGTTCTTTTAGCAGAATTGAATCTTTTGGCTGTTGGAGAAAATGGTGAGGGAGATGGAGGAGACAAGGTGGATAAGGTGGATAAGCTGGACAGCACGACCAATGATGTTAACATTGTCAAAAATGTAGCTAAGAGGGTCGAGAGTCAATCAACCCCCAAGCAGTATCCTCTCTTCTCTAAACCGCTGCTCCAACAGGGACAATTCACAAGTACACCTACGCGTGAAGAGATCAATCAAAGGGGAGCAAGTGGCACAGTGGATCAAGAGGCTTCAAACATAAGAGGGAATATAATAAATCCAGCAATTCCTGCAATGCCTGCAATGCCAGGGGCAGGGGCAGAGGCAGGGGCAGGCTCAGAAGAAACGCCAGCGGCAGTGCCAAATGTCAGCCCGCTCTCCCTTATTAATACATCTCAATCCATTCAAAATCGGGCCTCTCCAGTCCCCTGCACCGCCTTGTCCCAGACCTCACCTCAGCCTCTCCCATGCTCTAAATTGCAATCCCAACCTTATCACAGTCCTGCCAAAACTGAAAAGATGGCTCATTCTGCAGTAAAAGCACCGCCTGTGAATATCGACTCTCCACCATCTCCTACATTCATGGCAGACTCAGGTCAAGGCATATGTCCACACGCGACTCAAGAGGACGAACTTTGTATACTCCCTAACGCTGCAAAAGTAAACTCTGTGGAGGCTTTGCTTGTTATTATACTCCGCGAACTAAGGGATCCTAAAATCTCCCAAGCCCAAGAAATATGACAGCTGCAAAACAGGCTCACAAAAATGGAGGAGTGCCTTGGAAATCTCCCCATGAGGGTCTCGGAGGCCGAAGCTCGAATTTCGACCCTAGAAGACACCCTAACTATGATGCAGAAAGATCTCCATGCAGCAAATAGAGAGAAATCTCAATTAGTGGAAAAACTGCAGGACTTTGGAAAATTATAATAGGCGGTCGAATCTACGATTAGTGGGCATTTCCGAGGGCCTAGAAGATAAGGATGTGATAAAATGGTGAGAGTCCTTGTTAAAAAAAACCATACCTGAGCTGCAAGGCGATTTAACGATTACAAGTGCACACAGAGTCCGTGTGCATAAACCCAATAACCTGAAATACCCTCGCACAATATTGCTTAACTTCTCGGACTATAGGGTAAAAGAGAGAATCCTAAACATTGCCTTTTCGAAGAGATCATTCAACGTTGATGGAGTGAATAACTTTCGGATTTTCTCGGATGTCAGCAGCATCTGCCCATAGACGCAGGGACTTTGTCAAGATGATCGACTCCTTTAAAACTAAGGGTGCTCAAGCCATGATTGTGCAACAGTCCAAATTGAAGGTGTTAGCCAAAGGGAGATTTTTTATTTTTACAGATTTACAAGAAGTCCAGTTATTTCTTGAAGGGCTCAGCGAGAAGCTATACGTTGGATATCTAAATATGTTCCTGTTTGAGTAAGAAAGGGGCGGCTGCAAGGTACAGGTAGCACACACGGATGCAATAAAATGGCACCCACAAAGAAGAAAAGGACACAGAGAAGGACAGAAGTGGGTCACGGGGGTTACCGTCCACTCTAGGGGGTACTAGGATGGGGGTAGGTGAAGGGGGTGTCGCAGGGGGGGAAAAAGAGAGTTCATACACCAAGAAATTCTACGCTCAACCATTGGCACTGCTACGGCATGGACACATTTAGTAGTATATCAGTAGTAGCAGTTTGTTTTATGTTGATTTATTTGTCTTTTCTTAGCATGGGAAGGTACTTTAGATCAAAGTTGGGGTGCCCTATTATAAGTACCGATTGTAACATCGCTTAAATCATGGACGCCTGTTTTAGAGTGGAAAAGGATGTAAGGTCTGAGTCCTATGTCATTTGCACTTTAATTGCTTTCTTTGCACAATGGGCAGATACAGGAGGTTATAGATTCTTTTCCTTCACTAGTATTGTTTCTATACTCTTGTTCGCTACTGACCTTATATCTCAGGGTTCGCATAATCTGGACGTTTTTGCACTTTAAGTGTTGAAGTCTTGCAATTTAATACATTTTTTAGCATTTGGAACATGAGAATTGCGCATTTTGCACAAAAGGGCGCTTAACTATAGCCATGTATTTGCACTTTAATGCTGTTCCTTCTCAATTACTTGCTGCTATCTGGAGTATCGGTTTGCGTATTTTGCACAAAGGGGATGTTTAAATTCTTCCTGAACATTTTTTATATATATTCTTTTTTTTTGCATCTTAACTAATGAGAAATATGTTGGAGTTTGTCTCCTTTAGTGCAAATGGCTTGAACAACGTTCGCAAAACAAATGCTATTGAGTGTTGGTTAAAAACCCTCAGTCCGGATGTTATTTATTTACAAGAAACCCATCATAGAGCCCAGGCTGAATCTGACAACATTTTAAAGGGCTGGGTGGGTCATAAAATTTCATCAGTAGCTGGCACAGAGGGGAGTGTGCATTCTAGTATGAAGGCATGTAGGCTTTTCCCTGGAAGGGTTTCTTACAGACCCCAGTGGTAGATGGGCACTTGCGCATAGCAAATTAAACCACGTAAATATAATTAAGCATGGGCGAATTTTGCAAATTCGCAATCCGCGATTCTGCGGATTTGCGAATTCGCAATCCGCAAAATTCGCAAAGTCGCACGAATTTGCGGACTTTTTTATTTTTGCGAGTTTGCGGGTGTTCGCGGGCACTTTGCGTATTGGCGGGTGTTTGCGAGGCGCTTTACGTTTTCGCAGGGTTTTTTTTTTGCTGGTTAATCACTGCCACCCTCTCGTTTTTTATGCCCATCTGCCCTCTGTACCACTCATTTCTGTGCCCTTCTGCGCTCTGCCCCACTCATTTTTTGTCCCCTTCTGCCCTCTGTCCCACTTTTGTGCCCTTCTGCCCTCAGCCCCACTTAGAATGGTGCCGGCAAGCTGCCAGCGCCATTCTAAAATAGCTGCAAATAGCTTCAACAGGAAGCACTAATAGATAAAGTAAAGCAGGTGCTGGAGTTGAAGGTCAAATTAAGTTACACAATCATTAATCACCCCAAGTTTGGGGTGATTAATGATTGTGTAACTGAATTTGAGCAGCACCTGCTTTACTTTATCTATTAGAGCTTCCTGTTGAAGCTGACTTTTGTAACTATTTTCGAATGGCTCTGGCAGCTTGCCGGCGCCATTCTAAAAGAGTTACAAAAGTCAGCTTGAACTTTTGACCCAATCCGTTCCGCTCCCGGATTTTGCGGGAAATTCGCGAATCTCGCGGATTGCGAATTTACCGAAAATCTGCAAAATCCTCGAGCGGAACGGATTTTCCGTGCATGCTTAAATATAATATTAGATACAATATATGCACCAGTTATAGATGACGCACTGCCAATCCTACAATTGAAACAAGCTTTAACGGGTATACCTGGGCATATAATATGGGTGGCGATTTTAATTTTTTACAAAATCCTTTAATTGATTCATCCAAAAAATATCGGCGCCAGAACAAACCCCAAGTCGCTATCGCCATACAAAGCTGTAAATTAGATCTCGATTTCACCGATTACTGGCGATCCTGTAATACCCTCAAACGTGAACATTCTTGCCATTCTGCAAAATATAATTCAGCATCTAGGTTAGACTTCTTTTTAACATCATATGGGTTAGAGGTACATAAATATGTCCATCTTCCGAACGCATTTTCAGATCATGCAGTACTTTATATGGAGTCAACAATAGGAGGCAAGAAATAGAGACATCTAGGAGGTAGTACTTTAATAAATTGAACCTTTTGGATATACAATGCTGTACAGACAGTGAGGAAGAGATTGAGGAGTTCTTTGCCCGGAATAGACTGTCAGCTCCACCTAATACGATTTGGGACGCATTTAAGGCCACTTTGAGGGGAATAATTACCTCCAAGGAAATACCGAAGCAGAAGGCAAGAAGGGAGGTGAGAATTAAATTACAGACAAATCTTATGCAGGCAACCCAAGAACACTATAGGGTGAGATCCTCAGTCTCTGGACATTGGGTATCTGAAGCAAAGAGAAAAATGAAGGATTTCTATTATGACTTAGGCAAACAAACAGTAATCTTTATGCCCAGAAGCTCTATGAAGAGAGCGAATGCACAGGAAAACATTTGGCGGGGCAAGCCAAAGAAAATCAAGCCCGAAACAGGATAGAGCAACTTATTGACCCTGTTACCAAAGCCCAGGTAAAGACTACAGCTTCCATTGGTGAGATGTTTTTAAAACATTACGAGGCAGTTTACCAATCTACTGAAGCGGTTGCACCAGAAACTATTCGGGAATTCTTAGGGACACTCCAAATACCCAAATTAGACTATGAGGAGAAGAATTTGCTGATCAAGGACTTCACAAAGACAGAACTCGATGAGGAAATTCGTTCTCTTCCCAGTGGTAAGGCTAATGGCGAGGATGGGCTCCCTGTGGAATTCTTGAAAAAATTTGAAGGCACTCTGCGTAAAGAATTTTTACTATTAGCA
Source organism: Lissotriton vulgaris (assembly GCF_964263255.1). Taxonomy (NCBI): domain Eukaryota; kingdom Metazoa; phylum Chordata; class Amphibia; order Caudata; family Salamandridae; genus Lissotriton; species Lissotriton vulgaris. Next base: position 1,997,219,676 of record NC_141687.1, read on the forward strand.
AATTATTTATTACAAGGAGGATTACCTCCGGACTCTTTCCATTCGGCAGTGGTCGTTAGCATTCTAAAAAAAGGAAAGGACAAGGAAAATACGAACTCGTACAGGCCCATAAGTCTTTTAAATACAGATTATAAAATCTTTACGAAACTTTTAACGAACCGGCTGAATAAAATAGTAGGGTCTCTTATAGGCCCTGATCAGTGTGGTTTTATAGCAGGAAGGCATCTCCATACAAATACAAAATTTTTATTGGAGGCATTGGATTATTTTAAGATCAATAAGTTGAAAGCACAAATTTGGCTTTTAGATGCCGAAAAGGCTTTTGTTCTGGTGTCATGGGATTGCCTTTTTGCGATTTTGCACAGTTTTGATTTTCCAATTGTTTTTATTTCCCTCCTGAAACAACTTCATGCGAACTCCAGGGCACATATTATTATCAATAATATTAATATTGGGACATGTCAGGTTAATAGAGGCACGCGTCAAGGCTGCCCTCTATCGCCAATTTTATTCTCCCTATTTATTGAACCTTTGGCGATTGCAATCAGGGTTATAATGACTAACACAGTACCCATAGCCGGAATGACAAATATAAAATTGTATGCCAATGACATTGCCCTATTTTTAAATTCCAAGCCCACAAGTCAAGTGAAAATTTTAAAAATCTTCTTGGACTTTCAAAAGTTAGGGGGCTAACATCCCAGCGCTGCACCAACATCCTTCCATATACCAAGCTACTCGCTTTCCTCCACATGCTGGCATCAGGAACTTTTCAACATATCATCGCCAGAATGGCAAGAGTATCACACACAGCCTTTCATAGGTGCCTCCCTGTAGTGAAAGAACCACTCTTGTGGTTTGGCACCCAATGATGACCTTCAACTACCACCATTTTAATTGACTTTAGTGTGCTATTTTACCCTGGCCTTAATGTAGGACGGTCCTGCATATGCCTGCTTTTTTTCTTTCTTGTAATCTTGATGTCTTTCAGCGGGAGCTCTCACGGAGTAGAATAGTCTTGCCAAGAGCAGAGTGTTTGGGATGTGCATTTGAAAGCATGAGAGGGAGAGAGAGGTGTAAAATGTACTCTTTGGTTTAAAAGTGCATTGTTGTGGGCAGTGATGCACACATGTGCTCGGTGTTGTACATTGATGGGTTCTTACTATTGGCTTTGACATGGCTTCATGTCATCTTATTTTCTGACTTTTCCTTGCTTAATTATGAGTTCTTACTATTGGCTTTGACATGGCCTCATGTCATCTTGTTTTCTGGTTTTGCCTTGCTGTTCACACATAGTTGCAAAGTGAGGAGGGCAGGTTTTTGCTTTTCACTTGTTTTTTGCTCCTCACTGACCAGAGTGAAGTGGAAATTATCTGTAGAATGTGCAACTCTGCCTCTAAGTCAAAATACAGGAGCTTGTCCAGCCTCCCTCTTGGCCTTGACACAGACAGGCACAGCCAGCTCATTTTTTTCCAATGAGAAGAGGGCAAGGTTTACTAGATGCTTTGACTCATGTTGAGTAATGATATTCAAGCTGGGAGCATTCGGGGGCCAGGTGGAAGCTCACCACAGAATAGACGTATTGCTGTGGAGGTGACGGAACCTGAGTAAGGATAGAACTCCTTCCTGAGCTGTTGACGGGCTTACCCCAGCTTGAGTTGGCAAGGATGATGCAAATTCAAGTGGTGAGGTGTTCCTAACCATCTCTTGTACAGATTTTCTACTCTTTGAGTCATTTGATATTTTGGGAATCTGCATTTACTGATATATTTGGCCTACCATTCTAAACATTGCATTAATACATTTGTGTGTGTTAATTTAAATGCATCTGGATTTGTTTTCTTGCCTTGCCTAAAAGGAGTGCTGTGTCCCTTCCTCGTTTTGAAGAAGTGCTGCTCAAAGTGTATCATTTAAAGGTGCAGTGGTAAATTTGCCTCCCAGGTAGGAGTGCAGGGTTTGGGTGTGGCTTATTGGTGAGAAGTCACATTCATTACATCTTGGTGTCACTTTCACAGGATTCAAAAATTAATGGGCAAAAAGGTTTCTAAAATGCCTATGTTTTCAGAGCCCCAGATGTCAATTGAGTCATTTCAGAGGGAGCTGGTTTCTCTCAATGAAAGAAAACAATTTGGTATTTCAGACAGTAACAGTGGTGTCATTTTGAATGCCTTATTTATCATGTATCAAAAGTTTGAACACTTAGAAAAGGAATGTAGTGAGCTAAGACAAGAGCTGGCTGACACTCAATATGAAAACAAGTTTTTGAAGAATGAATTAAACATGTATGAAGCTCTGAAGCCGTTTGTTTTGACCAGCTATTCCAATAGTCAGGATAATTCAAATTTCAAATTCAAATTGACTTTATTCGGCACACAGTCATAAAAGTTTCAACCAAAAAGAAAGTCCAAGTTTAAAATACATAATTCAAGTTTAAAATACATTCGTATGTCCTTTAAAATATTCTAAAAGAGATAAAAGTTCATATGCAAGCTAAAAACATGATTGTACATAGATGAAGTAATGACCGTCGAGTTTAGTTCCTATTTAATGTGATTCATTTCCTCATTCCCCTTTAATTACTGTACTTCATATTGTTTCCTAATGCCCATTGCTAATTTGATAACATGTAATACCGCAGTGCAAATAACGGGATTAGTCAATGATTGCAAATGTCTGCAGCCCTCTAAATATGAACTAATCAAAAGTGGAAGGATCACTTGTCCTGCATTGGAGGATCACTTGTCCTGCATAACATTGGGTATGCGGTCTCGGTACTAGTCCCAATAAAAAACCCTCATTAACGTGTTGTTTTTGTGGTTGTCTCTGAGCGGTATATTTTCGTTCTCCGCTTCTTACACACGTTTTTGCAAAATCATGGGGTTTAGTGGTTTTGCAACCTCCACCAGGAGGTAATACCCTTTGCTATAACAGTAGTGACCAGAAATGGTGCTCGTGAAATGGTGAAGTGAATTTAAAAGTCTCTCGGTTCCGGATATAACTTTTTATTCGTTCCGGGGTCTTTTGAGACAGTAAAACTATTGGAGGTGATTGAGGAGCTTGTTATGGCTCTATCACGCAATGATTGTGAATAAGGTCGACATGTTTCAGCCCTTGTTCGCCAACAGGTCGGGTGGGCTTTCTTCAGGACCAGGGTGAGGTGAAAAGGTGAAGGATACTCCTAAGAATTACTCGGTGTATCTCAATTCAGAACGTCATTCATTAATGTTCTGACAAGGTCCTTTATTGGTACCTATGGGAAAAGGATGTATAGAATGTGATAGCTAAAATAAAATAAAATAAAACAAAGGGAAGGGATATGGGAAAACTGTAACATTATTTACAATGACATACACTATCCAGTGTGGTAGGGTATGATCGATTTAGTGCTCGCTCTCCAACGGATGTATGACGTTACAACGCATACTTTTACTCCGCATACCATTACAACGCGGTATTTACAACGCATACCGTTACAACGCATAGCGCTTTGGGGTGCTGGATAGTGGTAAGTATAATTTACTATTCTAACTCCAGTCCCCGTGGACCCTAGGGAAGGTGTTGGATAGTAAATTAAACTTACCTCTTATCCTAGAGCGCCCCCCAGCGCAATGCGTTGTAACGGTATGCGTTGTAATGCCTGAGTTGTAGTGGTAGTGCGGAGTAAAAATTGCGTTGTAACAGGTGTATACCCTCTCCAACCCCTGCACAGTGGGTCAGGTCAACTCTCTCGGTAACTTGGGCAAACTGAATGTTTTTAGCAGTCGGGTTTTGCATGGATACTGACTGTCTCGATATTAGGTGAAAAGCGACCATCATTTCTCTTGTATGGAAACATTCATAGGTTCTCATCAGTCATTCACTCATTCATTTTCAGGCTCGAAGGCGTATTTCATGTACCTTCTTTTTTATTTCATACATCCACCATATATTCTGGGAAATGGTTCATATATCAACAACACCCTTTCCAGTGAGTGTCATTCCAGCATGCTATTAGCTTCGTCGTGCTCGTTTTGTGCTTCCTTTTATTTTCTAGGGCATGCGTATTGTAAGGACATTCAAGTGCGTGATTCTGCGCGCTAGTATAACGCGTGCTCTCAATATGCACATACCTTTATTTTGGTCTACTTTGACCTCATCGGAATCTGTGTGGGTCAGCGGGGGCCTAATACAACAAAATAGAACTCAGTATATCTTGTTTTCAGGGTGATACATTACGGTTTTGTAGCGGTCGTTCTCTCTGCTACCTTCGGCCACCTCGTCACTCGTCTTGTGCTGACTCTGCCACTGCAGTCCCGGAAACTAGATAAATGTACATGGGCAAATATTCTTTAAAAAGGGCACCAAAAACCTGCTCCTTGGATCTTTGTAAAGTGCACAAAAAAAGAATAAAGTGCAAAGTGCTCTGGGCCGTACTGTTGTCGCATGGGCAAAGAGTAAGGTTGTCTGTACACCCTGATTGTTTAGGGAACCCTACCAGAAAGTGCAACGTGCTAAGATGGAATCTTGTTAAAAGAAAACAGAACTGGCTGTTCGTAGTAAAGGAAAGGTAATACTTCTGTTTATACATGAAAGGGCAACTGGGGCTAGTTGCTTCCATTTGTAAATAGCAAGTTTTTGCACAGACACCATACTCCTCTATAATTTTGCCCTTCGCATTAGTGGGGATGCGTGACGGGGTATCAAAGTACTCACCCAGCCCGATCTGGAATGACCTATCCGTCACAAATCGAAGCCAAGGGATCCCCAAGGGCTTGTCCAAGTTAATACAGTCATCGATGATCTCCATTGAAAACTGTAACTCTTCTGAGGCCCAGATTTTGGCCCACAGAAGCAAGGGGGCAGTGCCAATGTGATCTTCTATTTATTCCATCACCACTTCTTGATGAGAAAATGAGGTGGCAGCACTGCTAGGAATCATCAACAGGCGTTTTATAAACTAGTTCTCCACCACTTCTAACAGGCGGCTTCTTTGGTAACCCCTGCCCCATACAATGCAACCGACATGCTTTTTGCCTTGTATAAAGTAACAAGCTCAGGCACTGGCTTGTGGCCTAACTTACAAGCAAACCTAAAGAGCCCCTCTACTACTCTACTTGTTTGTTGTGTTCTAGCCGTGATCAGCGCTTCCCATTTCATATCCTTACTAAACGTGTTACCCAGATATGCAAACTGTCCCACCCCTTTAATGGGCCTGCCCCTTACGTTAAAAATTCTAGTTTTAGTCTTTTTTGGGCCGCAAACCATTATGTAAAACTTTGAGAATTTGTAAAGGCGTCCAGGGCGGTTTGGAGGCTGTTAGCCATCAAGGCCATGAGTTCAGTGTCGTCCGCATATGAAAGTAGCGGAACTTTCTGTCCTTTGATGCGTGGGAAATCAATTTTCTTACCTAATAAAAAGGCTTCCAGGCTGTTCGTATATATTAAAAAAAGAAACGGGGCTAAAATGCACCCCTGCTGGACTCCTTCTGTTGAGGCAATGGGCCTTGTCTTTTCCCCCTGTGAACCAAATCTTATAGAAACAGATGTGTTGGTATGTAACCTTTTGAAGAGCAGGATTAGAGCGCTTTCAAAGCTCATGTCTGTCATTAGTGCCCATAATTTACCCCTGTTCACAGTATCAAATGCACAAGACAAGTCCATAAAGGCAAGGTGGATAGAACCACCCATTGTCCTCATGTATTTGCCCATGATCAGGGATACATTTAGGCACTGCTCTGTAGTTCCAAGTCCCCTCCGGAACCCATACTGCATGTTAGAAATGATCCCCCTGCTAGTCGCCCAGGTCTCAAGTCAGGCAAGGATTACCCTACCTAATACTTTGGCGGTGGAGTCGATTAGGGAAATGGGTCGATAGCAGGCAGGAACATTTCTGTTCCCTTTTTTGAACATGGGTACAACTATGGCCTCTTTCCAGGATACTGGAATTGGGCCAGTAACTACTGATTTAAAAACCTGAGTAAGCAGGGGTGCCCAAAGATTTATGTTTAACTTAATAAAAGTCTAATGGCACTCCATCTGGACCTGGAGCTTTCTTACTTAGCCCCTTCGAAAGTGCCTCCTCCACCTCAGTCACCATGAGTGGGACACTAAACTCTATTGCCTGTGTCATGTCGGCCGGGAAATCCTCGTTATACATCAACAATGCCCTACCATTTGAATTAAAAAAGGGTGCAAAGTGTGATTCCCAGGTATCACCTAGGATCATTGACTCCATTTTTCCCACATCTTCAGTGAATTGGGGACGGTTGATAACGGCCCAGAAACTTTTGCTATCTCTAGGAGCACTTGCTCTTTCCAAATCATCCCACGCTATGCGCCTTAACTCCACTTTCCATGCGCTAATGGTGGTTTTATTTAGATGTCTCGCATTTTTTATTTGTTCGATATTTGAGGGTGTGATTGTAGAGCAATCTTCAAGATTGTGTGAGCTCTAGAGCATTCTACATTAAGCCAATGTGCCTCACTGTGCTGCTTAGGCCTAGCTGGACAGGTTAATCTTTCAGCTTCATTAGCACAGAGCCGTTCGTAGTTCTGAACAATTATGGTTGAGGAAGAATCCTGTTGCCAGCAAGCCATAATCAGGTCTAAATTAGAATGGACTGTTTCTTCCTCAAAGAGTGTTGGATTTATTTCCCCCAGTTTACTCTTATGCCCTTATTACAATTGTAATCAATCGAACAACCATCAACCCCTGAGGTTCGTGCTATTACTTTAAGCAAGACAATTAGTGGGTTGTGGTCACGTTCTATTTCCGGACCGACATGGAAATCACACACCACAGAGGAGCATTTCATGGAAATAAGCATAAAATCAATCGAACTTTCTCTACCCTCACCAACAAAACTTTGGCACTGGACTGGAAAACTATTATTCAGGCTGACCAGGTTATTCTTGAAGATGATAGTATTCAGCGCCACGCCCTGCGGGTGTCTATGAAATAAGCCAATGGCTGGTCGTCGCTGTCCAAGAAACCGCAAACCCTTTCGTTACTAAATTCACAAGATGTACAATTAAAATCTCCCACCCATAAAACACATAAAGTTGCCACTTCCCAGAAACATTAGCAATTTCCATTTGCAGAGCTTCTATAACATCACAATTCCTTGGGTCAAAAATGTTATAATACCATCTGCATCATATTTGTGATCATAATTAATTGGAACCACTGAGAGGATCCTACACAAGAGACTTTTAGGGAGCCGAATCTAACTGAGATTAGGGTTACCAACCCTCATTTAGCTCTCCCCGACAATGATGCTGTAGCGGGCACCTCAAAGGCCTGGTAATCAACTATCTCAATACTTTCTTTGGCCCACGTCTCCTGTAAGCAGATGACATCAAAAACCCTTATATATTCCATCCAAACTTCCTCTGTTAATTTAGAACAAATACCTGCAATGTTCCAGATGATTAACTTAACTGGGGGTATAGAGTGGCCTAGATCTGTATCTGGTGGTAACACTGAAGGAACCAGGGGACTAACCACGTGTGTCTGGGACGACCCCTCCCCTGCACCCAGTTCCGTATCTGGTGGTAACACTGAAGGAACCCGGGGATTAACCATGTGTGTCTGGGAGGACCCCTCCCCATGGCACCTAGTTTTAGGGGTTATATTTACATCCACCCTTTGACCCTTTGACTCATTGTCCATGTGCCCTCCTGAATTGTCTAGTTAGTCAATCAACCTCAGTTAGGTCTGAGAGAACCTCATACCTATTTGGATGGAAGAAGGAGGGGCACAAAGGGACATCACTGATACACCTGGCCTGAGTGGGCTGCAGGCCAAGGGACATCATCTGACTAGGAGGGTAAAAGAAACCCAAGGTTCTGGCCTTAATCTGCTCGGCAGGCAAGTCTTTCAATTGGTTAAGGATGATTCATACATGAAAAATGTGAACTTAGAGGCTGTGCCAGTTAACCTGCTGGCTTCACAGACAGTCTTAATTAATTCTTTTGAGGGTGTTGCTCAGCCAGAAATGAACTGAGAAAATATGCACGTGCAGGAAAATAAGCAGACCAGTTATTTAGACTTAAAGTTCGCTGGTTACAGGTATAACTCAAACATGTTAGTGAATGATGAATTTTGCTCTACATGGAAAGAGGCTATTTTTAAAAGGAAATGCAGCAATGTGTTTTTGAATCTGCAAAACAGACTGTGCAGAATGTTTCAAACATGTGGTCAATTCATAAATGTGACAATGTATCATGTGTGACAGTTCAGGAGCAGTGTGATATTTTCAGTTACTGTGAAGAACAGGGAAAGAAGAGGATACTTTTAAATTCAGATGCTGGACAAATACAGATGCTTTTGTGCTTTTGCGCATTGAAAACACTGGGCAGATGATAGTTAGACACAGTGGGCCCGATTCACAGAACTAACTTACGACAAAATCCTAAAGTACTACTTTTGGTATTCAAAGAAGACATGTAGTAGTCTGAAGTTAGGATTTTGTCATAAATTAGGATTTTGTCATAAATTAGGATTTTTTTTAAATTAGGATTTTTTCTTAAATTAGGATTTTGTCTTAAATTAGCATTTTGTCTTCAGTTAGGATTTTGTCTTAAATTAGGAATGTGTCCTACGTTTGGATGTTGTCCTATTGTAAGACAAAATCCTAATTTAAGGCTACTAAATGCCTTCTGTGAATACAAAAAGTAGTAAGTTTAGGATTTTGTCGTAAGTTAGTTCTGTGAATCGGCCCCAGTGTGATTTATCATAGGGAGAAAGCCAATGTAATAAAATGGTGTATACAGACAGAGACTGCAGTTCTACATAAACAGTTTGTGCAGGTATCAATAGAAAGTCCAGGGGTGAAGTTTGAGACACAGGATTCCCCAGTGAAGTGGCAGATTGTACTGCAAATCGCAGCTACAGTGCATGTAATTCCCTTACAGATGAAAAGGTTAAAATTGTGGAGACAGAGGTGGTGACACACGATTCAGATTTGGTGTGCATAACTAAATATTAGCACCTGGGAGATAACACTGTTTGTCGGAAGTCTTCAGGTGGCTTGCACAAGTCCAACTTAAGTGCAATGAAGACAAGTCCGAGATTCTATTCTTCGGCTCCTTCCCTGACAACTTTAAGGACCAGATCTGGCCCTTGGACCTGCCCTGTCCCAGCGTTACTGGTGGCCCAGCTAAGAACTTGGGGGTCTGGTTCGGTCAAGATCTTAAGTTTTCTGATCATATAAAAAAACTGACCGGCATCTGCTTTGGCACCCTGCGTGCCTTGAGGAAATTCTTTCCTCTTCTGCCTAGGGCAGCCAAGGAGTCTGTCCTTCGAGCTCTGATTTTATCCCGGCTCGACTACGCCAACGCCTTATTTAGTGGTCTACCTGCGTACATGGTTCACCGTCTGCAGGTGATACAAAACGCCGCAGTACGCTTGCTTTTCTCCCTCCCAAGGAGATCTAGCGTGCGTAGCCACTTACGCAGCCTGCATTGGCTACCAGTCCCTCATCGAATTTTATTCAAAATTCTTGTGTTGGCTTTCAGAGCAGTCCACGGCCAGGGACCAACATACCTGCAGAAAAGGTTTTCATTCTACACTCCAAACCGTGCCCTTCGATCGGCCAACCTGTGTTTTTTAATCACCCCCAAATTCAAATATGCACGCATCGGAGGACAATCCATTTCAGTCAAAGCTGCCTCTGCCTGGAATGCTCTCCCTTTTTCTCTCCGAGCTTCGCCAACCATTGCTTTGTTTAAAAAAGATCTCAAAACCCATCTGTTCAATGCCCCTTACTAGCAGTCCCCCCAGACCATGTTTTCAGTTCTTCTGCTCTCAAAATTCACTCACCGCGCCAGGATACCCCGCGGTAACAGAGCGCGCTACAAAAGCTTTAATAAACAATAAACAATAAACAATAAGGACAATACAAACAGGTGGGCAAAAAATGATTGGATTAATATCCCCCTATATTTACTCAGAACTGTGATTCTTATGTGTCAGAATGCACAAGCCATATCAGTCCCACAGAAGTTGAAGAACGAGTTGAAGAAAGGAAAATTACCAGAGCAGCTGGAGTGCCTTGGGCTTTTGCTAATTAATAAAGGGAGCACATATCCAGCAGTGGGTGGAGAAATAGTCAGGAAGGAGACTGCCCCAGCCTTCATACTGTGCAGGGAAAAAAGAGAGTTTTACTCCAATACCAAGGATTCAGAGGCTAAAGTGTGGTTCGAATTCTCAGACAATTCCCCAGAGCCAGCAGTGAACCGTGCAGACAGGAATGATAATATTGTGCCTTTAGACTTAAAACAGGGACAGGATAACGTGCGCTTTAGAAAAATGTTTTTTGCAAGAAGAGTGATGCATGTTTCTTTTCCAGGTCTTCGTACTTCGATGTGTTGGTGTGCTTGATGCCAACATCCCCATATGAGTGGGCCCCCCGTCCCCCCTTTTTCCTTCCCTCCTCAGTCTGGAGCGAACAGCGGACAATGCAAGCTGACATCATGCAGCTGAATGGACAAGACGGACCTACTTTGCCAAAACCAATAAACTGATTTAGTGTAGATGAAGTTAAATGCAAGAAGTCTATGTGTCTTTCACACAGAAGGACTGTGTGTTTAAAGAAAAAACAGAACAACAAAATGTGCTGCAATTGCAACTGTTTGTTTAAAAAGAAAAATAAAGACAAAAATGTTCTGCATTTGGAGAAAAATGTTTTTTGAGTTAAAGAAAATAATAATGTTGCCTTTATTTTTTAGCACAAAATATATGAGTGTGGCTGCTTCAGCAGTAGAAGTTTCAGTATTAACCATTAGAGATATTAGGAGCATTACGAGTTAAAAACCTTGATTCATTTATTTTGTGTATCCATCAGCACATTTATTCTTGCTGAGTATGTAGATATGCATCAGCTTTTTAAACAAAAATGCTTCAAAATGATTATTACATGCTTTTATGATTTCACAGTTTTATAGTTCTGTTTTTCAGTTAAGAAATGCAGTGCTTCAAACATAGTTATTTTTTCAGTTGTGAAATGCAGTGCTTCAAACATAGTTGCGTTTTTACATGCTTTTGTGATTTCCCAGTATTATGCTTGTGCTTTCAGTTCGGTTTTAATGTATGTAAATAATGATAGTCAAAGGCCATGGGGTGGAATGTAGTGAAATAGCCATTCTTGTGGTTTGGCACCCTATGATGACATTCGACTACCACCATTTTAATTGACTTTAGTGTGTTATTTTACCCTAGCCTTAATTTAGGACGGTGCTGTCTATGCCTGCTTCTCTTCTTTCTTGTAATCTTGATGTCTTTCAGTGGGAGCTGTCACAGAGAAGAACAGTCTTGCCAGAGCAGAGTGTGTGGGATGTGCATTTGAAAGCATGAGAGGGAGAGAGAGGTGTGTAATTTACTCTTTGGTTTCAAAGTGCAGTGTTGTGGACAGTGATGCTGACATGTGCTCAGTGTTGTACAATGATGAGTTCTTACTATTGGCTTTGACATGGTTTCATGTCATCTTGTTTTCTGACTTTGCCTCGCTTAATTATGAGTTCTTACTATTGGCTTTGACATGGCCTCATGGCATCTTGTTTTCTGCTTTTGCCTTGCTGTTCCCACGCAGCTGCAAAGTTGGGCGGGCACAAATCATCTCATTGTGAACAACGAGACCTGTCATCAGTGAACATCACAGCGGTTCCTCTACCTGGTGGAATAGCTTGGGATACAACTGATAATGACATTTATGGCCCTGTCGAGCTGCTGAAAATTCCACACCAATTTAAGGTTTCCTTGAGTGATTTTGTTTCACCTAGCACATTCTCTGATAATTGGGACTTTGAAACTGTTAATAACATGAGGGCAGACTTAGAAATGTCAGCAGAATTTACAAAACATGAATACTTAAAAGGTTCATCAAATTATTAAGAAATGTATTGTTTTAATCATTTTGGCCATCATTACTTGCATAAACCTGCAAACCCTAGAAATGTTTTAACTTATAATCAATGGGAAAATTGCCCAACACCTCCAAAAGGTAGTTCTACCATATTTATTAGAACATTTCCATATTGTACAGGTTTTAATGTTACAAACCCAGAAAGTTTTTACTTAAAAATATGAATAAAACAGGCATGAAAATTATGTTGACAAATACTAAACACATTTATTCTGCGGCCTTTTATGCTCAATTGTCCACCTTAGGCTTTGACTTTTGGGAAGACAACATTGAGACAAAAACTGTTTGGGGCACAAAAGACTGGCAGGTACAAGGTTTAGAAGCATTGTTCAGAGCCTGCATCATCCCAGAACAAATACTGTTCTTAAATGAAACTGTTCAACAGACATATTGTCTTGGCCTGGCTAAGATAAAAGATTTAAACAAACCATCCATACCTAAGCCCACACCTGATAGTAATTTAACTTCAGGTGAGGAGGTAGACGTAAATTATATTTTTCTACAAAACAGAACACATCCTGAATGGAACAATGGTTAATCTGGCCCATAGACACGCATAACTGTCAAGAAAGATTCCTGAACAAGACACAGTAACTCGGCCAGATCCAAGATATTTCCAAAGACAACATCTAGGGATAATAACAACTTATAGTGTAGGAAAACTATGCCTTGAGTGGCTGCAGAGATCCACACTTCCAGAAATAAAACAACACGTATCTTTGATTAAAGATGGCATTGATTTGCGAGAATTCTTACTGGGACCTCATAATCCTCGTCATACACGTTTCATATACGCCGGTATATACGCTGCATACAATGAAGCATGGAAAGTCACGCAAATGGAAACAGCTGAAACAATACGAGAAATTGATCGTATTAATTTAGAGAAAGCACTCTCCGTGGTTGACAATGGGTTAACAACTCTGTCATCCAGAATATATTCTTTGGACAGCATTGTATCCTCTGCCATAGATATAATGGAACAGGACTTGCTAATGTTACAACATGGCCAGTCTCAATTACGTTCTATAATGCTGTTAGGATGGACGTTCTAAACCTTCGTTCTGGCTATGTGCCTTGGCGTTTAATCAACACTACGTCATTGTTTACTGTGTTTAACCTTACAGATAAATAAATCTCGTTGGCACAGAGGGGAGCAGGCTATGCGGTGATGAACATAGAAAAACTGGAGAGATTACCATTGACCGTTTCTGAGAAACCATCGGTTGAATGGATAATACATGGTACCATCACAATACCAGTGACGACTTTCCAGTTTCCCTATTGCTTAAAACACATACCAGCAGGCCTGTATGAAAGGTTTGGTAAAGAATACATTAAGTCGACCTGGGATTTACCATACACACACAAAAGTTGGAGTGGGGGAAAGGAGGTATTTCTTAGTGGTAAAAATTGTAAAAACTCACTAAGCGGTACACTGTTATGTCAAGGTATTAATTTACACAGAGCCTGCGAGGGTTCTTTGAAAAGATGATGAATAATCCAATTATATTGAGTTTCTTTATTGAAGACGAAGAAAAAGTGTCCAGTGTAATGACCGGCCAGAGGGACAGCAAAGTACAACTGCCTCTAACCATTCCACATGCCACCATTATAGGATGGAACATAAGACATGGTGGCATGTGCTATACTTAAAGATAAACACACAGTAATTAATTATGTCACTGTTATGTCAAGGTATTAATTTACACAGAGTCTGCGAGGGTTCTTCCAATAACCTTTCTTGCCACCTGCAAGGTTCACCCACAGCGGTGATAGGTCCATTTTCTAGGCAACTTTCCAATGATAGCTACATTATGTTAAATGATCACAGCTGTTGTGGAATGATGCCAGGAATAGTGTGTCAGCCAGGGTCACTTGTATGCAAGTATTGTTTCCTAAAACCAAGATAGATGGGGAGTCGCCACTATGGCTTTCACTGAACATCTTTTCTATACGAATTGATATTTTAAGCAGAATGAAAGCCATTCTTTTGCAAAAAACTGTGCCACTGACCTCGTCCAGAGAGACGTATGATCTGCAAGTTGCAAGGTCCTCTGCAGAGATACATGCATTATTATCAACAAACTGCCCAATACATTTCGCAGAAATGTTAGGTCGTATCTTTAACATGTCTGATACCAGTGGTATAGGACATGTATTTAAGACGATTTTTTCGGGGCTGTTAGCACCCTTTGAAGCAATCCTGGGCATTTTTCCTAACTTCGTACACTCTGTTTTCGGCGGCCTGCCTCTCATTTTGGGACTCATAGCAAGGATACTATTTTTATTCCTCCTGCTCCGTTCTGGCAAATCCGGCCACCAGCGATAACCAAGTCAGCATGGAGAATGCACTCCAGGCCATGAGGTATCGTAACAGAATAACACAGATCCTTGGCTTGGCCGTTTGAGAGATCTGAATACCACATGGTTCTTGTCATTCTGACCAATCTGGCAATATTGCATCTTACCTGTTCTACGATGCCTGCTTTGTGGAAAGGAATGCGTGTTAGATATCTGTCTAACACTACCATCGGCTATGCCAACGGATGTTAACGCATTATTTGGTCCGGTAACGGCTAATGTGTTGTGTTGCCCCCAACGGCCACCAATCCTGATGACAGCATTCATTACTCACCGGCAAATCCAACTGGAGGTGAGATACATGGACCGACAGGCACACAGATACCATCTGCTATGAACAATGCTAATGCGGCTGACCCTGACGGCGATGCTTCACATCTGTGTACAATTCACCTTCCTAATGAAGTAGTTGAACTTTCATCTACTCTGGTAGATGATTTCTTTGAGAGCCTGGATGACTTAATGTTTTCACCTGACACCGAGAATAACTTTTTAAATTAGCACACAGCGTTCTTTCGAACTCTGAAATTCGACCTTCACGTTTTTCAAAACAAATGCTTTCAAGTTTGGAACTCTATTTCACTACAATTTAATTTGACTTTTTTCCAAAACATACTGAACTTTGGCACAAAGCAATCTGCTTAAAGTAGTACTATTCTTAGAGAACAAGAATTCTTTGACTACTTCCTAGAAACAATATTGACCTAATACACAAATCGAAGTAGCTTGTATATTATGCTATGGGATGGTCTCGACCTTTTTTTCTGTATCTAGAGCCATTTCATAAATGTAAATTTCGTGATTAATTTGGTTAGCATTGCTAATATCATATCATATGCTTAAAAATAAAATCATTGCCCTTAGATGCATATTGTACAAATGCTCATTTTGTGTACGACCATTTTTTAAATACATTTCATGTATTTTTAGGGTGGGATTGTAAAAACATATGCTCTAGCTTTTTATGTTTAGTACTTAATCTTAGATGAACATGATAACGTGGAGTGGGTGTTGTGAACCATTTTAGGACACTATTGTAAATTTCCTGATTCATGCCCTTATATAGGTATAAATCACTATGTCCTTATATGTCCTTATATAGGCATACGAATCATAACCATATTTAGTCATAGCTCATGCAGTCCAAATACGGCAGGGCTACTTTCACTAGTTCAGAAAATCTACAACGATTTCCTGAAAAACTCTGCTTCAGCAGCTAGGGATTTTCCCTTTCTCGAGCACTGACTTGTCCAAGAACTCATGGAGTTAAGAACTGAGAGTCTTTATTAACGCTATTATGTCCACCTTTACGTCAAACTCGGCAACTTCAAGGTATAAATATGCCCACACTTGCCTTAGCAAACACACAGTGGTTTGGAGCAGTTCGACTATCTGCTTGCCGGACGCATCCTGCTACAGCAAGTGCCGAAGGAAGCTGACCCTCCAGCAGACCCACTGAGAGAGATGCTGACTTTTCTCCTGCTGAGAAATCCAGCGACAGTGTTTCCAAGCTACCCCTGCGGGTTGCTGGGAAATCGATTCCTGAGCCTGACCTTCTTCATTCCAAACCAAGGTACGGAGCTGATTATACCCTAAGAGGAATCTTGAACAGATTCTTGGCAAAAGAATCCTACATTTATGCTACACCTCACTTATTTCTTTCCTCGTACTAAGCTTAGGTTAGGTACATCGGGGTAGGCATATTTTTGAAGCACCAGTTGAGTACTTTTAGCCTCTGTTATTTATGTATGTATTTATCAATGGTTTAGGAACCATACAATGCTCTTACAGTAATATTTTATTCTACTTTTTATACTGTACGCATTGTATTTTACAACCAGTTTTACGATTGTAGCAGTTCATTTCTTATGCTTGGGAAAGAAGACTGTTCAATAAAACCTTTTTATTGAAAAAGCCCATCTCTCTATTTCTCTGCACCTCTGGTGAAACAAAGCATGCACAACTGAAATATCTATCTATTGTTGCCACGACTCTGATGATCAGTTTTATCTTGGGGAAACAAAGTTCTCATGTTTATGCGGGTGTCAGAAACGAATCCCCTCTTGTGAATTCGAGAAAGTTTCTAGTGACCTCTGAGCTAGCTGGCACTCACAATTAAGTCTAATATATTCGATAGAGACCTAGTAGACCTCAGTCCTACGTCTAACCTATAGGATATATTATTTCAATGTGCAGAGCCTATTGGGAATATAGGAACTACACTACAATTTGAGATCTATTTTATGTTTTAACCAGAGTCCAATCTCATTACTTCAGTGAAGGCTTCAGCATAGTTGGTAAGTTCTGGAGTACGCCTAAGGTGTGCCCAGTACAACAGGGGGCGAAGTTTGGCCAAATCTTTGATATGGCGCCTACCCAGATCATATAACAAGGGGGTTAAAGGTGTTACCTGTGGCAACATAATGAGGTCCCTAAAGAACTTGTTTTCTGATCTACCAAGGTCGTCAAGATTATCAAAGCCCCAAAGTTCGGCGCCATAAAGGGCCGAACTGACTGCCTTAGCTCCATACACAATGAGTGCTGGGGCAATAGGTCTACTATATGATGAGCAATGTTCTTTGCTCAATGCCCCTGTCACCCGTTTATGGTTCAGGAGCATTTTATCCAGATGAAATTTCCATTGTACCTTATCAGAAAGGCGTATCCCAAGGTAGTTAAAGGTCTTGACTCTCTCTAGACAGGTTCCATCGAAAGTGATGTTATTCTTAAAAGATTTATGGGGGTTAAGAGTCGTGAACTTTGTTTTAGATGTATTTATGAATAGCCCCAGGTATTGCAAAAAAGTTGGAACCTATTCAGAAGCCTCTGAAGGCCTACCAGGGTCTTCGAGATCAGCAGTGTGTCGTCAGCAAACAGGAGAATCGGCACCTTATTACCTCCCAGGGTCGAGGCATCTGCTCGTGCTTCTTGCAGAAATTTAACCACCCCGTTCACGTATAACGAGAACAGGGTGGGTGCCATCACACAACCCTGGCGTACTCCCCTGTTTACTGGGATCCTGTCAGTTAGCTGTCCCTGGGACCCCCACCTGATCTGTGCGTAGTTATCCTCGTGTAGCCTAATAAGAAGGTTAAGGATCGTTGGAGGGATGTCCGGGCCTTTCACTGTATGCCATAGCTTATCCTGGGGACCAGGTCGAAGGCAGTCTTCAGATCGGTAAAGGAGACATAAACACTACCCTAACCAAGTACCACCACCTTCCAATGGATCGGAAGAAGCCTACAGACCTGGTCCACCATTCCTGTATTGGTCCGAAAGCCCACCTGGTATTGTAAAAGAATGTCCTCCTCCTCAGCCCACAGTTGGATCCTCTGCAATATGACCCTACCAACTAACTTCTGCATTGCATCTATAAGGCTGATTAGCCTGTCGTTGGAAGGGTCCTCTCTGGCCCCCTTTTTGTAGATAGGGACTACCTCAGCTCCCTTCCATGAATCTAGGACTGTGCATCCTCCAGATATGGAATTGATAAGGAGGAGAACGAATGCAGGCAAAGCGATAAAAAAAGTCACGCTAAGGGTGATTATCGCTAGTATTTAACACCTGCTGAAAACCTGACTTACCTGTATTCCTCAATGGGAGGTGGATTTTCAGGCTAAGTCCACCATAGCGTTAATGCGTGAATATCGCTGGATTTCCAGCGATATTCAGGCATTTTACCGCTATCGCTGGATATTTTATCACAGTGGAGATAAACGTTGCTAATAGCATGTTTTCTCCGCTAAATAATCCAGCGATAGGCAGCAATGAAAATAAACGCGCTAAGCGCGTTTTGCGATAAATATCACAAGTTCTTGCTAATATACCCCTATGTTTTTTGTGATCTGATTTTATATTGGGTACATTTGCTTATCATATTTAAAACAAAACTCTTTGGTGGAGTAGGACCACCTGACCTTACTAACTTAATTCTATTGTTTCCTTCTCAATAATTTAAGTCTAAGAGCGGTTGCTGTGCTTTAGTTGGTGTAAACCAGCCCATTGTCCGAACCATGGACCTGATTACAAGTTAGATCGCTATATGTGCCAGGTGACTGACATTTCTGATACTGCCCAGTATTTCAACTCTCATATCCACTTATAAAAAGGAAAACCCCATGGAATAGCAAATAACTGTCAGCACCAGGAATTACTATGGTAGGATTCTTCACTGCATTGCCATTTCCCTAAGATTTAAGGCATACCTTTACCACCTGCCTTGAGCTGGAGAGGTGAGAAAAGGGAAAGGACTGCCTGGCAGGGGGAAAATGTAATTCTCCTCCTGGGCCTTGATATAGGGTTGGGCTAGCTCCAGAGAGGCCTTGCCAAAAGCAATTTTATTGGCCAGAAGTGCTGCCTATCAAAATTGGGTGTATTGTTCATATACCCAGAATGTTTAGTTGTCAAACCACTGACACACTTATATTTGTGTAAAGTGGATTTCCACATGTTATGTCCGCTCAACTCAACTCACAATTAAGCAGAAACGTTTTAAGGCATGGGCACAGTGAGCTCTGGCCCGGACCCAAGCCTTTCAGGTGTCCCCCTGATAGAGCTAGCTCTGTTCTGCAGGGAGTGTTGCCCTGGTGACCTTGAATAATTATTAAACAGATTGTTATAAATACCATTTTCCTTTAAATTTATTTTTAATATGGGTGGTGTTTGTGAATCTATTACAGACATTTTGCAGAGAAATGTTGTATTTATGTTTCATGCAATATCCATAAAAAAGGATCAAAAGAGGACCTCATATATGAGAAATGGGAGAGTGTCTCGGAGATTATTTGCAGTTATATAAGTGAGCTGCTGCTGTGTTACAATATTGAAAACACTGGTCACTGTTCCTGAATATTAGATGTAAACACATGAAGAATGTGGGCTAGTGTGCCTGTGCACTGTAGGAGACCTGGGTGTGAAAGAGCTGAAATTATATCATTCATTCAAAGCTGTTCCAACCAGGGGCCCACAAAATAATTTTTGCCCCGGGCCCCCAAAACCATTAGATGTCCCTGCAATTATACCTCTAGTATTAATAATTCATAAGACTTTATGTCCTGCATGGAAGCCAAGTAGGTACTGATACTCTCACAATTTGCATATCACAACCTTTATTTTTCTGCCATTCACAAATAGCTACATTGTGACATTTTAACATTCATTTAAAAATTAAAGGATTATATATATCATTCGTAATACCTGAAAGATTTTCCCGGTATCCTAGAAGAAAATTCTGATTACTAGTTTTAACCCACTTCGTTTAATTTTGCCTTCAGTAAAAGAATACTTCTGTGAACCAAGTGCCATATATTTAAAAAAAATCTTGTCCCTTAGTTCAGCAAGCTGGTGAAATGCGCGAACATCGTAAACAAACACAGAATCTGCAGTAATGCCTAAAGGCTTACTTCCATAGACGATTTCTCATTACTGCAATATGGAGACAGTCGCATGCAAGAACTTTCAATAACATCATTTTAGTTGCAGAATTGTTACTGTTAAAGTAAATTTAGAAAAAGTACTGTACAGTTTTTCCATTCCTGCTGGGTAATCTTGTGACTGGGGTCAGCTGTGTGCAATAACCAACTTCAGAGCTTTTCACAGTCTGGAATGAATTAAAGTGTTCATATTACAGAGGCCACACTGTTTATAGCTAAGAAAAAGAACTTCTGCTGATGAGGATCAAATGTGAATTTTTGGCAGAGTTACTTATACAGCATTGAATTAATTACATGACATGATGCAAGCATTTGCTCCCTACGAAAATATATTTGTGTACATTTGTTGCAATTATCCGACAGCTAAGTTGAAATAGCTTAGCTCTTATATGACAGTTAACTTTTATGAAATTGCAAAAATACCATGAAGCGTGCTTTAGGGTTCTGAAAGTAATTTTCGGATTCATTAAATAGATTGCTCCATTTGGTGTCTTATACAAAAACCGTGGAAACATGTCCGAACTTGCTAAAAGTAGAAATTCTTTTTGCATGCTTTTAAATTTGGCACCTTTCATAGAAGTTTGCATAAAAAGGGAAATTCAAAGTGAAAGGGCAGGAATGCACCATATTTGCTGCTTCGACAGCCTAGAGCCAACGTAGGCACCCTTGCACCAGGGTACCTCCATTGCAGGTAGGATGTTTTTGTGCAGGAAATGGCACCTTCCAGGACAAATTCAATCCTACGAGGCATTTTCCTCTGTCTGTGTGTGCTGTAGAACGCAGCACACATGGGAAGAGGAAAAAATGAGGAGAAATAAACATACTTTTCCTTGTTATGCCTCACCATGAGAGGCGTACGAATTTGATGTGTCCCAGGTTTACATCACGCTGTAAATCTGGGACAGCATCACATTTCATTTGTGTTGCATGGGAAAACCCACTGCAACGCCCATGGAACGTCTTCCGGGTGCAGAGTAAGGCGATGCAGCCATTTAACCCCTTCCGTGCTCCCGTCGGCACTCCCTCTTCAGTGCTGCGAATGGCCAACGGCCGACGCAGCCCCGCCCTCTCCTTTGAAAACCTGCAACGCGGCAGAATTGCCGCCACGGTTATGGCGTTAATCTGCACACAAGGTGGCTTTTCGTGGCTTCATAAATGTTATATATAAATGTTATTGAGAGCCATGCATCATGTTTATATATATGAATGTTTATGAGAGCCCTGCATCATGCATGCAACACTTTACATAGCGCAAAAGTGATGCAGGGCTCTCATAAATAGGCCCTGAAGGGTTAGTGTCACAGGGCTCTCATAAATAAGCCCCAAAGGGTTTAGTGGTAAACACACGTAAGTTTCAGTGGCGTAACGCAAAATGCCTCCCTCCAACACACTGCCTCGCAGAATGCTAACAGGGGCCCAGGAGCAATATCTCACAGATTCTCAGTGGCCTTGGGCTGAATGGCCTCCCCTTATTGGTTACCCCCGCCCCACCTCCTCACCCCAGGGGATGAAGGGGCCTTTGTTAGTCCCCTGATTGGATTTTCTATCTCATTCCCAGATTACATTGAAAATCCTCTATGGCACAACTATACTCCTCTCTACTTTCATGTCACCCTGTCCTCATACAGTGCATATTTGCCCCCTCACAGATAGATATGCCCCGTACAGATCACTATCCTTTTAAATTGCAGGCAGATTTGTATTAATCTGCCCACGTTTTAACTTTCTTTTATATAGTCCTATGACAAGTGCGTTACTTACGATAGCAGAAGCATCCCGGTACCAACAGGGCCACACATCCGTAGAATCTTTAAAGGTATGGCACACTGCTATCAAATCAAAACAAAGCGTTATTCGATTTCTGTTTGAGAAAATCATAAAAGCACATAAAAAAACACACCATACAAATTGAATAAACATCATCTCATTATATCACAGAATCTATTCAAAACTGAGCTCTCTTATTTACATCCCGTTTTCATAGCTGAACTATTAGACAATTTAACCATCATAATATTATCGATTTCCTTCATTTTATGATACTTTTCAAATACAGTGATAAAATCCATGTCATATAATCATTTTCTAAAAACTGTGGTGCTAAAAACGCGGGGTGCCATTGTCTAAAGCCATTTTTGACAAACAAGGGAGACCCAGCGGGTAGCCAAGAACCATGGGTATGACTAAGTTATAAAAACAAAGGTTCTAAGCTTCTTCAAATTTTCAACAATACAGTATAGTGCACAATGGACTACTATACGATTTAATGTTCCAGCCCAGCCGGACCGGAAGTTTATTTTTCCAAACAAATGTAAATTTTGACACAATATTTTCAAACAATTAGTATGACACAAGCCTGTGCCGTACTTAGAAGAGGAGAAAAATAGAGAGAAGGTGAAAGGGGTGTCTTCAGGCAAGGAAAAAGAGCAAAAACAGGGCACTTTATAATTGAAAAAGAATTAATAACAGTGTCGCCTGGAGTGAAACAAACATTCTCAAATAATGAATTTCTACATGTATGTACACTCATAGGTGTCGACGTTTCGATCCCTTCGCTCAATTAATTAATTGGGATCATCATCAGGACTTAATAAATGAGGTTGCCTGAATATAACAAAGCCTCTATGTTTAGAAGAGGTTTTCAATGAGGCGTCAACCTTGCTAGGGGCGCCTAGGGGCAATAGCATTCAGGGGTTCAATAGCTAGTCCTGTTCGAGGGCTTTAGTTATTTTCCCTCGTGGTCATGCGCCGGGCCACTGTGGGCTCGTTTGGAGACGTGATGATTTCCATCCGACTCTGAGGGCAAGATGGCTCTACAATGGAGGATGCCGATTTATGCGTGCTTGTTATTCGTTCCTGGGACGTGCCATTATGGGCTCGACCGCCTCAGGCGAAGGATCAATAAATGTGCACTGCACATACGAACGAGGTCGTCAATGCGGTTACAGATGAACCTCGTGCTTGGTCGGGGCGCCCGGTGTCAATGCCAGTTAACCGCATTGACGACCTCGTTCGTATGTGCAGTGCACATTTATTGATCCTTCGCCTGAGGCGGTCGAGCCCATAATGGCACGTCCCAGGAACGAATAACAAGCACGCATAAATCGGCATCCTCCATTGTAGAGCCATCTTGCCCTCAGAGTCGGATGGAAATCATCACGTCTTCAAACGAGCCCACAGTGGCCCGGCGCATAACCACGAGGGAAAATAACTAAAGCCCTCGAACAGGACTAGCTATTGAACCCCTGAATGCTATTGCTCCTAGGCGCCCCTAGCAAGGTTGACGCCTCATTGAAAACCTCTTCTAAACATAGAGGCTTTGTTATATTCAGGCAACCTCATTTATTAAGTCCTGATGATGATCCCAATTAATTAATTGAGCGAAGGGATCGAAACGTCGACACCTATGAGTGTACATACATGTAGAAATTCATTATTTGAGAATGTTTGTTTCACTCCAGGCGACACTGTTATTAATTCTTTTTCAATTATAAAGTGCCCTGTTTTTGCTCTTTTTCCTTGCCTGAAGACACCCCTTTCACCTTCTCTCTATTTTTCTCCTCTTCTAAGAACGGCACAGGCTTGTGTCATACTAATTGTTTGAAAATATTGTGTCAAAATTTACATTTGTTTGGAAAAATAAACTTCCGGTCCGGCTGGGCTGGAACATTAAATCGTATAGTAGTCCATTGTGCACTATACTGTATTGTTGAAAATTTGAAGAAGCTTAGAACCTTTGTTTTTATAACATTGTCTAAAGCCAAGCTTCTTTAAAAGAGGTAATATCCACTTTTTTCTTTGTGCATTATAAAATTTACAAAAGAGGACCATGTGGAGTGTTGTTTGCTCCGAACTATCATCACGGGGACATAATGGCATCAGATTGGCCCAATCATTCCTAATTGGGAAACTAATTACTCTATGTAGTAGCCCAAGTTTAAATCTTGTCAGGAGTAATCTATCCTAGGTGCCACGAACTAGAATAAGGTAGGGTTGAATACTATAGGTAGTTAGGATCACTGCTAACAATGTCATTACGATATTCTAGAGAACTGTATATCTTTGTCATATTTCAAAACTGCGAATAATGTATCTTGTTTGTAGATACTAAGACAATGTACATGCATATGTTTACAATGCAACGGAATAGTCCACAACTATGCTCAGCCACATTGTCATCTTTCGTTGTGAAGGTACTGTGTTGTCAAAACACATAACAACTGCTAATACCTCCATTGCTGTTCCAGTGACTGCACCAATATGTAGGCTGGACACTGATTCCACACAAATAGCAGAGGCTGGTAAGCCTACAGCTAGGTCAATTGTGATTCAACTAACCATATCTCTTGCTGCATAAGAGTCAGCATATTAAAAATATTCTTCTCCTACCCAATAGGATCCCATGTTCAGCATGTTTCAATAGCAATTGTAATGATGAACCGGCAGGCCTAATCTCTGTGCCTTTTTGTTTTAATATACAGCCTTATATTGTGCTACTTCATTACTTATTATAAGTATATGACTCCTGTCACCTACTCAAGTCACTCACGCCCCTATTGCTGACAACTATTGAGTAATATGTTCTTTGTTACAGTAATGGCTTATGGCTAGGGCAATCGCTCTCAAAACTGGGGAACCGGATGCAAGTGTCTGCAATGACGCTCAACATCGTTTGATTCTGCGCAAATCACTTAGGGGTAGATGTATCAAGCCTTTTGAGATTTCGGCCTTTGCGAATCGCAAAAGGCTTTTTTGCATTTTTTAAATGTATCAAAAAATCTCAAAATAAGGAATCGCAAAAATTTGCGATTCCTTATTTTGCTTAAGCATTTAAGGAATCGCAAATTTTGCGATTCCTTAAATGCGATGTATGTGGGTTTTAGAAATTACGAATTTGGGTTAAAAAAACGCAAATTACCACCAACTTGTAGTTGGTGGTAAATTGCGATTTCATTTAAAAATGCCCTATTTGCCATTTGTGAAGGTGGCATGTGACGCACATATGCACACACATGAACATTTCAGGGGTGCAGCAGGGTGTCTTTGAGACACCCCTGCACCCTTGAAATTATTCTCAATTTGCGAATTCGCAAATTGCGATTCGCAAATTAAGAAATATTTCACAATCATTCCTATGGGCTCCTGGCCCATAGGAATGCATCGGAAATTATTCCTTAATTGCGACTTCGCAAATTGCGAATTCGCAAATAAGGAAGACTAAGAAATCGCTAAAAAATAGCGATTTTCTACATACATTACATTTTGCGATTTCTAAATAGCGATTCCTTAAAAATCGCTATTTAGAAATCGCAAAATGGGATCTTGAGATATCTACCCCTTAATCTCCCCGTGCCTAACAAAAATGAATGTGTCTTTGTGTAATGCAACTGTTGCTCATGTATAGTGCTCTAATACCTAATACATTCAGGTCAAGTATGCGCAATATAAAAACTAACTCTCACTCACCTCATTTCAGTGCATGCCTGAAAATTACGCCTTTCTCCCTGTGCCTGTAGCTGTCACCCATGAGAGGCCAACGTGGTTGTTTAGTTTCTGTATGACAGTAACTGACTACCATACCCAATTGGAGTATGTCATTAGTCTGCAGATGCCTCTCTCAACAAATTCAATGATACGACAGACCCAAATGTAAACAAACATTTTCACACTAAACAACATCAGGGGACACAGTCGATGCAACAATTTGTCATGTAAGTATGTGGCAATAATAAATATACTGCTATTTATCTGTATTTTTAACCTATTTTCCTACTTTGACATTTCTACAAATGTCTGTCTATGTATTCATTTTTTCATGCGAAAATAATACTCTATTCCTCTTTTTACATTATTAGCGTTGCCACCATTTGTATCACCTAATAGACTTTGCCTTATTCAAACTGTTACATTTTTATGACGTGTTTTAGTATGTTTATCTGTAGATGCTGCATCAAGGACACAGGTCCACAGCTGTTTTGTTTTCTTTGCGTATTTATATAGCGCGAACTCGACCAGAAGGTATTGCAGCGCTTTACATGAGCACCGGTTACTTACACATTCAGACTCGGGGAGATATGTGGACGCGACCCCGAGGCGCGACTGTTCTCAAGGATGCCCGTTAAGCTTATGACATCTAGGGTTCCAATCACAAAGGAATGGCGCTATTGTATCACATGTGAATGAGCACGTCAAGCAACAAGCATCAATATAAACTAATCTAACTTTCATTTATGTATTCTAAAATGTCATTTGTACCTCATAGAGAATCTAAGCTTGTATGGTTTAGAGCTCTACACTGTCTACACTGTTTAAATAATAAATGTGTCTTGGCATTGTCTTGCAGCCCATGAGGATCTAGAGCATGAATCTGATGCATTACAATCCGCAAGCAGAGGATGGCATGTAATCACAGAAGAAATTAATTCCTTCTTGTAAGCTGCCATCTGTGTGGCCCACATCACTACAGAGGAATGGAGAACTGTTCAGCCAGCCTTCAGCCTAGAGGTACCTCAGCAGCCTCCCCTGCTACTCCCTTCAACCCAGATGCAACTTCAAGTTTCTCTCCATTTTCTTATGAGAGGGAATGCGAGGTGTGAATGACTTCTCCCTAATTCAGCAGTCTTCCTCCCACAACCCTCCAGATGTCAACCTGTCAACCCTCTACATTAAAGACAACCTGCTGACTCTGAAAGACCGCCATGCGTACAGGGGAGTGGGTGTTGTCCTGTGTTTGACATGTCCTGGTAGTGAATTACTGCTAAGTTCGTTTTTCACTACAGCAAGGCCTATCTCTCTCATAGGTTAGTATTGGAGCTGCCTTGTAACAGCTTACAAGTGCGTTTTCCAATTTGGAGCTGATTGAAAATTGTAGTTTGATGTCTCTGGACTCGCAATTTTAAAGTACATCTTTAGTGAAGTTAGTTTTTAAACTGAAGGTCTGAACATGCCACTTTTAGAATGTTGGCACTTTCTTACTTAAACCATTCTGTTCCTCTCCCAGTCTCTGAATACATTTTTGGGTCAGGATGACAGTTTGGGCTGTTTGTACATTTACTCTAGACAGTCACACAAAGGGAGCTGAGGTGTGCCCTTCATATCCTGATGGCCCATCACCCGGCTAATGGGCCTGCCTGAGTTTGACTGGTGAGAACAGTTGACACTGACACCTGAATAGGCCCATGCCTGTCCCCACCTAAAGACGTTTCCACCCCCTGTAGTGTGTCTGATGCCAGGGCTGAGAAGGGCAAGGTCTTGTGCACTACAAAGACCTTTCTTTGAAGTTTGCCTACTTCAGAGGCTAAATGGGTAAGAGTACTGGACCTCTCACACCTTATACTCAGAACACTTCTGAATTGAGGACATTCTGCCAGGAAGAAGAGCTGCGTTGCTTCAGTAGGGACTGCCAGTTTGCTGTTTTCTTTGCTCCGCTGTTCTGCTGCTTGCTTCTTCTGTCCTAGGAGTAAAATGACTGGACTTTGCTTTCTACGTCCTGCTTTCTGAGGTGCTCCAAGGGCTTGATCTGAGTTTTCCCCCAGTTAAGAAGTCTCAATGCCATCAAAAGACTTCACCTGCCTGCACCTGGGTTCCCCTGCTGAGAGCCCTGCCTTGCCAAGTGGTGCAAAATCCAGTTCCTTGGTCTTGGAAGTGAGTTCTGATGCAACCAGGAGAGAAATAAACAGATCTACTCCCAGCGTCATTCGGAACCGGCGCATCACTGCAAAACTAGATGCATCGCCGCTGCAATGACCATGGCCTTCAACGCAGACCCTGAATTTTCCCCACAGCGCCTCCAAAGTACCACCCATGCATGAGCATCAAGCACTGCATCATCAAAATCTGTGATGCACCACTCAGACGCGGCTCCTGCTTCACCGCTGTGGGATTGAGGCAGCGCAACGTAACTTTCAATGCACAACCTACGCATCGTCTCTGGGCGCCGATCCCATCAACAAGACAGTACCACAGTAAGGAACCGAGGTACTGTGCCTGCAAATGATGCATCGCCTCCCCTGTGCGACAAATTGTCACTGGGTGTTAGTGGCTCAATGGCTTTGCAGCGCCTTAAGGAATTGTCTTGTCGCTGCCTACAGCGATGCATCACTTCCTTTGCACAATGCACTGACCAAGAGTGCCAACATGCTACCAGCCTGCATTGCAGTAAGGAATCGATGAATTGTCTGCCTTTTTGATTCCTCACCTCCCCTGCATCACGCATCATCTTTGACTTTTAACGGATCTAAGGGACTTTGTACTGGTCAAGCGCAGCCATTGATTTCTGAAGAACTATACCCGTATTTGGCTTTAAAATGTCATATCTTCAGTTGGGTATGTTGGATTTTCATCATTCTGGTCTTCTTTTACTCAGATAAATATTGGCTAGTGGTCTAAACTGGTGTGGAGCCCTTTTGCGGGGTTTTCACTGTGTTACTGTGTGTGTGTGTGTGTGTGTGTGTATACAAATACTTTACACATTGCTTCTGAGATAAGTCTTACTGCCCTTGCCAAGCTATCAAGGGTGTGAGTACAGGTTTTTCTGAGGGTGTATCTCACTTACCCTGACTAGAGTGAGGGTCCCTACTTGGACAGGTTGCAAAGAGACCCCATTTCTAACATTGGTGACAGCGGTGGGATAGCATCACCTGCATATTTGATGCCACACCTTCCCTGCATGATGCATCGTCTTTGAAAGGAAGCAGCGCCTGCTTGCGCTGTGCATGGTGTCATTTGCGATGATTGCACAGTGCGGACAAGTACCTGTCACTGAAAATCACTGCGAACAGCATTTATCTAATGCACGTAGAGCAGTGAAATTGTTTTTTGGACATTGCGGAGTTGCCCAGGCTTAATATACACCACATGCACCGCATTCATCAGTGACTTTATTGTATTGACCAATAGTAGTGCGTTTCCATGTATAAAGAACTTACAATGTGAGACTCTCTGTGGTTTATGATATTGAGAAAGGCAAATCTTCCCTGAAATGCATCTATCCAGAAAATAAATGGAGTGCTCCGTGA
This sequence comes from Lissotriton vulgaris, assembly GCF_964263255.1. NCBI lineage: Eukaryota > Metazoa > Chordata > Amphibia > Caudata > Salamandridae > Lissotriton > Lissotriton vulgaris. The sequence goes on from NC_141687.1 coordinate 1,997,248,391, forward strand.
TGTTCCTTTAATCGAGGTATTGTTGCAGAGAAATTTAAGAGGTGCAGCTATTTGCATGACAAGGAGGCACCCAGTCTGAAAGGTGTTCAGCAGTCCGAAGTGGCTTTTGTTAGTAATATAAATTGCTGCTTCCGTCACTTATTAAAAACAGAACGGCATGGGGGGCGTGGCCTGCATCCGAACATGGCGGATGCGTGCTAAGGAGCTCCGGACCCGAGCCCACATAATCCTGAGAAAAACCAAGCAAACGCCGCATGCAGAGGGCTATAGCCGCAGTATATTGTCACTGAAGTGGTGGAGGACACTTAACACCACTCTGTGCAGAACACCGACGTGACGGCTGCGGAGGAAACGGCTGCGGAGACCCTCCGGTGACCACGGGGAGGAGAAAACACATTTGGGTCCATAATTGCAATGAGTTATCTATCGCCACGAGTACCTGTGCTGAGCGACAAACGGTTGGTGGGGAAGCGCTGTGCCCCAATACTGTAGAGTGACCCGGCGGAGGGGACAAACGCTGCACTAGGAGAAGCGCTGCCGGCGGGGGAGACACGGTGTATCTGCAGCCCGGGGTTGCGGGGCCTATGACTGTGGACAGAGGGTACCGCTGACAAACTGGAAGGCAGAATGCGAAGGGCCTAAATACTCTTGGCCACAAGCGAGTGGGGGATACGCAAAATTCTCTGCTACACGGTCGCAATTGGCCTGGGAGCCGGAGCCCGACCCGAGACCATACCCGGAGGCCTCCCCCCAGTGAATGGAAGAATTGAACCCCGGACATTGGCGATGCTGATCTGGGAAGCAGTGGTAGAGTAGCCAGTCTGCCCCCACGCTGTGAGGGGATTCATCAATTACACCCGAGGCAACCCCAACAGAGACGTGGCCATTCCCCCCCATAGCCCAGGAAAATGGGGTGGCTTTACAATTCACACGGGGCATGAGGTGAGGCAGTGGCTGTGGACAGTGCAACATTGAAGATACCTGCAATGTCGCAGATATAAGGTGGAACCCACGTGCTGGCGAAAACACTGCGACCCTCCCTCCCTAGCCGCGCAGACACAGGCAGTACAGGGCCGTGCGCCCACCAGTCAGTCACACAGAATTACGCTGTAGACTGCAGGAAGTGGTCTATAACTGTTAACAAAAAGGCGATTTGTCCGCACCCCACCAGACAGAGACCACTACTGAACACAGTGGGCTCTGCAAACACAGCGCTTGCTCCTACACTGCCCTGCATGAGAGACCTAGTGAGACTGCAAACTGTGCAGAATAAGTGAAATGGGGCGCAACAGACCAAAGCAGCAGAGACACACTGAAGCAGACCCCACGCACGATGGACAGGACAGTGTGGACAACACACCAGTGCCTAGTTGTGTCCCCCCCACAATGGCGCCTGCTCAAGATGACAAACTAGATCTTATATTGAAGGAAGTGCGCGACTCCAGGAAGGCGATTGACAACAGATTGGAACCCTGACCACGGGCCTGAACCTGCTGAGAGTGGACCACGCAAAGACAGCGGACAAGGTGAGAGACCAAGAGAAGACTCTAATGGAGGTAGTCCCACGGCAAAAACAGACTGAAACTGATGTAAAACTATTACAAACGCAGGTGGCTGCCTTAATGGACCACGTGGAGGACGAGGAAGGGAGAGCGCGATGGAACAACATCCGGGTGATCGGCCTGCCGGAGAAATATGAAGGTCCCGACGCATCTGGCTACATGGAACAGTGGTTCAGGGACCACGTCACGATGGAGGGACTCTCTTCACAATTTTGCATCGAGCGTGCACACAGGATACCTACCGGCAGACCAAAGCCGGGGGCCCCGCCAAGACCCCTGATAGTGAAACTACTAAACTTCCGAGACATGGGCACTTTACTGCAAAAAGCTCGAGAGGCTGCGCCAATAACTTTTGAAACGCGAGGATCTCCCTCCACCCAGACTATATGATGCTGGTACAGCTACAGTGATCCTCCTTTGTGATGGTGAAGAGATGCCTCCGAGACCTGAACATACAATATGCGCTATTGTTCCTGGCACGTCTGAAAATACTGCATGAACAGAAAACCTATTTCTTCGAGAGCCCCGGTGATGTTGAAGACTGGCTTGAGTTGATGGAATTGACTAGGGCTAAGGAAAATGCCACGTGCATGACCAGCAGGCAGGGATCCCAGGAGAATGCATCGACGAGCCCCAGAGGAGACAGAACGCGGAGGCCTACTGCGAATGGGCGAGTCAAATCACAGCAAATGAAACAATCTAAGAAACAGGCGATCATTGCAACGGCAACATTCCCGAACGCCCCACGACTGGAGGCTAAATCCTCTACTGAGGATGAGGCGTCACAAGGATCGGACTCAGAGGGTAGCATGGCCCTGTTCCCTTCTGCCACACCGCAGCTGATCGCGGACCTGTTTGCTGAGGACACTGTGCAAGTATATCAAGTGTTTTTTGTTTCTTTAACTGTAAGCTGTAGCCCACCTAGTTTCACCCTAGCCACCATTAGATAAGTAATGTAAGGCAAACAATGCTTGGGCTCGGGTACCGTAGTAGCTCTGTTCTAGAAGACTGAAACGTCAAATATCCACATGCGACGTGCAGGCGCCGCCCCCCATATGGCGAAGGCCCTTGGTATGTTCTTTATGTTACCTTGGCTCCAATTTTATGTTCTGGTCTGGTATGTATGTGTATTGGGAAAGTTTGGGGGTGGGACGGTCTTTTTTTAATGTACCTTTAGTCACATTGACTTTCTTGCGAACCATGTTAGCACCTGTAGGGCCTCAAAAACCAGACCGATGCATGTGTTGGATAAATACACCATAATTACCTGTAATATACGAAGTATGGGCACAATACACAAAAGGCATAGGATACACGCACACCTGTTACGCCGCAAAGCACAAATAGCCTATCTACAAGAATCATATATGGTGGAAAGTGAGGTGGTTATACTTAAAAAGAAATCGAGGGGTCAAATTTTCTCTACCTCTTACTCGAACTACGCAAGGGGTTCCACGATTTGGGTGTGACATGGGGTTCCGTTTGTGGCACATGAACAGAAAATTGATAAATGGGGCGGATATGTCTTTGTGCGGGGGACGAAAGATGGGCAATTGGTAGTCTTGGGATCCATCTATGCCCCTAACGTTGACCAGGACAAATACTGGCATATGATAAGCGAAGCACTAGCGGGATGGGATACATGCCCATGGACCATTGGGGGGGACTGCAATGCGGTGATGGATGTGGCTTTAGACAGATCACATCCACCGCTACGAGGTGCGGAGGTGTTTAAACAGACTATGGCACTAATAAGATAGATTGCAGGGTGGAGATTGTGTGATGTATGGAGGATGCGACACACCGGACACCGAGAATACTCATTCTACTCGGCAGTCCATGACCTGCACACTAGAATAGACAGAATCCTCTGCTCTGATAGCATAGCCATGCAGGTCCTCCAGTGTACATATCTACCCAGAACTTTCTCAGATCACAACCCACAAGAGATAAGCATTACATGGGGTAAAATACCCACCCCGGTCCCGATGTGGCGACTATGGCCACTATTATTAGAAGACTCTGTGCTACGTGCGGACCTCTCACACACCATAGATTGCTACTTCATGGAAAACAGTAAGACAGCGACGAGTAGGTTAGTCGAGTGGGGCGCTTTTCAAGGCGGTGATTAGGGGCAAGGCAACAAGTGTAACGGTGGGTGTCAGACAGGAACTCCATAGGTCTTTAATGGACATTGAAACTGAATTGGGCAGGCTAGAACAATTGGCCGCAACTGACGACACCCACAAAGGAATTAAACCCGCTGAACTCCTGGAATCCCCTTGGGTGATAGATTACCAGGAGTACAAACGGCGTACGCTTGTGGAATCGGACAAGGCTGGGACTCTGCTAGCTAAATTACTCCGCAACACCCCTCCCACAATAGTGAATAACGAAATCAGGACAGAAGAAGGAACAAGGGCCTCCCCACAGGGTGATATTAATGAGGCATTCAGGACATACTATGCTTCGTTATACAGCGCACCCATTGGAGTACCCACAGTGCAGACAGAAGCCTTCCTGTCTGGCTTGACTTTCCCAGTGTTAGCGCCCTCGGCTCAAAAGGACCTGACAGGACCCATAACATCGCAAGAAATAAAGATTTCTATGAAAGGGTTCCCCTGTAATAAGACCCCCGGTATAGATGGCCTCCCCTTTGCATTTTATGCTACGTACGCAGATACATTAGTGCCCAGATTGACGGACCTGTATAATGCAATATGGGAGGAGGGCTCCCTACCTCTAACCACCGCTCAGGCGATGGTAATATCACTGCCTAAACCCGGTAGAGACCATACGGATATGGCTAATTACCGTCCACTGTCGCTGCTACCCACTGAGTACAAAATACTGAGCAAAGTACTGCCCAACAGGCTGCTGCCATTCTTGTCACGCTTGGTACATATGGAGCAGACCGGATTCCTCCCTGCGCGTAGTACTTCTCTAAACATCAGGAATTTGCACTATTTTATGACGGAAAAGCCAAAGCGGTTCCCACACGCGGGCTGTCTCTCTTTAGACCTTAGGCAAGAGTTTGACTCGATCAATTAGGAGTATATGTTTCAGGCGCTGCCGCGCTTTGGCATACCGGAAGGTTACATGGCATGGCTAAGGCTGCTGTACAAAACCCCAACAGCACGCACGAGAACAGGCAGACACATATCGGGTGAATACGAGATTCATAGAGGGACGAGACAGGGTTGTCATCTATCGCCCCTGATCTTTATTCCGGCACTAGAACCCTTGGCAATAGCAATGAGACAATAACCTCTTAGATTTCAGTATACCGATAGGATATACGACCTACCTCTTCTCAGCATATGCGGATGATATTATTATATATCTGCGCGATCTTCGCCAACCCTTAAGACCACTCCATGACCTGTATGAGAGATTAGAAATTATATCCGGCCTCGCTGTAAACACTACAGAATCGCATGCCTTTTTCTTTAGGGATCAAGCAACGGACGGACGGGGACACCCTAATCGAGGTGGCACCAACTACGTTTAAATACCTGGGTATCCAGATTTATAGAGCACACGCAGACATGCTGGAGGGTAACCTTGATAGAACAATACGGTCTTTGCGATCCAGTGTGGTCTTTTGGACCTCATTGCCTTTATCAGTTATGTGGAGAACTGCAATAGCCAAAATGGTGGTCCTGCCACACCTGCTATATTATTTCTCTAACCTGCCATTAATAGTGCCCTTATCCACCTTCAAAACACTGAATACTCTACTGATAGATCTTTTCTGGGGTACGGGACGAAGACGTATCAGTTTGAAAAGGCTTTAAGTGGGCACCCATGCGGGGGGACTGGGAGTCCCAGACTTTCGAGCGTATTATTACGCCTGCCAGTTGCAATGGTTATCGTACTGGATAGCAGGTCGTAATCTCCAGGAAATAGGATATTAGCAATGGCACCCTGCACGCCCTATTGTTACCAGGACACAAAACCCCGAGAGATCTGCCCCCATTGTTGAGTACTGCGATCAAATGTAGGAAGGCGGCGCTACCTTACACAGGTGCGACCACCACATATGCTGGCAACATACCACTGCTGGGTATCCCACTGACTTTTACCACACTCACCAACCGCACACTATGGCCCTGGGCCGCGATCGGTGTCACCACGGTAGCCGACCTTTTCGGACACAAGACGTTATCAATCAATCAATCAATCAAAGACATTTATAGAGCGCACTACTTACCTGTAGGGTCTCAAGGCGCTGGGGGGAGGGTGGGTGCCGTTACTGCTCGAACAGCCAGGTCTTCAGCTTCTTCCTGAAGGAGAGGTGGTCTTGGGTCAGGCGCAGGTCGGTCGGGAGGGTGTTCCAGGTCTTGGCGGCCAGGTAGGAGAAGGACCTTCCTCCTGTTGTCGCTCTTCGAATGCGGGGGACGGCGGCGAGGGCGTGGTTGGCTGATCGGAGGTGGCGTTTGGGAGCGTAGAAGTTGATTCGGTTGTTGAGGTAGCTCGGGCCTTGGTCGTGTAGGGCTTTGTGTGCGTGGGTGAGGAGGCGGAAGGTGATTCTTTTGTTGACGGGGAGCCAATGCAGGTCTCTGAGATGTCCGGAGATGTGGCTGGTTCGTGGGATGTCGAGGATGAGTCTGGCTGAGGCGTTCTGGATCCGCTGGAGTCTCTTCTGGAGCTTGGCAATGGTGCCGGCGTAGAGGGCGTTGCCGTAGTCCAGTTGACTGGTGACAAGGGCCTGGGTGACGGTCTTCCTGGTCTCGGTGGGGATCCACCAGAAGATCTTCCGTAGCATGCGTAGGATGTTGAAGCATGCCGAGGAGACGGTGTTGACTTGCCTGGTCATGGAGAGGGAAGAGTCCAGGATGAAGCCCAGGTTGCGTGCGTGGTCTGTCGGTTTGGGTGCGGTGCCCAGGGCGGGAGGCCACCAGGAGTCGTCCCAGGCGGAGGGCGAGGAGCCTAGGATGAGGACCTCCGTCTTGTCTGAGTTCAGTTTCAGGCGGCTGGTCGTCATCCACTCGGCTACCTCTTTCATCCCTTCGTGCAGATTGGCTCTGGCGGCGGCGGGGTCGTTGGTCAGGGAGAGGATCAGCTGGGTGTCGTCGGCGTAGGAGATTATGCTGAGGTTGTGTTGGCGTGCGATGGCCGCGAGGGGGCTCATGTAGACGTTGAAGAGGGTGGGGCTCAGCGAGGATCCTTGAGGGACGCCGCAGATGACTTCGGTGGCCTCTGACTTGTACGGTGGTAGGCGGACTCTCTGTGTTCTTCCATCGAGGAAGGAGATGATCCATTCCAGAGCCTTCTCCTGGATTCCGGCGTTGCTGAGGCGCTGTACTAGGGTGCGGTGGCAGACAGTGTTGAATGCCGCGGAGAGGTCTAGGAGGATGAGGGCCGCTGTTTCTCCGTTGTCCATCAGGGCTCGGATGTCATTGGTGGCGGCGATGAGGGCGGTCTCGGTGCTGTGGTTGGCTCGGAAGCCAGACTGTGAGGGGTCGAGGGATCCATTCGTCTCAAGGAAGGCGGCCAGCTGCTTGTTGACGGTCTTCTCGATGACTTTGGCTGGAAATGGGAGGAGCGAGATGGGGCGGTAATTCTTGAGTTCGGTGGGGTCCGCTGTGGGTTTCTTGAGTAAAGCGCTGAGTTCGGCGTGCTTCCAGCTCTCAGGGAAGGTGGCGGTGTCGAAGGAGGTGTTGATGATGTCTCGCAGGTGGGGTGCGATGACAGCGTCGGCCTTGTTGAAGACGTGGTGGGGGCAGGGGTCGGTCGGAGATCCTGAGTGGATGGAGTTCATCGTGCGGACGGTGTCTTCGGTGCTGATCGGGGTCCAGGCGCGGAGGGTGGTGGTGGGGGGTGGTGGTTCGGTCGTGGTGTGCGTTGGTTGGTTGTTGAAGCTGTTGTGTATGTCCGCGATCTTGTTGTGGAAGTATGAGGCGAGGGAGTTGCAGAGGTCTTGCGATGGGGTGATGTCGTTGTTTCCTGCGCTGGGGTTGGAAAGCTCTTTCACGATGTTGAAGAGTTCCTTGCAGTTGTGTGCGTTGTTGTCCAGCCGGTCCTTGAATGCAGTTTTCTTGGCGGCGCGGATCAGCTGGTGGTGCTTCCGGGTGGCAAGCTTGAAGGTGGTCCTGTTGTCCGGTGTTGGTTCCCTTCTCCAGACTTTCTCGAGGGCTCGGCAGTTCTTCTTGGAGCTCTTGAGTTCGTCGGTGAACCATGGGGATTTCTTGCTGCCGGGTCTGCTGGGCGGGGTCCTCAGCGGGGCGAGTTCGTCCGCGCAGTTGCTGATCCACTTCGTGAGGTTGTCGGCGGCCTGGCTGGGGTTCGCTGAGCTGGCAGGAGGGTGCTGGCTCAAGGAGGTGGCGAGCTGGTCGGCTGTGATCTTGTTCCAGCTTCTGCGGGCAACCTGTTGCTGGTGGTGGTGGGTCGTCGTTCTTTTGAAGGTGAAGTGGACACAGCTGTGGTCCGTCCAATGAAGCTCTGTGGAGTGGCTGAAGGCGATGTCTGTGCTGGATGAGAAGACTGCGTCGAGTGTGTGTCCGGCGAGGTGGGTGGGGGTGGACACCAGCTGCTTGAGTCCAAGACCATGACACCTTTCTTTACGAGACGGGTGCCCCGGCATACCTATATATAACTCATGCTGCATTGGTACACTACATAAAAAAATACTGGGCCCCACAAAGGAGGGAACCCGAACACAACAAATTAGTTAAGACGGTACACTATATTGGGAGGGGGAGACATTTGGTCCGCTGGATATATACTGGGCTCAGTGCACACACTCGTGTCTCCCTAGAAACGTTGAAAACTATTTGGATAGAAGAGATAGGCCTGACGGATAAGGAATGGGTGAAAATACTGGAGAATCCCAGGAAGGTGTCAAGGAACTCGAAGTTTAAGTTCATCCAAACTATGATACTGCACCGGGTCTATTTGACTCCAGGTAGGCTGGACAAAATGTTCCCGCACACACAACACTCATGCCCTAGATGCAAGATAGAGGGGGCGGGTCTATTACATTTGCTGTTGTCTTGCCCAACAATACTAGCATATTGGACCATGGTTAGAGAGGTTACCGGTGAGGCGGCACACCATATGGTTCTAGACACAGTGGAAGAATGTTTACTAGGTCTACATAAAAATAGGTCAAAATATAAGGTACAATATTGATTCATAGATATGGCAATAATACTGGCTATCAGGAATATTTCTATGTGATGGAAATCATGTAAACCTCCTAGGGTGTGCAGCTGGCATGCGGAAATGCTGAGATGGGGCAGCGCAGAGGGTACAGCACTGCGCAGAGAGGAGGTGAGGGGTCTGCGTAAGACGCCGATAGCAATGGAGTGGGACGCTATGTTGGAGGGGCTGAAGTCAGCAGAACTTAATCCAGATGTTTAAATGTGCCAAAAGTTTGATAGTGATATATGCTGCCTATGCCTTATCATCCAACGTACTGTGTAGATACGGTGTGCTACAACGTAAATACTTTGAATGTAATTATGGTGCACGTGGTTCGTTAATATTGATATGCAAAGAAAAAGTGACCAAGTTAAACGGGGAGGGGGGATTTCATTAAGGGAAGTTATTCGGTTTGCTGTTACTTAAGATGTATAATGTGCTTCTCCACATACATATACTACATGTAACTGATGACTGTATACGTAGCACAGCGACGATTCTGCTGGTACCTTTGGACACATTTTCAAGATGTCAGATATAAACCTATTAATACGTGTTCATGATGACTTAAGATCATACACGCAGGCTGTGTTAATGGAATCATAAAATGTAAGTAACATTGCGCGAATGTATATGGAACTTTGAAACTCGAAAATCAATAAAAATATGTTTTAAAAAAAAAACAACAGAACGGCATTCCGGATGATGCTTCAGATTGTTTTATTTTATATTTCAGCAAGCACAGCGGATTACCTTTTTCGATGTCAGACAGGTTTCGGCTTTCACAGCCTTTTTCACGACGCCTACGAACAGTCAGCGCTTCTTTTTGACATTCATTGCATAAACACCTATCACCATATGGCGCCCATTTTGGAAATTGGAAAATACATACATATTTAAAGCACAAACATCAAACTTTCTGGCTTATATTAAATATTGCATATTATTTATATTAAACAAAGTCACTTTAGTAGACATTATGAACAATCGGCATATGCATCTAGAAATGCCATCAATTATCATCTAATTATTAGCTTAAAGAATGATAGTAAATTCAACAAAATCATTCAATCATAAGTACAATAACATATTAATGCCCTATTGAGCCAACTTCTTCCTCTCTGATACATTACTGATTCAATAATAGGTATTTCTTTAGAAAGTATGATAGATTTATATATGTTAGTATGAAAACTTAGAAAATATTTTAACCCCTTGCCTGTGCATGACGGAACCATGCCATCATGAGCTACGGGCGGGGTGTGCTCATGATGGCGTGGTTCTGTCATGCTGCGGCCGCTCTGTCCACGCGGCACAGATTGCCCACCTGTGCGGGCGAGTGACCGTGTGGGGCCACGACGGAACCACGCCGCCCGTAGCTCATGATGATGTGGTTCCGTCACAAGCATGGAAGCGCCGCGCTCGCCCCCAACCTCCAGAGCTGCGGCGGAATTTGCGCCGCGGCCAAGGGGTTAAATTGCAACCCAAAATTGTGAAAAGAAAGGTGAGTTTGAGCACACGTAGTAACTTCTTATCCTCAGCTTTGGATTTAATGAGAGATTTGATGGAGCTAGAGCAAGGAGAAGAGGGTGCAATAAAAACCTCAATGACACTGAGCTTTTGATGGAACAGCAAACATCAGGAGACTAGGGGTCGATACTCCTTTTAGACTTAAGACAACATTTACACCTAACATGCCATAAAACAGCATTGATGCATTCAGTGACAATGTGATTCAAGAATTTTAAAAACTGAGAAAACAAACATGAGAAGTATTAAAATCAATACACCATGAGAATTAAAAGTTTGAGGATTTATAAAAAAAATGGTCCAGAAATGAATGATAAATGCATCATATGCAACTCTGACAAAGGGGGTAATGTTGTCCTTTGGCCCAAAGACATGTATCTGAGAGATGCTTACTCTCAATTGAATGATGAAACATGTTACTGTAAGATCTTGAAAAGTGATTATGAAACTCTGAAATAGAACTTTTTGTGTAGAATTAAAAGGGTGGAGAGATGCTGATCTGTTAAGTACAGAAGAGCATAATTTCCTAAAGGTTTCACATTCTAGATTACCAGTACTATACCTATTACCAAAAATACACTAAGACTGTGTACCAGGTGGATTGATTATCTCTGCAATTTGAAGTTTGTTCGAAAATGTGTCAAAATGTTGCAACTGTAATGTCCAACTTACCTTCTTATATTTAGGAAATTACAGATTTTTTGAAACAAGAAATCGATATACATTGGGAGAAAGATTGTCTAATGTTGTGCCTTGATGTAAATTCTTTATACACAAGCTTGTGACATGATGATTGGTCAAGAGCAGTAAGGCATTTTCTAACATCTAGGCCAATACACATTCACATACATAATGAAATGCTAATAACTATGAGTCAATGGTGTCTCACAGATAAAAAAGTTTTATTCAATAAGGATATTTTCAAACAGATGTAAGGTTCAGCGATGGGCACCTGTTTTGCCCCCAGTTAAGAGAATTTGCATATGGGCTGGTGAGAGGAGCAAATGGTAATGGTCTTCTCACATTGTTATATGGACAAGGTATATCGATGACCTGTTTCTACTTTGGAAAGGTAGTCCCGAGTCAGCTGAGGAATTTGTCAGACAAATTAACATCAAATACCTCAATCTGTCTTTTACCAGTCGTATTAGTGACAGTAGCATTGAATTCTTGAATGTTAAACTAGAAGTAATAGGTTCACAACTTTCTTCAACAGTGCACAGGAAAGAAACAGCTGGTAACATTACACTACATGCAATGAGTGTTCATCCTGCAGCACTTAAGAGCAGTGAACCATATGGTGAGCTCCTGGGGGTAAAAATAATCTGCAGCTCAGAAAAAGCATTTGAAGAAATGTGAAGCATTTGAAGGAAGCAATGTGCACAGTACCTGTGCTCAGGAACCCTGATTTCTCCAAGGAGTTCATCATGCAGATGGAGTTTCAGAGCATGCCATAGGGGCAGTCTTAGCACAGCTGAATGAGGAGGGTCTAGGCCAACCGGTAGCCTTCATTAGCAGGAGGTTACTTCCATGGGAACAGGGGAGGAGTGTCACTGAAAGAGAAGCTTTGCTGTGGTATGTGTACTGAAGAAGTTGAGGGCCATACCTATTTGGGACTCCCTTCCTGGTTCAGACAGACCACAGGCCCCTCAGATGGCTCATGCAGATGAGGAGTGAGAATTCTAAACTCTTGAGGTTGTCCGTCTCCCAAAAGGGAATGGACTTTACGGTGAAGAATCACAAGGGGATTGAATACGTCAATGCCAATGGTCTCTCCAGATTCTTCCACTTTAGTGAAGAGAGTTCCCACGGGGTTGGTGTGCTTTCTCCTTCTTTCAGCTGGGGGGGGACACATGTTATAGGTGGTCGTCCCGAAATGTTTTGTCTGCCTCACTCCAGTTTTCTGTACTTGTTTTTGCTGGTTTTAGGACTCTGAGAACGTTACCACTGCTTACCAGAGCTAATGTGCATGTGCTCCCTCTCATAAACATGTTATGATTGAGTTCTACCTGTTTGGTATATTACATTTACGTATACAGCCTTTGTAAAGTGGTATACTATATACCTAGCACCTTTAAATTAAATGCTACTATTTGGCCTGCAGCACTCATTATGCCACAAACACAAGTAGACTTTCAAACATGTCTCAGACCTGCCATTACAGGGCCTGTATGTACAGTTTACTGCCACTTCCACTAGACATTTTAAACTGCTTGCCAAGCCTTCGGCTCCCCTTTTATTACATACACTTAACTATAAGGAAGACCCTTAGCAACCTAAAGGGCAGGGTACTATGTAAGTAAAAGGTAAGAAATATACTTTTATGTTTTACATGCCCTTGTAGTGACAAACAGCCTATTTAATGTTTCACTACTGTGAGGTCTATTCCTCTCGTAGGCTAGCATTGGTAATTTCTTAATACACCTTTAAGCTGTAATTCCTGATCGGAGAGGAGTAGCTTTGTCATGTTACATATTTTTGGAATGGTCTTCATAAATCCTCATTACTGATGAAGTTGAATTTAACATTACTGTTTTAGAAATGCCACTTTTAGAATGTCGATATTTCTCTCCTCTGTTGTGCCTTATGACCTGTCTCCGATACATGTCTGGGTTGGGTGACAGCTTCAATTCGTTCATTCCCTCTAGACAGCCACAAACACAGGAAGGTGAGGCTCATCTGCAATCTGAGCACTCATCTGCATTCTTCTGAATTCTGATGAGACTCCCTGGGCAGGGAGGAATGGGACTGGCTGACACACTTCAATAGGTAGTGTCAAGTCGACATACACTGATTTACACCCCAGGTTTAGCCTGGGAAACAGGACTGAGCTTAAAGGGATTGTGTGTACTTCACAGCACAGCCTTTGATGTCACCTTCACTTCAAAGGCACTTTTGGGTATAGGTATTAAGTCCCTGACCCACACCCATGAGACACTTCTGGATATTGAACTGAACTGAACTCTGAACTGAACTGCTGTGCAGCTCAAAGTACTCAACTGGACTGCTTTTATGTAAGGACTGCTGTTCTTCTTGTTGCCCTGCTTCCTGCTGCTCCCTGAATCTGCTGAAGAAGAGCTGGTCTCTGCATTCCCTTGAAGGACTTTCTGGCTTGCCTCCGGATTTCTGAAGTCTGTGGGAAAATCCAACTGGTGCTGCTGGACTCTGCCTTCTGTGAGTCTTACTCTTGCTTGAGGTACGCCATCCAAGTAGTTCTGGGTCTCAGATGTGGGTTCTCTAGCTGTTTTGCCACAAAACTGACACATCATCACTGCTGCACCAATCGGAGCCAATACAGTGCCTTCAACGCTGACGCAGTGCTGATCTGGAGCTAGTCCTGTGCTGCTTTACGATGATGCAGGCTCTGAATGTGAGGTTCCAGGTGGGTGTATCAACCCGACTGCGATGTTTGACGAGGTCGCATCGCTGATCCAAGTTCTCCACCACAGGGCTCGCCTGCAATCCATCGATCCTCCCACGAGATTAAGAACCAATGCATTGCCTTCTCTGCATGTAGAAGATAGCTTCATGTTGTTGCTTGCGATCAGGAAAGGTACTTTCTTCACCATGGCCTGCATGGGTCCTGTAGCCAGCCTGCGCTTTCATGAGGTTGGCCCAAACTTTTGACTTTGCCCCAGGCCAATGCAATCTAAATTAAACGTTTTAGAGCTACTTGCTTCTAAGGACTTTACTGTATTTATGTCTTCAAAAATCAATATCTCAACTTCAACACATTGAATTTATGTTGTTTTGGTCTTTTTTTGCTCAGATAAATACTTTCTATTTTTCTAAACTGCTGTGGATTTTTTTGTTGGTGTTTTCAGTGTGTTACATAATTAGTTATTGCACAAATATGTTACACATTGCCTTCGAAGTTAATCCTGCCTGCTCGGTGCCAAGCAACTAGAGGCTGAGCACAGGATAATGTGTGTTGTGACTTACTCTGACTAGCATGGTGGTTCCTACTTGAATAGAGTGCATACAGTGCCAGGGTGGTGGGCAGGGGGCTATGGACAAAAAAACAAATTAAAAAAGACACTTATCTCTTACCGGCCGTCGTCTCTCCTCTGCTTTGGTCCCTTCCCACGCTGCCTACTCCTCAGCTTCAGTGGAAGAAGGAAGCACACAGGCTCCCTCCCCTAAGCCAATCACAACGCTGCATAGAGCATTGTGGTAATGGGCTTGGCGTAATGCTCAGACGGGGATTTGGAGCCTGGGCATGTTCCTCATCAGGCTGTGTAATGCAGCCTGGTGGGGAGCACGCAAATTACTCATGACTGTTTGGCCAGCCCCAAAGGGCCGCCCAAACAGTCATGCACACTTAAGGGCTGCAAACTACTTCTCCCTCTGTGACGCCAGCCCTGCCCTAACCTAGCCCCGTAGTGAAAAATACAATTATAATAACAAGGTTATTATCCTTTTATTTTTCCTTTCTCCTGCACTCAGAGCAGTGAGTGACGCTCCTCTTTCTCCTCTTTCCTAGCAGAGGAGCTGCCCCTGGGTTCATACCTCGAAACTAGAGACCCAATTTCTAACATTATTTTCCTCAGGCAGCCTCTCCTTCCAATATGTTTCTGATGAAGTTCTGCCTCCTCAACGTTTCACTAAACATCCCATCTGACCGCTTCGTCGGGTGAATTCCAGGTCCACACATTTCCCAGTCGTCCACAATCTACATTCTGTCGTTTGCCCCCTGTAGTTTTCGTCAGACAGACTCCTCCAGTGACTGCTAATGAAAAAACATTGTCTACCTTCCATTTGAGATTTCATCTACTTCTCTTGTGTCCTTTCTTTCTATATCCATACCTGTCTGTCACTGACATCAAATTCTAGTTCCCATCTACTGAACTATGTTTTTTCCTTACCAGGTTATTCGGAATCTGAATATCTGTCCTGCACCATGCATACTGTAATTAACTCTTCCTCCTCACATTCATGCAGTGAGACAAATCATAATAATGAGGACATGTGAAAATGACCCAGGTAGGTTTCTTTTGTAAAGCAGTTCTAGAATGGAATGTTTGATAAAATAGCATTGTTATATGTTATGTTATATGAAATTTGTGTAGCGTGCGAATACCCGTAGGTCTCTTGGCGCTTTCAATACTCCTTACTAAATTTCAGACCACTACAGGACCTAGAATAGCCATGTCTTCAATTGCTTCCTAAACACAAGGTGGATCGTATTTCCCTCAAATAACGAGGGAGAGAGTTTCATTCTTTAGAGGTATTGTAGCTAAAGCTACGTCCCCCCCAATTCCCCTTTCTTATTCTGGTCATAGGTATCAAGTGAGAATTGGAGGATCTCAGAGATCTATTTGGGGTATACCAATTAAAAAGATGCTGTTGAAAAGTGGGCCCTTCCTTATAAAGGGCTTTGTGAGCAATGCATAAGGCTTTGAATTTTACCCTTTGGGCAACTGGTAACCAATGAAGGTCCTGAATACCGTGTCTGACAGATTGATGTTTTGGCAGATCCAGTATGAGTCTTGCAGCAGCGTTTTGTACTGTTTGAAGTTTTTTGAGTAAGGTTACTTGAATATGTACGTACAGCCCATTACAAAAATCTATTTTGGGTAAAACAAGCGATGTCGCCACCGTCTTTCTAGATTTTGGTGGAATAAAAGGACAGATTTTTCTTAGCATCTTTATCATAAAGTAAGCTGAGGACACCACTTTAGATACTTGTGATTTGAGAGTCAATTTATTGTCAATAAGAACTCCCAGATTCTTAGTTGTGGTCACAGGTATAGGGGGGCCAAGATTTTTCAGCCACCAATCTGGGGACCAGGGAGGGAAAAGATTCCCGAACATGATCACCTCTGTTTTAGTGGAATTTAATTTCAGGCAGTGATCACTCATCCACGAGCTAAGTTTAGTCATACAGTTGTGAAGCTTGGTGGAGAAGTTGATATCCTTGTCCACTGTCGAGATGATCAGTTGGGTATCATCGGCATAAGAGGTAGGAATAAGATTAAAACTCCTGATTAAAGGGGCCAATTCCGCAACATAAATGTTAAAAAGGGTGGGGCTCAGCGAAGAGACCTGTGGAACTCCACTAGGCAAGGAAAAAGGGGCTGATTTAAAATTGCCTAGCTGAACTAATTGGGTTCTATCGGTCAAAAAGAAGGTGAGAAGAGAAAAAGCAGCTCCTCCGACTCCTATCGATTTTAACCGTTGCACCAGAAGATTATGATTTACCGTGTCAAATGCAGTGGATAAGTCAAGCAGTATAAGAACTGCTGACCCACCGCTGTCAAGAGACGAACGGATTTCTTCCGTAGTTTTTATCAATGCCGTTTCTGTACTATGATTAGACCTAAAGCCAAATTGACTGTGATCTAGGACTTCGGTATTGGAGATGAACGTTGAGAGTTCTTTAATAATAATTTTCTAAATTATCTTTGCTGGTATAGGAATTATGGCAATGGGACGATAGTTATTAGTATCCGTGACATTAAGATTAGGTTTCTTCAGCAAAGGGAGGATGCAGGTCTGTTTCCAAACAGTAGGGAAGCAGCCTTGTGTCAGCATTTGATTAAACAGTTTGGACATATAAGGTCCTATATAGTGACCAATACTTTTTAGAAGTCTAGGAGGGCAAGGGGCTTCCGGTGAACCTGATTTAGCCATAGAAATAGAGGTGACTATTTGGCTTTCTGAGGTGGGGGTAAAATTGAGAAGTAGAGGTTTAGCAGCATTTTGCTGCTCTATCTTCGCATTAAAGCTAGAGGAAGTAAATTGATTAAAAATGTGGTCCACTTTGGCTCTAAAAGTGTGTGCAAGGACGTCACAAAAATCTTGATTGTGATTAACTGAGTCATCATTATTGTTAGATGTTAAGAGTTTGACTGTTTGAAAAAGTTCCTTGCTGGAATGACCAGCTTTTTCAATCCGAGAAGTATAATGCTGACTCTTTTCAGAGATTACTTTTATTTTTAAGTCTGAAAGTAGAGCTTTATATTTAACTTTTTCCGGAGCTTCATAGTGTTGTCTCCATGCTCTTTCCTGTCTTCTGCAAGCCTGTTTATCCAGTCTAAGGGCTTCAGAGAACCAGGGGGCTGAGGGAAATTTCCTATTACTGTTGATAGTGACCGTAGGAGCGAGGGTGAGGCAGTTAACATCCATCCACGAAGTATAATTTATGGCTGCATTATCAGTATTAGGCTCAAGATCGGGCTGGGTATGAGCTAAATGATCTATCAATACCTCAGGGTCAATACGGTGCCAAAGTCTGCCGTTGGTCCTAATGGGGGTTTTAAACTTTTTGTCACATAAAGTGGTTTTATATTTAAAAAGAATAGAATGGTGATCAGACCATGTTAATGGGAGAATGTGAATACAATGGAGTGCTGGGTTATTTGAGAAGATGCCATCTAAAGTATGACCTGCAATATGTGTGGGACCTTGGATAAGCTGCGTAAGGCCCAGCTCGGACATTGACTCCGAGAGTTCCTTGGTATCTTTGTCCTCCTGAGTTTCCAGGTGAAAATTCCAATCACCCAGGAGCGCAAAGCATTTGTATTGAAGGCTACATTCAAGGAGTGAGCTTAGACTTGTTAAGAAGTTGGTTCTTGAACCCGGTTGACGGTAAATTAAAAGAAATTTAAAGAGTTTTGGCCCTGAAATGACATTTTAAAGTGAAAGGCTACGCAGTTGGTTGATGTAACTATTGTGCAGTGGGCACTAAGTCCAGCTTTATGAATCAGTGCAAGGCTACCCCCTCTATCTAAATGCCTGAACACTTTCTATCCAATGGGGACAGCAATATGAAAATCGGGGTTCGCGGCATCATTGCCCCAAATTTCAGTGACAACTGGGGCATCTACTTTGTTGTCAATAATAAAATCCGCTATTTCATAGCTGTGTTTTACAAGAGACCTAGCATTAATGAGAGCTAACTGTAGGTCATTTTTCTTGTCCGTTAAGCTGCACTGTGGAAGGTAATAAAAAAAAATAGCAGATGTATTTTTATTAGTAATTTTTGTCTAAATAACGTATTATTAGGCCACAGCATTTAAAGTTACATAGTTGCATTGCCCATTATTTAATTGAAAGATGTTCATGAAAGCTAAAGTAAAACTGTAGCGTTCAAAATGAACTCAACATCCACTGTTAGATGAGCATTGTAGGAGAATTTCCGTCATCTTTGATTGTAGTAATTGTTTAACTTGCATTCTAGCAAACAGGTGCTGATAGTTATAAAACAGTACCATATAAATCGAATGGAAAACCCAAGCCAGGGTTGCATACCTCGCGGTTGGGTTTGTTCAGGAAAATTTACCCCAAATGACCACATAATTTATGACAATTTCTACACTGTTATCTCTTTTATATTTTGCTAGGTGATTATAATGTATTACGATGTTGTTCACAGGTTTGTTATATTATGAAAATGTACCTGACTTTGTTCCTTCCCCACTCTGTCCATCATTAAAAACAATAATCAAGAAGTGTCACTGAACGTACAATGGTAATCAGTCTTCATGAAAGCAAAAAGCCCATATTCCTGAACTCAATGTGAGAAGTTTGTGCTGCTTTGAGAATGTAGGTAATATTTGTAATACCTTAATGGATGTATAACTCTTTAAAAACCTATATATCTTCATCTAAGTTTAACTGAGAAATCAAAAGTTAGAGAAAAACTGACCCCAGGCAGGAATCTGCCTCACCAGAAACGAGAATGCAGTATGTTCTGGTTTGTTGTGCCAGCTAAATATATTCCTTATTTGACTTGTGACTCTACGTTTTCATGTTTGTCCGTGTATTTTTCATAAACCCCAATTCAATTCATAACGTATTTTCATAGATAAAAAAAATGCATGTGAAGAACATTTTAATGGTGATGTAATCATTAAAATGGCACATGTAAATGTACTGTACATAACGGTTCAATGCAATGACAGTTTCGTAATATGCTCCATTTCAAAAAGGAACACCAGCAAAATGTGGGGGCGATGGGGGTTGTGTGCATGTCTTAATCACGAGCTCTCTTAAATTTGCCCATCAAGTTCTTTCAAAATATAAACTGTTTTAGCTTCCTTTGGTTTTTTTTTTTTACTGCTGTAGCATTCTTATTTTCACAATGCACATACAGCAAACTTGTATGAAACTATAAACCATTGAAAATATATTTTGCAACTTGAGCTTGTTGTTTTAATGTAGTGAAGATCAGAGAAACATAGTGGGAATGTGGTATTAATTTTACACAGAAGATTCACCTTGCAGGCATCTATCGAAGTTCAATATAATATATGTTCAGATCATCGTTTAAGGGTGCAAGCTTATCAAGTGATCTTATGCATCCTTAGAGGACTCTAGTACTTGTTTCTTCCGTGGGAAGCAACTCACAATCTCATATCCCTTGGGCTTCTTTTTTTTACAGGGACCCCTACTTGTATCACCAACATGCGTGAAACCTTGTCCATGGAGTGTGCTTTGAGGTTGCAGCTGCATGTTTTGTCTTACGACAATTATAGTGTCACAGTATGAAGTTCTTTTTTTTTAGGTCTGTGAGTAAGTTGTAAGCCATGCTGTCAACCTTTCAGTGAATTCAAGGTGTTCTCACAAATGAAGCACCTTTTAAAAACATGTTTTTATTTTATTTTAGTTTTAACAAAGCAAAGCAAACCATTTCCACATTCAGATTATGCACAGTACAGGGTTGTTTCAGTTAACATGGTACATAGACCTGTCGTTATGTTCCAATCATAAAGGTATTGACCAACTGGAATACAACTATAAACAAAATACCTCTAACCTGACCTATTTACTTTGAAAAAAATTGAATGAATCTAAACATTTCATAAGGATGCAACACTTAGAAGGAGTATTCAGGCAGACATATTATTCTTTACTTTTATGTTTATTTTCATTTTCATAGTTTGAGAAGAAAAAACATTTTATAAACAAGATAACATTTTTTTTATATTTTGCGATGCAAATTTGATATTTTCTGTGCTAGTAATTCATTGTTTACAGTGCTTATCTTAATATGAACCCCACATATAAATCATAAAGTGCCAACAGTCTGTCTATCATTCATACCACATCATTCACACAAAATCAAACATACTCATACTAGTAACAAGAAACACAATGAAAACAATATGGGAAGGCAATACAACTGAGAGTCACAATGTATCTTTACACATATAAGTTCTTGTTTTCGATTTGATATCTACTTCCCTAGGGTGCACCAAGGCTGCTTCCTAAGCCACATCCGCCACAGAGCCCAAGTCCCCTTCACAGGTCTCCCTGAGCCTCATGATCTTATCAGGTTTGTTACCAATTATGTTGCGATATATGAGTGAAAATAGTTTGTGAACCATCTCCTCATCCAACAGTCTACTTTGCAGTGGACTACAATCAGGGGCCGCTTGCCATTCTATATTTTCCATTTGTAAGACAGGACTGAGTTGTAGGAATCTAAATTCCTGCATAGAACTTAGGTCAAATTCAGACCGAATGGGATGCAAACGTCTTCACCGCTCAGGAGTCTGCAATGTCCCAAACCGTGGGACTATCAATGTCAATCCCAGCCGTGGAACTTGGTCAACTTCCCCACTTCGTTCAATTTGTGTCCTTTCCATTGGGGTGGTGTCGCTTTGGTCACGTTACCCAGCCATTTTAGCCTTGTCCCAAGCCTCCAGCATAGCCTGCGTTGCTTGCAGTAGGTGTCGCTTATTCTTCCTACTATATAAGCGATGGACACTTGTAAGATCATCTGATCCCACCCTTTCTAATCTGGTGAGTTCATCAAGGAACTTTTCAACATCATTCGGGAATTCACCAAGCCCCCCAGCGAAGCCATGGACATCACACTTTCCCTGGACCTCTGCGATAAACTCGGCTCCTACTTCCTCCTGAAAATCAGAGCCCTGTATGACAACTTCAACAAACAGACTCCGAACAACCACTCCACTTCTTCCCCCAGCAACGACAACAAGCTCCTCACCTCCTCTTGGACAACGGCCACCACTGAAGACACTGCGTCTACCATGAAAGGCATTCACTCAGGAACCCCACAGACCCCTTCCCTCTGCACATTTTCCACAGAGCCACAGCCACAATTGCACCTGAGCTACGATGCACCATCAATCGCAACTCCAAAGCTGGCACATTCCCTGATGACTAGAAATGTGCAGTAGTCAAGCCCCTCCTCAAGTAGCCCTCAGCAGATCTGACGGACCTCAAGAACTGACAAACCATCTGTCTCCTCCCTTTCGTGGCCAAAGGCACTGAGAAGATCGTCAATGGCCAACTAACAAAATTCATCGTAAAGAATTCCATCTTCTACCCCTCCCAATCTGGATTCCACAGCAACCACACCACCGAGATCTCCCTTCTTGCTGCCACAGACGACATCCGCACCCTCCTCGACCTAGGCCACACCACAGCCCTGATCCTATTTGACCTCTCTGCAGAATTCGACCCTGTCTCCAACCCCACTCTCACCGCCAGACGCCATGGCGCCAGCCTAGACTGGTTCTGCTTCTTCCCAGAACCCAAAGAATCAGACTTCCACCCTTCACACAGAGATCACTTGCGGAGTACCCCAAGGATCATTGCTCAGCCCCATGCACTTTAACATCTACATGACCCTCCTCGCCGCCATCTTCAGACAGCATGGACTCACAGAGTATCCTACGCAGACGACACCCAGCTCATCCTTTCCTTCACTAAGGAACCCATCACCACCAGACTCAGCTTTCAGGAAGGAATGAAAGACGTTGCATCCTGGATGAGCAGCAGCTGCCTGAAGCTTAACTCGGAGAAGACAGAAGTCCTCATCCTCGAACCCTCCCCCTCTGCATGAGACACCACTTGGTGGCCCACCTCCCTCGGCAGCCCCCCACGGACCATACCGGGAACCTCAGTATCATTCTTGGCTCCTCCCTCACCATGAACCAAAGAAGAACGCCTTTGCCTCCACCTGCTTCAACACCCTCACATCCTCTGTAAGACCTTCAAATGGCTCCCCCCGAATCAAGAAAGACCATCACCCACTCACTCATAACCAGCAGACTTGACTACGGAAACGCCTTCTAAGGCAGGATCAGCAAATGTCTGCTCTGCAAGCTCCAGACCATACAGAACACTGTAGCCAGACTCATCCTCTGCATCCTTCAACACGAACACATCACCCAACACCTAAGAGACCTCCACTGACTTCCCATCGAGAAAAGAGTAACCTTCAAGATAGTCACCCACGCCTACAAATGCCTTCACAACACCAAATTCTCAATGAAAGAATCTCCTTCCAATCACCCACAGAAACCTCTGATGTGCCGACCTCACCCTCGCTGAAACCCTGTGCATTCACAGAGCCAGAGCGAGTGGAAGAGCCTTCTCCATCGCTGATTCGCAGCAAAGAACTAGAACAAGCTCCTGATCAACATTAGACGTGCCCCCACTGTTCACATCTTCAGGAAGACCCTCAAGACCTGTCTTTTTGACTGCTCGGAGCTGCACCCCATCTCCCCCGGCGCCTTGAGACCCCTACCGGTGAGTAGCACGCTTCACAATTCCCTGATTGATTGATTGCTGCCAGGTCCAACTTCAGGGCATTGGTAATGTGCAGAAGTCAAGCCCCTCCTGCGCCTTGAGACCCCTACGGGTGAGTAGCATGCTTTACAATTCCCTGATTGATTGATTGATTGTTGCCAGGTCCAACTTCAGGGCATACCCATTCATTAACATTCGGCAATTGTGTGGCCCACCAATACGCCTAGACACCTGTCAATGCAATACCCCTTTTATAGGTCGATTGCTGCAGGGTCTGTAATGTTATCTAGGGGGTTACACCAGTACAGAGAAAGCACTGATTAGTAGTGTCAATTAGGTCAAAATAAATCTCAGAAACTTTAAAGTCTGTATTGTGCAGGACATATAGCAGTTTGGGAGTATGATCATCTTAAAGATCGCTGCCGCCCCAGCAAGGACAGTGACAACTGTCTCCAATGCTCCAAGTCTCCCTCATACTTCCATAGAAAACTTTCCAGTTTGGCATCTGGAAACCTCACCCTATCCAGAGTTACCTTAATCCAGAACTAGTGGAATCCATCCCAATTCATATGCAGGCCACAGTTGGAGTCTCCAGAGACTTCCACTCACCAGGGTGAACAGCATTGACTTGCCCAGGTTTATCCTGCATCTAATTTATTTTTCAAAGTACCGAAAAACCAAAAGGGCCATCAGGATAGCTATCTTCATGGAATCCACTTATATCTGCTCACAGTTGTATCCTACAGAAGTACACGAACAAAACACTTTGGGAGACACAGTATAAACAAATCACAGACTATTAATTCAGCGCACTGTTATTTATTCACAATGTGCCTATTCAAATTACTTATGACAAATTAATAACACAACTGTCATAGTGCCCCAGGGCAGGGAGGGGTAAGGGACGGTGTTTGTGTGGGAAAGGGATGTGCAAGGTAGGTCATAGTGACAATTATATCAATATATGATTCATAAACAATCAATACAACAGGCTTCAGACAACTGACCCAGCACAATGAAGGAGCTACTAATGCTCACAATTAAAAAGAAACATGATACCGATGCTAGTAATTCATAATTAGACTAATGGTTGCATCGACTGGTGAATGGTAGTAGCCGTCGACGTTTCGACCCCAAGATTGTACTGGTAGGTATACGTCACACTTTAAAGTGGGGTCTTCATCAGGACAAAGACAGGGCCTGGGGAACACTGGTTTCTCTATGAAAAATGGAATAAGGATGTGTATTGTGTATTTACAGTGGTAAGAAAATTAAAACCAGCGCACACTTGCGCCACCACACAATCAGATGGAACAGGATATTTATTCACCATGGAAAGTTGGGCTGTTAAGCTCTCAACATACACTGGAGAACGAGGAACGTCATTTGATCCAAATGAGACTGCCAGGATCGATAAATATCAGATCCAATAATTCATTTATGAATGCCCAATTCCGGGAGACGTCAAAATGATCATCAATTTTCTACAGAGGAAAACAAAGAGCATGCGGGACATATCAACATTGTGTCTTTCAGATTCAATACTGAGGCAGATACATGTAATGTGACTAATCAGATACTCAACTGAGTTATTACTTCAATTCTTTGCCAAGTGACTCTGATATTAACCAAATGGAAGATAATAATACCGTCATTGATATTGTATCACTATCGAGGAATTGGTGTATAACCAAAAAGGGCCGGGACTAGCTCATAATATCGTAGTGCAGATGTCACCAAACTCAAGACTTACGATTCTACTTTAGGAACTCTATTATACAACAGAGGACTTCTGTGAGAGGTCTTAGAGATTCCTCGACTTTCTTCCCTCCCACATATGCCATGAGCAATAAAATCCTAGCATTTGAAGAGCTGGTAACCAGAGATGTTGATAAACTTTTGTCCAAACCAAAATACACCAGATTCAATCTTAGTAAAGTTGAAAAACATGCATTAACCTCCCTGAAGAACAACAAAGAAGTGGTAATCAAGCCCGCAGATAAGGGGGGAGCCATTGTGGTCCAAGATGTCAGTCACTACAAAGAAGAAATTCATAGACAACTTTCGGATGGAATAAGTTATAAGAAAATCTGTAATGACCAATCAAAAGATCTGGCATCCGAAATCCTGCAAGTTACTCAGAGGGGTTTGGAGGAGGGTTTCCTATCAGATCAAGAATTTAAGTTTCTCAATCGTAGCCACCCACGCTTGGCCACCATTTATACCTTACCCAAGTTACATAAAAATATGGAAAACCCACCCGGACGCCCCATTGTGTCCGGTTGCGGTTCACTGCTTGAACCGTTGTGCCAATATATTGATTTTTTTCTAAAACCACTTGCCAATTAGACTAAAACCTATCTTCGTGACACTACCCAAGTAATCAATTTGATAGAACAAAGACCTTTTGACCCCACTAAACAACGGTTGGTCACATGCGACATTGTGTCACTGTATACGAGTATTCCTCAGTTGGAGGCGATTACAGTTATGGAAAGTGTTCTTAACCAAAGAACTGCACCTGTCCCAGTACCAACCAACTTCATCTTGGAACTACTGAAAATTGCCATGATGAAGAATTTCTTCATGTTTCAGGAGGAATTCTTCCTCCAAACCAAGGGCCTGGCTATGGGGGCTACATTTGCCAAGAAATATAAGATAAGAGACACTCACTTTTCTGACCCCTTGCTATTCCTAAGTTGGTATTCAAGGCTACATTTGCCCCCAATTTGGCAAAACTATTTATGGATGATTTCGAAAATAAGTTCATCTTCAATGATACTAATCCCTTTGGTGCCCATTTGGCACTTTGAGTCCGATACATAGACGACGTTCTATGTATATGGAATGGGACTCATGCAGATCAGATGCTATTCCACACATGGCTTAATGAACAAAACATTGATATTCAGTTCACTTTACTATACAGTCCTAATGAAATTGCATTCCTAGACAATATGATATTTTAGGATAACAACATTCTGCAAACAACTCTATACAGGAAACCAGCAGAGAAGAACTCTCTATTGCAATAAGGGAGCCATCACCCTAGGGGCCTGAAGGATAACTTACCTGTGGGCCAGTTCCTGCGTGTTTGCAAGAATTGTTCCCAAAAAGATGATTACATCAAAGAATCACAGGAATTGTCCAACCGTCTTCTGGATCGGGGCTATCCAGCGAGACTTGTAAAAAGAGCAAGGAAGAGGGCTTGGTATAATCCCCGAGAGGTGCTCCTACAACCTGAGGACAGAACTAATAAAGCTTTTGATCGTCTAATTTGTGTAACCACATTCTCCAACTAGAGTAATGACAACAAAAAGGTCATTAATAAGCACTGGGCCCTAGTGTCAGACGACATTAAGCAGAATGCCCTTCCGTTACATTCATTCAGAAGAGCTAAAAATATTAAAGATTTAGGGCCTGATGTAGGTAAACTCCAATTTACCACTTCTTAAATACCGAATCATACCAATTCGGTATTTAAGAAGTGGTAAATTGGAGGGGTGGAGATGTGGGTATTTCAGAATCGGTAAATACCGAATCTGTAAGATTCGGTATTTACCGATTCTGTAAATACCAAATCGGTATCCCCCATTGATTCCTATGGGCCTTGAAGCCCATAGGAATCAATGTGCATTACCGAATCCGTATTTACCGAATCGGTAATTACCGATTTCTGCAAGGGTGCAGGGGGTGTCACTTTGACACCCTCTAGCACCCCCAATACTGGCTTGTGTGCCATGTGGCACACAGACATGCCCTAAGGGCATGTCTGTCTGTCATATGGCATAGGTGTGCATGCACACATGTGCATGCACACCTGGATTCGGTATTTTAACACCCAATTGGATTGGGGGTTAAAATACCGAATCTGAAGGGCCTGCGGGACTGAAAGTAGTCCCACCTACATCCCGATTTTTAAAACTCGGTAAACTTACCGATTCGGTATTTTTCAAATTCGGTAATTTTACCGAATTGGTAAAATACCGAATCGGACAAAAAAAGGTCCCCTACATCTCAAAAGGCCAAATACCGGTCGGAAACGGCCGAATTCGTCCGTTTCCGACCGGTATTGGCCACCTACATCGGGCCCTTTGTGGTCCGATCCTTTCTGGATTGCCCCAAACCACCAACAATTTCATCCATGTGGAACCTGGCTCCGATTACTGGGCACACTAGACGTGGCTCATGTGTTGCCTGTCCTACTACCATTCAAACTAAGGAATTTACACATAGAGGTCAAAGGTATGCATTGAATACCAACTGTAACACTAAATGTCATCTATGTGATTAAATGCCCCTGTTACCAGATATATGTGGGACAAACACAGCAAAAAGTGAAGGCCAGAATACTACAGCATGGGTGTAAAATCAGGTGTAATGTCCCGGGTGCCCCCTTGGTAAACCATTGCAAGAGACATGGTAATACCCAGAAGCCTTGAAATGGTTGGTTTTGGAAAAGGTGACTCTGGGCCCTAGAGGTGGGGATATATCCACTATTCTCAACACACGAGAATCCAAATAGATGGCTATCCTGGATTCGATCAATAATGGACTTAATGAGGCAGAGAGCCGCCATGCCCAGTTAGCAAGACTAGGCCGTTAAATTTCTGGTTTAAGTCATCAGTACTATGTCAGGCTTATAGCTGCTAACTCTCGTCTTCACCCTCCTGCATGAGAGGTGCACGAAAGTTTGCAGCTTGTATCACAAATAAAAGGATGTAACCAGATATGCCAAGTCACGTAGACCCCTCTGTGTAGGAGGTGCGTGATGCCCTAGAATAATGGATGGATGTAGTCGCTTACACCCCTATGTGTATGCGTGACACTTAGAGACAATGTATATTTGCAGGGATACAATTCTAATTGACGTTTTTATAAATTTCTTTATGCGGAAATGGATTGCCTTCACCCTTTTGTACAAAGTGCGCTGTGATCTGGTTTTGACCACACTATTTGTGACAAGGTCCATCAAATATTGCTTGCTACACCTCTGAATGACTATATGTGGTATCTACATCTGACCACACTATTTGTGATAAGGTATAGCATACAATGCTAGCACACAGCTCGGGACACCTCCCATTGACGATTCTTTATACTAATACTGCGATGTAGCCATGCGTATTATACCCTTAAACAAGGTGGTTTTAAAGTGACGAGTCGAGATGTTATGTAGTGATTGTATGTTGATTTGAGATCCATTGATGTGTCAGAACTTGTGTTTTCTGTGCGTCTCTGGCATGCTGCCGGGCACCTGTTCGGTGGCGAGCCGAGTTGGCTGCCATGACGACTCAGGAACCACGAAGTATAATCAACACTTCCGGGTGACCCCGAAGTCCGTCTTTTCTTTTCACTATCTTGACGACAGCGCGCACGTTTTATTCCGGCCAAACAAATGCCGGTCGCAATCCTGAGACGTGGAGCATTTGACCAAAGAAGTTGGATGATTAACGTCGTTTGCCGAGTTTAAGGTCAGAATTTGCCCCCTTTGAGTGGTATTGTAGCTATACTTGTTGGCCACATGTGATATCGTGCAGCAATCCCCTCACTTTTGCCATTACCGGTTTTCAGAATATATACGCCCCGATTGAGGAGTGGACATACCCTCATCAGTACTGACTAAAGGCTGTGTTCAACGCAAATGGGTATGTAGTGGCCACTGATATTGGGCAGCAATGGTTTTGATATCCATGCACTTGGGTTTAGTTAGATTATCCCTTTGATTTCCTTTACCGTCACAACGAGTGTCACAGTCCTGTGAAGGTACCTTGTTCTCAGAGTGCTTTATACACAACGGACAAGCGCTAGTGTCTGCATATTTAGGCACGCATCCTCAGTATAGTGAGCCTTGTAAACCCAGCTTTATCGCTGAATCCTATAATGATCCAATTATTGTTACACACTACTGTGGCTAAGAACCAGACTTGACGAGGAATGGCAACCTTTGTCCCTCCTTTTTGGCATGTGTACATAAGTCTTGAGTTTGGTGACATCTGCACTATGATATTATGAGCTAGTCCCGGCCCTTTTTGGTTATACACAAATTCCTCGATAGTGATAGAATATCAATGACGGTATTATTACCTTCCATTTGGTTAATATCCGAGTCACTTGGCAAAGAATTGAAGTAATAACTCAGTTGAGTATCTGATTAGTCACATTACATGTATCTGCCTCAGTATTGAATCTGAAGGACACAATGTTGTATGCTCTTTGTTTTCCTCTGTAGAAAATTGATGATCATTTTGACGTCTCCTGGAATTGGGCATTCATAAATGAATTATTGGATCTGATATTTATCAATCCTGGCAGTCTCATTCGGATCAAATGACGTTCCTCGTTCTCCGGTGTATGTTGAGAGCTTAACAGCCCAACTTTCCATGGTGAATAAAATCCTGTTCCATCTGATTGTGTTGTGGCGCTAGTGTGCGCTGGTTTTAATTTTCTTACCACTGTAAATACACAATACACATTTTTATTCAATTTTTCATAGAGAAACCAGTGTTCCCCAGGCCCTTTCTTTGTCCTGATGAAGACCTCGCTTTAAGGTGTGATGTATACCTACCAGTACAATCTTGGGGTCGAAACGCCGACGGCTACTACCATTCACCAGTCGATGCAACCATTACTCTAAATATGAATTACTAGCATCGGTATCATGGTTTCATTTTAATTGTGAGCATTAGTAGCTCCTTCATTGTGCTGGCTCAGTTGTCTGAAGCCAGTTGTATTGATTGTTTATGAATCATATATTGATATCATTGTCACTATGACCTACCTTGCACATCCCTTCCCGACACAAACACCGTCCCTTACTCCTCCCTGCCCTGGGGCACTATGACAGTTGTGTTATTAATTTGTCATAAGTAATTTGAATAGGCACATTGTGAATAAATAACAGTGCGCTGAATTAATAGTCTGTGATTTATTTATACTGTGTCTCCCAAAGCGTTTTGTTCTTGTACCTCTGATACTTGGGGGTCCCTCACCGGAGCATCCAGCAAGCCGTGAGGGAAACGGCACCAGCTGCTCCTTACCGCCATTCCTCAAACGCCGTGAGGGCAATGGCTGTAGTCCCGGCCAGCGGACTACAATACCCAGCGGCCCCGGGAGGTCGCAGTGCCATGACGATAACAACGCGCCCGTAGGCGCCATAAGATCCGTGAGCGCCGAGCGCTCTTGGGGGTCACTCAACCGAGCATACAGCAAGCCGTGAGGGAAACAGCACCAGCTGCTCCTTATCGCCATTCTTCAAACGCCGTGAGGGCAATGGCTGTAGTCCCGGCTAGCGGACTACAATACCCAGCAGCCCTGGGAGGTCGCAGTGCCGTGACGATACCAAAGCGCCCGTAGGCGCCATAAATCCGTGAACGCCTCCCACCCCGCGGGACGCGCGCGGGCAGCGCTGGGCGAAGCCCGGGCAAAGGGCGGGCCGTCTGTGGCCGTCCGGGGCAGGACGAGGCTGGGCTGGGCAACCCCCCCTGGTTGCTGTGACAAAGACCATCTAGTAAGTTAAAGTGACCTTATTATTTGACTTTTCTATTTAAACATAGTGCTCATATGCCTCTGGTGCCACTGTGCTGTTTAAAAAATTTATTTTTGAGTCCAACAGCCTGTCCCGTACATACCATAACCAGCTTTTAAAATGTCCAAACTATTATCTACAATGGACAATTATTTAGTAAAGGTTGTGAATAAGATTAACAATGAACGAAGAAAGTCGCTAGGACGGGAGAACCCTCCAGACTTACCTCTAGACTTACCTTCTGCATCACCCATATCTAGTAATGATCTGTTTGCGGACTCTAATGGTGATCCAGATGTTATACCAATGGAAATACCAGCTGATCCAGTTCCAACCCAGGATTCCCCTGATTCATCTGAAACACCTGATGACATCCCGCCACGACGTTCCCCGGCCTTGCGAGCATTGAGGGCCTGTAGGAAAGTACAAACCAAGCGTGGGGGAAACAATAATAGGAGGAAAGTTTAACCTACGCCTAATACTAATGCCAGTGACAAAGAGACTATGATTAAGAACAGTACTTCTAATTTTAATTCTGAGCAATTTGACCTATTAGTTTGCATTATTGAGGAGAAGTTTGAAACTTTTGATAAACCACTTGTGGACAAACTAGACCTTCCCACAGCTGAGGTGTCTAGACTGGGCAGACTACTGGATGTGCACATTGGCAAGAATGACAGTCCTAGGCCTAAAGAGAGGGGTGTATTACCTAATGACATTGCCCCGAAGCCACTTGATGAGAGGTCTAGCTTAAATAAAGTAGTTACAGCTGGTCTGCCAGTAGGTTGTCGGATTGCGCAGGTAACAGCAGCCCCAGTAAGCACAATTGGAGTATCTGCGCCCAAGAAAAGTTGTTTTATTAATCTTCCACCAGACTGTGTACCTTATGTAGTTGTTCTATCCAATGTTCCGCCTCTTGATATTAGTCAGTCACACACCCCACAAACCCCTCAGGAATCACACAAATCGCTTAAGAATAAAACGGTCTCATGGCTGCACAGGCAATGTGGGTTCCCAACCAATTATCGGACCAAATATTAACAACAAGAAGGGTTAATTGGATTGGTAACTCAAGAAAGTCCTCTAGGGGGGATTGTGTCATTGTTAATTTTAAATACCCTCAACATGCCGCAACTGTCCTGCTCAGAGCAGCCTCTCTAACCCCGAATGAGAATGAAGTACTTTTACGCCCCTTGGGATACTTTTATAATCATCTTAGTAAGATGCCCCATGCCACCAATAGAGGCAGTCCCTTTACCCTCCATCATGGCCCAATTTTTGAGGTACCATTACAGAATAGATACCAAGCTTTGAGTTTTCTGGACCAGAATGATTGACATCCAAAGGTTATTAGGCCTCAGTTTAGTCCACCCCTTAATGTTCAATGAAAACACTTAGGTGGGCCTAGTATAGATTTGGAGCAAACTAAGGATACCACCTATATAGTGTTTGACAGCAGTCTGGAACCTGACCCTGCTATAGATAGGGGGGCGTCTAATCAACAAACAGCTCATGCTGAGGTCCCTATTGTTGGTTTAACTGAGGCTGATGTTAATCCTAATATTGTCCTAGATGAACCCAATAATCGTACCACAGGGGGAACTTCTATTGTGAGCTGGAACATAGCTGGTTGGGCCTCGAAAAGGAATAAATTGGGATGGGAGGACATGATTAGGACTCACGACATTTTATGCCTCCAAGAAACGTGGTGTGTTACAAAACCTAGCTTTGGAGGGTTTGCCTGTTACAGTTTAGAAGCTGTAGAGTCAAGACATGGGAGAGCTAAGGGAGGTTTACTTTTCCTCCTATCTGTGGACCTATCGTTGACAGTTGTAAAACATGTAACAGTTGGAACCCATTCTCAAATTTTATGGGTTCAATTGAAGGAAGGGCCAGAGGTGCTTTTAATTAACTTCTATAACAATATTTTTAATAACTCGCGGCACAATGTTATAGAAGAATTGGAAAGTGCCCTCATGAAGCTTGTAGCAGAAGCTAAATGTATTTTTACTTATATTTGGTTAGGCGATTTTAATTCCCCAATTTGTCCTTTGTCACTTTCAAGGGCTTGTGGGGTGCAAAACAATAGTGGCGAAAATGCACCCCAATTTCCACATAATGCCTACGGGGAGGCAATTAATGGTATCATAGCATCTTATGATTTAGAGTTAGTGCAGCCTGTAAAAGACACTAGTGGTCAAATCATCCCTACCTACATCGGGAGAAACACTAATTCTTGCATTGATCATATTATGGTCTCAGGTAGCATAACACCTTACTGTTTGACAGCGGTTACTGAGGCACCTACTTTAAGTGATCACAATTGCATATCTATGAGAATAGAAAGTTGGAATTGTAGGAATCAGCGGGCATTAAGAACCCTAGATAATATCGAGCCTTATAGGTCCAATGGGTCTAGGATAAGGTGGAAAGGGGAAAAATACACAACAGTTCTGCCCATAATTATATCTAGAACTTTGGCAGATATTAATGTCATTTTGACATCAGGAAGTGGACCTGTCTCAATCGTAAATAACTTTGTTAACATTAATAAAAATTATTGATAGAATATTTACGGGAAAAAGGCCAGGTTTGACCGGCCATGGTAAGGGTTGGTTTGATCATGCGTGCACAGCCCTCCTTTCCCAATTGAAGCAGGCTCTAGCCATTAGACCAAGGGATAGGAATCAAGTCATACTCCTGAGATATAATTATAAAATGGCACTCTCTAAAAGGAAGAGGGAATTACAGCAAGAAGCGTGGGATAGTTTAACGCAGGCGGCAGAAACTCTTGACAGCTGCCTGTTCTGGTCCACAGTTAACCCCCCCTTCCTTAAAGATGATAAAATTCCCCAACTTTTATCTAATGTCAGTAGTGAGGCATGGGTCTCCCGCTTTTCTGCCATATTTCAAGCTAATGGTACGAATGAGGCAGTGCAAAGGCATTGGCCTATAGTTCCTATAGACATAACCTAGGGAGAGGTTGAATGTAGTATTAAAGCCAGTAAGGGGGGAAAGGCACAGGGCCCCGATGGAGTCCCCATTGATGTTTATAAGGCTCTTCCTCTACTGTGGGGACCGGTACTTACATTGGTTCTCAACGCAGCAGTTACAGCCTTGATTCCACCTAATTTGGGAGACTCGATTATTGTCCCTATCTATAAGAAGGGGGACAAGACAGCAGCATGTAACTACCGACCAATCAGTTTACTCGACTCATCAGTGAAAATCGTGAGTAGATTGCTGCTGTCTAGGTTGGAAAATTGGGCAGAGGAGAAGGGGATTCTTGCTAACTCCCAATATGGCTTCCGAAAGGGCCGTGGGACCCTAGATCAATGCCTGAATTTAGAACTATTGATTGGCAAGTATACTAAGGCCAAGCCATGTCATTTGTATCTTTGCTTTGCCGACCTAAGCAGTGCATTTGATCTGGTCAATCACTCGCTACTATGGCAAGTTTTGTTAGAGCTTGGTGCACCAGAGGAAATCATCTACTTCTTAGCTGGACTATATAATAAGATGCAAGCTTGTGTGCGGTATGGGGCGTGCCCCCCAAACTTTTGTGTAAAGCGTGGGATAAGACAGGGTTGTGTCCTCGCCTCCCCTGTTGTTTACTCTATTTATTAAGGGCGTAGACTCTGTGTTGTAACTTAACCCATGGTATTTCCCTGCACCCATGTTTCCCTCTCCCTCTCGCTATCAGCTGTACTTGGTACACCCCATGTGTCAACAGGCGCTCGCTCTGGAATGTTGACAGAGCAGCGCCGTTCCGTGATGACAGCTGACGACATCCATATGTGTTATCTCATCTAATAAAGAACCTTTTATTATACTACGTGGTGCCGTGATTACAACATTCTTGGCGACGAGGATGGGATAGGAAAGCTGTGCCAGGGACAGCGGATGTCGTCTCCCTGGTGAATTTATTGCTGTCAAAGAAATTTGAAGAAAAGCTTCTACGAGGCGGAATTGAAGTGAAAATTCAAGGTATGAAGCGACGGAATGAGAATAAATAAACAGCGCGAGCGTGAGGAAGGAGCTGACCCTCATGAACTTCAAGTAAGAGGTTGAACATTTAAGCGAACACCTCCCTGCGCATCAGCCTAACACAGATCTCCAAGGGTGGTGGGGAACGATAATCGGGTGTCGGGCCGGGCACCGGGACTTCCCATCACCCAGTCTTAGGCTGTTAGTGAAAGAGGGACAAGGCTTTTGGCATCGGCGCGTTGTGTGGTAGTCGTGTGTCATTCCGGGCACAGGGGGGCGCGGAGGACAAGCGCGAAGGCTAGGATGGCGTCTGAGGGGAATCGTTCGCATCTGAACAGGTGGCGAGAGAAGGAAGAAAAAAAAATAGCAAAAGAGACGCGCAGCGCTCAGCGCACAGAGGAACACGTAACTTGTGGCGCGTAGGAGAAAGGAGAAACTTAACTCTCTGTCAGGACCACGGTGTGAGGCGGCGCGCTTGACTTCAGGTCGTCTC
Organism: Lissotriton vulgaris; assembly: GCF_964263255.1. Lineage (NCBI taxonomy): Eukaryota > Metazoa > Chordata > Amphibia > Caudata > Salamandridae > Lissotriton > Lissotriton vulgaris. The sequence goes on from NC_141687.1 coordinate 1,997,283,144, forward strand.
GCATTCAGTATCATTCAGCCTGATTCTTCACGTTCCTGAGCTGGATATTGAAAGAGCAACGGACTTGCTGAGGGGAGAAGCTTACTAAACTTCACCGCGCTATTTCCCCGAGCTCTTCCGATGTGTCTGCATGTGATTCTGTGAGGGGAAGTTGCCTCCACAGGAAGGTCCCGCCAGTGGGTGGGGGCCAGGGCCTCATTGGTCTGTTGAGTAGTATCTTGTGGTAGTAGAAAGAGGACTGCTATAACTCCCTTCATATTTTGATTTTCTCATTTCTGAGCTGTGTTCATGGAAGTGTGGATATAATTATTTGTGGCTACACATGGAATAATTGTAGCGCTCCATAAATTATATACTGCCTGCACTTTAGCTATCCTTACGTTCTGCCCTGCCAGAAAGGTCCATTTTAGGTAGTGTAGCTACTGCATGGCAATGGCGGGGGCGGGAATGAGTCAACCTCCCCCCTTTCTAAATGAATTAGGAGAACCTGTCATTCCATGGAGGAGGTGGGAAGGCATTTTCAAATCGTATCTGATTGCCATAGGTGGTAGCAATTACACCAATATACGTAAGCAACACATACTTCTCCACAACCTGGGAACTCATGGGAGAAAGATCTATAAAGACATAACAGGGAGGTTAGTGGAGGAAGACCAAGAGGAAGTGGAGGAAGGCGTCAATGTATATGAAAGCACACTCAGGGAACTGGGGGCTCATTTTAAGGAGAAAATAAATGTGGTGATGGAAAGGCACAAGTTTTTTAAGAGGGTGCAGAAGAGAGAAGAAAAAGTGAGCAATTACATAGCAGCACTGAGAGGGTTGTCAGCCACATGCGAATTTGGGCAACTCACTGACTCTTTGATCAGAGATCAACTGGTGAGATGCACTAATGACACCAAGACTCAAGAGGAGTTACTCACCAAGAACCCCAACCTAGATGAAGCCATTAACATAGCCAAGGGTCTGGAACATACCGCGAGGTGCATTAGGGAAATGAAATCACCAGAGGGGACCAACAAAGAGAGGACCGAAAACAAGTCTAGTACAGAGGGGTAATATGTCTGTAAAGTAGGGGACAAGAACAAAGAGGTGATTCGTAGTAAGTCAGGCCCTATAGTGTGTTTCAAATGTGGCAGCCCCAATCATCTGGCAAGTAACTGGAAGTGCCCTGCTAGGAATGTGCAGTGTAGGAAGTGCAACAGGTGGGGACACTTCTCTAAAGTGTGTAAAACTCAGGGCAAAGCTGTGCATGTCATTGAAGAATCCACTCAAGGGGAGGAAGAAGAGAGATCATATGTATTTCAAGTAAGTGAGGATGAGGAAGAGGACGTGAACATGTATCCTAAATGTGATGTTCTTCTAGACGGAGTGAAGTTTAGTATGTATGCTGATTCCTGCTCCCCCTACACCCTGGTGGATAAAAATGTTTTTGAGGAAAAGTTTGCTAACCATCCTGTAAAATTGTTGCAACCTGACATTAGTCCCAAGGGGTACAATGAAGGGAGAATTCCTCTAGAGGGCATGTTGACGATGAGGATTTCTTTTAAGGATAGACATACGGTGGGAAAGGTGTATGTATCCTCTAGGGGCTCAACTCTGCTGGGCTGGAAGCATCAGAAACAGTTAGGTATCACCCTAGACCCGAATAACAAAGAGCAAGTGTTGTTAATTGACCCCATGGGCATAGCAGGAAGTCTTACAGAAGAGTTCAAAGAAGTGTTCAGTGACAATTTGGGAGTGTTCAAGAACTATATGCACAAGATCATCCTCAAGGAGGGGGCTGAACCTGTAGTTCACAAGACTAGGTCCATACCATTGCGCATGAGAGAACCTCTTGAGCAGGAACTTCAGAGACTGATTAATCAGGGAGTTATCGAAGAAATAGAAAGTTCCGCTTGGTTGGCCCCGATTGTGATCACAGCAAAAGATGGAGGGAACACGATAAGGCTCTGTGTGGACCTGAGAGGCCTCAACGCTAACATCCTGGTGGACAGATATCCCCTTCCCAGGATAGGCGAAATGTGGAGCACGATTAAAGGAGCAAAGTATTTCAGCATGCTGGATTTATCCTCAGCCTATTATCAAATCAGACTTCACCCAGAGTCTCAATTGCTTACTGCATTCACGACCCCGTTTGGAAACTTTAAGTTCTTGCGCATGCCATTTGGTTTGGCGTCAGCGGCCGCGGCCTTCCAAAGAGTCATGCAACATGTACTAAAGGACTGCCAGAACACTCTTTGCTTCCAAGATGACATACTAATCTACGGGGGCAGTGAAGTGGAGCACAATGAGATGGCTAAGGTGGTGTTAAGAAAATTAAGGGAGGTAGGATTCACTACCAAACCTTCAAAATGTAAGCTAGGAGTAAGCTCTGTAGACTACCTAGGACATACCCTCTCGGAAGAAGGGATCAAGCCAAAGAATGACCTAGTCAGAGCGGTGAGAGACGCTCCTACTCCCAAGTGCAAAGAGGACATTCTATCATTTCTGGGTCTCGCTGAATACATGGCCAAGTTCATTAAGGATTTTGCGATGGTGTCACAGCCATTAAGAGACTTGATAAAAAAAGACAGTGTTTTCAATTGGGGTGAAGAACAAGAGATGGCAATGAAAGACATTAAGAAGGCCATCATCGAGGCCCCGTTCATAGGGAAGTTTGACCCTAATGGAGTGACCATCATCTCAACGGATGCTAGCAACGGAGGTTTAGGGGCCACCCTAGCACAAAGAGAGGGGAGTAAGATCAAGGTGGTGGCCTTTGCATCCAGAACGCTCACTGCATCAGAAAAAAATTACTCTACTATAGAGAAAGAAGCACTAGCGGTCTATTGGGCGCTCTGTCACTACAAATTTTTCATCTGGGGAACTCCTTTTGAAGTACAGACAGATCAAAAACCATTGGTCTCATTGTTCACAAAAAAAGATATGGCGAGCATGACGCCCCGTATAGCCAAATGGGCAGTTGGATTACAAGCCTACAACTTCAGAGTGTCATACATTCCTGGACAGCAGAATAAGGCAGCTGATTTCCTGTCGAGAGCGCCGGCGGAGGAAGAGGTAGAAGAGGAGCCGAGAAGTGACCCAATTCTGGAGTTGCGCCTAGCAGCTATAGAAAAGAATACATGGGAAACTCAGATGGGACAGGATGAAACACTGAAAAAAGTAAGGAGGTACATACTCACGGGATGGCCGAAGAAGTGTAGAGACATGGAGACGGAGATTCAGCCATATTGGAACGTAAGAGAAGACCTATCAGTGGAGGGTGATTTAATAATGAAATCCGGGAAACTAGTCCCTCCAGAAGCATTGAGGAACCAAATAGTGGAACTAGCACATGAAGGTCACTTGGGCAGAAGCCTGAGTAAAGCTAGACTTCGTACGGACTACTGGTTCCCAACGATGGACAGTGAAATGGAAGACAAAGTGCGTGATTGCTACGCGTGCAGCTTGAGTGACAAGTCCAAGACCATGAGAAGAGCACCCTTGTTACCAGTGGAGGTACCAGAAGTTCCGTGGAACAAGTTAGGATTAGACATAACCGGGCCGATCCATGGTAGGGGGCCTCAAGACTGGTATCTACTGGTCATGGTGGACTACTATTCCAGTTGGGTGACATGTAAGATAGTCCACAACGTGAACACCAGAACAATCATCGAGTTCATGAAAGAGGTGTTCTCAAGAGAAGGAGTGCCTGAGACTCTGGTGACTGATAATGGCGTACAGCTTATCTCAGAAGAAATGAAGGAATTTCTCAAGGACTGTTCCATAGCACACGTCCGCACGCCCCTGTACTGTCCAAAAGCAAACGGCAAGGTGGAAAGAGTGAATCGCATGGTGAAAGAGTGCATACAGCTGGCAAAACAGGCAGGACAGAACATCGAAAAGCGTTAAGGGACATGCTGTGGGCTTACCACACCACGCCTAAGTCTACCACCGGATGCACGCCTTTCGAGTTACTGAGGGGAAGGAAAGCGGGCACAAAACTCACACCCAGTTGGATAGGAAGAAGTCAAATAGTGGAGGCCAACCCCCAGGAGATCAAGAGGAAGATTGTAGCCAATCAACGCAAACACAAAGAGTGGTATGACAAGAAGTGGGGGGCGAAGGCGAGAGGATTCCAGCAAGGACAAAGAGTCTACGTAAAGAAACCGGAGAGACTGAGAATAGGGGGAGACAAGTTCTATGCCCCCAGCACGATCAAGACACTAAACAAGAATTCCGTAGTCATGGAAGATGGGAGGATGTGGAGCCATGACAGGGTTGTGCCGGCAGGAGGGGAAGTATCCAGGTCTCACACGACAAGTTCTGAGGGTGGAGACATCGGAAGGGAGACAAGACTGGACAGGAGAAGTGGCAGACCAAGGAACGCCCCACAATGGCATAAACATTTTCAAATGAGATAGCTTCCTGAAGGCAACCCCTGTTAGCTCAGCAGGCCAAGCTAGATAGTCCCAAAGCCTTGACTGGGAGGTTCCTATCCTCTCCCTCATCCTTTTGGGGAGGGGTGTTACCCTTGGTTACCTGCAACTTTTTCCCACTACTGTTATCTGTTTCCATAGGGAGGATGATGTGTTGTAACTTAACCCATGTATTTCCCTGCACCCATGTTTCCCTCTCCCCCTCCCTATCAGCTGTACTTGGTACACCCCATGTGTCAACAGGCGCTCGCTCTGGAATGTTGACAGAGCAGCGCCGTTCCGTGATGACAGCTGACGACATCCATTTGTGTTATCTCATCTAATAAAGAACCTTTTATTATACTACGTGGTGCCGTGATTACAACACTCTGTCTTGAAAACAGTTAAGGCCGATGCCCCCCAGGTAGCTGGGTTCAGCGTGCCAGTTCTGCTTTATGCAGACAACGCCGTGCTTCTATCACGGACTCTATTGGCTTACAGCACCTGATGGATCGGTTTTCTGTTTTTATAGGGGAGAGGAAGCTGCTGATCAATAAGAGTAAAACCCATACTATGATCTGTGGGGCTAGAACTAATAAAAACCACGCCTTTTTTATAGAAGGGGTGAAAATGCAGCAGGTGGAAACATTTTGTTACCTGGGTGTTACTTTTTCATGTGACGGAAGTTGGTCCCAGGATTTAATAAACGTTAGATCAAAGTTGGTAAAAAGTGCCTATGGCATTTTTAAATTCGCCTCTAAGTTAGGGGATAGGCGAATTAAAGATATGATGCAGATTTACAAGGCAAGGAGTGTCTCTATTGCATTATATGGGGCAGGGCTGTGGGGTTACACCAATATAGGTTTGTTGCAAAGGGAAGAAAATATATTCCTCAAAAAACTTTTGTGCTTACCTACTTCAGCTGCAACTGATTTGATTCACAGGGAAGTAGGGGCAGCCTATTTAGGTGACCTTATTCTGCTAAGGCCCTTGATGCTTTGGCAAGCGATTTGGCACAAGGAAGAGACAGTGTTTAATCAACTTGTTATCAGGGATTGTCTCAACATGGAAAATTATACTAAGATACCCTGGCTTAAGTATGTTGTGGACAGTTTTCAAACTATGTTTGGGATCAACATATTGTTAGATTCATGTTCCGTTGGAATCATTTCTAAACAAAAAATGAAAGATATTTTTATGTTGCATAGAACCCAAAACCGTCTAGCAGCGAATGGTTGCCTTACTACAGTTCAGCTTTATAATAAATATACCGAAAGCGAAGGCTACCAGTTGTACTTGAGCATGGTAACTAGACCAACCTATAGATATGTCTTAACAAGACTCAGATTTGGAATGGTCCACGTTTTGGTAGCATTCCTCCAACAAAAAAAGTACCCAGTTGGCCCCTGCCCATGCGATGGGCACTCGAAACGAAGCACCCTGCACTTTATGCTAATTTGCACCCTTTTTCTGAATGTTAGGGTTACCTACTTGAAAACATTGTTCGCAAAGTATGGTATCAACAATGTGGACGACGCCATGAAGTTGATTTATATGAATTCCCCGGATAAATGTTTTTATATTGCCACTTTTATATATAAATCAATCGAATCTAGGAAAAGTATGATATATTAAAAATTTGTCTATTTTAACTTTTGTTTTAACCTGTCTTTTTAACCTGTATTTGCTGTTTTGAATTGCATTGCTTGTGCTTTTATGGTCATTGTTTTATGTACCGAATAAAGCTTCATGAAATGAAAAAAAAATGAAAATGATACCTTTTCATACAGCACCCAGGTCCCTAGTGACTCTATTGGGTAAACCCCCCTTGTTTAATATAATACACAGTTGTATCCAGCACGCCAACAGTTCAATGGAGAGAGCAAAGAGGAAAGTTGGCAGGTAGCACCCCTGCCATGTGACGCCTTCCAGAGGGAACCTGACAAACAGCACTCCATTAAACTTAACCACTGTCATGTCTCATAGAGCAGAGCCACCCATTGTCAAAAAAAATTGTCCAAAGACACACATCATTTGATGTAAGTTTGTCCAGTTTATGGAATTAAATGATTTTCCAGCATTGAGGGATAATATTGCTGCTGTTGGTTGTGCGTGGCCCACCATGTCAAGCCAGTTTTGTAGCCTTCACAAATTTTGTCTTGTTTCTGCATGGAACATGAAGTTACTTTGATTTTTGTGGACTAATTTGTCAATTACCCTCCCTAGGTGGATCGCCAGCATTTTGGCCAACAGCTTAACATTAACATTGAGGAGGGAACTAGACCTAAATGAAATACAAGCATCTGTAGGCTTGCTGGATTTTAGTATTACTACTGTAATGGTATACTGCAGGTCGAGGTGGGACCAGTGCTTAATCTGTAAAAAAAATAGATGGTAAGGCTTTGGCAGGAGGCCACTGCAGTGTGCACCATCAAATGCACTTGCCAGCATTGCCAGCCACAGTACCAACACAACTACCAACCATGACGCACCTACAAGTGTGATCATTCAGGCTATTCTAGGCACCCAAGTCCATAAGAATGGCTTGTAGGCCAGGTAATCTTCATTTTTAATGTATATTGAATTGATAAATAACTGTTGTTGTGCTTATCTCTGAATTAGACAAACAGTGCCACCTTGTGGCAGACTGTCAGAGGTGACAATTTAGTGAAACCACCAGCTCAAATTAAGCACTGGGTGTGCCCCTTCCCCAAAAGCCCCCTTCAGCATGTTCAGTAGGGGCAAGCAATTGAGGAGAGCCACTTGTATATCTCTAGCGGGAAGCCATTGGGACCTGAACCTTTCCCACTCAGCATGAATGCCAGGATCTCAGTGAGCTCCTGTAGGGTGAACTCCTTTTCTAGAGCTTACATGTACTCTGCGACTTGGGCTTGCCTCCCAACCCTACAGCAAAAGCCAAAAATCTAGGAATAACACTGGATAGGGACTTATCCATGAAATCCCATGTTTCCATAGTTTGCGGCAGAGGCTTCGGCCTTCTGAAGATGCTTAGACGAGTCTTTCCTTGGGTTCCGACAGATTGCAGGAAAACACTAGTCCAATCACTATTAATGAGTAGGTTGGACTACGGCAATTCCCTGTTTGTGGGAATGGCAGATTACCTCTTCTCCAAATTACAGATGGTTCAGAATGCCGCTGCCAAAGCCATCTGTAATAAAAGAAAATACGACTCAGCCAAAAACTGTATGCGTGAGCTTCATTGGCTTCCAATGCGACAACGAGCCATTTTTAAACTGTTGTGTATTTCACACAAATTACTCCACGAAACAGGCCCCATCATCCTACATGACATGATCAGATTTCATAAACTCTCTAGAAACCTACGATCTATGACGTCAGGTAGAGCATCCATCACCCGAGCTCGGACTGTCAAGATGGGAGAACGGGCCTTCTCTCACATTGCCGCAACAAAGTGGAATGAGTTACCCCCCAAACTCAGAACAACTGACTGCTTCCTCTCATTTAGGAAACAACTAAAGACATTCCTCTTCCCCAGGTCAGATCAATAATTCTCAACTAGTGCTGCGTTAAAATCACCTGCAAACTTTTTCTCAGCGCCGTGATGTCCTTTCAGGATGAATGTTAGCGCTTTACAAATAAAATAAATACAAATACAAATACAAATACTCTACTGGTAGAACCTGTAGGGGTGATTCCCTAAGAAACACGGCTATTTCATGTGTGGTTGTCATGCATCTATCGCTGTACAGTTCCCTACAGTATATAGGGAACTTCTCTGTTATCCTCTGATCTGTATCAATCACCTGTCCATCCTTTCGCTGAATTTCTTCCACCAATCCGATGGCCTCCTCTCTCCTACTCAGCCAGGCCACTAAGCGGTCTGATTTATCCCCAATGTTGTTTAGTCTGTGCTATTACACTAGGTAGGGTTTTCTGTGCTTTATATGTCATTCTTCCCTTCATACCATAAAGCTTCTCAGTTCATCAAGATCCCTCGTAGCCAAGCAGCGGGACTCGCTATCTAGTATATTGTGTTCTGGGGTTTCCACTTTTCGTGTCCTGCGCTTATCACCCTGGGCCACCAAATTCTATGCACTGTTTCTGCGAACTGCCTTGTAGGCCTTCCAGACAGTGACTGCTGAGGCCATTGTACCAATAGTGTCTGTAAAATAAGATTTTGATGCTTCTCTTAAGCCTCTTACAAGTCTTCAGATCCTGCAGTTCCCAGGCACTAAGGGGCATATTTACAACAGTATGACAGAGCTTGGAGTTAAGCAAAACTTGCTAACACCACTCTCCGCCATTCGGAAAACGCAGGTATGCACCATATGTGTGTTGCATTTTGCAGCACACATAGAATTTGCAAATCGTAATTTTTGTAATGATTGTTTATTTATTAGGAAGGGACATCTTCCTGCACATAAACAATCATTCATGGCGCATTGCTGTTTCTTTGTGTGCTGCACAATGCAGCAATCATAGAAACAGCAAAAACGAGGAGAAATAAAGCATTTCTCCTCGTTTCCCCATGTTAAAACCAAGTTTTCCGTGGTCTTAATTTTGGCCCTGCCCCATATTTACACTAATCTTGTAAATATGGGCAGTCTCAAAATCAATAGGTGTTGCAGCGCCTACCCCTTTCAAGGGTGCCTGATTCACAAGGCGGTGTTAAGCCACATTAAGTGGCTTAATGCCTCCTTGTAAATAAGGCGAAGTTTCTATTATTGCCACATGAACATCGTAAAAAGTGACGTACCTGTGGCAATAGGGCTTGTAAATATGCCCCAAAGTCTTCTCTGCGAGGCGTCCAGAGTCCCTATTTCCCGGCAACCCAAGACAAGTTTGAAGGGGGAGTGGTCAGAAATACCTCCAGCCAGGTATTCTGCCTTGTTAATAGCCAGGGCCTCGTCAGTAGGTACAAATATGGGGTCCAGCAGTGAGGAATTCCTCTGGGCCCACGAAAAGTGGGAAAATTGTCTACTCGTCAAATGGTTTAACCTCCAGACATCAACCACACCCAGGGCCATAACAAATTGTGCCAGATCCATATACACGTGTGGAATGACAGCTGTGGGGCACGATTCTATTGCTTCTTATGTCCATAGCATCATTAAAATTGCCCCCTATTATGTGTCTCATACCAGTAGTGTGTGCCTGATTCCTCAAGGACACCATACAAATGAAGCATCTTGACATATTCAGCCACACTTGCCTTCTACAAACTGAATATTAGTCTAATCTAAATATGTGTTCATGACAACAGAGAGTGCACTGTCCTGAAAGTTCTCTTTGTTTATATTGTGGCATAGTCTGGAGCGGCATTTTACGTTTGGAGTTGAGGGCTGAGTTGACATATCTGCTCTGCAGCTATACCAGCACCATTCTTGTGCAAACTGTGATGCACATATTTTTAGATCAAATAACACGCACTTGTTTATAACTGTTTTAGTTTGACTCTACCCTGATATGCACACTTTTTGGGAAGACATTGGCTGTGATTTTTGAAAAGTGCATTGACTAATCACTGATGCACACTCCACAGTTTATGGATTTTTGCTAATTGCACCTCTCATATTTGTAAGAGTTTAATTGTTTAGCACACAACCTCAAACGACCAAATTGTTGTATCAATGATCTGAACATGAACGCCAGTTGAGGTATGTGCACAATTTAATAGATTCAAATAATGTTTTTGCGCGCACCTTTAGCTATGATCCCGAAATAACATCACACAACCACTTTTTTTTTTACCGCCACAGCAGATCACTAATTTTAAGACCCAAATTACAGGGATGAGTCATACACATCAACATTTCTTGGCACTTCGACAATGGGAAATAAGAAACACATCAGCATTTCTATCAGATCTACGACGAGGAAAGTTACACACAAGCAAATTTTAATGGCTTCCCAGAGAGGGAGTTGTGCATACATCAATTTGTACAATGTTCCCGCCAGGGAGTGTTGCACATACCAACAAGTTTTCGGTGATTGTTATGCCGGCCACAAGGAAAGAGGAAACCCGCTTCCTCATTCCGTTCTCAAGTGTGAGCTCAAATGCTCATAACCTAGAGCCTATTTGTAGACATCATTACCGAATCTAAATGAAGTATGGTATGCACTTTTGCCACAGGCTACAAACAGCCCTGCTAAACGTCTGGCATGCTGAGCTTGTTAAAACTCTAGTAGGTCTGACTTGAAATGATGTTACTGTGGCTTCTCTGAGAACTGCAAAGTATATGGAGGTGCACCAGGTAATGAAGTCCATTCAAACGTATTGTTAACAGAGTCTTTATTTCTCCATCCTCTTTTCTTAATTTAAAACAAAAAGTCTAGCTCCATAAACAAGTGGAACTTCATCAGGGCTGAAAACCTATTATATGACAAAACATCAAAACCCAAACCAAACGACAAATATAACACTTAACTACTTTCAGAACAAATCCATGCTCCCTGTTTTGGAAATCTGGCAGTGATGAGCATACGCTTTAGATAAGTCACGTAGAACAGCCCATTGCATTAAAAACATACACATATAATTAATTAGTATACCAAAAAAGAGCAACCAGAACACAGAACCACAATGTTGATAAAGATAAAACAAAACTTAAACAGAAAATACAAAATAACATAGCAAATCTGCCACAGATACAATTAATTAAATAATAAAGACGCAAATAAGTATTTTTTTTTAAACATCAAACCCAGTGAACTGACAGAACCAGAAGCTAAATGAGGGACAAAAGAGACCTTGAATCATATTACCCCTATCCAAAAAGGCCTAAAGAATTCCCTATCAAGACCTACTAAAAGTTTATTGGAAGTCTACCATGATTGAGAAAGTGGGGTCACATCACATGTTCATAATGTCGAAGCAGGATTACGACCAAGGAGACATAAGCAGAATCACCAAAGGCGTTCATATATAGAAAAATAACTGCACCAGACCAAAAGAGTGAATCACACATAAATGAGTGAAATAGTAACTAGTGTGCACCAAGGAACTCAAACACCACCCGTATACATCATTCACCTTATCAAATAATGCTATCCTTATGTCTCACCTTAATATCTTTGTAAGAATCGTAGCAGTGCGAATTCATGTAGTAGCATAGTTCCAGCTCGATTTGTTAGCAACTAAGAATCACCATGGAACCTCAAGTGACCTAGTAAAATACCTATTATAAACACGATGGTTCATAACTTAAATGACCATGATCATAAAGAAGCACATCCATATCAATGGTGCCCAAAGTATGAACAAATGAAAAATCACCCCGAATCCTATTGAAATTCACATGAAAATAATGCGCATCTGGCCGCTGACCCATCATTACTTCCCTTGGACACCTAACTATCCTGTCAAGTCTGTATATTGTACGCAGGGCGTGTCCAAATTGCAATTGCCACTATCAATCTCACTGCAGCCTCATACCTATTGCCAGCGGAAACCTTATTTGCCTGATAGGTCCTGTAATACATTGGAAAAATGTAAAGCTAGGGACACGTGCTATATTCAAAACAGCCCTCAGGGAACACATAATGTGTACCCCAAAAGGCCCTAGGTTCCGAAAAAGCTGAATACGGCATTTCACTTACCCTGCTAAATAAATAAATTCGAAACATGGATGTTGGAACTGGCCCTTTTTGCAGGGTTATCCCCACACTTTTTGCTTCTTCCTCCCTTATTTTTCCTGACCTGTGGCTGTTGGCAATAGGACTCTGCGCGCTTTACCACTGCTGATCAGTGCTAAAGTGCATATGCTCTCTGTGTAAATTGTTATGGTAATTGGTTATCCATGATTGGCATATTTGTATCCCCAGAAGTCCCTAGTAAAGTGCACTGAGTGTGCCAGGGCTGGTGATACAAAAGCTACTAGTGGGCTTCCAGCACTGGTTGTGCCACCCACATGAGTAGCCCTAAAATGGTGTCTCAGGCCTGCCACTGCAGTGCCTGTGTGCAGTCTGTGAACTGCCATGTCCTCCTGGTCAGTGTCCCCACTGACCAGGTCTAACCCTTCCCTTTCTGTGCACATTGCTCACCACTATGGAAGGCCCAAGGTACCCCCTTGGGCAGGGTGCAGTGTATGTGAAAGGTAGAGCATGTACTGGTGCAGGTGACATGCTTTGGTAGTGAATTACAGCAATTTTCCTTTTTCACTATTGTAAGGCTATCTTGCCCATAGGCTATCATGGGGAATGCTGGCTACAATGCCTACCAACATATATTCCCATAGGAGCAAGATAGGACATAAAAGTCTGGTTTCCCTGAACTCAGAATTTAATAACACATCTTTTAAGAAAAGTGTTTTTTAAATCCTGTGTTTGAGAACAGCACTTTTAGAAAGTAGCTGTTCTCTTGTCTGACCTTTCTGTGTGCCTTGGCTGGTTTGTGAATTGACTGTCTGGTTTGTGAGTGACAGGGCTGGGGGATTCCAGGAGACAGAATGAGTCTGCCCAGTGGTGAATAGAGAGATTTGCATCTAGATGGGAGGGAGGAGTTGAACCTGGGACCTGAATAGGACTGTGCCCACCCCACGCAGTGCTGGTTCCACCCCCTGTGGTGTGTCTGATGTCTCTGCCCTGCACTGTGAAAGGAGAGAAGGAATCATGTCAACAAAGTGCTCCAGGGCTGTGCTTTCCCTACACCTCCTGCTGGGCGGCTGACAACCCTGACCCTCTCTCTGAAAGGAAGGGCGAGGCCAGGAAAACAAAGTGCTCAAGGAACACCCAGAACTGGTTCAGACCGGGCTCAGAGCCCTCCTGCACAAAGGGAACAAATACTTTTAGGGGTATAAGTACAGGATCCCTGACTACAGAAAATTAGATCATCCTGGAATCAAGAAGGAACCTCTGCCAAGGAGAAAGCTGAAACGGAAGAAGGAAGACTGTCCTGCTGTTGCTCTGCTGGACTGACCTGCTGTTGCTTTGCTGCCAAGTAGAGGGGAAGGACTTTACTTTGTGCTGTGTTCCCTTGCTTGAATGAATCTCCAAGGGCCTGAGAAGAGCTGGCTCCCTGTTATGAAATCCCAGGAACAAAAGGACTTCACCCCCAGCTTTCCTTAACTCTACTGGGAGAGTTATGTCCTTCCAGGAGTGCGTAGCCCATGTGTGGTGCCTCTAGAAGTTGTACCTGTGTGGGGAAGCTGGAAACCAAGCTTTTAAAGACTTCCTGCAAGTTTGTTGCATCGCTCGCTTGCGGAGCGCATCCCCGACAGTGCGAGGAAATGCCCGCCGCTACAAAGGTCGAGATCACCGCAGTGCCTGTTGCCGCTGCCAGAGCCGTCGCATCCTTCGTTTGCAGGATGCACCAAACCGGTGCGGTAAGATTACCATAGCTGCGAGTGTCGTTGCAGAGACTGTCATTGCTGGGTGAGATCGCCGCACCGCCTGCTTGCGGACCGCATCACGTCGCTGCAAGTGTTGTCGCAAAAGCCATCGCATCGAGGAGCTGCGAGAGAGAGATCACAGCTGGTCCGCGCATCGTCGCCCAGGAGATCGTCGCAACTCCAAAGATCATCGCATCGTGCCTTTGCAAGAGAAAACTTCCTACTGAAACCTACGCACCGGAATCCATACAAGTCAGCCTTCCTCCCCATACAGACCGGATTCATCACAACACGCCCGCTGCTGCAGCAGGGTTGTCGCATCACCTCCCCAGGGTCTCAGGAGCAACGCATCACTTGTTTTCCACCGCACCAGCTTCTGCTTTGGAACTTTGTTGCAATTAAAAGGTACTGTTGGCTAAACGTGACGCAACTGTGAACTTTTCACGCAACTGTGGATTATGTTATCGCAACCTTAAGAACTCTCTTGCAACCATATTCTTGAACTGTGTATGTTGGATTTTTGTTGTTTTGGTCTTGTTTACTTTAGATTAAATACCTTTATTTTTCTAAACTGTTGTGGAGTCAGTTTGTGGTGTTTTCACTGTTTTACTGTGAGTGTTGGTACAAATACTTTACACATTGCTTTTGGCTAAGCCTGACTGCTTGTGCCAAGCTACCAAGGGGGTGAGCAGAGGTTATCTAAAGAGTGTTTTCTACTTACCCTGACTAGAAGCAAGGGTCCCTATTTGGACAGTGGTACCTACCTCTGCCAACTAGAGACCACCAGTTCTAACAATGGAAGGTGGGAGAAACACTTTGACTGGACTTTTTGTTTAATGTAAAGAAAAGAAATGAAAATTGAGAAATAAAGAATCTGTTAACAATACTTTTGAATTGACTTCATTACCTGGTGCACCTCCAAATGCTTTGCTGATCCAGTGTCTGTTTAACAGTGGCACTAAACAACGGCGGGTGCCGGAGGATTTATTCACAGGACTGTCTGACTCTTTGGAAATAAGATTGAGGTGCAGGCTTGAAAGTCTGCTGTTCGGTTCATTCTCGTTTGACCTTCTTTGAGAACTATTCATATTGGAACCACTGTGGGACAGAATGTGTGGCTAATGGTGGTAATTACTCAGTTTTTCGTCATTGAATTGTTCTCACAGAACAAACTGAAAATCTGAATCTTCTGTCACACTCTCATTTAAACACTGTAAACAAGAGATCTGACTGGTGCTGAATAGGAAGTTAACTTTGCATTTTATTTTTTGGTTGATTCTCCCTTTTCTTTCTTTTGAATAAAAGTGGAAAATGAACACAACCACACCCATTACCCCCTAAATTCAACTTTACTAATGACAACTATTTACAGCCTCCCCCTTTAGCCTTTCTACCCCAAATACTTTGAGATTGATAACCTTCTAACAGGTGTTGGCCATCCAGGCTATCACATCCTGCTCCTTTGCCTTGTGAGGTGTACTCACACTACGAAGACTCTTTAAATTGATGGTTCATGTTGGCAGATTCCCTGCTCTCAGATGCCTCAGATAACACTGTCAGTTACTAAAGCAGTATGTATGTGGGTTGGTCTTGCACCATCATTAATGTTAATATTGATTTAATGTTTGCAATGATACATGTGTGCATTAAAACAAAACCGGATCACTGTTGTCGAAGTCACCCGTGATTAATTCTCCATGAACCCTGAGTTAGCAGAATAAATGTGCGGAAAGGAAAAACTCAGATTAGTCCCACAGGTAGGCAGTGACACCACAGTGGTCAGGGAAAATTGGCCCTGATAAATCACACATGGTTGGAGGGGCACACAATCTTAAAAAATCATAAAGTTAGATGTCACATGAAGTTAGGAACACACAGCCAATCAGGACACATCACACACAGCACATGCAGTGATCACGCGGTTCCATGCTGGATTTGTTACCCACTGGCCCTCATTGTGTACACACAAGGTCGAGATCCACCTGCCTTTGTCATCAGGTGGGTGTAATTTATTTAGGGCTTCATGACTATGCCCGCATACCTGGCTCTAAACAGGAACTATGTATAGTTTTATGATGCTCCTCGAAATGTATATGGAGGCACTCAAATGATTGTACTTTGAGTCAGTACTCAGAACTCTTTCTGTGTGCTGTGCTACCGGCTGCAGTGTTTAATTAAAATAACTGATCCTGTTTTGCCAAACTCCTCTTGTCTTTGTTTTTTCAAGGTAAATTCATATTCGAGCAACACTACTTTCACCAGGTGTCCAGCCAGCAGTACATTTATGATTATAATGATGTGTTGTCATATGGATGTTGATATATTGGAACACCCAGCAACTTCCTATTCACATCTGCTTTGCTCTGTCTTTGAGGCCTGCATTGGGGGTGTGAATGGAATGTAATGAGCCTACAATCCCCAGGGTTAGTGGTGCAGATAATTCAGAGCACATTTTGTATGCAATGAATGATTAGCAAACAAATGCCCACACACTGATAGAAAAAACCAAACCCTTTGAAGAATGACAGCCATGACGGTTCGACCTGACGGTTCGACTCTTCGTACCCTGCTTGATCTACTGAGGGGCGTCTGTGCTTTCATTGACCCTTCATAAGATTAGTGACGTTGCCCTCCTCCACAAGTAGTCCTTGTTGCTGATGTGACGTTTGAATAATACCTTCACATTTTAGTACACTGACAACTGCACCGCCTCTTAATCATCCCGACCACCACCTGCCTCAACAGCCTCATTTATATTCGCATCCTTAGGCAGTATCTTGTATGCATTCTGTAGCAAATTAATTAAATTGCTCTTGTCTAACAATGAACAGAAGGGGGAAGCATATCAATGCTAATATCTGTCATACTTCTACTGACAGTATTGATAACCGCCTGTCACAGATGCTTCCAGTCATTTTCTTTCAGTATGAAATCCAGCACCCTAATACCACAAATAGGAATCCAGATATTTAAGAGGTATAAACTTGTGAACCAACTCCACTTCACACAGCTGTGCTATTAGGAAATGCCCAGAGATCTGGGCCTAAATCAATCGTTTTTTTGCTCACCACTCCATTCCAGTTTGGACTAGGCCATATGTAAATCAGTCTTGACCCTCATCCCAAACTGTCAGGCCATGGACCGGAAAGAAGCATACTAGAACCAGTTTTGGGGTATCACCCATCATCAGCCAGGATAGCTTTGCTCTGGTGGCTTGACGAGCACAGAACCCATGTCTGGGCATCCCTGTTCCACTTGGTATGACAAATGAAACAAGCATTGGCATAGCCAATGGGTCTTGCTTTTGGGACTTTCTAAGTATTTAGTTATGCAGCACAATATTCTTGGCGCAACAACAACTGTTGCATTGCTAAACACTTAAAAGGTCACAAAGGCGAGATCTATTGGCTATGCCAATGCTTGTTTTCATTCCTACATGCCATTTTGTATACACATCTGACTCTTACAGGTTGGAATTTTCACAAACTTTGCAAATGAAAATTACGCTCAAGACTAGTTTGATGTACTTTAGCAAATGTCATGTAAAGAATAAAATAAGGGAAAACTGCTTCTGGTCATTAGGAATGTGGGAATATTTTGCCCTACCCATGCTCCATATATTGTATTTTCCGGCGTATAAGACGATTTTTTAACCCTTGAAAATCTTCTTGAAAGTCGGGGGTCGTCTTATACGCCGGGTGTTGTAATTGCCAGTGTCCCAGTGTCAAGTGAAATGAGCGTGTGTTGATCTGTAAATTGTGTCCTTCCAGTAATGTGCAACGTTACAGTGCACAGCATTAGTACAGTGTACAATTGAATTCTGTTTTCCTTACAGATTGGATAAAGTCACTCCCTGAATAGAGCAGCTGGAATTATTAATTGATTTTAAAGAACCAAGGGACCTATGTGGCCTTTTGTTCGCATATTGGGTGAGTGAATCACAACACAATAGAGGTTGGATAGGCCTTTTGAACGTATTTGAGGTTGGATGGGTCATTAATTTCAATACCCATTGACCCATTGAAGAGGGGTAGTCTTATACGGCGAGTATAGCCCAAACCCTATTTTTTTTTATTTTTTATGAGCAAATTTTCATATATACATACAGTACAGTGATAGCATTGCCTCGTGGGCTCCGTAGGGGTTACAACTGGCTTGGCGGGCTACATGGTGGGCGTATATCACTCGATCGATTGTATATGCATACTGTTGAGTCTTGTTGCACCCTTGTACAAAAATAAAGAGATGAAGAGAAGAGGGTGAAATGAAAAAGAAGTGGGGATAGAGACAAGTTGTCGCTCGGTTAAGCTGTGCCAAACACAGGTGGTCGATGGTGAAATGGGGTCACCTACATGACCATCTCACGGGGGTTCGTACGTTCCAAGGTGTTTGTCTCGGGATGTCCACATTTCGCCTCTCGCTGTGTGGTTGGGGGCTTGTGTTTCCGCTATGTTGTCTGCTCCCCTCAGGAAGGTAATCCAGTTAACCCAGCCCTTGAACGTGGCTTTCCCTGTATTTTTCCAGTTTGCTAGTATCGTTTTGACTGCTGTCGTGAGGAGGAGGTCTATCAGGTCGCCGTCCTCTTTTGATTGGAGGTCTGGGGCCATGAAGGCCGTCGCTAGTCCTACAAAGCCTGGCTGTATGTCCCTCCCCACTACCTTTGTGATGAAATCTGTAATTCTGGCCCAAAAGGCTCTTAAGTCGGGTACAGTGAAAGATTGGGTGAGCAAGGTCTCCCAACAAGAAAAGTACGGGGGTCGTCTTATACGCCCAGTCGTCTTATACACCGGAAAATATGGTAGTTGTAATTTAGCCTAAGCGGTGCTTTTAGCAAGTCTTGTCCCTTCTTTTTAGTGTTTTACTAATTTCTTTGATTTCCCGTGAAGCATGTTGTATTCCGTGGTAAATAAACAATGCGCACATGTGAATTATAAAAACGGTGGAGCAGTAGATGTGATTTCAGTAGTGCATAGAAGGGAATGTACCAGGGTACTGTGCTGATGCTGAGAGGCTGGATGACAGGAACCTTAGACTTCGCATGGTGTGCAGAGATGTCCCGAGAAAGTTGACTGGCGAGGAGCTGGATCGTGTGACCTGTGCTCCATCTGTGTTCATTTGTTGCATGCAGTCGCCACTGTTTATACAAACATCCCAAGGTTGGTCCCGTGAAACATTTGTGCCAAGTGATCGAGGCATGAAGAAAGATTTATACATTGTGCACAGCTGGTGAAGAGAGTATGTCTCAATGAACATAGACAATGGCAGTAACATGCTTCCTGTGAAAATAGAGCACCACCCGCAAGGCGGATAACTGGGGTGCACACAACCTTGTGAAACATTGTGTAAGACCCAAGTATACAGGCAACAGAAGCATGCACTGGGCCAGGAACATACAATGATCTAGCGCCCACATCTGAGAACCAAGTAATGCTCCATCTTGTACATACCATGCCAGGCTTTAAAGTGCAGGAGAGAGAACCTCGCTCCATACTGTGAAAACAATGTGCACACGCAGCTAAAATCAAGCACCAGAGCAGTGCACTGTCTCGCGTGGACACCCTGCACGACCTCCAGAGCGTAGGTATCAGAACTATTCATCAGGGGTGGTAAACACTATAGAAATGCTATCACCACACCACCATAGAGTGTGACATCAATGCACTAGAAGCAAAACAGACAATTGTGCCAGGCGTGCACCATATTACGCTGCTATTATGCCACCATACATACCCCTCAGGGAGTGGGCCACCACTGCCCTGAAATCCACCAGTGACACAGAGGACTTGTGTTGGTGAAAACGTGTGTCTGACACTTTATAGAGTCAGTGAACTACTTCCACAGGGTCCATGAATGCCAACATGCTGAGGGACACTGGTGACCCCTACTCTTAAAAACCAAATACACCCGCACCCCCAAATCGACGTGCATGTGATAAGTGAATCATGGGCACTTTCTGTCAATAGAATTTGTGCAGGGGCACACCACTCACCAAACAGCTGTTTGTAAGATAATGTACAACACACGCGCTTGCAGAGTACACAACTTTCACAAGTTGACTGGTGCACTATCACCCACAGCACACAAGATTCTTCCTGGAACCACAGACAGTTGATTAATTGTGCAGTCAGGGTTAAGTGACTCCCAAAAGTGAAAGCATCAAAACACAACTCGCACCTCAACACGTGCAAAGTATTTCAAAGATAAAGAGGGAGTGCAAAGCGCACACACCGTGTGCTCTTCAACACCCAGCTCCATACACATCAAACACCACACAGCCTTTCAGAAGCAGAACTGATGCACAATCCTCCGGCAGCTTGTGTGTATACAAGAACAGTATAGCACCCAGGACCGTGCACAAAACCTGCGTGCATGGAGCATATCAAAATGAGCAATCATAGACACCTCAGGGCAACAGGACCCCCCCACCCCACACTTAGCATGCATCCCGCAAATAACACACTAAACACCAGGGTTATATTGGGAAGAAACTGTCGCAGGTTTATTTTATTACATACAACGTTATGTAATCATAGTGGGTTATCTTACGGGCAATCCAAGGGCAGGCCGCATTCTCGCCACCTGCCCGCCTGATGAGCCAGGCAGCACCGTGGCAAACCACCATGTGCTGCCCCTATGGTAAACATAATACTCACGCCCCTTGCGGGGTGTACTAGGCAAACCTCCGGTTGCACAGGCCCACAACCGTCCAAAGGACAAATGGGGCACCGACACGTGTTCCCGGAACCTCCCATGAGGCCCCAGGTCTTAGGCTCTGGCACCCCTATGTGCCCGCTGAGGTCCAGTGCTGAACTTCTCTGCTTCCGGATTGCCCTGTAACTCCGCCTGCAAGAAAATTTAAAACATTAAAACGTTCAAACTGTCCTCCACAATCTGACACACAGGGTGAGAGGTTGGGAGGGAAAATGTGTGTCCCCCTGCGAGGACACCACGACGCGTCCGGTGCGGCAAAGAGGCAGTGAAAATGGCGAGGGGGGCTTAAGTACCACTCGCCCTGCCTGCCGCACCGGACGTGCCCGCTCAGCTCCTCCTAGCTCCCCTCAGGACTCCGCCTGCCCGGGGGAGGAGAGAGGCCAGCGAGGGGTGGGGGGGGAGCCCTCGGTGTCTAAGGGGCCGCCCTCCTGATGGCCACTGCGTGGCCTCGGGCAGCCGCAGAAACTGCAAACACCGCGACATGGAGAGGAGAGAGTGCACTGCAGGGAGCCAGGTTAGAGGGGCGGCCTGGGTAACACACGGCCGCTGTGTGAGCAGGAGGGTGGGGGTGCCGCAGTGGAAGAGGCAAGACAAGGGGGGGGCTACATTTCACTCGTGGGGATCTCAACAAGGTTTGCAAACAGCAACGTGGGCAGAGTTTTATGGGACAGGCTGGAGGTACTGACACCAAGGTGGGCAGACATCTACAGGGGCAGGGTGTGGGGCTACTGTCATCAATGTGAGCAGAGTGGAGGTACTGACAACGAGTGAGCATACGTCTACAGGGGCAGAGTGGATGACGTGCTGTGTGGTGAGGGAGGGGGAGGGAATTGAACCGCGGCAGGGCTGATAGTGAAAAGAACCGCTCTGTGGTGAGGGAGGGGTAGGGAGTGGAAAAGAACCGCTCTGTGGTGATGAAGGGGGAGGGAGTTTGCGTTAGCAAACCCGAAAGTGAATGAAAAAAAAACAGACCAGGAATAAAATAAGTAGAAAGAAGATGGACACATAGCACACATGAAGTCCCCTCACAAAATCCACAAGCTTGTTAAAAATATACATGCTTTCGAATTCCATCCGCATGACTAGCGGCAACATTGCAAACCTGTGTGGTGCTTGGCAAGCATTTAGCATATCTACCCCAGTCTCCTGTGGAACCAATTCCCACTAATTGCCATGACCACCTCGCCTCAAATACCAACAGTTCAGCACCAATAGCACCCCCTTTTCACAGACATCAACGGTTCATCTTCCTTAGTTACTCATGGCACGAACAGCAGAGATTTACTCATGCAGCCACCCATGACACACTGAGGGAACACGACCGCTCTCCGGACACTCGTGGTACCCAGCGAGATGAGACTTCACAGCTCATGCCTCTCACCCACTACACACACTGCGGCAATCACTCAACACAGGACTCCAATCAATACTCAAGTCACATAGTGAGGCGCACAGCAACTCCCACCCTAAAGCCTTTGTGAATTCCGCTTCATTTGCTGAAGACATGCTGGCATCGGTTTAAAGTCCGCCATTTTGGGACAGATTATCGGCTGTCCTGCAGTTCCCCCGGGGCACTGGTCCAAACCTCAATAAGGCTGGCCTGCCCCCCATCCTTCAGCGACTGCAGATAATAGAGAGCCATAGTCCTGGAATGAAAATGTTGTTAAAGCCCCAAGGAACGAGTCCTTCTTGGAGCTGACTGCTGCACTACTAGTTTGATTGTGAAAATCAGGAGAACTAAGCATTACGCTTTTATTTTGCCCTTTCTTGTTTTGTTCTGCCACAACCAAGCTGTGTTGGCATTCTTCTATTCCATTTCTTACACACCCAGTAGAAGGGCGTGAGTAAAACGTGAATCACCTTGTGAGGTCTGAGAATATATCAAGGCAGAGTCAGCCTTCCATCATTCCATGGTTGGTAAATGAAACACCATTCTAAAGTTAAACTTTGGTATTTAAAGAGTGCATGAAACCGCCGGAAGTGCCTCAGGAAGCGCTATGTAACTTGAGCACTAATTACTGCTACCAGTGAAAGAGGCGCACAGGTCTTTATTTGCCTAGGATCACACGGTATAGCCGACGTGGAAAGTTAGAATTACAATCTGGTCTCCTGGATTTTTAGTCAGTTCACAGGACGAGCAGTATATTCACTGTACTGGAATCCCAACCAGGCCTGCTCCCCTGATTTGGGATTTCACTGTGTGATCCTATGTAAATAGGTATCTCTGTTTGTCTCCGTTGAAACTGGTGAAACTGATATTTTACTATTCTGCCTCACTGTCCGGAATGTGTAAAACTACCCCGCGCGTGGGAACAGATAAGATGCAGATGTGTGGTAAAGGTTAGGGGACTTACGTTACCATTAACCAGCATCGGAGTGTGCGTGGGGGATGCTGATCAATGAGAGATGAGTTAAAAGACAGCATTTTGGCGCACATTGTCGGGAGTGTCCCAAATTAATCGTCAATGTTGTCATGTATGCCTCTCCCCATCACACCTACCCCTCCCCTGAGGCACACATCTGCAGTCTAACTGGAGATAGGAGATTTAAAGCAGTTACATCCAGGTCAGAAGTATTATCAAGGTGACTGGGGGGATTCCAATGAGTCGAGGCAGACCTGGGCCAGCTCACATACTACACAGACTGGTGGAAAGACCATGAAGTTCGGACAGACCCTCGACACTTCGATCCGTGATGCCCACCCCTTAAAGACTGCACACACACTATGCACACAGGCTGCTGTGCATACAGAATGGGCAGCAGATCCCATGGTGTCCAGGCAGGCCCGGGACACCTCAAACCCTGACGCCCACCCCTTACAGCAGAGTTCTTCAAACTGTGGGGCGCGCCCCCCTGGGGGTCCGTGGCTGCATTCCCAGGGGGGCACAAATGGCTCTTGAAGTATTTGCAAATAAGGAAGGCCTGGAGGAGCAAATTTATTCACTTGCCTTTGACGCGTTTCCAGGCAATCTTGATTTGCCCACAGCAGCTGAAGGGTTTTACCAGGGAGTATAAACAGTGATCATGGATGCCCTGAGGCAGGATGTTGAGGAAAGGGCAGTGATTGGTGTGGCAGGGTCAAGGATGTGGCAAAAAAAGGGAAAAATATTCTGTAACAGGTTTATTTTTCTAACCTTTTGGTAACTGCATACAAAATTATGGGCACACTTTAACCCCTTCGCAGTGGGGCTAATTTTCCCGCGGTGCGGGGGGGAGAGGGGCCGTGCACGGCGCCGCTGTGCTGATGACGAGCCCAGGCTCGTCATGCAGCACGGTGCTCGTGTGCTCATGACGAGCCTGGGCTCGTCATGAACCCGCCCGCGCAATGGAACGCTCAGCACAGCGGGGGAATTAGCCCCGCGTGTGAGCGTTCCACGGCTCATGACGAGGAGCACACGAGCACCGTGCTGTATGACGAGCCTGGGCTCGTCATCAGCACTGAAGGGGTTAAATGGAAAATAAACGTGAGTTAAACTAAGCAATTTTACTACAAAACCTCAGTAGCCTAATGCAATCAAAGCAAATGCCTGTTTGTGGCCAGAAAGCAGCACCAATAGGTGTATGCAGCAGGAAAGGACCAAAGTAATGCGTCAGGGTTAAATAATTTATGTTTAAAGAAAATGCGACCTAATGTGGCACATTATATGATAGTATTTCACTATGTTTCCATTCGTACACATGTGAATACTGTCAGGGCAAAGATTTCACTTCAATATTACCAGTTTACCCCCGAAATACACCAACGAGCAACTGAAAGGTGCCTAATCACCTTTTGCGAAGGGCTGTCCACTGCGTGGCAACATGTCACTACATTTTTAATAACTTTTAATCTGTTTGAGCTAGAAACATATTTTGTTTGTTAACATTCACAGATTATGCAGCAGATGACTGATTAAGTGACGAATGCAGCAAATCCCTAATATGCTGAAAATGATGCAGAATTGCATAATTTCAGTGGTCCTACCAGAAAATCACAACGCTGAATCCTAGTTGACTCAGTGGGAAATAGTGGCATGTGTGTATATAGTGTTAAAAAATCAAAGCCTGTGACAGAAAACGCAGAAAATATGTAAGTCATCATTTTTACCTATATATTTTAGTAAAAAGTAATCAGACTACATCTGGAAACATTTCGATGAGAGTTTGTTAAAAAGATGCACTCAAGAACTCAACTGGTGACACCCTCACAGTGCAAACAAAATAAGATGAAGGACGGAGCGCTGAAACTTTTCAGACACTCTGCCCCAGTCACATTAGATCTGGGTTGAATCCATCATTGTTCTTTTGCTCACTTTGTCACCCTAGTTCAGACCCAGTTATACGCAAATAAGTGTTGACCCTGTTCCTCATGGGAACAGTCCAGCCTGAACTGCCCAGCCAGGTCTTCCCCAGACCGGAAACAAGCATTCTGGGACCGGTTTCGGGGTAACACCCCTCATTAGCCAGGATAGCATGAATCCAGGTGCAAAGTGAGCAAGGGACCCACGTCTGGGCTTCCCCTGTCATTTTAGGGCATACAAAGCTAAGACAATAAATTGATGGACAGAGCGCTCAAACTTTTCAGACACCCTCACATTACCTCTCAATATTAAGAAACATTCCTAGAGCTACAAGTGGCTTCATTAGTTCAAGCCTATGTTGGCTCCTGATGTTGACTCAACGTCCAGTTGGCAAATCACTTAACCTCCATGTACTCCATGTACCTAAAAACAAAACAAGTAATCTGACCCTGTGTAATGTAACTAGTGCTCATGTAAAGGAGCGCTGCAATACCCTTGGGCCGAGTTTGCGCTGAATAGAACACCCAAAAAACAAATGGTACAGAGCCTGTTTCAAGACTGTAGTGATTATTAGGCATTGATGGGAGACAGGTGAAAGAGACAGAGGAGATATCCTTTTACTTGTGGCCGCTGCTATCTATCACTAGTGCAACAGGTGCAGTTGCATTGGCGCCAGATGTTCAAGGTGAACACAACACACTGATTATGGGGAGAAGACTTTGTTGTCCAATTTTTGTTTTGGTTTGCTGAATTTGCTCTTTGTAGGTTTCAGATTTATTGTGGATTATGGACTACTGAAAATGTATCCATGAAATTATCTCATAAGTGCACATGTATATGATAGCTAGGCTCACTCAATGTGTGCGTGACAGTCTGGGCTGGCGTGCGCCTGACGGGCACAGAGTGCAAGCCTTTGGCATGCTTGAGTTCAGAGTGCAAGGGAGGGGCGTTTGTAGTGCCAGTCTACAGCACCAGAGTTACTGTAAAATGAATCAGGCTGCGTTAAAAGTACAGTACCCTCAAATCACTCCAAATACTTTTCACTTTGCAATCATTTGAAGCTGCACCCTGCAGCCTCCCAAGCAAGCGGTTGCTCTCAGCTCTTTGGACAAAATGCAGCATGTTATTTCTAATTCAGTTCAAAAGGCACAGGAACTAAGCTATCGCCATATATGGAGAGTGAAAATACACAATACCTCTCCTCGAAGCAGCAGTTACGATGTTAGCAGCGAGTGTACAGAGTGTTTACCTAACTTTAAATCAAAATTGTGATTAATTTGGGACAGATTCTCAGCTGTCCTGTAGTTCGCCCAGGGCACAAGCAGGCATCCACTTCTTTCATTACAGCTGATCGCAGCAAAAAAACAGAAGTGGATGCCTGCTTGTGCCCCGGGGACACTGACCAAAAAAACAAGCGTGCGCGCTTGGCGCTGGCGGCAGGGGGAGGGAGAGAGGAGGGGGCCTGCGCGATTCCGTTGCGGGAGCCAGCCAGGGACACCATGTGTTTATAAGTTAATTACAAACATATGTTGCCAAAGCTCGCTCCTGCAAGGGAATTGCCACATGTGCACGCGTTGCCATTGAAGGTAATGGGACGCGTGCACGTTTTAGCCTGAAAAAGGCTATCAATGGCTACAGCTCTCTTTCCTATGGAGAGCATGCGCGCTGCGTAGGCGAGACCTAAATAGATAGGTGATGTCACACACTCACCCCCCATTTAGGATGCTAGTTTTCCAGTCTATGGTGGACCTGTCCTGGCAGTTCAGGCTGGACTCTACCCATGGAGAGCAGCATCAAGACTGATTTGCATATGGCTGGGTTGGAACCGAGGTGACATGGTGAGCAAAAAAACAATGGATTTATCCCAGATCTGTGACTGGAGGTGAATGTTTGACAATGTACAATATACCGTCATCATCTTTTTGTGTTGCTATAGTCACCTTAAGTGGGAACGGTATGCCCAGACATGGGTCCTGTGCTTGCTATGGCACTGGATTCAAGCTAGCCTGGCTGATGAGGGGTGATACCGCCAAAGAGGTCCCAGAATGCTTGTTTTACGATCCAGGGAAGACCTGGCCAGACAGATCAGGCTGGACTATTCCCATGGGGAGCAGTGTGTAGAGTCGGTGCTCTAGTGTTCACGCTACATCATCACATAGCGTGAACGGCAGCCATTTTAGGTCGTGCGGGGAGAGCGCGAATTCGGGTGCCGGAGCCAGATAAAGGGGCAGCAGGCTCGGCGCTCCCTGTGAAGTATACAATTTATGTAGAATAAATAGTGTTGGCTCCTGTCATCATTGGGGGAACACACCACCTCTACACAGTGTCAAGACTGATGTACATATGGCGGGTCCAAACTGGTTTGGCATGGTGAGCAAAAAAACAATACATTTAACACAGATCTGTGACTGGGGTGAATGTTCGACAATGTTCAGCATTCTGTTCATCAACTTTTTGTGTTGCTATTCTGAAAAAAACACCTCCAAACAAATATTTTAAAACATGCAATAGAGTTTTCAAAATATAGACTAAAAAATATTCATATTTGTCATGTCCACTAACAGAGCAAGAAGTCTATATCCTAGACAGACTATGCAGATATTTTTGGGCACAGTGAAAGTGACTTACCAATAATTCATAAAGACTGCTCAAGCTACACTTTAATAGTGTGGACTTCAAACGATGCAACAAACGTCATGCGCAGAATGCTGTGAGAGAGGACAACAAAAACCTTTTTAAGTTATCATACGTTGTGAGAAATAGAACATTCTGTACTGTATCTGTTTTGACTCACTACACTCCGCATAATTAATCCAAAAAATATAAGCATCAAACAATAACGGCCAAACGGACATGTGACTAACCTGTCGTAACTGGAACTGCATCATTCACACGGATCACATGTCCTACGACAACTAGAATGTAGGTCACCATCATTAATTAGAGGCAGAATGTGTTATGCACAGAATCACTTTAGATTCAAAGCATAAAAAACAAATACAAGATAAAACTGATAAACCAACTACTAGAATGCTCACACAGAACTAGAACACTGACCAGTGCCATTATTTAGTGGCGCAACACCTCACTTAGAATCAGTTGAGAATGAAAGCACAAGAACTGCAGGTTCCAAAATCGAAGCAGCCAACTACTAAAATACTCATTTACAAAAGTAATGTATGACAAGCTAAGTCCTCTAATCATTATGACGTTATGGTATTCAAATCATATATTGACCCCTTGAACATACCGACTCAATCCACCCATCAAAGATATCAATAATGGTATTTCACCATAAATTAATTAAATTTTTCAATTGGAGAAAGACATCTACAACCGAAATAGCTCGCTTTCACAAATTCCACTTTCAGTAACACAGCAGGGCATATCATATGGATGCAGGCATACGCAAATCAATTTGAACTAAACCACACTTGATGAATACTTCCAGCATATGTGTAGCTGAAAAAATTAAGGGTAATAATAGATGTACCTATCAGAGAAACCCTACAAAATATCTGCTATTCAATAATGTTTTCAGGAGTTAATGCAGAGGTAACGTACATTCATCCACACTGAATGATGCTAAGGAGCAGCTGGCCTTTCTACAAAACAAGAATGAAGACGAGAAAACAGAGGACAGACACATTGTTCTGTGTGCGGACCCAATCCACAGCCTCTGGAAATAGTAGAAGCACACCGTCGTTGTTATTTATTATGAATAATTAGCTCATAAATCCTGTGGATCAGAGGGATAGTAATTATGATAAAAACATCAGCAGTCATAATAAAAATCCAAATAAAATTTTTAAATACCTAAAGCATTTTACATCACAAAGTGCTTCTTTCTGTAATAGCTTGGTCTACTTTCCACTTAGCAACTATGAATACATATGTATATAATATCGTTAGCTACACAATTTGCATGTTATTGGAACAGTTAGTAATCGCTTTAGTATAACTATGCCAAGGGCCTGTGACTGGGAAGGGCCACAAATATAGGGATGAAGGGTATAGCACAGCAAATTCTAAGTGCTCCATTTTTTTAAATTATGTTTTATAGCTGATTCTGCATTGGACACCCACACAAGTGAGGTATCATTTTACTTGGGAGACCAAGGGGAACAATGGGTGGTAGGACAATTGTGCCGGCACAGTGATCCCTCACAGAAATGTGTGGAAAATGTGATTCTTTTTCAGCTAAATGTGAGGTTTACAAGGGAATCTGGGAAGGAAAACGTTGGGGGACCACCAAAGCCATACCTCCCTAGACTCCCCAGAGGGTCTAGTTTTCAGAAATATGTAGGTTTTCATAGATGGCTGCCGAACCCGGGCCCAAAAACCCAGGGCCCTTATTTATGAGGCCTTGCATCAGTTTTGCGTTGCCGGTGCGTCACTTTTTGTGACGCACCAGCGGCGTACAAAATGCGCCTTGTTGCCCCATATTTAAAAAGTGACGCATCTAGGTAGATGCGTCACTTTTTAAACCCCTGCGCCACATCATACCTGCATCAGGTATAATGTATGCAAAGGGGGCGTTCCCCCGCAAAAAGCCTCGTAATAGTGATGCAGTGAAATCTATGAGATTTCACTGCGTCACTTTTAGGATGCTGTTGCGTCAAAATCTTGCGCCTGCCTCACAGCAGGCGTAAGACTGACGCAAGCCCTTTCGCATGGGGCTTTCCCCATGTGAAAGGACGCATTGCTGGAGTTGCGTCACTTTTGTGACACACTCCAGCAATGCGTCACTTTTGCACTTACAGATGCGTCAGAAATACTGACGTATCTGTAAGTCCTTGTGACATGATGCGTCATACATTAAATATGACGCATCATTGGTGTCGCAAGGAGTACGCAGTGAAAAGTGACGCATCGCTGTTTTCACGCAGCGATGCGTCACTTTTCATAAATGAGGCCCCAGGTGCCTCCCTTGTAAAACCAGGTCGTGTTGTGATAGGTAATTTTGATGTCTCCTCAATACGTTTTGGGCCCTTGCCTGTCGTGGGTATTTAGGCCACCCACACGAGTGTAACATTTTTATCGAGAGACCTGGGGGAACACTGGGTGGTAGAAAATTTGTGTCAGCCCAGTGATCCCACCACTTTCCCACACAGAAAGTTGAGAAAAACTTGATTTTTTCATCTAAATTTGAGCTTTGCAGGGTGTTTTGGGGAGGAAAACGTTGGGGGTCAATGCAAGCCATACCTCCCTAAACTCTTCCAAGTGTCTGATTTTCAGAAATGTGTGGGTTTGGTAGGTTTAGCTAGATGGCTGCCAAGCCTGTGGCCAAAAACCGAAGTGACCCCCTTGCACATCTAGGTCATTTTGTGATAGATAATTTTGATGTCTACACAATAAGTTTTTGGGCCCTTTCCTACTCCGAACACTAGGCCACCCACACAAGGTACCATTTTTATTGGGAGACTTTGAAGAATGCGGGGTGGGTGGAAGTTTGTGGATCCAACCAGATTCCAGAACTTTCCATCACAGAAACATGAGGATAATGTTTTTTTTCTTATAAAGTTTGAGATTTGCAAGGGATTCTGAGTAACAGACCCTGGTGAGAGCCACGCAAGTCACCCTAATCTGGATTCCACTGGATGTCTAGTTTTATAAAATGTATAGGTTTGCTAGGTTTCCCTAGGGTCCTCCCAGAGCTAGGGTTCAAAAGCCACAGCTAAGCATTTTGCAAAAAAGGGTCAGTTTCACTGTAAAAATTTAGTGTGTTCACATTGGCTTTTGGACCATTTCCTGGCACGGGCACTATGCCTACCCACACAAGTGAGGTACCTTTTTATCTGGAGACTTTGGGGAATTCAGGGTGGGTGTAAATGTGTGAATCCACACTGAGTCAAGTAATTTCCATCACAGAAATGTGAGGAAAATGTTTTTAGTTTGAAAAGTTTAACATTTGCAAGAGATTCTGTGTAACAGGACCTGATGAGAACCATACAAGTCTTCCCATCCTGAATTCCCCTGTGTGTCTAGTTTTTACAAATGTATAGGTTTGCTAGATTTCCCTACATGATGGCTGATCTAGGGATCAAAATCCACGGCTAGGCACTTTGCAAACAAAGGGTCTATATTCACTGTAAAAAATTGGGTGTGTCCACATTGTGTTTATGGCCGTTTCCTGTCGGGGGCACTAGGCCTACCTACACAAGTTTGGTAGAATTTCTATCGGGAGGCTTTGGGAAATGCGGGGTGGGTGCATGTTTGTGGATCCACGCATATTCCATAACTTTCCATCACAGACAGAAATATGTGTTTTTTTAAGAAAGTTTGAGGATTGTAAGGGAGTCTGAGTAACAGATCCTGGTGAGAACCACACAAGTCACCCCATCATGGATTCTCCTGTGTGTATAGTTTTAAAAATGTAGGTTTCCCTAGGTGACATCTGAGCAAGGGTTCAAAATCCACAGCTAGGCATATTGCAAAAAAATGGGAATTTGTCACTGGAAGAATGTCATGTGTCCATGTTGCATTTTGGGACATTTCCTTTCTCGAGCACTAAACCTACCTACACAAGTGAGGTATTATTTTTATCGGGAAATTTAGGAGAACAAAGAATAGAAGAACAAGTGTTATTACCAATTGACTTTTTTTGCATTTCTGCCTTCCCAATGTAAGACAATTTGAAAAAAAAGAAGTCAGTTTGAATAATTACCTCTAATACACATGCTTGTATTGGGTACCCACATTTCTGGAGTTGTGCAAAAAACACTGCTTATAAATTCCATATTTTGTTCCCATTTCAGAAATATATTGGTTTCCTTGGTACCTATTTTTCACTCTTTATATTTTCCCAAATCAATTGCTATATACCAGGTACCCATTGAAAACCCATTGCAAGATTCAGCTCAGTTATTGGCTCTGGGTTCCTTGGTGAACCTACAAGTCCTACATATCCCTACAACCCAGGGGGTCCAGGAAATGCACCCGTATATTGCTTTAAAAAAATCTGTTGTACTGAGAAGAAGTTACAGGTGAAAATGATGGCACAAATGGCTTTTCAACTCAATTTCAATATTTTCAATTTTCAACTGTTAGTTTCTATAAAAAAAACTTGAAGGATCTACACAAATGACCCCTTGCTGAATTCTGAACATTGTCTACTTTTCAGAAATGCATAGCTTTCTGGGATCTGTTACTGGTTTCACACCCATTTCTACCACTAACTGGAAGGAGGTTGAAAGTACAAAAAATAGGAAGAATACCAAAACTTTATAGAATATTTTGGTTTTCTGGCAAAGGTCTGCATGTCCCTGTAATCTGAGAAGATAGTGATTTCAGCACCACAAACCCTTTGATGATGCCACTGCAGAGGAAACAACAGATGCTTTCTTCTGCAGCAATATGTTTCTCATTTTGTTACAAATTTGATGTGGATACCTTATGTGGACAAAAAGTTAAAGGGGCCTCAACACGAACTGCCCCAAATAGCTGAAAAAAGGCTTAGCACAGGGGAGGGGAAAGGCCTAGCAGCGGAGCGGTAATAAAAAATCTCTATCTCAAATGACTATCTTTGAACGCCATACAATTCAGTTCTCCCAGATAGATTTCACACATATTCTGACTAAGACCAGCTGCATAACCTCTTGTGATTCATTAAAAAGCACAGCCCTGAGTTACCTCCAGTTGTGTGCAACATAGGTGTCAACCAGACTTGGCCCAATGGACTCCTTGTACCCAACCTGCCCACCATCGCGGTCTGCCATAACTTTCAACTTTGACCCAGTGCAATGCGACTAGATGTCCACCATTGGCACTTTGATCTTTTAGGCACTAGTTATCACTTTAAACTTTAAACATTCCTAACACCGGTTCTACTAATTGGATTTTTGTCATTTTGATGTCAAATAATTTAATAAAATGTACTATGTTTTTCTAAATTGCTGTGGGATTTTTTGTGTTGCACTTTCACTTTATCACTGTTTATGTGCTGCATGCATTATTTATACTACGCTAAGTTGCTCTAAGATATGCCTGATGGATTTTGTGCCAAGCTACCAGAGGGTTAAACACAGCTTCATTTTGTGTCTTTAGTGGTGCACCCTGACAAGCATTGTGGCTATTCCTTAATCAGGGTTTCACCACACTCAACAAACCACCCAATTTCTCACACAAGTAAGGGAAGGTTTTTTTATAACAAACATCCTAAAGTAAATTTCTTCAGTTTACCATCAAAGGACAATGCTTTGTGTTCAATTAATTAAAAAATATCTTTATTGAAGTACAATTTAAATAGCTTTTTATTTTGCAATTTTCATTCTAACCACATTGAAAAACAAGCAATCAAAACAGTGGTATGGAGGACACATACATGTTGTAGTGAGTCCTGCAGCTGTAAATCCACATTTAGTAGGTTGTACAAGGGAGTCAAACTACTGCAGAACGGACAAGCACAGCCTCATAACCACAACTTAAATGCCACATTCTTATTGACTGACCAAGTGACCCCAAGACATATCACAGTTCTCATTTGCGGAAGTGTCATGCAGGCTGTTCATAGCATCTTCTACAAGATCAGGCCCATAGTAACTGATCCATCGGCCCCATATCTTATGACATTTTCAGATGAAGCCCCTGCGGGAATATGTGTCCTTTTATGCTGCCATGTACTGGTCCATACCTCTACTTCATTCTTGAATGGGGGGACTTCAGGCACCCCCCACCTCCCTGCCACAACTCCTAGGAATAGAGTATTGAAGAGAAGGTGGGACTTTGGAATAGATACATCGTTGGA
Organism: Lissotriton vulgaris; assembly: GCF_964263255.1. Classification (NCBI taxonomy): domain Eukaryota; kingdom Metazoa; phylum Chordata; class Amphibia; order Caudata; family Salamandridae; genus Lissotriton; species Lissotriton vulgaris. The sequence goes on from NC_141687.1 coordinate 1,997,316,589, forward strand.
TACCCAAAATGACTTATGCAAGTCCAGTCAGAAGTACAACCTCCAGGACCTTACTGAGTTCCTTCATGATCTAAGTCCAATACCAACTGATGAGGGGCATCCACATATTGTGTGCATGAAGTCCCCTCTAGCATTGTTGCACTGCAGGCATAGTGGTGACTCTGCTCTGCCCAATGTGTGTAGCCTGTAGGCCTGGGCGAAGCTCGCGGAGTACTGCTATGCAGAATTCCATGGAGTGCCCCAAAAACTCTGTGAGACTCTGCGGAATTCCACCAGCAGGCAGAGATTCTCAATGTGCCCCTTTGCCGTACATTTTTGATGCTTGACAACATGATGCCTGTCCCAGTAGCGATAGGGGCATTCATTCAGTTCATTCCACTGTTTTGCGTCTCTCTTGGAAGTTGGACACAATGGCAGATTTCTCTATGGGGTGCCATAAATATTTCAAGGTATTTAAAAGCCCCAGGGGCTACTTTTAGGTTACCAGGCAGGAGGGTCCAGTCATGGTCAGGTCCTGGAAAGTAGATAGTGGAATGTCGAAAGTCTTCCCTACTCTTTTAAAGTGTGGAACAGGGTAGGAGTGGTAGTCAGGGGCTAGGTGATATATAAAAGAATGATATTCATGTAGAGGGAGATCTTTTCCTCTATGTCTTCAGTAGCTATAGTCTTGAAGGCTCGGATTTCAGGGTGCATCCGAATATGGCAGGTCAGGGGTTCCATTGTAATGGCAAAAAGGATAAGGGAGAGTGGGCATCCCAGCAGGGTCTCCTGGCTGATAAGAAACTCAGTGGATAACAACTAATTGATTCAGACTGCCGCCTTTAGTGCTTGGTAGAGCATTAAAATACAGTGACAAAATTTAGACCCAAATCCAAATTTGATCAGAGTGCAATCTACAAATGACTAGTGTACTGTGCAAAACAATTTCTCTGCATCTAGGGGCAGAAACACATGCAGGGACATTCAGTTTGTGACCTCCAACATCCTTCAATAAAGGTTCAGCCAGGTAGAATGACCCAGCATGAATCTCGACTGATCTCTATAAATGAGTCAGAAAAGGGGGTGGTGATGAACAGAGTGTCAAAATTAAGCAGACCACTCTTACCCAGTCCAAAGATCAGGGTTTGATCCATCACCGTTATTTATCTCACTGCACCATCCTAGCTCAGAACCTGGCTATATGCAAATCAGTCTGTCCCTGGCCCAGTGCATCATGGGAACAGGGCAGACTAAACTACCAAGCCAATTCTTCGCCAGAAAGGAGACAAGCAACCAGGGACCGGTTTCTGGCATTTCAGCCTTCTTCGGCCCGGCTTGCTTGAATCCTGATGGTGCAGTGAGAAAGGGACTCATGTCTGAGTATACCCTGCCACACCTATAGTGGCCAAAAACGATTCAGAAAAGGGGGTGGTGATGAACAGAGTGTCAAAATTAAGCAGACCACTCTTACCCAGTCCAAAGATCAGGGCTTGATCCATCACCGTTATTTATCTCACTGCACCATCCTAGCTCAGAACCTGGCTATATGCAAATCAGTCTGTCCCTGGCCCAGTGCATCATGGGAACAGGGCAGACTAAACTACCAAGCCAATTCTTCGCCAGAAAGGAGATAAGCTACCGGGGACCGGTTTCTGGCATTTCAGCCTTCTTCGGCCCGGCTTGCTTGAATCCTGATGGTGCAGTGAGAAAGGGACTCATGTCTGAGTATACCCTGCCACACCTATAGTGACCCTTGCTCATTGCACCATCAGGATTCAAGCAAACCGGGCCGAAGACGGCTGTAATGCCAGAAACCGGTCCCCGGGAGCTTGTTTCCTTCCCAGTGTAAGAATTGGCTTCTGTAGTTTGGTTTGTCCTGTTCCCATCATGCACTGGGACAGGAACAGACTAATTTGCATACAGCCAGGTTCTGAAACTGGGATGGTGCAGTGAGCTAAAAAACGGTGTTGGATCTAGCCCTGATCTTTTGACTGGGTGAGAGCTTTCTGCTTAATTCAGAGACTCTGTCCCTCACCCCCCCTTTTTGTAAATATTTTTGTCCACCCTAAGCGTGGAAGGGTATTCTCAGATGTGAGACCCTTGCTCATTGCACCATCAGGATTCAAGCAAACCGGGCCGAAGACGGCTGTAATGCCAGAAACCGGTCCCCGGGAGCTTGTTTCCTTCCCAGTGTAAGAATTGGCTTCTGTAGTTTGGTTTGTCCTGTTCCCATCATGCACTGGGACAGGAACAGACTAATTTGCATACAGCCAGGTTCTGAAACTGGGATGGTGCAGTGAGCTAAAAAACGGTGTTGGATCTAGCCCTGATCTTTTGACTGGGTGAGAGCTTTCTGCTTAATTCAGAGACTCTGTCCCTCACCACCCCCTTTTTGTAAATATTTTTGTCCACCCTAAGCGTGGAAGGGTATTCTCAGATGTGAGACCCTTGCTCATTGCACCATCAGGATTCAAGCAAACTGGGCCGAAGACGGCTGTAATGCCAGAAACCGGTCTCCGGGAGCTTGTTTCCTTCCCAGTGTAAGAATTGGCTTCTGTAGTTTGGTTTGTCCTGTTCCCATCATGCACTGGGACAGGAACAGACTAATTTGCATACAGCCAGGTTCTGAAACTGGGATGGTGCAGTGAGCTAAAAAATGGTGTTGGATCTAGCCCTGATCTTTTGACTGGGTGAGAGCTTTCTGCTTAATTCAGAGACTCTGTCCCTCACCACCCCCTTTTTGTAAATATTTTTGTCCACCCTAAGCGTGGAAGGGTATTCTCAGATGTGAGACCCTTGCTCATTGCACCATCAGGATTCAAGCAAACCGGGCCGAAGACGGCTGTAATGCCAGAAACCGGTCCCCGGGAGCTTGTTTCCTTCCCAGTGTAAGAATTGGCTTCTGTAGTTTGGTTTGTCCTGTTCCCATCATGCACTCTGTCCCTCACCACCCCCTTTTTGTAAATATCTATAAATGAGTGGCACAATGACCTGCAGCAGGCATGGCACCAGTATGGTGGCCAAGAGTTTAACCTCAGTATTTAAAAGCGCGATTGAGCGGTAGGAGTCACATCTTTCTCATGGTTTGCCCCCCTTGGTAATGATTCTGATGGTGGCTGTCCAGAGGTTCAGGGGGAGAACACCTGTTTCACCTATTTCTTGAAATAGGTTTAGTAAATGAAGTCCCACAATATAAAGATAGTATTTCTAAAACTCCTTAGGCCCCAGAGTTTTGCCTGTCCTGATTTTGAAGACCGCTGTCAATATCTCAGGAAGGGTGAGGTCACCTTCTAAGTCTTCAACTACCTCTGGCCCCAATGCCGGGGTCGAAATGCCTGTCAGATTATGAGTGATCGCAGTGGGGTCACTTAAAGAGCGGGCCTCGTAGACCGAAACATTGTAAGTAGAGAATGCCTGGATGATCTGGGCATCCGTGGTGTGGGTTGTCCCTTATTTATCTCTGACACCTTGTACCCACCTGACCTCCATTCTGTTTTTACTGATCTAGGTGAGAAGTTCTCCCGCTTTATCCTCAACCTCATTGAAAGGGTGTACCTGCTCAATAAACACAGGAACCAGTTACCAACAAAGGTAAGCTTTACTTGAAGCTTAGTACAATACAAACAGCAAGGCAGCGAGAAAGAAACAACAGCCTACATTAAAAGGTACACATTCCACCCCTACATTTGACGTTTTTTCCAACCTTCCATGTTCCACCCATGAGCCACTAGCCAAATGCAACACGTCTTCCTTCTATACCCTATACAATAAAATCCTAAAGCAATTTTTATAGAACCATTTTTTATAGAAAACTAAAAAACATGTTGTTATACTCTAATATATAGGGCCCGATTCACAGAATGAACTTAAGAATCAATCCTAAACTTACTACTGTTTTGGTATTCACAGATTGCACTTACTACTTTTGGTATTCACAGAATGAACCTACTACTTTTGGCATTCACAGAATGCACTTACTACTTTTGGTAGTCACAGAATGAACTTACTCATTTCGGTATTCACAGAAGTTAGGACTCCTAACTTTAGGACTACTAAATGCCTTCTGTGAATACCGAAAGTCTTAAAATTAGGATTTTTCTCAATTTAGTAGTAGTAAAGTTAGGACTCCTAACTTTAGGACTCCTAAATGGCTTCTGTGAATACCGAAAGTCCTAAAATTACGATTTTTCTCAATTTAGTAGTAGTAAAGTTAGGACTTCTAACTTTAGGACTCCTAAATGCCTTCTGTGAATACCAAAAGTCTTAAAATTAGGATTTTTCTCAATTTAGTAGTAGTAAAGTTAGGACTCCTAACTTTAGGACTCCTAAATGCCTTCTGTGAATACCGAAAGTCTTAAAATTAGGATTTTTCTCAATTTAGGAGTAGTAAAGTTCGGACTCCTAACTTTACTACTACTGTGGAAAACAGACTGACCAATAGTTTGTGGGCCATACATAACATGAATTCCAAACCCCTCAGCTACTTTCTAAAATAATTCACACCTCACTAACATGCTGGCCCTCAAACTGAATGAATGAGTATGTTGCTTATGCTCCTTTTAACGCTTGCAATGCAAATGCCACCACTTCATTCTTGCCATTTCTCGACTGCATCAACACAGCACCCAACCTGTATTGAGGTGCATCTTTCACCACTATGCTGGGATCATGTGTGTCAAATGGTTTAAGTGGAATGGTGTCTGCCACTCCATCATTTATCACACAAAAATTATTTCTCTACCTCTTCCGTCCATTCAAATCTGACATTTTTCTTTAACAATGCCATCATACTTTTCGTTCTTTATGCACACTTTCGTACAAATAGTGCATAAAACTCTAGCATCCCAAAACATTATTGAAACTGATCCTTATTCTGGGGTGCCATAAAAACCTTAATGGCCTTTACCAAGCTTTCCTTTGGTTTCACTCCTTTCGCTGATAACCTGTGACCTAGGTAATCCACACTGGTAACTCCAAATTGGCACTTACTCACTTTCGACGTGACACCCATATCCTTCAATATAGTTAAAACCAATGCCAAAGCCTTGTCATGTTCCACTGATCCACCCCAAAAACCAGCATTCCGTCCTGGAAGCATTTCTCCTTGTCAACACCCTTGAAAATGTCCTCGATCACATGTTGAAACACGGATGTGGCTGAAGCTAACTGAAGGGCATGCACTGACTTGACCCTAAATGCTCTATTGGGTGTGACAAAGGACATCAAATGGCGCGAGTCCTCTTATAACACTATCTTATGGTATGAAGAAGAAATATCGAGCGTAGTGAAAACGTTACCCCCTTTGAGCATGGTCAGCATTTCGGTATTGTTGGGTGGAAGATGTCTATTAACCTATATCCTTTAGTTCAGGTCGATACATATCCTCCAGTACCATTGGGTTTCTTAGCTAAAACTACTGAGGAAAACCACTCCAATCTCTCTATGAGTTTAATTATGTCCTGTTTACATAACTTCGCCTGTTCTTCACTCAACTCCTCCCTCATGGCAACAGGGACAAGCCTAGCCTTGTGAACCACAGGTTTCACTCCTGATTTTAATTCATTTCATTTCATTTCATTAATCTTTATTTCGGCAGTTACCATAAAAGATGAGCATAAAATTACAACAAACAAAAATCAGACATCAATGTTACATCAATAGCGGGATAGCATACGGATAAAACGAAAGAATGCCCCAATACATAGCAGCCTGTGCTATAAAAACAATCAAAGAAATCAGTACTAATTAATTATTTGGACAATCTATAACGTAAGAAAACGGGAACAATTTTACATATGGGTTAAATTTTACTTAAAGTGTCCTAATACAAAAGATTGTACACTCCGTAGTACATGATCTAAATCAGGGATGAGGTACACTAGGAATTAAAAGCATTCTCTTATGCCATGCTGCTTCGAGAACTTTGGCCATTGCAAAAACAGTTACTTTTGAAAGGTCAGTCTTGAGAATTCTAAAGGCCTCAGAGCATTTGACAAACCCTAGATTTTTACATAGTGGAATTATCCAGAACCTTCTAGCCGCACTGTAGGCAGGACAAAAGAAGACTATATGCAATTCATCTTCAAGCCTACAATTGCAGCCAGGACAATTTTCCAGGGAATGCTGCTTCCATTTACTGGTGAATGCTCTAAGCGGAAGAGTACCATACCGCCATTGGAGATATAATTTCCTGGCCAGATTCGGAAAAATGTCATCAAAGACTGACTCAAACTTATAGGAATCTTTCACCCCGAGAAAGGTGTTAACCAGGGAATCTGGGCATGTACCCTGTGTGGGGGATACAAGATTGCATGAATGAAAGGTTGCCACCAGGTGTTTACGGGACAAACCCTGACAGGCCGCTTCAGGATTACTCCACAGGGTAGGAAGACCCAGCCCGGCAAACTCAGTTATTAGATATTTGAACCACAGGCTGTTCTCTATAGTAGGAAAAGCAAGAATTTCCTGCAATTCCTGCCTATAGTTGGCTAACTCAGGAGTAGACCATAATCTTCTCCAAAAGGTTAGGGGCTTTACACCCATAACTTCGTCCAAGGGTTTTAGACCCAGATCCAACCTGAGTGGCAGAAGGGGGGTGCTAGCCGGTAACTTTAAGAGTTGTCTAAGAAACTTGTTTTCAACTACGACCAGCTCTTTTTTGCAGGCATGTCCCCAGAGTTCACTGCCATAAAGAATCGCGCCTCTGGCCTGAAGTCTATAGATCTCCAACGGGGGGGCTAACAGTCTAACAGATGATTTATTAGAATTAACTATCCTAATTATTCCGCCTGCTATTTGGACCAATCTGAGCTGGGACTTAACTTGATGATCGCCCCATTCTAATTTATCATTCAAGGTGACACCCAGATACTCAAACGTAAGGACTCTTTCTAACCTATTCAGGCCTATGGTGGGGTTACGGCGTGTTATTTTGGGGGGATTAAAAATCATGTACTTGGTCTTCAGGGCATTTATTTCGAGACCATGCTTTCCACAGATTGCCTCAAAGCCCTCGAGAATACGCTGAATCCCCATTGGGGATTTCGACAGCAGGAGGGTGTCGTCCGCAAACATAATTGCGGGCACCCTCCTGCCGCCGAGCCTTGGTGCATCTGTGTTGGGGACATTATTTAGGTAGTCGATTACCCCATAGACAAAGAGGCAAAACAGGGTCGGTGCAAGAACACATCCCTGCCTTACCCCTCTACCAACGGTAAATCTTTGTGAGAGGCTGCCCGACCTCCCGCACATAACCTGTGCATAATTGTGTGTATGTAGGTGAACAATGATGTCTAAAAGAGCAGGGGGATGCCAAGTTTGGCGAGTACCGTCCAAAGTTTACTCCGCGGAACCAAATCAGAGGCTGCACGGAGATCAACGAAGACGGTATACAAAGTACCCCCCTCCACCCGCACCGTCTTCCAAAACAGAAGGACCAAACTAAGAATTTGGTCCATAGTTGACACCTTGCTCCTAAACCCTGCCTGGAACGTGCTTAAAACTGAATGGTCCATCATCCATTCCTGCAGGCGGTCAAGTATGAGCCTCGCGAAGGTTTGTTGTGAAACGTTGATGAGGCTGATTGGCCTATAGTTGGCTGGGAGCAGAGGAGATCCGCTCTTGAAGATAGGTACAATCGCTACTCCCAGCCAAGTATTAGGGACCGCCATTCCCCCAAGAATTGCGTTAAAAACTTCCAACAGATACGGGCCCAGACCCTAGGTTGGTGCTTAAATAAGTCTCCAGGGATTTTGTCTAACTCGGGGACCTTACCCGAGGGCAATTAAATATTACATTAAAATCCTCCCCCAGTGAAAATTGCAGTGTCTCAACGCCCTCCACAATTTCAGATTGCGCAGTTGACTCGCCAGAAAGTAGAAGGTGTTCAGACGTCAGCTCGTCTTGGAGCTTGGACGGGCCAGGGCTAGCCTCTTCATAGAGGCTGCGGAACTGGTCCTCCCAAACCGAAGCCGCTATATTGGCCTCCACAGCCTGAGCCGGCTCGGCAGACCCTGTTCCCGCTATCTGCCAAAATTTGAGAGCATCTCTAGTCTGAAGAGAGGCCAGCATATTTTCCCAATTAGAATAATCCCATTCCACCTTTGCTTGGTGGATTGCTTGCTTTAGTTCCGCCCTCCTAATCTTAATTATCTCTGTGTCCCTTGGATGCTTCAATACAGCGAGGAGGTCGACCTTTGCCTTCCTACAAGCTGAATTGAACCAGGAGGGTCTTTGCCCCCTTCGAGACCCTTTCCGCGCAATTGGATTTAAAAGTTCCACTACGGTATCCACCAATTCCGTATGGAGGGTGCCCAACTTGGGGAAAACATTTGCTGACGAAGATTGACTAATAAGGGCCTGACGCGTTCAAATAAGGGGAGAATCCGTGCATAGAGCTCGGAAATGTGGGCAGGATTTTCCAGAAGCTTAGCCCACCTCACTCTGCGCCTATCATTTCTTAAAATTAGTTTAGAATTTAGAGATGCCTCTGCCGGCTGGTCACCCAAGTGACCACTGGGTGCAGTCAGCGAAAGAATCAGCGCCTTGTGGTCGCTGTCAGTTCTTTGGACTACCACAAAGTCGAAGACCTTGTTCCAGTCCGATGTCTGAACAAGGATATAGTCCAAATGAGACTCCTGCCCTGATTTGTTAACGGTGGGTTTTGATGGGATGTCACTCTTAAGTTGGCCATTACAAGCCCTCAGCGAATTGCTGAGAGTGAGCGCCATAATTTGTGTTGCTAAAGGAGACCATGGCTTAGGTGGGGGGCCAACCAATTGCGGAATTCCCCACTGGTCATCCTCCTCCATTAGTGCTCCCTCCATAGTCAGGGTTAGCGGCTCATACTGACAGTTAAAATCTCCCCCCAACAAGATCCTATCACCCAGGGGTTTTCTGGGCAGAAATAGAGAAAGTTCATCCCAAGTGGGTGAGGGCTTTGTTATGCCCGTCGGTCTGGAGTATACGTTTATCAGCGCGAGTTGAGTATGGTTCGGCCATTCCAACAGCACGCACTGAACATCCAGTGAATTAGTTTGGAGGGCCCTAGCCTTACATCCCAGATGAGAAGCCGCCCATATACAAAGACCCCCCGAGGGCTGTCCCTTCCTCTCTCATTTGGCTGGGATTGAAAAGTTGCATACCCTGAACGCCATATATCCTTCCATGCCCATGTCTCCTGAAACAGGCATATGTCCTGTTCGTCAATAAAGGACCCCCACTCTGGGGAGTCTAACTTACCCTGAAGCCCCGCCAAATTCCATGAAAGAATGGACAGACGGGATGTGTGCTCTCCGGGGGATGTAGCAGGGGAATCAATTATGGTAGCCACAGTAGTGACCGCCAACTCGGCAAGGGGTTTGGTATATTGGAATTCCGGACCGGTCACTCCCTCGCCGGTGGCATTTGTTTGGACACCCCTACCCTGTTGAGACTGTAAACTTCAGTCGCAGTCATCCATGCCTGAGAACCTGTTTGCTGACTCCAGGGGTCTAAAAGGTCTCAGGTGATCCATTTTGCTATTCATATTTCTTTTATGCCTAGGAGGTACCGTATTCCACCCAAAGGGGTCAGCAGCGGGTAAACGGTTTGGAGCTTGTAACGGATATCTGGTATTATAAGGTAATAAGGGGATAATCTGATTGGGTGCCGGCCACCAGTGTAGGTGGGGGGAACACTAGGGATCTGGGGTAAAAATAAGTCAAGGGGCGAGGGACGATGGAATTGGTGCCACTACCTAGGTGCCAATTTAATATATAATTGACCGCTCGCGGGTCTCTAAAATTTACAACAACCAGGTCTCCCTCGTTGTCCTTAACCCTACTGCCCAGCCAGGGGAGGCGCCGGACATGCACAATGTCACCATTAATGTTTTGTGTAAGTGGTCTAAATTGGCTGAGCCAGTGCATAATTTTATTTTTCAACTGGTAAAACCCTTCCCTCTTATTATCTGGCAGTCTAAGGACCCCTGTCAGTACAACCACGTAGGGGAGCGCTTCAGGGGGTAATTCTACTTGGGGGCATTTGCGAGAAGGTGACCTGGTATTTCTAGTGGTACCCAGTGTAGTCTCCTGTGTGTTTCCTGCAGATACTTTTCCAGGTCCCCTCGTAGATACACTAACTGGATTTGGGGTTAAGTTATTACCCTGCTTAACGGGTGGAGCCCTCTGTTGCTTGGGGTGTGTTGGATCAATGGATTGGACAGAAGCTTTAGGAAGAATGGGAGTGCCTACTGTAACCAAGGCTGGGGGCTGGACAACCCCACTCACCAGTACCTTGGATAATCCCACATGATTGCTGATTGCAGATTCAATGTCCTCAAGCCTATTCTCTACCCTCTTCAGCCTCTCTATGATAGGTAAGATGAAAGACCTTACTAGGTGTTCCATATTATCCAGTGAGACGGCAAGAGGTGCATACTTTGTGGAGGGGTCAACAGGAGTGTCAGATTGAACCGTGTTATTCACTGCCTAAAAAACTGGTACCAATGGTGAAGGAGGTGCCGGGTTTGGCAAGTTGACTAATGCGGGCGTTGGGGCCGAGGAAGATCTGGTAGTAGCCCTTGAGGGTTTGCTAAAGTCAGTATGACTGATCTTAGGGTTTTGTGGATAACCCCCCTTCCATCTTCTTTTGGCAGGTGGTGGGCTGTGTACCTTAACAGGCACTGGTTTTTTCGATTTATTTGGAGCAGGTTTGAGTCAGACCGAAGTCCGGAGAGTCGGGTCAGTATCTATTAAAATCAGACTGGAGAGAGGAGTGTCAGTTATAGGCTGAACTGTGGGAACTCGAGGTGTTGGAGTACATTCGCGTAACAAAAGAGGGAAACTCTCCAGGGATAGGGGATCTTCATTACTACCAGTGAGTCCAACAATGGGGGCAAGGGCGTGGAGCGGGGGATCTGTAAAAGACCTGTTCTTCATGCATTCAACAGAGCGATGACACTCTGCCCGGCACTCTGCCAGTGACTTTTCCCTGTCTGGGTCAGTGGGAGCCCTTATAAAATAATTATCAAGTGTTCCATTATTATTAGCCCCAGTCTTCTCAAGAAATGAATTGTCAGGACTTTGCGCCATTGCGGCGGGTGCAATAAGAGTTGATATCCGTAGAAGCGGTGAAAGAGAGTAGGCCCTGCCCGGCCTGACTCGGTCTCCGAGGGCCTCAGAGGGCCCGCCCTTTGCCCGGGCTTCGCCCCGTGCTCCATCCCGCGCGCGTCCCGTGATGCGCGGTGTGCCCTTGGTTGAAATACACAAGTAGGGAGGGGTGGGGCTCACGCGGGAAGAGGTACCAGCTGTGGATCTCAAGAGGTATGCTGGTCCTCGCAGTCCCGGTGTGCCGCGCTCTGACCACGCAACAGGGTCCTTCCCAGCAGATTCAGGGAGGAAACAGCGTCCAATCGCTCCGTTGCAGTCCCGGCAAAGTTACGAGGCAAACAGCAAGCAGGGAATTCCTACGAGCGGCTATTAATGTTACCCAAGCCCAATACAGCTTTGTGGGGGTGGACTACACGCCCTTGCAGATTTTGCTGCTGCTGCTGTAATTCTCACGCCCAGAGGTGCTTTTTAACTCAGACAGGGGCCCGTCCACACCCAATCGTGGCTGGGCAGGGCCTGGTCACTTGGCCCCTCGATCTGACTGCCCTTGGCTGACGAAGACAGTGCAAATAGCTGTACTGAGCCAAGGAACTGGACAGTGCTGGCTTATCACGCTAAGGTCAGCAGATACCCTCATGTGAGTGCATGCCCACCAACCGGGACGCAAAAATTGCTCTAATCCTTTGGTAGGAAGAGGTTTTTATGCTGAACAGAAACAAAATGGGGGAGAGGAAAGTAGCACCTATGAACCCCCCCCAGGGCCCCAAACTTGGTACCATTGATTCCTTCCTCGCAAAAGCTGTGGGTGCAATTACACAAGAAATAGAGAGGGCGTAGAGGCACCTTTCCTTCGATACAGGTGGTGTTTTGCTTCCCACACCGGATGAGCCCCAGGCCCAGCTACTGATAAAACATTGGATGGAGTTACAGGTCGACTACAGGAGAGTGTGGATGTTTCTGGTCCCAGTCTGAGTAATCCTACCTGTGGGCATGACACCCACAACAGAGGTCCTAACGCTTCCCTTCATAGTGTAGATTTGAGTGGCCCCCCCTACTTCCAAGAGGTCATGGAGAGTCAACAAGAAAACTGAGACTGTGAAGAAAGGGGTGGCTGTTCCCATTGTTGACCTGAAGGGTACCAAATAATTTTGGGCTCTCTTAAAACAAAATACTGTGGAAGTGTTGTCTGGCTTATTGACAAGATTTTGTAGTGAAATCACTAAAGATCTGACAGATTCCAGCGTCATGCTTGACGGTATTAAACATGCGCTGGTTTCTCTGAAACAGGCTTCTCAGAGAGCTGCCCCCAGCCACAAATAGCCCTACCGTCAAACTTCGTAGCAGGGGTCCCTTCCCCTGTTCAGACCCCCATAGTCTCTCTTAGCACACCAGAGTCCCTTCCTCCTGGTTACCCAATCCCGACCACCAATCATTCCCCATAGTGGCCTGCCCTTGAACCATCAGTGCCCCCCGTTACAGCAACAGGCAGCAACTGCAGGTAGCTTATCCACACTAAACAGCCATGGCTTACCAGTATTAGATCTCTGACCAGCCTGCTGCCCCAGCCTGCTTCCCCTATACTGTGGTCTTGATACGGGTACCAGGCCTTAGCACCCTGAGGGATGAGTCCACTGAACAACTAATTAACAAGGTGACTCATTGACTGAGTAAACGTGCCTAGTTTAATATGACAGTTCACAGGCATATCCTGATGGCTAGGTGGGCTTCCTGGATCAGACGTTCTAGGAAAATATTTGAGGGTGACAGTGTGGTAATTACACTTAGAATTCCAGAATTGGCACATAAGATCTTACATCATACTTCTCACCCATTTTCTTTTGAATCAGGAATAAAGCCATTAGCCCCACACCTTCCCTCCACAGAATAAATGTTGAAAGGGGTGTTTCCTCCCGAGGGGGATTATCAATGTCACTTAACCCTTTTGCTCTCCTGAGGGACCTTGATGATTTAGACTGACAGCGAGAGGGTACAAGTGAAATGTCCATTGAGAGCCCTGTGAATTGTGAGATAAACCGGGGTGAAAATATAGGACCCCATCCTAGCCATAGCCGTCAAAGTAGTAGGGGGGACTGGTAGCTCAGGGTGGCTTTTTCGCCGCGCCATATACCCAGACACAGGCTAGCTGGGTTAACCTAAGTATTATTTCTTGGAACGAGGCAGGTTCAGCTACAAAATGTTTAGATGGACAGTGGCTCTAATTTGTTAGACATTTTCAAATAATTTGTATTCAGTAAACTTGGGAGTTTGAAAACACTTTTTTTGTTGAGGGCTATAAAACGTTCTTCTGCCCGGCTGAGGGTTCTAGAACTGAAACCTTATGCCTTAATTTAGCGGTGAATCACCGAGATTGGTCCACCTGTACTATTAGTGAGGGACTGCACATGGAACCTATCATGGAAGGGTGAGAATTGAATGCCCTCCTCAACATCCAAGACTTAACACACACATTGGATCTGCTTGTTATCCCCACTGATTCTTCTGTACCCCCGACCTATAAAGGCAGGGGTTGCTCAACAATATTTGATTTCATTTTTGTATCTTTCTCTCTGAGGAGGGTTCTATCTTTATTTAATATTCAACACAGCCCATATAGTGACCACAGCCCTCTGACCTTGGCGCTTGAAATCCTAGGGAGCCAGTCTGTACCTCGCAGAATAAATGGAGGCGTGATTTCTGCCACTGACCAAGGAAGGCATTAAAGGTGGTCACAAGTGGAGGTTACAGCTTTTAATAGATATTTGTTTAGTAATAGCCTGCAGGAGATTTTGACCTGTTTAGACCTGCAAGCTCTAGGGGAAGAAACTATTTAGACATTTATTGCCCTTGCACAATCAGTTGACGGTCTGCTAACAGTCCCAGCAGTCTCCACCCGTGCGACAGTCCCGAGATGGGTTGATAGCGAGTGCTCCTGGACCCTTAGAGAACAGAAGATGGCCTTGAAACAGACCCCATGAGACAGAGCACAGGTGGTAGCCTGCCATAGTAACTATAAGTGGGCGCTTAAGCAGGGGAAGCACCTACGGAAAAAATAGCTTTGGAAGATCTAGTAGAAGCATGTGAACAAAGGGCTCGCACCCATTTATGGAGGGTCATCAATAACGCCAGTTTTTAAGAACCGGATAAACCAGGGTTAACCCACAATATTCCCCCAGAACTATGGAAGGCTCACTTTGAGGCAGTTTATAATCATGGTCTTAGCGAGTCACACCCCAACTCCGTTACATAGGTCTGAACCCATCACTTTTAACCTGACTGAGGTTAGAATGGGAACTGAAGGATTGTCCTGGAACAAGGCTCCGGGACCCGATAGCATTCCCCCAACCTTTTTTGTCATAACTCAGAGGTATGGGCTCCACTCCTTCTTAGGGTTCTAAATGTAGCAGCAACAACAGTTATGCCCACTGCTTGGTTTACTGCCACTATTGTCCCGATCTTCAAGAAGGGAGACAGGGACAGTCTACATTGTTATCCTCCTCTATCCTTCATTGTTGTCATAGTTAAAGTTCTTGGTCGGGTCCTTCTTAACAGGCTGTCTGATTGGATGGATTCCAACCTTATAATTTCGGAGGTGCAATATGGGTTTCGGGAAGGAAATTCCACCCCAGATCAGTGTCTTAATCTTTATGTTTTAATTGCAAAATATACATTAGCTAAACCAGGTGTGATGTTCCTAGGTTTTATGGACCTCACTGCAGCTTTTGACCGGATGAACCGCAGTAAACTCTGGAAACTGCTTGGGGACCTTGAGGTCAATATGGCAATAATTAACGTTTTAATGACCTTACATTCTAATACCTCTGCTGCAATCAGATATACACAGAAAGGGAATATTATGAATCATTTTAAATGCTCAGTTGGCATCAGACAAGGATGTATATTAGCCTCTTTCTTATTTACATTATATATTAATGGTCTTGATGCATCCATGACGGTCCTACAGGCCAATACCCCTAGGATAGGTGCGAGACCGGTCCCTGTCCTATAGTATGCAGATGATGCGGTGCTCCTTTTGCATACACCGAGGGGTTTGCAGATGTTACTTGATGGGTTTGTGTCTTTCATGAATGAGATGAATCTGTCACGAACCTATCCAAATTGTACATCATGAAAATCGGTAAATTGGGTAGTAGAAGGGGATGTACGACATTACAATGCATGCTTTTACATCGCATGCTTTTACAACGCGGGTTTTACAACGCATACCATTACAACGCATAGTGCTTTGGGGCGCTGGATAGTGAATAGTTTAATTTACTATTCCAACTCCAGTCCCCGTGGACAGTAGGGAAGGTGTTGGACAGTAAATGAAACCTATTCCCTATCCTAGAGCGCCCCCCAGCGCAATGCGTTGTATTGGTTTGCGTTGTAAAAGTTGCGTCGTAAAGGCACTGCGTGGTAAAAGTTGCGTTGTAAGTGATGTTTCCCAGTAGAAGGACACCTATAAAGTATGCACACACAGCTTAGCGAAAGTCCCTGCTTTGTCCTACCTGGGCATATTATTTGATGAGAAATTAAATTTAAAAAACCTACGGGAGGGTAAGCTTTTAGAAATGACTTGATCATTGGGAGGAATTGCAAATTATGCCCACAGACTGGTCACTTTGTCACCGGAGATTCTTTTAAAACTATATAACTCTTTCTGTATTTCTAAAACCTTATATGGCAGTGAGGTATGGGGATATATGGCTTCCAACAAATTACAAACTGCAGAAAATAAATATTTTAGACGTATTTTGAAAGTCCCCCTGAGTACACCTTTGTACTCTATACATGAGGAACTAGGGACTAAGTACATCATAGATATGTCTGCTGTCAAACCCTGTTATGTTGGATGACGATCTGGTCCAATGAGGAGGCTGCTTTTAACAGATTAGTAATTCAGGACTGCCTCTCACTTGGATATGCACTAAAAATCCCTTGGCTAAAATACATTAAGGATGCTTTTATTGCCTTAGGAGGAGCAGATATGTTTTCCAGTTATGATACTGTGAAGCTTCAGGATAAGGATATTATCAAAGAGTTGTTAACTATGCTGTGGCTCAATGTGAGGCAAAGGAGTTTACAAAACTCATGGTTAGAGCGCACATACTGGTAAATTATGTGCAGGGCATGGAGCCCTATTTATCTGTTTTTACAAGTGCGCAACACAGATTTGTAAGTACTTGTTTTAGATTGAATCAACTTCACCATTTACTGGCTTCGCCTGCTGGCTTTGTTCAACATATAGAAGATAGAGGTGCCTGGGCTGCGACAAAAGGTCTCCACAGGATACCATTCATTTTATGTTTTTCTGTAAATATTTCTCGCATCCTAGAAGAGTGGTCCTTAAAGGACTTTTAAAAGAGCTGAGATTCAGGCATGTCCGTATTTCCCTATTGTTTTTATAGCTTTTACCCAGTGCTCACACACTTTTCTGTGTTAGTTAAGACACACTAGAGGTGATAGAATGTCACAAATCGTTTGTGTGTTTGCACAATGTTATGCCACTACAAATATAATGAGCTCATGTTGATTATTGCGGACTATTTATGTGTTTTTCTTTGTTGACTAATTTCTGCCTATGGCTGCCCAGACTCTGTTTTAATATTACAACTGTTTTTGAACACCTTGCAAATTTGCACATTTGGCTGTTATGACCTCAATATATGGATTTGATGTTGTTGTTTCTTTTTTTAAATTGTTTCTTTTATGGCCCTATTTTCGGCAGAAAAAGATTATCATTATTATGATTATTACCCAATTCACCAGCAAACACTTCTTGAAAGGTGGCTGTCTAGGCACATTGTTTTTCAGATATCAGTCCCACCACATTCTTGCGTAATACAACTTGCCCATGTATGTTGGTATCTAGCATGATGCCCAGAATCCTATGATCCAACCAACCGAGTAAGTTTGAACCTTCTGCAGCTACATACACTGTGCCTCATTTATGAGGCTGTGCGTCACTTTTATGCCGCTGGTGCGTCGCTTTTTGTGATGCACCAGTGGCGTGAAAATTAGCCTTGTTGCGCCATATTTACAAAGTGACGCATCTAGGTAGATGCGTCACTTTGTAAACCCCAGCGCTACATTATACCTGCGCCAGGTATAATGTATGCAATGGGGGCGTATTGACGCAAGAAAAGTGATGCGTCACTTTTCATAAATGAGGCCCACTGTGCCTTCTGCATAATTCCCATTCAAATTCAACTTCGCTTCAAACTAACCAATCACTTCAATAGGTTTGCCAACATATCCTACAAGTTTCACCCTGGACTTTCATAAATGTACAATGTGTAATCTTTTCAATTGAACCACACTCTTTAACTTAAACAGAGAACCAGAGTCTGCAGTAATATTGATGTTGATTCTGTTCATTTCAATCACTCAGTGCAGTTTCCTAATGGTATTTTCACTCATTGATGATACCTACTTGCCCTCCGGCAACACTTGTTTGGTTCCTTTTCTCCCACCATGAGCACAACACTTTCCTCATATGAATCAGTATGAAAGTCCTGACCATGACTATTTTCCACAGTATTCGCCATTTTAGACCTTTTCTCTTCTTTGTTCCAATTTGCTCTACACGCTTTCATTAAGTGGAGAAGTGTGGCTCAGTGGTTAGAGGCGGCAGACCCGGATGCTGGGATCGACCGTGGACCATGGTTCGATTCCCCGCCTCAGCGGGTCTCTGGCTCAAAATTCCACGGCCTCGACAATTCTCACTCTGGTGCCTACTCGACTCACGGGGTCTCACACTGCAACTCTGGGCAATAGCTTGCTTAATCTCCACAACGGCCCCTTGCGGCGGGATGCCTGGCTTTCACCTTGTGGACACCCCGCAGGGGCCTCTCACAGGGGAATACCAGGACGGGTTCCCTAAGCAAGCGCCAGGATGCCCTTTGGGTGACAGGTTGCGCTATATAAGTACATTTACATTAAGTGGCCCTTTTTAGGTCTCGCGACCTATCGATGTGCGCAAGCGCATCGAGCGGAGCGGGAATTCAAGTGGCGAAAATCTTCTTCAAACCACGGGCTTTCAGCCCCGCGGTTTTCATGCAGTTCACGTGAATCACGTGATTAAACATGCACGCGCATCGGCAGCATTTCTCCTGCAGGCTCGCAAAAGGCTCTCCTCCCTCCCCACATCAAAGTCATCAATCACCCTCCCACAGGCTTCCCCAGCGCTGCCCCGCCCCCTGCTTCACGCCCAGGCCATTTGTTCCCTGCCAGACCTCGTTTAACTTGTTCCCTGCTTGCCTCTCCCCCGCCCCCCCATCCCCCACCACAGCAATGCCGAGGGCTGGTTTCACTTTCAGCACGAAAGACTTGCCTGCTTTGCCAACGCTTGTTTTTATTACTTTTTTTATTCAATGCTTGTTGCCGTTGCCTCTCTCCAGCTCCACGCCTGTTTCCCCTCTCCAGTTCTTTCCCCCTCCACGTCTCGCCTTTGACCCCAATCTCTTCACTTCTGCGTCTCTGCTTTCTCTCGCATCTCCCTGTATCGACTTTTATCTGTGTATCTCATTTCTCTCTTCTCATCACTTCCCTCTCTTCTCACCACTTCACTCTCTTCTCACCACTTCATTCTTTTCTTCACTCCCATGCATCGTTTTCCTTCTCTTTGTCTCTACTCCCATGCATCTCTTTCCTTCTATTTGTCTCTAATTTCCCCTCCTTCGACTTCTTGCCAGTTCCTTTTATCCTCGTGACTGTTTATTTCCCACTCCTTTTTGTTTTCCTCCCCTGTGATTCCACTCACTTTGTCTGCATCTGCTGTTCCATCACTTTACTTATTTTTCCTTCCAACGTAGTCTAGATTGCCTCTTGTTCTCTCCTCTTCACATCTTTAGTTCGTTGTCTGTCTTCTCCGTACTCTTTTCTCGGTTTCTGTACTAAGCTCTCCACCAATTTCCATGTTCTCCCCTCTCGCTCTGTTTTTCCCTTCTCTCCCCCTCCCCGCAGACCACTAATTACATATCTTTTCCGCCTGCCTACCTGAAAGATGGATTAGCCAGGGTCAGTTACTCGTAAAAAGACCCGAAAGCGCTGAATCGGAGCGGAAAAACTTAACCAAAACGATGGGAAAGCTCCGAGGGAGATCCAGCCGCCTGCACCGTCGACAGGAGGCTGCCACTGCCGGGGCTTTTGAGCAGGAGCGGAATTTCTTAAACTCCTAAATGCACATGCATTTTCATTGGCCAGCTGTTCTTTTTAAACGGCATCTGGATTTCGATAGTCATAAGAAAGCCGTCTGCAAGTGTAATCGTGGCAAGGTATTTGAATCGAAATTAGGGGCGCATTCGAAGGGATCAGTGCGCGCGCACTTTCGGCTGCTCACTTCAGGTGCTATTAAAGTCTCACCTGATTGTGAAGATGTAACGCTCCTTCACGTGCGAGGCTCAGTGCGCTCCAAAAGGCCAGACTTCTGTTTCCTTGAGACAGAAGTACTACTGCGATGCTGCCAGTCTCTGGCACTCAAGAGGTTCCATAATCATAGCACGTTATTTGAGGTGTTACAGAAAAATCGGGCAATGATTAAAGGCACGATATTTAGGTTTACACAATAGTCTTATAGTCTCGGCTCTTTTCCGGCCACTCACCCACGCAACGCCACTCACCCACGCAACGCCACTCACACACGCAACGCCACTCGCACACGCAACGCCACTCGCCCACGCAACGCCACTCGCCCACGCAACGCCACTCACCCATGCAACGCCACTCACCCACGCAACGCCGCTCCCCCACGCAACGCCACTCACCCACGCAATGCCACTCACCCACGCAAATCCAGTCACACCCACGCAGTGCCACTTTCAGACACACAATGCCACTCACACCCACGCAAGCCCACTCTCACACACGCAACGCCACTCTCACCCTCGCAATGCAACTCACACACGCAACGCCACTCACACACGCAACAACACTCACACATGCAACGCCACTCACCCACGCAACGCAACTCACTCAAAGCCGCTCACACACACACAGTGCCACTTTCACCCACACTGTGCAGTGCACAATAGGTCTCGCAGTAGGAAAGTTGGAGCTATTGGTTTTGTAAATGACAAAGCCCTTTATGTTTTTAAAATGAAAACAAAAATAAAAGGCATTGTTATTTGCAATTGTAATAGCTCCAACTTTCCTACTGCGAGACCTATTGGCAACGCCAGTGCTTGTTTAACACTTGCCACACCCTTTATCCATTGCCGAAAACGTAAAAGAATTCAATAAATGCTTTTAGTCCCACAACAATAGCATTCAAGTGGTTTTCTCCTTTCCTCAAAAAAAGAATCCTTTTTCTTTTCTTTTCTTTTGATAATGCAACACATGCACCTGCACATTCACATTAATCCACTGACAATTTCTATAGCCTTGTCTAAAGTGAGGTTATCAGAAGTTAACAATTTTTCTTGTACATTTTTACTGCTGGATGTTTCTACTACCTGGTCTCGAATCACCTCATCCTCAAATGCTTTGAGTTCACATGTGCATGCCAACATTCTAAGATCACTTACGATATTTTCTACAGATCCTCCTGGCAAATGACTCCTTTTTAAAATTTGTGTCATTCCATGATAACATTTCCTTTCCTCTTGGACGTAAATCCAATGCTTTAATAGCTGACGGATACTCAGCCACCTCATCATCCTCCCCCAAAATAGGTAAATGCGGTCATTGTTAAATTCTATTTAGCGCTTTTGATGAACGCCGCCAACATCACCTCGCACCCCAAGGGCACTGTGTTCCTTTCTCTGTAACATGAGCCTTTAGGAGCAAACCTACAAAGTTTCTTTTAAAACGTGTTTTAATGGGTAAAACCACTCTCTATATATAGTTTAAGAATTTAAATCCACGAACTTCGTAAATAACATTTACTCCCCCTCCAGTGCGACCAGCCCGATCCAGTTCCACTCCCCGCTCCCGCCTCCCTGCTTTCCAGCCCTCCCCAACCCCTACTTATTGGGATCACTCCTGGGACAGGCGAGCAAGACCATTGACTCACAGTCAGTAAGACTGCTCCCCCACCCTCACAGCTCCACCACTAAGTGAGGCCCTCTGCGACCCCCTGCACTCCGTAGTGCTGGGGTTTGAGGCCCTCCTCCACTCGCAGTTTACACCTGTGCCTCATCCCTGGTGGTCCAGTGGACCCCTGACTCCTTCTCTCACTCTGCTTTCTGCCTCCTTCTTCCTCCTTTTCACCCTTTAGCCTCTTGACCCTTCACTCTTTTCTCCTCTTTTTCTCTGCCTTCTGCTCCATTTTACCCTTTATTCTAACTCTGTATTTCACTTTTTTCTCTTTTTCTCGCTATTTGGCCTCCTTTTCATCTGCTGCTGCTGCTCCCACGGCCCCTTCCCCCCAGCGGGAACAGTCCAATCCAGTTCCCCTCCTGCTACCGCCTCCCAGCTGTCCTGCCCTCCCCGACCCCTACTTAATTGCGGCGGCTGTGCGCTGTGCAGCGGGTGCACCACTGGTGTGCGGCAAGCCTATCTGCGCCCATCCGCGACCCGACTGCGACCAGTCACAGGAACCCTGGACCTCCGCACCGCCAACGCTACGACGCAGCGGCACTCCATGTACTCAAACCAGACCGCAACAACTGCAAGCTAGTATCAATGGCCGACACCCACGGACTCTTCAGCTGTCACTGCTGTCGGCACACCTACAGCACCACTAGTAACACTGACACAGTACAATCCGCCCGCCAGAACACAACAGAACTGAAGAGCTGTCGAGGAGGTCCCATATTTCGGTGGAGTGTTTGTGGAGTGATCGGACCTTGAGGAGGATGCATTGCAGGGTCTTCAGTTCTGTTGGATGCAATGGCCTGCGGGGAGATGATGTCTGTGATGGAGTTGGCAAAAGGTCTGCGGGTCCAGGGGGTCGGTAGATAAGGGTTCCTCGAGGGTGGTGGTAGGACTGGCCAGTATCTTGAAATGAAGGTGTTCCAACAGGTCTGTGGGCTCGTCGGGGAGTGTGCTCAGACGATGGGTGGATTTGTGGACAATGGCGATTCATCCTCCCGGGCAGGTGGGCGTCCCTTTCTGGAGATCTTGTATCCTTGGGGAATGGCGATGTCTGGACCCGAGGTGGTGATAGTCCAGTTTTTGGTGAAGAATGCTATGTCCGGAGTGGGGCTGTTGCGCTTAACAAAAAGTCTGATTGATTGATTGATTGATTCTTCAGTACTTTCCTACCCTCCGTACCTAAAGAAAGTCATAATAAGGCACATTTATTCCTCTGAGTAAACACATCACCTTCAATGGCTTCTAAATATTCCTCAAAACCTTCTTTCCACTGTTTCCACTCCACAGGAGCTAAACCAGGTGATGCCAAAAATGGTGCATGGGGCATAACTGACTGTTTCTTATTAGGTAAACTACTACTCAATATACTTGTGAAATAAGTTGTAATTATGCCTATCCCACAATAAGTACCAATGTGCAGTCACAATATTAATTATGAGAGTTGATGGTTGCTCAAATATGTATCTACATTTGTGATTCATGTTGCAAAGTGTGTGAACCACTACAGTTTGAGTTAAAGCCCAAAGTACTAAATATTAATGATCCCCCAGATAAGTTGTGCAGTGATCTTCACTGTTAGGGTGTGTGCATCACCAGTTTAAAGCATTGCGCACTGAGGTACTGGCATCAATAGGTACACATTGCCATGATTCCCACTGCTAGATAGTGCAAATCATTGTTAAATGAACTGCATACTAATGCACCTGCAAAACAAGAATAAATAGAGTTAACTCATGGTAGTTTGATAGCGTGTCCATGTGTCTACATCTGTGAGGTATTGAACCCACAATGCAGCCACAGGCTGCAGAGCCCACTGTCAATACAGCAGCAAATTCAAGAAATGTGCGCTCCATTTGTTAAACATGTCCCTGAGGAAGGCTCGACTTCCACATATGGCGCTCCTACTCTTGTCTTTCTGTATGTGCCTCAGTTGCAGTGGAAGCAGGATCCGAGCTTCTTGCTCTCCACAGACATGCAGACATGCAGACATCCATGTCTACATTGTGAAAGGGAGCACGCTGATGACTGCACTGGAATGCATTTTTGCTGAAACTGAAATACACCACCGCTTCAGAGGCAAAACTCAATGTGTAGATCATAAAAGATTAAAATAAACCACATTCGAGGCAGTTCTATTACGTGACTTTACCGCCGAAGGTACCACTTCCTTTGATTAAAAAAGCACCAGTACAGTGCTCCCACAGCAAAGCTGACACAAATGTTCATCGCAGTA
Source organism: Lissotriton vulgaris (assembly GCF_964263255.1). Classification (NCBI taxonomy): domain Eukaryota; kingdom Metazoa; phylum Chordata; class Amphibia; order Caudata; family Salamandridae; genus Lissotriton; species Lissotriton vulgaris. Next base: position 1,997,339,926 of record NC_141687.1, read on the forward strand.
CTGCAAAAATCTGCTGCCCCGCTGGTTGTGAAAGTGTGGCAGGTTATCCTCATCGCCAATGAAAAGATGTGCCTTGTCAATAAACACAGGAACCAGGGATCCAAAAAGGTAAGCTTTTCTTGGAGCTTAGTACAATACAACTCGCAGGGCAGCCGGGAAGAAACATCTGCCTACATTCAAAAATACGCATTGCACTCCTACATTCCATGTTTCCTCCAACCTTCCATGTTCCACCCACAAGCCAAACCTAAGCCACTCCTACATTCCACATTCCTTCCAACCTTCTACGTTCCACCCATGGAGCCACCAGCCAAACCCAACACTCATATGTTGCGGTGCAGCGTAGCCAACCTCTGTTGACAATCTTTATCTTGCACCAAGTTGTGATATTCTGTACGCAGGGTCGCTAGCTGTCTAAAAAGTAGGAGGCCTGGTGAGTTTACGGACTGCTCCCTAGGTTGAGGATCTGCCGTTCTCCGTGCTCTAATTCCACCACCTCCTGCTACTACTGGGAGACCAGGTATTGTGCTGTCTTAGATCAGTTTGTATGCTTCCCATAATGTAGCTTTAGATTCAACTGAATACTTGTCTTCTACAAAGAAGAGTTCAGTATCCACACCCTCCGTCCCAAGGATTTAATTTTCATCCAGTGGCCGGAGGCCTAGATTTCGTTCCAAGTTGGATGAGGACTGGGGAGTGGTCAGACAAACCGCACACAAGTATTCTGCCCAGACTACTTCTCCCACTTCTCTGTCTAGACATAGTCCAGGTGGGAGTAGACTCTATGAGCCCCAGAGAAATAGGAACATTGTCGGGCATATGGGTGCTTGCGTCTCCATAGGTCGGACAACCCTAGTGTATCCACAAATTGGGCCAATGTGGCAGCTTCTGGCCCCCCCACCTGTGTCTCAGAGAGGTCCATCTATAGTTGCATCATGTCAGTAAAATCCCCACCTAAAATATGAAGAGAACTGGAGGTCTCTAAAAAGACATTGACCACCTCGGCCAGCGTGGGGGTCTGGAGATGGAGAAGTACATAAATGCAAATCAAAGTAATATCTTGCCTAACCCATGTGTCCCTTACTCCAATACATATACCCTGTGGGTCATTCCATCTCTGGGTCACCGAAAGGGGGATTTTTTTTTATCAATATTGCCACAACCCCGGTCGCCGAAGGATAACCGGAGGGGGCCAAGGCCACATACTAGAAAATGGCACTGAGTGGCTTGCAGATGTGTTTTTTTGTGGGATAAATATGCCTGGCTGTTATCGCTTGATATAGGTCATTACCAATACATATTTGAATGTATTTCCCAACCTGTTACCATTCCATGTTAACACAGAGAGCCCTAGGGTGGTATAGGTAGTGGTCACCGCCAAAGTGTACATGTGTAGATGCCCTGCCTGCATTCAATTGCCTCCCACCACCCATTTGTCACTGCATCTGCATATGTCCTCCAAAAACAACCATAGTACCGCCAAAAGAGACAGAAATTGTGAAACTCACCCCAATAGAACCAACCCTTCACACCTCCCATAGTCTCCCTACCACATTGAACAACTACAGTGTATAACAACTTACGTCGGGGCGAGTCACCCATCCCCCAATAAAATTCCAAATGTTAATTCTAATCACATATATAAGAAAGAAAAATAAGACAGGCAAAACAGGACCAGGTAAATGGAAAAATCGAGAGAGCAAAATTGTATAAGGAGACAAGTGTTCAAAGTCAAAGACAAGTTGGGCCATGCTCTCACAGGGGGGTATCATAGGCCTAAGCCGTCTGGTCACTGCTCGGGTCTCCAGCTACATAGTTGCCACTTAAAGGGTTTTGGCGCTCCGAGTCCAGGTTTTGGATCTGTGACTGCAGTTCCTGGCCCCCAGCATCTCTCACCAATGCCGCTATTTTGTCCACAAGAGGATGTAGACTTTCCTGTTCTGAGGATGATTCCCCTTCACCAGATCCTGATGAGGAAGTTTTTTACATTTTGTGCAACTTGGGTTTCTTAGGGGCAAGTCTGTGGTCCCCCTCTTGGGTACGGGGTTCCCCCTCTAGTTGGCATAGCGTTATGGCCCCTTCCCCATGACTGGTCTTCAGCATGGCACTTGACTCTCTTGATGATCACAGTCCAGGTCATGCAGCTGGCTGCAGAAGAAATCGGGCCCACTCCTCCAGCCAGGTCCAGGCCGCCTTCAGTGTCCGAAAGAAGTAGCCCTATCCTGGTATAGGAACTTTACTTTTTCTGGAAACAGTAGCATATACTGCAGTCAGCAGGCATGTCATTTTGTTTTACTGGGTCAAACGTGTGGTGCTAACACTGGCCCTCCCGAATATAGTCGGGGGAACACCATCATTTTTGAGCTTTCGTGGTGCCCCTTATGACATGCCTTCCGAAGGATTATGGGCCAGATGTAGGAGCCCTAATACCGATCGGAAACGGCCGATTTCGGACGTTTCCGACCGGTATTGGGGTTTTTAGATGTAGGGGGCTGAAAAATACAGAATCGGTATATTTACCGATTCGGTAAAATTTCCAATTCTGTAAATTACCGAATCGGTAAATATACCGATTCTGTAATTACAAATGTAGGTGGCACAGTTTACAGTGCCACAGGCCCTTAAGAGTCGGTATTTTACCACACAATCCTATTGTGTGGTAAAATACCGATTCTGTAAATACAGATTCGGTATTTCCCATTGATTTTAATGGGCTTTAAAGCCCATAGGAATCAATGGGAAATACTGATTCTGTATTTATAAAATCGGTAAATACCGAATTTAACAGATTCGGTAATTCAGATTTTAAAATTACCTACGTCTGCCCCCTTCCCATTTACAGACTCTTAAATACCGAATCGGTAAAATTCGGTATTTAAGAGTCTGTTAATGGGAATTACCTACATCTAGCCCTATGCCTCTATCTAAGAAGTTGAGGAACATTGTTATTATGAGTTAAAGTGAGACCCCCGTGCCTAGGGCACCTGTGTACCCGTTCCTCCACAAAGCACATGGAGAACCTGTCAGAGTGGAAGGTGTTCAGAAGCCAGCAGTCAAGAACTTGCTTATGTTGGTACCCTCAAAGCTATTCGGAAATGTAATGAAGTGTAGTTTTTAGGTTTCGCCTGGCGATCCGCTGCGCAGCAGCGTTCGCGCAGGCGAAAACTTTTGTTTACCAGTATGGGGCTTTGTCCGCCTTTCTGTTCCATTGGCTAGCTCCATAAATGGAGGATAGCCATTGGAAAAGAGATGCGTCGCTCATTCCCCGAGCAGATTCGTGGGCGTTCCGGCGATTTTTTTGCTCTCCGCCCCTTTGCGATCGTCATTGCGGCGGTGGGCGGGTGTTTTTTTTTTTGGGACGGCATGTTTTGATCATTTGTTCGTGGCTGACATGCAGGCAGGAGCTGGGCCTCGGGGGTCTGCTGGTATCGGTTTCCTGTAGTCTCGGATATTCTGAGTATACTGTAGATTCCATAACATAACCATGAACTCCAGTGTTTATGCTAGAAGTCTGCATTTCCTAACGCTGCTCACTGACCATGGCAGCAGATATATTTGTACCAGATTCTCGAAGACTGAGACAAGCGGTTCGCTCTTGCCCCTTAGCTATCGGTCCAGGGTGAAATGCTGTGTGCACATGCGCAGATTCAGTCTCCGCCCTATATAAAGGCTGCTATGGTAGTCTTTCTTTCTTTTTGGGTGTGTTAAGAGAAACGGTGAGTACCAGTTTATTTTGCTCTGTTGATAAGGTGTTAGGAGAAAAATAGTAGGTGTTTTTAGCGTGTGTTTAACGAACGTCACTACTTTACTTAAATAATTATGTCTATAATGTGTGGTTACTGGTATTGAAGTCGTGGCTGGCAGGTGTGTATTTTACGTGTGTGGGTGAACTGTTATTGAATTGACTCGACACTTGGGGCACTTTAGGATTTTCGCTGAAGATGGGGCATTGCTTGCTAGAAGCATTGTGAGTTTTTATGAGCACCCCCCTAGGCCTGATCTCAGCGGCTTGCTGCCATGCGGCGTAGCCAAAGTGGCGATCGGGAACCATAATGGCCGCACGTTTGATCAGTGGCCGGCGGCTCATTGCCCCGGGTGCGACCAGCTATGCAGTGAGCACCGGGAGACTTGCGGGCTCCTCAAGCTCAGGGTGAGGGATGTGGGTTGGGATCCCGATTGCCTTGTACTGCTTGCATCGAGCCCCGCTAGCGGATTAAGCCTTTCTTTGGCTGAGGCGGGTATCGTCCCGGTAAATGGGACATTTAGCAGGGTGGGAATGTATGTTGCTGGGCAACGGTAGACACCCTGCGGTCAGAGTTCGTTTGGGTAGTCCGCATGGTCACGCGGCCAGGTGGGCCTGGGCCTGCCTGTGCGGGCTCCTCTCGGCCATTAAGGCCCGATCTCGGGGCATTGTGAATGCCCGCATGGTGCTCTGATGGTACAGGTTTCTTTTGGGCAGGGCGATTATCTCTGTCTCAGCAGCTGTATGCCTCGACAAGTTAGGATTGTTTCATGTACAACGAGCGTGAGCCCCAACGTCGGTGTTAAAGGGGAAATAGGGCACAACATCTGCCTGCGATGCCCCACGGAGCCCGGATGTGTAGGCGGCCCCTCCTTCCAGCTAAGTATGGGCGGAAAATCCGTTTCGCTCGCGGATTTTGCGGATTTTCGGTAAATTCGCAATCCGCGAGATTCGCGAATCTCCCGCAAAATCCGCAAATCCGCGAGCAGCGGATTTTATGGCTTGCTCGCACTGTTCGCGTGACTTCGCGGCTTCCCAGTACAACTTCGCGCCCCGCGAATAAGCGCTAAATTGCAGAAATACGATCTTAGCAAAACTGAAACTACTTACCAGGTTCAAAAGTTCAGGCACATCATTAGTAGCCATTTCCTGTAGTGCTTCCTGAGGGGCCCCTCCAGAGTTCAGTTGCCTACTTGCAACTATTATGTGACCCTGCTCTGAACTTCAGAATAGTTACACATATGCCACAAAGGTCCTGAATTACAGCTAAGGGAGACAAGCAGGAGCCAGGCTGGAAGTTCAAATCCATTAATCAGCCCCTAATTCATTATTGTCAGTTGGGGCAGGGCAGGTGTTGTAACTAATTTTGCAACAATGAAAGCACTTAGCAAGTGCAAAAGATCACTAATCAGGAAGCACTAAGGAAGCAGGTGCCAGCTAAAAAAATATTCTGTGACACATTAATCAGCCCCAAATTAATTCAGGTCACTTGAGGCAGGGAAGGTGTGCTTTGCTTTGCCACAATAATGTACACTGACTGGACAACCAGAGGGTGCTGTGATGAAACAGAGGGTGGCATGGGTGGGCCAGAGGGTGGCATGAGTAGTCAGAGAGTGGCAGTGGTGACAGAGAGTGGCAGTGATGAAGAAGAGTGTCCCAAACAGGCTGGACACGTAGAAACAACAAGTTCCCAAACTTGTGACCCGACAGGTAAGTTCGCGTTTGCGAAATTGTACAAAACCCTCGCGAACTGGCAGAAACCCGCGCGAACACAAAAAAAAATCGCAAATTCGCGAGAATTCGCGGATTTTGCGGATTGCAAGTTTGCAAATCCGCAAAATTCGCGAACGCGAGACTCGCAAAATTCGCCCATGCTTACTTCCAGCCCCCGCTCTCTATTAGCCATTAAGGTAGCTCAGGGACGTATGCTACGCTACAGTTTCAAACCAAGAAGGCCAGGAGCTTAAATTGGGCGGGTAAGTTCATAATTAACCTGCTTTGGTTGATAGAATGGTTTCAATTGAATTTGGTAATATTCAGTAATTACGAGGCACGGACCTCACCCCCTTTAGTACTACTACGAGGCACGGACATCACCTCAGTTTAGTACCCTCCTTAAACACGGTGGGCAGAATAGACTAACTGCTCAAGTCGATCGTGTGTCTCCGCAACCGGAGAGGAGTTGGCCTAACGGCTAGGGCGCTCGATCGTGGACCTGTGATATTGTATTCGAGTCTGGGTAATGACGCTAAAATATCTTGTGTTTCTAGGCAAACCACTAAAACTGAAAGTTTTGCCTCATGTAACGTAACTGGTGCGCTGTAAAGCGCTCTGATACCGAACCGGGCTAGTTCGCGCTATATAAAACTCTTTAAAAAAAATTAAAAAATGGAAGTGCAGTTGCATGTTAAGGAGCAAACACGTTAAATTTGCCCGCAAGTTGCGTGGCGGGGCCCTGCTACGATACATCTGTGCGCCCTCTCTCCAGGGCACTGCCGGGGGTATCCCAGCGCACGGATACCAGCACCTAAGGGAACCGCGTCTAAATGCATGCGTAAACTAAGTGCACATGACAACACTCCTTAATGAAGACAAGCTCAACTCGCCCCCATTAGAACGCGAAAGTACCATCATGTAATGTAGTAGGAAAGCAGAGGCATTAGAATAATGAGGACCATGCGAAAGCGGCAAGCTAGTCTGGACTTAGGGGTCTAATGTGCCAATGCTGGGGGCTTGGGTTGTCTCCTGGTCCCCGAGATGATGAACGCCTGACTCGGCCCTGCTGGGATTTGGATCTGAACCGGCATATAACATCCAGATTTCTGCAGCGGGCGCTCAACCCTCTGACTTATCTATACAAGGGTTCTATGTAGAACCTGCACGTTAAGCCGCAGTGCGCAGAAGTGACCCGGACATGTTTTTGTCATTAGGATCGCAATAGATAGCCGTTGAACTCTTAGGAGTCGCAAAGAAAGGGGTGTGTGGAAGGGGCTTTCCATCTCACTTTCAGCTCGCCCTGGAAGGGGCAAATGCTTTGTGCCCGCTTATAGGGCTGCAAACCAGCAGGGGTTCCCGGCTGCCTGGGGTCTGGCAGTACCCGTTCCCACAGGTAAGCTGTCAGCATCTGACACCAGGGAGCGCAGGAGCTGGCGCCCTTCGAATGTGAGGGCTGGCATGGGTCTCAGCATTACCTACTCTTTACTGCCCGGTCTAAAATGAGGCCACAAGGTGTTCGGGCTCAACTGCCTACACAGCCTCACAGTGCTGTGAAGGATTAGAGATCCCCTTGTAGCACTAAGGGTGAGTATGCGCGCTTCCAAAAACGAGCATTGTGCAGTGAACAACCTCTCTGGGCGTCAGGCCTGTGCATGTGTAGTGGGAATCGTGGCGTGTGGTTTTGTGGATTATTTATTTCTATGATAAAAAATTGCTAAGTATGCAAGCGTTTTCGCTTTGCTTCAGCCGTGTAAAAATTATGAATTTAACACTAAAATGGCTTTGCCTTACCGATGCTTCGCAGAGAACACTTCCCGCTCTTCTCCTGCGCAGGGAATAGCTCTGCTCGACACAGTCTCACACAGACAAAAAATCTTCACAGTTGCTGACTTAGCTGGTTTCGATTAGACTGGAAAATTATCTCACTGTGCCTTTAAATTATCATCAGAAGGTGTATAACTGAGAATGCTTTGCAAGTATCACAAAGAGCAAGGAAAATGACCTTCCCCAGCGGTAAAAAGTGAGACATGATCTCGGTATCAGCTCTCCAGTACGTGTCAGCACTGTTTGGGGGATCAGTGTGCAGAGACAGTGTTGTCTTCACTTAGACCTTGATTGGCGCTCCTGTTCGACCTCCAACCGTGACACCTCACGCCTCTGTGGTCCGCTGTCCTGCCTTATTTTGCTCCACCTGCACATTGGTGAGATGGCACCTTCAAAGGAGAGCAAATGGATCAATCGGAACCACAGAGTTGTGTTTTCAGGCCGCATTGCACTGGAAGCTGGTGGCAGCAACTGTGAAAGGATCCGAAAGAGGACTAAAACATCGCTTGGTGTCTACAACATTCCTGTTGGGACAGAAATGTAATAAAAAAGCGTAGGCGAACGTCCTGTTCTGCAAACATGTGACGGGGCATTCCTTCACTTTTTGTTATTTCCGTCCTCTAGCAGAGATGTACGGGCGAACCATTGCACGATGTCGCAGGTCATTTAACGATTGCCGGGCTCGTTTCAGCCAATCGGCTTGGTCATAAAGTTGTGGTGTTATTTTGTTTCGGTTTTGATTAGCTAAAAGGTTCTGCGCCTGTACAGATGCATTACAAATGGGAGGAAGTGTTCTAGAAGGTGTGAGAATTTTTTTTTTTTTAAATCGTGTCAGCCCGGGCGGGCGACAATCTAATTGCAGCCGCACCCGAGTACTTAACAGGTCTTTAAAAGACCATGTACTTGTAAATTAGGCTTTTGTTGCGTTTTAACCGCTTCTTTCAGACACTTTCTATAGTTCGAAGAATTAGTCCCCCCCCCCCCGAAATTTGGCTCGAGTTGCCCGCCTGGTCACCGTAGACGCAAGGATAATAGCTTCTGCCATTAACCGCAATGTAGGTCTTTAGTCTCATGAAACTGTAACTCGTGTTACACGGTAATGTGTACGTCAGCCTCCATTTCTTGGCATGTCCTGGTTATCCAGTACCGTGATGTGTAATGTTCGGAGGTAGAGCAATACCAGTGCTATGTCTTCGGTGCCAGCTGCTCTCATCGGCTGGTTCCATCCTCAATCGCTGGGACACTACTTAAACCGTATATCGTGAGCAAGAGTCGTAAATGATGAAGATGCTAATTCCACGTGTCAATCTTTGTGCTTTGTGAGAATACTACTTGTACTTTCAACCTTTTCCTGACCAAATCCTAATGTGATTGATTTCTTTGTTTCAGCTGATGCGCACGAGCGTACCAGGAGGTGAACAGCCAATACTGTGTAAACTGTGTAAATATAGTCTTAGATCACCAAAACTTTGAAATGGACAATAATAAAAGTACATTTCGATTAATCTATGTCATTGTAAACGCATACCTAAACATTAGGATACCTTCCAGTCAGGGTAACTGGGGTGTACTTTCATATTGCAATATACTTTGCTACGAAATGGCTGGGGAATTAAACTGAACCAGTGCAGGTATCTTTCCAAAATTATTTAACTTTTAAAATGTTATAACACTGAAGAGTACACTTGGCTTTACCACATAGTCAAGTTTTACATAAATCTAGGGTTAACATGTAGGTCACTTTATTTGTGCAACTTCAAGATATATTGTGACACCTCGCCCATTTCTTAAAACGGGCATAAGTGAAGTTTAAAGACTATCTGCTGAGCTCGTCCGTAGGGTACAATAGGTCTCACATTTGCGAGAGATTAAGCTATTGGCAATGTAAATGACAATGCCATTTATTTATCTGTTTTCAAAACCAACACATAAATCCAAATTTTGTCATTTACAATGCCAATAGCTCTAACTTTTCCAAAGGCGAAACCGTTGCATTGTAAATGCTTGTTTTGTTTGTGCTCAATTTTCTGCATCCGCCAGAGCCATTCAATGTCTGTGTTGCAGAGCTCTTCCATTCCTTTCTTGAGGTCATGCGCCACATCGCCCACCTCCGAGAGCCTAGTTTCTGCCACTGTCACCTTCTCCAATACATTAAATAAGTATTGGAGCAAGAAGGATACTTCCGAACACACACAGCTATGACTTTGCTGTCTATTTTACCCTGACGCATTTGCCTGGTCTCCTTGTCTTTTCCATGTCCCTGGAGCTCTAGTCATCTCCGAGGCTGGGAGTGGGACAGGCAATACTCTTTGTGGAATAGAGGGAGGCCCTGTGATGAATGCCCCATGCTACGTGTGACAGGTTACAAAGCATAGGGCAGGTACAAGCCGTTACCCACTCCCGCTATCAGCCCCGCCAACTGGTATTGTGTAAGAAAGTTCCAGAAACACCCCCCACCCCCATTTCGAACCACCAGGTCCACCTTTATTAACCATGCCAATCTTCCTCTGGTTCAGTCTCACCCACAGCCTCCTACCTCAAGTAGGACCCTCATCCTTGTTGCTGCTTCAGGAGAGCAAGATATCTTCCTGCAGCAAGCACTTTTTACAGTTTTTTATTTACAGTTCAGAGTAAAGTAAAGGAGGGTCAAGGGCAGGGGGGGAGGGGTGGCAATCGTGGTAAAGAGGTCTGTTACCTGTTCTATTATCCCCACTGAGGCTATTTCGGGTTGCGAATCCCTGGCTTTCTCTATTTCCTTGTCTTCACACCAGTCATGTTCAGGGTTATTGATCTATAGACTATAGATCTATAGACCTCCGGGACCCACGGGCTCCTTTCATGAAGAGTTGCAGACGGTGGTATCGGCAGTCTGCTTAAGGGCAGAGCGCTGCATCGTATTGGTGGATTTTAATATCCATATGGACGAGGGAGAGGATACAGACACAATTAAAATCTGTGATATTACTCTCCATCTCGGTCTTTCCCCTTACCTCACTGCGCCTACCCATAATAAAGGTCATACCCTGGACCAGGTGTTCTCTACCATCCCTATTGACATGTCCTCTCCATCTCCGGTGCTGTGGTCGGACCATTATTTGATTAAATTTTTCATTCTATGTATGAACAAACCACCTTGTAGTATCCATTTACATCTCTGCCAGGCCCTACGGGCCTTTCTCCGCGTAACCCCTGAAATGCTGGCCCAGGCTTGTTTACTTCACCCTTTGTCGGGGTATTTAGAGAGGGATTTGGCTTCTGTGCAGACCTGGCTTATTGAAAGGCTAGAGGAACTTAACCCTGAAATTGTTCCTCGAAAATCTGCCAAGCGTGCCTCCGCTCCTTGGTTCACGGAAGCCATGGCTTTGACACGGCGGCAGTGTAAGGTTGCGGAGAGGGCCTGGCGCCGTCAATACGATGCCACGGCCAAGGTGGCGTACAGAGCTTCCATCAAAGCCTGCCATCAAAATATTCTTCTGGATAAGAAAATTTATTTCTCTAAAAGAATCGAGGCGGCCACCAATTCCTGCAAGGAGATATTCACCATTGTAAGGGAATTTACTGCCCCAAAAATGAGTACGCCGCGGAGTGCGCACTCGGAATCCTGGGTGACCTCATTGGCTAATTTTTTTACCACCAAAATTAAGACCATTGAGGACTCCTTTGTATTAGAGGGGCCAGTGGCAGTCCCTGGCGCTAATGTCCGGGTAGGATCTGGGATTAGCTCTGAGCCCTTTATTTTGGAATTTCCTTCTTTATCCGTAGGCACTTCTTTGGAGCTTTTAGGTAAATTAAAGTCGGGTTCCCCGCTAGACCCCTGCGCAGCCACGTTTTTGGCTAGAATGACGGTGGTTATAAATCCCCTTGTCAATCCCTTGCTGAACCTCTCTCTCAGTACAGGAATGGTCCCTTCAGTCTGGAAGCAGGCAATGGTTATCCCATTACTTAAAAAGCCAGGCCTAGATCCCGAGGTTTACGCCAACTACAGGCCTATCTCTGTTTTGCCTGCCTTGGCCAAAATTGTGGAGAAACACGTCCATACATTCCTCTCCAATTTCCTCGAATCTCACAACTTATTACATTCCACGCAATCTGGCTTCCGTACCAACTTGAGCACAGAAACGGCGCTGTTGGAAGTTATGGAGGCAATTAAGGAGGTATTGGATGGAGGAGGCAAGGCTATGCTGGTGATGCTCGACACCGTCCCCCATGAGGGTCTCCTCACTAGGCTTAGTGAGGTTGGTCTGAGGGGGACGGTGTTCGACTGGTTTAGATCTTTTCTAGCAGGACGCGGTCAAACGGTCTGGGCCCCCCCCCTTTTTCCTCTGTAGTGCCGCCATTGGAAATCGGAGTCCCTCAGGGCTCTGTTTTGAGCCCCACTCTTTTTAACATCTTCATGACTCCTCTGGCGACACTGGCGGAGTCTTATGGGGCCCAGATCGTTTCATATGCCGACGACACCCAGCTCCTCTTCACCTGTGGGAAGGGGTCGGAGTTTGACGGAGAGAGCATCCGAGAGTGCCTTGTGGCTGTCTTTAAATGGTTCCAGCAAAACAGCCTCAAGTGCAACTCAGATAAATCTGAGGTGCTCTTCTTCGGCTGTCGGTCGGATCCTAACTGGCAGGACTGGTGGCCTGCAGATATGTTCCCTCCATCGGCCGCAACCACGATTGCTAAAAACCTTGGTGTTAAAGTCGACACCGGCTTGACAGTCAAGCCTCAGATTCTTGGCTTGGCTGGAGTATGCTTCGGCCTTTTGAGGATGCTCCGTAAGTTTGTTCCTCTGCTCCCATTGGCGCATAGGAGGATTACGGTGCAGGCCCTCATTGGGTCGCGGCTTGACTATGTCAACGTCCTGTATTTGGGCCTGCCAGAGTATCTTCTGCAACGGCTGCAAGTGGTACAAAATTCGGCTGCGCGGGCAATTTTTGGCCTACATAGCCGAACAAAAGCATCTGACCTCTTGCAGTCTCTACACTGGCTGCCTATCCATAAACGGATAGTCTTTAAAGCACTTACTTTGGCCCACAAGGCCTTCAATGCCTCTGGGGCCAAATATATCTAAAACGGCTGGCTCTCTACCTTCCTGTTAGATCTTTGAGATCAGCGTCACAGTTTCTTGCTGTGGTTCCAGCTATACGAAGAGCACGGACTTGGGGCCGGTCCTTTAAGCGCCTTGCGCCTCAGCTCTGGAATACTCTGCCAATTGCTCTTCGCAGGAACTCCAATTTGCTGGCCTCCAGAAAGGGCCTGAAGTCCTGGTTATTCAGTCAGTAGGCCTTGCTTTCTCTCTGCCTGTCTCTGCTTCTGCTGTGGGTCTTAAAGCACCGGGACACTCCCCGGAGTAGCCGAGCGCTATATAAAACACCACCTAACATTAATATTAACATTGACATTAACATTAACATTAACATTAAAGCCTGAGGGTATCAAACCACCCCAAAGTTCGCCGCGGGTAACAACATGTGCTGGGCCCCACACAAAGGTGCTGCTACAGTGAAGCACAGCCAAGACCCCAGCAAAATGACATCAGCACCTCTGAGGCCAGCCTCAGGACCCTGAGATGCCGCCACTCATGACTCAAGGGAGACCCAGGCAGCAGCAGTCTCCCTCTGTGAATCTGGTTGATACTGCATCATCACCAATAGCCTCAGCCTTGACCACCAGCCCCACTCTTGCGGTCTGCTCCCAGGATCGCTCATTGGTCACTGCAGATGAGCCCAGTCATGATGCCCATTCCAAAGCAAGCCCCCAGGTTGCAAGTAGACCTGCATGTAAGACCCCGGCAGGGGCCGTCCCTTTGTCCTCGCTGGCAACCTCCTGCACTAATATCAGGGTGATCCTCCAGGGCACGACGACACCAAAGTTCGTCCGGTTCTCTGCCAAAGACAGGCACCTCTAAAGTCCACCCCTGGACCACCCCGTCACCAGGGGCGTAACACTTGCCCCCGCAGCACCTGCGTTGCGGAGGGGGTGCGCGTTCCAGGGGCCCCCTCACTAGTCTCAGTGGAGCCAGCAAGCCTAAATGGTGCGCACGCAGGCTCGTCATTAATTAAATGGTGGCGCGCGCACGCATCTTCTTAATTAATTAAGGTGCGCAGGCCCGGGGCCCCTAAATTAATCATTGGTGCCCAGTCCTGGCCTGGGCCTTGCCGCCTCGGCCAGCAGGACAGGGCCTCTGGACTCTTCATTTAATTGATTGTTGAATTGGGTGTGCGGCTGCACAGTCTTCAGGGTGGGGCTGGTAATTCCACTGTCATGCGCATTGCAATTAAAAGAGTGCGAGACGGGGCGTGGCCAAGATGGCGGCGGAGTAGGACGTGAATCCCAGTCCCTCCGGCGCCGCCTAGTACTAAGCTTTGTTTATCGCCATTACCTGTGCCCATCCACGCGGTTGGCGGGGTCCGCTGAGGTCCCCGTGTGATCCTGCTTCCAGTGGAACCTTCATCTGGGAGGTTCGAGACGGCAGCCCGCCTTCGCCAGCAGCGAGGCTTGAAGATGGGCTGGCCGCGTGAGCAGCGAAACTGAGGCCGCGGGTGTTGTTTGCCCTAGAGCCGCGGAGCTGTGCCAGCGCTGCCGGCGCGACCTGGGAGGAGCTGACCGCCCTCTCCGGACCGCGACCAACCGCCGAGGGCCTGGTGCTGACGGGGTGCTCCCGCTTGCAAAACGCGGGAGAGCGGCCTGGGCAAAGACGGCGGACAGCGGAGGTGAGGAGGTGTGGGGCGCTTGCATGGCATTTGGGGAACGGTCTGCGGCTCAACGGACAGAGAGAGGCCCGCGCCCCCTGCGGGGCTGATTGGTGACACGCAGGTCCCCCCCCCCCCCGCAACCGTGCTTGCAGCGCTTGGGCTGCCTGACCACAACTCCCTGAACTGGGCCCAGCATGGGGGTGCCTGGGTCGGCAGGTGGGGAAAGACGGCAGCAGTGATGGCCACGGTGACCCTCCCTTTTCCGGGGCTAGATGCCGGGGCCAGCAACTGGGGCCCGGAGCACAGAGGTGCCCACGCTGGGCCTGAATATTCCCGCAGCCTGTGGGGGACCTAATTATAGCAGTGCGGGCGCCCCACAAGGGAATCCTGTAGGTGAGGCGACTGGCCTGGGAGCCCTCGGCCTAAGCACGGGCCCAGCAGAGCAGAGGCCATACTAGCGACTTGGGAGGCGGTCGTCGTGGCCGCGGGTGAGAGATGGAAGAGCGTCCATCTGGTGAGACCCGGCCAGCTCCCCACCCCCGGAGGTGGTGACAGATCAGGAGCAGGCCCGAGGACTGCGGTGGCGCCAGGGCCCCTGCGGACGTTGCCTGGAGGGGGCCTTGCCTCGGACAGCGGGTGGGATGCCCCCCGCAGGAGGTGTGAGCATCGAGTGTGGAGCACTCCATATCGGCCCTGGGGTCGATGGGCAAAGCGAGAAGGAGGCACCTATTTCAATAGCCACCTGGAACGTCAAGGGCCTCAACTCATGGCAGAAGCGAATCAAAGTATGGAAGTATATCATAGAGCATCACCTAGATGTGATTGCCCTACAGGAGACCCACTTAGCCAGGGCAGAAGAATCGCGCCTTAAGCACAAATTATTCCCACTTATTTATCGTTCCTCAGCTACCACAAAACACTGAGGGGTGGCCTTGCTCTTCCACGTTGCGCTTCAGTTTCAACCGCTTGGGGTCCAGGGGGATAAAGAAGGCCGATGGATCATGGTGAAAGGTGTTCTGAGGGGAAGGGTCTGCACTTTTGTAGTGCTTTATGCTCCCAACACTGGCCAAAAGCCCTTTCTTTCCAGCTTATTAGGGAAATTAGAAGATTTTGTAGAAGGTTCCCTTCTCCTCCTGGGCGACTTCAATCTAATATGGCAGAAAGAACTGCCAGCGCACACACTCACAGAGATCAGGCGCGGGGACTTTCACAGGGGAGACACAACAACACATTCAGGACCTGGGACTCCTGGACACTTGGCGGACACTTTACCCACAAACGCGAGACTTCAGATTCTTTTCTCACGTTCACAGGACGTACTCCCGCCTGGACTACATTTTTATCAGCCAATCTCTGCGGGGCACCCTCCAGAAGGCAAACATTTTCCCGCTCTCGGTTTCTGATCACAGCCTGTACTCGATTTGCCTGCAATGGCAAGGGCCAGTACCGCCAGCCCCTAAATGGTATTTCCCGCCTTTCCTCATACGCGACAAGGAGTCATGTCTTAAGCTGCGCACGGCCATTTCCAGTTTCTTTGAGACTAACCCCCCGGAGGACACGTCCGAATTTACTAATTGGGATGCCCTGAAAGCGGTGCTTCGGGGCGAATGCATCGTCCTCAATTCCGCTCTAAATAAACAACGTGCTCGGGAGCGCGAGGCACTTGAGGCTGAACTTGCTGCTGTGGAGCTCTCCCACAAGACAGATCCCACATGACAAAAGCAATGACAACTCACTGCTCTCAGAGGCAAACTCCGAGCTATCTATTCCAATAGGACGGAACTCGCCCTCCTTAAGCTTCATCAGCTTTCGTACACGCATTAGGCATGAATCGAGTTAAGAATTAATGTTCCCGTGACGCAAATACACTTTGACAATAAAGTTAGGTATCTGAAGTGAAACGGTACTACATTTCCCATCATCCTTTTCCCAGAATATCCGGTACGAGAAAAACACTGTTGGACGTAATTACGTCACTTTCGGGTTATGCGTCACTGTTACGCGGACCCCGGTAGCAAGGGTACACACCCGGCGTCCCCGTTAAAAACTACTCTTTCAGCCTCACGCTCCTGGGAAGAGCCGAGGACTGGGAGGAACGAAGGTTCACCAGAACGGTGAGGTCTTCAACTAAGAAAATTTTAGACACATGCCGATACGACTCGGCACTGTTTATTATAAACCCAGCCCTTGTTCCTCAGTTTCACTTTGAGATTACGATATTCTCAATCTCTCATAGTGGCTCCTCCATACATAATCCTCTTTGTCATTCCTTCACTACGTAACTAGGACCATTATATTGTTACCCCCAGTTCTTTGAGGGGCAAAATACCCCCCAAAGTTTGGGTAAGTGCTAGCAATAATACTAATGGGCACATGGTATGTTTAAATGAATGATCAACTGAAAGCACTATATCAAAAAACTAACGTGCACATGGCATGAATGAATGGATGAGATTGTGTTGGCATGACAGTACGCTTATGAGCCCCACTGCAATTGAGACTATGTTTATTGGCATTTTATTCACTATTTCCACATATTCAAACACAGATCTGGCACTAGAATATACCAAATGACCTAATGATTGTGTCACTATATTTAGCCGGTCCTTTTCATGACATGGATGACTGGCACTGAATGGGATTCAAATACTCCACTCGTCGAGCATGCACATAGAAGAGAGCATGCAAGTGTATGGATTACGCAGTATGTATCAATTGTATATTTATTATGCATATATGATTTTGTGTTTCTCTGCAATTTTCTCTTGTGCCCTACAGGTGGAGCCTGGAAATACAGAGATACTCTCACACACCAACAAGGAGAAGCTACTCTTCCCTTGAATGACAAATAGGATAGGGACTTCCCACCTATAATTCCCCACACACTTTAGGGGAATCTGATACTTGCCCTGAAGAAAGCCCTGGACCTTTACGGCCCTTGTTGGACTGAAACATGTCGGCACTTACACTAGGGTCTTAGAACCATTAAAATCCAAAAAGACCCGTTTTTTATAATTTTCTATTAACCCGATGTGACCCAAAAATAAAGGGAAACCGGGGATCAGTTTTATGTTTTTTATATTTAAGTCCCCCTGTCTTCATCTTACTAAGAGCTACGCAACACTGTGGTTGAGCCCACCTCGACTTCTAGGGGTCGGGGTGACCCGATGATGAAGCATGACACCACTAGGGTGTGTGAGGGTAACTAAAAAGAACTAGTTGTTTTCCCCTTACTCAGCAGGGACATGATTAGCATGATCCCTTTTCCCTAAGTGGCTAGGTGCTTATTCCATACCACATTAGCCTTTTATTCATTTTCATAAAACACACTATTCGAGAACTGGTATTGCAAAAAGAGTGTAATTGGAGTATTTGTTGTGATTTAGGTCTCGTGGGGAGGATATACTCTAGTCTCCTTCCTCTCAAAACCCCCCTGACCACTGGTGAACTTATCAGTGATCCCTTGTGTAATTGATTAAGCTGCGCACGGCCATTTCCAGTTTCTTTGAGACTAACCCCCCAGAGGACATGTCCGAATTTACTAATTGGGATACCCTGAAAGCAGTGCTTCGGGGCGAATGCATCGTCCTCAATTCCGCTCTAAATAAACAACGCGCTCTGGAGCCCGAGGCACTTGAGGCTGAACTTGCTGTGTGGAGCTCTCCCACAAGACAGATCCCACACAACAAAAGCATCGACAACTCACTGCTCTCAGAGGCAAACTCTGAGCTATCTATTCCAATAGGACGGAAGTTGGAACTCACCCTCCTTAAGTTTCACCAGCTTTCATACACAAAGGGCAATAAAATAGGCAAACACTTAGTGCGCCAACTAAGGGAGAAAAGGGAAAAATAATATATTGGAGGGATCCTTAACCTGTCTGGCCAGATCGCCCACAGGGATGAAGAGAAGGCTGCTGCTTTCGGTTCCTTCTATGAGGGCCTCTATACAGGAGAATCCCTGAATGTCGACGCCCAACAGGCGTTCCTCGAATCCTTAGCATTTCCGCAGGTCTCCGAAGAGTGGAATGCCCGGCTTACAGCTCCCATAACAATTGCTGAAGTCACTTTGGCGATCTCCTTACTGAAAACCAACAAAGCCCCTGGTCCCGACGGCTATACCGCACTCTTTTATAAAACTTTTTCCCCTGAGCTTTCTCCGGACCTGGTCTCTCTTTTTAATGCAATGGCCGACGAAAGTAGGACAACCAGCACCATGGCGGAGGTTGTGATCTCAGTCATACCCAAGCCAGGGAAGGGCCCGTAGTGCTACAACTCCTACAGACCGATCGCACTGCTCAACTTTGATGCCAAACTTTACTCTTTAATCATCGCCAAAAGACTCAACGACCTCATGCCACTTCTCATCCACCTAGATCAGTCGGGCTTTATCAAAGGGAGACAGACACACGACAACACACGCCGAATTAGACGCCTCATAGAAAAAGCCAACAGACTCCATATCCCGGCAATCCTGGTGGGCCTCGACGCGGAGAAGACCTTTGACCAGGTCAACTGGTCTTTCCTGTTCCGGGCGCTGACCGCCATTGGCTTTTCGCCCAAATTCATCGTCATGGTACAGGCGAACTACCACACCCCCATTTTGAGGGTTGTGGTCAATGGGGCCCGCTCGGACCCCTTCAAGTATTCCCGGGGATCCCAACAGGGTTGCCCCCTCTCCCCACTTCTCTTCGCCCTTAGCATCGAACCCTTGGCGATAGCGATGCAGCAGAATCCAGACATCAAAGGGATTCCGTTCGCTGGCAACCATCATAAAATCTCCCTATTTGCCGATGACTTCCTCCTGTCCCTTACAGAACCAGAGAGCTCCCTACCAAGCCTTCATACGGAGCTAACTCGTTTTGAGTTACTGGCAGGCTTCAAGGTAAACTCTGGGAAATCCCTTATTCTTAACCTCTCCCTCCCTTCGAAGCGAGCTGCTCAACTTCCCTCGTCGACCCCGCTCGCTTGGGCCTCTAAGTCGCTCCAGTATCTAGGGATATCCTTGACCCCGACGCTCCATGGGCTCTTTAGAACCAACTTTCCCCCCCTCCTCGCTCAAAATCAGGCACATCTGGTGAAGTGGAAACCACTCTTCCTTTCCTTGCTGGGCCGTATGCACGTAATTATGATGACACTTTTGCCTAAACTCCTCTACCTCTTCCGAGCTCTTCCCATTGGCTTGGACTCTGATTTTTTTCAGAGACTCAAAACCATGATTTTATGCTTTATGTGGCAAGGCGGCCGAGCGCGCTTTTCCTTTTCCCATCTCCGTCGCCCCATCACGGATGGTGGGGTAGGTCTGCCGGACATCCAGATGTATTATAAAGCGGCCCAATTACGAGTACTGGTCGAGTGGTCCCAGAGAGATTCTGAAAAACATTGGCTCCATATGGATCGAAGCGTCACTGGCAGGACTATTTGGGACCTGGCCTGGCGCTCTCGCAGAGATAGACCTCCGAACGCATACCTGAGCATGCCTACACACACTGCACTAAAGGTATGGGACACAGTTTCAGGCAATGATAGGTGGACTACCTTCCCCTCTCCATACACCCCAATTCACCACACGTCCTCCTTCCCTCCTGCTCTCCATGAGGGGCCCTTCGACTCCTGGAAACAGGGCAGCTGTCTAGCGCTAATCCACCAGTTCCGGGACGGCGAACCTCTCACTTTCAAAGAATGCCAGGACGAATTTCTCTTACCAGATACAGAAGCTTACCATTATACAGAGCTCATGCACTGGGCACTACAACCCCACATCAGGGAAGGGGCTACACGCCCTTCGACCAAATTTGAAGCGTTTCTCGCCAAATCCTCTTCAATGAGGGGAGTGATCTTCTTTATATACGCCCTGCTGCTCAAAACCACTACCTCGCCGAGGCCCAGATATATGGGAATGTGGGAAGACCTACTGCAACGTCCCATTTCCGAAGAGGAGTGGGCTCACCTGTGGGTAGATACCAACCGCTTCAATCACTCTGTTGCACTTAGAGAGGTCCACCTCAAAACTATGATGGACTGATATCTCCATCCATCCAAACTCCGGCGAATCTTCCCCAACACCTCAGATAGATGCTGGAGGGGGTGTGGCCAACTAGGTGATTTTCGACATATATGGTGGGACTGTCCCTCTATCAGACCTTATTGGGAGGAGATCTTAGCGCACATAAAGGAGATGCTAGGTTACCCTATTCCAACTGACATGGCGGAGATCCTTCTGGGGCTGCGCGACCCATCTCTACTGCACCAGACTCGGGCGGACAAAATGATTATGTGGCTATGTATTGGAGCAGCCAAGGTCACCTTGGCAGCAGCATGGAAAAAGAAGGAGGTCCCAGCTATCTACCTCTGGCATGCCTGCCTCTGGCAACTCCTGAGCCTAGAGCGGATGGTGGACATCTTCAGAGATGATTTTAAAAACTTTGAATTCAGATGGGGTCCACTAGTAGCTTTCCTTTCACGGGGACTCCCGTCTGCGGTTTGTCCCCCGACCATTAGAGCTCTACATCTTTTTCAAATATGAGTGGTGCCCAACGCCGCTACTCTAACCCATCTTAGTTTCGTTCTATTTCCTCTTTTTCCTTATTTGCTGTCATTTGTTTTAGCCGCTGCCACCACCATGAGGTAGGGGGGTGGGTGGGAGGGCTTGGGTGGGGATTTCTTTGCCTCCTGTTGAGGCAATTCAGTCAACGCCAGTCTGCAAGGCATCATATGTATTCTTGTATACCTCAATAAAAATATTTAGGACAAAAAAGTGTGTGAGACCAGAGTCATCCCAGGACCTAGGTTTGCCAGAGACTGTCTTTAGAAGGACCGTCTTTCACTGTGCGGCCGCCGGGCATAATTTCATTGTTACTGTCTCCGGGCCCCCCTGCCTGGCTAGCCTTGTCCTCTTCTGCTGCCTGCTGGCGCCTGCCTGCTTCGAAGCTGCAGGCCAGGCCTTGCCTCAGGTAAGTCTTTCCGAGGTGCGGCTCGGACGGTGACCCCATCACCTGTCGAACGTAAGAGGCATGTCAAAGTTATACTTCTCTGTTTAAGCTGCTGGGTTTTCCAAGTAGCAAAATCTACAATTCACAAACAATTGGATGGGGGTATAAAAGAAGCTTTCAGTTTTCCACCATTTTTAGGTTTCGCATGGAGTCCGCTGTGCAGCAGCGTTCGCGCAGGCGAAAACTTTTGAGAAGCAGTCTGGGGCTTTGTCCCTCCTCTCTGTTCCATTGGCTAGCTCCATAAATGGAGGCTAGCCATTGGAACAGAGATGTGTCACTCATTCCCCGAGCAGATTCGTGGGCGTTCCGGCAATTTTTTCGCTCTCCGCCCCTTTGTGATCGTCATTACGGCGGTGGGCGTTGTTTTTTGAAGGTTTGTTTTGGTAATTTGTCCGAAGATGGCGGCCGGGCAGCAGCTTACTTGAGAAGCTCCGCAGTGCCATCTTGAACCAGCGTGTGCCAGTTCACGCCCCCCTCCCACTATTCGTGTGCCCGTTCCCGCCCCCTCCCGCTGTCCGTGTGCCCGTTCCCGCCCCCCTCCCGCTGTTCGTTTGCCCGTTCCCGCCCCCCCCCTCCCGCTGTCCATGTGTCCGTTCCCGCACCCCCTCCCGCTGTCACGGCATCTCGGCTTGTTTTTGTGTGCGTTAGAATCTGCAGATTATGCTGCAGATGATGGAGTATGTAGCAAATGCGTATCCAAATTCCTGCGAGAACACATTGTGGTCGCAGAATCGAGCTGGCTCTATCGAAGTTCTTTCTAGTAACATGGAATCTGCCCTGACCGTCTATCGCTTCACTTTACACTTTGTGATCCTCGTGGTTTGCAGTCCGACTTGTTATAACCTCCATTCGCATCTGACTGGCGAGTTCCGGGAGCTAAAGGTCACCTGGAATTGTTTGCATCCCAAAGGCGTTAGAGTGGTTGCCTCCCAACCCCCTACGGCTTCTAGCCCCACGGGCTAAAGACACCAAACATATCAAGACTGAGCCTGTCTTCCATCTAAACCTCCCTGAGTGAATGAGAATACCCCCCACAGCTCGGGCCTGCAGGGAGCGTTAATCTTCGGCCATAGGTGTGGATTAGGAGAGATGGCAGACTGGATGGAGAGGCAGCGTGAGCGGGCAGGGCGCTGAAGGAACACATGTAGGGCTGGCCCGAGGTTAACCTCGGGCGAGTCACGCTGTAGGGGCGGAGTTTACTACACTAAACACGTCACGGCCTGCTAGAGAGAGCTGTCCTGCGGGATTCAGAACAGACACCTACTGAGCCTTGAGCTGTATCCTCCTGCCCTGAAACCCTGAGCGCAACCATTATCCGATGCCTATAGATTCTAAGTCTTTCTGCCCTTCCCTGAACACCGGTGCCCTCCTCCGATCTTACTTTATATCTCTCTCTTTTTGCTGCCATCTGATGCCCCCTGTCTTTTTCATTGCGCTCTCTTCACCATAGAAGTAGCTTTGTCCTTCTTCTGTTGTGTACCCTTGTCTGCTCTCCTCACCCCTGCCCCCGCTGGAGGAGCCTGCAATGCTTTGGGGCCGCGGTTAGAGGCGAACATGCAGCCGGGGTGCATCGCGGGCAGTCGAGGCTTGGACCGTGGACGTTTAGGGGAGAGGCTGCAAGCTGCCCTGGCTGGTCTGCGGGAGCTGCACCTGCTTCAAAGCCGGCGGCAGGCACTGGTGACCGGGCACTGGCGATGAACCCGGCCGCCAGGGCACCCGTCCAACTGGGGGGCAGCAGCGAGGAACTGCGGCTGGAGTGAACTCTAAGTGCCCTCAGGGAGCAGCTGGTGAGTACCCTGTAGAGTAGGGCTTGGGGCGTACATGCAAACTAATATTCGGTCTATGTATATAAAGTAGCTTGATTGTCGATGCGCCAGTAGAAACTATAATAAGCTTGTGTCATCGTCGACAATGCAGGTGAGTAGGACAAATAGAGCAGGGGTAGGGGGACATGCCCCATCAGCCCTGATCCTTACTGTTCGGGGTTTTGCGGGCATTATTTTCCCAGTGTACTGGAGCTTTTGAGGCCGGTTTTAGGGCAGGGTCAACTGCTGGCGCTGCTGGCCCTTTCTCCAGCTTTTCTATGCAATTTAGAGGTGGCACACTAGTTGTTACTGTAAGGGGGGAATAGAGAGGAAAGTACAGAAGCCTGGTTAGATTGAGCGTTTGTGTTTTTTGCCAGCAGTGCTTTCGGTTCCCAGTTGACCATGCATCTGTAACCGCTCCAGAAACGCCACGCGGTCGATTACTATAGTCTATGCATCATTGGTTTTAGAGATGTCCTGGTTGCTCGACCGTGGTCCTGATAATGGAGAGGCAAGCGGCGCCCACAGTGGTTTCTGAGGCAATGTCCATCTGGGGTTGGATCCTTCATACACTCATTATCCACCTGAAGCCGTTGCTGCTACTCCAGATCCTTTTACTGACTGTTTGGTATAAAGTGCTGTCTGTGTGTGGGGGGTTCTGTCTGTGCGTGTGCGGGGTTATGTCTGTGTGTGTGGGGTTCTGTCTGTGTGTGGGGGGTTCTGTCTGTGTGTGTGGGGTTCTGTGTGTGTGTGTGTGTGGGGTTCTGTCTGTGTGTGTGGGGGGTTCTGTCTGTGTGAGTGTGGGGGGTTCTGCCTGTGGGTGTGGGGTTCTGTGTGTGTGGGGTTCTGTCTGTGTGTGGGGGGTTCTGTCTGTGTTTGTTTTGGGTTCTGTCTGTGTGTGTGGTTATGTCTGTGTGTGTGTGTGTGTGTGTGGGTGGTTCTGTCTGTGTGTGGGTGCATGTGGCTCTGTGTGTTGCCCTGTGTGGGTCCAAATGCAATAGGTCTCGCATTTGCGAGAGATTAAGCTATTGGCATTGTAAATGACAATGCCATTTATTTATCTATTTTCAAAATCAACATATAAATAAAAATGTTGTCAATTACAATGCCAATAGCTCTAACTTTTGCAAAGGCGAGACCGTTGCATTGTAAATGATTGTTTATGTTTGACACTTACTTATTGGAGGAACGAAAATTAGTCAGATGGTTTATGCGTAGAAAATATATCCATTAGTGCTGGTTTCGCATCCGGGACAAACATGCACAACCGAAGTTTGAAAATATGTAGAGCAGCATTTTGATGGAAAGGTCAATAACTAAAATAAATGTGCTTATTCACCAAAGACAGCACACCTAAATATTACCATCTATGTCGATGTAAGCTTGATTTGGGAAATAAAATATGTATCCATTTGAAGGGGCTCTTTAACCATTTTCATGGGGCGCTGGAGACTATTCAATCAGGGGAACAGCTGAAGGTAGAAACTAGCAAGAAAAAGTGCAAAATAAAAATGTAAAATGTGCTCACTGCCCCTAATCTAATGGTGCAGTTCACAAACCCTTCCGAATGGCGTGTGTATTATTCTCATGGTGGCGCACTGCATGAAAGGACTCTTACCCCGGGTGAATGCACGTGTTGACTGCAGAGCACCTCGGGGTCAGGAGGCCGGTGTCTTAAAGTTTTTTTGGAGCATGTGCTTTCCATGACTTTGACTCTCTCTCTGTCCTGTTGGTTACAGCTCATGAATACGTGCTGGTAAACAACGAAAATACATTAGGAGCAGGGGGATGACGAGGCACCTGCAGTACGGGAGGGGGTCACTCTCTCGAAGGGGTCCTGTTCCCTAAAGCCTATGGATAGATATATCTGTGACATATGGGAGAGGGTGGTGGTGGTGAGGAGCAGGTCCGGTCCTAGGATATGGGGGCTTGGGCAGAATAGGAACATGTGAGGCCCCTAAGCAGATACGACGAGGGATCAGATCGGGCCGGCAGAGAAAGTAATTTTTTTCCTTTAATTTAAAATTACCCTTCACTTCCCATAGTTAAAAGCTAACAACCATTGACAAAACGGGTATACAACCGTTTCAACGCAACTTTTACAACGCATACTGTTTCAACACATACCATTACAACGCAGGATCCTTTACAACGAATGCCTTTACAACGCATGACATTACATAGCAGATGCTATTACAACGCATGCCATTACAACGTAAGTATAGGTAAGTATATCATTTTATTTAAACTTTTTTTATTACAATATTTTTTTAATTAATTTAAAAATATTAAAATTAAATAAAATAAATTAATTTAAGGAATTTTATATATATAGTTTGGGTTATGGGGTACAGGGGTATTTTTAGGGTTCAGGGCTGGGTTTGGGTTATAGGGAACAGGGGTATTTTTAGGGTTCAGGGCTGGGATTGGGTTATGGGGTACAGGGGTATTATTAGGGTTCAGGGCTGGGTTTGGGTTTTGGGGTACAGGGGTATTTTTAGGTTTCAGGGCTAGGTTTGGGTTTGGGGTACAGGGGTATTTTTAGGGTTCAGGGCTTGGTTTGGGTTTTGGAGTACAGGGGTATTTTTAGGGTTCAGGGCTAGGTTTGGGTTTTGAGGTACAGGGGTATTTTTAGGGTTCAGGACTGGTTTTGGCTTTTGGGGTGCAGGGGCATTTTTAGGGTTCAGGGCTGGGTTTGGGTTTTGGGGTACAGGGGTATATTTAGGGTTCAGGCCTAGGTTTGGGTTTTGGGGTACAGGGGTATTTTTAGGGTTCAGGGCTAGGATTGGGTTTTGGGCTACAGGCGTATTTTTAGGGTTTTGGGGAACTGGGGTATTTTTAGGGTTCAGTTTTTAAATAAATAATTTAAATAAATAAAAAAATGTTTTAAATACTTTAATTTTTTATTGATAATAGTTCTTTATTAATAATAGTTCTTTCAAAAATAAAATTAAAGTAATTTTCTTTCCCTACAGTATCCTGCACTTACCCTACTATTACACTCCCCTGGAGTTAGAATATTATTTATAAACACCTAAACTACTTTTTAAAATATATATATATATATTTACAAATAAATTAATTTAAAAATAATTTTATTTATTAAATTAATTAAATATTTATTATTAAAATGTTTTAAATAAAATAATATACTTACCTATACTTACGTTGTAATGGCATGCGTTGTAATAGTATCTGCTATGTAAAGTCATGCGTTGTAAAGGCATTCGTCGTAAAGGAATCTGCGTTGTAAAAATTGCGTTGTAATAGTGTGCGATGTAAATGTATACGATGTAACGTCATACATCCGACAAAACGCAGCCGCTGCCGACTCATGCCGTCCGCGACTGGGTTTTGTCAATGGTTGGTAGCAGTTTAAGCTAAATGAGTAACTACAATAAATGATTTTACTTTCACCTTGTTGTTTTGACCAATAAGTAGATCCTTCATACAAACTTGCACAGAATCACAACTGCAATGCAGGACCATTGCTCTTTGTACTCTGCAGAGAGGCCATATTTTGAATGGTCATGTAATCTGAACACCTTTTTGACCCACAGACAGGCACAGTGTGAAAGTTGTCCTGCCTGCAGCCTCAACTCCAAAGTGCTCAACAGTAGCCTGTTATAAACACCTGGAGGCGACTCAATACAAAGCAAGGGTGCATCATCCAAGAGTAATATACTGTGAAATAAAATACAGAAACACACATGCTGGAAATAGCTAGCTCACCTGGGGAATGCAAGATTAAGTAAAGCATGTGAAATATAAACAGGAACAAAATCACTGCCATGGATTACCCTTACATCAGGACCACTGGAATTATGCGGCAGGAGAGGGCTAAATTATGTGACAGGGTGAGCAAATTATGTGGCAAGAAAAGACAAATTATGCAGCATAATCCGGCACATTTGAAATAGCATTACTACATTTTTTTGCCATTTTTAGGATTGGTAACACTGTTTGGGCACTGATTGCACCCCATTAGTACCAAATTAACACCCAAAGTTAGCAGTGGGAAACAGAAAGTTGACTATTGCATCTTTTCAAAGGGCCTTCCCACATGCGGCATGCCATGTTGCTGCATTTTTAGTAACTTTTGAACCATTTGAGATAGAAAGCAATGTTGTTGTTAAAATCTGTAGATTATGCAGCAGCTGATGGATTATGTGGCTAATGCATCAAATGCATAATTATGCAGAATTCGCTGCCACCGCACAATCGCATAATTCCAGTGGCCCTTCTTAATATGCAGCATCAGAATGGGACAGAAAATAGGCCTTTGTACCAAAATAAAAGGGGCCCCCATCAGGGAGTTAGTTAGCTAGAAAAGTGTCCCATGTTTGCAAATTGGCGCAGTTTTCAACTTGTAAACACATGCTGTATACGTTTTTGTGAGTTATGGAAAGACTGCACTGATTTGAGTTTGCAGTTTCAAACTGTGCCACCCAGTAAGAAACTCCTGAGGCGGAAGCAGGGAGCTTTTTAAACTGAATCTGTTAATTTGTTTTCTTTCGGAAATCACTTGCCAATTTATATGCTGCACTTGACCTATTTTTAAATAACCCCGCAAGAACTTAGAATTAACACTGCTGACCCCAGCTGACCTGTTTCAGACGACGAGTATCTGAGCAGGGGACGCTGTACTACACCGGGAACTGCCGCCCAGAAACCGCCGCCATCTTGGAGGGAAACGGAGCGGGCAGCGGGCTAGTTGTCAGGCACAAACAGTGAGAAATGGAAACCTTAATGTACACGTGCAGCGGATGCCTGCAGCGGGCGCGCCTTTGGTGCGCCAAAGGCAAGCCCGTCTGCGCCCGTCCGCGCCTGTCTCGGGCCCCGGGCCAGGACCCCTGGCACAAAAACGAGGAAAACACCATCCACTCTACCTCGGCAAAAACAGGCTAGTAAAACGGTAATCCGCAAATATCATTACGATTTTTTAAAAACCATCAGCAACCCTCCTACGCCTAACTGTATCAGAGCCCATAACATCACTGATCCATTTCTCTGCACTCATTGTGGCTTCAACCTTAATTCAAATAAAAATGAAATTACAGCACATAATGATAAACTAAAGCCCCCCCACCTAAGTCATACAAAATGTCAAGCATAAACTGCCGCTCACTCCCTAAACTAAAAACAAATATATTCGACTCTCCTTGTTAGTGACCAACCAGATGCGACTTTCCTCACGGAAACCTGGCTCCATGAGAGCTCAGGACAAGATATAGCAGTAGCCCTACCTTCCAACCATGCCATAGTAAGAGTGGATAGAATACAAAGAATAAGGAGTGGGATTGCAGTAATTTTTTTTTAAAACTTCTGCTGCGCTCTAGATAAACTCCCTATTGCGGCATGCGAAGCTGCCCTTTTCAAACTCACTCTCTCCCCTAATTTTATCTTTTCGGGTGTGCTTATATACCGACTCCCAGAGCACCTCGCAAATTGGATCCCCACTCTGATGGAAGAAATCTCATTCCAGATAACCAACAAGGCTAATTTCACAGTCGAAGGGGACATAAATTTACATTTAGAAGATCTCACCTGAAAAAATAGTACCAGACTCCCAAAATTTAAAACTGTTAAACACCGGCCCCACCCATGAAGCCGGACACCTCTTGGATCCCATCTTTTCAAATCTAAGCACCATCACCTGCTCGCCGACCCTACCAACTAGCTGGTCTGACCACTATCAGATACATTTCTCTCTGACCTCTCCATATGATAAGAATATAACAAAGAACACAGGAAACACAGGGAAAATACAAAGAAATTGGAAAAAAATTGACATTGAAAAATTCTAGATGCTCATAAACCATCTTTAGAGCAAAAGGCTGATCCCATCGCTGAGGCAGTGCGAAGCTGGCTCTCTGAAGCCATTGACACTTGCCTCCCTACCACAAAATATAAAAACACCACCCATCTTCCTCCGGCATTATGGTATAATGATTCTTTAAAGAACTTAAAAACAAACTGTAAGATCCTCGAAAAAAAGTGGAGGAGAAAATACGATCAAACTACCAAACAAGTCTACAAAACAGCCCTGAAAAAATACCACAAGGAAAGTAAGCAAGCACGGGCTAACTTTGTGTATCTAAACATCTCTAAGGCGTCAAACTGTGCAAAAACATTGCTTAACACAGTTAAAGTTTTGGCGGGCTCAGAGACCATAGCCAAACCTCCAATACTTTCCAAAACTAAATGCGAAGAACAAGCAACCTTCTTCATAAATAAAGTTGAAGGAATGTATCAAGAAATAGTTTCACAAGGACCCGTATATGATAGCTCAGTGAACCTGAATGCATCCATGCCTGAGAAAACCCTCACCGATGCGGCGCAAGAACTTAGTCAAAATAATGCGGATAGCTCAGTGAACCTGAATTCATCTATGCCTGAGCAATCCCTCACCCACGCAGCGCAAGAACTTAGTCAAAATAACACGGATTGGGCCCTACTGGAATGGCCCCTCCTAACAACGGAAAATGTAGAAACTCTACTTAACTCCATCAAATCTGGCTCACTGAAGGATCCTCTTCCAGTCCATATCCTTAAACAACTAAATCACTCAGTGATGTCAATTCTTACCCATCTTTTAAATGCATCAATCAAAGAGTCAATAATTCCTCCTTCTTGGAAACATGCCATTATACATCCATTATTAAAAATACCTAATGCAGACACAGCCGATACCAAAAATTATCGTCCCATATCATTACTACCTATTCAATCTAAAAACCTAGAAAAACATATCCACATTCACATGACGCAAAATGTAACAACACATCACCTACTTCACTCCTCACAGTCAGGCTTCTGAGCAGGTTTCTCGACAGAAACCACACTTCTAGGGGTCACAGAAGCAATCCGTCAGAACTTAGATGTTGGCGAAATGGTGGCACTCATATTGTTAGATTTGAGTTCTGCTTTTGATACCATATCACACACTGTGCTCATAAATACACTGAGCAAAATAGAAATAGGCGGAGGCGCGCTCAGATGCTTTCAGGCATTTCTTTCAAACAGAACCTTCCAAGTGTTCTTCCAAAACGCCTGCTCCAAAACCTACTCCTTCGCACATGGTGTACCACAGGGCTCTATTCTGAGCCCATTACTCTTTAACCTCTACGTAAAACCACTGGCGGAGCTGGCAGAAAAATCTGGACTCACAATTTACTCCTATGCAGACGATTCCCAAATTATGTTTTCACTATCAGCACAAAATCCCAAAGATACATCAACACTGAAAACAGGGCTAACAAACATCGCAACCTGGATGCAGGTTAACTTTTTAAAATTAAATGGAGGGAAAACAGAGGTAATAATTCTGGGAAAGCAGAAACATCTATGGAGCCCACAAC
Organism: Lissotriton vulgaris; assembly: GCF_964263255.1. NCBI lineage: Eukaryota > Metazoa > Chordata > Amphibia > Caudata > Salamandridae > Lissotriton > Lissotriton vulgaris. The sequence goes on from NC_141687.1 coordinate 1,997,370,051, forward strand.
ATTGGCCAGAAAAAATGGGTACCCTCCCCACCCCGGTGTCACAAGTGGGAAATCTAGGCATACTCTGTGACGACTCTTTAAGCATGCATGCGCAATCAGTAAAAGTCGCAGCCACTTGCTTCACCATCATTAATGGCTGAGGAAAAAATGCTGGATGTTGCCAGATACAAAAAAAAAACAGTAATCAATGCCTTAATTACTTCCCGGTTGGACTACGGAAATGTCCTCTATGTAGGTTCAAATAAACTGATCCTCCACAGATTACAGATGGCCCATTATTATAGACGATTATGTAAAGTACCAAAAAGAGAATCAATCTCCGGTTTTCGACGCAAACTACACTGGCTAAACATAGAAAATCGAGTGAAGTTTAAAACACTCACCTACATTCACAAAATCAAAGCCAGCATAGCCCCCAATTACCTCTGTACTCTGGTTAAACCCTAAATTCCATCTAGAAACCTAAGATCTGCCTCACAGGGACGTTTTATGGTCCTTAAATACAAGCTAGCACGAAATGGAGGAAAATCTTTCTCCTATTTAGGACCATCATACTGGAACTCCCTCCCAATCTCACTAAGAAATTAACCAAATTATTCCAGCTTCCGCAAGTTGCTAAAAACCTGGTTGTTTGACAAATAAGATGCCCAATTTCTCCACCCTGTCAAGGCCTCTTTCTGCGCCAGGAAACCCTTTTTGGGTAGCTGTTGCGCAATACAAATTCTAATTAACATAACATAACATAACATAGGCAATGTGTGCTTTATTATCATAAAAAACCACAGTAAAAACAGCTGCGGCTGGTAGTGGGAGTAACAGCCGGGCGGTGATGTGGGGAGGGGGAGGGGCAGGGTGGGGGGTAGTAATGTATGGATTACGGACCTTAACAGGTAAATAAACATATAAATAAATAAAACAAATTTCGTTGCGCGCACTGCATCATTAAATGCAATGCAGTGCGCGCAACGAAATTCGTTTTATTTATTTATTTTACTTACCTGTTAAGGTCCGCAATCCATACATTACTACCCCCCACCCTGCCCCTCCCCCTTCCCACGTCACCGCCCGGCCGGTACTCCCACTACCGGCCGCGGCTAAGTAAAAACCGGCTCACTTGACCATTTGGAAGGTCAACAACTAGGCAAAAAACGGCCTACATACTGACCTTACAGCAGTGCTTTACGTGGGATATAAAAACCTGTCATTGCCTCCAGATAAATATTACAACAAGTAAAATTACACCTAGAACAAGATCGTATTATTGGCTTTGGCAATGGTTATCAGTTGCATAAGATAGATAAGCAACATCTACAGCTTCCTTGTATATAATATTGAAAATGCTCCAGTTCTGACATGATGAGACTGTGAAAGAACAATAACGAGTCTCACTGAAGTTGCATTAAAGGCAGCAAAGGGTGGCACTGCAGAGTTAAGATTTGTTTTTTCCCTCTGAGTGTGAGGGAAAAAATGGAGAGCAGGCCTGTCTCATCACCTGCTTTTCAGAACTTTCATTCATTGTGCAGACACTGGATCAATGTTTTTGCAGGCAAAGTTAAGGACATGAATATAGGGGCCCTTTTTTTGCCTATCAATCAATCAATTAATGCATTTGTAAAGCGCACTACATACCCGTGAGTGTCCCAATTCTCTGGGGCGGGGGGCTGCTACTGATCGAAGAGCCAGGTCTTGAGAAGTCTTCTGAAGGCCAGCAGGTCCTGGGTCTGTCGTAGACTGGTAGGGAGAGCGTTCCAGGTCTTGGCGGCGAGGTAGGAGAAGGATCTGCCACCGGCGGTGGTTTTCCGGATACGAGGAACTGTGGCTAGGGCGAGGGTGGCAGTGCAGAGGTTGGGGTTGGGGGTGTGGAAGCTGAGTCGGTTGTTGAGGTATGTTGGTCCGGTGTTGTGTAGTGCTTTGTGTGCGTGGGTGAGGAGTTTGAAGGTGATTCTCTTATTGACAGGGAGGCAGTGTAGGCTTCTCAGGTGGGGTGTGATGTGGCTGCGTCGGGGGACGCCGAGGATCGGTCGTGCCGAGGCGTTCTGGATTCGTTGTAGCAGTCTTAGGAGCTTAAATGTTGTTCCCGAGTAGAGGGCGTTCCCGTAGTCGAGTCTGCCGGTGATGAGGGTGAAGATCCTGCAGTGCATATGGAGGGTGTTGAAGCAGGACGCGGAGACAGAGTTGACTTGCTTGGTCATGGAGAGGGTGGTGTCGAGGATGAACCCCAGGTTGCGTGCGTGGTCGGTGGGTTCTGGGGCTGTTCCTAGCGATGTGGGCCACCAGGAGTCGTCCCAGGCTGATGGAATGGGCCCAAGGATGAGGAGCTCCATCTTGTCTGAATTCAGCTTCAGTCTGCTGTCCTTCATCCAGTCGGCGACTGCCTTCATTCCTCTGTGAAGGTTGGCTTTGGCGGTGTGGGGGTCTTCGATGAGGGATATGATCAGCTGGGTGTCATCGGCGTAGGAGATGATGTTGAGGTTGACAACACATTGATTGAGTAAGAAGGGAGAATTTGTAGCATGGTTCCATGAATTAAAGATGTTTTGACTACACCCATTCTCCAGAGAGGTGAAATGGGAATCATCTTTATTGAGAAAGACATGGTGCCCATCTTACTTGAGAAGGGGAAGGCTCTACCTGTGGCCACCAGAGGGGAGCAACTGTTAGACCCAATTAGAGCTGAGACAGTGGTGGAATGTGAAGGTTCTCGGTATTGCAGTAAAAATGAGTCCCCAATATATTCCCAGTATTCTGACTGAGGGGTCTGCAAAAATTAACATTGCTCCTGTGACTGCCTCCTGGCAAAGAAAACTCAGTTTCACATTTCGATTAAGCCCATAATGTTTTTATTAGAAAAATGAATTATCTGTGTATGTCATAGAGATTACTGACAGGGGTCCAACATACACCAATAACAGTCACACATGGCAATCTGAAACCTTGGCAGCTATGCCCCCAGTAGCCCCCATTTTCCAGCCTCCAGGGGCCCCATCAGCTCTGTAGCACACTCAGGCAGCACTACCCTCTCTCACCGTGGTTGGTTGCACCAGTGAGTTACCTCATAACAGTCCTACCTCATAAATTAAATGGTGCATGCAGTGGGTGCAGGTCACAGTGACCTAAGCTTCCGTGTCCAGAAGCAAGGGAGTTGAAGGCAACTGCCTCGACGCCCGAGACCATTTACATAGTTACATACCTTTCTAAACTGGTTACATAGGCTTCGTTTTTTTCTGGTACCAGTACCTGCAAGGGCCCCCACTCAGCCTAGTCCTTACATTTGAAATTTACATTTACTGCTGTAGTGTGAGAATGCATTTCATGAAAAGGAATACATCAGTCAGTCAGAAAAACTTTATTTCGGCTTTACAGCCATAAAATGTGAATAGATAATGGGTAACCCAATATACCCTTGTAGGTATGGGCAATGATTAATTCAGAACATGGGAGCTACAAGGGATTTAGTTCATTCACTGAGTAAAATGAATTCAATGGCATAAGTCAAAAAAAAGTTAGTTCTAGAGAATCTAACTAGTCAATGTTTAGAGAATATCAGTTAAATTGATACAAAATACAATCAATGTTGACAGGAAAACAAGAACACACGAGAACAAGAACACATGGGCAAGTGAACAGGTCTGAAAAGTTTTTATATAAAGAGTTAATCAAAATTACTTCATGGGGACTCAGAAACAAAAAAATAAAAAATTGGACACAGTGAAGTTATGGACAGATGTATGCATAAGTCAGCAAATCAATACATAACAATACATCAACTCCTTTCTTTGGGGAAGGGTAACCAAGTTAATCGATGAACAAAGGTGTACTCTTGAAGCAAGATTAAAGGCTTTAGGAGATGATGATATGGTCGACGTTTCGGTCTCCAATGCTGTAGTCTATGAGACCATCATCAGGACTAATATTATTGCACAATGGTTGCCCCTTATTGGTATGGCAGGCAGTAGTACAGCCAAACGTTCTGATGGGCGAATGGGATACCGCAAATGTATCTGCAACAGATATTCAATATCAAGACGTCAGGGGGATGCTCTGTGAGATGAAGAGAGGAACTCGGGCTATCACCAATTTTTGATTTATAGGAATGCAAGCAGCGCTTCAGGAGAGTAAATCAGTCGGAACGAAGTGAGCCGAGTGCCTGTGTTTTCTTCTTTTCCTGTCAACATTGATTGTATTTTGTATCAATTTAGCTGATATTCTCTAAACATTGACTAGTTAGACTCTCTAGAACTAAGTTATTTTTTTGACTTATGCCATTGAATTCATTTTACTCAGTTTATGAACTAAATCCCTTGTAGCTCCCATGTTCTGAATTACAGCCATAAAAGCACGAATTGTTAAAACAGTACACAATATTGCAAAAGTATACAGTAGACAACAGTTGTAAACTTATAGCAGTTTGTACAAGAAATAATTGGTGCCAGTAAGTTATTAAACTACAATTCTATAAGGGTTATCTCGAGCCAAAACAATCGTTTAAGACAATGATAGAATTTAATTGAATATAAAGTAGGTTTGCCAAAAGAAAAATGCCAGCCATGTGTTGTTTAAAGACACTGAAAGACCTAGTCTTGACACTAAATAGGGTTATAAATAAAAATGTATGTATTCATTGGTAATGTGACTTTTCTGTCTTTGTTCCCTTTAATTATCAGTCAAGAATTGTTCAGGCAGACCTAGAACGCAATTAAAAGTGTTTTCTATTTATGTTTTCTGTTCGAAGTATGCACAGATAAGTACTGAAAATAGGGCTTAAAGTGACCGCTTATTTTTGTCCAGTAGGGGCATCAAAATAATGAGCTGGCAACCCTAATCATAAAGACTGGAAGTTTGTTGCAGGATCAGCACATTATTTCCTACACCCTTGATCACTATTAATGCCAGAATAACAATAGTTTAACTTATACCTGAAACCCCACGCTGCCGTCAATGACATGATGAGTTACTTAAAGTGTCTGGGAATGAACCCTGTATTCAGACAACTCACTCCTCATTCTCACCCTTCACTTTTACGCTCACCCTGCACTCTCAGCAATCACAATGCACTCACATTGACCACCATGCACTCACACCATTCACCCGCTCACCCTGCACTCAGTCATCACTCTGCACTCGCAGTGCACTTGTGCTGTTCACCCTGTACCTCACCCTGCAGTCCCACAAGCACACTACTCACCCTGCATCCTGTCACACTTCACTCACCTGTCCCCCTCACTGCTCCATCTGCAATCTGACTCAAATAAACCCATCACTAACAATGCATTCTTTCGGCCAACTCTGCACTAACATATGGTCACCTAACACGTTGCTCCTCTTACCCTACTCTCACACTGTTGCATCACTCATTGTGCACTTCTTAATCTATGCCTACTCAGGACCATTAACTTTAAGCAGTAGGCACAGTATTTTCATTTAAATGTTAGAGGTTTCAAATCAAAATATACTAGATAAGCCACGGGGGCCCCCTCCATGTGCTTTGCAATGGGGCCCCCTCAAGTTTTGTTACGCCACTGCCCATAACCCCACTCCCACTAGGCCCTCCTCAGCTATGCGACCCAAGTCGCCTGCACAGCAATACAGAGGCAGCCAACCCCAGCAGCATGCACGCCATGGGGCAAGGTATTCCTGACAAGGGTCGTTCTATCCCTTGGGCCCCAGGGTCATCGCGCAGAGACAGGGAAGGAGGTACTTACCCCCTCTGCACTGGGGCGCCAGCACCTAAATCATTGCAGCTTGATTAGCCATTTGGGAAGGGTGCGCCGCCATATCGGTCCATCAGATGCAGCCTAGTCTTCGCGGGTAATAAAAATTGTTATTCCAGCTGCCCGAGGCTAGCAGACAGCGCCCACCAGCACAAGACAGCCACATTCTCAATTATGTCGCTAGGTCATATTCAAATGGCTGCTGGTAAGGCATGGTTAGTGTTGGATTATTTCTAGTTTTCTGGAGCTAATGAAGAGTACAGCAACCAGGCCATGTTGCTGGCCATGCTCCTCCTTGAAGTACAAGGTTAAGTTCATTGTGAGGTAGGGGACGATAGTTATCTTAAAACTAACAAAGAGTAAATAAGGAGAGAATCAACATGATGAAGACAATTACACTGAATAGCACAACAAAACATGCTGACTTCCTGCAGGTCTTCATTGCTATGCATTTAACTTGCTTAGCTGCAAACTAGTTAAGGCTTACCCTTTATCCACATCTCTCCTTTCCAACGCCTTTCTTCCCTTGCCCATACTGCTTCCTGTTCATACTTCAACCTGTCCCTACCCCTTCAAGAAACTCTTATAGACCTCAGCTCTCTTAGCCCGTTCCACTTCAACACAGTAGGGACCTCATTTATGAGGCCCCTTGCGCCATCAGAATATCACTTTTTGTGACGTTCCATGGCGCAGAAGCCTGCGTGATATTTATCAGGTAGCACTAAGCCACTTTTTTTGGCTTAATTCTGCCTGATAAATATCAGTCCCTTTAAGGCAGTGTTCTGCGTTAAAGGGGCGTGCAATGGGTGTTGCTGGGGGTGTTCCCAGCAACATCCATGGCCTTTTGACACTGCCCCAGATTTACAAGAAATTGTAAATCTGAGGCAGTGCCAAAAGCTTATGCCTCCCCAGGGGAGGCGAAAGGGAGGCACAACGGGGAAAAATATCTTTATTTCTTCTCGTTTTTCCTTTTTCCATGCAGCACATGTAGAACGAGGAAAAGTCCCTTGTGACTATTTTTGTACAGAAATGTTTCCCTTCCTGTACAAAAATAATCATCCCCGCAATGCTGGCACCCTTGCACCATGGTGCAAAGGTGCCTGCGTTGGCAGCCCATTGTGCGCCGGCGCAGGGAAAAATGACAGGAATGCGCTGTATCTTATAGATACGGGCACTTATTTATGAGGCCTTGCGTCAGTTTTTCACCGCCGGTGCGTCACTTTTTGTGACGCACCAGCGGTGTAAAAAATGCGCCTTGTTGCGCCATATTTAAAAAGTGACGCATCTAGGTAGATGCCTCACTTTTTAAACCCCTGCGCCACATTATACCTGCGTCAGGTATAATGTATGCAGAGGGGGCGTTCCCTCGCAAAAAGCCTCATAATAGTGACGCAGTGAAATCTATGAGATTTCACTGCGTCACTTTTAGGACGCTGTTGCGTCAAAATCTTGCGCCTGCCTAACAACAGGCGTAAGACTGACGCAAGCCCTTTCACATGGGGCTTTCCCCATGTGAAAGGACATATTGCTGGAGTTGCGTCACTTTTGTGACACACTCCAGCAATGCGTCACTATTGCGCTTACAGATACGTCAGAAATACTGACGTATCTGTAACTCCTTGCGACATGATGCGTCATACATTAAATATGACGCATCAGGAATGTCGTAAGGAGTGCGAAGTGAAAAGTGACGCATCGCTGTTTTCACGCAGCGATGCGTCACTTTTCATAAATGAGGCCCACGGTGCATTCCTGCCCTTTTCTTTGGCCATAGGGCAGCGCAGCAGGAAGGCCTACTGCGCGGCCCTACTGCAAAACCTACATCTCCCAGCTTTACTTCTCACGGCTAGCATCTTACTCTGCTAACATCGCTTCATCTCCACATCTCTTCCTTTCGGTATCACTCCTTGCCTTTATCTCCTCATGCCGTATCTCACCCTGTCCATATCTGCCCATGCCTGCATCCCTGTGTGTCTGCATCATCCCCAGAGGGCACCTCTCCTTGTTCGCACACCTCCTTGCCCACAACTTTCCCAGCCTTTAACCAGCGCACAACACTCATTGTTCATACATCCTCTTGCCCGCACTCAGGGGTGTTTCTCCGGGGCGGCGGCTGGGGGGGGGAGATGGGGGGGGGGGGGTTGAGGTTTGTGCAGTTGGGTCTACAGGCCTCCAGTCGGACTAACATTGTCTGTGGTCCAGATTCCACTCAGATCAGCAGCATTCATAGCACAGACGTACGTTTCTATGAAACTTTGCAGAGCTTTAACACACCTACCCCTCCTCTTCCCTCTCACACACAACAGGTCGAGAATAAACAAAAGACTTATGTGGTGCAGAGAAGACTTTTAAATGTAATGCTATTTTGAACCATTTTGCCATTTCAATGGCAGTAATGGCTGGGAAATCTCTGTTCCCCCTGAATCTAACGGACTAACTATGCCCGACCCGCCCTGTCTCTGTCCATTCATCTGCTTGCCTTTACCTTTCGCTTCTATCACTACACACACACATTGTTTTTGATTCGATGTTGGCAAAGCCAAGAGGAATAGCTTACAACCCAAACAATTGCCACATACAATGGCTATGCTAAAGCTAGTTTTCATGTATTATTTATTACTAATTTTGTTTTGTTGCTAGCTGTTAGAGTAATAAACAAGGGAAAACTATCCAAAGAGGATGCTGAGGCAAAATATGTCTATGTCGAAATGGAGAGACTGTTTGACGTCATATCGGTAACTTATAAGGACACAGCAGTAAACATATCTTTATGTTACAATGGGAGGGCAGAAGCTAAGGCTAAGCTTTCAAGACTTTTTTTATCAATGGAGAGTCCCAGGTTGTCATTTTTATTTCAGAATACTGAGAACACATAGAACATGTTGCAGAAAGATAGCATACAATTCTTATAAAACGCACATACATCGATTGGTTTCATGGTACTGCTCTAGGAGGTTCCGGAGCCCTGTTGAGTTACTTGTATGCTTGTCTAAACAGCCAAGTCTTGAGGAGTTTCCTGAAGCGCAGAAGATCGGTGCAGGATCTAATTTCGGAGGAAAGGGAATTCCAGAATCCGGGTGCCTGTATTTAGAACCTACAGCCGCTGTGACACTTCAATTTGAACGAGGGTATTGTCAGGAGGTGCATATTAGCAGACTGCAGGTTGTGCGAGGGTGTGTGCCTTTGACTAGTTTACCAAGCAGTGATCTCGCAACTAAAATAAGGTGTTACAAAATTAGGTACAATGACCAAAGTAATTAAATGAACAGAAGCAGATTCTTTGGTGTGTTTCTTGTCACAGCAAGCTGATGGTTTATTGTATCCAGACTTGAGGAATGTCACAGTGTCGCTGTAGGATGGGGAGCCAGTGCAGCTTCCTAATGAGAGGAGTGACATGTTGTCACCTAGGTTGCTGAAAGATCAGTCTATCCACCTGGCTCTGCACCCGTTGTAATCATTTGGTTAAATATAGTGGGATGCCAAGGTATAGAGCATTGGCATAGTCTATATGAGACATGACCGTGGCTTGAACAACCTATATCAGTGCTTCCTGAGTGAGAAATCTGCTGATTTTTCTTATCTTACTTAACTGGAAGAAGCAAGTTGAGACTACCAAACCAATTTGAGCATTCATTGTGAGCTCACTATTATTGTTACCCCAAGACTTTTAGCAGAGGGGGATGGGGTGGGGAGGACCCCGTTTAGTTGGCCAACATTCTGGGCTACAGGGATTATGGGTGTCCCCCTTTATGACCAATTTAGTCTTGTCTGAGTTGAGTTTTAAATGGTTGCTGTCCATCCAGTGGTGGATGTACTGCATAGTGGTCTGCAATTCGAGGACTGATTCAGAAGAGTTGCTAATGGTGAACATTAGTTGGAGGTAATCTGCATAGTTGACGGTGCACACCTCTCTCTCTTTCAGGGATCGGATCAGTCGGAGGAAGTAGAGGTTAAACAAATGAGGGGATAATGCAGAGCCCTGCGGGACGCCACACGTGGTCCTTATCTTTGGTGCAATGAACTGGGCTATGCGGACCGACTTTATATATAAAAATATAGAACACTAGAGGATATCAGAAATGACATACGGAATTGATCCTAAATAACAAAAAACAAATGAGGGATTCTGTAGATGTAATGCAAAGGATGAGAAACAAAGACTGTTGAGTAGATTGAAAGCTCCAATCCTCTTGCTTATACATGAAGTTGTCTAAGAAAATCTACTAAGCCCTATTAAAACAGGGAATCTTGAAAATCCTGATAAATCAGGGAAGCAGAGAAAGGTGTCAGCATAGCAGAGCCTCTGTAGAAGTACTCATAGTAAAGATGTCGCAAAGAGGTCTCTACCTCTTAGAGTCTAAAGAGAATCTAACTAACCTAAAGTGTGATGCCCAATTATACCCATCAATAGAACTTTCCAGAATTCCATGTTAGATTGCCAATTATTTCCCATCTTCAAAAAATAAACATGGCAATTACACTCGAAATCTCTTTCCTTTGGTCCACACATTAGATTCCTCTGATCCCCTTATTGAGCTCAGACAGTAGTCCTTCTTCCTTGGTTAAATAATCTTATCCTTGCCAAAATATACCCCTTACGAGTCTCACTATCTGTTGGACTTGGCCCTTTTTTCAGGGTCATCCCTGAACATTTTGCCTTCCTCCTGTATTTTTCTGACCTGTTATTGGTGGTTTTATGACTCTGGGCACTTTACCACTGCTGATCAGTGCTAAAGTGCATATGCTCTCTATTGTAAATTATTGTAATGGATTAGTGACTCCATGATTGGCTATTTGAATTACTTGTCAGACCCTAGTACAGTGCATCATGTGTGCCCAGGGCCTGTAAATCAAAAGCTGCTGGTGGGATTGCAGCACTGGTTGTGCACCCACTGAAGTAGATTGTAAAATATGGCTCAGGCCTGCCATTGCAGAAGCTGTGTGCAGTCTGGGACTGCCATGTCGACTTGGCAGGACTACCTTCTTGAACATTGTTTTATTTTATTGTACCCAGGCGTTACGAGCTATGCTTTCCGCGTTATTCCAGTGGTGCTTGAATTATTCAAGCTTTTTTAGCAGATGGTCTGGTATTTATATTCTGAGGAGGGGGTACCTTTTGTGCTAAGGGTCACTTATGGTTCAAGTAACGCTCCTCTTTTCGCCCTTTGATTTTGGTTCAACACTTCACAGAATCGAGGGTAACACCATAGATACTAAGCAAATTAAGACACTTATGCTTACACTACCGTCCATCGATGTTGTAGATATTGATGCAGAATGTACTCGCTTATGTTACAATGTACATAGAACCTGTTGAGGCAATACAGGAGGTTGTTGGGATATGTAGGAGGACAGGAACTGATTGCTGTTAGGACCAGTCTCTCTATCATTCCCCTTTTTTTCTTCCTGATTCTTCCTAGAGCAGGGCATCGTAGTCCTGAGTGAGGTACCAGGCGAGGTGAGGTCCATTCCTCGATCAAGACGGGTAAGCAAGAATTTACAATTGGCATTTCACACTGCTACATGATATATTATGCAGGCTGCGATAGTATTGTATACACCACATGGCATAGTAGAGGCTTTCAGACCCTTTATACTTTTGTCAATTTTTGGGAGTATTTATCTTTTCATTCATTTTTCAGGTGCCATTTGCATCCCTTGAAGCGAAGAATCTGTAGAGAAAGGTTGTATTCATTTCAACCAAGACAATTTGTCATAAGACTTTTTCATATTACACTTGACACTATTTAGGTCACATTTTGTTTTTGATGCAGTAGCAAACTATTAATATAGACAGGTCCTGAAGAAAGCCTGGGGAATTTTTACCCCAATGGCTGAAACATGTCGACCCAAATAGTAAGCAGTTATTTGTGAACACTGCTTTTTGCACTGTTTTTATTGAGAATGATAAGGGATATCTATAATAAAGTCTATGTCTCTCTTATCAATTCTCTTTTAACCTTGCACTCACTGTTTCTGCACTGCACTATTATCCTGGTTACTTGCGAAACCATCTGTAATCACCTTTGAAGAAAATAGGAATTGTTCTTCCGTTTTTTTGGTTCTCCTTTCTCGACCCACTTGAGAGATTGTTCTCAAGGAGAAAGCCTCTATGATCAAGAGGTATATCGGTTGGTTGGGAAGATACCCAGATGATGATACTGATCACCAAGCTAATTGATGGGAATCCAATTACCTGATTAAGGAATCTGATTAAGGGTCCCCTTTTGGTTCTTTCATAGTACTCCAATTTTTCTCTTTGGCATTTGGTGGTATTTTGTGAGACCCCCGGTTTAATCTGTATTTGATATGAAGTGCACACACTTGCCAGTCCCTAAACCTTCCCTTTTCTACATGTTAGTCACCCTAAGGTAGGCCCAAGGTACCCCCATGGGCAGAGTGCCATGTGTGTGAAAGGTAGGACATGCCCTGATGTGTGTGTCATGTCCTGATAGTGAATTACAGCCAATTTCGTTTTTCACTATTGTAAGGCTACCTGTTCCCATAGGCCAGAATGGGCAGTTTGATTATAACATCTTATAATCCTAACTGACCCAGGGAACAAGATAGAAATTTGAGCTTAGTATGTCTGAACTCAGAATGTTAAAAAAACATCTTTTAGTGGGGGTGATTTTTACATTCTGTTTGAAAATACCACTTTTAGAAAGTAGGTATTGTCTTGCCTAACCATCCAGATGTCTCTGCTAGGTTTGTGTATTCCATGTCTGGTTTGTGAGTGACAGGGGGCTGGAGAGGGCCTTAGCTCCAGCAGTCTGATGGATCAGGGCTGGGCTGAATATGACCTGCATTGAATAGAGAGTAAGGGGAGGAGATTTCCTTTCACAGCCCTAAGCCCTCATGGAATAGAGAGTAGGGGGAGGAGATTTCCTTTCAGCTACCTGGGCCAGGTCTGCTCCCAAACAATGCTGTCTCCACCTCCTGCCAGGAAGCTGCACCCAGGAGGACAGAACTGGTTTTTACTTGGTACAGACACCCTCTGCCTTCAGAGGACAAATGATTTTTCAGTATAAATATTGGGGCTCAGACCACATAACATTAGATCACTTCTGGGAATCAAGACAAACCTTTGCCAAAGAGAAGAACCGGAGAAGCTGAAGGAAGAGTACTTACCCTGTGCTGTTTGCTATTGCGGTTGGCCTGCAATGGTTACCTTATTGCCAAGGAAAGGAGAAAAGAAACTTTGTGTGTACTTTAATCATCTTGAGGAAGATCTCCAAGGGCTTGTGACTGAGCTTGCATCCTATTCTGAAGTCTCAGGGAAACAAAGACTTCACCACCAGCTCCCACTGAATTCCCTTGCTGGGATTTCTACCTGCAGAGAAGTGCCTGCTGTTGTTTGGGCCCTCTAAGAAGACTGGGTGTCACTAGGAGCTGGAAGTGAGACTCAACGAGGATAAGCGTGTCGCCACCGCAGCAGTTGCCGTCGCATCGGCGAAGAAGTGTGCCGCCGAAGCTGTTTGATGTTGCATCACAGAGGAAGCGTGTCGCATCACCGGAGAAGCGTGCCGCCGCCGCAGAGGTTGCTGTCGCAGCATCAGAGAAGCATTTTGCAGGGCCTGTTGTGGCTTCAAAGTTCATCGATTTCACTGCACGGCCATCAGGTGTGCACGCACCACATCCATGTTGTCGCATCGCACCAAAGATGCCATTTTGTCGCATCCTACCTGTTAGAATTGGCCCTTTTGGCGGATTCACCCCAAAACTTTTTTCCATTTGCCTAGCCTGTTTCTGTAACCTGGTGTTGGTGATTTTAGGCCTCTGCGCAGTTTTTCACTATGGTCGAGTCTAAAGTGCATGCGCTCTCTGTGTATGTTGGTGAGAGTGGCCTGCCATCCCATAGGAATGCATGGGGATATGTGTGTCCATGGTAGTTCCTGATGTGTGGGGAGCGCAGGGTCGAGTTTGGTATGTGCGAACTCGTGAGATTAAATGCTGCGGGATGATGTGTGCAGATTTATTGTGTCTAGTGGAGAAGTGCCACTTCTAGAAGTTGGCATGTCTGGGCAGTAAATGTGAATTGACGGTCTGGCATGTGATTGGCTGGAGCTGGCTGGTGTGCCTGGATCCGGGAGTCAGGATGGGTCTGCCTGGTGGTGAATGGGGAGAGCTGCATGTTGATGTCAGGGAGGAGTGCACGTGGGACCTGAATAGAGCTGTGCCTTTCCTACACAATGCTGGCTCCGCCCTCTGTGGTGCGTCTGATGTCCCTAGCCTGTCCTGTGAATAGGAAAAAGGGCTGAGCAAAACAAAGTGCTCAAGAACCAGTTGCAACTGGTTCTCCCCTGCCCTACAGCCTTAGACAAAGGATTTCTGTATATAACAAGCATTTACAATGCAACGGTCTCGCCTTTGAAAAAGTTAGAGCTATTTATGTGTTGGTTTTGAAAATAGATAAAAAAAAATGCATTGTCATTTACAATGCCAATAGCTTAATCTCTCGCAAATGCCACACACAAACACACAGACCCACACAGAGTCCCACACACATACATACCTACAGAGCCACACGCAGAGCCACACACACATAAAGAGCCACACACACACACATACACAGAGCCACATACACAGACACACACACAGCTACAGCCACACACACACTTCATCCACCCACTAAGTCCATCCACTTAGCCACTACTCAACTCCATTCATCCACTGACTCCATCCACCCAACCACACCTTGTCAGGGGTAGTAAGCACTACATAAATACAGTTACAAAACAATACATAAAACGAACTTGTGCAAGTACATGACACCTTAATGAATCACAATCACTTGCTCTGCCTTGATCCAGGCATAAAAGCAACTTAAACAAGATAAAAGCTTTGTAAATGAACCCCATTGTAACCATCGATTTGCCAGTCTCTCCCTTCCTCATTGCTCTTACTGCCAACTTTACAATAATGATCCTCAATCAGAAAAGAAAAGTATATAATTGAATGGCGAAAAACAGACAACTGCACGCTATATAATATTTCACAACAGACACAGGTGAGATAATGGCATAGGAAGATGTTTTTACATTAGCAGCCGCCCCTGAGGTGGTTAGAGCCACAGCCCCCCAGCAGCCCCTCCAGCGGTAGTCAGAGCCCCCAGCAGCACCCCCCCTGCCCCCTGTCGGACGCACCCTCCAGGGCCAGCATGGACGGGAAGTCCTTGCAGTTGGAGATGCCGGTGGAGTCGGTGATGCAGGTCTTCCACAGGTTGGACAAGAAGGTGGCCGTGGTGATGACAGTGCCGTCGATGCTCGACACCTTCCAGTAGTCGGTGGGCAGCGTGGAGCAGACCAGCACCCAGCCCGACAGGGCCAGCAGGAAGGCCACGATCTCCCCCGCCATGCCGGCCATGGTCACCGGCGAGGGTCACAGGGCACAGGTGTCAGAGGGCAGAGGGCACAGGGGTAAGAGCTGAGGGCAGAGGGGTGAGAGCTGAGGGTACAGGCGTAAGAGCTGAGGGTAGAGGAGTAAGAGCTGAGGGCACAGGAGTCAGAAGCGAGGGCCTAGGAAGAGCTGAGGGCACAGGGCAGGGTAAGAGCTGAGGGCAGAAGGGTAAGAGCTGATGGCAGAGGTGTAAGAGCTGAGGGCACAGGTGTAAGAGCTGAGGGCACAGGTGTAAGAGCTGAGGGCACAGGTGTAAGAGCTGAGGGCACAGGTGTAAGAGCTGAGGGTACAGGGGTAAGAGCTGAGGGTACAGGGGTAAGAGCTGAGGGCACAGGTAAAAGCTGAGGGCACGGGTAAAAGCTGAGGGCAAAGGGGTAAGAGCTGAGGGCACAGGGATAAGAGTTGCGGGCACAGGGGTAAGAGCTGAGGGCACAGGGGTAAGAGCTGAGGGCACAGGAGTCAGTGAGGGCACAGATGAGGGAAGAGGGCAGCGTGGTGAGGGCTGAAGGCCTGGGTTGAGGTCAGAGGGCACAGGTGCCAGACGTGAGGGCCTAGGAAGAGCTGAGGGCAGAGGGGTAAGAGCTGAGGGCAGAGGGGTAAGAGCTGAGAGTACAGGGGTAAGAAGTGAGTGAGGGCACAGGGTGAGATCAGATGGCAGAGGATTCAGAGCTGAGGGCACCTGCGAGGGCAGAGAGCAACGTGGCAAGGACGAATGCCCTGCTTGAGGTCAGAGGGCGGTACGGGGCAAGAGTTGATGACCAAGGGGTAAGAGCGCTATGTCGGAGCCGGGCACCGGTCAGAGCTGAGGGCACAAGAGGGGGTGGAGCAGATGGACGCGGGGCTCAGAATAGAGCCCTTCTGGCAAACGCGCAGGTTAAACTTGGGAAACAGCAAGTGGAAATGCGCGGGTGCTGGGGTGAGAGCAGTGGTGCTGAGGGTGGGTGTCACTATGGTTTCTTCTTGCTCCAAGTTCTTGCCCCGTGGTTGGTGTGTGCTCTCCAGACCATAGCTTCTCTCCCGCAGTGCTTCTACCGCACCCTCACACACACCTGCCAACCAGCGGACTCCTCCCACCACCCTCCCCCTAACCCCACCTAACACAGCAACCGGGTCACAAGCAGAGAACAGCACGCACAACGAGGGAAGGGGAGGGCAGAAAAGCATGTACGTTCTGTGTAACTTAAGCATGACAATGTATTTGTCGATGTGTACGGAATTAACACACGTGAGAATACAATTTTTACAGTCCAGCTTTCCCGTATTTGTAAATAGCTTTCTTATTTAATGGCCCACCCTCTACACGCACACCCTCTGTAGGTGTACGCAAGATACACATACAATACGCCTGGAATTCGCAGTAATATGTTAGTGACTACCACGGACTTACGACTGTACTCATGCGCATAGAATTTCCGTGACCACTACCATGAAGCTCCCTATTGTCTCAATTTACTGCACTGGGAGTGCTGCAGGCATACTGTGTCGTACGTTTGCCTCGGGGAAAACATTTGCCGTCATTTGTGGTTTTTTCAACTGGGACAATTACCATAAGATTGAGAACGTGTGTACTCGCTTTTACAACAACGTTACATTAAGTGCTGTATTGCCCAATGTCACATGGTGCTGCGGTAACCTGCTGCCGTTGATCGATCCGTTCAACCAGCATTCAGAACCAGCCACCCTGGCTGCTGCGCCACACCCTTTTCACATTAAACTGTTTCCCCCCAGCAAATTCCTTCAGCTTATAACTAAGAACCAACTTTTAGTAGCAAAACCAGGGGTCGGCTTGTGCTGGGGAGATAATAAGCCATGGCACGCATTTGTGCACGTATTTCCTTTCATCGTTTACACACAGGGTAACCGGAAACCATTTTTTGCTTAACCCCGTTCCACTAATTTATCTCCTGCGCGCGTATGCCAGCTCAAAGTAACCCCCACGGAAACACAGGGTGTTTGAGCCGTTGCCAGGACTCGAACCCCGTAACCCGGCTTCATAACCAGCTGCTTCAACCTTTACATCACAAATAATGCATTTCCAAAACCAAAATTCCGCACAATCGGTACGCCGCGGTGAGGATGGTTAGTACCGATCCCATAGTTTTCGCTGCGCCAATATGCTACAGGCATGTAACCTTCACCCCACTAATTAAAACGCCGCGGGAGCATTTATCCTAAAACAGAAAAGCACTGGAGAGGCCGGGGATTGAACCTGGGACCGCACAACTACAAAGCACACGCTCTACCACTGACCTACATCCCCTCAGCGAATAGCGCAAAGTAAAAAATTCTGCTCATTATGAGGATAGAATCCACCACGGTGTTCTGAGCACCACACCCTAATCTACTGCGGCAACAAATCGGTCAACGTGCACAGCATGCCCGGGAAAGTTTAGCCTCCATATGGCAACACGTTGAGCCGCGGGGGATGGCCGCGACGAACGCTGTTCCAAAGTTGCTGCAAAGGCTGCCCACCATGCTACGAGGCCTCTAGCTGGAGTCCTCCTCCGATGCTGCTGCTTGTTCCTCCCCGAGACCCAGCTCCTCCGCTGCTCCTGAGCTGGAAACACCTGTTGCTCGTTGAGCTCGTAGATCCTGCAGAAGGAAACAAAAAAGAAAACGAAATTACGGGCCGCTGATGGCCCGGGTGCTGTGCCTGTGTAAGAACGCCAGGCACGGATATGGCACGAGAGGGCCAGGCTCCCGATGGAATTCGCGACCCGCCCGAGCTCCATGAAACAAGCATTGGCCGCGCAGCAGTAAAGCTGCACGGCAGTGAAAGGATCATCTGCATTTTAAAACAAGTCAGGTCCCGGGCCGGCAGCCAATCACAGCGCGGCCCGGGGAACGACGTCACGGGGTGTCCCGGGCCGGCAGCCAATCACAGCGCGGCCCGGGACAAGGGGCGGGACTTAAAAAAAGAGTCAGAAACGCCCCCGAATTGCGTTTTCATGGGGAAAGCGTGATTGACAGCCAATCTCTTCCAATGGCTAGCCTCCATTTATGGAGCTAGCCAATGGAACAGAGGGCGGGACTAAGCAGTACACTGTAGGGACAATAGATTTCTCCTGGGCGGAGCTAGAAGCTCCGACCCCAGGCGAAACCTAAAAAGGGGCTGTGACCCCATGAAAAATGTTCTTGTTCCTGACTTGAATCTACCAGGGGCGTGATGCTGCTGGGGGCCCAGGGGAAGGCTTGCCTCCGTGGGCTCTGCCCAGCCCCTGGATGCCTAGAGGACTTATTGGGACCTTTCTGCCTTGCTTAAACTATTACCAGGACTTCTTGTGCTCCCTGGCGCCTTGTGAGCGCTCTGCCTAATTTTCCCTGAAATGTAAGGGAAGGCTTGGGTGCTGCGCAGCACCACGCTGCAGCCCTTGCTGGAGGAATCCCCAGCCCAGGGATTCCCCCTTTCTGTGCTCCTAGCGGGTGCCCACTCCGCTTATTTTAATATTTAAAAGCAGGTGCCCACCCTGCCTTGTGGCTGTGTTATTTTCATTTAGATTTCGAGTGCCAACCCCCGCGACTCCGTTTTGCTTCGCGGGTGCCGCCCCACGTCATGGCCACATGCTATTTATTGTTAATTTCAGGTGTCCACCCCGAGTATGGCTGATACTTGATTTTAAATCACGACGGGTGCCCACCCCGTGTTTGGTGATCAATTTTGTTTTCATCCGCCGAGATTGCCGCTGCAGTCCCACCCTGGAAGTCAGGCCAGCTTGCCTGTGATGTGGGCGGGGCCACATCAGGAACGGAAGCAGGAAGCGCCAGCCTGGAGCCTCGCGGGCCCCACATCCTGAGTCCCGGTGCCGAGATGAGGGACCGGGTGAAGTCTGGCGCTGGGAAGGCGGGACTCTCCAGGAGAGCGAGCCCAGTGAGGTGCCACCAAGAGTTGCAGGCAAGCGGAGGGGCTTGAGGTACATTGCCGGTGCCTGCCCCACTGCCCGGCTGAGAGCCCAGCGAATTCCCCAGAGCGGGCCGCTCCTACCTGGCATAGTCTTTTTTGCTGCATGAGCAGACCCGGCGTTGCGGGCCGCTCCACCGATGTCCGTCATGGGTAAAAGGGTCAATTGATCATAAGTGGTTCATATACATATATGTTGTTGTTTACGCCCTTAGCTCAAAGAATCGAATTAGAGGCTTTCAAAAGGCTGAAGTATCTTCCCATAACAATGAGACTCTGAGTAGTTGAGATGTGAGTATAAGAGTTATCGCTTTAAGTATTGTAGCATGATTTATTTAGCATGATGCTGATCCTGGTGCTTCCCCATACTTGTATATAACAAAATGTTTTCTTAGTAACATTTATTCTCAAAATTTTTGGATATGAGTCTTTAACCCAATCAGCATTACTTGTATTCGTGATTTTTGACCTGGATAAGACGTCTATAATGCAATTGTTGTACAACTGTCGAGATGTGAATTATAAGTTGGACCTCATGAACTGCCCTCGCATCAAAACAGTAGTTGAATGTTTTTTAAGTTGAAATATATAGATTGTAATTTCAAAACACTTACACATTGTTTTATTTTCGCAGTGCCCCTGAAGAAGGGAATCATCCCGAAATGCATTGGGCTTACTTCTCAACTGTGATTTCTAATGTATCAGAGTATTGCTCAGCAGAACAATTATTGTGTTAACTTTATTTTGTTGCTATTTAGTGTTTTTTCTATAAAAAATGTTTAGCGTTTGTTAAAATGTCTGACTGACTTGTCGGAACAAATGAGATTTATATGTAAATGATCATAAAAATATATGGTTTTTGAAGAAACAATCTTGCTTTCTCTATTTGTGATTAATTGAATTAACAAGGTTTCAATTGTTTGATGGTTATACTTTAATACTTTGTAGTGCGCTTGGTAAACTAGTGGAGTTTTCCACCAGAGGTTGTTTTGGCTCTGGCTCAGTCCCACTTTCAAACACCCTGACCTCCCCCCCCCCCCCCCTCTTCACTGGCCTCCCGCTCCGCTCCGACCCCCTCTTCCGGGGCCCCCTACCTAAGCTCCCTGCCCAGGGCCACCATGAGCCTAGAGCCGCCCCTGCTCCAAGTGCCATGTTTAATTTCAGATCATGCCGTTGCTTTACGACTTGAAACCAAGGCAATGCTAGGTTTACCAAAGGATAATATATGAATAGCAGCTCCTTACCTTGTCTATCCATCATTAATGTGCACTGATTCAACTCGTTTAAGTAAGAACTTGGAGGAGGACCAGAAAGTCATAATAAAAAGCCACTCCTTATCTCTCTCTTCTATCTGGATAAATCATGCATGCAAAACATTTCTTAACAAAGAAATTGTCTAATGACTTAACAGAACACTTTTTTTTTCTTCAATTTTCGATTTTTAAGCACTATAATGTTTTCATGTTGTGAAACTTAGATGTCATTAAATGCCTCAGATCTGAGTGTTGTGTTACAGTGCCTCCAGCAGGGCACTTAGGTATCCAACGGTAAATCCAGGCACTTGTTCGCCGTAAATAAGGCCGACGTCTTTTTCTCTACTACTAATACATTGGCACACTAGATTAAAGATTTACAAGAGGAAAGAGCGCCTCTGTGATAAGCCAAGCATGTCTTACACCTTTTCAGATCACAGGGGTGAGCAAATTGAGGATTTACTGCACCATATAACATTTGTTTACAGGGATCCGCGATGCAGGATAGTTAGATGAATCATGATCTTAAACTGGAAGGAAACAATGTAAATTAAAAGTGACATTTTCATTACGGCAATAAAGCTCCGCAATGAATAACAATAAGCCTCTATAAAAGCTTCGCGCTGTACGTGAGTTTTTAGGGAACACAAAACAACCGTAAAGGCGCTTCTATGACTAGCTTATTGCGAGTGCCACAGATGATGATGTGTATTTATTTATTAAGGAGTTTTATAAAGCGTTCTGTGGTTCGAAAGAGTATTTATGTTCAATTCATTTAATAAAAGATTTGCACTGTTTATGTCAGACAGACCTACCAGGCAAAGGAGTCAGTGATGAACCAACCAGTCATGAACTGAATTTGATGTAATGTTCCTCAGGATCACATTTAACTCCCGTGGTTGTCCCAGACCTTTGGTTTGAAGGTAGATAGCTACTCCATTCAAGGGCTAGCATTCCACCTCCTGGGGTGAACCTGCCGAAGGCTTTATTAATGAAACACACACCCTTTTGTTTGACCTCTAAAAGTGACCTTACGTTTGAAGGTAGAGACCTACTGCAGTGAAAGTCCAGCAGCCGTCCCCTCTCTGGGGGTGGTGCTGAAGACTTCATTCACAAAATGCATCTTCTTATTTGACCTCTTTTTTTTGGCCTTATTTAGAGATTTTATTTGACCTCTAAAAGCGACCCAGTCGAAGGTTGGCAGATAGTTCATCTCCATGTGTGATGCTGCTGCAGACTTTATTCATGATAAAAATCTTATCTGACCTCTAAAAACGACCCAATCGAAGGTTAAAAGCTCCCTTATGTTTGAAAGTAGAGGCCTACAGTCAAAGGCTTGCAGGTCTTCTCTATGGGTGCTGCGATTGAAGGCTTTAATCATGAAACCCAATCTGTCGTCTGACCACGACCCCAAGGAACAGTTTTCCTCAGTGTCATCCACAGCAAACTCAAGGAAATCAAGATGGCAGTGAGCCTGCTGACCACTGGGAAAGGTGAATGATAGCTCTCTTCCATAAGTAGTAAGTTGGTGTGTTTCTCCAACCCTAATGCAAGCCACCATAGGGAACATTGAAAGAACATGCAGCTCTTTATAAAACGTCTTAATAAATTAATCAATCAATCTTCCACAAAACGTGTTGTTAAGTAGGGGTGTAGCCAGCGTCTGGCCTTTCATATCCTGGCAGATGAGCATACTCAGCAGTAGTACATAAGAAGCTTTGGCAAAATACCGACGAAGCACAACCTATTATTCATGAGTAACTCCAGGCTTGGCAAGGAAAGACCCTGTCATAGAACATGAGCCACTCCGTAGACCGCAACATTAGCAGTGTGACTATGTACAGACCCAGTGTAGGATAAGAGAAGTTTCCAACTCTCACACATGAGTAGGCCAAGTCCAGTATATGATCTTCCAGCTCAACCGCCTTTGTCCTGTCACATAAGTAGCCCCAGCTGTCACATGAAAAGCCCCAAACTGGAATTTCACTCACCCCAGTCCTATCTGAAAGACAGGCATAACCTCACACGTAGAAAACACAATCCTTAGTACAGACGAAGATTTTGCCCTGGCTACTAAGCAGTGTACTAGGTATTAAGAAATGTATAAAATAATTAAACCATGAATAATCCCAGTCCCAGCAAACATAGTGTCTCAACCTGGCAGAAGGCCAACCTCAGCCCTGGCACCATTACCAAGCTGCTTTGCTACATGCGCATCATTACTCTAGAACAGCAGCAGCATTACAGGCACACAATTAGAAATGTCAAATGAGCAGATCAGACATACATGAGTTGGACCAGTGGCAGGCCAGCACAATTAGTAGCACTAATGCCTTCATTTGGGTATTTACCATACATGCTAAAAAACATTACACAAGGGTGAGTTATTTCCCACATGTGGCAAATACCTCCTTTGAAAGAAATCGGGTTGTTGGTTGACGTGGGTGTGAACCCAAGTCAACCAGCAACCACAATCCTTGTCAGGGTGAGGCACAAACCAGTCCTAAATCTACCTATGCTCAACCCTCTGGTATCTTCGCAGTGAGCAGTCAGACTTAACTTAGACAGAATGTGTAAAGTATTTCTGCAACACTTATAACAGTAATAATGACAAAAACACAGCAAAGGGGCGTGGTCTGGCCATGCACGATGATGGCCGCCTGAGTGAAGAGCTCCGCCGAGGGACGGACCCCTAATGAGCTTCTTTCTCTCATCGGACAATCGGGACCCTGCTTTTGGTGCTCATATGCCGGCGAAGACTGCGGGGGGCGCAGCGACGGTCTTTTTGTGTGGGCAGCGCTGATCTCCTGTGACCTCAGGCGAGATGACGACGTGACTGCCTCCTCCGGTGCACACATTGGACTTTGCACGTCGATGACGCCGCGCTTCCTGTCAGGGTAAGCCGCGCCTCCTGTGACTTCAGGGCCAGGCTTTTCTCAGGCCCTAGGCCGCACCCCCTCAGAAGCCGAGGCTATGCTCTTTTAACCCCTTCGCTGCTGATGACGAGCTCAGCTCATCATCAGCCACGGGTGGCGTGTGCTGATGACGAGCTGAGCTCGTCATGTAACGCGGCTTTTTAAAAAAAAGCCGCACAGAGCAAAAATCGCTGCAGCAGCGATGCGGTTAACCAAGAACTTGCCGTGACTAACATTGTGGGCATTCTTAACACACAGCGCCCTCTTCAATGCACTAATAGGAGGATTTCCTCGAAGTTCTTTGGCAAAGCACTCTACTATTTACTTTTCACAATAACTTTCATATTTTGGAGGCTTTTTGAAGTATTTCATGCAGGAATTTTCACTCTGATTCAGCTTGCTTTTGCTTTGGGATTCTCTTCAACTGACCTTCATATACTTCGTTATGCTGCCTCTAACTGACAGTCAGTGACAATTCACTAACTCCTCCATTGGATCTTGTTGTTTTACATGACTCTGCTCTCTCATAATACACCTTCAGTTTAGCAGCTGCTCTTCCTGTGTACAGACCAATTTATCACCATGGCATTACTGGTCTGTTCCCACTTACTGCACCCTCATGCTTTATCTCTGAGGTAATTTTGGCTCGCAAGATTTGTTACTTCAGTGTTGCGCTGGTTTAGTGCAACAATACTTAATGTTTTGTGGCAATGTTGTAATGTTTTCCACTTTCAAACATTAATTACATGCTGAGTGTAGTGGTCATTTATTTGCTGCATATGTTTCACTGCCTCTTTGTTATTTGATGCGTCATTAGTCTCATCATTGTCTCGCATTCCAATATTTCATCAATTCGCTATTGCAGACCGTCTCTACAACGGTGCACTGTCATGTCTAATAACAGAAACGGTGTTTGTGGTCCTAAGCAGCCACTTTTCCCTGAAGTAGTGAAACAATCCTCTACTTCGACAACTAAAAGTAATGGCTCTGCGTCGCCTCCTTCATCACAAGCTGCATCTCCTCAGAGCGACAAGTCCCTGTCTGACACTATGCAACGCATCTTACAAGAACTATCTGGGGTTAACCGTTGACTGGAGGGCCTGGATATTACCATGACATCATTGGCTACAGAGACTAAATCAATTAGGGCAGAACTCACTACTTTTCACACAAGGATTGACGTCATCGACTCTAAAATAATGGATATGGAAAGCCGACTGGACTCTGTTCAGGGTTCGGATCAAGATCTACTCTTTTTACACAGTAAGATCATTGATTTGGAAGATCGCAGTCGTAGAGACAATATCCGTTTTTTCGGCTTTCCAGAAAATATGGTATCTCTTTTGTTCCTCCTCTTGAGATCCAGCGTGCTCATAGACTGGGTGCACCACATTCTGCTGCTTCTGCAAGGCCCAGGCCAATTATTGCCTGTTTTCTTCGGCATGAACAGACCAGACAGATTTTTTCAATGGCTCGTTCACGTGGCTCCTTTGTATTTCAAGGTCATACCATCCACATGGCTGCAGATGTCTCTAAAGAAACAAATGAACGGAGGAAGGCGTTTCTTTCCTTACGGCCCCAACTACGTCAACTGGACATCAAGTATGGATTATTTGAGCCTGCACGTTTTCGTATTACCAGGCATGGAGAGTCTAAAGACTTTTATGATCCTGCCCTTCTCCAGCAGTTTCTAGATGATATCAAGTCCGATGATATGGAAACTCAATCTTCTTTCTATGCTCAACCTTCTCAATCCAAGACTTCATCTACAAATATGCCACCGTCTCATTTGCACAACTCTACTGAATCCAGGCAACGTGGCAGGGATCTTACCCGTTTGCCTCGCTCTCAGGAAGACAGGGACTCAGCTTTACATTCTGTCTCCTCTCTTACTAATACACAGCAAAGGGGCAAGTCTAGATCACCTCTTAAGAAGCCTTCTGATGCTGACTGAATTTCCCCCTCTTTTATGATCTACCGTTTTCTTTTTCTTATCCCATACGTGTGTAGCAATTCTTGTTGTTGGTAACGCATTTGCTGTTTGATTTCCTAGCTGCGATTCCACTGCACTGTATAATGTGGTCACTTCTGTTCCATGTTTTACATAGTGTTCTTTATCCTACTGTCATTTTATATTTTCCACCTGTGCATTAGTTCCAGTTTTGAAGCTATTAATCCATTTTCAGGTTCTGCTTCTTCTATATTGCATTGTTATTACCTCTTCCATGAGGGGTTGTATTTTCCTCTCTATTCCCCATCCTTTGATGTTGTTCTTGTTGTCACGCTTGTTACTATATGTTTGATTCATTGGCTATTTCGCATTTGCTTGATGTCTATTTTGTTTCCTTATTTCATATGTTTAGATTAACATTTTTGTCATTTTCTCCCATCCCTCCTCTAATGTATGGCTCCATATTCTCTCTCCTCCTTTTTCTTTCTTTTACTTGATAGTGTTGGTTTTGTTTCTTTTCGTGCTTTATCTTTCATATTTCCTTCTCTCTATGTTTCACATTTCTTTCTGTTATGTCTCACGTTTTCTTTTTATTTTTTCACTTGTTCTATTGTCTTTTCTTCTTCTCTTATCATTCTTGTCTCGTTTGGTTCTTTTGTCACGTTTTAGTGCTATGGTCATTTTGTTTCTTGCTCCATATTGTGGTTTACATCTTATTGTTCTTTTATATTTTACATTGGGTACTTTCAGCCTCCTAAGAGTATTTATACATTTGCATGCCTCGCTCATAGATAGCGCTTCCCCTATGGCGGTTCTTTTTCCTGCACATCCCTCTCCCTATAGTGCTATTACTATTGTCAAATTTGATATTATATACTTACCTCATTGGATATCCCGCTCTTGTATGGTATATATTCATTTTGTCATTTCATATATATTTTACATTAGGTTATTTCGTGACAATTTCTTATGGGGGGCGGTTTGCAATTTTGATGTGGTAATTTTATTCCATTGAATTTTACATATTTCATGTTATCATCTGTCCTTTGGATCCCCATTCTTCCTTACTCGAAGGGGGTCCGGCCTCCCTTGGCGTTGCTCTAAGTGCGCCCAGACCCCTAGTTAACAGTCTAAGTTGCTTCTCTTCTCTTTTCTTTATCTTTTCTTCTATCTATATCTTTAATACTTCTTTTCTTCTATTTCTACTTAGTCTTTTCTAGTTTTTCACTCTGCTTTTCTAGTTTTTCACTCTGCTTTTCTAATCTATTTTTCCTTTTTTATTTTTCCCAATCAGTTTCTCCACTTTCTATACACCTTTTGTCTTCTGTTTGCCAGAGTAACATCTCTCTTCTTTTCTCTATATTTATCTATTTCCTCTTTTCCTCCTTCCTTATTTATTGCATCCTATTATCATGTCTTCTACTCATTCGTAACCTGTGATTTCCTGGAATGTTTTTTGAATTTGGCTCCGTCCCTGCTCTTGACAGAACAGGTTGCATTGATACCGTCAATGCCTCGGATAGAGCCATCTTATGTGACATTCTTACTGACACTGCTCTTGTGGACCATTGGAGACTCAGTCACCCACAGGATAAAGAATACACGTTCTTTTCCTCTACTCATGGTACATTTTCACGTCTTGACTACTTTCTCCTTTCGCAACACTCAGTCCGGTTGGTTACAGACTCTAAAATCTTAGAAGCAGCCATATTTGATCACTCTCCTGTTTTCTTATCTCTTGATTTGGGTCTTTCGAACCCAGGACGCAAGTCGTGGCGTTTAAATATAAACAAATATAAAACACCAACAGGTAAGCTTCTTTTACAGTCACACTTACGTGATTACCTTATACATAATGAGGATTCAATTTCCTCTAAAAGGATGGTCTGGGCAGCTGCTAAGGCAACCATTAGAGGTCAACTTATGTGGGACGCTGCTCTGTATAACAAGAAAAACACTGCCAAACAAATCGATCCGGAAAGAGACATTCATCGGCTCTCTCAATTATATATTTCAAAACCGACTCTGCAAAATTGTAAGCTATTGGAACAGGCGCGCATGTCTCTTAATAATCTTTTTACTTCTAAGGCTGAATATGCCTTACAAAAGATGAAAGGCCGTCAGTACGAACAGGGGGAAAAGGCTGGCCGGTTACTGGCTGCGCAGCTGCGTCAGAGAGAGGCCGCCATGGCGATTCCAGCTATTAAATCAAGTGGTGGTGATATACTTACTCGACCACAAGAAATGGCTGAGGAATTTGCCTCATTTTATAGATCTCTTTACTCTCCAAGCACTCACGTAGATACACTAGCGATGACTACATTTTTAGATACGGTCCATCTTCCACGACTCTCTGATGATGGCAGAGCCCTACTTGAGGGTGAAATGAAATGAAATGAAATTAGATTTGTAGAGTGCATGGCTGCCCGAAAGCGTCCCAGCGCTTGCTTAGGGAACCCGTCCTGGTATTCCCCTGCGAGATAACCCATTACTGGGCATCCCCAAGGTGAAAGCCAGGCATCCCACTGCGAGGGGCCGTTGTGGAGATTAAGCAAGCTATTGCCCAGAGTTACAGAGTGGGACTCCATGATTGGAATAGGCACCGAGGCAAGAATTGTCAGGTCCAGGGAAATTTGAGCCCAAGACCCGCCGAGGCGGGGAATTGAACCCTGGTCTGGGCCAGATCTCTGCATCAGGGTCTGCCGCTCCAACCACTTGAGCGACACTTCTCCAGGGTGCTATTACGAAAGACGAAATCTCCTCAGCGATAACCGCCTTACCGTACCACAATGCTCCGGGTGATGATGGTTTTCCTCCTTAATTTTTTAAGTGGACTGGTCAGAGTATGATCGATACTCTACATGCTTCCTTTGAGGAAGCTGTAGAGGAATCCTCTCTTGGTTCTATTTCCAACAAGGCCATCATAGCGGCTTTGCCAAAACCTGGTAAAGATCCTTTGTTGTGAGGTAGTTACCGTCCTATAACTCTCTTAAATTCTGATGTTAAGATTCTTGCTAGTATTCTCGCATCACGTCTCCGTAAGGTTTTACCTTCGTTAATCCATAACTCACAAGTAGGTTTTGTTCCCAGCCGTTCCTCTCGAAATCATTTACGTACTCTCTCCCATACTTTATGGTCAGCTAAACAGCTTACTGATGATGCCCTACTTCTTTCTTTGGATGCTGAAAAAGCATTTGACCGCTTTGAATGGGAGTACCTTTTTACCGTAATGCAAAGATTCGGATTAGGTGATCAATTTATAGCTAAAGTACGATTGCTTTATGACAGACCAACAGCTCAAGTTAACTGCAGTGGTTTTCTCTCTACTCCATTCCCGATTCGGCAAGGTACTCGTCAGGGTTGTCCACTTTCCCCTCTTCTCTTCCTTTTGGCAATGGAACCTCTGGTTGCTACCATACGTCACCCGGCCGCAGTGGTAGGCGTTCCCCTTCCAATTGGTCACTCTAAAATTTATTTATACGTGGATGATATTCTTCTCACACTTACTGATCTTCCCTGCTCTCTTCCTGCTCTCCTTCGCATCATCGATGATTTTTCTTCCTTCTCTGGCTATAAAATAAACTGGGATAAGAGTGAAGCATTACCCATGTCTATTGGTACTACAAAGAATGCAATCTCTGGTTTTCCATTTCATTGGCAAGCATCTCGGCTTAAATATTTAGGGATATTGATTAATAGAGGATTGGATAATATTGTCATGGACAATCTAACTCCTTTAATCGTGCAAATGCAAAGAGACTTTGATAAATGGAAGGCCTGAGGCTTATCCCTTTGGGGACGGGTTCAGGCGGTTAAGATGGTTACCCTACCGCGCTTTCTTTATGTTCTGGGTATGCTCCCTCTGAACATTCCCTTAACTACTCTTCGGTCCATTGACTCGAAAATTAAACTTTTTATCTGGGGTACGGCTAAACCACGTCTCACTTTGGCCAAATTGAAATCCCACCAATTACAGGGAGGTTTGGGTCTCCCCTCTATTGAACATTACTCCCTGGCCCTTCATCTTTCACAATTTTCCTTCTTTTTGCCTAAGTCTAAAGACATTCCTCAATGGGTCCCACTTGAGCGCCACTTATTGGCCCCTGGCCCTGGTTTGTCTCTTTTATATGGTAAGGGTTCCAGTTCTTCTGATCCTAAAAATCCTATATTATCTGCAATGTATAAATCTTGGCAACTGAGTCATTGTATACTTAAATCTAACTCACGGCTTCATATTAAAGCTCCTTTGTGGTCCAACTCGGCTATTCGGGTTCGTGGTCGTACTTTGTCCTGGTCTGTGTGGCAACAAGCTGGTATTCATTCTCTAGAGCAACTGTTTCATGGTGATGATTTTAAATCTTTTTCCCAACTCAGTGAGGAATACCACTTACCACCCACACAATCTTGTAAATATTCTCAACTTCAGCAAGCTCTCACAAAACATCTAGGTTCCCCACCTGAGTTGTTATCTGCCTCTCCTATTTTGTCCTATCTAAATTTGTGGGGAAATCTTAAAGGTGTAACTTCTGGCCTTTATAAGACTTTCCTGCATCCTCTATTTTCTCAACCTCTCTCAAAAGGTCTTCAACTGAAATGGCAATCATGCTTATCAGTTACATATTCAAATACTCAATGGGATCAAATTTTAGAAGGTTTACATAAGGGTGTTCGAGAAACTCGCCTTGAATTCTGTATTTTTAAAATCTTCCATGAATGGCACTGGTCTCCAGTCAAATTGCATCATGCTAAGTTACTCTCACATTCTCTGTGTTGGAGATGCTCTGATTCTGGTTGTGATATTACGCACATTATTTGTGAATGCCCTCATACTAGATCATTTTGGCTTTTTATAAGGAAGACTTTGGCTAGTGCCATGTCACTGCCTTTGCCCTTTACTTCTGCAAATATTATTTTACACGATTTTCGTGGACTCTCGAGGTTTTCTAAGCCACAGGTTCGTCTTCTCCATACTGCTTTGGCTATGGCCAAAATTTGCATATTACGTCATTGGAAGTCTTCCTTGTCTCCTTCACAGGAAGCGTGGCTGGTGGCAATGGTACAAGCAGCTTCTCACGAACGTATAATCTACACTCTGCAGGATCAGGCTTCCATTTTTCTCCCAATCTGGTCCCCATTCCAGGAAACTACAGTGGATAGTGATTCTGTCTCCACTCCTTCCTCTCCTACGACTGCTATCCCTTCTTAATTCTCTCCTCTTTAGGGCCCACCTTTTCCTGCTCCCTTGTTTGTTCTGCATCTCCTCCCATTTCTTTTGCTTCCATCTTCCTTTTTAGTTGGTTTTGTTACTCTGGGGTTTCTTTTTCTTTTATCTTTTCTTTTCTTTTCTTTCCTTTTCTTTTTCTGTTTTCTCTATTTTTCCTTTCCTTTTCTTTTCTTTTCTCTATCTTATTCTCTTCTATTACATTCCTACTCGTATCTTTCTTATTTCATTACCTTATGAATTATGGAACATTTGCTATTTTTTTTTTTTGCTTCTTCACTTTTGTTATATCTTATGTAAAATGTTTTCATCTTAATGATGCTTCATTTGTCAATATTTCCTGCTGTTTTCTCCCTGCATCTTTATAAGCATTTGTATCTTCATTTAAACAATGTTTAATAAAACATTTCAACACAAAAAAAACACAGCAAAAAAAGGATTCCACATCAAGTTAAAAAAAAGTAATTTTAAATCAAACATGACCAAAACAACAAAAATCAAATAAATTGAACCAGAGATATGCGAATTTGCAGATTTGAGTAAAAAGACCCAAAAAGCTCAAAGCAACAACTGTGGATACCTGGTCACACTGGACTGGGATAACGTTCCAAGTTCAGTATGACAGCTTTGGATCATCAGCCTGCTGCAGGCCCCAGTTAGGCCCTTTGAACAAAGTACCTTAAATTCTAGTTTGCAGAGCATTTTGTGGATCTATGCAGAAGATGCATTGTACAGCTGATGCAAGTCTTTGCTATGGGTCCAATTTGTGCCCAACAGCAGAGGAGATGCGTTGGTTCCACCAGATCCACAGATGTTAGCAACCCACCTTGGGCCACTTCCAAGGGTCCAGAACTAGGGTGACACCACTTGGCAGGGTAGACTCACAGATGTCAGAGTACTGGTGCCCGACACTGAGGTTATTTGAGCCTTCTGTGCCTGAGGCTCAAGTCAGGAGGCCAGCACACTTGCCCTTTGAGTCATTCTTGTGGTCCTGGGTTCAACAGATGCAGGTCCAGTCCTAGTCATCCAGGCAAGAAGACAACAGGTCAGCAAAGCAGAGCAGAAGTTCCTTCACAGCATCAGTCCAACAGAGTGGAGGTCTTTTCAGCAGCAGAGCAGCACAGCAGACCTTTCTGGTATCCACAGGTCCAGAAGTATACTTAAGAGTTGGTGTCTGAGTTCCTGAATGTATACCCAGTTGTGCCTTTGAAGTGGGGGTAGCTTCTACATACATTCCTTTGAAGAGCACAGATGCCCTGCCCTTCTGGCTCTTGCTCCAGACTAACTACAGGGTGTATGCAACCCTTTGTGTGGAAGCAGGACACAAACTATTCAGGTGTAAGTGAGGATGTGCACAGCTCCTACCTCCCATCCTGCCAGTGATGGCTCATATAGGCACACCTAGCCACCCTATTGTGTGTAGCTGTCTAGGAGAAATACACCAAACACAACTCTCAACCACACCAGGTCATGTGACCCAAAGACAGGCTACAGGAACCAAATGGTTGAGGCAGAAAAATTCCATAATTCTAAAAGTGGCATTTTCAAAATTTTGATTTAAAATTTGACTTCTCCATGTGAGGATGTTTATCACAATTCCAGAGACACCAAACATGACAGAGCTACCTGTTCCCAAATGAAAGTTACAGCTCATTAGATATAAGAAGAGAACTCAAAAATGATCCTATGGAGAGGGGCTTGCAGTAGTGAAAAATGAATTAAAGGCTTTTTCACTACTCGGACATGTACAACTTAAAAATACATGTCCTCCATTTGGCTGTCCCGGTCTACTCTAGGAGAGACCTATATATATTAAAAGGAAGGTTTGGGCGTGGCAAAACGTTCATTTGCCAGGTCAAATTGCCAGTTAGAAACTGCACACAAAGGTTGCAATGGCAGGCCTGAGACATGAATAAGTGGTGGCACAATAAGCGTTGCAGGCCCTCTAATAGCATGTAATTTACAGCCCATGCGAAAAGATAGTGCCTCTCTACTAGGGACTTACAGGTACATTAAATGTGGTAATTGTATATAATCTCATTCTACCATTAAATTAAGGAGAGAGTACTAGCACTTAACATTGGTTAGCAGTGGTAAAGTGCACAGAGTCCTAAAACCAGCATAAATAAGTTAGTGAACGTGAGGCCTCAAGGCAAAGTGTTAGGGGGATAAGCAGGCCAAGGATACCAGGTCTAACATTCTTGTTTCTAATTTTCATCTTGAAAATAAGATATGACATGCAGAATATGAATTTAACACAACACATTATGCATGTTTTTTCCTTTTAATGTCCCTTTGCCCCAATACGTGCCAGCAGGTTTGACCTGATAGAATCTATCAAGGGAATCTATTTGGGGTTAATAATGATCTCATAATTCATAATTCAGATCCATGTGAAAGTATCTGCTTCCACAGGGATCAGAAGGTAGGCCTTAAAGTGTTATGAGAGCCTTAGACATTGATAACAGCACCATGGATTATCTGAAAAAAGTCCATATTTAGGTCGTTAACAAAAGGGGCTCCTACTGCAAAATGTCTGTTGAAAATTCACTGACAAAATATAACGAAAATAGGTGTTAGGTCTCCTTTTGAATGATCTATGGTGCCAATTTATAATGCAGGTTGCTTATTTGTAATATAATCACGTATTCCGAACCTGATTCACGGGTTAATTAGGGTGTGCCTCTTTTTATCCATTTGAGCATTTATCTCAGGTGGCTTAATGCATAGAGAATCGTGAATGAGTTCTTTGCATCCAATTAATGCTTTCCCAATTTAATCAGGTGGAGAGAATCTCAAAGTAAAGATTACTGTTCAGTGCGAAACATATGCACAACCTATATTTGATATCTGATGTGGTGCAATGTCGAAGCACTTCAATAATATTGACAATATTAACGTACATAAAGGAGGTGTTGTCTGGATACCCGCAAAATGGCCACCTCGTCCCCACAAGCTGAGACCCTTGGATCTATGTCCTATGTTGAGATCTATGAACACTAGTCTTAGATTGATTAATCCATGTTTTTTAAAAGTCACTTTCAAGGAAACGACTACTATGATAACCAAGATAAACTCAGAGTCTTTGTACATCTTCATAATGTAGGCGCAATGGTTGTTAGCAAAGTTTGACCTATTAATAGGATTGGTAGTAAATCTAGAGAAGAGGAATTCTGCATTCATCAATATTTTCATAGTGCAAAAATGAACCCCTCAAGTCCAAAAGGGATGTCAGGATGCATTTTGAGCTAAGAAATAGTGGCATATGCACCAGAACATAAATAGTGAGTGAGAGAAGCTGCTTGTGTTTACTCAATCTGCACTTGGGGTAGTATTTTCCTCCAAATTATTCCCAGCATTTAGGGCTAGTTTAAAATGGATGCAGGGATGCATTTTGTGCTAAGAAAATAGCGCGAAATGCCACAGAACATAAACAACAGTGGGAACTGCCACTCCTGCTTGCTAAACGAGGTCTTGCTATTCCTTTTTCCCCCCAAAGTACTCTTAATTACACACATGGGCGCAATCTAGCTATTGTAGGTAATTCTGCATCAAAGTGTAACCCAAAATTATAGAAATTACTCCCATTATTCTAGTTTAATTAAAAATGCCACGCAGGCCCACCTGGTATCTGAACTCATACAGAGGCTTTTTGCAATGCTCCTTTTCAATCGGTGTATTCCTTGTATTTATGGATTTATGTAACATCTTTTGCTAAATATTTTATGTTACATATCGAATAATCTTATTTTATCTTGGAGGGTTTGTCTCTTCTTGATTTTTCTGGTGATTGTGCAACATATAACTTTTTCTCTGCCATGTTATTTAGGTAAAATGTTCTTACCAAATTATTAGTTTGCTTTCCCTACACTTATTGGGGTAAGTTTACTTCTTTGTTATAGTTCTCACTCCCTTGATTTTTCTATAATTTCAAGTGTCATTGATTTGACTCCTCATGTTTTTGATGTTTCACCACTCCTCTTTTTATTGTTATGTAAGTTGATGGCTACTATGACTGCTCACATTTCTCTTTCTTTCTACCTTTAGATGGGGCTGCTTGCACCTTTCTGTGTTGTCTTTCTTTCTACTTTTACTTATTTATTTGTCTTATAG
Source organism: Lissotriton vulgaris (assembly GCF_964263255.1). Lineage (NCBI taxonomy): Eukaryota > Metazoa > Chordata > Amphibia > Caudata > Salamandridae > Lissotriton > Lissotriton vulgaris. Next base: position 1,997,404,512 of record NC_141687.1, read on the forward strand.
ATAAATCACCCTTTATAATTCTCAATTCCTCTTGCAAATATGTTTTTGTAGTTATTTTTAAATGACTATTTATTTTTCCTACTATTCTCTGTGTTTGTATGATATCTCTTGTAATATCTAGTTTAAGTGTTATCTCTTGAAATATTTAAGGTCCACATATTCCTATAAATCATTTGTCCAAAATAAACTATCAGGTTGCATTGTTGCAAGAAACTCATCTTACTGTAAGGTATATTATTGGATTACAAAAAGAGCTGGGTTAGCCACATTTCTGATTCCCATGCAATAAAGAATAAGAATGGGATAGCTGCTTAGTTTTGAAAAACTTTTGCTGTTGATGTAATTTGTATTGAGGCAGTTTGATAGGGCTGATGGGTAATGTGAAATTCATTGGTGCATCACTCTTTATTTTTAATACGAATGGTCCTAATGGAGTTGATGAACTATTTTCGGATTTTAGTTCCAATAAACTAATGTCTTTTCCTCAATGAAAACCTGGTTGTTGGAGAAGACTGTAATCAACTAATGGGCCATATTGTGGACAGAAATTCACCTTAAGATATTTCTCCCACAAAGCACAGAAGGTCTTTAAAAGGTCAATTTCTTGTCAAGGGCTACTAGAGCCTCAGAGAATTGCAAACTGAACGTGTTGGAAACATACATGTTATTTTCCCATGAATCACTCCAAGTTTAGTATAGATTGCAGTTTGCTTAGTACACCTCTTACCCAATCCTTTGTAAATGCTGAGATTGGTTCACTTTGTATTTCAAAACACTAACCCTGTTGTTGGGGACATGGATAATTTGTCCAGAAGACCTCAGTCTAACAGGTGGCATTACAGTAATTTGTTGATACACAACAACTCTTTTGTCAAAGTATTTCCACATTTTGCTACTGAATTCTTTGACTTTAATAAGATTCTAGATTCCAAGATGTATACTATCTAAGATTCCTTTAAGCAAAAGCAAGAGGGTTCATTATTAATTACTTTGCTACAAAAAAGGAAAGTCCTAAAGAGTCTTCTGTCCTTTTGCAACACATTAATACATTTGAAAATGAACACTGTACTTCTGATCATAATTTCTAACTCAAACCAGTGAAATTACAGTTCAACTAATGGGCCATATTGTGGACTTGTGGACAGAGGTTCACCATAAGATATTTCTCCAACAAAGTACAGAAGGTCTTTAAAAGGTCAATTTCTTGTCAGGGGCTACTAGCGCCTCAGAGAATTGTAAACTGAACCTGTTGGAAACATACATGTTATTTTCCCATGAATCACTCCGAGTTTAGTATAGATTGCAGTTTGCTTAGTACACCTCTTACCCAATCCTTTGTAAATGCTGAGATTGGTTCAATTTGTATTTCAAAACACTAACACTGTTGTTGGGGACATGGATAAATTGTCCAGAAGACCTCAGTCTAACAGGTGGCATTACAGTAATTTGTTGATACACAACAACTCTTTTGTCAAAGTGTTTCAACATTTTGCTACTGAGTTCTTTGACTTTAATAAGATTCTAGATTCCAAGATGTATACTATCTAAGATTCCGTTAAGCAAAAGCAAGAGGGTTCGTTATTAAGTACTTTGCTACAAAAAAGGAAAGTCCTAAAGAGTCTTCTGCCCTTTTGCAACACATTAATACATTTGAAAAATGAACACTGTACTTCTGATCATAATTTCTCACTCACACCAGTGAAATTACAGTTCAACAAAGCATCTGTTGCAGGTGCTTTTGACACCTTACTGAAAATTAAAGGCAGACATTAATGTGGACCAAATAGAGTGGGAAAATCGATAACTTGAAAGTTAAAAAACAAAAAAAAGCAAACATTAATGCTGTTGTTAATGCTACCAGTAATAAACATTATAAACATCCGGATTAAATAAAATATTTAGTCCACTGAATATAATTTATTTTCTTCTTTAGAGAAGGGGATAACTATAAATGAAATTTAAACAGTTATGTTTAAACTTTTCAGGGAAATGGCAGGTGGTCAAGGTAAATTTAATGTTGAGTTTACACAAGGTTCTCTAAAAATGTTACTCCATTTTTTCATTTGTTTTCCAACTTTTTAAACATGTTAATGATGCACACAGGTCCTTCATGGAAGCAATACTCTGCTTAGTCCAAAAAAAACAGATTGTGATTTATCAATTTATAAGAATTACAGAACTATTTCATTAGTTAACACTGACTGCAAAATATTTGAAAACATAATAGCATTACATATTAATGACTGCATTCCTGGTCTGGTTAGTATTAAGCAAACTGACATGACACAATGAAAGCCTTGCATTGGACTGTTTTTTTCAGCTAGATTCTCATAATACATAGCTTTTCCTTACTCTTAATCCAAAATCTCATTATTTGTAAATGTCAAACAAATCATCTTATTTTTCCATTAGGAGAGGAACAAGAGAACAATATGCGCTCTCTCCTTTGCTTTCAATGTTAACTCAGAAAATACACTCCCCCAGTTTATCAGGACCAGCCCACTCTCATGTCATTCCGAAAACAACTGAAAACCTGGTTGTTTAATCAGTAATTACCAGAAGCTCAGTAGTGGAGAAGTCTGCAGTAGTAACAGCGCCTAGACGCCTGCGGGCAATTGTTCGCGCTTTATCAAATACCAATAAATAAATAAATAAATAAATAAATGTACATTTTATTTTACTGCGGACTATAGGTATAAGGTTCAAGGTGTGTAAAAAAATGGTATGCCTATGCAGGTGTTTTCTTTTAAATATCTCTAATACAAGTTTGTCCCTTCTATCATGTTTTGAGAAATTATAGGGCAGTTTTACGAATGATTTGCCACTTGCAAATCAGTTGCAAACTGAATTGTGAATGGAAAAAGTGCAATAAGCCATGTACGAAAGCCTTTTGCAAACCTAAAATTGTGATGCAACCAATCTTACGACTCACAAATTTTAGCGAGTGGAAAGTCAGTATTAGGGAATAGCTCATACTGACTCGAAAATTAGAAGTATAAGTGAGTCACAATTAGAGTCTGGTCACTATTTGGTCCTTTTGCACATGCAATGTACCACCAATTCAAACCAGGTGTGCAATGAGTGCAAACTATAAAAGCCGGCCCAAAATGCAACACAGCTGTTGACAATGGCTGCCCTGTACCTGATAGCAAGGAGGATGTTCATATTGGCTGCTCAGCAGAGGAGGAGGCGGAGACAAGAAAAGTCTTTCCAACAAACACAAGAATACATTTAGGACCCTTTTCCAACAAACACAAGAATAGATTTAGGACCAATACAGGCTTAGCAGCACTGTCATTCTGCTATCATAAGCCTTTTAATGCCACTTTTATAAATCAGTAGTCTAAGCAACGATTCCATCCCCACCCATGTTCAGGTATTGTGCTGGTTACACCTATTAGCCAATGAAAGTTACCAGGATTTGATAGCTGTTGCAGGAGGGGTGTCTCAAAGTGGGCTTTCTTGTTTTGTCAGCATATTCCTAAATGCCTTGCTTATCTACATCCACTGTCACACATACCTCCCTAGGAATGGGCAGGAAATACAAAGCACAAAACTGCAATTTTGCAGGATTACCAATTTGGCCCATGTCATAGGGTGTATAGATGGGACACATGTGGCCATATGTCCACCATCCATATTGAATATCTATTTTGGAAATTCTGATGTTATTAACATTCAAGTGGCATGCAATGCCCACATTATCACTTGTATAGTATCACAATATCCCGAAAGCACCCATGACTCCTTCATGTTGAGGCACAGCAGAATTTACAGACGACTGGAAAGAGGGGAGTTTGATGGCAGATATTTATTAGCTACTGAAAATAAATGTCAAAAGATATTTGTAATTGCCAATCCACACAAAATGTATATTGCCTCACACTAACGGATGTTTTTCAGTTAACAGTGCGTATGCCCTGTGCCCTTCAATTATTGCTCCCTACCTCTTTCCTATTACCCAGTATAGTACAGTACAGTACTAGACTGTAATTGAGTAAAAATGTGGAATTCTGAAATCACGGTTTCACTGCCTGCACAAGAGTGGGGGAGCCCTACAATATGCACCAAACACTGCCTGCTAGAAGGTTGCAACGTGTGCCATACTACACAACATTACTTTTACAAGAGGTGTCAGAATCGAATTCAGAGGATGAACAACCCGGCCCACAACTTCAGCATCCAACAGATATCAGAGCAGTGGAGGGTAGGAGGCATAGGGACCACATTGCCAAACATTACTTCACCAGAACCTGGGCTTCTGCGAAAATTCACAAGGGCATATTATCAAGCCCCTTATCGCTGCTTCAGCAGCAGTTTCCTGCCGCTACAGCGGCAATATTGTCATTGCCGTTCTTGATAATATAGCCCCAAATCGGTAACAATTGTAACAACTTATGCCGCAGCGATGAATGAACAAGCACTCACTTGGGATCCAGATTAACCTTTTATTATTTAGTGCAAAGAGGCCATTGCCATGGCCAACGCGTTTTGGTCCGTTATTCGGACCTTGATCACAGGATGATTGTCCGATGATTCTTAGACATCATTTATTTCTACAGTAACAGACATTTTGTGTTTCCTGTTGGCATTGCATTCTGGTACATGCAGTCTGTCATGTTTCTAAAGTGACAATGTGCATAGTGCAATTACTAAAGTGCAAACATGATTACATGGCTTAAAACCAATCACATATTATGAGGCATACATTTATATCGTTTTTGGTATTTTTTACATAATAACAATTTTTGTGATTTTTCTCATTTCATTTCTTATTTCTTTTCTTTTTCATGATGTAGACAGTTATTTCCCAAAGCTCTTTAAAATAATTTTTAAAAAGTCTGAGAAAAATAAAGACCAATAATAACTTGTGCGAAAAAACTACCAACAACAACTCTCACCTCAAGTGGTCTCTTAAGACCATGCCATGCAACCGAGGCAACCATGCAAACGCAGTCATTGGATTGTGCGTTTCATTGAAACGCTGTGGGGATCTGCATGCGCCAGCAAAATTGACAACAGCTGGAAGTGGAAAGCCGTGAATATTGTGAGTTTATTCGATTGTGACATACCGTGACTGTGTGGAGTGTATCCAGCAGTAAAACTCAGTAACTTCTGTGAGCTCTGACTCTCCCTAATCATTCTTCATTTTTATTGCCAATTTACCTTGGAGGGATTTAAGACTTTACTTTGCAATTTAAATTAAAAACACTTCTCCAGGGCAATTTCAGAGTTCACGCTGAAATGAGAAATAAATTATAACAAATCTGCAGAAGCATGAGACATGGTGTAAATATTGTGATGCTATGTTTATTTAAAGCATGAGCAGTTATGTTTTAACACTTAAGGAAATGTGCCAAATGAAAGTTTGTAGGCTGGTTAATGCACTTACTGCACTGGCATTTGTTCATTGCCAGTGCAGTAAAAAGTGCAGTAAAAAGGTCCACACATTTTAGTTACAAATCCTCTCTGAACTGTGTGTAAATAATGATATTTCTAATAATGTTGTGAAACACTTGAATCTGCCAGCCAATCAGATAGCTCAGAATCTGGGCCTTAACGGACAGTTCTTGTCTATAACCTAAGTCAGTGCTTAATTGGAGACTGGGGTTGCTGGTGGGGGCTACGGGCACTCATTTTTGGGTACCGCCACTTATTTTTCCTAATCTGACATATCCTGAGCCCAAGAGAGAGAAAAACACACTAGGTGGAAAAAAGGACGAAGAGATAGACGGATATTCAGTCACCAAGTGAGAAAGCAGGATCCTGCAACAGTAAGATAAGGGGAAGGAGGTGTCTGTTAGTGGATTTAGGAGGCCTGAGGTGGACTGAAGATTACGCAGCCAGGGTATTCAGCACCTTGACATTTGGCAGCGGGTGGTGGTGGCATCTGACCAGAGCCTTGGCCCCTGGCAGTCAGTCTTTTATAAATTAAACACTTACTTAGGCCTTTTGTGGCTCCATAATTTGGGCGTAAAAAAGCTAGACAAGGGAAGGTACAGCTACTTCCATTATGGCTCAGTTCTTCATTCATTTGGCCTTTCTTTCCACTTGTCTTGGCCCCCACCGGGACAGTGGCCAGGGAAGGACAGGGCCGTCAAGGATTCGGACCTCTGGCATTGAGGTGATAGAACTGTGTACAGTAAACTGTTTGATTTGTGGGAGGGTTTAGGGCTGTGCAGCCCTAGACATGTAGGGTGGTTTTTAGGAGCAGGAAGCAAAGGAAGTGTGTGGTGAAATAGACATATAGGTAAAATGTGCCAGCAGTGGAGGAACATCCCAAAGGGGAGGGAGTACTATCAAAGATGGGCTGCAAAATATGTGGTGGGTGGGGAGAAATTGGGCAATACGGAGAGCATGGGTACTAAAACATTATGAAATCTTGGGTATCTCATCATGTAATTTACCCTCCTTATGGGCCCTTGACTTTGATTTTCGCACGTGAAGGCAGTTATTTTTAGTTACAAATACTATTGCTGGTCCAAATTTCAATAACTCTACATTATGGTGGATTTGAAGCATTCTAAGGCCATACTGAATTATATTTTTAGTCCCCCAAAGAAAGTGAATTATTACTAAAAATAATAATTCCGACCAGTTGGAGCAGTCCTGTCCAATATTCTAATCTGACATAAACAACTTGTTTTTCAATGTGCATGCCACCCAATCAACACAGCCCCCTTCTGACAAAAATGATCTGTCTATTGCCCTTCATTCACAAATATTCATTTTTTATCAGATGTCATGCAGGGGATCATAAGTTGTGAGGATTCAAGAGGTCCAGTCTAACACTAGGGACATTTTTCTGTTGATGGATTAGAACCAACATTACCGTCTAAGAACAGATGTTCATATGCAACAATAAATAAGTGCATGTGTTTCTAATAATACACCACTGAGATGGTAAAATAGCTGAAAAAGCTACATTTCTTCATGCAACCCAAACAAATGACATGATATAGATAGATGTCCAACAGAGCACTGCTGTGGTGCAGCCACACCTTCAACATACCAGCAGAAGCTGGGTACTATAATGTACAGATGTCCACCTTATTGCGGATATTGTTTCACAACAATGGTTTATTGTCCATGGCATAATGTGTTTTAGGTGAAAAGTCTATGTGTATGTAGCTTTACAGTGCAAAGCCACCAATGCAGACCTGAGAATATTTAAGTTGTTTCCAGAGACTGACCACAACATTGGGATTCCTTTGCAGGACAGGTGGGAGTTTCCACATTTCAGTACTTTTTCTGTCATGGATTCCCTTTAGAAAGAGATTGGTTCAAATAGCATTGATGTGCCATCCTTAATTTGGTAGCCCTTGAAACAACATTTCACCTGCATTAACGTCAGATACAGTGCAGTCTCAAAGGATGAACTTTATGTGGCTCCACCATTGGAATGACTAGGAATTCAGAAGTGTACAGTGATACAATCTCTGCGTTACTGCCACGGGCCCCCTTTACCGCATATACACATAAACGAGGCCCTAAGTGAGTGGTTAAAAAGCAAGAAGACGTGACCTGGATGGTGGAGCATAGTCGGACGACAAGATCAATTTGACACCAAACACAGGATCTACTTGAAAATGAGCATGCACAATGCACACTATGGTAATCTTTCAAAGACAAAATATCGCTTGCCACACAAAATCTTGAATTCATAAATCTCACGGGCAAATTTATCAAAGGGTTGAGTTAATCTTGCACCATGCATCCGGGTGTCGGAACGACGGAACTCTTAGGTTCGATTTATCAGGCCACGCAAGGCCCCCTTGCATGGCTTGAAAAATCTAGAGAACGAAACTCAGCACAAATCGCTGTGTTGCATTGCTCCAACCCAGGGAGGTTTTCCATGGGTGGCACATGGGTCTTCCCATGCATCCACCCATGGATTTTGGTGCATTCCCAGATTTACAATTACTCGTACACCAGGGAATGCACCAAAATGTAACGCCTTCCTAGGTGAGGCAAAACAAGAAAAACTATCTTTATTTCTCCAAGTTACTTCCTCTTTCTATGATTGCTGCATTCTGCAGAATGCTCAGGGGATTTTTTTTTTGCAAGAAGGTGTCCCTTTCTGCACAAAAAGAATCCTGTTTACAAAGCAGGCCCCCTTGCAGCTTAGTGCACGGGTGCCAGAGCTGGTGCTAGGCAGTACATTGTATGCAAGCACTGGGAAATGACAGTAATGTACCATATATTGTTAAGTACAGCACATTCCTGCCCTTTCGCTGTCACGCAGCACAACAAGGTGACTTGATGCGCTGGATGATTATTCGAAATATATGCCCTTAGAGTGTAGAGAGTATACTAATCAGTCTTGCCCTCACTGTTTGTTCAACCATTCTGTGTTATTCATTCTGGAAAGACCCATTATGGGGATCACAAAGGCATACAGTATCACAATATTTGCTTGTTTCAGAAATCAACGCCAGCAGTGTAAGGCCAACCTAAGAAGTTCTGATTCTTCTTTCTGCTTTAGCCTAGGTTTGAGTGAATAACTCATTAAGTCACCCTTAGAGAGTTTAGTAAGTGTCATTTTTGTTTCTAATACCTGTGGTAGAGCCCACCAGCAGGCAATCCACTGCAACTGTGCCACTCAATAGTACACTTTATAGTCTGGGCATCCATGGGCTTGTTGATGTGGGCTTGTAATTGCAATTTCAGCTTCTCCTTTTCACTCCAGTGTCTCTCTCCTTTCCATATAAAGGTGCTAAGGAGACTATTAAGAAATTTGAATACTTGGACATCCAGTAGTACCGGCAAGTTTGCAAAACAATATAGCAACCTGGGTAGCATTACCAACAATAAGTGTTGATACAGGTGTTTTCAAAATGATCACTACTGAATAGCACATGAGAAAAAATTGCATGTAAGAGTAATGTAGAAAAAACACAAGGCTACAGCAATTGTCAAAACACGATTCATGGTAATACAATTGGAAAAATAGCTTACCTTATATCCCAGTGACAGAGGAGTCGTTTGGCGTCATGGTGCAGTCGTAGCAGCAAAGAAGGGACTTGTGCGATGTGGTTCAAGATGGAAAGGGAAGTGGGTAACTGTCAAAAAGGTAACTTCCTACCTCATTTCCTTCAATTCTGCCAACTCAAAGTAGGAGACATTCCTGCCACAGTTGCCTCGACGGAAAGGCACATCTTAATCAGGATGGCAGGAATATGACTGGACTCCCTTCGACAGCTGCTTCTGCCTCGGATGGCGTCGCCGCAGGAGCAAGATTCTGGCAGAGGAGACAGGACTCCAAAGTTCTTCACTCCATAGACCCGCCAACATCTAAATACCGTGGACGAAGAGCCAAATCGACAGGTGGGAAGACCGTAAAAAAAGCGAAGACGGGACCTGCGGTGCCAACATCTGACTCAGGCCCTAGGCCTTTTTTATTGAGTTCAAAATCCTCTAACAGGACAACCCTGAAGCTGTATCTGAGGGATGGGCATCTAAATTAGACACCTTTGCCACGAGAATCCAGCTGACACTTATAGAGGTCTTGGCAGTCCAAGAAAAAACATTGTTCAAGTCCCAACTTTTAAGGGTTTATAGAGCAGGTCCTCTGGTTCATTTCTAAAGCTCAGAGGACAGCAGGGACAGTACAGATCACTTTTGCAGCTGGCTGTGTCCCAATAGGCACACAGGAGATCAGCAAACTGACTCTTTATGTCCTCTTCTCTGTTCTGGATACAAACCGCAGGTTTTGTCCTTTGAGGCTCTTCTCAGGCCCCAACAAACAGATACTGGCCTCTTCTGATCTTCCACAGGTCTATAAATTGTTCTGCCGAGGGTGCCATGGAGTGCCACATTTGTGGTTGTCACCAGCCCGGTGGATTAGATTGGCTCCTTCCTGACCAATAGGGAAAAATTCCTAGGGAAAACCCTACTCGCATCTCCATCAATTCCTGTTTGTCCTTCTCTAAACAATCCCACAGTGCACCTTACTCCTAAAACTCAAGCTGGAGGACTAAATCTTCCCTCCTGGTAACAACCTGTGTGGCCACTCAGAGTTTTGGCCATGGAAATAAGGAGTCCCCTTCTCAGTTGCCACTCAAAATCCCTTTCAGGGTTAGGCCACCAACCGGGTTTGGTACCAGCATGGCTCAGGGGACAATCAGTTGCCTTCTCCAGGTTTCACCTTACTTTAGGAAGGACAGGTCCCTTTACAAGTTAATGAAATCTTGGGTACACCCTAACTGAAATGAATTATCTGCAAGGGGCCTACCCACACCCAGGCCATTGTTTGTTCTCTGGGTGCCATTTTTGTCCCTTATTATGGACAAGCACTGGCGCGGTACCTGCTTGAGAGCTAATGCCAATTAACCTCCAGGAGCTTCAGGCAGAAAAAGGTAACATTCTAAAAATGTACTATTCCTAAATATTTATTAAAAATCTAACTTAACCAATGACTTGGACATTTAATATGGTTTTTTGAATGACTATTAGTTGTTCCTGTCAAAATGTACAGTTGAAAATCTTTACTTTGACATTTTCTAGATTACATCTATAGTCCTGCCATGTTTTCCAGGCCCACTATGTGCATGGTACAATAGGTGCTGAAATCGGCAGATGGTATTTAACTTACAGGCCCTTGGTAAACATCTATACTACTATAATCTACTGCCCGCCGGGAGGGTCCACAAATTTTATAGACAGTTTGACAGAGGTAATTGCACAATCAGAGCAGATTGTGAATTGCGTTACAATAAACGTCTTATCCTAGGGGACTTAAACCTCCATCTTGAAGATGAAAATAATAAAGATGTCCAAGGATTACTTGCATCCTTAGAAATGTTCAATCTTAAACTACAATCCCTAAAATCCACCCATAAGGCGGGTCACCTCCTTGATCCGATCTTTGCTAACTGGAAGGGATTGGTGTCCAACCTCCTATTCAGGTAGTATGGTCAGACCACTTTTTGATTAAATTCACAATCCCAGCCCCAACCCCAACAAACCAAGCAGATAACATCTAAGCGCAGACAATGGGGGAAACTTAAATAAGCTGATTTAGAACTCGCCCTTAAGGCAGGTAGCCCCCCATTGAAAGAAAGTTTAGAGGAAGCCTGGACGGATTACGAGAATTGGCTAACAAGAGCGTTGGACGTAGCCGCACCTTGGACAACCAAGGCACCTGTAAGATGTTCTAAATCGGCACAATGGTTTGACGCTGACTTAAAAGCTATCAAATCAAAGTGCAAAAAGCTAGAGCGCATCTGGCGCAGTAAATATGATGAAACAGCCAAACTTGACTACAAAATTAGTATAAAGAACCATCATAGGAGGATTAGAATAGCCAAAAGAAATGTTCTTAACAAAAGAATTGAATCAGCTGATAATTCTACCAAGGCACTCTTTGTCATCTACAAAGAACTCACTTCATTTGATTGACCATAGCCCCAGATACACACTCTACAGCAACTTGTGAAGCGATAGCAGACTTCTTCGTCCAAAAAGTTGAGAATATCTATAAAACCTTTCCGAAGGTCATGGATGGGCCGATTACTAACCATGTCACTAATGCTGAACTGACAAATACTGGTCACCTAAACCAATTTATAGTGCCAGATAACACTGAGTTGCTGAAAATCATCCATAGTATCCAATCAGGCTCCCCCAAAGATGTAGCTCGCCCCAAGATCTTCAGAAACTAGGCTGAACTTCTTGTAAATCATATAAGCCATATGGCTAAATTATCCTTCCAGACGAGCCACGTACCACAAGACTGGAAAACAGCGCAGGTTATCCCTATCAAGAAAAAGGCCAATCTCAGTATAACCCAACTGGACAACTATCGTCCTATATCGCTCCTACCCTTCTGCGCTAAGGTGGTGGAAAAGATAGTCAATGCCCAGCTGATCAAGCACTTAGAAGAGGGTCTTTATCTCCACCCCTCGCAGTCAGGATTCAGAGCGTATCATTCTACCGAATCAGCTCTTCTCTTCTCCATGGAGCTATTAAGAGGTAGAGTAGATGAGGGGATGACAGCTGCGCTCCTCCTATTAGATCTGAGCGCGGCATTTGACGCCGTATCTCATCCCCTACTACTCTCGCGTCTTAGCGAGGTTGGAATTGAAGGCCTGGCTCACGAATGGATGCGCGCGTTCCTGGCAAATAGGCAATTCCAAGTCCATTGCCCTCCTTTTGAATCGGAAGTGCGAGCACTCAGGCACGGGGTGCCTCAGGGCTCAATCCTGAGCCCTACATTATTCAATCTTTATATGGGACCCCTGGCCAAGATAGTCGAGGCGTATGGGGTCGAGATAGTGTCATACGTGGATGACACTCAGCTGGTGGTGACACTATCTCGACCGCCCGAGGAAGCCTCGGCTAGTTTCTCGGCATGCCTCAGTGAGCTAGCTAGATGGATGAATACCAACTGTCTGTGCCTCAACGCGAATAAAACAGAGCTTCTCATGCTGGGGAAGACTCCGTCCATCTGGTCGTCTGCATGGTGGCCATCAGAACTCGGCGCCATTCCAAAGCCCTCTGAGCAGGTGAAAAACGTAGGAGTCAGATTGGACTTTACTCTGTCCCTTGAACACCACACCAGAGGGATTGCAGGCAAATGTTACGGGATCCTTAAGACTCTACGTAAGACCCTGGACTCCCTCCCTGCAACTAGTAGAAAGACTTTAATCCATGCTCTGGTAACACCCCATCTTGATTACAGTAATTCACTGTATATGGGTCTGAGCAAAAAGGTCTTCAGCGTCTGCAATGCGTGCAAAACGCAGCTGCTAGATTGGCACTCAACCTATTGAGAAAGTCCTCAGGGAAACGTGCCCTAGCCACCCTCCACTAGCTGCCCAAAACTATGTGCCTGACTCACCGCATTACCCAAGAAAAAGGACCAATATACCTCCAAAAATTACTGACCAAGTATCAACCCAAACAGCATTTAAGATCTCAAGGCTGCATGCTTTTTCAAGTGCCCAGAATTTACCGGGCGCGGATGGGCGGACGGTCTTTCAAATACTTGGCCAGTAAACAGTGGAACTCGCTACCCATTGAACTCAGGATGGAGCCATCAGAGAAAATGTTCTGTCAAAAACTAAAAACCTATCTGTTCCCGAAGCTATAAGTCCTTTTCTTTGGTTCCCATCCATCTAATCCTCTCTTCTCCCGGCTAACAGCCCTGTCCTTTGTTCACTAAGCTCAGGGACACACTGTTTTCTAGTGTAACCAGGCCCTATATAAAATGCTTTTATTATTATTATTATTACTATTCACTAGGGACTGATAGGTTAGTTAAGTAACTAAAATAGTGGTAGGCTAATTTAACTATGTTTAAAGAGGAAGCCCAGGCACTTTACTGTCATTCTGCAGGGGTGACAGTGCACAGATCTCTATGTCCTTCCGAAATAGGGGCCAGAAAAAGGTGAAAAATCCATGAATAACATGTAGAAATTTTGGATTTCTTACTCATTGAATATGATCATATAATAAATGTTTTTTTCTCTAAATTGCCTCATTTTGTCCTAGACTAAGGCTTTTCTCTGCTACACAGCAGTAGAGTAGTCAGAAAAAATCATCATTGCCGCAATTCCAATGTCATGACCCAGTACCGCCACTTATTCCTGTCATTGTCCCTTGGTTGAAGTCTTTAATAGCTATGGTAATGCAAATGCAAGTAGGTCGGCATTTTTTCATTAGTGCTTTTGTTTTCCCTACAATGGCTTTTGACCTTTGAAAAAAAAGAACATGCTCTTAGGAGACATTCATGTATTTACACATATTATTGTACCAGCCACTGATTTTGTACACTGACAGTAATTGCTGATGAATCACTAATTGTTTCCTGCTGGTAATTACTGATGAATCACTGATTGATTCCTGCTGATAATTACAGATGACTCACTGATTAGTAATTACTGATGACGCACTAATTGGTTCCTGCCGGGCCCCAATCTAGTTTCCAGTGACTCATTGGCACCACACTTCACAGCTACTATCTATTTGAACCCCCCAGACTCTGGAAGGAGCCCTTGGTCTCATCACTCAGACCCACTCACTTGAGCTCCAGGCTACTACTACCTAGAATCCTGCCCACCTTCTGGCAGCAGCTCGAGATCTTCTCATCGCAGCAGCCGCTGTTTTCTTGCTTGTCACATGGCCCGGCAACGGCAACCATTCAGGACTCAAGTCTTCTTCCAGCTGCGCTCCTTGTCCCAAGGCTGACTCAATCTTCCTACAGACAAAGACAAAGGATAACTCATCACTGAACTACCACTTGATGATGGATCTCTACCAACATTCAGGTAAACCAAGTCCTTACTAAAGGCAGGTGCAATAAGAACAGCACAAGAGTGTGAAACATTGTAACAAAAAGGGAAAAAGATTAATTATGGAAAATACATCTTTATGCTTGATAGACAAAATTCCATTTAAGGATTAGTTAAGACAGTTATATTGTAACTATAAAGAACTCGGGACTCAACGTGACGCAAGTTTGGTTTAGAACAAGATTGAACGTTTTGCTAAATCAGCTAAACAAAACCCTGTTTCACATTTGGCAACACCATCTGCAAGGATTGTGTTAAAATGGTAATCAATTATCCGGTTAGCAAAAGTAATTACCCAATATCTGTTTTTGCTAAAAAATTGTGTATTAACATAACTTGTTCATTACAGAGGTTAGGGGCATCATCTCCCAGCCAAGGCAGTCCAGTGTCCGGAGAGATGAGCAGAGCCCGCACAGTCTTCTTTAGGATCATGTCTCTTTCACGCTAATGGAGTAATCATGCCAGTACCGACCAAGAAAGTGCTCTGGGTGGAGGCTATTGGTGGACACCCTATGAGCTCTGTCAAAAATACAGAAGTGCAAGATTCCCTTTCCACCTCTTTACTAAGCCAATACTCCAAGAATGCGACCATGTCAGCGCCCTTCATACCTTCTGGAATTCCCATTACTCTGATTTTGCTGTGTCATATGCTCTATATTGCAAGACCCTCACCCTCTCCGTAAGGCCTGGTATTTGATTTGCACTTTTTTTTGGGATAGTCATTGCTAGCCAAAAGTACTCCTATGTCATTCTCTGCCGGCTTATCTCTGTCAGAGAACCTCCAATGGGCCTGTCTCCTCAGTCTGCTTTTCCAACTGGTAGTTGAAGTATTTGGCCTGAGGTGTTTGTGTTCACGCTTGATTCTTGATATTTTTCACTCTGGTCATCTTTAGTTCCACTGGCCCATGGGCCATGATCTGCTCAAATGATGTGCTCAAATAACCAGATCACAGGAGTTGAGAAAAGAAAAGCACAATCCCATACAGGTAGCACCTACATCTCCCAGAGCACCCTATTATTAGGGAAGGATCCGACAAGCCCATGATCCTCTGTCCCAGTGTGACTTCTCAATTACATTTGGGTGGAAAGTAAACTTCTAATGTCTTTTCAGAATTTCCTGTGCCACAACACCTCAAGCACATTCATCTCAGCAGTAAAGTCCCCCCATTGCACTGTTTGCCACTAAGTGAACGAGTGGCTATGTTTCCGTATCGGTGTTGTCCCTCCAGATTCCACATTCTCTGGACCCCTGTTCACTGTTTTTATCAATCTCAAGGTTATGGCGGCAGACCAGTTCAAACTCCAGATGCCAATACTGGTTGTCACTCACCCCAATTACCTCTTGCATTGCTGTTGGACCATGACATCATTTTCGCTCTGAACTCTGCCATCCTTCCTTTTGCACCAGACAAATCCGCACAAAAGGTAGACACCCACTGCTGCAGCATGGATAGGGCCTAATGCTCCCTGCACCCTAATCGGGAGCCTGGATAGCTCTACCATCGTAGATTCTCTGTGCCCACAAAAGCTTCGTTTTTCGGTAGAGGGGTTTGAACTACTACCTCGCCACTTTCGCTTGATTCACGATTTAAAGAGAGCTCTTTGAAAGAGTGAAATGACATGCAGGATGTCAACTGATCGCTCAGGCTGGCAGGAATTCTGGGAGTTCGCTGCACATGACATCACTTTCATGCCACTCCCTCCAATTTCGGGCATTGTTAATATAATTGACCTAACAATGAGTAGATGATGATTATGATTTTTTTAACTATCAGCAGAACATTTAATAAAATTAATTGGATTGCTCTCGCCCGAGCAGGGATCTTCAAGCAGTAGCCTGTGAGCTACAGAAGCTCTTCAGATACATCTGAGTAGCTCACCTGTGTGCAGCCCAGTTTATTAAATTAGAAAGCTTTTGCTTGATAAAATTATTAAACATATAAAAAACTATTGAAATTATACAGCACTAATAATATTAGTAGCTGTCAATAAGTTTCATTGAACATAAGTAGATCGCAATACAGAAAAGGTTGGAGACCCGATCTGAGACTTTATATAAAGTTTACAAGTGCTGTATTTGCCACTTATCATGCTCTACTCTTGCCATTTATTTAAGTATTTACTTTTCAGGGGTGAATATCAGGCATCTCCCTTACAACACCGCCATTTACAGGTTTCAAATGACCTCCATTTATAAAGTACCAATTTTGCTTTTTATTCTCAGGTTTTTTCTTGAGAAAGGACGCAAAGTCCAGACAGCAAAAGACATATGTTTGCAATTAACAATCCACATTAGCGAGGACTAACAGATCTCTGCAACTTGAGAGCACTGAAGTATACTATTATAACTGATCTATGTCTCTTTTCCCTGGCTGGGATTTCCCTGTGGCTCACATGGTGTCACTGCTAGTTTGCTTGGTGACATTATGGAATGTTGGGGCTTGGCTTGCGTGTTAACTGGCAGTTGGTGGCAGGCAGGCTGAGCGACAGCGGGGTCACTCCTGGTGGGGTTTTACCTTTACATCTTAAGAACCTAACCTGCAACTCAACTTAAATAAAGCTATCCTATTTATACACCTGGCTCGAGGACATTTATGTTTATAACATATACAAACAACTGTTCTTTGACAAAATATTTGGCTTTGAATAACAGTGAGCTCAAGTGGAAGCGTGGGGGGAGAGATATAATAGTAAATAAGGTGACTACGGAATGAGAGAGGTAGCAACAATTCAAAAGGGAGCAAAATGAGGGAAATGAAAAGCATTAGAAATAAATAAAAAGGGATTGTAGATAGTATGGAAAAAGACCTGTGGCGATAAGAG
The DNA here is from genome assembly GCF_964263255.1 of Lissotriton vulgaris. Taxonomy (NCBI): domain Eukaryota; kingdom Metazoa; phylum Chordata; class Amphibia; order Caudata; family Salamandridae; genus Lissotriton; species Lissotriton vulgaris. The sequence continues at coordinate 1,997,421,629 of NC_141687.1, forward strand.
GCATTTACATTGGTTTACCAGCACAACCATTATTTATAAAACAACAATGAAGTTTTAAATGGAACTCATTGGTTATATTTGACCTGAATGCGCTGGCTCAATCGAGAAAAGGCATGTTCGAGCGCTAAATAATTCAATGCCCATAACAAAGAATTCATATTTTATTTTAAAATGCTCACAATCATATGCAGTTAAGTGGAACTCTGATATGTGTATTGTTATACAATATTGCAAACGTGACTTTCAAATATTTATTTTCCCCTGTAGTTGTCTTCTAAGGAACATAATAATAAAAAACTGAGGGCATACTCACAGGGGGATTGTGCCATCAGACATCGTTTTTACTGACGTTCCGGTGGCGCAATGCCCTGTAGCATATTTACAAAGTGTCATTAAATCACTTTTTGTCTTAAGCGCCAGCAAAAACATAGGGCTGCCCTGCATTGCTGTAAATACAGCACATCCCGAAACGGTGGAGCGTGGTGCTGCATAATTTGCTGTAGCCCTGTGTTCTATTTCACTGTAAATATGCCCCTGAATTTGCACATGCAAAATAAAAACACTAATTCCCAGAACCAGGATTTCTTTCTGTAAATCTATAAGGTACTGTACAAAAGCCCACTTTTTGAACATTCTAGAAGAGTGAGTAATAGAGACCGAAAAGGGCAAAATGTAGATGCACTGCATAATGAGTAGCAACGGACAATGTTTGGAACATCCTTAAATGTAATAGGAGTATAAAGGAACATAGTAAATACAGTCTGAAACAAGCACTGGTAATCTTAGTTATATTTTTAGTATGAAATGTGTCTGGTAAAAGTTGAATAACTTTGTTTATGTGCTCTGAACTGACCAGGAAAGAAACATTCCATAGTAAAAGAGCATTTTGAGCTGGAACAATGCAGAAGCTGGGGCCAGTGTCTCTCTGCTGAACAGACAGCAGTAACTGTGTCAGAAGAGGATCTCTGTTTTCTTAAGTGGTAAACATAACAGGTATACTTTACAAAATGTTGCATAGTCGACTCCTTTAACAAATAACCATTATTTTCATTACATCTTTAAAAATCATGCACACTCTTTACTTTGTGAACAAAAACATCTGCAAACCAAGATGCATGCTATCATCACAGCAAAATGAAATAAAAAATGAATGAAGACACAGGACGAACAACACTCTGTACCTGATTACGACTTTGGCGGATTGTATACTCCATCATAAACATGACAGATCATGTCCGTTGTATTACAAGTTCCATAGGACTATATGGAATTGTAATATGGAGGACCGATATCTGTGACGTTGGTAAAGACTAACCCAAACGCCTAATCAGGCTCTCAGTCTTTATAAAAAGATATTCAAATAGCAGTGGAGTGCTTCCTAAAACCAAATTCATAAATCAGCATTTAAAATGGCATTGTGGCAGCAAAGTAAATACTTAAACTCACTGGGTCTCAATTACTATGAAGTGTGCAGATTGTTTCCAATCCACCTCATGAGAACTAAGATTAGGAGTTTTAGACCTAAAAACGTCTGGGTGCATAAGAGTAAAGAACCTCTTAGGCCCTTTCAAAATTAGGCATATAAATTAGGAAAACCAGGACTGTAGCAGTGGAATTTCCCACTGCTCTATGAATAGGACCCTAATGACATAACATTTTACCCGCGTAGGTGTGAACTAGGGGTCAAAACAGGGTTTGCATGTGCAAAGTAGACAGTGTGGGCATCATTAGTATGTCGGGCGGATCGCCACCGCCGCATGGTTGTGGCGATCTGCCCGACATTCTCACCAGCACACATTCAAATTCCCCCGCCATATTACTATGGCCGGGACCCCGGCGGACGGTAAGACCGTCCGCCAGTTTTCCGCCCGGTTGATGGGTCGGCAGAAAAGCTGTTATTATGGTGGCGGTGCCTGGTAGACACCACCATCCATATTAAGATGCATGCAGGGTTTTGCCTTTCCATGGCGGCAAAAGGCTGTTGAGCTTCCACCCAAGAGGCACCTGTGCGTGTTTCTTCTTAATGCTGCAAACTCCCAAATCCTCTACAGATTAAGCAGATAACAAGGATTACAAACGCTTGACTACTCTGATTACTCCGTAAGGGAAAGGGAAAGTGGAGAGAGAAACAAACAAAACACTGGTCTTTACGGGATCCCAGTAACGTTTCTCTGGCTGAAGTGTGCCGGGCCTTCTGATGTCGACTTGTCAGGTTCTGTACAATATGCATAAACAATTATCAACACCTAATAGGACTTTCACAGAATATGTATTAGGTAAACAATCACTAAAGCATTTAAGTGGTCATACCTAAAGTCTTCGGGCCCTTGCTGACACTTCTACAATAGTCAGATTATTGGAGACTCTTCGCAACTCGTGAATACCTTCAACAAAGGTAACATAACATGAAATACCGACAGTACTAAGTACAATATTATAACCGATTAATGTTGTTAGTATGTGGGTTAATGATGATGACAATAACCCAGAAGCATACCTGATAATTGTTGTTACAGGTTGAAGTGTTGGGGTTCTGTTCTGAAAAGGATAAAAGAAAAACAAAGAAAACACCAAATATCCAAATACTCGAGCAATAAGCTCTAAATGTACTGTAATTGTATATCAAGGTTTGTTTTACCACTCTAATCGCTTTTGTCTGCACCAATGTTTGTTATCTTATTCACAGCACAGGAAACATTAAGCACATTGTCTAAAACCAAACACATTTGCCTGAACCAATGTTTTTTTTTTCTTGTTCTCGACACAAGGAAACATTGGGCACATTTGACTTAACCAATGTTTGTTTTTTCGGCCAACTGGGAATAATGTACTTGGTTGTATTAAAGTCTTCAACAGGAATAATATACTTGGTGTATAAATGTCTTTAACAAATACCCAAAGTCAATAGAATCCTTATCTCCACACAGGAAGATGTACGCGACTCTAGTATTAGAAGAAAGGATGGGGTTAAGGAAAGTCTTACTGAGAGCTCCACCGGTGATGACGCGCTGACAGGAAGTATGCAGAAGATGGAGGTCCGATGTTCAGGTAAGCCGGGATGAAAAGATGGGCTTGAGTTAAACGGGTGGTGTTCTATTTAAAAGGATACACGCTGGAGGATTCTTCCGAGAGGGTCCAAAGAAGGGCGGAGGTCGGGGACTTCAGGAAACACAGGAGCACTCGCGGTGACGCTCAAATGAAGCGAAGCGTCGCCGCGTTCTTAAGGCTTCCTTTTATACTGCCAAGCACCTGGAACCTTCGCTACCCTCACCTGCAAGCCGCTCGCAGTTGCTCACGTGAGGGGTGCGGTTGTCGTGGCATCGGATAAGCAAGCATGAGGCACAATACACAATAAGCCTTAGCAAATGCAAGAGGCAAATTCAAGAGCTATGAACAAACAACAAGTATTGTGCCAACAGCGTGTCTAACACCTAGTCCACCATACAATATATAGTGCTTATAACCCCCAAATAGACTTCATAATGTAATCAAGCAAATGGCAGCATGTGAACCCCTAAGAAAGGCATGCGGTCCTCAACATTGGGGGCCAGTAGTAGGCCCCCAGTTATCCTGGGGGCTTGGGGGAGTGCACAATGGGTGTACCTATGATACCCCCCTGCATTTTTGCCATTGCGGCGGGCGGTGCTTTTAGCACTGCCCGCCTCAATGTTAAAAATGCCGGATGCACCTACCAGTGTGGCGGGTGCATCCTAATAGTATTTGCGGGACTGCCGCATGCATTGCGGGCAGTCCCATTTCTTGGGGGACAAAGTCCACCCACCATGCTAATGACCCCCTGTGTGTCCACTTATTTACTATATATAAAATTGTGCATCAGACTGCGAACCTTCAAAAGAATGGAGAGACTATCTTGGAAGAGTCATTTTCTTATAGGTTTAAATTAATGAGGATCTTCGAAATATCAGCAAAATTTGGTATTTTAAAAGCAATATGAATTTATTTTCATCTTAAAAATAAAATATAGTATTGTTTTCAATAAAGTAAATTTTTGAGTTTACTTAGAAGATCTAGTTTTCAATAAGGATATTTTTTTAATTTACTTTTAAGATCTAATTGAGTAACACTATTGTTTATCATGGCCGCAAAATTTGTTTTTGTACAGGATTGCATAGATGTGACAACTGTTGGCAGAACAATGAGGGCAAACAAAGGTACAGTTAGCTCAAATGCAGGTAAATAGCACATTAAAAACTTCAACTTGCATGCTGCGAGAGGGTGTGCCAAAATGTAACAGAGAGAAAATCCCTTCTACGTGATCGGGGTGATCACAGAGCAACATCAGCGGGTGGTGGGCACTAGGGAGACCCGCCAATAAGGCTTGCGATGATAGGGACCTCTGAAACCACTGGCGAGTCGACATGAGTGGAGTATGAGTGCTGCAGTGTGATGAGAGCGAGGAGGCAAACCCCGGGTTATGGTGGTCATAAATCAGAGCCCGGTTCCAGTGGCAGTATTATTAGGTTCCACCCTATAATTTGCATTACCCTCTTTATTATTTTTTGTCTGTATGAGAAACAAAACATGTAAGAAAGCACACATAATTAACAGAAGAGTTACAGGGATTCATGTTGAGTAAAAAATGACAGCAAAGCATTCCAAGATGGCCACTGTGCCTGCCTGCTTCAATTTCTTTTTCTTTTGATTTTAACAAGGTAGTCATTTTGGAATGTTTCTTCTTACAATCAAAAGAACAGGCCTTCCAAGAGAGCCACAGTACAGAGGCAGATACATCTGAAAACCACTGAAATCCAATGCAGCAGTGTATGGCAAACATGGCAAGGAGCTGGGTGTGCAAGCAGATGTTGGAGCTGGCTAACATTTACATAATAAGTGCCGGTGGGCAAGACAGGGGAGCAAATAGAACAATATGAGACAGGGGAGATTGGGAGAGAAATACTTCCTTGTGCCTTGCAATTACCTGACATCAGCAGTGGAATTATATCACTCATGGTATCAAACCACAGTCAGTGAGATGGAAATGTTATTTGTACAAAACTAACACAAGCATAGTGATGAAAGCCATTTAATAAAGAGATGGAAACTGAGACCAACAAAAAGCCGTCCAATAAGTAGCATGGGGATGACCCAAAGCCCACTAAATGTATACTGTATAGTAGAAAGGAGGAATTCAACAACTGACAAAGCTGTCTGTGTGCGAGACCTAAAATGGAGCCTTTTAAGTTCATATTTTTGTGTGTGTGACAGAATATCAGAGGCTGAATCCTATGTTCCCTAGAAAGCAATGATGGGTCTAGAGTTAGTGAGCTATTTGTGAAACCTTCTACATGTGTTGAGTTAGAATATTCTGGAGTATGCCTATTTTGGTAATGCGGTGAGAATAAATACTTTAAATTAGTGGTTTCATTTGCTGCCAGAGGCCTTAACTCCTAAAACATGCTCATCATACTTTCTCACACGAGTCCATAGACAGTACAGTGCCATCTACACCCCAATTCCTACCCAATCCACAATGTCACTATCATTTAGATGTACATGAGAACTCTCCAATGTGTTCCTATCTTATCTGATAGAGTGATTTGAAGATGTTTGCCTCACCAGAGAGCTGCAGAACACAGGTTCAAATGTCAGCAGTGTAAACTAAGCCGTCGCTCTTTTTGGTGATTAAATAATAATCTTGAGATAGGAAATGATATTACAAATTATTCAAGAACGGAAAGATAATTAATTTGTGGTAGAGAGCCTCTCATGCTCAAGAGTCCAAATTCATTCATATGTTTTTAATAAGTGAATTGTAAAAACATGGGTTATTAGTTTGAAAGGATGGTAGCCCTACCAAAATATTAAGTCACAGAATTCTGTGATGTCAAACATGCAGTTTCTAAAACTGTTAAAAAGTTAAAATTCTATAAAAATTCCCACAACCAATTTCTTAAAACTAAACAAGGCGGCAAACAAGAATAATAAGGGCCACTAGAGGTAGGATTTTCTAAAGTTATAAGGCAAAAAGTGGCAAGATGAAGTAAAGTGCCATCCAGAAAACACTGTTCATTGTTGAATGGGACCCACGCATAATTTCAGGCTGACCATGGAGGTGCGTAGGTCAGTTACACAAACACAGTTGTACCTTTTGACTTGGTCTATTTTAAGAAACACGAAAACCTACAGTGGGACACTTTTGAAGGTTTTCTCTTGTAAAGGCCCTTCAAATCTGAATAACTGCTGGATAAGGTCCCACTGAAGGCATTGATTTTGCAAGGAAAATCTTTAAATAGGAGAAATTGAAATTTCACTGCAGCCAATGTCCTTGTATTAGACAGACTTTTTTTTAGCCTTTGCATGGTCAAGATTCTTACTTAGAGCCTGATTACCAGTATGGTGGTTCCAAAGACCACCCTACTCACGGTTGCAGTTCGACTAACAGATGATGACCATGGTGGTTGGACCGCCCAAAGACTGCCACCACCACCAGGACCCTGGATCCTGCTGCGGTTTCAGAGAGGAAAGTGGCTGGGTTTGCAGGCCGTGCAAATGCTGGCACCGTCATCCCAATCATGGCCTGCCTTTCCACCGACCTTTTCATGGCGGGGGCACCACCATGCAAATGTTTCAGAAAGGCAGGAAAGGGACCCAAACTGGGCCCCAGGTCAATTTTGCCCCCCTCTGCTTACACTGTTGTGCGTTCACTGTGTGCTATGCATGACATGGTGCATGGTACGTTCTGCACTGATGTGCACGTGGAATTGCCATGATGGCAGCATGTGCTGCAGGCTCTCTTTGAGCTAAAGCATGCAGCTGCATTGGCACCACCACTGCAACACCACCAGCCCAGTGATATAATCATAATGCGATGGTCAGGATGCCGCCAGCTTGACGTCGTTCTCCCGATTGCTTCAACTTTAGTCCTGATAACGTACTGCAAAAGTCATATTTGGCCCCTTAGTCTTTTTTATGGAGCACAAAATCCTCCATCAGGGAAATCCAGAAGCTGCATCTAGTGAAGTCACATTGAAGTTTGACACCTTTGTAGTGATGTCCGGCTAAAGCTCCAGTGGTCTTAGAACACCCTTCTTTTTAGACTGTCTAGGATTGTTCCTCTTAGCGACTTCTATAGCTCTCAGGACCTCAAGAACAGCTCTTAGGAGCCACAACTCTGTCCAGCAGCCACCAAAGTCCAGTTCCAGTGGTAACTGGTTCACTCATCCCTCCTTGAAAAACACCTCCTGCAGAATTTCATGTCCCTGTTGACACACAGGAGATCAGCAAAGTGTCTCTTGGAATCCACTGTTTAGTCCTGGGTACAAGTGGGAGCAGATCTAGCCCTTCAGGCCTCATTACAGGTTACAGACATCAGGTCGCATCGTCTTCTGTACTGCCACAGGTACAGGAAAGTGTTCTGAGGAGCTGGCAGAGAGGTGTTTTGTTTGTTTCGTTCACTAGCCAGCATATCATGGTCATTCCTGGACACTTACGGACCAATGGGAATAAAGTACCCAATAGCAAACCTCCCCACTTTCACAGCATTTCTTGTATTTCTTGCTACAAAATGTCTCACAATGGTGCATTTGCAACATAGAAAAACGATTCTGTCCCTTGAGGTGGCTTGTGACACACCTAGAGACATGTTTTAGGTAATTAGCAGTCCTTCCAACTTAACTCTAAACTGATTCTGGGGCCAAAACTCTCCTGCACTGAAACTAAAGCCAGGAGATTAGTTAGTGAAGGTCCTGGACATTCTTAAACTTCCCTGTTAAGGTTGTGCTAGGTCACCTTCCTCCCGTGATGCATTCTGCCTGGCCCAAACCATTTTCCCTACTCTGATCTCGGTTTTTCACACACCATCAAAGCAGCACTTACAGCCTGGGTCAGGCTAGCCAATTTCCGCCTGCAGCAGCTTCACTCATGGAAAGTGTAACCTTTTTACAGTGGCTTCAGGCAGGGAAAGTGTACATTTTATAAAGTTACTTTTCCTGAATATTTATCAAAAATCCAACTTCAACACTGAATTACATTTTGTATATATATTAAAATCAGTTGTTGTACTGTCTCTGTAGCTTATTCTGAATCCAGAATACAGAATTCACATACTATCTGTACTTTACCTTTTTATTCATAGAACTACCTACAGCCCTACCAGTAAAATATCTGTTGGAAGCTAGTTACTGTAGGAACATGCAAACCTTATATTCTTACATGTTCCACATTTAAATATCAGACACCCTGCCTTTAGTGCCACAAGCCCTACTTATTTAATATTTAAAAGTAGGGTTTCCTTCTTATGAAATATTTATTCTGACAACTCTGTCCGCAGGTTTAAAAGCTGCAGGAGTAATGCTACATATGTAGGCCTGACATCATGTTTTTCTTGTTAGCCTAGTGAATGACACAATAGGTGATGCAGTCCACAATTGACATTTCTCTTTCCATGCAATTGATTTATTTCCTTATGCCACATACTCTGGCCTTAATGGAGGGTAAATATGAAATTCAGGATGAGTCAATTTTACTATGTCTTATTGGTCTGAACAGAAGCACTGGGGACTGGACACCAGTACCCCAGTGTGCAGAGTTTAAAATCCTGCATCTTCAGTCCACAGAAAATGGGAGTGACCATGCCAAGAACAGTACTTTCTCACATGAACTGTGTGTATACATGAAAACATGCATGTATAAACCATGATGCTGGTAGGAATATGTATGTCCTCTTAGTACTGGTTTGTATAATTGAGGACCAAGTCCACTACGAGGACAACACCCTACATGTCTTATTTGTTCTCATGAGCACTTAAATGTGTGCATTTTCTTTCCAAACATCACAACACCAGGTCAACATTTCTTATTCTTAACTCAAGGATATGCAGTTTGCATAGTTATCAGTTTGTAAAGGGGAATTCAATCTGATAAGAAAACTATATATTAACATCACAAAGTATTCATTAACTGGGGATCATAAAATCACCCATCTTTTAAATAATAGACAGTGGTCCTTTCTACCAGGGTCTGATTGCGGTCACTTTGATGTTTTTCTGCAAAGTGTCTTGCGACAGGGTAGGCTTGGTCCACCTTGTCTATCGCTCTCATGTGTTCTAGTATCCGGATTTTGAATGCATGTACCGTGCTGCCAATATACTGGAGCCCGCACGGACAAACTAGACAATACACTACATATGGTGTACTGCAAGTAATAAACTTGCTGATTTTTTTCACCATACCAGTGTCTTGAATGGTATATGTGAGAGCTCTTTTGCTATTGCTGCAAGCTTTGCATTTGTGACAGGGGAAAAAACCTTTCATTCTCTTTAAAGTGTTCATTTTCGGGGGTATTTTCTCTAGGTGGCTTAGTACCAATTAGTCACGGATGGATCTAGCCTTCTTAAATGTGACCAAAGGGAAATTGGGGACATCATCACCTATTACATTATCCGCCTTCAGGATATGCCAATATTTTCTCAGCATTTGTTTCAGATGGTTAGCTTCTGCTGAGTATGGGGTGATTAATCGGAATTTGCCTCCCTCAGTTTTTTTGTCCAGCCTTTGTTCCAATAGCTTATCCCTGGTCATGGCTTTTACCTTGCAAAGTGTTTTGTTCAATGAAATAGGATTGTACACTCTGACGGCAAATCTGGCTATACTTTCAGTGGCTGCCGTATCGAAATCACAATCGCGTGTGCAATTCCTCCTGAGTCTTAACAGCTCCCCATAGGGGATACTTTGCACTAGTTTGGGAGGGTGACTGCTGGTTGCATATAGTATCGAATTTCCAGCAGTAGCTTTTCGATACAATGAAGTTTCAATCTGACCCCCAAAAATCTGCACTCTGAGGTCCAAGTAGTCCACTGAACATGGACTAATTGTTCCTGTGAAGCGCAGGTTTAAGTTATTATCATTTAAGGTTGCGATGTAATTACGTGCAGTCTCCTCAGTGCCTTGCCAAATGATAAATAAATCATCGATGTATCGATGCCATTTTATCACTGTACCACTCGACGGTGAAACCTATGTTTTTTTCAGTGAAAAAAAAAATATATATATATATATATACTATCTATCTAGACTTAAAGGAATGGAGTTTGTCTTCACTTTCTATGACTCTTTGAAAAAAATGCAATTTGCACAGGTGTGATTAATTATGTACTTGCACTTTAAAAACCCTCGTTTATGTTCATGACACTCTATGTGAGCAAGCCTCTTTTCGAGGTGAAACGCGTCATGGCGATGTTGCAGGCTTTGACTTCTTTGCACTGAATAAATCACGCTAAGAAACTGCACCTACTTTGTGGTCTCGCTTCCTTCGTTGTTCTGCAGAAGGCAGGATTCTACTACGACCTTTGGACGTATTTTGTGACTGAAAGCTTCCTGGTCACAAGCGAGACCCCTTTCCACCTGGGCGACGACACGGCAGGAAGCAGTGGTTCTGTGACCCGGAACCGTTCTCTGTCACTCCGGTAGGAGGAAGCTGTGTACGCCCCTGCGAGACAAGCACACGTCTGCCGAGGAAAAGTGGAGCCGTTAACGCCGGAGGAGAACCGTGGTGTTTGGCAGCCCATTTCCGGGTAAGACAGCGGCAACAATCGCAGCGGAAAGTGTGCCGTGTGAAGTGCGCGCTGATACTATACAGCGTGCGCCACTAGTTGTGTTTCTTGGTTCAAGTGCCTAACACCGATTAGCCACAAATTGCAATGTCTGCCGCGGTGTTGCGGAACAGGGAGCAGGCTGCGGAGTCAGTTTTTGAAAGCCCGGCAGGGGGAGATACTCTGACATCCAATCAGCAACCGGAGGGAACCAAAACTAATCCCACTATTAGAGACACTTTCCGCAAGTTGGAGAAACTTTCGAAGAAGGAGCAGGCTAAGTGGTGGGAGAATAAATCCCTCACAAGGTACCTGGAGGTTGGGCGGGTCCCTAGGGGTCTTCGAATCACATTAGCCCCGAGTTATGACAATCCGGACCCACACATGCTCGAGGAGTGGGCTACTGCCAACCTGGAGTCATCGGCAAGGCTTATGAGAATCCTTGTCAAATATGCCGAAAGTGACAGATTAAAGCTCCAAACGGAAATTGAGGAAATAGAGGCAGAGCTGGCCAAAAATGATGTTAATGATGAAATGAAGAAAATGAGGGAAGAAATGGAAATCCGACTGGCGAAGGAAGAGGATATCATTAAAAAGCGCAAGGCTTTTAAATTTGAAAGAGACAGGCTCGACTATGTGAATGGACACATTTTCACATTTGCGCGTAAGTTCGATGGAATCAAGGCTAAATTTGGAAACACAGGACGCAAGGCAAGGGAAACAACTTCAGTTTCTATGTCCTCCGCAGACCTGAGTTCAGCAGCTGAAAGTGAGGCAGAGGAAGGTACCTCCAGAGCTCAGACACAACAATTGGGGTTTACAAAACTCACCACAGCACAGGAGGTGAGCTGCCTGTGCGAGAACAGAAGGGACACTCTGCGCTCAAGCTCACAGCCAAAGGCCCCTCAAGGAAACAGAGGGCAAACAGGAAGCGGGCAGAACGCAGGAAATGCAGCAAAGCCAGGAGGAGAAAAGAAATCAAACAGGGGAAGGTGGAACAAGAAAAGAGGGCAAACAGCGGCACCCCCTCAGTAATTAACCTCACGGATACAGTTTTAACTAACAATGAAACCTCCATTTTGTCTTTGGGATTATCATATTGTCCCCCCAGAGACTTTAATTACGCTGACACCCGTATGGACGTTTTCAGATATGTGAGGAAATTAAAGCTCAATAAATTCCACCGACAACACCCTTACAAAAAATCCAAACCGACTGTTCCAACCAGCCCATCGATACTAACGGCCAGTGAAGGCATGGAAATGCAAGAGATTTTAGAGTTGCAATGTGAAAATGTGGGAGCTCCAGCACCAACTGATGAAATCGGTGGCAGGGGCATCAGCACAACTCCATTCAAGCCCAAATCCACTTTCCTCCCAGTATCTATTCATGACAATCTGGATGTGTACCATGAGCTTGTTATTGGTGATTTGAAAAAACTGTACATTGCCTCCAACAACAAAGAGAAAGTCATCAACAGAAAAAACGCCTGCTATTACAATCTGGTTAAGAAATTGAAGAATGACGACAAAGTCATAGTTAAGCCTGCCGACAAGGGCGGCAATATTGTCCTATGGAAGCGGGAAGAGTACATCAAGGAGGCAGAACTCCAATTGGGCGATATTGACTGCTACAAAAAGAGCAATTTATTAATTGTAAAAGCAGCGTGGGCTGACCAAACTTGAAGCTAATGGCATGGCGCAGCGGTGGTCTCATCTCATTCGATGAATACAAATACTTAAAGAAGGACTATCCAGTCATCCCCAGTTTCTACCTTCTTCCGAAGGTGCACAAGGATCCCCTTGTGCCCCCTGGCAGGCCCATAATATCGGCCATAGACAGCTCTACGGAATGTATTTCTCGTTATATAGACTACTTTCTACAGGAGTGGGTAAAGAACTTGAGTTCTTATGTAAAGGACACAACTGACTTCTTGTGCAAACTGGCCTCAATTACCTGGGACGATGAATTCCTACTTATTACCATGGATGTATCTTCTTTGTATACATCAATCCGACACCGTGATGGTATTAAGGCTGTTGAACACTACCTTGGCAAACGCCCCATTGAATATATACAACATAACAAAATGCTTGTTGGTATGTTGAAAATCTGTTTAGAACAAAATTTCTTTGTTTTTAATAACCAAATGTACCAGCAAATGAGGGGTGTGGCCATGGGGGCCTGCTTCTCCCCAAGCTTTGCTTGCCTCCATATGGGGCTTTGGGAGGAGCAGGTCCTGATGGGTGAACACATGGAAACAATGCGGCACAAGGTTGTGCTCTACCTGAGGTATATTGATGACCTGTTTTTTATTTGGAGGGGTACACACGAGGAGGCTACTGAATTTGCAAACCAATTGAATGTAAATAATCTGAACTTGAAATTCACATCACACATTGATGAAGAAAAGGTTACTTTCCTAGATGTGGAGGTGTATATCAGGGGGGGAGCTCTGCATACTAGACTGCATAGAAAGGCGACTGCCGGTAACACGGTTCTACATGCCAGCAGTCAGCATCCCCAACATCTGATCCGCAGCATCCCCTACGGGGAGATGCTGAGACTGCGGAGAATTTGCAGTTCCGATTTGGATTGTGATCTGGCACAACAAGCCAGCAAAGCGAGATTCCTACAAAGAGGGTACAGCAGTACTCTGATAGAAGGAGCTATCAGACGTACCAGGAATATCTCGAGGGCAGATGCACTTATGCCAAAAATAAAACCTAATGCGGAAGGGGATAACAATGAGCGTATTACATCTAGAGCCATTGTGACCTACAGCAACCAGCACTCCCAGATTAGAAAGATTTTGAATAAAAACTGGAATCTGGTCAAGGGTGACCCTGTTATAGGGGACCTGGTACCGGACAAACCAAGCATAACATTCCGCAAATCTCCTAGCCTTGCCAGTGCACTAGTCAGTAACATGTTAGAACCCACAAAGTCCTGGATGGATAACATCACTGGCTTCAAAAAGTGTCTTACATGTAAGGCCTGTCGCCACGGGATTAACAAAACCCAGGTCCAACGTCCTTTCTCAGATAAACCCTTCATTATCAACAAAAGATTAACCTGCAAGACAGAATATGTTGTCTATGTCTTGCAATGCCCTTGTGGATTGCAGTATGTTGGGAGCACACGCCCACCGGCACACAAGCGCATATTACAGCATTTAAGGGCGATCTCTGGTAAGGATCAGGCCTACCCAGTGGCTAGGCACTTTGAGACTGTGCATGGAAGTGATCCCAGTAGCCTACAGTACTTTTTGGTCGATACAGTGTTGCCTCTGAAGAGAGGGGGTAACCGGGACGCAAAATTGCGCCTCCTGGAAACCAGATTCATTCTTGAGTTCAACACTAAGAGCCCGGGAGGTCTTAACAATAGCGAGGATCTTTATACTTGCCTCTAGTTTATTGTAGCACAATCTTCCCCCCAAGTATGTATTTACTTATTGTTGTCTGGATGTAAATAGTAAATTTCCCCTATAGCTATTTTCTACGTGCTTTCATCTGATTCTGCTACCTGCTGTTAACTGTAGCATGTTTTTAATCATTAGTATAGACACTAAATTCACTTCACAAACAAACTTTATTGCTCTGCAGTAACTAAAAGAGGTTGTTATGAAGTGCGCATCATCATTTTAAACACTTTGTGTGATTGCTTTGTATATGCCCACTTGGGCACAACATCCTTTTATAAGTGAAGGCGGACACGTCCAGTGAGGATAAATGAGGGTTCTCCAAACTAAATGTGCTATATATACTGAACTAATTCTGTGTGTATATATATGAAGGCATAGTCATTTGAGTTTGCCAATTATGGTTTAATTCTTTCTTAACCATGTATGTATATATATGAAATATAATTTGTTTATAGCTCAATGAATATCTATATATTTTTGTACTCATGTATATATGTATATAGAATGAAATTTATTTATATTTGCATAAGATTTTATAAGAACTATGACTATTCTAAAACATTGCGTTTTTTGCACATTAGAACCCTTTGGGCACCATGCCCTCTATCTAGACTTAAAGGAATGGAGTTTGTCTTCACTTTCTATGACTCTTTGAAAAAAATGCAATTTGCACAGGTGTGATTAATTATGTACTTGCACTTTAAAAACCCTCGTTTATGTTCATGACACTCTATGTGAGCAAGCCTCTTTTCGAGGTGAAACGCGTCATGGCGATGTTGCAGGCTTTGACTTCTTTGCACTGAATAAATCACGCTAAGAAACTGCACCTACTTTGTGGTCTCGCTTCCTTCGTTGTTCTGCAGAAGGCAGGATTCTACTACGACCTTTGGACATATATATATATATATATATATATATATATATATATATATATATATATATATATATATATATATATATATATATATATATATATATATATATATATATATATATATATATATATATATATATATATATATATATATATATATATATATATATATATATATATATCTATGCCCAACAGTATGGGGGTGGGAGGATATGACTCCCAGAAGTGCCCAGACATAAGAGGGGTAGCTGGATACGACTCCCAGCAGCGTCTAACAGTATGGGGGTGGGTGCACAGGACTCCCGGCAGAGGCCAACAGTATGGGGTGGGTGGATATGACTCCCAGCAGCGGCCAACAGTACTGGGGTGGGTGAATGTGACTCCCAGCAGAGGCCAACAGTATGGGGGTGGGCGGATATGACTCCCAGCAGTGCCCAGACATAAGAGGGGTGGGTGAATAAGACTCTCAGCAATGCCCTGACATAGGAGGGATGGGTGGATATGACTCCCAAAGAGTTCAGTGGGAAGCCAAAAGGGAATGGGAGGACGGTTATTGGGCAGATCTCTTGGATGCCTCCAAGATGAACAACCAGACTAAATTCTGGGACATAGTAAAATGGGGGAAGGATGTTGATTCCCGTACCCCAACCAATCATGTGTCCCCGGAAGCCTGGATAATACACTATTTGTCCCAATGTAGTATGGCGGGCACTGATCCTCCCCCTATGCTGGATAAGCTGTACATAACGCCCACACTTGGGGAAAAACTGACCTTTACTAACATTGAGGCGGAGTCTGCCCTTGGTTTGACTCAGTGGGGGAAAGCACCGGGGTTGGACCTAATACCTGCGGATCTGTTCAAAGCAAATACAGATCTCTGGGTGCCATATATAACCAACATAGCAAATGCCATAGCAAAAGGTGCAAGCATCCCCAAATCATGGAAGGGGGCTGAGATCCTTCCAATATATAAAAAAGGAGACAGGTCTAATCCAGGCAATTATTGCCCGATTAGTTTAATTGACTGCCTCCAAAAGGTCATTGCTCGAATGATCTTGGCTAGAGTGCAAGGGTGGATGGAATCAGAAAATATATTGTCACCCATGCAGGCAGGCTTTAGATCTGGGACGAGCACCATCGACCAGGTGTTCCGATTCTGTATGATTTTATGGAAGGTGGTCATACTCGGCGGTGGTACTATCTTTGCCGCATTTATAGACCTGAAGTCAGCCTTCGAGCCTAGGGGCAAACTGTGGCAGGTATTGAGGGACCTTGGGTTACCAGGAGAACTACTCGAGTTAATCATTAAAATGCATGAAGACAACTACGCGAGGGTAAGGTGGGGAGGCCAAGGACAATACACAGATTCCTTCCCGGTCACTCGTGGAGTTCGCCAGGGGTGCGTCCTTGCGCCCACACTTTTCCTGCTCTTCATTGATCAGGTAGTTAAATTTTTCTCGGCCACCCATACCGACGCCCCATCATTGGCAGGGACAAAATTCCCCATGCTTATCTTCGCCGACGACACCCTACTCCTATCCAAGACACCGACAGGCCTACAGCGGGCCTTGAACTGTTTTGAGGAGTTTTGTGTGAAAAATTATCTCCAGGTAAATGTGGGGAAAACCAGTTCATGGTTCTAACTAGGAATAACATTGTCCGTAGTAATGTAAAAATGAGTGGGGTCAACTTGGAACAAGTTGAAACCATGACTTACTTAGGGGTCACTTCGGACCGCCGTTTGCTATGGAAAGAGCAAATCGCGGCTCAACAGCTAAAATTTGCTCAACTCACTGGTTGTCTTTTGCGTGAGCAGAAGAGATCCATAACAAAATGGGTTATCCCTGATATGAAAATTTATGATACTAAAATAAATGCCTCCATACTTTATGGCGCTGATCTATGGGGATTCATGGACCTCTCTAGTCTTCGGAACTTGTAGGGCTACCTCAATCCTCTCCATCGATACCCCTCTGCCAAGATATGGGATGTTTTCCAATTAATGATATGGCAAGATTTAGAGTAGTGGCTCTCTGGAGGCGTTTGTGTACCTCCCCGGATCTTACTCTATTTGCAAAGGAATTAGCAGAAGTAAGGTCGATGGGGGGCTCTGAAAGAATCCCCTGGCTTTGCTCCGTAAAAAGGAGCTTGCAAGATATGGGATTAGAACACCTGTGGGCTTCTCCTGGTACCAACACCTTTCCATCCAAAAAGGAATTCAAAGAATTATACTGGGCCTCGATTCGCCAATCCTTGGTAATTGCTTCCAGTTCTGGCAGTCTTACGGGAAGATTCCTAAGCTTTAAGCTGGACCCCTCCCGTGAGACTTACTGGGATATCATCATCAGACCACTGGATAAGAAACGTTATCATCAGTTTCGAGTAGGTGCCCTACCGCTGAATTCATTTACATCATCTTGGGTCAAAGGAACAACAAGCTCCTGTTGTTGGTGCCCAGGCCAAAAGGAAACAGAGGGTCATTTACTGTTTGCCTGCCCGCAGTATTTAGAACCTCGCACCAAATGGATAAAACCTCTGTTTCAGCTCTTCTCATGTAGAAGGTCCTCCGAGGCGATTTGGGTCTTAAAAACTAATACCTCTGAAATATTTGTGGTATGCTTGGCTAAATTTTTAGGCTGGGCCTGGGCAATAAGGGCCAGAAGGAACTCTCATTAACTGTACTGTGTATGACTTTATTAATTCTGTAAATTGAAATTTGCTAATTTTAGCTTTTTTAGGTCCAGGTTTTATCTCTGTCTTTGTAATTTTTTGAGGTTTAATAATTAGTTTTAGCTGTGATTCTAGTGTAACATAATAACATGGTTAATGTTTTTTTTTCACTCACTGTTTAGTGGTTAATATGCCCTGAAATGTTTTTAAACTCTGTCTTTTATGATTTTATCATCGAAATAAAGACATTAAAACCTGAAACCTGACTCCAAGCAGTGCCCAACTGTATGGGGGTGGGTGCAGAGGACTCCCAGCAGTGTCCAGACATAAGAGGGGTGGATGCACAGGACTCACAGCAGTGCCCAACAGTATGGGGGTGGGTGGATATGACTCCCAGCAGTGCCAAACAGTATGGGGGTGGGTGGATCTGACTCCCAGCTGAGGCCAACAGTATGGGGGTGGGTGTTTATGACTCCCAGCAGTGCCCTATTGGGGTGGGTAGATATGACTCCCAGCAGTGCCCAGACATAAGAGGTGTGCGTGGATTTGACTCCCAGCAGTGCCCAACAGCTTGGGGGTGGGTGCAGAGGACTCCCAGCAGTGTCCAGACATAAGAGGGGTGGGTGCACAGGACTCCCAGCAGTGCCCAGATATAAGATGGGTAGGTGGAAATGACTTCCAGCAGTGCCCAACAGTATGGGGGTGGGTGGATATGACTCCCAGCAGTGCCCAGACATTAGAGGGGGGTGCACCGGACTCCCAGCAGTGCCCAGACATAAGAGGGTTGGGTGGATATGACTCCCAGCAGTGCCCAACAGTATGAGGGTAGGTGGATATGACTCACAGCAGTGCCCAACAGTATGGGGGTGGGTGAATATGACTCACAGCAGTGCCCAGACATAAGAGGGATGGGTGGATATGACTCCCAGCAGTGCCCAACAGTATGGGGGTGTTTGGAAATGACTCCCAGCAGTGCCCAACAGTATGGGGGTGGGTGGATATGACTCACAGCAGTACCCAACAGTATGGGGGTGGGTGAATATGACTCACAGCAGTGCCCAGACATAAGAGGGGTGGGTGGATATGACTCCCAGCAGTGCCCAACAGTATGGGGGTGGGTGGATAGGACTCCCAGCAGTGCCCAACAGTATGGGTGTGGGTGGATATGACTCCCAGCAGAGGCCAACAGTATGGGGGTGGGTGCACAGGACTCCCGGCAGAGGCCAACAGTATGGGGGTGGGTGGATATGACTCCCAGCAGTGTCCAGACATAAGAGGGGTGGTTGCACAGGACTCCCAGCAGTGCTCAGATATAGGGGGGACATCATCATCAGCATACCACAACTACATGGGGGTATGTGCACATCCCTAACTTGTGAATTTCATGATAGTGCCATAGCAACACATCACTTAGAGCAGTGTCCTACTCCAAGGAGGATGGATTTATGTCCCACACTGTGTGACACACCACATGTGGGTGTGATGTCAAATTAGACATGCATACCCACCCATGGAGGTTGCGGGCAACATGCGCACCCTACCATCATGACACAATAGTGTATAGTCATGTAACGGGCCACCAAACAAAGAGAGTGAAAGGAAACACACACTGTCACGTACATCCCTGGGCTGATATGAATGTCCAGGTGGTCGTCAGGCCACCAGGATGTAGTCTCTCATGGAAGGAATAGGGTTGAAAAACATTAGATACAATGCTCAAAAATGTGAGTCATGTGCCCAAATACCCTGCAGAACAATTTACAACATAGGGGTAGGCTGTGATGACACACATGCATAGTGGTAAAAAGGGTGAATGTGTCCATGAAGGCATTTGTACATACTGGATACACAAGTTCAGTGAGTAGCATGGATGGCACAGACTAATGAGCAGTACACATCTGTGAGCAGGCATGGCCATTGCTGAAGGGAACCTTCACCAAAAAAGAAAATGTGCACACTTGTCAGCACAAGATTTGTGCAACTGTCTGTATTGGAGATCTCATGTGTCACAGAAGAAGGAACACTCCTTGGGACAATGTCTCTAGCCAAAATGAACACTCACAACCAATGATTAATTGCAGAGACATTGTGATGGGACATAGATACCATGGTCCACCTCATTACCATCTTCAAAAAACACATCTCAGAACCCCAAAACATTACCATGACCAACTCCAGGGCCCTCAGCTACAACAGCAATTACCTGAAATGCCATAGTGTAGAATGCAAAATAAAAGGCTTTATTCAGCTTCAAATGAAAAAAGTTCAAAAATGAGTCCCAGCTCAAACAAGGCCAATGGCCAGTCCACAACAAAGTCTCATAGGGGGACTTTGGGGAGGTCTTCTACCCCAAACTTATCTGCACAAGAATTACCTAATGGGCTATTGACCCTGGGGGGGCATCATCCGGGTCAGGGCCAGGCACCGCAGGGACCGTAGTGGGAAGGGTAGGTGTTGTGGGTGCAGGTGGGGAGGTATCTTCCTCAGTGGCATGTGCAGCGCCAAAGGTGGAAAGAAACTCAGCGCTGCACACTGCTGCCAGTTCATCTAGACCACCACCTGCACACGAGGACACTATGGGAGTGGAGGTAGAGGGCTGTGAGTATTGTGGACTTTCTTTTTGGCTGCGTGTCTGCAGTCTGACCCCAGTCCCTGTGGGTGTGCCTGCAGCCCTCTGAGATTGCGTGCCAGGAGATGTGCGCTTACACTTCTGTGGTGGTGTGCTCGTTGTGTCCGTTGGTGTGCGTGATCGTGACTTTCTGCGTGTGCTCTCGACAGGTATGAGAGAGGGGTTTGGATGGGTCGAAATGAAGGGGGGACAGACCGCTGCAGGAGGGAAACTGCTGCCGTCAGTGAGGAGTCCATGGATGTGAGAATCCGAAGTTGGTCAGACATCGTAGCTGACATGCCCTCCATGAATGACAACAACTGGGTCAGTATATGAGTCTGGCCATGGATGAAAGTCAGCATTGATGTCTGACCAACCTGAATCTGGTGGAGTAGGTCCACAGACTCCGCACTGAGGACAGCAGGGGAGACAGGTGCAGGGGCTGTGGTGCCAGCGCCGAAGGAGACATGGGGGCTGCACGGACAGAAGGGACCCTGGCAACTGGGAGGATGGAGATGGGTCTGGAGGAGGTGGGAACAGACACAGAGATGTTGGATGGTGCCGCGGCCTATTCCCCCTCCTCCTGGGAGTCAGAAGCAGATCCGTCAGCGTGGTAGGAAGTGTCACCTTCCAACAGTTCTGCAGCCTGACTCCCCTCACCCTCCGTGCCACTGGCTCCCTCCAACTCCTCAGCTGTGGTGGCACTGTGGCTGGCTCTCTCCTCCTGGTCCATGCTCATGTCTCCTCCTGTCTCTGTTGATGATGCTCTGGGCAAGGAGAAGAGACAAAAATGCATCAGTCACCTGTACACATCTGACACATGAGCACAAAATCAGTAGGTCACACTGCAAATCATGGCATGCAACATGAGTAACAGCCAGATAGCTCTGCACATATTTAGACTTGTATTGCCCAGTTGGTATAGACAGAATGCTACTTGGACACAAGGATACAAAGAACACACCAGGCCACAACTTAAATGAGAATTACACTGAGAAGCTTCTGTTTGTTTACAGTACAGCAGATCAATACAATGAAGTGATGCCACCTCAA
Organism: Lissotriton vulgaris; assembly: GCF_964263255.1. Classification (NCBI taxonomy): domain Eukaryota; kingdom Metazoa; phylum Chordata; class Amphibia; order Caudata; family Salamandridae; genus Lissotriton; species Lissotriton vulgaris. The sequence continues at coordinate 1,997,442,808 of NC_141687.1, forward strand.
GTTCACAAAGAAATAAATAGTTGTGGTGCCCCTTAGGGCAAACTAACACAACTTACTCTCCAGGTGACACCACACTCAGAGCCCTGTAAGTACATTTGGGTGAAAAATAATGTCACAAATTGTTGGCATCTTGGGACTCACCATACTTTACACATTCAACATGTATTGAATGTGTTAATTTGCCATCTTGTGAAGAGAACACTTATGAGCCTGCATGAAAGATGTCTCACAATGAAATGCACACAAAAAACATTTACACATTCAGTGAAACAGCTGGCACCCTTTAAGATGAAACACTGTTAAAAACAAATGGCGTGGTAGAATAGGCATATACATGGACCAAGGGAGGTCTTGATGGCTTGACTCACATTAGTTTGTACAAATGACAACAAAGGAGTTTCAAGAACTCAGGACCACTGTGGGGACATGTATATGAAGATCGAGGCACAACATTAATCACTAACACTGGCCTCCTTCAAAAGATGCCTGCTCCTGTCAAAAAATTGCAAATGTTGTTTTGTGTGCACTACCTTGTGAGACAACTATCATGCAGGCACATAAGTGTAACTGGCACAATTTGTCATATTAACACATTCAAAACATGAACAACTTTTAATAAGTGTTGGGAGTGCCAAAGTACAATCATTAATGGGAGACAACTTGAAATATTTCAGTCCTCACAGGGGCATCCATTACCTGGTTATACAGTTGCTAGCACATAAGACCTACTGGCTGTCATGTGAAGTGGCACACATGTCCCAAATCAGAACAATGCTTAAGCTAATGGGCCTGCAATTGTGATGAACAAAATATTGCTGTATTGTGGACACACCCTTATCCCCAGGCAAAATGTCAACACAGTAGTGTGCACACTAAGACAAAATAGGGTTGCACCAGAACTACATACATGTGTCAAAATGTGAATGAGGCACAATCATATCAGGAACCAAATGACATAGGCTGTCAATCCCCAAATGAAAGCACTGGCCACCATCACAGGGGAAGTGCATGGTGAAACATTGACCAGCCAATTCTCACCCACAGGTCACACCTGGCAAGGCCAAATCAGGCAGGCCCATTAGACCTCTCCTGCACAACACCCCCATCCCTCAGTCAATGTGATTGATACAGCACAAGAAGTGAGAACTCAGATTCTGGGTAACAAAAACTGTGCAGCAGCAATTCCAAAAGTAACCCAAGCTCACCTTGTGGGGTGGCAGTACATATTAGTCACAAACAACCAACAACATATTGTTGTGAATAGGCACGCAGGCACTGCTCAGTGTGAGTATGCACAAGCCAAATCTTGTATCCATGTCCAGTGGGCACATGTAGCAGACACAGGAAAAATACAAACTATGCCAGGTACCAATGCCACAGAGGAAGACCCATGCTGAACCCACATCGAATGGGCACAGTGTTGGATGACACACATGATTAGGATGCCAGGGTGTCTCAGGGGACTGTAGTGGGCACACTGATCCATGGTCCTGGAATGAGCTGACTGTACCATGAGTAACCGTCATGGAACTATGCATTTCTCCCAACTGATGTACATCATGTCTGAGAGCACAACATGGGTCATGCATGATGCAAGGGTGTGCAGTTGAAACCTCACACTCCTATGTTGAGACTCATCATCAGTACAAAGAAATATGAAGCCCAATCACAGTGCACAGGTCATGGCACAGGCAAGGTCCCAACACATGTCACAGATCCCCCTCCCACATGATGCGCTAATCAATGTGCAGTCTAATTATCTTGCACCCTAGATGAACATGTGCAAATGTGAATACACACAGACCAGGGGACACGTGTGAAGGTGGGGAAGGGATGAAAAAGAGCACCAGGTGAATATGGGGAATTGAAAATATACTGCACATATAACCTGTCTGACCAGACAACCCAACTGTGGGAGTGTATCTAGGCTTCAGAGCGCCTCAAGAAGCAGGTGACACACAACACAACAACCAGCCATGTACCTACCCCCTCCTTGCTGCTGTCTCCCCTGCAACTGCCTATCAAGGTCTGGCAAGACCAATGCCAGGACCCGGAGCATGTGGGGCTGACCTGACGGGTTCCGCCGTGCCGGCGTGGAGGCTCCATCCCCAGCTGGACCTGGGCGATACGCCGTGTCCAGCAACGGATGTCTTGCCACCTCTTCTGGATGTTGCGCAGCCGCCGACGATGTACCCCCACATACCTGACAATCTCCAGCCATATCTCCCCCTTCTCGTAGGCAGTTACCTGTCAGGAAGACAAAGTGAAACAACATCCCTACACCTGCTCCATGTCCCAGAGACACACACTTGCACAACATTGATAATGTGAACAGGGCATAGGATGCTGACAGGACTTGCATCATTGTCCATGTGAATTAGGCCTGTGGGAAAACCCCAATGCACTACATGGCATTGAAAGGCAACAGATGGCGTAATGGGTGCAACACACTCACTGATCATGGAACACACTGGCCAACACATGCAACTGCAGGGTGTGGGACAGCACGTGGTAAGCAGTCACATATCCCACTCCACTTAAGAACCCTCAGCAGACCAGACAGACACACCCTGGCACAGATCACTCGCCTGTCACTGACAACAGCGGATACAACCCTCACTTTGCACATGTGCCACTTGACAATGAGGTGTCACAGGTGTCATGCTAACTTTGCAAGTCAGGCATACAGGACTGCTTACACATCAGATGACTATAGCTGTGCAACACATCACATGCACATCGCCCAGATGACAAGGAACATTCACACACTTCAATGTCCATGATGTTAAACACATCATTTGTACAATATCACCACAGGTCCACACAAGTCATAAACATCTGTGAGTACATTCAGCTGTCACTCCGGGGGGAACACTGTTACACCTCAGTAAATTTGGGAATAAAGCCACCAAGGTGTGACACGGCTGAATGTGTCATTCACTATGCATTGAATGTCACAGTAAACATAATGCAAGTGAGGAGCGAACACACATGAACTACATTATGCTCTGCATGTGAGACACCACCATGTACACCCCTGGGACTCAATCACAACCACATTGCATGTCTGTCCCACCAATACACAATGCCTGTTGTGAAACTCACACAACAGGTGCACAGTAAAAGGTAGTGCAGTAAGCACTCATCTGCTCGCTTGGTCTCCCATACAGCTTGCGGTACTGTGGTAAGAGGGCATCCAGCATTGCCAGACCTTTCTCCTCAGTGAATGCTGGGGCCCTCTCCATAGTACGCGACATAAGAGTCCAGGGAATGCACAGACAGCAGCAGTGTGGTCCACTCCAATGTTGTGCAGGTAAGTGCTCTCTCAGGGCTACATGCAGGCTTAAATCAGTGCTGCTGGGGGGCTTTCAGTTTCAGGAGTACAGTGTGATAGGCCAGATTAGTTTGCATCCTACGTTTCATCCAATCCCTTTAGACATAAGGCACTGACACACATTTGCATGGTTTAAAATTTGAGCTTCAGCCCCACAATCATTTTGCAACGATGTATATTTTTGCCCAACTGACTTTTGAAGGACACCTGTAGCGCACACTCAAATCTCTGTATCCATGACAATTAGGCTGCATTCAGGGCCTACTACTCGTCCCCTAGGTGTTCCCTAAGTATTTTTTGAGAACCACACACGTGTACGATTCGTTTCACATTGCGTATGGCACCATTGCAATAGTGAGACGACGCGCACACACGCACGTAATGTTGGGGTACGGTTCGCCCGCGGATGGCACGATTGCAATAGTGAGACAATGTGCACACATGCACGTAATGTTGGGGTACGGTTCGCTCGCGTATGGTACGATTGCAATAGTGAGACGATGCGCACACATGCACGTAATGTTGCGGTACGGTTCGCTCGCGTATGGCACAATTGCAATAATGAGACGATGCGCACACGCGCACGTAATGTTGGGGTACGGTTCACTCATGTATGGCATGATTGCAATAGTGAGATGATGCACACACACTCACATAATGTTATGGTACGCTTCACTCGCATATGGCATGATTACAATAGTGAGACGATGCGCAGACACGCACGTAATGCAGGGGGAACTTTGCGTTTCACATGGTGCATTTCATACGCAGTTGTGAATGTAGGGGTACGGTGCGTTTCACATGGTGCGTTTCACGCGCAGATGTGAATGCAGGGGTACGGTGCATTTGGCACAGTGCTTTTCACACGCAGTTGTGAATGCAGGGGTACGGTGCGTTTGATACGGTGCGTTTCACATGCAGATGTGAATGCAGGGGTACGATGCGTTTTACACGGTGCGTTTCACACACAGTTGTGAATGCAGGGGTGCGTTGCATTTCACACTGTGTGTTTCACACGCAGTTGTGAATGCAGGAGTATGGTGCGTTTCACACGCAGTTGTGAATGCAGGGGTACGGTGCGTTTGACACGGTGCATTTGACACGCAGATGTGAATGCAGGGGTACGGTGTGTTTCACACGGTGCATTTCACACACAGTTGTGAATGCAGGGGTACGGTGCATTTCACACGGTGCGTTTCACACGCAGTTGTGAATGCAGGAGTATGGTGCGTTTCACATGGTGCGTTTCACGCGTACTTGTGAATGCAGGGGTACAGTGCGTTTGACACGGTGCGTTTCATACACAGATGCGAATGCAGGGGTACGGTGCATTTCACACAGTGCGTTTCACACGCAGTTGTGAATGCAGGGGTACGGTGCATTTGACATGGTGCGTTTTACACGCAGATGTGAATACAGGGGTACGGTGCATTTCACACGCAGTTGTGAATGCAGGGGTACGGTGCATTTCACACGGTGCGTTTCACATTCAGATGTGAATGCATGGGTACGTTGCGTTTCACACGCTCACGCATGGCACCATTACAATAGTGATACGAGGCGCACACATGGCAGGGATGTAGGGCTATGGTTCAAACAAGGATGTCTATCCAGTTCTTGTCATTGCATACGTACATATGCAGGCCCTAGGTGTGGGAGGCAGTGATATAGTACAGGGCATCTGATCTTGTTGCACAATCGATGTGTGCTGACCTGTTGACACATGTCATGTGTGATGGGGCACTATGTGGCACACATCACCTTGACACTTGTCAAATGTGTACCATTATGCAGATGTTGCCATGCACATCAACACCGGGATGGCACAGTCATCACTACAGGCACCTGTCTCATGATGCCAGGGATAGGGGCACTTTGTCACTTGACATTTAACGCTCAGCATGACCCTATGTGACTATGTCTGGTGTGTTTCATGTTGAACATTGAGCTTGCTGTTTGTGCTCCGTAAACTGCATCTGCTGTTGGTGCATCTAACATGGGTCTGTGTTGAAATGGGAATGGTTTCACATGTACGCACACCATGCCACATGTGCATTCCCATGGCTTTTGGGTCTGATGGCATCAGACATCATTTTTACCCAGGCATACCTGTCTGCATCGTGACAATGGCTGTGTTGTTTTGTTGTCACATGCACACCTCAATTGCAATGTGTTTGAATTGTACATTTGCCATTCCATGTGAGCTGTGTGTGTGCCTTGCAGTCAGCTATCTGGATGAGTTGACAACCTTCCACTGCAGGTTTGGTGATGTGTGTCACTCCAGTGATATCTTGGGCTGTTCACTCAGACCACACCAGCAGCTCGTTTCAGGGCATGTCATGTTTTTTAAGGCAATCAACAGGTGTATCTGGGTTTTCGTAGGAGTGCCAGCAAGCTGGAATATGTGTCCTGGATGTATTGCACACGCAAGACTCCATAGTGACCTGATGTGTAGTAGCAGTTTTGCATATGCTATGCACATTGCCATTGATGTTGGCTGACAGTTATCTCCATCCTTCCCAAATATGTCCTGCAGGGCACCGCCTCTGCCAAGGCCATTTCCAGACTTGGCTACCATGAGGGAACGTGCCTGCATCCGACGTTACAGATTCACTAGACAGTTGATTCAGGACCTGACGAACAGGCTGAAACCACATCTCCAACCGCAACGTATCCTACTGCGCTGACCCCCAAGCTGAAGGTGATGGTAGCCCCACATTTTTTTGCAACAGGTACGTTTTAATTAACCATAGCTGATGTTGGTGAAATGTCCCAAACCATGTTCAGCCGTGTCCTGCGTGATGTTTTAGCAGGCATGTTGGAGCACATTGATGAACTCATCAAATTTCTCCTGAAGAGTTGAGAGATGCCAAGGGTGAATTCTATGCCCTGGGAGGGATGCCACATGTCATTGGGTCCATTGATGGGACACATGTTGCTTTGGTGCCAACACAGGCTCAGGAGCAGGCTTAACGCAACTGGAAACATTATCATTCAATAAATGCCCTGGTGGTGTGTCTTGCTAACATGCTGATTTCCCATGTTTGTGCACGTTTTCCAGGATCAGCACATGATGCATTCATCATGAGGCGTAGCAGGGTGCCCAGAATGATGCTGCAGCTGCAAAACGATCGGGCATGTCTTGTTGGTGGGTAAACTCTGTTTGTCCTGTGTGTTTCAGTATCTTTTGCTCTGACAGCATCTCCTGAACAACTTATTGACATGATGTATATTTGTAGGTGACTCAGGATATCCCAACATGCCATGGCTGATGACACCTCTACGAAACCCAAGAACAGCTGCAGATCAGCGGTACAATAATGCACACGGGCAGATCAGGCGAGTGATTGAGCGGACGTTTGGACTCCTGAAGAGCTGATTCCGGTGTCTCGATAAGACCGGCAAATCCCTCCCATATGCCCCGGCCAAGGTCTTTAATATCTTCATCGTGTGCTGCATGCTGCACAACATGGCAGTTGAGAAGGCAGTGCAACTCATCCTGGATCCTGAGGAGCAGGAACATCCACCAGTTGAGGATGAAGGGCAATGAGGAGGAGGATATCCGGAGTCAGGTCATATGCAACTTCTTCTCATAATGGTGAGTCACTGCGAATGAGTGTGCAAGCTTGTAGCATTGAGTGGCATGTGTTGCAATGTGTGTGTCCAGCAGACTGCATGCAAAGTCACTTTGATGTGTGTTCTGATGTGTCACGCAAGTGCTGATATCATGCCACACAGAAATGCGCAATGACTTAGCTTGAAATTTACATGTATACTGCATTGTTCGTGTTTTGGACATGCCCATGTCTTTAGCAAAGATTATTTACGGTGAGCCCTTGTGTGTCTGTCATTCCCAGGTTGCTGTGCCTGTTGTCTGTTTGTGTCATCTCAGTCCTCCTGCTATTCCTCATAATGATTGCAACGTGGGCTGAATCAGAGTTCCATGCACGGACAAGTGTAAATGTCAGTTCGGGTAAGAGATCCAAACAGGCTGTTTGGGGTTGATATGGTTTGGGAATGTGTGGTAACTGTTTCTGTGCATGTTGTGAAACCATTGATACATGTCTCGTCACCATGGATCAAATTACATTTTGCCCCACTCCCATGACAGGACAGTCACCCTTCTTGACAGTCATCTGTTGTGGAGTATTGACTCTGGTGAAGGCATCAATGTGTGTCAACCTTGACCCTGACACATTGCGGATACCACGGGCTGACATTGTGTGGGACATCACAACCACAGGCTTCATGGGGAATTGCAGCCTCACTGTGTGCAGCAGGATGTGTTTGGCTCACCCACTTAATCTTTTGTGCCAGTACAGTTTGATTTCAATCAACCATGTTGTGAAGGTGTGGGCCTGCGTATGTCCCACATGTTCTAGCAAGTGTCCTGTGGGTCTGTTCGTATGGATGCATTGCCCCTTAAGCTAGTATGTCATGTCACTGTCAAGTTGCTTCCTCAGGGCCGGTGAAGAACGCCGCTTTGCAAGCCTTCTCGGTCAGTTGATGTTAACTTTCTATTCCCATGATGCCAGTAATGTTGAGCTGATGACGTTACAACGTTGTGCTGTAGCAAATGTAAACGCTTCCGTGGCACCAGACGGGTGACGTTTATCCCAGGATTCTCTTGTGGTGTGCTGCATATCCTGGTCACGGTAGGGGTGGTTTTGTGGCATTGCTCCTCATTACTCTCTGTTGAATTTCGGACCTGCAGCTTGTTGTGTTAGGTATTTCAAAGCCCAGTTGGACGAGCCAATGACTGTCTCTTGTGGGGCTTCCTTGTGTTTACCTAATTCCCTCCCTCGTTGGATGAGCTTCTTAAGGCTCTTGCGGGGGATGTGTAATTTCCGTTCTTGACCCTCACTGATTCCCAGGGGTAACTACGGATTGTTGGCTTTGTGTGAGTAGCACTGCAGCCCATTAGTATTTTTGTTGATTGGAGCATTATTGATACACTGTGATTACCTTGACCACTGCATGGCTCTAATTGCATTCAAGCAGCCTGCAGAGCGTTATACACCCTACATTTAGCTGCAAAACTCTGCAAACTTTTATGTGTCCGTGTTTAATCCTCAGATCTAGTATCATTTTCATTACTGTGAGGCCAACTAGGATACTGTGGCTTTTGTTTTCCTTTACAGGTGTAACTGTTACAGTATAGGTCCTGATGTATTCTGTGATTCAGTAGCAAGAAGTGTTGAATGCTTATGCTTGTTTACCTTTGTTTAAGATCTCCCTCCCTGCTATTCCCTTCCTTTCCTTCCCTCGCCTGATCACCCCTTTGAGTCAGTCATTTCTCAGACCAAGGGGCTATCGGGAGATGGACCACTATGAACATCGCACTTTTATGAGGATTCAAGGAACCAACAGTCCCAGGCAGTCGTGTGCACATTGTATCACCAGCATTACAGGTACACTCATTGCATGACTGTTATTTCTTCTGAGCAATGGCACTGGCCATGGACATTGGCTAAAGCAGCATGGCCTCAACACAAACTTTATCCATTTGTGTAGCAAATGTGTTCCCCACAGTACAATGTGCATCATTACTGTCACCGCAGATCTCTTGCCAGTTTGCATGCGTCATCTATGGCATAATTGGCAAAGATTGTGCATATGGGAGTATGTGTACTGTGGCAACATGCATGCATTTTATCATAGCTAATGATCCATATTGTGCATGAAGTACATGGTTGTGTATGTATTGTTGCAACTTGCTACCCACAACGGGCAGGCAACACCTGCTGACGCTGTGTGTCCTGTGCGCAGCTTGCCCTTTTGGTGCCTAATTCTGTGCCTGTCATTTATGGTGATTGTTCATCCGTTTTTGTTCCGTGACCCATGAGTAACCAGACACTCCTTCCTTTCCATACACCTGTTACATAGTGCCTTTCAAACCTCCTTGCCTTTGTGTGCTAGTTTTTGCATGGTGTCTCACCCCTTCCGCCGTCATGTGTTCACTCATTCCTGCTGCTGCCTCTCCTGCCGCACCGCACCACCAAGTGCCCTGATTCTGCAACACACACGCCTCCCAGATGCTCCTCCCTCCCTCCACACATTGTTAATGCAGGCAGCAGCTTGTCAGTGCCACTGTTGCACCACCTCCGTGCCAAAGGCAGGACCGTCAGCGCCTGCAACGTGTACAGTGCAAGACCCTCTGGTCCTTCCATGACGCAGGTAACACAACAGACTCATGCTCCAGACACCCTCCAAACAGTTAACACCATGAATCATCCACCTGCTATCAGGCAACCCCTAAGCGCACCCATTACAGCTTTGCAGGCTGTGTGTGCAACTCCTACTGCCAACAACCCACTGCCCCACATAACAGACCATATCCGTACAACCAGGTCATGTGTCTCCTACTGCACACCCGCTACATCCAGCAGCACGCCATAAGACTCTGTCACCTCATCAACACAACAGCCCCACACATCGCCTTCATTACAGTTACCCGGTTGAACGAATCCTGAGCACACTACATCAACATTGCCATCACAGACGGGTACGAGATCACCCACAGGGACCACACCAACACTCCAAGACGATGAATTGCAATTCTTTCTGAAGTACCCCCTTAGAGTCACATACAACACCAAGGAAACAGCATTGTCAAACATCTGCACTTCAGGTTTCACACCAACCCCCTGACCACCCTCAGTCTAACTATCATCTACAGATAACCAGGCCTACACCCACAATTCTGCTAAGCCATCTACAATTATAATAATAGTCATGTATTGAGCGCACATCTAAGCCAGCCAGCGCTGTAGTATGCCTAGAATGAGGCAGCATACGGAGGAGCAGCTAATCAAGCAGGCTAAATATCCAGGTCTTAAGGGCTTTGCAAGACTCACATTCAGATTGAATCATATGCAGTGGAAGAGGTAGCTTAGTCCAACATTGGGTGGTTCCTACCTGTTCAACTCCTGTTCTAGGTTTTTTAAAGCAAGGACTAATGAGCAAGTGCTTGTCATTGGAACGTAGAGATCATGATTGACAATATGGACGGAGTCTCCTCCTAAGGTAGACTGGACCACGGCCTGCTCCTGGCCGTAAGGCAAGTGTAAGCGCCTTGAATTCTATTTGTGTAGCCACGGGCAGTCAATGGAGTAGTCTAAGATACGGGGAGATATGTTGGCAAAGTGAGACTCCACATGCCAGGCTGGCAGCAGCGTTTTGGCCCGTCTGCAGTATACGGAGCAAGCCTAATGTGAGACCTACGTATGAGCCTTTTGCGTGGTGTAAATGGGAGTTAATCACTGCGTGAACCACCGTTTTCCGGGTTACATTGTGCAGATAGTTAATAATTATCTTTATGAGTTTATTTTTGCCAAAACAAGCGGCACCCGCCTCTTGTACCTGTGTGGCAAGGGATAGCTGATTGTCTCATCTGATTGTCCCATCCAACTCCCAGATTCCTGAACAAGTCCTTATGTGCCGGAGCAATGGCCAGTTCCTCTGGCCACCACACATTGGAAGAGAGGGGAGGAGGTTGGTTAAAAAATTCGGATCTCGGTGTTAACTGTATTAAGTTCTAAGAAATTGTGGTAGATCCAGGCCGCCATAATCTAGAGACTATTTTATAGTGGGTCAAAATTAGCGGCACACACAGCATTTAAGGTGAATAGAAGTGGAAGAGCATCAGCATATGATATGATTTTGACTTTAGACATGGCAATCAATGCAGCCAGAGGGGTTAAGTAAATATTAAAAATCAGAAGGCTCAGAGCAGAGACCTGCCTCATGCCCCACTTCAGTGGTTTGACTGTGGAGATGAATGGATAGGTCCGGACCTGCTGTGTGCAGTCAGATAGTGAGGACGATATCCAGTTCAGCACTGAGCCCCCCACGCCCATGGTCTTAAGGCGTTTAATAAGAATGGGATGGGCAACGGTGTCAAATGCTCTAGACAAGTCTAACAACACCAACACTGCCTTGGAACCTCCGTCGACCGCACAGCGTATAGAGTCTGCCATTTCAATGAGGGCCGACTCCGTACTATATCCGGATGGAAGCTGGATTGGGAGTCATGAAGGAGGCTATTATCTTCAACAAAGGCCATCAGTTGCTGGCAGGAAATTTTCACTTAAATGTTGGCCGGAGCTGGAAAGAGAGAGTTAGGTCTATGATTGCAAGGAGATTCAGGATCTGCGTTGGCTTTCCTTAAGATGGGCAGGAGGAACAAGTCTTTCTACACATCCTGATTAGAGCCCAATTTGAGGAAATGGTTCCAGATGGGGATTAAATTGTGATTGGGACTCTTAGCAAGGATTTTGTATAGCTTGATCGGCAAGGGGTCAGTAGGGGAACCGGATTTACACATCTGCAATTTGAGCAGAGAGGCTTCCTATGAAATTTTGTAAAAATCAGAGACCACAGAGCTGGGAAACGGCTTTACTGATTGGTCCTCAGACATTAGACGACTACATCAGCATGCAGGCCCTCACCTACACAGACTACATGGGTCAGGGAGACAGCAACTCCTGGCTGGAGGACAACCATTTGTAGATCAACATTTGCATCCAGTTGTCGAAAAAATAACACACTGCACCACACTCCGCTATAGATCCACCAAAAAATCTTGACCTAAGTCAACACCAATGAGCTGTGTGGCACCCTCACACAGGACACTCCGACCAACGGCACCGCCACACCCTGTAACCGCACACACTGGATCAGTGACTGATCCAACACTCTTGCCACATTGGCGGACATTCATGTGAAGCACAACAACAGTTAAGCCACCCAGGACAAGGCAGACCTACTGGACTCATACAGGTCTAGCCAGACTCATGTGCAAACCTTGTCAAACAAACAACCATCAGTTACCTTTCAGCCCTGAAATCCACAACACACAGACATCACCATATCATCAGCACGGACAAGAGGACAACCTTCAGGTATTGCCTAGGCACCAACACATACAACATGAATGACCTCTTCGGCATTGTAAGTGAACTATCTGACCCCAGCTCTCCATCCAAAAGACATCTCACCCTTGCAAGCCAAGGGGATCCCTTGCAACTTACTACCACTGCAAGCTCATGGACGTACACAACAGCCTTGCCACACAGAGGCAGACAGCGCTATTTTCCACATGCCATACCCCCCCTCAGGTCCTGGACTCCCGTCAGCAGCAAGACACCACCCGGCTCGTGTACACAATCCACCCGACTCTCCATCCGGACCGTTTCCACACAACATCTCTATCACAGCATACACCATCCTTCAAACCCACCTCAGGCACATCATGAATGTCTCTCCAGAGAATGCCACTTTCCATGGTAGCAGGAGGAATGCACGAAACCAGGCCCTTCTTTGACGACGGATGGCAGTACCGCAGGATCTCCTGGAACATCACCCTGCTTCCCTACCAGGCAAAAGTCATCAAGAAGATAGTCAACGAGCAACTGACCATCTCACTCCAAGCAAACATCTCCAGGCAGCCCGCCCAGGCCATCTTCCACAGTAATCACCCCACTTCAACAGCCCTCATTGCCACCACCAACAACATCTTGGACCCTGCTCAACAATGGTGAGACCACCACCCTCACCCCATCGACCTCTCAACGGCATTCTACACCATGTGCTACCACACTGTTAGATCACACATCTCCAACCCTAGGATCCAGAGTAAGGCCCAGGATGAAATCGCCAAGTACCTCACCAGCAAGGCCCAGGGAGTACGCCTCCCCCCTTCGGTACGTAGTACACTGGGGTCATCGGGCCCAAGCCTCATCTCTCAGTGTGGCAATCTACATTGTCTCCATGGCCCCCCTCTCCAACATCACATGCGCACACGACGTCATCATCATGTCCTCTGCCATTGACACCCAGCTGCTCCTCACCCTCAGCAAAGACCCAGCCACTCCCAGATTCAACCTTCAAGAATCCATGAGGTGCATTGACATATGGATGAATATCAGCCACATTAGGCTGGACTTGGACACGACTGAGCTCATCTTCTGAGGAATGTCCCCTTATGGCTGGGACAACTCCTTGTGTCACAACTGCCTGGGCAGCGCACAGGCACACATTGGCCACACACGCAAGCAGGTGCTCATCGTACACTTCTCGCTCACAATAACCATGCAACTCAACACCATCTCTACCTCATGCTGCAAGTCCCTCCACATGCTGCAAATGTTCATCAGATAGATCCACTCCTAGTTAAGACAGACAGTCACCCTTGTCCACGACACCAGCCGACTCAACTACAGCAACGCCCTCTATGCAGGAACAACAGCCAGACTCCAGGAGGACTTGTGCACATCCAGGGTGCATCAGCACACCTCATCCTCCACATCACCTGCCACAGCCACATGGCCGTCCACCTGAGATACCTACAATAGTCTCACTGTCAACTGCAGGATCACCTTCAGACTCCTCAGCCACACTCAGGAGGCAATCCACAACCCCAGCACCGGAAGACGAACATGGACGTTTCACATCCAACACCCCATTGCCTCAACTCCGTCCAGCCAACCTTGCCTTGGGCGCCATTCATCACATCCACATTACAACTGCATGCGGGAGATAGTTCTCCCACATCAACAAACAGACCTGGTATTCCCTCCCTGGGCACCTCCACATAACCCATGACCTCTACACCTTCATTAAACTCTTCCAAAACTGTCTGAGCAGTATGCCAAGCCCCCCCACCCCCCACCCCTCAGCAGACCGAAACCATCACAGGTGAGTATAGCACTCCTTGTATGTATTTGATGATACATTGTGACCTATGTGTGTCCTCAACCAGACTCAGATCCCAGTGTATGGATGACTTGAGTTTGTTCCACACTGTTGCATACTTTGACATATCCCCACACGTCTGTTGTTGAATCATGGTAAATGACAGCAACATCAATTTCACTTGTGTTGGTTTTGTTTATTTATCGTTCTTGTGCGGTAAACGTCATTTAGTGATGGGTGCTGTACAAAAAGGTGGGAATCCAAAGTTCACAGAGGGAGATGTGATGCCTTGCAGGTTGAGACAACAGAGTCCAGACCACTGTGCTTGGCATCATTGGTCAGACTGCAACCAGCAAGTCCATGTGGGAGAGTCGGACAGTCAATGAGGTGATGCTGTTTCACACAGACTCCAGGGGCCAGATCAGGTGACCTGGGAGATGAGCATGGCCCGCTGTCTCTCACTATCTCTTTCGTGGACGAACCACCTTCTTTCGGGGACCATCATATGCAGGGCTTGACGATGCACGGGACGCTCCGTCGGACGATTCCTCCTCCTCCCTCACTGTGCCTGGTAGCGGTCTTTGCCTTGAAGTATCTTGCCTGGTGACACAGGGAGGGTGCGGCATGTTGTCAGCGATCCAACGGAGTGAATGGCTTATGTCCCTCTGCACCGCCAGGAGCTCAGCCAGTTTTGACTCCATCCGTCCTTGGTGTTGTTGTTGACTGGCGTGTTGCCCGGCCTGCATGTTTTTTATCTCTGTGAGGGCACCCACTACCTGGCTGAACTCCCTGGTGTCCCGCCAGTATGCCTCAATGATGTTGCGGAGCTCAGACATACCGGGACCTGCAGATGGCTGGTCAGGTTCTTGCCTCCGCCTGCTGCCACTCCCACCACCCCTGCCCACACGAGCCTGGCCTGCCGTTGTGGGCACATCGGCTCGACAGTACCCCTGAGTGATGGCAGTGGTGGTGTTGTCTGCCCCCTCATGGGTGCCCGCCGATCCTTGGTTTCATTGTCAGACTGGCTCAGTTCTTAAGTGTGGGCAGGGCTCCGAGCTGTCTGCTGGGATGTGGCAGGAATGGTTTTGGCGGTTGGAGCAGATGCCCCTGATCCAGTTGCTGCAGGGCTTGGGGCACTAGAGGGGCCAGGTCGGTCGGGTCATCCATGGAGTGGTGAGAGGCGTCGCTGTCAGTGGGATGAGGGTCTGGCAGAGCCTGGGACTGTGAATCATCTTCCCCATCATTAGGGATCGATTCTGCACGTTGCCCTGTGGGTGTGAGAGACAGACAATGTTAATGCCATTTAATGCAACATCCATTTCTCATACACATTGTAGTTGGCACAGTTCCACCTGGTAGTTGTCCATGCTTTGGATTGTTCTCAATGTTCACTTGTGGATGGGTATGTTGTGGGGTCCGATTGATATGTGCTCCTGAGTCATTGACATGGGGGGCATATTTACAATAACTGGCACTGCCCTGCATATCAGCAGGGATTCACCAGTCATTGTGTACCCCCTGCTATGCCAGCACGGATGCAACGCATTCACATTCTAGAGCACAATGGTTGAAAAATTGCACAGCAGCTTCACACATCTGTGCCGTATAAGTAGGCGCATTGTTGGAGTTGCATCACCAACGCAAGACAGCTCCAGCAATGGTCTGTGGGGCCCTATCTGCACAATGTTGCTTCAATCCTTTCGCCTGCATCAGGCATGCACAGGGTTTGACGCAGCATGTGCTTAAAAGTGACAGAGTGAAATCTTGTAGATTTCACATAGCCACTTTTGGGAGGTCTGGCTGTGCCATAACGTCCACCCACCCCCTCCCCCCTGTGCAATAACACCTACTTGTGGTGCAGGGCTTTAGAACGTAACACAGCTCCCAGATGCGTCACCTTGTAAATTCCCAGCACCTCTTTTGTGCCTCCGCTGTGTCACAAAGGTGACTCAAAGGCGGCGTGAAAGAAGCGCAAGGGGCTTGTGAATGTGCACCTTGCATTTGTTGCTTGGATGCTTCATCAGATCTGAATTGCTTTTGTTGTGTTACATGACCATTGTGACACTGGGGTACTCCATTGGCTGTCCCAGGACGGTATGTTTGTGTAAGGGGTGTGTGTGACAGGCCGTACTGGTAGTTGGAGTCTGAGTTGGCACTGGGCCTCCCTCGTGGTGTGGCTGTCCCCCCCATGGAGCATGCTGCCATGACATGGTTGTGAGTTCCTGCCCAAGATATCTGGCCTTATTGTCATGGTGTTGGTGTTTACACTGGTCACAGGAGGGCCTTGTGCTGCCTACACCAGGGCCCACTGTCAGCTAACTTGTCAGTACATTCATACTCCACGTGCATTGAGCATGGTGCATGGGTGTGTACCTGGGCCATGTGGGATGAGTGCAATTGGATCTGGGCATCCACAGAGATGGTTATAGGGCTTGGCAAAATATTTGCTTCATCACCATCCCTCTTGCACCATTCTCACCCTCCTCCCCTCTGTCTGGTGCCCTTCTCATCCTCCCCCTTGTACCTTTGGGCCCTCTGCCTTGCATCCTCCTCCCCTCTGCCTTGCTCCCTCCTCCCCTCTGCCTTACACACTTCTTACCCTCTCCCTTGCACCCATCTCACCCTCTGCCTTGCACCCTTCTTGCCCTCCCACTCGCAACCTCCTCCCCTCTGCCTTGCACAATTCTCGGCAACCCCCTTGCACCCTTTTCACCCAATGGAGGGTGCTGCCACCTGGGACAATGTTTTAAAGAACAGGGGTCCTAAGGAATCACAATATCACAAACAGATAATAATATAGACTACAATCAGTACTATATTTTTGAAAAACGTCCAGCCGGACGTAAGTTTATTCATAGAATGACGTAGTATAATGTTGGCCCATGGAGAGGCCAAAAGTAGTGGCAAGATAGGGTACAGTCCTGTACCTATCCCGGAAAGTTTAGAAGAGATAAAACGGAAAGAAAGAGATAAAACAAGGGAAAAGGTTTTCAGGCAAGAGGGAAATTTTTGAGCCGGAAGGTGACTTGTAGTTACAATAAATACAGTTTCAACAAATTCACCCTGCAGTGTCAACAGTTTCGAATAAACATGTTAATTAATATGCTACACTGCAAATTGCGTCGACGTTTCGATCCCTAAGGGCTCATAATACAATGGGATCATCATCAGGACAGTTTTATACAGTTAGTGCCTGCAGTAAATTAAAGCCTGTAAAAGAAGGGAAAAATAAACACAGATTTAAGGCCTAAGCACATAGAAAGAAAAATTGTTCATGAGAGCTTAATTCTCAACAGGGTACAATTCTAAGTATTCAAAAAAGGGCCATTTCATTACTTGAACTCGCCGATTCTTTGTTGGTGTGATTGTGAATTTTAAGAAAAATATTTACAGGTGGAGAAGTGCTGAAAAACGGCGCAGTGACATTGGTGTCATTCATGAACACTTGTGATTTATGCGCGGTGACAAGAGGGATGCTTCTATTGCTTTCTGGTGCTCTGTGATCAAGTGACTTGGTGAGTGAGCCAGTGCCAGGGGGCAGTCACCTTTTAATGGGGGCGAGCGTCAGCCCTCGGTGGAGCCAGGACTTCAGGGATATGCAACCTGTACAGAGGGATGGGTGCTGTGGGGAAATGCTCGTTAGACATGCCTTGAGTGTGCAGTTTCATGCCTAGTTAGCACTGAGGGGCAAGGCTTACCTGGCGCTACTGCTAGTCGCCTATAGTTGGGTTATCTCTTATTATCAATGGGAGGGGTCTCAACCGGTGAGCAACATCAAGTGCTAATCAGGTGTAGTATAAGCCGGTGGGGGATTCTCTGTTATTTTAATTGTTTTCCGAGGTTTCCTTCAGTTAGGTCCTCGTGGTCGCTGGGGATTGTCTAGCTACATCTGTTGTAGCCAGGAGCGAGGAAGGAGATAGGCGGTCTTCTTTTGCTAGGAATGGGACAATGGCACCATTTCAAAAGCATGATGGACTAGGGCCGGCCCTGACTTGGCCCACACCAGACACACTGGCGATCCAGGGGGGCCAAGAGCCACCCTTGCCCCCCCCACTGCGGATGCCCATGCAATTGGGTCTTATTTGGAGTCTCACGATGCATTTTGTGACAGCCACCCTCCCTGGATACCGGACGTCCATTCTTGGGTCTGTGCTTCCTGTAGCGTGGGACATAGCATGGCCTTGGTTTGTCAATGGGGCCTACACATGTTAATGGCATTAGCATTGCATTGTTTTTGCCTGTAGTTATGGGCAGCGGGTGCTTGGCGCTTGCTGCGGGCATTTTTTGTACTTGGAGTGTAGATGCCATTACCCCCATGTTACTTGAGTTGTTTTTATACTCACCAGGCTCTACGACTCCTTCAATGCCATGTACTCCCACTGGTGGTAGCAGGGCCATAACCTTCTCCTCCCAGGGATGGTACTGTACTGGTCTACGGGGACCACCACCTCCAGTGAGCTGGCTCTGGGCGTAGACCTCGTCCATCTTCCTCTTCACCATCGTCTGCAGATCGTACCACCTGGCCTGGCAATCCCTCCTGGTGCGGCTGATGGGTGCATTCACCTTATTGACAATCCTCTCCCACAGTTGTGTTTTCTCGGCTATGCTGGTCCGTCTGACCAATGCGCCAAACAGCTGTGGCTCGACTCTGATGACTTTATCTACCAGGATCTCCATCTCCTCCTTTTTGAACTTTGGATTCTTCTGTGCGAACATGGTGTGGGGTGAATATGATTGGGGGTGAGGGTGTGTATGGATGTGGGTGTGTGGGTATGAATGTGAATGGGGGTGTGGGTCTGAATGTGATTGGAGGGTATATGTGAGTCGTTTGCACCCTTCTTGTGCTGTTTTTATTGGTCCGCATGTGCCTAGTTAAGGGGGGGTTCTTTTCGTATTTGCTTTTGTGGCTCGCTCATACGCGACCTTTATGCAGGGTTCGGGTGTGCTTCGTTCAGGGGGGTTCGATTCGTATTTGATTTTGTGACTCGCTTCTACGCGACATTTTTACAGGGTTCACGTGCACTTCGTTCAGGGGGGGGTTGATTTGTATTTGATTTTGTGGCTCACTCATACGCGACATTTACACGGGGTTCGCGTGCGCTTAGTTCAGGGGGTTCGAATCGTATTTGATTTTATGGCTCGCTCGTACGTGATGTTTTCCGTACAAATCGCAGTTTATAAGCAAAGACGTTTTCACTTACGAATCGCGTTCTCCGGCCCCGGTCTGGATCGTACTTGTTGGGTCGTACAGCATGTTTACGAATGGTACGGTTTATTTCCTGAGTCCATATTGTACGGATTCACGCTTGATTTTCGTACAGTTCGCAAGGATTTGGACGTATTGTTTTTTAAGCGGATCGTACTACGCGATTTGGACGGATTTGTACAATTCTTACAGAAATACGAATCGTCGGACGGATTTCTTTCCCGAATCGGAATCGGCCCCTTGGTGTGTTATAAAATCACTATTACAAGTATACAGTTTTCAATACAGTCACTCATACAATCACTGAGTCTTATGTATACTTATGTATAAACAACAACTGTCACATACACTGCCTTTTCTATTTCTACTTTGTTGGACAGATATTGTTGAGAAATATATTTACTCATCACCACACCCATAAAGAGATTCACTCACCCAAACAACGGTTTCCACATACAGTCTTTAACCTCATATACCTATTAAATCAACTATTTATACATCTTTGGGCAGTCACACACCTCCCACCCAACCACACACACATTCACTATCCCATACAAATACTCACTTAACTAGTTAATACTAATACAGACTTTCACATAGCTAGTAACCCACTTTGTGGAGTACTTCACACAACAAGAGATAAAATGATACAGGTATTCACACAGTTTAATCACTATCCCATATATTTTGTGGGACACTTTAAATTAGTCACTTAAACAGTCAATCACATTGCTACTAAATCCTCCATTCAGACACTTATACATTCACTCAGTCTTCATTTCAGATTGCTATATATATATATAATACTTATTTAAATATCAAACCAAACCACATTCACTGGATGATGTCATCAGTGATGTCATTTGAGATGTCATCAGTGATGTTATCAGTGATGTCACTGACCATGTCATGAATGATGTAATATGTGACATCATCAGCAGTGGATTGCGGGCGCGCAAGTTATCCTTAGTACAACTAACTATACCAGAGGAATTTCAATGGTTTTGTACGAGTGAAATGTCCAGCTAACTATAACACCCCTAAAACCTATTGTTTTTTCAGTGATTTTCTAAGTTTTTTTAAATGCTAGTTCCTAACTATAACATGTCTGAAACCTATAGTTTCTTTCAGTTAATATATATATATATATATTCACTATATACATACAGTAGGGAAAGTGTTGGATAGCGGAGGGGTAGAAATGATTATTCCCACTCAAGTGAGTGCAACAGTATGGAAAGTGTTGGCTAGAAGAGGGGTAAAAATTATTATTTCTAGTCCAGTCAGTGCAACAATATGGGGAAGTGTTGGATTACAGAGGAGTAGCAATTATTATTCTCACTCCAGTCAGTTCAAAATGAAAAACAAACACATTTTTAATAACAAGAAAAATATTTAAAACACAAAATGAATTCAAAAACAAAGATATTTAATAATAATTAAAAAAAACATTAAATTGTTAAATAAATATAACGAATACCTACAAATATTTTATAATAAATAAATAAAAAATTATTTCCAAACAAATAAATATTTTAATTAATACTTATTTAGAAGCAAATCATTAATTATTACATTAATTTACTTTTTTTATTTCCTACCCTGTAACACAATTCACAACCCACATCTAAATTAGGAAAAAATACTTCCTCAACTAGCAGAATTAATTACCAAATAAAACAATCTTATTAATTAAAAACTAATTACAACTCCTAAAAATTATTTAATTTCCCACACTTTACCCCTTAAATCCCCACAACCCACAGCTAAAATTAAACTGTAAAAAACTTAATTACACAATTAAAATGTAATTTCAATAAAAAAACTAATTGTATTTAACAACTAATTATAAAGTAAGTAAAATTAATTAACTCCCCACACTGTACCTCTATAACAATAAAACCCCCACACAGAAAAGTATAAAAAATACCCTTATTAAATATACATTAATGAATTAATATCAGTAATCAACACATTTTTTATTATTTAAAGAAAAAATTCTTATCACCATTTACCCCGATGAACCCCACAACCCATACCTGAAATTAATTACACAATTTCTGAAATCCATTTTCTATCAGTTAATTAATATTTCTTAAAAACGAATTACTAATTCATTATAAATAAATGACTTCCCACCCTTTACCCTATAAACCCCTAAACCCACACCTAAAAAATCACACAATTACCATTGGTAATTATTAATTAATTAGCTAATATAAAATAAAAACTAATTATTAATTAATTAATTAATCATAAACTACTTCCCACCATTTACCCCTATAAACCCCACAACTCACACCTAAAAAGAATTACACAATTACCATAATTAATTTTCAATCAATTAATAAATAGAAATTAACAACTAATTAAAAAAGAATTGCAAATAAATTACTAAATCATTAATTTATTATAATTAAATGACTTTCTACCCTATTCCTCTATAAACCCACAAGCAGCTACAGAACTTGAAAATACTAAGTTTTTTTAAAATACAATTCATAACTACAAAAAATTGAACACATATATTAAAAAATATAAACAATACTTAAACACAAAAACATACATCACATACATTTAAAATATAAATTAAAATACATAACACTAATTCAAAAATCGGTATTTTAAACATATATATTTTTGCAAACATAATTAATGATTTCTATATGTTTTTTAAATCATATTTCCTACCTTAAATACGATATTCTTGACCAAGATATTCTTGCTGTCGATATTTCTGAATCACAATATTTTCAACTCAATATTTGTGTAAGTCGACATTTCCAACTTGATATTCTGTCTCAGCACCCACAACAATGTCTTACATGCAAGATTTTCCACCTAGGAAGCTTGGAAGCAAATCTGTCTTATTCGCAACTAATGAGGATAAAAAGATTAGTCTAAACTTTAAAGGAATATCAGACACAAGTAAGCAAAATGATGCAGAGATTTACGCAAAGATTATCCCACCAAGTACTCAGTGACGCACAGGAAAGAGTGAAATTGAAAACAGAGAAGCACTTTTTTATGCAACACCAAAGGAAGTAGAGAAATATATTTTTTTTTACCTCGTTAAATACAGCACCCAGAGTTGTATGATCCATAACTCCATCAGGAGACATTGGAAATCTTTCAGAAAGGATGAGGAACTTAAAGGAATCTTTCAGGACCCTGATATATTGACATGGAAATGATAAGTACAATATAGTATATACATACAGACAACGCAAGTTGGAACAAAGTACCCCCCTAAGACAAAAGAACTGTACTTTTTCCTGTTCAAATTGCAAATATTGTTTAAATGCCATCAGGTGGAATAGTATTTACCCTTACACAAGGTGAAATTATCGATCTGAAAGATTATTATACTCTTGAGATCAGAGGTGTACACCTAATCAAACATTTTGTATGGTCACCCCAATGTTTTGCTGAATTTTATTGCTGGTTTATAGACTCTGTACATTGCATTTTCTCTGTCCTCTACACATCTAAAATGTGGCTAAGCCTTGATAATGATGTCTTACGTTCCTACAAGGTCATTATACATGATGCAGAAATACACCTACAGCAAAGTTAAATATCACCTGTTTACTGGCGTATATTCTGCTCTGTCCACTGGTTTGACAGAGGAAAACATTAGAGGTGGGCGGTAAGCTCCACTCCACCTGCTCAGTTTGAGGAGTTTTTTCTACTCTGCTTGGAATGCGGAATTTCACAAAAACTTTGCCTATGCCATGTAGCCGAGCGTACAGGCGCCACTGCACATCCCTACAAATTCGGTGGTATTGTAATTGTAAACAAAAGGTACCTCTAGGGAAACCCACATGCATTCTTCAGTCTTCCCCAAGGGGATGCAGTGACAGTAACCCCTAAACCCCTGCACTCAAGGCTCGCTCTAAATTAATAGCACTAAAATCGAAGTGCAATAAGTGCCAGCTAATTCTGGCATGCCAAAAATGTACAGCACTAGCCTGTGGGAGATTGAAAACAGGCAGAGATAGGTTTCTTTCTTTTCTTGCTGCCTGTTGTCTTCGGTCCACATTAATCTGTAATGAGCAGAAGGCTCTCCTTTTGTGTTCTGTGCAGGATGCCAGCTATGTTTGACAAGCTTGTGCCTATTAAGGCATTTTCGTTGCATTCCTGGCTTACTTCTTGAGGGGCAGTGTAAGTCTGGCCTCAGATCAGAAGGAAGCTTTGTACAGACAGGGCCAGTTATCATTTCATGATGTACATGCAAAGTTGTCAGATTTCTACCCAATGGTTGAACTTGACTTCAGTAAAATGGTAAAACATGGCATGGCAGAGAATTTGTGATGATCAAATCCTGGTAGGGCTGGGAAAGGGTTAATATAATGTGATACATTGTGCATTCTAATTCAATCTTTCTCTGTACACCAAAAATAATCCCTCCGGCCGAGCTCACTCCACCCACTTGTGGAACTCCACTGAATTCCTCTGAGTTTTTCTGTAACTTCATGGAATTTTGCCAGCTCTGCACAGGCCTACGAAACATAGTTTCAGACCAACCATTGTAACCTGACGGCTGAGGCTTGAACCTGCAGCTCAGCCTCTCAAACTAAACATTTTGACAGGGGAAAAACCTTACTTTTAAATATTAATAAGTCACCTCAATGTAGGCCTTGTAACCCACAAGATAGGCTGCATGGTATTTAAAAGTGGAACATATGATAAGCCTCCAAAAGCTATTTTTACTGTGGAAGGCTCTGGCTGTCTTTTGAAAAAACTCCACAGTCATTACACTAAAGGTCTGCACTCATTTCAATGGGCGTGCAGATCATTATGTTGATGGGTGAAGTTGATGGACGCAGGACGCTTTCCACCAACATCTATATCGTCACTTAATCTAATTTATGGATCTCAAATTCCTCTACCAAATCAAGTCTGAAGCTGTGAAAGGAAGGTGCATCAAAATTTAACACATTTGCTGCAAGGTCTCTGTGGCTACTCTGTATGTCTTGAAAGTACAAAAATGTCCTTTGTTCCAACATCTCAGGGTTTCTGTAGCAACTCCTCTGGGTCACTTCTAAGGCTCCCTGGAGCTCAGTTACAGCACTTAGGGGTCAAGTCTCGCTCCAGCAGAGACCAATGGCAATATCCACTACAGTTGCATTTGGTACTGGTAAGCTAGTAACTTCAGGTAAAATGCCTCTTGCAGCTTGTTGCATAATTTACTATAAAACAAGAACAAAATATTCAAAAGACTAATTTATCCAATAAGAAATTACTTTTATTCTTTTACTTTTGTTGATCTGCTATTGTGAATGATTTTATATACATGTATACTATAACAAATTATCACTTGGCTATCTTTGAGGTATTTTCTTTTCAGCTGGGTGTAATCCTTCAGAGTTGCTTTTTGGTTTGGCACAGTGATGCTCTTTTTTGATTAGCTGTTCACCGGGCCGGCCTGCAGCCCTGATCCACAGGTTACTAATCAACCTGGCCCTTACATGTCGAATTCCATGAACATTTAAGAAGAAGTCTGGGAGCCTACACAGCCAGCTTACTTACCCACAGGCTGAAGCAATATAGCTGTCTTCACTGATGACTTTTCCTCACTATCACCACAGTCCTGATGAAGACCCCGCCCACAATGTGCAAATTTTGCTGTTCCGTTTAGAGGTTGACATTTCTTAACTTTATTGTCCGGCATATATGACAGAGAATATACATCTGCAACTATGTATGATTTGACATTTAATTTATTTGGCAGGAAACTGTCTGGATAGTCCATTATCTATTTATTTACTGAAGTATATCTATGCGCACTACTGTCCGTTCCCAGTATCCCTTCCATGCACTTATCACTTCACCCTTTGTGCACATGTTTGTTGAAAAATATTCAATTATGAATTTCTTGTACTTTGTATTTTGATTCATTTCAATGTTGTGATGAAATAAAATCACATCCACTGGCGGAACAACTGTATGGTGGTGCTTTACTTTGTTCAGATACAATAAATTAACTCTTGCTTTGTCTATCTGTTTTAAATTGCTCTTCACTGTGACATTACCTTATTGTACCACTATTTACCCAGGTCCAGTGGTCGCCCGACTTGCCCCTTTTCTACATAACTCTTTGTTGGTGGTGACTTCAGGAGCAACAGTTTGTTGCATGTTTTCTTTCTCTAGTCAACATCGTTTTTAATTGTTCTTATTTACTAACTATGTTTTATCTCTTTCTTTCAATGGTAAGTTAATGTTTTTTTTTCTTTAAAGTGGGTTTTAATTAAGATTAGAACATTGAAATGTTGGGAGCTCCATTGAAAACAATGGAGTGCTCTGAGCTTTTAATGGCTGGTATAAGCCTGGAACTCCAACATTCCAATGTTTCTCTGTTCACAGCTCTGGCTGTGAACAAAGGCTTCAGGGAGCCTGAGGGGATTCCAACCCCCTCACGCTTCCAAAAGGCTTAGTTTTTTTGTTAGAGCATTCTGTCCTCTAGTGACAGAATGTTCTAATAGCCTTATAGCCCTTCGTAGATGGGCTATACCGCTATTAAAGTCCCTCTCCCTTTTTAAAGGCCCTCGCCTTCGGCTCGGGGCCTTTAATAGCCGGTATATCCCTCTATGGCGGGCTATAAGGCTATATTGATTTAGGTCACTTTAATATATGTATATTTATAAATATATATATATATATATATAATTCCGGGGTCTTCGTGGGAGCAATTGTAAAGACATATTTCCCGGCACAGCCCAGTGCCTGGTAGAAGTGGGCGTCACCTCCAAAACGACGTCATATCGCCCGCAGATTCTCAGACGGGTGGTGTGAGTCACCGCGGAATGCCGCGTTTGAGGGTCTACCTGGGCCATCATGATTGTGGGCCCGTGGTGGAACAAGCTGAACCCTTGAAAATTTGACTGCAGCATATTGACCCCAGTGATTGTGACAATTGAAACTACCTTGCCCAGGATGCATTGCAGCGATGACGCACATTTTCTTTGCATTCTTTCAGATCACCTGTGGGAGTGAGGAGTTCCTGTATTTGTCAATCCCGTGATCAAGACGAACTGTCGAAACGCATTGGGAAGATGAACGGAGTGCTGTTGCTGCAATAATTAAAGGATACAGATTCAGCTTGGGTGTGCCACTTACTGCTTTCCGGGGTCTTCGTGGGAGCAATTGTAAAGACATATATATATATATATATATATATATATATATATATATATATATATATATATATATATATATATATATATATATATATATATATATGTATATATATATATATATATATATATATACATATATATATATATATATATATATATATATATATATATATATGCTGTAATCTTTTTTTTAAATACATTTTATTGAGTGTTTAAAGAAAAGAACATTAACAGTAACATTAATACAATATCACTATTAGATAATAACCAGTAGAGAAAAATAGAACATTGTCAAATAATTTTGAGAATAAAAAAAAAAACGATACCACTCGATAAATATTTACCATATTATGGGCCTGATTCCGATCTCACCGGGAAAGCCCTTCAGGCGACTCGTGCCCGTAGAGTTTTCCGACTAACTCGTGCTCCTGGGCTCCGAGGGACAGAGTACAATGCGCTGCAGCGCTGATGGACTCGGGTCGCTCGGAGCCCCATTAATGTCTATGGGAGCCTGATGTACATAGGCTCCAATAGACAAAAAATGCACGTCTCGGACAAGGGCGCCCCCTGTCGCGGGGATGCCTCGGCCCCGCCCATATCATGCATGCATGTGTAGGGGGTACCCTTGGGACCCCCACAGTGATCGAGTTGTTGGGCCCTGGGTAAAGGGAGTCCGCTATGGACTCCCAATGTCCATTTTCTGGAACTTTTTTGAGTCGAAGGGTCCGAGTCGATCTGGCTGCTCAACAAGCGCATCATACTTGGTCGGTCGGGAATCTGACCCATTGCACCGTGCACATCAATGAAGTCGGAGTTGTCCGGACCGCATCGCTGACGGGTACGAGTCGGTCGGAGCGCGAGGCGATCCTCGCAACGTACTTGCTCGCTTGCAAATCGGTAGGAGTTGTCCGGAAACCACAGTAGGAGAAGGAATTGCTCCTGATGGATGCTGTCAGGAGCCCCTCCAAGCGTGATCGGAATCAGGCCCTCTGTTGTAATACTACGGAGTATGAAAGAGGGGGGAAAGAAAAAGAGAGAAAGAAAAAATAAGAATAAATAAATAAATATAAATAATATAGTAGCTAAGATATAGGTGTGTGCGCAGAAAGATACAGAGTGAAAGGTAGCCACAATAGATCAAATTTAACTTTCTGAGACAATGAGAGTGAAGAAACAGTGGCAATTCTGGGTTCAACACAAACAAAATTCCACCATATTAATGTTTATTATTTATAGGTGTCTTTCCAACAAGACAGGATCACTTTAAATGTGATAGCAATTAAAAAATCAGGTAACATAGGTTTAGGAGATTACTGTCAAAAGCTGGCAAAGCAGTGTAGATAAAACATTTTGCATTGATAATGGAATATTACAATGAAATATTTCTAGACATTTAGCTCAGATAGATTCCTAAAATGTCAACACATTTGAACAAGTAGAAGGTGAATTAAAGTCCCAGTGATGGAAGAACAAGGCCAGCATAAATGAGAGGAGGTGGGAGAGAACTTGGATATACATTCAGGAGTAATAAGAGCTCTGTTATAAATGAATAATAAAGCTTGTGTAATACAAGCTGCTTTGGATGTTTTAAATAGTTTAAGCCAAAATGTATCCCAAGTAGGGATATGGAGTGAAATTGATAAATCAGCTTCTCACAGTAGCGTGTTAGGTGTGTTGGCTCTTTTAGGAATAGGTGACAAAAACATTCTGTAGAGAAATACATCCTTGGGTATAAAGTGAGAGATGTTGTATAATGGTGTAGTAGGAATGAGTAGGAATGAGTAGGTGAGTGGTTGGGGGAAAGTTATTAGTTGTTAAGTAAGACTGCAAAGAAGACAATATCAAAAGATATTCATGGAGAAACAAATTTTGCAAATTATACTGTGATTGCAATTGGGAGAAGGGAATAACAGACTATGTTGGACAAGCTGATAAATAAACATATGTTTATTTATCAGCTTGTCCAACATAGTCTGTTATTCCCTTCCCCTTATAGTAGATTGATTTACGTCTACATTTGATATACCAAATATAGGAGTTCAAGAAACATTGAGGAGGGTTGAAATCTATAGAAAATACATTATGTAACAATTGTTGGGAGTATTTCAGTATAGAGTTATTTGATATAAAGGTGCATTTAGACATATAAATTATGTTTTCAAATGAGAAATCCTTTAATAAAGAGCGTTTAAATATAATCCATCGCAGCATGTGAGCATCACCAAATGCATGAGTTAAGGCAAAAAACTGTCTAGTTAGAAATTCAGAGCAATATAATTTAAAATCAGGAAAATGAACACCACCCTCATTCTTGGGACATTTGAGTTTAGATAAAGCAATATGGTTATGCTTATTATTCCATAGAGATTTGGTGCAGATTGAATTATTTTGAGAGAAATAAGAAATGGGAATCCTAAAAGGTAACATAGACAATGTATAAAGGACATGAATAACAATCATCATCTTAATAGTATTCAGTCTGTCCCACCATGATAAGTGATGAGGAGACCAAGAGGAAAGTAATTTCCGGAGTGTGGTTATTAAGGCATCAAACGTATAATTAATTTTGTTTGAAACAGTATAGGAGAAACATATTCCTAGATATTTTATTTTGGTAAGACACCAAGTGAAATTAGTGAACATATATTGGTAACATGAAGGGTTTAACTGTGATACTTCTGTTTTGGAAAAATTCAATTTATATCCAGAGATGCTAGAGTATAAATTAATTTTATGTAGAAAGGGAGGAGAGGAGGTTGGACATGTATGCCAAAATATCATCAGCATAAGCCGATAGTTTCGCTTCAGAGCAGTTATGTGCAAAACCTAAGATAAGTGGGTTAACACAGATGCGCTCAAGGAAAGGTAGTAAACAAAACCGATAGCAAAGGGGAAAAAGAACATCCTTGCAGAGTACCTCTATGTAACTGAAAATATTGGGAACATTTATTATTAATCAAAATCCTAACATGCGTAGCAGAGTATAATAATTTCACAAATTAAATGAAATTGGGGCCAAAACCATAACATTTAAGGGTAGTAAACATAAATTGCCAATTAATACCATAGAAGGTCATTTCGGCATTGAGAGACAGTGCAGCTAGAGGGGATTGATGCTTTTTACCAAAAGCAATGACATTAAAAAACATTCCAGCATTATCAGCAGGAAGTCTTCTCTTAACAAAACCAGATCGATCAGTGTTGACTAGTAACAGAACAATAGTCTTAAGATGAGAACAAATGATTTAGGCAAACATTGTGGCCTTAGATTCTGCTAGAAAAGAGTTGAAAACTTCAAAACGTTTGTGGGCAAAAATGGAGTAAACAGAAAAAAGTTCAATGGAAAGGCCATCAGGACCAGGGGCCTTGGATTTTTTTTTTAGGATCTGATGGCATCTATTATTTCCTGTAGAGTTATCTCAACATCCAATAAATGAAAAATTTCAGGTAAAGTTGGGGTTTAGGTCGACCGTTAAAATAGGCGTGCATATTTTGTTCTGAGTTGTTAGTGTCATCAGAGTAAAGATAATACTCTTGAAAAGTAGTAGAAATATTTGTATCAGAGGTTGCCATTTTGTTAGTATGCTCATTTAGAATGGGACCAACATTTTTAAGTTCAGATTAGATTTTTTTTTAAATTGACCAGCATCTTGCCCACTTTGTTTTGACCTCCGTGATATTTTGATTTAACTTTAAGGAGGATGTTGCAGACATCAACGGTGGCAAGTTAGCTAAGAGCAGACTTGACTTTAATTAACTCATAAAGCACGGAGGAGGATTTAGATGAAAAGTAAGTATGTTCCAATGTTGTGATTTTTTTTAGTAAAGTTGAATATTTGGCATGGTTGTTTTTTTTCTTTCTTGCTGTTTAGGTTATAGTGCAGGCAAGAGAAGAGGCCTTGAAGGCATCCCAAGTGTTAGGGACAGATGTGTCCGGAGGTTGGTTAATTCAAAAAATTGTTAATAAAGGTAGTAGCTTTAAATATGAAGTTTTATTGGATAAAAGAAAGTTAATAAATTTCCATCGACCAGTTTTAGGCTTGTTCAAAGAAAGGTCAACTGAAGAAAAAACAGGGGCATGATCAGCAATAAACATAGAGCCAAGCTCAGAAGATTGGATGGAGGGAAGTAAAGGTTTACTGAGCAGAATATAATCGATTCTAGAATGAGTATGGTGAACATTGGAGTAAAATGTGATTTCAAAAGAGTCAGGATTACAAGTTTTCAAAACATCAAATAATGGACGGGTGGCAATGGCAGATTGAAATGCTTTGTGACATTTGTCAGGATTAAATTTACATTTAGATTGTCTATCGGTAAATGGGTCTAACTCATGATTGAAATCTCCTGCAACAATGATGTTGGGGTTGTCAAGAGAGACTAATAGAATTTTGATGTTATTCCAGAAATTGGGATCCAGTTTAACAGGACCATAAATATTAATTAAAAAAATGTCCCTGTTATGGATGATAACATTAGCCATTACCCAACGTCCATCATTATCACACTGAGTTGATAAAATGTATACATGCAACGATTTATGAAAAAGAATAGCAACACCACCTTTACGATTGATCGCAGGAGAATTAACTACTTGGTCTACTCATTGTTGTTTTAAATTAAGAGATTCAACATCAGTACAATAAGTTTCCTGCAAAAAAGAAACATGTGAGTTCAATCTAGACAACTGCAAGAGTACCTTTTGGGCTAGATGTAGGTAATTTTATTTTACCACTTCTTAAATACCGAATTTTACTGATTCAGTATTTAAGAAGTGGTAAAATAGAGGGGGGGGGGGGATGTAGGTATTACAGAATCTGTAAATACCGAATTGTTAAGATTCGGTATTTATCGATTCTGTAAATACCGATTCGGTAATGCCCATTGATCCCTATGGTCATTGAAGCCCATAGGATTCAATGGGCATTACCGAATCGGTATTTACCGATTCGGTAAATACCGATTCCAGCAAGGGTGCAGGGGGTGTCACTTTGACACCCTCTAACACCCCAAATACAGGCATGTGTGCCATGTGGCACACAGACATGCCCTAAGGGCATGTCTGACGGTCACATGGCATAGGTGTGCATGCACACATGTGCATGCACACCTGGATTCGGTATTTTACCACCCAATTGGATTGGGTGGTAAAATACCGAATCTGAAAGGCCTTTGGGACTCAGAAGAGTACCACCTACATCTGGAATTTACCGATTCAGTAAAAATACCAATTCGGTATTTTACCGATTCTGTAAATTTACCGATTCGGTAAAATTTGCCCCCTACATCCCAAAAACCCATTTACCGGCCGGTAACGGGCGAAATCGGCCGTTACCGGCCGGTAAATGGCCACCTACATTGGGCCCTTAGTCTTTTCACAGGATGTCCAAGACCACGAACATTCCAGGAGTGTGAAGTGCCCTCATTGGTAATTTTACATAAACAAGGATGCACAATGCCATAACAAATATGTTCTTTTCTCATTAGTGGACGAAGAGCAAGACATTCTTTCCTCTGGCATTGGTGGTATTAGAAAGATCTTGAGAGAGGTAAATGGGGTGACAGACCATATAAGACAATGTTTCACTTTTGCTGCCTTCAGCACACAGATGATATCTGTGAATTCCCCCAAAAATTATAATTCCTCTAGGTCTAGTAGAATGAGGCTGTAAACGGCAAAGATGGTGTGCCCGTTGAATGTTCAGTGGAGGATCATGGTGGTGTGCGCGTTGAATGTACAGTGGAGGATCATGCTGAAGATCCAAAGGTTCAGGCAGGAACTTCTTCAAGAAGAGGAGAAGGTCAGGCCTCTCCACATTTTCTTGTAGGCCATCTAGACAGAGGTTATTATGTCTATTTCGATTTTCAAGATCCTCAGTATGTAGCTTGTGTCGCTGGATCTCGTGTTTCAAGATAGGAATCTTGGTAGTGGCATCATAAAAATCAATTATACCTTGGTCCATGTCGAACAACATCACTTCCATAGTAATCCACCTGTCCTCAAGTTGTTGGATTTCTCATTTGTAGCAGACATGAAAGTTTTTAATCCCCTTACCTCATCAAGGATAGTGTCAACAACAGGGCTGTGTGATGACAGAATGGGTGAGGGGGTCATTTTGCACTCAATTAGGTTTTGTACCAGAGGATGAGGTATTGGCAGAGGCTAAAATATCACTGGCCATTGTTGCTCGACAAATGGGACCATGTGCCGGCTTTGGTGATAGTCTGAGCCTACCCATAGGCTGTGTGAACAACACAAAGAAGCATGCAGACAAGAAGGAAAAATATGTATAAGCTTACTGACCAATATCCAGAGCGAAGGAAATAATCAAAAATTTTCACAGAGCCAGCATGTGATAAAAATTTCAATGTCAATATAGAAGATACTGTGTGAGTACAGCAGACAAAAAAAGGGAAAAAAAGCTTTTTATATGGCATTCATGAAGGATGAAAAAAATGTAGATGGAAAAAATTCCATAAAAAGCATAGCAAATATGCAATGAAGAGAGTATTGCTGTGAAAAAGCATGTAAGAGAGAGAAAAAACATTGCTGGGCATTTAATTAGTGAAACACTGGTTATTTCTCACCAAGAAGCAATGAGATGCAAGTGGCAGGCTTTTGAAACGTTGGCCGCTCGCGTCTAAGGAGATGGATTCACCGCCGCGGCTCCGGGTCAAAGAACCATGCAGAAAGAGTCAGAGCAGCTCACAATGCCGCTCTGAACTTCAAGGACATTGTAGGGGTGTGAAGCTGCCCCCAAGCATGACGAGAAAAGGCTGCAAAATGGCTGCAAAAATGAGAAAGAGCTCCATATTCAAGCTGAGCTCAACTGAACGCCGCCACCTTCTCCGGCGCAAAACCATGCCACCCCTATATTTTATATTTCTATTCAAACAAATATATAACTTTTTAACATATTATCAGTATTTTGGTTGGGAATATTTTTGTTATTGTTGTGTAGGTAATAAATAGTGGCCACCCACCGTTATCAACTGCATAGAAATGCGCTGACACATATAGCAAAACAAAAAGCTAATATCCTGAGAAATAAATGTCCAAAGTAATCAGAGCAGTCCACTCAGGTAGTTTCCACAGAATACTTTTTCTGTTATTTATTTTCATATGACAATGTTGAACATGGGTGTGATTTCTAGCGAACATGTGTTTCATCTATGTGGAGTGAACCACAGACTTTTTCAGGGCTAGAAACGTTAAATATGAAAAAGGCCCAAATTACAATTAAAAAAATACTTAATTACATGTATCACAAAAAAACAGGATTACAATTAGGAATTTTGTGCGAAGGTTGATGAGCAAAGACACATAGTTTGAAAAAAAGAAAGAGTGAAGGTGACATACCTTGTGACATGACTGTACAGGCAATCCATCTCCATGCCTTCCAAAGAAAAATAAAGTGATTCCCTCAAATAAAACCACAGCATCATGCAAAAAGTTGAAATAAAAGGTCAAAAAAACTAGAGGAATTAGAAAAGATGAGCAGTAAAGTATAACAATCATAAAAGGTGGTAGAGTAAGAAAAAATGGATAAAAAGGGATGTGAGAACACAAAGCATGCGTTCCCCTGACCATGCAAAAAAGACTCTCATCCACCCACCAAACTGTAATGAATCTTGGTTTTAACCGTAGTATATAAAATGCTTGAAGGGTACAATTTCCCCAAAAACTCCAGTATCATATACCGTTTAAAGGCAAGAACTATACTAAAAAGATATATAGGAGGAAAGAACAATCATTGTCAAAGTATCTAACTAAAGAAGCCTAGTGAGCACAGACTAATTAATAAAAATGTAATTTTTTTTGACTACTCTATATATCTAAGTGCTCAGACTAAGAAACATACTCACACAAGTAGGTGAAAACATGTGTGGCATTTCACACAGAAGATATTTGACCTCATGAAACCTGGTGTGGCCCAGGTTTCCAGCCCGGGGGGGGGTTTAATTGAAGCATTGGCTAAGTTCTAATATAGAATCTGAAAAATTGCGATATGACCACAATGCCAAATGGACTTCGCCACCTACAGCTGTTACGTTTTTCTTACTTGGAGCTTCAAACTCCATAACTTAAGGAATTAGTGGAACCTTCAATCTCAAGTATCAAACATTTTGGTAAGCAGTCATGGCATTCTGCCTTGCTTAACTGAAGGAATACAACTTCAGAAAAACAACTGAGTCAGAAAAAACCCCACTGACCCTGGTAACTGCCAGGCTTTTTCGAATTGAGGCTTTCCCATAGATAACCTGAAAAGGGACCACATACTCTAGTCTTCCATGCCCTTAAGGTAATAATGACTTATGCTTTACCAATTGCTATCCATGGCTTTTTATTTCTTTTTGTTTAAAACTTCATAACCACTATACTCTTACAATTTTTATCACCTTTGTATTATTTTGGTATGCTAGTTTATCTTCTCTAACTAATTAGTCATGAAAGTTTATCTGTTTAATTCCCTTCATTTAATATTGGTTGGTTTTGTTAAAATTCTTAACATACATGTTTCTGAGAGCAGCCTGATACTTTTAGCCACAGCTAGAAGAAATAATGTAAGAAATTGGGTTGTTGGTTGAGGGAGGTGAACCCCTCTCAACCAGCAACCACAATTTTTCTCAGCCTGAAGTCACAAGCAAACCCTAAATTAGCCTGTGCTCAACCCTCGGGTAGTTTGGCACAGAGCAGTCAGGCTTAACTCAGAGGCAATCTGTACAGTATTTGTGCAACACTTCAAACAGTAACACAGTGAAAACACACCATAAAAGGATCCCACACCAGTTTTAGAAAAACAGAGTGATTTTCATATGTAAAACAAGACTACAAAGACCAAAATGTAATCAGTAGAACGGATATGTTCAACATTTATGGTTTTAGTAAAAATAGCTCTAAAGAGCACCAACTGTTGTTATCTGGTTGTGCCGGACAGGGACACAGTCGACAGTCGCAAGTTCAGGTCAACCCTGATGGGGAGCAGGCCACCTACAGAAACCCAGTTAGGCCCATTGAACAAAGTACCTTAAATCCTGGTTTGCAGAGCATTAAAAGGGTCCATGTCAAACATGTGTCGAGCAGACAAAGCAATGCATACATTCCGAGATGCACTGAGGCTGTGGTGTGAAGTCCTGCATCTTTGTTGTGGATCCCATCAATGAGGGCTTGTGTTGTGAAGTCTGGCCTCAAGGATGACGTGCGCAGTTGTGGGGTTTGGTCGGTTCTGAGGAACTGCAAAGCTGCTATGTGGAGCCAGCCATTGTAGTCGAGGCTGCCATTGACTAGGGATGCAAGGCACTGTACTGAGGATGCATCACACAGTGGTGGTTCTGATGAGGCAATGAGCTGCGTAATGATGCAGGTTTTGTAACGTAACTGGTCCCTGCAGAAGCAGCACTTGGTAGGTACTGCTAAGGGTTGTGCTGTGCAGCAGAGGCGATGCTTTGGCTCCACTGGGTCCACAGAGGTTGACACAGAAGCTTAGGCCCATTACCAATGGTCCCGGACTGGGGTGGTACCACTTAACAGGGTAGACTGACAGATGGCATGGCTCTAGATGCTGGGTTCAAGGTTTTTGGAGCCTTATGTCACTTAGGCTCTAGTCAGGAGGCCAGCCAACTAGCCTGTCCTGGTTGAACAGGTGCAAGTCCAGTACTTCTCACCCAGGCAAGAGGGCAACAGGTCAGCATAGCAGGACAGCAGTCCTTCATTGCAGAAGTCCATCAGAGTGGCAGTCCTTTGAGCAGCACAGCAGTACTTCTTCCTGGCAGAGTATCCACAGGTCTAGAAGCGAACTGACGACTTGGTGTCTGAGGTTCAATTTGTAAACCTGGTATAGAACTTAAGGTGGGAGGAAGCTTCTAGAAATTCCTATTGATGTCCCCAGGCATCCTGCCTTCCCTTTCCTGGCATCAGACTAACTACAGGGGGTATGCAGCCCTTTGTGTGGAGGCGGAACATACCCTTTTCCAATGTCATGTGACTCAGAGGCAGTCAGCAGGCACAAAATGGCTGAGGCAGATAAATTCCAACTTTCTAAGAGTTGTATTTTCCAAACTGTAATTTAAAATCCTACTTCACCATAAGTTGGGATCTTTCATTACAATTACAAAGCCACCAAATATGAACTGGTGACATGTTCCCATTTGAAAATTCCAGCTTTTTAAATGCAATAAGGTAGCTCCAATGTTATCCTACGGGAGAGGTAGACCCTGCAGTAGTAAAAAACTAATTTAAAAGTTTTTCACTACGAGGACTAAAAAATTAAATAGTGCATGTCCCAGTTTTTAAATACATCGCACCCTATCTTCTGGGCCATCCCGGGCCTACCCGAAGGGTGTGATTTATATGTATAAAAAGGAAGATGTGGGCCTGGCAAAAGGTTAATTTTGCCATGTCGAAATGGTAGTTTAAAACTGTGCACACACACTGCAATGGCAGACCTAAACATGTTCAAAGGGCTACTTATGTGTGTGGCACAATCAGTGCGGCAGGAATACTAATAGCATTTAATTTACAGACCCTAGGCACAGGTAATGGCACTTTACTAGGGACATACAAGTCAATCAAATATATCAATTGGGTAAAAACCAATTCTATTATGTTTTAGGGAGAGAGTACAAGCACGCTAGTACTTTAATAGTGCTAAAGTGCACTGAGCCCAAAGACCAGCAAAAACAAATTCAGCAAAAAGTGAAGGTTAAAGGCAAAACATGTTGGGGTGCCCCTACAGAGAGGTCTAGGTCCAACAGGTAACCTTAGAATTTCTAATTAAAGGCTGCTTTTCGCCTCTTGAATGCTAAGTTGCTTAACCCTGTGGAAGCATAAACGTTATGTAGTCAATGTTCTGTAGCTGGTGATTAGCCAGGTGTACACACAGAGAGGGCAGTCTCTGGATGTCTGAGAGACATCTGATATTCCATGCAACTGGGCATTTCTGCCAGCAACTAGTGTGCCTGAGAGCTTGAAAAGTGATGTGAATGGAGTCTGAGGGTGGAAAACGTTATTTTTTCCTGAGGAGACTCACCCTGTGTCAAGCTGTGTCTACCTTCTTAGGCATCAGTGTCCTGTGAGAGAGATCACAGTCAAAGATGACACGCTGAGCTTGTGCTGTGTGTCATTGTTGGTTTATGATGTCCTCTGTGGTAATCAGAGCACTCAGAGGCTCCAGTTCTCTTTTAAATAGTATAGTGCAGTGAGTGGAATCTTTTGCACTTTACAAGTGACAGGGTGTTGGGTGATATAGAGATCTCCATATTGATGAGTTGCTGAGGCATGGGAAAGAAACAAAGAACCAGGAGAATATGGTAAGAATAAAGACACATTTTGACTTACTTAGTCATATGCACTGCAAAGTTCATCGCCTCTGGAAAATTAAAATGATAGATTTACAATCCATTGTTAACTTATAGTTAGCTGTCTATGGATGGCCTCATCACTTACACACATCGCAGCGTGTATACCGTTCCTGTGAGTCCTCACAAAAAGCCTTTCATTAATCTTTCTAAGTCTCACTTTATGATAATATGACAGATGCCCACATATCGGACAACATCTCTTAAGTTCACAATCTCAATAGGGACAACCTGTGTGTTGTGTCTTCCTTGTAATAACGACAGACTACTTCTTTATTTATCTAAGAGCTTTATTCAACAGGTGCTCTCAGGTCCCCGTCCCTACTCTAACTGACTAGCCCATCCCCTGGATCCTCCTCTTCCCCCCAGCCCACTAACTCCGCCCACCAAACTACTAGACCGCTCACAATCCCACATCTCCCCCTTTCTTAACATAATGGAATAACCAGTTAGTTCACAGTTCCTCAATTATTCCTTTAGGCCGTCGAACATTTCATCGAGGCCGTTGGAAGCCTCCATCATAAGCAGTCTCGCTCTCAGGCTGACTGTCCACATTTGGAGGGTCTCTTATTTGGTCACATCTCTCACTGCATTGACCACTGGTTGGTTTAACTGTTCTAGTGAGAGCATCTCTCAGAGCTGGAGTACATCTTTGGAAATGGGATATATTCCTGGTAATTCTCGGGCTGTCCGATTCTGCAGTCACCATGGTGCCCTTCTGGCGCGTAATGGTCAAAGGATCATCTCGGAATTGACAGTCCGTTTTCTTTTGTTGCTCTTGTTTTACCACAACAGTATCTCCTTCCTGCAGGGAGGAGGGTCTGGCTCGCCGGCGTCGATCAGCATATGATTTCATGATCTCTTTGTTCGCACCATCGGCAGCTCGGACTTCGGAATCAATGCGAGCAGGGGACACGGGTCTCAGCGCGCCTTCCCATGTGGGAATTCTGGTCCGGATAGGTCGACCCAGCATTAATGTCGCTGGGCACTTGCCCGTGGTGGCATGTGGGGTGGTTCTATAGGCCCTCAGCACTTCATTGAGAGCCACTTGGAGATCTCGCTTATTCAAAGTTGCTTGTTGAAAAGTCTTCTTGAGAGTGGGCATGAATCGTTCCACAGTGCCGTTAGCCTGTGGCCACAACGGGGTGACTTTCCGGTGGTGGAAATTTAAATGCTTTGCAAAGTCCTTGAACTCCTGACTAGGGAATGGGGGACCATTGTCTGTTTTCAGTTCTTTAGGAACACCCCAGGCAGCAAACACCTCATCTAGCATGGCAATTGTGCTGGACGCACTGGTGGACAATACAAATTGAGCAATTGGGAATCATGAATATTCGTCAATCACTACAAGGACATATTTGCCAGATTGCAGCGGGCCATAAAAGTCCATGGCCAATTCCTGCCACACTCCTTGAGGCAATTTAGTCATTTGCAGTGGCTGCGGCAGATCTCCAGACTTGACCAATTGACATTGAGGGCAATCCCTCCATGTGAGTTCGACCATGTGATCTAATAGAGGGAACCAGACTCTTTCTCTCAACACCATTTTAGTTGCCACAATGCCACGGTGACCCTCATGCGCCAGATTGATGACTTCCTGGCGTAGTTTCTTGGGAATTACAATTCTCTGATTCCTTAACAGGAGTCCCTCGGAGTTGGATGACAATTCCTCTTTGATGTGCTGAAATGCCTGCAGTTCTTGCTGAAGCTGTGGCTCACTCTCCCCTTCCTTATCAATGTCTCTCCACCGGTTGTTTCGCAAACAGCACATAACTTTTTGCAGCGCTGCATCATCTCTAGTGGTTTTCTGAATGACCTCGAGGGGAAATGCCATTGGCCTGGCCTGATCCACCACAAAATAAAGATACTCCTCAGCCATAGATGGCCCAGTGATCTGAGACCACTGCGGATGGCATGACATATAGTCAATAAGATTGGCCGACATCCCAGGCTTATGCACAATGGTGTATATGTAGTCTTATAGTCTCAAACCCCACCGTTCAATGCGAGGTGGCATCTTCGCTCGAGGGGTTCCAAATATTGTCACTAGGGCCTGGTGATCAGTCACCATCGTGAAATGTTTGCCATATATGAAGACGTGAAAATGTTCACACGCCCACACAACCGCCAGGCTTTCTTTCTCTGGTTGTGAGTATGCCTTTTCTGGGTCTGTCAAACTGCGTCTCACATAAGCCACAATGTGTCTTTGATCAGTGTCGTTATCATATTGTGCAAGTATGGCACCTAGTCCCACCGGACTGGCATCCACAGTGATTTCTGTCTAGCGCTTGGGGTCAAAATATGCTAGGTTGGAGGCAGACTCTAATGCCTTTTTGATCTCACAGAAGGCTTGCTCACATTGAGGGGCCCACTCAAACGGCTGACCCTGCTTGGTGAGGGTTCTAAGAGGGTGACTGATGGTAGCATAGTCTTCGATATACCTGGCACAATAACCGGCCATGCCAAGGAATGACCTGATGTCTCCAACGTCCTGTGGACTCTTGGTGTCATTCATGGCAGCTACTTTGTCGGGGTCAGGCTTCATCCCGGCCGCTGAAAAAATGTGCCCGAAGAACTTGAGTGTGGACCGGTAAAACACACATTTCTCTCGATTCAAGGTCAGGTTGGCTTCCAACAATGCATGGCAAACTCGATCTAGTGCCTTGTCATGTTCTTGAGTGGTAGACCCATACACCAGTATATCATCACTGTAGTTCAGGGTGTTGGGTATATGATGAATGGTTTGACGAATGGCCTCCTGAAACATTTCCGCTGCTGAGGATATACCAATACTCAATCGCTTGTAGTGAAATGACCCCAGGTGTGTGACAAAGGTCGTGATATATCGCGACTTGTCATGCAATTCCAGCTGGTGATAGCCTTTATTTAGATCAAGTTTGGAGAACACTTTTGCGCCGTTTAAGGCAGATATCATGTCACTCAGATGGGACCCTGGATGGCGCTCCCGTTCTATGCCCATGTTAGGGACTCACATGTCCACGCACAAGTGCACTCTATCGGGCGTCCCTTTCTTGGGAACTATCACTACCGGTGACACCCAGGGTGTGGGACCATGCGTACGTTCAATGATGTCAGCTTTCAGTAACTCTTTCAGTTCATCTTCGACGGCCTGCTGGAGATGGAATGGCACCCTGCGAGGGTGTTGAGCAACAGGACGGACTTGTTCATTTATGTGAGGTTTAATCTGACACTTGTTCATCTTCCCCAGGCCGGAGAACAACTTTGGAAATTTATGAATTATATCAGGATCATCGTTGACTTGATACAGAATTTCTACTAGGCGAAGGCTTTCAGCGGTCGGCAAGCTGAGAAGGCAGTCCGCCTCTGGACCCTCAATAACATGTATGACAGCTGATATGGACTTAGTCTTATATTTAAGGGTCGTGGAGAATTGCCCAAGACAGTTCAGTGGCTCTTTAGCCATCCATGTGTACACCCGGACATGTGCTGGGTTCAAGGTGGGCATTGGTTTCATCTTTCTATACTCAGTCACTGGGAGATAATTTAGCGATGCTCCGTTGTCTAGCACAAACTTAGTGCTATGGTTTCCTACGAGGATATCGATTCGGGGGTACTTTTTCAACTGGTCCAGGTTAGCCACCATGCTTGCATATTCATTGATGTATTTAGGTTCCCAAGATGCTGAACGAAATCCTCAGGAGGACGATCTGCAGACCCACTGAGATCGTCTCGACTCTCTACTAGAGTTTGGGGACTCAGGCAATGATTGAGTGTGATATTATGAGGTTCGCACGTGGTGACGCCGAGCGCCCGGCCTGTACGTTCGAGCTGCACCATTCCTCATTTCACCTCGATGATCTCCACACATAGCTTCCAAATGGTCCTTGTGCTTGCACTTCCAATACTGCTGGTCCATCATAGGACAGTCGTCTGTATGTGGGAGCTCATAACCACAACAATAGCATTTCTTGGTACAATCCGCCCTTTTGTCTAGCCGACGAGTTTCAGGGCGCCGGTGTCCGGCTTGCTGGTGCCAGGCAGATGACCTGTTTCTTCTGGGCCTTTCTCTGGAACGCTTGCGACATCTGACATTCTGGACTCTGTTGGCCTGCTCTCTTTTCTCCGCACTCCCTGACTCCATCTTCTTGGCGTGCTCCTCGGCCTGATCGTGCACCCTTGTCATTTCCTCAATTTCATCAAGTTTGTGACTTTTCCTTAACAGCTTCCTTCTAAGTGCTTCGGATTGATACCTGTCAATGATTCGAAGCCGTATGGCATCTTCAGTGGAAAATGTGTCAAAATTGCAATATTGTGATAGTCGGCGCAGTCATGTTAAGTAAGTGCTCATCAGCTCTTCTTTGTCCTGTCGAGCCTGGTGAAACATATATCTTTCGTAATCAACATTACGCTTGTGCAGGAACTTTTTGTTTAAGGATTCACGAACTTTGGCATACGTCCCGGTTTCAGCCGGGGACAGTTCTTTTATCACTTTGCTAATGTCTTTTCCAACTAAATTACGCAATGCAATCAACTGGTCTTCATCCACCATCACCTTGGACCCTTTGATGTGGTCCTCGAAGTCTTCAACCTACTCCTGCCACCGTGGACCCATACTTTCACCAGCCATCAGAGTCAATGGCTCTGGGGGCCTCAGGTGGGTCATGCCTACCAGGATTGGCTTAGCTTCTCTTTGTGGTGAATTGTGCGTTGACATGATGAATGATTTATCTAATGTTCCTGTTTCCTGTAACACTCTATCTCTCTTGACCACGTGTGGTCATTTGGATTGTCTTGTGCTGGTTCAAGAACTCTGTCGCTGCCTCTGGGCAGTCGTGTGATTCACTGTTCACAGTTTCAAGTGATGCCCTTATTCACGCTGAGCAATCATCTCATGTTATTCATGTTTTCATCAGTTCATTACCGTGTGGCTTGGAATGTCTCAGGCTTGTCTTCATGCAACAGGGTCACCTCGTTCATGTGACTCATCGGTACCATGTACTCGTGACACTTTATGTCTGCAATTCTGTGCAACACTACAACTGCTTGTGTCCTTCTTTGTCTTGCCTCTTGGGTTGGGGTGATGCGCTCTTGGTACAGTCCGTTATTCGATCATTACTGTGCTCGAATTTCGTTAACTGAATGGCGTGCACTGATGCCTGACTCCAAGATGGCCGCTTCACTATTGACCAGGGAGGTCCTTCCCATCTTGCCTGACTTCAAATGGCTGCTTGACTGACAGCTTTCACTCTGCGATGCCCGATGACATTCACTCTTCACTCGCACGATGCGCTGCAACAGGGACTCACCGGCCGCCACCACACTGCTGGCACAATGATCTCTCCAATCGTTTATTTGTCTCTGGCCGGCCACTCTGCTTCACCAGGTACGCTTGGGCCGCAATTCAAACTTCGGCTTTTCACGCGCATGCCACTTCGCACGCTTTTTGAATGAGTTTCTCTGGTGGCGGGCTATCTCATCTGTTCAGTACTTTTCCACGCATTCATCCTGATCTCACACTTCTTACGATTTCGTAGCATGGTGGTACTGGGTGACTTCAGAGCTTGTCAGTAGGCCTCACACCATGCCAGGCCCCTTAGCTTCTCACCGCTTCAGGCGCGGACCGGAGCCAAATTCAAAACTTCACCAATGCTCGACTGCGCTTCTTTGCTGGGGCTCTACGTGATCTCGAATCACGATACAGATACATACTGCTGGCCTCTCTTCTCTGGGTGGCAATTCTTCTTGGGGCACTTGCGTCGCAACAGCGAATTTCTTCCCAATTTCCAGGAACGGGACCGAATGTCATTTGCGGGTTCAGGGACAGCACGCTGTGCATCCCACCCTCGTCGCCAGTTGTTGTGTCTTTCTTGTAATAATGACAGACTACTTCTTTATTTATCTAAGAGCTTTATTCAACAGGTGCTCTCAGGTCCCCGTCCCTACTCTAACTGACTAGCCCATCCCCTGGATCCTCCTCTTCCCCCCAGCCCACTAACTCCGCCCACCCAACTACTAGACCGCTCACAATCCCACACTGTGCACCCGCTGCGTCTCTTTGCATGGCACACTTACTCATGTGGAATCTGCTTTCATGTGGCTCTTAGAGAGAAGCATGCATCCTTTCACAGAGA
Source organism: Lissotriton vulgaris (assembly GCF_964263255.1). Lineage (NCBI taxonomy): Eukaryota > Metazoa > Chordata > Amphibia > Caudata > Salamandridae > Lissotriton > Lissotriton vulgaris. Next base: position 1,997,486,653 of record NC_141687.1, read on the forward strand.
GCAGTCAATCTGCAACCTGATAAACAAAAGCATCCACAGAGTTCAGAATTATATACACTGCATGTTATTCAAGACTTTGACCAAATCTATAAGAGAAGATGAAGTTATAAGGAATAACATTGTTGAATATTTTAATATTTGAGCTCCAGTACAACAAGTGCCACTGATGGCATCGAGTGCTATCAGTCCAATCTGTTCCATGTGTAGCCCCAGTCACTTCTGCCATGCACACCCTCAGGGTTGGACAGTATTACGGTTCTTTTTGTCCTGTTAATGATGCATATTGTGTGACCCTAAACTATGATTGACCCTTTTTGAGACGATCATACCAACTGAAAAAAGAACAGCATCAACTATCTTACTAAGCAAAACTACGCAAATGTGTGTTGTGCCACCGACTTTATTCCCATATGTTGCGTTCTAATCTAGGACCCTTATCGATACTGTGACCTTATGCCCCTATACGGCTATAATCCCCTTGTACCTCTATATTGGCATAACCGATCAAATGCAATATTCAGAAACTCTTCTCTGGCCTCACACGAACAGAGCCACATTTCAGAATTGCTTCCTTTGCAACTTCCTTTGCAGCTAATTAGTGCAATGACATAGCAGAAATTACTATCTAAGATTCCTAGATTAACACTCCGAGTTCTTCAACAAGTTAAAAACTCAGCAACCTGGGAAAGCCCCGCTTGCTATGTTTTGATTAGTAATAGAACTCTAATGAGCACTGATAGACGATCACTTCCTAGTGACATCTTTATTGACGTCTTATGTCCAAAAACTTACGTCAAACAAGGCACCTTTCAGGTATAAATATTACCAACGTTGCCTTAAGCAAATGCTGCTGTTTTCGCTGATGCTGCTGCTGTTTCACTGAAGCTGAAGCTGCTGTTATGCTGATGATACCATAGCTGCTATCGCTACTGCTATCGCTGCTAACTAGCGAACGATGGTGTGGTGAACTTAGGAGCTGAACAGCCGTCCCCTGCAAGAGCCCAGCAGATGCAAGCTGCCCGCGGACGCTGCCCCTCCTCCTCCTCCTCGACGCGCTGAGAGAGACGCTGTCTTTTCTCTTGCTGAGAAATCCAGCTCCGGCGTTTCCAGCCTACTTTTGCAAGTGACTGGGATATCGAGTTCCCTGAAGGAGATACCAGACCTCCATCATTCTTTTCCAGAGGTATGGTGTTGACTAAACCCTTAGAGAGAATTCTTGAAGCAAACCTTGGCAAAACCAACTTAACTTAAAGCTACTTACTTACTCCCCTCCCAAGTATTAGGCTTAGGTCAGGTACATTGGGGTAGGCGTAGTTAGAGGCACCAGTTGAGTATTTTAGCCTAATGTATATATGAATGTATATATGTTTTATTCATTTTAAACCATTGTATGGTTAAGAAACCATATCAATGCTTTTACTGTATTATTTCGTAATACTCATCTTACTGTACGTACTTTTTATAATAACAAGTCTTGCAATTGTGGCAATCCATTTCTCTTGTACGAGAAGAAAGACTGTTCAATAAATGTTACCTTTTATTGAAAACGCCCGTCTCTCTATTCTCTGCATATTGTGAAAGTAATCTGCACAACCACTGACTGAGTAAAATAACTGTCTATTGTTTCACACGACCCTAGAGATTGACTCTTATCTGAGGAGCAAAGTTGTCATGTTGCACGGTTGTTGGAAAACTGAATCCCTTCTTGTCTGTACCAGGGAAGCTGATCACTTCCTATTCAGAGAAGAAAGTTTCCAGTGACCTCTGAGCTAGTTGGTAACAAACCCAATTAAGTTTAGCATAGTCAGAAGAGGCCTGGAAGATCCGCACTTCTACGTCGATACTACTGTTTATGTTATTCCAATGCGCAGGGCCTATTGGGAAAATAGGAACTACACTACACATAATCGTATGTCCTTATAATCCACCTATGGACAATCTCAGCTGCTACTTCTCGTACCTATAATGCTATATGCGGACTAGAACTCTGTCTGTATCTCTTTGTATTTTATGGTGCACGTCCCTCCTCTATGGCTCCTAGCAATATAACGTCCTTTTTTTTTACCGAGTTAGTGATGTGAAAAATGAAATGCGGAATAAAACATAAATCTGACCCTTTACAGGTGTGGCTTGATAACGCATCTATTGCCAGAACTCATTTGATCACTGGTAAAAAGCTCCAACAAATAGACAACGCAGAGAGAGACTCATATTTACACCAGGGTATAGGATTTGCTAAACCCAGCGCCACATACCTCCCACACTGAATCCCAACAATAAGTTAATGTAACCAATTATTTCTAAAAGGGGGGTACTCCAAATAATATTTCAATATATATCATTTAAAAACGTAAACCCAAAGTGTGGTACTCCAGTTGTATTCGTCCATTCACTTTGTCAAACTTCATTTCATCATAAACATCACACAGCAAACACGCGTTCCGGGATCAAAACCTCTTTTTCAAGGCTTCAACATCACTCCCTTCCTAATTAAGTATTCTTATTCATCAATACATTTGACCCGTCCAGTTCATTATTCCTCATTCCAAAATCTCAAAACTCACCCCACATTCGGTATCAGGAGTGACTGGTTGTAGCTGCTCCCAAAATGGCACCCGCACAGAACCTCACCTGATACTGCACTTTCCCCATTACGGTTATCTTTTCCGCATAAAATTGAGCTACAGTTGATGTCGAATTCGTAACTTTGGAAAACCATGTTATTGAAATTGTAACACACACGTTTTAAAAACATTTCCAGTTATCCGATATTGAATATGATACTATTGACCGAAATGTATTTATTTCCCTATTTCGCATTTTGATGTACACATTTATAGAACAAATGATGAGGAATATACAGAAGGGCGACTATTTGAGTGTTTGTGGTTGCAGCCATATTTCAAATGCGCTCAACAGTAACAAGGAAAGACGTGCACGATTTAATGACTTAATCCAGAATTGACGTTCCAGTTATGCTTCTGCGACTTGCAAGTTTCTCTAAAAACATGTGCTACATTAACTGTCTGCAATCTGGCAGCAGCGATTTAAAAATAGAGAAAATGAGAACCGGAGGGCAGCTTTCTAGACTCATGCACACGAACATGGACCTTACTGGATTTGGGCAGCAGCAGAGTGTTAAGTGTCATAATGTGTAACACATTTTACACCGCAATCAGTGATTTAAATGAAAACACTTCTGCCTCAAAAGCTAGCAAGACAATTAGACTTAAATGCTGTACATACAAGTGTGACTGAAAGTAGACATTTTTCAATAACATTTTTACCGGGAAACTGCTGCTAAGAATTATTATTCTTTATTTGCCAAACGAGTTTTCAATATGCTGCACACTCGTCAGAGAGAACACATACACTTAATATTGTAAAGTAAATCATCTTACCTTCCATTTTATGTGAATTTCCCACCACTTATGAAGTAGAATTGTTTTGAGTAAAATACGGTGGAATGCATTGAGGGGGCAGTGCGTTGCTGAGTTTCTAAAGTGATCTACCATTCGTGAACAGGCAATGTTCTTCAGGTGCAGTGAGGAAAGTTTGGTGAAATAGATGCAGAACCAGCATTATAACAGGTGACTATGTTGTTTATATCGACAAGAAAAAAACAATAAGAAAACATAAAATAAGACTAGAATATTTGTGCAATGAAACAACAGTGACGTTTTCTCCCACAGATAGTCAGATATTAGTAAAGCAGATTGTTTTTTGTTTATGTGACTTCTTTGACAGTAATGTTTTTTTGTAATAAAAATTATGCAACTACAGCAAAACGTCTTCTGGAGTGATTGTTCAAGTCTTCTTCTGCGTTTGGCGCTGTTATATGTTAATATATTGCTCTGTGATTTGAAGGAACCTTTTGGCAGATTTACAAGCCCCTTGCGTCACTTTTGCACCGTAGTTGCATCACTAGTGTGACGCAACTGCAGCGTAAAAGTTGCGGCCCATTTACAACATGACGCACCTATGGAGATGCGTCACGTTGTAAAGCCCTGCGTGACATTATACCTGCATCAGGTATAATGTATGCAGGGTTGGCGTTCCCACACAGGAAAGCCTTGTAAAAGTGATGCAGTGATCCACAAGATTTTACTGCGTGAGTTTTAGAACGCCAATGCGTCCAGACCTTACACCTGCTTGAAGCAGGCGTAAGGAGTGACGCAGTGTACCCGGGAATAGGCTGAAATACGCACTGGTGGAGTTGGTTTGTGCTTGCGACACAACTTCAGCAACGCATCTAACAATCCTTGTGCCATGGTGCGCCGTATTGTAAATACAGCGCATCCATGGAGACACAAGGGTTTTGCATGGTGGCGCAAGGAAAGTGACGCATCTCTATAGATGCATCACTTTCTTGTAAATCTACCCCCTTAGGTCCTATTACCCCAAAAGCTGCGAATTCACATGTCAGGGTACATTTATTTTATGGTGTTTTTGTGCCACTGTGGCAAAATGATTCATAACCTGATTTGTTGGAATATTAATGCCAGGACCAGAAATACCATTAGCAGCAGTTGTAGTAGTTGTAATGAGTTTACTAGGTGCTTGAATGCGTAGCATAGTAGTAAGAGTAGCAGTGATGGTGGAAGGGGAGGTTGTCCAACTGTGTATGGTACAATGCAATTTAGGTATAGAATTGGAATGTAGTTGTGGGAGGGGAACTGGGTTACAAGGTACATACATCTGTGTGAGTAATGTGAAAGTAATGTTACTCAACAGAGCACTAATAGCTTTAGTATTTGCAGACATGACAGATGTTACGCTATATGCAAATGTTGCTGCTGTAATTGCTCTTCAGAGAGCACTTGCTTGACTCCTTATAACTTGAGTGGGTCCGGCAAAGTACATGGAGGCCCCATCCCTAGACCACGGCCGGCGCTCTCAGGCACCGCAGGGGCTAATGTTACACCACGGCTTCTATATTTCTTTCTGTTAGATGGGTTGAAGGAAATGCAAAAATGTGTGAGAAGGGGGCATAACTCATCAGAGGCAAAGCCGCAGGTGGGCCATGATGCCCTCCACTCCCTCAACAATGGTAATAAATAGCTTAATATACTCTGTACATCTGTATAACAGTTAAAGTGTAGTTACGGTTACCAAACAAATCCTAAAAAATGCAGACATTTGCCCAGATTTTTAAGTCTCGCTGAGCCAGCACATGCGCAGCTCCGAGACATTTAACACCGGGTTTTCAAAGTGCTGCCACAGCAGGCTTTTGGTGGCCTATCACTTAAGTTCACGTGAGCGTGCCGTGCGCAGCCGCCATCTGACTCCTTTCCAGCCCTTCCCGGCTGACCAAGCTTAGCCATTTATGATTCCCAATGAAGCTCCCGGAGGTGCATATCACCGTCCAGCCTAGCGGAATTATTGCCACACCCCAATCACTATCCCTGTCAACATGCACCTTGTACACTTCTCAGCCGGGCCCAATTAACAATTAGCCTGAAGGCACGCTCAATGAAGCTCCCGCAGCTGCACGTCACCACGCAATTTAGGACTTCACTGCCTTTGCTTCTTGAGGGTCATGTATATTTAAACAGAGACTAGCGCATTACTTAAAAAAAAAATGTTATTGAAATATTTGCATTCAGTTTGCCAGAGAGGTAAATAGATGGCCCTGACTCTTTTACTTCGATAAATCGTAAAGATCTTTGCTTGTCTTCCGGCTCTCTTTCATTCCTTGCACTTTGTTCGACTAGTCTCAACCTGTACTTTGCCGCTGTCCGCATCCCCCACAGGGGGACATTAGCAGGGCAGCCTTTAAGTGCCCACTAGATGGGGCAACCCCCCCTGGTCTCAGGGAGGGGAGGCTCAGGTGGCTCGCTAGCCACTCCCCTGGGCGGGTGCACCGGCAGCGTCCAGGGGAGGGCACACTCTTGGGGGGCGGCCCGGGTATTTAGGCCCCTGCCGCCCCCCAGATCGACCTCTTTTGCTCCAGATCTCTTTGCTGACCTGCCTGACGCACTGTACCCACCCTATCCTCGTACCAAGCAGCGAGGCAGGCGGCATGCAAGTTGGATGTTTTAATATTTCCTTTTGTGTTGCGGGCGGAGTTACAGGGGGATATGGAGGCAGACGGGTACAGTAAGGGTACCTCTGCCCGGCACAGTAAGGTTCTGTGAGCCAAAGACCTGGAGCCTGCAGGGAGGTTCTGGGAAAACCACAAAGTCGCCGGGTTAGTCCTTCGGGCGGTTGGGGGGCCTGACCAACCGGGGGTGTGCCATACCATGCTCTGCCCTAAAAGGGGCGGGAGTATAAGACATGATCACGTGATCCGTAAGGGGAATCAGGAAAGGCTGCACTGTCCGGGCGTCGACCCACCGTGCCGGCTGGCTCATAAGGTGGGCGGGGCAGCGAGGGGCTGCCTGCCCTGGATTGCCCATAAGATAACCCACTAAATGTCATACTTTTGTTGTATGAAAATAAACCTGCAGCAGTTCTTTACCCATAAGCAATGTGTTAAGTGTTATCATTATATGGGCAAATGTAAAATGTGCAGGGGGAAGCGAATGACGGTGTGGGCACTATCAATGGCCTGTGACCCTTTTAATCTTTACCTCCATCTTTTCTAACCTGTTGAAGATTTCCACCATCTTAGCTCTCCTTGGCTATGTTTGGACCTGTCACGTACACAAACCCTTGCTATCTCACCTACCCATGCTAAAGGGCACATTTTGGACCTGGTATTCGCTGATAAAGATCTGGTTATAGTGGAAGAGGTTGTGGATCAGTGCTGGACTGATCATTCGCTGATCACTATGTCTTTTGTGATGCCTGCCCCATTGAAACCTAGCAATGTGGGTGGTATGAAATTCAATCGACATTGGAATCGTCTCCTTAGAGAGCCGATTCGTCCAACATTACAGCCTGAAACCTTCTCAATAGAGGATACTGTGGATAAGAGTTATGCAACCCTTTGCCAGCACATCTTAACAGCTTTGGATGAGCTGGCCCCCCTGCGAAGGGTGAGGGACAGGCCCAGAGGAGCCATCGCTTGGTTCACCGAAGAGCTTGGACAGTATAAGCTCCGCTGTAAACAGGCGGAGCGTACCTGGAGGAGAGGGTATAAGGAGCAGGATAGGGTAGCGTATTAAGCGACCCTGCAGGAATATAAGGTGCAGCTAAGAAGTGCAAAAGCTAAGTTCTTTGAAGACACCTTAACAAAGGCCTCTAACAAATCACAGACCCTGTTTAGGTTGGTTAATAATCTATCCAACCCGTCCTGCACAGTGCCAACTATTCCGGCTTCACAGGTATTATGTGACTCATTGGCCCTCGCATTTGAAGAGAAAATCAGAATCATCTTGACGGGTCTTATAGCATCTGGACAGCCTGCGCAGCTTATGTCTTCCCCTTTGGATCCTTCCGACCACTTGGATAAGCTCAAGGAAGCTTCCCCTCGGCTGTCCTGTTTTCCTATTCCCTCGTTAGAGGAGTTTCGCGTCTTGGCCAATGGCGTATCCTCAGGGTCACCACTTGATCCTATGCCCCATAAGATCTGGAAGTCATTCCAAGATGAGTTGTTTCCACCTCTTCATTCCATCTGCTGCCAATCATTGACCACACCATCAGTCCCAGACAGCTGGAAGTTGGCTATTGTAACTCCTTTGTTAAAAAAGGCTTCTCTGGACCCTCTCTGTGCGGCCAATTATCGCCCTATATCGCTTTTACCATTCGCGATTAAAATTCTCGAGAGGTGGGTCATGAGAGCACTGTCTAACTTCCTAGAAATAAATCTCTGTCTGGATGCGGCCCAGTTTGGCTTCCGACCGGCCCATGGTACCGAGACCGCTTTGGTCACCGTGCTGGATGATCTACGGACGCGTGTCGACAGGGGCAAGTCAGCATTTCTGGTGCTGCTTGACATGTCGGCCGCGTTCGACACGGTAGACCACGAAGTTTTACTTGGCCGTCTTTGGAACGTGGGAGTGAGCGGTCTGGCTCTAGACTGGCTCACATCCTATCTTGACAACAGACAACAAGCTGTGGCACTTCCACCTTTTCAATCATCCATAAGACTGGTGAATCAAGGAGTCCCTCAAGGGTCGGCGATCAGTCCGATCCTTTTTAACTTATATCTCCGACCTCTGGTTGAACTGATAAAGTCATTCGGCATATCTGTCATCAATTATGCCGATGACACTCCCTTGATCTTTTCATTTGAAGGATCAGAGATAATCTCAAGGGACACTTTTCACCGCTGTATGTCGGCCATAGCAGCATGGTTGTGAGCCAACTCACTCCAATTTAATGGATCAAAAACGGAGGTGCTCCATTGTTCTTCAGACCGTATTCCACGTGCATTACCGGACGATTTTTGGCCGACTTCCATCCCGGGCTCAGTGGAAGCTGCAGAATCAGCTCGCAATTTAGGAGTTCTGTTTGAACCCAATTTGCAGCTTGATGCTTCTGTAAATAGGACGACAGCGACATGTATGGGCCTGCTTCGCGCCCTATGTAAAATTCTGCCAATCTTTCCCCGAGGAGCTAGAGCTGAGGTAGTGCGTAGTTCTATCCTCAGTAGGTTAGACTACTGCAACGCACTACTTCTGGGAGCTCCCAAGACCCTGATCCTAAAGTTGCAAAGGATTCAGAATATGGCTGCTAAACTGGCTCTGTCTCGACCACGGTCCGCTTCCTCATCTACAGCTCTAGCTGACCTTCATTGGCTACCGGTCCAGGAGAGGATCGCTTTTAAAGCTCTTTGTCTTGTGTTTAGGGCTCTGCACGGACTAGGACCAATACCACTTCAAAACCTTTTTTCCTGGTATCAAGCAGCCAGACCTTTGAGATCCTCCTCCGCGTTCCTGGTGAGGATTCCCAAGATAAACAGAGTGAGGATGGGCGGCCGCGCTTTTAGTTTTACGGCCGCCACATTATGGAATACTTTACCTCTGGCTTTGAGTAGTAGCCATGATCTGCTTACGTTTAAGAGAGATCTTAAAACTCACCTGTTTCCTAGAGCAATGTAGCCTAGTTTATTTGATGATTGGATTCGGTCTCAGCGCCAGGATACCCTTCTGGGTGACAGCCGCGCTTAACAAGCATTAAATACATACATACATACATACATACATCTCGTGTTTTATATTTTTGTTTTTGTTTTTTGCAAATCTCTGTGGATCCTGCTCCTTTTATACCTAGAAGAGATTCCACCAGGCACAAGTTGTGTCCCTGCTCATCACTTTCACTGTTTTCTCTTTCACTTCACAGTGCAGTTGCATTTCTACAGCCTCTCATACCTTATGTGTGGAGTCCATACTGCCCCCCAGAGCTTGCCTTACGACAATGTTGTCAGTGTGTAATGTCTCTCACAGAAACTCTCTCACAGACACTCTCTCACAGAGATTCTCTCACAGACTCTCTCTCACAGACTCTCACAGACTCTCACAGACACTCTCTTAGAGACACTCTATCACAGACTATGACAGACTCCCTCTCATAGACTCTCACAGACACTCTCACAGACTCTCAAAGACACTCTCACAGACTCTCACAAACCCTCGAACTCTCACTGACAATCTCTCACAGACACTCTCTCACAGACTCTCACATACTCTCAAAGACACTCTCACAAACTCTCACAGACACTCTCTCACAGACTCTCTCTCAGACTCTCACAGACACTCTCACAGACTCTCACAGACACTCTCACAGACACTCTCACACAGACATCTCTCAAAGAATCTCACAAACACTCTCTCAGACACTCCCTCTGACACTCTCTCATAGACACTCTCACAGACACTCTCTCACAGACTCTCACAGACACTCTCTCACAGACTCTCATATACACTCTATCACATACACTCTCTCAAGGACTTTCACGGGCACTCTCTCACAGACTCTCACAGACACTCTCTCGCAGACTCTCACAGATTCTCAGACTCTCACAGACTCCCTCACAGACACTCTCTAACAGACACTCTCTCTAAGACACTCTCTCTCAGACTCTCACACACACTCTCTCACAGACTCTCACAGACACTCTCTCACAAACTCTCACAGTCACTCTCACAGACTCTCACGGACACTCTATCACAGACACTCTCTTACAGACTCTCACGGACACTCTATCACAGACACTCTCTTACAGACTCTCACAGACACTCTCTTACAGACACTCTCACAGACACTCTCTCACAGACTCTCACAGACACTCTCTCACAGACTCTCATATACACTCTATCACATACACTCTCTCAAGGACTTTCACAGGCACTCTCTCACAAACTCTCACAGACACTCTCTCGCAGACTCTCACAGATTCTCAGACTCTCACAGACTCCCTCACAGACACTCTCTAACAGACACTCTCTCTAAGACACTCTCTCTCAGACTCTTACACACACTCTCTCACAGACTCTCACAGACACTCTCTCACAAACTCTCACAGTCACTCTCACAGACTCTCACGGACACTCTATCACAGACACTCTCTTACAGACTCTCACAGACACTCTCTTACAGACACTCTCTCACAGACTCACTCTCACAGACACTCTCTCACAGACACTCTCTCACAGACTCTCACAGACACTCTCTTACAGACACTCTCTCACATATTCTCACAGACACTCACATACACTCACAGACACTCAGAGACACTCACATAGACTCTCATACAGACACTCTCTCACAGACAGTCTCACAGACCCCTTCTCAGAGACACTCACACACACTCTCTCTCACAGACTCTCACAGACCCTCTCTAACAGAATCCCATGGACACTCTCTCACAGAATCTCTCAGACAGAATCTCACAGACTCTCACACACTCTCTCACAGACTCTCACTGACAATCTCTCATAGACTCTCGGACACTCTCTTACAGACTCTCACAGACACTTTCTCACAGACACTCACTCACAGACACTCTCTCACAGACACTCTCTCTCAGACTCTCACACACACTCTCTCACAGACTCTCACAGACACTCTCTCACAAACTCTCACAGACACTCTCACAGACTCTCACGGACACTCTCACAGACTCTCACGGACACTCTATCACAGACACTCTCTCACAGACCCTCACAGACACACTCTCTAAAACACTCTCTCTCAGACTCACAAACACACTCTCTCACAGACTCTCACAGACACTCTCTCACAAACTCTCACAGACACTCTCACAGACTCTCACAGACACTCTATCACAGACACTCTCTCACAGCCTCTCACAGACACTTTCTCACAGACACTCTCTCACAGACTCTCACAGACACTCTCTCACAGACTCTCAAAGACATTCTCACAGACACTCACAAACATAGACACTCTCTCACAGACTCTAACAGACTCTCTCTCACAGACTCTCTCTCACAGAGTCTCACAGATACTCTCTCAGACACTCTCACAGACTTTCACAGACACTCTCTCACATACACTCTCTCACAGACTCTCTCTCACAGACACTCTCACTGACACTCCCACAGACTCTCTCTCACACACTCTCACATACACTCTCTCACAGACACTCTCTCACAGACACTCTCACAGACTCTCACAGACACTCTCTCACACACTCTCTCACAGACGCTCTCTCACAGACACTCTCTTACAGCCTCTCACGCAGTCACTCTCTCACAGACTCACACAGACACGCTCTCACAGACTCTCACAGACATTCTCTCAGACACTCACAGCCACTCTCGCAGACTCTAAGAGACACTGTATCACAGACTCTCACAGACACTCTATCACAGTTTCTCACCGACACTCGCTCACAGACTCTCACACTCTCTCACAGACTCTCAGACTCTCTCATTAACACTCTCACAGACTCTCTCTCACAGACACTCTCTCACAGACTCTCACAGACACTCTCACAGACACTTTCTCAGAGACACTCTCTCACATACACTCTCTCACAGACTTTCACAGACACTCTCTCACATACACTCTCTCACAGACTCTCTCTCACAGATACTCTCACTGACACTCCCACAGACTCTCTCTCACACACTCTCACATACACTCTCTCACAGACACTCTCTCACAGACACTCTCACAGACTCTCACAGACACTCTCTCACACACTCTCTCACAGACGCTCTCTCACAGACTCTCAGACACTCTCTCACAGCCTCTCACGCAGTCACTCTCTCACAGACTCACACAGACACGCTCTCACAGACTCTCACAGACACTCTATCACAGTTTCTCACAGACACTCGCTCACAGACTCTCACACTCTCTCACAGACTCTCAGACTCTCTCATTAACACTCTCACAGACTCTCTCTCACAGACACTCTCTCACAGACTCTCACAGACACTCTCACAGACACTTTCTCAGAGACACTCTCTCACATACACTCTCTCACTGACATTCACAGACACTCTCTCACAGACTCTCACAGACACTCTCCCACAGACTCTCACAGACAATCTCTCAAAGACTCACAGACACTCTCTCAAAGTCTCTCACAGATTCTCACAGACAGTCTCTCACAGACTCTTACTGACACTCTCAGACTCTCACAGACACTCTATCACAGACACTTTCTCACAGACACTCTCTCACAGACACTCCCTCAGACACTCTCTCACAGACTCTCACAGATACTCTCTCACAGACACTCTCACAGACACTCTCTCACAGGCACTCTCTCACAGACACTCGCTCTAAGATAATCTCTCTCAGACTCTCACAGACACTCCCTCACAGACTCTCACAGACTCTCTCTCAGACTCACATACACTCTCTCACACACTCTCACAGACTCTCACAGACACTCACAGACTCTCACAGACACTCTCACAGACTCTCACAGACACTATCACAGACACTCTCTCACAGACACTCTCACAGACACTATCACAGACACTCTCTCACAAACACTCTCGCAGACACTCTCCCACAGACACTCTCTTACAGACACTCTATCACAAACTATCACAGACTCCCTCTCATAGACTCTCACAGACACTCTCACAGACACTCTCACAGACTCTCACAGACACTCTCACAGACTCTCACAAAATCTCAGACTCTCATAGACAATCTCTCAAGGACACTCTCTCACAGACTCTCACATACTTTCAAAGACACTCTCACAAACTCTCACAGACACTCTCTCACAGACACTCTCACAGACTCTCACAGACACTCTCACAAACTCTCACAGACATTCTCACACAGCCTCTCAGACTCTCACAGACAATCTCTCACAGACACTCTCTCACAGACATTCCCTCACAGAATCTCACAGACAATCTCTCAGACACTCCCTTTGACACTCTCTCACAGACACTCTCACAGACACTCTCTCACAGACTCTCTCTCACAGACTCTCACATACACTCTCCCACATACACTCTCTCAAGGACTTTCACAGGCACTCTCTCACAGACTCTCACAGACACTCTCACATACACTGTCACAGACTCTCTCTCTTAGACTCTCACAGACACTCTCTTACAGACACTCTCTCACAGACTATCACAGACACTCACATACACTCACAGACACTCAGAGACACTCACACAGACTCTCATACAGACACTCTCTCACAGACACTCTCTCAGACCCCCTCTCAGAGACACTCACACACACTCTCTCTCACTCTCACAGACACTCTTTCACAGAATCTCAAAGACACTCTCTCACAGAATCTCACAGGCACAATCTCACAGACTCCCACACACTGTCACATACTCTCACTGACAATCTCTCATAGACTCTCGGACACTCTCTTACAGACTCTCACAGACAATCTCTCACAGACACTCACTCACAGACACTCTCTCACAGACTCTCACAGACACTCACAGACACTCTCTCACAGACACTCTCTCACAGACTCTCACAGTCACTCACAAACACAGACACTCTCTCACAGACTCTCACAGACTCTCTCTCACAGATTCTCACAGATTCTCTCCCACCGACTCTCACAGACACTATCTCAGACACCTTCACAGACTTTCACAGACACTCTCTCACATACACTCTCTCACAGACTCTCTCTCACAGACACTCTCACCGACACTCCCACAGACTCTCTCACACACTCTCAGAGACACTCTCTCACAGACACTCTCTCAGAGACTCTCACAGACACTCTCACAGACACTCTCTCACACACTCTCTCACAGACGCTCTCTCACAGACTCTCAGACACTCTCTCACAGATGCTCACAGTCACTCTCTCACAGGCTCTCACAGACACGCTCTCTCAGACTCTCACAGACACTCTAACAGACTCTCAGAGACACTGTATCACAGGCTCTCACAGACACTCTATCACAGACTCTCACAGACACTCGCTCACAGACTCTCACAGACTCTCAGACACTCTCTCACAGACACTCTCACAGACACTCTCTCACAGACACTCTCTCACAGACTCTCACAGACACTCTCTCACAGACTCACAGACACTCTCTCAAAGTCTCTCAAAGACTCTCACAGACTGTCTCTCACAGACTCTCACTGACACTCTCAGACTCTCATAAACACTCTATCACAGACACTTTCTTACAGACACTCTCTCACAGACACTCTCTCACAGACTCTCACAGACACTCACAGACACTCTCTCACAGACACTCTCTCACAGACTCTCACAGTCACTCACAAACACAGACACTCTCTCACAGACTCTCACAGACTCTCTCTCACAGATTCTCACAGATTCTCTCCCACCGACTCTCACAGACACTATCTCAGACACCTTCACAGACTTTCACAGACACTCTCTCACATACACTCTCTCACAGACTCTCTCCCACAGACTCTCTCACACACTCTCAGAGACACTCTCTCACAGACACTCTCTCAGAGACTCTCACAGACACTCTCACAGACACTCTCTCACACACTCTCTCACAGACGCTCTCTCACAGACTCTCAGACACTCTCTCACAGATGCTCACAGTCACTCTCTCACAGGCTCTCACAGACACGCTCTCTCAGACTCTCACAGACACTCTAACAGACTCTCACAGACACTGTATCACAGGCTCTCACAGACACTCTATCACAGACTCTCACAGACACTCGCTCACAGACTCTCACAGACTCTCAGACACTCTCTCACAGACACTCTCACAGACACTCTCTCACAGACACTCTCTCACAGACTCTCACAGACACTCTCTCACAGACTCACAGACACTCTCTCAAAGTCTCTCAAAGACTCTCACAGACTGTCTCTCACAGACTCTCACTGACACTCTCAGACTCTCATAAACACTCTATCACAGACACTTTCTTACAGACACTCTCTCACAGACACTCTCTCACAGACTCTCAAAGACTCTCACGGATACTCTCTCACAGACACTCTCACATACACTCTCTCACAGGCACTCTTTCACAGACACTCTCTCTAAGATACTCTCTCTCACAGACTCTCACAGACTCTCTCAGACTCACATATACTCTCTCACACACTCTCAGAGACTCTCACAGACACTCACAGACTCTCACAGACTCTCAAAGACACTCTCACAGACTCTCACAGACACTATCACAGACACTCTCTCACAGACACTCTCACAGACACTATCACAGACACTCTCTCACAGACACTCTCACAGACACTCTCCCACAGACACTCTCTTACAGACACTCTATCACAGACTATCACAGACTCCCTCTCATAGACTCTCACAGACACTCTCACAGACACTCTCACAGACACTCCCACAGACTCTCACAAAATCTCAGACTCTCATAGACAATCTCTCACGGAAACTCTCTCACAGACTCTCACATACTTTCAAAGACACTCTCACAGACACTCTCTCACAGACACTCTCACAGACTCTCACAGACACTCTCACAAACTCTCACAGACATTCGCACACAGCCTTTCAGACTCTCACGGACACTCTCTCACAGACACTCTCTCACAGACATTCTCTCACAGAATCTCACAGACACTCTCTCAGACACTCCCTCTGACACTCTCTCACAGACACTCTCACAGACACCCTCTCACAGACTCTCTCTCACAGACTCTCACATACACTCTCCCACATACACTCTCTCAAGGACTTTCACAGGCACTCTCTCACAGACTCTCACTGACACTCTCACATACACTCTCACAGACTCTCTTTCTTAGACTCTCACATACACTCTCTTACAGACACTCTCACAGACTATCACAGACACTCACATACACTCACAGACACTCAGAGACACTCACACAGACTCTCATACAGATACTCTCTCAGACCTCCTCTCAGAGACACTCACACACACTCTCTCTCAGACTCTCACAGACACTCTCTCACAGAATCTCACAGACACTCTCTCACAGAATCTCACAGACACGATCTCACAGACTCTCACACACTGTCACAGACTCTCGCTGACAATCTCTCATAGACTCTCGGACACTCTCTTACAGACCGTCTCAGACAATCTCTCACAGACACTCACTCACAGACACTCTCTCACAGACACTCTCACAGACACTCTCACAGACACTCTCTCACAGACTGTCACAGACACTCTCTCACAGACTCTCTCAGACACTCTCACAGAGACTCTCTCACAGACACTCTCTCACAGACACTCTCTCACAGACTCTCACAGACACTCTCACAGACACTCACAAACACAGACACTCTCTCACAGATTCTCTCCCACAGACTCTCGCAGACACTATCTAAGACTCTTTCACAGACATTCACAGACACTCTCTCACAGACTCTCTCACAGACACTCTCACCGACACTCCCACAGACTCTCTCTCACGCACTCTCGCAGACACTCTCTCACAGACACTCACTCACAGACACTCTCTCACAGACTCTCACAGACACTCTCACAGACACTCTCTCACAGACACTCTCTCACAGACTCTCACAGACACTCACACACAAACACAGACACTCTCTCACAGACTCTCTCTCACAGACTCTCACAGATTCTCTCCCACCGACTCTCACAGACACTATCTCAGACACCTTCACAGACTTTCACAGACAATCTCTCACATACACTCTCTCACAGACTCTCTCTCACAGACACTCTCACCGACACTCCACCAGACTCTCTCTCACACACTCTCAGAGACACTCTCTCACAGACACTCTCTCACAGACTCTCACAGACACTCTCACAGACACTCTCTCACACACTCTCTCACAGACGCTCTCTCACAGACTCTCAGACACTCTCTCACAGATGCTTACAGTCACTCTCTCACAGGCTCTCACAGACACGCTCTCACAGACTCTCACAGACACTCTCTCAGACTCTCACAGACACTCTAACAGACTCTCAGAGACACTGTATCACAGGCTCTCACAGACACTTTATCACAGACTCTCACAGACACTCGCTCACAGACTCTCACAGACTCTCAGACACTCTCTCACAGACACTCTCACAGACACTCTCTCACAGACACTCTCTCACAGACTCTCTCAGACACTCTCTCACAGACTCACAGACACTCTCTCAAAGTCTCTCAAAGACTCTCACAGACCGTCTCTCACAGACTCTCACTGACACTCTCAGACTCTCATAAACACTCTATCACAGACACTTTCTTACAGACACTCTCTCACAGACACTCTCTCACAGAATCTCACAGACACGATCTCACAGACTCTCACACACTGTCACAGACTCTCGCTGACAATCTCTCATAGACTCTCGGACACTCTCTTACAGACCGTCACAGACAATCTCTCACAGACACTCACTCACAGACACTCTCTCACAGACACTCTCACAGACACTCTCACAGACACTCTCTCACAGACTGTCACAGACACTCTCTCACAGACTCTCTCAGACACTCTCACAGAGACTCTCTCACAGACACTCTCTCACAGACACTCTCTCACAGACTCTCACAGACACTCTCACAGACACTCACAAACACAGACACTCTCTCACAGATTCTCTCCCACAGACTCTCGCAGACACTATCTAAGACTCTTTCACAGACTTTCACAGACACT